>NC_090932.1:1645519218-1647995884 GCF_040938575.1 Ambystoma mexicanum | reverse complement strand
GAGAAAAAGTCAAGTCTGGTGCCAAGCACCTCAAAACAGTTTCTAGGAGCTATCCTAGATACTCAGAAAGAATTGACCTTCCCTTCGGAAGAAAGAATTCGGAATATACTTCTGCAAATTCCGCATTATCAGTCAGGTCAACAGATAACAGTACGCAAAGCTATGCGGTTACTGGGCATGATGGCGTCATGCATTTACCTGGTCCCCCACGCGCGTCTGCGCATGCGTCCCATGCAGGAATGGTTGGCGAAACAGTGGTCTCAGGCAAGTGGTCAGTGGGACGATCTAGTGGTCGTTTCGCCAACACTCGTACAGAGCCTACACTGGTGGACAAGAGAGAATCTCACAAAGGGGAAACCCTTTTACGATCCCGAAGTACAGGCAGTGGTGACTACAGATGCATGCCTGACTGGGTGGGGAGCTCACCATCTCCACCACACAGCTCAGGGTCTCTGGTCTCACTCAGTAGCCAAGAACCACATCAATCTGCTAGAGCTTCTGGCAGTATTCCGAGCGCTGCAGGCGTTCGAGCCCCATCTAATGAACTTGTCGGTGCAGATCAGGACGGACAGCACGACAGCCATGTTCTATCTGAACAAGCAAGGAGGGACTCGTTCGCCAAATCTGTCCAAGCTTGCCCAGAAAATATGGATATGGGCACTCAGACGGAACATCTTCCTGTCATCGCAACATGTTCCAGGGGAGCTCAATTCCCTAGCGGATGCTCTAAGCAGAGACTCCCTCCCAGAAGAACACGAATGGGTCCTTCACAGAGACTTAGTAGAAGATCTCTTCTCTCAGTGGGGTTTCCCCACTATAGACCTATTCGCCACAAGCGAAAACAAACAATGCCCAGGATTTGCATCCAGGTTCCCCCAAACGGACTCCCAGGGGAATGCCCTGTGCATGAACTGGTCAGGGATGTTTGCGTACGCTTTTCCACCAACTCCTCTCATCAGGAAGGTGGTGTACAAGATGAACAAGGAATCAATGACGCTCATCCTAGTTGCTCCCATGTGGGCGAGACAACCATGGTTTCCACACCTACGCAGGATGGCGGTGTGCGAGCCCATCAGACTCCCAGCCTGGTACAACCTTCTGTCCCAGCAACAAGGTCAAACAGTGCATCAGGAACCCAACTCTATGAACCTAGCAGCATGGCTCCTGAAGTCAGAGTTTGGACATCTCAAATTACCACAGAGGTGTATGGACATTCTAAAAGAGTCCAGGAAACCAAATACAAGACACTGTTACTTTGACAAGTGGAAAAGATTCGTTATCTGGTGCCAGAATAAACAAATCAACCCGGTTGATTGCACTCCTTCCAACGTTGTAACATACATGCTCCACCGGCTTACACCACATCCCATAACAGGGTCTCGTGGTGGAAAGTACCAGTGGTTAAAGCCTTCATGGAAGCAGTAAAGAGACTTCACCCTCCTATTTCGAACCCACCGCCAGGATGGGACCTCAACGTGGTGCTAGCTAAGCTCATGGGCCCCCCCTTCGAACCCATGCATAAAAGTAGTCTCAAACACCTGACTTATAAAACGGCCTTCTTAGTAGCCATTACCTCCATAAGAAGGGTCAGTGAAATTCAGGCTCTGTCAGTGCAAGATCCTTTCTTTACTATCCACAAGGACAAACTGGTTTTACGCACACACCCTAGGTTCTCACCAAAATTCATATCCAAGTTCCGTGTAAACCAGTCCATCGAGCTTCCGGCTTTCTTCCAAAACCCACAAAGCTCGGCTGAGGTGAAACTACACACCCTAGATGTGCGTAGGGCGGTCTTATACTATATAAATAAAACCAGACCGCTAAGGAAAACAGATCAACTGTTTGTCTCCGTAGCTACAGGCAGAGAGGGGGATCGCGTCTCTAAGGGCGCTATCTCTAAGTGGATTATCAACTGTATACAGCTGTGTTACTCTCTTTCTGGAAAGACTCTGCCTTTTACGCCAAGGGCCCACTCTACTAGAGGCATTGGGGGCCACTCTGGCTTTCATTGCAAATGTTCCCCTCGACACCATTTGCAAAGCAGCTACTTGGAGCTCTATTCACACTTTTACTCAGCATTACTGCATTGACACTCATTCCAAGACAGATACACAAGTGGGACAAGCGGTTCTAAGACACCTGTTTGCTCATGACCCTTCTCACATCCCACCTCCTTCTTCTGGTACTGCTCGCTAATCTATGCACAGCATGTGATCTAAGCAGATTCCACAAGCCTCAGAAGGGATACATTACTCACCTTAATCGTATTTCTGATGCTTGTATCTGCTTAGATTCACATGCGACCCACCCTTCCTCCCCTCCGAGAGAAGGCGCATGGTTGCTTGTAGTCCTACCTTTCTGTCTATCTGCTTGGACTATCTGTACTCACGCTACTCCTCATGCTACCTCATGTCAGGAAAAACACAATCTGGGGATCCTAGACGCGTGAGGGATCATGGGTACAGTGGACGTCACACTAGGGATAGTATTACTGGCACGCCCTGTCGACGCCTATTTTCGAAAAACAAACTGTAATACTCCGCAGCTTCCACTAGATGTCAGTCTATGCACAGCATGTGAATCTAAGCAGATACAAGCATCAGAAATACGATTACGGTGAGTAATGTATCCCATATATATATATTTCTGATGTTTGTTAATCTGCTTAGAATCACATGCTGTGCATAGGTCCGACATCCAGTGGTCACTGCGGAGTATTGCATTTTGTTTTTCGTAGTCGAAAAGGGGACGTCGACAAGGCGTGTCTGTAACACTATCCCTATAGTGACGTGCGTTGTACCCACAATCCCTCACGCGTCGAGGTCCCTCAGATTGTTTTTTTCCGCCCAGTTTCTGGTCGCCTTTCGCGGAGCTCCTAGAGAGACATTGCTATACTTACCACGGACCTCGGTCCTTTGTCATAACTTAATATACTGGCAACGACCCCTCCCCCTCGACGTTAGCTGTGAAGCTGTTTCTCCGCCGAACTATTTTCGACGGAGAGGAAGAGCGGAGGAGATCCTTCGGCGCTGCCGAACACGTGGCCTGGCCTCGACGGCCAACTTACAGTAGGGAGAGTGGGGGTTAGAACTTTGTCTCTTCTCTTTGAGAATGTCTTTCTTTCTCCCTTTTCTTTCCCTTGGGGTTGTTATCGCCAGCTATTATTGCCTCAGCTATGGAGAGGACACCATTTAAGTTTTGCCCACGCTGCAGGGGCAAATATACTTGGAAAGATAAGCACAAGCTCTGTAATCGTTGCTTACCCCTCGATCACATAGAGAACAGCTGCGCAGCCTGCAAGCTCTTAAAACCCAGGACTCTTAAAGAACGTAGGGTTAAGAGGTGGGCGGACTACGCGATGTCGAAGTCAGTTTCCTCACCCGCTGCCGCTGTTACTGAAAGTGACGAGGAGTGCGATAACTCGACGTCCGTTACGGAAGTCATGAACCCCCAGAAGGAGCGCTCACGCTCCTCCTCGTCCGTCCCCGGCCCCGACGGGCTCGGCTCACGCCCTGCTTATGGGGATGAACACCCCGGCGACAAGGACGCACACAAACCCCATAAGGCTAAACACACTACCCACGGCTCTTCTTCGTCGAGAACGAAGGATCCATCAGCGCCGAAGGGGACGCAGGGCACTCTGGCGTCTACCGCAGACCGTAAAGGTCACAAGCCCCACCCGCAAACGCAGCCGCGACCAGCGATTGGGCTTCCATCTAACACGGGCGCTACCCCAAAAACATCCGACGCAACGCTCCATAGAGCGACCGTCGAGGTACAACGCGCAACGCACACAACGTCGACACCAAAGCCCTCGACGGACAAAATCGTGGCCGAGAGCCTAGCGAGAATTGTCGCCGAAGACGAACGTACGCGGACGACGAAACAAACGTCGAATACCGCGTCGAAAAAACACAAAAGTAGCCAGGATCTGCCCCTTTCTCCAAAGGACGCTTCCGAACTACCTGAAGGCTTTTCAGAAGGAGACGGGAACCTCTCGTCGACGTTGTGGGAGCGTTCGAAACGATTCGAAGGCGAAAACACTAATTTCCCCCCTCTAGACTATTCAGGGGTACCCCATGAGACCCTTGAAAGACTCCATTCTTGCATGGAGAAAATGGAAAGGTTTCTAGGAAACCAAGACCCACCCACTCACAAAAGACAAAGAGAATGGCCACAGGATGACCCTAGAGTCAAGTTTCCTAGGCTGGTTGACCTCACTGAGGAGGAGCAATACCTCCAAGAAGATGAGGAGTGTTTGGGTGGAGAAGAAGAGGTAGAACTTGAGGAAGAGGGGTTCGAAGAAGATCCTTACATCACTCCTACAGGGTTTGAAGAGGATACAGCTACCTCGCAGCCCTGGCATTCACCGTCAGTGCAGCCTTGGCAATCCCCATCAGTACAGTCAGACCCTGATGCCTTTCTCCCTTCTCCTCTCAAGGATTCACATGGGAACTCCTCTCCCATAGATGACCAACCTTCCCTCAATGCACTATTGCGCAAGGCAGCAGCGCATTTTGAGATTGATACAGGGGAAACTCTTCCAGACATTGACTTTGTAGAAAAAGTCATCAAAGAAAAAGCCCCTGTTAGCCAATCTATTCCACTCCTGGCTTCTATTAAAAGAAGAATTTCTCCTTCCCTTACTAACCCAGCTTTAGTAAGAGGGGTCAACCCTAGAATAGAAAAGCTCTTCAGCCCTTCATCCTCTGACCCTTTATACATCAGAGGACACTCTATTCCGGACTCCCTTGTGGTTACCAACACAAGAAAAAGAGCAGGGGTGCCACTATCTACTAGTGAAGCACCTCCAGACAAAGAAGGCAAAAAACTCTACGCACTGGGGAAGAGAATCACGACCTCCGCCGCCTTCTCTACTAGAATTGCTAATAACAACTCACTTTTAGCTAGCTACGCAGATGCACAGTGGAACAAGCTGCGCAGCGAAGCAGAGGAAGCACCTGAACCTCTGCGTTCTCGCCTGCTAGCTATAATATCAGAGGGCACACTGGTAAACCAGGGCATCGTTAAAAACTCCCTAGATGCCGCTGAGACGGCTGGCCGCTCCCTAGTGCAGGGAATACTTCTCAAGCGCCACGTTTGGCTACGCAATTCAGGTTTTAAGCCCGAAACCCAAGCCTCCCTCATAAATAAACCCATTGAACAGACGCATCTGTTTGGAAAAGCAGTAGATGAGGCCCTAGAACATGCTAAAAAAGAGTTTGATACCATCAAGACTCTTGATCAAATTTCTAGGCCCCCTAACAGGCGAGGCTATGGTAATAAACGCTCCTTTCGTGGCCAAAGACAGCAGCAGAACCAACAACAACAATATTACTCTGGCTCCAACTGGCCCACCAACCAGGGTAACACCCAGTTCAGTCAAAGAGGCCAACGCCGTGGCAAAGGAAGAGGTCGTGGCTCCAGCCCCAGAGGTTCCACGCCCAATACCAGCAAATGACCCGAAAATTCGGGTCCCCTCCCATGCATCACCGGTCGGGGGCCGGCTAACATCGTTCCTTTCAGCATGGGAGGGAATCACGTCAGACCGTTGGGTATTATCCACCATAGCCCACGGATACTGCATCGAGTTCAACGGTTCCCCGAAGTACAAACCCCCACGGAACCGGCGCATGACACCGCAACACCTCTCCATTCTTCTTCAAGAGGTGGAAGAACTACTGAAGAAAGAAGCTATAGAGCCCGTCCCCCTATCACAGGTAACAGAAGGTATTTATTCAGTGTACTTCCTTGTACCCAAAAAGGACTTAACCATGCGCCCTGTATTAGATCTGCGCCCAGCGAACATTTTTGTCAAACCCCAAAAGTTTCGTATGGTGACCTTACAGGAGGTAATCCCACGGTTATCACAAGGGGATTACATGACAACACTGGACATGAAAGATGCATACTTTCATATTTTAATGTTGACATCGCACAGAAAATACCTCAGGTTCAAAATAGAGGACAAACACTACCAGTTCAGAGTACTACCCTTCGGGATAGCATCTGCACCAAGGGTATTCACAAAAGTACTGGCAGTGGCAGCGGCCCACCTGCGCAGATTATCCATCCCTCCAACGAGAGGGTCCTAAACATGCTGTTTCAAATTCCCCATTATGTAGCAGGCCGAGAGGTGACGGTACGCAAAGCAATGCGCTTGCTAGGGATGATGGCGTCATGTATTTATTTGGTACCTCACGCGCGCCTGCGCATGCGCCCAATGCAAGAGTGGCTCTACAGCCAGTGGTGTCAGGCCAGCGGACAATGGGACGATCTAGTGGTGGTCTCGCAGGCCTTGGTTCTCTCGCTACGGTGGTGGACAAAAGAAAACCTGTTATTAGGGAAAACTTTTGCCACACCCGCAGTGGAAGCCACTCTAACCACAGACGCATCCCTTACAGGATGGGGGGCTCACCTATCCCATCAAACGGCACACGGAGTGTGGACTCCGAATTTAGCATCCAAGCATATAAACCTGCTGGAACTACTAGCGGTGTTCAAAGCACTGAAAGCCTTTCAGGAACACTTACAAGGAAAGACAGTGATGGTCCTCACAGACAGCACCACAGCCATGTACTACCTCAACAAGCAAGGGGGCACTCACTCTCCAGGACTGTCCAAGCTGTCCCAGAATATATGGAAGTGGGCTCTCAAACACAACATGTTCCTACTAGCACAACATGTACCAGGGGAACTCAATCTGCTAGCAGACAAACTCAGCAGAGACTTCCCCCTGCCCGAAGAGTACGAATGGCAATTGCACGAAGACATCGTCTTAGACATCTTCACGCAATGGGGATTCCCGGATATAGACCTGTTCGCAACCCTGGAGAACTCACAATGCCAAAGTTACGCCTCCAGGTACCCCCAGAACCAGTCCAAGGGGAACGGTCTGTCGATTCAATGGTCAGGGAAATTTGTTTACGCCTTTCCCCCGACTCCCCTTCTCAACAAAGTGGTGCACAAGATGCACCAGGAGCAGGTTACCATGATACTAGTGGCCCCAATGTGGGCACGGCAACCTTGGTTCGCTCACTTGATGGAGATGTCCCTATCTCCCCCAGTGAAACTTCCCTGCCCGTACAACATGCTGTCACAAGACAAGGGCAGGACACTGCATCCATGCCCTCAGACCATGAACTTAGCAGCCTGGCTCCTGAGATCATAGAATTTGGACATTTACAACTCCCACAGAGATGTATGGACATCCTCAGGGAAGCCAGAAAACCTAATACTCGACACTGCTATTCTAGCAAATGGAAAAGATTCGTTATCTGGTGTAGAGGTACTAGCATCAACCCAGTTGACTGCTCTCCTACTAACATTATTCTATACTTGACCCATTTACTGGACTCAGGTTTAGTGTTCAATTCCATTAAAGTCCACCTAGCGGCACTTTCTGCATACACCACTTCCCAACTTAAAGTGTCGTGGTGGAAGATACCAGTTATCAAAGCCTTCATGGAGGGGGTAAAGAGGATACACCCTCCGATAGCTAACCCAGCTCCCGGATGGGACTTAAATGTGGTACTTTCCAGACTCATGGGCCCTCCCTTCGAACCCATGCACAAGGCAACTCTTAAAGATATCACCCTTAAGACTGCTTTCCTAATAGCTATCACCTCCATTAGGAGAGTAAGTGAACTACAGGCTCTTTCTGTACTAGACCCCTTCGTAACAGTTCACAAAAATAAAGTGGTTCTACGCACACACCCAAGGTTTGCACCTAAATTCATCTCGAAATTTCATGTAAACCAAACTATAGAACTACCAACGTTCTTTCAAAACCCTTCCAGCTCGGGAGAAAAAAGTCTGCATACACTAGATGTACGCAGAGCTGTCATGTTCTACATGGAAAGAACCAGACCACTGAGAAAGACTAATCAGTTCTTTGTCTCGGTGGCAGCAGGAAGAGAAGGAGATGCGGTCTCAAAATCCACTATATCTAGATGGATTGTTCAATGCATCACTCTCTGTTACACTCTTGCTAAGAGAGAACTACCCTTCAAGCCAAGAGCACATTCCACTCGAGGCACTGGGGCTTCCATAGCATTCATTGCAAATGTTCCCCTTGAGTCCATCTGCAAAGCGGCTACCTGGAGTTCTGTGCACACCTTTACAAAACACTACTGTCTAGATGCACACTCTAGATCTGACTCCCAGGTGGGACAGGCAGTATTAAGACATCTTTTCTCTACTGTTCCTTCTCATAACCCACCGCCAACTCCGGGTACTGCTCGCTAGTCTATGCACAGCATGTGATTCTAAGCAGATTAACAAACATCAGAAGACAATGCATTACTTACCGTAAAAGCATTTCTGATGGTTGTATCTGCTTAGATTCACATGCGCCCACCCTTCCTCCCCGCTCGGATGGAAGGAACATAGACTTCCTTTATATCTCTCTTTTCTGTACTCACTCACGTCTATAAGGCTCCCTCAGGGCAGAAAAATACAAACAGAGGGACCTCGACGCGTGAGGGATTGTGGGTACAACGCACGTCACTATAGGGATAGTGTTACAGACACGCCTTGTCGACGTTCCCTTTTCGACTACGAAAAACAAAATGCAATACTCCGCAGTGACCACTGGATGTCGGACCTATGCACAGCATGTGAATCTAAGCAGATACAACCATCAGAAATGCTTTTACGGTAAGTAATGCATTGTCATACACACACACACACACACACACACACACACACACACACACACACACACACACACACACACACACACACACACACACACACACACACACACACACACACACACACACACACACACACACACACACACACACACACACACACACACACACACACACACACACACACACACACACACACACACACACACACACACACACACACACACACACACACACACACACACACACACACACACACACACCCCCCCCCCCCCCCCACACCACACACACACACACACACCCCCCCCCCCCCCCACACACCACACACACACACACACACCCCCCCCCCCCACACCACACCCCCCCCCCCCCACACACACACACACACACCCCCCCCCCACACCACACACACACACCCCCCCCCCCCACACCACACACACACACACACCCCCCCCCCCCCCCCACACCACACACACACACACCCCCCCCCCACACCACACACACACACACACACACCCCCCCCCCACACCACACACCACACACACACACACACACACACACACCTTGGTGCATCGCCGCAATCTGTTCACTACATATAGCCAGCCTTTATGATTAGTTTAATTGCGTTTCCAGCATCTGTACAATTATAAAAAGGTTTGCATTTTCTTCCGTGCTCTTCACGCGTGTAATCTTCATTTTAAGCTTAAAAGGTATTGTTCCTTTACTTTGTCACCTTGAGCTCCGGTGACCGAGGTAAGTGTAGCCCTCCAAGGACCCTACTGGGCCTTGATTAATCCTGCCTGACCACCTGTATGTGCCGCTGGCTTCAGGCGTTCCCCACTCCCCCCTCCTGCCTCCCATCCCCTGTTTGGCTCTGTTAGTGATCTTAACTGACCCTGCCAAGTCAGCCCTCTGCCCGGCAGCATCTGCGGCTAAGGGCCCCAAGCCAAAGGGCGGGTCCCACAGAGGCAGTTCCATATCGTGTCTGCTGGTGTCCGCAGGGGAAGCCAGTGGCCAGCCGTCAACCAGCAGCTACAATCAAGGTAGGAGTGGTCAGGGTGAAGGATGCAGCATTCACTCTACCCTGGAACCCATACCACTTAGCAAACTAACTTACATGCCGACAGCATAGTAATTATTAGCATGCGTCGTACATCAGACAATTGCCTCCCTCCCTGTTCAGTACATGTTGTACCTACTGCATTGTGTTGAGACATGGGCCTCTCCCACTATCCAGGACTCTAATCTAGGGGAAGCCTCCAATTCTGTTTAGTATTTGGTATACTTTCTGCTTTGCATTTTGTAACCTAGGCTTCTCTCCCACTATACAGGACTCTCAAATCTAGGGGTAGCATCTGGTCCAAATGACCTACACGACCAAATTACAGAAAATAGATACTACTAAATGTCCTACTGACTAAATGTTTGTAGGACATTTTGTAGTATCTATATGCAGGTGTAGGTATTTTTTCTTTTTTGGGGTCGGACAGCTGTGGGGTATCCCCCGCAACACCACACTCACTATACAGTATAGTGAGCAGGGGTTGGGGGGCACACCGCCGCAGCTGTTACAACAAAAAAGAAGAAAAGAGAAAAATGACCCTGCAGCGCCGGTTCCCGATCACGGAAGTGAAAGGGAACTGGCGTTGCAGGGACCAGCAAGATGGAAGGAAAGGTAAGTAGGGGGTAGGTGTGGGAGGGGGTTGGGGTTTCTGTGGATTTGGGGTTTTACCTTGTATGACCGAATGGAAAATGTACAAACAATTTTGCATTATGTACATCTCATTCGTTCATTTCCGTCGCAAACTTTTCATTCGTGGTAAAAACTGTAGCAATGAAATCCGCACATACAAGTATCCAAGTAACACTTACACTAAAGGTTTTCTTGTAAGATAATGAACTGTCAGTTTTAAATAAGCCTTCTTTTAAATAGGGCAATATGCTACAATAAAAATACACTTTCTCAGAATCAATATAAGCAAGTAGATATCCATTAGAGATACTTCATGCGCACTTCCTACACCCTGAGGTGACTTCAATTACTAGGACAGTTTTGGCATTTAATTTCACTTTTTGTACTTGGTAAAATTCTGAGGTTGTGGAAAAGGTTAACAGGTTCTCGGTGCATGTGAGCACTTTCCAATCTCCCAATGAAGTCTAGATTAGATCTTTGCCAGCAATACAATTTAGGCTTATGCACCACCTATGAGGGACAGTTAGAATCAAAGTCAATGGTTCAGAAGGATCAAAGTGATCCGAACGCGGCTGATTTTGCCACGGTCGGAATGTTCGCATGAGAAAGGTGCGAACTACCAAAAGCTTGCACCTTTCTCATGCGAACACACGTACATACGGGGGCTGCAGGGGTTTCCCCCGCTCACTATACTGTAAAGTTTCTGGGGACGCCCCCGCAGTTTTAACATTTATTTTTTATTTTACCTGCAATGTTCCCACCAAAGGTTTGACCTTTTGGTGGTAGCATTTTTAGAACTTTTGGTTCTTGCGGACCTTTGCCGGTCAAAAAGTACAATTCCGTTCAGAAGAGTCTGCAGGGAGCCAGGACAGCCAAAGTCAATTTGAACAATGTCGGTGGAGCTGAGGCACTTTAGGTAGCACAACTTCGTGCACACAGTTTAGAGAGTTTGTAAAGGAATCACTGTTGGGCCACATCCTGTTATGTTAGGCTTGTGAAAGACGGAGCTGAGATCAACTCTACAAAGAGCAGCTACTGCAAGTCTCAAGTGAGATGATGCACACTACAGACACAATAGGTAAGTACCCCTTTAGTCAAGACAGTACCATAGGTTTGTAGATGATGATCCAGCTGGCTTCTGTTCTGGATGCAGTCTTGCAGATCCTGGGTTTCTGGGCTTTCGTTGTGGCGACAAGAGAGAGGGCGTCTGGAAGACCACTGCACTGCAATTTGAAGGTCGTTGGCGACTATGGGCTCTTTTCAATTCAGAGGAACTTCGTGTTTCAGCTACTGCCAAATAGCACCACCGTGGATCTTGGACACTTGATGGGCTGCCCTTGCTTCTGGAGTCCAGCACTCAGGTGAGGTGACTCTGGTTTGGGTTGTCCTGCTTTGGGAGGGTCTCCGGATCTTCCTAGAGCTCTGGTCCGGCTTAAAGACGATGCACGTGACTACGGATTTCTCGACCCCTGGCACTCGGTTCCAGCAGCAGCAAAGAAGTACAGCCAGTTGGGGAAGGTCCTCCAGCAAAGTTTGTCTTGGGGATAGTTGGTCCCACTAACCCAAGGGAAGAAGTTGTCTGTTCCGGGTCTTCTCTAGTCGATTCAGAGTTGGAGCATTGGCACTGCAGCAGGGCTTCACCGGACAGTTCAGCGGTCCAGGAGGGTTCAGCAACCGTCTCTTCCAGATGCCTTCGCCGGGTGTTTCGTCCAGTGGTCGACTCTGCCTTCAGTTCAAGAAACCTCGCCTTTCATGCAGGTTTTTCCTATGTATGCACAGCCTAGGTTACCAAGGGAGACTATGGACAGGGAGTTTCGGGCACCTCCCTCGCTTCCTGCCCTGCCAGACACAATGGAGCCAGAGGCGGGTTCCAGCACTGAAGCCCGCCAGAGGCAAAACGAGCAAAAGGGTTACACCTGGTTTGGCGCACAGAGTAAAACCCAAGAAAGACCTCCCAAGCAAGAAATGGTGAGAAGGTTTTTTTTTTAAAACCTCAAGAGAAATCCAAAGGACTTCTCTGTGACACTGCACTGAAGGTGCTGTGTCACAATACAAATGTAGATGCCTGTGGAGTTAGTCAGACTCCAAAAACAGAGTACAAATCAGATCAAAAATACTTGTGAGAAAAAGGTATCTCACCCCAGGATTAAAATTAAAAGTCCTAAAGTCCAGCAAAAAAAGCTGAGAGTTTCTAAGGTTAATGGGAATTAGCATAGGGTGCTGTGTGCTGGTCCCGCAAAGGAAAAGGTAAGTAAGACAGGGTTCATCTTACTATTTTTGGGAACTGTAGTTCACCCAAGAAAATGTCATTAAGCCGTGAAGTCCAAGGGACGTCTGAGTGTCACTGCACCCAAGGTGCTGTGTGTTGCTATGCAAAAAGCAGGTGCCTAGGAGTTTGTCAGACTCCATAAAACAGTAAAACGCAAAAATCCCAGTCAGGAAAAATAAATGAGGAAGTGAGGAAAAGGTCCAACTCACTCGGGAGCAAGAAAATCACAAGCCCCAAGTCCAGCAAAAGAGCTGGGGGTCTCTAAGGTTGAAGGGGAATTGGCACAGAAAAGAAAATTCTCCCTAACCTACATCCCTATGCCAAATAGACCATGATGGCAAACAGCGCGCTGCTCTTTGGACTCCATGGAAGGATGGGTTTGGACACTAGCACACACATTCCTTGTGCCAGCCATCCACCCAGTCACCCTTCCATTCCCTGGCAGGCATCACCACCCGTCCCATGGCGCCTGGACACATTTACATGTCATATGCACCATCTATCCAAAAGCATGTGCCTCCCATCCACCCCCACCACGGCACATGCAACCCACACCACCTGACATGCACCCCACCGCCCCATCTGTCCATCCCCTTGCACGTGCCACCAATCCATCTCCCGGCACGCAACAATATACCCTGGCACGCGCCACTCATCCATCCATTCCCGGCACGCGCCCAATCCACCTCACACCATCTTGCAACAGTTCATCCATGAATGATGGTGACTTGGTGCAGTGGACGGCTAATGGTCTTTACAGTATTTAAACACTAATCCATTGCTCTCCATTAAAAAAACATCTGGTACTAATACAGAAATTTTGTTACATGCATACATTCAAGATGCATTTTATTGTCAAACTGCAAAGATGCTGCTCGGGAAAAGAGATCTTATTCTTAAATGGAAGTATTCCAAGAAATGTCCTGCTGCCAAAAGTGCATAATTTGTAAATGCACAATATTTGTAATCCTGCACCCCTCATTGCACTGTGACTTAAGATATGGTGCTTGTGTAGATTGTTTCTTTGCTAATCATTTTCTTACACTCATTGTCCTTGTCTGTGTTTTTAAACAGCCTACAGCAGTGAAAACCCCTTCTGAAACGTGCAAGCCCATTCAGCGGTCTGTGCCTCTTTCTTTGCCTGCTGCTACTGTCCCTCCACCTGGCATGGTAAACGTAACGCCACCTCCTGCTCATCCTTTGCCTACAAAGAGAATCTCTCCAGCCACCAGCAAGTCTCTTTCACCAGTAGCAAACCGGTCACCTGGTTCTGCTGGTCCTTCATCTCAGAAAAGCCTGAGCCCTTGCCAAAGTGTACCAACGCAACCCCAGGAGAGCAAAATGACGGAGCAACTAACACTGGTAAGGCTCCAAACAACTGCCCAAGAGAGTAGCCCCAATTTAGGAACCATGTACCCCACAGTGGAGCTCTGTCAAAGTGAGGTTGGGTATTTACAAAACACTTGATTTAGCAGTCAAATGAGTACTATTAATGCTTTGAACATTACACAGCTGTCCATAATGCACTGGCAGTGCTCTCTACCTTCATGTAGATTTCAGTGTTGTTTGTATAAGATTGGTCACATTTGGCAGTTTCTTATAATTCAATTTTGCTTTAGTATTCAAAACCCAGAACTTGTCAAGTCTTATATTGACGGGGTCTTGGCATTGCAGTATAGGTTTCATGTATGTTGGCAGGCTGACAGTGGCCCCCATCTGTCTCAGGTCATTGGTGGTAAAGTGGTTTTTGGGCAGTTCAATAAACTGTGAGGGCAAGAACCAATAGCCAATTGGAATACGGAATTGCAGTTCCTCTTGTCTGCCAGTGATCCCTTATGTTTGTCTGTCTGTTAAGAAAGCAGGTGATCCGTAGTGCACAAAATCCTTTTTATTCAACTCAGGCGGCCATTCTGTTTCAAATTGTGCTTTTGGGATTCAGTGGGATTCAACTGTTAGACCCTAATAGGCTTGGAATTGGTAGCTCTCAAAGTGTTGGCACATTTTCTTGAACACTGCCTGTAAAGTGTTGATACTCACTACAAGGTTTGTTAAGACTTTGCCATCTGAATATCTTAATGCCATTGAAGACTGTTCAGAAGGATTTCTAGAATCTGACCAGGTTTTCAGAACTGATTTTCTATACTCATGCTGGGGGAGCTGTAGCCAAATCAGTTCAGATAGCAGTGATGGGCCAGGCTAGGCAAGGCAAGTTCATCAGAGGTGGTGAGACTGTAAAGGGTCCACAATGAGGTCTCACAATGGGAACAACAGATTACACTTAAACAGGATGCATAAAAATAGAATTATTTATTGGCCAAAACACACTAGAAAAATTACTACTAGCAATTAGTTATCGTACAACACTGGTAAAAATATACATTTATACATTAACTTATTAAAAGGGCATAATATTCAACAAACTCCTGCAAAGGAAAGATAAGATTATATTATGCACTTCTGATGCTTGTTAATCTGCTTAGAATCACATGCTGTGCATATGGTCCGACATCCAGTGGTAACCGCAGAGTATTACATCTTGTCTTTTGAGGATCGAATGGGGACGTCGGCATAGGCGTGTCTGTAACACTATCCCTACCGTGACGTGTACTGTATCAAAATCCCTCACGCACTGAGGTCCCTCAGATTGTTTTTTTCCACCCAGATTACTGGTCGCCCTAATGCAGAGCCTTTACATAGAGATAGCGTTATTGTCCTATTTTTAGACTTTGTTGTTATTCCCGTTAAGTCACTGACAGTTGAATCTTGTGAAACAACGCCATCGACTGCTGCAGACTTTCGACACCTGTTGATCCGTGTGGTGCTGTCGGCCACGTGGCCTGGCCTTCTGGCCGGCCTATACAGTAGGTAGAGTGGGGATCGGGTTGGCCATATTCTTTACAAGTATGCCTTTCCTCTTTCACCCTCTCTGCTCCCTGGGTTTTGTCATTGCTGTACCGGTCTTTTGCTATGGAAAAGACACCATTTAGATTTTGTCCCTCGTGTAGGGCCAAACATCTGTGGAAAGACTAGCACTCTCGGTGCAACAATGGTCTTTCCCTCGACCACAACGAAGCGAGTTGCGCAGCCTGTAAACTCCTGCACCCTAAAACGCTTAAGGAGCGCCGCTTGAAGCGGTGGCCGGCCTACGGCATGTTGCAGGCTGAATGTTCGAGCCGCCGCCCACCCACCCCCCGTTGCAACCGCCGAAAGTGATGGGGGTGAGTAGGGGGGATAGGGGGGGGAAGGGGGGGCAGACTATCGATGACCAGGCCTCTGTGTCGAACATGATTGACCTAACGGAGGACTGCTCTTGGTCCGCGACACCCGTTCCCTACCCCACCAAGCCTGATGCGGGTCACGCTATGGAGAAAACACCCGGTGACAGGGGCACACACGATCATAACATCAAACGCACAACCCAAGGTTCTGCTTTGGCTGCACTGTCGAAGCGTACCAAAGTGCCAACGGAACCGTCAAACTTCGGTATCCTCTGATTGGCAGCCTTCCCTGCAACCGCAGCGGCGGTCTGCGACTTAGCAATCCAATGTAAAGGGCGTGAACACTAAACACACGGCTATCAAGGTGGTCCAGGAGGACACACGGTCACTGCTTAAGACCCCGGTGGCGCAGAAATGTACCACTCTGCCGGTAGACCGCCCAGATTCACAGACTGAACGAATGGTCGAAGGAGGCAGCAAAGCACAAAGAACGGCCTAGAGACGTGCGGAAAGACATGCCACAGCGCCCCGAACCCGCAAGGACTACGCTCAGTCCTGTGCCTTTTTGAGGCACTATAGGGGACAAATCTCGAAGTCACAGGGAAGATGAACCCTTTCCTCCCCTGGACCCTTCTGGTTCATCCTCATGGACCAGGGAGAAATGTGAGGGATGTATGGACAGATTAGAAAAAATGTCTTATTCTGAGAAGCTTGCTCCCAAGAGGCCTCGAAGAACTTCCTTCTACGCCTGTATCCAAGTTTCAAAGGACCTTGGAGGATCCACATGAGTATACCTGTGTCCTCACAGATTTTATGGACACACATGATCAGGATGAGGATGCCACCTTTCTGGAAAACTACAATGTTTATGATCAGACTGGTTTTATGGACGATTGGGAAGACAGTCGTCGGGTTGATGCTCAACCTCCCCTGCTCACACCCAGGACCCCGATGCCCTGTGCATAGATCACCCCCCCCCACTCCGGCTCGCCAAGCCTCCCCAGTGGATGATCAAATGGCGTTCAACGCCATCTTGAAGAAGGCATCTGACCATTTTCAGATCACCACTCAAACTTTACCAGATTCAGGTTTCGTGGAGGATATACTCAAAAGAAAAATCAGCCAGGCCATCCCTTTGTTGAACTCGATCAAGAGGAGATTGGCACCTTCCTTGTTGACGCCAGCTCAAACCAGGGCGGTGAACCCTAGGGTGGAGAAGTTGTTTCGTCCTTCTCCGACCGACCCTGCTTACATCAAGGGATATGCCACTCCAAATTCTTTAGTGGTTACCACTATTAGAAAACGGGCTGGTGTTTGCCTGTCTACAGGAGAGGCACCACCCGATAAGGAGTCAGAGACTATATGCACTGAGAAAGAGGGTCACAACTGTTGCTTAGTTTTTCACCCATATAGCCAATAACACCACTCTATTGGCCAGCTATACAGACATCCAGTGGAACCTTCTGCAAGAAGGCCTTCAGGAAGTGCCTGAACCTACACGGACCAAGTTGCTTGCCATCGTTTCGGAAGGCAAGCAAGTCAACCAGAATGTGCTCAAAAATACTCTGAACGCTGCCAAGACAGAAGTAAGAATCCTGGCACAAGGTACCTTGCTCAAGCGACATGCATGGCTGAGGAACTTCCGTTTCAAGCCGGAGACCCAAGCAGCGCTGATAAACAAACCCATTGAGGCGACCAACATGTTTGGCAAGGCATTGGACGATGCTCTTGAAACAGTGAAGAAAGAACATGAGACACTCAAGTCCCTTCCACAGAGGGGAAGCGGCTCCCGCTGGTCCTTTCATGGGCAATCTCGTTTTCCCCCAAACCAGTATAATGCAGGAAACAACTAGAAATCGGGACAAGGGTCTTATACCTCCACCACTTATCCGCCCAGAGGAAGTGGCGTGGGAAAGGTAGAGGACGAGGCTCCAACCCCAGAGGCACCCCGGCCTTTGGTCAGAAATGACCTGCAAATCTAGGTCCCCTCCCATGCCTCCCGGGTCGAGGGGGGCGTAAAAAGAGCTTTCCTTACTGCATGGGAGGTGATAACAGACCAGTGGGTACTCAAGATGGTTGCCCACGGGTACTGCATAGAATTTGCCTGACCACCCCAATTCAAACCAAAATCAAGATGCCTGACGCCAGACCACCTGTGTCTCCTACTCCAAGAGGCGCAGACCCTTCTGGGAAAGGGCACCATAGAAGTTGTCCCTATTCTATAGGTAAACAAGGGTATTTATTCAGTGTACTTCCTTGTACCCAAAAAGGATCTCACCATGCACACTGTGCTAGACTTGCGCCCAGCGAACAAGTTTGTCAAACCTCAAAGGTTTCGTATGGTCACTTTACAGGAATTAATCCCGCTGTTGAAACAGGGTGATTACATGGCAACCCTGGACATGAAAGATGCCTACTTTTCATATTTTAATGTTGACAGCACACAGAAAATACCCAAGGTTCATGATAGATGACAAGCACTATCAGTCCTGATCTTGACAGACGGCACCACAGCCATGTACTACCTGAACAAACAAGGGGGCACTCGCTCTCCAGGGCTATCTAAGGTGTCCCAAAACATTTAAAAATGGGCTCTCACATACAGGATGTTCCTGTTCTCCCAACACGTTCCAGGGGAACTCAATGGCAGACGTGCTCAGCAGAGATTTCCCATTGCCCGTAGAGTACGACTGGCGATTACACAAAGACATTGTCTCTAACGTTTTCGCGGAATGGGGCTTCCCAGAGATCTACTTGCTTGCAACTCTGGAGAACGCTCAATGCCAATACTGCACCTCCAGGTACCCACAGAATTGCTCCAAGGGGGAATGGGCTCTGGATATCATGGTCAGGGAAATTATTTATGCCCCCTCGAATCCCTTACTCAACAAGATCGTGCACAAGATGCACCAGTCACCATGGCATTGGTGGCCCCCATGTGGGCCTGCCAACCCTGGTTCTCATCTGTTGGAGATGTCACTCTCCCCTCCTATGAAACTGCCCTGCCCGTACAACATGTTATCTCAGGACAGGGGAGAAACCCGGATTCCCCTGCTCAACAGTAAAGTGCACAAGATGCACCAAGAGCCAGTCGGGAAGATTCTGGTGGCCCTGATGCAGGTCTGCCAAACTTGGTTCTCCCTTCTCATGGCAATGTAAGTGTTGGGGAGAATTCTAATTTCTGTGCTAATTCCCTTCATAACCTTATAACCTTAGAGACCCCCAGCTCTTTTGCTGGACTTTAGGACTTTTTCATTTGTGTCCTGGAGTGAGTGACATTTTTCTCATTCTCATGTATTTTTATCTAATTTGGATTCTGTATTCTTTGTTTTTGGAGTCTGACAAACTCCATAGGCGTCTACTTTTTTTGTGGTGACACACAGCACCTTCAGTGCAGTGTCTCGGAGAAATCTGTGAAGTGAACATTGCTTTCCTGACCCTGTTTTCTATGCGACAAAGGAGCTCCGAAGAAGTCTCTGCCTTCCCTTATGCTGGTGGGAACAACCGGGCCTAAGACTAACTTGAAACAAACCATCTCCTGAGGTCCTAGGAGTTTCCAGAGCTGCGGAACCCCAATACCAGGAGACCTGCTACCCGTTTTGAGTACATCATCGTAGAGAGGCTGAATCCGTCCAAATCTGTGCCAAGCCCATAAGCACACTCCAGAGATCCGATCCAACTCGCCCAGACCCCCTCCCCACAATGTGGGACTGCAGGAAGCGAATATTGACTGGCCAATCCGTGTCCTTTGTTGGTGCTGCTGAAAAGGTCCCAAACCTGCAGTGTGAACCAAGAAGTTGCTGAAAGTTGTGCCACAGGTCCTCCCCCTTCGAGGCTTCTGCTGGAAGACTATGTTCATTGTCCTGCCTTTCGTCACCAGACCTAAGAATCCAGAGGTCAGGTCCAGAGCCGTCACATCGCAGAGGAGCCAACACAAAAACTTTCTTCAAACTCGAGGTACTGTGGGGGGAAAAAGGTATAGCTTACCTGATTCTGAGAAGTCGCTGGAGTGCACCTAGAGGTGACGGGGCTACCCTCGCTCATCTCTGACCCAAGCTGCTGCTTGTGTACCCTTTATGAGTCTGTTTTTTACGTCCGCCTTAGTTGTTAACTTGTACTTAAATTACTTTAGACACTGGGAGAAATCCGCAGGAACTCTTCATTATTCGCTGTTTGTTAACACTTCAAGCCCTCTCCGAACTGCGTTTAGCTAGGGTTGCGTTTTTGTTCTCAAAAGACATGCCAGGCGAAGAAACAGTCTCTAGAACCTTGAACTAAGCTCATGTTGCATTAACAACTTATTTTCCTCCCTTTAAGTGACTTTTCTATGTATTTGCAGAGTAAATGCTTTACAGTTTAACCTGTTGAAAACCACATGAGTGCGCAATTACCGCGATTGATACGATAACCTTGTCCTTTTCCTTACAGTGCTTCTGGCACACTTATTTTACCCTTGCACCTTTCTTTTACTTTTGGGTTACTTGCACCCTTCTATTCACCTTTGGGCCTTTCCTTGAAACATTACTGTCTTCCTTTTGGCTAAGGCAATGCTTGTGTTTCAAGTATTCTTCAAATGGATTGTCCTCCCACATATTCCTCATCTTATGATATTCGTATCCTGCCAGCTTCGCTGCTTCGGAAAAAGAATTCTCGGCAGAGGGCGCTGTGCACAAGGCCGTGGCATCGATGTCTGTCGACAGGCTCCATACCGTGTCGACGTCACAATCAGTATAAATGGCTTGTGCCGCGCCTGTTGGCTTCAGTTCCGTTTTTCTGGTTGCTTCACTCTCGAACGGCGCGCTTCGAAATTTTCTTCTGAAAATGTCGTCTTCTACCCCTTCTACTCCGAAGATGGGGTTAAAAAAATGTTTTGAGGGGATTGGGTCCTCCGACGTATTCCATTTCTATGACGGGTAATGTCCACAGCTGTGCTGCTTCGTAAAATCTTTGGCTCCTGCGTCGATGACGTCGATGCGCCATCCCCGAGGACCTCCTCCGACGGCCGAAGTCACCCGATGTGATAAGTAGGACGCACGACGCCTATAGCCTCAGTTTTTCCGCGAACGTGTTTGCTTCGTGAATCTCGGTACGCCTCGACTCGTTGGAGTTACTGTTTGCTTTCTCGGTTCGTTGAACCTGTTCGGTTGTTTGTGCCGATGTCTTTCGCATCTTCGACCCCGCGTCCTGGCTTCAAGAACTGCGGGGACTGTGGGTCCAAGATGTCGGTCACGGACTCGCACGACGTCTGCCTCTGGTGCCTCGGGGAGGCCCACGATACGGACGACTGTGTCGACTGCCAGTCGCTCACTGCGAAGGCCGTGCGAGAACGCAAGAAGAAACTGTCGGTAGGTCGGGTGTCTAAGCCTCGGAAGTCTGTCTGTGGGGCTTTTGACCGATGACTCGAGGGGTGAGTCTCCTCGTCGTCGGAAGTCCGGTGGGACTCCTTCCAGGAGTCTGTCTCGCCACTCCTCCGCCTCTTCTAGGCATTCCAGGAAGCGTCGGCATAGGTCGCCTTCCCCGTCCTCTTCCGAGGACTCCGCCCGTCGGCGGGTCGCTTATCCCTCCATGCAAGCGACACCGGAGGAATGGGCTTCCTTCGGGAAACAGATGCTAGCGATTCTGGAATCGCAGGGCACCGGTCCGTCTCCGCCTCTGAGTGGGGTCGGTCGGCACTGGTCGAGAGACGCCGCCCGCACGCCTTCGGGCTCGGGTGGTCGGCACGGCTCGCGGGAGAGGTCCCGCTCGGACAAGGGTAGCCGTCCTCGTCATGCCCGTTCCAGGTCCCGGTCCTCAACGCCCTTGAGACCGCGTGATCCTGTGCCGTCTTCGAAGAAGACATCGACGCCTGTGGCGCCGAGGTCGTCGACTATTATTCTCGATGTTCCGTCTTCGAGGGGGTCGTCGACGCCGTCGGTGCCCAGGCTGTCGAGACACGCTCGGAGCTCCGGTTTCGAGGACTGTGTCGATGCTGCCTTTTCTGTCGGCGCCGACTCGCTCGGCGCCCTAGACGCCTTTAGAGGCGGTGGTGTCGGAGGGGCCCCGTGGCACAGGGTTTGCCCCTAAAAAGGCTATGGCTAGGGTCCGGCACTGCTTCGGTCCGCAGAGGTCTTCCTCACCCCGCCTGGCGTACATTTCAGAGGGTGATGAAGGCTCTGATGGCGGTCTGGTTACGGTTCTGGATGAACTTCTCTCGGGCCATAGTCCGTTTGATGACCTGAGGCAGTCACTGCATGATGCCAGTGGATTGGACACACCTCCGGAGGTGGAGTTTTGTCGGCCGGAGCCTGGCACTCATGCCGATTCGTCATATTGACACCTTATGTCTCGGGTTACCGAGTACTTGGGTTGGTCGGCTCGCCCAGGGGAGTTCGTTCAGGATGATTCACGGACATCCTTGATCTCGGTCCACCCACTGACCCGGTTTTGCCTTTTCAAATGGCTTTGCAGAGAAGGGTGGCGGCGGCGGCGGCGGCGGCTTGGACTGCTCCGGAGAGTCTCCCAGCAGTGGGCAAGTCTTTGTCGCGAAAATACCGTCCAGCCAGTAGCGACCCCTGCTACTTGTCTAGGCACCCCACCCCAGAGAGTTTGGTGGTGCAGGCGGCTACGGCCCCGGCAAAGCAGGTGTCGTATCCTACCATCCCTCCTGATAGGGACGACAAACGTTTTGACGGCTGGCCGAAGAAAGTGTTTTCTTCTGGGGGTATGGCACTTCAGGCGACCAACTCCATATGTGCCTTGTCTCGTTTCACACACACTCTGTGGAACTGTGTTGCATTAGCGGCTGATCATATTCCCGAAGGGGACGAACGGGATGGTTTCCTTGCTATGGTTCAGGATGGCAACGATGCCATGTGTGAGGCCGTTCAGTCGGGTTTGGACTTGGCGGATTGTATCAGCCGGTCCATGGCGGCGAGCACTGTAATGCGCAGGTTTGCGTGGTTGAGGAAGTCTGGGTTCGCTCCTGATGTGCAGTCCCGGCTCCTCAACATGCCCTTTGACGGTGAACACCTTTTTGGCAGCAAGGCTGACGAGAGCCTTGAGAGGTTGCAGACCTCCAAAGCTGCAGTGAAGTCGTTTGGCGCTGCAGTTCGACAACCTCCGCCTTTTCGTCCTAGGGGACAGCAATGGAGGGGAGGTTCCTTTCGCTATTACTCGTCCTTCAGTAAAGCGAGAGGAGCTAGCAGTCAAAGAGGACATCGTAAGAGTGCCAGAGGTGGAAAAAAAGGTACTCCAGCTGCACCTCCTCAGAGGAATTCTACCCTTCCTCTCCTTCCCCCAGAAGCTCACTGTCTCCCGAGTCCTGGTTCTCTCAAAGCTGGACTACTGTAACAGCCTCTATCTTAATCTGCCTGCCTCCACTCTCCGCCCTCTGCAACTCATCCAGAACAGAACTGCGAGACTTGTCCTTGGCCTCAAGCCCAGGGACCGTATCTCTCCAGGACTGAAATCTCTACACTGGCTCCCAGTGGCTGCGAGGATTAAGTTCAAAACCCTCTGCATTATCCACAAGGCCTTCTGGGGCCTGGGGCCAAAATACCTTTAACTCTCTCTTCCTAAATATCTTCCTTCCCGAGCCCTTTGCTCATCCATCTCCGACTCCCTCAGGTTCAGCCGCTTCCCAAAGCAACGAGCTGGGGGTAGATCTCTCTCCGCGGCAGGGGCCTCCCTCTGGAACAGCCTTCCTGCCTCCCTGAAACTTGAGGAGAACCATCTCCGGTTCCGGAAGCACCTCAAAACCTTCCTTTTTGCTTCTGCTTTCTCTGTCCCTCTCCCCTGCTAAATTCTACACTGAAATTGCACTGAATCTGCAACTGGGCCACTCTCACTGACCTTGGTCCTGGGCCCAGCCACTCTCCACTTGCACTGCCTCCCTGGCATCCCCTGCACTGCGGGACTGTCTCTGTATCCTTACAGCCCCCCCTTCCCAGCACTTGTCTGCACTTCCCTTGCACTTGCCACCAGCTGGCCCTATTTATTTATTTATTTATTTGTATTCTACTTACTTGTACTGCACTTCCCCCTCCCTTTCCCCTTGCACTTTTCCCTTCCCCTGCACTTGCGCGGTCTGAATGATACCTGGCCTAGTAGGATCGTTGTCTGTCTTCCCCTTGTTCCCCCCTCCCTGCCTCGTCGCGCCTTGAAACACTTGTGTATAGGCGCGTTACAAATGCCATGCCATATCATATCAAGGCCGCTCGGGCAGTTGCCTCTTTGCCCTCAGGCAACGCCGCAGTCGCTACCACTCAGTCATGAGGCCAGGTCCCATGGTTCGCCGGTTGGGGGAAGGCTGGCGCAGCATCTTGTAGAGTGGCAAGCCATTACTTCAGATGTGTGGGTTCTGGAGATCATAACCCACGGCTACTGTCTTCCTTTTCGGCAGAGGCCTCACGACAATCCACCAGGGAACCTCTCTTTGAAGAGTCTGGATCCGCTCCTTGCGCAGGAAATTCAAGCCCAGCTGGAGAAAGGCGCCATAGAATTGGTGCCTGTAGCGGAGAGGAACAAGGGATGGTATTCCCCTTATGTTTTGATTTCAAAGAAAGACGGGGGATTGAGACCCATCATGAACTTGCGCGGTTTGAACAAACTCCTCAGGAAGGACAAGTTCAAGATGGTGACTCTTTCTCAAGTCCTCCAGGCCCTTCAACTTCAGGACTGGTTGGTGTCTTTCGACCTCAAGAATGCTTACTTCCATGTGCCGATCCATCCCAAGCACAAGAAGTACCTGAGGTTCGCGGTTGGCGACTCGCACTTTCAGTTCCGGGTCCTGCCGTTCGGATTGACCTCCACCCGAGGGTTTTCACCATGCTCATGGTGGTGGTGGCAGCACATCTCGGGAAAGTGGGGATTCACGTCTACCCCTACCTGGACGATTGGTTGATCAGGGGGAGCTCTCCCGAGCATGTCCTGGATCATCTGTCCGTCACCTGCCACTCCCTTCACAGGCTGGGCTTCTCCCTCAATTTAAAGAAGTCCCATTTGACACCAACGCAGCGGCTCCAGTACATCCGAGCAGTGCTCGACACGTCCCTGGGGCAGTGTTTTCCTCCTCCGGTGAGGGCTCTTCACATTCAGCAGATGGTGCACAATTTCCAGTTTGCCCAGACTCTCCCAGCGTCCGAGTTCTTGAGACTGCTCGCCCTCATGGCATCCTGCATTCTTGTGGTGCCTGTGGCTCGTCTGCGGATGAGATCTTTGCAGTGGGCGCTCAAGCTCCAGTGGTCTCAGTCCTCCGGCAGGCTGTAGGACCCTGTTTAGGTGCCGCCCTCGGTAGCCCGGGACCTTCTGTGGTGGGCCGTCGAGGGCAATCTGATGAAGGGTGCCCCATTTTGGCTGCCCTTGCCAGAGGTGACGATCGTGACGGACGCACCCCTCACGGGATGGGGAGCTCATGCCTACGAGCTAACAGTCAGCGGTCGTTGGTCTCCGTCGGAGTCCAGACTCCATATCAATCTGTTGGAGCTGAGGGCCGTCAGGCTAGCCCTGAAGGCTTTTCTGCCGACTGTGCGCGGGATGAGTGTCCTGATTCTGACGGACAACACGGTGGCCATGCACTATCTCAACAAAAGGGGGGGGGGGCAGGGTCACTTCCGTTGTGCAGGGAGGCGATGCAGCTCGAGTTCTGGGCCATCCAGCAGGAAGTTTCGATCTCGGCAGTTCATCTGGCCGGAGACGACAACGAGACAGCGGACGTTCTGAGCAGGCAGAGCATGATCTCTCACGAGTGGGAGCTGGCTCAGGAGATTCTCCAGGAGATCTTCGCCCTTTGGGGGACCCCTCAAGTGGCTCTCTTCGCCTCCAGTGTCAACCGGAAGTGCGAAAGGTTTTGCTTGAGGAATTTCCTCCAAAAGGAGCCTTAGGAGACGCGTTCGTGGTGGAGTGGTCATTCCCACTGCTGTACGCGTTTCCTCCAGTCCCCGTCATCCTGCAAGTGTTGCAGAGGTTACGGAGGTTCGGTTCCTCATTGCTCCGGCATGGGCCCGGAGGACGTGGTACCCGGACCTTCTCAACTTGTCCATCTGCCCTCCACGTCGTCTTCCCTACCGAGACGATCTGCTCTCACGGGAGGGGGGGGTCAGGTTCTCCATCCAGAGGTCAGATCCCTCAATCTTCATGCTTGGCTTCTGAAAGGTTGAGGTATAAGGATTGGGACCTCCCTGAAGACGTGATGGAGGTGTTGCTCTCGGCCAGGCGGCCGGCAACTAAGTCTCTGTACCGTTGCCGTTGGAGAAAGTTCTGCGACTGGTGCAGAGTTCAGAATGTGGATCCTTTTGAATGCGACATTCCCATGGTTTTGTCTTTTTTGCTTTCTTTGGCCCACAGGGGCTTGCAAGCGGTGACCATTAAAGGTTACCTGGCGGCGCTGTCCATATTTAAGCGCTCGTCTGAAGAGTGTTCCTATTTTAAGATTCCTTTAATTTCGCAGTTTTTGAAAGGGCTCACTAATGTGTTCCCTCCGTCACCTTATTTGGTGCCCGGTTGGGATTTGAACCTTGTTCTTAAGTTTCCTATGGGTGCTCCGTTTGAGCCTTTACATTCTTGCCCTTTGAGGCTGTTGACTCTGAAAACTGTTTTTAGTTGCTGTTACTTCCGCTCGCAGAGTGAGTGAATTACAGGCACTTTCAGTTAAGCCACCCTTCACTGTATTTCACAAGGACAGGGTTGTCCTTAGAGTTCGTCCTTCTTTTCTTCTGAAGGTAGTTTCGGAATTTCATTTGAGCCAGAAGGTTGTTCTTCCGGCGTTTTATCCTCCTCCACATCCTGGTAAGGAAGAGGAGAGGCTCCATAGGCTTGATCCTAGGAGAGCGTTGAGCCTTTATATCTCGCGCATGTCCCTGGTCAGAGTGGACGATCAACTTTTCATTGGTTACGCTGGAAAGCGTTTGGGACAAGCTGTGACGAAACAGACTTTGTCTCGTCGGATTATTTTGGCTATCTCCGAGTGTTACCGCTTGGCGGGTAAGGACCCTCCGGCTGGCTTGTGGGCCCATTCTACCAGAGGAGTGGCTGCGTCTACTGCCCTGCAGAGGGGAGTTCCTATTCGTCACATCTGTGATGCAGCCACCTGGGCTTCAGTACATACTTTTGTACGTCACTATTCCCTCCATTCCATCAGGGGGCAAGATCTGGCCTTTGGCAAGGCAGTTCTCTATTCCGCAATTTGATTGGGCATGCTAAATTTGTATTCTAAATTCTTTCCCACCTCCTTGCTTGGTACTGCTTTGGGAGTCTGTCATAGATATGGAATACGTCGGAGGACCCAATCCCCTCGAAGAACAAGTTACTTTCTTACCTGGTAACGTTCTTTCGATGGGATGGTCCCTGCCTTCCCCCGCTGCAGAATTTCTTTTGCGATTGCAGCTTGCGTTCCGCAAGGCCTCGTGTGTCTGACTGAGAGAAAACTGGTGGCACACGTTCTGGGAAAAAACTATAACTGAGGCTATGGGCGTTGTGCGTCCTACTTATCACATCGGGTGACGTTGGCTGTCGGAGGAGTTCCTCGGGGACGGCGCATCGATGCAGACGCCAAAGATTTTCCGAAGAAGCACAGCTGTGGACATTACCTGTCATAGATATGGAATACGTCGTCGGACCATCCCATCGAAAGAACGTTACCAGGTAATAAAGTAACTTGTTAATTGATTGCGGATCAAAGATGCCGATTACCGATCCTCACCCCGTTTGTCTTTGGTGCCTAAGTTCAGACCATCGAACCGGTGACTGTGGCTCCTGTCCGTCGATAACGGAGAAGCCCCTTTGTGAGAGGAAAGGTAAACTGGCGGTGGGGCGGGAAGGTTCTAAGGCCTCCTTGAAGGCCTCGTCGAAAAGACATAAGAAATCGAGCGATTCGAAGGAATCGAATTTTCGTAAACACTCCAAGCGATCTCGTAGTAGATTCTATCTTCCTCTTCAGAAAAAGTTAAAAGGAGACATAGATCTCCCTCTTCATCCTCCGATACATGTACCAAATTGGTACGATGCCCGACTAAATCGAATTCCCCAAGAAAATGAGAAGATTTTAGAAGGAAGATGATGTAGGTCTTTGAGAATGCGGCCCTGACCCCCTCAACGAAGCCTCAAAAGAGCCAGACCCCGGTCGCTGCGTCGGACGCAGGGAAGTCGGGAACTACTGTGGTAAAATCCAGTAGTATGGGTGAAACTCGTAAAACTCGAGTCGACGCCAAGTCGAAGATTCCTCGAATCGAGTGTTTCACTGACACCGTATAAAAAAACAACTTGTTGAAAACATCGGTGACTTTGACGCCGATAGCTTCGACATCAAAGCCAAAAACGTCTTTGACGCCTTTGTCGAAGACATCATCTGTGTCCTCGAAGACTCCTTCGATACCATCAAAGGTTCCTTCGATTCCTTTGACCAAAACTAATGAACAAGAAAGGAGATTTACTCCTTTACCTAAATCAGACTTCAAGTCTGTCTTCTATTTTTGAAGAGTGGCTCTGAAGGTTTCCCTTTTTTGGAGTACAGTATGGTACTAGAGAGGTCCCAGAAGAATTAATTGATCCAGAATTGAAAGTGCTAGTGGCATTGATGCATCACCTGCGCTGGAGTTTGCAAAACCTGACTCTGCAGAACATGCAGATTCAGGGTACAGGAGTTTAATGAATAGAGTGGTGGAATACATGGGCTGGGGTAAAGCCTCACCCACTTTTGATTAGGATGATATGACTGACCTACTTGATCAAGGCCCCCAGAAGGATCCAGTTCTCCCCTTCCATAGGGCACTTCAGAGAACAGTAGAAAAAAAAACTGGGAAGTTCCTGATACTATTGCTGTAGTAAATAGTAATTTTCCTAAGAAGTATAGAACTTCTAGTTCTGATCCTGAGTATTTAAGCAGGCCTCCCACTTTCAGAAGTCTGGTTATTCAGGCTGCAACTTCCTCAAGACAGATTGCATATCCATCTATCCCTCCGGATAGAGAGCATAAGAAGGTGGATGCTTGGGCCCGTAAGGGTTTTACTTCGGGTAGCATGGCTCTCAAGTCAACTAATGTCACCTGTACCTTGGCCAGGTTCCACCATACCCTGTGGGACTGCATTTCGGCAGCGGCTGAACATATTCCGGAAGGCGAGGAAAGGGAAGGCTTCCTAAATATTGTCAAAGACAGAAAGGAAGCATTGGGGGAATGTCGCCGGTCTGTACTGGATACTGATGATAGTATCAGCAGATCCATGGCTGCAGGCTCAGTGCTACACAGATTTGCGTTGTCAAAGTCTGGGTTTGCACCAGATGTGCAGGCCAGCCTTCTCAACATGCCTTTTGATGGCTGTTTGGTAGACAAGCTGATGAAAGCCTAGAAAAACTGCAGACCTCCAAAAGCGGCAGCTAAATCTCTTGGCGCCTCCATGCGACAGCCTCAGAAACCTTATTCGGGCTCATCTTCCTGGAGAGGTTGTTCTTTTTGGTACTACTCCTCTTTTGGTAGAGGAAGAGGACAGGCCTTTCCAAGAGGCAAGAGAAATGTTGCTTGTGGTGGATGAGGAAAAACTGCAAAACCAGCCTCTGGAATGTCATCTTTGCCCTCAGCCGCTCCTGCCTCCAAATCACTGAGGCCTTATCACATAAAATCATGGTGGGAGGAAGAATCTCTCAGCATCTGAAAGAATGGCGGGGCATTACTTCAGATGCTTGGGCACTGGAAACAGTAGCTCAAGGTTACTGCCTTCCCTTTCTAAAAAGGCCTCAGGACCATCCACCGGGAACCAACTCTGTCTAAATTCCAGATCCGCTCCTAATGCAGGAAATTTTAACCCTGCTAGAGAAAGGTGCAATAGAACAGGTACCTGTAGCAGAGAGTAACAAGGGTTAGTACGCCCCATACTTTCTCATTCCAAGGAAGGACGGAGGATTGAGACCCATCTTGGACTTAAGAAACTTGAACAAGTTCCTCAGGAAGGACAAGTTCAAGATGGTAACCCTTCTCAGATCCTTCAGGCTCTCCAACTCCAAGACTGGTTGGTATCATTGGACCTTCAGGATGCTTACTTTCGTGTGCCAATCCAGCCCAAGCACAGAGTACCTGAGGTTGGCGGTTCTCGCTTTCAGTTTCGAGTTCTGCCATTCGGGCTGAGGGGGATTCACGTCTACCCCTACCTGGACGATTGGTTGATCAGAGCACGTTCTCCCGAACAATTCATGAAAATCTATCAGTCACCAGTCACTTCCTTCACAAACTGGGCTTCTCCCTCAATTTCAAGATGTCTCACATGATACCGTCCCAAAAGCAGTTTTGGATACTTCCTCGGGCAAAGCCTCGCCTCCCGAGATGAGAGTTCTCCATATTCTGCAGATGGTAACAAAGTTCCAGAATGCCCAGCATCTGTTGGCCTTTGATTTTCTGAGGTTGCTCGGCTTCATGGCATCCTGCATTTTTCTGTTGCCAGAGGCCAGGTTGAGAATGAGATCCCTTCAATGGGCCCTCAGAACTCAGTGGTCCCAGTTCTCAGGGAATATGCCGGATCTTCTGCAAGTCCCGAGCGCAATTGTTCAGGATCTAATATGGTGGGCTTGCAACAACAACATCCTCAAGGGAGAATCTTTGTCGCAACCATGGCCGGCGATAACCGTAGTAACGGCACCTCACTCACGGGGTGGGGGAGTCCAAACCAATGATCTAACAATCAGCGGTCGTTGGTCTCCATCGGAGTCCAGACTACACATCAACCTCTTGGAGCTGAGGGCAATCAGGCTACCGCTGAAAGCCTTCCTGCCCTCTGTATAGGGAATGAATGTCCTGATAATGATGGGCCACACAGTGGCCATGTACTACCTCAACAAGAGAGGAGGCGTAGGGTCACTACCACTGTGCAGAGAGGCAATGCAGCTCTGGTTCTGGGCAATACGAGAAGGAATCTCTATCAGCAGTTCTCCTAGCCGGAGAGCAGAACACAGCGGCAGACGCTGTGAGCAGGCTGAGCAGTCTCCCACAAGTGGGAGCTAGCTCAGGAAGTCCCTCTGGTAATCTTCGCCCTTTGGGGAACCCCTCAAGTGGATCTGTTGGCGACCACGGTAAACCGGAAGTGCGAACAGTACTGCTCAAGGGAATTTCCTCCGAGAGGAGATCTAAGAGACGCGTTCGTGGTGGACTGTAAGTTTCCACTCTGTATGCGTTTCCTCCAGTCCCTGTGATTCCTCAAGTAATCAGGAGGTTGAGAAAGTTCAGGAAAACCATGATCCCAATTGCCCCAGATTGGGCCAGGAGGACGTGGTACCCGGACCTTCTGGGCTTGTCCATCTGCCCTCCAATACGTCTTCCGCGAAGAGTATCTTCTCTCGCAAGAGGAAGGTCAGGTTCTCCATCCAGAGGTCAAAACACTCCACCTTCACGCATGGTTTCTTGGAGGTTGAGATACAATGATTTGGATCTTTCGGATGACGTAATGGAGATTTTGCTTTCGGCCAGAAGGCCAGCAACAAAATCCTTGTACCGGTGTCTTTGGAACAAGTTCAGTAACTGGTGCAAAGATAAGGATGTGGACTCTTTTCAATGTGGCACCTCAATGGTGCTCTTTCCTATTGCATCTAACCAATCTGGGGCTCCAGATCAGAACAATTAAAGGATATCTATCGGCGCTGTCCATTTCAAGCCCTCCTCGGAAGGAGTTTCTTACTTCAAAATTCAATTGATAATTCAATTCCTATAGGGGCTTACTGATGTGTACCCTCCAATCCCCTTTCATGTCCCAACTTGGGATTTAAATCTAGTGCTTAAGTTTCTAACTTGTATACCTTTTGAGCCTCCGCACTCCGGTCTCTTGAGGCTTATAACATTAAAGACTGTCCTCCTTGTGGCTTTAACATCAGCCCGCAGGGTCGGTGAACTACAGACCGCAGGGTCATGTAAACCTCCATATACTACTTTTGACAAGTTGGTTCTTAAAGGTAAACCCTCTTTCTTACCAAAAGTAGTTTGACTTCCATTTGTCACAAACGTTTAATCAACATTCTATCCTCCTAATTTGGGCAAAGAAAAGGAGAGTGCATAGACTGGACCCCAAAAGGGTTCTCAGTTTTTACATTTCAAGACTGTCAAGATCACTAACTTTTTTTGTAGGTTATACAGGTCATAAATCGGGGTTAGCAGTGACAAAACAAACCATATCCCGATGGATCATTCTGGCTATAATTGAGTGCTACAGATTGGTGGGGAAGGACCCACCAGATGGGCTTCAAGCCCATTCCACTAGGGAATGGCTACTGCAGCAGGTATTTGTTCAGCTGCAACATGGGCATCAGTGCATACCTTCATCAAGCATTATTGCTTAGATGCCTCTTCCTCCAATTGGGGTTTATTTGCCAGGTTGGTGCATCATTCCGTACATGAAAACAATAACTAGTACTCCCACCTCCAAAATTACCACTGCTATGGGAGTCTGTCATAAAATGAGGAATACGTGGGAGGACACAATCCAGTCGAAGAACAAGTTACTTACCAACTGTAACGTTCTTTCGACTGTATGTTCTTCCCACGTATTACTCATCGCCCCTCCCATCCTACCCCACTGTAGCGATTGCGTAGCTTACACTTTCCTCTCGCAAAGAGTCATGAGGCACGCTTGGGTGTTCCTCGAATATTTCCTCAAACAGAACTGAAGCCAACGGACGCTGCACGAGCTATTTATATTGATGACGTTGACACGGTACAGAGCCTGTCGAGGGACATTGACGCGACGACCTCGTGTACAGCGCCCTCTGCCGAGAAGAAACCTTATTTCCGAAGCAGCGAAGCTGGCAGGATACGAATATCCTAAGATGAGGAATACGTGGGAGGAAATTCCAGTCGAAAGAACTTTACAGTTGGTAAGTAACTTGTTGTTCTTTAATACATGGGTCCCAGACCCCTTTTTGGCTTTTCCTTTTAACTTGCCTCTTCACTAAAAGTCCCACAAGGGCCCTCTTCCTATGGACAATAGTGGACTTTAAGTTCACAATAGTATTTTCTCTTTCTTGCTTCTTGTTGCTTTATTCTTTTCACTTGCTTTTCGTTTTTTTGTGCCGCTTTACATTTTGTGCCTTTCTCCCGCTCTACTGCAGTCACACGCACACTCCTGAATTGTTTTGACTTTCACGAAACTCGCTGGGCAGCATCGCGTTGACAGGCGGGCCCTTCAGGATTCACAGGGTAGATGGAGATCAGGGTCTCACCAACTGCCCCTCTGACACCCTTGGGGCCGGCACAGGTCCCAAGGGAATACGCATTCCACTGTCCGCTGCCAGCAGGATTCAGGCAGCCTCACTCTGGCTCCTTGGCCATACCTAGCCAGCCAGCTCGCTCTCTGCTCCTGATATAAATTGGACTGGAACTGAAGGGGTCCCCTGGTGGACTCAGCCACACAACCTCCCTTCTGCTCTCCCAACTGCTGCTCTCTCGGCAGTCTCCTTTTATACACCTGTTTTGGATCAACTGGTGTTAAGCAAAGTTTGTATAGAGTACTTTATGGGACCACTACACACAACTCTGACTACTGGTATAGGAAACCCAACCTTTTGTATAAACTTGTAGTACACAGTTTTGGTAGCATGTTGAGCAGCCAGGCTTATCTCAAGAGGGGTCATTGTGAGCTGTAGTGGAGTTAGAGATTTACAGTTACAGGTATTCAAATAAACTAGCACTCAAGGTTTCTTGAATAAACAATTATTAATTTCAGTCAGTTAGAATAAGCCTTCTTCAGAAGGGAGCAATATAATAGGAACACTCAAATACACTTCAATACTGTACACTACGTTTCTAAATCAGTAAAGACCCCTTTTGGGATGGCCCACATACGCGACCTATACCCACATGTGACTTCAATAATTAGGGTGCCGGTGACATAAATATCTTACTGTTGGCATTTAGAATACTCTTAGAAGTTGGTAAAAGGCAAAGGTTATTAGAACAAGAGATGACAAATATTCGTAAGCAGGCAAATACTTTTGGATCCTCCAAAAAGAGTCATACAATTTAATAGGCTAAGCCAAAGTCAATTGGCAAGCCTTGTATAGGATGAAGCACTTCTGGTTAGTAAATGGAAGTCTTTTTGCACAAATTCTTAGGAGTCTTTGATGAAAAGAAGAATCGAATGTAGGGCCACAAGCTGATTAGACTTGTGAGTTGTAGAAGTTATAAGCACGCTACAGTAAGAGGTAAGTTCTCTCAGACTTTTGACAGTACATTAGAAATGAAGAAAAGATGCAGCAGATGACTTGTTCCTGTGCAGCCCTGCAGATCTCACTGTTCCTGGACCTCATTCATGGGGACAAGATGGAGGACGTCGGGGGACTCCTGCACTTCACTGGGATGGTCAAAACTCGCACACTGGCAAACTTCACTTTAAGTGGCTGTTCAGTGTTTCAGCTCCTCGTGTCTACCGCAAATAGCAACACTGCGGTTCCTGGCTGTCGAGATGGACTTTCCTTGCTTCTGGAGTCCCGCACTCTGAGGGGGCTCGGTTAGTCCTGCTTCCTGGGAGTCCGGAGGATCTTCCTGACACTTTAAGCCAGCTTAAAAGCAACGCACACAATCTGGTGTTCCTCTCCCTGGCTATACGGTCTCCAGCAGCAACTCTGTGGAAATTTAAGCAGCTCGGAGATGGATGTCCAGGTGGCTTACTTTGGAGTTGATTGGTCCCACCAACTCAAGGGGAAAAGTCATCCGTGCAGGGGCTTCTGTCGATGCAAACTTGGCGTTTTGGCACTGCAGCAGGGCTTCACCGGGCAAACCAACGCTCCAGGAGTTACAGCAGGCGTCCTCTTCAAGTTCTTCTTCAGTTACTTCGTCCAGTGGTCGACTCTGGCTTCCAAGCCAAAGTACTCGCCTTTTTATTAAGTTTGCTCTAATGCCAGCCTAGCTGTCGCCCAGCAAGGTGGCTGTCCTTGCTGGACAGTCATCTGGCCAATCACCACAGAGTGCATTTGGATCTCCTAGGTGACTAAGCAGAGTTTTGGGCACCTCCCTCACTTCCTGCCTACCCCAGACACTCTGGAGCCATAGGCGGGCTTCACTCGTGAATACCGCCAAAGGCAAAATCAACAGAGACCAAACCTGGTTTGGCATTGAGTAAATCTCAAGAAGGACCTTTCCACAAAAAATGGCGAAAAAAAGACCACCGGGGACCATTTCGACAAAGATGGCTCCCGTGGGTGCTTTACTGTAGCTGCTAACAAGACTTCCTTGTTTCACTGCACTGAAGGTGCTGTTTGACGCAATGTAAAAGATGATGCCTAAGAAGTTTGTCAGACTCCACAACCAAAAGAAACCGTGTACAAAATCACATTAAAATACATGAGAGAGTGGGTGGAAAAAAGGGGTCACGCGCTTTCCAGGTTAAAAAAAATGAAGTCCTCAAAATCCAGCAAATTTGCTCGAGTTTTCTAAGGTGGAGGGAATTAACACATTTCTAAGAATACTCCCTAATTTGCTGCAGGTTTGTTGTCAGTGCTGGGTTTGCCAGACCTTCAACACTCCAATTAACAGGACATGCCTGTCCTTCAGTCCTGAAGAGTCAAGTGGAGTCGGGTGTAAGTAATCATTTTGAAATGCCTGACCCTATTAGTAGGACCACATAGAGTTTCTACAATAAGTTTCCCTTAATGTGCACATGTTTCTATGGGTAATACTCACTGCTCTCGGTTGCCTCTTCTTCCCAGTATTATTTGGAAATAGGGAGGGGTAGATGAAATGGGATTGAAAATGATCTTTATGGGTGGAAGAATCCTAGGACTGCAGACGGAGGAAAGAGGGGAATCCCTGCCCTGTTTCTTTACCACTGGAGTGATTCCCCTTTTGTTAAGGTGTCAGGCAGAGTTTGCATGCAGTACCCTTTGGGACCACTACCCACAACTAAGACTACAGGTGTAAGCAAAACAAACCTTTGCTATAAGTCTGTACCACAGTATTTTAGTAGCGAGCTGAGCAGCCAGGCTTCTCAAGAGGGAATGTGAGCTTGTAAGGGTGTTACACAGAGGTCTACAATGACAAATATTCAGATAGACACTTGGACTCAAGGTTTCTTGGTAAAACACTTATTACACAATTTATAAAGCATTGACTAAAGGAGGCAACCAATATCACACACAAAGTAAACAATACTACTGACTAAGCAGTCAAGCTCCCTTGAAGTAGGAGCTAAATATCAAAGTAAGAGCAAAAAGGCATAAATTAATAAAACGAATATTAGTTATTCTAAAACAGTGCAAATAGTAGTTCACCAGAGGAGTTGATGCGATGCAATAGGTAGGCCAAAGTCAATGGGCTAGTGTCTTGTATAAGTAAAAACGGTTCTGGTATTTAAAACTGAAAAGTCTTTTCCACGGTTTTTAGTAGTTCACGGACAAAAGGTTTGTATGCCGGCTCACAATCCTACTAAGCCTGCAAGTTACCAAAGTTGCACAAACTTTCGTGGTGAAAGGTAAGTTCTCTCGGTCGGGTTTTCACAGTACCTTTATATTGAAGAAAAAGATGCAGCTGTAGACTTCTGTTCGTGGCAGTGCCTGCAGATCTTGCTGTTCCTGAGCCTCTGTTGTGGGGACAAGAGGGAGGACGTTGGGGGATTCCTGGACTGCACAAGGACGGGTCATAAAAGCTGGCAAATTGGGAAATCTTCGATTCCGGTTTGCAGTTTTCGCCCATTCATTCCAGCCTAGCTGCCACTCACCCAGCAGGGTGGCTGTCCTTGCCAGACAGGCATCCAGCCAATCACGCCAGAGTCCATTTGGTTTTCCTAGGAGACTAAGCACAGGGAGTTTCAGGCACGCCCCTCACTTCCTGCCCACCCCAGATACTCGGGCGCCAGAGGCGGTCTTCAGTCCTGAAGCCTGCCAAAGGCACAGAAACTAAGGGACCAAACCTAGTTTGGTGTGCAGAGACACTCTAGAAGGACCTTTCCAAAAGGAGATGGCAAAAAAATAGACCGGGACCCGTTTAAACAAAGGGGGCTTTGGCGCCATCTTGAAAATCATGGCTTCTGCGATTTTTAGCTACCGGTGTACATGGTCGGGAAAAATCATGGTAGTTCGTTCTAGAACTGCCACCAGCCATTCCGATAGGAAAGGGTAGCATTTGACTGCTACATGAGTTTCTAGACATAGGGGACACCAGGTTAGCCCTCCAGCACTCTATTGTAAAATAGTGTGTGCTGGGTCTAGGAATTTAAAAAGACTAGTAACGTCAATTTAACTTTACATTCTTTGGGAAACAGTAGTTTATCCCAGAGAAGGTATTTAAACCTTGGTAGCCTAAAAAGCTTCCCTGTGTCACTGCACTGAGGGTGCTGTTTGACACGCATGAAGAGGATGCCTATGGAGTTATCTAAAATTCCATAATCAAAGAACACAAGGAAAAAAACACATCAAAATACATGAGTGGGGAAAAAAGAATCACTCTTTCCAGGTAAAAAAAAATAGTCCTCAAAATCCAGCAAAGTTGCTGGGGGGGGTCTCTTAGGTGAAGGGAATTGGCACATTTATGAGACTTCTCCCTAAGAGTGTTCTACGGTCCTCTGCTATAAAGGTACTGATCCTTGACTGCCTCCCCTTGGGTCTGAAATGTCGGGAGGTAAATAGGTGTTAGGTTTAAAGTCATATTGTTTCCTCTGTCACATCTCCCTGCCTGCATTTGGTCTTACACTGTATTCACACCTCTTCGATCAGAGACAATGGGGCCTGCATATCCCATAAAGGCTTCAGTAACTTCTTTCTCCTTGCCTATTATCCTTTTGGGATACTACTGCGGCACACCTTGGGTGTTTCCATGATCACAACCCTGCATTTCCCTACCAAGGTGATCCTCCCTCGCTCGTCCACCCCGAGGGTTGGGATCCAGTAGCGAAGGCCCTCCCCATGCCACCTGAATAGAGGATTCCCAGGGGTCTACTTGGGAGAATACCCAGAGGTTTCTCACAGCAGAAACAAGCATCCGAAATAAGATTAGGGTGAGTAATGTATTTTCTATGCCAATTCCCATTTACCTTGGAGAGCTCCAGCTCTTTTGCTGGACTCGGGGCTTTTTAATTTACTCCTGAGTGACACCTTTTCCCACTCACTCCTGTAGTTTTCTGTCTGATTTTCTATGTTCCTTACTGTTTTATGGAGTCTGGCAAACCTGATGGGCATCTGCTTTTGCATTGTGACACACAGCACCTTTTCTGCAGTGCCACTGAGAAGTCCCTTGCACTCTCAATGTTAAACTACATTTTCCTGGGTGAACTGCTGTTCCCAAAAATAGTAAGATGACCCCTGTCTTACTTTTACTTTATGGGTCCAGCACACCCCACTCTATGTGGAGTGCTGGGGCGGTTACATAGTAATTCCTTTAACCCATTCCTTATGTAACAAAATGTTACGCTAACTCAATTGAATGGTTGGTGGTAGTGGTTTCTTTCTTTTACTAACTAGTGACCTGTACCGGCAGGCTGATACCTCAATTGCAGTGCTTTACCCGAGGGAGGCCATTTTCTGAAAAATTGCCCCAGTATTCTTTTTTTTTTTTGCCATTCTGGTTAGTTTCGTCTGGGCTTTTAATCTGTTTGCATCAGGTTTGAGTAATTTGTGTGAATTTCCTTTGCCGGGCTTCAGCCCTGAAGCCCGCCCAGGCTCCAGTGTGTCTGGAAAGGCAGGAAGTGAGGGAACATCCTCAAACTCCATTGTCGTTAGGTGTGCCTGAGTGAAACCAGTTCCTATTGGCCAGCTGGCTGTCCTGAAGGACAGCCACCCAGCTGTGCGATTCACATTCTAGGGCTATGAATGAATGCGAACTTGCATAAACAGCTAGGTTTTTGGGACTAGAAGCTGTCGACCACATGGACCGCGAAGAGCCTGGTGAAGCCCTCCAGCTGTGCTGATCCCGTTTTTGAATAGACAGTGAAGACCCATAAAGGACGACTTTCTCCCTTAGGCTCGTTGGATCAACTAGCTTTGAGACATTATTTTGACGCAAGCCCTGACTTGCTGTGCCGTTCCAAGCCTGCAGAAGCCTAATACCTGGGGTACCTCAACCATCTGAGTGCATTGTCTTCCGAAGTCCAAATCTGGCTAGATCTTCGTGGGCTTCCAGAGGACCCTACAAAATCAAGACGTCTGCGTCCAGAGTCCCTACACCAAAGTCCAGGACCGAGCAAGGTGCCAAAAGCACAAAGAGCCACTGAATCGACTGAAATCCATTGCTGCCGAGTCCCTCTCTTGAGTGCTGCCACAGGAGCCCGCCAGACATCCTCCCTTTCATTACCACGTCCAAGGACCAGGAACAAGGGTCTACTGCATTGCATCGTGAAGGCAACCAGCTTGAACACTTTCTTCATTCTCAAGGTACTTTGGGGCTTGGTATTTTATCCTTTTGCTGTTTGGGGTCCTTCCTATCTTTGGGAGTGTGATTTAACCCTACACTAAGTTGACCTCAACTTAACTGCATTGGCCTTACAGCTCGTGCTTTCTAACGGTGACTCCTCTTGCTGTGATTTCCCTTTTGAACACGGACTATTTAAGAATATTTCTATAAGAAGTGCATAACTTTGACTTTGCCCATTGACTTTGGATGTCCTGACTTCGTAAAGGCCTCCTTCTGAGTCTATTGGCTTTGGCAGTGCTTTTTCCCTTACAGGTTTTAAATGTTGCACACTTTAATGCTGGGATAATGGAATGCTTGCATCGCTTTGGAAGAATCTAACTTTTCTTATAACGGTCTGTTTTGATCTAACCCTTCCTTAAAACCCAATATTGCAAAGGTGATCTATATAAATGCTATACTGACCTCAGATGACATTACCTCTGGGTGCTTGACCATGTGTAACATATGAATGAATTACCTGCTTTATTATTCACTGTTTGTATTGAATCCATTTTAGGGAGAATTCTCATGTCTGTGCTAATTCCCTTCAACCTTAGAGACTCCCAGGTCTTTTGCTGTACTTTTTAACGCTAACCCCGGAGTGAATAAGACCTTTTCCTCACTCACATGTGTTTTGACCTGATTTGGATTTTGTGTTTCCACCATTTATGCAGTCTGACACTCCATAGGCATCTACTTTTTGAATGGTGACACACAGCACCCTCAGTGCAGTGTCAGAGAAGTACTTATAGATTTCTCATAAGGTTTTCATACCTTTTCTTGTGTGAACTACTGTACCCAAGAATAGTAAACTGAAATTGACTTTACTTCTCTTTGTAGGTCCAGCACACACCATCTTATGTAAAGTGCCGGGGGTTGTTACCTAGTAGCCCTTTTTTCTATATTTTCATGTAACATTTTTTGTTACCCTCACCACGTCAAATGGCTGGTGGCAGTGGTTTAATTTTCCTACCCTTGTGCTTTTCGACTGCAGGCGGATCCCTCAGCTGCAGTACAGCACCCATGGGAGGCCATATCGTCAAAACGGCCTTGATCTTCTTTTTCCGTCATTTTCTGTTTGAGGTATTTCTTGTGTTTTACTCTGCGTGCCAAGCTAGGTGTGAGCCCTTTGTTAGTTTTGCTTTTGGCTGGCTTCAGGCCTGAAGCCCGCCTCTGGCTCCAGTATGTCTGGAAAGGCAGGATGTGAGGGACGTTCCCGAAACTCCCATGTCCTTTGTCTCTAGGAGTGCCTGAATGCAACAGCCCTGATTGGCTGGCTGCCCTTTCAGGACAGCCATCCTGCTGTGTGATTGAAAGCCTAGTCTATGCATGAATTGGAGAAACCTGCTTAAAAGGCGAGGGTTTTGGGACTAGAGGTGGGGTCGACCACTCGGAGAAATACCCGACGAAGAAACCGTGAACGAAGGTTGCCGCCGCTGCCTGGACCTTTTGAATTTCCTGGCGAAGGCCTGCTTCTGTGCTGAAAATCCTTTTTCGGTTCGAAAGAGAAGCTCTGGAGGGGACGACTTCTCCCCTTGGGTTATTGGGACCAACTAACCCCGAGACTAACTCCACTGGACCATCTTCCCCGACTGGCTGTACTACTTCGCTGCTGCAGGAACTGAGTGCCAGGGGTCGATAAATCTGTAGTTTAGTGCAACGTCTGAAATCCGTCTAGAATCTCCAGGAGTCTCCTAAAGATCCTCCAGAAGCAGGCTGACCAGTGCTAGAGTCCCCTCACCAGAGTGCAAGACCCAAGGAGTGAAGGAAGCCCAACCACTAGCAAAGATCTGCGATGGTCCTGTTTGCTAATTGCTGAAACTGCGAAGTGCTGCTGAACCTAAAAGAGCCCATAGCTGCCATCGACCACCCAAGTACTGCCGCATGAGCGCTCCAGATGTCGTCCCTCTTGTCCCCACGACTAAGGCTCAAGGACACTGGTTCTGCACCGCTGTAGCAAGACATAATCTAGCTGGACCACTCTACTTCAAACCAGAGGTACTGTTTAGACTTTGGGTACATATCTCATTGACTCGTAGCTGTGCTTTTCTCTGTTGGGAACTGCAGGGGCTTACTTAGAGTTGATTCCAGCTCTGTTTCTCACAGGCTTCACAGCTTGTGACCCTACAATGATTTTCTAACTAACTCTCTAACTTTGTGCTAGATGTTAATTCTAAGAAGTCCCTCAGCTCCATAGACTGTTTCAAATTGACTTTGGCTGTCCTAGCTCCCTGCAGACTCTTCTAGCCCATTGACTTTGATAGTGTCTCCCTCATAGGTGGTAACATGTTTTAGACTGGTACTGCTGGGAAAGGCTTGTCTAGATTGTATTGAAAGATTTAGTTGTCCTCACACATATTCAGAACCTGTTTAACCTTTTCCTTCCTTTCCATTGACCCCTCTTGAGATCGGCCTGGCTGCTCAGTCACACTATGAACTTGTGTAGTACAGACCTATACCAAAAGGTGGGTTGCCTAATACCACGCAGTTAAGTGTTGTGTAGTCTCGCACAGTGTGAATGCATACATTCTTACCTAACAATCCTACCTTGGGATTAATGTTACAATGAATTACTGCTTTTTAAAGCATGGTTTAAATATCTGTATAAATATTAACTTACGTTTAAGTGTGTAGGTGTTTAATTGGATACTTGTATTTAGTGGTTTCATTGCAGGGCTCGCATTACCCCTGTTAAGATGAGCTTTGCTGCTCAGTCACACTACCAACTTGTGTAGTAAGGGCCTATTTTAAAAGGTGGGTTACCTAATACCAAGAGAGGTCTTGTGTAGTCCCACACCAGTGGGACTGCACAAATTCTTAACTAACGACATCTAGTGGTAGTCGCAGACTATTACATGATTGGTTTTCAAAACTCAAAAGGACGTCGACTGGGCGTGTTAGTAATACTATTTTTAGTGTTACATCTGCTGTATCCATGGTCCTTCATGCGTCGAGTTCCCTCAGATAGTTTTTTCCATCATTGTGGCTGGTCAATAGTTTGCAGAGTTCCTCAGGCTAACACCTTTTGCTAGATAAAGTTTCACTTTAGGCTTTCTTCTCATCCTTTCTTATACCACCCATCACCCACCGCACTACCAACTGCTTAGCGCCTTTCGACGGATGGCAACATCCTCGACTACAACCACCTCGACTATCAAGGGCTGCGGCTTCCTAGGATTCACTATGCCTCGGCCCCTCCCAGTAGGGTCTGAGTGGGGGAGGTTTCTTGGACTCTATCATTGCTAGAGCATGCCTTTTTCAGATCCCCTATCTTCCTTTCCGTCGCCGCGCAGCCTCTCCCTTTCACCATAGAGAATACTCCATTTATTACATTTTGTCCATCCTGTAATGGGAAATACCCTTGGAAGGACGCACAGAAGTGTACAATTAGTCTATCGCGGGACCACCCTGAAAAGACTTAAAGTCCAGCAAACTTTTCAGCACAAAAAAACTAAAGACCATAGAACAATGCGTTGGGCCGGCCATGCATGCAGGCCGATGCATCCATAGACGTTTTACGGGGAATCTGGTGAAGGCAGCATGGGCGTCCTTGGTGACGCAGAGGGTGACTGGGTTCCTAAGGAACACCATGTGCGTGCCCAGGACTCCAGCAAGCATGCCAGCGGTTCTGTGGCGAAGAGGTCACACGGCGGCAAAGGCACCCACACTTCACGCCACACTATGCGCACTCTACACCGGCAAAGTCGTCGACCGGTTCGAGCCTCGCAGTGTCTAAGGAGAAGTCCTCTAAAATATCTGTCCTCTGGGCCATCACAGTTGCCGTCGTTACATGAAAGCTATCCGAAACAGGGTCCATCAATGCCCATTACAGACAAGTGCCGAGGGAAGTGTGTTGAAAGGAGATTCAACACCCCCTTCTAATACGTCCAAAATAAGAGCTCATTAAACACATTCCACCCACCATTCTACAGCAACAAACGTCAGACACCCAAGTCTTAGCCGCTGATTTCGCAGGCCTCTACCTCCAGGGACAGTAGCTATACTACTTCTCAAGACCCCCTCTCTAATATCCTACGTCACAAGGAGCCTTGCATGCCCATCCTACTCCCTCAAGTCTTCCCAAGATCAACTGGGGGGGGGGGACCCTGGAAAGTTTTGATAAGATCATCAGAAAGATGTCCAGTTTTGTAGATTTTATGGATAGGCACCCTGCGAATTTTGAAACTCATAGGCCTTAACACATTGAGTAGGGGCACCCAGGGACGAACCAACTGCCAAGCTGCCTCGTCTAGACGCCTCTCAGCCTAGCACCTCCAGCCAGGCCTGCTCCACTTCTTTGTCTCTTGACTCCTCTCAGAAAATATATATGGTGGACCCCTCAGGTGGTTGGGGCCCCAGTTCCCAGGGTGACCAAGGAGCCCAGTATTGCCAGGATCAGTATTACCTCCACACCTATGGTTCCTAGTACTCGCCCTCTAAGACCCTCTGTCCCCTCTTTGCCTGTTCGTAACAGGAGCACCCTCAGTGTACCTGCCTGAACACCTGTTAAACTTCTGTTAGCTTAGTCACTGACCATTAACCACTCATGCTGTATCTATGTATGCTCTTCTGTTTCCTTCCCTCTGTTTCTCATGTCTCTTATATGTAACTAAGTATGCCATCTTCTAACAGGGCTGCAATGCCTTCGGGCTGTTGTGCGCTTTATAAATGCTAATAAAATAAATGATATATACATCTACTCCCCAGATAACCAGGATCAACCAGTAGTTGATTCACCAATTGATAACCAGCTCCAATACCATGAGCTGCTTCTCAAGGATGCCCAATGTTTTTAAATTCTCACCCAGGAGGCACAGGTTGACAGATTTTGTGGAGGATATCTTTAGCGACAAGAAATTTGCTACAAAGTTCATCCTCCTTGTTGGGGAGAATTCTCAGAAATGTGCTAATTCCTACCTTGAAAACCCCAGCTCTTTTGCTGTACTGCAGCACTTTTAATTTCTAGCCTGGAGAAAGTGAGACCTTTTTCCCAATGTCGTTTTTTTCTGTGATTTACACTCTGTTTCTTTATGGAGTCTGATGAACTCCATAGGCATCATCTTTACATTGTCACACAGCACCTTCAGTGCAGTGGCACAGGAAAGTCTTAGATTTCCCAAAGGTTTAAATACCTTTTCGAGGGGATTGTGTCCTCTGACGTATTCTACATCTATGACCGGTAATGACCACAGCTGTGCTGCTTTGGAAAATTCTTCGGTGTAGGCGTCCTGCGTCGATGAAATCGATGCGTTGTCCCTTGAGGGTCAGTGTCAATGCATGCTATATATAGGATGCACGGCGCCTGTAGCCTCAGTTCTCTTTTTTCCGCAAACATGTTTGCTCGGAATCTCGGCGCGCTCGATTCTTCTACTTCGATAGGATGTCTTTGTCGTCTTCTCCTCCGAAGTCGGGCTTTAAAAAATGTCGGGACTGCGGGTCGACAATGTCCATCACGGACCCGCACGATGTCTGCCTCTGGAGCCTCAGCCAAAGCCACGCCACCGATGACTGCGATGACTTCAGTCCCTGACATCGAAAGCCTTGCGGGAACGGAAGAAGAAATTAACGGTAGGTAGGGTGTCTAAGCCCCATAAGTCGAAATCCGTGGGGCTTTCGACTGACTCGAGGGGCGACTCTCTGCATCGGCGAGTCCAGGGGGGTCTCTGTCGCGGAGTGATTTCCGCCGTTCCTCTGCCTCTTCTAAGCATTTTCGGAAACGCGTCACTGGTCGCCTTCCCCGTTCTCGTTGGAGGACTCCGCCATAAGGCAGTTGACTTGTCCCACCAAGTCTTCGTTGCTGACCGAATGGGAGGCATTCCGCCAGCAGATGATGGCGATTTTCAAATTGCAAGGCACTGTTCCTTCCGCGCCTTCGAGAGAAGCTGGCAAGGAACGGGCTAGGGCCACCACTCGCACAACTTCGGGCTCGGGTGGTCGGTGCGAGACAAGGTTGATCGCCATGCCAGATCCAGGTCCCGGTCCACAACGCCATTGAGACTGTCGGAACCTGTGAAGCCTTCCAAGAAGGCATCGACGCCATCGGCGCCGTGTCCATCGAGCGACTAGGCTCCGGCTTCGAAGTAGTCCACGCCATCGAGGCCGTTGAAGGATACTCTAGGTGCTCCGGCCTCGAACCAGTTGTCGAAGTCATCAGCGCCTCGGTAGACTCCTATTCCATCGGCGCCCTCAACGCCGTTTGTGGAGGAATTGCCAGAGGTGCCAGGGAGGGCTGTGGAAACTGAGGAAGGCTCTCACTAAGTCTGTGAGGCCTGTTTTTGAGCCCTTCTCTGTTCCTCCACCCAGATTGGATTTATTCCAACCTTTTGGATTATATTTTGGAGGTGGAAGATGGGTCTGATAAGGAGATGGTTGTGCCTCCTGATGTCCCTGATGACCTGTTGTCTGGTCACAGTCCGATGGAAGAACTCCGTCAGTCCTTGCATGACGCCAGTGGGCTCGCCACCTCTCCGGAGGTGGAGTTTGGCAGCCCTGAGCCTGGTACGCATGCCTAATCCTCATATAGGCGTCTCATGTCGAGGGTGACTGAATACTTGGGGTGGTCTGCTCCACCTGTTGAGTTTCTTCAGGATGATCTGACTGATATCCTGGACCAAGGTCCACCCACTGACCCGGTGTTGCCATTTCATATGGCTTTGCAAAGAAGGGTGGCAGTGGCGGCTTGGACGGCTCCGGAGAGTCTCCCAGCAGTGAATAAGTCGCTTCTGGAAAAATACCGTCCAGCCAGTGGTGACCCCTGCTACTTGTCGACGGACCCTACTCCGGAGAGTTTGATGGTGCAGGCGGCTATGGCCCCCACAAAGCAGGCTGCGTACCCTACCATCCCTCCTGATGGGGACGATAAGCGCTTTGATGGTTGGGCGAAGAAGGTATTTTTTCATCTGGGGGTATGGCTTTGAAGGCAGCCAACTCCGTTTGTGCCTTGGCAAGATTCACGCTCACTGTGTGAAACTAAAGAAGGATTTAGGCATAACATAGGACACTCGTTTAAGAGAAATGGATATCTGAGTGTGATCGCCGTATTGTATCGGACATGGAGTGACTATCGGTGTAATGTTATGTGATAGAAATATGAAATCTATCGAAGTTAACACCACCGCTCCATGTGAATTGGGAGCCTGACCCCATTGTTTCTGCAACATCATATCCCAAAAGTACGAGGTCCAAATGGCACCTCTTTTGGGCAGAGGCTTTGGTGGTGGTTATTTGTGTTTCAAACCTTCTCCGACAGTCAGAATTGAAATCTCCAATTATTTCACATTCACCAATCTCGGTGACCAATGTTTCAAGGCAATAGTCAAGTTCATTCAGCATGCCATCAATTGGAGTATTAGAAGGGCTCCAGTATAAGGTTAAGAGTGATTTATGTTTTTTAATTTTCAAAGTCAAAAATATGCCCAGTAGATTGTAGAACTCCCATACAAGTTTAGTTTGTACTCTCATATTGTTTACTGCAATTGCGAGTCCACCAGAAGGACGCCCTAATTACGTTCTCCTGGCTGGCGAGCAGTATGTTATATAGCCAGTAAGGATGAGGGGGGTCAAGATTCATAGTTTCCTGGAGCAATTTAGTTGAAGGATGGTTAGGGGAAGTCAACATACCAAACCATTTAATTAAGTTATCAAACCCACACGAGTTCCATGACATAACATTTAGTTTGTCACATTGCAGTCGCTATGTCATCAGTGGTTTACTTTTCACTACCATTGTGTGTTTTTACTGTGGGCTGCATTCACAGCTGGCGGAATGCACGCAGTGGTGCCCATTTTGTCAAAATGGCCCGGTGTTATGGACTTGATGGTCGTGCAGAGTATGAATACCTCCGTCCCCAAGTACCACACAGACAACACCAGAAATACTGCCTGTGCGGTCTTTGAGGCCACAGGTGGTAGTCCGTCGAGCCGATTCGGGAACAGCCGGAAGAACCCCTTGAACGCTGTAAGGCAAAGGATTAGCAGTTATGCACAACACAGGCAGGATAACAAAAGAACACAGGCAACTCAGCTCTGCTTACCTATGTGTACAAAGGTGGCCCAGAGGTGTGGGGAAGGACTGGACCCCGGGGCAGGAACCGGATAGGTAAACACCTAGCGTGGGGCCAGAGGCCGGGCTATCAAACAGACGTGATCCGTAGGGTATCCAGGGACGATGCCGTAGTCGGGTAAACAAGAGGACCAAAGTTAGTACAGTAGGATGAGGCAAAAACAGTCCGTGGAGCAAATCGTGGTTCGGCAACTGGAGAATCAAAGTTCGGTTAGCAGAAGGGTAAGGCGAAGCAATCCGTGTAACAAAAGCGTTGAGAAAAACAATCCGTAAGTCCAAACGTAGAATTCAGCGTCACGTGATCCAGGAAGGAAACAGCTGTGAAGCAACGCTCCTTGTTTCCGGAAGTTATTTATACCTTGTCAGGTGTCACGTGATACGTGACACTGGAGCGTTGCTGTGCATAGGACGATCACGTGATCCGTGACGCGCGGGTCTCCGTGGGCAACGCTTTGCGTTGTAGCGAGATGTCAACCTCCAGTTTAGCTGCCAAGAACGGGAGGGGCGATAAACGCCGGGTCTGCTTTGCTGCGATCCAACAGGATGGGCGAAGGGCACTGGGTTACGTGAGCCAAGGTGAGTATGTGGGGTAGTGGGAGAGACAGTGTTCGAGGGCGGAGAAACAGCACCTGTACAAGCTGCACTCGGTGCGGGAGACGTAACACCCGGTCTTCTTTTATCACCATATATTGTAGGAAATGCCCTCTTTGAGATTTACTCTGCGCGCCAAACCATGTTTAGGCCCTTTGTTCATTTTGTCGTTGGTGGGATTCGCGAGTGAAGAGCACCTCTGGCTCCAGTATGTCTGGCAGGGGCAGGAGGTGAGGGAGGTGCCTGAAACAACCCCTTGGTTATAGGAATGCACCTAAAGGTGATTGGCCAGCTGGCTGTCCTTAGAGGACTGCACAAAACAATAAGAAAAGAAGCATTCTTTTTGTGCATGTGTAAAAAACACTTGGGCGTAATCTTTAGTAATGTAGAGCTATAAATGCTCATGAACTCATTAGGTTTAAAGGGTGCAGGGGAGAAAACAAATGACTCTGGTATCACAAGTCAGCATAATTATGAACACAGTAGAATTCCTATTGGTAATAGGAACTCCTGTCCCCTGCACACCATAAAGTAATGGAAAAGATGGTTTTCCAATCAAAATTAAATCTATTTAATAGTTAAGTAGTTTCACAATATAGGAATTCGAAGGATGAAAGGTAAGTACAATAAATATAGTCGTTTTTCAAAATAACTCCATGTCAATAGTTTTTTTTTAATACTTATATCTTTACAATTCAAAAGAATGGAAAAGCAAAGAAAACCTTTTTGCATGCGAGTTCAATTTACTCAATCGGCTAACAAATGAAATAATCATAATACTTCAACAATCATCATGCTTCAAAAAAACAAATCACATGGTTAAATACAGAGCTCAACGCGTTTCGAGAGATAGCGCCTCTCTTCTTCAGGAGCAATATTAATTAAAAAATATTCTCAAAAGGACTTATTCAGGTTCAGAAGTCTTTCTTGATGTATGGTGCAATTTCGTTGAGATCATGGAAATGTCATCTATTGGTGTCAATGTTCATTTTGTGGTAGTGATCTGAAAATTGTATAATGTACATATTAGTCAGTGGTATGAGACCGCAGTGGTGCTATTGTCTGTAGACTTAAGGAGGTGAAACCGCAAAGTGCTGTTGAATTGAGCAAAACATGTAACACTTTAAAATAAACTTCAAACACACTTAGTTTCTCTAATCAGATGATGCCCATTGGGGATGGCACACAGACTTTTCTTACACCCGAAGGTGACTTAAGTAGCTAGGGCACTGTGGACATTGATTTATCACTGGTACATTTAGAGCAAAACTGAGTTTGGTGCAAAGGTTAGGGGAATAAAACAAAGGTTAACTAATTCATAAACTGGTAAGTACTCTTTGAACCCTCCAATGCAAAGTAAATTTCCCCTTTCCTGGGGGAAAGGCAAACGCACAAAGTCTGAGGTAAGTCCTGAGTTCTCTCAGGGGGCCAGCACATACAATGTTAGTTGAGCAAAGTCTAGTGGAGCTGGAGTTCTTGCAGGTAAGTAAGAGACTTGCACAATGTTTTTAGAAAAGTTTGTAGAAATGAAATCGCTGAAGGGCCACTGGGAGGCTTGTGAGGGCAAAGCTGCAAGCAACTCTTCAAGACAAAACTCAACTGAGAGCTAGCGAGGCTATAGCTCTGAAGATCCTGTTGTTCCTGGGCCTCTGTCTTGGTGACAAGAGGGGAGGATGTCTGGGGACTCCTGCACTACAATTTGAAGGTCGGGGGCAGCAGTGGGCAAACTTCAATTCAGTGGCACTTTGTGGTTTCAGCTCCTTGCGTCGCTAGCAAATAGCACCACTGCGGTCTCTCGGATACCACTCTGGACTTTGCTTGCATCTGGGGTCCAGCTCTCTGTTGAGGTGGCTCAGGCTTGGTCAGTCCTGCTTCCTGGGAGTCCGGAGGATCTTCCTGGAGTTCGGGTCCAACTTAAAAGCGATGCACTCGGTCTGGTGTTTCTCTCCCTGGCACATCGGTTCCTGCAGCAGCAATGGAAGTACAGCCAGCTCAGAGAGGATGTCCAGATGAACTCTTTTTAAGGTTGATTGGTCCCACCAACCCAAGGTGAGAAGTCCTCCGTTGCAGGGCTTCTCTAGTTGAGGGGAATTCTATGCTTCAGCACAGCAGCAGGGCCTCACCGGGCAAACCAACGGTCCAGGAGTTGTCCATTGCTGCCACTGCCCTTCCCATTGCTGAGCAGGAGTCCCCAGACGTCCTCTCTCTTGTCCCAATGACTGAGGCTCAGGAACAACAGGATCTGCAGGGCTGTACAGGAACAGAAGCCAGCTGGAACCATTTCTTCTAACGAGTTATTGTAAAGTCTAAGAACTTACCTCTTGTTGTGTAGCCTTGCTTGCTCTCAGTTGAGACCAGTCTTGGTTACCTTGCAGAGTTGCTATAGCTTTGCCCCTCACAAACCTACCAATTTGTGGCCCTTCAAGTGTTCTATGTTCTACAAACATTTCTAAAAACCTTGTGCAAGACGTTTTACCTACCTGCAATGAAGATCTTCAGCTCCCCTAGACATTGTGCAATTAACATTGGCTGTCCTGGCTTCATGAGTGACTCTTCTTACCTCCGACTCTGTGCTTTATCTTTTCCCCAGGAAAGGATTAATTTACTGAACATTGGAAGGTTTCAAAAGTACTTACCTGTTTATGAATTATTTGTTAAGCTTTGTTTTATTCCCCATCTAAGCTTTGCACCAAACTTAATATTGCTCTAAATGTATCATTGATAAATCAATGTCCACAGTGTCCTAGCTATTTAAGTCACTTGAGGGTGTAGGAAGTGTCTGTGTGCCATCCCCAATGGGTATAGTCTGATTTAGAGAAACTAAGAGTGCGTTCTGAAGTATATTTTAAGTGTTACTTGTTTTGCTCCCTTCTGAAGGCTTATACAACACGTTGAAATACATTGTTTTATCAAGAAACCTTGAGTGTAAGTGTTCTGTGTCACATTACTGCTCACATACCCCTCTTGAGATAAGCCTTGCTGCTCAGTCACACTACCAGCCTGTGTAGTTCAGACATATATGAAAGGTTGGGGTCCCTATTGCCCGGAGGTCAAGGTTATTGTAGTGCACCCAAAGGTTATTGCATACAATGTTGCCTAACACTGCCCATAAGGAGCTGTGTGCTGCGGTAGTAAAACACAGACGCCTTTAAGCGCTATGGAGCAGACAGACTCCATAGTACAGCTGAATACAAAGAATAGAGTTCCAAAAGACACAACCCACAGGAAAAGGCTCAATTCATTCAGTATTGAAAGAAAAGGTCAAGATGTCCAGCAAAAGGTGCTGGGGTGGTCCCACTAGAAGAAGGGATGAAGCATCAAAATGATGAATCTCCCGAACAGTACAGAAGTTAAGTTTACAACCATTGTAAACAATCATTCCTCTAAAGGTTGGCGTCATTGTCCATATTGGCTTGCCCGGTTCAAGAAAATATTTGGTTTAATCAGGGACGCTTCATGTTGGATGAGCTCCTGCAGATTGTACTGTAAATTAAATCGTAGAGCGTCCAAGCAGAAATTACCTCTGCAGCGGCAGCATTGCCATCTTAATGCTGGAATCCAGGAGCAATGCTTTTATTTGACATGGTTTGCTTGCTTCCTAGGAAAACAAGGTCCATCAGCGGATTGCAGAACTGCGGAAGGAAGGCGTGTGGTCCATGAAGAAGCTGCCCAAGCTACAGGAACCTCCACGGCCCAAGTCACACTGGGACTATGTGCTGGAGGAGATGGAGTGGATGGCAGCAGATTTTGCTCAAGAAAGAAGGTGGAAAATGGCAGCAGCTAAGAAAGTAAGATGTTGCCAATTTGAAGTGGCATGAAAAAGCATATCAAAGTTTGAGCTGCCAAAGATACTTATGACTGTCTTCAATGTACTTAATTTGTCAATGTGTCTGAGAACTATTTTATATTTAAGAGCAGAAGGTTACTGCAGACAAATGTCTTGTATAGTAGTTACACAGAGCAGAGGCTTTCTTTGGGGAAAGTTCCTCTACAAACTTTGAGCATTGATGCAGTGAGGTAGAACGATGAAGGGGCATGAGTGTCAATACAAAGGTTTTGCTCAGGAAAGCCTTTTCCCTATATGGCAATTCTGGACCCGGCGGCAGAAAGGCGGCCAAGGCTTAAAATTAGCAAAGGACAGGCGCAAATGTCATGCCACACCTTTTTAGAGCATAAAATACTCATTCCATTATACAGTAAAATGCAAAAGTGCAGGAGTAAAAAGTCGAAAACATGGTAGAAAAACATCCTAGAAAAACATCCTCTGACACCAGCCCTTCCTGAACACATTGGAACTGCAACAACAAAGTTGCAAAAGAAAGTGATAAGGATGCAAAATATCCTAATTGCACTTCACTGTGATGTGTACAGTTTTCAAAGAAACAAGAATTCCACAAAGGAAGACAAGGTCTACCCACAAAAGTGAGCAAAAACAAGAGCGGTACAGCTAAGGTCTTTATTTTCATCCAAAAGTTAGCTGAGGAAGCAGACCATGTCAAAAAGATAGTTTTTCATTGAAATCTATGTGAGGAAATCTTTCCTAACAAGAAATACATGAATACTTTTTGTTCCGCTCCAGCTCTGTGCAATTTGTGTGCAAAAAATATATGTTTAGCTTACCAGATCTTTCTGATAATGTGAACGCCTTCCATTTCTCATTTATAGCTGACTTGCGATTTACACCATACAGCGCCGTAAGCAATTGAAAAGGGTTCATACAGCTTTTTGTGCTTTTCTTGTGTTTGCAAGTAAGATGGATCAATCCCTATAGGTCTGAACTCGAATATCTGGATATGCATCGCTGTTAGTCACACCTTGTCTGTCAGTGGGCATTAATTCACAGAGTTCAGGTGTACAGTTTACCTTGGATTGTTCATCTGTTCAATAGGTGTATTTATACAATATGTGACAAAGTAGCTGTTTTGCAGTTGGCGCTGCACAACTCGACTGCAAATAAGTGCCTGAATTCTGAATTATCATGAAAAGCAAACCAGTCTCTATCTATGTTACAGCTGGTCCGGACAGCAGCCCGGCATTGTGAAGAGAAGCAGCTGATGGAAGAGCGAGCAAAGAGAGAGGAAGAAAGCAGACTGAGGCGTATCGCAGCATCAGCTGCCAGGCAGATCCAATACTTCTGGTCGAACATTGAACAGGTGAGACTGGCCATGCCAACTAGAAAGGCCCTGAATGAATTATCCTAAATATTGTTAGGAAAGCTTTCTCTTTAAGGCAACTTCCCTAACCTATTTTATGGACCCCCAAATATTCTGCTTCTGTTTTACACCTTGTCCAGATGCCCTGGGCTTTTTTGCTTATTTGTCATGGGCAAACTGACTAGTCAGTACTGGGAAAACTAGGTTTTGTTTTGTACGTAATAAAAAATTATGATAATTTGGCATTTATATTTGGCACTTATTCCTATTTGGGTAACACTTTCATATTGCACACATCTTTCAATGTCCTGCAATGGGGATGCTTTTGTATCACCCTAGACCTTTACCAAAGGGAATTTTGGTTACTTTTTAATGTTCCTAAAGACGAGCGGTGGCAGCAGTTACTTTTTTTTAATCATTTTTGCTTGTTAGGGAAAATCCTCATATGTGCTAATTCCTTTCACCTTAGAAAACCCCAGCAGCTTTGCTGGATTTTGAGGACTTCATTTTACCTGGAGAGTGTGCACCTTTTTTTTCCCCACTCATGTATTTTGATGTGTGTTTGACTCTTGTGTTCTTTGATTATGGAGTTTTAGATAACTCTATAGGCATAATCTTTTCATTTGTGTCACACAGCACCCTCCGTGCAGTGACACAGGGAAGCCTTTTGGGCTGTCCCAAGGTTTAAATACCTTCGCTGGGATAAAATACTCTTTCCCAGAGAAAGCAGGGTGAAATTGACTTTACTAGTCTTATCAAATTCCTAGACCCAGCACACACTATCTTACAATAGAGTGCTGGAGGGGTTACCTAGTGTCCCTTGTGTCTAGAAACTCATGTAGCAGTCAAATGCTACCCTTTCTTATCGAAATGGCTGGTGGCAGTGGTTTTACAACGAACTACCATGATTTTTCCTGACCGCAAACAACGGTAGCGTTAAATCGCGGGAGCCATGTTTTTCAAGATGGCGTCTGAGACCCCTCTGTGAAAACGGGTCCTGGCCTCGGCGCACCAACCCAGGATTGGACCCTTTGTTCCTATGCCTTTGGCGGTGTTCTGGACTGAAGACCGCCTCTGGCGCCCGAGTGTCTGGGGTGGGCAGGAAGTGAGGGAGGTTCCCGAAACTCCCGGTGCTTAGTCTCGTAAGAGACCAAAATGCACTCTGGCGTGATTGGCTGGCTGACTGGCTGGCAAGGGCAGCCACCCCACTGGATGAGTGGCAGCTAGGCTGGAATAAATGGAGGAAACTGGATAAAAGGCTAGTCTCTTGGCTTGGAAGGCAGAGTCGACCACTGGACGAAGAAACCGAAGAAGAGCTGGAAGAGGAAGGCTGCTGCAACTCCTGGACCGTTGGTTTGCCCAGTGAATCCATGCTGTAGTGCCTACTTGAAGAAGTAATCAACGGAGAAGCCCTGCAAGAACCACTTCTCCCTTTTGAGTTGGTGGGACCAATCAACTCGATACTAAGCCACCTAGATGCCATTCTCGGAGCTGGTTGTATTTTCCTCAATGCTGCAGGAAACCGAATAACCAGGAAGAAGGACACCAGTTTGTGTGCTTTACTCACAGGAACCGAAATTGAAGTTTGCCAAGTGCCAGCCTCTGACCAGTCCCAGTGCAGTGCAGGAGTCCCCTGACGTCCTACCTCTTGTTCCCACGACTGAGGCCCAGTAAGTGCGAGCTCTGCAGGAACTGCCAGGTACTGTGAAACAAGACTGATAGAACTTACCTCTCGCGGTGAAAGTGCTTGAAACTTTTGCAACTTGCAGGCCTAATCAGCTTGTGACCTAACGTATGATTCTTCTTTTTACAAACTACTTCTAAGAACTTTGGCAGAGACTTTACCGGTTACTTCCCAGAACCGTTTTATCCTATCTAAGACCTGAGCTCATTGACTTTGGCCTAGCCTATTGAATTGAATCTTCTGGGGAACTCGAAATATCTGCACTGTCTAAGAATAACTGTAGTCTTTTTATGTTCTGATAACCTATGCATTTTTTGCTCCTCCTTCAAAGTATTCTGAATGCCAAACAGTAATTGAATGCCTCAGAAGCTTAGTGTACAGTACTGAAGTATATTCGTGTATGATTATATAACTGCCTCCTTCTAGTGAATGTTTTATAACTGACTGTTAAATTAGTTGGTGTTTAACCAGGAAACCTTGTGTAAGAGTTTAGTTGAACACCCATGATTGTAGACCTCTGTAACATACTTACAGCTCACATTCCCCTCTTGAGATGAGCTTGGCTGCTCAGCACCTCTACCAAAACTGTGTAGTACAGACTTGTACCAAAGGTTGGTTTGCTTACACCTGTAGTCTTGGTTGTGTGTAGTGTTCCCAAAGGGTACTGCATACAAACTCTGCCTAACAAAGACACAATGTATTTCAAGGTAAGTAGTTGACCTATTGTTGTATAACTATCCTTTATCTAATAGCTAGGTATGTATACCCAGTATACCTTTTGAGAAGTGTAATACCATTTATAAGGCAAGAACTTTAAGAAACTATTTTAGAATGGCACCAAAGCAATTCAGGGAAGCACAATCCAGGGATACAATTTTAGAAGAGCAGCAGCGAATCACTGAGTAAGACCTAGCCATTTTAAAAGTATATATCAGCAAATCAAAGTGAAGTATTAATTCAGGGACCACTTAGATCTGTATAAAGCAGACCAGGGAAAGCAAAACACAATGTTGCACTTTAAGAGAGGGACAATGTATTTCAAAGTAGGTAGACCCTATTGGTGAGCTTTTCCACACATTTTAAGAATACAAAAACAGTACAACGCTTATTATTTTTCAGAATTGTGGAAACGCCATTCAAGCAACTTGCATACTTTTTAGTGGGACAGAATGTAATTTAAAGGTAAGCATGAACTCAATGACTCTTGGTAACTTTTTCAGAGATACCGTTACCACACCAACCTCTTTAGCAAGTAAGTATTTTTACACTTATTTATTTTGCCATTTGTATAGTACACAAAGCCCGAAGGCATGTAGGTGCTTTTTTGCTTATGAGGTTAGTTACAGTGGTTGCTTGCACAAATAGGTTAGACAGTGCATGATTAGCTTGCTAGGGTAGTAGGTCACAGACGTTGCTTGCATTGGTTACAGGCAAGTTTGTGAGTTTCAGCCATTAGTTGGTGCAGGGCTAGGTAGGTCACCTTGGGTAGTTACAGGCAAGTCCAGATTTAGGCACTGTGCAGGGTTGATGAGTCAAAAGTTAGAGTACAGGCACATACTGGCAAGCCACGCCTCATATTGCAAGAGGCTTCATCAATATTAAAAGTACGGAAGTCAAAATAAAGTTAAGGTAAATGCATGGATCAGAATAGCCACTCATGGTGTGGGGGCTACACAGGGCAAGCAAATGCGTGCAGATACAAGAGTCAGAGGCTGCAGTTCAAATCCAGTAGTTGCCGTGTTGGAGTGGTTCTCGTAAAGTATATAGGCAGCAACGTGGTGCTGAAGGTCATCATGTCTGTTGCAGGTAGGAAGCTTAGGTCAGAGGCAAGCCATTGGTCAGGAAAAGGTGAGATCTGCTTGAAAACACCTAGAAGCGATGCAGGAGGGGGGGGGGGGGTCATCCGGGGCATCATGGTGCGATCAGGTGTCTGGGTCGGTGCAAGGCAAGTGTGCTGCGGTGCCAACGTAGTATAAGGCGGGAAGGATAAGCATCGGATGCGGGGGCCATCGGGATTTATTTTGATGAAGTCGGGTTCAGTGTAACGCAGTGATCCACTGACTCGGTATTGCATTATACATCAGAGATGGGATGGGATGGGTGAGCCGGAGTGGGCATAAACAAGTGGATTGGATTACATTTGTGTATGCGAGTGGCGGGTAAAAGTGCCTCTTAGCAAAGGCAGTGGGGGTCAGAATTGCGTAGGGGGAGAACGTCTGTGGTCAATGCGTCACTGGGGGTGGAACTTGGCAGCATTTTCCCCCGGACAGCCCGGCTGCCATCGCCTGATAGGGCACGACGGTCTCCAGCAGCCTTAGAAATGAGCCGGTTTCACCTGCCGTTTCAAGGTGATTACCCTTTTGTTGCAGGGTGCAGCCAATCTGGATCCAGGAGTTTGTAGGAGGGCACTGGGGCATCTTAGGTGCTTCTTGGTGTAGCGTCAGTAGATGCAGCCATCATGGCAGGCGTTTGGTCCTTGGGAGTGCTTAAACGAGGCAGATGGTAAGCAGGGGGCCCTGGAGCTCTGAGTATGCACATGCACTCCTGTGCATGGAAGTATGGGACAGGGCACGACAGGCTCCAGCAGCTTTAGAAATGAGCCTTGGATATCAATTGGTTTCTTGTTATACTCTTAATACTTTCAAGACGGGATCCTTTTCTTATAATTAATTTCCCTAGTCTATAGCATGAATTTTATCAGAGGCAGAAGCGGGACCCTAGTGTTGTAGGTGGCAGCTGTAGGCAGGTCAGGATAGGTTTCAGTTGCAGGAAAGTCCGTTTCAGAGGATATCTTCTTCAACAAGTAAGTATTTACTTTCCGAGTTTGTTAGGGAGCCTTCTGTGAAGTACCTAAACACTATGTGCCTTCCAGCATTAGCCCTGGGCAAGTGGTATGAGCAAACTCCCAACCACACATCACCCACTCAGCCTCACAGGATGCATACCAGACATAAGGTAAGTATTATCGAAGCCCACACAATACCTTAGGAGAAAAGAGCAGCTTTGTAGTGTGTGCCTTCAGGATGCAGCAGCACAGGACCCGGTTCCTGGATTCTTGCTCTGGAGACGAAAGAACTGGACACTGGACGGGAACTTGCAGTCGTCGAAGGCTTCCAGCAAATCTTTCTTCTTAGATTCTCTGTGGATTTGGGGCATTTTTACAGCAGCCAGATGTAGAACTAATATCGCTGGTTGAATTCTCTTCACTTGCTCAGTCCTGCACTCTGGTGAGGGGTCTTCAGTGTTTCGAATAGTGTCCCTGGAGACCTAGCTGGAGTCTACCAAAGTTTTGGATGGATCCGGACTTCGGTAGATCATTCACCACACTCGGGCTTGAGGTCTCAGGGTATTGGTGGTTTGCAGCCCAGCAAGTTCGCAGATCGTTGTGGGATGGATCAAAATGCAGGTCATTTTGAGACTAGTGGATCTCACCAGTCTCTGGGTAGGTGTCCTCGCAGGTCGATTTGAAGGAAGGGTTGCATCAGGCTCCGGCTACACAGGAGGCTCTCCAGTCGCGGGGAATTGGTGGATGGCTTTTCTATATCTTCCTCTTCGGATTCAGCTCCAGTGGTTGACTTGTCATCCGCTTCCAGTTTCTGAGTTTTTATCAGGAACTACAGCACAGCATCTGCAAAATCTATCTCAATTTTACAGGAAGGTGCAGCCTGCCCCCAATTGGGACTTGATTCCTTTCTGTCAAGGTGAAAAACTAAGGACTGCAGTGTTTTGGACTCCTCTCGCTTTTTGCCTTCTCAGACACTCTGGAGCCTTGGCAGGAAATGCAAAGAATTCCTGCCGAAGACCAAACTTCCACTGAGGTTGTTACCCCTTAGAAATGGCAGGGAAAGACCTCAAACAGGCAAATGAGAAATGGTTAAAAAAAGGAGCCTGCCATTATAGCAGAATGGTGGCCCTTCTGGGCATTACCAAGGGTGAATTTACAACCTGTGAGTAATACTAAAAGGTCACTTGGGTAAAACCACTGCCACCAGCCATTCAAGTAAATTTACAATTGTAACAAAAATATTACAAGGTAAGTTAAAAAGGGGTTTTAGGGAGAATTCTATGAAATGTGCTAATTCCCTCCACCTTAGAGACCCCCAGCAAATGTGCTAGATTTTGAGGACATGCATTTTTAATCTGCAGAGAGTGAGACCCTTTTTCCAACTCTCTCATGTAATTTTAATGTGATTTGGACACTGTTTCTCTTTTGGTTGTGGAGTCTGACAAACTCCATAGGCATTATCTTTTACGTTGTCACACTGCACCTTTAGTGCAGTGGCTCTAGGAAGTCTTTCAGATTGTCCAAAGGTTTAAAGACCTACTCTTGGATAAACTGTTTTCAAGAGCAGTAAAGAGAAATTGACTTTACTTACATTTGTAACTTTCTAGAACCAGCACACACCATCTTACAGTAGCGTGCTCGAGGGGTTACTTAGTATCCCCTTTGCCTAGTTTGTCATATAACGTTTTATGTTGCCCTTTTCTCAATGAATGGCTGGTGGCAGTGGTTTACTTTTAACTACTGTGGTGTGCTTTTACCACGGGCTGCGTTCGCAGCTGCAGTAAATCACCCAAGGATGCCATTTTTGGCAAAATGGCCCCAGTCTTCTTTTTTCGCCATTTCCCTGTGGGAAGGTCCTTCTTGAGATTTACTCTGCGCGCCAAACCAGGTTTGGTCCCTTTTGTTCGTTTTTGTCTTTGGTGGGATTCACGAGTCAAGCCTACCTCTGGCTCCAGGGCTTGTTGGGGGCAGGAAGCGAGGGAGGTGCCCGAAAGACAAGATGAGACAAGAATACACTCTTAGGTGATTGGCCCGCTAGCTGTCCGGCAAGGACAGCCACCCTGCTGGGTGACTGACAGCTTGTCTGGAATGAATGGGAGGAACCTGCATAAAAAGTGAGGCTTTTTGGCTTGGAAGGCAGAGATGACCACTGGATGAAGGAATCCGAAGAACTAGGAAGTTACGCCTGCTGCAACTCCTGGACCGTTGGTTTGTCCGGTGAGGCCCTGCTGCTGTACTGAAGCTCCAAATTAGTCTCGACTAGAAAAGCCCTGCAAGGACGACTTCTCCTCTTGACTTGTTGGGACTAATCCACCCCAAAGCACGCCACCTGGGAAGGAACCCCAAACTTTGTGCTTCATACTGCCCAATTTCATTGCTCAACTTGGATGCAATAATGTACACCAGGGTACTAGCCGCTCAATTAGAAGTACTGATCCATCACCTCAAACACAATGACCAAGTCGGATTTATACTGGGTAGGCAAGGGGCTGACACCATGCGTAAAACTATTCATCTCATCCATATCACCAGAACTACCAAGTGACCCAGCCCTACTGTCAATAGATGCAGAAAAGGCATTTGATAGGGTGGAGTGGGAATTCTTGAGGGCAGTCCTTCGCAAGGTGGGGATAGGGTCGAGATTTAGGAAAGGGATACAAGCAGTATACACATCCCCAACGGCATCTCTCTGTTAATGGGGAATACTCCAGATGGTTTGGCATGGGACGTGTTGTACTAGACAGGGGTGCCCCCTCTCAGCTATACTTTTTGCACTCTCCCTAGAGCCCCTGGCCCAAAAGATACGATCTGACTCCAGAATAGAAGGCATGCGATTGGGAACAAAAGAATATAAGATAGCACTTTATGCTGATGATATACTTCTACACATTACCAACCCCTCTGTATCTGTCCCTCATGCTCTCCAACTATTAGAAGAATATGGTAAACTCTCCGGGTTTAAGGTGAACAAGACTAAATCAATATTGTTCCCTTTGCAAGGAACAAAAGAGGAAAACGAAACCAACTTCTTGCCCTTAGGCCTCAAACTCGAACACTCTGCCTTTAAATACTTAGGCATCCAGATCACCAAAAACATAAAGGACCTATACAAAGCCAACTTCCCTCCCCTCCTCCAGAGCTTCTCGGCCGAGCTGAACAGGTGGGACAAACTCACGATTTCGTGGTTAGGGCGGATTAACGCCATTAAAATGGTATGCCTCCCCCGATTCCTATACCCTTTCCAGATGCTACCTATCGAGATACCAAATGCGTTTTTTGACGCAGCTAAAAAATGTATGCTTATATTCCTCTGGCAGGGAAAAAAGGCGAGGATTGCATTCAATACTCTGACGCTTTCCAAAGACAAAGGAGGGGTAGGTCTCCCCGACCTGCAAACATACTAAGCCTCACAACTGCGCATCCGTATCCCACACTTACGTGAACACAACGATCTACAACGGGTCCACATGGATAACCATTACTTCTCGCCGGCCACTGTGTCAGAATGGCTATGGACACCTCACAAAAGGATACAACAGAAAATTAAGGGCCACCCGATACTGAGTACCATCTGGAACATCTGGCAACCAAGCAAAGCAATGAACAAGTTCACCACCTGGCCGTCCCCACTTAGCCACTTATGGTCCCCTGGCATAAACAAGAACATATCTGAGGTAGGGAGGTTCCAATCCTGGTACGAGGCGGGACTCGAAAGGGTAGGGCAACTCCAGCAGAAGGACAAATTCATTACTCTCCCAGACCTAACTGATGCCCTAGGGATGGGCCCATTGTCCTCCTTCCAATACATCCAGATAAAAGGAGTCCTCACAAAATCCACATGGAAAGAAAAACTGCAGAGAGAACTCGCACCATTCGAACAACTCTTGGATTCTAAGTCTGAAATGAAGGGTTTGATATCGGCTATGTACAAGGAACTTATCGAAGCAGGCACCGGGTCCATGGAACATCTTAGAAGCAGATGGGGGAGAGACTTAGGAGAGGAGATAGACCAAGAACAATGGGAAATGATATGCAAAAACGCATCCAAGACGTCCTTATCCAGCCAATATAAATCACACGCCATCAAACTCCTACATAGATGGCAATACGACCCACTCAAATTGTCCAAGATGTTTCAGACTGAGCCCGAAATGTTGGCGAGAATGTGGAGAAACTGCCGACTACTGGCACATGTGGTGGAGCTGCCCACGCAGTAGAGTATTCTGGGAGGAAGTCCTGGCATGGACTAAGGACCTGGATGGCATACAGAGAGACGTTGATCCACGTTTGGTTCTCTTCGGAAAGGAAAAAAACAAGGACGAATGGACTAGACTTGGGGGTCTTGCCCCACACCTATTAGCAGCCGTGTGCTGCTGGTAACAAAATGGAAATCCAAAAAGGTTCCAAGTAAAAAGGAATGGATCAACTAACATTTATACAATGGAATTGATCACAGCTTCCCTGCATAACAAGGCTTCGCAATGCGAGAACTTATGGTCGGAGTTTCGAAGCACACACCTCTCCGAGACGACGGACTCCCAACCCGGAGACACTACAGGATCTTAAATGAACCAAGAATCCCAAAACATTCAATACAAGGCAGCTAAGACCCAAGAATCAAGGAAACCTCATAATAGTGAACCGAACATTACCGGCTATGAACATGTCAACAGAGAAAAGATGCCGCAATGATGTCTGCCCAACCACGGGGAGGGAGGGAGGGAGGGAGAGAGGGGATGGGTATGGAGAATGTTATTCTGATTATTACTACTAGAGATCCGAAACGAACACAAGGACGATCAACTGTATGAGACTCTAGTTTTGTTCTTTTGATGTAACCACATGTTAACAGAGTTGTAACAAGTGAAACGCTCAAATCTTTTGTTTTTTTTGTTTTTATTTTTATTTTTGTTTCAAAATCAATAAAACCAAATTTAAAAAACAAAAATACGCCCCCTGGACATCCTCTCGAAGCAGGTTGTAATTCCACTGCAGTTGCTGCTGGTACCAAAAAGCCAGGGAGAGGAACACCAGTTCGTGTGCGTTGCTTTTAAGTTGGCCAAGAGCTCCAGGAAGAGCCTCCTGACTCCCAGGAAGCAGCAACAGAGTGCGGGACCCCAGATGCAAGGAAAGCCCATCTTGACAGGCAAGAGTCTGCAGTGTTGCCATTTGCTGAGACTCGAGGAGTTGAAACCGCGAAGTGCCACTGAATAGAAGTTGGTCCTTTTCTGTCGCCTACCGTCCCGTTGCAGTGCATGAGGCCTCCAGACGTCGTCCCTCTTGTCCCTACGACTGAGGCCCAGCAACACAAGATCTGCAGAGCTGCACAGGAACAGAAGCCAACTGAAACCGTTATTCTTCCAACCAAAGGTACTGTAAAGTCTAAGAGACCTTACCTCTTGTTGTGTAACCTCACTTGTTCTCAGTTGAGACTTGTCGTGGTTGCTTCTGTAGAGTTGCCAACAGCTTCTTTACCTCACAAGCCTTATCAGCTTGTGACCCTGCTTTGATTTCTTCTTTCTACAAAGACTTCTAAAACATTGTGCACGAATGTTATCTACCTGCAAGAATTGCTTCAGCTCACGCAGACTTTTGTCCAATTGACTTTGACCTGGCCTGGCTCCCTCAATGACTCTTCTTCCCTCTGACTGTGTTTGTCTTCCTCCCAGGAAGGGGTTAACTTTGCATTGGGGGTTACCAAAAGTACTTACCTGCTTAAGAATATTTGTGTGATCTCTTGTTTTGTTCTAATAACCTTTTTCTTTGACCTACTCCTTAGTATTACTCTAAATAAAACAGTGATGTATGAATGTTCAGTGTCCTAGCTATTTAAGTCACCTGAGGGTGTAGGAAGTGTCTGTGTTCCATCCAAAATGGGTATTTTGCTGATTTACAGAATCTAAGAGTGTGTATTTGTGTTACTATTATATTGCCCCTTCTGAAGAAAGCTTACTCTGGCTGTTAAATTAATAATTGTTTAATCAAGAAACCTTGTGTGTAAGAGTGAATTTGAATACTTGTCACTGTGAATCTTTGTAACTCCGCTACTGCTCACATTGACCCCTCTTGAGATGAGCCTGGCTGCTCAACCTGCTACTGTGTAGTTCAGACTTATACCAAAGGTTGGGTTCCTATTGCCAGGAGGTCAAGGTTGTGTAGTGCACCCAAAGGGTACTGCATACAATCTTGCCTAACGAGGGGATACATTGTATCCCCCTCCATCACTCTACATAAGTTGGGGTGTGCTGGCTCACTAAATAAAATGTTACGGGGATGGAAATCCCACTTTAGTTCTTGGGAACAGTGTTGGCTAAGAATTGCACAAAACCGGTAATCTTCCTTTCCTGGTTCAACCCCAGACCTTTTTGCTTTACTAGTAGGATTTTTTCTGTAATACCTCAGTGAGTGGGGACCTTTTTCCACACTCACGTGATCTTGAACTCTTTTTATGGGTGTCTTTTTAAAGTTATCCTCTTTAACAACCTATTGGCAATAAGTGCCTGTTGTTGCTGGGTTGCCCTAAGGGCTCACATTTTAACTTTTTTGTGCTGACCTTGAGTGAACTAAAGTTCTGAAGGGTAGAATGGATCTTGCGATCCCTTTTACATGTATCCCCTTTGACACTAAAACACTAACAATTCTGTTAGTGGCCAGCTTACCTTCAATGGCTGGTGGCAGTGTTGGGCAGAAACCTGTGCAGCTCCCTTAGGGACCACTGCAAAAGATTTAGGACTACAGGTGTTTGGCAGTAAACCCAATTGGTAGCAGTCTGTACCACCCAGATTTACCTGGTAGCTGTGGCTGAGCAGTCAGACTTCTCTCAAGATGAGTTAGGCAGTATATAGAGTATACACAACAGGTACAGAGATACAGTAGCACAAGCAAGCACTGACCAGAGCTTTGGTGTAAAAGTATATAATTATTTATTTAAAGACACACTTGTAAATTACACTAGCACAAAGAGGTAAGTAAATTCAACAGTCACTATTATATATATATATATATCTAATAAGTAATTAGGGATATATATATATATGTGTATATATGTGTATATATATGTATATATATATCCCTAATTACTTATTAGACAAGTCTTGGTGAGGAACACCACTTATTTTCAGACAGAGGTGAGCGCTTAACATAAATGGCACTCTGGAGGGGAAAAGGCAAAGTTATGAAAGCACACAAATTTCAATACTTTTCAAAGAACCACAGTGAGGCAGTTTAGGCAAAGCCTACTGGGGCCCACTCTTAGAGAGCAAGTGAAATGTGTCCAGGATCACAGTGGGGTTATGCCCAAAGAGTCCTTGTGAATAGTTCACAAAAGATTGAGATCAAGTCAGGAAAAGTTAGTTAACAGGCCCCAGGCTAACCCAGGTTAGAAAGTCGAGGATTTACTGTCCCCTCGAACGATCTGTCACAAGGGAAGCCAGGCGGGACATAGTACCTGAAAATGGGAAGAACGCTCCAGCGGGGGCAGTGGTTCCTGGCAGCGGGTGCAAGTCTGTTTCGTCCAGAGGAAGAGGAGGTCTCGACGTGGAGGAAAGATGAAGGTCGTTGCACTGCCAGGGAAGAAACCAGCCGCAGAGTTTTCCAGTTACAAGGTACTACCCTTTTCTTCGCGGTAGTCGTAAACCGTGGTATTCCGGTTGCCGGGGTGCTTGGCACGGGCAAGGCGGCCACGAGATGATCCAGGAAGGCGAAAAGACGGGCAAACTGGTGATCCCCACCAGTCAAAGGAAGAAGACTCTCCGGACTGGAGATCGCCTCTGTCGTCAGGAAAAGTGGTGAGACTGTTCAGCAGGGCTCCACCAGTGGTGTCGTCGTGCAGGTCGGCTTGGCTTCTCCCTCCTCGGATTCTTTAGATCCTGTGGCGACTTCTGAAGTTCAAGTCCCCAAAGCCCTGCTTTTATGCAGAAAACCCCCATTCATTCAGCCTAGCTGTCACTCAAACATGCGGCTCACCACTTGGGCCAATAACACAAGTGCGACTTGAGTTGCCGAGGCAACTCAGTCCAGGGTGCCTAAACCCCCTCCCACACCCCCTGTGGTACCCAGACGGAATAGCACCACTTTTAGAGGCTTCTGTGGAGAAGCCCGCCAAAAAGTGGAACAAAAGGCTCGACTTGGGTTAGAGTCACAGAAGCGAACACAAACGCCATTTTGGAACCAAGTTTCGGCAAAAAATACCAACCGGTGAGTTTATATTAATTTAATAAACCGGCGGAATGTTCGAGGCTATTTTAAAAAGTGGTAGCCTCGAACAATGGGAAAATCCCATAGGAATATATTTGCAGTTGAGTATAAAAAGTAGTATCCACTGCCACCAGCCAAAACTCGGTCGGGGGGAACTGGACAGTGCCCCCTCGAAAAACAGACCACCGGGGCAATCTAATTGACCCGACCAGTATGTCCACAATATGATGGTTTGTACTGGTTGTGTTCACAATTTAAGACTAGTAAAGCCAATGGTGACTTTACATGCCCTGGGAGACAGTAGTCAGTCCCAGGGTATGGTATCTATGTTTGGGGGTCGCTACGACACCCCTGGGTTATGGCACGGAGGATGCTGTGTAACCCACATACCAAAAACACATGAAGCCCTATGGGGCAAAGGACCCCATAGCCCATAAAACACATACAAAGTCAAAGGAACACCTCAAATTATGTCTAAGAGTGGGAGAAAGAGTCTCCCTCTTAGCAGGAGAAAAAATAAACCCCAAAAATCCAGCAAAGCTGCTGGGGGACTCACTAGGTTTGGGAAATTAGCCTTTACAGAGAATTCTCCCTAACAGGCGCTGATACCTTGTAGTAATTTGGTGCACCTTTACTGCGTGCTGTGTTCACAGCTGTAGTAAATGGACCTAAGGGTGTCCATTTTTACCAAAATGGCCCTGTCTTTTTTCACCATTTGAGTGTTTCTTGTTGTTTCTTCCTTCCCCTGACATCCAGGGTGGTAAATTCCTTTGTGTGATTTTTCTTTGGCGGGTGTCCCCTGGACTCCCCGCCCAGGCTCCAGTCTGTCTGTGAGAGCAGGAAGTGAGGGAGGAGTCAAACTCCCCAGCCCCTTGTTCTTCGCCTTGCTTGAATGGGGACAAATCCCAGTGGGGGGCTGCTGCCTGATTGGACAACCAGATTGCCCCTTCTTGTGAAATGCGGGGAGAGAATGCAGAGGTTGTGCTGTAATTACTATAAATACTGCGAACCTTGAAGCTATGTCGACCACTGGAACTTTAACCGAAGAGGAAGATGAAGGAAAAGCAGCTAAGACGTTTTCCAGCAACCGGAGAGCCTGCTGAGTAACTGGAGCCTGCTGTAGCCCTTCCTTACAATCGACCCGGGGCCTCCAAAAACGACCCTGACAAGAGCCTAGTGAGACCCACTAGACACTAGAAGACTTGCATTATGAGCCATCCCATGCGTTGCTGCGACCTTGCGTTGTTGCAAAATCCCAATACCTCAAGCCATTGTGCTGTGTACAGTCTTCCAAATCTCGCTGAAACTTTGTGGTCATCCTGGTGTATCTCCAGGGACACAAATCGAGTCTGAAAAGTCCCCTCTCCAGAGTGCTGGACGTTTGTAACAGCGAGAATTCAACCACGATTTTCTGTCTGTGCTCCTTCAAAAGGTGCCAAATCCACATTCAGCCTTGAGGGAAACCTTGCCTAGAGCCTTCTTCATTGATCCCTGCTGCAAAGTCCCTTCTGAGGTCTTGTTTTCAGTCTCCACGTCAAGGAATCCACTGACCGGTTATTTGGCTGCAGTCCCTTAAGTTCTCCTGCTGGAAAATCTTCAAACCTGAGGTACTGTGTTGGCTTGAGTATGTACATACATTAAATTAAGCCTGTTATGATTTCTGTGTAGCGCTGGGTTTTTTCTGTGATGGGGAGGCCTCTCATCCAGTCCCACTGCTAGGGTGTCTTCTGTAAAGCCCCTGGACCCTCTTCTAACCCTAGAAGTAAAGTACTATTCGAGGGGATTGGGTCCTCCGACTTATTCCATATCTGACATGAAATCACCACAGCTGTGCTGCTTCGGAAACTTTTTCTGCGTCCTGCGTCGATGACGTCGATGCGCCGTCGTCGAGGACCTCCTCCGACGTCATCCGATGTGATAAGTAGGACGCACAACGCCCGTAGCCTCAGTTCCGTTTTTTCTGCGAACGTGTTGCTTTGTGATTCTCGGTTCACGCCTCGACTCTTTGGAGTTCTGTTCTTCTCGGTTCTTCGAACCTGTTCATTTTGTGACAATCCTTCGTGTGAAGATGTCTTCTACTTCGTCTTCGACCCCGCGTCCGGGTTTCAAGAAGTGCAGGGAGTGTGGGTCCACGATGTCGGTGACGGACTCGCACAACGCCTGCCTCTGGTGCCTCGGGGAGGCCCACGACACGGATGACTGTATCGACTGCCAGTCGCTCACTTCCAAAGCCTTACGCGAACGTAAGAAGTTGTTGTCGGTAGGTCGGGTGTCCAAGCCCCGGAAGTCGAAATCTGCAGGGCTTTCGATGGATGATTCGAGGGGTGACTCTCCACATCATCGTCGGAAGTCTCGTGGGTCTCCTTCTAGGAGTCGGTCTCGCCACTCCTCAGCTTCTTCGAGGCATTCTCGGAAGCGCCGACACCGGTCGTCTTCCAGGTCCTCTTCGGAGGACTCTGCCCGGCACGTTGCTTACCCCACCAGCCGTGCGACGCCGGAGGAATGGGCTTCATTCGGGAAGAAAATGCCGGCGATTCTTGAGTCGCAGGGTACTAAGCCGTCCGCGCCCCCGAGTGGGGTCGGTCGTGAGAGGTCGAGAGACACTGCTCGCAAGAGTGGTCGGCACGAGTCACGGGAGAGGTCCCGTTCGGACAAGGAGACTCGTTCTCGACGTACCCGTTCCAGGTCCCGGTCCTCGGCGCGTTCGAGACCGTGTGCACCTGTGAGGTCTTCGAGGAAGACATCGACGTCTGAGGCGTCGACAGGCTTTCTCGAGGCTCCCGCTCCGAGGAATTCGTCGAAGTCGTTGACGCTCAGGTCGTCGAGGGACACGCTCGGGGCTCCGGCCTCGAGGGCTGTGTCGACGCCGCCGATGCTGGAGGCGCTGCATCTGACGTTGACACTGATTTCCTCGACGCCGAGCCTCTCGGCGCCGGTGCCGGTTCTCTCGACGCTGGCGCCGATTCGCCCGACGCCATCGTCGACTTTCGTGTCGGAGGTACCCCGTGGCACGGGTGAACCCCCTAGGAAGGCTCTGGTTAAGAGCAAGCACTATCGGGTGCCTTCTTTTCGCCACTTGGACTATATTTCAGAGGCGGATGAGGATTCTGATGGCCTGGTTCCTAGTCGGGTTCCAGATGAAATTGTCTCGGGCCCTAGTTAGTTTGACGATTTGAGACAGTCACTGCATGATGCCAGTGGACTGGACACCTCTCCGGAGGTGGAGTTTTGTAGGCCTGAGCCTGGCTCTCATGCCGATTCCTCGTACCGGCGCCTTATGGCTAGGGTTTCTGAGTACCTGGGATGGTCTGCTCCCCCAGGGGAGTTTGTTCAGGATGATCTGACGGACATCCTTGATGTTGGTCCCCCAACTGATCCGGTACTGACGTTCCATATGGCTTTACAGAGAAGGGTGGCGGTGGCTTGGACTGCTCCGGAGAGTCTCCCGGCGGTGGGCAGATCGTTGTTGCGAAAATACCGTCCAGCCAGTAGCGACCCCTGCTACTTGACCAGGCACCCCACTCCAGAGAGTTTGGTGGTGCAGGCGGCCACGGCCCCGGCAAAGCAGGCGTCGTACCCTACCATCCCTCCTGATAGGGACGACAAACGTTTTGATGGCTGGGCGAAGAAAGTGTTTTCATCTGGTGGTATGGCGCTTCAGGCGGCCAACTCCATTTGTGCCTTGTCTCGTTTCTCACACACTCTGTGGAACTGTGTTGCGTTAGCGGCTGAACATATTCCCGAAGGGGACGAACGGGATGGTTTCCTTGCTATGGTCCAGAATGGTAAGGATGCCATGTGAGTCCGTTCAGTCGGTTTTGGACTTAGCTGAATGCGCCAGTAGGTCCATGGCGGCGAGCACCGTGATACGCAGGTTTGCGTGGTTGCGGAAGTCGGGGTTTGCTCCTGATGTGCAGTCCCGGCTCCTCAACATGCCCTTTGATGGTGAACACCTTTTTGGCAGCAAGGCTGATGAGAGCCTTGAGAGGTTGCAGACCTCGAAAGCTGCAGCGAAGTCGGTGGGCGCTGCAGTTCGCCAACCTCCGCCTTTTCGTCCTAGGGGACAGCAGTGGAAGGGTGGTTCCTTTCGCTATTACTCGTCCTTCAGTAAAGCGAGAGGAGCTGGCAGTCAAAGAGGCCAACGCAGGGGTACCAGAGGTGGACGACAGGGTACCCGTGGTGCCAAGGCCGCTCGGGCAGTTGCCTCTTTGCCCTCAGGTAACGCCGTGGCCGCTCCCACTCAGTCATGTGGCCATGTCCCATGGCTCGCCGGTTGGGGGGAAGGCTGGCGCACCATCTTGTAGAGTGGCAAGCCATTACTTCAGATGTGTGGGTTCTGGAGATCATAACCCACGGCTACTGTCTTCCCTTTCGGCACAGGCCTCGCGACAATCCTCCGGGGAACCTCTCTTTGCAGAGTCCGGATCCGCTCCTTGCGCAGGAAATTCAAGCCCTGATGGAGAAAGGCGCCATAGAACTGGTGCCTGTAGCGGAGAGGTACAAGGGATGGTATTCCCCTTATTTTTTTATTTCGAAGAAAGACGGGGGATTGAGACCCATCATGGACTTGCGCGGTTTGAACAAACTCCTCAGGAAGGACAAGTTCAAGATGGTTACTCTCCAGTCCTCCAGGCCCTTCAGCTTCAGGACTGGTTGGTGTCACTCGACCTCAAGGATGCTTACTTCCATGTGCCGATCCATCCCAAGCAAAAGAAGTACCTGAGGTTCGCGGTTGGCGACTCGCACTTTCAGTTTCGGGTCCTGCCGTTCGGATTGACCTCCGCCCCGAGGGTTTTCACCAAGCTCATGGCGCTGGTGGCAGCGTATCTCAGGAAAGGGGCGATTCATGTTTACCCCTATTTCCCGAGCAAGTCCTGGATCATCTGGCCGTCACCTGCCACTCCCTTCACATGCTGGGCTTCCCCCTCAACTTAAAGAAGTCCCACTTGATGCTGCTCCAGTACATTGGAGCAGTGCTCGACACGTCCCTGGGGCAGTGTTTCTTTCCCCAGCTGAGGGCTCATCACATTCTGCAGATGGTGCACAAGTTTAAACATGCCCAGAGTCTCCCAGCGTTCGAGTTCTTGAGGTTGCTCGGCCTCATGGCATCCTGCATTCTTCTAGTGCCAGAGGCCAGGTTGCGGATAAGATCTCTGCAATTGGCCCTCAAGATGCAGTGGTCAGTCTTCTGGCAGGATGTCGGACCCCGTTCAGATGCCGCCCTCAGTCGCTCAGGACCACCTTTGGTGGGCCGTCGAAGGCAATCTGATGAGGGGGGCTCCATTTTGGCTGCCCTGGCCAGAGGTGACGATCGTGACGGACGCATCCCTCACGGGATGGGGAGCTCATGCCAACGAGTTGACAGTCAGCGGTCCAAGTCCAGACTCCATATCGATCTGTTGGAGTTGAGGGCTGTCAGGCTTGCCCTGAAGGCTTTTCTGCTGACTCTGTGAGGGAAGAATGTCCTGATTCTGACGGACAACACAGTTGCCATGCACTACCTCAACATAAAGGGGGGGGCAGGGTCACTTCCTCTGTGCAGGGAGGCGATGCAGCTCTGTTTCTGGGCCATCCAGCAGGAAATTTCGATCTCGGCAGTGCATCTGGCCGGAGACGAAAACAAGACGCGGACGCCCAGATCAGGCAGAGCGCCATCTCTCACGTGGGAGCTGGCTCAGGAGATTCTCTTCGAGATCTTCGCCCTTTGGGAGACCCCACAAGTGGATCTCTTTGCCTCCAGTGTCAACCGGAAGTGCGAAAATTTCTGCTCGCAGGAATTTCCTCCAAGAGGAGCGTTGGGGGACACGTTCATGGTGGAGTGGTCCTGCCCACTGCTGTACGCGTTTCCTACAGTCTCAGTCATCCCGCAATTGCTAGTGAGGTTCGGTTCCCGGATGATACTCATTGCTCCGGCATGGGCCCGGAGAATGTGGTACCCGGACCTTCTCGATTCGTCCATCTGCCCTCCACATAGCCTTCCCTACTGAGACGATCTGCTCTCACGGGAGGGTGTGGGGGTCAGGTTGTCCATCCAGAGGTCAGATCCCTCAACCTTCATGCTTGGCTTCTGAAAGGTTGAGGTATAAGGATTGGGACCTCCCTGAAGACTTGATGGAGGTGTTGCTTTCGGCCAGACAGCCTGCAACCAAGTCCCAGTACCGTTGCCGTTGGAGAAAGTTCTGCGACCGGTGCAGCATTAAGAATGTGGATCCTTTTTCATGTGACATTCCTGTGGTTCTGTCTTTTTTGCTTTTGTTAGCCCACAAGGGCCTGCAAGTGGGTACCATTAAAAGTTACCTGGCGGCGCTGTCCATATTTAAGCGCTCGTCCGAGGAGTGTTCTTATTTCAAGATTCCTTTAATTTCTCAGTTTCTCAAAGGGCTCACTAATGTGTTTCCGCCGTCACCTTTCCCGGTGCCCGGTTGGGATTTGAACCTTGTTCTAAAATTCCTAATGGGTGTTCCATTTGAGCCTTTACCACCTTGTCCTTTGAGACCGTTAACCCTTAAAACTGTATTTTTAGTTGCGGTCACTTCCGCTCGCAGAGTGAGTTGCAGGCACTTTATTAAGCCACCCTTCACGATGTTTCATAAGTACAGGGTTGTCCTTGGAGTTCGTCCTTCCTTTCTTCCGAAGGTTGTCTCGGAATTTCATTTAAGCCAGAAGGTCATTCTCAGCATTTTATCCTCCTCCGCATCCTGGTAATGAAGAGGAGAGGCTCCATAGGTTGGATCCTAGGAGAGCTTTAAGTTTCTACATTTCACGCATTTCCCGGGTCAGAGTGGACGATCAGCTCTTTATAGGTTACGCTGGAAGGTGTTTGGGACAAGCTCTTACTAAGCAGACTTTGTCTAGATGGATTATCTTGGCAATTTCTGAATATTACCGCTTGGCGGGTAAGGACCCTCCGGTAGGCTTATGGGCCCATTCTACTAGGGGTATGGTTGCCTGTACTGCCCTGCAGAGGGGTGTTCCTATTCCTAACATCTGTGAAGCAGCCACATGGGCTTCGGTCCATACTTTTGTAAGACACTACTCCCTAGATTCTATCCATGGGCAGGATCTGGCCTTTGGCAAGGCGTTCCTTTACTCCAATTTAATTGGGCATTCTAAATTTCTATATTCTAAATTCTTTTCCCTCCTCCATACGTTGGTACTGCTTTGGGAGTCTGTCATAGATATGGAATATGTTGGAGGACCCAATCCCCTCGAACAAGTTACTTTCTTACCTGGTAACGTTCTTTCGATGGGATGGTCCGACGTATTCCATATCGCTCACTCCCTACCTGCCCCGTTACAGAATTTCTTATGCGATTGCAGCTTACGTTTCGCAAGGCTTTCTGTGGTCATACTGGCAGAAGATTGGTGCCACACGTTCTGGGGAAAAAACTATAAGTCTACGGGCGTCGTGCGTCCTACTTATGACATCCGGTGACGTTGGCTCGACGGAGGCCCTCAAGGACAGCGTATCGACGCAGGATGCAGAAAGATTTTCCGAAGCAGCACCGCTGTGGTGATTACTCTCATAGATATGGAATATGTCGTCGGACCATCCCATCGAAAGAACGTTACCAGGTAACAAAGTAACTTGTTCTTCTAACTTAATCATCTTGAATGTGTGATGCACTATTCTTAAAAGTATGGTTAACTTATTTTCTTCCTTAGCCACCGTTTTACCAGTCTAATAGAAAGTAGATGAGTATTTTACTCACCTGTGATTACTTTTGGGAAGAGGCACAACCTAGTGTTTGTATCACCAGATTAGTCATTTGAGGATAATTGTATGAGTGTCCCCCAACTGGGTCTTGCTTCCCCTGACTTGCTGCTAGCCTGTCCAGAATAAGTCTGTATTAGGTTGTTGCCTACCTAGAATAACTGAGTTAAAGTGTGACATTGGATTTTGCTTTCCCCTTCGTTGCAAGGTTCAAGTATGTGGGGTTTACGTGCCTTGTGTTAGCTGTGTGCCATCCTGTCTGCTGCAACTCCTGGACTGTTGGTTTGCCCGGTGAATCCCTGCTGCAGTGCCAAAACGCCAAGTTTGCATCTACAGAGATGCCTCTGCAAGGACGACTTCTCCCCTTGAATTGGTGGGACCAATCAACTCAAAAGTAAGCCACCTAAACATCCATCTCGGAGCTGATGGAATTTCCAATGCTGGAAACCGTATAGCCAGGGAGAGGAACACCAGATTGTGTGCGTTGATTTTAATCTGGCCTAGAGCACCAGGCAGATCCTCCGGACTCCCAGGAAGCAGGATTGACCTAGCCTGAACCCCCTCAACAGTTTGCGGGACTCCAGAAGCAAGGAAAGTCCATCTCGACAGCCAGGAACCGCGGTGTTGCTATTTGCGTTAGACGTGAGGAGCTGAAACACTGAACAGCCACTGAGAGTGAAGTTTGCCGGTTGTGAGTTTTGACCATCCCAGTGCAGGGCAGGAGTCCCCCGATGTTCCCTCTTGTCCCCACGACTGAGGTCCAGGAACAGTGAGATCTGCAGAGCTGCACAGGAACTAGTCATCTGTTGCATTTTTTGTTCATTTGTAAAGGTACTGTACAAAGTCTACGAGAACTTACCTCTTGCTGTAGAGTTGCTTGCATCTTTGACTACTCGCATCTAATCAGCTTGTGGTCCTACATTTGATTCTTCTTTTCTTCAAAGGCTTCTAAAACAGTGTGCAAAGACTGTTCCATGAACCTACCAGAAGTGCTTCATCCTATATAAGAATTCATTTCTGCCCAATGACTTTGGCCTAGCCTATTGTACTGAATGACTGTTCTTGGGGGGCACGGGCGGACGGGGGGAGATCCAAAAGTAGTTGCCTGCTTAAGAATATTTGTGGTCTCTTGTTTGTTCTAAATCTTTTCCTTTGACTTATTACTATATGATACTAAATGCAACAGTGATATATTAATGTCCCCAGCACCCTAGCAATAGAAGTGTAGGTAGTGTCTTTGGGCCATCCCAAAAGGGTATCTACTAATTTATAGATTAAGAGTGCATTTCTTGAAGTGCATTTGAGTGTTACTATTGTATTGCTCCCTTCTGGAGAAGGCTTATTCTAACGGATTGATAAATAAATAATTGTTGTGTAGTCTTGCTTGTTCTCAGTTGAGACTTGTCTTGGTTGCATTTGCAGAGTTGCTTACAGCTTTGCCCCTCACATGCCTCCCAGCTTGTGGCCCTACAGTGATTTCATCAATCACAAGTATTCAGATAGACACTTATACTCAAGGTTTCTTGGTAAAACACTTATTTATACAGTCATTTATAAAGCATTCACTAAAAGAGGCAATAGGTATCGCACAAAAATATACTTAGTACTTCACACTATCGGGTTCTGAGGCATTTAAACTACTTTGAAGGAGCAAAAAGGCATAAGTTAATAAAACGAAGGGTACAAGTATTTCTAAACAGTGCAAATAGTTTGAGTTCACCAAAGGAGTCAAATCAATGCAATAGGTTCAGCCAAAGTCAATGGGCTAAAGTCGTGGATAGGATAAACGGTTCTGGTTGTTAAATGGAAAAGTCTTTGCCAAAGTTTCAGAAGTAGTTCGTATAAGAAAGATTCATATGTTGGGTCACAAGCTGACTAGGCCCGCAAGTTGCCAAAGTTTCAAGCACTTTAGCAGTGAGAGGTAAACCTGGTTTGAGCTCTGTTTGTTTTTGCCTTTGGCGGGCTTCAGTACTGAAAACCCGCTTCTGGCATCAGTGTCTCTGGAAGGGCAGGAAGTGAGGGACATGCCCGAAACTCCTGTCCTTTGTCTCCTTGGTTACCTGAATGCCCCCAGTAGTGATTGGCTGGCGGTCCTTGTAGGACAGCCACCCTGCTGTGAGTGTCAGCTAAGCTGTGCATGAATGGGAGAAACCTGCTTAAAAGGTGTGGCTTCTTGGACTGAAGACAGTCGACCACTGTGAAAAACAACCTGACTAAGAAACCGTGAACGAAACTTGCTACATTCTCCTGGCTGTTGACCAGCCGGTCGAAGCCCTGCTGCTGGGCTGAAACTCCTTTATCTGATCGATAAGAGCATCTCCGGATGGAACGACTTCTCCATTGGTTTAGTGGGACCAACTAACCCCTAGACAAACTTTGCTGGAAGACCTTCCCCAACTGGCTGTACTTTGCTGCTGCTGAAACCGAGTGCCAGGAGTCGAGAAATCTGTAGTAAGAGTGCAAGATCTGTAAGCTGGCCAAAAGCTCCAGGTGTCTCCTGAGGACCCTCCCGAAGCAGGACGACCCAAGCTCGATCTGTGCTTATGCTATTTACCGAGCGCTGAAACCGCAAAGTGCCACTGATATGAAGAAAGCCAGTAGTTACTGCTGACCTTTGAATTTCTGTGCAGGAGTCCTCCAGACGTCCTGAGACCAAGGAACACAGGTTCTGCATCACTGCAACCAGACAGAAATCAGCTGGATCCTCTTCTAACCTAAGGTACTGTTCTGACTTTGGGTTACCTACCTCATCGTTTGTAGCTTGCTCTTCTCAGTTGAGACTTGCAGTAGCTGCTTTTCTAGAGTTTATTATAGCTCTAACTTTCACAGGTGTAACAGCTTGTGGCCCAACAGTGATATTCTTCAACAAACTCTAACTTTGTGCAAGACATTTTGCTATCTAAAAAATGCCTCTGCCCCATAGTCTTTGCTCCAATTGACTTTGGATATCCTGGCTCCTTGCAGATTCTGCTAATCCATTGACTTTGATTCTGACTGTTCCTCATAGTTGATGGGTTTTTATCTAATATTGCTGGGAAATGTTTTGATCTAGACTTCATTGCAAGATTTAAAAGTGCTCACATGCTCTTAGAATCTGGTTAACCCTTTTCCTTCCCTTCTGCCAACCTCCGAATTTACCAAGTACAAAAGTGATATAAATGACAATACTGTCCAAGTTAGTGAAGTCACCCCAGGGTGTAGGAAGTGTGTATGAAGCATCTCTAAAGAATATCTACTTGATTCTGAGAGTATTTTGAAGTTAATTTTTTGTTGTTGCACATTGTCCTTTTTAAGAATGCTTATTTAAAACAGACTGTTAGATAAATAATTATTTTACTAGAAAATCTTGTGTGTTACTTGGATACTTGTATTTGTGAATATCTATGCTACAGCTTTACCCCTCTTGAGATGAGCCTGGCTGCTCACACTACCAACTTGTGTACTACAGACCTATACCAATAGGTGGATTTCCTAATACCAAGAGGGCAAGGGTTGTGTAGTCTCCCACAGGGTTACCACTTCTATTATGGCCTAACATTCTGGCACTGTCCTCCCCAACGTAAAATAACAAGATGGCTCCGCTGTTGCTTGCGCCTCCTTCCCCGACGCGGCTTGACCCAGCGTTGCACAGGTCCAGTCACTGAATCGGGGGCTGTTGCGGAGCTCTTGCTCCCCAAGTTGGTCAGGATGTGCCCCGGCCCTCCTGACAACTCCCAGTCTGCTCTGCTTCCGCCGTACGTCCAGTTTTCGGAGCTATGGCGCCGTTGGCAACCACAGGTGCTGCGTAGCTCAGAGGAGCAGCCATTTTTCAAGCTACTGAACAGTGCCCCCACCCCCGTATCTAGATCCTTAATGTAGAAATCTATGGAACTACGAATTGATCTGTTCAGCAAATGGATCTCTTGCTGAACCTCCCACAAGGCCTCTGGCCTAAACTCTGCTGTGTTCGGTTTTCCACAGAACCCAAAATTGTCTACTTTACAGATCTCTAATGGCTGAATTGGAATGTGCTCCTAAAACACAATCTGATCTTTGCAGCGTGTTTGCATAGAGTGGAAATGATATTGCTGCATCTCCTTCTAGATGAGATTTGTTTGCACTCCACACCTGCCCTCAAGATGCCCTTCTCCTGCTCCCTCTTAGCTGTGGCATCTGCATTCCCTCATGTTAGTCATTTATATGCTATAGTTGGGTACTGTGCGCTTATACCCAATTTTTATATTAAACAAGATTCCTGATGTATAATTGTACTGTTACCTGTTTTTTGTTGATAAATGCACTGCATGTGATATAAAGGTCCTATGAATAGAATATTGTACTGTGCATCTTGTGAGTATAGTAGCGTACATTGTTTGTGTACCTTACCATTTATCAACAAACGACATAAGCACTCTCAGAATTGGAACAGTCATTCTGGGAATAAACACGTAACAGCATAATGATACATCTGGAATCTTGTTTAATTTAAAATGTAGGTATAAGTGCACCTTACCGAACTATACCATTTAAATTACTAGTACTACAAGACTGTCTAGTGAATAACAGCCTTCATTAGTTAGGTGTGGCTTAATAGTATAAACATATCAATTTTTTTAATTTTTTTTGTTAAATCACTTTCAGTATATAATAGTCACTCTTATGTGCTAGAGCTACATTTTCTTAATGGTTTGACATTTTTATATTTAATTTTAGGTGGTTGAAATCAAACTGCAAGTAGAGTTGGAAGAGAGGAGGAAAAAGGTTTTACAATTGCAGAGGGTGTTCAGAAAAGGTAAATTCTTCTGGTTGTAATTGAATTGTTTCAAAGTGTTGGGGCATAGCTGGGTGTTGGGTTAGATTTTCTTTTGTATGCTAAATCTCACTCACCTGTGGAGCCCCCCAGGACTTTTTGCTGGACTTTTTTTGGATTATTTCTCTGTTCCTGAGTGAATGGGAATCTTTTCCCCCCACTCGCCCTTTTACATTTTTTTTTTTTTTTTTTTTTTTTTTTTTAATGGGTGTCCTTTTTATGACTTTCCATACTTTTTTGGGAATTATACTTTCCTACAACTTTTTGGGTATCTGCATTTTCCTATTGCAGCGCACAGCACTTTCTGTGCAGTGTTGCTGGGGTACCCCTTGGGATTCCCTTGTTTTTTCTTTTGGGTTCCTTGTGTGAGCTACTGTTCCCAAGAGTAGGATACTTTGTATCCTTTCTACAATCCCCATTGTGGAGTGCTGAGGAGATGCATAGTATCCCCTTTATCACTGTTTCTGTAACATTTATGTTAGATACTTACTTACAGCACACCTGTTGTCGGTAGAGAGCTATTTGTATCTTCATTTTATATGGAGTCCAACCCACCTCACTTTATGTGGAGTGCTGGGGGTGATGGGTAGGGGGTTAGTTTGCATCCCCTTTCCCACTGCTCCTGTAACATTTGGTAGTGACCAGCTTACTATTATGGCTGGTGACAGTGGACGTGCTCTACCGTCTTTAGTGTGGTTTGTTTTTTACTCGCAGGCTGTCCAACCAACTGCAATCATACACAGAAGGGTCACCATTCATCTAGGATGGTGGCTTCTTTCTTTTATTGCTATTTTTAGTATGCCTGTCCTTTTTTCTCCTGGTAGGGGAAGGTCCTGGTTTGATTTGTCTTCAGCAAGGAACCCTTTGTGTAGCCTCCCGAGTTTGGAGACCGGAAACGAGGGAGGCGTCCGAAACGCTGCATCCCTTTGTCTTCTAGCATGCTTGTCTGGAACCAGTCTTAGATGGAAGGCTGGCAATCCTAAAAGGACAGCCAACCCCAACGTTTGAATGTAGAAATGTGTGCTGATTGGCTGGATTCCTGGATAAATTACCTGGATCTGTAAGCTGAATATAAGTCGACCGCTGGAGCTGTATTTGATGAAGTAGCAGAGAAGACTCCTGTAGCTGATTCCAGTGACTGGAGATACCTGCTGTGTATCTACTGGCTGTGCAGACCCCTTCTATGCAACCTGGGAGTCCCGAAGACGATTACTCCGACCCTTGGACTTGTGGTACCAATCAATCTTGAGACTTGCATTTCAAGCCATCCCACAACGAGATGTGAACTTCCTGGGGTGCAAAGCACCAACATCTTGGGACCCAACGGTTGACTGCTGTGCAAAACTTCGGTGGACTCCTGTTGGACCTCAAGTTGCAAGATTCCACTCCTTGAAGTCCCCTCACCAGAGTGCTGAACCTAGATAGCAAGGCAAATCGATCACTGTTCCACAAATGGTACCTTAAAGTGTGCCAAATCCACAGAGCCGCTAGAATCACTGAAGAATCCTTTTGATAGTGGCCTTTTCTGTCGACTGCTGCAGCAAGTTATCGTCCAGTGTCCTTTCTTTCGTCATTCCTGCTGAAAGTAGTCTGACTTCCATTTGTCCCAGAAGATAACACTACCATCTTTCTATCCTACCCCCCGCCCCCATACCCTCATTTGGGCAAGGAGGAGGAGAGGCTGCATAGGCTGGACCCAAAAAGGGCTCTCAGCTTTTATATTGCAAGAATGGTAAAATTTCGGCATGATGATCAGCTATTTGTGGGATATACCGGCCCTAAATTGGGCCTTGCGGTAACTAAACAAACCATATCCCGGCGAATTACACTGGCTATTGGCGAATGCTATAGGTTAGCGGGCAAAGACCCGCTGGAAGGACTTTCGAGCTCATTCCACGAGGGGCATGGCAACTTCCACGGCTCTCCAATGGAGTGTCCTTATATTTGACATTTTGACATTAGGTAAGCATTATTGCTTGGATTCCTCTTCCTCTCAAGGAGGTCTTTTTGCTAAGGCAGTCCTTTATTCCATTCACGATTAATTTAAATAGTACTCCCTCTTCCAAATTGTCACTGCTTTGGGAGTCTATCAAAAATGAGGAATACGTGAGAGGACACACTCCATTTGAAGAACAAGTTACTTACCCCTGGTAATGTTCTTTCGATTGGATGTTCCTCCTGCGTATTCCACATTGCCCCTCCCCGCCTACCCCACTGTACAATTTACGTGAATTACACTGCGTTTTCTGATAGCTTGCTTTCTGGGGTAGACCTGGTTAGTTCCTCGACTGATGGAACGAAAAACAGAACTGAAGCCAACAGGAGCAGCACAAGCTATTTATACTGCTGATGATGTTGACGCTCGATGGCGGCCCTCGGACATCAACACCACGACATTGTGCACAGTGCCCTATGCCGAGAACATTTGTTTCCGAAGCAGCAAAACTGGCGAGATATGAGTGTCAAAGATGAGGAATACGTGGGAGGAACATCCAGTCGAAATAACGTTACTAGGGGTAAGTAACTTCTTTTGTTGGAATTTTAGTTTGATGCCTGCTCTCCTGAGCTGACAGCACTTGGCTGACTCAAGATATTGATCCCAAGAAGCTAGCAAAAGCTGCTGACTTGTGGGTTGCCAACAGGGCCACTCTCGGATTCTGGGGCTACTCATAAAAAGTATGAGGGGAAGCAGCACAAGAAAGATGACAGAGAATTCTAAATCCAACCACCCAAAATGGGCCACAAACATAAGAAGGGTAAGCCATATGGGAAACCAGGTCAGTCTAGTGAAACCTCTGGTGCTAAATCAGAGGGATGCTAGTAGAAGCCCCCATTCCAGAAAACATTTCGTAAATGTTATGCTTGTGGGTCAACTGACCATGTGAAAGAGGATCCCAGATGCAAGGGTAAACCTTCAGGGGTCAACATTGCCTCCTTAGCCTTCATCCCTGAGGGAGAAGTTCATATGGCAAGTGGAAACTCATCTATTGGCTGAAGACCCCATTGGAGTCTCAGCCAGTGTTTCTTTAGTATCCCTGGGTATGTGGGAACAGCAGAATGTAGATGTGTATAACTCTATTCCAGATAATACCAGATAATATTACAAGGACCGTGTACTTGTGAATGTCCAGGAAACCCCTGCCATTAGACACACTGGGGCCAGCATTCCAGTGGTGGATGAAACCTTTTTCAAACCTAAGGATGTTGCTAAGGCACTCAAAGGCCCCAGTAAGCTTGCTGGAGGCCCTGTCCAGATGGTTCCAATACAACCAGCTCTCATCCAGTGCAACAATATGACTATAAGAATACCTGTCAGTGTACAAAATCAGGTGCCTGGGGGAGAGTCCTATTGGGGAATGACTTAAAAGCTGTCGGAGTTGTACCAAGCACCTCCAGGCCTCCCAGTAAAAGGAAGCCGGAGTAGACTAGACTGGTCAGAGAGGCAACATTAGATGACTCTTGGGTAGTTACAGAAGTATCTATAACTCCCAGTCCACAGGAAGGACACCTTCTAATTCCAGGACAAAGGGAAAACCCAAGGTCTCAGGAAAAAAGAAAGGTATCACACCTGTACATGGGACAAGGACATCCCCGAGAGGACATTCCAAGGTCACACCTCTGACCCCTCCGCCAGCTGAGGCTGAGTGGGAGGATCAACCAGAGGATGGTGAATCCGCTAATGATGAAACCGAACTTGAAGAAGCCCCCTCCCCTGCCCCCCCTGTTGGAGATCTGGATCCTAAAGACCATCTCGAGCTGCAGACTTTGCTTACGGAAAGGTGGCCCATGTAGGGCAGACTTCAGCCGAGGTCAAAGAGTGTCCTACTCTTGAAGGACTTCGCCAACAGTCAGCTTCTCAGCTGGAAGGGCAAGAGCCAGGGAAGCACAGGCTGTACTGGGAGGATGCCCTCCTTTACAGTGAGCCTATAGCCTACCCCAGGGGACTACAGAAGACTTGTAGTGCTGTCAGGATCCATGCCCCTGACCCCCTCAGGTATAAGAGCCCCCTGGCAGCAGTGGGGCTAAAGCCCTTTTCACTGGCCCCAAGGGCCTTAAAACTCCATCAGAAACATACATAGTCAGTCCTGGCGCCTTTGGCGCCAGGCTCACTATCAGGAATAAAGCAATACCAGTTTTGGACCTCAATCCAACGTGGGAAGGCCTATTGTACAGCTCAGTTCTTTAGAACCAAGCCATGCGGTCTAGTGTTTTGGGTGTGGCTGGGCCTGGAACTACTTTACCTGGGCTATTTAAACCACACCCAAACAGAACATGCTTCCCGTTATTCTGCACTCCTGCAGCGTAACGGTCACCGTGTCCCTGCTCATCTGCTTCTCCGGCGGCCCGATCCTGAAGCCCTAGATCCGGATTCCATTAATGACCTGGAAGAACAAGAACAGCATTAGTGAGCAAGAACACTTACCTGTGAAGTAACCAATCTTGAATCTATCCTGCGCTTCGCTTACCTCGCCCATCTCCGGAGTTCGCCGCAAAGGTAAAGAAACAAGGACAGCATTAATAACAATTCTTACCTGGGCAAGCAGCAAGTCCTGGCAGCACCCTGCGCTCCTCTTACCTCGCCCATCTCTGGGTTTCACCGCAATCTGCAAGGGAGAAGGAACAAGGTCGGCATTAACAAAGCACTTACCTGGGCAAGCAGCGCTTTGATCGCTCATCACTCCGGAACATCACTGCAACCTGTACAAAGAGAAGAGAACACAGGTTAGCAATTAACACCAAGAAACAGTGAAGCGCTCTGCGCATCAATAACTCACTGTGGTCTTCGCCATCGGTGCGGAAACGCCGGGATCGCAACCATCCCTGTGAAAACAAAAAGACATTGTTAGGGAACAGCGTAGTGGAGCAAGACGCCGAGAAGACAGAGAAAACCGAGGGAAAGAAAGAGACGGAATAAAGACAGAAAAGACATTATAACTCACCTGGAAGACAGCAAGCAGAGTCGGAGTCACAGCCGGTCTGGACCCGACATAGGGGCACACAGACCAGTGAAGCAACTTGGTGCACGGAACTCCCGCACCAACCACGCGCCCCTGCACAGAGACGCAGGACGGAGAGTTCAACGCACAAAAACCTAAGGTGAGCAATAACCCAAGGGGGAGGGGATTTGGACCAGAGGGGGAGGTGAGAGTCCACCCATCACAGAACCAGTATCTTAACCCTCCATTCTCCTGTTATAGGCGCTACCCAACGTCTGGCACATAACCAACCAGAGAGGGTCCGGGATATCGCTTCGACCTCCATTCAGTATCGAGTATCGCCCACGTGGATACCAGGTGAGCGTAAAAAGTGCCTCAGGAGGTGAGACCCCAGTTTCTACAGTTAGCCCATCAGATTCCTTTAGCTGGTCACTTAAGCTTTAAGAAGACCAGGGAAAGTAGTCCTCTATATTTCTACTGGCCCAATATTGGGTCTGATGTAGATAAAATCTGTAGAAGCGGTCACACTTTTTAGACTTCTGGCAAAAGTCAAGCCAAGAAAGTGGCACTCTTGGTGACTTTCCCAGTGGTGGGAGTTCCTTTTGAGAGGATAGGAATTAACATTGTTGGGCCCCTAGACCCTCCCACATCTTCAGGAAACCAATTTATATTGGTTGTGGTAGACCATGGTACCAGATATCCTGAAGCCATACCTATGAGGACTGTTACTGCCCAGGGAGTGGCTAAGGCCCTACTTGGTATTTTTTTACCAGGGTAGGTTTTCCTAAGGAGGTTCTCAGACACGGGGACCGATTGGATTTCCCACTACATGCAAGCTGTGTGGAAAAACTGTGGAGTGACCTAGAGATTCTCAACAGCCTACCTCAAAAGGTGGAGAGTTTTAATGGAACTATGAAGCATGATAGGTGCTTTAGAAAAACCCCTTAGAAGAAAGTGGGACTTCTACTTCTGTTTGCTTATAGAGCAGTCCCTCGGGAAGAGGTTGCCTTCAGCCCCCTTGAGCTCCTCATCTAGTTAGAAGTCCATTGGCCCTAATCAAAGAAGGGTTGGAGAGTGCTTCTTCCCACCAGCCAGTGAGTCACAGACTGTGGTCTCCGAAGGAGAATGACACACATGATGACAGAAGCTTCTGATAACCTGAAAGCAGGTCAGCCTCCGGTCAAACATAGGCATGACCAGAAGGCCAACATGGCTGATTTCTCTCAAGGCCAGCTAGTTTCAGTTATGGTGCCTACAAGGCAGAGGGCCTTACAGGACAAATGGATTGGACCCTTCAAGGTTGTGGGAAAACCTGGAGAGTTCAATTATTTGGTGGACTTGGGCAACCTTAAGGAGGTCCCCAGGGTCCTTCACACCAACCGCCTAAAGGCCTATATGTCCAGACCAGACCTGGGAGCTTTGCTCTTAGCATCTGATCAAGAGGAGGGGAGAGCAAACCTCTAGCTGACCTTCTCAGGGGACAGCCTTTAGATTGAAAAATAGGAGTTCATCTCTCTTCTGATCTGACTCTGAAACAGGAGAAGTGTGAAATTCTGTTAAATTAGTTTGCCTCCGTTTTCATAGACCCCAGGCTTGACTCCTTGGGGCCAGCATGATATACTCACTGGTGATTGTCTCCCTGTCAAAAGCAGGGTGTTGGGGACAATTCTTAAAAATGTGCTAATTCCCTCCACCTTTAAGACCCCGAGCAACTTTGCTGGATTTTGAAGAATTGATGTTTTTAACCTGGAGAGTGTGACCCTTTTCCCCCCACTCTTTTAATTTATTTTAATGTGAATTTTACCTCTGTTTCTTTTGGTTATGGAGTCTGACAATCTCCATAGGCTTCATCTTTTACATCGTCACACCGCACCTTCAATACAGTGGCACAGGGAAGTCTTTTAGATTTCTCAAGGTTTAAATACCTTCTCTGGGATAAACTGTTTCCCAGAGCAGTAAAGTGCAATTGACTTCTTAGGGTGTGGTGGGTCTAGCAAGTACAATGCTATCTTACAATAGAGTGCTGGAGGGGATACTTAGTATCCTCTGTGTCTAAATGCTCCTGTAACATTTTTGTTACCTTTTCCTCACAGAATGGCTGGTGTCAGTTGTTTGGTTCCAAACTACCATGCTTTGCATTTACCGCGGCTTTTCACAGCTCTGCTAACGATAACCGCGGGAGCCATTTTTTTCAAAATGGCGCAGAGCCATCTTTGACAAAATGGTCCCCGGTCTTCTTATTTCGCCATGTCTTTGTGGAAAGGTCCTTCTAAAGTTTCTCTACACGCCAAACAAGGTTTGGTTTCTTTTTTCATTTAGCCTTTTGGCGGGGTTTCTGAGTGAAACCCACCTCCTGGCTCCAGAGTGTCTGGGGTAGGCAGGAAGTGAGGGGAGGTGCCTGAAACTCCCTGTGCTTAGTCTCCTAGGAGACCCAAATGCACTCTGTGGCGATTGGCTGGCTGAATATCCGGCAAGGACAGCCACCCTGCAGGGTGAGTGACAGCCAGGCTGGAATGAATGGTAGAGAACTGAATAAACGGCAAGTCTTTTGGCTTGGAAGGCAGTGTCGACCACTGGACGAAGGAACCGAAGAAGAGCTTAAACAGGACACCTGCTGCAAGTCCAGGACCAATTGTTTGCCTGGTGTAGCCCTGCTGCAGTGCCGGAACGCCAAGTTCGCATCAACAGAGAAGCCCCTGCAAGGACAACTTCTCACCTTGAGTTGGTGGGACCAAAAAACTCCAAAGTAAGCCACCTGGACACCCATCTCGGAGCTGGTTGAATTTCCTTAGAGTTGCTGCAGGAAACCGTATAGCCAGGGAGAGGGACACCAGATTGTGTGCGTTACTTTTAAGATTGTCTCGGGACTCCCACGAAGCAGGACTGACCAAGCCTGAGCCCCCTCAGCAAAGTGCAGGACCCCGGAAGCAAGGACAGTCCACCTTGACAGCCAGGAATCACCTTGTTGCTATTTGCGGTAGCTGAAAAACGAAACGGCCACTGAATGTGAAGTTTGCGGGTTTGTACAGTCCCAGTGCATTGCAGGAGTAACCAACATTCTCCTTCTTGTCCCCACGACTGAGGCTTAGGAACAGGGAGATCTGTAGAGCTGCACAGGAACAGAAATCCTCAGCTGCATCTTTTCTCCTTTACCAAAGTATTGTATAACAAGTCTAAGAACTTACTTGCCTCTTACTGTAGAAGTGCTTTTAACTTCCACAGCTCATAGGTATAATACGCTTGTGGCCCTACATTTGATTCTTTTCATCAAAGACTCCTAAGAACTTATGCAAAGAATTTTCCATTTACTTACCAGAAGTGCTTTATCCTATCTAAGACTTTTGCCCATTGACTTTGTAGCCTATTGAATTGAATGAGACTTCTAGTGAACTCTAAAAGTATCTAAACTGCTTAAGAATATTTGTGGTCTCTTGTGTTCTAATAAACTTTGCCTTTTTCCAACTTTTAAAGGGTATTCTGAATGCCAACAGTAAGGTATTAATGTCCCCAGTACCCTTGTTACCAAAGTCACCTGTGGGTGTAGGTTGTTTGTGGGCCATCACAAAATGGTCTTGTCTGAGTCAGAAACTCAATGTACAGTATTGAAATATATTTGTGTTAATATGCTATTGCTCCCTTCTGGAGAAGGCTTTATAACTGACCGATGCATAAACAATTATTAATTTATTTAAGGAACCTTGAGTGTAAGTTTATTTGAATACCTATAACTGTGAATCTTTGTGTAACTCCACTACTGCTCACATTTCCTCTCTGGAGTTACGCCTGGCTGCTCAAAAAGCAGCAACCTATTGTAAGATGCTGTGTGCGGGGTCTACAAAGTTACAAAAAGGTAAGTAAAGTCAATTTCACTTTACTGCTCTGGGAAACGGTAGTTTAATACAGAGAAGGTATTCAAACCTTTGGGAAATCTGACAAAATGTGAACGATGATGCCTATGTTTGTCAGACTCCATGACCAAAAGAAACAGTGTTCAAGAATCACATAAAAAGACAGAATGGGGAAAAACTGTCTCACTCTCTCAAGGTAAAAGAATCCAGCTAAGTTGCTGGTGGTCTCTGAGGTGGAGGGAATTTGCACATTTCTGAGAATCCTCCCCAACAGTTTCTACTGGGGCGGCAATTGCAGCTGCAATAAAGCACCCATGGGTGCCCATTTCGTCAAAATGGCCCAGCCTTTTTTTCATTTCTTGTTGGAAAGGTCCTTCGTTAGATTTACTGTGCGTCAAACCAGGTTTGGTCCCTTTGTTCGTTTGGTCTTTGGTGGGACACTGGTGAAGCCCGCATCTGGCTCCAGCGTGTCTGGCAGGGGCAGGAAGTGAGGGAGGTGCTTTAAACTCCCTGTGCTTAATCCCCATGGTTACAAGAATGCATCCATAGGTAATTGGCTGGCTGTCTTTGGAGGACAGCCACCCTGCTGTGTGAGTGACAGCTAGGCTGCAAATGAATGGGAGAAACCTGCATAAAAGGCGAGACCTTTTGCTTGGAAGGCAGTCGACCACTAGATGAAGGAATTCGAAGAACAACTTGAAAGACGCCTGCTGCAAGTCTTGGACTTTTGGTTTGCCTGCTAAAGCCCTGCTGCCATGCTGAAGCTCCAAATTCGCCTCGACTAGAGAAGCCCTGTAACGGATGACTTCTCCCCTTGGGTTGGTGGGACCAATCAACCCCAAAGTGAACTCATCTGGATATCCTCTCGGAGCTGGCTGTACTTACATTGCTGCTACAGGGAGAGGAACACCAGACAGAGTGCATCGCTTTCAAGTCTGACCCGAGCTCCAGGAAGCTCCTCCGGACCCTTGAAGCGGGACTGACCAAGCCTGAGCCACCTCAACAGAGTGCTGGACCCTAGATGCAAGGAAAGTTGAGAGTGGTATCCGAGAGACCTCAGTGGTGCTATTTGCTAGCGACACGATTAGCTGAAACCATGAAGTGCCGCAGAATTGAAGCTTGCCCATTGCTGCCTCAGACCTTCCATTCGTAGTGCAGGAGTCCCCAGACGTCCTCCATCTTGTCCCCACAACTGAGGCCCAGCAACACAGGATCTGCAGAGCTACACAGGAACATAAGCCAACTGGAAGTTGTTTTTCTTCTAACCAAAGGTACTGTAAAGTTAAGAGGACTTGCCTCTTGTTGTGTAGCCTTACTTGTTCTCAGTTGAGTCTTACCTTGGTTGCCCTTGCAGAGTTGCTTGCAGCTTTGCCCTTCACTAGCCACCCAGCTTTTGGCCCTTCAGTGATTTCATTGCTACAAATGTTTCTAAAAACATTGTGCTAGACTCGTACTTACCTGCAAGAAGATCTCCAGCTGCCCTAGACTTTGCTCAACTAACTTTAGCTGTCCTGGCTCCCTGAGAGACTCTACTTGCCTCTGACTTTTTGCTTTTGCCTTTGCCTCAGCAAACGGTTAATTTACTTTGCATTGGAGGGTTCAAAAAGTTCTTAACAGATTATGAATTATTAGTTAACCTTCTTTTCATTCCCCTAGCTAACCTCTGCACCAAACCCTGTATTGCTCTAAATGTACCAGTGATATAGCTATTGAAGTCACCTGAGGGTGTAGAAAAGTATTTACAAACTTGTATTGTCTTTGAAAAACTGAATCCAAACTCTGTTACTAGCAGATAACGCTTTTTTAACAGAATGCTTATTTAAACCTTGTGTGTATTATAAATATTTGTATATAACTTCAAGTGTGTAAGTGTTACTTGGATATTTACTTACTGAGGTCAATTGTAGAGCTCTACAGCTCACATTACCCCTCTTAAGATAGGCCTGGATGCTCAGTCACACTACCAACTTGTGTAGTACAGGCCTATATTGAAAGGTGGGTTACATAATACCAAGAGGATAAGTCTTGTGTAGTCCCACACCAGTTGGACTGCACTCATTCTTATCCAATACCTGCCAATCACAGAAAACCCCCCAAAACTTTAAAGAAATCCCTAAGGCTTAAGGTAGGTAAAATACCCCAGCCAACACAGTACCTCAGCACAGAATTTCAGCAGGAAGATTTTAGGTTCTGCAGCCAAAAACCCAGTCGATGGATTCCTTTGTCAGGAAGACGGAAGAGAGGACTTTGGAAGGACTTTTGCAGTAGGAATCACAGGATCCAGGCAAGAGTTTCCTCGTGGCTGGATGCAGCTCTGTGGATTTGGTGCCTTTTCAGGAGCACAGAAGAAGATAGAATATTGCTTGTCAGATTCTCTTTGTTTGCAAGGTACAGCACTCTGGTGAGTGGACTTTTCGGACCTGAATCGTGTCTCTGGAGATCCAGAAAGATGCCCAAGAAGTTTCAGCGAGATACGGAAGATCGTGCACCGCACAATGGCTTGAGGTCCCAAGGTATTAAGGTATTGCAGCCTGCAAGGTCACAGCACAATGTGGGATGGTTCAAAATGCAGACCTTGAGTCTAGTGGGTCTCACCAGGCTCTGGGTCAGGGTCGTCATTTTTGGAGTCCCCAGGTCTATTGGAAGGAAGGGCTACAGCAGGCTCTGGTTACACTGCAGGCTCTCCGGTCTCTGGAAATCGTTTCAGCTGTGGTTTCTTCATCTTCCCCTTCGGTTTTGGTTGCAATGGTCGACTACCTCTTAAGCTTCCAGGATCAGAATTCTATGCAGTAACCCAGCCAATCAAACAGCCATGCAACATTCAAACTTGGAGGGGGTTGGCAGTCCTTCCAGAACAGCCAGCCTTCCAGTTTGAAATGGAATCTCTCGCTCAGGCTGCTTGACAAAGTGCTGCAGAGTTTTGTACTCCTACCTCGCTTCCTACCTTCCGATACTATGGCGCCTGGGAGGGGAATCCACAGGATTCCCACCGAAGATAAAAATCACGCAAAGGAAATTCCCACCCTGGATATCAGGAGAAGGAACCAGAAAGCACAAGGAACACTAAAATTGCACAAAAACAAGACCAGGGCTATTTTGGTAAAATGAGCACCCATGGGTGACTTTACCGGGGCTGTGCAAACAGCCTGCGGTAAAGGTGCACCGAATTGATAAAAAGGTACACTGCCACGGTAAGCTTGTTGTTGGGGAGGATTCTCAGAAATGTTAATGCCCTTTTACCTTAGAGACCCCCATCCTCTTTTGCTGGACTTTAGGACTTTTTATCTCTTAGGTAATTTTAATGTGGTTTATTCCCTGTTTCTTTTGACTTTGGAGTCTGAAAAACTCCACAGGCATCTTTACCTTGGTCACACAGCACCTTCACTGCAGTGGCACAGGGAAATCTTAGATTTCTAAAAGGTTTTAAAGGGATGGTCTAGTAAAAATGTTTATTTCTAAAATAGATAGGCCACATAAAAAAAATACTAGCATCCTCCGTTTTAAAACTTCCTATGTAAAACTTTGAGCTATTCAAGCTCAAAATTCGAAAAAGCAAGCACAGGGGCACAGCCATTTTGTGAAATGAAGGCCCTCCTGTGCTGGCTTTTGCGGCACTAATGAAGGAAAAGCCAGCCAGCTGTAGTAAACAAAGTCTACCGCTGGGTGGCTTTCCCTTCATTAGTGCCAGGCCTCGGAGGACGCGGACCGGAGACCAGAGCAGGAAAGCTGCAGCTGAATCTCGGTAAGTGCTATTTATTTTTTTTACAAAAAATAAGCACTAGCTGTGGTTTTTTTTAAGTTGTCCGGGCTGGGGCTGGAGCAGCCCGGAAAACTTAGAAATAAAACCGCAGCTTTAAAAACGTATTTATGTTTGCGGTCGCTTTTGAAGCGACCGCAAACATAAATACAACGTTATAGTGTTGGAAAATGCTGCGGTTTTAAAACCGCAGCGTTTTCCAACACAACTGCGTGTGTTTCTGCCTGCTGTGGCTATCACTTTGGGTCTCCGGTGCTCCCAGGGGAGCACCGGAGACCCAAAGTGAAAGCCACAGCAGGCAGAAACACACGCGGTTATGTTTACATGCCGCGTAGTGTTTCTACCTGCAGCTGATTTCCCATTTGGGGCTCTCGGGCTCCCTGTGGGGAGCCCGAGAGCCCCAAATGGGAAAGCAGATTCAGGCAGACACAACGCGTTTGTTTTCCGCAATGCCGCGTTCTGTCTGAATCTGCTTTTCCATTTGGGTCTCTCGGGCTCCCCGTGGGGAGCCCGAGAGCCCCAAATGGTAAAGCAGATTCAGGCAGACACAACGCGGTTGTGTTGGAAAACGCTGCGGTTTTAAAACCGCAGCGTTTTCGAAGACAATAACGTTGTATTTATGTTTGCGGTCGCTTCAAAAGCGACCGCAAACATAAATACAACGTTTTTAAAGCTGCGTTTTTTTTTCTAAGTTTTCCGGGCTCCTCCAGCCCGGAAAACTTAGAAAAAAAAACGCAGCTAGTGCTTATTTTTTGTAAAAAAAATAAATAGCACTTACCGAGATTCAGCTGCAGCTTTCCTGCTCTGGTCTCCGGTCCGCCTCCTCCGAGTCCCGGCACTAATGAAGGGAAAGCCACCCAGCGGTAGACTTTGTTTACCACAGCTGGCTGGCTTTTCCTTCATTAGTGCCGCAAAAGCAAAGCCAGCACAGGAGGGGCCTCCATTTCACAAAATGGCTGCGCCCCTGTGCTTGCTTTTTCGAATTTTGAGCTTGAATAGCTCAAAATGTTACATAGGAAGTTTTAAAACGGAGGATGCTAGTATTTTTATTTTTATGTGGCCTATCTATTTTTGAAATAAAATGTTTTACTAGACCATCCCTTTAAATACCTTCTCTTGGTGAAACCACTGTTTCCAAGAGCAGTAAAGTGAAATTGACTTTACTTGCATTTTGTTTCTTTCTAGACCCAGCACACACTATCTTACAATAGGGTGCTGAAGGGGTTACTTAGTAGCCCCTGGTCTAATTTCTCATGTAACATTTTTGTTACCCTTTCTACAATTAATAACTGGTGGTAGTGGTTTACTTTTTTACTACCATTGTGTGTTTTTACTGCAGGCTGCATTCAGTCAGGGTAAGGCACCCATGGGTGCTCATTTCGTCAAAATGGCCCCAGCCCTCTTTTTTTTTTCCTCTCCAATTCTTGCCGGAAAGGTCCTTCTTGAAATTTACTCTTTGCCACCCTGCTGTGTGATTGACAGCTAGGCTGGATTGAATGGGAGAAACCTGCGTTGAAGGTGAGGCTTTTTGGCATGGACAGCAGAGTCGACCACTGGACGAAGGAATCCGAAGAAGAACTTGAAGATGACGCCTGCTGCAACTCCTGGACCGTTGGTTTGCCCGGTGAAGACCTGCTGTTGTGCTGAAGCTCCGATTTTGCCTCGACTAGAGAAGCCCTGCAAGGTCGACTTCTCCCTTTTTGAGTTGGTGGGACCAATCAACTCCAAAGTAAGCCCGTCTGGACCTCCTCTCGAAGCTGGTTGCATTTTCACTGCTGCTGCTGGAACCGAAGTGCCAGGGAGAGGAACACCAGATTGTGTGCATTGCTTTTAAGTTGGACCTGAGCGCTGGAAATATCCTGCGGACGTCCCTGATGCAGGACTAACCAAGCCTGATTCACCTCAACAGTGCTGGATCCCAGATGCGAGGAAAGTCTGAATTGGTATCCGAGAACCGCAGTGTTACTATTTGCTGTTAGACGAGAGGAGATGAAACACAGAAGAATCGATCAGAGTTTGCCCATTTCTGCTGCTGACCTTCACATTGCAGAGCAGGGGTCCCCAAATATCCTCCCTCTTGTCCCCATGACTGAGGCTGGCTCAGGAACAGTATCGGTAGAGCTGTACAGGAACCGAAGCCAGCTGGAACCATTTCTTCTAACTAGACGTACTGTAAAGTATAACAGAACTTACCTCTTGTGTAGCCTTACTTGCTCTCAGTTGAGACCTGTCTTGGTTACCTTGCAGAGTTGCAAAAGCTTTGCCCGTCACAAGCCTCCCAGCTTGTGACCCTCCAGTGTTCTACTTTTCTACAAGCATTTCTAAAATCCCCAGAAAAGAAAAATTGTTCAGGGCAGCTCAATCAGTCCTGCTTTACATAAAGGGGCAACTGAAACCTGACTCCCTGGTAGTGACTAATACCCGGAAAAGGGCGGGAACGCCCCTATCTTCGTCTGAGGCTCCCCCCGACAAGGAGAGCAAAAAGATCTACGGGTTGGGAAGGAAGGTAGCCTCCACTTTCGCCTACCAGGCAAGGATTGCCAGCTCCACCACCCTGTTGGCTAGTTACAACTGCCACCAGTGGGAGCAAGTTGCTGCACTTATCGACTCTGCACCGGAACCTTTAAAGGGCCAGTTGGCACAGGTTGCGTCGGAGGGGAGAGCCACGTCCGGTTGCATCCTTAAGGCAACCTTTGATGCCGCGGATAACGCCGGCAGGCTAATAGCAGAGAGCAGTGTCATTAAGAGGCATGCTTGGTTAAGACAGTCAGGGTTTAAACCCAAGACGCAAGCATCCCTAATTGACATGCCGGTAGAGCCTAATCTACTGTTTGGCAAGGCGGTAGAGGACGCATTAAAAAATGCCATAGATGAGTATGAGACTCTGAAATCCCTGGGGCAGTTGACCAACAAGCCCCCTAATCAAAGAGGGAATGGCAATTTTCATCGCCCACGCGGCCAAAATTCACAAAGAGGCTCCAACTATTCTCAGGGGCAGAGTACATCATGGGGTAACAACCAGCAGTCTACCCAGAGTTACAACAGGGGAAACGAGAGGAGCCGTGGTAAGGGGAGAGGCAGCCCCAGCAGAGGCGGCACGCCTCCCGCCAAACAGTGACGTTGAGATCAGGGTCCCTGCCCACGCATCTCCAGTAGGGGGACGCATTACCAACTTCACCCAAGTTTGGGAAGGGATCACATCAGACAGATGGGTGCTGTCCACAGTGTTCGCAGGATACTGCATAGAACTGCTCGAGCATCTCTGAAACCACCCCCCACAACAAAAAGTACATTCCTTGGACCACCAGAAGATCCTCCTCGAGGAGATCGTCAATCTTCTAGAAAACGACACGATCAAACTTGTTCCAAGTAAACAAGGGTATTTATTCAACTTACTTCCTTATGCCAAAAATAGATCTGACAATGCTCCCAGTTTTAGACTTGCGCCCTGCAAACAAGTATGTCAAGCCCCAAAAGTTTTGCATGATTAATCTCCAAGAAGTAATCCCCCTCCTAAAAAGGGGGGGGGGTTTGCATGGCAACATTGGACATGAAAGATGCCTATTTTCATATTTCCATGTTCCCATTGCACAGAAGATTCTTGCGCTTCAAGGTGGACGGTCAACACTACCAGTTCAAGGTGCTGCCCTTCGGTATAGCCTTGGCTCCAAGGGTATTCACCAAGGTTCTGGCGGTGGCGGCGGCACACCTACGCATGGAGGCAATCCCAATGTACCCTTACCTGGACGACTGGCTCATCACAGGGGAAACCCCAGTAATTTGCAGTTCAAGCATTCAGAGAACGATCGATCTCTTCTTCGAATTGGGTTTCTCCATAAACTAGAAAAAATCAAGCCTGGTGCCCAGCACCTTCAAACAGTTCCTAGGAGCTGTACTAAACACTCAAGAGGAGTTGGCCTTTCCATCGGAGGAAAGAATTCGGAATCTACTACTGCAAATTCCTCTATCTACCCAGTCGCCAGATAACGGTGCGCAAAGCGATGCGTTTGCTAGGCATGATGGCGTCCTGTATTTACCTGGTCCCCCACACGCGCCTGTGCATGCGTCCCATGCAAGAATGGTTGTCGAAACAGTGGTCTCAGGCAAGTGGTCATTGGGATGATCTAGTGGTCGTTTCGCCAACACTGGTACAAAGTCTTCACTGGTGGACAAGAGAGAACCTGTCAAAGGGGAAACCCTTTTACGATCCAGAAGTACAGGTTGTAGTCACTACAGATGCATCCCTGTCAGGGTGGGGAGTACAACTCCTTCACCACACAGCTCAGGGTCTCTGGTCTCAAACAGTAGCCAAGAATCATATCAATCTGCTAGAGCTTCTGGCAGTATTCAGAGCGCTTCGAGCCCCATCTGTTGAACCTGTCAGTGCAGATCTTAACAGACAGCACGACAGCGATGTTCTACCTAAACAAGCAGGGATGTACTCGTTCGCCAAATCTGTCCAAGCTTGCCCAGAAAATTTCCATCTGGGCACTCGGATGGAACATTTACCTGTCACCTCAACATGTTCCAGGGGATCGCAATTCACTAGCAGACGCCTTGAGCAGAGGTCCTCTCCCAAGACAACACGAGTGGTCTCTATACAGAGAAGTCGTAGAAGACATCTTCTCTCAGTGGGGTTTCCCCACTATAGACTTATTCGCCACAAGCGAAAACGGACAATGCCAGGACTTTGCATCCAGGTTTCCCCAGCCAGGCTCCAAGGGGAATGCCCTGTGGACGAACTGGTCAGGGATGTTTGCTTACGCTTTTCCACCAACTCCTCTGAGGAAGGTGGTCAACAAGATGCACAGGGAATCGATGATGCTCATCCTAGTTGCCCCATGTGGGTGAGACAACCGTGGTTCTCACACCTGCGCAGGTTAGCAGCGTGTGAACCCATCAGACTCCCGTGCTGGTGCAACTTACTATCCCAGCACCAAGGTCAAACAGTGCATCCTCAACCCAGATCAATGAACTTGGCAGCATGGCTCCTGAAGTCAGAGTTTGGACACCTCAACTTAACACATACGTGCATGGACATCCTAAAGGAATCTAGGCAGCCCAACACTAGGCACTGTTATTTTGACAAATAGAAAAGATTCGTTCTCTGGTGCCAGAATAAGCAAATAACCCAGTTGATTGCACTCCTTCCACTAATGTCACCTACATGCTCCACCTTCTGGACGCAGGGTTGGTATTTAATTCACTAAAGGTACACCTGGCAGCACTGTTAGCATCCACCACCTCCCATAACAAGGTATCGTGGAAAGTACCAATGGTTAAAGCCTTCATGGAAGGGGTAAAGAGACTCCTCCCTCCAATTTCTAACCGACCACCAGGATGGGACCTTAATGTGGTGCTGGCTAAACTCATGGGCCCCCCATTCGAGCCCATGCATAAAAGCAGTCTCAAAACACCTGACATATAAAACTGCCTTCTTAGTAGCCATTACATCCATAAGAAGGGTCAGTGAAATTCAGGCTCTGTCAGTGCAGGATCCTTTCTTTACTGTTCATAAAGATAAACTGGTTTTACGAACACACCCTAGGTTTTCACCTAAGTTTATTTCTAAATTCCACGTTAACCAGTCCATTGAGCTTCCGGCTTTCTTCCAAGAACCCCAAAGCTCTGCTGAGGGGGAAACTACACACCCTAGATGCGCGTAGGGCGGTCCTATACCATGTAGACAAGACCAGGCCGATAAGGAAAATAGACCAACTGTTTGTCTCCGTAGCTACAGGTAGAGACGGAGATCGCGTCTCTAAAGGCACCATCTCTAAATGGATTATAAATTGTATCCACCTGTGTTACTCTTTCTGAAAAGACTCTGCTTTTCATGCCAAGAGCCCACTCTACAAAGGCATTGGGGCCACTCTGGCTTCCATTGCAAATGTACCCCTAGACACCATTTGCAAAGCAGCTACTTGGAGCTCTATTCACACTTTTACTCAGCACTACTGCATTGACACCCATTCCAAGACAAATACTCAAGTGGGACAGGCGGTTCTAAGACATTTATTTGCTCATGACCCTTCACATCCCACCTCCTAACACTGCTCGCTAATCTATGCACAGCATGTGATCTAGGCAGATTCAACAAGCCTCAGAAGAGATACATTACTCACCGTAATCGTATTTCTGATGCTTGTATCTGCTTAGATTCACATGCGACCCACCCTTCCTCCTCTCTGAGAGAAGGCGCATGGATTCTTGTAGTCTTATCTATCTGCTTGGATTATCTGTACTCACGCTACTCCTCATGCTACCTCATGACAGAAAAATACAATCTGAGGGTCCTAGACGTGTGAGGGATCATGGGTACAGTGGACGTCACACTAGGGATAGTATTACTGGCACGCCCTGTGTCGACGCCCATTTTTGTGTTTCGAAAAACAAACTAATACTCAGCAGCTTCCACTAGATGTCGGCCTATGCACAGCACGTGAATCTAAGCAGATACAAGCATCAGAAATACGATTATGGTGAGTAATGTATTATATATATATATATATATATATATATATATATCTGAGGCTTGTGGAATCTGCTTAGATCACATGCTGTGCATAGGCCGACATCTAGTGGAAGCTGCGGAGTATTAGTTTGTTTTTCGAAACACAAAAATGGGCGTTGACACAGGGTGTGCCAGTAATACTATCCCTAGTGTGACGTCCACTGTACCCAAGATCCCTCACACGTCTAGGATCCTCAGATTGTTTTTTTCCGCCATACTGGTCGGAAGCATTTTGCGGAGTCCCCTGGCCTTAGCCATACTTTCGCTAAAATATTGATTAATTTACATCCTTTCCCCATCCCAATGTCGAACTTCGATACTCGACGCTGGCTGGAGAAGAAATCGACCGTCGGCTGCTGCATGACGGATTTGGGCCTCGGAAGTCCTCTGGCCTCGGCCCTGCAAGTAGGGAGAGTGGGGGGTTGGACATACTCTACACTCTTGGTATATAGGTACACCTTATACATTTCCTACACTTAACAGCCCACTGCCTCAAGGTGCGTATGGGGGGCTCCCCTTTTCAATTCTGCCCCAAGTGCAATCGCAAATACCCTTGGGTCGACAGGCACGCCATGTGCAATCTCTGCTTGCCGAGGGACCACCCCGAAGCGAACTGCAGAGAGTGTAGTAGGTTTAAACCTAAGACACTTAAGGACCGTTCGAAGCGTTGGGCCCACCACGCCAGGCAGGCGGCCATGGCAGCGGAGGGCGCCTTCAGCGATGGCAGCAACGCCGTGCTTTCGGACGGCGAGGGCATTACGGCGTTGAAAGACAGCCGAGCGCAGGTCCCCAACTTCGGAAGGTCATCCGACAGGGCGGCTATGGGGAAGACCCCCGGCGACACAGGCGCTTCACACACCACTCACACTAAACACACGAAGTCCAACCGAGACTCGACGACGTCGAGTTCTCGGAAAGAGGCACAAACAGAACGGTCCGAATCGGTGTCCTCTGGGCATTCTCGATCGAGATCGCCGCATGACTCCAGGCAATCATCCACTCTTGCCAAGAGTGCCTTGCTCCCTAGGCTAACAGAAGTTTGATCGTCGGAGGATGAAGACGACTTCCACCCCCAGGCCACGCTCCAGGAGTCGGAGCCCGCAGACATGATCAGCGCGGCCCCACGTTCGAAGGACAGGGACTTTACCCCCGATCCTCGACGCCAGGCGTCGAAAACCTCCGGAGCCACTAAGGGACAGGGAAAACATTTTTCCACTCACGGGGAGGGGGAAAACAGCAGAAGCAGCCTCTGCACTCTTCCACACCTGTGAAACACTCCACTCCTCCTAAACAGATAAGACCAGGTCTGCTGATATTTCTGAAACCAGCAAATCTACTCGAGATAAATCTCCTAGACTTTCTGAGCGAGTCATTCCCAGTTCCAAAAAATGGTCGAGTGATGACATAGAAGGATGTCTTCTTTGGCAGACTTTCTGGATAAAAATCCAGACCATTTCCTTTCATATGATCCACAAGGGGCTACTCCCTCAGGCTCTAATGATCCTATACCCCCGAGCAAGAAGCCCCGGTTTGAGACACCGATGAGGTCTACAGACCCCTTCGAGGTACAACCATACTCACGGCCATACTCACTGTATCAAGGAGAGACTTCCTTTGGTGAGGACCAAGATTTTGGCATGGTGGAAGAGCAAACCGGGACGGGCTACTATGGGGTTGAGGACCAAGAAGAGAAAGAGGAAGACCCTGAAACCTACAGAGTAGATTCCCCGGTAGAGAAAGCCCCGGTTACCGACTCCCCTGTCGATAACCAACCCCTCCTGAACGAGGTTCTCGCACGTGCAGCGGAACATTTCCATATTGACACCCACGGTGTCCAGGAAGAGAGGGACTTCGCCGAGGAGTTAGTGGGAGAAAGGAGGCCTGTTGCCCAGACCATCCCTATCCTTCAGTCTATTCAGCGAAGAATAGACCTGTCCCTGGTGAACCCAAACCTCACCAGAGCAGTCAATCCCAGAGTTGAAAAACTTTTCAGGGCAGCCCAGTCTGACCCTCTCTATATAAGAGGACATCTGAAGCCAGACTCCCTAGTTGTCACTAACACTCGTAAGAGGGCTTGAACACCCTCGTCATCGTCCGAAGCTCCTCCAGACAAGGAGAGCAAAAAACTATATGGTTTCGCCAGGAAAGTGGCCTCAACGTCTGCCTATAAGGCAAGTATCGCAAACTCCACCACCCTGTTGGCCAGCTACAACTGCCATCAGTGGGAAGAAGTCGCGGCACTCATAGCCTCTGCACCAGAACCCTTAAAGGGCCAGTTAGCACGAATTTCCGCAGAGGGTAGAGCCGTGTCTGGTTGCATTTTAAAAGCAACGTTTGACGTCACGGACAGCGCAGGCAGATTGATAGCAGAAGGTACTGTTATCAAGAGACATGCATGGTTACGGCAGTCTGGTTTTAAGGCAGAAACCCAGGCATCATTGTTGGACAAACAGGTGGAAGCCGATCTGTTTGGTAAGTCGGTCGAGGACGCACTGAAGAATGCCAAGGACGAATACAAGACACTCATCCCTTGGCCAGTTAACCAATAAACCCCCTAACCAGAGAGGGAATAGTAATTTTCTTCGCCCACGCGGCCAAAATTCCCAGAGAGGATCTAACTATTCCCAGGGGCAGGGTACACAGTGGAACAGCCAACAGTCTACCCAGGCTTACGGCAGTGGTAATAGGAGAGGACGTGGTAAAGGCAGAGGCAGCCCCAGTAAAGGAGGCGGCACGTCTCCACCAAAGCAGTGACGTTCAGTTCAGGGTCCCTTCTCACGCAACCCCAGTAGGGGGACGCATTTCCAACTTCACCCAGGCTTGGGAAGGGATCACATCACATCAGATAGATGGGTGTTGTCAACAGTATCCGCAGGGTACTGTATAGAACTACTGCAGCGTCCCCGGAACCATCCTCCACGACAAAGAGTACTCTTTAGAACATCAGAAGATTCTCCTCAAGGAGATCGCCAATCTGCTAGCAAAGGACGCAATAGAACTCGTCCCGGCACACCAGGTAAACAAGGGTATTTATTCAACTTACTTCCTTGTGCCAAAAAAAGATTTGACAATGCGCCCAGTATTGGACTTACGGCCTGCCAACAAGTATGTCAAGCCGCAAAAGTTTCGTATGACCACGCTACAAGAGGTAATCCCCCTCTTAAAAAAGGTGGATTACATGGCCACCTTGGATATGAAAGATGCCTATTTTCATATTTCCATGTTCCCAGCGCACAGAGGTACTTGCGCTTCAAGGTGGACAGTCGGCACTACCAGTTCAAGGTACTGCCCTTCGGGATAGCTTCGGCACCAAGGGTATTCAGCAAGGTACTGGCGGTGGCGGCTGCACACCTACTCAGGGAGGCAATCCCGGTGTACCCTTATCTGGACGACTGGCTCATAACGGGGGAAACCCCAGTAATTTGCAGGACAAACATTCAAACGACTATCGACCTCCTCCACGAATTAGGCTTCTCAATCAACGAGAAAGTCAAGCCTGGTGCCAAGCACCTCCAAACAGTTCCTAGGAGCAATCCTAGATACTCAGGAGGGGTTGACATTTCCTTCAGAGGAAAGAATTCGGAATATACTACTGCAGATTCCGCAATATCAGTCCGGTCACCAAATAACGGTACGCAAAGCAATGCATTTGCTGGGCATGATGGCGTCATGTATTTACCTGGTCCCCCACGCGCGCCTGCGCATGCGTCCCATGCAGGAATGGTTGGCGAAACAGTGGTCTCAGGCAAATGGTCAGTGGGACAATCTAGTGGTCGTTTCGCCAACACTAGTACAAAGCCTTCACTGGTGGACAAGAGAGAATCTTGCACAGGGAAAACCCTTTTACGATCCCGAAGTACAGGCAGTAGTCACTACCGATGCATGTCTGACGGAGTGGGGAGCTCGCCATCTCCACCACACAGCTCAGGGTCTCTGGTCTCCCTCAGTCGCCAAGAACCACATCAACCTGCTAGAGCTTCTGGCAGTATTCAGAGCGCTTCAAGCGTTCAAGCCCCACCTACTAAACCTGTCAGTGCAAATCCGGACGAACAGCACAACAGTCATGTTCTACCTGAACAAGCAAGGAGGGACTCGTTCGCCAAATCTGTCCAAGCTTGCCCAGAAAATCTGGATATGGGCACTCAGACGGAACATCCTCCTGTCATCACAACCAGGGGAGCTCAATTCCCTAGCGGATGCTCTGAGCAGAGACTCCCTCCCAGAGGAACACGAATGGGTTCTACACAGAGAGGTCGTAGAAGATATCCTCTCAGTGGGGTTTCCCCACTATAGACTAATTCGCCACAAGCGAAAACAGACAATGCCCAGGATTTGCATCCAGGTTCCCCAAACCAGACTCCCAGGGGGAACGCCCTGTGAATGAACTGGTCAGAGTTGTTAGCGTACGCTTTTCCACCAACTCATCAGGAAGGTGGTCAACAAGATGAACAGAGTCGATGATGCTCGTCCTAGTTGCTCCCATGTGGGCAAGACAACCGTGGTTCCCGCACCTACGCAGGATGGCGGTGTGCAAGCCCATCAAACTTCCAGCCTGGTACAACCTACTGTCACAGCACCAAGGTCAAACAGTGCATCAGCAACCAAACTCAATGAACCAGGCAGCATGGCTCCTGAGATCATAGAGTTTGGACACCTCAAATTACCACAGAGGTGTATGGACATCCTAAAGGAATCTAGGAAACCAAACACAAGCCACTGTTACTTTGACAAGTGGAAGAGATTTGTTATCTGGTGCCAGAGTAAACAAATCAACCCAGTTGATTGCACTCCTTCCACTATTGTTACATACTTGCTCCATCTGCTAGATGCAGGATTGGTTTTTAACTCACTGAAAGTACACCTGGCAGCCCTGTCGGCATACACCACTTCCCATTACAAGGTCTCCTGGTGGAAAGTACCAGTAGTTAAAGCCTTCGTGGAAGGAGTAAAGAGACTTCACCATCCTATTTCAAACCCACCACCAGGATGGGACCTTAATGTGGTGCTATCTAAGCTCATGGGGCCCCCCTTTTGAGCCCATGCATAAAAGCAGTCTCAAACACCCGACTTATAAAATGGCCTTCTTAGTAGCTATTACTTCTATAAGAAGGGTCAGTGAAATTCAGGCTCGGTCAGTGCAGGATTCCTTCTTTACTGTCCATAAAGACAAACTGGTTTTACACACACACCCTAGGTTCTCACCTAAGTTTATATCAAAATTCCACGTAAACCAGTCCATCGAGCTTCCGGCTTTCTTCCAGGACCCTCAAAGCTCGGCTGAGGTGAAACTACACACCCTAGATGTGCGTAGGGCGGTCCTCTACTATGTAAATAAAACATGATCGCTAAGGAAAACAGATCAACTGTTTGTCTCCATAGCTACAGGCAGAGAGGGGGTTCGCGTCTCTAAAGGTGCCATCTCGAAGTGGATTATTAACTGTATCCAGCTGTGTTACTCACTCTCTGAAAGAAACTCTGCCTTTCACGCCAAGAGCCCACTCTACTAGAGGCATTGGGGCCACTCTGGCTTTTATTGCAAATGTACCCCTTGACACCATTTGCAAAGCAGCTACTTGGAGCTCTATTCACACTTTTACTCAGCATTACTGCATTGACACCCATTCATAGGCAGATACACAAGTGGGACAAGCGGTTCTAAGACACTTATTTGCTCATGACCCTTCTCACATCCCACCTCCTTCAGGTACTGCTCGCTAATCTATGCACAGCATGTGATCTAAGCAGATTCCACAAGCCTCAGAAGGGATACATTACTCACCGTAATCGTATTTCTGATGCTTGTATCTGCTTAGATTCACATGCGACCGACCCACCCTTCCTTCCCCTCTGAGAGAAAGCGCATGGTTGCTTGTAGTCTTACCTTTCTGTCTATCTGCTTGGATTATCTGTACTCGTGCTACTCCTCATGCTACCTCATGTCAGGAAAAAAAATACAATCTGAGGATCCTAGACCCGTGAGGGATCTTGGGTACAGTGGACGTCACACTAGGGATAGTATTACTGGCACGCCCTGTGTCGACGCCCATTTTCGAGTTTCGAAAAACAAACTGTAATACTCCGCAGCTTCCACTGGATGTCGGCCTATGCACAGCATGTGAATCTAAGCAGATGCAAGCATCAGAAATAAGATTACGGTGAGTAATGTATCATATATATGTATCATATATATATATATATATATATCTATCTATCTATATATCCCTATATTCTGAAGAAGGCTAATACAACTGACTGTTAAATACTTGTTTTATCAAGAAACCTTGAGTATAAGTGTTTATTTGGATAACTGCTTACATTGACCACTCTTGCGATAAGCCTGGCTGCTCAGCCACACTACCAACCTGTGTAGTTCAGACTTATACTAAAGGTTGGGTCCCTACTGCCAGGAGGTGAAGGTTATTGTAGTGCACCCTAAGAGTACTGCATACAATCTTGCCTAACATTTGTCCTTGTAACATTAATGTTACATTTAAAATGAGAAGAGAAAGGGGATACTCCGTATCTCCCCAGCACTACACATAGGGTTTTGGGGGGCTGGTCTCACTTTGCTGGTCACACTTAATAAAATGTAAAAGTGATCCAAAGATCCTTTCTAACTTTGGGAACCGTAGTTCTCAGAAGGTTAGCCAGAGAAAGTTAAAATGGGGGCCCATAGGGCAACCCAGCAACAATAGGCAGTATTGCCAAAAGGTTGTCAAATGACAACTTTGAAAAGACACTATGGAGAGTCTTAGAAATGACACTATAAAAATAGTGAAAGACTGTGTGGATAAAGATTCTCACTCACTGAGGTATAGGGAAAAATAATCTACTAGTCCAGTAAAAAGTTATGTGATTAACACAGGTCAGGAAGACTTATCATTAATATGACAATCTTACCTAACAAATGGGTACTATGTAACCCACATAAGGTGGGATGTGCTGATCGATCAATATAAAATTTAGAAAGGATAAAGAGTATCCCTCTAGTCTTGGGAGCATGTGTTCTCACAAGGAAAATAAATGGAGATACAAAAAGAAGTCCAAAGGGCTCCCAGTAGTGTTAGGCAAAGTTTATTTGTAGTACCCTCTGGGAACACTACACACCATTCTGACTACAGATATAGGAAACCCAACCTTTGGTATAAGCTTGTACTACACAGTTTTGGTCGCGTGTTGAGCAACCAGGCTTCTCTCAAGAGGGGTAAATGTGAGCTGTAGTGGAGTTGGACAAAGATCCACAGTTACAGGTATTCAAATACTCTTACACTCCAGGTTTCGAGGTGATTGTGTCCTCCGACGTATTCCACATCTTTGACAGGTAATTAACACAGCTCTGCTGCTTCGGAAACTTTTTCGGCGCAAGCATCCTGCGTCGATGACGTCGATGTGCTCCCTTGAGGACCTCAACCGACGGTCGACGTCACCGGATGTTATAAGTAGGACGCACAACGCCTGTAGCCTCAGTTCAGTTTTTTCCGTGAACGTGTTCACTTCGAAATCTCGGCGTGCCTCGGTTCTTGTTTATCGGTTCTTCTGAATATTGTTGTACGGATCTACGAGAAAATGTCTTTGTCTTCAGCTACCCCGAAGTCGGGCTTCAAGAAGTGTCGGGACTGCGGTTCCAAGATGTCTGACTGACCTGCACGACATCTGCCTATGGAGCCGGGGTGAGAGCCACGCCACTGATGACAGCGACGAATGCCAGTCTTTGACGTCGAAGGCCTTGCAGGAGCGAAAGTTGCTGTCGGCGGGTAAGGTTTCCAAACCCCGTAAGTCGAAGTCCACTGGACTTTCGACCGACGATTCGAGGGGCGACTCCGCATCGGCGTGAGTCCAGGGGGGTCTCGTTCCAGCATTATGTAGAATGGCGTGCCATTACTTCAGATGTGCGAGTTCTGGAGATCATAGCCCATGGCTACTGTCTTCCTTTCCGGCAGAGGCCGCACGACAATCCACTGGGGAAGCTCTTTGAAATCAAATCCCTGCTGGAGAAAGGCGCCATAGAACTGGTGCCTGTAGCGGAGAGGAACAAGGGATGGTATTCCCCATATTTTTTTTATCCTGAAAAAGGACGGAGGATTGAGACCCATCATGGACTTGCGTGGTTTGAACAAGCTCCTCAGGAAGGACAAGTTCAAGATGGTTACTCTTTCTCAAGTCCTCCAGGCCCTTCAACTTCAGGATTGGTTAGTGTCTCTCGGCCTCAAGGATGCTTACTTTCATGTGCCAATTCATCCCAAGCACAGGAAGTACCTGAGGTTCGCGGTTGGCCACTCGCATTTTCAGTTTTGGGTTCTGCCGTTCGGATTGACCTCCGCCCCAAGGGTCTTCACCAAGCTGATGGTGACAGCGTATCTCAGGAAAGGGGGGATTCACATCCACCCCTACTTGGACGATTGGTTGATGAGGGCGCACTCTCCCGAGCAAGCCCTGGATCATCTGTCCGTCACCTGTCACTCCCTTCACAGGCTGGGCTTCTCCCTCAATTTAAAGAAGTCCCATTTGACACCTACCCAGCTCTCCAGTACATCGGAGCAGTGCTAGACACATCCCTGGGGCAGTGTTTGCCTCCACAGGTGAGGGCTTATCACATTCTGCAGATGGTGGACACATTTCAACATGCTCAGTCTCCCGGTGTTCGAGTTCTTGAGGTTGTTCGGCCTCATGGCATCCTGCATTTTACTGGTGCCAGAGGCCAGGCTGCGGATGAGATCTCTGCAGTGGGCACTGAAGATGCAGTAGTCAGTCCTCCGGCAGGATGTCGGATCCTGTCTAGATTCCGCCCTCGGTCACCCAGGACCTTCTGTGGTGGGCCGTCGAAGGAAATCTGTTCAAAGGGGCTCCGTTTTGGCAACCATGGCCGGCGATGACCATCGTGACGCAAGCGTCCCTCACTGGTTGGGGAGCTCATGCCAACGAGCTGACAGCCAGCGGTCGTTGGTCTCCGGAGTCCAGACTCAACATCAATCTGTTAGAGCTGCGAGCTGTCGGGCTAGCCCTGAAGGCTTTTCTGCCGTCTGTTGGGGGGAAGAATGTCCTGATTATGATGGACAATACAGTGGCCATGCACTAACTCAACAAAAAGTGGGGGGGGGGGGTGGGAGCATGGTCTCTCCCTCTGTGCAGAGAGGCGATGCAGCTCTGGTTCTGGGCCATCCAGCAGGAAATTTCGATCTCGGTGGTTCATCTGGCCGGAGACAAAAAGGCGGCGGCGTATGCTCTGAGCAGGCAGAGCACGGTCTCTCACGAGTGGGAGCTGACTCTGGAAGTTCTTTTGGAGATCTTCACCCTTTGGGGAACTCTGCAAGTGGATATCTTCGCCACCGTGTCAACTGGAAGTGCGAAAGATTCTGCTTGCAGGAATTTCCGCCAAGAGGAGCCTTGGAGGACGTGTTCGTAGTGGAGTGGTCCTTCCCACTGCTGTACGAGTTTCCTCCAGTCCCTGTCATTCTGCAGATGTTGCAGAGGTTCGGTTCACGGATGATCCTCATTGCTCCGGCATGGGCCAGGAGAGCGTGGTACCTGGACCTTCTAGACATGTCCAGCTGCCCTACCGAGACGATCTGCTCTCACAGGAAGGGGGTTGAGTTCTCCATCCAGAGATCAAGTCTCTCAGCCTTCATGCTTGGTATCTGAAAGGCTAAGGTATAAGGATTGGGACTTCCCTGAGGACGTGATGGAGGTGTTGCCATTGGAAGAAGTTCTGCGACTGGTGCAGGGTACAGAATGTGGATCCTTTCCAATGTTCCATTCCTTTGGTTTTGTCTTTTTTGCTTTCTTTGGCCCACAAGGGTCTGAATGTGGGTACCATTAAGGGTTACCTGGCGGCGCTGTCCATATTTAAGCGCTCGTCTGAGGAATGTTATTTTAAAATCCCTTTTGAGATTGCAGTTTCTAAAAGGGCTAACTCATGTTTCCACCGTCGCCTTCCCAGGTGCCGGGATGGGATTTGAATTTGGTTTTAAAGTTCCTCTTGGGAGCTCTGTTTGAGCCCTTACATTCTTGTCCATGGAGACTGTTAACCTTTAAAACTGTATTTTTAGTTGGGGTTACTTCCGCACGCGGAGTTGCAGGCACTTTCCACCAAACCACCCTTCACTGTGTCCCATAAGGACAGGATTATCCTTAGGGTACGGCCTTCCTTTCCTCCGAAGGTTGTCAGAATTCCATCTGAGCCAGAAGGCGATCCTTCCGGCGTTGTATCCTCCTCCACATCCTGGTAAGGAAGAGGAGAGTCTCCATAGGTTGGATCCTAGGCGAGCTTTGAGTTTCTATCTCTCACGGATGTCCCGGGTCAGAGTGGATGATCAGCCCTTTATTGGTTACACTGGAAGGCGTTTAGGTCAGGCTGTTTCTAAGCAGACCTGGTCTAGATGGATCATTTTGACGATCTGTGAATTCTATCGTTTGGCGGTGAAGGACCCTCCAGTAGGCTTACAGACCCATTGTACTGGGGGTATGGCTACCGCCACTGCACTGCAGAGGGGGGGTTCCAATTGGCAATATTTGCGATGCGGCCACATGGGCCTCTGTCCATGCTTTTGTGAAACATTATTCCCTGGATTCTATCCATGGGCAGGATTTGGTCTTTGGCAAGCCAGTCCTCTATTCTGCAATTTGATTGGGCAGTCTAAATATTCTAAATTCTTTTCCCACCTCCTTACGTTGATACTGCTTTGGGAGTCTGTCAAAGATGTGGAATATGTCGGAGGACACAATCCCCTTGAAGAACCAAGTTACTCTCTTACCTGGTAACCTTCTTTCAATGGGATGTTCCTCCGACGTATTCCACATCGTCCCCTCCCTACCTACCCCTCTACAGAATTTCTTATGCGATTACAGCTTTCGTTTCCGCAAGGCTTTCTGTAGTTATTCTGGCAGAAGATTGGTGCCATACGTTCTGGGGGAAAAAACTACAACTGAGGCTACGGGCGGCGTGCATCCTAATTATAGCATCCAGTGACGTCGGAGGTCCTCGAGGGAGCGTATCGACGTTATTGACGCAGGATGCCTGCGCCGGAAGTTTCCGAAGCAGCACAGCTGTGGTAATTACCTGTCAAAGATGTGGAATACGTCGGAGGAACATCCCTTCGAAAGAACGTTACCAGGTTAGAAAGTAACTTAAACAATTATTAATGTAGTTATCAGTCAATTAGAATAAGCCTTCTTCAGAAGGGAGCCATATAATGGTAATGCACAAATACACTTCAAAACTGTACACTCTTAGTTTCTAAATCAGTAAAGACCCTTTTGGGATGGCCCACAGACACAACCTACACCTATAGCTGACTTCAATAACTGGGGGGCTGGGGACATTATTATCTTAATGTTGGCATTTAGAATACTCTTAGGAGTTGGCAAAAGGAAAAGGTTATTAAAACAAATAAGACCACACATATTGTTAAGCAGGCAAATACTTTTGGATCTTCCAAGAAGAGTCATACAATTCAATAGGCTAAGCCAAAGTCAATGGGCAAAAATCTTTTATAGGATGAAGCACTTCTGGTAAGTAAATGGAAAAGGCTTTCCACAAGTTCTTAGGAGTCATTGATGAAAAGAAGAATCCTATGTAGGGCCACAAGCTTCTTATTATTATTCTAAGCACTCTACACTAAGAGGTAAGTTCTCTCAGACTTTTTACAGTACCTTAGAAATGAAGAAAAAGGTCCAGTTGATGACTTCTATTCTTGTGCAGCTCTGCAGATCTTGCTGTTCCTGAGCCTCAGTCGTGAGGACAAAAGGGAGGATGTCGGGGGACTCCTGCAATGCACTGGCACGGTCAAACCTCGCAACCGGCAAACTTCATTTTCAGTGGCTGTTGAGTGTTTCAGCTCCTTGCGTCTACCGCAAATGGCAACACTGTGGTCCCTGGCTGTCGAGATGGACTTTCCTTGCTTCTGGGGTCCCGCACTCTGAGAGGACTCAGGCTTGGTCAGTCTTGCTTCTTGGGAGTCTGGAGGATCTTCCTGGCGCTCTAGGCCAGCTTAAAAGCAACACACACAATCGGGTGTTCCTCTCTTTGGCTATACGGTTTCCAGCAGGAACTCTGTGGAAATTCAACAAGCTCTGAGATGGATGTCCAGGTGGCTTACTTTGGAGTAGATTGGTCCCACCAATCAAGGGGAGAAGTCGTCTTTGTAGCGGCTTCTTTGTCGATGCGAACTTGGCATTTAGGCACTGCAGCAGTGCTTCACCGGGCAAACCAACGGTCCAGGAGCTGCAGCAGGCATCCTCTTAAAGTTCTTCTTCGGTTCCTTCGTCCAGTGGTCGACTCTGCCTTCCAAGCCGAAAGACTGGTCTTTTATTCAGTTCTCTCCCATTCATTCCAGTCTAGCTGTCAGTCACCCAGCAGAGTGGCTGTCATTGCCGGACAGTCAGCCGGCCAATCACCACAGCGTGCATTTGGGTCTCCTATGAGATTAAGCACAGGGAGTTTCGGGCACCGCCCTCACTTCCTGCTGTTTGGGATAATTCTCATAAATGTGCCAATTCCCTCTACCTTAGAGCCCTCCAGCTCTTTTGCTAAACTTGGGGACTTTGAACTTTTTAATTCTTTTCTGTTCTCTGTTTATTTCTTTGATGGTGGAGTTTTAGACAACTCCATAGGCATCATATTTTCATGTCACACTGCACCCTCAGTGCAATGACACAGGGAAGCCTTTTAGACTGCCCCAAGGTTTAAATACCTTCTCTGAGATAAACTGTTTCCCAGAGAAAGTAAAGTGAAATTGACCTTTCTAGTCTTTCCAAATTTCTAGACCCAGCACACACTATCTTACAATAGAGTGCTGGAGGGGTTAACTAGTATCCCCAAGGGAACTACATACAAACTTTGCCCATTAATTGGTCCCACCAACTCAAGGGGAGAAGTCGTCCTTGCTGGGGCTTCTCTGTTGATGCGAACTTGGCATTTCGGCACTGCAGCAGGGCTTCACCGGGCAAACCAACTGTCCAGGAGTTGCAGCAGGCATCCTCTTCAAATTGTTCGGTTCCTTCGTACAGTGGTCGACTGCCTTCCAAGCCAAAAGACTCGCCTTTTATACAGTCTCTCTGTTTCATTCCAGCTTAGCTGTCACTCACCCAGCAGGGTGGCTGTCCTTACCGGACAGTCAGCCAGCCAATCACGCCAGAGTCCATTTGGGTCTCCCAGGAGACCAAGCACAGGGAGTTTCGGCCACCTCCCTCACTTCCTGCCCACCCCAGACACTCGGGCGCCAGAGGCGGTCTTCAGTCCTGAAGCCCGCCAAAGGTGTAAGAACAAAGGGACCAAATCTAGTTTGGTGTGCAGAGACAAACTCTAGAAGGACCTTTACAAAAAAACGGTGAAATAAGGAGACCGGGACCTGTTTAAACAAAGGGGACTCAGGCGCCATCTTGAAAAACATTGCTCCCGTGATTTTTAGCTACTGGTGTTCAGTCGGGAAAAATCATGGTAGTTGGCTGTAAAACCACTGCCACCAGCCATTTTCGATAGGAAAGGTTAGAATGTGACTGCTACATGAGTATTTAGACACAGGGGATACTATGTAACCCCTCCAGCAGTCTATTCTAAGCTAGTGTGTGCTGGGTCTAGTAATTTGGAAAGACTAGTAAAGTCAATTTCACTTTACATTTTCTGGGAAACGGTAGTTTATCCCAGAGAAGGTATTTAAACCTTGGGACAGCCTAAAAGGCTTCCCTGTGTCACTGCACTGAGGGTGCTGTGTAACACACATGAAAAGATGCCTATTGAGTTATCTAAAAACCCCATAATCAAAAGAAATGAACACAGAAAACAAACGGAATTTAAAAGTTTAAAGCCGCAAAGTTTAGCAAAAGAGCTGGAGGGCTCTAAGGTAGAGGGAATTAGCACATTTATGGGAATTCTCCCTAACACCAGTGCATTGCAGGAGTCGCCACCCCCCCTCCCCCTGCTGAGCCCCTCCACCGACGTCTTCCCTCTTGTCCCACGACTGAGGCCCAGGAACAGTGAGAGATGCCGAGCTGCACAGGAGTCATCTGCTGCATCTTGTCTTCACTTCACTACAAAGTCGAAGAGAACGTACCTCGTGCTGTAGAGTTGCTTGCATCTTCTACTACACACAAGTCTAAAAGCTTGTGGCCCTACATTGATTCATCTTTTTCTCCAAAGACCTCTGAAACATTGTGCAAATACTTTTCTACTTACCTTTAAAGAAGTGCTTCAGCCCATATAGACTCTTGCCTATGACTTTGGCTTAGTCTGTTTTAAACTGAATTACTCTTTTTGGGGAATCAAAGTGTTTGCCTGCTTAAATATTTGTGGTATCTTGTTTGCTCTAATAATTTTTCCCTTTTTACTTTTAACTAATTCTAAATGCCAACAGTAATATATTAATTTCGATGTGCAGTCATAATGTCGACTGCAAAAAAGTCAAACAAAGATGTCGAAAAAAATGGAATGTGTTTTTTTTAAATGTATATTTTTTGGGGTTGGGTAGTAAAAATAAACGGGGGACTGGGGAGATTCCCCCCCATTAAAAAAAAAAACACATTCGAAATTTGTTTTTTCGACATTTTTGTATTCAACTTTTTTGAATTCGACATTATCACTATGAACCATTAATTTCAACAGCACTCTGGCAGTTGAAGTCACCTTAGGGTGTATGTCTCTGCTGTATGCCATCCCAAATGGGTATTTACTGATTCTGAACTAAGATTGTGTAATTTTGAAGTATACTTGTGTGGTGTTCAATAGTGCTTCCGTCTGAAGAAGGCTTACATTAACTGACTTGTAAATTAATTGTTTTATCAAGAAACCGTGTGTGTAAGTGTTTGCTTGGATACTTGTCACTGCGAACCTCTTTTCCTCCCCTACAGCTCACATGACCCCTCTTGAGAGAAGCCTGGCTACTCGTCCACACTACCAACCTGTGTAGTACAGACGTGTATAAAAGGTTGGGTTGCTACTGCCAGGAGGTCAGGGTTGTTGTAGTGCACCCTATGGGTACTGCATACAATCCAGCCTAACACTCGAGGTTTCTTGATAAAACAATTATTAATTTATAGCACAGTCAGTTGTATAATCCTTCTTCAGAAGGGAGCAATATGTGTAACAATTAAAATACACTTCAAAACACACTTAGTTGCTCTATATCCGATACCCATTGGGGATGCACACACACTTCCTACACCCTCGGGTGACTTAAATAGCTAGAACACTGTGGACATTGATTTATCACTGGTACAGTTAGAGCAATAATGAGTATGGTGTAACAGTGGAATAAAGCACAAGTTAACAAAAAATTCACAAACAGCTAAGTACTTTTAGAAACCTCCCAATGCGGAGTAAGTTAACCCTTTCCTGGGGGAAAGGCCAAAGCACAAAGTTAGAGGTAAAAAGGAGTCTCAGGGAGCCAGGACAGCCAATGTTAATTGCACAATGTCTAGGGGAGCTGAAGATCTTCCTTGCATGTAGGTTAAAGGTCTTGCACAATGTTTTTAGAAATGTTTGTAGAAAATCTAACACTTGAAGGACCACAAGCTGGGAGGCTTGTGGGGGGCAACGCTTTAACAACTCTGCAAGGTAACCAAGAAAGGTCTCAACTGAGAGCAAGTAAGGCTAGAAGAACTGGTTCCAGCTGGATTCTGTTCCTGTACAGTTCTGCAGATCCTGTTGTTGCTGAGCCTCAGTCGTGGGGACAAGCGGGAAGACGTCTGGGGACTCCTGCTCTGCAATGGGAAGGTCAGCGGCAACATAGGGCAAACTTCAATTCAGTGGCCCTTCGCTGTTTCAGCGCCTCACATCAAATAGCAACACTGCGGTTCTCAGATACCACTTCAGACTTTCCTTGCTTCTGGGGTCCAGCACTCTGAGGTGGATCAGGCTTTGTCAGTCCTGCATCAGGGAAGTCCAGAGGATCTTCCTAGCGCTCAGGTCCAACTTAAAAGCAACACACACAATCTGGTGTTCCTCTCCCTGTTTTTTCGGTTCCAGCAGCAGCAGTGGAAGTACAGCCAGCTTCGAGAGGATGTCCAGACGGGCTTACTTTGGAGTTGATTGGTCCCACCAACTCGAAGGGAGAAGTCGTCCTTGCAGGGCTTCCCTAGTCGAGGCGAATAGCACAGTAGCAGGGCTTCACCGGGCAAACCAACGGTCCAGTAGTTGGAGCAGTTGTTTCTTCCAAGTTATTCTTCGGATTCCTTTGTCCAGTGGTTGAATGCAGGGTGGAATCACACAGCAGGGTGGCTGTCCTTGATGGACAGCCAGCCGGCCAATTGCCTTTGGCCTGTAACCAAGGGGATTAAGCACAAGGTGTTTGGGTACCTCCCTCATTTCCTGTCCCTGCCAGACATCCTGGAGCCAGAGGCGGGCTTCACTCGTGAATCCCGCCAAAGACAAAACAAGCAAAGGGACCAAACCTGGTTTGGCACGCAGAGTAAATCTGAAGAAGGACCTTTCCAACAAGAAATGTCGAAAAAAGAATACTGAGGCAATTTTGATGAAATGGGCACCCATGGGTGCTATACTGAAGCTGTGAACACAGCCCATTTTAAAAACACACAATGGTATTAAAAAGTAAACCACTGCCACCAGCCATTAATTGTAGAAAGGGTAACATAAAAATGTTACATGAGAAACTAGACAAAGGGATACGAAGTAACCCCTCCAGCACCCTATGGTAAAATGGTGTGTGCGGGGTCTAGAAAGTTACACAATGCAAGTAGTCAATTTCACTTCACTGCTCTTGGAAACCATAGTTTAAACCTTTGGGACATCCAAGACTTCCCTGTGCCACTGCACTGAAGGTGCTGTGTGGCACAATATAAAGATGATGCCTATGGAGGTTGTCAGGCTCCAAAGTCAAAAGAAACACAAAGTCCTAGTGTAAAAAAAAAATACATGAGAGAGTGGGGAAAACGGTCTCTCTCCCTCCAAGTTGAAAATTCAAAGTCCTAAAGTCCAGCAAAAGAGCTGGGGGTCTCTAAGGTAGAGGAGAATTGGCACATTTCTGAGAATGCTCCTTACCAAAACTCAATATTTTAATGGTGATCACAAATAAGTGCCAATTCTGACCTCAAATGACGTCAGTGTGCTGGAATATATATATATATATATATCACAAACAGAGTTTACTCAGCTACTTTATTGCTCTTGTTGAACTGAATCCTAACTTTTACATTAATGTTACTATTAGTTGCTGCTTTTTAAAGATTGTCTAATTATCCTTGTGTACGTATACATTTTTTTATACCATAACTGTCAGTTTACTTGGATACCTGTATTTACTGATTTCATTGTACAGCTCACATTACCCCTCTTGAGATAAGCCTGGCTGATAGTCACTCTAACAACTTGTGTAGTACAGGCCTATATTAAAAGGTGGGTTACCAAGAGATAAGGATTGTAATGTCCCACACCAGTTGGACTCTACAATTTCTTAACTAACACACGTTTACAATCAACCCTCTCGGACCCATTCCCAGCATTTGCTTCCTTCTCCAAAATCATTCTTCTTTACAATTAAAATAATATTTTTTGATAATTGCTTTCTATGCATCATGGTAGCTTCATTTTTTTTTTTATCACTCATTTCTGGCTTAACTTTATTTTTCTCTCGTAGGCTCTGAAATGAAGAATAATGATGCTGGTGTTAAATCGGAACCAACTGCAGTGAGTGCCTTTCCATATGTTCTTTGTTCCAACCTGTTAAAAATTATAAATGACTCCGCATCATACCTAGTTTTGGAAACTGAACCACATCCCCTTCAGGACTTCAAAAAAGAAGGCAAAGTGTTATGGAGATTTGTATACAGCCTTCTGGTGAGCGGTGTAAAACCATTCTAACCGATTAGCAAGACAAGGTTCCTGCCAAAACAAAAACCCAAATCAGTGTAGCAATGGTGGGAGTGTTAGGCAAAGTTTGTATGCATTACACTCTGCGAACACTATAAGCATCTACAGGTATAGGAAACCTAACCTTTGGTATAAGCTTGTACTACACAGTTTTGGTAGCGTGTTGAGCAGCCAGGCTTGTCTCAAGAGGGGTCAATGTGAACTGTAGTGGAGTTGCACAGAGATTTACAGTTACAAGTATTCAAATAAACTTACACTCAAGGTTTCTTGAATAATTAGTTATTAATTTATCAGTCAGATAGAATAAGCCTTCATAAGGGAGCAATATAACAGTAACACTCAAATACACTTCATGAAATACACACTTTAAATATCTCTAAATCAGTAGATACCCTTTGGGATGGCCCACAGACACTACCTACACCCTCAGGTGACTTCAATTGCTAGGGGCCTTGGGACATTAATATATCACTGTTGCATTTAAAGTCATATGGGAAGAAGTCAAAAGGAAAAGATTTGGAGCATACAAGAGACACAATTATTCTTAAGCAGGCAAATACTTTTGGATCCCCCCAGAAAAAGTAATTCGGTACAACAGGCTAGGCAAAGGTCTTATATAGGATGAAGCACCTCTGGTAGGTAAATGGAAAAGTCTTTGCATAATGTTTTAGAAGTCTTTGAAGAAAAGAAGAATCACATGTAGGGCCACAAGCTGATTAGACTTGTGAGTAGTAGAAGATGCAAGCAACTCTACAGCAAGAGGCAAGTTCTTAGACGTTGTACAGTACCTTTACAAATGAAGAAAAGATGCAGCAGATGACTTGTTCCCGTGCAGCGCTGCAGATCTCACTGTTCCTGGACCTCAGTCGTGGGGACAAGAGGGAGGACATTGGGAGACTCCTGCAATGCACTGGGACGGTCAAAACTCGCAACCAGCAAACTTCACTTTTAGTGGCTGTTCAGTGTTTAAGCTCCTTCTATCTACCACAAATAGCAACACTGTGGTTCCTGGCTGTCGAGATGGACTTTCCTGGCTTTTTGGGGTCCTGCACCCTGTTGCGGGGTCTCGGGCTCGGTCAGTCCTGCTTCCTGGGAGTCCGGAGGATCTTCCTCCAGCTCTTGGTCAGCTTATAAGCAACGCACACAATCTGGTGTTCCTCTCCCTGGCTATACAGTTTCCAGCAGCAACTCTGTGGTAATTCAATCGGCTCCTAGATGATGTCCAGGTGACTGACTTTGGAGTTGATTGGTCCTACCAACTCAAAGGGAGACGTTCTTGCAGGGCTTCTGTTGATGCAAACTTGTCGATTCGGACTTGCAGCAGGGCTTCACTGGGCAAACCAATGGTCCAGGAATTGCAGCAGCCGTCCTATTCAAGCTCTTCTTCGGTTCCTTCATCCAGTGGTCGACTCTGCCTTCCAAGCCAAGAGACTCCTTTTATTCAGTTCTCTCCCATTCATTCCAGCCTAGCTGTCACTCACCCTGCAGGGTGGATGTCCTTGCCGGATATTCAGCCAGCCAATCACCACAGAGTGCACTTGGGTCTCCTAGGAGACTAAGCACAGAGAGTTCTGGGCACCTCCCTCACTTCCTGCCTACCCCAGACACTCTGGCGCCAGAGGCGCTCTTCATGCCTGAAGACCGCCAAAGGCGTAGGAACAAAGGGACCAAACCTGGTTTGGTGTGCAGAGACAAACTCTAGAAGGACCTTTCCAAAAAGAAACGGTGAAAAAGAAGACCCGGTCATATTTTTTTAGAGGGGGCTCAGATGCCATCTTGAAAAACATGGCTCCTGTGATTTAACGCTACCGTTTGTGGTCGGGGAAAAATCATGGTTGTTTGTTGTAAAACCATTGCCAGCAGCCATTTCGATATGAAAGTGTAGCATTTGACTGCTACATGCGTTTCTAGACATCGGGGATACTTGCTAACCCCTCCAGCACTCTATTGTAAGATGGTGTGTGCTGGGTCTAAGAATTTAAAAAGACTAGTAAAGTCAATTTAACCTTATGTTCTCTGGGAAACAGTAGTTTATCCCAGATAAGGTATTTAAACTTTGGGACAGCCTAAAAGGCTTCCTTGCGTCACTGCACTGAGGGTGCTGTGTGACACACATGAAAAGATGATGCCTAGAGTTATCTAAAACCCCATAATCAAAGAACACGAGTAAAACACTCATCAAAATACATGTGTGGAAAAAAGGGTCGCTCTCTCCAGGTAAAAAAAAACAAGTCCTCAAAATCCAGCAAAGTTGCTGGGGGTCTTTAAGGTGAAGGGAATTAACACATTTATGAGAATTCTCCCCAACAATTAATAGATACGCATTTGTGATGGCACACAACCTTCCTACACCCTGGAGTGAATTAAATAACTAGGACACTGTGGACATTGATATATCACTGGCACATTTAGAGCAATACTGAGTTTGGTGTCAAAAGGAAAAGGGTAGGGAATAAAACAAGGGTTAACAAATATTCTTAAGCAGGAAAGTACTTTTGAACCCCCCAATGCAAAGTAAATTAACCCAAAGTCAGAGGTGAAGAGTCTTTCAGGGAGCCAGGACAGCCAATGCCAATTGAGCAAAGTCTAGGGGAGCTGAAGCACTACTTGAAGGTAAGTAAAGTCTTGCACAATGTTTTAGAAATCTTTGTAGAAAATGAAATCACTGTTGGGCCACAAGCTGGGAGGCTTGTGAGGGGCAAAGCTGCAAGCAACTCTGCAAAAGGCAACCAAGGCAAGCTGAAGAAATTGGTTCCAGCTGGGTTCTGTTCTAGTTTTAGTGTGGCAGATCCTGTTGTTCCTGGGCCTCAGTCATGGGGACAAGAGAGAGGGAGGACGTCTGCGGACTCCTGCACTACGGTTTGAAGGTTGACGGCAGCACTGGGAAAACTTCAGATCAGCAACACTTTGCGGTTTCAGCTTTTCACGAATAGCACCACTGCGGTTCTCGGATACCTTCTGGGCTTTCCTCGCATCTGCGGACCAGCACTCTGTTGAGTTGGCTCAGCCTTGGCCAGTCCTATTTCATGGGCGCCCGGAGGATCTTCATGTAGCTCGGATCCGACTTAGACAAGACACTCGATTCTGGTGTTCCATTGCTGCTGCAGGAACCGATTGCCAGGGAGAGGAAGTACAGCCAGCTCCGAGAGGATTTCCAGATGAGTCTGTCTTGGGGTCGATTGGTCCGACCAACCCAAGGGGAGAAGTCCTTTGCAGGGCTTCTAGTCGAGGTGAATTCAGAGCTTCGGCACTCCAGCAGGCCTTAACTGGGCAAACCAACTGTCCAGAAGTTGCAGCAGGCTTCTCTTCAAAGTTCTTTGTCGGATTTCTTCGTCCAGTGGTCGACTCTGCCTTCCTAGCAAAAAACCTTGCCTTTATCCATGTTTCTCCCATTGATTAGTAGCCTAGCTGTTACTCACCCAGCAGGGTGGCTGTACTCCAAGGACAGCAAGGCAGCCAATCACCTTTGGGTGCATTCCTGTAACCAAGATTCTGATGCTTGTTAATCTGCTTGGAATCACATGCTGTGCATATGGTCCGACATCCAGTGGTAACCGCAGAGTATTGCATCTTGTCTTTCGGGGGACCGAAAGGGGACGTCGGCATAGGCGTGTCTGAAACACTATCCCTATCGTGATGTGTGTAGTACCCAAAATCCCTCACGCGCCGAGGTCCCTCAGATTGTTTCTTTCCGCCCAGATACTGGTCGCCCTATAGCGGAGCTCTTCATGAGACATTCTTTATCTTACTGAATTGTCGGTTTAATCCCTGTTAAGTCACTTCGTCTATCAAGAACATCTTCGACGAAGACTACGGGGAACTGTCTACGGCTGTGGATTCCGGCACCTAAGATCTGGCGTTCGGACCTCCACGTGGTCGGGCCTTCTGGCCGGCCTACACAGTAGGGAGAGTGGGCTTGGGGTTTGCCATACTGCTATGTCTTTCCTCTTTTCCACTTCTTTCCTTTTTGGTCTGGTCACCCCTTCCCTTCTGCTATGGAAAGGACTCCGTTTAGATTCTGCCCTCTGTGAAGGGTCAGATATCCGTGGAAGGACGAGCACACTTCGTGTACGCTTGTCTCCCATTAAAGTGGTGTTGGGCGTATAAACTCCTAAACCTAATCCCTTAAGGAGCGCCGGTTGAAGCGGTGGACCGTGTACGGTATGACACGCGTGGAGCCTCCCTCCCCTGCCGCGACACCAACCGAGAGTGACGGGGTACATCGGATGACCAAATGTCCAACGTGGACGTTGTAGACCTTGAGGTGGACGATTCTAGAGCCGCCACGCCCGTCCCCGACCCTTGTAGGCTCGACTACGGTCTTGCTATAGGGACCACACCCGGTGACAGGGGCGTACAATCGCACCACACAAAGCGCACAACCGAAGCGCCCTCCTCAGCGACCTCGTCGAAGAAGGCGCAAGCGTCATCGGATCGATCTGCTCGGAAGCCTTCCCCGCATCCGCAGCAGCGCATGACTGGGCTTAATAAACATAACAAAGGCGCTACTCCCCAAACTACACGCGCCGAAGTTTCTGATCAAGAAACTTCGAGTTTCAAGCTTTCCAAGGCCCGTGCAGGCTAGAAAACTATACGAGTAGGCCTCTAACTACGAGTAGGCTTCTACCCGGGAAGCCATCATCGGAGGCGTTGTCCCCCGAAGATTCGGTAACTATCAGTAAGAGCATCAATAGGATTGCTACGGTGGTGGGCCTAGTACCGGTTTCGCCCACAGTTATGGGCCAATCCGCCGAAAGGTTTTCCACGGTTTTGGGAGACGATCCTGAGGACTCTTAAGAAGAGAGCCAGGTACCCCTCTCAAGCACCCTGAGGAGATCCTCTGAACGCCTTAGGGCGGAGGACCCGGTTCCTGCTCAGCTGGGCCCATTTGGGTCATCCAAGTGGACCACGGAGCAATTTGAGGGGTATATGGATCGGCTGCAGCAGGTTTTCGGGGCTTCTGATCAACCTCTGCCGAAAAAAGCTCAGGTAGACTTAGATGTTCAACACTATGTTGATTATCAAGAAGATGTCCAGAAGGACATGTATAGAGACATCTATACAGAAGAAGAGGAGACTTCTTTTCTGGAAAATTATGGGGAAGATCAAGGCGCAACGGACAACTGGGAAGACACCCAGCAGGACGATCACAATTCTGATATAGTTTGCCTCGACTCTCCCCCATCCACACTGGTTCGGCAGGCTCCCCCGGTGGATGATCAAATGGCTTTCAACAACACGTTGAAAAAAGCAGCGGAATTCTTTAAAATTGCCACGCTTGAGGCATTGCCTGAACAGGATTTCACAGAAAACATTATTAATGACAAGCCTCCGGCTAGCCAGTTTATCCCTCTCTTGAGCTCTGTAAAGAGACGGCTGGCCCCTTCTTTACTCACACCCGCTCAGACGAGGGCTGTGAACCCAAGGGTCAAAACTCTTTCGGCCCTCCCCCGCCGACCCGCTTTACATCAAAGGGCACGCAATCCCAGACTCGCTGGTGGTGACCAACACTCGCAAAAGAGCAGGGATTCCCCTTGCCACGGGAGTCACCCCCGGACAAGGAGTCCAAAAGGTTGTATGCCTTAGGCAAACGGGTCACGTCGGCGGCTGCTTATACCGTCCGGATTGCCAATAACACGACGTTACTTGCAAGCTACGTCGACGCCCAATTGAACCTACTCAAAGAAGGCCTTCAGGAGGTTCCGGAACCAACCAGAGCCAAGCTTCTCGCCATTGTCTCGGAGGGCAAACTTGCCAATCAAAATGTTGTAAAGAATCCCCTGGACTCCGCAGAGACAGCAGGCAGGTCTCTCGCACAGGGTACTCTCCTAAAGAGACACGCGTGGCTGCGCACGTCAGGTTTCGGGCCTGAGACCCAGGCATCCATCAACAAACCCATAGAAGAGGCCAACCTCTTCGGGAAGGCGGTAGACGATGCGTTGGAGACAGCCAAGAAAGAGCATGAGACTATTAAGTCGCTGCACCGGATTTCCCAAAAACCCTCTTCAGAGGGGCAACAATTCTCAGCGGTCCTTTCGAGGACAAGCCCGCTGTTAACTGTTTTGTAAAGACAACAAAATTGTTCCGAAATACACTGGGAAGAAACAAAAAACCACTTCCTGGGGATTTATATGGTGAACGGATGTCTGAAGAAACCCTGGTGGATCTTCGAAGAATAGGAGAATCCCCCTGAGAACTCCTCAAAGGACCTGCAAAAGCTTGTCCTTCGTGAAACTCTGAGGGAAACCCTCCTGGGGGATAAAACCCTGGAAGAGCTGCTGGTGGGCGTTGTCTTCCTGTGGAGACCCGGTGAGAGCTGGTCTGGGTATTCTTTCTGGCTGTTTTAGACGAGAGGCCTTTGAAACTGAGCTAAATATAGTGGGTAAAAATGAAGTTATTCCTGAAAGTAAGGAAAGGAGAAGTTCCTATAGAGGATTCTGAGAGTTTACCATGTGCTAAACATGAAGAGAGCGGAGAGGTAAGGAATCTCCGTCGTGTTGCAAAAGTAAGAGGGCACTATGATGAGGGAAAGAAAAGACCCATAAGATTTAGGGTGGATGTATGATTTTTGACACAATGGGTTATGCAGTATTCAGACCCCAGAAAGAAAGATCCAGCTGTCCAGTTAATGAACGGGTTGTGTTTCCTTAACCACGGTAATCCTAGAATTACTGGATGATGGGCTGCCTGAATGATATCCAACGTGAGAATCTCTTGATGACCAGAGATCATCAAGATTGGATTAGTTTGATCCTTGATGGGTCCGGAAACCAAAGGGCTACCATCCACACTTTCCACTGGAATAGGTTCTACCTTAGTGGACCTGGGAATTCTGTGTGAGATGGCCAATTGATCATCAATGAAATTTCCGGCCGCTCCACTGTCCACTAGTGCCGGTATGTTCTGTAGTAGACGATCACCGAAGGAGAAAGAGACCAAGAGTACCACCATATGAGAATCGGTCTGACTAGTACAGAAGGAGGAGTAAGAGGTTTGTGAGGAACCCTGTTTAGGTGTTGGTTCACGTACCGTGGTTCCCCTTACGGCCGGGAGCTGGCGTTTCCCGAACGCCGAGGTGGTGTAATTGGGCAATCTTGTACCGTGTGGTTATTTGAACCACAGTACATGCAAAGACCCAAGGTCCTCCTCCGGTTTCTCTCTTCGGGAGTCAAGGGGCCTCGAGCTGTTGAACCCAATTGCATCGGTTCATCATTGGACTGAGGACGAGAAGGAGAGAACGTAGTTCGTGTATTCCTTCCCTTTTTTCTCTCCATTACTCTTGCCTTCATACGGTAATCTATTTGCATTACCAATGCGATGAATTCAGTTAGTGTAGAGGGGCGAGGGACCCGAGACACCTCGTCTTTGAGGTCTTCAGATAAACCTCTTCTGAAGAGTGTGACCTGAGCGTCAACTGACCAAGTGGTTTCGCTTGCCATCTCTTTGAATTTGGTTATGTAAGCCAAAATATCTAAACTTCCTTGTTTTAGGTCAAGGAGGTGTTCTTGTGACGCTACACGAATCTCTTGGCGGCCAAACATGGTACGGATGCTATTGCAAAATGCTGTATGAGAGTCTAAAATAGGGTTATTGTTTGTGACTAAATGTGTTGCCCAAGCCAATGCTGGTCCAGTCATTTGTGAGACCATATATCCCACACGATCTCTCTCAGTATGAAAATAAGCTGCTTTAAAGGCAAATTGCACAGAGCAGGAGTCCAAGAACTCCTTAACCGTATGCGGGTTACCATCAAACTGTCCTCCTGGTAAAGGTCCTGGAGGAACGTCTGAGCAGTGTGGGATACGAGGGGCTGCAGCCTGTTGGGCCGTTTGCTGTTGGAGCTGTCTTAAGGAGGCATTCTCATGCTTTAACTGCTGTACTTCAGTAGTTAGGGATTGAACAGCAGCAATCAGCTGTTGAATTTGTTTCTGATCCATGACTTGTGATTCCCAGAGTACTAGGAACAAAAGATAACACAGGCGTTGCTAACTGTTAACTGTTTTGTAAAGACAACAAAATTGTTCCGAAATACACTGGGAAGAAACAAAAAACCACCTACCTGGGGATTTATATGGTGAACAGATGTCTGAAGAAACCCTGGTGGATCTTCGAAGAATAGGAGAAATCCCCCTGAGAACTCCTCAAAGGACCTGCAAAAGCTTGTCCTTCGTGAAACTCTGAGGGAAACCCTCGTGGGGGATAAAACCCTGGAAGAGCTGCTGGTGGGCGTTGTCTTCCTGTGGAGACCCGGTGAGAGCTGGTCTGGGTATTCTTTCTGGCTGTTTTAGACGAGAGGCCTTTGAAACTGAGCTAAATATAGTGGGTAAAAATGAACACAGTTATTCCTGAAAGTAAGGAAAGGAGAAGTTCCTATAGAGGGTTCTGAGAGCTTACCATGTGCTAAACATGAAGAGAGCGGAGAGGTAAGGAATCTCCGTCGTGTTGCAAAAGTAAGAGGGCACTATGATGAGGGAAAGAAAAGACCCGTAAGATTTAGGGTGGATGTATCTAGTTCTAGAAGAGTAGGATGAACTAGGAGAAAGCCTACCCTTTTACTTCCAAGTCCTTTTGAGCCAGCCTGAGTGGATGAGGAAAATCTGGAGGTTCCCAACAAGGTATTGCTATAAAGGAAGGGTGAGGAGTTAGAAACAGAAGTCCGATAGCCGGGAGTGATTGAAGAAGTAAGATGAAAAGTAGATTAGTACCTAGAGACTCCCTGGAGGGAGGTATGGAGGAGATTCCGGGTCTAAGCGTGCTTAGAAATAGAATCGATCCCGGAAATGAAAATTAAAGGTTCTGTAAAGCCTTCTGAAATAAAAGGGAGGAATGGAGAACAAGAAGGTGAGTAAAGTAGACAAAAAATGGTTGAGAGGAAATGTCTTCGTAATCCTAGTGAGGCGAACTTACGAAGCGTGTGCCGGCTCCTGAGAGAGTAGCAACGCATCTTCCTTCTGTTGTTGCTGGATTATAAGGGAGTGAACAGGAAGTGATGGTGGAAGGTTGCAAGGCTTCCTTGGAATTAACTAGCCTGCATTGTACGCTAGCGATGGTAACCGCTGTGGCGGCCATCTTGGAATCAGTCTCAACTAGACTGTGGAGTAGACGTTATCCTAGTGCAGAAGTGGCGGCCATGTTGGAAATAGGTCGGAAGGCGAAATGCACATTAGAAACCATCACACCCGCGCCGCTCCAAATAATTTCGACACGGGCAACTTCAACTCAAGTCAACCGGCTGCAAGCCCCACTTACTACCCCCAGAGGGGTCAGAAGCGCAGAAAGAATAGAGGCAGAGGCTCCAATTCCAGAGGTGCGTCAACCTCTGGTCAAAAATGACCACCAAGTTCAGGTCCCCTCCCATGTCTCCCCGGTCGGGGGGCGAATAACTTCTTTCCTCAAGGCATGGGAGGGGATAACTTCAGACCAGTGGGTATTAAAGACGGTCGCCCACGGTTACTGCGTGGAATTTGCCCGACCCCCACAGTTCAGACCGCCGAAACATCGACACCTTTCACCGGAACATCTGCAGATCCTGGTCCAAGAGGTGGAGGCACTGCTGGGAAGGACGCCATAGAAGCCATCCCGATTCTTCGAGTAAATGAGGGTATTTATTCAATATACTTCCTTGTACCCAAAAAGGATCTCACCATGCGTCCTGTTCTAGACCTGCGCCCAGCGAACAAGTCCATAAAGCCCCAGAAGTTTTGCATGGTAACACTTCAAGAGGTGATCCCATTGCTAAAACTAGGGGACTTCATGACAACATTGGATATGAAAGATGCATACTTTCATATGTCAATGCTGCCAGCGCACAGAAAATTCCTAGCGTTTGTGATTCAGGACAAACGCTACCAGTTCAAGGTACTCCCCTTCAGCGTAGCCTTGGCGCCACGGGTGTTTACCAAGGTCCTGGCAGCGGCACACCTGCGCAGACTTTCAGTTCCAGTTTACCCTTACCTCGACGATTGGCTCATCACGGGGGACTCGTTCGACATTTGTTTTTCGAACACCCAAAAGACAGTAGACCTACTGTTCAGCCTGGGATTTCCTATCAAAGAAAAGAAATCCAGCTTAGTCCCCAGCTAAGTAAAACAGTTCCTGGGGGCTCTAATTCGCACGGAAGGCAGTCTAGTCTTCCCTTCCAGCGAGAGGGTTCAGAACATGCTCTCTCAAGTTCCTCAGTATGTAGCCAGTCGAGAGGTGACGGTACGCAAAGCTATGCGTTTGCTAGGGATGATGGAGTCATGCATATACTTGGTCCCCCACGCACGGCTGCGCATGCGTCCCATGCAGGAGTTGCTCAACAGCCAGTGGTGTCAGGCCAGCGGACAATGGGACGATCCGTTGTCTCGCCAGCCCTCGTTCTCTCTCTGCAGTGGTGGTCAAGAGAAAACCTCTTGAAGGGGAAGACCTTCACCACCCCTGCAGTGGAAGCCACTCTCACGACAGACGCATCTCTCACAGGGTTGGGGGCTCACCTGCTTCAACAGACGGCGCACGGAGTGTGGTCCCCTCAGGTAGCGTCCAACCATATAAACTTACTGGAGCTAATAGTTCAAAGCATTGAAAGCCTTTCAGGAGCACCTGCAAGGGAAGACGGTGCTGGTCTTAACCGCCAGTACAACAGCAATGTATTATCTGAACAAGCAGGGGGGGCACTCGCTCTCCAGGGCTATCCAAGCTGTCCCAAAACATCTGGATATGGGCTCTCAAACACAAGATGTTCCTGATATCCGAACATGTTCCAGGGGAACTCAATCTTCTGGCAGACGTACTCAGCAGAGATTTTCCTCTGCCAGAAGAATACGAATGGCGTCTGCACGAAGACATTGCATCCAACGTCTTCGCAGAATGGGGGTTTCCAGAGATCGACCTGTTCGCTACTCAGGGAACGGTCTCTGGATAACTTGGTCGGGGAAATTTGTTTACACTTTTCCCCCTGACTCCCCTTCTGAACAAGATCGTGCACAAGATGCACCAGGAACCAGTCACCATGATTCTGGTGGCTCCCATGTGGGCCAGCCAACCCTGGTTCGTGCACCCGATGGAAATGTCCCTCTCCCCACCAGTCAAGCTGCCCTGCCCGTACAACATGTTGTCTCCGGACAGGGGGGAGACTCTGCACCCATGCCCACAAACTCTGAGCTTAGCAGCCTGGCTCCTGAAGTCCTAGAGTTTGGACATCTGCAACTCCCTCAAAGATGCATGGACATACTGAGGGAGGCAAGAAAGCCTAACACACGTTATTGCTATGCCAGCAAATGTAAACGTTTTGTCATTTGGTGCAGTTCCAAAGGCGTCAATCCCACCGATTGCTCGCCCTCACACATTGTGTTATGTATAACCCATCTGTTGGACTCTGGGTTAGTCTTCAATTCCTTAAAGGTTCACCTAGCGGTGTTGTCAGCCTACACCACGTCACAGCAGAAGGTGTCGTGGTGGAAAATACCTGTGATTAAAGCCTTTATCGAAGGGGTTAAAAGAATGTATCCCCCCATCACTCACCCAGCCCCTGGGTGGGATCTAAATGTGGTTTTAACTAGGCTCATGGGACCCTCTTTTGAGCCTATGCATAAAGCTAGTCTGAAAGACCTGACTTACAAGACCGCCTTTCTAGTAGCTATCACTTCTATTAGAAGAGTTAGCGAACTACAGGCCCTCTCGGTCTTGGACCCCTTTGTTACAGTCCACAAAGATAAAGTAGTTCTGCACACTCATCCCAGATTTGCGCCGAAATTTATTTTGAAGTTCCATGTGAACCAGTCAATCGAACTACCCACGTTCTTCCAGAGACCTAGTAACATGGACGAAAGAAGCCTTCACACACTAGATGTGCGCAGGGCAGTCATGTTCTACAGGGATAGAACCAACCCACTGAGGAAAACTAAACAATTCTTGGTTTCAGTGGCAGCTGGTAGAGAAGGGGACCCCGTCTATAAATCAGCAATATCAAGGTGGATTGTCAAATGCATCACACTGTTACACTCTTGCAAAGAGAGAACTGTCCTTCAAGCCTAGAGCACATTCTACTGGAGGCACTGTGGCATCCACAGCATTCATTGCAAATGTTCCCCTAGAGTCCATTTGCAAAGCGGCAACCTGGAGTTCTGTACACACCTTTACAAAACACTATTGCCTAGACACTCCTAGGTCTGATTCTCAGGTGGGACAAGCAGTAGTAAGACATCTTTTTTCTACTGTTCCTTCTCACAACCCATCTCCAACTCCGGGTACTGCTCGCTAGTCTATGCACAGCATGTGATTCTAAGCTGATTAACAAGCATCAGAAGACATGCATTACTTACCTTAAAAGCATTTCTGATGATTGTATCTGCTTAGATTCACATGCGCCCTCCCTGCTTCCCCGCTCGGGGTGGAAGGAACATAGACTTCTTACTACTTTCTCTCTTCATGTACTCGCTCACTATAGCCTGGGCTCCCTCATGGCAGAAAAAATACAATCAGAGGGACCTCAGCGCTTGAGGGATTTTGGGTACTACACACGTCACGATAGGGATAGTGTTTCAGACAAGCCTATGCCGACGTCCCCTTTCGGTCCCCCGAAAGACGAGATGCAATACTCTGCGGTTACCACTGGATGTCGGACCATATGCACAGCATGTGAATCTAAGCAGATACAATCATCAGAAATGCTTTTATGGTAAGTAATGCATGTCGTATTAAGCAAAGGGAGTTTTGGGCACCTCCCTCACTTTCTGCCCTGCCACACGCTGGAGCCAGAGGCAGGATACAGCAGTGAAACCCGCCAAAGACAAAATGAATAAAGGGACCAAACCTAGTTTGGCATGCAGAGTAAATGTCAAGAAGGACCTTTCCAACAAGAAATGGCAAAAAGACTGGTGCCATTTTGACAAAATGGGCACCCATGGGTGCTCTACTGCAGCTGCAATTGCATCCTGCGGTAGAAACGCACATGGTAGGAAAAAGTAAACCACTGCCTCCAGCACCCTATGGTAAGATTCTGTGTGCTGGGCCTAGAAAGTTACAAATGTAAGTAAAGTCAGTTTCACTTCACTGCTTTTAGAAACGGTAGTCTATCCAAGAGAAGGTTTTTAAACCTTGGGGAAATCTGGAAGACATCCCTGTGCCACTGCACTGAAGGTGCTGTGCGTCACAATGTAAAAAGATGATGAATATGGAGTTTGTCAGACTCCAAAACCAAAAGAAACCGTGTTCAAATGAGCGAAAAATACATGATGGTGGGAGAAAAAGGTCTCACACTTTCCAGGATTAAAATTAAAAGTCCTAAAGTCCAGCAAAAAGAGCTGGGGGTCAATAAGGTATAAGGGAATTGGCACATTTCTGAGAATTTTCCCTAACATTGCTCTTTTTAGTTGAGGCTTGCAGTAGCTGTGTTTTCTAGAATTGATTCTAGCTCTAACTTTCACAATTGTAACAACTTGTAGCCCAACAGTAATTTTGTTCAACAAGCTCCAACTTTGTGCAAGACCTTTTGCCATATTAAGAAGTGCCTGAGCTCCATAGACATTGTTCAAATTAACTTTGGTTGCCCTCGCGCCCTGCAGACTCTTCTATTCCAATTACTTTGATTTATTACTATCCCTCAGAGGTGACACCTTGGTTTTTAACTAATATTGCTGGGAAAAGTTTTTCTAGACTTCATTGGGAGAGTTACAAGTGCTCAAGTGCTTTGAGAACCTGTTTAACCCATTCCTTCCTTTAACCTTTCCTTTCTGCCAACCTCAGAATTTACCAAGCACAAAATAAATACCAATACTGTCCTAGTTGGTCAAGTCACCTCAGGGTGCAGGAAGTGTGTATGATGCATCTCTAAAGAGTAACTACTTGCTTTGGGTTGATTCTGAGAAAGCATTTTGAAGTGTATTTATATTGTTGCACATTGCTCTTTTTAAAGAATGCTGCTTTAAAACTGACCATTTACTTTACTAGAAAGCCTTGAGTGTAAGTGTTTGGATAATTGAATTGGTGGATTTCATTGCTACAGCTCTACAGCTCACATTTACCCCTCTTGAGAATGTCTGGCTGCTCAGACATTACCAACTTGTGTAGTACAGACTTATACCAATAGGTGGGTTACTTAATACCCAGAGGACAAGGGTGGTCTAGTCTCCCACAGGGTTACTAGATAGATTCTTGCCTAACATGCACTCAAGCGAAACATGTTCCTAACCTCTCCACGTTCCAGGGGAACTCAGTGCTCTGGCAGACGCTCTAAGCAGATACCCTCTACCAGAAGAACACAAGTGGCAACTCGACAAAAGTTCTCCATAATAGGGTCTGGCATGGATTCACATGCTCGCAAATATTCCCTGTCGTCGGGCTGGGAATCCTCGGTAAAGAAAAAATCAGTTTCAGTTCCACTTCTGAACTGTCGTTCTAACAACCAATTACTGGTCTCTGGGTCATACGACCCCAAGCCAATGACTGCCCTCTACCTAAGCCCCTCCTCTGGCAGCCATCTTCTGATTTTTACCGCACGTTCAAGTGTTAAGTCCTCGTGCTATAACTCTCGAGCTTTTACTGCTCTATTTTTCGGTCAGTCGAGCCTCAAGCTCCATCGATCCACCTTCCAATTAACGGGGACCCATTGTCAGATTCTTCAGCGCCACTCAAGGGCGATTCTTCGTCAAGTTTATTCTTGGAGGATTCCAGAAGCTTGTTCAAGGACTACGCCACATGGCCATGGCTGATGAGGACTAGGCGCCCCTCTTCAAGGATTGCCCTGGCTGCAAACTACAAAATGTCTTCGGACTACGGACATTCCCTGTGCCTTTACTGTCTGCATTCGGACTGACACACGTGGAGGATTACTCTGTGGCTTTTCGGGAGATGGTGCCCCGCACGCAGACAGATGGGTGCAAGCGTCTCAGAGTGGCTGTAGGACAAGGCCCCTGCTCTGGGTGAATCCCAGCAGCATGCCTCCCCTGCCCAGAAGAAAGTTGAGTGGTTTTCTAAGACCTCTGAGGGCGCCCCTCTCTTGGGGCCCAACATAAGGCTAAGCACCGCAAGTCCACTGCCACCGGGAGCGCTGTTGCAACGGGCTCCTTGGCCGCCAGGGCGAGTACAGCGTCTCCAGCGCCTTCGACCACAAGCCAAAGCTCAGGATCTTCAAAGAGGAAGTCGGACCATCCGGGCAAGCTCTTGGACAAGACCCAGACTGGCACTGCCTCTTTCTAGCCCATAGAAAAGATGCTGGCGAAGATGATGCCTATCATTTCACCGAAACAGTCTCCCTTGGTCGCAGAGAAGTGAGGGGGGGTGGGCGGTAGTCCTCCAGGGCACGGACATCAGGGGGACGACTAAGGGCTCGACTAAGGGCTCGGAGGACCGACCTAAGCCACAAACGCCGTCGCAACCACCTGGGGACATCTTGGTGGACATTATCACGGCTCTGCATACCTTGTGCTCGGAAATCCGGACAAGGATACCTCTTGCACAGGCAGCCCCACCCGCAATGTCAGGACTATCTGAGGAACCACCATCACCCTCTCCTCCTTTCCACCCTTCACCTCCCTCTTCCCCCTGCCCCCCTCCAAGGGATTGGACAGAACTGGACACAGCGACGACAGGCACTGGCACGGACGGCGGCGGCTTGGGGGAATCTCCCTTCTCCGTCTGCCAGATATTCACCACCCAACGAGATAGGCTTGTTCCACGCCATGAACTCCAGGGCCTCTGAGCTATTCCAGCTCGTACCTGAGGAGAAGAAAGAAGAGTGTTTCCTATGCCAGTGGCGAGAGGAAGACCATGCTTTCGATCTCGCTCTTGGACGACATTGGGACGAGGGCTTGTCCCTCATGAAGAACCCTTAATCGGCTCAGGCGAAGCGTTATGAGAAGAAATGCAAGGTGCCGGACTCTGCACCCAAGTGCTTCCGGTCCCAGCCGCCTCTGGACTCTGTGGTATCAGTGGCGACCAAGAACTCTTCAGGCTCCTCCTCGTCGGCGGCATGCCCCCCTCCTCCGCTCCCCCCCCACCCCCCCGGGGATGGTGAAGGAAAGAAGTTGGATGCAAAGTTATCACGTCGGCCGCGACGACCATCAAAGCCGCTAGCTCCCTCGCCATCATGGCACGTTACGACAGGGAACTTTGGTTCAAGGTGGCCCCCCTCCTGGACTTCCTTCCCGACGACAAGAGCGCTGAGGCATTGGAGATCCTATAGGAAGGCGAGGTAGCTTCGGACCACGCCATTACAGTGGCCACGGACATAGCCGACACGGGATTCCTCCAAATGGGCAAAATTGGCGGGGCTGGCTGAGGGCCACTAATTTCCGCTAGGATGTTCAGTCGAAGGTGTTGGACTTGCCCTTCGCTGACAGTTCGTAAAGACTGTGGTCCAGCTTCTTCAGGCCATCAAGGCGGACACGGAGACGGCCGTCCTTTCGGACCTCTGGAGGAAAATCCCAAGGTTCTTCTAAAGGATTTGGAGGAGGTGCTTCGTCCTACCATCAACCCTCCCACTCATAGGCCCAGGAGACCTACAGCGGCTGTGCCAAGTCTGGAGTTGGACGTCGTTGCTAAGGCCCGCCAGGTGGCACTTCAACGTCAAAACAGGCTTGACCCAGCTGTGGTGTCGGGCCCCCACCCGCGCACCCCGTTGGGAGGCCGGCTGGGGAACTTGGTCAGCGTGTGGAAGACCATATCCACCGACCGTTGGGTGCTGGATGCTCTCACCCACGGACACACCCTAGAGTTCCAACGGAAGAGGCCCGTCAGGAAAACTACATCCCTCAGCTTTTGCTGGAGGTGCGGCCCATGTTTTAAAAGGGTGCGATTGAGCTCGTCCCAAAGAGGCACCGGGGCTCGAATGTACTCTCGTTACTTTCTTGTCAAAAAGAACGGTGGTTGGAGGCCCATTCTGAACATCCGCCGTCTGAACAAGTACATCAAGTTTCAGATGGTGACTACAGCATGTGCTAGGACAGCTGGAAGAGGGGGATTTTCTATCGTTGCTAGACTTGGAAGATGCCTATTTTCACATCGCCAAGGGCCACCGCAAGGACCAACGCTTCGTGGTTCAAGAGCAACATTACCAGTTCAAGGCCCTTCCCTTCAGATTGAAGTCAGTGCCAAGAGTGTTCACCAAGTGCCTGGTGGCGCAGCTGCATCTACGAGGGATCCACGTGTACCCTTAACTGGAAGACTGGTTCATGCGGGCAAGCTCAAAGGACATCACTGTTGAACACACGATGAGGACATCCAACTCTTGACGGATCTGGGGTTCTCGGTGAACTATGCAAAGTCCTGCTAGGGTCCATCGCAGGACACGTTGTTTCTGGTATCCCGACTCAACACGGTGTCGTGCCTGGGGCCTCCGTCGGAGGAGAGGATAGCAGCCATCTTGGGCATGGTACTACAGCTGTTGGCCTTGAAGATCGCAAGGGTGAGGTCCATCAAGTCCCTATTCGGCATGATGTCGTCATGCATATACCTCATTCGGCTGTGCAGGTTAAGGATGTGTCCGCTGCAGGAGTTCCTCGACGCCTGTTGGATACAAGTGTTGGGAAGCTTCGAGGACAAGATCAAACTCGACGAGAGTTTTGGTCAAGCAATACAGTGGTGGGGAGTGCGCCACATCTGTCTGCAGGTGCGGATTTCCAGACCCCACTTAATCAGGAGACGGTCATGACGGACGCCTCCCTGGAAGGATGGGGAGCGCACACTAGAAGTCTTCATGCAAGAGGCCTGTGGCTACCGGAGGAGAAGTCGTTGCAGATAAACGTGCTGGAGCTGCGGGCAGTGTTTTGGGCCCTCAAGTCCTTCCTCCGTCCCTCAAGGGCAAGGTGGTAAGAGTCCTCACGGACAACACCACCACGATGTTCTACATCCGGAAGCAGGGGGGAGGGGGGGCAGATACCCAGCGCTCTCCAAAGAGGCGTAGGACCTTTTGACACTAGGCCGTAGCCCAGGGGATGTTCCTCATCCCGTTTCATCTGGCAGGAGTGGAGAACAGTCAATGACTCTCTCAGCAGGGAGCTGCGCTCTTGTCATGAGTGGAAACTTTGGCATGACCAAGTGGATCACCTGTTCTGCAGATGGGTCAATCCCCAGGTCGATCTGTTGGCGATGGCGACGAACATAAAGTGCCAGAGTTTTGCCAGCAGGTTTCCCTAGCCGGGGAGCATGGTGGACTCATTCGCTTTCCCCTGGGACAGCCTGGTTCTGTATGCGTTCCCTCTTTTGCCGTTGCTTCTTCGATTAGTCTATCAACTCAAGACTGTCCTGGTGCAGGATGATCCTCGTCACACTAGCGTGGCTGAGACAGACATATGCTACCCGGCCCTTCTGGACATGTCAGCGTCCCCTCCAGTCAAGCATCTGGCGGTCGCAGATCTTCTCGCCAGGAAGGATACTGCACCATGACTCAAGATAGCTGAACCTGAAGTGCTGGCTCCTGCAGGTTTAGCGTTTGGGGGCTACGATCGCCCAGCAGATTGTAAGGCGGTGCTTGCCAAGGCCAGAGTTTAATCAACTTTCAAATGCCTCGGGCACAAGTGGAAGATGTTTGCCGTTGGTGCTGTACTCAGAAGATCGACCCTCTAAGAGTCACTGCTCCGCAGGTGCTTCCGTATTTGTTGTCATTGGCAGGACTGGCCCATGATTCCATCAAAGTTCATCTGGCGGCTATTACCCGCTACACCAGATCTCCTGGACGATCATCCTTATGGTCGCATCGATTGGTGAAGGAGTTTGTCAAAGGACTATTTAGCTCATTACCGCCGGTGAAGGCTCTGGCCCTGGCGTGGGACATAAACGTCGTGCTTACTAGGCTCATGGGTCCTCAGTTTGAGCCTATGCATTCGGCGTCACTAACGCAAACAGCGTTTCTTGTGGACATCACTTCTGCACGAGTAGGAGAGATCCAGGCCCTCTTGTAAACCACCTTATTTGACATTCCACGAGACGAGAGTGGTGCTACGGGTGCACCCCTCCTTCATGTCCAAGGTGCCGTCAAACTATCATCTAAACGAGCCCTTGGTGTTACCTGTATTCTTCCCGACGCCTTTGTCGCCGGCTGAGAGGACTTTGCACTCGCTGGATGTAGCTAGAGTGCTGAAGTTCTATGTGAACCGCACATGCGGAATGCATTGCAACTTTTTGTGAACTTTGGCCCTGTGAATCATGGGAAGGCCCGCTCCAAGGCTTCCATTTCCAGGTGGCTCTCCGGCTGCATCACACATTGTCACCGGTTGGCAAACCGACGTTCCCTGGCCATCAGAGAGCCCATTCTACCAGAGCGATCGCTGCAACTACGGCATTACAGTCTGGTGTGCACCTGCTTGAGATCTGCAGGGCTGCTACGTGGAGGTTGACTCACACCTTCACGAAGTTCTACTGCGTCGAAAGGGACTCCAGGGAGGAGTCCATAGTCTGCCAAGCATTGCTGCTCAACCTGTTCGCTCGAAGGTGAACCTGGTGAGGAGGTAAGAGATGCTTAATGTTGAGATCGTTAATGTTGAGCCTTGCCAACTCCCGTGTTCGTGCATGTTTGTACTGCTTTGTTTTCTTTATTCATGAGCACGTGAATCCATGCTGGAGAAGGAACACGTTACTTACCTAGAACTCTTCTCCAGCATGTGTCTGGCATGGGTTCACATGCAAACACTCCGCCTACCCCTCTGCGGCTCTTCTCTTGGTCATACTGCCACTTTACGTGCTACCAAATCTGAAAATGGCTGCCAGAGGAGGGGCTTAGGTAGAGGGCAGTCATTGGCTGGGGGCAGTATGACCCAAAGACCAGCCATTGGTTGTTGGGAGAAAGACAGTTCAGAAGTGAAACAGATTTTTTTCCTTACCGTGGATTCCCAGGCTGACGGGGAATATTCATGAGCATGTGAATCCATGCCAGACTCATGCTGGAGAACAACAGTTACAGGTAAGTAACTTGTTCCTTCCTGTGCTTACTTGTACAAGGGAAGCATTACCAGTTCAAGGCTTTCCCCTTCAGACTCAAGTCAGCGCCCAGAGTCTTGACCAAGTGCCTGGCTCCATTGGCGGCCCATCTATAACTACAAGGGATTCATGTGTATGCTTACCTCGACGACTGGCTCATCCGAGCCAAGTCAAGGGACATACCGTCGATCACACAGCGAGGACCGGCCGACTGCTGATGGATCTGGGGTTCTCAGTGAATTAATCAAAGTCCTGCTTGACTGCATCGCAGGACGCTCTGTCCCTGGGATCCAGGCTCCACACGGTGTCCTGTCTGGTGTCACCGTCCGAGGAGAGGATAGCTGCCATCTTGGGCAAGGTGCAACGGCTGTGAGCACTGAAGATCGCCACGGTGAGGACCATCAAGTCGCTGCTCGACATGAAGTTGCAGTGTATATACTTGATACGGCTCTGCAGATTGCGCAAGCGCCCTTTGTAGGAGTTCTTGGATGCCTGTTGGGACAAGTAGTCCGGAGGCTTCCGGGACAGAATCGTGCTCGACGAGTTCTGTCGACCGTTAAGGTGGCGAAGCGTGCGCTTCAACATCGCCAGATGCACAGACTTCCTGAGCCCCCTGTACCAGGAGACAGTCACGGCAGACGCTTCCCTGGAAGGGTGGGGAGCCTACACTGGATGTCTTCACACCAGAGGCCTGTGGCTGCCGGAGGAGAAGACGCTACACATCAACGTACTGGAATTACGGGCAGTGTTTTGTGCCCTCAGGTCGTTTCTGCCATCCCTCAAGGGCAAAGTGGTGAGGGTCTTCACGGACAATACCACCACTGTTTTACATCTGGATGCAGGGGGGCACCAGATCCACAGCGCTTTCCAAAGAGGTGCAGGACTTGTGGCAATGGTCCGTTGCCCAGGGGATGTTCCTCAGTTTCATCTGGCAGGAGTAAAGAATACCGTCGCAGACGCTCTCAACAGGGAGGTACGCTCTTGCCACAAGGAGAGATTCGGCAGGATCAAGTGGACAAAGTTATTTCCACTCGGGGCAGTCCCCAGATCAGTCTGTTTGCGACGAACACCAAGTGCCGGAGGTACGCCAGCAGGTTTCCCCAGCTGAGGAGCATTGGGGGGGGTGGGACACATTTTTCCCTTGGGAAGGCCTGTTTCTAGAAGTGTTCCCTCCGTTACCATTACTGCAATGAGTCATCAGTCAACTCAGACTGTACCGGTGCAGGGTGATCCTAGTTGCACCAGTGTGGCTGAGGCAGATCTGGTACCCGGACCTTCTTAGCATGTCAGCGTCCCCGCCAGTCCATTGGTCACAGATCATCTTGCCTGGGAAGGAGCTGCAATTCTGCACCACGACCGAGGGTCGCTGAACCTGAAGGACTGGCTCCTGCAGCGCTAGAGTTTGGTGGTTATGAGTGGCCAGCAGACTACAGGGAGGTCCTCGCCAGGGCTAGAGCGTCGTCGACTTTGAAGTGCTACGGACACAAATGGAAGCTTTTTGTGACTTGGTGCCAGTTGCAGAAGATTAACCCTCTGATGGTCACTGCCCCCCAAGTTCTTTCCCACTTTTTGTCCTTGGCTAAATCGGGGCTGGTGCACGCCTCCATCAAGGTGCACCTGGCGGCTATCTCCTGCTACATCCGATCTCCAGGACGGTCTTCCCTTTGGTCACACCGTCTGGTCAAAGAGTTAATCAAGGGACTGTTCTGTTAATTTGCGCCGGTGAAGACTCCGGCCCTGGCATGAGAACTCAACATGGTATTGACTAGACTCATGGGGCCTCCATTCGAGCCTATGCATCACGCTCCGCTCAATTTCTGTCTTGGAAGACAGCTTTCTTCGTGGCCATCTCCTCTGCAAGAAGAGTAGGTGAGATCCAGGCCCTATCCTCCAAGCAGCCTTATGTGACTTTACCACAAGAAGAGGGTGGTAGTGCGGACGCACCCCTCCTTCATGCCCAAGGTACCTTTGGAATTTCATCTCAACAAACCCTTGGTGTTGCCTGTGTATTTTCTGACGCCTTCGTCGCCGGCTGAAAGGACTTTGCACTTGCTGGATGTGGCTCGTGGCTCGAGTGCTAACATTTTATGTGGACCGCACAGAGTTTCCGGAATACTTCTCAGCTTTTTGTGAACTTTGGCCCTGTGAACTAATGGAAGGCCTTGTCCAAGGCTTCCATTTCCAGGTGGCTCTCCTGCTGCATCACTCATTGTCACGGTTTGGCAAACCGATAGCTGCCTGGCCGTCTGAGAGCCCATTCTACCACAGCGATCGCTCCGACGGCGTTCCCGTCTGGTGTTACCCTGCTGGACATTGCAGGGCTGCTACGTGTAGGTCGACGCACACCTTCATGAAATTATACTGCGTCGACAGGGATTCCAGGGAAGAGTCCAGAGTCGGCCACGCAGTGCTGCGCAACCTGTTTACTTGAAGGTGAACCAGGTGAGGAGGTAAGAGTAATTGCTTCTGTTGATCCTTGCTACCTCCCATGGTTGTGTAGTTGTGTACTGTTGTGTATTCTTTATTCATGAGCATGTGTGTCCATGCCAGACCCCATGCTGGAGAAGGAACAAGTTGCTTATCTGTAACTGTTGTTCTCCAGCATGGGTCTGGCATGGATTCACATGCAAACCCTCCGGACTGCCCCTCTGCGGCTCTTTGTCCTGCCACTTTACGTGCTAACAAATCTGAAGATGGCTGCCTGAGGAGGAGCTTAGGGAGAAGGGCAGTCATTAGCTGGGGGCAGTATGACCTAGAGCTCAGTGATTGGTTTATAGGAAAAAGACAGTTTATAAATGAAATTGAAACTGGTTTTTCTTTTACTGAGGATTCCCAGTCTGACACGGAATATTCATGAGCATGTGAATCCATGCCAGATCCATGCTGGAGAAAAGTTACAGGCAAGTAATTGTTAAGCCTGTGCAAAAGGAAGTTGAAATCAACTCAAAGTTGTGCAAGTTTCAAGTGAGACAGCACGATTTATGGCAAGAGGGTAAGCACCCCAAGCCATAACAGTACCTCTCGTTAGAAGTGGTCCAGCTGCATGTAGTCTTGCTACAGTTATGCAGACCCTTGTTCCTGAACCTCAGTCGTGGGGACAAGAGGGAGGACATCTGGAGGGCTCCTACGGCAGTACTCGGGAAGGACTTTGGCAACTATGTGCCCTCTTTGATTCTGCGGCACTTCACGGTTTCAGCGCTGTGCGAACAGCACTGATGCAGGTCAAATATCTCGGTTTGGACTTTCTTGGTTTCCTGGACTCTGAGGGGGCTTTGGGCCGAGATTTCCTGCTTCTGGAGTGTCTTTAGGAGGCTCCTGGAGCTTTTATCTGGATTCGTTCCACTGCAGATGTTGCACTTGGTTATGGACACTCGACCCCTAGCATTGGGCTTCTGTAGCAATGGCGAGGCACAGCAAGTCGGGGATTGCGCCAAAGTGGAGTTTGTCTGTGCGTTAGTTGATCCCACTAACCCAAGGGAAGAAGTCGTCCCTTACAGAGCTTCTCTGTCGATAAGAAAAAGATCAACACATCAGCAGGGCTTCCCCGGCACTTTGAGGTCCAGGAGGTTGCAGCGGGCTTCTCTTCACGATTTATGCTTCAGATGATTCTTCTAGTGGTTGACTCTGCCTCTAGTCCCAAAACCCTCACCTTTTTAAGCAGGTTTTTCCATTAATGCACAGCCTAGGCTGTCAATCACACAGCAGGGGGCTGTTCTTTCAGGTCAGGCAGCCGGTCAGGACTGGTTTCGTTCATGCACACCAAGAGACAAAGGACAGGGGAGTTTCGGGACCCTCCCTCCCATCATGCCCTTCCAGACACACTGGAGCCAGGAGCGGGCCTCCGGGCTGAAGCCTGCCAAAGGCAAAACACACAAAGGGTTAAAACCTGTCTCATCGCACAGAGTAAAAACCAAGAAAGACCTCACAAACAGAAAATGGTGAAAAAAGACCGGGGCCATTTTCACAAAATGGACACCCATGGGTCCTGTAGTGCTGCTTGAGGGTTCAGCCTGCGGTATAAAAAGAACACTGGTAGTAAACATTAAACCACAGCCACTAGCTGTTTAAAGTAGTGAGGATAAAAAAAAGTTACATGAGAAAGTAGAATAAGGTGCTACTAAGTAACACCCCCAGCTCTCCACATAAAATGGTGTGTGCTAGACCTACAAAGAGAAAAGGTAAGATCAATTTCACCTTTCTATTCTTGGGAACAGTAGTTCACGTAAGAATAGGTATTTAAACCTTAAGAGAAATCTAAAGGAATTTTCAGTGGCACTGCACTGAAGGTGCTGTGTGTCATAATACAAAAAGCAGAGGCCTATGGAATTTGTCAGACTCCAAAAACAGGCAAAACACAAAAACCAAAGCTGGGAAAAGCCCATGACCGAGTGAGAAAAAGGCCTCACTCATTAGTTAGCATGAAAGTCCTAAGTCCAGAAAAAGAGATGGGTTTTGTCTCTAAGGTTGAAGGGAATTGATGCAGAAATAAAAATTGTCCCTAACACGGTGGCCTCCTAAAATCTGCCCACCAGGCTTTATTTTTGGAATCCATTTTAGCAATGGGTGACTTTGGTTCTGTTCTATCGCACCCTTGGGGAATGTACCTTAGCTCAATCTCCCTCCCCTGGTCACTTTTTGATTTCTAAAACCACCTGTTTCTTCAACCTCACCACAAAGGTGAATTGTTGGATTTCAAACAGTTTTTTGTTTGTTAAATGTGTTTTCTTGTGTACTTGCAAAAACTATCTGTACTTTGCCAAGGTTCTGTTGACAGAAGTAGAAAGACTTACATTTTTGGTAATTATAACAAATAAATATTTGTGCAGTTCATTGCAGATGACTTGGAAACAGTGCGTTCTAGGGCATTAAAATGTGGTCATCGCCCCATAGTGTTGGGCAGTTTTGCAAAAGTCCACCTAAGGTAGGACTTCAGAAGACTTGCACTTGGGGCGCAGGCCTCAACTGCACAAATATGTTGGTAGCCATGGTCGAGCAGCCAGATTTATGTAAGGAGGGAGGGAGGGCTGTTTTGAAGGTACAAGGAACTTAGAGTATACACATAGGCCAAAGGAACACTGACAATCTAGCAAGTTCTAGAACAAATTGTTTTATTTTATATATACACTAAGGCAAAGATAGTTCTGTAGAAAGGTAAGTGCTATAACGCAGTAAGCACAATAGAACAATGCAGTAAGTAAATAACTTTTGCAGTAACTTTTAGAATAACTGTTTCAGGAAATAATGAATGAAACAAAACAAACACAAAGTAGGTAAAAATTTACCAAGACTTTTAATAATTTTTCAGTGGTCTTATGCTTTAGTAGTTAATCTTTGTCTACTTGTGAGAGTCTGTCAGATTGGAGGGCAGAACAAATGAGGCACACGCTGTAGAAAGTCAGTGCCAAGGGAGGATTCTTTTAAGTAAGTAAAGTTTTTAGTTGGAAATGGTCCCCAGAAGGTGCACAGGCTTTTGGCCTGGGTAAACACAGTTGGGCCAACACTCAAACGCGCATATCCCCAACCCAGCAATACAGGAGCCGCAGAAAACAAAACTGTAGGCAAGTTCTACCCAGATGCTCCCAGTACCTTAGGAGTGAAGATGGTGATGCAGGGTGAAGCAGTAGTGTGCTTGGGAACATGTGTTCTCACAAGGAAAACAGTCAAAAATAAAAATGGGAAGGCCAAAGGTCCCCCAACAATACTGCCCAGAGAGTACAGTGTGCTGGAAATATCAATGATGGATGCCACCAGACTGGGGAGTGGAGGGGAGAAGCATGACTCCCAAGAAAAAGGTATGAAAGAAATACAAAAGGTTCTCATAGACAGAGTAAAGGAAATTCGTGTGTGTGGAAAAGAATCCTACACACTCAGAACTGACAAAAGTATCTAGTAGTCCAGCAAAATGTGCTGACAAACTCACAAGTAGAGGCGATTACACATAAAATAGAAAATCTACTTAATACGTAGGCACATTAAGTATTGTGCCTTGCGTTGCGACGCTTAAAATGAGCTTTATCCGGTCCTTCTATGACCACACTGATGTTTTGCCGATTTCAGGCAACCGTCTCATGTTCGAAGGGGCTAAAATCCAGGGAGTGGGATGGGCTGTCCAAATGTCATGTAGCCAGTAATGTCCCGAGGGTCCTAACGGGTACCTATGCTAAATTTGGTGCGAATTGGTCAACAGTAATGGAATTGTTTAAGGAATAAACTAACAGATTTTCTGCTTTATATATAGAGATTTGTTTCCCATCTTTATGGATTTGTCAGCCCTTATCAGTTCAGAATTTCACATATTGCTTTGCTATTTGTTTCAGGTATTGTCTAGCCCTGGCAGGAAGCGAAAGACCAGCTTATCTTTGACGGATGAAGAAGGTAAAGCTCATATTTTGTTTTGCCCGTCATGTTCTTATGTGTTGCAGTTGGTGCTTTGAAGTGTATGCCAAGTCCCTCCAATAAATAGCATTTTATCTGGATACCTTTTTAAGAGTGTATAAACACGAGTACCAGGAAACGTTTGTTTTTGGTTTCCACTGTGACTTTTGTGTAGGTGTTAGGGAAGATTTCTCTTTTCTGCAACTTTTCCTCCATATTCTATGGACCCCCCCAACATTTTTTACACCTTGTTCTGACCTTTTACAGAGAAGTGAAGCCACTTCACTGGTCGCTTGTTTATTTGTTATGGGGAAACGACTAGTCCTTCAGATTGTCAGTACTGGGAAACTGGTTCCCTTTTGTCTTTGGACTAAAATGGGTAATTTTTTTATGCTGCCCAAAGCATCTTTCAATGCAGTGCAATGGGGATAGTTTTGTATCAACCTAGACAAAGAGATTTTTGGTGACTTTTAAATGTGCCTTAAGATGGTTGCAGCACTTTACCATTTCTCCAGCATGGGGTCTGGCATAGATTCACATGCTCATGAATATTCCCATCAGGCCGGGAATCCTCCGTCAAAAAAGCTGTTGCCATTCCACTTACAAACTGTATTTCTCCTCTAAACCAATCACTGAGTGTTAGGGAGAATTCTCATTTCGAATGGATTGTGTCCTCCCACGTATGCCTCATCTTATGAGAACTCGTTATCACCAGCTTCGCTGCTTCGTAAAAAATGTTTCTCGGCAGAGGTCGCTGTGCTCAAGGTTGCAGCGTTGACTCTCCCTCGACGGGCTCCGTACTCTGTCGACGTCACTGATGGTATAAATAGCTCGAGCTGTGCCCAGCTTCAGTTCTGTTTTTCCGATCGCTTCGCTATGGAGAACGGCGCGCTTCAAGTTCTTCTGTGAGAAAAATGTCGTCTTCTACACCTTCGACACCCAAGACTGGGTTTAAGAAGTGCATCGACTATGGATCGAAAATGTCGATCACTGATCCTCACCGAGTTTGTCTCTGGTGCCTCGGTTCAAGTCATCGAACCGATGACTGTGGCTCCTTCTATGACAGAGAAGGCCCTTTGTGAGAGGAGAGGTAAACTGTCAGTGGGGAGGGAAGCTTGTAAAGCTAAGGCTGTGTCCAAAAAACATAAAAAATCGACTGATTCGTAGGAATCGGATCGCCATCTTCCTCGTCTAAAAAAGTGAAGAGGAGACATAGGTCCCCTTCATCTTCCGAGTCATCGACTGAAGAAATTCGATGTCCGACAAAATCGGATTCCCCCAGGAAATGGGAGGAATTTCAAAAAAAGATGTAGGTATTCGAGAATGCGGCCCGACCCCCTCGAATAAACCTCAGAAGAGTCATAACCCTAAGGTCACTCCAATTGGACGACAAAGGGAAGTCGAAAACTACTATGGTTAAAGCCAGTAGTGTCTCTTCCTGAGACTCTTCCGACTCTTCAACAATATTAGAGTTGGACTATGAATTATCATCCTCATTATCATTTTCCAAATTTCTTACTAGACTTTGATTATTCAGCTATCTTGCAATCCGTTCATTTTTCTTTCCTTTTACAGTGATATTCCTGACTTACACATTTCTTTCAGTTGATCTACTGTTAGAATCATCAGGGCTTCCTGCGTGAAGTTATCCATATCTGGCATGTTAAAATTGCTTTTCTAGTGGAGCTTAGCCTTGTGAAGGTTTTTAGTTGAACAAAAGTAAAGCAAATTCTTAGTGTAACAACTGTACAATATATCCTTACCACCTGCCACCAGTGTTATGCACAGTTTGTATGCAGTATCCTCTGGGAACACTACAAACAACTTTGACTAAAGGTATGGTGTAGAAGAGGTCCCAAGTACAGACCGCTCTCCAACCGTCTATTTTGAAGTACCAGTAACATTCCCGCCGAAATGTGACGTATAATGAGCAAATAAACTAGCAGAGAGCCACAGTGGGGCTCTGTCCAGTATCCATGAGAAGAACAATGCCTATTGAACTACCAGTACCAAGGAAACCAGGACAGTAAGATATCCATTGAGAAAACCATATCAACAAATGAAACGAAATGAAGATCGTCCAAGTACAGTCCCTGAAGAAACCAAAGAGGTCTTAATGGAAGACTAATGGTGACGACACGAGAACCCAGACTGACTCACATATAGAAGAAATGACGACCAGAGAATGATGTAAAGAGACGAAACGCCATGAACAATGGATATCTTGAACCTAAAGTGAAAAGACAATGTCAAATGTAAGAAGCTTAAGCTGGAAACATGAAGATATTCGACCAATTTATGCGTGTACATATGCTTGGAACCACAAGAAAGCTAAGGAAATCGTGCAGCTTGCTATGCTTAGTAGAAATTGCAGCAAGCGCCACCTATACATATCTACCTCAAACGAAGCACGTTATACAAGTATAATTCCACTTTGCACAAGAAGCAGAATTAACCAAAAGCCACACGAGGAGAGCTTTGTATTCAACAAATCGAGAATAAACGTCAAACGAAACTCAGCAGAGGCAAATCGTGCAAGAAAGCCAAGGTCGTAGCAGTAGAATAGACTAACAGTAGCTACAATGAATTGAAGCTAAGAACAGAATATCCTGCTTCAGAAAGGTCAAAATAAGAAACTGGAGGCAGGTGGTGAGTGAAACGAAAATCAAATACACTTATTACATGAAGAAGCAAATTCAGTGTCTGAATCACATGACCAGCCCAGCGAGAAGAAGCAAGACTTTCACACTGTAAGAGGATTCAATTCAGCACTACAGCTAAGTTAACGGCTAGTCTATAATACTGAATGAAAACCCTTATTGATATATCTTTAGGTCCAGTTCATGCGTTCTGGATGACTACCCCTATATAACACCCCTCTCTTGGAATCCCCCTGACCCCACTGAGCCAAGAAGTAGTTCTGTTTTGCAAGTTAAAAAGGTTTATTTGATAATTTAAACAATAGGTATATATATCCCACTTTATAATAAATTAATAATTGAATATCACCCTTAATCTGATATGATAAAGATTAACAATGGAGAATCTGGCACTAGCACACTTCTTTATAATCACTAATGAGTTGACAGGAAATGGATAAGATAGCACACTGGTAAATAGGAACAAAAGTATAATGTGGTAGAGGATGCTTTATGTAAGCCCAGGTGGATGCAATATTCAATGAATGCAGTACAGAAAATACTCAATATGATTTCAACCAAACAATGTAATCACTTTTCTCTGGCTATTCACTCCCCCCTCTTTATGCAATGCAAGGAAATGGGAGGAAAGCACACAGTTCTCAGAAATGCAATCAATGTAATCAGTTCAATCCAGCAAGCTTAGACAACAGAAAACAGATAGGAGTTTTGAAATCAGAGGCCCAAATTGCTTTTATATGTGTTAGCAATGGATGAGAAATATGCTGGAAATGCTGTTAATTCCCTTTCAGAGGTTCAGGGTGAGTGGTATCTAGTTAATATTAGTCCAGGCTCACACTAGCAATGAGGCAGGGATAGTTAGCAGGTTAAACGAATTTCTGGCAAATGGAAGGCAAGCAGCAGCAGTTTTTACATGTGAAGAAATTGCAAATCGCGGTAAAATTCGCGGATGCGTGTTCCGCGATTGCGGTAAAACTATAAGGGGTAGGAATGCGGTTCTTGGTGCGATTCAAAGCTACGATTCTAAGCTTTTAAATAAAAGTTATTGCAAGTCTCTAGCCCAAACGGTCGCGGAGATATGAGCGATTTAGTGAAGGTCGTTTTTCAGATTTGCAAATTTCAAAAGCTCAAAATGACAAGTGCAGCTTGCAACTAGAAATGATAGGTGACAGTTAGGAGGCAGTTCTACTTAGGTTAAATAGATTGAATTAGATGAATTTTAAACTAAGAGATTGGTTCTACACAGTTCTGCTGGGTACTCACACTATATTCTTGAATTAAATGGGCCTCATCACGGATCTGGTCAGGGTTTTAGACTGGGCTCGGGTCTCTCTCTGGGCACAGCACTGCTTTCTCTCTGGGTACAGCACTGCTTTCTCCCTCTGGTCTGGTCTCTAGTTCTGGATAGATTGAAGTCTCTAGTTTGGCTTTCTGGAGGTTGATGGAGGTAAGTATGGATTTTTCCGGCAGAGCGTCCCGCTGCAGATGGATTTGGAAACTGCCTCTCTGTCCTGTCTGTCTGCTTTTATGTGTTTAGAATGTGGGTGTGTTCTAGCATCACTGACCCTACCTCTCTCTCAGCTTCTAATTGGTCAAACTTCCATTTATCATTTGATTGGCAAACTGAACTGTGAGTCAGATTGATGTCATTTTACAGCCTGCAGAAAGTCCACTCCTCCTGTCAACTTACACACAAATCTAGATTTGAAACAAATACATATTTGCAGAGGTACATATTGTTTTTAAATCATATGCACCCATCATGCATTACAGGAGGTATCCCCTGTTCAAACTCTGCTCTTCCTGGGAGCTTGCATTCACAAATGGCAACTTCTAGCACTTTTTAATGTGCTAAACAACATTGGATCTTCATTAAATTTTATACAACTGTTCCTCACATATCTACCCACATACCAATGCATTTTCGTTTGTCTAGCTGAAACAGGGAGTCTGTAATATTAATAAACAATGGGGTTTTGCCCCAGAACATCACACAAATTCGAGTTTAGTCTTGAATTAAAGGTACATTTTTTAAATTAAAGCTCTCAAAGTTATACATTTCTGTCATTTGATTACAAAGAGTTATCAGTGTTTTTGTAAAATATATATTTTACTTCCAATTCAGTCCTCAGAGTGTTGAGGTCCGCCTCCAAGACTTGGGTGGGTCAGTCCTCTGGGCAGGCAGGGCTTTGTTGACATTAAACAGACAAAATTAACATATTCCTTTCAGAGGAAAGGGTCCTTTGTGTGGTCTCTGGGAAGCTCCCAGCCAGTCTGCCTTCTATCAATCAAGAGGTCATGTGAGATTCTAACTCCTGGTGTGAAGCTCTTGAGGTGATAGGGTTTCCCAGGCTTCAGGCCTCTGGGAACAGCATGTGGCTAATTTTTAATTAAAATGCAGCCTTTGAAGTCAGCTGAGTCAAATCCCTTTGTCAGCAACTGCACTCAATTCTCCTGTCAGAGTTTAGACCGCCAGCGCCCCCTTGAGGATTTTGTTGGTACTGCATGCAATTTTGGGATTTTCTTGGATTAATGCATTCTAAACAGGAATGGTTCTTACATGGTAGTAAATCCTTGCTTAACATTGTTTTGATGGGGCTCCTTACAGTAAGATGGTTATGTGGAACCCCACAAAAAGGGTTGAATCTTTAAAGTGGTCCAATGAGTCACGATTTCAGCAACTTTTTGACATCAGTAACAGTGGATTTTGTTAACAAAGACCTTTCTTTACACTGGTGGGTGGCAAGTTAGGTAACCATTTTGGTGTGCGCACAACTGCGCAGCTCTCCTGGATTCTGGGATGAAATGATGGGCGGCGACAGCGCATCCCCATCTTTACCCACTCCAATTATTTATTTTTGTTCTGGGGCAAAATGATGGGCAGCGACAGCTTAATCCCCATCTTTACCCCGTCTAATGATTCCACATGGGTCAAAACCCTCCACAACACCTACGCATGGCAGGGGGCTAGGCGAAGATATCAGAACTTTTCCAGACAGGAGATGCAGTCTCGAGGCCAACCACAGTGAAATAATTGACACATGGCCACTAAAGTGATGATTGATTGTAACAATAATTGGAGGAAGACCAGGGAGCTAAGGGGCACCATGCACCTGGCCGACCATTCTGCGTGCTGCTAGGCAAAATGGAAAAGTATGAGTGGGGTTGGTGCCAACCCAATCATAGTGGACCAAGTAATCTAGGGTACTATAGCTAGTAGAACCAATGGAATTTTGTACTTTTAGTGACGTTTGCAGTAGCCATTTTTGAAGGTAGGGCTTAGATGCCACACCTGACAGCGTTTACCCAATCCCCTTACTCCGTTACTATATGCAGATATAGTACCTATATTAAAGTTACCTTTCCTGAACCAATAGAATTGCATGCCAGTTTAAGCGTTATCTGGGAGAGAAAGAAGCCGCGAATAGCCAGAAGGGTGGTGACGAGGAGTAAGGGTTCGGGAGGCCTGGGGGCCCCAGAAATAAAGATACTGCCTCGCCCCCCAACTCTCACCAGCCTTTACCTGGAACCTAACTACCAACAAGCCCCGCTGGGCGAAATTGGAGGCCCCCCAGAAGCGCTCCTGCACATCATCAGACCCATTGCCCCCCCCCCCAAAGAGGGGCCCCTAACCGCAACCAAGAACACAGTGGAGAGTTGGAGGAAGGCAACCAGGCGGTGGAACCGGGGCAGCACAATAGGCCCCCTATCCCCTATCTGGGACAACCCAGACTTCACCCCTGGCAGAATGCCCAACGACTTTGAGCACTGGAAAACGGGAGGGCTGAAGCATGTGAGAGACATCTACGATTAGGGAGCCCCGCTAACTTTTCAAGAATGCAAGGCAAAATTCGGGGTGCCGGAAACCGAAAGATTCCGATACACACAGATCTGACACTGGCTCTCGCACGAGCCCATGCGATCTCAGGGCTGCAGAGAACTAACGGCGCTGGAACAAACGCTCACAACGCCTCCCCCCAGAGGGAAAACATCGGCCGTATACAGACTTCTGGACAGCGTTGACCCCGACAAAAAGGAGGCATACATGGAAAAGTGGGAAAGGGATATCAGCAGGACAATTGAAATGGAGGAATGGGGAAACATCTGGACCAGAACACAGAAGAGCTCAAAATGTGTCACCAATAAGGAAGTGCAATCAAAACTTGCTACAGATGGTATTTAACTCCAGAGACCCTGAACAAGAGCAACCCAGCGATTTCCCCGCAATGCTGGAGAGGATGCACAGACACAGTCACACTTTTTCACTTGCTCTGGACATGCCCAGTGTCCACTAGATACTGGAAGGAGATTCTGGACCTCATCAAGCAGATCACAGGCCTGACGATCCCATGGGATCCGGGAATAGTCCTACTCGGCAGCACAGGGGAGGGACAATTTCCACTGTCCGGCAACCTGGCAAGCCTATGCACACAACTACTCAAAGCGGCAAAGATAACTATGGCAAGGCTATGGAAACATCCAGAGGGCCCGGATGTTAGCCTGTTGTGGGCCAAATGCTGGGACATCGCAGTGGGGGAAAAAATAACTGCCATCTGCTTGGGGAACAGAAGCAAGTTTTTGGACACCTGGGCCCCCTTCCTAGACTATGCGGAATGGCAAGGAAACCACCGCCCCTCTGCTGGATGGACAAATACGACTAATGCAACCCCGAAACCTGTCCCACGGCCCACATCAAACTCGTCCCCCCCACCCCCCCTGAGGGCTGTTAACTCAGGCACAGGAGCAGCAGAGGGCAAGACGAACCCTCAGAAGCATCCAGCCTCGATCAAGGTCCAGCGAAAACCCCCATGCGAAAGTCAATTACCCAGAACAGATGCCTCCAAGGACTACAGCACCCCCGATTGTTCCTCCCCCGTACTCTTCATTAAACTGACTCCCTTTTCCAAACCGTTGAGTTGTCATTATTGATTTGGTGTTGGAGTATAAATCTGCACCCCCATCCATCTCACGGGTGTGGCTATCTTAAAGTGCTTCTGGGCAAACCCAGACTCTATGGGCCGGTTGGGGGGGTCCCGGAGTACACTAAGAAACCCAGACTTTGGTATAAGCTTGTACTACAGGTTTGGTAGTGTGTTGAGCAGCCAGGCTTATCGCAAGAGAGGTCAATATGAGCTTTGGTATAGTTGCACAGAAATGTACAGTTACAAGTATTCAAATAAACTCTTGCACTCAAGGTTTCTTGAATAAACAATTTTAATTTATCAGTCTGTTAGAATAAGCCTTCTTCAGAAGGGGGCAATATAATAGTAACACTCAAATACACTTCATGAAATACACACTCTTAGTATCTTTAAATCAGTAGATGCCCTTTTGGGGTGGCCCAAATCACTACCTACACCCTCGGGTGACTTCAATTGCTAGGGTGCTGGGGACATTAATATATCACTGTTGGGTTTAGAATCATATGGGAATAAGTAAAAAGGAAAAGATCATTTATAACATACAAGAGATCACAAATATTCTTAACCTATGCAACTCTGCAGGTCTCACTGTTCTTTGGCCTCAGTTGTGGAGACAAGAGGGAGGATGTCGGGAGACTCCTGCAATGCACTGGGACGGTCAAAACTCGCAACTGGCAAACTTCACTTTCAGTGACTGTTCAGTGTTTCAGCTCCTTGCGTCTACCGCAAATAACAATACCGCGGTTCCTGGCTTTAGAGATTGACTTTACTTTCTTCTGGGTTCATGCACTCTGTTGGGGCTCAGGCTCTGTCAGTCCTGCTCCCTGGGAGTCCGGAGGATCTTCCTGGAGCTCTTGGCCAGCTTAAAAGTAACGCACACAATCTGGTATTCCTTTCCCTGGCTATATGGTTTCCAGCAGCAACTCTCTGGAAATTCAACCAGCTTCGAGATGGATGTCCAGGTGGCTTACTTTTGAGTTGATTTGTCACACCAACTTAAGGGGAGAAGTTGTCCTTGCAGGGGCTTCTCTGTCGAAGCAAACTTGGCAATTTGGCACTACAGTAGGGCTTCACCGGGCAAACCAGCGGTCCAGGAGTTGCAGCAGGCGTCCTCTTCAAGTTCTTCTTCAGTTCCTTTGTCCAGTGGTCGACTCTGCCTTCCAAGCCAAAAGCCTCGCCTTTTATTCAGTTCTCTCCCATTCATTCCAGCCTAGCTGTCGGCGACCCAGCAGGGTGGCTGTCCTTGCCAGACAGTCAGCCGGCAAATCACCACAGAAGTACATGTGTGTCTCGTAGGAGACGAAGCACATGGAGTTTTGGGCACCACCCTCACTTCCTGCCTCCCCCAGACACCCTGGAGCCAGAGGCGGGCTTCACTTGTGAATCCCGCCAAAGGCAAAGTGAACAATGGGACCAAACCTGGTTTGGCGCGCAGAGTAACTCTCAAGAAGGACCGTTCAACAAAGAAATGGCTAAAAAAAGACAGGGCCATTTTGACAAAAATGGCACCTTTGGGTGCTTTACTGCAGTTGCGAACACAGCCCGTGGTAAATGCACACCACAGAAGTTAAAACGAAACCACTGCCACCAGCCATTCAGTGATGAAAGGGTAACATAGAAAATGTTACATGAGAAGCTAGACAAAGGGGATACCAGGTAACCCCTCCAGCACCCTATTGTAAGATGCTCTGTGACCCAATGTACAAGATTGCCTATGGAGTTTGTCAGACTCAACCAAAAAAAACCGTGTACAAAATCACATTAAAATACATGAGAAAGTGGGGGGAAAAGGGTCTCGCTCTCTCCAGGTTAAAAGAATCAAGTCCTCAAGGGGTCTCTAAGGTGGAGGGAATTAGCACATTTCTGAGAATACTCCCTAACGGTGTACAACTCCATTCCAGATAACGCAAAAGAATGTTAGAAGGACAGTGTACTTGTAAATGGTCAGGAAACCTCTGTCATTAGACACTGGGGCAAGCATTACAGTGGTTGATGAATGTTTGAGGATGTGACTAAGGCACCCAAAGGTCCCACTAAACTTGCAGGAGGCCCAATCCAAATGGTTCCTCTTCTGCCAGCTTTCATCCAGTGCAATAAAATGACTGTTAGAATACCTGTCTGTGCACAGAATTAAGAGCCTGGGAGAGTCCTGTTGGTGAATGATTTGAAAACTCTTGGAGTTGTATCTAGTACACCCAGGCCTCACAGTAAAAGGAAGCAGGAGCAAACAAGATTGGCCAGAGAGGCAACCTTAGGTGACTGTTAGGCAGAAACCTGTGCAGTTCCCTTAGGGACCACTGCAAAAGATTTAGGACTACAGGTGGTTGGCAGTAAACTCGATTGGTAGCAGTCTGTACCACCCAGATTTACCTGGTAGCTGTGGCTGAGCAGTCAGACGTCTCTCAAGATGAGTTAGGCAGTATATGGAATATGCATCATTTTTTATTTTTATTTTGATTGGCTGAAAGAATTCAACCTTACAACATAATTTAGATATTAACAAAAGAAAAATGACATATTTACAAATTTACATCAGTTGCAGAAGTTGCATAAACATACCAAAATACAAGAGTATACATAATATGTACAGAGATACAGTAGCACAAGCAAACACTGACCAGAGCTTTGATGTCAAAGTATATAATTATTTAAAGACACACTTGTAAATGACACTACACTAGCACAAAGAGGTAAGTAAATTCAACACGCAGTCACTATTATATATGTACAACCCTAATTACTTATTAAACAAGTCTTAATGAGAAACACCGCTTATTTTCAGACAGAGGTGAGCGCTTAACATAAGATGGCACTCTTAATAAGTTATTAAAAAGGGAGGGGAAAAAGGCAGAGTTATGAAAGCACACAAATTTCAATACTTTTCAAAGAACCACAGTGAGGCAGGTTAGGCAAGGTCTACTGGAGAGCAAGGAAGTTCAAATGCCAGGCCCACTCTTAGAGAGAGCAAGCGAAATGTATCCAGGATCACACAGTGGGTTTATGCCCAAAGAGTCTTTGTAAATAGTTCACAAAAGATTGAGATCAAGTCAGGAAAAGTTCGTTAACAGGTCCCAGGTTAGAAAGTCGAGGATTTACTGTCACCCCGAACGATCTGTCGCAAGGGAAGCCAGGCGGGACACAGTACCTGAAAGTGGGAAGAACGCTCCAGCGGGGGCAGTTGTTCATGGCAGCGGGTGCAAGTCGGTGTTTCGTCCAGGGCAAGAGGAGGTCTCGACGTGGAGGAAAGATGAAGGTCGTTGCGCTGCAAGGGAAGAAACCAGCCGTGGAGTTTCCCGGTTACAAGGTACCACCCTCTTCTTCGCGGTAGTGGTAAACCGTGCTATTCCGGTTCCCGGGTTGCTTGGCACGGGCAAGGCGGCCACGAGATGGTCCAGGAAGGCGAAAAGACGGGCAAACTGGTTATCCCCACCAGTCAAAGGAAGAAGACCCTCCGGACTGGAGATCTCCTCTGTCGTCGGGAAAAGTGGTGAGACGGTTCCGCAGGGCTCCACCGGTGGTGTCGTCGTTGCAGGTCGGCTTGGCTTCTCCCTCCTCGGATTCTTTAGGTCCGGTGGTGACTTCTGAAGTTCCAGTCCCCAAAGCCCTGCTTTTATGCAGAAAACCCCCATTCATTCAGCCTAGCTGTCACTCAAACATGCTAAGTGGTGAGTCGGGCGGCTCACCACTTGGGCCAATCACACAAGAGTGCGACTTGAGTTGCCGAGGCAACTCAGTCCAGGGTGCCTAAACCCCCTCCCACACCTCCTGTGGTACCCAGACAGTGGCACCACATTTGGATGCTTCTGTGGAGAAGCCCGCCAAAAAGTGGAACAAAGGGCTCGACTTGGGTTGGAGTCACAGAAGCGAACACACACGCCATTTTGGAACCAAGTTTCGGCAAAAAAATACCAACCGGTGAATTTACATTCATTTAATAAACCGGCGGTATGTTCGAGGCTATTTTAAAAAGTGGTAGCCTCGAACAATGGGAAAATCCCATAGGAATATATTTGCGGTCGAATGTAAAAAGTAGTATCCACTGCCACCAGCCAAAACTCCAGTCGGGCGGGGGACTGGACGGTGCCCCCTCAAACAGACCCCGGGGCAATCGAATTGCCCCGACCAGTACGTCCACAATAGGATGGTTTGTACTGGTTTTGTTCACAATTTGAGACTAGTAAAGCCAATGGTGACTTTACATGCCCTGGGAGACAGTAGTGAGTCCCAGGGTATGGAGTCTGTTTGGGGGTCGCTACGACACCCCTGGGTTACGGCACGGAGGGTGCTGTGTAACCCATATACCAAAAACACATGAAGCCCTATGGGGAAAAGGACCCCATTGCCCATAAAACACATACAAAGTCAAAGGAACACCTCAAATCATGTCTAAGAGTGGGAGGAAAAGAGGCTCACTCTTAGCAAAGCTGCTGGGGGACTGACTAGGTTTGGGAAATTAGCCTTCACAGATAATTCTCCCTAACAGTGACTCTCAGTAGGAGGTTGAGGAGATTCCTCTTAGCCCCAGTCCACAGGAAGGCCACCCTTCTTTTCCCAGGAAAAGGAAAGACAAAAGAGAAATCTAAAGTCTCTGGAAGAAAGAAAGGTTTGAAACATGACCTCCGAAGGAATTTTGCAGCAGGGATCAATGGCGAAGGCTCTAGGCAAGGTTTTCCTCGCAGCTGAATGCAGATCTCTGGATTTGGCACCTTTTCAAGGAGCACAGAAGACAGAAAATCAGTTTAATTCTCGTCGATACAAAGGTCCAACACTCTGGTGAGGGGACTTTTCATACTCTATTCGTGTCTCTGGAGATCCACCAGGATGCCCATGAAGTTTCAGCAAGATTTGGAAGACCGTGCACCGAGGTCCCAGGGTATTGGGGTATTGCAGCAATGCAAGGTCGCAGCAATGTGTGAGATGGCTCAAAATGCAGGGCATCTTGATTCTAGTGGGCCTCACCAGGCTCTGGGTCAGGGTCATCGTGTTGGGAGTCACCAGATCGATTGTCTTCAGCTTCCAGGTTCGCTGTATTTATCAGTACATACAGAACTTCTGCTTTCTCTCCCTGCATTTTACAACAAGGGGTAGTCTGGTTGTCCAATCAGGACAGCCAGCCCCCCACTGGGATTTGTCCCCATTCAGGCGAGGAGGAAGACAAAGGGCTGTGGAGTTTTGGATTCCTCCCTCTCTTCCTGCGCTCACAGACTGGAGCCTGGGCGGGGAGTCCAGGGGACTCCCGGTGAAGATAAAAATCACACAAAGGACTTTCCTGCCCTGGATGTCAGGGGAAGGAACACAAAAGGACAAACACTAGAATGGCAAAAAAGATGGGGGTGGGCTTTTTGGTAAAATGAGCACCCTTGGGTGCCTTTATTGCAGCTCTGAACACAGCCCACGGTAAAGGTGCACTAAATGAATACAAGGTATTGCTGCCAACAGCCGCTGAAGTTAAGGTTGTCACTGTAAAATAATTGCTACAGTTTTAGTGGGAAAGGAGATGCATTGCTTCTCCCCAGCACTCCACATAAGGTGGGGTGTGCTGGTTTCACCTAACAAAATGTAAAAGGCATCCAAAGATCCTTTCTACCCTTGGGAACTGTAGTGCTCTCAAGGTTAGTCAGAAAGTTAATAGGAGCCCCTAGTGCAACCCAGCAACAAGTCACGTATTGCCAATAGGTTGTTAAAGGGGATAACTTTAAAAAAGACACTATGGAGAGTCTACAAAATGACACCCATAAAAAAAAGTCAAATATTCTGTGGGTGTGGAAAAAGGTTCCCACACAGAGGTATTAAGGAATAATATCCCACTAGTAAAGCAAAAAGTTCTTGGGTTGACCAAGGTCCGGAAGATTTACTATTTCTATTAAAATCTTACCCAACAGCCGAGGTGCCATTGTCTACTTCAGATCAGCCCCCTGACTAAGACTGTAAAAATCTGTACGCCCTTTGCAAACGCAGCACCACTTCAGCGGCTTATTCCAGGAGGATTGCTAACAGCGCTACACGTCTGGCAATCTATAGTGATGTACAGTGGAATTTACTTCGGGAGGGTCTCCTGGAAGTCCCAAACCGGTACAATCACTCCTACTGGCGGTTGGCTCGGAAGGGAAACCAGTCACCCATAACATCCTGTTAGGCAAGAGTGTATGTAGTAAGCCTGTGGGAGACTACACCAGCCTTTTCCTCTTGGCAATAGGTAACCCAACTTTTGGTATAGGCCTATACTACACAAGTTGGTAGTGTGCCATGAGCAGCCAGCCTTATCTCAAGAGGCGTCTATTTATTAAATTTGTATAGTGCACAAACAGCCCAAGGGCATTGAGGCGATGTTGCTTGCGGGGAGCTTAGTTACAGGAGGGGTGCAGCTGGGAAATGCATTTACAAGTTCTTACATTAGTGTGCAAAGTCAGTCACTTGATAGGAGTACCAACTAAGAAATACTCCAGGGCATTAGTCAGGCTGGGCTGATAATTGTTGTGCACATTATGAAAAGAGCACAGTTTTCATGGCCTTGCAGAGAGCCAGGAGGGATGCCTCACCCCGAAGGGTAGGACGTAGGGTATTCCAGTGTGAAGGTGCGAGGTAGGGGAAGTTGGTACCCAAGCTTCCTTGAGGGAGGAAGGGACTTTCCCTGTGGCAAAGGAGGCATTGATGAAGGCGGTCAGGAATGGTGATAGGTTTTCGGTGCAGTCATTAATAATGGTGCCCGGGCAAGAGTCACCCTTGCAATTGGAGGCTTTGATGGTCCTCATTAGGTTGATATGTCTTGCTCCTGTTTGGCTTTAAGGCGGGGGAGAGTCCAAGGAGGAGTGAGGGGTGGGGATGGGAGTATTGGGGAGCGCTTGTTTTGTGGATAATATTTTGGCGAGAGCTTAACTTATTTAGCCAGGCGATCTTGCCTGGTGATAGAGTAGCCAGCGGGCAGTGCGAGGGAGAGTGCAGGGCCTGAGGCTTCATGCAACCAGGTTTTGGTGATCATGAGCAGATCAAGGTTGTGGGTGTTTATGAGGTGGTGTATGTCCAGGGCGTGAGCATTAATAGACCTGGTGTTGATCATGGGGCATTTGAGATGAGGTTCTGTGGTGACTGGAAGAGGGGCAGTGGGAGGTGTGAGCGTGGTAGTAGACATATGTAAGGTAGCATTTGGTGCATTCACAATACAAATGTGGGTACAAGATTGTGGCATTTCAATATTTGCATTGGGGGGTCCCATTTTCAGGGGCGGCAGACACATGTAGAGCAGCATTTGGTACTTTCACAATACAAATGGGGGTAGAGGCAACACACTGAATCTCTGCGTGATAACCCTACAGCTCACATTCACCCTTCTTGAGATGAGCCTTACTTCTCAGTCACTCTACCAACTTGTGTAGTACATGCTTATACCAAAGGTGGGGTTAACTATTGCCATGAGGACAAGGCTGGTGCAGTCTCCCACAGGATATTGAATACACTCTTGCCTAACAAGTCCCTAGTGCTGAGGAATCTTCATCGAACCAATGTGCAAACCCTCTCGTATTCCACGAGCATAGTTTCCATGGCAGTAAATCGAAAGTTGGTGGTTGCTAGTCATGTCGCTTCGCTCGCAGCTGTGACGTCCTGGGGTTAGTTGTGGATTCATTATTTGATTATTCTGATCTTTGTTGGTTTAGCACATTCCTTTGAGCTTTTCTGTCTCGAGTATCAAAGTTTGTCATGTCTGTTGGATTGCCATGATTTGCCTCTTTTAGGGACTTTGTGGTTATGTCAAATCCAAAAGGTAGGAGAGCATTGTGATGTTCTAAAGGTTTGGAGAGGGTTTTCTCTGATTTTAAAATGAGTTTGACCTAATCCATTCTGTCTACCTCGATAAATTGACCAATCCTAATATCCTTGGAGCCAACTGATTGTGGCATAGGAATGGCGTGCAGAAGTTTCATGACATTTGTCCTATTTAGGATGAATCCATCCAGTTCTTTGAGTCTTTCTATCACCTCTGTATTTTGGCATGAGACACGCATAGAGTATTCCAATTCTGTCTTATATCGCATTCCGGATTAAGACACCATAATCGGTGGACTTCGTGTTGCTGACATTAGTGATCAAGCTCGTTTCTGTGCCACTGTTGAGAAATGTTCACCTCGAGAGACAGCTAAGATGTCTAGAAGTGGGCGATTTGGTTCTAGGATAACTGTCTCATGCATGGTTCTCATAAGATCTGTGCCTGAAATCGCTTCGCATGAAATCTCAACCTGGTTTTAAGATTCCTGGTTCGTCAGATTCCTCATCTTTTGTGTGTACAGCTAAATCCAATAGAGCCTTTATTAGCATCGTCTTCCGGGATGGTCTCCATGTCAGCAAAGTCCAAATCTATTAGGTTATGGGTCCTCAAAGCCATACACAAACAATGGAGACTCACCGGAAGACTTGAATACTCACCCACCAGGAGTGTCTCACAGATTCTTGGATAGAGACCCTCTCTGGCCTGGTCTTCTACTACAAAGTGTTAGGCAGAATTGCATGCAGTACCCTCTGGGACCACCACATGCAATTAGGACTACAGGTGCAAGCAAAACAAACCTTTGGTATAAGTCTGTACTACATAGCGTTTGGTAGCGAGCTGAGCAGCTAGGCTTATCTCAAGTGGGAATGTGAGCAGTAAAGGATGTTAGAGGTCTTACAATCACAGTGGTTCTAGTAGACACTCAAGGTTTCTTGGTAAAATACTTATTAATTTATTACACAATAATTTAGAAATTCTTCACTAGAAGGAGGCAACTTAATATTATACACAAATACACTTCAGTACTAAACCAATAAGTTTCTGAGTAAATTGGGCTCCCCTGAAATAGGAGCAAAATGACATTTCAGTCACTTTAAATACCAGTAAAAAAGAACTGGTTAATAAAATGGATCACACATACGTCCTTAGGCAATGGAAATAGTTTCAGTTCACTTGAGGACTCTATTCAGTTCAATAGGCCTAGGCCAAAGTCAATGGGCTAGTGTCTTGAATAGGAAAGAGCATTTCTGGTAGTAAACGGTAAGGTCTTTGCTAAATTTCTCAGAAGTAGTTTGTACGAAAAAGAATCTTATGTTGGGTCACAAGCTGATTAGGCCTGCAAGTTGGGAAAGATTCACAAACTTTCACTGCGAGAGGCAAGTTCTCTCAATCGTGTTGGCACATTACCTTTAGCATGAAGAAAAGATGCAGCTGAAGACGTTGGTTCCTGGCAGTTCCTGCAGATCTCACTGTTCCTGAGCCTCAGTCGTGGGGACAAGAGGGAGGACGTCGGACTCCTGCACTGCACAGGGACTGGTCAAACAAGCTGGTAAAAGAACGATATTTGGTTCGATTAGCTGTAGCCAAGCACACAAGCTGGTGTCCTTCCCCCTGGATAAACCTAACCAGCTCTGAGAATGGTTTCCAGGTGGCTTACGAGTTGATTGGTCCCACCAACTCAAAGGAAGAAGTCGTCCTTGAAGGTGCTTTTCTATCGAGATGAACTTGGCAATTCGGACCTGCAGCAGGGTTTCACCGGGCAAACCAATGGTCCAGGAGTTGCAGCAGCTGTCCTCTTCCAGCTCGTCTTCGGTTTTCGTTCCAGCGCTCGACTCTGCCTTCCAAGCCAAGAGACAAGCCCTTTAAACAGTTTTCTCCCTTTCATTCCAGCCTAGCTGTCACTGCTGTCACCCAGCAGGGTGGCTGTCCTTGCCGGACAGCCAGCCAATCACCACAGAGTGCATTTGGGTCTCCTAGGAGACTAAGCATAGGGAGTTTCTGGCACCTCCCTCACTTCCTGCCCACCACAGACACTCAGGTGCCAGAGGCGGCCTTCAGTCCTGAAGCCCACCAAAGGCGTAAAAACAAAGGGACCAAACCTGGTTTGGCACGCAGAGACAAACTCTAGAAGGACCTTTCCAAAAAGAAACAGCAGAAAAAGACCGGGACCTGCTTAAACAAAGGGGCTCAGACGCCATCTTGAAAAACATGGCTCCCGCGATTTAACACTACCGTTGTTCGTGGTCGGGGAAAATCATGTTAGTTTGTTGTAAAACCACTGCCACGAGCCATTTTGATAGGAAAGGGTAGCATTTGACTGCTACATGAGTTTAGACACGGGATACTAGGTAACCCCTCCAGCACCCTATTGTAAGATAGTGTGTGCTGGGTCTAGAAAGTTACAAATGTCACTAAAGTCAATTTCACTTTACTGCTCTTGGAAATAGTAGTTTATCCAAGAGAAGGTATTTAAACCTTTGGGAAATCTGAAAGACTTCCCCGTTTCACTGCACTGAAGGTGCTGTGTGACACAATGTAAAAGATGCCTACGGAGTTTGTCAGGCTCCATACCCAAAAGAAAGTGTACAAAATCACATTAAAATATGTGAGAGTGGGGAAAAAGGGCCTTTCTCTCTCCAAGTAAAACAAAATAAGTCCTCAAAATCCAACAAAGTTGCTGAGTGTTAGGAAAGATTTCATATTGTAGGTAATTTTCCTTCCATGTGGCAACCCCCAAACTTTTTGCTGTTGTTTTACACCCTGTCCTAGACTTTGCCAGAGAAGTGCAGCCTTCCGCCGCACTCCTCTGGGCTTTCGCTTCATTCTTACGGTAATTGTATATATATTGTATTTGATTGTGTGTGTTGGTTTACTTGAGTTTTACCGTGATTCTTTACTATGGTCAATGTTACAAAGGCCTTGTGATAAATGTGTCTATTTTTAATATAACACCTGCTTGGAGTAATTTGTAAGCGTCCTTGGTTTGTGTGCTCATTGCGGGCTTTCAGTCACCCTCACACCTCTTGAGACCTAGTCTTGACCGCCGCCATCGCTACCCTGATTGGTCTGGCTTGTCCAGAGGTTACCCTGTTCCAAGAAACTAGGCTGGCCTCTGAACCTCTGCCCCTCCAGTTCAGAAATCCATCTTAATACTGAGCCTCTCTAAGGTGGAGGGAATTAGCACATTTCTAAGCATTCTCCCCAACACAGGTATTTACCCCTCCCGAGGCTGGGATTAACATATGGTAGGAGGTCATCAGACATTTAGGAGGTACCAGCATTGCTCAGTCTTTCATTTCTGCGGTGGCTTGGGGCGAGGGGTCAATGTCTGCACTCGTCCAAGCATATTTGTTTTGTTGTCCTTTTGCAGATGTCTTTGTGCGTATCAGTCATGGTAATGGTCGGAGTCATATTGCATCTTAGACTAGATTGAGCTTGTCGCAGAACGTTTGTAGTTTCTAGCAGAGCAGTCTTCCGGCTAGATTTGTCCATTGGCTCGCCCCTGGCTAGATGGATCAGCCTGGCCTGCCAGATTGAAGGTTGTTCCGCTTCTAAGTCTAGTCGCGATTGGATTTTGGATATGAACGCCTCCAGATCGATTTGCTTGGCATGTATTAGTGCTTGCAGAGTCGCTTGGTCTTTCATGGCATCGCTGTATGTCTCATATAAATTCAGAAACGGTGTAAGATACTGTCACTATGGCCATGAGTGTTTTGCAACTTCCTCATGGTCTTTGGCAAGTGCGGGGTACTCTGGTGTTACTGATCATTCACGGAGGTTGCGTTACGCACCACTCGTCATTCCATCAATGTTAGGTTTCATCGATGGAGGTGATACAGTATTAGTTGTAGCAATAGATGCCATTTGTCCTGAGTATCTTTCATAGAGCTCTGTGCGCCTAGGTATCCTTCCACTACTAGGCACCTCCTTGTGGCCAGACATGCAGGCAGATGTTATGTAAAGCTGCTTAAGAGAAGCTGCGTTTATATCGGAAGGTGTCACAGTAGAATCCATGTCCAGGGTCGCCGCGTCGGCAGATTGGAAAGGCAGCTTCGGGACCGTCATCAGTATTGTGGTTTTTGTTGAGCTCTCACGCACTGGACTGCCAAATATTGATTTTCTGTTTTGCATCAGTGCTTTTATTTCAATTAGATATAGCGAGAGTCGGCCAGCATTCAGGCTTGATTCATTCAAGTCTCCTAGAGACTTCTGTGTTTGAAACAGTTTGTCTGCAGTCGATACAATTGGTGAACACAATGGTGGTACAATGGATGAAATCAGTAGCGCTTGGTCGGAGTCACTCCTAATGCTTGTGGAAGGTACTTGTATTGGGATTATATTCTCAGGACGAGTAACTCCAATGCTAGTGTGACGCAGCACAGAGGCTGGGTTCTTGACCAGCCCTTCATTGAACGCCTAAGAATATTCATCTTCGGCCTCTACAGGGAGAGGTCAGTACAAAGTGTTATCCACCCTGTAACTCTGCAAGCAGCAGAGGCTGATTGGCTGACCCCTATATTACATTCAGGCTGGAACCCCATAATTCATTGTTCATGGCACTTGAATCGTGAACTAGGTAATGGGCGGGCTGCCCGGGGGGGGGGGGGGGGGGGGAGAAGGGACGCGGGGTATGTGTAAAAGCACTCACACAGCGGGACACAGCTGCTCCTTCGGTAGTTCCATCGAATTGTTCCTCATGTTTTTCTGGATGAATTTCATACTTGGATGAATTTCATACTTGGATGAGGAAAGGTCGACATTCGTCTTTGGAAAGGAGCCGCTTCCGTCATTATTTTTGTGCGTCTTTGGGCTGGAGTTGGACATGGCCCCCACACCTCCACACCTCCTTCACAACTCCTAACTCCAACGCCTAATTCTCGCGCCTAAATCACAGACTGCCCTTACCTCCCCATCGTTGGTAACTCTCGCTGCTACTTTCGGGGGCAATCTTTTTCCATTTCCCCACATAACCAGCATGGAACAGGGGGTACATCATGGCCCTCCGGACAGGGCACAGCTGGCGCAGGTCAATACCAGCAGAGGGATCAACGAAGGGCCAAAGGCAGGGGTAGGAACTCCACCCCAAGAGGCTCCCCGGCCTCCACTCAGAAATGACTCACCAGTCCGGGTCCCCTCCCATGCCTCCCCGGTCGGGGGACGTTTAACATCTTTTCTTCACGCATGGGAGGGGTTACTTCAGACCAGTGGGTGCTCAAGACCATAGCCCACGGTTATTGTATAGAGTTCCACCGGCCACCTTGATACTGCCCACCAACATCCAGGCAGCTATTGCCAGCACGCCGGCAGATTCTGCTGGAAGAAGTGCAGATCCTTCAAGTAAAGGGCGCATAGAAGTAGTCCCCATTCATCAGATAAACAAGGGTATTTATTCGGTGTACTTCCTTGTACCCAAAAAGTTTCTCACCATGCGCACCGTGTTAGACTTGCGCCCAGCGAACAAATTTGTCAAACGACAAAAATTCAGAATGACAACACAGGAGGATTACATGGCCACATTGGATATGAAAGATGCCTACTTTCATATTTCAATGTTGCCAGCGCACCGGAAGTACCTAAGGTTCATGATGGCGGACAAGCACTAACAGTTCAAGGTCCTTCCCTCCAGCATTGCCTTAGCCCCAATGGTGTTCACAAAGGTGCTGACGGTAGTAGGGCTCACCTGCACAGGCAGTCCAGCCCAGTCTATCCTTATATCAACAACTGGCTCATAACAGGGGATTTGTACAGAACATGCCAGACAAATACCCAGAGGATAGTAGATCCAGGCTACACCCAGCCAATTCAGTTTCTGGGGCTCTAATTCGGATAGAAGACAGGCTCGTCTTCCCCTCAGAGGTTCCAAAACAAGCTGTTACAGATCCCTCACTATGTAGCCAGTCACCAAGTGACCGTACGCAAAGCCATGCGACTGTTCGGAATGATGGCTTCCTGCGTCTGCCTAGTTCCTCACGCTCGCCTGCGCATGCGCCCCATGCAAGAGTGGTTCTCGACCCAATGGTGTCAGGCTAGCAGCCAGGGGACTATCTAGTGGTCATCTCAGCAGCCCTCGTTCAGTCTCTGCAGTGGTGGTCAAGGGAAAACCTTCACCACCCCGCAGTAGAAGCCACTCACCACAGACATATCTCTGACTTGCTGTGGAGCTCACCTCCTTCAACAGACGGCGCACAGCGTATGGTCTCCAGCAGTAGCATCCAATCATATCAACCTGTTGGAACTGCTAGTACTGTTCAAGGCCTTCCAAACACACCTCCAAAGGAAAATGCTTCTAGTCCTCACGGACAGTACTGCAGACATGTACTACTTAAACGGGGCACTCGCTCTCTAGGGCTGTCCAAACTGTTCCCGAAGATTTGGAATTGGGCACTCAAACACATGTTCCTTCTTACACAACATGTTCCAGGGGAAATCAATTTTCTCCAGCATGGGGTCTAGCATGGATTCATATGCTCATGAATATTCCCCGTCACGCCGGGAATCTTCCATAAAAGAGAAAAGTTTCACTTTCCCTTACACTGTCTTTCTCCTCTAAACCAATCACTGAGCTCTTGGTCATACAATGGCTTGCCACTCCCTAAGCCCCCTCCTCTGGCAGCCATCTTCAGATTTTGACCACACGTTCAAGTGTTTTGCTCTGAGAACTTTTCTGCGCTTTGAATTTTTTTCATTAAAAACGGTCACATTTTTGTCAAATAGATCCTGTGTGCTCTTTCGCTCTTTTGACTGGCAAGTGGGGATCCGTTTGTCCGAGTCTTTCGCCGCCGATCAAGGGCAAGAATCGTTGTGTTTTCATTAAGGATTCCATAAGGCCATCGGGCCTACACCGCATGCCGGACCATGTCGGAGGAGAACAACAGAGGTTCTTTCTTCAAGCTCTGCTCCAGCTGCATATTAAGGAACGTGTTTGTGGAAGACCAACCCTCCCAGTGCCTCTACTGCCTCCATCCGGATTACAAGTAATCGGATTGCGAGGTTTGCCTTGGATTCACCAAATGCACCCACCATCAACGATCGACACAGTAGACGGGCAGCATAGCTCAATGCCAAGGCCACTACGCAGTGCGGCAAGCAGGGGCATGCCTCAGCCAGGACTTGCCGGTCCGAGGAGCGGGCTTTTAAGTCCCTCACATCTGTGGGGGTCCAAGACGAGGCCAAGCACCGCAATTCAGTTTCTATCGGGGTCTCTGCGCAAGCGGGTCCTGCGACGAGCAGGGCGCGCTAATCACCATCGGCCTCCCATGTTAAGTCATGGCTCCAGCTCCTCCTCGAAGAGGAAATTGGCTAACCTGGGGAAGCTGCGGGAGAAGCTGGAGAAGGCACAGGGGTTAAGGTGTCCGACTTATCCCTGAAGACCCAGATGGCCCAGACTAAATCATCCTTGACGATCGAGCTGGTGGCGGCCGCCCTCTCGCAGGCTGAAGTGGTTGACCTGGCCCACAGAGCCCCCACGGCACTCAGTGGCCCTTTCTCCCAGTCGGGAGGCTTCGCCAAGCCGGTGGAGAAGACGCCAGAGAAGAGGTTGCCATCCCTGAGCCTGGCTCCAACACCTCAGGACGTAAAGGAGTGCAGTGGAGGCCTCTGCTGTGCTCCAGGGCACAGATATTTTGCCTTCGGATGAAGAGGACATGGTGTACGTTCACAAGGTCCAGGAGGACGTGGGGGAATGATGACGGACCGAGGACGACCATGTGGGCTCTGGGCCCAGCAAGCCTACCTCCTGGGCACCTCCCAGGGAGGTGTTGCTGGACTTCCTGTCCACTCTCCACACGCTTGTGTTGGAGATGCAGAAGAGGATGCCAACGGCAACCCCGGGCCCACCTCTGGCAAAGTAGAGGAGGCAGTACCCCATGCCACCTGTTAGTGAGAATTCTCAGAAATGTGCTAATTCCCTCCAGCTTGGAGACCCCCAGTAACTTTGCTGGATTTTGAGGACTTGAATTTTTTAACCTGGAGTGTGACCCTTTTTGCCACTCATGTATTTTAATGTGAATTTTAACGGTTTCTTTTGGTTATGGAGTCTGACAAACTCCATAGGCATCATCTTTTACATTGTGACACTGCACCTTCAGTGCAGTGGCACAGGGAAGTCTTTCAGATTTCCCCAAGGTTTAAAAACCTTCTCTGGGATAAACTGTTTCGCAGAGCAGTAAGGTGAAATTGACTTTACTTACCATTGTTACTTTCTAGACCCAACACGCACTATCTTACAATAGAGTGCCGGACGGGTTACTTGGGTCCTTCTTCACAAAGCTTTTTCCAATTGTGTTTTGCCATTATAAAATGCTTCTGTGAATTAGGCTCTAAGTACGCTCTGTGCTTAGATCCTCATGCAACATTTTTTGTTACCCTTTACTCATTGAATGGCTGGTGGCAGTGGTTTCATTTGAGCTACCATGGTTTGTATTTACCACGGGCTGCGTTCGCTGCTCCGATAAAGCAACCGCGGGAGCCATCTTTTTCAAAATGGCGCAGGAGCCACCTTTGACAAAATGGCCCGCAGTCTTTTTTTCTTTTTTTTTTTTCGCCATTTGTTTGTGGAAAGGTCCTTCTAGAGATTTTCTCTGCGTGCAAAACCAGGTTTGGGCTCTGTTAATTTTGCCTTTGGCAGGATTCAGGAGTGAAGCCTGCCTCTGGCTCCAGAGTGTCTGGGGGTAGGCAGGAAGTGAGTGAGGTGCCCGAAACTCCCTGTGCTTAGTCTCCTAGGAGACCCAAATGCACTCTGGTGTGATTGGCTGGCTGTCTGGCAAGGACATCCACCTTGCTGGGTGTGTGACAGGCTGGAATTAATGGGAGAGAACTGAATAAAAGGCGAGTCTTTTTGCTTGGAAGGCAGAGTCGACCCCTGGATGAAGGAACTAAAGAAGAGCTTGACGAGGACGCCTGCTGCAACTCCTGGACCATTGGTTTGTCCGGTGATGCCCTGCTGCAGTGCCAAGTTCGCATCAACAGAGAAGCCCCTGCTAGGACTTCTTCTCCCCTTGAGTTGGTAGGACCAATCAACTTCAAAGTAAGCCACCTGAACATCCATCTTGGAGCTGCTTGAATTTCCAGAGTTGCTGCTGGATACTGTATAGCAAGGGAGAGGAACAACGGATTGTGTGTGTTAATTTAAAGCTGGCCTAGAGCTTTTGGAAGATCCTCCGGACTCCCAAGAAGCAGGACTGACCAGGCCTGAGCCCCCTCAACAGAGTGCGGGACCCCAAAAGCAAGGAAAGTCCACCTCAACAGCCAGGAACCCGCAGTCCCGGGAGGATAGCTCAGCGGCAGCGTGCGCGTCTTGGAAGCAAGACGACACAAAGCAACAACAGGTTCGATCCCTGTGTCCGCGCTTAGAAACCTCTGGGTGTTTAAGCGCGTTATAAATACGTAACTAAGACAAAAAAAAACCACAATTACGCAACTAAGAAAAACAAACCATTCCTTTAAAAGCGCCTCGATGCCTGTGGGCTGTGTGAGCGCTATATAAAATGTTAAATAAATAAAATAAATAAATGAAAAAAGTGTTGCTATTTGCGGTAGACGAGAGGCGCTGAAGCGCGAAACAGCCACTGAAAGTGAAGTTTGCCGGTTGCAAGTTTTGACCGTCCTAGTGCATTGCAGGAGTCCCCCCTCCCCCTACGTCCTCACTCTTGTCCCCATGACTGAGGCCTAGGAACAGTGAGATCTGCAGAGCTGCATAGGAACAGAACTCACCAGCTGCATATTTTCTTTATTGCTAAGGTACTGTAAAACAAGTCTAAGAGAACTTGCCTCTTGCGGTAGAAGTGCTTGTGACTTCCACAAGTCATCACCTTGTGGCTCTACATTTGAGTCTTCTTCTCATCAAAGACTCACTTGTGCAAAGACTTTTCCATTTACTTAACAGAAGTGCTTTATCCTACTCAAGACTTTTGCCTATTGTCTTTGGCTTAGCCTATTGAATTGTATGACACTTCTTGAAGGATCCAAAAGTATTTGCCCCGCTTAAGAATATTTGTGATCTCTTGTGTTCTAATAACCTTTGCATTTTACCAACTTCTAAAAGTATTATAAATGCCAACACTAAGATATTAATTTCCCTGGCACCCTAGTTATTGAAGTCACCTGTGGGTGTAGGTTGTGTCTGTGGGCCATCCCAGAAGGGTCTTTACTGATTTAGAAACTAAGTGTACAGTATTATATATATATATATATATATATATATATCATATTCGCCGGGAAAAGGTTGTGGTGACATATAGGTGACAATATATATAGGGGCAGGCGGGGGTGTCCCCTGCATGTTCCATGTAGTAATGTCCCCACAAAAATCGGCAATTTCTTTTTTTATTCCTTCATGGCAAAATTGTTGAGGGGGTATTATTACATGGAACCATTGAAGTGTATTTGTGTTACTATTATATTGCTCCCTTCTGAAGAAGACTTTAAAACTGACTGATAAATGAATAATTTTTTATGCAAGAAACCTTGAGTGTAAGTTTATTTGAATACCTGTAACTGAATCTTTGTGTAACTCCACTACAGCACACATTTGCCCTCTTGACATGAGCCTGGCTGCTCAACACACTACCAAAACTGTGTAGTACAAGCTTATACCAAAGGTTGGGTTGCCTATACCTGTAGTCAGAGTTGTGTGTAGTGGTCCCAGAGGGTACTGCATACAAACTTTGCCTAAAACCCCCTAATCACATGCTCCCTGGCCCCCAAGAGATGCGGGGACGGACACGGGGCAGTGTTTTCGTGCCACTGAGCGGGTCTGTCGAACGAAGTGGGATAGTTTTCCTCCGACGCCCACGCGTCGGACCTCTTCCAGCTGACGCCAGAAGAGACCCAACTGGAAGGGTTCCTGTACTAGCCCTGAGAGGCTAAAAGCAAGACCATTCTGGCAGTGCCTCTCCTAGACTAAGTTTGGGATGAGGGCCTGGTGCTGATAAAGAATCCTGCTCCAGCGAAAAGAGAACGGCTTAAGTAGTAGTACCAGGTGTCGTAGTCCACAACCATGTGCCTGCTATCGCAGCCTTCCCCAGACTCTGTCGTCTCGGAGGCTGCAAGGAAGAAGTCCTCAAATCCATAGTATTGAGCCTCAGTTCTCCCGGACAGCGAGGGCAAGAATTTGGACGACATGGGCCGAAAGGTTCTACTCAGTGGCAACGACAGTCCAGGCAGCAAATGCTCTTGCGATCCTGGCCAGGTATGACAGGGAACTGTGGTACAAGATGGCCCTGTTGCTGGAATTTCTCCCTGACAACAAGCGGGTCGAGTTGCTGGAGATCCTCTAGAAGGACATGGTGGCATCGGACCATGGCATCACTGTGGTCTTGGACATCGTAGACACAGGGCTTTGCCAGATGGGGAATGGTGTCTGCCTCCGTCGTCTTGGCTGGTTGAAAGCCACCAACTTTTGGCAGGAATTCAGACTAGGGCCGGGGATTTGCTGTTTGTTAGGGAGAATTCTCAGAAATGTGCTAATTCCCTCTACCTTGGAGACTCCCAGCAACTTTGCTGGATTTTGAGGAGTTGATTTTTTTTTTTCTTCCCCTGGAGAGTGAGCCTTTTCTCCCACTATCTTGATGTGTGTTTTACTCTTGTATTCTTTTATTTTGGAGTTTTAGACAACTCCATAGGCATCTTTTCATTTGTGTCACACAGCACCCTCATTGCAGGGACACGGAAGCCTTTTAGGCTGTCCCAAGGTTTAAATACCTTCTCTGGGATAAGCTACCGTTTCCCCGAGAAAATAAAGTGAAATTGACTTTACTAGTCTTTCCAAATTCCTAGACTCAGCACACGCTTTTATTTTTAAAATTTTTTATAGGACATTTTATTGAATTTTTGTGAGAATGCACAACAACAATGCAATATTCAGTGATAAAGACAATACATTTTGATCCACCGGCTAGAGCTGTTTCGGTAGATATGGCAATGTTCTGATATGTCAATGTCTGTGCGTTTTCCCACCCTCTTAAGATGCCCCATGTGCCCTGAACCCTCCTCCTCTACAATTTAATAGTTCACACCGCCTTGAAGCCATCTTGTTAATGGGGGTCTTCTAGTAAGAGCTGGGAACTTTTCTGCATACTCCATAAATGGCGCCCATACATTTAGGGGATTTTTCAGGTGGCCAGAGCGAATTGCTGTGACCTTTTCTTCAATAGCAATCTCCCAACATTTAGACCACCATAGTGCAGTCAAGGGGCCGTCTGAATTTTTCCAAAGCCGTGCCATTGTGATCTTTGCTGCCAGCAGGAGGTGCGTACACAGGCGAGGGAGAAGGCCTGAGAGTGGGAGCCCTCCTCCCCCCGTTTCACCCAAGAGAATTATTCCAGGGTCCCAAGGGATGGATAGCCCGGTGATTGCCTTGATGTGGTCGGTTATCTCTCCAGTAACCCTCTGCTTTTGGGCAGGACCAGACCATGTGGAATAGAGTACCTCGGGCAGAGCACCCGCGCCAGCAGTCCGCAGGAATTTAAGGGTTGGCCTTGTTTAGTTGTGACGTAATACCTGTAGCAGATTTTATAGCTCCCTTCCCTGTTCGTGATACACTGCATGCTTTTATGTAGTCTAGTCCAGATTTTCCCCCAATCCTCCGTCTATATGCCGGCCCAGGTGTTACTCATATTCAAGCATATCTTTCTTTTTTAGAGGAGTCTGTTCTATCCAGGAGAAGATAGAGCGCTGAGATCCTTCCTCTCGTGGTTGTGGATAGTTCCAACGCTGTTAAGTCTCTAGCGCTTTTCTCCCTGACTCCCCTGTGGGACAGCCAGTGCCGAATCTGGGCATAATGGAACCTTTCCTGTTCACCCACCCCCAACTTTACCTTGCATCTCTCGAACGTTATGGGGATCCATCCATAACTTTTAATAGTCCCCCCTTCTTTCCAAGGTTCAAAGCCAAGTGGCAGATTTCCTGGCAAGAATTCAGAGTTGTTCCAGTTGGGGGTGGGTGGGCCTAATGTACCCCGAGTGACCCATTTCCGTGCTGCGGCTGTCCAGTTGCGGGCGGTTGTGCTTGTTGCTGCCAGGGGGGCCCCCATTTATCTGAGGCTTTATGCTTGGTAGGTCCGATGGGTGAACCGGGCACCCAGCCTCCTCCAACTGTTTCCACAGCGGGTGATACTCCGCTTGGGCCCAAGTGTATGCATGGGAGAGTTGTGCTGCATGGGCGTACCTAGCCATGTCTGGGGACTCCCAACCCCCTAGAGCCCTCCCACGAACCATGATTTTCCTGCTATTCGTGGCATAAACCCCCCCCTCCACCCCACGCCTACCCCCACCCCACCCCACCCCACCCAGACAAATTCTTGTATTTTCCTCTGCAGGGAGATCAAGTCAGTACTTGGGAATTGAACTGGAAGTGCTGTGAGTGATACAACCACCTGGGGATTAGATTCATTTTTAAAGCTGTGATCCGCCCAACCCAGGAGATTTCCTGGACCTTCCAGCGCTTTAGGTCTCGCGGAATTCGCTGAGCAGCTGCGGGAAGTTGCTTAGATATAGGCATGATGGATCTTCGGTGATCCGTAGTCTGAGGTATCCAATCGATTCTTTAGCCCAGGGGATTGGCATCAGGGGACTAAGGATAATTGGTAATTCAACCAATACCTGGCAACTCTCGCCCACTGCATTGCCATTTTCTGCTCAAATTTCCAGTGCTACGCTGACACGCAACTCATTTTCAAGCTGCCCTCTCCCACCTCCTCTCCCTCTCTAATCTCTTATTGCCTAACTGCAATTCAAGATTGGTGTGCCGCCAATAATCTTTGTCTGACTGCCAGCAAGACAGAGATCCTCCTCATCGGCACACCTTCACCATCCATACCCCTGAATCTCTGGTCGGCCTCCCTTGGCCCTCCTCCTACCCCCACCTGCGATGCTAAGAACCTCAGGGTCATCTTTGACTCCACCCTTTCCTTCTCCGCCCCCATCTGAGGTCTCTAAAAAGTCAAATCTCTGACTGCACCTCCTCAGAGGTACTCTGCCTTTACTCTCCTTCCCCCAGAAGCTCATGGTATCTCAAGCTCTGGTTCTCTCTAGCTTGGACTATTGTAACAGCCTCTTTCTAAATCTACCTGCTTCTACTCTCTGCCCTCTGCAACTAATCCAGAACAGGACTGCGAGACTTGTCCTTGGCCTCAAGCCCTGGAATCGTATCTCTCCAGCTCTGAAATCTCTCCACTGGCTCCCAGTGGATGCAAGGATTAAATTCAAAACCCTCAGCATTGTCCTCAAGGCTTTCTGGGGCCTGAGTCCAAAATACATTCCGCTATCCCTCCGCAAATACCTCCACTCTCAAGCTCTTCGCTCCTCTACCTCCAACTCAGGGTCAGTCGTTTTTATAAGAAACGAGCTGGTGGTAGATCTGTCTTCGGCTGGGGTCTCCCTCTGGAACAGCCTCCCTGCCACTCTAAAACTTGAGGAGAACCATCTCCGGTTCCGGAAGCACCTCAAGACCTTCCTCCTTTTCTTCTGCATTCGCTCCCCCTCTCCCCTGCTGATCTGTTCTCTCTTGGCAACGTGCACCTGGCCACCCTCTGTCTTTTCGGCCCAGGTACCTGCTCATCCTGCCATCCTCCCACACTGCCTCCGGCCACCCCTTGCACTGGGGTCTGTATCTGTACCCATACAGCCCCCCCCCTGTTTCTTCCTGCACTTATCAGACCTTCCCTGTCTGCTGCCATAAACCTAGCACTTGCAAATTGCTGGCTGCATTACCACTGTTTGTTGCCTTTATTATTTATTTATGGTTATCGGTTTCTCCTCTACTTCGCACTTTCCACCTCTCCCCCCTTCCATGCACTTTTCCCCTCCCCCTCTCCCATGCACTTGCGCGTTCTCAATGTCACTGGGCCTAGTAAGATCGCTGTTTTGTTCTCCCCTGTTCCCCTCCCCTCCCTTGCCTTGTCGCATTCTGAAACACTTGTGTACGAGCGCGATAGAAATAAAATATCAATCGCTCTTTGCTGCTTGGAGGGATTAATTGCTAGTGCTGAGGTTTTGTCTAGGTTAACCCTGAACCTGGAGACCACCCCAAAATCTTCGATTTCCGCCCAAAGGACCCAAGGGAGGCAACCAGATCCATTGCTGTTACCAGGAGCAAAAATCGGAGGCGAGAGGGGACACTCCTGCCGAGTTCCCCTAGTTATGCTTATTGCTTCTGAACTGGTTCCATTGACCCAGAGCTGCGTGGTGGATGTCTGGTAATTGGCCATTACCCATTTTATGAAATTGGGGCCGATGCCGTAGTGCTCCAGTACACATCGAATATACCCCCAATCCACTCGGTCAAAGGCTTTGTGTGCGTCTAGCAATCTGACTGCCATTCCCACCCCCTTCCTATGGGCACTTTCGATGAGGTCTAGTGTGCGCCTAATGTTGTCATGAGTCCCCCCCTTGCTGGTATAAATCCTGTTTGGTCCCGATCTATCATGTTTGGGAGAGTCGCCCCAGCCTACTTGCCAGGATCTTTGCGAAGATTTTCCATTGTTCATTAGGGTTATCGGCCGATAATATGCAGCCTGCTCGGGGTCTTCCCCGTTTTATGAAGTAGAACTGTGAGCGGCTTTTCCGGTTACCAAGAAGGAGTTAAACAGGGCTTACATGTGTGGGGGTGGGGGTTCAGGATACTCGCGTAACTTTTATAGAATTTTGTGGATAAGCCGTCCGGGCCCGGCGCCGTGTTCTTGAGATTTAATGGCTTCAACAGTTTCTTCATCTGTAATAGGTACTTCCAGGGATGCTAGTTGGTCTTTGTTTTGAGGCTGGGTAGGTTGTAGGTACTCGGGTAGGCCGGCTAGAGGTGTAGGTTGCCCAGTCATTATTGCTTTATGGTATCTTACCAGTTCCCCAATTTTATTCGCCTCTGTGTATTGGGCCTTGCCATCGGCCCCTTTCAGCCTAAGGATATTGTTCCTGCTTTGTACCTTTTTTCAATTTGTATGCTAGCACCAATTTGCTTTATTCCACTTGCTATGGTAAGTGTTTTGTAAAGGCTAATGATTTGGCTGTGCGATCAGCGCAGTGCATTTCCAATGCTATTTTGGCTTTTTCAGGGCCCTTTCGGTTTTCCTAGAACTATGGGATTTCAGCTCCTTTTCCTCAAGTTTGGCTGCTGCAATATTCGAGACCCGTCTCTGTTCCGCCCCTGAACTGATTAGGGCCCCTCTAACTACTGCTTTAATGCATCCCATATAATGATTGCGGGTGAGTCAGCGGTCGAGTTTTCCCTAAAGTAGTTGGTTATCGTTTCTCCAATTTCCCTTCTGATGCAATCGTCTAACAGTATGGAATCATTCAATTTCCAATGCCTCTGAGGAGGGTGCTTTTGTCACGTTATTCTGAGATTTGCAGTTACCGGGGCATGATGAGAGATCATACATGTGTGAATCTCTATTTTGTTTAAGCAGGGGTATAGGACCGCGGAGACTAATACAAGGTCAATTCTTGAGTATCCTTTATGTGTGCAGGAGTAGTGGGTGTAGTCTCTTGATGCCCCATTGGCCAGCCTCCATGCATCGACCGTTTTGGTTTCCCTGAGCAGCTTTGTCCAAGTGGGTTTCTGATGACTCGTTGGGCGACTCTCTGCGTCAGAAGGAATCTGTGTCCCGGAGTGGTTCCCGCCACTCGTCTTCCTCGTCCCGGCACTCAAAGCGCTGTCACCGGTCGCCTTCCCTGTCCTCTTCGGAGGGTGGGGGCCTCGAGGAAGGTTACGTGCCCTACAAAGTCCTCGACTCCAGAGGAATGGGCGTCTAAGAAATCCATGATGGCGATTTTTCAATCGCAGGACACTGGTCCGGTCGTGCCTTCTGTCGAAGCCGGCCAGGATCGGTCTTGTTCCATGGCTCGCACACCTTCGGGCTCGAGTTCACGATGCGACTCACATCGGGAGCTGTTGAGGTCCCATACGGACAAGGAATCAAAAGGTTGCAAGAGACGTGTCTCTAGGTCCCGGTCCTCGTCCCAGCAAGACCGCAGCTACCTGTGGAGGGCTCAGGGCCGGCGTCGACTCGATCGGCGCTGTGTCCGTCCGACTCAGATGTCGATGCTTTGCCCTCATACCAGCCCATGGTGCCGTCGACGCCAAAGCCTTCGGCGCTCCAGACGTCGAGGTTGTCGATGTCTAAGCCTTCACTTTCAGCGTCTTCGGGGATTTTTTTCTCTGTGCCTTTGGAGTTCCCGGACATCGTGGATCCTCCGAGGAAGGCTTTGTCGAAGTCTGTGGGACCAGTTGTGGACTCCAGGCCCTCTTCTGGCACCAGACCTGGGTTTCACCTTCCTCTGGCTGGCATTTACAAAGAGGAAGAGAGGTCTGAGTTTGAGGACCCTGGGGTATTGGATGAGGCGCCACAATTTTCTGGTGACGGTCAGTTGGAGGAGTTGAGACAGCCCCTCCATTATGCCAATGGGTTGGATACTTCACCGGAAGTGGGCTTTGGTAAGCCTGAGCCTGTGGCTCATGCAGAGTATTCATACAGAAGGCTTATGTCATGGGTCTGAGTATCTCGGTTGGTCCAGTCCTCCTGAAGACTTTGTGCAGGACGATCTGACGGACATTTTGGATCAGGGTCCGTCCTCTAACCCGGTTTTGCCTTTTCATCCTTCCTTGCATAAAAGGGTGGCTGCTGCTTGGCAGTCTCCGGGTTCTCTTCCGGCTGTGAATAAGACTTTGACCAAGAAATACTGCCCTTCCGTTAGCGACCCCAGCTGTTTATCTACTAAACCCACTCCTGAGAGTTTGGTGGTTCAGGCGGCTACGGGCACTTCGAGGCAGGCGGCGTACGCTTCCATCCCTCCTGATAGGGACGACAAGCGTTTACACACACTCTGTGGAATTATTTCTTTTGCGGCTGACCGTATTCCCGAGGGGGAAGAAAGGGATGGTTTCCTTGCTATCGTGCAGGATGGCAAGGACGCCATGTGTGAGGCCCTTCAGTTGGGTTTGGATATGGCTGACAGTGTGAGACGGTCCATAGCTGCGAGCACAATTATACGCAGATTTGCTTGGTTGTGGAAGTCCGGGTTTGCTCCGGATGTGCAAAGCCGTCTTCTGAACCTGCCCTTGATGGCGCACATTTATTTGGCAGCAAGGCTGACGAGAGCCTTACAGACCTCAAAAGCTACTGCAAAATCTTTAAGCGCCGCGGTGCGTCAACCTCTGCCTTTTTCGTCCTACGGGACAGCCGCGGAGGGGAGGTTCAGTTCGTTTCTACTCCTCTTGTGGTAGAACGAGAGGGGCTACAAGTCAAAGGGGGCAACAAAAAAGTTCCCATGGTCGGAGAAATCGTCATGCCAAAGCTGCTCAGGCAGTTGCCTCTTTGCCCTCAGGCACTGCCGCTTCTAAACAGTCGTGAGGCCATGTCCCATGGTTGGCAGGTTGGGGGCAGACTGTCTCAGCATCTCAAAGAATGGCGTGCCATTACTTCAGATGCGTGGGTTCCACAGGCTGGGCTTCTCTCTAAATTTCAAGAAGTCTCACCTGACACTACCCCAACAGCTCCAGTACATCGGGGCTGTGTTAGACAATCCTTGGAAGTGTTTGCCTCCCATGGTAAGGGCTCATCACATTGTGCAGATGCCCAGAGTCTCCTGGCTTTCAAATTCTTAAGGTTGCTCGGCCTCATGGCATCCTGCTTTTTTCTGGTACCAGAGGCCCGGCTGCGGATGAGGTCCCTACAGTGGGCTCTCAAGATGCAGTGGTCACAGTTCTCTGGCAGGATGTCGGATCCTGTTCAGATTCCACTCTGTCTCCCAGGATCTACTCTGGTGGGCCCACGAAGGGAACCTGATGAAAGGGGAACTGTTTTGGCAACCGTGGCCGAAGGTGACGGATGCTTTCCTCACAGGATGGGGGCGTGCATGCCAACGACTTGACCGGCAGCTGTCATTGGTCTCCGTCGGAGTCCAGACTCCACATCAGTTTGTTAGAGCTGAGGGCCATCAGGCTAGACATGAAGGTGTTTCTGCCCTGTGCGGGGGAAGAGTGTACTGATCATGACAGACAATACAGTGGCCATGCATTACCTCAACAGAAAGGGAGGGGGGGGTCACTTCTGCTGTTCAGAGAGGCAATGCAGCTCTGGTTCTGGGCCATTCAGCAGGAAATTTCGATCTTGGCAGTTCATCTGGCCGGAGACGAAAATGGAGCGGCGGACGCTGTGAGCAGACAGAGCAGTCTCCCACGAGTGGGAGTTGGCTCAGGAAGTCCTTCTGGAGTACTTCGCCCTTTGGGGAACCCCGTAAGTGGATTTCTTCGCCACCAGTGTCAACCGGAAGTGCGAGAGATTCTGCTCAAGGGAATTTCCTCCAAGAGGAGCCTTAGGAGACACATTTGTGGTGGATTGGTCATTCCCACTGCTGTACGTGTTTCCTTCAGTCCCCGTCATTCCTCAAGTGTTGCGGGGATTATGGAGGTTCGGTTCCCACATGATCCTCATTGCTCTGGATTGGGCCAGGAGAGCGTCATACCCGGACCTTCCGGAAATGTCCTTCTGCCCTCTACGCCGTCTTTCCCACCGAGAGTATCTGCTCTCGCACGAGGAGGAGTTGGGGGGAGGGCACGCGCTCAGGTTCCCCATCCAGAGGTCAAGACTCTCAACCTTCACGCTTGATATCTGAAAGGTTGAGTTATAAGGATTGGGACCTCCCAGGTGACGTGATGGTGCTTTCGGCCAGGCGGCCTGCAACAAAATCTCTGTACCTGTCATGAGCACTACTCCCGAGGAGCCAGGACTGGCCCAGCGCCCCCGGAAGCAGACCCTTCTTCCACATCTCCGGACCCAGCAGACCCCTACAGGGGCCCTTTGGACTGTGTCCTGGCGCCTTTGGCGCCAGGCTCATAAAGGACTTCAGTCCCGGCGCCATAGACGCTCGGCTCATATTGATAAACTGTGTAATAATGCTTGGGTGGACTTACCTGAGGCAGACCATGCTGCATACTTACCCAGAACAATCCAGTCTGGTTGAAGTCCCCAGCCATCAGGGCTGGGAGGAACTATTTCCTCTATTCAGGAACTCTTTTCTTACCTGGGTGGGGCCGGTGGAAGAACACACACCTGAAGCACTTCTCTGCTATTTAAACCACGCCCGATGGAATACACGTGCTTCGCGTTATTCTGCATCACCAGCAGCACGCTCACCGAGTCGGCTCCTGCATCCTGGCTCCTGACACGCCTGCCAGCACCCGGAACACCTGCAAACAGACAAGAAAAGAGAAGGCGAGCATTAGAAATTACTTACCGGAATCCGGCCTCAGCAATCCTACCTCTGACGATCCTGCAAAGGAAAGGTACAAGATTAGCAGCGCTCTCAAACGCTCGCAGCCGCACCGCCTTGCCTTACCCATCCGTGGCCTCGCCGAACTCCACCGCGGCCACGACGCCGGCAGCATCTCGGCACCTGAAAAAACAGAAAAAGACAGTCATTCGAGGTGCCCGCTCTAAAGCGGCCACATTTCTTCCACTTACGTGCCTCATCACGCGCGACAGCGGCTGTGTCGCCGGCAGCATCTTGGCACCTGTAAGCAGAAAAAGACAATCATTCGAAGTAAGCAGTCGCTTTTCTTTCACTTACCTTCCTCCACCGCGGCTACGACGCCAGCCACATCCCAGCACCTGCATAAGAGGAATACATGGTGAGCACTAACTAAGCACTGAGAACAAATACTCGCCAAGAGACTTACCAGCTTTAGGTTTCTGGGCCCCGGCTCCTGTGGAGAAAAGACACTCATACTTACGGCTACCGTAGGAGAAACGAAGGACAGTGTGTCCGCAACTATTTCCCATCCAGTGACGTAACTGGATTCTACGCACCCCTGCACCTGAAGCAGGATGGAGAGCTCATCTTTACAATACAAGGTGAGAGCTCGCAGAAACCAAGTTGGGGGTCAAGAAGAGTGAGAAACGGGAGATTGGTGGGAACACATATCCACCCCAGCTGGTAATCAATCCCTTTTCTTCCACCTGCAGAAAACTTACTCTACAAGCCAGGCAATCCAAATTCGGAGGCCCCGTCCAGAGCATCTTCCGGGCCCTGCGCCTCACGATAGAAGAAACGGTAGCAGTCCAGTTCGAGTCCGCGTCTGTGGGAATCAGGTGAGCGTTACAGTACCTTTGCCAGAAGTTCTGCGACTGGTGCATAGATCACAATGTTGATCCTTTTCAGTGCTCCATTCCTATGGTTTTGTCTTTTTTTACTTTCTTTGGCTCACAGGGGCCTCCAAGTGGTATCATTAAGGGTTACCTGGCGATGCTGTCTCTCTTTAAGCGCTCGTCTGAAGAATGTTGTTACTTTAAGATTCCTTTAATTTCACAGTTTCTTACAAGACTGACTAATGTATTTCTGCCGTCACCTTTCCAGGTGCCGGTTTGGGATGTGAATTTGGTTTTGAAGTTTCTCATGGGTGCTCCGTTTGAACCGTTGCACTCTTGTCCTTTGCGATTACTGTCCTTCAAGACTGTGTTCTTGGTTGCGGTTACTTCTGCTTAGAGTGAGCAAATTGCAGGCACTTTCATCTAAGCCACCCTTTACTGTGTTTGACAAAGACAGGGTTGTACTGCGAGTACGTCCCTCTTGTCTAACTAAGTTAGTTTCTGAGTATCATTTGAGCCAAAAGGTGATGCTTCCATCTTTCTAGCCTCCTCATCCTGGTAAGGAAGAGGAGCGACTCCATTGGTTGGATCCTAGGAGTGCTCTGAGCTTTTACATTTCTAGGATGTCTAGGGTCAGAGTGGACGATCAACTCTTTGTAGGATATGCTGGACATCGATTGGGCCAGGCTGTTACCAAACAGACCTTGTCCAGGTGGATTATCCTTACCATTACGGAGTGTCATCGATTGGCGGGTAATGACCCTCCTGATGGGTTGAGAGCTCATTCCACTAGGGTCATGGCTACTTCCACTGCCCTCCAGCAGGGTGTTCCTATTAGGAGTATTTGTGATGCTGTTACATGGGCTTCCATCCACACCTTTGTAAAACATTATTCCCTGGATACTATCCATGGTCAAGATATGACCTTTGAGAAGGCAGTTCTTTATTCCGCAATCTAATTGGGTACTCTAAATTCTTTTCCCGCCTCCATTTACTGGTACTGCTTTGGGAGTCTGTCAAAGATGTGGAATACGTTGGCGGACACAATCCATTCGAAGAACAAGTTACTTCTCCAGCATGGGGTCTGGCATGGATTGACATGCTCATGAATATTCCCCGTCATCAGGCTGGGAATCCTCGGTAAAGAAAAAAATCGGTATCAGTTTTGTTTCTGATCTGTCTTTCTTAGTAACCAATCAATGATCTCTGGGTCATACTGCCCCCAGCCAATGACTGCCCTCTCCCTAAGCCCCGCCCCTGGCAGCCATCCTCAGATTTTTACCGCACGTTCAAGTGTTGGGAGTCCTCGTGCTGTAGCTCTCGAGCTTTTGCTGCGTTTTTGTGCTTTTTCAGGAGAATGTTCTCATTTTTCAGTTAAATAGAGACTCAAGCTCCACCGTTTCTACATCCGATCAACGGGGACCCGTTTCGGGATTTTCTACGTCCCTCAAGGGTGAAGATTTCGTCGAGTTACGCTTTTGGAGGATTCCAGAAGTTCTGAGGCCTACCCCGGACATGGCCCAGGAGAAAGGAAGCTCGACGCCCGGGAAGCTGTTCAGGACCTGCCCTGGATGCCAGCTTCAGAATGTGTTCAAGGAGGACGAGCATTCGTTATGCCTCTACTGTCTCCATGAGGACAAGACACACGTGGAGAAGGACTGTGCGTTTTGTGGGAACATGTTGGAGCGGACCATGAAGTCCAAGCGGTCTTCTAAGTCCTGTGAGGGCACCCCAGCGACGGGGGCCCAACAAAAGGCCAAGCACCGCGAGTCCGAAGGCAACGGGAGCGCCGAACGGTCGGGCTCCTTGGCTGCCAGGCAGGGCGCATCCTCCCCGGCTCCATCAACCATGAGCCAATGCTCTGGCTCGGGTAAGAGGAAGTCAGAGAACCCGGCGAAGCTTCTGGAGAGGCCCCGGTCGATCTCGAAGACTCCGGCAGAGGGGGAGCGAGGCTCGGACCCGCCCCTCAAGGTGAAGGCCCCAGGCGTGCAGAAGGTGACAATGGCCTTAATTCACCCTGCTAAGACCTCGATTGAGGATGTCGCAGCGGCCCTGTCTCAACCTGTGGAGGCTACGCCAGTGGAGACAACCTCAGGATCCAGAGTCTCCCTGCCACCGCGGAGGGAGTCCTCTTTCAGGCCCTTCGAGAAGACCCCCACGAAGTACCCGTTGGAAAAGGAGTGGGAGGGGCAGGTGGCCATCGTGGATACGGACCCGACCTCTGAAGAAGCTCATCGAAGTCGTGGAGGAGGCCCAGCCCATCGGGAGGGATCCCGATGAGGGCGATGACGAGAGCGACGGTGTCGCTGACGAGGTTCCACAAGAGCCCTCGCACCCGTCGTTTCCCTTGCCGCAGGACACTTCGGCGGCCATTTTGTCAGCGATTCAGTCCTTCTGCTCGGAGATGAGGACAAGGTTGCCCCTCCCCTCGATGGAGGAACCTGAGCCTGACCCGACGGGGGAAGCGAAGCCGGGACCTTCGGAAAGTCCACCGCATAAGAGGACGCATCCTCCGCCATCTCTTCCACCTCTGCGGCCGGCTCTGCCTTCCCCCCGGTCAACTACCCACGGGGTGATACAGGCATGGACACGGCTACGACAGGTACAGATGACGACGGAGGCGACGATGAGACGTGTCCCCCGTCGCCCCCCCTGCTCAGGCGTCCTCGCCCGACCAGATTGGATCCTTCATGCCATGATTTCCAGGGCATCCGAGCTCTTCCAGCTCTGCCCCAAAGAGAAGAAAAAGGAATGGTTCCTTTACCAATGGCACAAAGCTAAAAGGAAGACGGTCCTCGCCGTACCACTTCCTGATGACATCTGGGATGAGGGGCTCTCCCTCCTCAAGAACCCTGCCACAGCGCCTGCAAAGAGGGACCGGTACGACAAGAAGTACCGGGTCCCCGACGCTGCCCTCTTGTGCCTTCGGGCGTAACCTGCCCCGGATTCGGTCGTCTCGGCGGCGGCAAAGAAGAAAGCCTGGGGGGGGGGGTGGTTGGCATTGGCCTTGACATCAACTTCCCCGCCAGACGGCGAGGGCAGGAAGCTGGACACGATGGGACGACGGGTCATCTCATCTGCAGCGACGACTATCAAGGCGGCCAACGCCCTGGCTATCGTAGCCCCCTACGACAGGGAGTTGTGGTTCAAAATCGTCCCTCTATTGGACTTCCTTCCGGACGCCAAAAGGGCTGAGGCCATTAATCTTACAGGAAGGTCAGATTGCTTCGGACCACACCATCACGGTGGCAACGGACATCGCAGACACCGGTTTCCGTCAGTGGGGCAACAGCGTTTGCCTGAGGCGATGAGGATGGCTCAAGGCGACGGATTTCCGCCAGGACGTACAAACCAAGGTTTTGGACATGCCCTTCTACGGGAACAACCTGTTTGCGAAGGCGGTTGACGAGTCCCTTCAGGCTTACAAGACAGACACATAGACTGCCCAGGCACTGGGAGTGCTCCAGCAACGACGGCCGTCCTTTCGGAGTGCCGGAGGCAGACGAGGTGCCTCCAAGGGATCCGGCAGTGGCTCCTCGACATACTGCCAAGCGACAAGATCTTCATCTCAGGAGGCCTACAGGGGATGCGGCAAGTCAGGTGGTGCCCGTCGTCGACAGGGAGGTCAAGGAGGCAAGGCGGCCTCCAAACAAGATTGAACCGACCGTGGGGTCGGGCCCCCACCGAAGCACCCCGGTGCGAGGCCGGCTGACGAGGTTCGTCAGCGTGTGGGTGTCCATCTCCACCGACCGTTGGGTGCTGGACGCCCTGGCCCAAGGGCACGCCCTCGAGTTCCAGAAGAAGTGCCCACGCGTTCCACCCGTGGCCAGGAAGGAAAAATCACGTCCCTCAACTACTGTTGGAAGTAAGGGCGATGCTCAAGAAAGGTGCCATCGAGCCCGTCCCAAAGAGGCTTCGGGGCTCGAGTTTACTCAAGGTACTTCCTCGTAAAGAAGACAGGAGGATGGCGTCCCACCCTGGACCTGCGATGACTGAACAAGTACATCAAGGCACAGAAGTTCCGGATGGTCACCCTCCAGCACGTGCTGGGACAACTGGAGGAGAGCGATTTCCTGTCGTCGTTGGACTTTGAGGATGCGTACTTCCACATCCCCATTCTATAAAGACACCCGAAAGTTCCTCAGGTTCGTGGTCCAAGGGCAGCACTACCAGTTCAAGGCCCTCCCGTTCGGATTGAAGTCTGCACCCAGGGTGTTCACCAAGTGCCTAGCACCGGTGGCGGCGCGGCTGCGCCTGCAGGGGATCCACGTCTACCCCTATCTGGACGACCGGCTCATCCGGGCAAAGACAAGGGAGCTCACCGTGGAGCACACTGCGAAGACTGTCCAGCTGCTCACGGACCTGGGGTTCTCGATCAACTTTCGAAAATCCCACCTGGTCCCGTCGCAAGTCGCCCTGTTTCTGGGAGCCAAGCTCGACACAGTGGCGCGGCTGGCTTCGCAGTCGGAGGAAAGGAACAGGACCATCCTGGGCAAGGTCCAGCGTCTGCTGGCCACGGACATGGCCAGGGTAAGATCTATCAAGTCCCTCCTCGGGATGATGTCCTCCTGCATTTATCTGGTGCGCCTCTGCAGACTTCGGATGCGCCCCTTACAAGAGTTCCTCGACGCCCGCTGGGTCCAGTCGACGGGCAGCTTCGAGGACAGGATCCCACTCAACGAGACGTTCTGTCAGACGATCTGGTGGTGGGGTACCAGCTCTCCTCTGTCGGCGGGCACGGACTTTCAGACCCCAGCTCACCAGGTGACTGACGGATGCCTCCCTGGAAGGTTGGGGAGCGCACTCCCGAGATCTTCACGCGAGAGGCCTTTGGCTCCCGGAGGAGAAGTCACTCCACATCAACATCTTGCTCCGCGCAGTGTTCTGGGCCCTCAGGTCTTTTCTTCCGTCCCTCAAGGGCAAGGTGGTGAGGATCTTCACCGACAACACCACCACGATGTTCTACATCCGGAAGCAGGGCGGAACCAGATCCCCTGCCCTATCCAAGGAAGCCCAGGATCTGTGGCATTGGGCCGTTGCCCAAGGGATGTTTCTGGTGCCTTTTCATCTGGCAGGAATAAAAAACACCATCGCCGACTCACTCAGCAGAGAGCTGCGCTCGTGCCACGAGTGGGAACAACGCCAGGATCAAGTCGATCGACACGTCCGACGATGGGGCGAACCCCAGATTGATCTCTTTGCGACGGCGAAGAACTCAGTGCCGGAGGTTCACCAGCAGGTTCCCCCCGCCGAGGAGCATGGGCGATGTTTTCTCGGTCCCCTGGGACGGCCTATTTCTTTATGCGTTCCCTCCGTTGCTGCTCCGGCTCATCAACCAGCTCAAGAGCTCCCGGTGCAGGATGATCCTCGTCGCACCGGCGTGGCCGAGACAGATCTGGTTCCCGAACCTTCTGGACTTTCCAGCGTCCACACCAGTCAAGCTGCCGACGGACGCAGATCTTCTCTCCACAGAAGGAGGCGCCATTCTTCATCACAACCCTGAGTCCCTGAACTTGCAGGCCTGGCTCCTGCAGCACTAGAGTTTGGAGGGTACGACATCCCAGCCGACTACAGAGAGGTTCTTGCAAAGGCCAGGGCGTCCTCAACTCTCAAGTGCTACGGACATAAATGGAAGAGGTTCTCTGTCTGGTGCTGTGCACAGAAGATTAACCCTCTGCGGATTATGGCCCCTCAAGTATTGCCGTACCTACTGTCGTTGGCCAAGGCTGGACTAGCTCACGCTTTCATCAAGATGCATCTGGCCGCCATCTCACGATAGACCAGAACTACAGGACGGGCGTCCTTGTGGTTTCATCGGCTGGTGAAGGAATTTATGAAAGGATCATTCCGATGATTCCCGCCGGTGAAGGCCCTCGCCCCGGCGTGGGAGCTCAACGTGGTGCTGACCAGGCTCACTGGGGCCCCATTTGAGCCTATGCATTCGGCACCGTTGAAGTTTGAGTTTCTGTCGTGGAAGACAGCATTTCTCGTGGCCATCACCTCCGCACAACGAGTGGGAGAGACCCAGGCCCTATCTTGCAAGCTACCATACTTGATTTTCCACGACATGAGGGTGGTGCTGAGGACGCACCCCTCCTTCATGCCCAAGGTGCCGTCGGACTTCCACCTCAACGAACCCTTGGTGTTGCCAGTTTTCTTCCCGCCGCCTTCGTCGCCGGCTGAGAGGACTCTGCACTCGCTGGACGTAGCTAAAGCGCTGAAGTTCTACGTGGACCGCACGAAGAGTTTTCAGAAGACATCACAGCTGTTTGTAAACTTTGGACCTGTGAATCAAGGGAAGGCTCTCTCGAAGGCTTCCATTTCCAGATGGCTCTCTGGCTGCATCATGCACTGTCACCGGTTGGCAAACCGACCACTGCCCGGCCGTCCGAGAGCCCACTCGACCAGAGCGATCGCTGCTACCACGGCGTTCCTACTTGGTGTGCCCCTGCTCGACATCTGCAGGGCTGCGACGTGGAGGTCGACGCGCACCTTCACAAGATTCTACTGCATCGATCGGGACTCCAGGGAGGAGTCCAGGGTCGGCCAAGCAGTGCTGCGCAACCTGTTCGCTTAAGGTGAGCATGGAGAGGAGGTAAGAGATGGTTAATGTTGAGTTTTTTGTATTGCTTAATGTTGAGCATGTTGCCAGCTCCCGTGGTTTCTGCATGTGTATACTGCTATGTATTCTTATATTCATGAGCATGTGAATCCATGCCAGACCCCATGCTGGAGAAGGAACAAGTTACTTACCTGTAACTGTTGTTCTCCAGCATGGGTCTGGCATGGATTCACATGCAAACCCTCCCTCCTTCCCCTCTGCGGCTCTTCACTTGGCCATACTGCCACTTTACGTGCTACCAAATCTGAGGATGGCTGCCAGGGGAGGGGCTTAGGGAGAGGGCAGTCATTGGGTGGGGGCAGTATGAACCAGAGATCAGTAATTGGTTACTACTAAAAGACAGATCAGAAACGAAACTGATACTGATTTTTTCTTTACCGAGAATTCCCAGCCTGACGACGAGGAATATTCATGAGCATGTGAATCCATGCCAGACCCATGCTGGAGAACAACAGTTACAGGTAAGTAACTTGTTCCTTACCAACTGGTAACATTCTTTCGACTGGATGTTCCTCCAAAGTATTCCGCATCGCCCTCCCAGCCTGCCCCTCAGGAGAATTTCCTATGCGATTGCAGATTCCGTTTCCGCAAGGCTAAGTGCAGTCAAGCAGGCATGAGACTGGTGCCACACGTTCTGAGGGCAAAAACTTAAACTGAGGCTACGGGTGCCATGCGTCCCATTTGTAACATCCTATGACGTGGTCCATGAAGGAGGCCCTCGTGGGAAATGGATCTGACAAAAGAAAGCACTCTGCCGAAAAAGTTTCCGAAGTGCGCAGCTTTGGACATTACATGTCAAAGATGTGGAATAGGTTGGAGGAACATCCAGTTGAATAAACGTTACCAGTTGGTAAGTAACTTGTTCTTCTCTCCTGCTCCGGTTCTGTTCTCGTGTAGTCCTTCGTCTATGCCGGATCATTTGGGATTTGTATCTCTTTCCTCTTGCGAATGTAGTTTTGCTAGGGTGGATCCCCATTCTCTGAAGTGTCTGGGACTGTTGGGACTGGTGTTTCTACTGCGACTCCTTTTCGGTCCGGGCACTTCAGCGTCGTCTTCGTTGGTGGGAGCAAGTCTTCCAGCCCGTTCCTCCACCGCATTTTCAACTCTTCATCCAGGGAAAGAAGAGATGCCCGGTAAGTTACTTTTCAGGGCACCCCGGCCGGGGGACTCCTTCCCGGGGTCCTCCAGGTCCGGGAGGGGCTTTAAGAGATCTGCTACCTGGGTTTTCCCCGAGGTGCCCCGCAGGCCTAATAGGCATATCGGGGTTTTCTCCGAGGGTTCCCGCGAGGGGCCTACCGACACCAGATTACGATCTGAGGTTCACCAATCTGGTGCGAATAGTCAGCCCAGTCCTTCTGAGGCGTTGGGTACTGGAGTTCGCTCTGAGGTCTCCGTGTCTGGAGCTTCCCATACAGACACCAGGTTCTCTGTTCCGAGGTTCCTCTTTTTGAGGCTAAGGTGTGTACTGAGATACCCATCAAGGTCTTGTCTGTGAGGTGGATTCCGCGCTCGCGGTTCTGTTGAGGGGGCAAAAGGAGAGATCTCTGACAGTAACTCTTCTGTTACCCGCTTTGTAGAGGTTCCTCTCTTGGTGGCCAATTCAAGGGGCAGGATGTCCAGTAAACATCCGAGGCCCCATAGTACCGGCTCTGCCGAGGATCCTTGTGTCAAGGCTAAAGTTTCGATCAAGTCCCCTGAACAGTCTGTGGAGATGCCTGTCTCATCCACCCATGGGACGCAGTTCTCCTCAGATGTTAACAAAATGGCGGCCCTTTCTGGGTGGTCTACGGCGGCCATTTTGGATACTTCCCTTACACCCATGCTATCGACGGCGGGTACTAGGAACCTTCTTTTTGGTGAACCGTTTTCACGGGTCAGTGTGAACCCGTTCTGCCCTTCTTATGACTGGCGAGCTCGAATGCCACTATTGCATACGGTCTCGCTTCATGGCAGCCTCTTAGTCAGAAGATGCTTTTTTCGTGAATTTTTAGAGACTTATGCACTCTGACCCCATATGGGAGTACTTTAAGGGCCTTTCTTGTAGCTCTGGCACCAGGGTTTCCCCTGAGGTGCCCCAAGGGCCTATCAGGTGTACCGGAGGTTGCTCAGAGGGTTCCGACGGACCTGCCAGTACCAGACATTGTCCTGGGTTCACCATCACAGTACTAAAATTAAGCCCAGTTCGGCTGGGTGCTGGGATACCAGGGTTAACCCTAAGGTCTCTGTTTCTGGATCTTTCCCCGCTGTAACCACGTTGAAATCTGAGCTTCCTCTTGTGGAAGCTAAAGTCTATAGCGACGGATTTGAGAGGCCTTTTCAGAGGGTCTTGTCGGTGAGGTAATGTCCTCAACCATCGCACGCTCAGGGTTGTGGTGGTACCAATTCTGTCGAGGGGGCAAAACAGGAGTCACGGACCGCATTCCCTCTGGTACCGGCTTGTCTGAGGTTCCTCCGTTGGAGGCCAATTTTGAAACTGGTTCGAACATGTGAGACCACCCAGTACCAGCTCTACCGAGGATCCTTCTAAGGCTAAATTATTAATTCAGTCCCCTGACTCTCCTGAGGAGGCAATTGCCTCAGCTAGGCCTGTGATTGGGTTCTCTTCAGGTGGTGACAAAATGGCGGCACAACCTGCGTGGCCTACGGCGGCCATTTTGGATACCTCCTTTACACCTACATTCTCAACGTCTGGTGCTGGGAGCATTCCTTTCGGCAATAGTAACCCGTTCCATCCTCCTTTTTTTGACGGCATGCGTGGGCTCTGCTGCCTCATACTGTCTTGCTCCCTCCTGCTTTTTTTCCACTGATCTATGTGGACCCGGCTCGTGGTGGACCCGCCTGGCAACCATCCTCTTTGTGTTCGGGGGGGGGGGGGGGGGGGGGGTTTGGGGTGGTAGGTCCCTTACAAGCAGTTTCTTCCTCTTCGACACCTAAGCCCTCGGCTGAGGATGAGTTTTTGGGAACGTTCAGATGCTCATGCACTCTAACCCTATGAACACGTATTTCAAATATCTTTTCACTCCTGTTCCACCCCTTCCCCAGCTGCTCCGATTCGGTTTTTCTTTTAAAACCTGCGGCGGTAGGCGTAGAGGACCAGTCCTCTGTTTCCGCCTCGTTGGGATGAGCCTTAAGTGGATGAGGGTGGCGATGAGCAGCCCCGCTCGGTGAGAGTATTCCATGACTGGTAGGTGCTTGTGTAGCTCTGTTAGCAGGGATTCCCCAGAGGTGCCTCAAGGGCCTAATAGGTGCACCAGAGTGTTCTGAGGGTCCCTCAGAGGACCTACCAAAACCTGACATGGTTCTGAAGTTCACCATTTGGGTGCTACGGTTCAGCTCAATTAGTCTTTGGCTCTGGATACCAGGGTTCGCCCTGAGGTCTCCATTTCTGGAGATTTCCACACTGATAATGGGGTACGCCCTGTGATCTCAGTTTCTGGTGTTTGTCACCCCGAGCCACGGCTCAAGGCCCCTCTTCAGGGAGCTACATGCCCCGGGTTAACACCCAAGGTTCCTCTAAATACAGTACAGACGGAGTTGAGAGATCTTCCAAGGGTCCTGTCTGTATGGTACATTCCTCAACCGTCCCACGCTTGGGGTTGTGGTGGTACCGATTCTGTCGAGGGGGCAAAGAAGGTGATCCGCAACAGGCCTTCCAGTACCGGCTCTAGAGGTTCCTCCATTGGAGGCTAATTCTGGGTCAGTTCCTAGGATGTCCACTAAACATTCTAGATCTGCTAGCACCGGCTCGGCCAGGGGGATCCTTGTTTCAAGGCCAAGTGTTTAAGTCCCCTGACTCCCGTGAGGGGACAGTTGCCTCATTTTCTCCTATGTCACAGTTCTCTTCAGGTGTCGACTAAATGGCGGCCCAACCTCCTTAGTCCACGGCAGCCATTTTGGATACCTCCCTCACAGCAACTTTCATGACGACTGGTGCTTGGAGCATTCCTTTTGGGGCTGAGCAGCTTTTTCACGCTGTGTGGACAACAAAGACCTGTTTGTCAGTCCTGGCGCCAGCTTCATATAAGGCCCCTTGTACACAGAGGTCAGGGTCCCAGACTCAGTCCCTCGAATGGATTGTGTCCTCCCACGTATTCTTCCTCTTGTGATAAATCGTTATCTCCAGCTTCGCTGCTTCGGAAAAAAAAAAATCAAGACAGAGGGCGCTGTGCTCGAGGTCGTGGCATCGATTGTCCCTCGACGTACTCCATACTCTGTCGACGTCACCGATGGTATAAATAGCTCGAGCCGCGCCCGTTGTTTCAGTCCGTTTTTCTGATCATTTCGCTATCGAACGGCACGCTTCTATTTTCTGTGAAGAAAATGTCATCTTCGACACCCAGGACTGGGTTCAAGAAGTGTGCAGATTGTGGATCTAAGATGTCGATCACCTATCCCCACCGGATTTGTTTGTTGTCTCGGTTTCAGTCACCGAACCGACGTGCGGGTCTTGCCAATCTATGACCGAGAAAGCTCTTCGTGAGAGGTAAACTGTCAATGGGGAGGGAGGCCTCAAAAAAGGTTTCGTCAAAAAGACACAAAGCGACTGATTCTAAGGAATCGGATCGCCATAGGCACTCGGAGATCTCGATCTAGGAGTAGATCGAGACACACTACGTCATCGCAAAAAATGAAGAGGAGACCTAGATCTCCATCTTCGTCAGAGTCGACCGAACAAATTCGTTGTCCGACTAAATCGGATTCTCCCAGTAAGTGGGAAGAATTCTGCAAAAAGATGGTTTTCGAGAATGCGGCCCCTACCCCCTCGAAAGACCCTCGAAAAAGCCATACCCCTAAAGTCGCTCCATTGGACGACAAAGGGAAGTCCAAGGCTACCACGGCAAAGTCCAGTAGCGTTGAATCAAAAAACCTCGAGTCGACGTAAAACCAGCGAAGACTCTTCGAGAGTCGAGCACTTCTCCAGTGCCATACAAGAAACACAAGGCGTCGAAGACTTAGACTTTGTCGACGCCCTCGACGTTGATAATTTCGACTCCAAAGCCGAAAACATCCTCGACGCCATTATCAAAGCCATCTTCGAAGACCCCTTCGACAACTTCGAAGGATTTGCCAATTCCTTCGAAGCAGATGGAAGAGGAAGAAAGGAGATTCACTCCTTTGCCCAGGTCAGACTTTTTCAAATCTGTCAGCAATTTATGAAGTGTGCTTCAGAAGAAGACGAGGTTACTTCTTTGGGAGTTACTTATGGTACAAGACAAGTCCCTGAGGAACTTATTGACCAGGAATCTAGAATGAGAGACCTGAGTGATACTCTACATTCTGCCAGTGAAGTTGACACATCCCCAGAATTAGAGTTCGCCAAACCTAACCCTGCAGAGCATGCAGGTGCTGGGTACAGGGGTCTTATGAGCGGGGTAGTTCAATATATGGGTTGGGGTAATACTTCACCCATTTTTGAACGAGATGACATGACGGATATAATCGTCAAGGGACCTCAGAAATATCCTGTTCTCCCTTTCCACAGGGCCCTCCAAAGGACTGTGGCGAAATACTGGGAGAAACCAGAAACTATTGCTGCTGCAGATAGCACTTTTCCAAGAAAATATAGACCAGCTGGAACAGATCCTGAATATTTGAATAAACATCCGACTCCAGAGAATTTGGTCATTCAGGCAGCATCTACTTCAAAACAGACTGCTTATCCAACTATCCCTCCAGATAGAAAGGATAAAAAAATTGATGCTTGGGCACGTAAAGTTTTCACGTCAGGCAGTATGGCACTTAAGTCGGCAAATGTCACCTGTACCCTAGCCAGGTTTACCCATACCCTGTGGGACTGTATTTCGGTGGCGCTGATCATATTCCGGAAGGCGAGGAAAGGGAAGGCTTCCTTAATGTAGTCAGACGGAAATTAGGCAATGGGGGAATGTCTCCAGTCTGGACTGGATACTGCTGATAGTATCAGCAGATTCGGGCTCATCTTCCTGGTGGGGTCGTTCTTTTCGATACTACTCTTCATTTGGTAGAGGACAGGATTCTCAAAGGGGCAAAAGAAACTTCCCTCGTGCAGCACGAGGAAGAGGTGCAAAATCAGTCTCGGGAGCGGCATCTGTACCCTCAGCCACTCCTGCAGCCACCTCCAAATCCCCATATTTTCTCATCCCAAAAAAGGACGGAGGACTGAGACCCATCTTGGACTTGAGAAACTTGAACAAGTTCCTCAGGAAGGACAAGTTCAAGATGGTGACTTTCTCAGATCCTTCAGGCTCTTCAACTCCAAGATTGGTTGGTATCATTGGACCTTCAGGATGTTTACTTTCATGTGCCAATCCATCCAAAGCACAGAAAGTACCTGAGGTTCGCGATTGGCAATTCTCATCAGTTTCGAGTTCTGCCATTCGGGTTGACCTGTGCCCCGAGGGTTTTCACCAAACTGTTGGCGGTTGTGGCAGCAAGTCTCAGTAGAGGGGTTTATTCACATATATCCCTACCTGGACGACTGGTTGATCAGAGCAAGTTCTCCAGAACAAGCTCAGGAACATCTTTCGACCACCTGCCAATTGCTCCACAAATTGGGCTTCTCCCTCAATTTCAAGAAGTCCCACATGATACCATCCCAGAAGCTCCAGTTTATCGGAGCAGTCTTGGACACTTCATCGGGAAAAGCCTTGCCTCCCGAAGTGAGAGCTCTCCACATCCAGCAGATGGTAACGAAGTTTCAGAATGCCCAACATCTACCGGCCTTCGATTTTCTCAGGTTGCTCGGTCTCATGGCATCCTGCATTTTCCTAGTACCAGAGGCCAGGTTGAGAATGAGATCCCTTCAGTAGGCACTCAGAACTCAGTGGTTTCAGTTCTCAGGGAATGTCGGATCTTCTGCAAGTCCTGAGCGCAGTTGCTCAGGATCTTCTATGGTGGGCTTGCAATGACAACATTCTCAAGGGAGTCTTTTTGGCAACCATGGCCGGAGATAACAGTAGTGACGGACGCCTCACTCACGGGGTTGGGAGCACACACCAACAATCTGATAATCAGCGGTCGTTGGTCTTTATCGGAGTCCAAACTACACATCAACCTTTTGGAGCTGAGGGCAATCAGACTAGCGCTGAAGGCCTTTCTGCCCTCTGTACAGGGAAAGAATGTTCTGATAATGACGGACAACATGGTGGCCATGTACTACCTCAATAAAAGAGTAGGGTCACTACCACTGTGCAGAGAGGCGATGCAGCTATGGTTCTGGGCAACACGAGAAGGAATCTCTCTATCGGCAATTCACCTAGCCGGAGAGAAGAACACGGCGGCAGACGCTCTGAGCAGGCAGAGCACGGTCTCTCACGAGTGGGAGCTGGCTCAGGAAGTCCTTCTGGAGATCTTCGCCCTTTGAGGAACGCCTCAAGTGGATCTGTTCGCCACTGCAATCAACCGGAAGTGCGATCAGTACTGCTCAAGGGAATTTCCTCAAAGAGCTCTGGGAGACGCATTCGTAGTGGAGTTGAAGTTTCCACTGCTGTACGCGTTTCCTCCAGTCCCCGTGATTCCACAAGTAATCAGGAGGTTGAGAAAGTTCAAGAAAACCAAGATCCTAATTGCCCCGGATTGGGCCAGGAGGACATGGTACCTGGACCGTCTAGACATGTCCATCTGCCCTCCAATACGTCTTCCGCAAAGAGAGGATCTTCTCTCGCAAGAGGAAGGTCGGGTTCTCCATCCAGAGGTCAAGACACTCAACCTTCACGCATGGTTTCTGAGAGGTTGAGATACAAGGATTGGGATCTTCCGGATGACGTAATGGAAATCTTGCTTTCGGCCAGAAGACCGGCAATAAAATCTTTATACCGATGTCGCTGGAACAGGTTTAGTAACTGGTGCAAAGACAAGGATGTGGACCCTTTTCAGTGTGGCACCCCAATTGTGCTTTCTTTTCTGCTACATCTAGCTAATCTGGGGCTCCAGATAGGAACAATCAAAGGATACCTTGCTGCGCTGTCCATTTTCAAGCGCTCCTCGGAAGAGGTTTCATATTTCAAAATACCGTTAATCATTCAATTCTTAAAAGGGCTTACTAATGTATACCCTCCAGTACCTTTTCATGTACCAACTTGGGACTTAAATTTAGTATTAAAATTCTTAACTTGCATACCTTTTGAGCCTCTGCACTCATGTTCATTGAGGCTTTTGACTCTAAAAACTGTCCTTCTTGTGGCCCTATCAGCCCGCTGGGTTAGCGAACTTCAGGCTCTCTCATGCAAACCTCCATATACAATTTTTTATAAGGATAAGGTAGTCCTTAAAGTTAAACCTTCGTTCTTGCCAAAAGTAGTCTCGGACTTCCATTTGTCACAAAGAATAGTACTACCAACCTTTTATCCTCCTCCTCATCTGGGCAAGGAAGAGGAGAGATTACACAGATTAGATCCCAAGAGAGCTCTTAGTTTTCACATCTCAAGGATGGCTAAATTGAGACAAGATGACCAACTATTTGTAGGTTATACTGGTCATAAATTAGGCTTATCTGTAACAAAACAGACCATTTCCCGCTGGATCATATTAGCCATAGTTGAATGCTACAGATTAGCAGGAAAATAACCACCAGATGGGCTTCGTGCCCATTCTACAAGGGGAATGGCTACTTCTGCGGCTCTAAAGAGGGGAGTCCCGGCAGCAGATATTTGTGCAGCTGCAACCTGGAAAACAATCCATACTTTTGTTAAACATTATTGTTTAGATACTGCCTCCTCTAACAAGGGTTTATTTGCCAAGGCAGTGCTGCATTCTGTCCACTAAAACTGAAATTAGTACTCCCACCTCCAAAATTGATACTGCTATGGGAGCCTATCACAAGATGAGGAATACATGGGAGGACACAATCCATTAGAAGAACAAGTTACTTACCAACTGTAATGTTCTTTCGACTGGATGTTCCTCCCACGTATTCCTCATCGACCCTCCCATCCTACCCCACAGTACAGTTTTACGTTTTCTTACACTTTCCTCTCACGAAGAATGTATCGGTCATGGGGCACGCCTGGGTGTTCCTCCTATATATATTTCATCGAAAAAACAGAACTGAAGCAACGGGCGCGGCTCGAGCTATTTATACCATCGGTGACGTCGACAGAGTACGGAGTACGTTGAGGGAAAATCGACGCCACGACCTCGAGCACAGCGCCCTCTGCCGAGAATTTTTTTTTTCCGAAGCAGCGAAGCTGGAGATAACGAATTATCACAAGATGAGGAATACGTGGGAGGAACATCCAGTCGAAAGAACGTTACAGTTGGTAAGTAACTTGTTGTTCTCTGGGATCAGGGGGTTTCAGGGTCACCATGCGTGCCGATCTGAAACTCCTGTTGGTAGCCCTGCCGACAGCAGCAAGGTGGTGTGTTTTTCTCTCGCCCATCAGCCTCCTCTACAGGGACAGGTAATCTCCCTGGTGATCACCAAATTATATTTTTTGTCGGTCACACTACACTTCGGTGGGAGGACGAATCTCGTCTCCTCTGGAGGCGTGGCAAACCATCACCAAAGACTAGTGGGGTTTGTCCATCGTTTAGGCAGGTTTTTCGGTTGCCCTTTCCTCCTACCCCAACCTTCAAACCTCTATTGCAACAGATAGGGATGCCCTCCCTCAGAGCAGAGGTACAGAAACGTCATGGAGCAATGGAGGGGCTGCTACTGCTGTCCTTTCACAGTGCTCAACCAGGCTGGCCTGCGCACTATCTTCGATCTTTCCGAGAGAAATTCAAGTTGATCACGCCCTGCCAAATAAAGTCCTCTCTTCAGAAGGGTGATTGGCTCAGTGTGGTGGTATTCCATGATGCTTAAATGCCCATTCTGACTTGGAGCCCGCATATGAAATAACTGCGATTCTCTGTGAGAGCAGAACACGTCAGATTCGGGTACTCCAAGTTTCTGGCTGTAAGGTATATCCCTAAGCCTTTCCGCGCGCGCAGCCGTGGTGATACCAGTTCTGTTGAGGGGGTGAAAGAAGGCAGTCACGTAGCACAGACCTTCCAGGACCGGCACTGCAGAGGATCCTCCAATAAAAGCTAATTCTGGGGAAGACCCTGACGTGTCGAGGAAACACCCTAGATCTGCCAGTACCGGCTCTGCCGAGTTTCCTTGTTTCAAGGTTAGGATGGCACACAAGGCCCCTGACTCCCCTGGGGAGACTATTGCTCCACTTGCTCCTGTGACGCAGTTCGCCCCTGGTGTGTAATAATGGCGGCCCATCGTCTGCAGGCCACGGCAGCCATTTTGAATATCTCCCTTAAAGCGAGGTTTTACATTAACAAGCAGGGCGACACCCTCCTATCCTTGTGGATCCTGTCATACGAATTTGGGCTGGGCCATAGAGTATATTGTTTGGCTCCAGGCTCCACACATCCCTGCTCACCTCAATGTGACCGCAGATTAATTCAGTTGCCAGTCTTCATCAGTTACGAGTGTGAGATGAACAGCAATATCATCTCCAACTTTTTCCAGCAATGGGGCATGCCAGAGGTGATCCTCTTGACCGCTTGTGGGTCAATATAAAAGCTTATGCTTTCCCCTCATTGCCCCCGATCTGTTGGTTGCTCTGTAAGCACATCTACCGTTGCCAAAGCAGCTACGTGGGCTTTCCCACCAGCTTTTAATAAGCATTACTGTTTAGACCTGGGCTCCAGAGCCGATGCTCAATTCGGCCAGGCTGTTCGTAAAAACCTTTTTCATTAAGGAGGTTCCATCCACCCGTATTTCCTTTGAGGAGTGCTTGGTAATCTCCCAAAAGTATGGAGGAAAGGGGACGGGACGTAGGAGTATAACAGTTACTCACCGTAGTGACTAACTTACTGCTAGTCCCCTTTCCTCCATACGCCCACCCGCCGTCCCTTCTATTAATCCTTTATTATTGGTTAAAGGTCTCAGACCTGGCGATAGAAAAGGACTGAAGGGCGATGGACGGGGAGGTGCTCAGGAGGGTGGGGTTAAGGCCACGTGCAGTACCATGCGTAAAAAGGACACATTTTTCAATTTGAGGCTTTTTTAACAAAAGTGGTCCCGTCCCACTGGACGGAATGTCCCAAAAGTATAGAGCAAAGGGGACTATGGACTTAGGAGTAAGATGGTCACTACGGTGAGTAACTTTGTTATTCATCCGCAGCATGGCTGTCAATCACACAGCGGGGTGGCTGTCCTCTGAGGATAGCCAGCCGGCCAATCACCTTTGGGTGCATTCCTGTAACCAAGAGGATTAAGCACAGGAAGTTTCGGGCACCTCCCTCACTTCCTACCTGCCAGACACGCTGGAGCCAGAGAGGGGCTTCACCAGTGAATCCCACCAAAGACAAAACAAAGGGACCAAACTGGTTTGGCGCGCAGAGTAAATCTCAAGAAGCACCTTTCCAACAAGAAATGGCGAATAAAAGGCGAGGGCCATTTTGACAAAATGGGCACCCATGCAGCCTGTGGTAAAAAAACAATGGTAGTAAAAAAGTAAACCACTGCCACCAGCCATTAATTGTAGAAAGGGTAGCAGAACAATGTTACATGAGAAACTAGACAAAGGGGATACTAGGTAACCCCTCCAGCACCCTATGTTAAGATGGTGTTTTTGTATTTATTTGTATTGCTCACCTTTTTCAAGGGCTTACGGGTGCATGTTTAGGAAAGTTACATGTTACAGCAGAGGTATAAACAATATACAGTTACAAGTTATGATGGCAAGGTCGAAAAAGTAGTGAAACTATACAAATTAGGCATATATGTATGTGTGTGTGTATATATATATATATATATATATATATATGTGTATATATATATATAATCTGAATAACAGAGTGCGGTAAACAGCGCATCAAAGTATGTGTGCTGGGTCTAGAAAGTTACAAAATGTACATAAAGTCAATTTCACTTCACTGCACTTGGAAACAGTAGTTTCACCATGAGAAGGTATTTAAACCTTTGGGAAATCTAAAAGGCTTCCCTGTGCCACTGCACTGAAGGTGCTGTGTGTCACACTGTATAAGATGCCTATGGAGCTTGTCAGAGTCCAGTCAAATGAAACAGTTGAAATCAAAGAAAAATACATGAGAGAGTGGGAAAAAGGTCTTGCTCGCTCCAGTTTAGAAATTAAAAGTCCTAAAGTCCAGCAAAAAGAGCTGGGGGGTCTCTAAGGTAGAAGGGAATTGGCACATTTCTGAGAATTCTCCCCAACAGCTAAGCAACCTGTTTGCTTGAAGGTGATCCTGTTTCGGCAGCAAGAGTAATGTCTTCTATTAGGCCTTGCCACCTCAGGTGGTTGTGAATGTATGTACTGCAATCTATTGTTTATTCATGAGCATGTGAATCCATGCCAGACCCCATGCTGAAGAAGGAACAAGTTACTTACCTGTAACGGTTGAACCCTCCCTCCTGCCCTTCTGGGGCTCTTCTTGGTCATACTACCACTTTACGTGCTGCCAAATATGAAGATGGCTGCCAGAGTAGGGGCTTAGGGAGAGGAGAGGGCAGTCATTGGCTGGGTTCAGTTTGACGCAGAGCTCAGTGATGGGTTCATAGGAGAAATACAGTTTGTAAGTGAAAGTGAAACTGTTTTTTCTTTTACTGAGGATTCCCAGCCTGACTGGGAATATTCATGAGCACGTGAATCCATGCCGGACCCATGCTGGAGAACAACAGTTAACGGTAAGTAACTTGTTCCTTCTGGCAGACTTACTCAGCAGAGAGTCCCCCCCCATCCGTAGAGCATGAGTGGCAGCGACAGGAGGACATTTTACTCAACGTCTTCACAGAATGGGCCTTCCCAGAGATACTTATTCGCCACTCCGGAGAACGCCCGATGCCCAGATTACGCCTCCAGGTACCCTCAGAACCGCTCCAAGGGGAACGGTCTTTGGATAACATGGTCCGGGAGATTTGTCTATCCCCCCCCGCCCCTCTCCCCTCCCTTGATTCCCCTCCCCTGATTCCCCTGCTCAACAGAATAGTGCACAAGATGCACCAGGAGCCAGTCATGATAATCCTGGTGGCCCCTATGTGGGGCCTGCCAACCTTTGTTCTCCCATCTCATGGCAATGTCAGTCTCCCCTCCTCGGAAGCTGCTGTGCCCGTACAACATGCTGTCTCAAGATCAGGGAGAGATGCTACATCCATGCCCTCACTCACAATTTAGGAGCCTGGCTCCTGAGGTCCTTGTGTTCGGGCACCTTCAGCTCCCTCAAAGATGCATGGACATATTCAGAGAGACACAGAAACATACCACCAGACATTTCTACTCCAGCAAGTGGAAGCGCTTTACCTGTTGTAATGCCAAGGGCATCAATCCTATTGATTGCTCACCTAAAATCACCTTTTACCTAACCCACCTGTTAGAGTCAGGATGTGGCAGAAAGAAATCTCCCCATACTGGATGTAAGGAGAGCAGTTAACTACTATCTGGAAAAGACAGTCACTAAGAAAGACAAACCAGTTCTTTGTTTCAGTGGCCGCTGGTAGAGAAGGGAACCCTGTCTCTAAATCAGCTATTTCCAAGTGGATCGTAAACTGCATCACACTGTGTTTCTTACTTGCCAAGAGATATCTACCCTTCACGCCTAGAGCACATTCTACTTGGGGCACATGGGCTACCATAGCATTCATTTTAAATGTTCCTCTAGATTCCATTTGCAAAGCAGCAACCTGGAGTTCTGTACACAACTTTCCACAATACTACTGCCTGGATACACACTCTAGGTCTGATTCTCAAGTGGGACAAGCAGTTCTAATACTTCTTTGCTACTGTTCTTCACACATCCCACCACTATCTCTGGGTACTGCCCGCTAGTCTTTGGACAGCATGTGATTCTAAGCAGCTTCACAAGCATCAGGAGACATGCATTACTTACCGTAATGCATGTCTCTGCTTAGTTCCACATGCACCCACACTTCCTCCCTTTGTTGAGTAGAAGGAACATAGGCTTCATACACCTTCTCTTTTCTGTACTCGCTCACACACTCCATAAGGCTCCCCCACGACGGCAATAAAACTGATGGGAACCCTGCAAGTGAGGGATTTTTGGTACGCTACACGTCATGTTGGAGATTGTTAGTCGCACCCATTTCGACATCCCTTTTGATCTTCGAAAGAAAGATGCAATACTCTGCTATTTCCACTAGATGTCGGACTATAGGCACAGCATATGAATCTACGCAGATACAATCATCAGAAATGCTATTACGGTGCGTAATGCATGTCATCTTGACACATCACTTTGCACCCCACTGCATCTGACTCTGAAGAACTCTTAACTAGTCAGGGATGGACTGCTAAGGCATTGGAATCATTGAAAAGTATTAAAAGTAGAAAACCGTAATTGCTGGTGCTGATTAACCCTTTTCCCCTACAGCAATGTCTGAGCGACTTTTAATATGTGAAATAAACTCTTTGAACTGTGTTCCTGACTGGTACTTTACATTGCTGTTGGTTTCTATTGTATTGATTAGTTTAAATAGTACTTACATACTTGAATATAACCTTGCCTTGTGCATATGAAATAAATGACTTTTACAAGTGTTTCTTTGGGCCTATGTATTGACTGAGTTCATTGTACTTGCCTACAGCTCACATCCTCCTTTTGGGGAGAATTTTCATTTTAGTGCTGAATTCCTCCCACCTTAGAGACCCCCCCATCTCTTTTTATTTTTTTTTATTCGTATGCAGTTCATACACACACACCTTTAAAAACAAACATACTCTATTCATTTAAATCCATGTTTCATTACTTCTGAATGCATATACTATTTCTTAAGACATGTTAGGGAGAATTCTCAGAAATGTGCTAATTCCTCTCTACCTTAGAGACCCCTAGCACTTTTGCTGGACTCTAGGACTTTTTAATTTTGAACCTGGAGAGAATGAGACCCTTTTTCCCACTCATGTAGTTTAATGTGATTATGAAAACTTTTTTTTTTTGGTTGTGGAGTCTGAAAAACTCCATAGGATTATCTTTTACATTGTCACACAGCACATTCAGTGCGGTGGCACAGGGAAGTATTTCAGATTTTCCAAAGGTTTAAATACCTTCTCTTGGATAAACTGTTTCCGAGAGCAGTGAAGTGAAATTGACTTTACTTACATTGTAACTTTCTAGACCCAGCACACACTATTTTACAATAGGGTTTCTGGAGAGTTTACTTAGTATCCCCTTTGTCTAGTTTCTCATGTAACATTTTTTGTTACCCTTTCCTCGAGGAATGGCTGGTGGCAGTAGTTTACTTTGAACTACCCTGGTGTTTTACCGCGGGCTGCGTTCGCAGCTTCAGTAAAGCACGCAAGGGTGCCATTTTTGTCAAAATGGCCCTGGTCGTCTTTTTTCCCCCATTAATTTGTGGAAAGGTCAGTCTTGAGATTTACTCTGTGCAGGTTTGGTCCCTTTGTTCATTTTGTCTTTGGCGGTATACACGAGTGAAGCCCACATCTGGCTCCAGGGTGTCTGGCGGGGGCAGGAAGCGATGGAGGGGCATGAAACTCCATGTGCTTGGTCTCCTAGAAGACCCAAATGCACTCTGCGATGGCTAGCTGACTGTCAGGCAAGGACAGCCACCCTACTGGGTATGTGACAGCTAGGCTGGAATGAAAGGGAGAGAACTGTATAAAAGGCAAGTCTTTTGGCTTAGAAGGCAGAGTCGACCACTGGCCGAAGGAACCGAAGAACTTCTTGAAGCGGATGCCTGCTGCAACTCCTGGACCGTTGGCTTGCTCGGTGAAGCCCTGCTGCTGTGCTGAAATGCCAAGCTTGCATAGACACAGGCCCCTGCAAGGACGACTTCTCCCCTGGAGTTGGGACCCATCAACTCTAAAGTAAGCCACCTGGACATCCATCTCGGAGCTGTTTGAATTTCCAGAGTTGCTGCTAGAAACCGTCGAGCCAGGGAGAGGAACACCAGTTTGTGTGCGTTGCTTTTAAATTGGCCAAGAGCTTCAGGAAGATCCTCCGGACTCCCAGGAAGCAGGACTGATGGACCTGCGACCCCAGACGCAAGGAAAGTCCATCAGTGTAACCATTTGCGGTAAATGCGAGGAGCTGAAACTCTGAACAGCCACTGAAAGTGAAGTTTGCCTGTTGCAAGTTTTGGCCATCCCAGTACAGTGCAGGAGCCCCCGACGTCCTCCCTCTTGTCCCCACGACTGAGGCCCAGGAACAGGGAAATCTGCAGAGCTGCCCAGGAACAGGAGTAATCTGCTGCATCTTTTCTTCATTTTAAAAGTACTGTACAAAGTCTAAGAACTTGCGTCTTGCTGTAGAGTTGCTTGTATCTTCTTCTACTCAGAAGTCTAATCAGCTTGCGGCACAACATTGATTAATCTTTTTCTTCAGAGATTTCTGAAACATGATGCAAAGACATTTCTACTTAACTTCAAAGAAGTGCTTCAGCCTATCTAGACTATTGCCTGTTGACTTTGGCGTAGCCTGTTTTAACTGAATGACTCTTATTGGGGGGGATCTGAAAGTATTAGCCTGCTTAAGAAATGTGTGGTAACTTGTTTGCTCTAATAATCTTTTCCTATTTACTTGCTCTTAACTAATTCTGAATGCTAACAGTCCTACAGTAATGTCAACAGCACCCTAGAAATTAGTCACCTGTGGGTGTAGGTCTCTGCTGTATTCCATCCCATTGGGTATTTACTGTTCTGATGTTTGTCAATCTGCTTAGAATCACATGCTGTGCATAGTCGGATATCCAGTGGTAACAGCGGAGTATTGCATCTTGTCTTTCGAGAATCGAAAGGGGTCGTCGACATGGGTATGCCTGTAACACTATCTCTACGTGACGTGTAGTGTACCCAAGATCCCTCGCGCGTCGAGGTCCCTCAGATTGTTTTTTCCCGCCCAGCTAACTGGTCTCCCATATGCAGAGTTTGTAAAGAACATTGCTTTTGTCCCACAACCTTTGTTCAAGTAGTTCTATAAAGAACATTTAATTTACCCCTTCCGTCTATAATCTCGATGGCTGTTCCAGTCCCCGCCGAAGTCCTACGAATTTCGATGGAAAATGATCTGTCGACGTCGCCGGCCTATACAGTTGGGAGAGTGGGGTTGGGTGGACATTTCCTCTAATACTGAAAATGTTTTTCCTTTTCTTCACTCTTTCCCTGTCGGTCATAGTCACTCTGGGTCACCTCAGCTATGGAGAGGTCTCCATTTAGATTTTGCCCTATTTGTAAGGGAAAATTCCCATGGAGGGATAAGCACAGACTGCAACCAGTGCTTGCCGCTCGATCATAAAGAGGAAAGGTGTGCAGTCTGTAAGCTTCTCTGGCCCAAAACTTTAAAGGAGCGTAGAGTTAAAAGGTGGGCGGCCTACAATATGTCCAAGGCCGGGACTTCACCCACTGCTGCCACCGCCGAATGTGACCACCAAGCCTCCGAACCGGAGGTTGTTGACCTTTCGACGGAACGTTCATGTTCCGCATCGTCTGTGCCCAGCCTCGATAAGCGCAGCGTAGGCCCTGCCATGCGGAGATCACACCCCTGCGACAAAGACGGACACATGCATGACACTAAGAACACAACCCCTAGTCATTGGACTACGTCGAAAGACTTCAGCGCCAACGGGTAGAGCGGTAGTTCCAGTCATACCCACTGATCGATGAGATCGGCAGCCCTCCCCACAGCCCCCCTACGGGCCTGTTTGGGCATTCCAAAACAAAGGGCGCTACCCCAAAACTCACAGCTCCGTCGACCAGCATCAGAGGAAAGCGTTCAGTGACGACAAAGGACTCAGAAGAAAGGACTGTTAAAAGTTATGGCAACCGATAAAGGCAAGGCCCAAATCCTGCCGAAACAGACTTCTCCAGCATAGGGTCTGCCATGGATTCACATGCTCATAAATATTCCCTGTCATCAGGCTGGGAATCCTCAGTAAAGAAAAAATCAGTTTAATTTCTGATCTATCTTTCTATTAGTAACCAATCACTGGTCTCTGGGTCATACTGCCCCCAGCCAATGACTGCCCTCTACCTAAGCCCCTCCTCTGGCAGCCATCTTCAGATTTTTACTGCACGTTCAAGTGTTGGGAGGCCTCGTGCTGTAGCTCTCGAGCTTTTACTGCGTTTTGTTCTAAGTTTACTCTTATATTTTATTGAGCCTCAAGCTACACCGATTCTACCTCCGATCAACGGGGGCCCGTTTTCGGAATTTTCAACGCCCCTCAAGAGCATCTTTTTGTCGAGTTTCCACTTCTCGAAGGATTCCAGAAGATCTTTGAGGCCTACCCTGTGTGGACATGGCCCAGGACAAAGGAAGCATGACACCTGTTGGATCCAAGCTGTTCAGGAGCTGCCCTGGATGCGTACTACAGAACGTCTTTGAGGATGAGCACTCTCGGTGCCTCCACTGCCTTCACGATACAAATCGCATGTGGAGAAGGACTGTGCGTTTTGTAAGAACATGTCCGAACGAACAATGAAGGATCGTCTTACTCAGCTCACCAACTGGCTGGAGGGGAAGAGCCCAGCAGCAGGTGTGAAGAGGAAGAAGTCCAAGCGGTCTTCTAAGACCTTTGAGGGTGCTCCAGCGACGGGGGCCCAATAAAAGGCAAAGCACTGTGAGTCCGCAGGCACCGGGGGCGCCGATCGGTCAGGCTCTTCGGCTGCCAGGCAGGGCGCATTATCACTGACGCCATCAACCACGAGCCAACGCTCTGGCTCGGTGAAGATGAAGTCTGAGAACCCGGGTAAGCTTTGGGAGAAGCCCCGGTCAATCCCGACCGAGACAGCCGAGGGGGAGCGAGGCGGTGACCCTACCCCCCCCCCATGGTGAAGGCCTCAGGCATGCCCAAGGTCGTGAGGGCCCTGATTCACCCGGCTAAGGCCTTGATTGAAGGAGTCGTGGCGGCCCTGGTGAAACCTACAGAGGCTTCCCCAGTGTTAGACTGCACCAGGGGCTAGAGTTTTCCTGCCACCCCGGAGGGAATCTTTTCTGCCTATTGAGAAGACTCCTCTGAAACCCCAGCAGGAGAAAGAGGGGGGGGCACGGTAGCCATAACGGACACGGATACCACCTCTGAGGATGAGTTGGCTAGCGTCCAAAGGATCCTGGACAGGAAGTATGACAAATCCAGGGCCCACGGGAAGGATCCCGACGAGGCAGATGGAGAGCAACGGGGGAGCCGATGAGGAAGATATGGCCACGGAGGGCCCCACGCCCCAGCCATCGGACCCGTTTCCGCTGGTACCCGTACCTGGGGACAATTCCGGAGCTAGCTTGATGGCTATACAGGCCCTGTGAACGGAGAGAAGGACAAGGATGCCCTTACCCCCACCGACGACCTAGCAGAGCCTGGACCGCCGGGGAGCCGACCTAACAAGCGGAGACAAGTCCATCCTCCTCCCCCTTCCAGCCTTCACCCCATCCCCTCCTCCGAGGGATGAGACCGGAACAGCGACGACGGGGACGGACGACTGTGGTGATGGGATGGACACCCTCCCCCCGCCATGGTCACCAGGCATCTGAGCTCTTCCAGCTCTGTCCCGAAGAACAGGAGGGCTTCCTCTACCAACGACGGGAGGCCAAGAGGAAGACTGTCCTGAATCCCGTTACTGGACGACATCTGGGACGAGGGGCTGGCACTCCTGAAGAATCCGGCCACGGCCCCCGCTAAGAGACCAGTACGAGAAGAAGTACCGGGTCCTGGACTCTGCCCCTATGTGCCTCAGAGCACAGCCATCCCTGGATTCAGTGGCCTCCGCGGCGGCCAAGAAGAAATCGGCGGGAGCGACGGCCTCAACTTCTACATTCCCCTCTCCCCCGGACGGCGAGGGGAAGAAGCTGGATGCCATGGGACTACGGGTCATCTAATCAGTGGCGACTATGATTAAAGCGGCCAACGCCCTAGCGATCGTGGCACGCTATGACAGGGAGCTGTGGTTCAAGATCGCTCCGCTCCTGGACTTCCTCACGGACTACAGGAGGGCTGAAGCCCTGGAAAATCTTACAGGAAGGCGAGGTGGCTTTGGACCATGCAATCAACGGTGGCTACGGACATCGCCGACACCGGGTTTCGCCAGAATGGCAACAGCATTTGCCTTTGCCGGCGCGGTTGGCTCAAGGCCACCGATTTCCACCAGGACGTGCAGACCAGGGTTTTGGACATGTCCTTCGACGGGCACAACCTGTTCGGTAAGACAGTGGACGAGTCACTGCAGGCCATCAAGGCGGACACCGAGACGGCTCGGGCCTTGGGCATTCTTCAACAACAGCCGTCCTTTCGGAATTCCGGAGGCAAGCAAGGTGCCTCCAAAGGATTCGGCGGCGGTTCCTCATCGTACCGCCAAGCGGCCCGCATCTCTTTGCAGGAAGCCTATAGAGGATGCGGCAAGACCGGAGGATCCCATCGTCGCCAGGGCAGCAAGGCCGCGACAAAACAGGATTGAATCGGCTGTGGCGTCGACTCTACCCGAGCACCCCGGTTAGAGGTCGGCTAGCGAGATTCGTCAGAATGTGGGAGTCCACCTCCACCGACCATTGGGTGCTGGATGCCCTGGCCCGCGGGCACACTCTGGAATTACAAAAAAGGTGTCCCCGTATTCCACCCGTGGCCAGGAAGGGAAACCACATCCCTCAACTGCTACTGGAGGTACGAGCAATGCGAAGAAAGGGAGCCATCAAACTCCTCCCAAAGAGGCTCCGGGGCTCCAGTGTACTCACAGTACTTTCTCATCCGGAAGAAGACCGGCGGTTGGCGACCCATCCTGGACCTTCGTCGTCTAAACAAGTACATCAAATCACAGAAATTCCGGTTGGTCACCCTCGAGCATGTGCTGGGACAGCTGGAGGAAGGCGACTTCCTACTGTTAATGGATTTGGAGGATGCCTATTTCCACATCCCCATTCTAAAAGAACATCGAAAATTCCTACGATTTGTGGTCCCAAGGGCGACACTATCAGTTCAAGGACCTTCCCTTCGGATTGAAGTCGGCGCCCAGGGTGTTCACTAAGTGCCTAGCACCATTGGCGGCGTGGCTGCGCCTGCAGGGGATCCACGTCCACCCCTACCTGGACGATTGGCTCATGCGTGCAAAGTCAAGGGAACTCGCAGTCTATCACACAGCGAAGACCGTCCAACTGCTCACGGATCTGGGATTCTCGATCAACTTCGCGAAATCCCACTTGGTACCGTCGCAAGACTCCCTGTTCCTGGGAGCTAGACTAGACACAGTGGCACGATTGGCTTCGCTGTCAGAGGAAAGGACGAAGGCCATCCTGGGCAAGGTACAACAGCTGTTGACCATGGACGTGGCCAGGGTGAGATTCATCAAGTCACTACTCGAAATGATGTCCTCTTGCGTCTACCTCGTGCTCCTATGCAGGTTACAGATGCGACCACTGCAGGAGTTCCTCGATGCCCGTTGGATGCAGGTGGCGGGCAGTTTAGAAGACAGGATCTCACTCAATGAGACTTTCCGCCAAGCGATCCGGTGGTGGGGCTAGCAGCGGGCATGGACTTCCAGACCCCGGCACATCAGGAGACGGTGACGACGGTCGCCTCCCTGGAGGGATGGGGGGGGTGCACACCAGAGATCTCCACGCAAGAGGCCTTTGGCTCCCGGAGGAAAGGTCACTACACATCAATGTCCTGGAGCTCGAGGCAGTGTTCTGGGCCCTCAGGTTGTTTCTTCCATCCCTCAAGGGCAAAATGGTAAGGGTCTTCACCGACAACACCACGTTCTGGTGATCTACATCCGGAAGCAGGTGGGGCGGGGGGCACCAGATCTCCAGCCCTATCCAAGGAAGCGCAGGATCTGTGGCACTGGGCCGTCGCCTAAGGGATGTTCCTGGTACCCTTCCATCTGGTAGGAATAAAGAACACCATCGCCGGCTCACTCTGCAGGGAGCTGTTCTCGTGCCACGAGCGGGAACTGCAGCAGGATCAAATGGATCTCCTATTAAGACGATGGGGCAATCCCCAGATCAACATATTTGCGACGGCGACTAACGCCAAGTGCAGGAGGTTCGCCAGCAGGTTTCCCCAGCCGGGGAGCATGGGCGATGCCTTCTCATACCCTTGGGATGGCCTTTTCCTGTATACATTGCCCCCTTTGCGGTTGGTGCTGCGACTCATCAGTCAACTCAGACGGTCCCGGTGCAGGAGGATCCTCGTCGCACCAGCATGGCCAAGGCAGATCTGGTTTCCGGACCTTCTGGACTTGTCAGCGTCCCCCTGGTCAAACTACCGACAGACGCGGATCTTCTCACCAAGGAAGGAGGCACCATCCTTCATCACGACCCAGGATCGCTGAACCTGCAGGCCTGGCTCCTGCAGCACTAGAATTCGGAGGGTATGATATCTCGACGGACTGCAAGGAAGTGCTTGCAAAGGCCAGCGCGTCCTCGACTCACGTGCTATGGACACAAATGGAAGAGGTTCTCTGTCTGGTGCTGTGCACAGAAGATTAACCCTCTCCGGATTACGGCCCCTCATGTGCTGCCGTACTTGCTATCGCTGGCCATGGCGGTGCTGGCGCATGCCTCCAAGATCTATCTGGAGGCTATCTCCCGCCTCACCCGAACTCCAGGGTGGTCATCTCTATGGTCTTATCGCCTGGTGAAGGAGTTCATGAAAGGACTGTTACGATTGTTCCTGCCGGTGAAGGCTCCGGCGTGGGAGCTCAACGTGGTGCTGACCAGGCTCATGGGACCGCCATTCGAGCCTATGCATTCAGCACCGTTTAAGTTCCTGTCGTGGAAGACAGCGTTTCTTGTGGCCTTCACTGCCGCACGAGTGGGAGAGATCCATGCCCTCTCCTGTAAATTTCCATACCTGACATTCCACGAGACGAGGGTGGTGCTGAGGACGCACCCCTCTTTCACGTTCAAGGTGCCGTCAGACTTCCTTCTCAACAAGCCCTTGGTGTTACCTGTTTTCTTCCTGTCGCCGGCTGAGGGGACTTTGCACTCGCTGGATGTGGCTAGAGCGCTGAAGTTCTACGTGGACCGCACGAAGAGTTTTCGGAAGACATCACAGCTGTTTGTGAACTTTGGACCTGTGAAGCAAGGGAAGGCCCTCTCGAATACTTCCATTTCCAGATGGCTCTCCGGCTGCATCATGCACTGTCACCGGTTGGCAAACCGACCGTTGCCCGGCCGTCTGAGAGCCCATTCAACCAGAGCGATCGCTGCTACCACAGCGTTTCTGTCTGGTGTGCCCCTGCTGGACATCTGCAGGGCTGCTATGTGGAGGTCGACGCACACCTTCACAATATTCTACTGCGTCAACCAGCATTCCTGGGAGGAATCCAGAGTCGGCCAGGCAGTGCTGCACCACCTGTTTGCCTGAATGTGAGCCTGGTGAGGAGGTAAGCGATGCTCAATGTTGAGTTGTGGAAATGCTTAATGTTTAGCCTTGCCACCTTCCGTGGTTGTGCATGTGTGTACTGCTATGTATTCTTATATTCATGAGCATTTGAATCCATGCCAGACCCCTTGCTGGAGAAGGAACAAGTTACTTACCTGTAACTGTTGTTCTCCAGTATCGGTCTGCATGGATTCACATGCAAACCTTCCCGCCTACCCCTCTGCGGCTCTTCTCTTGGTCCTACTGCCACTTTACATGCTACCAAATCTGAAGATGGCTGCCAGAGAAGGGGCTTAGGTAGAGGGCAGTCATTGGCTGGGGGCAGTATGACCAGAGACCAGTGATTGGTTACTAGTGGAAAGACAGTTCAGAAACTAAACTGAAAGATTTTTTCTTTACTGAGGATTCCCAGCCTGACGGGGAATATTCATGAGCATGTGAATCCATGCCAGATCCATGCTGGAGAACAAAAGTTACAGTTAAGTAACTTGCTCCTTCCGTACAATCAGCAGACGTACTGACGCACCTCCCGACGGATGAGGAGGTCGAAACCAGTCTGGCTAGGAGTGTAGCCGCTGATTCACATAAACGGCAGGCTAGGGAATCCCTCGTGGTCTCCGAAAGATCCAAACATCCGTTGAAATCTAATGACAACGTTTCGAAGGAAAGAGTAGGTCACAGACAGACCCCACTTTCATCGGTTTCGCCAGAAAATTTCTCTGAGGGAGAGGAAGGACTCTATTCGATGCTGAGAGACAAAGCTCTGTTTCTCGACGAAAGAGAGTGCTAGACACATATTTTCGACGGAAGACCTAGAAAGACACCTTTCAACCCCTAGACCACTCTAAATCTTCAGTCTGGACTAGGGAAAAGTTTGAGGACTGCATGGAAAGGCTAGACAAGTTTGTCTCGCGTGCAGAACAACCTGGACCCAGAAGGTCAAGAGAGGAAAGCCCTGCCTACCCCATATCCAAATACCCAAGGCTTTTTCACCCCTCTTTAGAAGACATCATTCATAATTATGACCTTATAGACGAGGACCCCCCACCAGTTAGGGTAGAGGAGAATCCCTTCTATGACGAAGAGGAACTCGAGGAGTCCATTCAGGATGAGCCCATGAAAGGATGAGGAGTGGAGCCAGATGTGGGTGAACCACAACTTTGGCAATCTCCAGAACCACAAGACCTGGATATCCTGGCTTAGACTCCCCTCAGAATACTCCTACCAGGAATCCCTCTCCTATTGATGAACAACAAACATTTAATGTGATGCTGCGTAAAGCAGCTGACCACTTTAAAATTGCCATTGAAGAGGCAGCACCTGAGCCCGACTTTTTTGAGGATCTACTCAAAGAAAAGCCGCCTGCTAGCCAAGCCATACCACATCTCAATTCGATTAAGAGACACATTGCTTCATCCTTGGCCACACCTGCTCTTGCAAGAGGCATACATCCAAAGATTGAAAAACTTTCGCCCCTAGTCATCAGACCCTCTTTACCTTAGAGGTCATTCTACCCCAGATTCTTTAGTGGTCACTACCACATGAAAAAGGGCATGGGTGCCTTTATCCACAGGCAAGGCTCCCCCTGACAAAGAGGGGAAAATACTGTACAACCTGAGAAAAAGGGTTACCACATCGGCAGCGTACTCCACACGCATCGCCAATAACACTACCTTATTGGCCAGTTATGCAGATGTGCAGTGGGCCATAATACAAGAAGGCCAAATGGGGTTGCTGTTGGTATTCTTGTTCAGAAAGGAATTGCCATAGCATTTTGGTGCTGGACTGCCCATGTGGACGGGACAAAGACTGATATGCAAATGGATATTTCCTATCTGTGAAAGGTACAGTGAGCAAAAAGCGTGTGCTGCAAATTCATCTCAGAACAGGTTATCATGCCATGTTCTTTCTGGAGAGGAGTGCCTGCTACCTTTTTTGAAGTATTTGCAAGGAACTTGGGGTTGGTCACCCTGAGTTACCTGGGGCAACCAGGCGTGGACTCCCTGCTCACTGTGCTCAGAGAGGCACAGCTTCACCTCACTGATGAGGCCCAACAAGGCTGAAACGCATGTATGGGGTTACTGTTGGTACTCTTGTTCAGAAAGGAATTGCCATAGCATTTCGGTGCTGGACTGCCCATGTGGGCGGGACAAAGACTGATATGCAAATGTTTATTTCCCATCTGTTAAAGCTACAGTGAGCAAAAAGCGTGTGCTGCAAACTCATCTCAGAACAGGTTATCATGCCATGTTCTTTCTGGAGAGGAGCGCCTGCTACCTTTTTTGACATAATACAAGAAGGCCTACAGGAGGCACCAGAACCTCTCCGGTCACGCCTACTCACCACAGTCTCTGAAGACAGACAAGCCAACCAGAGTATTTAAAAAAAAAAAAAAAATACTTTAGTCTCTGCCGAGACAGCCTGCTGAGCCCTCGCTCAAGGCATTCTCCTCAAGAGACCTGCTTGGCTCCGAAATTCAAGTTTTAAACCTGAAACGCAAGTGGCTCTTATAAACAAGTGGAAGATTCCAACTTGTTTGGAAAAGCGGTCGATGAGGCATTGGAGAACACGAAAAAAGAACATGAAACTTAGATCAGATTACTCAAAGATCTTCCACAAGTAGAGGATTTGGAAATAGAAGGTTTTTTTTCGTGGCCAACGCTCCACTCATCAACACTACCCTTCTGGAAACAACTAGAACTCCCCGCAAGAAACCAGTACTTGCAATACCCTGTACCCCCAAAGGGGACAGCAACGCGGTAAAGGAAGAGGAAGGAACCCGACCCCCCCCCCTAACTCCCAGAAGCTCTCCTGCCTTAGGCTCCAAATGACTCGAAGATTCAGGTCCCCTCCCATGCCTCTCCGGTCAGGGGACGGCTGACATTCCTTTAAGCATGGGAGGGAATAACCATGGACCAGTGGGTGCTAAAAACCATAGTCCACGTGTACTGTGTAGAGTTCAACCAATCCCCAAAATACAGATCTCCACGTCAACGAAGACTAACCCCAGAACATCTTTGCATACTTCTTCAAGAAGTTGAGATACCCTTAGAGATCGTACCTCTATCACAGGTAAAGGAGGGTATTTATTCAGTGTACGTACTTGTACCCAAAAAGGATCTAACCATGCGTCCTGTGCTAGACCTGCGCCCTGCAAACAAGTTTATAAAACCAAGTTTTGCATGGTCACCCTGCAGGAAGTAATTCCCCTGCTCACACAGGGGGATTTCATGGCTACTCTGGATATGAAAGATGTATACTTTCATATTTCGATGTTGCCAGGCCACCGCAAGTACTTCAGATTTATGATAGAAAACAAACATTATCAGTTCAAGGTACTACCCTTCGGCATAGCATCTGCACCAAGGTTATTTACAAAAGTACTAGCAGTAGCAGCAGCACACCTGCGCAGGCAATCCATCCCAGTTTATCCTTACCTCGATGAATGGCTCATAACAGGGGACTCCTACGAAACATGTCTGTCAAATACACAAAAGATGATAGATCTTTTGTTCAGCCTGGGCTTCTTCTCTATCAACGAGAAAAAATCCAGCTTAGACCCCAGTCAAGTCAAATAATTCCTTGGGGCTCTATTTCGAACAAAGGACGGCCTTGTATTCCCCTCCAACGAGATGGTTCAAAACTTGTTTCAGATCCCTCACTATGTAGCCAGTCGACAGGTAACAGTACGCAAGGCTATGCGACTGCTAGGAATGATGGCCTCATGTATCTACTTGGTTCCTCACGCGCGTCTGCGTCCAATGCAAGAGTGGCTAAGCAACCAGTGGTGTAGGGCCAACGGACAGTGGGACGATTTAGTAGTGGTCTCGCCGGCCCTAGTTCTCTCGCTGCGGGGATGGTCGAGGGAGAACCTCTTGAAAGGAAAATCCTTCACCACCCCTGAAGTGGAAGCCACTCTGACTACTGGAGCCCACTTGCTTCAGCAAACAGCAAGCAGAGTTTGGTCGGCAGACATAACGTCCAGCCACATAAACTTGCTGGAACTGCTGAAAGGGGCCCCTAGGGGTCCCTCGTGATATGGAAACAAGGCAATAACCATACACGAAAAGATGCGCCATACACGAGGTTCAAATTCCCAATGCCAGGGTTTATTGCAAGCAAAAATAATCCCAATTGGCCAATTCTGGTCTCCCGCCCCGTGACGTGAGTTTCCTAGACCTCGAGGGACGCAAGAGAGCGAATTACGTACATCAGTTACATATATACAAAATGCATATCATACAATCAGTTATGTCATGTTTAACACCCTCCTTTATTAAGTTTCTTTGAACTGGGGATGACGATGGACATTTCCGACGGGTATGACAATTATGACACTTTTGATGTCTATTCTAGTAACAATGTGTAATTTAGAAAGTGCGGAGGCATCTTTTAGTTGAACAGAACGCGGTGGTTCTGTTCTTGGAAGCAAGCTGCACACGGGGGAAGAGCCACATTCCATGCTTTGCAATCTGAGGTGCTATTGGTGTCCTGGGAGCCGACGCGCTCTACAGGGTTTTGCGAAGGGGGGGGCGTAGGAAGAGCATAATTCAAGCCGTTAGCTGTTTTATTCTAACCTATTCTACCATCGTACGAGACTGGCTGGCAGCTGTGAAGTGATTAAATGCCCTGCAGCTCCTCTTCAAGGCTACAGAGAGGGAGCGTGGGCATTCCTTTCTGGGCTACTCATGAGGAGTTTTCAACGAACTCAGTCCCGCGACCTTGCCCTTTCATATTCAGACAACAATGTTAACAGTTGAGCAGAGTAAGCAGAATCCGCAAGAAGTTTTAGACAGAAAGCAATGAGCAATGGTTAACAAACAAAATGGAGATTCTTGCTACGTTTAAAATGGCCGCTTGTTGGTCAAGCATAGCAGTCTATATTTCTATAATTCGGTGCATAAGACGGTTGACCTACGGCCATCAAGTTACATCTGTCATTCAAATGAAGGGTATTCACTTTTCCAGATTGACAGCAGTGTTCAAATTGTTCGAAACACGACTACAGTGAAAGACGATCCTAATCCTCACAGACAGCACCACGGCCATGTACTGTCTGGAAAAAATGGGGGTACACTCATTCTCCCGGGCTGTCCAAACTGTCTCAGAACATTTGGAAGTGGGCTCTCAAACGTACCATGTTCCTGTTATCACATGTTCCAGGGGAACTCAAACTTCTGGCAGACCAGGGAGTACGAATGGCAATTACACAGACATCGTCTCCAGCGTTTTCGCACAATGGGGTTTTCCAGAGATCAATTTGTTCGCAACACTGGAGAACGCCCAGTGATAAGATTACACCTCCAGATACCCCCAGAACCGATCCAAGGGGAATGGACTCTGGATAACATGGTCAGGGAAATGTGTTTACGCCCCCCCTCCTGCCCTCCCTGACTCCCCTTCTCAACGAGATGCACCAGGAACCAGTCACGATGATATTGGTGGCCCCCCCATGTGGGCCCGCCAACCCTGGTTTGCTCATTTGATGGAGATGTCCCCATCTCCTCCAGTCAAACTGCCTTGCCCGTACAACATGTCGCAAGACGAAGGAGAGCCGTTTCACCCATGCCCGCAGACAATGAACTTAGCGACCTGGCTCCCGAGGTCATAGAATTCAGACACCTGCACCTCCCTCAAAGATGTATGGACATCCTCAGGGAGGCTAGGAAATCTACCACTAGATATTGTTATTCTAGTAAATGAAAACGGTTTTTTATTTGGTTTAACTAAAAGAGCATCAACCCAATCGACTGCTCTCCCACTCACATTCTTATACTTAACTCACTTACTTGATTCAGGCCTAGTCTTCAACTCAATAAAGGTGCACTTGGCGGCACTTTCAGCATATACATCACAACAGAAGGTGTCATGGTGGAAGATTCCAGTGATTAAGGCCTCCATTAGAAGAGTAAGTGAACTGTAGGCACTCTCTGTTCTAGATCCTTTTGTAACAGTTCACAAGGACTTGGTGGTTTTGCGCACTCACCCTAGATTTGCGCCTAAATTAATTTCAAAGTTCCATGTGAACCAGTCAATAGAGCTACCTACGTTCTTTCAGAATCCTTAGGTCTTGTTGAAAGAACCCTGCACACACTGGACGTACGCAGAGCTGTCTTGTTCTATATGGAAAGAACTCGGCCGCTAAGGAAAACAAATCAGTTTTTCGTTTCAATGGCCACAGGCATAGAAGGAGACGCAGTCTCAAAATCCACTATTTCTAGATGGATTGTCAATTGCATCACACTGTTGCACTCTAGCTAAGAAAGAACTGCCCTTCAAGCCTAGAGCCCATTCCACTCGAGGCACCGGGGCATCTATAGCATTCATTGCAACTATTCCCCTGAATCTATTTACAAAGCGGCAACCTCTATACACACCTTTTATAAAACACTATTGCCTAGACATTCATTCTAGGTCTGATTCTCAGGTGGGACTGGCAGTACTAAGACATCTTTTCACTACTGTTCCTTCTCACAACCCACCTCCAACTCTGGGTACTGCTCGCTAGTCTATGCACAACATGTGATTCTAAGCAGATTGACAGACATCCGAAGACATGCATTACTTACGATAAAAGCATTTCTGATGGTTGTATCTGCTTAGAATCACATGTGCCCACCCTTCCTCCCCGCTCGGATGCAAGGAACATAGACTTCTTACTACTTACTCTTTTCTGTACTCACTCACGATAGTCATAAGGCTCCCTATTCGCAGACAGAATACATTCGGAGGGACCTCGATGCGTGAGGGATCTTGGGTACACTACACGTCACGTAGGGATAGTGTTAGAGGCACGCCCATGTTGACGTCCTCTTTCGATTCTTGAAAGCCAAGATGCAATACTCCGTGGTTACCACCGGATGTCAGACTATGCACAGAAAGTTAATCTAAGCAGATGTAACCATCAGAAATGCTTTTACGGTAAGTAATGCATGTCATTCTGAACTAAGATTGTGTAATATTTTGAAGTATATTTCTGTGGTGTTTTATAATGCTACCTTCTGAAGAAGACTTACATTAACTGACTGGTTTTATCAAGAAACCCTGTGTGTGTCTGCATGAATACTTGTCACTGTGAACCTCTGTGTAACTCCCCTACAGCTCACATTGACCCCTCTTGAGATAAGCCTGGCTACTCGTCCACACTACCAACCTGTGTAGTGCAGACTTATACCAAAGGTTAAGTTACTACTGCCAGGTCGTCAGGGGGTTGTAGTGCACCCTATGGGTACTGCGTACAATCTTGCCTAACATCTGCAAAGGAACAGAAATAATCTGCTGCACGTTTCTTCAAACTAAAGTTACTGTACAGTCTAAGAGAACCTACCTTTTGTTGTGTAACCTCACTTCTCCAGCATGTGGTCTGGCATGGATTCACATGCTCATGAATATTCCCCGTCGTCAGGCTGGGAATCCTCTGTAAAGAAAAAATCAGTATTAGTTTCGTTTCTGATCTGTCTTTCTTAGTAGTAACCTATCGCTGATCTCTGGGTCCTACTGCCCCCAGCCAATGACTGCCCTCTCCCTAAGCCCCTCCCCTGGCAGCCATCCTCAGATTTTTACCGCACGTTCAAGTGATCGGAGTCCTTGTGCTTTAGCTCTCGACCTTTTACTGCGTTTTCGCGCTTTTTCAGGAGATTTTCTCATTTTTTCGGTTTAATCGAGCGTCAAGATCCACCGTTTCCACTTCCGATAACGGGGACCCGTTTCAGAATTCTTCTATGCCCCTCAAGGGTGAAGTTTTCATCAAGTTTCGCTTCTTGGAGGTTCCAGAAGATCTGAGGCCTACCTCAACGGACATGGCCCAGGACAAGGGAAGCTCGACTCCCGGATCCAAGCTGTTAAGGAGCTGCCCGGGATGCGGATTGCAAAATGTTTTCAAGGAGGACGAGCATTCGAGATGTCTCTACTGCCTTCATGAGGACAAGACGCACGTGGAAAAGGACTGTGCGTTCTGCAAGAACCTGTCGGAACGGACCAAGCAAGATTGTCGTACCTGCCTGGCCGGAGAAGGGCACAGCAGGTGAGAAGGCGAAGAAAAAGTCTGAGCGGTCTTCTAAGTCCTGTGAGGGCGCCCCGGCGACGGGGGCCAAACAGAAGGCCAAGCACCGCGAGTCTTTGGGCACCAGGAGCACCGAAAGGTCGGGCTCTTCGGCTGCCAAGCAGGGCGCGACTTCCCCGGCCCGATCAACCGCAAGCTAGCGCTCTGGTTCGGGGAAGAGGAAGTCCGAGAACCTGGGTAAGCTTCTGGAGAGGCCCCGGTCGATCTCGAAGGGAGCCGAGGGGGAGCGAGGCGATGACCCTCCCCCAAAGCGAAGGCCCATGACGCACCTAAGGTGGTGAGGGCCTTGATCCACCCGGAAAAGGCCTCTATCAAGGTTGTCGCGGCGGCCCTGGCGAAGCCGGCAGAGACTAAGCTAGTGGAGGCGGCCTTGGGGCCCAGAGTTTCCCTGCCACCGCAGACGGAATCCTCTTTCCAGCCCATCGTTAAGACCCCCGTGAAGACCCCAGTGGAAAAAGAGGGGAGGTGGGCCGGTGGCCATTACGGACTCTGATTCAGCCTCCGAGGATGATCTGGTGGAAAACGTGAAAGGCCTCAACGAGAGGTTCGAAGGCCTCAAGGCCTCAATGAGGGGTTCAAGAAGGTTCGATCCCAGGGGAAGGATCCTGCTGAGGTGATCGAAGATGGCGACGACGAGGGCCCAGTGGAGCAGCCATCCTGCCCGTCGCAGCCATTGCCCGAGCCCCAGGATAGCTCAGTGGCCATTTTGTTGGCGATCCAATCCTTATGTACTGAGAAGGACGAGGTTACCACGGACCCCGACGGAGGATCCAGAACCTGGACCGTCGGGAAGCCTGCTGAACAAGCAGAGGAGATTCCACCCCGCACCGCCCTTCGTGCCCACAAGGCCTGTGGACCCCTCATCCCCCTCGCCGGACCCTTGGGATGATACGGGGACGGACGATGGTGGCGATGATACAATGGACATTCCTTCATCACCTCCCCACCTCCCCTCGGGCCTCTCCGCCCAACGAAATTGGCTCTTTCCACGCCATGATAGCCAGGGCATCCGAGCTCTTCCAGCTCTGCCCTGAGGAACAGAAAAAGGAAGGCTTTCTTTACCAACGACGGGAGGCCAAGAGAAAGACGTTCCTCGCGGTACCGTTGCTCAATGACATATGGGACGAAGGGCTGGCTATCCTGAAGAACCCTTCCACGACACCTGCCAAAGGGGACAGGTACGAGAAGAAGTATCGGGTCCCCGACGCCGCCCCTTGTGCCTGAGGGCCCAGCCTACGCCGGATTCGGTCGTCTCGGCAGCAGCCAAGAAGAAAGCGGCTGGTGCGGCGGCTTCAACTTCCACTTCCCCACCGGACAGCGAGGGCAAGAAGTTGGACTCCATGGGACGAGTCATCTCGTCGGCGGCGACGATGATTAAGACAGCCAATGCCTTAGCGATTGTTGCTCGTTACGACAGGGAGCTCTGGTTCAAGATGGCTCCCCTGCTAGACTTCCTACCGGACGACAAGAGGGCGGAGGCCCTACAGTTTCTGCAGGAAGGTGAGGTGACGTCGGATCACGCCATAACGGTGGCAACCGACATTGCCGATACCGGATTTCGGCAGCTGTGCAACGGGGTTTGCGTTCGATGAGGATGGCTCAGGGCTACAGACTTTCGCCAGGACGTCCAGACCAGAGTGTTGGGTATGCCGTTCGACGGCGACAACCTGTTTGGGAAGACGGTGGATGAGTCCCTCCAGGCCATCAAGACTGATACAGACAGCCCGAGCCCTAGGAGTCCTTCAGTAACAGCGACCCTTTCGGAGCTCTGGAGTCAGACGGGGAGCCTCCAAGGGATCCAGCGGTGGCTTCTCTACGTACCGCCAGGCGGCTTGTTCCTCGTCCCAGGAGGCCTACAGAGGTCGCAGCAAGCAAGGAGGGTCTCGCCGCCGTCGTCGAGGCCAACCGAATCAGCCGTAGCGTCGGGCCCCCACCGAAGCACCCCAGTGGGAGGCTGGCTGACAAAGTTTGTCAGCATGTGGGAGTCCATCTCCACCGACCGTTGGGTGCTGGACACCCTGGCCTGCGAACACTCGCTAGAATTTCAAAAGTAGTGTCCTCGCATTCCTCCCGTGGCCAGGAAGGAGAATCGCGTCTCTCAGCTGCTGTTGGAGGTAAGGGCGATGCTCAACAAAGGTGCCATCAAGCTCGTCCCCAAGAGGCTCCGGGGCTCCAGAGTATACCCAAGGTACTACCTCGTCAGAAAGAAGACAGGCGGTTGGCGCCCCATCCTAGACCTGCGTCGGAGAGCCCTGCCGTTCGGATTAAAGTCGGCACCCAGGGTGTTCACCAAGTGCTTCGCACCAGTGGCAGCGCGGCTTTGCCTGCAGGGGATCCACATCTACCCCTACCTGGACGACTGGCTAATCCGTGCAAGTTCAAGAGAACTCGCCATCGAACACACAGCGAGGACCGTCCGCCAGCTGTCGGAACTGGGATTCGCCATCAACTACCCAAAATCCCACCTGGTTCCGTCGCAGGTAGCACGGTTTCTGGGAGCGAAGCTCGATACAGTGGAGCGATTGGCATCTCCTTCGGAAGAAAGGACGAAGGCCATTTTGGGCAAGGTGCACCGCCCGTTAGCCACGGATGCGGCCAAGGTGAGGTCCATCAAGTCCCTCCTCGGGATGATGTCCTCATGCATATACCTTGTGCCCCTTTGCAGACTTCGGATGCGTCTGCTACAAGAGTTCCTCGACGCCCGCTGGATTCAAGCGGCTGGCAGCTTCGAAGACAGGATCCCGCTCGACGAGGAGTTCCTTCGGGCGATTCTTTGGTGGGGTACCCGTGCGCACCTCACGGCAGGCATGGTCTGTCAGACCCCGGCGTATCAGGAGACGGTGACGACGGACGCCTCCCTGGCGGGATGGGGGGCCCACACCAGAGATCTCCATGCAAGAGGCCTCCGGCTCCCGGAGGAGAGGTCTCTCCACCTCAACATCCTGGAGCTACGAGCCGTGTTCTGGGCGCTTAAAACGTTCCTTCCTTCCCTCAAGGACAAAGTGGTGAGGATCTTCACCAACACCACCACCACGATGTTCTACATCTGGAAGCAGGGAGGCACCATATCCCCAACCCCATCCAAGGAGGCCCAGGACCTGTGGCACTGGGCCGTCGCCCAGGGGATGTTTCTGGTTCCCTTCCACTTGGCAGGAATAAAAAACACCATTGCCGACTCACTCAGCAGGGAGCTGCGCTCGTGCACGAGTGGGAACTGCGCCAGGACCAGGTGGATCGGCTCTTTCAACGATGGGGCAAACCCCAGATCGACCTGTTCGCGACGGCAATGAACTCCAAGTGGCAGAGGTTCGCCAGCAGGTTCACACAGCCGAGGAGCATGTCGATGCTTTCTCGTGCTCTTGGGACGGCCTGTTCCTGTATGCGTTCCCTCCGTTGCCGTTGCTGCTCCGTCTCATCAACCAGCTCAAGAGGTCCAGGTGCAGGATGATCCTTGTCACACCGGCATGGCCGAGACAGACCTGGTTCCCGGACCTTCTGGACTTGTCAACGTCCCCACCAATCAAGCTGGCGACGGACGCGGATCTTCTCTCCAGAGGAGGAGGCGCCATTCTTCATCACGACCCGGAGTCGCTGAACTTGCAGGCTTGGCTCCTGCAGCACTAGAGTTTGGAGGATACGATATCCCGTGGGAGCTCAACGTGGTGCTGACCAGGCTCATGGGGGGCCCCATTCGAGCCTATGCATTCGGCGCTGTTGAAGTTCCTGTCGTGGAAGACAGCATTTCTCGTGGCCATCATCTCCTCACGACGAGTGGGAGAGATCCAGGCCCTATCTTGCAAGCCTCCATACTTGACTTTTCACGACACGAGGGTGGTGCTGAGGACGCACCCCTCCTTTATGCCCAAGGTGCCGTCGGACTTCAACGAGCCCTTGGTGTTGCCAGTTTTCTTCCCGTCGCCTTCGTCACAGGCCGAGAGGACTCTGCACTCGCTGGACGTAGCTAGAACGCTGAAGTTCTGCGTGGACCGCACAAAGAGTTTTCGGAAGACATCACAGCTGTTTTTGAACTTTGGACCTGTGAATCAAGGGAAGGCTCTCTCGAAGGCTTCCATTTCCAGATGGCTCTCCGGCTGCATCATGCTCTGTCACCGGTTGGCAAACCGACCACTGCCCGGCCCTCCGAGAGCCCATTCGACCAGAGCGATCGCTGCTACCTCGACGTTCCTGTCTGGTGTGCCCCTGCTGGACATCTGCAGGGCTGCAACGTGGAGGTCGACGCACACCTTCACAAGATTCTACTGCGTCGATCGGGACTCCAGGGAGGAGTCCAGGGTCGGCCAAGCAGTGCTGCGTAACCTGTTCGCTTAAGGTGAGCCTGGTGAGTAGGTAAGAGATGCTTAATGTTGAGTTGTTGTATTGCTTAATGTTGAGCCTGTTGCTACCTTCCGTGGTTGTGTATACTGCTATGTATTCTTATATTCATGAGCATGTGAATCCATGACAGACCCCATGCTGGAGAAGGAACAAGTTACTTACCTGTAACTGTTGTTCTCCAGCATGGGTCTGGCATGGATTCACACGCGAACCCTCCCTCCTTCCCCTCTGCAGCTCTTCACTTGGTCATACTGCCACTTTACGTGCTACCACATCTGAGGATGGCTGCCAGGGGAGGTGCTTAGGGAGAGGGCAGTCATTGGCTGGGGGCAGTATGACCCAGAGATCAGTGATTGGTTACTACTAAGAAAGACAGAATATAAACAAAACTTTACCGAGGATTCCCAGCCTGACGACGGAATATTCATGAGCATGTGAATCCATGCCAGACCCATACTGGAGAACAGTTGCAGGTAAGTAACTTGTTCCTAGTCCTCGTTGGAGACTTGTCTTGGTTACTTCTGTAGAGTTGCTAACAGCTTCTTTACCTCACAAGCTTAATAAGGTTGTGGCCCTACTTTGATTTCTTCCTATTCTACAAAGACTTCTAAAACATTGTGCAAGACATTTACTTACCTGCAAGAAGTGCTTCAGTTCACCTTTACAGTTACTATCTTCACATTGGCTGGCCTGGCTCCCTGAATGACTTCTCTCCTCTGCCTATGTGTTTGTGCCTTCCTTCTAGGAAAGAGTTAACTGACTTTGCATTGTTTTTTTTTTTTTTTAAAGTACTTACCTGATTGAGAATAATTGTTTGAACACTTGTCTTATTTTGAAACCTCTTTTCTTTGACACTGCTGTCAATAATATTCTAAATGCAACAGTGATATATTAATGTCCCCTGCACCCTAACTAATGAAGTCACCGGAGGGAGTAGGTAGTGTCTGTGGGTCATCTCAAATGGGTATTTCTCCAACATTGGATCCTTCATAGATTCAGATGCTTGAATATTCCCCGTCAGACTGGGAATCCTCGGTGATACAAAATAATTACATTTTTTTTTAATATACACACATTGCTACATAGGAATGCATGTACATAGCCCATTATGGCCTATGAGCCTTTCTATTGTGTAGTCCCTCTACCTCACTTTGGTCCTTTATGGCCCCAACCAATGAGGTGGCAGGGCTTCAGCTCCGCCCCCGGCAGCCATCTTCAGATTTTTTTTTTTTTTTTTTTTATTTGTGTATAATCTTTATAGATTTTTTAACAAAGATTCAAGAAAAAAGAAAAAAACAGTTGAGAAGAAAGGATTTGTTCGAAAGAAACGGAAGAAACGGTGGAACTTTTCATTCAGTCTGTGTTGGAAGAAGCACGTTAAGGATGTATTTCATGATGTTTATAGTTGCCAACTGCCATGCCTGTTTGTCTCCGTCCAACAATTTGTTCCAACACGTTTCTTCCTTTTGAAGAGTAAAATTTGTAAAAATGTCTGTCAGGTATCTGTCACGAATTTCTGTCGTCGCCCGACAGTTCAGGAGTAGGTGGCGTATGGTTTCCTTGTCCGTAGTGGATTTGCAGAGACGGCAGCAGCTGGACAAGGATTGTTGTCTAATCGCCAGTATTTCATTAGTTTCTAAAAGGTTCAATCTTATTTTTAAAAAATAGTTTCTGGCCGCTCTATTTGGAAATAACTTCAGAAAAGGTTGGATAGAGTCGAGTTTCTTAGAGAAGGGAGGTAGGTGGCTGGCAAGTTTATACTTTGAGGCAAGGTCGTTTGTGTTGATCCAGTCGAGTTCTTTGATTTTCTTGACAACTCGAACGGGATTGGCGATGAGATCTTCTGTATTGCAGGCAACTGAGTCTAAGATGTTCAAAACTTTAGTTTCCCATCGAGTGAGCATATGGCAAGTACCCAGTCGGATTTCTTCACTTATCAGTTGGTAGGCGTAGGGCGTTTGTTTCTGTCTACATTTCCGATAAAGCATGACGGTATTGCAATCCACAATTGATTTTAACGAGGAGAGAGTTAGTTCTCGTCTAATCACTGATATCGGAGTTGTTTTCGAGAGGCCCAAGATTGGGCGCCAGAAGTTTGCTTCTAGTTTTGACCATAAGTCGTGAGGAAGATTCGGCATTGCTTCGGCGCCATATGTCAAGGATGGGATAACTTTCCTTTTGTAGAAATCTCTTACAGGTCTAATTGAGAATCTACCATATTTGATGTCAATCGCCTTTCCTTGTGTGGCTAGCTTGGTAGTTTTGGCGCGTAGGGACTCTTGCATTGCTTTTTCTTTGTATGAACTATCTAGGGTGACTCCCAAATATTTAAAATTTGTGACTTTTTCAATGGTAGTAGTGCCGAGTTTCAAATTTGGTGTTGATTTCTTTTTAGGGAATTTCTCTATTATCATCATTTTTGTTTTGGATTCATTTATTTCCAAATTGTTTGACGTCATGTAGAGTTGAAGATTTGTTAATTGGCGTTGAAGACCAATAGGGGTGTTATCCAGCAAAATCAGGTCATCGGCGTAGAGTAGGCGACTAATTTGTTCTCCTCCGAGTTTAGGGGGGAAAGCTCGAATCTTTGTTTCCGTTTCCTGAAAGTCGCCTAAATAGGATAAAAACAGAGCCGGTGCCAGTGGACATCCCTGTTTGACGCCTCTGTTAGTTGTTATTGCTTGTGTTAGTGTACCTTGCTTGTTCAGACGGACCCTCATGGTAGTATTTGAATAGAGGGCTTTAATTGGGTTGAGTACGTCTAGTGGACATCTCCATAGGGTAAGCTTTCTCCACATTCTTTCTCGATCGACTTTGTCAAAAGCTTGTGTGAGATCGACAAAGATGATGTATAGGCGTGGACGACCCTCCAAGATTTTACTTTTGAGGGCACTCAATATCAAAATGTTGGCATTGGTCCCCAAATTCTTTTTAAAGCCAGTTTGAAGCTTGTCGTGGCACGGGGAATCTTTGGCCCAAGTAGTGAAGTGTTTTAACAACAAGGACCCAAACATTTTGCCTATTGGATCAAGGAGGGCGATAGGACGATAATTCGCTGGATCTAATCTATCCCCTTTTTTGTAGATAGGGACAACGTTTGCACAAGTCCATGAAGATGGAATTGATTTTGTGGCTGTGCAGCGTTTAAATATTTGGCTCAAGAGAGGAGCCCAAGTCTCTGGATGAGATTTCAAATCGAGGTTCGTGATGCCATCCGGTCAAGGCGCACGTGATGGTTTTAACTTTTTAATTAAGGCGATAATGTCCTCAATGTTGTCCACACTGATCCAGGGGGTATCGTTTGGTTCCATCAAAGGGGATTTGATAGTTGGACTCTTAAAAAGAGTTTGGAAGTGGAGTTCCCAGGTCAGCTGACCAATTCCATTTATTTGACATGGCCGATCTCCTGGTGCAGTTGAATGAAGTAAGGTCCAAAAGTCTCTGGCGTTGTTTCTGGTGATGGCCGTGAGAATATTTTCCGCGTCTTGTTGGTACAACTTATGACGGTAGCATTTTAACCATGATTTATAGTCTTTAACGGCCGCTTTAATGGTCTCAAGTGCAGATGAGGTCTCCAGTCCTTTTGCTTGTCGTTTTATTCTCCTCAGTTCTCTTTTTTTTTCCATGACTAATGTGTCATAAGTATGTTTTCGGTCTGGTGGTGGAGTCTTCTTTTTTTTTTGAGGAGCTTTGAAGATGGTCAGTAGGGGTAGGTAGTCCACGTCTGTCCTAGGAAGTTGATTACTGTGGTCTTTATATTGTGCTGTAATAATGATTATTGCTTTTTCCGTTAATCTGAGTCTTGTTCCTTGCGTGGAGACTTCGATGTCTGAAGTCATGGTGTGGTTAATCGGAGAGGACGTAGACCAGGTTGTTTCTAGCAGATTCTGGTCACTTTCCTTTGTTTTAATCACTTTAAAAGAAATGATGTGAAGTAGTAGAGAACGAGATACAAAGATGTAGTCAATTGTGGAGGTTGAATTCGCTCTTTCCCACGTTGGAAGTCTATTAGGGTCGGGAAATGTTAGATCTAAGTTGTCAAAAGATCTAGACTTCATTAAGTTTTGCCATTTTGTCGGCCTCTGGTCTGTTGCTGATTTTTTTGATCTATGTCCCTTTTGATTTACCGACGGTTGACTGTTAATATTGAGGTCGCCACATAAAATTACGTGGTCAGGCTTATGTGTAACTTGCACCCAGTCCAGTTCTTGTTCTATTGTATTGATGAATCTTGAGCTTTCAATAGTGGCTGGGTTCCAGTAGATGGTCACAATTATGAGTGTCTTTAGCAAGGTTTTAGACGATTCTCTTTTTTTGGTAATCCAATTTAGCTTTACCATCAGCATGAAGTGGTTTTCTTTTAGCTTTTGCGAGTTTACAAGACCTCGTCCGCTACGGATTGCGATCAGAAGACCAGCCGTTGGGCGGCCTAAAGAACCTTTCTTAGCTAACACTGTGTGGATTTCATAGCCATCAAGTACTGGAGAATGTAAAAGCCATGTCTCTTGTAAGCAGATAATATCATAGTTTATTAGGTTTGAAGGTCCTGATGTTAAATGAAGGAAACCTCTGGTGTTCCACGAACACAATTTTATTTGGTTTTGGACATTTACATTTAGACAGTCTGTTGTGTTGCTGTTGATCGTTTTCTCGAATGGCTACTTTTGTTGGTTTAGCTTTAGAGCCTTTGGTAACCATGACCAGAGAGAAAGTAGAGATGGATTTGAAGATGGATTTGTTATCACAGGGCAGGGTTCGTTCTGAACTGTCCTTTGGAGTTTTTGGCCTTCTTTTGGAAGCGTCAGTTTACCAGCCCGCTCTCTATGTTCTGGATTTAGATTTTCCGGGCCTTTAGATGACTCCTTAGATTTTGATTTATTGATTATTTCAGACTGATTAGGTTTTTGATCCAAGACTGGGCCGTTGATCGTTTTATTTGATGATTGGTAATGTTTTTGACGTGAAAACTGAGGGTATTCTGTTACTTTTGTAGATGCCAGGAAATCTTTATTAGCTTGGTAGTTGCAGGTTTTAATTTCTCTTGAAGATTCGGTGAGGTCGTAGCCCATTATTAAAAGTTCCTCAAGGGCAGATTCCAGGGCATTTTTTGTTGCGTATGACGCTATGTATAGGTGTGAAATTGCCCTGGATCCCTGATGGCTCGGGTCAACAATTTGGAGATCGTCAGACTTCACTACTCGTAGTTTCGGAATGTAACTGAATAGGTCCATAACCGATCTTCTATTTAATATTACCTCATCATGATTTCCCGGGATCTGTTCTAGTTTCAATATCCATCGTATTAGAGGTTTTGTGTGGTTTTTTGTGGTTTTTGATTTGTAGGTTGGTCGTTGGGCTTCCTTACTGGGGGCTCTTGTTGGAAGTTTCTTTGGTTGAGTTTTTGGCCACGATCGTTGGGAATTGTTATGCGATCTATGGGATCGTCTTGCTGGCTGTATACTCGAAAAAGTTTTTTTCCGTGTTTCAATTTCTTGTTTTGGATAGTTCGTTTTAGGAGGTATCAAGGACTTCAAGTGCAGGGTCTTTAGTTTTATGGTTGGTCGTGGCCAGTCGCGTTCTTCATTCCTCTAGAGTTAGAAATGGAGATTCTCTAGTCTTTGTTTCTTTATTGGGATTTCCTACCGGCAGTGTAGGAGTTATAGGTGGATCAAATATTTCTTCCGAGTTTCGGTTCGAGATGGTTGATTGATCAGAGATATATTGAGAGATGTTCATCATTTCTTCGTTATTTAAGAATGCTTCTATTCCTCTAGGAGATACGTTCTGTGTTTCTTTTTCGACTCTGCTTACCACCCCAGTTTTCTTTGGTTTATCCTTTATTTTTAATGAAGTAACGAGGTCTCTTTGAGCATCTATAGCTTTTACGCTTGTTGAGTCCGCTTGTTGAATTGAGGGTGTTATAAGTATTGATCCTTGTTGGTGAGAATTTGTTTTTTCCACCCTTTTTGACAACTTGGTTTTTTCTGACGAGAAAGTAGGTGGGACAGTTAGGTCGATAAATGAAGAAGTTTGAGTGCTTTCTGGATTTGTTTGCGAGATGACCTGGGGGATATAGCACGTAGTTGGGGCCAATTTTTGAAGTGGCTCGGTGGTCTGCTCTTGGCTCGGTTTGATCGTAGATGCGGAAGTCTTTGATTCTTGTGCCATGATGTAACCCTCTAAAAAGGTTATTTTGTTCAGCATTGAAGTTTGAATCGCTGTGTGATCTTTCAACGAGTCCGCTATTGTTTCGTATAGTTTAATGAAAGGGTTGAGGGCTATCGATAATGCTGACATTAAAGTACAAGTGTCAAGCTTTTTTGGATGTGGGTCAGTTGCATTAGTGTCACGATGAACAGCTGATTTAGTTAGCCCAGAAGTTGGTGGTCGTACAGGTGGTGTAATGATGTTTAATGATCTTCTAGGGGGAGGTCATAAGAATGTCTTCTTTGGTTACTATAATTGTCTAAGTTTGAGTAGAAAGAATCTAAAGTTTTCTCAAACTGTAATTTGTTTTTGGATTTAACAGAATACTGGCTTCCACCATCTTTGTCTTGAGTTTGTGGGATTAATCTTGAGGGCTTGCTTAGTTGCTGTGGTGAAATCGATAGAGCCTGATCTTTGTGCTTGGTGCTGTCGTTTGGTTGATGTAGTGTGTCATTGATCCTTTGTTGGTCTTGTATCGAAGATTGAGTGGGATTTATTATCGTAGAGCCAGTTTGCTTTGGTGATGCCGAGGTGGTTAGAAAAAGAACAGAGCTCTCTGCTTCGACTTGTTCTCGCGTGAAAGTCTGAGTGCGACTCTGCACTTCTTGATCACTGATGAAGGTATTCGCAGAAGTAGTGCTTTCTGAGGCTGGTGTTAGATTAGTTATAGATAGTAGTGGCAAGTTTCGAGCCTGCGAAGTCCCCGACTCTTCCTGGATAATTTGTGGTATTTTTGAGGACACTTGGCCTGAGAAGTGCCATTTTGTTGGGTCAATATCCGGAGCTGGCCAGGTGTCATCTTTTGTTTGGGGGATAGGGGATCTTCGTTTTGCTTGTAACAATCTACGATGCTTACTAGGTGGTGTTATTGCATCAGCTGCCTCAAGGATTTCTGCGTCTGTCAGCTCTTTACATTTTTCTTGGATGGCTTTGGAGTGTCTATTGAAAAAGTCTGATAATAGCTTAAAAGGGCGTTGTGGTTTTTTACTGCCCTTTCTTATTGCTTTGGAACCGGCACGAGGAGCTTTAGTAAGATGTGTTTGTTTAGGTAGAGATTTGGCCAATCTTGTGGGTTCCACTTGGTTATTTGACAATTCTAGGGTTGAATTTTTCTTGGTAGAGACGTCTCTAGGTCGTAATCTCTTTTTTTTTATTATGTTATTAGACACCTGCGATGGTGACTTTATTTCTTGGGGCACAGATGAGCTTGTTGAGGCCGTCGCGTTGTTTTCTGGATTTGGTATGTTTGCTGGTAAGTTGGTATGGGTTTCTCTATGTATCATTGCTGATACCGTAAAACCAGCTATAGGTGGCGCTGCGTCCATTTCTCTTTTTTTCACTAAGGTTGATGAGCCGTGCTTGACTCTCAAGCCACTCGGGCACTCCTGCCCTATTGCCGATGGGCGCCGGATCTCAGAGGCTCCAACTGGCTGTGTCTCTCCTTCACTCAGATGGTTTACGTGCAGGGCGCCTTCTCTGGAGTCCCCCCCAACCCCGCCGTGTAAGCCTCGATCTCCATCGAGACCCGCGCTGCATGCCCGCTCAACGCCGCCTCCCCTTCGAGGGGCCGCGGAGCCGCGGCTGCAGTGGCGGGGACGATCCGGGCACTCGGCCCTGTCAGCGGTCTCAAGGGCTCCGACTCCGGGCTCAAGGCGGTCCCCCCTCCGGGGGGCCTCCGAGCCCTCGACGAGGCAACAACCGATGAGGACGCCGACACGGGCGGCGCCGACTCTCTCTCGGGGCCAAGCAAAACCTCCGAGAGTGCCGGCCCGGGCCGCGGGCTGTCAGCGGCCGGTTTCAACACGGCGGTCGGGGGGAAATCCGCGGCGTCAACTCCCAGGACTGCAAGCTCCTCCTCAGGTAAGGCATCATTGCTGCAAAGTGGTAAATGTTTGTCGCTACAGGTGGCAGAGCCTTTCTCAATGGTTTTTTGGTGGGGAAATTGGGCGTTAGCAACATAGTTTCTATTTCCCATTTTTGTTTTAATGTTGAAGCTTGGGTTCGTAGGGATATCACGAACGTCTGTTACCATTGCAGTCAAAGGGGGAGTAGTTTGACATTGGTGTTGTGTGAGAGATACGGTTGTGTTTTTGGTTAGCGACTTGATTTTGCTTCTTAGAGAGCGGCCTGTAAAGTCTTCTGAGTCCAACCATTGTGGTTTTGAAGGTGATGGGGCTGCCAGGCCCGTCTTGCCTGGCATGACTGCAAGACTGCCACTCACCGCCACTCCGCGTCCGCTCCGCGGAGTAAATGAGGTTTTGTAGGGATAGGTGTAGTGGGAGACACACCTCTCGAGGGTAGAGCTGGAAAAAACACTGACTGCTGCAAGACTGCCACTCACCGCCACTCACCAGTCTAACAGACATAAGGAATCCTCAAGCTCTCTGAGCTCTTCAATTATTTTTCTACTTTTTGTGTAGAATATATTTTTCAACTATATTCTACTTTGTTCCCCTGCTAAGGGGCTTTGTTCTCAGATAATTTTTGGGACAAATAGCTTTGTTTTTGACCCATAATCGTGTATACCTTCTCTTCAGAATGGCTGCATCTCAGGCTGTTAACAAGCCTTCCCTGTTCAGGGACTGCACGAGGTGCAAGAAGCAGTTAGTTTACATGAAGGACCCTCATGAACATTGCATTTACTGCTTGTATCCGCATGACATTCAGAAATGTGATATTTGCAAGTCCTTTTCCAACAAGACCCTTTAGGACCGGCACAGGAGACTTCTTTTACATCTGGAAGCCAGGGATCAATCTTTGGGCGAAGAGTCTGTCAGAACAGCTCCTGTCCACGCCACCATTCCATCTGAGAGGCAAACTTCGAAGAGAAGGTCCTGTTCAGTTGAAAGGTGTTCCTCTCCCATTGCCAAAAGTAAGAGGAAGCTGGAGATAATAGCTTTTCTACCTCATCTGGACTCCATGAGCCAGAAGAAGTCACATTTGGCAGCAAAATCTATCTCCAAAGGTAAGGAGGAGTTTGCAAAAAAGGGAAGTGGGGTTTGTCCATTCATCGACGGGGAAACCGTCCACGAGCGATGGGAAGGATAAAGGCCCGTCGTCGGCCAGACCATTGACAAAACCCTAATCGAATACACATAAGACATAGTCTACGGCAAAGTCATTGTCATCGGATTTATCGTCCACAAAACAGTCGTCGACGAAGGAAGCACACCATTCCTCCACGAGACACTCGTCCACGGAGCACTCGTTGACGGGGGAGCGACCATACAAAACGCATTTGTCGACGAAACTACTGTCGGCGGGAAGCTCGTCGAAGGTACCATCGACCACAACACCGTCTAGGACACTGCAAGTTCCTGCATCTACGGAGGAATTGGAGCCTGAGACGCTTCCAGCTCACGCCAGGGTGACACCTGTCATTGAGGACCGTTCCCTTGAGGCTGCAGACGCTGCTGAACCAATGGTAGCACAAGTTTCTCCTTTGGGGGACATGGCAGAGCTTCCTGATTTAATTCTCAGGGAGGAATTTTCAGATGCAGAATTGGTGGAAGAACGACCTTAGCAACACAGTCCCCCTTGGCAGCCTTCTACGGAAGAGGCCGACTATCCTCATGACCAAATACTGATGTCCATACAGAGGATCATGGATGAGTTCTACAGGCGTCAAAGGGAGAAGAGCAGGTTGGCTGATTCGATAGAACCGGAAACTCGTCTGAGACACACGTCTCCAATTCCAGGTACATCAAGAAGTTCACCTCATGGGAGTAGACCTCAAAAGATTCTGTGAAGGTTGGGGATGGATATGGGGTGTGGATTCTATGCAATGAGTTCTACGATTACAATGCTGATAAGTTTGTTGCTTGTATGTTTTCTATAAAATTCAATAAACTTAATAATAAAAAAAAAGAGAACACGATCACCTGAGCCTGCTTGAAGATCTAGGAGCAGGATTCGCAGTGCTTCACCGACAAGGGTCCCATCACCACCATCATCGCATAGACCCTGATCTCCGGATAGGGATCCAACTATGGTGCCGTCCTCCATTTCAGTCTCAGATTTGCTGGAGGATCCTTTGAGAGAATTCCCTCATCCAGAAGAAGGCGAGATTACACAGGAGCCTGACGCAGCCAGTGAGTGGGATGAATACATTGTCGAGACGCCCATGAAGAAAGATTACCCAGGCAATGCTTCACCTCCGGATGATCTGGTGTCTTTCCACACCTTAGGCAAGGCCGCAGAATTGTTCAAGATTCAGGTTTCATCAGAGAAAAGAAATTGGTGCTTTATGAGCACAGGGATAAAAGCAGGACGACGGTGACCACCATCCCTCTCCTCGTCACCATCTGGGAGTCTGGATCCAATATCTTGTCTACGCACTGATCTACTCTGGTGTCCAGACCAGAGAAGAAATATAAAGCACCCAAGTCTGCACCGCTTTGTCTGAGAGGTCATAAAAAACAGGACTCGATCACATTTGCAGCTAGGAAGAAGCTTGCTAATCCCGCTGTCAGCGCTACCGGACAAGGACTGACGTAAGGTAGAAGCCATGGGCAGGAAGTTATCAGCTTCGGGGTCACTTACCATCAGAGCGGGTAATGCGCTGGCCATGACTGCGAGATTTGACTGCAAGCTTTGGCTCTGTATGTCCAAATTGGCTAAGCAGTTACCACCAGAGCTTTAGGAAGAGGCTAGATCGATAATCGCCGATGATGAAGCAACCTCGGATCATATGATCGAAGCAGCGTTTGATGTGGACGAATCAGGTTTCAGGCAGATGGCCCATTTAACAGTACTCGGGAGACAGGCCTGGATGAAGGCTACCAATTTCAGGCCTGAAGTCCAAGCACAGATATTGGGCATGCCCTTTGATGGACAAGAGCTCTTCGGAATGAAAGTAGACGACCACCTGAAGGAAATTAAATCCAACACGGATACATCCCGAGCCATCAGTTCTTTAAAGGACAAGGATAAGGACTGTCAGTCTTTTCGCTTCTTTAGAGGCTCATCTTCTAAGTACAGAGGGTACAGACACTCCTCTTATGGTCAGAAGGCGCAAGGTAGCACGTACCAAGAGAACAAGTATCAATCCTCCAACAGATACTCCCATAGGGGCAGGCGTGGCTCTGCCTAAGGGAAGTCGGAAAGCAAACAAAACTGACTATCCAATTCTTTCCTCTCAACGTCACACCCCGGTGGGGGGGGGGGGGGGTGAGCCAGTTCTTCAAACGCTGGCAGTCAATTACATCGCCAAATGGGTGTTTCAGGTGGTCCGAGAGGGTCACGCCTTAGAATTTCTACACCAACCTCCTCCTCCTTCCTTGCCTCCATCTTCACGCAGGGTGCATATGTTAAGGCAGGTCATGTCCGAAGTTCAAAAACTGCTCCAGAAAGCAGCGGTAGAGCCGGTGCCGTACCCCCAGAAGGCAAAGGGTTTCTACTACTGCTTTTTCCTCATCTAAAAGAAAAACTCAATGGAGACCCATCTTGGATCTGAGGGCACTCCACAAATACATCAAAAGCATAACATTCAAGATGGTAGCATTGCAAGGAGTGCTTCCTTGGTTAAACGAGCACGACTTCTTGGCCACTTTAGACTTGGAGGACGCATACTTTCATATACTGATCCATCCAGCTCACAGGCAGTTCCTCAGGTTCACGGTGGGTGAGCTTCATTTTCAGTTTCGAGTGCTCCCGTTCGGGCTGAAATCAGCGCAGAGTGTTTTCACAAAATGCTTGGCACCAGTAGCTGCAAAACTCAGGACAGGAACAGAAGTCTTCCCATACTTGGACAACTGGTTGATAAAAGCATTTTCTGCTGCAAGTGCTCGCTCAGCAGTTTTAAGGACTATCAACCTCCTAAAAGAGTTGGGTTTCTCCATAAACAATGCAAAGTCCTGCCCCATGCCTAGCACAACAGTTGTCTTCCTGGGCGCTGAGTTCGATACCAGCATTCCCAGTTGGAGACCATCAGTAGAGAGGGTAGCAGCGTTTCTACGCTCAACCTTGTGCTTCCTGGAGAGAGACAACATCTGTGCACTCTTTCTGGGCATGATGTGCTCGTGCATATTCCTCATACCAAATTGTAGGCTTCTCATGAGACCGGTTCAGAAGGCCCTAGGCCACCAATGGAAATGAAGCTCTCGGATGTTGGGAGGACGTTGTCCAGATTCCATCGACGTTACACAAGGCTCTTCGATGGTGGAATGTTCAGCGGAATCTTCTACAAGGGATGCCGTTTTAAGCACCGACATCGACCCTTCTGCTGAGGACGGACGTGTCATTATCAGGCTGGGGCACTCATCTCGCGGACCTCCAAACCAAGGGCACTTGGTCGGCACAGGAGTCCCAACTACACAATGATGTATGATAGCTCAGGGCCATAAGGTGGGCACTGAAAGCTTTCCTGCCTGTGGTAGCTGGACAGGTACTTACAGTCCAGACAGACAACACAACCTCCATGCACTACACAAACGAGCAAGAAGGCACGAGGTGGAGATCCTGTCACAAAGCCCAACTGCTATGGGCATAGGCCTTGCACCACGGAGTGCCGATCAAGCAGAGCATCTTCCAGGAGTGGAAAATCTAAGCAGAGAATATATGCCATCCCATGAGTGGGAGCTGGACGAAAAGGAAACCCAACAGATTTTTGCCTTATGGGGCCATCCACAGATCGACCTTTTTACCACCAAGGACAACAAGAAGTGCCGAAGGTTCGCCTTTAGGTACCCGGAGTATCAATCAATGGAAGACGATTTCTCAGTGGCTTGGGCGGGAAAGTTCCTCAATGCTTTTCCCCTTCATTCCCCTCATTGCGAGGGTTCTACACAGACTGAAGGAACAGAATTGTTCAATGATCCTAATTGCGTCGGATTGGGCGCGACAAGTCTGGTACTCCACTCTGAAGCATCTATCCCGATGGCCCCCGGTTCGCCTCAAGGCGCATCAATATCTGTTGACGCAACAGAACCACAAGGTCCCCCCGAGGAACCTATTGCAAGGCATGGTTCCTGAACAGCATAAAGTGATGAATCTGAAGCTACCAACAGAATGTTGGGATATCGGGACCGCGGGAGCCCCGTCGACACGAGTCACCTACAACAGAAAGTGGACTCTATTTTCCAAGTGGTGCGAGAGATCTGCCCTCGATCCGCTCACTGTTCGGTTGACCATGTTCTACCCTATATATTGTGCCTAGCTAAAACAGGGCTTTCGTTGTCCTCCATCAAGGTCCATCTGTCAGCCATAGCGGCATACTCAACAACCCCGGAGATGAAATCCTTGCTTTCTTTGCTGGCGGTTAGTCTTTCTGAAAGGGCTGATGCGTGTTTATCCGCCTACGCCAGTCCCAAACAGGAGCCTGAACACTGTCTTGACATCCTTCAAGGAACCCCCTTTTGAACCCATACACAAATGCAACGTGAAGTTCTTGTCTTGGAAAATGACCTTTTTGATAGCCATCACATCAGCCAGAAGGATCAGTGAGTCTGAACCTCTGTTTACTCTATTCCAGAAGGACTTCATCATCTTAAGACCACATCCTAAGTTCCTTCCTAAAGTGCTGTTGGAAATGACACTCACCGAGCGCATTGTCTTGCCAATTTTTTGCCAGAATCACGCCTCTGAAGCAGAAAAAACATTACATTCTCGGGAAGTTGCGAGAGTGTTGAAGTTTTACTTGCAGAGAACTAAGGAGTTCTGCTCTTCAAACAGACTGTTCATTGCTTTCTCTAGCCGTACCAAGGGCCAGTATATCTCTAAACAAGGTCTGGCACGCTGGGTTTTGTCCTGTATCGCCCACTGCCATCAGATGAAAGGCGTCCCTCTAGACCACCATCAGCGCACTCCACCAGAGGTAGTATGGTGTCAACAACATTCTAGGCCTTGAAGGCCTTGCCTTGAAGGGTACATGCAGAGCCACCACGTGGAGCACTTTGCACACATTCGAAACACTACTGCCTGGCTGAAGATACCAACAAAGAAACTGCAGTTGGACAGGCAGTGCTCCGCCATCTCTTTGCATAAGGTAGGACCAGCCTCTTTTTCCCACCTTTCCCAGAGTATGTAACCATAGTGTTGATGCATGGTAAAGGTTTGATCAGAAATGCTTTCTGTATTTATGCATATATGCATATGATGGTGGCATGTTTTTAACTGCTTGGTATTCTATTCAAGCATCTGAATCTATGAAAAATCCAATGCTGGAGAAGTCTTAGTTGCTTACCTGTAACTGTATTTCTCCAGCATTGGTATCTTTGATAGATTCACATGCGCCCACCTGCCTCCCCTGAGAGGCTGCTCCTACGCTTAGCATCCATAATGGGCTATGTACATGCATTCCTATGTAGCAATGTGTGTATATTAAAAACATTTTAATAATTATTTTTATTACCGAGGATTCCCAGTCTGATGACCGGGAATATTCAAGCATGTGAATCTATGAAAGATACCAATGTCGGAGAAATACAGTTACAGGTAAGCAACGAAGATTTGCTGATTTAGAAAACTAAGTGTGTATTTTGAAGTATATTTTTGTTTTTTATTGCTCCCTTCTGAAGAAGTCTTATTCAAACTGACTGTTAAATAAATAATTGTTTAATCAAGAAAACTTGTGTGTAAGAATGTTGAATATTTGTGACTGAATATCTGTGTAACTCCCCTACTGCTCACATTGACCCCTCTTGAGATAAGCCTGGCTACTCAACCACACTACCAACCTTTGTAGTACAGACTTTTACCAAAGGTTGGGTTCTTATTGCCAGATGGTCAGGGTTGTTGTAGTGCACCCAAAGGCCACTGCATACCTTCTTGCCTAACAAGACATTAAAACAAATAACATATGCCCAACATAGTCCATACAATACATATTCATTACAATTTAGTTCCTTTCCATTTTTCTTTGTGCAAGTATTGCTAAAATGTAAAGTGCAAAAGTGCCTATAATGTATAAACCAACACAACTCAGTCACCTAGCAACTAAATACGCACTAATGTTAGCTTTATACAATTGAATGTGCAAAATGTCAATATATGTAAAACATACCTTCCACATTAATATCACGCCATTTCATATAAATAGTCTGCCTTGTGAATTGGATAAAATAGGCAAACGGATAATTGTTCTAATTTGTCAGTGAAGGGACACACTTTACATAAAATTTGGATCCTAAAATCTATAACCCATGAAATGAAAGCAACACCACATTATGTTCTTTTGATACCAAAATAGTATCTCACAATAGTACTGTTGCTACATAGTTTCTAAATCAGACGGATGATCATCAATTATACGCAAAAAGCGAGTGTGATTAAACCAACAATGTTTTCTCCTCACATAGAGGGTAACCATAATAGATCCCTTGAATTATTAGTTACCCCAATATTAAATTTACCAAAGGCCAACCTTCTTGTTTTTCCCAATGCACGCAGTAAATGACTAGATGCTTAAGGGTTTCTGGTTCAATACATGAGCAAAAGCGGCACATACCTTCAGACTTCATAAACGTTTTTGATTTCTGGAACTATATCCAAAAATGGTCTCACTCATACATGCCCAGTCATATTCGAAATGCTTCTCCTTAACGTACACAGGGCGAGAACAGAGATAAAGGGCATTTCCCTCTATATTTTTCAGGAGGGCTTTCATTTTGAGATCAAAGCATGCAATTTATTCATGCTGAGCAGTAATTATCATTTGGGATAGGTCTATATACAATGAATTATGAAGAGGTGTAATCCTGTTCATGTAATTCGTCAACAGCCTGCATTGGTATTTTGACGATAGAGTTCAAGACCAATTTGTCTCTTAAAATAGAATATGGGTGAGCATTCGACAGTCCGACAGTTCTTTCATATCCCTCCTTGTAGTTGATCTAGCAGCTTGTCAATATCTAGCAGACACATATGGAGGCCATAGAGTAAAATCGCTTCAACTGTGAGAGTATTAGATTCTAGTGTTGGCATAATGGAAAACTTGCTGTATTTGCAATATAATATTCTAATCTGCAAGAAGATAGGTCTGATCTTTAGATTTAGAGAATCCTTCCACATTAATAGCAAAGATCTTATTTATCTAAGCTTCTGAAGCACCTTGTTTGTTCTGCGTTTTCATCTTTTGTCACCAATCTATCTCTCTTCGCCACCCCCTGCCCCCACCCCCGCCCCCTCCACCACCTTTCAGTCTGGCTTTCGCCCCTGTCACTCCACTGAGACTGCTCTGATCTGTGTGCTTTAACTCTCTTCTTCAGCTCACTATTCTAGACGCACCTTTTCTTATTTTTCATCTATCTGCAGCTTTTGACACCGTGGATCATTCTTTGTTCTTGGAATCTTTCTTCCTTTGGTCTTCGGGGTTCTGTTCTTTCCTGGTTTTTCTCCTGTTAGGCAGAATCAAATGCAGCAGTACCCTTTGGGAACACCACACACAATTAAGACTACAAGTGCAAGTACAAATTCACCTTTGGTACAAGCCTGTACTACACAGTAAAGTGGTAGCGATGGCTGTGCACCCAGACTTCTCAAGAGTAAAGTGAGCAGTATCAGAAGTTACACAAAGGACAGCAATTACTATGGTTCAAACAAACGCTGAGTCAAGGTTTCTGAGTAAAAGAATATACATTTATTTACACCTTCAGTTATAAAACAGTTCACTATTATAAAGCAGCAGAAAATCACACTCTTAATACACTACAATAACCCCCAATCAATTCTGGACAAGTTAGGCTCAAAATGAAGTGTGAGCAAAATGTCACTCCAGTAATTTAAAAGGGAGAGAAGTCAGTTATTCAAAATCAATTAGCACCAACAAGTTAATAGGCAGGCAATCTAGAGAATGCTTACTACAACTAGGATTCCAGTCAATAGGCCTGGGCCAATGTTAATGATGCACAGTCTTTGCATAGCATCTCACAGTTCAAAGTAGTTTGCGGTTAAGTCTTTGCCAAAAGTTCAAAACGAAGTAGGTTTGAAGAAAGGTTATTCAAAGGAGTAGAGAAGGAGAAGCCTTCGAAGAGCCAAACGTTTTAAAACAGTTTCACTGCGGTCGGACGGAACGAACGACCGGATTTGCACAGTACCTTTAAAAGAAGAATGCTGTTGCTGAGGCAGAAGTTCCTGGCAGTTCCTCCATGCTCACATGGCAGTTCCTGAAGCGACTGTCATACTGACAAGGAGGAAGGCTGGAGGGTCCTGAACTGCCCAATGAAGAAGCCGGCAGCGGAGCAAAATGTTGAATAAAAGGTGCGCTCCTTAAAACCCAAACAGGTTACTCTCCATCTGGCTATACGGTTCACTACAGCAATGCACAGCAAATCCGACCAGGAAGAGGACTAGTGTCTGGTGTTTGGCGAGCTGGTTGGTCCCACCAGGCTCAAGGGAAGAAGATTCCTTTCAGATCTCCTCTGTTGTCAAGGTTTCAGGCGATTCGAATCTGCATCAGGGCTTCACCGGAATGTCCAGTAGTTGCAGCAGCCGTCTTTCTTGAGATTTTCATTGGTTCTCCTGATCCAGTGGCAACTCTGCTTTCCAAGCCCCAGAGACCTGCTTTTTAGGCAGTTTTCCCCCATTCACACAGACTGGCTGTCATTCACACAGCAGGGTGGCTGTTCTGGCAGGACAATCGCCTAGCCAATCAAACTAGAGTGCGACTTGGGTCTCCAAGGAGACGCTCTGCAGGGGGCCTCAAACCCCTCCCTCACATCCTGTCCACCCAGACACTGTGCAGAAGCCCGCCAAAGGACAGTGAACAAAGGAACCAAACCCGGTTTGGCGCGCAGAGTAAAACACTAGGAAGACCTTTACAAAAAGAAATGGCTAATAAACCCAACCGGAACCAAATAAAAATAAAAGGGGTCCAGCGGGTTACAGTTCGAGGCTACCACCATAGCCTCTGTTACCGAGACTATTTTCATAGCTCGCGGTAGAATAAAAATGGAAGATACCACTGCCACCAGCCAAATCTTGGAGAAAGGGGATCAAAATAATGTTCCACGAGAATCGGATAACTATTAACCCTTCCAGTACACTATGGGAACATAGTTTGTACTGGGTCTGTACATTTAAAAGACTAGTAAAGTCAATGACAACTTTACATGTTCTGGGAGACAGTAGTCAGTCCCAGAAAATGGAGTTTAAAGTGGGACTCCATGAGCAAAAATGTACAACACATCAAAAACACATGTAAGAGTGGGAAAAAAGGCTCCCTCTCTTAACAGGTGAAAAAATAAATCCTAGAAATCCAGCACAGCTGCTGAGGGACTCAATAGGTGAGGGAAATTAGCCATTCTGGAGAATTCTCCCTAACACCTCCAACCTGTCTAACAGAACTTTCTCAGTCTCCTGGGGTGATGAGACTTCCGCATCGTTCTCCCTCGACCAAAGTGTCCCCAAAGGGTCAGTCCTGGGTGCTCTTCTATTTTCACTATACACTTCACTAGTCACTTCTATAATCTCCTCCTTTGGACTTTCCCATCACTTTTATGCTGCTGATACACAACTTTTTCTATCTTTCTCGTCTTTCACTCCTGAAATTCACGACTCTCTCATGACCTGTTCTTCTGCCATTAAATCTTGGATGGTCTCTCATTTCCTCACTATAAATGCCGGGAAGACAGACCTTTTATTCTTCCCTGCTAACCTCTCACCCCAGCCCTCCACTGTCTTTCATTTACTCCCTCTATTCTATTTTTCCTACAGCATTCAATCTTGGTCTTTACTTGGACTCCAGTCTTTCTTTTGCTCACCACATTTCTCTCGCGTCTCATTCCTGTCTTTCATCTCTATAATATTCACAAAGTTCGTTCTGCTTACATTTCATGCTACAAAACCTATTTCTTTGCACATTTTTTCTTGACTTTCTATTGCTCCGTCATGCTCTTTGGCCACCCATGCTCTCGCCTTGCCCCTCTAAAATCTATTTGTCACTCCTCTGTTAGTCTACTTTGTCTTCTTTCCTTTCGTGATTCTATTTCACCATCACGTGCCTAGCTTGGCTGTCTACCCTTTCACTCCTAACTTAAATTTCATTTTCTTTATTTAGTCTTTAAATCTCTTTATGGGCTTGGCCCGGGCTATCTTGCTGTACTCCTATCTTTCTACACTCTTTCTCTTTCCGCTTTTCCTGTATTTTCAGGCTGAACACTCCCCGTCCCCATTGCCCCCGGTCCTGCTTCCAATCTTTTCAGCTTCTTGCCCCTCTTCATTGCAATACTCTTCCTCTTTCTCTCCGATCTGTCACTGCTTACTCTCTTTGGTGTCTCCCTGGAAACTATTCTCCTTCATTGCCCCTGATTGCTCTGTGGGGTACATTTACCCACTCGGCAGAATTCCCCTCCATCACCAAGCTGCACTTCAGCAGTTGCCAGCAGAATGGCTGCGCTGGATCCTTTGAGCACCATCGCCTCAAAACTGCATTTTGCAGCTACAAACATTATGGCAGCACTGTCTTGCCAAGCACCTATTGGGTAAGATTGAACAGGGAGCACACAGAGAAAGGCTGCCAGTGTGTTTTCTTATGTGCACCAAAGAGAATTGAAAAGCAGCACTGCTTTGCTGCTAACTCCGTTTCCCATTGGAAAAGGGAAATATTTGGCATTTAAAAGGATGGCGCCCTGATGCTCTTCATCTGTTCAACAATATACAGTTCTGATCCAGTAAGACTAAACTCTGACCAGCCATATTCAAGTTGTGCTTCATCAAAAGAAAGCATTTCTCATTGAATGACAAAACATTACTCTCAGCCATACAGAAAAACACTTGACTTTTATGCTACAACATACCAAAATAAACTCTTCAAAAGAAACCCTATCTCTCTATGCATATGTCAATTTCAGTGGACCTGTTCCTTGAACAGATTGCTGTGTAAGAAAAACTGACTAAGGCTGCAAACAATGTGTGGAATCCAGATGGAAGAGAAAACCAAATTTAAAAGGGACATCCCATCAGAATGTACCACTTGTTAAAATGTGCTTTTGCAAACGAACATATTTGCTTTAAAAGTGTAATGTTGAATAAGGCCCTGTCCTTGCCTAGAAATGTAAGGGGGGGGTCAAAATCTAATATGTTTTATTCCAACAGCCTTGCCTTTTGGGCTCAGGAAAACTCAAATAAATAAATGCTTTTTCCTGCCCTGCCTTCAGAGGACAAGGCATCATCCTCAAGGGGACCGGCATCTAGTAGCTCTGAATGGACCACGGGGAAGAATGTAACACGCGCATCAGACTTTGTGGCTGGGCTCCAGCTTGACACAATAGATTCTGGGACACCTACGTGTTACTTTTGGAAGTGACACCTCCCATACCACTCAAACCAAGGAGATCCAAAGACAAACTCCATGGCAGCCCTGGGCTAAACTGACATTTGGAGGTAGCCTGTGCAGAAATTACCATATTTGGACGACAAAGGGCAGCCCATCTGGCTCAAGAGACTATTTTAATGAATAAACTTTGACTGTTATTTCTATGACCGGACAACGCAGTAATATAGACATTTTACAGTTTAAATGTAATTTTTGTGGCTTTAAAACACGATTATGTGGATGTCCATGGCAAGTATGGGACGCAAATGCCAGGAAAAGGTGAATCATGGGAAAAGTACATATGGTGGAACGTTAAAAATTAATGGAAATATGCACATCTAAAGATGTGGAATTTTGGGTGAAGCGGCTCCCACTGAAAATTGTGAAATTATTAAAAGGGCGAAACAATGTCGTACCAACCTGGGAGTTGGAAATACGTCATTTGCCGATGTAATTTGCAAAAGTGCTGCAACTGAAAAAAGGAGCTATTATATGTCAAAATGGATTTTTGGCAAAAATGATTGTGGGATGGCTTTGTACCTCATAAAACACACCACCATAAACTGAGTCCCCTCCTGGTGGAGTCGACCAACAAAGACTGACCTATCTGGCTCTTAGGGGTAGGTCTAGCTTAGTTCTGCCCAACAATAAATCCTGTGATGTCACCCACCTTCTATAAAGGGGGGAAGCTCACAGAGACAGGACACTCTCTTCTGAATTTTGCAGCGCCTGCGTATCCAAATATTCCACCTTCACTCTGCAAGATTCTAGATTCTACTGCCAGGCCAGAGCATAGCTGACCCTATCCAGGCAGGACCATTGATCCAGAAACCCCACTAAAGATCCCAATAACTAGGGGGAAAAGCTGTGGTACCATGTTGGGAGTATCCTGTGACCAAATCAGCTTGTTTCCCCGCTACCTGCATGCCAGCTCTACCCTTGCTATCCAGTGGCAAGACAGGCCCCCAGCTGTTTGCTGTTAGGTGAGCCCACCATGCTGTGACCAGAGCATTTGAGTCGAGAAAGCCAGTTGCCTGTCCCAAACTCGAGCGCTGATTGAGTATTTCCCCAACCCATAGCAACACATAGCATACCCCATCTTCATACTTTGTCTTTGCCCTTCTCTCGAAGTAATCCTATCCATACCGTGGTAACTTGTTTAAAACTGTCAGAATTCTTGGTGCCTCCTGTCCTTGATCTCCAAGCGTTCGCGCCATTCTTCCGTTCAATTCTGTCTTGCATAGATCCTTAGTCATATTTCAATAATTTAAGTAATTCCCACATAGAGCTGAATGCAGGGTGAAAAGGTTAACTTTGCAAATTAACCTTGGAGCGTACCGTGTCTTTCTTTAACCATCTACTCTTGATAACCTAGTTTAAGTGAATTAGTAAATTTTTCAACAGATTTTATCTTTTAACTGCTTTATTTTCCCAAAACCGAAAATCCTTCCACATTGAAGATCTCATCCAGTTATTCAGCTAGAGTCACTCTTTCAATTCTATATCATCCGAAGTGCTCCGGAAGTGTGGCTGTTGGGCTGGGAGTCTTGTTTCTCCTGCTTCGATCCCTGCGTGAGTCGGCAAGAGGAAGTTCGCTTTACCAACTAATGCGCGTAACGTGCTGAAACTGGACTTTTATTCGGATCCCCTCATTAGGTGATTGTGCATTTGTTAACCTTTTGGGACTTGCTGCGAGTTTTGCCGCGGGGCTTGCCGCGAGTTCTGCCACGAGTCTTGTTGCTACTGAGGTGCAACTTATGTTCTGCTTTTTTTTTTCTTTCTCCACTTCTTAGTCCCGCCTGATTTGCTCCGCCTCCCGCCTGCTCTCCACCCACGGCCTCTTCCTTATTAGCACCGGTGCACGCGCATCTCGTGTGAAGTGCTCCGGAAGTGTGGCTGTTGGGCTGTTGGGCTGTTGGGCGAAGCGGCGGAAGCAAGGGGCTCCTGGTTTTGGTTATTATAAGTAAAAATTGCTATGCATTGTGTATGGGGATTGTAATTACTAACACGCCAAGCACTTGACCTGTCTGTTAGGTTGACTTCACCTTTAATTTGTGCTTTAATGGCTCTGCAATCCTAATGTCTGAATTGTGATCTATACTGACTCTTACTCCCCTCCATATTTAAAAACAAGTGATAAATTATCACCTCTGATTGCTTAAGAATGGTGAATGGGTTAAGGAGTGGATGGAAATTGAATGAATCACAAAGTACAATGCATACTAATAATGATCATGAGGCTGCATCTGTACTACCTGTTGTATTATCATCTGGGATTTCTGCTATGCCATCCGAGGTCATAAGAGCAGATGAGGATGAGAAAATGGGCGCAATCTTAACTAGCTCTATTTTAGATGCTAGACCCAGGATCATGGAAGAAATGGTTATTTCATCTAAATTTAATGTGCCCATTATGATACACTGCAACCAACTATGACACTGAAAATACCCCAACAAAAATGAAATTCAAGCTAAAGGACTTGAAGAGCAGCAATGAAATGGGTCTTTCTCAATCCAACTCATTGCAAAATTGTGACAATGGCATGTCTAGTTTTACCAACTTGTCTTATAAAGAAGATATGGTTGATTGCTCATTGATGGGCCCTATAATTGATGCAGAATTAAGCAAACGTATACGCCTTTCTCTTGGCCCTTCTACGTCAGTAAACCAACGATTGGCTGGAAGAGGACGTATTTATGTTGAGCAAACCTGCCAAAAATAAAAATAAAAAAATAATAAAAATACTTTGCCCAATTATAACTTCGATATCATCCCTGTGATGTGTCTCCATCACCCAGCCTAAAAACCGTATTCCGATTCTTTCTATTTCACCAATTTTTGTTAAAAACCGTTTTGACATTTAAAGCGGCAAAAAGTGGAAAATCCAATTTTTCAACATTTGATTTTGGCTACACTGTTTTTAATTTTAAGTTGCTTTTTTAACTGTATGCCCTTTGTAGATACCTTGCCTTGTAGTTGCTAGTGATATTACATCCCTGATACAGTGATCAATCATATTTAACTCATTTTATTCAACTGCACGTTAAATTATTTACTGATTCAGTGTCATTTAATAACATTGCAAAGGGGTTTTAAAATCTGTTTTGCCGGATTTTAATTGTTTGCTGCCTAGTATCCCTGATTCCTTGCTGCTCTTTTCTATCCACTCAAATTCCGATTAATTGGGGTTTGAGGGAACATTGCAGGGGGAAATCTTAACTCGGGTGCTATCTACCTGAACAGTAAAATTGCTCCTATTCATCTGTGCTTTGGATATGTTCTAGTAGGTCAACCAAGTGTATTTCATCAGTTTACATTGTAATTATCACCCCATTGGTGGTTGCTGCCCAATATTAAGTGTGATTGTCTTTGAATTTAAAATAAATATTGTATTACCACCCACTGGCCTGGTTCATGATCCATTGTGACCCACCCCGGTGTTTGTAAAAGGGGGGCGTGAGACGGGTTGGGTGCCAGCTCAATCCGAATTCATAGAAAATTAAGGAAAAGTTTTCTAATTGAGCGGTACATCCTGGGCTAAGGGCAAGTGTCCTGGTCCGGTGTGTGACGCCCGATTGGAATCTTTTACATCTCGCTACCAGAATTGATGTCTGACCATGTACCATTGATCATTATTTTGTACTGTTTGCAGTTAACTTTGTGCAGAGCTTTGGATAAAGGCGCTATATAAAATACAATAAAAATACAAAGATCTATCCCATAGGTTATTACCAAAGTAGCATGTTAAAGTGCGCTTTAGTTGAATTCCCTCAATGGACCATTTAAAGGATTGAATCTTCTTCCTATTTGTAAAGATAATAATGCTTGATTTACTCACCTTCGTCGGCAGGTTATATTTTTGCGCATATATCGAAAATAATGCAATTTATTTTGTAAACCAAACTGTTCTGTTGAAAAAGATCAGATATCGGCAAAAGCCTTCCAATGTAGATGGAGCCTGGCGAGTCTGACCGCAAAAATATTGTCATGTTTCCATATGTCGTTCAAATCACACAAATATAGATTGAATAAAATGGATGCCATGTTACATCCTTGCTTCACTCCAATAGAAGTGGGGATTGCATCCGTAAGTAAGCCTTCTTCATTGATGCACACCTTGTAGTTAGCATTGGAGTGAAGCTTTACAATCATGCCAATTATGTGAGAAGGAATACCAAGAGCTACCATTTTGTTCCACAAGTGTTTACGAATTAGTCGATCAAAGGCCAAGGTCATATCTAATGATGCCATGTATATCGGCCCAATTTATGCCTGTTTAGAGGTTTCCAGGAAATGTGCAAGAATGGTTGCATTCCGTGGGGTACACATGTGTGTTCGAAAAACCCACTTGTAAGTGAGAAAGCGTGTCATCTCTTATAAAGCTTTCCAGTTCGATCAGAATTAAAATTGAAAGCACCTTTGAAGACTCATCCATGAGCGTGATGGGTCTAAAATTGGAGGCGTTAGAAGGGTGGGTATCCTTTTTCGTAAATGGGTGTAATAGAGGTTAACCAGGAGTCGGGGATTTGTTTTGCGTTAAAAATATGATGAAATCTTTGAGAATAATAGCCCTAAAATTGGGATTGTCCTTAAGTGCACAAGCTGGAATTGTATCGGGGATGGCAGCTTTTGAATAGTTGAGCCTGGAGATGGCCCATCAGATATCCTCCACCAACCACGAACAATGCCCCATTGGTACACTTTCCAAATATGTTTCGGAGAATTCGAAGTGTGCTAGAGGAATTTGATATTTAGATGTCATATAGTCATACCACACCTCTGCTGAAATAGATGTATCAAATTTAGGACTACCTGTTGCAGAATAGGTTCTTAGAACAGCTGTTAGAACAGCCTAAACAGTTTTGATATTATGTTCGCATAATTTATGAATCATGTGCTGATTGTCTTCCATATACAGTTTGAATTGAACTATTTTGATATTATTTTTGTATCTCTGACAAATCTGCTTTTTTTAAGCTAGAGTATGAGGTTTCAATCTTCGATGTAATTTTCAGTTTCCTCAATTCTTTATTTTTTTCCATTTCAGAGATGCCACTACTTTGTGAAATGTATGCTTGTGTTGCCAATTACTTTAAGTTGAGTTGCTGACTTGCTTGCATGAAATTTAATCATGGAATTGTTCCAATCCTCAATTTGTTACAAAGGTATTCCATGATATGCATCCATTTCAGACAGAAATTCTTGGGTAACCATATAAAACAGCTTCCTACATAAATTGATGGTCCAACGTGCAGACGGAATGACGTTCCATTTCCACCAAGGCTAAAATGGGCATACATTGCTGTTGATTGTAAGGGATAGTCGTGTCTAAGTTTGTAAACATATGATCACCTATTTCGGGATTTGTTATTGTCACATGGTCACATAGATCTATAATATTAGTAGACACTGCAAAGTAGTCGTTAAATCACCTGGCGAAGAGGCTCAAATAGGTCAAGGGCAATTGATTATTCTTAGTCGAGACAATTTGAATATCCCATTCAGACAAGAATTTGACCCAGCACTGCCCTCTTGTTGTTGACATTGATTCAGATCTTCCCCTTTATTTTACGCATTTGGTTGCCTTCCCCATCCATATATGTAGAGTTAAAATCACCACCTATTATAACTTTGTAGTTTTGATTACGAAGGAAAGCCTCTTCAAGTACTGTATCCAAATTTGAGAAAAGCACAGATTGTGCTATCCTAATTAGATTGCAGTATATGCAAATTATTAAGAGGCATATCTTGTTTTCACCATTTTTGTAATAAGTTTTATGACCAACAGATCTTCAGAGGCAAAGAAACTTTGTGCACACATCTTGTTGTATGCTAAAATGGCACAGACAGGCTAAAATGTTGTTTGGCACAGACATTGCAAAATGTTACCTGTGGAGTGGGTTGAAGGAATTACTATGTAAACCCCCAGCATTCCACATAGGGTGAGGTGTGCTGGACCCAGAAAAGAAAAGAAAAGTAAGACCAGGGTCATCTTACTATTCTTGGGAACAGTAGTTCACCCATGAAGATGTAGTTAAACATTAGGAGAAGTCCAAGGTACTTCTCTGTGGCACTGCACAAAAGGTGCTGTCACAATGCAAAAGCAGATGCCTATGGAGTTTACCAGACTCCATAAAACAGTAAGTAACTTAAAAAATCTTAGTCAGAAAACCACAGGAGTAAAAATGAAAATGCCCGGAGTCGAGCAAAAGAGCTGGGGGTCTCTAAGGTTAAAGGGAATTTCCACAGAAATAAATTCTCCTAACAAACGTTGAGCATTACTGTATCTTAAACTAGCCTAAGAGTTGCCCTTTGTTAAGGAGAATTGTCAGTTTCTGAACTTAAACCTTTGTGACCCCCAGCCCTTTACTGGACTCATGGACCTTTTTGATTTTAACCTCCTGAGTGAGTGGGCCTTTTGGCCACCCCCTCATGCCTTTTCACTCTAAGATTCTGTATTCCTTATGTTTTAATGGAGCCTAGTAAACTCTGCAGGCATCTGCTTTTTATATAGTGACACACAACACACTTTGTCCAGTGCCACTAAGGAGTCCGTTGTATTTAAACATTTAGAGGAGTCCATTTATTTTCTTGTGTGAACTACAGTTCCCAAGAATAGTAGTACAGCTTTTGTCTGACCCCTTTCCTTTGTGGGTCGAGCAGACACCACCTTATGTGGAGTGCTACGGGGGTTATGTAGTAACTTCTTTTCTCCAGCATGGGGTCTGGCATGGATTCACATGCTCATGAATATTCCCCGTCAGGCTGGGAATCCTCGGTAAAGAAAAATCAGTATCAGTTTCGTTTCTGATCTGTCTTTCGTAGTAGTAACCAATCACTGATCTCTGCGTAATACTGACCACAGCCAATGACTGCCCTCTCCCTAAGCCCCGCCTCTGGCAGCCATCTTCAGATTTTTACTGCACGTTCAAGTGTTGGGATCCTCATGCTATTGCTCTCGAGCGTTAGTGCTTTTTTCGCGCTTTTTCTTAGGAACATTTTCTCGTTTTCGGTCAAAAGAGCCTCAAGCTCCACCGTTTCTTTATCTGATCAACGGGGACCCGTGTCGGATTCTTCTACGCCCCTCAAGGGTGAAGATTTCGTCGAGCCACGCTTTTGGAGGACTCCAGAAGTTTCTCAGGCCCTTCTCGAGCATGGCCTAGGAGAAGGGAAGCTTGACGCCCGGAAAGCTGTTCAGGGTCTGCCCTGGATGCCAGCTTCAGAATGTCTTTAAGGAGGACGAACACTCCCTTTGCCTTTACTGCCTGCATGAAGACAAGACGCACGTGGAGAAGGACTGTGCGTTTTGCAGCAATATGTCGGAGCGGACCATGAAGGACCGCCATCAGCGTCTCGCCAACTGGCTGGAAGGAAAGAGCCCGTCAGGCGAGAAGAAGAAGTCCGAGCGGTCTTCTAAGACCTTTGAGGGCGCCCCGGCGACGGGGGTCCAACAGAAGGCCAAGCACCGCGAGTCTGCTGGCACCGGGAGCGCCGAACGGTCGGGCTCTACGGGCGCCAGGCAGGGCGCATCCTCCCCGGCGCCATCAACCACGAGCCAACGCTCTGGCTCGGGTAAGAGGAAGGCCGAGCACCCGGCGAAGCTCCTGGTGAGACCCCAGTCGTGCTCGAAGGCCCCATCGGAGGGGGAGCGAGGTGGTGACCCTCCCCCCAAGGAGAAGGCGGTGAGCGCACCTAAGGTGGTGAAAGCCTTGATCCATCCGGCCAAGGCCTCTATCGAGACAGTCGTGGCGGCCCTGGCTCAGCCTGTGGAGGCTACACCAGTGGTGGCGACCTCGGGGACCAGAATCTCCTTGCCATCGCAGAGGGAGTCCTCTTTCATGCCCATCGTCAGGACCCCGTGAAACCTCCGGAGAAGAAAAAGGGGGGGCAGGAGGTCATCGTGGATTCGGCTTCAACCTCTGAGGAGCTGATCGAAGTCTTAGGCCACGGCGCTGGCGTGGAGGAAGACCATCCTGTCGGGAGGGACCCCGACGTGGGAGACGACGAGAACGTCGAGGGTGCCGACGGGGCTCCTGATCGCCCATCGGAACCCCCTCAACCAATGCCGCAAGACAACTCGGCGGCCATTTTGTTGGCTATACAGTCCTTATGCTCAGAGATAAGGACGAGACTGCCGTTACCATCAACGGAGGAACCGCTCCCGACGGGGGACCCGGAGCCAGGCCCTTCTGGGAGCCTTCCTCTTAAGAGAAGGATTCATCCTCCACCTCCTTTTCAACCTTCGCGCTCTGCTCAGCCCTCCTCCCCGTCCACGACACGTGGGGATTATACGTGGACTGACACGGCCGCGACGGGTACTGTCGACGAGGTTTAAGACGAGGACCTCCGTCGTCACCTCCCACCCGGGCTTCCCCACCCGACAAAATTGGATCGTTTCACGCCATGATCGCCAGGGCATCCGAGCTTTTCCAGCTCTGCCCGGAAGAGAAGAAGGAAGGTTTCCTTTATCAACGGCGCGAGACCAAGAGGAAGACGGTCCTCGCTGTACCTCTACTGAAGGATATCTGGGATGAGGGTCTCGCCCTCCTCAAGAACCCATCCACAACGCCGGTTAGAAGGGATCGGTACGAGAAGTACCGGGTCCCGGACGTGGCCACCTTGTGCCTTCGGGCACAGCCGACCCCGGACTCGGTCGTCTCTGCGGCGGCCAGGAAGAAAGCGGGGGGTGGGGAGGGCGCGGCCTCTACGTCAACCTCCCCGCCGGCCGGCGAGGGAAAGAAATTGGACACGTTGGGACGCAGTGTCATCTCATCGGCAGCGACGACGATTAAGGCTGCCAACGCCTTGGCTATCATAGCCCGCTACGACAGGGAGTTGTGGTACAAACTCGCCCCCCTGCTGGACTTCCTGACGGCAAGAGGGCGGAGGCCCTAGAGATCTTGCAGGAAGGAGAAGTGGCGTTGGACCACGCCATTACGATAGCGACTGACATCGCGGACACTGGATTTCGCCAGTTGGGCAACGGCGTGTGCCTACAGGGGACGAGGCAAGTCGGGCGGACCCCGCCATCGTCGCCAAGGAGGACAAGGCGGCAAAGCCTCGTCGAAGCAGGACTGAACCAGCCGTGGGGTCGAGCCCCCACCGAAGCACCCCGGTGGGAGGCCGGCTGGCGAGCTTCGTCAGCGTGTGGGAGTCCATCTCCACCGACCGTTGGGTGCTGGACGCCCTGGCTCAGGGTCACGCGCTCGAGTTTCTAAAGAGGTGCCCGCGCGTCCCCCCTGTGGCCAGGAAGGAACATCACGTCCCTCAACTTCTCTTGGAGGTAAGGGCGATGCTCAGGAAGGACGCCATCGAGCTCGTCCCAAAAAGGCTTCGGGGCTCCGGAGTTTACTCAAGATACTTCCTCGTGAAGAAGACTGGAGGATGGCATCCCATCCTGGACCTACGACCACTGAACAAATTCATCAAGGCACAGAAGTTCAGGATGGTCACCCTCCAACACGTCCTGGGTCAACTGGAGGAGGGCGATTTCCTGTCGTCGTTGGATTTGGAGGATGCCTACTTCCATATCCACATCCTAAAGCGACACCGAAAGTTTCTCAGATTTGTGGTCCAAGGGCGTCACTACCAGTTCAAAGCCCTTCCCTTCGGATTGAGGTCGGCACCCAGGGTGTTCACCAAGTGCCTCGCACCGGTGGCGGCGCGGCTGCGCCTAGAGGGGATCCACGTCTACCCCTACCTAGACGACTGGCTCATCCGAGCGAAGACGAAGGAGCTCGCCGTGGAGCACACGGCAAGGACCGTCCAACTACTCACGGACCTGGGATTCTCCATAAACTACGCCAAGTCCCACCTGGTGCCCGCTCAAGACGCACTGTTTCTGGGAGCGAAGCTCGACAGTGTCGCTTCTGGCCTCTGTCGGAGGAAAGGACGAGGGCCATTTTGGGCAAGGTGCAGCGGATGCTGGTTGCGGACGCGGCCAGGGTGAGGTCCATCAAGTCCCTCCTCGGAATGATGTCTTCTTGCATTTATCTCATCCGCCTGTGCAGGCTCCGGATGCGCCCATTGCAGGAGTTCCTGGACGCGCGCTGGATGCAGACGACGGCCAGCTTCGAGGATAGGATCACACTCGACAAGAGTTTCCGACGAGCGATCCGGTGGTGGGCACCCGCGTGCATCTGACAGCGGGCATGGACTTCCGGACCCCCGGCCACCAGGAGACAGTGACCACGGATGCCTCCCTGGAAGGGTGGGGAGTGCACACCGAAAATCTGCACGCGAGAGGCCTTTGGCTTCCGACAGAGAAGTCCCTCCATATCAACGTCCTGGAGCTCGGTGCAGTGTTTTGGGCCCTCAGGTCCTTTCTTCTGTCCCTCAAGGGCAAGGTGGTGAGGATCTTCACCGACAACACCACCACCATGTTCTACATCAGGAAGCAGGGCGGTACCAAGTCCCCAGCACTGTCCAAGGAGGCGCAGGATCTGTGGCATTGGGCCGTCGCCCAAGGGATGTTTCTGGTGCCGTTTCATCTGGCAGGAATAAAAAAACACCATCGCCGACTCGCTCAGCAGAGAGCTGCGCTCGTGCCACAAGTGGGAACTACTACAGGATCTAGTGGACCGCCTCTTCCGACGGTGGGGCACACCCCAGATCGATCGGTTCGCGATGGCGACGAACTCCAAGTGCCGGAGGTTCACCAGCAGGTTTCCCCAGCCGAGGAGCATGGGCGATGCTTTCTCGTTCCCCTGGGAGGGCCTGTTTCTATACGTGTTCCCTCCCTAGCCGTTGCTGATCCGGCTCATCAACCAGCTCAAGAGGTCACGGTGCAGGATGATCCTGGTCGCACCTGCGTGGCCGAGGCAGATATGGTTCCCGGACCTTCTGGACTTGTCAGCGTCCCCGTCAATCAAGCTGCCAGTGGACACGGATCTTCTCTTCAGGGAAGGAGGCGCCATCCTCCATCACGACCCGAAGTCGCTGAACTTGCAGGCCTGGCTCCTGCAGCGTTAGAGTTTGGAGGCTACGACATACCGGCGGACTGCAGAGAGGTTCTTGCAAAGGCCAGGGCGTCCTCAACTCTTAAATGCTATGGACACAAATGGAAGAGGTTCTCTGTCTGGTGCCACGCACAGAAGATTAACCCTCTACGGATTACGGCTCCCCAGGTACTGCCGTACCTACTGACGCTGGCCAAGGCTGGACTGGCGCACGCGTCCATCAAGATTCATCTTGCTGCGATCTCCCGATACACCAGAACCACGGGGCGGACGTCTTTGTGGTCTCATCGTCTGGTGAAGGAATTCATGAAGGGACTGTTCAGATCGTTCCCGCCGGTGAAGGCTCCGGCCCCGGCGTGGGAGCTCAACGTGGTGCTGACCAAGCTCATGGGACCTCCGTTCGAGCCTCTGCACTCGGCTCCGTTGAAGTTCTTGTCGTGGAAAACAGCGTTTCTTGTGGCCATCACCTCCTCACGACGGGTGGGAGAGATCCAGGCCCTTTCCTGCAAGCCCCCGTACTTGACTTTTTACGACACGAGGGTAGTGTTGAAGACGCACCCCTCCTTCATGCCCAAGGTGCCGTCGGACTTCCACCTCAACGAACCCTTGGTGTTGCCTGTTTTCTTCCCGTCGCCTTCGTCGCCGGCTGAAAGGACTTTGCACTCGCTGGATGTGGCTAGAGCGCTGAAGTTCTACGTGGACCGCACAAAGTGTTTTCGGAAGACGTCACAACTTTTTATGAACTTTGGACTTGTCAATCAGGGGAAGGCTCTCTCGAAGGCCTCCATTTCCAGATGGCTCTCCGGCTGTATCATGTACTGTCATCGGTTGGCAAACCGACCGCTGCCTGGCCGTCCGAGAGCCCATTCCACCAGAGCGATCGCAGCTACCACGGCGTTCCTATCTGGTGTGCCCTTGCTGGACATCTGCAGGGCTGCTACGTGGAGGTCGACGCACACCTTCACGAAATCCTACTGCGTCGATCAGGATTCCAGGGAGGAGTCCAGGGTCGGCCAAGCAGTGCTGCGCAACCTGTTCGCCTAAGGTGAGCCTGGTGAGGAGGTAAGAATTGCTTAATGTTGAGTTTTTTAATATAATGCTTAATGTTGAGCCTTTGCCAGCTCCCGTGGTTGTGCATGTGTGTACTGCTATGTATTCTTTTATTCATGAGCATGTGAATCCATGCCAGACCCCATGCTGGAGAAGGAACAAGTTACTTACCTGTAACTGTTGTTCTCCAGCATGGGTCTGGCATGGATTCACATGCGAACCCTCCCGCCTACCCCTCTGCGGCTCTTCACTTGGTCATACTGCCACTTCACGTGCTACCAAATCTGAAGATGGCTGCCAGAGGCGGGGCTTAGGGAGAGGGCAGTCATTGGGTGTGGTCAGTATGACGCAGAGATCAGTGATTGGTTACTACTACGAAAGACAGATCAGAAACGAAACTGATACTGATTTTTCTTTACGGAGGATTCCCAGCCTGACGACGGGGAATATTCATGAGCATGTGAATCCATGCCAGACCCATGCTGGAGAACAACAGTTACAGGTAAGTAACTTGTTCCATCCTCCTTCTTTTGTAACTTTTTGTTACACTAACTTGAGTGTGGGAGGAGCCAGAAACCTTTCTGGCATTTGTAGGCATGCCTGGCCAAAACCAGTTCCAACTGGGCGGTTGGCTGTACTAGAGGACCCCCACCCCCCCTCTGTGTGATTGACAGCTTAGTGCTGTGAATGAATGGAATTTTGCATATAGGGTGAGGCTTTTGGGACTTAGGCGGAGTCGACTACTGGAACATCAAATCCATAGAAGCAGAGAGAAGCCAGCAGCACCTTCCAGGACCTTGAAAGCACCGGCAAAGCCTTGCAGCTGTGCTGACCCCATTTTCCCATCAACAGGGAAGCTCCGTCAAGGAGGACTTCCTCCCTTAGGCTGGTGGGACCAAGTAGCCTCAACACCTGCTTCATTTTGGGCCAATGCATGTGTCGTTGCAACCTTCCTGTCCTGCAATTTCCCAATACTCTGTGTACCTGGCCCATCGACGAGTGCAACGTCTTCCGAAGGACGAATCTAGCTGAAACTTCGCAGGCATCCGTTTGGGTCTACAGCAACAAGAAATATTCGTCCTGAGTCCCCTTGCAAGAAATCAGGACCGAGGGACAGAGGAAATTCCAACCGGGTATACTTGTTCCTCTGGTGCTACGAAAAAGGCGCCAAAACCACAAGCTGCTGAAACGAGTAGAATCCATTGCTGCAAAGTCCCTCTCGAGAGTACTGCCACAGAAGTCCGCCAGATGTCCTTGCTTTCGTCACCACGACCAAGGTCCAGGAACAAGGGTCTGCATCACTGCATCATGAAGGAAGTCAGCTGGAACATCTGCTTCAGTTCTAAGGTACGTTGGGGGCTTTGGGTTTAACCACCTTAGCCAAATCTAGTGCTTCCTAGCTTGAAGTTCTCCTTTCTATCCTTTTGAATTACTGCAATTCAAACAGCTTGTGCACTTCAGGTAGGCTCACTTGGGCTCATGTAGTTTTCGCCAATTAACTGACTGTTCAACAAACATTTTCTAAGAAGATTGCATCAGAACTAGAACTCTCATATTGAGTTTGGCTATCCTGGGTCCCTAAAGGCATTTCCTCTGAACCCTATCTGCTTTGGCAGTGCTTGTCCCCTATAAAGGTTTTAATTGTTTTACGCTCTTCTTGCTGGTGAAAAGACTTCCTACATCCCTGTGGGAGAAAAGACTATTGCTGCAGTGCTACAGTGTTCTTTTCTACACCAACACCTTTTCCCTCAACTCTATTGTATGGTGAACCATAAGTGCTACTACTGATCATGATGTCACTCAGTGTGCTGGAAATGTTTTAGTACAAAATGAATATACTTGCCTACATTATTGCTACTTGAATAACTTGATTCTGAAACTCTACTTGATGTTACTATTATTTGTGGCATAACGTCGTGTGATTGATTTACTTTGTGTATATATACATACATTTTAATATAACTTTTGAGCGTGTAAGTGTTCACTTAAATACTTTTTATTTACTGATTTCATTGTACTGCTCTACAGCTCACTGTAGCCCTTCTAAGATAAGTCTGGCTGCTCAGCCACCCTACCGACTTGTGTAGTACAAGCCTATGTTAAAAGGTGGGTCACTTAAACCAAGCAGAAGTCTTGTACAGTCCCACACCAGTTGGACTCTACAAATTGTTACCCAACACCCTTTACTGCCCAGTCGTTGCTACCAATGTCTGAGCCAGGGAAAGGTTGCGAGAAGTCCAGTGTCTAGCTTGACCGTGGACCTTGACTACTCATCCCCTGAAGATGGGAGAACAGTCCTTTTTCCTTTTCTCTCAACTCCTCTTTCTTTGAAAAGTACTCAAAGCTGAGAAATTAACGGTTGTATTCTTTCTTGTTGTGGACTGGTACTGTTAGCAACTTGATTACCTTGATTACTTTCTGTTCAAAACACAATTGCAGTGGAAGACGAGGAGGAAACGATTGCAGAGCAAGAGTTGAAAGAAGGCAATGTTGACCATCATTTGGAGCTGTCCAATTTAGCCAAAGAAGGTAAGTGTGTGACGTGGCTAGAGAGGGGACAATTGTGCACTTCAATCCAGCTTGACTGTCACTGTTGGTAGCTGCTGGCATGATTTAATGCACAGCACTAGTGATGCTCCACTTCCTTTTGAAGAGAAAGGGGAATAGCAGGAGTAATGTGACCATTATCGGTCCTCCTCTTTCCTGTAAATCCATCTTTTCACCAAGTCTCCATAAATGAAACGCAAAAAGCTCAAAAGAATAAGTGCTTGTTAAGTTGTCCACCTTTGTAGTTGTTTAGAAAGATTTCTTTTGACAGCATTGTTCCCTCCAATTTTATGGTCCCCCAAACATTTGGCTTTTTTATTTTTATTCTGACCTGCTCTTTTTGCAATGCAATGAAGCATTTAGCATCACTGCACTGGCTTTTGCTCATTTGTTTATGGGTAAACTGATATGTCCATCAGGCTGTGAATACTGGGAAACATTGTTTCCCTTAGTCTTGCTAGTTTATCACTTTTGGTAATTTGTTTTCATTTTTTGGTAACTTATCATTGTACAATGCATCTTACAATGGAGTACGCTTTTTGTATTGCCCTAGACGAACGCCCAGAGGATTTATGGTTTCTCTAGGTGTGCTAAAGACACAAGCTAGTGGAAGCAGATACTTATTGCCATTTTCTGGTGTATTTTACTTTAGCCGTACCGCGTTTTGCTACCAACTGTTGCTAGTGTCCAAACATGGCCATGCCACAAAGATTTTTTCGTTTGTCTTTTGGCCATCTTGTCACTAAGCTTTCTTCCTGGCCTGTGAGGTAAATCCTTTCATGGACCTCTTGTGCCCGGGAAAGCAGAGGCTTTTCGCAGGCTACTGCAGGGCCATGGATGGGGACTCTCTGGCCTCAATTGTTAGGGAGAACTCCCATTTCTGTGTTAATTCCCTTCTACCCTTCTAGAGACCCCCCGCTCTTTTGCTGGACTTTAGGAATTTAAATTTTTATCCTGGAGAGAGTGAGACCTTTTTCCTAGGTGAAGTGAAATTGACTTTACTTACCCTTTTCTATCTTCTCATGTAACAATTTTATGTTACACTTTCTACAATTAATGGCTGGTGGCAGTGGTTTATATTTTCCTACCATTGTGCGTTTTTACGGTAGACTGAATCCTCAGCTGCAGCATTGCACCCATTGGTGCCCATTGTGTTAAAATTGCCCTGGTCGTCTTTTTTTCGCCATTTCTTGTTGGCAAGATCGTTCTTCAGATTTACTCTGCACGCACGCCAAACCAGGTTTGGTCCCTTTGTTCACTGTCTTTGGCGGGGTTCACTCCTGAAGCTCACCTCTGGCGCATTTGTGTCTGGCAGGGCAGGAAGCGAGGAATGTACCTGAAACTCCCTGTGCTTAGTCTCCTTGGTTACAGGAATGCACCCAAAGGTGAATGGCTGGCTGGCTGGCTGTCGTTGGACCCTGCTGTGTGAGTGAAAGCTAGGCTGCGAATGAATAGGAGAAACTTGTCCAAAAGGCAAGGTCTTTTGCAAGGAAGTGAAGGCAAGCGTCCCCAACCAGCATGATCCTCCCCGCAATGAGAGACAATGAAGGACTCTCCCTGAATGGGAATAAGGCCAAGACAGAGTGCGGGTGAGCGTAAATGGGAGTTTATCAATCAGAATAGGGCATGCAAAGAACTCTGCAAACTCCCAGAGCGCTCTGTCTGACAATAGCAAAGACAGGCGTATATATTTACAAAACACGTCATCAGAACCTACATACTATAAGGGGCACAAGTTCAATTGGATTGGGTGGCGATGACTAGCTATAGGCGCTGCTGCGATGTGGTTGGCCTTGGCTGGAGGACGTCACTGGTCAGCCTCGTGGGTTGGGCTGGGCCTGGCAGGTCAGCTGAGTTCGTCCGGGCGGTGGTGTTGTGCCATTGTGGCCAGTGTCAGAGATGAATGTCTTTTCCTGACTTATTTGCCCTAGGCCATGCACACCGCAGTCATTCAGTTATTGCAATATTATCTTTTTTAGTAAATCTTTCAATAGGTTATTCTACGGGTTAATGCAACACAGGAGGAATGCACCTTGAGAGGGGTTTGATGATCCATCAGTGCATGGTTACCAGTGTCCTGTTGACCGGTACCATAGGACGAGGGGCTAAGTCTCAGGGCATGGGACAGGCGGTACATGTCTTTCTGTCTTGTTAGAAGTCGTTATGAATGTGCTGCTGTATGTTGCCACAGTATTGTGTGTCCTAATTGTACAGGGGCCATAAGTCTAAGGTGATCCAGTGGGTTGTGGGGTTTAAGAGGGGGGCGCCTTTGGATTTGTGTATTCAGGCGGAGGTTTACTGCTGGGCTGTAAATAATGCAGGTGGCGGGCCATGGCCTTGGGTGCTGCAGAGGGGACTACAAATCTTTGAAGCGGCTCCAGCCTAGTTGGGGGAGGTGGAGCAGCGCGGGCCTCTGCTCTCTTGTTTGGCAGTCTTCGCAGGGAGGGAGGGGGAATGGCCTTGCACATATTCATAAAGGTATCTTCCTCGCGTGTTGCCGATTTTGGTGAAAACATCATAAAACATTCGAACACTATACAATACTCATTTAGATCATTCCAAAACATACATTTTAACTTTGCTAAATGTCTCTCAAATATAGCCAGTCTGAACACATTATTTGTACACTATGTTTTAACAACTACAACATTTAGTTATATGCATATACATTTGCAGTAAGTGAGGTAGTGGTGAGGTTGGTGGAGCACATAGAAAATGACTCGCCACCGTTCGTGACGGTAGTGGCACATAAGGGGCTTAGACATGCACGCATGACAGGTGCATTCTCGCGCATCCTTCACATGAGCCCTCGGTATGGTTACATTCGTCTTCCCTTGCACTCTAGCAGCATTTGTTCGGTTATGGCGCGGGACCGTGGGGTGTAAGCTTTTCAATGATACACATAATGAATAGTCTCCCGGAACGCCTTTTATTATTTTGCACACAACTGCAGTGGTGTGGGTTGTTCATTGCTAATGTCATGTGGACATGCACTCTATCATGTTTATACATTTTACAGGTTTCCTTAATAAAAGAGGTTTTGTGGAGAAATGCACGCTTTGCAAGTAGTCTTGGCATTAATATTTGGGGACTTTTGCTTTTATCTGAGGACCATTTTACAGTTCTTTTTCACCCAGGCCTCGCTGTCCGGGTCATGCTGGGAGCAGTGATACACTGCGGAAGGTGAAATGTTAGTGTTGGTATCTTACACTAGCTCATGTCCGTCTTGTTCGTGGGAACGGGCTCACAGCAGATCTGCCAGGGAGCTGCGGCCACAGGGATAATTGAAACTCTCCGAGGGTGGGGGCCGCGCTACATTTCGCTGAACTCACACCATCTTTATTAAACAAAATGGTTTCTGGGGCCTAGCTAAATTCAATACGTGTGGGCAATGTCTTCAGCACGTGAGCCCTCCACCACCTGGGCCCTGGTGGTATGAGGGGACGCCCGATGAGCCATGGCCCTCACCTGGGGAAGGGATGTAGGCAAGGGGGGTCTTTTGGACCAATCCTCCCCTACAGAAGGCAGAGTCGACCACTAGACGACGGAACCGAAGAAGTTTGCTGTAACCTCCTGGACTGTTGGTTTGCCCGGTGAAGCCCAGCTACATTGCTAAATTTCTAAGACTAGAGAAACCCTGCAACAGACGACTTTTCCCTTGGGTAGGTGGGACCAATCAGCCCCAAGACGAACTCGACTGGACCCCCCCCCCCCCCCTCTTTGCTGGCTGTACTTCATTGGTCGTGCAGGAGCTGAGTGCCAGGGGACAGGGACACCAGAATAGAGTGCATCGCCTTTAAGCCGGACCCGAGCTCCAGGAAGATCCTCAGGACTCCTTCGAAGCAGGACTAAACAAGCCCGAGCCACCTCAACAGAGTGCTATACCCCACAAGCAAGGAAAGTCCACAAGGTTTCCAAGAACCGCAGTGATGCTATTTGTCAGTAGCTGCGACCGTGAAGTGACGCTGATCTGAATTGTGCCAATTGCTGCCGCTGACCCTTCAAACCATAGTGCAGGAGTCCCCTGACGTCCTCACGCTTGTCCCCATGACTGAGGCCAAGGAACAGCAGGATCTGCTGGACTACAACAGGAACCGAAGCCAGCTGGAACCTTTTCTTCAGACTCGAGGTACTGTGAAACCCGGGGTACTTACCTCTTGTTCTGTAGCTTGCTTGATCTCACTGGAGACTTGCATTTGCCCTTCACAAGCCTCCCAGCTTGTGGCCCAACAGTGATTTCTTTTACAACAAAACTCTTTAACATTGTGCAAGACTTTTGTGCTAATCTTCAAGAAGTGCCTCAGCTCCCCTAGACTTTGCTCAATTGACATTGGTTGTTTTGGCTCCCTGAAGAATCTTCTTACCCTTTGACTTTGTGTTGATCTGTCCCTCCAAAAAGGCATACATACGTACTTGTATAGCTGGGAAAGGGTTAACCTATATTTCATTGGTGGATTGAAAAGTGCTTATCTGTTATAGAAACCTGTTAATCTTTGTTTCCTTCCCTAACCTTTTAATTTTTGCCATAACTTCAGTATTACCATTTAAGTGTGAAACCTGATATATTAATGTCCAGTGTCTTTACTATTTAAGTCACCTCGTGGTGTAGGAATGTGTGCCATCCCAAAAGGGGCATCTACTTTATTGAACTGAGGGAGTGTATTTTGAAGTGTATTTAAGTGTTGCATATTGCTCCCTTCTAAAGAAGGCTTATTTTAAAATGGACTGTTAAATTAATAATTATTTAAACAATAAACCTTTGTGTTATTTGAAGACCTGTCACTGTGAATCTCTGTTGCACCTCTACAGCTCATATTGACCACTCTTGAGATGAGCCTGGCTGTTCAATCACTCTACCAACTTGTGTAGTACAGACTTATACCAAAGGTTGGGTTACCTATTGCCAAGAGGACTAGGCTGGTGTAGTCTCCCACAGGGTTACTATATACAATCTTGCCTAACACCAATCCACAAACTGTGTTTCAGTGTGTCTGAATGATGTGCATGAGTTATGCCACTAGTGGTCCTGATTGGACCTCTGCTGGGGTGTGCGTGGGCCAGATCTTTGATTGGCTAGTGGGAATTTCAGCTCTACCTGCCTTTTTAGATGAGTACCTCTGCACCCACTCTAGAGAGATCCTGGAAGAAACCAAACGAGCCAAGTATCCTGTCCAGCTGCAAGACTTGCAAGGAGACTGTGGGCCCTTTGGAATAAGGCCTGGCGACCAACTTCTGCCGTTGTCCTGGAAGAGCCCTGTCTTGTTGAAGATCTCCAGCAGTCCTGCGAAGGAGCTGCAACCATTTGAGTGGAGGGTGTTGGGTAAGATTTTCAAGCAATGATGCATCTTCCTGACATGGGTCAACCCCAGATATTTTTGCTTTTACTGGTGGATTATTTTTCCTTATACCTCTGAGTGGGAACCGTTTTCCACACTCTTTGACAACTTTTCGCAATAAGTGCCTGTTGTTGCTGGGTTGCTCTGGGGATCCCCTTTTAACTTTCTCTGGCTAACCTTGACAGAACTCCAGTTCCTAAGGGTAGAAAGGATCTTTGGATCCTTTTTACATTTTATTAGGTCAGACCACCACACCCCACGGTATGTGGAGTGCTGGGGAGATGCAATGTATCCCCTTTCTTATTTCAAATGTATCATTTATGTTACAAGGGCGTTCACCTTTTAAGGGCTGGCGGCAGTGAACCTTTTGTTGCTTCAGTACATCTTTACCTCAGGCTGTTTGCACAGCCCCATTAAAGCACCCATGGGTGCTCATTTTACCAAAATTGCCCTGTCTTCATTCACCATTTTAGTGTTTCTTGTTCTTTCTTGTTCCTTCCCCTTTGTTGGGTAAGAATTAGTGCAGTCCAATTGGTATGGGACTACACAAGACTTATCTCTTGGTAATAGGTAATCCACCTTTTAATATAGGCCTGTACTACACAAGTTGATAGTGTGACTGAGCAGCCAGGCTTATCTTAAGAGGGGTAATGTGAGCTGTAGGGCTGTGCAATTAAACCGGTAAATGCAGGTATCCAATTAAACATTTGCGCACTTGGTTATATAATAAATATGTATTTATACACAATGATATTTAAAGCATTTTTAAAAAGCAGTAGTTGGCTGTAACATTAATCCCAAGTTAGGAATCAATAAAGCAGGTGCATAATTCATTCATATGTTACACATGTTCCAGCACCCTGAGGTGAAGTCAGATGAGGTCAGTATAGCATTTATATAGTATAACCTTTGCGATATTGAGTTTTCAAGGAAGGAAAGCTTAGGGTTAGATTAGAACACACTGATGGGTAATAAGAACAGTTTGATGCTCCCAAAGGGATGCAGGCAGTCTATTATCCCAGCATTAAAGTGTTCAACATTTAAAACCTGTAACCTTCTCAACCTATTGGTTTTGGCAGCGCGTGTTCCCTTACAGGGACAAGTATTCAAATAAACTCTTCCACTCAAGGTTTCTTGATTAAACAATTATTAATTTGACAGTCAGTTGAATAAGCCTTCTTTGGAAGGGAGAAATATATATGCAACACAAAAATACACTTCAAAATACACTTAGTTTCTCTAAATCAGTAAGTACCCATTTGGTATGACACATAGTCTTCCTACACCCTGAATTGACTTAAACTAGCACACTGGACAGAGCAATACTGAGTTTAGTGTCAAAGAAAGTGGTTTTGGAATAAAACAAAGGTTATCTAATATTCCAAAGCCGGTAAGTACTTTTAAATCCCCCAATGCAAAGTAAATTAACCCTTTCCTGGACAAAAGGTAAAGCGCAAAGTCGAAGGTAAGAAGAGTCTCTCAGAGCCAGGACAGCCAATGTTAATTGAGCAAATTCTAGGGGAGCTGAAGAACTTCTTGCAGGTAAGATAGTCTTGCACAATGTTTTAGAAGCCTTTGTAGACAAATCGCTGTCGGGCCACAATCAGGTAGGCTTGAGGGGCAAAGCTGCAAGCAACTCTGCAACAGCAACCAACACAAGTCTGAACTGAGAACTAGCAAGACTACACGACAAGAGCTAAGTCCCCTTAGTTTTAGAGTACCTTTGCTTAGCAGAAATGTGTGCCAGCTGACTTGTATTCCTGTCTAGGTTGGCAGATCCTGTTCCTGGGCCTCAGTCGTGGGGACAAGAGGGAGAATTTCTGGGGTCTCCTGCATTACAAATTGAAGGTCAGCAGCAGCAATGTAAACTTCGATTCTGGTGTTTCTCTCCCTGGCACTTCGGTTCCTGCAGCAGCAATGAGATTACATCCAGCTTTGATAGGATTTCCACATGAGCTTGTCTTGGGGTCGATTGGTCCCACCTACCCAAGGGGAGAAGTTGTCCTTTGCAGGTTTTCTCTAGTCGAAGCGAATTCGGAGCTTCAGCACTGCAGCAGGACTTCACCGGGCAAACCAACGGTCCAGGAGTTGCAGCAGGCGTCTCTTCTTCAGATTCCTCCGTCCAGTGGTAGACTGCCTTCCAAGCCAAAAAGCCTTGCCTTTTGTGCAGGTTTCTCCCATTCATTTGTAGCCTAGCTGTCAATCACACAGCAGGGTGGCTGTCAATCAGTGGGTGCATTCCTGTTACCAAGGAGACTAAGCATAGGCAGTTTCAGGCACCTCCCTTGCTTCCTGTCCTGCCAGAGACGCTGGTGCTAGAGGCAGGCTTCACCAGTGAATCCTGTCAAAGTCCAAACTAACAAAGGGACCAGACTTGTTTTGGCGTGCAGAGTAAATATCAAGAAGTACTTTTCCAACAAGAAATGGCAAAAAAAGACAACCAGGGCCATTTGACAAAATGGCACCCATTACTGCAGCTGCAATTGCTGCCTGCGGTAGAAACAGGCAATGGTAGGAAAAAGTAAACCACTGCCATCAGCCATTAATTGTAGAAAGGGTAGCATAAAAATGTTAAATGAGAAACTAGACAAAGTGGATCCTAAGTCACCCCTACAGCACCCTCTTGTAAAATGGTGTGTGCCGAGTGTCGAAAGTTATAAATGTACATAAAGTCAATTTCACTTCACTGCTCTTGGAAACGGTTTCACCAAAAGAAGGTATTTAAACATTTGGGAAATCTAAGACTTCTTTGTGTCACTGCACTGAAGTTGCTGTGTGTCACAATGTAAAGATGATGCCTATGGAGTTTGTCAGACTCCAAAGTCCAAAGAAACACAGAAAGCACACAGAATTAAAAGTACAAAGTCCCAAAGTTCATCAAAAGAGCTGAGGGTCTCAAAAGTGGAAGGAATTTAGCACTAAATGAAAATTCTCCCTAACACAAGAGGAGTCCCCTTTAGAAAGCACAAGTTGCAAGGCAAATGCAGGTAAGTTGAGGTCAACTTAGCGTAGGGTTAATTCGCACTCTGAAAGATAGGAAGTACCCCAAACCCCCAGTACTTGAAAATGAGTGTTCCAGGTGGTTGCCTTCACAATGCAGTAGACCCTTGTTCCTGATCCTTGCTCGTGGTGATGAAAAGGACGTCTGGCGGGCTCTTGCGGCATCACTCGAAAGAGGGACTCGCAGCGATTTCCATAGATATATTGGCTTTGTGCTTTTGGTGCCTTTTTTCCCAGCGCCAACTAAGAACGAAAAGCTCTGGTTAGGATTCCCTTGGTGCTCCCCTCTGCTGAGGGGACTCTGGATGCACATTTTTTGCTTCTGTTCTTTCCTCTGGATGCCCACGAGGATCTGACTGGATTCGGACTTCGTTAGACAATGCGCTCACAAGTGGTCTAGGTACCCCGGCTATTGGGCGTATGCAGCTTTGGAAAATCGCAGCAAGTCTGGGTTTGCACCAAAACAGTGTCTTGATGCTAGTTGGTCCCACCAGCCTAAAAGACAAAGTCGTCCTTTACAGGTTTTCCTTGTCGATTCAAAAACAGGGTCAGCACTGCTGCAGGGCTTCACTGGGCACTTTGCGGTCCAGGAGGGTGCTGCTGGTGTCTACTCTTGTCTTCTGCTTCGGATGTTGTCCTCCTGTCGTCGACTCTGCTTTTAGTCCCAAAAACATTGCTTTTTATGCATATTCCCCTAATCAATGACAATCACACAGCAGGGTGGCTTTCTCACCCAGCCAATTGGAACTGGTTTCACTTCGGCACACCTAGAGACAAAGGACAGGGAGGTTTTGGGACCCTCCCTCCCCTCACTTGCTGCCTTGCCAGACACACTGGAGCCTGGCTGAGCTTCAGGGCTGAAGCCCACCAAAGGCAAACTTTACAAAGGACCCGAACCTGATGCAAACAGAGTAAAAGCCCAGAAGAAACAAATTAGGAAAAAAGACGGGGGCCATTTTGAGAACAGTTTACAAAGATTGCCTCTCCATTCCTAACTTCAAACATTCCACAATAGGGGGCAATAGCTTCCCAGTGAAAGCAGCTAAATTGTGGAACTCCCTTCCTCCCACTCTGAGAATGGACCTCCCCTACCAGAACTTCTGGACTAACGTTATCCTTTGGTTGAAAACGCAGGATCACTAATTGCAACATGTTTCCAGGTTCTACTGCTGTAACTAAGTTTTGCATATTCATGTAACTGCTGCGCTTTGTTACCTGAGGGTATGATCGCTCATTTTAAATAATAAAACAAACCAACCATTTGGTGCAGCACAGCAGCTGAGGTATCAGCCTGCAGTTACATGTCACCAGGTAGTAAAAATGAAACCACTGCCACCAGCTATTCAAGTGAGTTAGTGTAACAAAATGTTACACAAGGAATGGGTGGAAAGAATGACCATGTATCCCCTCCCCCCCCCAGCACTTCTTGTAGGGTGGGGTGTGCTGGACCCATAAAGTAAAGGTAAGTGAGACCGGGGTCATCTTACTATTCTTGGGAACAGTAGTTCACCCAAGAAAATGTAGTTAAACGTTAAGAGAAGTCCAGTGGACTTTCCCGTGGCACTGCACAACAGGTGCTGTCACAGTGCAAAAGCAGATGCCTATGGAGTTTACCAGACTCCATAAAACAGTAAGGAACATAGAAAATGATAGTCAGAAAAACACATGAGTGAGAAAAAGGTCCCACTCACTCGGGAATAAACATTAAGAAGCCTAGAGTCCAGCAAAAGAACTGGGGGTCTCTAAAGTTAAGGAAATTGGCACAGAAATGAAAATTCTGCCTAACACCCTGACACCCAGGGCAGGAAATTCCATTGTCTGATTTGCATCTTCTGCGGGAGCCCGGTGGACTCCCTGCCAAGGCTCCACAGTGTCTGTGAAGGAAGGAAGCGAGGGAGGTGTCAAAAACTCTGCAGTCCTCTGTCTTCCAGCTGGAGTGTGAGAATCCAGTTCAAAATGGGGAGGCTGGCTGCCCTGAAAGGATTGCCAACCCTCCAAGTTTATATGTTGCAAGGCTGTTTGTCTGGGTTCCTGCATAAAGTCTGATACTGGAAGCTGAAGAGGTAGTCGACCACTGGAACCAAAACGGAAAAGTATGATGAAGGAAACAAGGCTGAAATGATTTTCAGTGACCAGAGAGCCTGCTGTGCATCCCACACAATGCTGCAACCTTGTGGGGCTGCAATACCTCAAGCCATTGTGCGATGCATGGTCTTCTGAAATCCGAATCTTGCTGAAACTTTGTGGGTATCCTGCTGGACCTCCAGAGATGTGAATCAAGTCCAAAAAGTCCCCTCATCAGAGTGCTGCACTTTGTAACAACAAGAACCCGACCGATAATATTCTGTTTTCCTCAATGCTCCTGAAAAAGGCGCCAAATCCACAAAGCCGCGTTGAGTCGCGAAGAAACCCTTGGCTGAAGCCTTCTGTGTCGATCTCAGCTGAAAAAGCCCATCCAGCATCCTGTCGTCTTTCCTCTTGACAAGGTAGATAGTGCCTGGGTTTTTGGCTATAGATGCTGAAGTCCTGCAAAATCATCTGTTAAGGTACTGTGCTGGCTTGGGTATTTACTTACCTTATGTCTCTTGTGATTCCTGTATAGTTTTGGGGGTGTTTTCTGTGATTGGGAGGCCAGTCATCCGGTTCACCCAGGCCCACTTCTGGTATCCTCCTAAGGTGTCTTTTCTGAAGTCCCTGGACCCTCAACTAACTCTAAAGTAGAGACTTACTTGTTTGAGCGGTCTTCCTCAGGAACTCTGAACTTTTCCTGCAACTGAGCCCTCTCGCCCCGTCTACTGCTGGCTCCTAGACCACTAGGGTCCCTCTTCTGCTTCTGAGAGAACTCATGTACTAGAATTGGGAAGGGATGGATACTTTAAGGGGTCTACCTTGACAAGTAAAACAAGTGTTGAAGTGTACTTACTTAAAAATTAGTTAGTTGGTAACTTTAAACTCTCAGATGGAATAGTTACAAAACATTATTACTTACCTTAGATATGTTCTGCCATTCTGAAAAATATATATGGGATTTACTTAACTGAATAAGCTGTGCCTTCTTAAATAAGTTTTCTTAGTCTTACTTTCCTTTGAAACTGTCTCACCATTCTAACAGAGTAGGTAGGTTAAGTTATTCACCTGTGAATTGGGTCCCCCTAACCCCAAAAGTAATGCTGTTGTTTTCACTTTATTATTCCTGTTAGGATAATTGTACAAGTGTCCCCAATTGGGTCTTGCTACCCCTGACTTGCTGTTCGCCTGTCCAGAATAAGTCTGCCTAGGTCTTACTCTTTTAGTTTGCTGGTAGCTTCATACAGAAATGTATATAGGTTTGATGAGCGGATCTGAAAAGCAAACGCTAATTGTACATTAAAACATTAGGTTGTAAGTGGCTAGAATAGCTTTGTGTCGTTCTTGAAATGTGTTCTTGGGTGTAGCTAACCTTGGACTGCCTTGAGCCCTTCACAAATAGTGCAATAGGTTCTTACTAATCTTAGACTGTTTCACTGAGCTGGAAAGTAAGTGTAATTGTATATTACAACCCTAGGTCCAACTCCCCTAGAATACCTGTTATCCTGAATCAGAGTTATCGGTTTTAACTGTGAGTTCTCACAAAAGTAGTTATCGTTTTTTACTAGTCCTGGAATAAGTGTTCCACTATTCTGAAAAGTATGCTGTCCAGTTGACTTACTATGCGATTTCTTGCTGAGCGTCACAGTACAACTTACAGGGTCTACTACCCATGATTTACTGTAAAGTAATCTGAAAGTAACTTATGGTTTTACTCCCCAAGAATAGGTGTGACCTATACAGAATGTGTTGGATAAAGTGTTAGGGTGATATTTCATTTTGGAGTTTAATTCCTCCCTCCTTAGAGACCCCCAGCACTTTTTCTGGACTTTGACTTTTCAATTTTAACCTTGGAGTGAGTGAGCCTGTTAGGACAGTTTTTCTGAAGTTCTACCCAATGTCATCAAAACCATTCAACTGAGGCAGTACAAGACTCCACTCTTAGTATAAGGCTGTACCACCTGAGTACATGGTAGCGTAGGCAGAGCAGCCAGGCATATTTTAGGAGGGAGAGGGCTGTAGAATCTGTATAAATGAAATTACAATACAAATGGTCCAAAGAAACACTGAAACACTATGCATTATAAAAATTAAGGATTTATTTAAATACAGGTAGGCCCAGATAAATCTAGGTGAAAATAAGTACTAACCCATTATATGAAACACAATTATAAAAACACCATACCATACTTGAAGGTACACAGATCAAAGTATAAACCTTATTTGGAATACCTAACAGTAGTTCTAGGGAAATCAAAATCTTTTAATACACATTCAGTATAGGTCACACCTATTCTTGGCGAGTAAAAACCAATGGTTACTTTCCGAAGTACATTCATTAATGTAAGGGCAGTAGACCCTACCAGTTGTACAGTGGCTCTCAGTACACATCACATATTCAGTTAATTGGACAATATACTTTTTGTGAATAGTGGAACACTCATTCCAGACACAGTAAAACCCTTTAACTCCTTGTGTGATAAGTTATACAAGGTGAGTAAAACCTAAGGATGCAATATTCAATTGTAGGTGCTTTTGAGATCCGTGAAACACAGATTGAGATGAGCAGTTTTAGGCAAGATTGTTTGCAACACCATTTGGGTGCACTACAACAATCCTGACCTCCTGGCAATAGGAAACCAACCGTTTTGTGTATGTCTGGCCTACACAGGTTGGTAGCATGTTGAGCAGCTAGGCTTATCTCAAGAGGGGTCAATTTGAGCTGTAGGGAGTTAGAGGATTACAGTTACAAGTATTCAAATAAACTCTTACAAGGTTTCTTGATTAAACGATTATTAATTTAACAGTCAAAATAAGCCTTCAGAGGGGGGGCAATATAATAACACACATGCACTCCAAAATACACTCTTAATTTTTCTAAATAAGTACCCTTTTGGGATGGCCCACAGACACTACCTACACCCTCAAGTGACTTCTATAGTTAGGTTGCTGGGGACATTAATATATCACTGTTGCATTTAGAAAACTCGACAGAGGAGTGTCAAAAGCGGTTTCAGAATAATTTCACCAAATTATTCTTAAGCAGGTAAGTACTTTCAAAATTAACCCCCAATGCAAAGTCAGTTAGCCCCTTCCTGGAAGGAAGACACAACCCCTAAGCAGAGGAGAGAAGAGTAATTCAGGGAGCCAGGCCAGCCAATGTTAAGTTAGCAAAAGTCAAGGTGATCTGAAGCACTTCTTGCAGGTAAGAAAGTCTTGCACAATGTTTAAGGAGTTGTTGTAGAAAAGAAGAAATCGAAGCAGGGCCACAAGCTGATTAGGCTTGTGGGTAAAGAAGCTGTTGGCAATTCTACAGGTGCAACCAAGATAAGTCTCCAATGAGGACAAGTGAGGTTAGACAACAAGAGGTAAGTACCTTTAGAAAAGTGCAGCAGATGGCTTCTGTTCCTTTGCAGCTCTGCAGATCTTAGTTTTTTTGGGCCTCAGTCATAGGGACACGAGGGAGGACTTCTGGGGACTCCTGCACTGCAATGGTACGGTCACCGAATGCAACCGGCAATCTTCAAACAAGTGGCACTTCAGTGTTTCAGTTCCTCGCTTCTACCGCAAATAGCAACACTGCAGTTCCTGGCCTTCGAGATGGGCTTTCCTTCATCTGGGGTCCAGCACTCTGTTGAGGTGGCTCAGGCTTGGTCAGTTTTACTTCCTGGGAGTCCGGAGGATCTTCCTGGAGCTCTTGGCCAGCTTAAAAGCAACACACACAATCTTGTGTTCCTCTCCCTGGCTATTTGGTTCCAGCAGCAACTGCAGTGGAATTTCAACCAACTCCAAGAGGATGTCCAGGTGGCTTACTTTGTAGTTGATTGGTCCTACCAACTCAAGGGGAGAAGTCGTCCTTCCAGGGCTTCTCTAGTCGATACGAAATTGGAGTATCAGCACAGCAGCAGGGCTTCACCGGGAAAACCAACGGTCCACGGGTTGCAGCAGGCGCCTTCTTCAAGTTCTTCGGATTCCTTCGTCCAGTGGTTGACTCTGCCTTCCAAGCCAAAAAGCCTTGCCGTTTATCAGGTTTCTCCCATTCATTCCAGCCTAGCTGCCAGTCACCCAGCTCGCTGGCTTTCCTTGCTGGACAGCCAGCTGGCCAATCACCTAAGAGTGAATTCCTGTCCCCTAGGAGACTAAGCTCAGGGAGTTTTGGGCACCTCCTTCGTTTTCTGCCCCGCCAGACACCTCGGAGCCAGAAGCTGGATTCACTCGTGAATACCGCCAAAGACCAAATGGACAAAGGGACCAAACTTAGTTTGGCACGCAGGGTAAATCTCAGGAAGGACCTTTCCACAAAGAAATGGCGAAAAAAGACGACCACAGGCATTTTGACAAAAATGGCACCCTTGGGTGCTTTAATGCAGCTGCGAGCTCGGCCCGCGGTAAATGCACACCACAGTAGTTAAAAGTAAACCACTGCCACCAGCCATTCATTGAGGAAAGGGTAACATAAAAATGTTACATGAGAGACTAGACAAAGGGGATACGAAGTAACCCCTCCAGCACCCTATTGTAAAATAGTGTGCTTTGTCTAGAAAGTGTGGTAAAGTTAATTTCACTTCATTGCTCTGGGGAACAGTAGGTTATCCAAGGGAAGGCATTTCAACCTGGTGAAATCTAAGACTTCCCTGTGACTCGGCACTGAAGGTGCTGCGTGTCACCATGTAAAAAGATGCGTATGGGGTTTGTCAGACTCCACAACCAAAAGAAACAGTTAAAAATCACATTAAAATACATGAGAGAGTGGGGAAAAAGGGTCTCACTCTCTCCAGGTTAATCATTTAAGTCCTCAAAATCCAGCAAAGTTGCTGGGGGGGGGGGGTCTCTAAACTAGAGAGGAATTGGCACATTTGTGAGAATGATCCCTAACCAGCAGTAAATCTTGTAACTTTTTTTGGGGTGGCACACAGCTACCTTAAGCTAAGTAAAACCCATATACTTTTTATATCTCACAAGGAGTCCAGGTTAGATCTTTCCCAACTATTCAAATGACTAATGTTGGACTTATAAGGGACAGTTAGAACCACAGACTCTGGGTTAGATAGCACAGTGAAAGTAAACCCTATTGTTACACTTTACTGAATGACTCAGTTATTCTAGGTAGGCAACAACCTAATACAGACTTATTGTAGAATGGCTAGCAGCAAGTCCGGGGAAGCAAGACCCAGTTGGAGGACCCTCTTACAATTACCCTGCAGGAATAATCTGGTGAAACCAACAGCATTACTTTTGGGAAGAGGCACAACCTAATCGCACGAGAATAATATACCTTCACATGGCAAAACAGTTTCTAAGGAAAGAAAAGATGTTAGCCATACTTTAAGAATAGTGCATCACACACCCAAGCAAAGTACTTTTGTAACTGTTCACTCTTAGTTATTTCTTTTCTTTTCTATGCAAATGTCCCAATCCCTTAAGTCTTTCTCTTATTCTTGGAGCACGAGTGTTCTCAGTGGCAGAAGTGGGTACGGGGGGTTGACTAGGATCAAGTGTCCAACAGGCTGTGTCAGGATAGGTTCTTAAGTAGCAAAAGTCAGAGTTCCTTAGGAAGACTGGGCAAACGGGTGAGTACTTTACTTCTGAGTTAGAAGAGGGTCCAGGGGCTTCACAGAAGACACCCTAGCAGGACTCTAGCAGTGGGACTGGATGAGAGGCCTCCCCATCAAGGAAAACACCCCACAGCTACACAGAAATCCTAACAAATTTAAGGTAAGTACATACCCAAGCCAACGCTGTACCTCAGCATTGAAGATTTTGCAGCAGGAGGATTTCGGGGTCTGCAGCCAAATACCCGGTCAGTGGATTCCTTGTTGTGGTGACTGAAAACAAGACCTTAGAAGGAACTTTGCAGCAGGGATCGACGAAGAATGCTCTAGGCAAGATTTTCCTTGTGGCTGAATGCGGTTCTGTGGATTTGACGCCTTTTCAAGGAGCACAGAAGAAGACAGAAAATCGTGGTTGAGTTCTCGTCAAGTTCCAGCACTCTGTTGGTATGTTTCAGACCCGATTCATATCTCTGGAGAGCCACCAGGATGCCCACCAAGTTTCAGCAAGATTTGGAATTCGGAAGACCATGCACCGCTCAGTGGCTGGAGGTCCAAGGTTATTGTGGTATTGCAACAATGCAAGGTCGCAGGAACGCATGGGATGGCTCAAAATGCAGGTCTTCTTGAGTCTAGTGAGGTTCACCAGGCTCGTGATCGTCGTTTTCGGAGTCCCCAGGTCGATTGGAAGGAAGGGCTACAGAAGGCTCTCCGGTCGCTTGAAATAGTTCCCGGCGCTTTTCCTTCAACCTCTTCGGTTTCGGTTCCAGCGCTCGACTTGTCTTCAGCTTCCGGGTTCCCAGTATTTAACAGGAACTAGAGCACAACCTCTGCATTCTCTCCCCTCATTTTACAAGAAGGGGCGGTCGGGTTATCCAATCGGGATAGCCAATCACCCACTGGGATTTGTCCCCATTCAGTCAAGAAGGAAGGCAAAGGGCTGTGGAGTTTTGGACTCTTCCCTCACAGACTGGAGATTGGGCTGTGAGTCCAGGGGACTCCCGCCGAAGATAAAAATCGCACAAAGGAATTTTCCACCCTGGATGTCGAGGTAATGAACAAGAAAAGACAAACACTAAAATGATGAAAAAAGAGGACTGGGACATTTGGGTAAAATAAGCACCCTTAGGTGCCTGTATTGCAGCTGTGAACACAGCCCGCGGTAAAGGTGCACCAAATTAATAGAAGATATCACTGCCACCAGCCATTGAAGGCAAGCTTCTCCCTGTAACAGAATTCTTTTGTAAAAGGGTATACATTGCATCTCCCCAGCACTCCACATAAGGTGGGGTGTGCTGGTTTCACAGAATAAAATGTAAAAGGGATCCAAAGATCCTTTCTACCCTTGGGAACTGTAGTTCCCTCAAGGTTAGCAAAAGAAACTTAAAAGGGGAGCCCTTAGGGCAACCCAGCAACAACAGGTACTTATTGCCAAAAAGTTGTTAAAGAGGATAACTTTAAAAGGACACTATGGAGAGTCAAATACATGACACCCATAAAGAGTAAAAGATTCTGTGAGTGTGGAAAAAGGTTCCTACACAGAGGTATTAAGGACAAATATCCCACTAGTAAAGCAAAAAGTTCTGGGGTTGACCCAGGGCAGGGCGATTTACCAGTTCTGTGAACATATTACCCAACAGAGCCCTTTTTCCTCTCACCCAGGTGTTTTTGGTTTGATTTGAAGACTGTTTCCTTTGGTTTTGTAGTCTGACAAACTGCATAGGCATCATCTTTTTACATTGTGACGCACTGCACATTCAGTGCCGTGGTCGTTAAACTACTGTTTTCAAGAGCAGTGAAGTGAAATTGACTTGACTTACATTGGTAACAATCTAGACCCAGCAAACACTATTTTGCAATAGGGTGCTGGGGGGTTTACTTAGTATCCCTTTTGTCTAGTTTCTCATGTAACATTCTTGCTACCCTTTCTACAATTAATGGCTGGTGGCAGTGGTTTACTTTTTCCTACCATTGTGCGTTTCTACTGCAGGCTGCAATTGCAGCTGCAGTAAAGCACCCATGGGTGCCCATTTTGTCAAAATGGCCCGGTCTTATTTTTTCGATATTTCTTGTCGGAAAGGTCCTTCTTGAGATTTAGTCTGTGCTCCAAACCAGGTTTGGTCCCTTAGTTTTTGTTTTTGGCAGGTGTCACTGGTGAAGCCCGCCTCTGCCTCTAGGGTGTCTCGCAGGGCAGGAAGTGAGGGAGGTACCTGAAACTTCCTGTGCTTAATCCCCCTGGTTGGGTGATTGGCCGCCTGGCTGTCCTCGGAGGACAGCCACCCTGCTGTGAGTGGCAGCTAGGCTGCGACTGAATGGGAGAAACCTGCATAAAAGTCAAGACTTTTGGTTTGGAAGGCAAATTCCACCACTGGACGAAGGAATCCGAAGTAGAACTTGGAAGAGGCATCTGCTGCAACTCCTGGACCGTTGGTTTTCCCAGTGAAGCCCTGCTGCAGTGCTGAAGCTCCAAATTCACCTCGACTAGAGAAGCCCTGCAAGGACGACTTCTCCCCTTGGGTTGGTGGGACCAATCCACCCCAAAATGAACTCGTCTGGACATCCTCTGAGCTGGCTCTACTTCCATTGCTGCTGCAGGAACCGAAGTGCCAAGGAGAGCAACACCAGACTGAGTGCATGGATTTTAAATCGGACCCGAGCTCCAGGAAGATCCTATGGACTCCCTTGAAGCAGGACTGACCAAGCCTGAGCCACCTCAACAGAATGCTGGACCCCAGATGCGAGGAATGTCCAGCGTGGTATCCGAGAGACTGCGGCTGCGTTATTTGCTATAGACGCGAGGAGCTGAAACCGCGAAGTGCCACTGAATTGAAGTTTGCCCATTGCTGCTTCCGACCGTCAAATCGTAGTGTAAGAGTCCCCAGATGTCCTCCCTCTTGTCCCCACGACTGAGGCCCAGGAACAACAGGATCTGCAGAGCTACAAACGAACAGAAGCCAGCTGGAAACATTTCTTTTAACTAAGGGTGCTGTAGAGTTAAGAGGACTTACTACTTGTTGTGTAGCCTTGTTCTCAGTTGAGACTTGTATTGGTTGCCATTGCAGAGTGATGTCCAGCCGACGCGATTGAATTAGAGCAGCAGGAATATTGATTTTCGGGATCTGTCCCAGTTACAATCTACCTGACACCAGTCATGTAGACTTTTCCGTTCCAATATCGGCCCTGATTTGAGAAAGTCTCAGGTGAGCCGAAACACGTGTAATCACTAAGGAGAGGGCTAATTTTTAATTAAAACTTTTTGATTGCATATTAAAACAGTCGATTACTTTTCCACTGGCACTGAGTTCTGGAGTAGCCCTTCTTTTTTTCCTGCCATTGCAGAGTTGCCCCTCACAAGCCTCCCAGCTTGTGGCCATTCACGTGAGTCTTTTTTACAAACTTTTCCAAAAACATTGTGCAATACATACTTACCTGCAAGAAGATCTTCAGCTCGCCTAGACTTTGCTCAACTAACATTGACTGTCCTGGCTCCCCCGGGAAAGGGTTAATTTACTTTGCATTGGATTTTTGAAAAGTGCTTACCAGTTTATGAATTATTTGTTAACCTTTGTTTTATTCCCATATCTTAACCTTTGCACCAAACTCAGTATTGCTCTAAATGTACCAGTGATAAATCCATGTCCAGTGTCCTAGCTACTTAAGTCACCTGAGTGTGTAGGAAGTGCCTGTGTGCCATCCCAAATGGGTATCTACCGATAGTGTTTTTGATGTATATTTTAAGTTATATATTTGCTCCCTTCTAAAGAAGTCTTATTTTAAAACTTACTGTTAAATTAATAAAAAATAGTTTAATCAAGAAACCTTGAGTGTAAGTGTTTATTTGGATACTTGTCACTGTGAAACTGTTGCAACCCCTGCAGCTCATATTGACCCCTCTTGAGATGAGCCTGGCTGCTCAGGGTTCCATGTAATAATGTCGCCACAAAAATATCGCCGAAAAATGGCCGTTTTTTGTGGTGACATTATTGCATGGAACATTCGGGGGACACCCCCGCAACCCCCACATTTTTTGGGGGATTTTTTTTTGCCCCTGTCCCCATATATATATATGGTCACCCATATAATATCGCCACAACCTTTTCCCGGCGATATTATTTACGGCGACCATATATATGGGGATATTACCCGATACCCTGCTCAGTCACTCTACCAACTTGTGTAGTGCATGCTTATAACAAAGGTTGGGTTCGCTATTGCCAAGAGGACAAGGCTGGTGCAGTATCCCACAGGGTACTGCTTACAATCTTGCCTAACACAAGGTCTGACTTGCATAGAAATACTGTTAGTTTTCTAAATAAGCTTTATGCTTTGGTTTGTGTGCTTTAAAGCATAGTGTTGTTTATATGATCTCTGGTAGTACTTATTTCCCCCAGGATTTATCTAGACCTACCAGTATTTAAATACATCATTTATGTTTACAATACATAGTGTTTCAGTGTTTCTTTGGACCATTTGTGTTACAATTTCATTTTTACTGATTCTACAGCCCTCTCTCTCCCTCCTAAGAGAAGCCTGGCTGATCTGTCTACACTAGCCTGAACTCAGTTGGTGCAGCCTTAGACTAAGAGTGGAGTCTTGTACTGCCTCAATTGAATGGTTTTACTAAGCCCTTAGTTAGACTTCAGAAAAACTGTCCTAAAAGAGGGACCATTTATTCTCAACGTCAGCTCAGAATCCTGAAAAGAGCTGTTGCAAGTGCCCCTGGACCACCCAAGTGACTGATGTAAGGAAGGAATGGCATCATCAGTAAAACGGACATAAGTGACCACAGCAAGGGTGTTTATTGAACCGCCAAAAAGGGTTTGATAAACGCCTATCTAAGCCTACATCCACTGATGGGAGCAAGCCTAGACCATCAAATAACGCAGTCCTAGTGGTGTCCTGTCAAAATAAAGGGCTTATACTAAAACTATTGCCAATCCTTATCCCTAAATACAAATAAGGTGGGGAACAATGTTATGAAAAAAAAGGTGTTCGAAATTATATGTTGGGTTCAGGCTCTTGGCCTCGCTTACCCACGTTTTCCGCACAGGTAAGTCGCGTCAGTGGCTTCTTTAGCTCGAGGATACAGTTCAATCATTAGCATCATAGCCATCAGTGCGCAAGTCTCCTTGCTTTAAAAGTCTCTTCACTCAGAGGGCCTGATGCAACCACATAAACAAGTTATTTTCCTCCTCAGATTTGCACAATTATTCACTTCCGGTGATTCACTATTCACCCTGGATCCCCTCTTCAGCTGGGCTCAGATCCCTTTTAACACACTTAGTCTCCCTCGACCGGACTCGGGCCAATTTCAATTTACTTCAAGTATCAAACTTTCGAATGTGCACAGGGATAGGCTTGACCCGTTGCAAGACCACTTCGATTTCACAATTCCTTTTGTTTTAACATTTGTCACCTTTTCATTGGATACCTAACAGACATTCGAATCATCTCCCACGTGGTGCCGGACCACTCCGTCTATGGTATTGTATATTGGCATCAAAGTACAATAACTCATCTGCTGTTTTATTTATATTTGCATCTGTTGGCGAGAATTCTCATTTCTGTGCCAATTCCCTTCAATCTTAGACACCCACCGCTCTTATTTTTATCCTGGAGTGAGACCTTTTTCTCACTCTTATTTTGATCTGATTTGGAATCTGTATTCCCTTTGTTTTTGGAGTCCGACACACTCCATAGGCACCTATTTTTGTATGGTGACACACAGCACCTTCAGTGCAGTGTCCCAGAGAAGTCCTTTGGATTTCTATTAAGGTTTAAACACAATCTCTTGGGTCAGCTATTGTTCCCAAGAGTAATAAAGTGAAATTGACATTACTTGCCTGTTTTTCCTATATAGGTCCAGTACACCCCACCGTATGTGGAAGTGCTGGGGGGGTTACTTAGTAGCCCCTTTTCCTACTTACTCATGTAAAAATGTTTGTTACACTCCTGACTTTTAATGGCTGGTGGCAGTGGTTTAATGTTACACCCATTGTGTGTTTTTTACTGCCGGCTGAATCCTCAGCTGCAGTATTTGCACCCAAGGGTGCCCATTTTGATAAAATAGCCCGGTCTTCTTTTTTCGTCATTTCTTGGTGGACAGGTCCTTCTTGAGAGGTTTGGTCCCTTTGTTCATTTTGTCTTTGGCGGGATTTCACAGGTAAAGCCCGTCACTGGCTCCAGGGTGGCTGGCGGGGGCAGGATGCGAGGAAGGTGCCCAAAATTCACTGTGATTAGTCTCCTAGGAGTCAGGAATGCACTCTTAGATTGGCCAGCTGGCTGTCCAGCAAGGACAGCCACCCTGCTGGGTGACTGACAGCTAGGCTGGAATGAATGAGAGAAACCTGCATAAAAGGCAAGGCTTTTTGGCTTGGAAGACCGAGCCGACCACTGGACGAAGGAATCAGAAGAACTTGAAGAGGACGCCTGCTGTTGCGACTCCTGGGCTGTTGGTTTTCCCGGTGAAGCACTGCTGCTGTGCTGAAACTCTACTTTTGTTTCGACTAGAGAAGCCCTGCAAGGATGACTTCTCCCCTTGAGTTGGTGGGACCAATCAACTCCAATGTAAGCCACCTGGACATCCTCTTGGAGCTGGTTGAAATTCCACTGCAGTTGCTGCTGGAACCGTATAGCCAAGGAGAGGAACACTAGATCGTGTGCGTTGCTTTTAAGCTGGCCAAAAGCTCGATGAAGATACTCCGGGCTCCCAGAAAGCAGGACTGACCAAGCCTGAGCCACCTCAACAGAGTGCTGGACCCCAGATGCAAGGAAAGTCCATCTCGACAGCCAGGAACCGCAGTGTTGCTATTTGCGGTAGATGGGAGGAGCTGAAACATCGAAGTGCCACTTGTTTGAAGATTGCTGGTTGCAGTCGCTTTTGGGGAGAATTCTCAGATATGTGCTAATTTTCCCCACCTTAAAGACCCCCAGCAACTTTGCTGCATTTTGAGGACTTGATTTTTTTTTAACCTGGAGAGTGTGACCCTTTTTCCCCACTATCTCGAGTATTTTAATGTGATTGTGTACACGGTTTCTTTTGGTTGTGGTGTCTGACAAACTCCATATGCATCATCTTTTACATTGTGTCACACAGCACCTTCAGTGCAGTGACACAGGTGAGTCTTCCAGATTTCCCAAAGATTTAACTACCTTCTCTGGGATAAACTGTTTCCCAGAGCAATAAAGTGAAATTGACTTACACTTGCAACTTTCTAGACCCAGCACACACTATCTTTCAATAGAGTGCTGGGGGGGTTACCTAGTATCCCCTTTGTGTAGTCTCTCGTGTAACATTTTTGTTACCCTTTTCTCAGTGAATGGCTGGTGGCAGTGGTTTTGTTTGAACTACCATGGTGTGTATTTATCGCAGGCTGCGTTAGCAGCTACAGTAAAGCACCCACGGAAGCCATCTTTGTCAAAATGGCCTCCGGTCTTCTTTTTTTGCTATTTCTTGCTGGACAGGTCCTTCTTAAGAGGTTTGGTCCCTTTGTTCATTTTGTCTTTGGCGGTATTCCCGAGTGAAGCCCGCCTCTCGCTCCAGGGAGTCTGGCGGGGGCAGGATGCGAGGGAGGTGTCTGAAACTCTGTGCTTAGTCTCCTAGGAGACAGAAATGCACTCTTAGGTGATTGGCCAGCTGTCTGTCTCGCAAGGACAGTCACCCAGCTGGGTGAATGACAGCTAAGCTGGAATGAATGGGAGAGAACTGAATTAAAGGCAAGTCTTTTGGCTTGGAAGGCAGAGTCAACCACTGGACGATGGCATCGAAGCAAAGCTTGAAGAGGGCGCCTGCTGCAACTCCTGGACCGTTGGTTTGCCCAGTGAAGCCCTGCTGCAGTGCCGATATGCAAAGTTTGCATCAACAGAGTATCCCCTGCACAGAAGACTTCTCCCCTTGAGTTGGTGGGATCAATCGACTCCAAGTAAGCCACCTGGACATCCATCTCGGAGATGCTTCAATTTCTAGTGAGTTGTTGCTGGAAACCGTATAGCCAGCGAGAGGAACACCAGATTGTGTGCATTGCTTTTAAGCTGGCCTAGAGCTTTTGGAAGATCCTCCGGACTCCCAAGAAGCAGGACTGACCGAGCCTGAGCCCCCTCAACATAGTAGGGGACCCCAGAAGCAAGGAAAGTCCATCTTGACAGCCAGGAACAGACACGAGGAGCTGAAACACTGAACCGCCACTGAAAGTTAAGTTTGCCGGTTGCAAGTTTGACCGTCCCAGTGCATTGCAGGAGTCCCCTGACATCCTGCCTCTTGTCCCCACGACTGAAGCCCAGGAACAGTGAGATCTGCAGAGCTGCACAGGGACAGAAGTCATCAGCTCCATGTTTTTCTAAGGTACTGTAAAAAGTCTGAGCGAATTTACCTCTTACTGTAGAGTGCTTGCAACTTCTGCAACTCACAAGTCTAATCCGCTTGTGGCCCCACATTTGATTCTTCTTTTCATCAACTACTCCTAAGAACTTGTGCAAAGACTTTTCCATTTACTTACCAGAAGTGCTTTATCCTATCCAAGACTTCTGCCCATTGACTTTGGCTTAGCCTATTGAATTGCATGACTCTTCTTGGAGGATCCAAAAGGATTTGCCTGCTTAAGAATATTTGTGGTCTCTTGTTGTTTTTAATAACCTTTTCCTTTTGCCAACTCCTACGAGTATTCTAAAAGCCAACAGTAAGATATTAATTTCCCAGCACCCTAGATATTGAAGTCGCCTGTGGGTGTAGGTTGTCTGTGGGCCATCCCAAAAGGATCTTTACTGATTTAGAAACTAAGAGTGCACAATATTGAAGTGTATTTGTTACTATTATATTTCTCCCTTCTGAAGAAGGCTAATTCTAACTGACTGATAAATATATTAATTGTTTATGCAAGAAACCTTGTGTAAGTTTATTTGAATACCTGTAACTGTAAATCTCTGTATAACTCCACTACAGCTCACATTGACCCCTCTTGAGATAAGCCTGGCTGCTCAACACGCTACCAAAACTGTGTAGTACAAGCTTATACCAAAGGTTCGGTTTCCTATACCTGTAGTCCTAATGGTGTGTAGTGGTCCCAGAGCGTATTGCATACAACTTTGCCTAACAGTCGGCAACCGTCCCAGTGCAGGGCAGGAGTCCCCAGAAGTCCTCCCTCTTGTCCCCACCATTGAGGCCCAGGAACACCAGGATCTGCAGAGCTACACAGGAACAGAAGCCATCTGCTGCACCTTTTCTTCAACCTAAAGGTGCTGTACAGTCTGAGAACTTACCTCTTGTTGAGTAACCTCACTTGTCCTCGTTGGAGACTTGTCTTGGTTGCATTTATTGAGGTGCTAACAGCTTTTGTACCTCACAAGCCTAATACGCTTGTGGCCCTGCTTTGATTTCTTCTTTTCTACAAAGACTTCTAAAACATTGTGCAAGACTTTTACATACCTGCCAGAAGTGCTTCAGTTCACCTTGACCTTTGCTAAAACATTGGCTGGCCTGCCTCCCTGAATGATCCTTCGCTTCTCTGCTTCTGCTTATGTGTTGTGTCTTCCTTCCAGGAAGGGGTTAACTGGCTTTGCATTGGGAGGTTATTTTGAAAGTACTTACCTGCTTAAGAATAATTGTTTGAATACCTGTCTTAAGAAGCCTCTTTTCTTTGCTACTCCTCTGTAGAGTTTTCTAAATGCAACAGTGATATATTCATGTCCCCAGCACCCTAACTATTGAAGTCACCTGAGGGTGGAGGTTGTCTGTGGGCCATCCCAAAAGGGTACTTACCTATTTAGAAATATTAAGAGTGCGTATTTTGGAGTGTATTTGTGTTCGTATTATATTGCCCCCTTCTGAAGAAGGCCTACTCTAACTGACCAATTAATTATTGTTTAATCAAGAAACCTTGAGTGTAAGTTTGTTGTCACTGTGAATCTCTGTAAAAACCCTACTGCCCCCATTAACCCCTCTTGAGATAAGCCTGGCTGCTCAGCCACACTACCAACCTGTGTAGTACAGACTTATACCAAAGGTTGGGTTCCTATTGCCAGGAGGTCAGTCAGTGCACCCAAAGGGTACTTCATACAATCTTGCCTAACATCTTGATTCTGAGAACATGTTATGAAGTATATTTTTATTGTTGCACATTGCCCTTTCTAAAGAATGCCTATTTAAAACTGACCATTAAATAATTATTTTACTAGAAATCGTGTGTTACTTGTATGTGTGGGTTTTGATGCTACAGCTCACATTTACCCCTCTTGAGATAAGTCTGGCTGCTCAGTCACTCTACCAACTTGTGTAGTACAGACTTATACCAATAGGTGGGTTACCTAATACCAAGAGGATAAGACTGGTGTAGTCCCCCACAGGGTTACTGCATACAATCTTGCCTAACAGCATAGTTTGCCACATACGCTTCATGCACTGTTCTCTTCAATATTCTTTATATAATGTTTCTGCTTGCAACCTTGGTTTCCACACAAACCGGTCTACTATCAGTCTTCCCAATTCACCACCTGTGCTGACTTCACTGGTGGTGCTTTGTTGTAGGAGCCAAGGACAGTACCACAGTGGCAAACGATTCTCCCCGCCTTGACTGTCGACGCGGGAGATCCCCGGGTACCACCGACGCACAATGCAGGATTCTTCAGCTTTGATTCCAGGTCTTACATGTCCTATTCTCGAAGGCTAATGAAAGATAGTCTTTTGGTGAAAAGGTCAAGGGCGCTCACCTCCTTGTAATCTGCTTCAGTCTTGCCGTCTTCCACCTTGTATTAAACTGCCATCTTGGAACTGCTGTTTCCTTGTGTGCTTTGCCCAGCTCTATGGGCTTTCGTGCTCCACGTGCTTTCCTGCTCCGCCTTTTTATCCATGTGGGGAAGTGTTGATGAAAGTGTGCTCTGAGACCCCCAACCGGCCCATAGTCGGGGTTTGCCCAGAAGCGCTTTAAGACAAGATAGCAGCACCCGTGAGATGGATGGGCGTGCAGATTAATATTCTAACACCAAAGCAATAATGACAACTCAACGGTTTGGCAAAGGGAGTCCGTTTAATGACAAGTACAAAAAACGGAGTGGCGCGATCCTTCCTTCTCGCTTCAACTCAATTAACGTCATAAAAATCATAACATTTATACTGAAAACTCCTCATCATTGACGTGTAACGCTTAAAGTTGGCATGCAATTCGATTGGTTCAGGAAAGGTAACTTTAATAATATAGGTACTATATCTGTGTATGGTAACAGTGAGGGTTGAGATGAACCCTGTCAGGTGTGGCATCTAAGCCCTTCCTTCAAAATGGCTACTGCTAACGTCACTAAAAGTATGACGTCCTATTGGTTCTACTAGCTAGAGGACCCTAGATTATTTGGTCCATTGTGATTGGGTTGGCACCAACCCCATGCATACTTTTCCACTTTGCTTAGCAGCACGCAGAATGTTCGGCCAGGTGCGGGGTGCCCCTCAGCTCCCCGGCGTTCCTCCATATAATATTACGATCAATCATCACTTTATTAGCTATGCGTCAATTATTTCACTGTGGTTGGCCTCGAGACTGCATCTCCTGTCTGGAAAAGTTCTGATATCTTCGCCTGGCCTGCTGCCATGCGTAGGTGTGAAGCTCTTGCTTCTTCTTGCTCGGCTGGTCATGTGATTCAGACACCTTGAATTTACCTCTTCTCCATAAATTTGTGTATTTGATTTTCGTTTCACCCACCACCTGCCTTCAGTTTCTTATCTTGACCTTTCAGAGGCAGGATATTCTGTTCTTAATTTCAATTAATTCTAGCTACTGTTTGTCTCTTCCACTGATACGACCTTGGCTACTCTGGCACGAAGTGCCTCTGCTGAGTTTCGTTTCTGCTGCTTCTCAATTTGTTAAATACGAAGCTTTCCTCATGTGGCGTTTAGTAACCTTGGGTTGATTCTGCTTCTTGTGCAAAGTGGAAATACACTTATATAATGTGCTTCCTTTGAGGTAGATTATGTATATTGGTGCTTGCCGCACTATCTTTCTACTAAGCATAGCAAGCCGCATGGTTCTTAGCTTTCTTGCAGTTCCAAGCATATGTACATGTGTAAACTGGTTGCATAACTTCATCACGCTCATGGCATAAGCTTCTTACATTTGACATCACTCATTTCACTTTAAACTCAGGATGTCACGTATCCATGGTGTTTCGTCTCTTTACGTCATTCTCTGGTCGTCATTTCTTCTATATGTGAGTTCAGTCTGGGTTCTTGTAACGTCACCATTCGTCTTCCATTAAGACCTTTTTAGCTTCTTCAGGGACTGTATTCAGACGATCTTCATTCTGTTTCATTTGTTCATAGGGTTTCCTCAATGGATACCTTAATGTCCGTTGTTTCCAAGGTATTGGTACTTCAATAGCTGCTGTTCTTCTGATAGGTACTGGACAGAGCCCCACTGCGGGGTTCTGCTGGTTTATTTGCTCATACGTCACATATTTCGGTGTGAACGTTCCTGGTACTTCAAAACGGACGGTTGGAGTGCGGGCTGTATTTGGAACCTCCTCTACAAAAGTCAGGTGTGTAATGATCAGTAGTTGCCTGACCCTGCTTGACCATTGTATTGGGATACGTCAGGTATATGGCTCGGGATACGTGAGGCATATGGCTCGGGTGTTGGTCCGTCTTTCACAGTGAGCTGTCCGTGGGAAAGTGTTGGAAAAGGGAGGGGGTTGGGTAAAATTCCTAAGCATCCTCCCTTGGAGGATGGGTAAAGGTGGGTGGCCGTCGTCCAAAACAGCTTTTCTGCTTCCTGTGCTGTGGGGCCCTGCATTGACTTCAGTATTCTCCAACCTGATGACCTTGCACCAGCATTTGTCGGCAACCGGAGAAGTGCTTGAACTTGCAACCCATGGGTTCAAGGGCTGAAGCTGACGGCGGGAAAAGCTACCTCGGACCCTCTTCAGAAGACCTGCCGAGTCCAAAGAAGAATGGAGTACGGGGATGAGTTGTTAAAATACTTGCCTGAACCCCTACCCCCCCTTTTAAAAGTTTGGGAACTTTTAGGAACCTTTAGAAGAGTTTACCTTTGCCATAGTTTGCTCGTGCAAGCATTCTGAATGTTGGACACTTTTGTTAGAATATCTTGTTCTCTACCGCTTGGAACTCTTAATTGGACCCCCAGAAGCCCTACCCTCATTATTTTCCCATCTCACAAAACTGTGTGGAACTTTGAACTTTTGGGCACAAGGCCCCATACATCTTAGGGATGGACGTCTGAAGTTACTGTTGGATCTCTGTGGAACTGTAGTGCTGCATACTAATACTTGCCTTCCTTTACGGGGTTTGTATGGTATTTTGGCCGTTAGGGAGAATTTGCAGTTTCTTTGCTACTTCCTTTTAACCTGAGACCCACAGCACTTTTTCTGGACTCTGGAATTTTTTGATTTTTAACTCCTGAGTTAGTTGCCGTTTTACCACACACTTTTTGTTTTTCTGACTGGGAGTTTTCATTCTTAATGTTTAATGGAGTTTGGTAAACTACATGGCATCTGATATTTGCATAGAGACACACGGCACCCTCTGTGTAGTGCCACTGAACATTGGACTGCGCTTAATGTTTAACCCCTTAAGTGCCAAGGACGAGGTATCTCGTCCTTGGGATTACCTCCAGGTTGCCAAGGATGAGATGGCTCGTCCTTTTAGGCACTGATTTGAGCGATCCCTGCAAAGCAGGGATCACACAACTGTAATCCAGCCCCTGGGTTATGTGAGGGGGAGGTCCCTTCTCACTGCGTGGGGGCTGAATTACCTTCAGTTTCACGTCGGCTTGCGTTATGCACGCCAGCATGAAAGTGAAAGCATTTTCACCGCGGCAGCCATTTTCGACTGCGCGGTGTGAAAACACAAGGTGAGTCTCCACTCCGCTGTATTTCAAGCCAGAGATCGATGCAGGTGTTGTTGGGAAGGGGAGATTCTCGTCTTTCCAACGACACATTGCTGGTCACGGATCGGGTGCAGAGAGCTCGATCCTTGGCTAACAATGCCCACTAGACCACCAGGGATCCCTTTTAGAAGCGGGGGGGAGGGTGGGCTGTGCTTACTAGGTAAGTGGCCCGCTCCTCTCCCAGCGGCCCCAAAGTATGGGGCCACAGGTATGAAGACCCATGTGGGCAGATGATTGATCATCTGCCCCCAGGGAAGGGGACAAATGAAGAAAAGAAACCAAAGGGAACCAAACTGGGATGGGGGTGGGGGCCCACTAGCCACCAGGTCTTTTTTTATATGAAAGGCTGGTGGCCCTCTCCCTCCCACCTCAAGTGGAAAGGGGGCACATCGCTTGTAGCCCTCCCTGGGGGCAGATGTGTGCCCCCAGGCAGGAGTACATAAGGTGACCCCCCCCCCATCTAATTGGAGGGGGAAGGCCACCAGAAAAGTGTGGGCAGGCCCCAAATGAAGGGGTTTGCAGTTAGGGCCCCCCCTGGGGCAGATGGGTGCCCATCTGCCCCCAGGGAATGGGTCTTCGAAAAAGAAAATAATGGAAAAACATGGATGGTGTTGGGGGGAGTTCCCCCCACTTAGACCACCAGGGAATTGTTTTTATGGAAAGGGGGTGTACCACCCACCCAAAATTGTCTGTGGGGGCATGGTATGCACCCCTCCTTTGGGACAGTTATCTGCTCCTAGGAAGGGGCATCTGACCCCAGGGAGAGCTATTGAGATGCCCCCCCCCCTTTCATTTGGTGTGGGTGTGGGAGGGCCACCCCCTTAACATTGGAAAATTCCCTGGAGTTTTAGGGTGTCCCTCAGCCCCCCTAAAGTGCAGCGTACCTTTCAATTTTTTGTTTGTTTTTTGTTAACCAAACTTCCCATGGTGCAGATGGGCACATCAGTGTGTGTCAATCTGCCCCCAGGGTGCCCAAACCTTACTGCCCCACCCACTAAAGGGCCTGTGCCACATTTTCTGGTGGCCCTCCCCCTCACCCCAAATGGAGGGGGATGTACCTCACGCAGCCGTTTGTAGGAGGCCCAGGGAGGCCTGCATGATGTGCCCCCCACCCATTTAGGGTGAGGGGGGAGAGGGCCACCACAAAATGTTGGACAGGCCCCCCAATGTGTGGGGCACCCCAAACCGCCGGGGAATTTTGTAATGGGAAGGGGTGGGGTCCATCTCATGCAGCCCTCGCTGGGGGCAGATATGTGATCCTAGGAAGTCGCACCTGACCCGAGGGAGGAGTGCATGACACATCCCCCCCCCCCCAACCACCTTAACATCCCCCAGGGAGGGCTACATGAGATGGCCCCCCCTCCATTTGGGGGGGAGGTGCACCCCCTTTAACTACAAAATTCTCCAGCGCTGTAGGTTGTCCCTCAACCCCCCCCCCCTAAAGTTCAGCCTTCATTTTCAATTTTTTTCTTTGTTTACCAAACTTCCCTTAGCGCAGATGGGCACATTGGTGTTCCAATCTGCCCCCAGGGTGCCCAAACCCTACTGCCTCATCCATTGGCGGGCCTGTCTGAAGTTTTGGTGTGGGCCTCATGCAGCCCTCCTTGGGGGCACATTTCTGCCCCTAGGAAGGGGCAAATGTGTTTTCACTGGGGAGGGGGGGATGGGTTGAGGTTCAGTAGACCACCAGGGATGGCTTGCAAGGGGGGCCGTGATTGGAAAGTATTAGTGTAGGTTTGTTTTTGCTGGGCTGACCGTAGGTAACAAATGTTTTTTTTTTCCATTTACGGCTTTTTCTACGCGAGCAGCTGCAATGTTAGGCAAGTACTGTTTTTTTATTATTCTATGTTTAGGGCCCAGTGTCAGCGGGGTGGGTGGTGGGTGAGACTGGGGCTGGATTGGCGCTGGTGCGTCGGAATGGGCCGTCTGGGCAGATATTTTGGGTGGCTGGGACACAATTGCAGGGGCAGGCCACAAATTGCCCCCATGATAGCAGAACATTGGTGTTTCCCTGGGCGCGAATGTCTCCCATGTGGGTTTTCGGTCTGCAAGCCAAGCGTGCACCTCTGGCTGTGCTACGTTACAGATGTCATCTCTGTGGAGGAATGGGGATCCTGTTGGGGCTCCCTGGAGCTGCCGTTGTGCTTAGGGGACGGTACACCCACATGGTACATGCATGTCAAAGGCCGGGGACATCACCTCCAAGCGTCCTGGAGTTGCGGCTGGGCTGCATTACAGCTTTTCCCTTTGGGGAGGTATTGGCACACTGCTGGGACTCCCTGGTGGGGAGAAGCTGTAACGCAGGGCAGCCAGAGCTCCAGCAAAGTTGGCGGTAATATCCCTGGCCTTGGGCACCCTTCTCCCATGTGGATTTTTGGCGGTGCTTGTGGGTAATACATTCCGGGGAGATTTGCGCAAGTCAGACATCTTTGGATTCCCACGGGTGTCGTCTTTTTAGAAAGCATGGGGTTCCCTGTTTTCCTTGGTGGCTTGAACACCCTAAGCCCATATCTGTATGGTGTGCGCTTCAGAAAAAATCCTGAAATTCAGCTGTCGGAAAAGACTTGGGGTTAGCCGTGTTTTAGGCTTTCCCCTTTGTGTCCAGGTAGGTGCACTCACACATGAGGTACTGTTTTTATCGGACATGTGTGGGGACACGGGAAGGTAGGCCATGTGGTGTTGGCGGCGTGTTTCGGTAGGGTGGCCAGAGCGAAATGTCTGAGAATTGTGTTTATTTCCAGCCAATTTCAGAGATATTTCCCTCTGTCCACTCTCCGAAACACATTGCCAACAACACATGGCCTACCGTCCTGCGTTCCCACAGGTGTCCCGAAGAAAACATGTGTAGGTGCACCTACCGGGGCGCAAAGGGTGAAGCCGAAAGCACGGCTATCCTAAAGTCTTTTGGCCCAGCATAATTTCAGGAATTCTGCGCATGCGCTCCCCCTATAGATTTGGGCATAGGGTGTCCAAGCCACCAAGGCAAACGGGTAACCCCATGCATTTTTGAAAAAAGGACACCCGTGGGAATCGGTAGAGGTCTGCCTTGTGCAAATTGCCCCAGTCTTTATTACCCACAATCCCTAAGGATGTGTGATATTTGGTGGGGAAAAATGCAATGTTCACTTTGGCGGGGGTTCTGGGTAATACATTCTGGGCCACTTTGCGCAAGTCAGTTCTGTGCATTCCCACAGGTGTCCTCTTTTCAGAAATGCATGGGGTTCCCAGTTTTCCTTGGTGGCTTGGACACCCTAAGCCCAAATCTGTATGGTGTGCACAGAAGTCAAAATCCAGCAAACCTGCTGTGCGAAAAGAGTTGGGGTTACTTGTGTTTTCGGCTTCGCCCTTTGCGCCCCAGTAGGTGCACCCACACATGAGGTACCGTTTGCGTCGGGACACCTGTGGGAACGCAGGACGGTAGGCCATGTGGTGTTGGCGGCATGTTACGGTGGATGACCAGAGTAAAATGTGCAGAAATTGTGTTTTTTCCCCCCCCCCAAATTTGGATTTTGCCAGGGGTTCTGGGTAATAAATTCTGGAGCGATTTGCTCAAGTCCGAAAACTACAGATTCCCACGGGTGTCCTCTTTTCGGAAATTCATGGGGTTCCCTGTTTTCCTTGGTGGCTTGGACACCCTCAGCCCATGTCTGTATGGTGTGCGCTTCAGAAAAAATCCTGAAATTCAGCTGTCGGAAAAGACTTGGGGTTAGCCGTGTTTTAGGCTTGCCCCTTTGCGCCCAGGTAGGTGCACCCACACGTGAGGTACCGTTTTCGTTGGGACACCTGTGGGAACGTGGGAAGGTATGCCATTTGTTGTGCTTGCGTGGTTTTCATATGTTTCGACCCATTTGCTGGTGCCCTTTGTCACACAACCCTTTCATTTCCCAAATTTGCCCTACATTTAGTCGCTGCTGTAGGCACCATACACTTTTGTAACCTGCACAAGTCAACTACCCTTGAAAAGGTCTGCCTGTGCTCTTTCAGAAAATGTATGCTTGCCGTTCCTCACCACATTGGTTTTCCTGATTTACACATGCTAAGTACGTCAGTTCAGGCCGTAAGCATAAAACTCCTGTATACCATGGCTCAGTTTTTGGCTTGTGGTATTGCTTGTTTTGTGAAACACTACAAAAAAATGTGATTTCCTAACTGCAGGAGTCAGGGGAATGTAGCAGAGCAATGTTTTTCTCACAATTCACTGAACCCATTGCTGTACCAAGCCAACCATGTTCACTACATACCTTTTTTTTCAGTCATTTTCCCGCTTTTTGCCCAAACTAAGGAATTTTCCCTGCCTAGTTGTTGCCAGACCTGCGCAAATCACCCCTTTCTAAACTTGGAATTTTGTCTACTTTTCAGAAATGTGTGCCTTTCTGTCCTCCAACCCGGCTTTCATACCCTTTTCTTCCATTCCATCCACGCATGACCAATTGGCAAAAATGGAATCGCCTACCTCTCACAAAATGGTTGATAACCACATCAAAATATATATTTTTCTTTTCCACTCAACCTGTTCTTGAAAGCCAGGAAATTGGGGAATTCAGCCCAGCAAACCATTTGTTCCTAGCTCTTACAAGGAAATAACCGCATGCTTCTTTGTACATCATTGTCATTTTTTTTAAAAACCCTACATTTTAGCCCTTTTTGGTTATTGTCTCTCACCCCCCTACAGCAACCTAGGATTCCTGGGTGGAGTTACGGCCGCCTACATGTGGGGGGGAAAAAAGGGTCCACATTTGGGCAAGATATTTCGGGTAACAAAGTTACAAGGCGTTGAATGGCGACATACCGAAATCCCCAAAAAATGCATTGGCACTGGGGGGAACACCCATGTCACATAATGGGTTAAATACATTTTCTTGTGTGAACTACAGTTCGCAAGAATAGGTTTTATCTTAACTTCTCTTTTGTGGGTCCAGCACACACCACCCTATGTGGACTTGTGGAGGGTTACATAGTAACTCATTATCCCACTTCTCATGTTAACTGTGTAATCCCACCCAGGCTCCAGTGTGTCGACAAGGCAGGAAGTGAGGGAGGAGCTCGAAACATCGCTGTCCTTTGTCTGTAGGAATGCCTGGCTGAAACTAGTTCGAATTGGGCAGCTGGCTGTCCCGGAGGACAGCCATCCCACAGGTGATTGACAGATGTGTGACTTTGAAAGAATACAATTCTGCATTAATGGTGAGGATTTTGGGACTACAGACGGTCTACTACTGGAATAAACATCTGACTAAGAGGATGAGCAGAGATGCCAGCAGCACCTTCCAGGACTGCAAAAGCACTGGTGAAGCCTTGCAGCTGTGCCAATGCCGTTTTCACATCGACATGAAGATCCGCCAAGGCCGACTTCCTCCCTTAGGCTGGTGGGACTAGCCTTGAGACCTGGCTCATTTTGGCTCAAGCCCCAACTTGCTGCGACCTTCCTGGGCGACAATATCCCGATTACCTAGACCATCATCGAGTGCATCGTCTTCCAAACAGTGAATCAGGCATCCCAAGGGTCCTACAGAAGAAGTGATTCTTCATCAAAAGTCCTCTCACCAGAGTTCAGGACAGAGTGACAGAGGACTATCGCACCAGGGATATTCGTTCCTCCATGGGGCTTAGAAAAAGGCAAAAAAACCACAAAGCCTCTGAAGTGAGTGGAATCCATTGCTGCTGAGTCCATCTCCATAGTGCTGCCGCAGGAGCTGCCAATGGTCTCACCTTTCGCCACCACGACCAGGGGGGCCTGCATCAGGAAGGAAGCCACCTGGAAAATCTTCATCTTTAAGGTACTGTGGGGCTTGGGGTGTAACTACCTTGTGCCATTTTCAGTGTGTCCTGGCTTGGGAAGTCCTGTTTTCACCCATCTAGAGGTGACCTCCACTCACTGAAGCAGGCCTTGCCGCGTGTGCACCTGGAGGTCTTCAAGAGATACCGACTGAATGATTTCAATTTTCTCTGAAGAATTTCATCTGAAATTTAACTATCCACTGGGGTTATCCTGGTTCCCTAACTGCCCCTCTTCTGTACTCTATTGGCTTTGGCAGTGCTAGTTCCCCTATAGGTTTTCAATTGTCTAACACTTTTTTCTGCTGGGAAAAGCGACTACCTACATCCCTCTGTGGGAAAATACTATTGTAACAGTTGCTAAAGTGTATTCTATCTAACACGGAAACGTTCCCTCCCAAACTCAATGTGTAAAGGTGATAACTATAGAAGTGCTATTACTGACCTTTATTGAAGTCACTCCATGTGCTGGAAGTGTGTAGCATAGAAATAAATCTCACCTGCATTATTGATTCTTATATTCATTAAACTTCTTCCATTGGATGGTCTTTCTATTTGCTGCCTTTTTCGTTTGCTTTACCTTGTGTGTATATACAAGTACATAATTTAATATAACTCTAAGTGTGTAAGTGTGTAAGTGTTTACTTGAATCCTTGCGTTTACTGATTTTAGTGTACTGCTCTACAGTTCACATTATCCCTCCAAGATGAGCCTGGCTGCTCAAACGACTTGTGTAGTACAGCCCTATATTAAGAGTTGGGTCCCTAATATCAAGAGTTGTCTTATGAAGTCCCACACCAGTTGGACTTCAGAAGAACGTACCGAACATTGCCCTTGTGTATATGTGTGAGATATTTATATATTTCTGGGGCTTGTGGAATCTGCTTAGATCACATGCTGTGCATAGGCCGACATCTAGTGGAAGCTGCATGCTCGTAGCCATTTTTCATAATGTTGTATGGCCATGAATAAAGTATTTTTTATAACAGATTGTGTGTTCCCTGACTTCACCATTTACTCATTGAGGACCCCTTACAAGCTCACCACTTCTTGAGATTTAGCTGTTAGGCAGAGTTTGTATGCAGTACCCTTTGGGAACACTACACCCAACTAAGACCACAGGTGTAATCAAACCAACCTTTGGTATAAGTCTGTACTACCCAGTTTGGTAGCGGTGCTGAGCAGCCAGGCTTATCTCAAGAGGGGAATGTGAGTTTTAAGGATGTTACACAGATGGCTACAATCAGAGGTTTTCAAATAAACTTACACTCAAGGTTTCTTGGTTAAACAATTATTAATTTAACAGTCAGTTATAAAAGATTCACTAAAAGGAGGCAATTATATAATCATACACAAATATACTTCAGTACTGTACACTCTAGGTTTCTGAGGCATTCAGTTACTGTTTGGCATTCAGAATACCTTAAAGGAGCAGCAAAAAGGCATAGGTTATCAGAACGTAAAGAGATTACAATTATTCTTAGACAGTGCAGATACTTTGAGTTCACCTGAAGAGTCAATTCCATACAATAGGCTAGGCCAAAGTCAATGGGCTAAAGACTTGGGTAGGATGAAGCAGTTCTGGTAAGTAAACTGTAGTCTCTGTAAAAATTCTCAGAAGTAGTTTGTAAAAAGAATCATCATATGTTTGGTCACAAGCGGATTAGGCCTGCAAGTTGGAAAGGTTTCAAGCACTTTCACCGCGAGAGGTAAGTTCTCTGTCTTGTTTCACAGTACCTTGCAATGAAGAAAAAGAGGCAGCTGAAGACTTCTGTTTCAGACGGTTCCTGCATATCTCGCTGTTCCTGGGCCTCAGTCGTGGGGACAAGAGGTAGGACGGGGGACTGCCGCACTGGGACTGGTCAAAGGCTGGCACTTGGCAAACTTCAATTTCGGTTCCTGTGAGTAAAGCACACAAACTGGTGTCCCTCTCCCTGGTTATATGGTTTCCTGCAGCACTCTGAGGAAATTCAACCAGCTCCGAGATGAGGTGTCCAGGTGGCTTACTGTCGAGTTGATTTGGTCCCACCAACTCAAAGGGAGAAGTTGTCCTTGCAGGGGCTTCTCTGTCGATGCAAACTTGGCAAGTAGTCACTGCAGCAGGGCTTCCCCGGGCAAACCAATGGTCCAGGAGTTGCAGCAGGCGTCCTCTTCAAGCTCTTATTCAGTTCCTTCGTTCAGTGGTCGACTCTGCCTTCCAAGCCAAGAGACTTGCCTTTTATTCAGTTCTCTCCCATTCATTCCTGCCTGCCTAGCTGTCACTCACCCAGCAGGGTGGCTGTCCTTGCCGGACAGTCAGCCAGCTAATCACACCAGAGTGCATTTGGGTCTCCTAGGAGACGAAGCACAGGGAGTTTCGGGCACCTCCCTCACTTCCTGGCCACCCCAGACTTCAGTCCTGAAGCCCGCCAAAGGCAAAAGGGACCAAACCTGGTTTGGCGCGCAGAGACAAACTGTGGAAGAAACTTTCCAATAAGAAATGGTGAAAAAAGACCGGGACCTTTTTAAACCAAGGGGGCTCAGACTCCATCTTGAAAAACATGGCTCCCGCGATTTAACACTACCAGTGCTCGCAGTCAGGAAAAAACATGGTAGTTTGTTGTAAAACCACTGCCACCAGACATTCTGAGAGGAAAGGGTAGCATTTGACTGCTACAGGAGTATCCAGACACGGGATACTAAGTAACCCCTTCAACACTCTATTGTAAGATGGGGTGTGCTGGGTCTAGGAATTTAAAAAGACTTGTAAAGTCAATTTCACTTTACTTACTCTGGGAAACAGTAGTTTATCCCAGAGTAGCCATTTAAACCTTGGGAAAGCCTGAAAGGCTTCCCTATGTCACTGCACTGAGGTGCTGGGTAACACAAATAAACAAGATGCCTATGGAGTTGGTTAGACTCCATATCCAAAGAAAACACAAGGGTAAAACACATTTCAAAACACGAGAGTGTGGGAAAAAGGCTCACACTCTCTCGGGTATAAAAATCAAGTCATCAAAATCCAGCAAAGTTGCTGGGGGTCTCTAGGGTGAAGGGAATTGGCACATTTTTGAGAATTCTCCCTAACACCAGCCTAGACCGCTCGCATTGCTACCTTGAACTAGTTTGGCTACATCAGAGTGGTCTGTCATTAAACTAGGTTGACCTTCTATACATCTTTCCCCCAGGCCAGAGTATAGGAAGTCAGTCTAACATTCGCCATACATGTTTGAATTTGTTTTAAGAATAGAATTAAAAACATGCTGTCTGCACCTTGCAATTTCTTTTGTTCATGCTTGGTATTGGGGGGGGGGGCATTCTGCTACCACAGCCAAATAAAGAAAAAAGGTTTTCATGTTCTTTATCTTCTGCGTTGGCTTGGATGCATATCTTTTAGTTCCCCTATGGCTCTTCTTTACACCCCCCTCACATCTTAACATTGGCCCAATCACCATCTACTTTCCCCTCCATTTCCCTCTGCTTGCTACTCCACCACATACTGAATCTTCTTTGCTCTCTCCATAGCCTGTTGTGCTCCTTTGTGCTATGTGTAAACTAGGCCAATCCTCCTAGATTAAGAAAAACGGCTTATAATTTGAAAGTCCTACGAAATAATTTTAAATGTTCTAAAACCTCTGATTTGTGCTAGTTAGTTTCACATATGATTACCTTTCTATGGTTTGTTCTAAAATGGAGTAGTTTTTCCCCTATCTAATCTGTGGTGTTGAAGCCTCTTCAGCTGCATAATGTTAACGGAGCAGTGTGCTTTTTCTGACTTTCCCTCCATGTCTTCCCTCCATGTCTCCAGCGGACTTGCCTCTGAATGACCTGCTAAAGCACTATGAAGGCGCCTATGCTGAGAATTTTCATTGGCCTCAACCCAAGTCTGATAGTGAAGACGAGCCAAGTGAACAAGGTATGCTCCACTGTGTGGTGGTGAGTTGAGACCTTTCTGCAGTGGTAGGATTTGGGGTGTCTCTCTTTTGGGGGAGTGTTGGAGGCATTCGATGTGGTGAAAGGGAGGTTTTGGGTTGGTTGGGTCAGTATGTTGGGATGTATTTTTAATGTCTGGCCTGTTAGACAGATTTCAGGAGGTCACCCTACTTATAGTGAACAGGGGAAACTCTGAGTTCAGCGAAGTCAATCAAGGTAGCATGCAGAGTGATCAAGTCTCGGGAGAAATGAGTGGAGTCGGGGATCCACAATAAGTCCACACATTGAAGCTGTCAAGGATTACACTTGGACAGAAAGTATAAACATACTATATAATTGGCCAAAAGAACACAGTATAAAAATGAACAGAGCAGCTAATACTAACACACAATGCTACTAATATAAAAATATATAGTCACAGTAACTTAATGCAAAGTAAACAGTTCACCCCTCTTCAAATACCTAAAGGGGAAAGCGAGTAGTTTAAAAATTGCACCATAAGCCCACAGGAATAGCAACCCTAACTTGTGAAGTCTAACCCGAAGTTGATTGGGGCCTTGTGCCCAAAAGTTCCCAATAGTTTTAGGAGCTCAGAAAAAGTTAGGGAAACGGTCCTGTGGATGTCCAGATTGGTCCAGAAGAATGTACAGGGCATTTACTGGTGAGTAAAACACTTTCTTTCTATCTTTTGGAGGGCTTTTAGGAAAAGTGTTGTAAAATAAATCAGTTATTCACAAACATTTAAAGTGTGGAGATGGTGACACCCATTTCTTTTAACCTTGGAGACACCCAGCTCTTTTGCTGTACTCTGGACTTTTACATTTTTTCTTCTGAGTGGTTATTTTTCCCCCACTCATTTGTTTCTCTGACTAGGTTTGTGGGTTCCTTACTGCTTGATGGAGTCTGGTAAACTCATATTGCATGGTAACACACAGCACCTTCTGTTCAGTGCCACTGAGGAGTCCCTTGGGCTACTCAATGTTTAAATACATTTTCCTGGGTGAACTACTGTTCCCAAAAATCGTAAGATGCCTTTTGTCGTAACTTTTGTTTTGTGGCTCCAGCCCACACCACCCTATGTGGAGTGCGGGGGATGGGGTTTGTGTGCAACATAGTAACTACTAACTACTTATCCCACTTCTCATGTACAATTCTGTTACACTAACTTGAATGTTTGGTGGCAGTAGTTTCATTTTTGCTACCTTTGTGCCATGTATCTGCAGGCTGACTTCTCAGATGCAGTACAGCACCTATTGGTGACCATTTTCCAAAATGTCTGGAGAGGCCGGAAGTGAGGGAGAGTCCCGAAATGTCCCTGTCCATTTCTGTAATGTACCTGAATGAAACCAGTTCTGATTGGCCGGATGGCTATCCGATCCAACCTGCTGTGTGATTGACAGCCTAGCCTAGGCTGTGAATGAATGGGAACTGGCTTGAAAGGCAAGTTTTTTGGGACTAGAGGCAGAGTCTACCACTGGAGGACAAAATTCGACAAAGCTGTGAAGAGACGCCAGCAGCATCCTCCTAGACCGTGAAGTGTCTGCTGAAGCCCTGCAGCTGTGCTGACCCAATTTTCGTTAAGACTGTGAAGACCCGCAAGGGGCGACTTCCTCCCTTGGGCTGGGGAGACCAACTAGCTTAAGACGAGTTTCACATTGGCGCAACCCCCGACTTGCAGTGACTTTCCAAGGCTGCAGATTCCCAATGTCCGGGAACCCCTGACCATTGAGTGCTTTTTCTTCGGAAGTGCGAGTCCGGCCAAAACTTTGGGCATCCTGAGGACCCTACATAAGAAGGAAATGTTCACCCACTGTCCCCTCAACAGAGTCGAGGACTGAGGGCTCATTTAACTTCCAACAGGAGCTGTTTGGTGGTGTTTTGCGCTGAGAAAAAGGCACCAAAACCACAAAAGCCTGCTGAACCAAGGAGAAGACATTGCTGCTGAGTCCCTCTCTTGAGTGCTGCTGCAGAAGCCTGCCAGAAGTCTTCCCTTTCGTGACCACGACCAAGGACCAGGGACAAGGGTCTGCTACACTGCAACAGGAAGACATCCAGCTGGAACCAGTTCTTCAATTCTCAAGTACTGTGGGGTTTGGGGTACATCTACCTTTTGCCATTTGGGATGCTTCCTGGCTTCCAGAGTACTATTTTTATACGCTTTTGAGTTGACCTCATCTTACCTCCACTGGCCTTTTAGCTTGTGCTTCAAGGTGGCTCCTCTTGAGCTTATGTGGTTTTGTACTGAACTATTTTAAAACATTTTCTAAGAGGGCAACATAACCTTGAACTGGTCCATTGACTTTGGCTGTCCTGTTCCCTAAAGGCCCCCTTCTGAAACTATTGGCTTTGGCAGTGCTTGTTCCCTTTCAATTTTTAATTTTTGAACACTATTATTGCTGGGATAAAAGACTGCCTACATCCCTCTGGGAGAATTTAACGGTTTTACTACTTACAAATTATGTTCTGGTCTGACTACTTTTTCCCTCCTTAAAACTCCTTACTGTAATGGTGATCACAAATAAGTGTGCTTACTGACTACAAATGACGTCACTCAGTGTGCTCCAATACGTATAACGTAAGAAAAATTTACTCACATACTTTATTGCTCTTGTTGAACTGAATCCTAACTTTGGGATTAATGTTACTATTAGTTGCTGCTTTTAACCCCTTAACTGCCAAGGCGATTTTTGGTGATTTCGGTATGTCGCCATTCGATCCCTTGTAACTTTTTTGTTACATGGGATATGCCGCCCACATTTTGCCCCTTTTCTTGCCACATCTAGGCAGTCCTAACACCACCAAGGAATCCTAGTTTGCTGTATGACGGTGAGAGAAAATAACCAAAAAGGGAGAAAATGTTAGTTTTTTTTTCAGAAAATGACAAAATGATGTACAAAGAAGCCAGTGGTTTTTTCCTTGTAAGAGCTAGGAACAAATGGTTTGCTGTTCTGAATTCGCCATTTTCCAGACTTTCAGGAACAGGTTGAGTGGAAATTTAAAAAAACACATTTTGATATGGTTACCAGCCGTTTTGTGAGGTAGGAGATTTTGGCCTTTTTTTCCGTCACGCATGTCCTATTGGAATGTAACAGGAGGGTAGGAAAGCTGAATGGGAAGACGGAAAGGCATACATTTCTGAAATGTAGACAAAATTCCAAGTTTTAGGAAGGGGTGATTTGTGCAGGTCAGGCAACAACTATGTAGGGAATAATTCCATAGTTTGGGGAAAAATGTGAAAAATGACTGAAGACAAGATATGTGGTGGACATGGTTGGCCCGGTAAGGTAATGGCTTCTGTGAATTGGAGAAAAGCAATGCTCTGCTACATTCCTCTGACTCTGCCAGTTGGGAAAATCACACATTTTTCGTAATGTTTCACAAAACCAGCAATACCACAAGCCAAAAATTGAGCCATGGTACTCAGGATTTTTATGCTTGCGGCCTAAACGGACTTGATTGGCATGTGTGAATAAGGAAAACAAATGTGGTGAGGAAGGGCAAGCATACATTTTTGGGAAGAGCACAGGCAGACCTTTTGAAGGGTCGGCGACTTGTGCAGGTTACGAAAGCCTATAGTGCCTTAAGCAGTGAATACATGTAGGTCACATTTGGGGAAATGGAAGGGTTTTGAGACAGTGTGGCAGCAAATGCATGAAAATGTTAAGAAAACCAAGTGAACACCACAAATGTCCTAACTTCCAGTGTTCCCGACGACTGTACCTCGCATATTCTGCCCTATTACCTTGTTAGGGAGAATTCTCATAAATGTGCCAATTCCCTTCACTTTAGAGGCTACTGGCAACTCTGCTGGATTTTGAGGACTTTATTGTTTTACCTGGAAAGAGTGAGAGCCTTTTTTCCCATTATTTCTTGTATTTTGATGTGTGTTTTACTCTTGTGTTCTTTGATTATGGAGTTTTAGATAACTCCATAGGCATCATCTTTTCATGTTACACAGCACCCTCAGTGCAGTGACACAGGGATGTCTTTTAGACTTCCAAAAGGTTTAAATACCTTTTCTCGGATAAACTACTGTTTCCCAGAGAATGTAAGGTTAAATTGACTTTACTAGCCTTTTTAAATTCCGTACCCAGCACACACTATCTTCCAATAGAGTGCTGGAGGGGTTACCTAGTTTCCCCTGGGTTTAGAAACTCACGTAGCGGTCAAATGCTAGCCTTTCCTATCGCAATGGCTGGTGGCAGTGGTTTTACAACAAACTACCATGATTTTTCCCGACCGCGAACACCGGTAGCTAAAAATCACGGGAGCCATGTTTTTCTAGATGGCCCCTTACGCCCCTTTGTTTAAACAGGTCCCAGTCTTCTTTTTTCGCAGTTTCTTTTTGAAAAGGTCCTTCTAGAGTTTCTCTGCGTGCCAAACCAGGTTTGGTCCCTTTGTTCTTACACCTTTGGCGGGCTTCAGGCCGGAAGACCGCCTCTGGCGCCTGAGTGTCTGGGGTGGGTAGGAAGTGAGGGAGGTGCCTGAAACTGCCTGTGCTTAGTCTCCTAGGAGACGCAAATGCATTCTGGCGTGATTGGCTGGATGAATGTTTGGCAAGAACAGCCACCCTGCTGGGTGAGTGACAGGCTGCAATGAATGGGAGGAAACTGGAAAAAGGTGAATCTCTAGGCTTGCAAGGCAGAGTAGACAACTGGAATGAAAGAACTAAGGACAAGCTGGAAAATGACGGCTGCTGCAACTCCTGGACCGTTGGTTTGCCCGGTGAAGCCCTGCTGCAGGTCCGAATTGCTAAATTCATCCCGACAGAGAAGCCCCTTCAAGGACGACTTCTTCCTTTGAGTTAGTGGGACCAATCAACTCGTAAGCCACCTGGATACCATTCTCGGAACTGGTTGGGTTTTTACCAGGGGGGGAAGGACACCAGCTTGTGTGCTGGACTACAGCTACTCGAACCGAAGATAGTCCATTTGCCAGCTTGTTTGACTAGCCCTGTGCAGTGCAGGAGTCTCCTGACGTCCTCCCTCTTGTCCCCATGACTGAGGCTCTGGAACAGTGAGATCTGCAGGAACTGCCAGGAACAAACGTCTTCAGCTGCATCTTTTCTTCATACCAAGGTACTGTGCCATCCTGATTGAGAGAACTTTCCTCTCGTGGTGAAAGTTTATGAAACTTTCCCAACTTGCAAGCCTAATCAGCTTGTGACCCAACATATGGTTCTTTTTTCGTACAAACTACTTCTGAGAACTTTGGCAAAGACTTTACCGTTAACTACCGGAACTGGTCTTTCCTATCCAAGACACTAGCCCATTGACTTTGGCCTAGGTCGAGTCCTCTAGTGAACTGAAACGATTTGCACTGCCTAAGAACGTATTTGTGATCTATTTTATTAACTTGCGCCTTTTTACTCTGATTTAAAGTGATTGAAATGCCTTTTGCTCCTATTTCAGCTGAGCCTAATTTACTGAAGTGTATTTGTGTATAAGTTGCCTCCTTCTAGTGAATGTTTTCTAAATGATTGTGTAATAAATTAATAAGTGTTTTACCAAGAAACCTTGAGTGCAAGTGTCTACTTGAACCACTGTGATTTTAAGACCTCTGTGTAGCATCCTTGTACTGCTCACATTCCCTCCTGAGAAGCCTGGCTGCTCGACTCGCTACCAAAGTCTGTGTAGTACACACTTATACCAAAGGTTGGTTTTGCTTACACCTGTAGTCCTAATTGTATATGGGGGTCCCAGAGGGTACTGCATGCAATTCTGCTTAACACACCTACCTGGGTGCAGAGGGAAAAGACTAAACCACTGGTCACCCCAAGTATTTTGGCAGAGCAGATTTTGCTCTTGTGGAAAACCTACAGATTTTGGCCTAGGGTATTGAATCCACCAAGGAAAACGAACACCATGCATTTCTGAAAAGAAACCCGTGGAATCCAGAGGTCTGACTTTGTCTTGGGCGGCTGACGCCCATGTGGGTTGAACGTCCCCAAGCCCAGCGGTGGTTTTAGGGAGGTCCGGGACATTACCTGTCCTTTCCCTGAGGGTGAAGCTGTAACGCAGGCCAGCTAGAATACCACTAAGGTTGCGGATCATGTACCTGGCCTTGGGCACCCACCTCCCATGTGGGTCGACCATCCCCAAGCCCCGGCTGGAGCTCTGGCTGGGCTGCATTACAGCTTTACCTCCGGGGAAGAATGGGGACCCTGCCGGAACTGCCACTGGACTTGGGGATGGTCGACCCACATAGGAGACAGCCACCCAAGGCCAGGGACTTCACCCCCCAACAAATTCTAGAGCTCTGGCTCAGCTGCATTACAGAATTTCCCTTGGAAGGAATGGGGACACTGCCGGGGCTCCCTGGGACAGCTGCTGCTCTTGGGGATGGTCGCCCGATATTGGAGACAGCCCACCAAGGCCAGGGATATTTCCTCCGACAATCCTGGAGCTCTTGCTGGCATGTGTTACAGCCACTCCCTCTGGGAAAGGTCAGGGACCCTACCAGGGCTCCCTGGATCCGCTGCTGGGCTTTGGGACAGTCAAACCGCATGGGCGACAGCTGCCCAAGGCCAGGGACATTGCCCACTCCCATCCTGGAGCACTAGCTTGGCTGCGTTACAGAATTTCCCCTGGGGAGCGAAGAGGACCCTGCCAGGGGCTCCCTGGCGCTGCTGCTGTACTTTGGGATGGTACACCCACATGGGAAACGGATGCCCAACCGCCTTGGAGTTTTTGCTGGCCTGTTTTACACCTTTTCCCCATCAGGGAGTCCCAGCAGTGTGGCAATACTTCCCCAAAGGGAAAAGCTGTAACACAGCCCAGCCAGAACTCCAGGACGGTTGAAGGTTATGTCACCGGCCCTGGACATCCCTTTTGCATGTGGGTGTACCGTCCCCAAAACCTGCAGCGGTTTCAAGGAGTCCTGGCAGGGTCCCCGACTGTTAGTTTGTATGCAGTACCCTTTCGGAACACTACATACAACAAAGACTTCAGGTGTAAGCAAACCAATCTTTGGTATAAGTCTTTACTACACAGTTTTGGTAGCGCTGCTGAGCATCCAGGCTTCTCAAGAGGGGAATATGGGCTGTAATGATAAACAGAGGTCTAGAATCACAGGAGTTCAAATAAACTCTTCACTCAAGGTTTCTTGGTTAAACACATTAATTTATTCAGCAGTTAGTTATTAAAACATTCACTAGAAGGAAGCAATTAAATATCATACACAAATATACTTCAGTACTGTACTGTTTAAGTTGCTGAGGCATTCAGACTACTTTGAAGGAGGATAAAAAAGGCATAGGTTATCGGAACATAAAAAGAACACAATTACTCTTAGGCAGTGCAGGTAATTTGAGTTCATCATAAGTCAATTCAAATTCAATAGGCTTGACCAAAGACAATGGGCTAAAGTCTTGGATAGGATAAAATGGTTCTGGTAAGTAAACAGTAACGTCTCTGTTAAAGTTCTCAGAAGTAGTTTGTAACAAGAAGAATCCCATGTTGGGTCACAACCTGATTAGGCCTGCAAGTTGCAAATGTTTCAAGCACTTTCTAGGAGACCAAGCACAGGATGTTTTGGGCACCTCCCTCACTTCCTGCCCACCCCAGACACTCGGGTTACCAGAGGCGGTCTTCAGTCCTGAAGCCTGCCAAAGCTTCAGGACTGAAGCTCAAAGGGAGCAAACCTGGTTTGGCGCGCAGAGACAAACTCTAGAAGGACCTTTCCAAAAACAAACAGCAAAAAGACGACCGGGACTTGTTTAAACAAAGGGGGCTCAGACACCATATTGAAAAACATGGCACCTGTGATTTAAAGCTACTGGTGCTCGCGATCAGGAAAAATCCTGGTAGTTCATTGTAAAACCACTTCCACCAGCCATTCTGAGAGGAAAGGGTAGCATTTGACTGCTACATGAGTAGTTAGACATAGGGGATACTAAGTAACCCCTCCAGCACTCTATTGTAAGATAGGGTGTGCTGGGTCTAGGAATTTAAAGACTAGTAGTCAATTTCACTTTACTTACTCTGGGAAACAGTAGTTTATCCCAGAGAAGGTATTTAAACCTTGGGAAAGCCTGAAAGGCTTCCCTGTGTCAATGCTCTGAGGGTGTTGTGTGACACAAATGAAAAGATGCCTATGGAGTTGGTTAGACTCCATAACCAAAGAAAACACACAAGTAAAACACATGAGTGGGGGAAAAGGCTGACTCTCTCCAGGTAAAAAAAATCAAGCCCTCAAAATCCAACAAAGTTCCTGGGGGTTTCTAAGGTGAAGGGAATTAGCACATTTTTCAGAATTCTCCCCAACACCCATCCACCCCCATGGGGGGACAAAACGTGCTGCCCCATCAATGCTTTTGGAGTCCGGGGGTGGAGAGGGCAGCTTACATAGAAAGCAGCCCCCTTGCCCCCCCCCACTTCACAAACAGATGCCTAGTGGCATTGCTGGGCACGTATCGAGCGATCCACGCTCGAATCGCGTCCAGCAATGCTTCAAAAAGGTTTAGTTGGAAAGGTGATCGGCACAATAATGCTGCAGATCGAGGGAGAAAATGGAAACTTACCATCTGTTTTTACTGCAGCAGCCGAAATGGCTGACGCGGCAGCCGAACTTGGCTGCCGTGGTGAAAATAACTTTGTTTGCATGCTGACGTGAAACTGAAGGAAATCCAACGTCGGTCCATGATGATAAACCTCCTCCTCACATAGCCCTGGGGTTGGATCTCACTTTTGTTGCGATCCCTGCTTTGCAGGATTTGCACAAACTGATGTGCCAAAAAGGATAAGCTATTTTGTCCCTGGCAACACAAAGGTAATGCTAAGAACCAGATAGCTCGTCCTTGGCACTAAAGAGGTTAAATATTTCTGTGTGTGTGTGTGTGTGTGTGTGTGTGTATGTATACATATATATTTCTGATGTTTGTTAATCTGCTTAGAATCACATGCTGTGCATAGGTCCGACATCCAGTGGTCACTGCGGAGTATTGCATTTTGTTTTTCGTAGTCGAAAAGGGGACGTCGACAAGGCGTGTCTGTAACACTATCCCTATAGTGACGTGCGTTGTACCCATAATCCCTCACGCGTCGAGGTCCCTCAGATTGTTTTTTTCCGCCCAGCTTCTGGTCGCCTTCGCGGAGCTCCTAGAGAGACATTGCAAATACTTACTACGGACCGCGGTCCTTAATTTTACTTATTATATTGTTAAAGATCCCTCCCCTCGACGTTAGCTGTGAAGCTGTTCCTCTGCCGAGCAGGTTTTCGACGGAGGGGAAGAGACGGAGGAGATCCTTCGGCGCTGCCGAACACGTGGCCTGGCCTCGCCGGCCAACATACAGTAGGGAGAGTGGGGGTTCGAACTTTTATCTTCTCTTTGTCTTTTTTTCCTCCCCTATCTTTCCCTTGGGGTTGTTATCACCAGTTATTATTGCCTCAGCTATGGAGAGGACACCTTTTTAAGTTTTGCCCACGCTGTAGGGGCAAATACACTTGGAAGGACAAACACAAGCTCTGTAATCGTTGCTTGCCCCTCGATCATAAGGAGGACAGCTGCGCGGCCTGTAAGCTCTTGAAACCAAAAACTCTTAAAGAACGCAAAGTTAAGAGGTGGGCGGACTACGCTATGTCGAAGTCCGTTTCCTCACCCGCCGCCGCTGTTACAGAAGGTGACGAGGCGGGTGATAACTCGACGTCCGTTACGGAAGTCATTATCCCCCAGAAGGAGCGCTCGCGCTCCTCGACGTCTGTCCCCAGCCCCGACGGGCTCGGCTCACGCCCTGCTCATGGGGATGAACAACCCGGCGACAAGGACGCACACAGACCCTATAGGCCTAAGCACACAACCCACGGCTCTTCTTCGTCGAAGACGAAGGATCCATCAGCGCCGAAGGGGACGCAGGGCACTCCGGCGTCTACCTCAGACCGTAAGGGTCTCAAGCCCCACCCGCAAACGCAGTCGCGACCAGCGATTGGGCTTTCATCAAACACGGGCGCTACCCCAAAATCATCCGACGTAACGCTCCATAGAACGGCCGTCGAGGAACAACGCGTAACGCAGGCAACGTCGACACCAGAGTCGTCTCCTGACAACCTCATTGTCGAGAGCCTGGCGAGAATTGTTTCCGAAGACAAACGTAAGCGGACGACGAAACAAACGTCGAATACCGCACAAAAAGCTACGGAAACGCCGAAAAAGCACAAGAGTAGCCAGGAACTGCCCCCTTCATCGAAGGGCACTTCTGAACTACCGGAGGGCTTTTCAGAGGGCGACGGAAACCTTTCTTCGACGTTGTGTGAGCGTTCTAAGCGTTTTGAAGGTGAAAACACTGATTTCCCCCCGTCTAGACTATTCAGGGGTCCCCCATGAGACCCTTGAAAGACTCCATTCTTGTATGGAGAAAATGGAAAGGTTTTTGGGAAACCAAAACCCACCCACACCCAAAAGACCAAGAGAATGGCCCCAGGATGACCCTAGGGTCAAGATTCCTAGGCTGTTTCCCCCTTCTACAGACTTATATGACCTCACTGAAGAGGAGCAATACCTCCAGGAAGATGAGGAGTGTTTGGGTGGAGAGGAAGAACATGAGGAAGAGGGGTTTGAAGAAAATCCTTAGACTAGTGCAGGAGCTTTCGAAGAAGATACAGCTACCTCGCAGCCCTGGCAATCCCCATCAGTGCAGCCCTGGCAATCCCCATCAGTGCAGCCTTGGCAATCCCCATCAGTGCACTCAGACCCTGATGTCTTTCACCCTTCTCCTCCCAAGGATTCACCTATTGGAAACACCTCTCCCATAGATGATCAACCTTCACTTAATGCCCTATTGCGCAAGGCAGCAGCGCATTTTGAAATAGACACAGGGGAGACTCTTCCTCACATAGACTTTGTAGAGAAAGTTATTAAAGAAAAAGCCCCTGTTAGTCAGTCTATTCCGCTCCTGGCTTCTATAAAGAGAAGAATAACTCCTTCCCTTTCCAATCCTGCCTTAGTCAGAGGGGTCAACCCTCGGATAGAAAAGCTCTTCAGCCCTTCGCCCTCTGACCCTTTGTACATCAGAGGCCATTCTATTCCGGACTCCCTCGTAGTTACTAATACAAGGAAAAGAGCAGGGGTACCACTATCCACTAATGAGGCACCACCTGACAAAGAGGGCAAAAAGCTCTATGCACTTGGGAAGAGAATCACGACGTCCGCCGCCTTTTCAACTAGGATTGCAAATAACAATTCCCTACTAGCTAGCTACGCAGATGCACAGTGGAGCAAGCTGCGCAGCGAAGCAGAGGACGCACCAGAACCCCTGCGTTCACGCCTGTTAGCTACAATCTCAGAGGGAACTCTTGTAAACCAGGGCATCGTAAAGAACTCCTTAGATGCCGCAGAGATGGCTGGCCGTTCCCTGGTTCAGGGAATACTTCTCAAACGCCATGTCTGGTTGCGCAATTCGAGATTTAAGCCGGAAACCCAGGCTTCCCTGATAAATAAGCCCATAGAACAAACACATCTGTTTGGGAAAGCAGTTGATGAGGCCCTAGAACATGCGAAGAAAGAGTTTGATACCATCAAAACTCTTGACCAAATTTCTAGGCCCCCTAACAGACGCGGCTATGGCAATAGACGCTCCTTTCGTGGCCAACGCCAGCAGCAAAACCAACAGCAATTTTACTCTGCTACCAACTGGCCCTCTAACCAGGGTAACAACACCCAGTTCAGTCAAAGGTTCCACGCCCAATACCAACAAATGACCCGAAGATTCGGGTCCCCTCCCATGCATCACCGGTCGGGGGCCGGCTAACATCGTTCCTTTCAGCATGGGAGGGAATATCGTCAGACCGCTGGGTATTATCCACCATAGCCCACGGATACTGCATCGAATTCAACGGTTCCCCGAAGTACAGACCCCCACGGAACCGACGCATGACACCGGAACACCTCACCATTCTTCTTCAAGAAGTAGAAGAGCTACTGAAAAAAGAAGCTATAGAGGCTGTCCCCCTATCTCAGGTAACAGAAGGTATTTATTCAGTGTACTTCCTTGTACCCAAAAAGGACTTAACCATGCGCCCTGTATTAGATCTGTGCCCAGCGAACAGGTTTGTCAAACCCCAAAAGTTTCGTATGGTGACCTTGCAGGAAGTAATCTCACTGTTATCACAAGGGGATTACATGACAACACTAGACATGAAAGATGCATACTTTCATATTTTAATGTTGCCAGCGCACAGAAAATACCTCAGGTTCAAGATAGAGAACAAACACTACCAGTTCAAAGTACTACCCTTCGGGATAGCATCTGCACCAAGGGTATTCACGAAAGTACTGGCAGTGGCAGCGGCCCACCTGCGCAGGTTATCCATCCCGGTATACCTGTCATGATCTCTGCTTCCAAAAGATCAGGACTTGCCCGACTCCCGTGGAAGCAGACCCATAACCCCGGTTCCGAGTGCCAGCCAGTCCCAATTGGGACCTTTTGGACCCTGTCCTGGCGCCAGTGGCACCAGGCTCATAAAGATGCCCAGTCCCAGCGCTGGAAGCGCCGGGCTCAGAATGCTTGGGTGGACTTACCCGCAGCAGACCATGCTGCTTACTTAGCTGCCAGTTGAACCCCTGATCCTCTTCTGTTTGGGACTACTTTTCCTGTTGGGTGGGGCAGGAGCCACTCCCTAGGTTCAGAACACTGGAACTCTTCTGGAAAGCAGGAACTCTTTTCTTATCTAGGCGTGGCTGTGGAAGGAGACACCTAAGCACTACAGGAGGCTATTTAAACCACACCCGATGGATGAATCTTGCTTTGCGTTATTCTGCATTCTCTGCAGCAGAACGCTCATCATGTCTTCTGCTTCTGATCCTGGGCCTAAGGGAACAAAGGCTTACCATCCTGGAATCCAGTCTTCAGCAGCACCTGTAAAGACAGTCTTCAGCAGCACCTGTAAAGACAGTCTTCAGCAGCACCTGTAAAGACAGTCTTCAGCAGCACCTGTAAAGACAAAGAAAGAACAGGTTAGCACTACGGTCTTCAGTGGCAGCGCATCTCTTACCTGGTCCATCGGCTGTCACCAACGCCTCGCGCTGCATTCCGGCATCTGAAAGACAAAAGAAGGTGCGTTTAAAGACATTGGGCAACTTTATTACTCACGTGCCATTACTCCTTCCCACGCCGAATCCAGTGGGTATTCCAGCACCCTTCAGCTTCTCTAAAGATCCGAACTTGTACCTGCAAGATAAAAGGGACAGTGCGCATCGTGAAGCAGGCTACAAGTGCTTACTTACGTGCTTCCAGGCGCTTCTATTCCTCACGCGGGTTCCATCCTCAACTCTCATCAGCCCGCCATCCGCCATCGCCGGAACCCTGCAAAACAAGAGATATCATTACAAAAGACTTTTAAGACATTTGAAGAGCCCAGAACTTACCGTTCGTGCAGTTAACGACGGACAGCAGTCCTCTGAGGTCAAGAGGCCTGCACCCTTATCCAGTGAAGAAACTGGTTACGGCACCCTGCCCCGAGGCAGATGGAGAGCTTGGCGTTCACTTACCTAAGGTGAGGGTGTTAACCTTTGGGGTTCTACAGGAGAAGAGAAAGGGAAGTGGAGAGAGGCACCCAATAACCCCAGTTCATTAATCCCATATTTTCTATCTGCAGACATCTTACTCTTCGAGTCAGACATACAGTGCACAGAGGTCCAGCCCAAAGAGCCAACCGTGTGTTACACATCACCTTTGAAGATACAGCATTCACCCAGTCAAGACCGGCGCCTCTGCGGGAATCAGGTGAGCGTTACAGAACGCAAAGCCTATCGCAAAACTCCCACCCAGGCGCTATGGAAACCTCGGATACCGACCAGCTAGCCCAGTTACTTGGGGAACTAAGAGCAGAAGTGCATGCAGCCCGTCAGGAAACGAATGCTCTAAGAAGGGAACTGATTATTTCCAAGGAGCGAACAGACTATCTCGCTAGACAATTGCTACAGTCACAAGCCGGACAAACTCCGTTACCCGCATCAGGGGCAAATCTTCCTTCAACATCCTCTACGAACCCAGTGCAGATCAACCTACCTGGGAATGTACCTCTGGCTCCGCCCGAACGATTTTCTGGTGACCCAAAGAGGTTTGCAGTATTTATTAATCAGTGCCGGTTGCACTTGTTATGCCGGCCAGCAGCCTTTCCAACTGATCAAGCTAAGGTAGCTTTCGTGCTTTCGTACCTTAGTGGCAATGCGGCAGACTGGTCGATCCCTCTAGTTAATCAAGATGATCCGGTTCTCCATGATTTTCAAGCTTTTCAGCTCAGTATGGAAAAACTGTTTGCAAGACATTCACAGGGGCAGGCCTTGGACAATGAGCTCCTTTCATTGCGACAGGGTAATCGAGACCTTTTGGCTTATATTGCGTCTTTCAACAGACTGATAGTGGAAACTCGATGGCCTGAGGACAAAAGGATTACGCTGTTTTATAGAGGTCTACGTGGAGAGCTCAAAGATGTTAGCCCAAGTAGTGAATCCCCCGCAAGACTGTTCGGACTATATTGACTTAGTCGTTCAAATTGACCACAGACTGCAGAACAGGAAGGCCGATCGTTCCAAGTTTGATGCTCGAGTATTTTCCAAACCACCAACTCCTACCAAAGGAGTAGACTCCGGGGAACCCATGCAAATAGGGGGCCTGAAAGGACCACTAACACAAAAGGAGCGGGAAAGGAGAAAACAGCTGCAATTATGCCTCTATTGCAGAAACTCGGGGCACTTTCTTCGAGACTGTCAGGTGAAACCAGCCAAGAAGGCAGTAGGATCTGCAGTTACCAGGGTCACAAACTCTGAGCAGGGAAACGACCTTGCCCGACAAGAATAGAGGTCCTCTTGCCGAGCGTTAAAACCAGTTCCGTGACCTCGCATTTCGTGATACCTATGGTCCTCATTAGCCCTGAACATCCGGATCGATTACATGCGATTGAAGCTTACGTCGACAGCGGTGCCATCGGCAATTATGTGGATCATGAAATGGTTTTGAGGATGAATCTGACTTTGTCCAAAGGCTATAAAGGACGTTATTACTACGGTGGATGGTACGGAGATAGCCTCCGGACCAGTAACGCATACCACCCAAGAAGTGACGCTAGTAAGTCAAGATGGACACCATGAGAAGATCGTGTTCGATGTGATCAAGGCCCCTCAGTTCCAGATTATTCTAGGAATTCCTTGGTTAGAGAAGCACAATCCTCAGATCGATTGGCGAGCAAGAACGCTTCAGTTTCCAGAATGTGTCTCTACTTGTCACCCTCGACCTGGTGTTGCACTGGCAGCAATTTCCTCGGAGGCTCCCCAGTTACCTCCTGAATACCTAGAATTCCAAGATGTTTTCCGGAAGGATCAGGCTAACTCTCTACCTCCTCATAGGTCTTATGACTGCCAGATAGACCTGATACCTGGATCTACTCCTCCTTGTAGTAGAATTTATGCCCTCACCGAGCCTGAGAATCTTCACCTCCGACAATACCTGGATCAATACCTAGCGAATGGGTTTATTCGTCCTTCCAAGTCCCCTGCTTCCTCAGCTTTGTTCTTCGTTCCAAAAAAAGAAGGGGACCTTAGAACTTGTATAGATTATCGCGCCCTGAACCAGATCACCGTTAAGAATAGATATCCGTTACCTTTGATCCCTGAACTCCTGGACCAAGTCAGAAAATATATACATATGCATGCATATATACAAAGCTGGATCTTAGAGGAGCCTACCACTTGGTACGAGTAAAAGAGGGCGATGAATGGAAGACGGCCTTCCGCACCAAGTATGGGCTATTTGAATATCAGGTCATGCCCTTCAGACTTTGCAATGCCCCGGCCGCCTTTCAATATTTTATGAACGATGTCCTCAGAGAGCTCATAGATGTGTGTGTTGTTTACATTGACGACATCCTCGTTTATTCTTCATTGGAAACTGAACATCGGAAACACGTGAAAATGGTCCTCGAGAGATTGCGTCAACACAAACTTTTCGCTAAGTTGGAAAAATGTGTTTTCAACGTGACTGAAGTTGAATTCTTGGGATTCATATTATCACCTAGCGGAGTGCGTATGGATTCAAAGAAGGTCGATGCAATTCTCAAATGGCCATCGCCATCCTCCGTAAAAGGTGTTCAAAGCATGTTAGGCTTCGCTAACTTTTACCGCAGGTTTATCCCCAAATTCTCTCGAATAGTCCAGCCCATCACCGCCTTGTTAAAGAAAAACAAACGTTTTGAATGGTCTACCGAGGCGGAACAAGCTTTCCAGAATTTGAAGACTAGATTTATCTCTGCACCGATCTTAAACATCCTCGCCCAGAACTCCCCTACATCGTTGAAACTGATGCTTCGAGCCTTGCCATGGGGGCAGTTCTATCACAAAAGGATCCAGTAACCAATCAGTTGGATCCCGTGGCATTTTGGTCCCGCAAATTCTCACCTCCTGAAATCAGTTACACTATTACTGATAAGGAACTTCTAGCTATCAAGTCCGCCTTTAAGGCTTGACGGCATTATCTTCTTGGGGCCCGACACACCATTACTGTGATTACAGATCACCGAAACCTGCAATATTTGAAAAACGCAAAAGCTCAATCCTCTAGGCAACTCTGTTGGGCACTATTCTTTGCCGAGTTTGACTTCATAATTACCTATCGACCTGGTACAAAAAACGGTGAAGCTGATGCCCTTTCTCGGATGGGAGTGGAAGAACATTTGATCAATCCTAAACCTGTACCTATCATTCCTGAACAAAGAATTCTAGGTGTAATCGCCACACAATCTATAGAGGAAGTTAAGGATAAAGCCAGGCTACTGGTAACTCCAGCAGACATACAGAATTGGCATCTGCAGGGAAAGGACTTTACGGTGAAGGACAACCTATTATATTTCCAAGAACGGTTATACCTGCCCAGCACAGATTTACAGAAAAAAGTAATCTCTTGTTATCACGATTCTTTAATGGAAGGACATCCCGGTATGACCAAGACCTCGGAAAAGATCAAGCGCTACTTCTGGTGGCCGTCTTGGAAAAAAGATATCAGAGACTTTATAATGTCCTGTGGAGTATGCGCCCAAAACAAGAGTCAAAAGGAAAAACCAGCCGGCCTCTTACGCCCTATTGACATCCCGCCTCGCCCTTGGCATACGCTTTCTATGGACTTCATCACCGATCTACCTCCATGCTCCGGATACGATACGATCCTAGTAATCGTGGACCTATTCTCCAAGATGGCGCATTTCATTCCACTCAAAGGCTTACCAACAGCAGCAACTCTGGCCCGAGAATTTCTCTAAAACATCGTCCGACTGCACGGTTTTCCTTCAGTTCTAATTTCGGATCGAGGTAGTCAATTTATTTCTCATTTTTGGCGAAGTTGCTGTCGGTCGGCTCAAATTGATGAGACTTTCGACCAGCCACCACCCTCAAACCGACGGACAAACCGAGAGGACCAATCAAACTCTGGAACAGTATTTGCGCTGCATGCTACAACACACTGAAAAAACTTGGAAAGATATCCTTTGGATAGCCGAATATGCCTACAATAACTCTGTCCACTTGGGAACTGGGAAGACCCTGTTTTTTCTTTTATACGGTAGTCACCCTCGAACCTCGGAGTTGGATCCACTCCAAGATCTTGGAACACCAGCAGTAGACCACCTGCATTCTACAATCACCCAAGCCTTTAAGGAAGCAGTTTCTCACCTTCAAAGGGCTGAAGAACAATACAAGAAAGGAGCAGACCAACATCGGAAGGAAGCCCCCCAATATCAAGTAGGAGATCAAGTCTGGTTATCCACCAAATATCTACCTCTAAAAGGACCACACACATTCAACCCAAGATACCTTGGTCCCTATTCCATCACTACCATAGTAAATCCAGTAGCGGTCAAGTTGGACTTGCCCCCTCACATGAAGATACATCCGGTCTTCCACGTCTCTCTATTAAAACCCGTGCAACCTCAAACCCGACTAACTACATCTCCAAAACCTATTCTAGTTGATGGAGAACTCGAGTTTGAAGTCAAAAGCATCCTGGATTCCAAGATTTCCAAATCTAAACTATTTTACCTGATTGACTGGAAAGGCTACGGTCCCCAAGAAAGATCCTGGGAACCTGCAGAATATGTCCACGCGCCTCGTCTAATCAAAAGATTTCATCGAACATTTCCTAACAAGCCCAAACCCCCGGAGAAGCCCGGTTTGGGAGGGGCCTTGAGGGGGGGTGCTGTCATGATCTCTGCTTCCAAAAGATCAGGACTTGCCCGACTCCCGTGGAAGCAGACCCATAACCCCGGTTCCGAGTGCCAGCCAGTCCCAATTGGGACCTTTTGGACCCTGTCCTGGCGCCAGTGGCACCAGGCTCATAAAGATGCCCAGTCCCAGCGCTGGAAGCGCCGGGCTCAGAATGCTTGGGTGGACTTACCCGCAGCAGACCATGCTGCTTACTTACCTGCCAGTTGAACCCCTGATCCTCTTCTGTTTGGGACTACTTTTCCTGTTGGGTGGGGCAGGAGCCACTCCCTAGGTTCAGAACACTGGAACTCTTCTGGAAAGCAGGTACTCTTTTCTTATCTAGGCGTGGCTGTGGAAGGAGACACCTAAGCCCTACAGGAGGCTATTTAAACCACACCCGATGGATGAATCTTGCTTTGTGTTATTCTGCATTCTCTGCAGCAGAACGCTCATCGTGTCTTCTGCTTCTGATCCTGGGCCTAAGGGAACAAAGGCTTAACATCCTGGAATCCAGTCTTCAGCAGCACCTGTAAAGACGGTCTTCAGCAGCACCTGTAAAGACAAAGAAAGAACAGGTTAGCACTACGGTCTTCAGTGGCAGCGCATCTCTTACCTGGTCCATCGGCTGTCACCAACGCCTCGCGCTGCATTCCGGCATCTGAAAGACAAAGGCTTACCTACTCTTCCCATGCTCCGGAGGTCTTCGCACTGCATTCCGGCATCTGAAAGACAAAAGCTTACCAGCTCTTCGCACGCTCCGGAGGCCTTCGGCGCTGCATCCCGCATCTGAAAGACAAAAGAAGGTGCGTTTAATCATTGGGCAACTTTATTACTCACGTGCCATTACTCCTTCCCACGCCGAATCCAGTGGGTATTCCAGCATCCTTCAGCTTCTCTAAAGCTCTGAACTTGTACCTGCAAGATAAAAGGGACAGTTAGTGCGCATCGTGAAGCAGGCTACAAGCGCTTACTTACGTGCTTCCAGGCGCTTCTATTCCTCACGCGGGTTCCATCCTCAACTCTCAGCCCGCCATCCGCCATCGCCGGAACCCTGCAAAACAAGAGATATCATTACAAAAGACTTTTAAGACATTTGAAGTGCCCAGAACTTACCGTTCGTGCAGTTAACGACGGACAGCAGTCCTCTGAGGTCAAGAGGCCTGCACCCTTATCCAGTGAAGAAACTGGTTACGGCACCCTGCCCCGAGGCAGATGGAGAGCTCGGCGTTCACTTACCTAAGGTGAGGGTGTTAACCTTTGGGGTTCTACAGGAGAAGAGAAAGGGAAGAGGAGAGAGGCACCCAATAACCCCAGTTCATTAATCCCATATTTTCTATCTGCAGACATCTTACTCTTCGAGTCAGACATACAGTGCACAGAGGTCCAGCCCAAAGAGCCAACCGTGTGTTACACATCACCTTTTGAAGATACGGCATTCACCCAGTCAAGACCGGCGCCTCTGCGGGAATCAGGTGAGCGTTACAATACCCTTACCTCGACGACTGGCTCATAAGAGGGGATTCTTACGAAACATGCTTCTCCAATACCCAAAAGACTGTAGACCTTTTTGTTCCAACTGGGCTTCTCCATCAACGAAAAGAAGTCCAGCTTAGACCCCAGCCAAATCAAACAATTCCTAGGGGCTCTAATTCGAACAAAGGACGGCCTCGTCTTCCCCTCCGAGAGGGTCCAAAACATGCTGTTTCAGATCCCCCATTATGTGGCAGGTCGAGAGGTGACGGTACGCAAAGCAATGCGCTTGCTAGGGATGATGGCGTCATGTATTTATTTGGTACCTCACGCGCGCCTGCGCATGCGCCAAATGCAAGAGTGGCTCAACAGCCAGTGGTGTCAGGCCAGTGGACAATGGGACGATCTAGTGGTGGTCTTGCAGGCCTTGGTTCTCTCGCTACGCTGGTGGACAAAAGAAAACCTGTTATTAGGGAAAATTTTGCCACACCCGCAGTGGAAGCCACTCTAACCACAGACGCATCCCTTACAGGATGGGGGGCTCACCTATCCCATCAGACTGCTCACGGAGCGTGGACTCCGAGCTTAGCATCCAAGCATATAAACCTGCTGGAACTACTAGCGGTATTCAAAGCACTGAAAGCCTTTCAGGAACACCTACAAGGAAAGACAGTGATGGTCCTCACAGACAGCACCACAGCCATGTACTACCTCAACAAGCAAGGGGGCACTCACTCTCCAGGATTGTCCAAGCTGTCCCAGAACATCTGGAAGTGGGCTCTCAAACACATGTTCCTACTATCACAACATGTACCAGGGGAACTCAATCTGTTAGCAGACAAACTCAGCAGAGACTTCCCCCTGCCCGTAGAGTACGAATGGCAGTTACAAGAAGACATCGTCTTCGACGTCTTCACACAGTGGGGTTTCCCAGAAATAGACCTGTTCGCAACTCTGGAAAACTCTCAATGCCAAGGTTATGCCTCCCAGGTACCCCCAGAACCAGTCAAAGGGGAACGGTCTATCGATTCCATGGTCAGGGAAATTTGTTTACGCTTTTCCCCCCGACTCCCCTTCTCACTTGTTGAAGATGTCTCTATCTCCTCCAGTGAGACTGCCCTGCCCGTACAACATGCTGTCACAAGACAGGGGCAGGACACTGCACCCATGCTCTCAGACCATGAACTTAGCAGCCTGGCTCCTGAGGTCATAGAATTTACATTTACAACTTCCACAGAGGTGCATGGACATCCTCAGAGAAGCCAGAAAGCCTAACACTTGTCACTGCTATTCTAGCAAATGGAAAAGATTTGTCATCTGGTGTAGAGGGAAGAGTATCAACCCCGTTGACTACTCTCCCACACAAATTATTCTGTACCTGACCCATTTACTGGACTCGGGTCTAGTATTCAATTCTATTTAAGTACACCTGGCAGCGCTTTCAGCTTACACCACTTCACAACTCAAAGTATCGTGGTGGAAGAGCCCAGTAATCAAAGCCTTCATGGAAGGGGTAAAGAGAATACACCCTCCAATAGCAAACCCAGCTCCTGGCTGGGATCTAAATGTGGTACTCACCAGGCTCATGGGGTCACCCTTTGAACCCATGCACAAGGCAACTCTTCAAGATCTCACTCTTAAGATTGCTTTCCTAATCGCTATTACCTCCATTAGGAGAGTAAGTGAACTACAGGACCTTTCGGTTTTAGACCCCTTTGTAACAGTTCACAAGGATAAAGTGGTTCTACGCACACACCCAAGGTTCGCACCGAAATTCATCTCCAAATTTCATGTCAACCAGTCTATAGAACTACCAACGTTCTTTCAAAATCCTTCAAATCTAGGAGAAAAAAGCCTGCATACACTTGATGTGCGCAGAGCTGTCCTGTTTTACATGGAAAGAACTAGTCCACTGAGAAAGACTAATCAGTTCTTTGTCTCGGTGGCAGCAGGAAGAGAAGGAGATGCAGTTTCAAAATCCACTATATCTAGATGGATTGTACAATGCATCACTCTGTTTCTCTCTTGCTAAGAGAGAACTACCCTTCAAGCCAAGAGCACACTCTACTCGAGGCACTGGGACATCCATAGCATTCATTGCAAATGTTCCCCTTGAGTCCATCTGCAAAGCGGCAACCTGGAGTTCTGTACACACCTTTACAAAACACTACTGTCTAGATGCCCACTCTAGATCTGATTCCTAGGTGGGACAAGCAGTATTAAGACATCTTTTCTCTACTGTTCCTTCTCACAACCCACCTCCAACTCCGGGTACTGCTCGCTAGTCTATGCAGAGCATGTGATTCTAAGCAGATTAACAAACATCAGAAGACAATGCATTACTTACTGTAAAAGCATTTCTGATGGTTGTAGCTGCGGTAAGTAATGCATTGTCATATATATGAACTTAGTGTGTACGTGGTTACTTGGATACCTGTATTATCTAACCTCTACAGCTCGCATTGACCCTTCTTGAGATAATCCTAGCTGATAGTCACTCTAACAACTTGTGTAGTACAGTCCTATATTAAAAGGTGTGTTACCTAATACCAAGTGAAGTCTTGTAAAGTCCCACACCAGTTGGACTCTACAAATTCTTACCCATCACTGCTCATCACCTTTACTATGTTTTTTCCTCAGACTTGGCAGGTTGGAGGATAGCTGGTGGTAGGTTTCCCACCCTTTGGATCCACTAGCAGATGCCCAGGAGCTGCGTGTGCAAGCAAAGTTCCGTTCGGATCCAGGAACCGAATGCAACCCTTTCCAGTGGACCAATGCAGCAGTCACTGATGCAGGACTCTACTGAACACTCTATTAGATGCAAGATGGCCGGGTCCAGCGATGGTCACTGTTAGGGAGTATTCTCATTTCTGTGCTAATTCCCTTCAACCTTAGAGACCCCAAGCTCTTTTGCTGGACTTGAGGACTTTTATTTCACTCGTGTGTTGATCTGATTTGGATTTCATATTTCCTTTGTACCTTGGAGTCTGCCAAAATCCATAGGCATCTACTTTTTGTATGGTGACATACAGCACCCTCGGTGTAGTGCCACAGAGAAATCATTTTGATTTTCTCAGGTTTAAATACCTTTTATTGGGTGAACTACCGTTCCCAAAATAGTTAAGTGAAATACATTTTACTTAATTTTCTTTTCTTGGTCGGTCCAGCATTCCCCATCTTATGTCAAGGCTTTGGATCTTCATCCAAGGGCAAGCTGAATGTGGCCCTGGTGACGACCAAGGAGAAGACCAAACAGGGTACGACATCTGCCGTACCCTCAGCAAATAAGGCCAAAGGGATCGAGGGTCCAACCCACCTCCGAATGAGAAGGCCAAGCAGGACAAAGGGCCTGGCATGACCTGATCGTGAAGGCCCAGGTGCACCAGACCAACGCGGCGGCCTCCATCGAGGTGGTGGTAGCGTCCCTTTCGAAGGCCGCTGGGGCTGACCCGCAGGGTGCCCCTCCGTCAGCAAGGTTGTCCCTTCCTCCTTCATTTAAGCCCATTGAGAAGACCCCAGAGAAGAGGATGCCGATCATCTCCCTGAGACCGTCCCCTCTGGACGCAAAGAAAGGGGAGGGGGCGTTGAGGTCCTCCAAGGCACAGTTGTCTCCTCTGCTGAGGATGAACTTGTTTACCCCCAGAGCATCCAGGAGAGCGATGGCGACGAGGGAGACGTCGGTGTTGCGCCCTACAATGAGGGCGACGACAAGGATACTGTTGAGGAAGGAAACTGAGAGCCTCAGGACGATGAGGGCCCTGGCCCTGCTCCTATGCTCTAGCTGCCTATCCCTATGCTTCAGCTGCCACCTAGAGACCTTTCAATTGACTTGCTCTCGACTCTTCATACACAGGCATCTGAGATAAAGAGGAGGATGCCGTCAAAGCCGCCTGCTCTCCACGCAGTGCCGGTGCCGGCCGTCCCGCTGACGGGGGAACAGCCAGCCAAGAAGAGCAAGAGGCACCTGCTGCCTCCTTGCCACCCTTCGCCTCCTTCTCCGCGCAGGTGAGTCGGGGTCAGACACGGCAATGACGGGCTCGGATGACATCGGCGGGATGGGGGAACCTCCCGTCGCCTCCGCCCAGATCCTCTCTTCCGGACGAGATAGGATAGTTCCATGCAATGGAAGCAGAGCTTTTCCAGCTCACGCCAGAGAAGGAGGTATCAGCGCTGCGAGGCGAAGAGGAAGACCATCCTTTCAGTCCCGCCCCTGGATGACATTTGGGATCAAGGACAGACGCTCATGAAGAACCTTTCTACAGCCCCAGCGAAGAGGGACCGGCTAGAGTAGAAGCACAGAGTGTCAGACTCTTCACCTAAGTGCTTGCGGGCCCAACCGTCACCGTACTCAGTGATTTCTGCAGCGGCTGAGAAGTTGTTGGGCTCTAAGTCTTCTGCAGCGTCCACCCCTCCTGACAACGAGGGGAAGAAGTTGGATGTGATGGGTAGGAGGGTTATCTAATCTGCGGCGACGAGCATCAAGGCCACCAATGCCCTAGCTATTGTGGCATGCTACGACCGTGAGCTGTGGTTTAAGCTTCCACCTCTGCTGGACTTCCTCCCCGACAATAAGAGGTACGAGGCTTTGGAGATTCTTCAAGAGGGCGAAGTGGCATCGGACCATGCCATCACAGTGGACACAGAAATCGCTGACGCGGGTTTCCTCCAGATGGGCAATGGCATTTGTGTTCGCCGCTGTGGCTGGCTCATGGCCCCCGATTTCGACAGGAGGTCCAGACAAGGGTTTTGGACATGCCCTTTGAGACAATCTTTTCGGGAAAGCAGTGGTGGATGAGTCCCTAAAGGCCATCAAGGCACACACGGCGAAGGCTCGTGCCCTGGACAAGCTACAGCAGCGACAGCACGTTCCTTGGGCACCCTACAGCAGCGACGGCTGTCCTTTCAGTCCTCAGTAGGCAAGCCTACCCGGTCTTCAAGGGGTTTCAGCAGGGGCTCCCCTTCTTACTGCCAGCCCTCCCACTCCTCGGCCCAAGAAACCAACAGGGGGCCGCTCCAAGGCCTTCGGAGGAGGATGCTGTCCTCATCGGGGCCAGCATGGCGGCCTGTTGACCTCCAAGCAAGAATGATCCGGCCAGAACATCGGGGTCCCACCCGTGCACCACGGTGGGAGGCCGACTTATGAACTTCAGCGTGTGGAAGACCATCTCCACATCCTTTGGGTGCTGGAGGCTCTCGCCCTTGGACACACTTCGGAGTTCCAACAAAGGTGTCCCCAAATATCACCGGTGGCCCGACAGGAAAACCACGTCCGTCCCATTGCTACTGGAAGTTCGGGTCATGCTAAAGAAAGGGGCGATGGAGCTAGTTCCAAAGCGACTCTGGGATTTATTCAAGGTACTTCCTCGTGCGAAAAGACCGGAGGCTGGAGGTCCATTTTCGACCTGCGACGACTGAACAAATGCATCAAGTCCCAGAAGTTCTGAATGGTCACAATTCAACACTTGCTCGGACAGCTGGGAGAAGGAGACTGTCGTTGTTCGATCTGGAGGATGCTTACTTCAGCATCCCCATTCACAAAGGACACCGCAAGTTTCTGCGCTTCGTCGTTAAGGGGAAGCATTACCAATTCAAGGCCCTTCCTTTTGGAAGTCGGCGCCCAGAGTCTTAGAGTGCCTAGCAACGGTGGCGGCCCATCTGCGACTACAAGGGATCCAATTCTACCCTTACTTGGACGACTGGCTCATCCGGGCCAAATCAAGAGACATCGCAGTCGGCCACACAGCGAGGACCGTCCGCCTACTGATGGATCTGGGGTTCTCAGTGAATTATGCAAAGTCCTGCTTGACTCCATCGCAGGACTCTCTGTTCCTGGGATCCCGGCTCAACAGTGTCGTGCCTGGCATCCCCATCGGAAGAGAGGGTAGCGGCCATCTGTTGGGGAGAATTCTCCTAAATGTGCCAATTCCCTTCACCTTAGAGACCCCCAGCAACTTTGCTGGATTTTGAGGACTTGATTTTTATTTTTTTTATCTGGAGACAGTTTGAGACGTTTTTCCTACTCTCTCGTATTTTGTTTTTTTTACTCGTGTTCTTTGACTATGGGGTTTTAGATCACTCCATAGGCATCTTTTCATTTGTGTCACACAGCACCCTCAGTGCACCCTGCTTGGTGAGTGGCAGCTAGGCTGGAATGAATGGGAGGAGACTGGATGAAAGGCAAGTCTATAGGCTTGGAAGGCAGAGCCGAACACTGGAACTTAAGAACTGAAGACTAGCTTGAAGAGGACGGCTGCTGCAACTCCTGGACCGTTGGTTTGCCCGGTGATGCCCTGCTGCAGGTCCGAATTGCCAAGTTTGTCTTGACAGAGAAGCCCCTGCAAGGACAACTTATCCCTTTGAGTTGATGGGACCAATCAACTTGACACCAAGCCACCTGGATACCTTTCTCGGAGCTGATTGTATTTTCCTCAGTGCTGCAGGAAACCGAATAACCAGGTAGTGGGACACCATCTTGTGTGCTTGACTACAGCTACCAGAATTGAAGATATGCCAGCTTTTTGACCAGTCCCAGTGCAGTGCAGGAGTCCCCCGACGTACTCCCTCTTGTCCCTACGACTGAGGCTCAGCAACAGCGAGATCTGCAGGAGCTGCCAGGAACAGAAGTCTTCAGCTGCATCTTTTCTTCATTTTAAGGTACTGTGAAATAAGAGGGAGTACTTGCCGTCTGTGGTGAAAGTGCTTGACACGTTCCCAACTTGCAGGCCTAATCAGCTTGTGATCCAACATGATTCTTTCTTTTACAAACTACTTCTGAGAACTTTGGCGAATACTTTTCTGGTTTAACTACCAGAACTGCCTTATCCTCTACATGACTTTAGCCCATTGACTTTGACCTAACCGCATTGAATTGACTCCTCTGGTGAACTCAACAATTTTGCACTGTCTAAGAATAAGTGTGGTATTTTTATTAACCTATGCCTTTTTGCTCCTACTTCAGAGGTTTAAATGCCTCAAACTGATAGTGTAAAGTACTGAAGTATATTTGTGTGTGATATCTATTGCCTCTTTCAACTGACTGTGAAATATAATAATTGTTTTACCAAGAAACCTTGAGTGTAAGAGTGTATTTGAATACTTGTGATTGTAGACCTCTGTGTTATATCATTACAGCTCACATTCCCCTCTTGAAATAAGCCTGGCTGCTCAGCAACACTACCAAAACTGTGTAGTATAGACTTGTACCAAAGGTTGGTTTGCTTACACCTGTAGTCCTAGTTGTGTGTATTGGTCCCCAAGGGTACTGCATACAAACTTTGCCTAACGCCATCCTCGGTGAGGTGCAACGGCTGTTAGCTCTTAAGATCGCCACGGTGAGGGCCATCGAGTCTCTGCTCGGCATGATGTCAAGCATTTCCCCCATCTGGCTCTGCAGGTTACGGATATGCCTGCTGCAGGAATTCCTCGATGCCCGTTGGATCCAGGTGTCCGGAAGCTTCTAAGACGGGATCGATCTTGACGAGGAGTTCCGTCGGGCGATAAGGTGGTGGGGCATGTGCTTGCATCAGACCGGGGGTTTAGATTTCCAGGCCCCACTGCACCAGGAGACAGTTACGACGGACGCTTCCCTGGAAGAGTGGGGAGCCCACACCAGAAGTCTTCACAACAGAGGCCTGTGGCTGCCGGAGGAGACGTGGCACATAAACGTTGTGGAGCTACGGGTGGTGTTTTGGGCCCTCAAATCATTCCTGCTGTCACTCAAGGGCAAGGTGGTGCGGGTCTTCACAGATCACTCCACCACAATGTTTCATATCAGGAAACAGGAGGGCACCAGATCCCCACCGCTCTCCAAAGAGGCGCAGGACTTATGGCACTGGGCCGTCGCCCAGGGGATGCTCCTCATTCCGCTTCATCTGTCAGTAGTAAAGAACACTGTCGCCGACTCTGTGAGCAGGGAACTTTGCTCGTGCCATGAGTGAGAACTTCGGCAGGATCTAGTGGAGAACCTTTTCCTCAGATGGGACAATCCCCAGATCGACTTACGAACACCAAGTGTCAGAGGTTTGCCAGCAGGTTTCCCCAGCAGGGGAGCATGGGGGACCCATTCTCATTCCTTTGGGAAGACTTCTTTCTGTACGAGTTTCCTCTGTTGCCGTTGTTCCTTCGAGTCATAAGTCAACTCAGACGGTACCGGTGACGGATGGTCCTCGTCGCACAGACCTGGCTGATGTAGATCTGGTACCCGGACCTTCTCAGCATGTCGGTGTCCCCACCAGTCATATAAATAAAATACAAATGCCACTCAAGCTGCCAGTGGTCACAGATCTTCTTGCCAGGGAAGGAGGCGCCATTCTTCTCCACAATCTCTGAACATGAAGGCCTAGCTCCTGCAGCGCTAGAATTCGGTGGCTACGAACTCCCGGCGGACTGCAAGGAAGTTCTCACCAAGGCTAGAGCATGGTCTACTTTCACGTTCTATGGACTCAAGTGGAAGAGATCTGCTATTTGGTGCCGTTCCTAGAAGATCGACCTGCTGAGGGTCACGGCCCCTCAGGTACGTACTTATTTGCTGTCGTTGACCAAATCGGGGCTGGCTCACGCCTCAAGCTTCATCTGGCGGCTAACTCCCAAAACACCAGATCCTCAGATTGACCCTCCTTATGGTCGCACCGGTTGGTCAAGGAATTCCTCAAGGGACTATTCCACTTGTTCGTGCCGGTGAAGGTTCAGGCTGCGGCCCTGGCTTGGGAACTGAATGTGGTGCTTACTAGGCTCATGGGACCCCTGTTCGAGCCTATGCATTCTGTTCCACTCAAGTTTCTGTAGTGGAAAACAGCTTTTCTCATGGCCATCACCTCTAAATGACGAGTGGGTGAGATCCAGGCCCTCTCCTGTAAACCACCTTACTTGACTTTACACGAGACGAGGGTGGTGCTGTGGGCGCACACCTCCTTCATGCCCAAGGTGCCGTTGGACTTTCATCTAAACAAGCCCTTGGTGTCGCCTGTTTTTTTTCCGATGCTTTTGTCACCGGCTGAAAGGACTTTGCACTCTCTGGATGTGGCTAGAGCGCTGAAGTTTTGTGGCCTGCACAAAGAGTTTCTGGAAAATATCTCCGCTCTTTGTGAACTTTGGTCCTGTGAATCATGGGAAGGCCCTGTCCAAATCTTCCATTTTCAGGTGACTCTCCGGCTGTATCACCTACTGTCACCCGTTAGCAAACTGACTGCTGCATGGCCGTCCGAGCCCATTCCACCAGGGCGATCGCTGCTACAACAGCGTTGCTGTCTGGTGTGCCCCTGCTGGACATCTGCAGGGCGGCTACATGGAGGTCAACACACACCTTCATTAGATTCTACTGTGTTGATGGGGATTCCAGAGTCGGAGTCTAGAGTTGGCCAAGCAGTGTTGCACAACCTGTTTGCTTGAAGGTGAGCCTGGTGAGGAGGTAAGAGATGCTTAGGTTGACTCTTGCCACCTCCCGTGGTTGTGCATGTGTGTACTGCTATGTATTCTTTATTCATGAGCATGTGAATCCATGCCAGACCCCATGCTGGAGCAGGAATAAATTACTCAACTAACTGTTCTCCAGCATGCATTCACATGCGAACTCTCCTGCCTACCCCTCTGCGGCTCTTCCCTTGGTCCTACTTCCACTTTACATGCTGCCATTGCACTTTTCTACCACAGGCTGAATCTTCAGCTGCACTATAGCACCCATGGGTGTCTATTTTGTCAAAATGGCCATAGTCTTTTTTTCTTTTTTGTCATTTTGTTTCTGGGGGGGGTCTGTCTTGGGTTTTTACTCTGCGCAGCAAACCAGGTTTGACCCCTTTGTTCATTTTGTCCTTTTCGGGGTTCAGTACTGAAACCCGCCTCTTTCTCCAGTGTGTCTGGAAGTGAGGGAGGTGCCCGAAACTCCCCTGTCCTTTGTCTCCATGGTTACCTGAATGCACCCAGTCCTGATTGGCTGTCTGGCTGTCAGTCCTGATTGACAGCCATCCTGCTGCGTGAGTGACAGCTAGGCTGTGCATGAATAGGAGAAACCTGTTTAAAAGGCGAGGCTTCTTGGACTGAAGACAGTAGACCACTGGGAAGGACAACCCGATGGAGAAACTGTGAACGAAGCTTGCTGCATCCTCCTGCACCGTTGAACTGCCTGGTGAAGCCCGGCTGCTGTGCTGAAACTTTTTCTGATCGACAAGAGAAGCTCCTGACGGAACGACTTCTTCCCTTGGGTTAGTGGGACCAACTAACCCTGAGATGAACTTTGCTGGATGACCTTCCCCCAACTGGCTGCACCACTTTGCTGCTGCAGGAACCGAGTGCCAGAGGTCGAGAAATCTGTCTAGTGCAACGTCTGTAAGGCGGCCAAAAGCTCCAGGAGTCTCCTTTAGACCCTCCCGAAGCAGGACGTCCCAAGGTTGAGCCACCTCAGAGTGCAAGACTCAAGGAGTGAAGAAAGCCCAACTGTTGTCCAAGATCTGTGGTAGTGCTATTTACTGAGCACTGTAACGGCGAAGTGCTGCTGATCTAAAAAGAGCCTGTAGTTGCCGCTCCCTGCAGACTCTTCTATTCCATTGACTGATTCTTACTATCCCTCATAGGAGATGACTTGGTTTTTAACTAATATAGCTGGGAAAGGTTTTTATGTACACTTCATTTTGAAATGTAAGTGCTTGCATGCTCTGAAAACCTGTTTAACCCTTTTCTTTCTGCCAACCTCAGAATTTACCAAGTACAAATGTGATATATAAATGCCAATACTGTCCTAGTTAGTGAAGTGACCTCAGGGTGTAGGAAGTGTGTATGAAGCATCTCTAAAGAGTAACTACTTGCTTGGGGTTATTTTGAACAAACATTTTGAAGTGTATTTTTATTGTTGCACATTGATTGCCCTTTTTAAAGAATGCTTATTTAAAACTGACGGTTAAATAAATAATTATTTTAATAGTAAACATTGAGTTTAAGTGTTACTTGGATACTTGTATTGGTGGATTTCATTGCTACAGCTCAAATGTACCCCTCTTGAGAAATCGGTTTTCTCAGTCACACTACCGACCTGTGTAGTACAGACCTATACCAATAGGTGGGTTACCTAATACCAGGAGGACAAGTGTGGTGTTGTCTTCCACAGGGTTACTACATGAATTCCTGCCTAACAGTCACTGATTCGATCTCAGGACTGGTTTGTTGGGACACAGACATTTCGCAGGGAGGCTCCTTGCAGTACAAGCTGAAGACCTCTGAAGTTATAATTTATTTTTTATAATTGTTCTTTTATGATGCATGTTAGGCAAGATTGTATGCAGTAGCTTGTGGGAGACTGCACCAGCCTTGTCCTCTTGGCAATAGTTTACCCCACCTTTGGTATAAGCATGTACTACACAAGTTGATACAGTGGCAGAGCAGCCAGGCTTCTCTCAAGAGGGGTCAATGTGAGATGTAGGGTTGCAACATAGTTTCACAGTGACACGTATCCAAATAAAACGTACACTCAAGGTTTCTTGATTAAACAATTATTTATTAATTGAAGTCAGTTTGAATAAGCCTTCTTTAGAAGGGAGCAAATATGTAACACAAAAATATACTTCAATAATAGTCTCAGTTTAAATAAATCGGTAGCTACCCATTTGGGATGGTACACACTTCGTACACCCTGAGGTGACTTAAATAACTAGGACACTGGTCATTAATACATCTTTGGTACATTTAAGAACACTACTGAGTTTGGTGTCAAAAAGGAAATGGTTAAGGGAGAAAACAATGGTTAACAAGTTTCTCAAACAGGTAAGCACTTTTGAACCCCCAATGCAATGTAGATTATACCTTTCCTAGCTACACAAGTAAAGAATGTGCGGCTCTTTGGAGGGACAGATCAAAGCACCAATTCATAGGATATCAGGGAGCCAGGACAGCCGAAATCAAATGAGCAAAGCCTAGTACAGCTGAAGTTCTTCTTGAAGGCAAGTAAAAAGTCTTGCATAATGTTAGTTTGTGTAGAAATAAAGATCACTGTTGGGCTGTTAGGCAAGGTTTGTATGCAGTACCCTCTGGGACCACTACACACAACTCTGACTACAGTTATAGGAAACCCAACCTTTGGTATAAGCTTGTACTGCACCGTTTTGATAGCATGTTGAGCAGCCAGGCTCCTCAAGAGGGGTCAGTGTGAGCTGTAGTGGAATTATACAGAGATTTACAGTTACAGGTATTCACAGTTACAGGTATTCAAATACACTTGCACTCAAGGTTTCTTGCATAAACAATTATTAATTTATTGATCAGTTAGAATAAGCCGCCTTCAGAAGGGAGCAATATAATAGTAACACAAATACACTTCCAATACTGTACACTCTTAGTTTCTAAATCAGTAAAGACCCTTTTGGGATGGCCCACTGACACAACCTACACCCATAGGTGACTTCAATAACTAGGGTGCTGGGGACATTAATATCTTACTGTTGGCATTTAGAATATTCTTAGAGGTTGTCAAAAGGAAAAGGTTATTAAAACAAGAGACCACAAATATTCTTCAGAAGGCAAATACTTATGGATCCTCCAAGAAGAGTCGTACAATTCAATAGGCTAAGCCAAAATCAATTGGTAAATGTCTTGTATAGGATGAAGCACTTCTGGTAAGTAAATGGAAAAGTTCTTGCACAAGTTCTTGGGAGTCTTTGATGAAAAGAAGAATAAAATGTAGGGCCTCAAGCTGATTAGACGGGAGTTGTAGATGTTGTAAGAACTCTACAGTAAGAGGTAAGTTCTCTCTGACTTGCTACAGTATCTTAGAAATGAAGAAAAAGATGCAACTGATGACTTCTGTTCCTGTGCAGCTCTGCAGATCTCGCTGTTCCTGGCTCCCATGGGTGCTTTACTGTAGCTGCCAATGCGGTAAATACACACCATAGTAGTTCAAACGAAACCACTGCCACCAACCATTCAGTGAGAAAAGGGTAACCTAAAAAATGTTACATGAGCAGCTAGACAAAGGGGATACTAAGTAACCCCTCCAGCACCCTATTGTAAGATAGTGTGTGCTGGGTGTAGAAAATTTACAATGTAAGTAAAGTCAGTTTCACTTCACTGCTCTTGGAAACAGTAGTTTATCCAAGAGTAGGTATTTAAACCTTCGGAAATCTAAAGAGACTTCCCTGTGCCACTGCACTGAATGTGCTGTGTGACACAATGTAAAAGATGATGCCTATAGAGTTCGTCAGACTCCACAACCAAAAGAAAGTTAAACATCACATTAAAATGCATGAGGGTCTCACTCTCTCGGGCAAAAAATTAGTCGTAGAGTCCAGCAAAAGAGCTGGGGGTCTCTCAGGTAGAGGGGAATTAGCACATTTCTGAGAATTCTCTCTAACAGTCTTCTATGGAGCTTTGCTAGTCGATTCGTAAAAGCAGTTTTAGCACTGCAGCAGGGCTTCACCGGGCACTTCAAGGGTCCAGGAGGATGCAGCAAGCTTCTCTTCACGATTCCTTTGTCGGATGTTTCGTCCAGTGGTCGACTGTCCTCTGTTTAAGAAGCCTCGCCTTTTATGCAGGTTTTTGCCATTCATGCACAGCCTAGCTGTCGCTCACACAGCAGGGTTTCTGTCCTACGAGGACCGCCATCCCTCCAATCAGGACAGGGTGCATTCAGGTAACCAAGGAGACAAAGGACAGGGAGTTTCGGGCACCTCACTCGCTTCCTGCCCTACCAGACACACTGGAGCCAGAGGCGGTTTCAGCACTGAAGCCCGCCAAAGGCAAAATGAACAAAAGTGTTAAATCTGGTTTGGCACAAACCCAAGAATGACCTCGCAAGCAAGAAATGGCGAAAAAAAGGGGGGTCATTTTGACTCAGTGGTCACCTATGGGAGCTATACTGCAGCTGAGAGTTCAGCATGCGATAGAAAAGCACAATGGTAGGAAAATTAAACCATGCCACTAGCCATTTAAAGTTGTGAGAATAACACAAAAAATGTTACATGAGTAAGTAGGAAAAGGGACTACTAAGTAAACCCAACCCCCTACCCCACACCCCCGCTCCACATGAGATTGGGTGTGCTGGACCTACATAGGAAAAAGGTAAGTAAAGTCAATTTCACTTTACTACACTTGGGAACAGTAGTTCACCCAAAAGAACATATTTAAACCTTAAGAGAAATCCAAAGGACTTCACTGTGACACAGCACTGAGGGTGCTGTGTGTAACCTGTGTAGTACAGACTTATAGCAAAGGTTGGGTTACCTATTGCCAGGAGGACAAGGTTGATGTAGTCTCCCAAAGGGTACTACCCTCAATCTTGTCTACTGCCCCCCCAAGCCCCCCAACACCTTGCTTGGTATATTTGCAACCTGCGTACATTTTCCCCATCTTTGTTTTTCTACTGTATATATTACTGTATTCATTGTTACTACCATTCATATGTATGTACCCATAACTTGTAAATTTGCTCCAATGTAACCTAAACCGTGCGTCCAGATGCCTGAGGGTTTGGTGTGCTATACAAATACACATTCTGTCTGTGTAATTGTGCTCACTTGAATAGTGCAGATGTCTCTCCAAACGGTTATCATGCTAGAGGAAGAATAATTGTGTAGTGGTTCCAAATGGCATCCTTATATCTTTTGTGAAAGTCCATGAACTGATTGAGCCAGCCCTTATGTGCGTCTCACTGAACATCCTCTCACTCATGCCCTGCACTTTAAAATACATTTTGGAGCTGCTTGTAATTGGCTTGTGTATTTAATCGGTTTCCTTTTGCATTCGTTTTAGTTTTATTTCATATGTTCTCTTTTGACCTTCACATCATTATTGTAACTTGTTGCCCTTTTATAATTTTTTGCTGCTCCTGTTTTCATGATTTCCAAATATTCCTGTCAGTTGCTGTGCCATCTCCGTCCTCATGTGTAACCTGATCCACTTCTGTTCCATGTGCAGGTCCGGAAGACCCATCACATGCAGCTCAGAAGCCTGTGGTACTCATTGATTCTTTGCTGAACATTGAACCGAGCAGGACCCCGGAGCAACGTAGCAATCCTGGGTTTGGGGGTGGAAAGAAACACACCAGAGACATTGCTGAGGTAGCCGCTGCAGCAGAGCTCTTGCTACCCAGAGGTAGCGCCCGCATCACAAGCTCAGTAAGGACAGCTGTGCAAATAATTTTTTCTATGCAGAACATCAACTTGTCTGAATAAAATGTGTGAATTGTTGATTGGGTCCTTGTGTTTTAGTGCACTCATTCTCTGCCCTTTGTTTACACATGCCCAACACACCTTCAACCTTTGAGTCCATCTTACAGCTTGAATGACTTGTAGTGTTTTGAATGTAGTTGACTCCACAACAACCAGACCTAGGAAAAACAAACTGCTAGGGAAAAAGACTAGGTGCACCCTTTTTCGAGACGAGCAAGAGCTTTATTTTGTATACAAAAAACAAAAGGACAGGGTATTAGAAGTCCATTGCTGCAGAGCTCTCCATCAAGATGTATTTCACCTTATAAACATGAAATCGTCATTCATGACTCATTCAATATACAGTGTTCATCCCCCACCCTCATTGGCTTCCCCCTATTGATATGCTAATATTCACATAGAGCACTTTCTCCAATTGGCTGTGTTGTCTTCATCTTCTTCACACGTGGGTAAGAACTTCTTACAATACTGCAAAGTAATTGGTTAGATTTTAAAATGTACCACCCTTTCTTTTAATCCTAACCACGTGATGTGCACCTGGTCGTCAACATGAAGTCAGCCGATAACTTGGTCAGCCTGGCCCTTGCAAACAAACTCTTTTCTTATCCCAGACACGCAGTTACCCCCATCATGCCTACCAGCTGCAATCTTATAAACTCTGGTATCACCCTTTGCTCTCTCTGGTACAAATCACAGACCTTGTTGTTCTCTGCTCCCCCCCCCTGTGTCAACTATCTCTCCCAAGAGTTAGTCCTGGTCTCCCACTAATACATCCAACTCATGAAGGATTTAAGAGTCTTATTCCTGCACGTCCAGTAGTTCAAAAATAATGACCATTATTCCAGGGGGGGCGCTAGTGTCCTAAATCTCTGTTCTTGTTTTGGCAGCTCAAGGCCTCTGCCCCAGCTCCCATGTGTTTGGCCGTGCAGCCCTTCTCCCATTTGGTTGCTCGCATTCCTCCCTAATAGTTCAAAGGCCTACATGGGTGTACATGCATGTTATCTGTCGTGCCTGAGAATTGGAATGTGATAATCGGCCAAAAAGGGTCTTGTTCTGTTTTACCAACACAGCCTGTGAGGATTCAGGCCTACTCTCCAATGCAGCGTTAATTCACGTTCTAAATATCACACGCATGCAATATATTCTACATAACACTATTGCAAAGTAAATGGTTAGTTTTCCTTGACTTAGCTTCCATAATGTGTCTCCCGCCAGTTGCCTCCAACCGTAAGGTTCTCCCCCACCCACACCATCCTCTATACATGCCCTACGTATTAATACATTTTCTGCAATCTAAATCGTTTTGGAGCGATGATAACTTGGACATGCATCCCAACATTCCCCCCTTTAGTTAATCTTCATTATTTAACTTTGCTTTCTCTCTATACACTTCATCCTTGGGAACCAATGCCCCTACACACTTGACACATACTTATCTGGGGTACATGTAAGATGTACACAATCCCCATTTCCCACTAAGTTAACCCAGTGTTCAGTGTAGTTTTCTGCATCTGTTGGGAGAGTGATCCGTGTCCTGGGGGGGGGGGGGGGGGGTAGGTATATAGGTATTTCAATCCTAACCAAATGTGGCTTAGTTTGGTCCGCAGTTTGTGTTGGGCAACAGGTGATGTAGTAACCCTGTGGGAGACTACACAACACTTGTCGTCCTGGTATTAGGTAACCCACCTTTTGGTATAGGCCTGTGCTACGCAAGTTGGTAGTGTGACTGAGCAGCCAGGCTTATCTCAAGAGGGGTAAATGTGAGCTGTAGCAATGAAATTCACAAATGCAAGTAGCCCTTACACTCAAGGTTTCAGTTATAAATTGTTATGTATTTGTTTTTAAATAAGCATTCTTTAAAAAGGGCAATACATAATAACAATCAAATATACTTTAAAATACTTTTCCAGAATCAAAACAAAACTAGTACATACTCTTTATAGATGCTTTTTACACACTTACTACACACACAGGTGACTTCATTCCCAAGGACAGTAATGGTATTTATGTATCACTAGTACACTTTGCAGATTCTGAGGTTTGCAGAAAGGAAAGGCTAAAGTTATCAAGGATGGGGCCAAAGACCATGCACCCTTCATCACCTTCCTGATCAACTCCTCGTTCAAGAACTCCATTGTACCAAGCAACCTAAAAGAAGCATGGGTCCTTCCGCTCCTCAAAAAGCCTAGTTTAGACCCTAATACCCATACCAACTATAGGCCCATCACAACTGTACCCTTTCTCCTAAAAGTACTAGACGAAGTAGCATACCTCCAAATACAACATTTGGAAGACAACAACCTTCTTGGTCTGCGACAATCTGGCTTTAGACCAAGGCATGGGACTGAAACGGCCCTCCTGGACCTTAAAATCCAAATGGATGAAGCCAAAGACAAGGGCAACTTGGCCATCCTGCTCCTGTTGGATTTGTCTGCAGCCTTCGATCTAGTCGATCACCAAATTCTCACCAACCAACTTTCTTCGGCTCCTGGATTCTCCCAGAATGCCACCAATTGGATTCGGTCCTTCCTCTCGGATAGAACAACCATGGTCTTCACCCCATCATGAGTGCTGCAGCAGACCCTGTCCCTATCCAATGTGGAGTACCGCCAAGGTTCTTGTATCTCCCCTACGCTCTACAATGTCTTCACAAAGCTCCTCTTTGACCACCTTGATGATCTGGGTGTCACATATACTAATTATGCTGATGACACCCAGGTCCTCATTGCACTCAAAGGGAACTATGAGGAAGATGTTGCAAAGTTGTACGAGATCTACCTTGAAATCCAAGCATGGATGGCCACCAACAGCCTTTGCTTAAACCACAAGACTGAACTGCTCATCGTCGGATCCCAGGTACATACTAGACCCCAGATACCAATCCTTTATCATTGATGGCAACATCAAGTGTCTAAAGAAGTTAAAACACTGGGTGTGTACCTTGATTCCACCCTCTCTAAAAAACAAATTAACGCCACCATCTCATCTACAGCATACACTAGCAAACTTATCAATGCGTGCAAACCTTTTTTATTCAACAGCTGCCTCAATTGGACCAGGGCACTTATTGTCCAAATTGGACTACTGTAACACTCTTCCTCGGCACGACCAACCACAACCTGAACAGACTAGACACCACTAAATATCGCCCTACGATGCGCACTCAATCTCCCCCGCAAAGCCCACATCTCGGCCTTCAGAAAAGAGTCGTACTGGCTCCTCACCCGCGAGAGAATTAAACTCTGATCACTTGTCATCACACACAAATGCCTCTATCTGACAGCTCCTCGTTACCTCGCAGACAAATTTACCAGACACAATTCTACCAGACCAACCAGCTCCCCGTACTTACACCAGCTCAACATCCCCAAGTTCAATCTAAAAACAGCAGGGGGAGCAAGCTTCCCTGTATTAGCAGCTAAACACTGGAACCCTCTGCCCATGACAATCGGAGCAGACGCATCATTCTGGTCATTCGGAGCTAAGGAAAAGGAACTACTCACTTCGCACCAATAGACTATTAACTGCACTTAGTAAAATCCGGTATCCTTGGATCTAATGTTTAACACTGCATTGGACTATTTTTGTAACCCGTCAATTTACCACTGAACCCTGCCTCCTCACGGACCACTCGGTAACATGGTCCCGGATACCACTCACTACTGTACTGTACTGTACCATGTTGTAACCCACCTTTGTATGTGCAACCTTATGTAACATATGCCTTGCCTAAGCCTAACCGCCCAGCTATCCCAGGGTTTGGCTGCGCTATATAAATAAACTAAAGGAAGGAAAAAGGTTAAACCGGGTTCTCGGGGCATACTTAAATCTTCCAATGAAGTCTAGACAAAACCTTTGCCAGAAATAGTTTAAAACCAAGTTATCCCCTCTGAGGGACAGACAATGAGTCTGCAGGGAGCCAGGACAGCCTAAGTCAATTGGAGCACAGTCTATGGAGCGGAGGCACTTCTTGGTTAATAAGTCTTGCAGAAAGTTAGTTTTTTAGGAAATCACTGTAGGGTCACTAGCCGTTAGACTTGTGGAGGGTAGAGATGAAATGAACTCTGAAATGAACTCTTAACAAAAAGTAGCTATTGCAAATCTCAACTGAGAAGACCAAAGCACAAGATACTGATTTAAGTACCCCAAGTCTGAACAGTACCTCTTGTTTGAATAAGAGTGTTCTAGCTGGCTTCTGTCCTGTTGCAGCCATGCAGATCCTGGGCTCCTGAGCTTTTCGTGGGGACAAGAGGGAGGACGTCTGGAGGACTCCAGCAGCAGCAATTTGGAGGTTGGTGCCAGCTACAGGCTCTTTTCGGATCAGCGACACTTTACGGTCTCAGCGCTCGGTAAACCGCACCACTGCAGATCTTGGGTACCAGTTGGGCTTCCTTCACTCCTTGAGTCCTGCACTCTGTTGAGAGGACTCAAGCTCTGGTCGTTTTTCTTCTGGAGGGTCCTGAGGAGACTCCTGGAGCTTCTGGCCGGATTGCAGACATTGCACTCGACTAGGATTTCTCGACCACTGGGACTCGGTTCCTGCAACAGCAAAGTAGTCCAGCAAAAGAGCTGGGGGTCTCTAAGGTTGAAGGAAATTAGCAAAGAAATGAAAATTCTCTCTAACACTTTGAGCCCGACCATCCTTTGTACCTGGGAGTCTTTGCACAGCACCGAAGCATCATCTGGCACTTGCAGAACACCACCAGTAGGAACACCACAATCGGAACCAATATCTTCACTGCTTCAAGCCAGGATGGCACCCATGAGAACGTGTCTAAGCAATCTTTGGCCTGCACACCCGCTTCACTTTCCATGCCAATTCTTAACCTTTGTAGGGCCCCTATAATGTGCGCCAAAGACATGTTCTATGCACCATTTGGGGGTTGGGGGCAGGGGGGGTGGTATGTGCGAAACGATAACCCAATATTTTTGCACACGCCCCTTTCTATCGTCAGAAGTTCCAGGAAGTACCAGTTTTGGATTATCCTCAACCAGATCGCCTCTCAACTTGCTCTTGATCACTTTTAGCCTTTGTTCAGTATCATTTGCTAATTGGATCACTTCCCATCGAACGATCTGCAGCCATTTTGCATTTGCTGCAGCCTGGCCACCTGCCATCATGAGACGCGCAACAAACACTTCTGTCTTGGTGTACAGCCGGTACTTGTCTGGAGTAGCTTTGAGCAATTTAGATGAACCTTCTGATGGGTGTAATTTGACCTCCTCCTTCACACCTTCACCGACCGCTTCTTCTTTCTCGTCCCGGGGGATTGGATTGAAGCTGAAATAGATTGCGACACGTCATGCTTTGATACTACTGTTAGATGAGCTACCAACACCACCAGGATAGCGGAGTGCAATGTTGTTAGTGCACATGTACCTCTCCAGGAAGATGCAGATATGCCTGTTGACCGCATATCCAGTATAAATCCATCAAGGCCACTGTTCCTTTTGCAAGGTCTGGAATGAACATGGTCTTGTTGCACTTGGTGTTAGTGCCTACTGGTACAGTCCCATGCCCTCAAACAAAACTGATCTTCTCTTTGCTGGTTGAACTTTTACTGGAGCTTCATGTGCTTCAATCCATATCATCTTTGGTATATATGCAGTCCATGTTGTAAAACAATTCTTAGTGATGTTCCATATTACTACTACTCCGAACCCTGCCAACACAGCTGCTGCACATCTCACCAACGCCTCCTTAATTCTGTTTGACACAAACACTCCGTCCAGTTTTAACCTGGGCCGTGGCTTACGATGAGGTGCATTATCGTCTCTTAACATACTTTTCCCCATCTTTGTCCACAAAGTACAGTTGTGCCCCTGGAACAGGCTGCAGACCAGACAGTGATAAATGCACCAAACACTGGGCTTGCAAGGGCAACATTTCCTAGGGCGCTAACATTTTGGGTGCTCCCGATGCGTGGGAGATAAGGGAGCAGATCTAACTCCTATGGCTGTACTACATTCTAGGTGATGCAAATCAGACTTTGTATCTAAGACTACACCTCTAAGTGTTGTATCACTGTGTCTTGTAGTCTCATTCTTTTAAAATTCACTACTGAAGTAATTCAATCCTCAATTGGTGTTGTAGCATCAACATTTTTGTTCACATCCCACTGTTACACTACCACCTCAGTATATGACCAAATCATATCAACTCGCTAGAAAAACTAAAAAAAACCAAAGAAAAATCCACCTAAGAGTGCAAAGTATTCTAGTACAAAAGGATCTCAAACAAAAAACCTTAGTCCCAGAAAAAAACCCAACCACGCACACATTAGTTATCTTAATCTTACACACAGTAAATAGCAGTAAAACATTCCCAAAAAATAATAAAACAAGTACTCTGTAAAGAAAAAAAAAGAAATGCAACTTTTGTTGTCGCATAAAAACCAGATAAAAAAATGCGGATAAAATATTAGTTGTATGAAGCAATGTTTGTGGTGCCTTTCAAACATCCGACAAGTGCACCCAAATCCATAATTCCTTCACTTTGACCGCAAGCGGAGTAGCATATACCATGGTGTAAGGTCTGTTATAGCGAGGTTTACTCCACCTGCAATATAAGTTCTTTACATACACCCTGTCCCCAGGAAACAGTTCTAATGATGGCGAGCCCACAGATTCGGATGCATCGCTGTATTTGCCCTCTTCCATTCGGCGTGGAGAAATCTGTTGAGAAAGGTATTTTATACATTTTAGCAGAGTCAAATATGAAAGAAACTCATCCCCCAAAATGGACGCAGTCCTGTGAGCATCAGATGCACTACGCACACGAGACATCGGTATGTGCATGCATCACCCGGTCACTATTTCATGCAGGCAAAGATGATAGTCCTTGCAGGGCCGAGTCCCCAAAATGAACAAGGTGTTGATGAATCGTATTTCACTTTAATGTAACACATAACTTAGCTTAGTCTTCAACAAACCGTTCCCCCTTTCCACACCACCATTGACTTTAGGGTTCATCAATAGAACACATGTTGTGTTTAATTCCTATAGCATTAGAAGGCTACAAACTCCTCCTAGCCAAACTTGCAACTAACTAGAAAACCACCATCAATATTTTTGTCAGCTATAGATCACCTAATAGCAATACCCATCCGGACTTGGACGTCCCTCTGCTATAAGCGCCCTACATGAAAGCCAATACTAAACGCATTATCTTTGGTGACCTTAATCTAGGTTTTGATAAGTAGAACCATAGAGCAAATGCCTTCCACGTTGCCCTCAAAGACCTGAACTTCACACAACTTTTAAATGCCCCACCCACATTAAGGGCCGAACACTGGATTGGATATTGAATTCCAAAGTTTCTATCAAATTGATCCCACCCCTTCATTGGACTGATCACCATAGTGTTAATTTCACCCTCACTAGCAACGAGATATGCCCCGCAAAGGCAACGGATACTTATGAAACCAGAGACATTCGTAAGCTAACGGTTGAAAATCTAGCCCCCATCCTAACCGAAATGTTGACTTCCAATATAGTTGGAAATGACAATCCTGGTCTCCTTGCAGACACCTACCACAAGTGCCTCACCACTACTATTGACCTGGTAGCACCCATAACAACCAAACCACAACGTGCTGACAAACGAACGAGCTTCTGGTTCAATGACTAGTTAGTGTTGCTAATGTGAACTAAAAGATCTCAAACAGATCCATAAAAAAATGTTCACAACACTCTGCTTATGCTTTTAAAGCTGCCAACAAATTATAAAAGCAGCAATTCTAACCCACAAAGCTAATGCTTATAACACTTGCATTAGCAACGCCACCTCAAGCTCGAAAGAGCTCTTCATTTTCAGATCTGGAAAATCCTACCCCAGTTACCACTCTGGCTAATTCGAGCAAAGAATGGTGTACCATTATCAAAAATGCGTTGGGCTCCAAAATGGTATCACTCCAAATTAAAGTTCACATACAAAGAAAAATCCTAGTTGAAAAAAACTTACCTTAATACTACTATTAATAAAACCAATGACAATGCCAATTTGCTATTCCACTTTACCCCAGTGACCCAAGATCTAGTAACGGATACCATCTCCAAATTAAAAGATTCTATTTGTAAAGGGGATAACTTCCCAGCACACTTAGTTAAACTATGTGCCCCTACTCTCACCCCTATTATTACCAACTTCGTGAATGCCTCTTTTAATACGGTCCCGGCCAGCATAAAAGCCTGGGTGACCCCACTTCTGAAAAAACCCTCCCTAGACTCGACAGTCACTACAAGCTACCGAACAATAACCATGGTCCCTTTCCTGATCAAGATCATAGATAAAATAGCATTCACCCAAATTCAAGCTCATCTTGAACAAAACCGGCTCCTAGGAACTAGACAATCCGAATTTAGGCTCAGCCATAGTACGGAAAAGCCACTCCTTGATCTGAAAATCCAGATGGATCACATTAGGGACGCAGCGAAACTCTGCATACTGCTGCTGCTAGATTTATCAGCAACATTCGATCTAATGGATCATGATAAACTATGTGCTACTTTAGCAAATGATTTTAGCTCTTCTAAAGAAGCCACCCTTTGGGTGAAATCCTTCCTAGCTGATTGCATGTCTAAAGTAATTATCGGTAAAGAGGCTGCTGATCCCATACTAGTCCCCATTGGGGTACCCCCAAGGGTCCTGTCTCTCCCCTACCCTTTACAATGTGTGCACGAAGCTTCTCTTCTCGGTAATGGACGACATGGGTGTCATCTACACAAACTTCGCAGGCGATACCCAGATCCACATACCAATCACAGGGAATTATGACCAGGATATGTTGACTATCAACCAGATTTATGCAATAACTCAAAATTGGATGACTCTGAACAGCCTCTGCCTCAACCGTGAGAAAACAGATTCTCACCGTGGGCTCCGCCACTAAAATTAGCGCCCTCCACTCAGGCGACTCATCTATTAACCTCGACGGTTCTCTGATTCCATTATCAAAAGAGGTAAAAACCTTAGGAGTGCACCTAGATGCTAATCTAACTATGACCAAACATATAAGCGCCCTATCATCATCTACATTATACACGTCCAAACTAATTGCCTTAAGCCACCAGTTCTTTACGCCCACAAACTGTATTACCCTAGCTACGGCTCTGACATTATCGGAGTTGGTCTACTGTAACGTACTTCTACTAGGGACGTCCAACACCAACTTAGGTAAACTACAATTAATGCAAAATAAAGCGTTACGAGCAGCCCTAGGAATTAAGAAATCTGACCATATCTCCAAGACTAGGAGGGAGGCCCATTGGCTACCCATTAAGGCCAGAATTATGTTCAAAGCTCTGTGTTATCCACAAATACCTCGCTAAGAAAGCACCCATCTATATAAATAATTCAATAAGTAAAAAAGAATCCAACAGAACGCTTGGATGTAATAAAAACGTGCTAATTTTAGTCCCTCGTTACAAAAGTACCAGAGCAAGGTGCAGCAGCTTTCCAGTCATGGCCCATAAACACTGGAACTCCCCATTAAACAACAAAAATGAAGACTCATTCCACTGCTTCAAAAAAACTACTAAAAACGTGGTTATTCAACCAATTCTAGCTAACTGATATATAGTTAATAACAGTTAGCCACCTCGGATCTATACTGATGCCCACCCAATGGAGATCCTAACTAGTATTTGTAAATAAATGACCTATGGAATGTTTTAACCTATGTATGCCGAAAGTTAAATATAATAATGTGTTCACCTGTATTCTCTTACTTATATGTATGTACCTCGAATACTGTTTGAACCAATTTCAAGATGTCTGTAACTATGCCATGATACCACAGGGTTTGGGGGTTTAACAAATGCAATAAATAAATATAAGAGCCACAATTTCTTTAAACAGCCCCTTAAAGAAGTGAGAGCCATTGTCACTTTTGAGTGTTTCGCACACCCCCCACCTGCGGAAACACTTCTCTTACCTAAAGGTTGGGAGCCGATTTGGCATCCGGATATGCACGCAAACCTGCCACAATCCAACAGGAAAAAAGGAAACACCACTACTATAAGATAACAGAAAGTAGTACATCTTTCACCCATATTTTCAAAATATATATAAAGATCTTGAAAGGTACTAATTGGACGAGGCAAGGAGTCTCTTGTGGTTTTCAAGGTTTGCCCAGTAATGTGTATCTGCCAAACACAATTGGACGTAAACATGGACAACAATTCCTGAATATTAGGCCACTAAGGGCAGTTATTGGGGCATCACTACTTTTCCAGTAGTAGTCTGTCTCCACACCAAGTTAGTTTGAGACTACGCAGACCCCCGTATGCTACAACTTCTCAATTTGCTACACCCGACCTTGTATTTCAATTATTTTAGTAACAGGAAGTGGAGTGTATGGAACCTGCAACTGAATGTTGACGAGCCCTGGATGTTGAGGGATGTCTGGTACAGGCAAATAAGTGACCAGTTTTGCGGTTTGCAGCTTCGCTACAGAGGGAGACAAAAATCACTGCCCCTTGTATGGGCAGCACACTTGATGACTGCGGCAAGTGTAGGCTGGGAAAGAGCATGAATCAACTAATCCAAAAGAGCTGCGTGTGGCACTGGAGACCCATCTGCTCTACATAATCCTCTCATCCACCTCGACAACCCTAAATGAACAATGGTTGTAACATAAACTGAGTCAGAATAAATTGTGACTAGTCACCCTTGAACTGCCTCGAGTGCTTCAATAAAAGCAATCTGTTCAGCCTTTGCTGAATAATGGGGTGGTACCCTTCGCTGCCTGAAAACCACCTACTACCCGTCCACCATTCGCACCACTGCTGCACTAGTATGTCGCTGACCTGTCTCCTGGTCAATAGTTGAGGACCTGTCAACAAATACCTCTGTCGTCTAAGGCATAGTCGCGTTCTTCCTAATAAGTCATGCACCTCATCAGAATGGGTTGTTTAAAAAGGTAGCAGTGTTCACTGTTTTGCATCAAACAATGTGAATAGATGGGCTTGAGAAAATAACCTCATAGGCAGAAACCCTTAGTGTAGTCCAATGTAGATTTTGACCTTTTGTGAAGGCTTAATGAATAAGGACACAGACAATAGATTCAAAGTTCAAACCAACCGATTTTATTAGCTTAAATGTCAGGATGGGTGAACGTCTAACTTGCCCTATGCTAAGGTGGGATTTCCCTATCAAATTAAAACGAATGAAAGTCTGAGTCAAAGAGTTTAATTTAGGAATCTGTATGAGTCCAAAACCTATGCTTGCCCTCACAACTAATTCTGTACAATGTGTGGGGATGTCATTAACCAAATGAAAATAGTGTTGAATACAAATGTCTGACCTTCTTCCAATTCTCTTCCCTAGGTGTAAAGCAGTTTCATTAAAAAGTCTTAGTTTCCTCCTTTGGATTCAAGATGATATAGTTTTAACCAAGGCTTCGGGTTCCCTTCTCCAAGCCTCAAAACACAAGGGAACCTCGAGACTGTCTTCATTTCAGCAAATGTCTCGGATCTCAAGGGTTCCCTTCCCCAAATGTCATTTAGTTAAACACAGTTCAATAGGAAAGCTCCTTGCTCTCCTTTAACTTTCACAGTTTTGCTTTCAAAGATTCCTTTTGGCAGCCTGGAGTTTTCATAAATGTTGAATTAATATCACTTTCTGTGGGTGAACTTTAAAGTTCGATTATAAATTTAACTTCAGGGATGATTTGTTTGTTCTTCAGAGTTAAGTTCAATTTGAAAAACATATGGTAAATTACTTGTTATTTAAAGATAATTTACTGTGGAACTCTGCATGTGATGGTTTGCTTATATTTAGGCTCCTGTTCCTTCTCTGCCATTGAACTGGTATTTGTTCTGGCTGTTCGCAAAGCTTTAGTTTAGTTCGATATTCAATGATTATTTTTCACTCTTAACTGATTTTGACATGGTCTATTGTTCAAGAAGTGTTTGTTCCGCTTTAGATGCTTCTGTAATTGTCTGTTATTTGTTTGTTCAGTCAGTTCGTTTTGCTTTAAGTGGATTACCCAATGTCCGGTGACCCTTGAAAACGTGTCTAATTCTGCATGCAACCACTTCGATACAAAGTAATCCTGCTGTTTCACTGATTGAAGTTATTAAAGACTGGAGACTTTCCAAATCGTAATCATGAGAGCCGCACAACCACTCTGCTACAAAATATCTCTTGACAATAAAGTTAATTCACACACCGGGATTCCCAGCCACCGGAAACTCACTGGTTGCTCTGACCGGTCTTGTTGCAACCTGGGGCACTCGGTCTGATTTTAAAGGCCTGGCCGCCTCCTACATCCCCTCAGGCACTCCTGTGTTGGCCTCTCCACACAGGGGAACAAACAATGCAGGCATGAGGGAAAGGATTGCCTTTCCTCGCTGTTTCCCTCTCTTTACTCTCTACTCCACAGAATCCCAGTTCCTCCACCACACTTCCAATGACCCTTTTCCTTCACGGTCCCCAGCTTCTTGGCATCTTGTTCCGGGAAATTTCTCTGCCGCTTGCTCTGATCTCTTTGCTGCCTTTCCTGTTTGGATCTCGCCCCCGAGCTCCCTCTTATCCTCTTTTAATGTCTCTCTGAGCTCCTTTTATACACCTGTAACCCTATGACAGGCTGCAGGTGTGAGCAGTCTGAACCCTGTCTGACTGTATTTAATGAGAAATGCCTGACTCTGACCGCTCTTAGCCGTCATCTTCTTTGTCCCAGTTTCAGAGTGTTAAAAGAGCCTGTTCTTCATTGCTCTTATTTGCCTCGTCTTTGTCCCAGTACTGTCAAATGGCAATGATGGATAAATGGAGGGACCTGGCTTTTAATAGCCTATAAAAGTTGGGGAAAGGTTGGGTTTGCTACCAGTAGGATAAGGGGGATACCATGGCCCACCCAAGGGCATCTCACTCCTAGTTCCCAAGGATTCTCCACCTAGGTGATCCACCCTCGCTTCTTTGTCCCAAGGGTCGGGATCCAATAGCGATGGACTTTCCCTGGCCACCTGTGTAGAGGATCCAAGGTTTCAGGAGTGGGAACACCCTCTTTCCAATATTGCAAATCTGGCATGTTCGATGTAGAGTCATTGAACAGCTCATAACAATAGTGGCTGACGTCTCAATGGCGAAAGCAGCTGCAGCCAATGCTTGTTGACAAGGAAACTGTCCTTGCATGACAGAGTGCAGCATGTCACTATAATATGCAAAAGGTTTATGACCCATGGTACTGTCAAAACTGCTATCATCCTCTTTGTTGGGGAACATTTTAATTTCTGTGCCAATTACCTTTTTAACCTTAGAGCCCCCCCTCCCCCCCCAGCTCTTTTGCTGGACTCTGGGCTTTTAAATTTTTACTCTTGATTGAGTGGGACCCTTTTCTCTCACTCATGTGTTTTCCTGACTACGATTTTCTATGTTCTTTACTGTTTTATGGAGTCTGGTAAACTCCATAGGCGTCTGCTTTTGCATTGACACACAGCTCCTTTTGTGCAGTGCCACTGCAGCTCTACCGCGCACAATGTTTTACTACATTTTCTTGTGAACTGTTTTCAAGAATAGTAAAATAACCGCTGTTTTCAGCTTTACTTTATGGGTCCAGCACACAACACACTATTGAGTGCTGCAGGTGTTACATAGTAACTCATTTAACCCTTTCTTCATCTAACATTTTGTTACACTAACTCACTTGAATGGCTGGTGGCAGTGGTATATCTTTTACTACCTGGTGACATGTATGTGCAGGGTGAATCCTCAGTTGCAGTACAGCACCCAAGGGTGACCATTTTCTCAAAATGGACCATTTTCTTTTTTCACCATTTCTTGCCAGTTCGTCCCTTCTGGGCTTTTTACTCTGTTTGATTCAGGTGTGTCCTTTGTGCATTTTGCCTTTGGCGGGCTTCAGCCCTGTAGCCCACCCAGGCTCCAGTGTGTCTGGAAAGGCAGGAAGTGAGGGAGGGTCCTGAAACATCCCTGCCCTTTGTCGCTTGGTGTGCCTGATTAAAACCAGTTCCAATTGGCTGGCTGTCCTCGAGGACAGCCACCCTGCGGTGTGATTGACAGCTTAGGGCTGTGAATGAATGGGAACTTGCCTAAAAAGCAAGGTTTTTGGGATTAAGAGCAGAGTCGACCACTGGAGGACAACATCCGAAGCAGAAGATGCCAGCAGCACCCACCTGGACTGCAAAGTGCCCAGTGAAGCCCTGCAGCTGTGCTGAGCCAGTTCCCAAATCTGCATGGAAGACCCGTACGGGACGACCTCCTCCCTTAGGCTGAGGAGACCAACTAGCCTTGAGCCAAACTCAATTTTGGCACAACCCTGACATGCTGCGACTTTCCAAGGCTGCAGAATCCAAATACCCGGGATTCCTAGACTACCTGTGAGTGCACTGTCTTCCGAATTGCGAATACGGCCAAATCTTCGTGGGCATCCAGAGGAACCTCGCCAGAGCCCAGGACCGAAGGATCAAGGAACTTCTAACCGAGCTGTTCGTGCTTCTTTGGCGCCGAGAAAAAGGCGCCAAAACCACAAAGCTGCTGAATCGATGGAAATCCATTGCTGCTGAATCCCTCTCTACAGTGCTGCTGCAGGAGCCCGCCAGACGTCCTCCCTTTTGTCACCACAACCAAGGACCAGGAACAAGGGTCTGCTGCATTGCATCCAGAAGGCATCCAGCTGGAAGAACTTCAGTTCAAAGGGACTGGGGTTTGGGGTATATTATACTTTTTGCCATTCGGGATGCTTCCTACCTTTGGGAGTGCTATTTAACCCAACTCTGAGTTGACCTCAACACGCTTGCACTGGCCTTTCAGCTTGTGCTTCTTGAAGACGACTCCTTGAGTTGCTGTAATTTCTCTTTGAACACTGAATATTTGAGAACATTTTTATAAAAATGAGGATCAGAACTTTCACTTTGCCCATTGCCTTTGGCTGTCCTGACTCCCTAAAGGCCTCATTCTGAAACTTTTGGCTTTGGCAGTTCTTGTTCCCTTGAAGGTTTTAAATGTTGAACACTTTAATGCTGGGATATGATATATGATATGGGTTATTTATAACAGGCTTAATACCCTGAGCTTTCTAAGCGCGCACCCAGGGTTCGAACCTGTGTTGCTCCATGTCAGCTTGCTTCCAAGATTAAACGAAGGGCTCCTGGTATTGACCATATTCTGGAGAAAAAACTGGGCTACAGGAAGCTGATTGTTGGTTTGGAAAATTAGATGTCACAACATGTGAAACTCTAATCACAGGGTGGCTATCTTATAAAACGAAAATGGCTTTATGATATACCTGAATCTAGGCAGCGTATTGAATTGAATGACTCTTCTAGTGCTCTCTGAAAGTATTTGCACTACCTGTGAATATTTGTAAATTCTTGTTCTAATAACCTTTGCCTTTTACTTACTTTTTAAAGTGTATTCTGAATACCAACAGGAAGATATTAATGTCCCTAGCACCCTTGTTACGGATGTCACCTGTTGGTGTAGGTTGTCTGTGGGCCATCCCAAAAGGGTCTTGTCTGATTCAGAATCTTAGTGTACAGTATTGAAGTATATTTGTGTTACTATTCTATTGCTCCTTTCTGAACAAGGCTTTATAACTGACTGATATATTAATTATTTATGCAAGAAACCTTGAGTGTGAGAGTTTATTTGAATACCTGTAACTGTGATTAGAGGGGATTGGGTCCTCCGACGTATTCCATATCTGACAGGTAATCACCACAGCTGTGCTGCTTCGGATAATTTTCGGCTCCTGCGTCGATTGCGTTGAGCCGACGTCACCGGATATTATAAGTAGGACGCACGATGCCCGTAGCCTCAGTTCCGTTTTTTTCCGCGAACGTGTTGGCTTCGGAGATCTCGGCGCGCCTCGGTTCTTCTGAGTTTTTCTATCGGTTCTTCGAACCAGTTTGTGAAGATTTCCATGATGTCTTCTATCCCACTGCTGGGTTTCAAGAAGTGTGGGGACTGCGGTTCCAAGATGTCGCTGACGGACCCGCACAACACCTGCCTCTGGTGCCTCGGTGAGGACCACACCACGTACGATTGTGACGATTGCCAGGCGTTAACTTCGAAGGCCTTGCAGGAGCGTAAGAAGCTTTCTGCTGGCAAGGTGTTCAAGCCCCGGAAGTCAAAATCCACTGGGCTTTCGACTGACGATTCGTGGGGAGACTCTCTGCATCGTCGGCGCAAGTCCAGGGGGTCTCGGTCCCAGGGCGGGTCCCACCATTCTCCTGCCTCTTCGAGGCACTCACGGAAGCGCCGTCATCGGACGCCTTCCCCGTCCGAGGACACAGCCCGTCGGCGGGTTGCTTGTCCCACCAAGCATTCCACTCCTGCGGAATGGGATTCATTCCGTAAGGAGATGATGGTGATTTTTCAGTCGCAGGGCTTGGTTTTTGCGATCACCGGGAACCTTCGAGGTCCCGGGAAGAGGTGGATCGCTCTAGCCATGCCCGCTCCAGGTCCGTCTGAGTCTGTGAGGTCTTCGATGAAGACGTCGATGCCTTCGGCGCCGAGACCGTCGAAGGACTCTCTCGAGGCTCCGCCTCTGAGGAGGCCATCCGCACTGAGGCTGTCGAAGGACACGCTCTGGGCTCTGCCCTCGAGGCCTGTGTCGAAGCCATTGGCACCACGCTCAACGTTGCACGCTGATTCCTTCGCCTTTCGAGGAGGATTTTTCGGAGGTGCTCCGGAGACCGGTGGAAACTCAGAGAAAGGCCCTGCAGAAGTCAGTAAGGGCCTGTATTCGAGCCTTTTTCTGTGCCCTCATCCAGGGATTTATTCCAGCCTCTGGATTACATCTCTGAGGTGGATGAAGGGTCTGGTGAAGTTATGGTTCCTGAAGAGGTTCCTGACGAACTCATGTCTGGTCATAGCCAGCTAGAAGACCTGCATCAGTCCTTGCACGACGCCAGTGGTCTGGACACCTCTCCGGAGGTTGAGTTCGGTAGGCCTGAGCCTGGTACGCACGCCAAGTTCTCATACCGGCGCCTTATGTCGAGGGAGATGGAATACTTGGGGTGGTCTACGCCACCAGTGGATTTTCTGCAGGATGACCTGACGGATATCCTTGACCAAGGTCCGCCAACTGACCTGGTACTGCCATTCCCTATGGCTTTGCAAAGAAGGGTGGCAGCAGCTTGGACTGCTCCGGAGAGTCTCCCGGCAGTGAGCCAGTCTTTGCCGAAAAAATACCGTCCAGCCAGTATCGACCCCAGCTACTTGACTACGCACCCCACTCCCGAGAGTTGGTGCAGGCGGCTACAGCCCCGGCAAAACAGGCATCGTACCCTACCATCCCTCCTGATGGGGACGACAAACCTTTTGATGGCTGGGCGAAGAAAGTGTTTTCTTCAGGGGGGTATGGCTTTACTGGCAGCTAACTCCATGTGTGCCTTAGCACGTTTCACTCATACTCTGTGGAATTCTCTTTGGCGGCTGAAAACATTCCTGGAGGGGAGGAACCGGATGGCTTTCTTGCTCTTGCTCTTGTTCAGGATGGCAGGGATGCCATGTGTGCATCCGTTCAGTCGGGCCTGGACATGGCAGATTGCGTGAGCCGGTACATGGCGGCGAGCAACGTAATGCGCAGATTTGCGTGGTTGTGGAAGTCGGGGTTTGCTCCTGATGTATAAGTCCGGCTTCTCAACATGCCCTTTGATGGTGAACATCTTTTTGGCAGCAAGGCTGACGAGAGCCTTCAGATGTTGCAGACCTCCAAAGCTGCAGCAAAGTCGTTGAGCGCTGCATTTCACCAACCTCCGCCTTTTCGTCCTAGGGGACAGCAATGGAGGGGAGGTTCCTTTCGATATTACTCATCCGTTCGTAGATCGCGAGGAGCTGCAAGTCAAAGGGGCCACTGTAGGAGTACTAGAGGTGGAAAACAAGGTACTCGAGGTGCCAAGGCTGCTAGGGCAGTTGCCTCTTTACCCTCGGGCAATGCCGCAGCTGCTTCAGCTCAGTCAGCTCAATCCATGTCCCATGGTTCGCCGGTTGGGGTAAGGTTGGCGTAGCATCTTGTAGAATGGCGTGCCATTACTTCAGATGTGTGGGTTCTGGAGATCATAGCCCACGGCTACTGTCTTCCTTTCCGGCAGAGGCCTCACGACAATCCACCAGGGAATCTCTCTTTGAGGAGTCCGGATCCGCTCCTTGCATAGGAAATTAAATCCCACTTGTGCCTGTACCGGAGAGGAACAAGGGATGGTATTCCCCTTATTTTTTGATTTTGAAGAAAGACGGAGGATTGAGACCCATCATGGACTTGCGTGGTTTGAACAAGCTCCTCAGGAAGGACAACTTCAAGATGATTACTCTCTCTCAAATCCTCCAGGCCCTTCAACTTCAGGACTAGTTGGTGTCTCTCGACCTCAAGGACGCTTACTTTCATGTGCTGATCCATCCCTAGCACAAGTACCTGAGGTTCACGGTTGGCGATTCGCACTTTCAGTTTCGGGTCCTGCCGTTCGGATTGACCTCCGCCCGAGAGTTTTCACCAAGCTCATGGTGGTGGTGGCAGTGTATCTCAGGAAAGGGGGATTCACGTCTACCCCTACCTGGATGATTGGTTGATCAGGGCGCGCTCTCCCGAGGAAGTCCTGGATCATCTGTCCGTCACCTGCCACTCCCTCCACAAGCTGGGCTTCTCCCTCAACCTAAAGAAGTCCCACTTGATGCCAACGCAGCGGCTCCAGTACATCAGAGCAGTGCTCAACACGTCCCTGGGGAAGTGTTTCCCTCCCCAGGTGAGGGCTCATCACATTCAGCAGATGGTGCACAAGTTTCAACATGCCCAGAGTCTCCCGGCGTGCGAGATCTTGAGGTTGCTAGGTCTCATGACATCCTGCATTCTTCTGGTGCTAGAGGCCAGGTTGCGGATGAGATCTCTGCAATGGGCTCTCAAGACGCAGGGGTCACAGTCCTCCGGCAGGATGTCAGACCCCGTTCAGGTGCCGCCCTTGGTCGCCCAGGATATTCTGTGGTGGGCGGTCTAAGGCAATCTGATGAGGGGGGGCTCCATTTTGGCTACCCTGGCCGGAGATCACGATTGTGACGGACGCATCCCTCACGGAATGGGGAGCTCATGCCAACGAGTTGACAGTCAGCGGTCGTTGGAGTCCCAACTCCATATCAATCTGTTGGAGCTGAGGGCCGTCAGGCTTGCCCTGAAGGCTTTTCTGCCGATTGTGCGAGGAAAGAATGTCCTGATTCTGACAGACAACACAGTGGCCATGCACTACCTCAACAAAAAGGGGGGGGACAGGGTCACTTCCTCTGTGCAGGGAGGCGATGCAGCTTGGTTCTGGGCCATCCAGCAGGAAATTTCGATCTCAGCAGTTCATCTGGCCGGAGACGAAAACGAGACAGCGGATGCTCTGAGCAGGCCAAGCACGATCTCTCATGAGTGGGAGCTGGCTCAGGAGATTCTCTCGCCCTTTGGGGGATCCCACAAGTGGATCTCTTCGCCTACAGTGTCAACCAGAAGTGCAAAAGGTTCTGCACGTGGGAATTTCCTCCAAGAGGAGCCTTGGGGGATGCGTTTGTGGTGGAGTGGTCCTTCCCACTGCTGTACGAGTTTCCTCCAGTCCCCGTCATCCTGCAAGTGCTGCAGAGGTTATGGGGTTCGGTTCCTGGATGATCCTCATTGCTCCGGCATGGGCCCTCCACGCCGTCTTCCCTACTGAGACGATCTGCTCTCACGGGAGGGGAGGTCAGGTTCTCCTTCCAGAGTTCAGATCCCACAACCTTCACGCTTGGCTTCTGAAAGGTTGAGGTATAAGAATTGGGACCTCCCTGAAGACGTGATGGAGGTGTTGTTGCAGGCCGTCTGGCCGAAAGCAAAGTCCCTGTACCATTGCCGTTGGAGAAAGTTCTGTGACTGGTGCAGGGTTAAGAATGTGGATCCTTTTTCATGTGGCATTCCTGTGGTTCTGTCTTTTTTGCTTTCATTAGCCCACAAGGGCCTGCAAGTGGGTACCAGTAAAGGTTACTTGGCGGCGCTGTCCATATTTAAGCGCTTGTCTGAGGAGTGTTCTTATTTCAAAATTCCTTTAATTTCTCAGTTTCTGAAAGGGCTCACTAATGTGTTTCCACCGTCACCTTTCCAGGTGTCCGGTTGGTATTTGAACCTTGTTCTAAAATTCCTAATGGGTGCTCCATTTGAGCCTTTACATTCTTGTCCTTTGAGACTGTTAACCCTTAAAACTGTATTTTTAGTTGAGGTTACTTCTGCTCGCTCGCAGAGTGAGTTGCAGGCACTTTCTGTTCACACACCCTTCAGTGTTTTAGGAGGACATGGTTGTCCTTGGGGTTCGTCCTTCCTTTCTTCCGAAAGTGGTATCGGAATTTCATTTAAGCCAGGAGGTCATTCTTTTGGCATTTTATCCTCCACCTGAGAGGCTCCAGTTTCTACATTTCACGCATGTCCCGGGTCAGAGTGGACGATCAGCTCTTTAAAGGTTACGCTGGAAGGTTGGGACAAGCTGTTACTAAGCAGACTTTGTCTAGATGGATTATCTTGGCAATTTCTGAATGTTACCACTTGGCGGGTAAGGACCCTCCGGTAGGCTTATGGGCCCATTCTACTAGGGGTATGGTTGCCTCTACTGCCATGCAGAGGGGTGTTCCTATTTGTAACATCTGTGAAGCAGCCACTTGGGCTTCGGTCCATACTTTTATAAGGCACTACTCCCTAGATTCTATCCATGGGCAGGATCTGGCCTTTGGCAAGGCGGTCTTTACTCTGCAATTTAATTGGGCATTCTAAATTTCGATATTCTAAATTCTATTCCCTCCCCCATACGGTGGTACTGCTTTGGGAGTCTGTCATAGATATGGAATACGTCGGAGGACACAATCCCCTCGAAGAACAAGTTACTCTGACCTGGTAACGTTCTTTCGATGGAATGGTCCGACATATTCCATACCGCTCCCTCCCTACCTCCCCCGCTACAGAATTTCTTATGCGATTGCAGCTTACGTTTCCGCAAGGCTTTCTGTGGTCACACTGGCAGACGATTGGTGCCACACGTTCTGGGAAAAAAGTACAACTAAGGCTACGGGTGTTGTGCGTCCTACTTATAACATCCAGTGACGCCGGCTCGACGGAGGCCCTCGAGGACAGCGTATCGACGTCATCGACGCGGGACACGGACGCCGAAAATGTTCCGAAGGAGCACAGCTGTGGTGATTACCTGTCATAGATATGGAATACGTCGTCGGACCATCCCATCGAAAGAACGTTACCAGGTAAGAGTAATTTGTTCATCTGTGTACCTCCACTACTGCTCACATTTCCCCACTTGAGATAAGACTGGCTGCTCAACACGCTACCAGAACTGTGTAGTACAAGCTTATACCAAAGGTTGGGTTGCCTGTACCTGTAGTCATAGTTGTTTGTAGTGTTCCCAGAGGGTACTCCATACAAACTTTGCCTAACAGGCAGGAAGTCAGCGAGGTGCCGAAACTCCCTGTGCTTAGTCTCCTAGGAGACCCAAATGCACTCTGTAGTGATTGGCTGGATGGCCGGCCGGCCGGCCGGCTGACTGTCTGGCAAGGACAGTCACCCTGCTGCGTGACTGACAACTAGCCTGGAATGAATGGAAGAGAACTGAATAAAAGGCGAGGCTTTTGGCTTGGAAAGCAGTCGACCACTGGACGAAGGAACCGAAGAAGAACTTGAAGGGGACACCTGCTGCAATTTCTGGACCATTGGTTTGCCCGGTGAAGCGCTGCTGTTGTGCTGAAACTCCAAATTCGTATCGGCAGAGAATCCCCTGCAAGGACGACTTCTCCCCTTAAGTTGGCGGGACCAATCCACTCCAAAGTAAGCCACCTGGACATTCTCTCGGAGCTGGTTGCCTTTCCACATAGTTGCTGCTGGAAACCAAATAGCCAGGGAGAGGAAAACCAGATTGTGTGCGTCGCTTTGAAGTTGGCCAATACCTCCAAAATCCCAGGAAGCAGGACTGACCGAGCCTGAGCCCCCTCAACAGAGTCTGTGACACCAGAAGCAAGGAAAGTCCATCTCGACAGCCAGAAACTGCTGTGTTGCTATTTGCGGTAGTTGCGATGAGCTTAAACACTGAAGTGCCACTTGTTGGAAAGCTTGCCGGTTGCGAGCGGTGACCGTCTCATTGCAGTCCAGGAGTCCCAGAAGTACTCCCTCTTGTCCCCACGACTGAGGCCCAGGAACAGAGAGAGCTGCACAGGAACAGAAGTCATCTGCTGCACTTTATTCTTCAATACGAAGATACTGTAAAGCGTCTGAGAACACTTACCTCTTGTTGTAGATTCTTGCATCTTCTACTACTCACAAGTCTATACAGCTTGTGGCCCTATATTGATTCTTTTTTCAAAGACTTCTAAAACATTGTGCAAAGACTTTTCCTACTTAACCTACCAGAAGTGCTTCAGCCCATATAAGACTTTTGCCCATTGACTTTGGCTTAACCTTTTCCAACTGAATGACTCTGCTTAGTGGATCTAAAAGTGTTTGCCTGCTTACGAATATTTGTGATAACTTGTTTGTTCTAATAAACGTTTCCTTTAACCAATTTCCAAAAGGATTCTAAATGCAACAGTAAGATATTAATGTCCCCAGCACCCTAGCTATTGAAGTCACCCGACGGTGTGGATTGTGACTGTGGGCCAGCCCAAAAGGGTCTTCACTGATTTTAGAATATTAAGAGTGTGTTTTCAAGTGTATTTGAGTGTTACTTTTATATTGCTCCCTTCTGAAGAAAGCTTACTCTGACTGATTAATAATTCTCTATTTAAGAAACCTTGTGTGTAAGTGTTTATTTGAATTCCTGTTACTGTGAATCTCTGTGCAACTCCACTACAGTTCACATTGACCCCTCTTGAGATGAGCCTCGCTGCTCAGCCACACTACCAGCCTGTGTAGGACAGACTTATACCAGAGGTTGGGTTCCTATTGCCAGTAGGTCAGGGTTGTTGTAGTGCACCCAAAGGTACTGCATACAATCTTTCCTAACAGGTAAAATACAAAGAATAGTGTTCCAAAAGACAGACCCCATACGAATGAATCAGTTGAACAATTCTCCCTTATTTCAGGATTTCAGAAAAAAGCCCAGAGGTCCAGGAGAAATTGCTGGACGAATCACTAGAAGAGGGGATGAAGCATAAAAATGATCTCCCTAATGCGACTCCTGCTGGATCTCCAGAGACCTGATTAGAATCCCTGAACTCCACTTACCAGAGTGCAGGACTGGCTGACTGAGTGAGTGAAGAGAATTTGACCAGCGATTTCCGTTCTTCATCTGGCTACTGTTAAAAGGAGCCAAACACACACAGCCGCGAGAATCCATGAAGAAAACTTTGCTGAAAGCCTGCTCTGACTGCAAGTTCCCGTCCAGTTTTTTCGTCAACCAGGTCCTGTGCTGCTGCATTCGGAAGGCATCCCCATCTAAAGATATTCTTTGCTTCCAAGGTGCTGTGTGGGCTTGGGTATTTACTTTGTCTGGTGTGCAGGCTTGGTGGCTGATTCATGTGGTTGGGGGGTTTGCGCATACCATTTGCCCGGGCCTAATGCTTGAACGCACATAGGGAGCCTTCTGTGAAGCCCCTAAACACTTTAACTCTGAAAGATAATGTTAGGGAGAATTCTCATAAAAGTGCTAATTCACTCTACCTTAGAGCCCTCCAGTTCTTTTGCTAAACTTTGGGACTTTGAACCTTTCATTTTCAATGTAGTTTCTCTGTTTATTTCTTGGATTATGGGATTTTAGATAAATCCATAGGCATCATCTTTTCATTTGTCACACAGCACCCTCAGTGCAGTGACACATGGAAGCCTTTTAGGCTGTCCCGAGCTTTAAATACCTTCTCTGGGATAAACTACGGTTTCCCAGAACATGTAAGGTTAAATTGACTTTGCTAGTCTTTTTAAATTCCTAGCACCAGCACACACTGTCTTACACTAGAGTGCTGGAGGGGTTACCTAGTATCCCCTATGTCTAGAAACTCATGTAGCAGTCAAATGCTACACTTTCCTATCGAAGTGGCAGTGGTTTTACAATGAACTACCATGATTTTTCCCGACAATGAACACCGGTAGCTAAAAATCACAGGAGCCATGTTTTTCAAGATGGCGCCTAAGCCTCCTTTCTTTAAACAGGTGCTGGTCTTCTGTTTTCGCCATTTCTTTTTGGAAAGGTCTTTCTAGAGTTTCTCTGCGTGCCAAACCAGGTTTGGCCCCTTTGTTTCTATCCCTTTGGCGGGCTTCAGGACTGAAGACCGCCTCTGGCGCCAGAGTGTCTGGGGTGGGCAGGAAGTGAGGGCCGTGCCTGAAACTCCCTGTGCTTAGTCTGCTAGGAGACTCAAATGTACTCTGGCGTGATTGGCTGGCTGACTGTCAGGCAAGGACAGACACCCTGCTGGGTGAGTAGCATCTAGGCCGGAATGAATGGAGAAAATGGTTTAAAAGGAGTGTCTCTTGGCTTGGAAGGCGGAGTGGACCACTGGAACGAATGAACCGAAGACGAGCTGGAAGAGGACGGCTGCTGCAACTGCTGGACCGTTGGTTTTCCCGGTTGAGCCTTGCTGCTGGTCCGAATCTCCAATTCATCTCGATAGAGAAGCCCCTTCAAGTAAGACTTCTTCCTTTGAGTTAGTAGGATCAATCCACTTATAAGCCACCTGGACACCATTCTCAGAGCTGGTTAGGATTAACCGGGGGGGACGGGGACACCAGCTTGTGTGCTTGAACAGCTACCGGAATCGAAGAATTGGCAGTTTGCCAGCTTTGTGACCAGCCCCTGTGCAGTACAGGAGTCTCCCAACGTCCTCCCTCTTGTCCCCATGACTGAGGCTCAGGAACAGCGAGATCTGCAGGAAGTCCAGGACCAGAAGTCTTCAGCTGCATCTTTTTCAATATAAGGTACTGTGAAAACCTGATCGAGGGAACTTACCTCTCACCGCGAAAGTTTGTGGAACTTTGGCAACTTGCAGGCCTAGTCAGCTTGTGAACCTTTCTTCTGTGAACTACTTCTAAGAACCGTGGCAATGATTTCTCCGTTTTACCTATACAAGACACTAGACCATTGACTTTGGCCTACCGATAGCATTGAATCTATATGCACTGTTTTAGAGTAACTGTAATATTCGTTTTAATAACATACCTTCTGGTCCTACTTCAATGCCATTTTGCTCCTACTTCAAGGCAGCTCAACTACTTAGTAATCAGTATTGTAGTATCATTTTTGAGTGATATTGGTTGCCTCATTTAGCGAATGCTTTAAAATGGTTGTGTAATAAATTAATAACTGTTTACCAAGAAACCTCGAGTATGTGTCTGTATGAATACTTGTCATTGTAGACCTTTGTGTAACACCCTTCCAAGGTCACATTCCCTCTTGAGATAAGCCTGGCTGCTCAGCTCACTACCAAAAACTGTGTGGTACAGACTTCTACCAAAGGTTGGTTTTGCTTACACCTGTAGTCATAGTTGTGTGTAGTGGTCCCAGAGGGTACTGCATGCAAACTTTGCCTGACAGTGAATACTTGTTTGGGACGATCTTCTATGGAACTTTGACTTTCCTGGAATTGAACCCTATCTTATCCTGCCTACAGACTAGGGAAGGACTGGATAAGATGATGATTCTTACTTGAAAGTATAACAAGTGTAGCAGTACTTAGTTGCTAAAGACGTTCGTCTTGTAAACTTATCTCTATGAAAGAAGTTGCAAAGTGTCATTAAGTTTATGCTTGCCTTTCAGTTGCATTCTGCCCCAGAAAAGTGTATGTTTGAGTGGTGTTTCCCCTTTCTAAAAAAGTAATAAGTGTGGGTACTTTTATCATTGCTTAACTGAATGTGTGTGAAAACTTACCAATAGGGTTTACCTGCCTGGAATAACATTGCGTCATTCAAGTGCATCATAGGGTTTGCTTTCCCTGGTCTTCTTTGTACAGATCTAAAACGGTCTTAGTTATTCTCCTGCATGGGGTCTGGCACTGATTCACATGCTCATGAATATTCCCCGCCGTCAGGCCGGGAATCCTCAGTAAAAGAAAAAACTGTTTCACTTTCACTTACAAACTGTATTTTACCTCTAAACCAATCACTGAGCTCTGGGTCATACTGCCCCCAGCCAATGATGTCCCTCTCCCTAAGCCCCTCCTCTGGCAGCCATTCTAGGGTTTTACTGCATGTTCAAGCTTGGGAGTCCTTGTGTTTTGCTCTGTGAGCTGATCTACGTTTTTCACACTTTTTCTTTCGATAAAAAGTTTGATTTTATTTTTCAAATAGAGCCCGTGTGGTGCTTGTCTACATCAGCTGACAAGCGGGGATCCGTTTGTTGGTGAATTTCAATGCCCCCTCAAAGGCAGAATTGATGGACGTTTCATTCTGCATTCCAGAAGGCCATCAGGCCTACTACACACTCCGAACCAAGTCGGAGGAAGTAAGCTCCCGTTTCAAGCTCTGCTGCGGACTGCAGGAACATGTTTGTGGAGGACTAACACCTTCAATGCCTCTGTCGCCATCCGGGTTACAAGGAAGCAGATTGTGAAATCTGCATCGGGTTCTCCAAACAAACCGTAAAGGATTGTCATAGTAGGCTGGTGACATGACTCGGCGCCAAAGCCTCTAACCCGTGCGTGAAACAGAGGCATGCCTCACCCAGTTCTTTTGAGGACAATCAATCCGTGGGGGCCCAAGACAAGGCCAAGCACTTCATGTCCATTTCCGTCGAGGGCACCGCGCAAGCGGGTCCCGCGTGGCTCAGGGCACGCTAATCTTCGCAATCTGCCTCATCTCCAGCCATCGCTCCAGCTCCTCCCCGAAGAGGAAATCGGCTAACCCAGCGTAGCTGCGGGAAAAGCCAGAGGACGAAGGTGCAGGAAAAGACGTCCGACCTGCCCCAGAAGGCTGAGGTGGCCCAGGTGAAGTTGATGAGTTGGTGGCAGCCACCCTCTCGAAGGCCAAGGGGGCTTACCCAAACAAGGTAGCCCCGGCAGTTCCCAGAGTATCCCTGCCCCCAAGACTGGAGGCATCAGCCAAGCCGGTAGTGAGGACAAAGGAGAAGATGATGCCATCCCTGAGCTTGAACCAGACTCCCTGGGATGCAAAGAAAGGATGTGGGGGTGGAGGAGGAGGAGGAGGAGGAGGAGGAGGAGGAGGAGGAGGAGGAGGAGGAGGAGGAGGAGGAGGAGGAGTCCTCAACCATACTCCAGGGCACAGATATTTCTTCCTCAGAGGAGGAGAACCAGTCATCCGTCCACACGATCCAGGACGTGGGAGACGACGCAGACAATGAAAATCCTGATGGAGACAAGAGATGACGGCGGACCTGCCTATGGAGTGGGACCCAGGAGGCCTACTGCCCGACCCCCCTCCGAGGGATGGATCTCTGGATATCCTTTCGCCGTTGCTCACCCTGGTGTCGGAGATTCAGAAAAGGATGCTGACGACACTGCCGGCACCGGACCAACCGCTGTTGAAGAGGAAGTGGCACCCTGCGCTGCCACATCAACTTCCTCATGACACAGGTACGGACACGACGACTGACTCAGACTACATGGGCACAGCGGGTGACTTGCCACAGCCAAGGCCCTCTTCCCCCAGACGAGGTGGGGTCGTTCCATGCCATGGTCGCCAGGGTGCTGTAACTCTTCAAACTGACACCAGAGGAGAACAGTAAGGGAGGGTTCCTTTATCAACAATGCAAGGCCAAGAGGAAGACCACCTTGGTGGTGCCTCTGCTGGACGACGTTTGGAAGGAAGGCCTGGCTTTGAGGAACCCAGCCACGGCCCTGACCAAGAGGAATCAGTTGGAGAAGAAATACCGGGTACCTGAGTCTGCACCCAAGTGCCTACGCTCACAGCGTTCCCTGGACTCTGGTCTCGGCGGCAGCAATGAAGTAGCCATCTAACCCCTCATCTTCATCCTCCATCCCTCCGGATAGTGAGTGGAAGAAGTTGGATGCCTTGGGTGTTAGGGAGAATTCTCATAAATGTTAATTCCCTTCACCTTTGAGACCCCCAGCAACTTTGCTGGATTTTGAGGACTTTATTTTTTTTTTTTTTTAACCTGGAGCGAGTGGGACCCTTTCTCGTGTATTTTGATGTGTGTTTTACTCTTGTGTTTTTTGATTATGGGGTTTTAGATGACTCCAAAGCCATCATCTTTTCACACAGCACCCTCAGGGAAGTGACACAGGGAAGCCTTTTAGGCTTTCCCAAGGTTTAAATGCCTTCTCTGGGATAAACTGTTTCCCAGAGAAAGTAAAGTGAAATCGACTACTAGTCTTTTTAAATTCCTAGGCCCAGCACCCCCCTAACTTCCAGTAGTGTGCTAGAGGGGTTACCTAGTATCCCCTGTGTCTAGAAACCCATGTAGCAGTCACATGCTAACCTTTCCTCTCGAAATGTCTGGTGGCAGGGGTTTTACAACGAACTACCATGATTTTTCCCAACCCCGAACAACGGTAGCGGTAAATTGCAGGAGCCATGTTTTTCAAGATGGCGTCTGAGCCCCCTTTGTTTAAACAGGTCTCGGTCTTCTTTTTTTGCCATTTCTTTTTGGAAAGGTCCTTCTAGAGTTTGTCTCTGCGCGTCAAACCAGGTTTGGTCCCTTTGTTGGCGGGCTTCCGGACTGAAGACTGGCTTTGGCGCCCAAGTGTCTGGGGTGGGCAGGAAGTGAAGGAAGTGCCCAAAACTCCCTGCGCTTGGTCTCCGCGGAGACACAAATGCACTCTGGCGTGATTGGCTGGCTGACTGTCCGGCACGGACAGCCACCCTGCTGGGTGAGTGGCAGCTAGGCTGGAATGAATGAATGGATAAAAGGCATTGTTTTTATTTTTATTTTTTTTAAATAATTTTATCGGCTTCTTATAAACCTTTAAAATGGTTACAAACAAAACACAACACATAATCAGAATACGTCATCCTTTTGGAGTCCCTTAGAAATACCCCTCCCAGTTATCAAACGAGTAAGCAATGCACTGTCGTTACTCATCAGCCGACAATATATTCAGGCGTTTTTCAATTAACATTAGAAATTGAGTTAGTGGTAATATCAGTTTCATGTCGCATCCTTGAAACATATAGGCCCACCAGTCGTCGGCACAACGGGAGGGGTAATTTAGGCCCCAAGGCCCCAGGTGAATTGTCCTTTCTGAGCGAAGTGCCGTGCAGAATAGCACCAAATGCTTCAGGGTTTCCTTATCTTTAGCGCATAGTCTACACGTTAAGGTTGAGACTTTTTGTTCACCATGACGCCAACCGCTCGTTAGTTTTAAATGCGTTCAGACGCAGCATCATGAACACTCTTCGAGCCTGAGAGTCTGGAAACATCTCGATATAGCGTTGTAGCACGTTAAATGGCCTTGTTTCAAGCGGGGCGTCATTCATCATGGAGGCTGTGGCACGTTGTGAGCAAGTTTGCTCCCAGTCCGCGCGCCAGATTTTCAATTTGGCAGCATTCGGGTCATTATGCAGCATATCCAGGCTAATTCCGTGAACACTCAAGATCTCTTCGCATCTTTTAGACCATAATGACACCATGCTATTAGCTGGCGATGGGTCATGAAAGATGTCAAATTGTGGTATGTGCTCACGCTGACTAGATTTCCGAAACCAACTTACTAGGGCCCAGCATACCCTAGCATGTAGCGAGATAAGCGAGAGTTCATACCTCACACAAGATGTCGGAATTCCCCTTGGCAAAGACAAAACTTTAGACCAAAAACAGTGCTCCAGCGATGACCATGTATCATGACTGCAACCCAAGGCGTTTTCAGCACCATATAATAACACTGGGATTACCTTTTGGTGGTAAAAAGCTAGAACTGGTTTTGGTGAAAATTTCCCAAATTTTTTCTGTATGATGACCGCTTGACTGGCCAGTTGTTTGCATTTCCTTTTATTTTGAATAACCCATGGTCCATCGTTGATTGATGAATTTATTAGCATTCCGAGATATTTTACGTTCTGAGTTATCTGAATGGCGTCCCGTCCCAAGTGCCATCTTGGTTGTCTCAACTTGTTTTGTCTTCCGCTAAGATTCTTTAACACCAAAATTTCACATTTTTTGTGTTTATCACCAAGTGGTTAGATGCAACGTATTGGGCAACCGCATTCAGTTTCCTCTGTAGGCCGACAGGTGTTAGGTCCATAAGAACGAGATTGTCGGTGTATAACAGCCAACTTGGACGGGTCTTATCAATCTTCGGGGGAAATAATCTTAGAGTCAATTGCCAACCCAATATCTGAGATGAATAGACTGAATATTGCGGCAGCTAAGGGACAGCCTTGTTTAACCCCTTTATAGGTTTTGATTGGGGTAGTTACATTTCCAGATCGATCCAACCAGATTTTTATGGAGGTTTCGGAGTGCAATTCTCGAATTGCTGCAATTAAGTCAGCTGGACAGCCCCAACTTTGTAATTTTGACCACAAGCGAAGCCTGTCGATGGTGTCAAAGGCACTTGAGTCGATAAAGGCCAAATATACCTTAGATTTAGATTTTATCGCTTCCATTTTCATCAGGTTCAGGAGTAACAAGTTTAATGAGCAGCCCACTTGCTTCACAAAGCCAGATTCTTTTATCTACATGATTAGACTCGATTGCCCAGGTCACCAGTTTTTGCTGTAACATTGTGGCGTAGATTTTCCCCAGAGTATCCAGTAATGCCACTGGGCGATAGTTTTTTGGGCATGTTCTGTCCCCTTTCTTGAATATCGGGACAATAACAGCGGATTTCCAGGATTTAGGAGTCTTCTGGGTTTTACACATTCTGTCAAATAGGGTTACGCATATTGATGCCCATAGCTCAGGCTGCTGTTTAATCGTGAAGTTGGTAAGACCATCCGGTCCAGGAGCTCTAGATTTTTTTGCCTTGTTAATTATAGACACAATCTCCTCTCTTGGAAACGTCAAATCCCATGGTTTCGAAGTTGGTTCCAATGTGGTGATGCCAGGGACTTCTGCTTTGTAGAGGGCTTCAAAGTGGTCAACCCAAGCTGCTTCCGAGACCTTGCAGGACTGCAATGCCGTTTGAGGAGCTTGAAAGTTATTAATGAGTCTCCAGAAGTCACTCAAGTTTTTATTCTTTAGGGTGGCTAGCATCTGTTCCGCGTCGTTTTGCACTAGAATGTGTTTATGCATTATCAACCAGTTCTTATATTTTTGCTTCAAAGCCTTTGTTTCCAATTTGCGAGTGTCAATGTCAAGAGACTTAGCTCTCCTAATGGCCGCACGCATCTTTCGTTTTTGAGTCAGGATCTCAAGATCGAAGTGATGGGCACGAACCATGTTGAGATTTTTTAAGCCCACTTTTGCAGTTCTGAATTGTGTCAATAGTTGATCATATTCAAGGTCAGCACTCACTGGACCGTACTGGATCATTACGCCTTTGACTTCGCTCTCCTCTAGTCTTAAACAAACTCTATTTGATTCAACCTCAAGTTTATGCGCCCATTTTGACCTTCGAGAAGGTCTAATTGTTGCAAATTTCATGAGCGGCATATTGTGATCGCTATTTGCTTTTTCACAAATCGTCAGCGATTGTATCCTAGGATGCAAAGCTTCGGATACAAACATGTAGTCAATTGTTGAGGATGAATCCGCACGATGCCAAAGGCATTTCTCTAGGCTTGGAAGGCAGAGTCGACCACTGCAACAAAATAATCGAAGACAAGCTTGAAAAGGATGGCTGCCGCAACTGCTGGATTGTTTTGCCCGGTGAAGCCCTGCTGCAGGTCCGAATCGGCAAGTTCACCTCGACAGAGAAGCCCTGCAAGGACGACTTCTCCCTTTGAGTTGGTTGGGCCAATCACCTCAACACTAAGCCACCTGGATACCATTCTAGGAGTTGGTTGTATTTTCCTCGGAGTGCTGCAGGAAACTGAATAACCAGGGAGAGGGACACCAGTTTGTGCTTGACTACAGCTACCGGAATTGAAGATTTGCCAGATGCCAGCTTTTCGACCAGTCCCAGTGCAGGAGTCCCCCGACGTCCTCCCTCTTGTCCCCACGACTGAGGCTCAGGAACAGCGAGATCTGCAGCAACTGCCAGGAACAGACGTCTTCAGCTTAATGTTTTTCTTCATTGTAAGGTACTGTGAAAACCTAACCGAGAGCACGTACTCACTGCGAAAGTGTGTGAAACTTTTGCAACTTGTAGGCCTAGTCAGCTTGTGACCCAACATACGAGTCTTTTACTAACTACTTCTGAAAACTTTGGCAAAGACTTTTCTGTTTAACTACTGCTTTATCCTATACAAGACTTTAGCCTAACCTATTGCATTGAATTGACACCTCTGGTGAAAGTATTTGCACTGTCTAAGAATAACTAACCTTTTTATTAACCTGTTCCTTTTTGCTCCTACTTCAAATGCTCTGAATGTCATTTTGCTCGGTTGTAGGTCAACTGGTCGAATCTAAATGGTCGACAGGACAAATGGTCGACACCAAAAGGTCGATAGGTCAAATGATCGAATTATTTTTTGTTTTTTTCACTTTTTTTTTTTTTGGGGGGAGTCCCTCCAACCGCCTTTTTTTTGCTAAAAACCCCTTTTTATTACTAAACGAAAACCTAAAAAAATATATGTAACTAAAAAAAAAAAAAAAAAATTCGACCATTTGACTAGACACCATTTTGCTCCTCCTTCAAAGTAGTTTAAATGCCTCAAACTGATAGTTTAAAGTACTGGAGTATATTTCTGTGTGATATAGATTGCCTCCTAGTGAATGTTTTATAACTAAGAAATAAATTAATAAGTTTTCCCAAGAAACCTTGAGTTTAAGAGTTTATTTGAATACTTGTGATTGTAGACCTCTGTGTAACCTCCTTACAGCTCACATTCCCCTATTGAGATAAGCCTGGCTGCTCAGCAACACTACCAAAACTGTGTAGTACAGACTTGTACCAAAGGTTGGTTTGTTTACACTTGTAGTCCTATTTGTGTCTAGTGGTCCCCAAGAGAACTGCATACAAACTTTGCCGAACAATATGATGGAAAGTAATCTACTTGGTGGCATCAACAGTCAAGGCGGCCAGTGCCCTTGCTATCCTGGCCAGATATGACGGGGAACTGTGGTATAAAATGGCCCCGTTGCTCGACTTCCTACCCAACGGCAAGTAGGTCGAAGCTCTTTCCATCCTCCAGGAGTGGGAGGTGGCATCGGTCAATGCCATCATGGCAGCCCTGGACATCGCAGACACTGGGTTCTGACCGATGGGCAACAGTGTCTGCTTCCATTGTTGTGGCTGGCTGAAAGCCACCAACTTTCGTCAGGAAGTCCAGACACGCGTTCTTGACATGCCCTTTGGGGACAACCTTTTTGGGAAGGCAGTCGATAAGTCGTTGCAGGCCATTAAGATGGACACTGAAGACAGCCTGTGCCTTGGGCACTCTTGAACACCGCCTGTCCTTTCGTGCCTCTGGCGAAAAGTCTAGCAGATAGTTGAAAGTTTTCGGTGGAGGGTCCTCTTCATACCGTCAACCCTCCTGATCCACGACCCAGAGGCCTACAGGGGCCGTGCCAAGCCTTTCATTGGAGGTGGCCGAAGTCGTTGCTCCCAAGGCAGCACGCAGGCCACGAAGCAAGATTGACCCAGGTCGTCTGGTCTCCACCCATGCACCCTGGTGGGAAGCTGTCTGGCAGGCTTCATCAGCAAGTGGTAGAAGATCTCCACCGACCGATGGGTGCTGGAAACTCTCGCCCACGGGACACACCCTAGAGTTCGAGCATAAGTGTCTGCCTAGGCCTCCGTTGGCCCGGCAGGAGAGGCACATTCCTTAGCTCCTGCAGGAAGTAAGGGCCTTGATGAGAAAAGGGGGCGATAGAGCTGGTTCCAAAGCAACTCCGTGGCTCTGGAGTCTACTCCAGATACTTCTTGGTAACGAAGACGACTTGGGGCTGGAGGCCCATTCTATACCTGCAGCGTCTCAACAAATGCCTCCAGTCACAAAAATTCAGGATGGTCACGTTGCAGCACATGCTTGGCCAACTGGAGGAAGGAGACTTCTTGGCGTTGCTGGATCTGGAGGACGCATACTTGCACGTCCCCATCCACGAGAAGCATCAGAAGTTCCTGCACTTCGTAGTACAGGGAAGGCACAAACAATTCAAGGCCCTCTCCTTTTGTCTGAAGTCGGTGCACAGGGTAGTGCCTGGCACCAGTGGCGGCCCATCTGCATCTACAAGCGATACATGTGTACCCGTACCTCGACGACTGGCTCATCCAAGCCAAGTCAAGTAGCCATCGAACACACAGAGGGGAATGTCTGGCTACTGACGGATCTGTGGTTCTGTTAACTATCCAAAGTACTGCTTGATACCATTGCAGAACGCCCTGTTCCTTGGGGCCATTCCCAACACGGACTCCTGCCTGGCAGCACCTTCAGAAAAGTGGATAGCCGCCATGCTGGGCAAGGTGCTACGACTGTTTGCACTGAAGATCGCCACAGTGTGGACCATCAAGTCCCTGCTTGGCATGATGCCGTTGTGCATTTACCTGATCCGGCTCTGCAGGTTGCGGATGTGACCCCTTCAGGAATTCCTGGACGCTCGGTGGATCCACGTGTCCAGGAGCTTCGCAGACCAGATTACTCTCGACGAGGAGTCCATCGAGCGATAAGGTGGTGGAGCATGCGTTCCAACTTCGCCGGGAGGGGCACAGGTTTACAGAGCCCCCCCCTATCAGAAAACTGTCACCACGGATGCTTCCCTGGCGGGATGGGAGCCCACAAAGGACGTCTCTACGCGGTAGGCCTGTGGCTGCTGGAGGAGAGGGATCTCCACATCAATGTCTTGGAGCTGCGGGCAGTGTTCTGGGCCCTCAAGTCATTCCTTCCGTCCTTCAAGGGCAAAGTGGTGAGGGTCTTCACGGACAGTACCACCACAATGTTCTACATCAGGAAGCAGAGGTCCGCAGCACTCTCCAAAAAGGCAAAGGACTTGGGGCACTGGGCTGTCGCCCAAGAGATGTTCCTCATCCCTTTTCACCTGGTAGGAATCAAGAACCACCATCTAGTGGTAACTTCGACAAGATCAAGTGGATTGCCTCTTCCTCAAATGGGGCAAACCCCAGATGGATCTGTGTTTAGGAGAATTCTCAGAAATGTGCCAATTCCCTTCTGCCAGAGACCCATAGCTCTTTTTGCTGGACTTTAGGATTTATTTCTGACCTGGAGTGTAACCTTTTTTACACTCTCGTATTTTTCAGTGATTTTTACAAAATATTGACATTAGATTAAAAAAATGTATTTGTAATCATTAATCCAATCATAACATTTTTTTTTGAATGCATTCAAGGACAAAAGTTACAAATTAACATTTAACAATTTAACAGAGGGAGCTAAGAGGAAGAACAGAAAAGTTAATCAAACGAAATGTGAGCCATCAGAGCCAGTGTGATGTATTAGTCTTATGACAACCTCTTACAGCCCCCTGTTTTCTGTACTTTCAATCAGTTTCTTCTGGTTAGTATTCATTTGCCTGTGGCAATCCATAACCTCTTCTTTACCAGATCTATTTAATTTTAAGCGCATCGCCTGCACTCTGTGAATAATGATCATGATTAATTCCAGCCCTCAGAAGAACCTGGCCTACTGCTATTGTTAAGGCTATGTTGTGCCCCGAGATCAACAGGTTCCAAACAATTTCTGTGAGCAACCAGTCTTCTTTATCCACACATTTGATGAAGTATTTTGCTCTTATATCCCATGTGCTTTTTCAGTACCTGAGTAAATGGCTCAGATTTTGATTGGCTGGATTTGCACAGATATTACACCACTTAATTGCATTTTGCCTTTGACCTCTAATGTTCAGTATTTCTCCTGTATGGCTAATATTTAGGCAAACCCTTAGGAATGTATTTCTGGATTCCCAGTCTGGACATTTCATTAGGTAGTTTGGCAGTTGACCTAATTTCTTGCCACTACTAAGAAGCTGTTCCAGGGTTTAATTTTTCGTATTTTCTTGACCGTTATGATCCAATCCCTAGTTTCAATATCTTTCTTCACTTTCAGAGGGTTGGTAATCAGAACCTCGATGGTGGTGTCTGCCTACTTCAGAACTCTCGAAGCCTTTTGTTCCAGTTATGTTAATTTTTGATTAATGAGTTTGTAGGTAAAGGTTAATATCTTCATACAGTGAGTTTTTTTGGGGGGCTCTATTAGCCTATACAGGGAAAGTAGCCTCCATTCTGCTAGTGTCTCCAGTGATTTGAGGCCCAGTTCCAACCTAAGGGTTGACATGGGGAGGCTTGATGGCAAGCCTAGAGACCTCTTCCAGATCTGTCCTTCCATCTTTTTCCAGTCTGTTTCCTAGAGTACTGGTTTAGCCTCCAGGCCATACAGAATCACTGGCGCTATTTTTGCAACGTAAAATGTCAATAGGGGTTTGATAGAGAATTTGCAGAGTTTGTACAGGATCTTCTTCATCTGCGCCACTATTCTCTCTATTTTCAACCCCATTTCCTGTTCCATTTTGCAGATTGATGGAGAGACGTAAACTACAAAGCCCAAGTATACTGCCTCTTCCACTCTTGGGATAGTTTCACCTTCTAGTACCTATGTGTTTGTCTGGATGTTTATATACTATGATCTTCGATTTCTTAGGGTTAATTAATAGGCCATTTAGTTTGGCATATTCATTCAGTCCGTTCAGTTGATGTTGCAGACCCACTGCAGTCTTGTCTACCAAGACGATATCGTCTGCGTAGGTGAGCCAGTTTACCTTGGTTGCATTAAGCCCTGGACTCGCCACCACCCAGGACTGCAGGAAAGGACCCAAGTCTGCCAAATATAGGTTAAAGAAAAGGGTGCACCCAGACAACCCTGTCTGACTCCTTTCTCTACCTTGATCGGATCAGGTGTCCGGCCTCGTCTAGCCAAACCCTCAATGAGGTGTCTTTATGGAGTTCTGTTAACATAGACAGCAGACCACTTGGTGCACCACAGTCCCTCTCTTATCACACGGTCTAAGGCCCTAGAAAACGCAATTCAGGCTCCATAGATTGGCCCTTCTCCCACGTCTCTTGAATGCTCAGTCAATAGATTCAGTGTCAATCTGTTTAAGGCCATCAACATCCCACCTCCAAAGCCTGCTTGGAACTTTGATAGTATATTTGCTTTCTTATCCCATCCTTCCAGGTCCTTCAGCAAAATCCTCATGAAAATGTTGCTTTCTATATCAAGGAGGACGATTGGTTGGTAGTTCTCCGGTTGCGACCGAGCGCCCCCGTTGTAGAATGGAATTATAATTGCTTGCTTCCATGAGGGAGGAAAGATGTGCTTTGCCAGGATCTCTTTGAATAGGTAACAGAGTAATTTCGCCCAGGTCTTTACGCTGTGTTTTAGGACCTAGTAAGTTAAACCATTGGGACCTGCAGCCTTGGAGTACGATGCTTTTCATATAAGGTCCTCTATTGTCTGTACGTCAAAGGTTAGTTCCCATTTGGTGTTTTCCATCCTGCTTCCCTGAATCTCAAAATTATTTTTTACATTTTTGTGAGGTACTCTGACCAGCTTTTGTCTGAGACCAAATTGCATTTAATGTTTTGTTTTTTTCCAATCTATTAATAATGGACTAAAAGTTTCTGCTACTTTCCTTGCAAAGTGCCTCCAGCATCTGCTTGTTGTCTTGTTGGTGGCGCGTGAGTCTTCTCGAAAGAGAACAATGCTTGTAGGTCCTTGTCAATTTTTGTTGCTCTCCTCGTAGAGTATTCTGATAGAGGTTGAGTTTTCTTAGATGTCTAATTTCCCTCCTATATATTTTTTTTTGGACCAACGTTTCTTCATCAAACGAATGTTGGTAATGTGTGATTATCTGTGACCCTCCTGAACCTGGAGGGTGAACTGACCAGATGAAATTCTTAAAATGTTCAGGGTGACAGTTTTCCTTTTGTTCTCTCGATGTAATTGTCATTTAGTTTCTTCCCCTCTCTTTTGTACTTCACCAGGGTTGCTTTGCCTTTTCTTAGTACCAAGTCATAGGCGTACTTTTCAGCTTGGGTGATGTTGTCTCCCTCCCCCCCCCCCAGATAGTTTCCATGTATGTATTTTTTGCCACAATGCTTTCAGACACAAATATAATCCAGGATGGAGGAGGATTTGCCTCGTGACCACGTAGGGCCTGACAGGTTGTCGCCTGGCACTGCCCCCATTCAGCATATTAAGGCCCCATGAATTCAGGTAATTCACCCATTGTTCCCCATTCTTGCATTTTTTAACCCAACGTGGATTGTTCGTATGATTTTGAACTTGGGTGCACCGAGCGTTTAGATCTCCTGCCAGGATCCTGTAGACACCACCATAATCCAGGGTTATCTTTTCCATTAGTGTTGATAATAAACAATGGAAGGCCTGAAGATTAATCTGGGCAGCATTCCAGTAAACATTCACTACTATGAGCTGCACCCGTCCAAGTGGAAATTGTATGTCAGCTTTACACGCCAGGATACCTTTCTTGTTACATGAATTAACGTAACATCCTTGCATAGTGATATGCAATTCCCAACAAGAGCCCACCCGATGGACCCTTAGCTTTCTGATGTGCTGGTACTGTGAAAATTGTATAGCCCTCTTTCTGTACGGGATGGGTTAACCAGGTCTCTTGAAGGAGAACAATGTCAGTATTGCAAAAAGAGGATATTTCTCATTCTTTTAGTTCTAAAGGTTTTTGGCCCGCGCGTATTCCAGCTTGCCACATTCATTCTATTTTGCCTAAAGATTCTGTGGCCCCAAACCTAATTCTTGAAGCACGTGTGTTAGGATCTCGGGCAGTGCGGCTATCATATTGACTACTGGCTCCCTAGTGAACTCAGAAGAATTTGAGGGTGCAGTGTGGTTCAGTGTTCCTTCATGTCTGGGGGACTTACCAGTTTTGGGAACTTGTTTTTTGTCATTGGCCCTTTTGGCTTCCTCTGGTGCAATAGGGAGGGCCTATAAATGAATTTTCTCCAGTTCTTTTATTTTCTATTGCCTTCCATGCTTTTGTGGATGTGAGTCCCACTTCTGCTAGTTTTGAGTTACTTCTGTTTGGGAATTTCACGTACTCGGTCTCCTTGCCCAAATAGATAAAGGTTGGGAATCCTGTTGAGATAACCCAGAATTGCACCTCTACAGAGGGAATTGTGCAGCAGGATCTTGCTTGTTGCTTTAAGCCACAATTTTGTGATTGCATATTGTAGATATTTTGTGTCCTCCTGTTCCACAGGCAGATTTTTCTCCTGGGGCGCTTTGGGCTTAAAATTCTCCAGCCAGTGCTTCCTGGGTGTACAGTTTGTAGCAATGTTTAGCTCTTCCCGAATTACCATTGTTTTGCCTTGTCCGTTTTTACTTCCACTAATCACAGAGGGCGTAGGTTGCCCCAGCAAAGGTCGTTTCAGGAAGATGGGTGCAATTCTTCTATGTACTTCTTATGCTGAGACATTTACTGTCTTTGGTATAGCCTTGGGCCCCTTCTTCATGAAAATTGGCGCCCATGGTGGACCCTTTTGCTAAAGGGCTCCTCTTCATATAGTCCTTATCTCCCTTCTTCTCTCTTTTGTTTAGAAGGCCTGAGAGATTGTTAATCTCCGTCCCCTGGTGTTGTAAATCTTCAATATGTATTATTTGAGGTTCTGTGTGTTGGCCCACACTTGCACTGGCTATTTCAGTCTGCTCGGGGTCCTGTCGGCCTTGTGTCGGATCCGCAGCTTTTATCCTGAGATTTTTATTACCTACAATGATTTTTGGGGGCAGTTCTACACTTATTTCACTTTTTGCCCCTTCAGTTGCTGGGTGAGTCTCTTGTTCTTCTTGGTCTATATCCTGTAGTTCTTCCTCTGGTGTGTTTGGCCCTAATGTGGTGTTTTCTGTCTCTTCACCGGGGCTTGTTTTTTTCTTCTTGTTTGCTATGTTTTTTTGTTTTTTTCTATGGGCAATTGGGAAGGCAGTAGTTAATTTCCTTTTTACTTCTCTTTTCTTAGATTTCCTTCTGCCCTTAGAGTGCTGCTTGCCTGACTCAGTCCATTCTGGTGTACATACCTTCTGTATCTGAATCAGAATGTCTGGGCCTGCTTGTTGATACTCAACTAATCCGTCTTCCTCTTCTACTAAATGTGCTAGCCTTCTGAATTCCTCTAGTACCGATTCAGAGAGAGGTCCATTTCTTTTGACTTTGGAGTCTGACAAACTCCATAGGCATCATCTTTTTACATTGTCTCACAACACCTTCAGTGCAGTGACACAGGGCAGTCTTATATTTCCCAAAGGTTTAAATACCTTCTCTTGTTGAAACTGTTTCCAAGTGCAGTGCAGTGAAGTGAAATTTACTTTACTTACATTTTGTAACTTTCTATACCCAGCACACACTATTTTACAATATGGTGCTGGAGGGGTTACTTAGTATCCCCCTTGTCTAGTTTCTCAGGTAACATTTTTATGTGACCCTTTATACAATGAATGGCTGGTGATAGTGGTTTACTTTTTCCTACCATTGTGTGTTTTTACCGTGGCCTGCAATTGCAGCTGCAGTAAAACACCCATGGGTGCCCATTTTGTCAAAATTACCCTGGTCTTCTGTTTTTACCATTTCTTGTTGAAAAGGTCCTTCTTGAGATTTACTTCACTCGACAAACCATGTTTGGTCCCTTTGTTCGTTTGTCTTTGGTGCGATTCACTGGTGAAGCCTGTCTCTGTTAGGGCAGGAAGTGAGGGAGGTGCCGAACCCCCTGTGCTTAATCCCCTTGGTTACAGGAATACACCCAAAGGTTATTGGTCGGCTGGCTGTCCTCTGAGGACAGGCACCCTGCTGTGTGATTGACAGCTAGGCTGCAAATGAATGGGAGAAACCTGCAACAAAGGCAAGGCTTTTTGCTTGGAAGGCTGAGTCGACTACTGGACAAAGGAATCCGAAGAAGAACTTGGATCAGACCCTTCCTGCAACTCCTGGACTGTTGGTTTGCCTGGTGAATCCCTGCTGCATTGCTGAAACTCCAAATTCGCCTCGACTAGAGAAGTCCTCCAATGGATGACTTCTCCCCTTGGGTTGGTGGGACCAATCAACCCCAAAGCGAACTTGTCTGGATGTCCTCTCGGAGCTGGCTGTACTTATAGTGCTACTGTAGGAACCGATTGCCAGAAAGAGGACCACCAGATCGAGTGCATCGTTTGTAAGTCAGACCCGAGCTTCAGGAAGATCCTCTGGACTCCCATGAAGCAGGACTGACCAAGCTTGAGCCACCTCAAGAGTGCTGGACCCCAGATGTGAGGAAAGTCCATAGTGGTATCCGAGAAATGAAGTGGTTCTGTTTGCGAAAGATGGGAGGAGCTGAAACCGCGAAGTGCAGCTGATCTGAAGTTTGCCCATTGCTGTAGCCGACCTTCCATTTGTAGTGCAGGAGTCCCCAGACAAATCTTCCTCTTTGTCCCCACAACTATGGCCCAGGAACAGGATCTGCAGACCTGAACAGGAAAAGAAACCAACTGGAACCAATTTCTTCTTAACCAAAGGTACTGTAAAACTTAGGACTTACCTCTTGTCGTGTAGCCTTGCTAGTTCTCATTTGACAATACACAATAATTGGACCACTGGGATAGGGAATAGCCAAATCAACACATATATATCTTTTTTACATATACCAATAAATGCCACATAATAGATTCCAAGATCTTTTATTATCATATCAAAATATAAAATTCAATTGCTTAAAACAAATAAACACAGAATAATTCTTTTAATATTCAACTCGTACTGATTCACTCCTACCATTCATTCACTCTTAGTATCCAAAACAAACAAATCGCACAAATCTTCCTGACCCAATTGGCCAGCAATCTTCTTGCACTTATAAAGAAATGCCCTCCACCAAATGGTCTGATGGTACTGTCTGTGTACTCCTAGTCACACATATTGGTCTACACGTGTTTCGGTTGTCTATAAGGACGTCGTACATCTCCGCCCACTTATTAGTGCAACCTTCGTCGGGACCAAATTAGGGAGATTATGTATCTCCATTTGAAACAAGTAGGCAGAGTTACACCGCCTAAAAGATAATACACAGTATCAAGATCTAGAAACATATTGTACAGATATTCAACACAGCAAATATAACAAATCCATGGCCATTCCCTCTTATTTGATTAATCACTCTCATTGTGAAGTAATGATTCTCCAGCATGGGGTCTGGCATGGATTCACATGCTCATGAATATTCCCCGTCGTCAGGCTGGGAATCCTCGGTAAAGAAAAAACCAGTATCAGTTTCGTTTCTGATCTGTCTTTCGTAGTAATAACCAATCACTGGTCTCTGCGTCATACTGACCACAGCCAATGACTGCCCTCTACCTAAGCACCGCCTCTGGCAGCCATCTTCAGATTTTTACCGCACGTTCATGTGTTGGGATCCTCGTGCTATTGCTCTCGAGCGTTAGTGCTATTTTTTCGCGCTTTTTCACAAAAACTTCGATTCTTTCGGTCAAAAGAGCCTCAAGCTCCACCGATCCTACATCCGATCAACGGGGACCCGTGTCGGATTCATCTGTGCCCCTCAAGGGTGAAGATTTCGTCGAGCTACACTTCGGAGGACTCCAGAAGCTTCTCAGGCCCGGTCTCGGAGATGGCCCAGGAGAAGGGAAGCTCGACGCCCGGAAAACTGTTCAGGGCCTGCCCTGGATGCCAGCTGCAGAACGTCTTCAAGGAGGACGAACACTCTTTCTGCCTTTACTGCCTTCATGGGGACAAGACGCACGTGGAGAAGGACTGTGCGTTTTGCGGCAACATGTCGGAACGGACCATGAAGGACCGCCATCAACGTCTCGCCAGCTGGCTGGAGGGTAAGAGCCCGTCTGGCGAGAAGAAGAAGAAATCTGAGCGGTCTTCTAAGACCTTTGAGGGCGCCCCGGCGACGGGGGCCCAACATAAGGCCAAGCACCGCGAGTCCGCTGGCACCGGGAGCGCCGAACGGTCGGGCTCTACGGGCGCCAGGCAGGGCGCACCCTCCCCGGCACCATCAACCACGAGCCAACGCTCTGGGTCGGGTAAGAGGAAGGCCGAGCACCCGGCGAAGCTCCTGGAGAGACCCCGGTCGAGCTCTAAGGCAGAGGAGGAGCGTGGCAGTGCCCCCTCCCTCAAGGATAAGGCGGTGAGCGCACCTAAGGTGGTGAAGGCCTTGATCCATTCGACCAAGCCCTCTATCGAAACGGTCGCGGCGGCCCTGGCCCAGCCTGTGGAGGCTGCACCAGTGGTGGCGGCCTCGGGGCCCAGAATCTCCCTGCCTCCTCGGAGGGAGTCTTCTTTCGTGCCCATCGATAGGACCCCCGTGAAACCCTCCGTGGGGAAGAAGGGGGGGCAGGGCGTCGTCGTAGATTCGGCCTCAACCTCAGAAGAGGAACTGATCGAGGTCTTAAGCCACGGCCTAGGCGTGGAACAAGACCAGCCCGTCGGAATGGGCCCCGACGCAGGTGACGACGACGACATCGTCGAGGATACCGACGGGGCCCCTGCTCGCCCGTCGGATTCCCCTCTGCCAGCGCCGCAAGACAACTCAGCGGCCATTTTGTTGGCTATACAGTCCTTATGCTCCGAGATAAGGACGAGACTACCGTTACCGACGGAGGAACCTCTCCCGTCGGGGGATCCAGAACCGGGACCTTCTGGTGTTCCCCCTACCAAGAAAAGAAGGATCCATCCACCGCCTCCTTTTCAACCGTCGCGCCCCGTCCAGCCCTCCTCCCCGTCCACCCGAGGGGATGATACGGGGACTGACACGGCAGCGACGGGTACGGACGACGAGGCATACGACGAGGATTTTCCGTCGTCGCCTCCCACCAGGGCTTCTCCGCCCGACGAGATTGGATCGTTCCACTCAATGATCGCCAGGGCATCCGAGCTTTTCCAACTCTGCCCTGAGGAGAAGAAAAAGGAAGGCTTCCTTTACCAACGGCGCGAGACCAAGAGGAAGACGGTCCTCGCAGTGCCTCTGTTGGACGACATTTGGGATGAGGGCCTTTCCCTCCTCAAGAACCCTTCCACGACGCCAGCGAAAAGAGACCGGTACGAGAAAAAGTACCGGGTCCCGGACTCGGCCCCCCTATGCCTCCGGGCGCAGCCTACCCCGGACTCCGTCGTCTCCGCGGCAGCCAGGAAGAAAGCGGGGGGGGGTGCGGCCTCCACGTCGACTTCCCCGCCGGACGGCGAGGGAAAGAAATTGGATGCCATGGGACGCAGAGTCATCTCGTCGGCGGCGACGACGATTAAAGCGGCCAACGCCTTGGCTATCGTGGCCCGCTACGACAGGGAACTCTGGTACAAGATAGCTCCCCTGCTGGATTTTCTGCCGGACGACAAGAGGGCGGAGGCCCTTGAGATCCTGCAGGAAGGTGAGGTGGCCTCGGACCACGCCATCACCGTGGCGACGGACATCGCCGACACTGGGTTCCGCCAGATGGGCAACGGCGTTTGCCTTCGACGTCGCGGATGGCTCAAGGCTACGGACTTTCGGCAGGACGTCCAGACCAGGGTCCTGGACATGCCCTTCGACGGGAACAACCTGTTTGGGAAGACAGTGGACGATTCCCTTCAGGCCATCAAGGCGGATACTGAGACGGCCCGGGCCCTTGGAGTACTGCAGCAACGGCGGACGCCCTTTCGGAGCGGCGGAGGCAAGGGCGCCTCCAAAGGTTCCGGCGGCGGTTTCGCTTCCTACCGTCAAGCGGCCCGCTCGTCGTCGCAAGCGGCCTACAGAGGACGAGGCAAGTCTGGCGGACCCCGCCGTCGTCGCCAAGGAGGCCAAGGCGGCAAGGCCGCGTCCAAGCAGGATTGAACCGGCCGTGGGGTCGGGCCCCCACCGAAGCACCCCGGTGGGAGGCCGGCTGGCGGGCTTCGTCAGCGTGTGGGAGTCCATCTCCACCGACCGTTGGGTGCTGGACGCCCTGGCCCGGGGCCACGCGCTCGAGTTTCAAAGAAGGTGCCCGCGCGTCCCCCCCGTGGCCAGGAAAGAACTTCACGTCCCTCAACTTCTCCTGGAGGTAAAGGCGATGCTCAGAAAGGGCGCCATCGAACTCGTCCCAAAGAGGCTTCGGGGCTCCGGAGTCTACTCGCGTTACTTCCTCGTGAAGAAGAAGACGGGAGGATGGCGCCCCATCCTGGACCTGCGACGCCTGAACAAGTTCATCAAGGCGCAGAAGTTCCGGATGGTCACCCTCCAGCACGTCCTGGGTCAGCTGGAGGAAGGAGACTTCCTATCGTCGTTGGATTTGGAGGATGCCTACTTCCACATTCCCATCCTAAAGGGGCACCGAAAATTCCTCAGATTCGTGGTCCAAGGGCGTCATTACCAGTTCAAAGCCCTTCCCTTCGGACTGCGGTCGGCACCCAGGGTTTTCACCAAGTGCCTCGCACCGGTGGCGGCGCAGCTGCGCCGCGAGGGGATTCACGTCTACCCCTACCTGGACGACTGGCTCATCCGCGCCAAGACGAGGGAGCTCGCCGTGGTCCACACGGCAAGGACCGTCCAACTCCTCACGGACCTGGGATTCTCCGTGAACTACGCCAAATCCCACCTGGTGCCCGCGCAAGTCGCACTGTTTCTGGGAGCGAGGCTCGACACAGTGTCCCTTCTGGCCTCCCCGTCGGAGGAGAGGACCAGGACCATCTTGGGCAAGGTGCAACGGATGTTGGTGGCCGACGCGGCCAAGGTGAGGTCCATCAAGTCCCTCCTCGGGATGATGTCTTCCTGCATCTACCTCATTCCCATGTGCAGGCTCCGGATGCGCCCGTTGCAAGAGTTCCTGGATGCGCGCTGGATCCAGACGACGGGCAGCTTCGAGGAAAGGATCAAGCTCGACGAGAGTTTCCGACGAGCGATACGGTGGTGGGGCACCCGCGCGCATCTGACGGCGGGCATGGACTTCCAGACCCCAGCCCACCAGGTGACTGTGACCACGGATGCCTCCCTAGAAGGGTGGGGAGCGCACACCGAAAATCTGCACGCAAGGGGACTCTGGCTCCCGACGGAGAAGTCCCTGCATATCAACGTCCTGGAGCTCCGTGCAGTGTTTTGGGCCCTCAGGTCCTTCCTTCCGTCCCTCAAGGGCAAGGTGGTGAGGATCTTCACCGACAACACCACCACCATGTTTTACATCAGGAAACAGGGCGGAACCAGGTCCCCAGCGCTGTCCAAGGAGGCGCAGGACCTGTGGCATTGGGCCGTCGCCCAAGGGATTCTTCTGGTGCCGTTTCATCTGGCAGGGATAAAAAACACCATCGCCGACTCACTCAGCAGGGAGCTGCGCTCGTGCCACGAGTGGGAACTACGGCAGGATCTGGTGGATCGCCTCTTCCGACGGTGGGGCACACCCCAGATCGACCTGTTCGCGACGGCGACGAACACCAAGTGCCGGGGGTTCGCCAGCAGGTTTCCCCAGACGAGGAGCATGGGCGATGCTTTCTCGTTCCCCTGGGAGGGCCTGTTCCTCTACGCGTTCCCTCCCTTGCCTCTGCTAATCCGGCTCGTCAACCAGCTCAAGAGGTCACGGTGCAGGATGATCCTCGTCGCACCTGCGTGGCCGAGGCAGATATGGTTCCCGGACCTTCTGGACTTGTCGGCGTCCCCGCCAATCAAGCTGCCGGCGGACGCGGATCTACTCTCCAGGGAAGGAGGCGCCATCCTCCACCACGACCCGAAGTCGCTGAACTTGCAGGCCTGGCTCCTGCAGCGCTAGAGTTTGGAGGATACGTCATACCGGCCGATTGCAGAGAGGTTCTTGCAAAGGCCAGGGCGTCCTCGACTCTTAAATGCTACGGACACAAATGGAAGAGGTTCTCTGTCTGGTGCCACGCACAGAAGATTAACCCTCTACGGATTACGGCTCCCCAAGTGCTGCCGTACCTGCTGACGCTGGCCAAAGCTGGTCTGGCACACGCGTCCATCAAGATTCATCTTGCTGCGATCTCCCGATACACCAGAACCACGGGCCGGACGTCCTTGTGGTCTCATCGTCTGGTGAAAGAGTTCATGAAGGGACTGTTCAGATCGTTCCCGCCGGTGAAGGCTCCGGCCCCGGCGTGGGAGCTCAACGTGGTGCTGACCAAACTCATGGGACCTCCGTTCGAGCCTCTGCACTCGGCCCCGTTGAAGTTTCTATCGTGGAAAACAGCTTTTCTCGTGGCCATCACCTCCGCACGACGAGTGGGAGAGATCCAGGCCCTTTCCTGCAAGGCCCCGTACTTGACTTTCCACGACACGAGGGTAGTGCTCAGGACGCACCCCTCCTTCATGCCCAAGGTACCGTCGGACTTTCATCTCAACGAACCCTTGGTGTTACCTGTGTTCTTCCCGTCGCCTTCGTCGCCGGCTGAGAGGACTTTGCACTCGCTGGATGTAGCTAGAGCGCTGAAGTTCTACGTGGACCGCACGAAAGGTTTTCGGAAGACGTCACAACTCTTTGTGAACTTTGGACCTGTCAATCAGGGGAAGGCTCTCTCGAAGGCTTCCATCTCCAGATGGCTCTCCGGCTGTATCATGTACTGTCACCGGTTGGCAAACCGACCGCTGCCTGGCCGTCCGAGAGCCCATTCCACCAGAGCGATCGCAGCTACCACGGCGTTCCTATCTGGTGTGCCCCTGCTGGACATATGCAGGGCTGCTACGTGGAGGTCGACGCACACCTTCACGAAATTCTACTGCGTCGACCGGGATTCCAGGGAGGAGTCCAGGGTCGGCCAAGCAGTGCTGCGCAACCTGTTCGCCTGAGGTGAGCCTGGTGAGGAGGTAAGATGCTTAATGTTGAGTTGATGTGATGCTTAATGTTGAGCCTTTGCCACCTCCCGTGGTTGTGCATGTGTGTACTGCTATGTATTCTTTATTCATGAGCATGTGAATCCATGCCAGACCCCATGCTGGAGAAGGAACAAGTTACTTACCTGTAACTGTTCTCCAGCATGGGTCTGGCATGGATTCACATGCGAACCCTCCCGCCTACCCCTCTGCGGCTCTTCACTTGGTCATACTGCCACTTCACGTGCTTCCAAATCTGAAGATGGCTGCCAGAGGCGGTGCTTAGGTAGAGGGCAGTCATTGGCTGTGGTCAGTATGACGCAGAGACCAGTGATTGGTTATTACTACGAAAGACAGATCAGAAACGAAACTGATACTGGTTTTTTCTTTACCGAGGATTCCCAGCCTGACGACGGGGAATATTCATGAGCATGTGAATCCATGCCAGACCCATGCTGGAGAACAACAGTTACAGGTAAGTAACTTGTTCCTTCTAAATAGTAATCATTGGGTCAACGTGTTTCTAGTGATAATTCATAACACTGTAACCACGTTGTTTTATGGAAAAATCCTATTCACATCCCTACATGATAGTCAACACCATCTGACCCCACCAAGAATGCAAAAAAACTGCAAGATCTGCAGCTATAATTTCTTTTTCAGTATTAGTGTTCTACAGTTTAGCACTATACTTAAATGTCAAAAGCACTTTTGATGAATCCTCAAAACATATCCTTTCCTTCTTCAAGGGAGGATCTTCAATCTCCAGGCTATATCTTGTATGAATAGATCCTCAGATGATTCAGATCCACTTCCTATAATAGGAAAACTATATCAGAATATTAGGATGTTCCTAGGGCCTAGGAGATTCACCCTCTACTAGATGTGCTAACATACTTACATCTCCATATGCTATTTTCAAATTTCATTTTTAGAATTTTTGGATTTCCCAGAGTAATTATTCCAATAACCTTTTCTGTATTAGTGAATCTCTGCAATGAATCAAAAATGAGAAGGAAAAGATCGATCATTTTGTCATCCACTTGGCCCATCCTATTATTCATCTCTCCTCCCCTAGGCTCTTCTTGTTTCTATAATGGTAGATGGAATTTACCTTAACCTCCACCCCCAATCTCTATTCCTTTTTTTCGAGTTCAAAACTCAATCTCCCTATTTAGATCCATGCCGGGTTTGTCATCTGGCACTCTGTTGTAAAATTCCGCTCCCCCAGGGCCAAGACACTTATCATATCTATGGACTCGGTTTCTATACCCAGGTCCGTTTAGTACAAAGCATTAACCCATATGCCCTTACTCGCGCTCCTTCTCATATATCAAATGTATATATAAGCCGTGTAACCACATTAGAACCCATCCGATGTTACCTTCTTGTTCACAATTAGATATTCCATTCGAAAAAACCGCCCTCGCGGTCAAGCAATATTCACATCTTGCTTGTGTTTACCTTACCGTTTGGTTTATATTTTCTCCAGGCTAACTCGCGTACTGAACTTCCGGCGTGATTCCAATAGCAGCCGTGAATCGCTAACATGTCCGTTTTAACCCAAAGATCATGGGTATAGAAAGCGGGCTCTACTATAGGTCACCTCTCCATATCTAATAAAGCTAAAGCAAGGACTATTCTTGTCCCGTATCTCGCATTAGGCACAAAAAAAGGGCAAGGAATAAGTTTCACACTAGATCCTTTTACAACTCGCCACATCTAGGGCGTGATGTGCACAATGAGGGGATGCATTTTGTAATCCCGCTCCAATTAATCTCAAGACAAGGTCATCTCTAATAAAACCAGTCTGTCTTGATTAGAATTGCAATGGTTTCACCCCCATTCACATGCCATGAACCGAACGTGGGTATTTCAATAAATGTATGTTTCATCCACATATGTCACAAATGTGGATAATCATGGGGTATTATACAGCTAGTCACGATGAATAACCTATGGGTAAAGTATAGACAAACGAAATACAGGGCCCCCTTTGTGACTTTGGATATTGAGAACCACAGGGAAATCAGTGAGTGATTAGCGCATTCCACTCTACGGAAATATTTAATCCATATTTCACTGTATCCAAACGGTATATCCAACGTGTTCTATTTTATGTAACACTGTTCCTATATCTCCGCCTCTCTTGTGCAATTTGACACTCTGCAGAACAAACCATTTAAGATCTGTATCATTATGATGGTTTTGGATGAAGTGCTCAACTAGAGCCTTATCGGCTACTCTGCCACTACGGTGTTCACCGATACGCTGTCTAACCTCTCTCGTCGTTTTACCTACTTACATTAAATTACAGGGACATCTGATGATATAGATGACGTTTTTAGTTTGACAGTTAGTATAAGAGTTCAATTTCCATTTTATGGTACCATGATTAAACTCATAGCGTTTTTCTGTCAATGGACAAGATAGTCCCACATTTGTGGTGACGCACTATGGGTGGTAGACCCCACTGAATAAGTACCCACAGTGGTGACCCACTGTGGGTGGTAGACCCCACTGAATAAGTACAGTTTGTTCAAAGTTAATATCTGTGTAAGTGTGTACCAATCTTTGCTTTAAGTTCTGATTTTTCTTAAAGGCAATTTTTTTTTTTTTTTTTTTAACAAACTCCCTGGTTGTTTTATTAGGTCCCAATTCCAGTTCTCAATCTTTTTAATTTCATTGATTACTGGATTAAATGTGGTGACACAAACTAACCTTTCCTGTTTGTTTTTTCTCGTGGTTGCAAGCATTGTTCTCTATTTTTTTTATTTATAAGTGCAAAGAAGATAGTTTTTTTGCTGACCAATTGGGTCAGGAAGATTTTTGCGATTTGTTTGTTTTGGATACTAAGAGTGAATGAATGGTAGGAGTGAATCCGTATGAGTTGAATATTAAAATAATTAATCTGTGTTTATTTGTTTTAAGCAAATTAATTTCATATTTTGATATGATGAAAGATTTTGGAATCTAATATGTGGCATTTATGGTATACGTAAAAAGATAAATGTGTTTATTTGGCTACTGCCTATCCCAGTGGTCCAATTATTGTGTATTGTTATATATTGAACCTGGAGGACCAGGGATTAAGACCAGGCACCCCTTTTTGTTTTGAAAAATAGTTCTCATTTGAGACTTGTCTTGGTTGCTTTGCAGCGTTGTTTGAAGCTTTGCCCTCACAAACCTCCCAGCTTGTGGCCCTACAGTGATTCAATTTTTATACAAAAACTTCTAAAACATTGTGCAAGACTTTTTACCTACCTGCAAGAAGAATTTCAGCTCATCTAGACTTTGGCTCAACTAACATTGACTGTTCTGGCTCCCTGAAAGACCCTTCTTACCTCTGACTTTGTGCTTTACTTTCCCCCCCCCAGGAAAGGATTAATTTACTTTGCATTGGAGGGTACAGAAAGTACTTACCTGCTTAAGAATATTTGTTAACTATTGTTTCATTCCCTCAACTTTTTCTTTTGACACTAATCTCAGTTTTGCTCTATATGTACCTGTGATAAATATCTAGGACACTGTGGACATTAATATGTCACCTCAGGGTGTAGGAAGAATGTGTGCCATCCCAAAAGGGTATTTGCTGATTTAGAGAAGCAAAGTGTGTATTGCATTTTGAAGTATAGTTTTGTTTCATCTGTATTGCCATCTCTAAAGAAGGCTTAGTCAAATAACTTTTGAATACATTAATAATTGTTAATCAAATAGTCAATGTAAGTGTTTATTTGGATACTTGTCACTGTGAATTTCAGTTTAATAACCCTACAGCTTGAGATAAGCCTGGCTGCTCAGTCACTCTAACAACTTCTGTTGTAAATGCTTATACCAAAGGTTCGGTTAACTATTGCCAAGAGGTAAAGGCTGGTGCAGTCTTCCACAGGGTACTGCATACATTCTTGCCTAACCATCTGTTTGCAACGGCGACGAATTCCAAATGCCACAGATTCGCCAGCAGGTTCCACCAGCCGAGGAGCATGGGGGATGTCTTCCTTCCAGTGGGGAGGCCTGTTCCTGTACGCGTTCCCTCCTGCTGCGATTCATCAATCAACTCAAATGGTGCTGATGCAGGATGAGCCTCGTCGGCATGGCCGAGGCAGATTTGGTACATGGATCTTGTCAGCCCGTCAACGTCGCTCCCGGTAAAGCTGCCAGTGGTCGCAGATCTGCTTGCCAGAGGAGGTGCAATCCTACATCACGATGCAGGATTGCTGAACCTGAAAGCTTGGCTCCTGCAGCCTTAATGTTCGAAGGGGACGAGCTACTGGCAGACAGCTGGGAGTTCCTTGCCAGGGCCAGAGTGTCATAGACTCTGAAGTGCTACGGGCACAAGTGGAAACGTTTTGCGACGTGGTGCTGGATGTAGAAGATTAATCCTCTGCGGGTCATGGCCCCACAGATTCTTCCATACTTGTTGTCCTTGGCCAAGGCGTGCCTGCCGCTCGCCTCTATCATGGTCTATCTGCCAGCTATCTCATGCTACACAGGTCTCCAGGACTGTCTTCTATTTGGTCCCACCAAGGAGTTCTTTAAAGGAATGTTTCGATTGTCCCCGCCGGTGAAGACACTGGCCCTCAACGTGGTACTAACTAGGCTCATGTGGAGGGGGCCCCTTCGAGTCTATGTATCAGGCCTCTGTCAAGTTCCTTTTTCGCGGAAACTGCTTAACTCGTGGACATCACCTCTGCCAGGAGGGTATGTGAGATCCAGGCCCTATCCTGCAAACACTTAGTTGACTTAACACGACACAAGGGTGATGCTGGGGATGCACCCCTCTTTCATGCCAATGGTTGTCACAATCCCACCTCAACAAGCCTTTGGTGTTGCCTATGTGCTTTCCAAAACCTTTGTCGCTGGCTGAGAGGGCCTTGCACTCACTGGATGTGGCTCGTGCTCTGAAGTTCCATGTGGCACGCACAAAGAGTTTCAGCAAAACGTCTCAATTATTCGTGGACTTTGGTCTTGTGAACCATGGGATGGCCATGTGCAAGGCTTCCATCTCCAGGTGGCACTCCGGCTGTATTACATACTGTCACCGGTTGGCAAACCAACTGCTGCCCGGCCGTCCAAAAGCCCATTCCACTAGAGTGATTGCTGCACCGACAGCGTTCCTGTCTGGTGTGCCCCTGCTGGACATGTGCAGGGCTGCTATGTGGAGGTCCGTGCACACCTTCACAAGATTGTGTCGACAGCGATTCCAGGGAGGAGTCCAGGGTCGGTCAAGCAGTGCTATGCTTCCGGTTTGCTTGAAGTTGAGCCTGTTCCCTGTGGTATAAGAGTGATTGCTTCTGTTGAGCCTTGTCACCTCCCATGGTTGTGTAATGTTGTACTGCTATGTTTTCTTTACTCATTAGCATATGAATACATGCTAGACCCCATGCTGGAGAAGGAACATGTTACTTACCTGTAACCTTTGCTCTCCAGCATGGGTCTGGCATGGATTAACATGTGAACTCCCCTGCTTTCCCCTCTGCAGCTCTTCTTGGTCATTCTGCCACTTTACGTGCTTACCAAATCTGAAGATGGCTGCTAGAGGAGGGGTTTAGGAAGAGGGCAGTCATTGGCTGGGGACAGTATGATCCAGAGCTCCGCAATAGATTAGAGGAGAAAGTGAAACTGGTTTTTCTTTTACAGAGGATTCATGAGCATGTGAATCAATGCGAGACCTGTGCTGGAGAACAATAGTTACAGGGAACTTTTCCTTATTTGTCTTTGGGTTGGTGGATGCTCCTCCTTTAGGTATATAACCTTACTCAGCTTGATTAGCTGGGTTGTGCCTTCCTGAATTGCTTTGGTGCTATTCTAAAATAGTTTCATATAGTTCTTATTTAAACTGAAATTGTTGGTGAGAATTCTCATTACTGTGCTAATTCCATTCAACCTTAGAGACCCCCAGCTCTTTTGCTGGACTTTAGGACTTTTAATTTTAACCCTGGAGTGAGTGAGCCCTTTTTCCCCACTCATGTGTTTTGTTCTGATTTGGATTATGTGTTTTTATTTGTTTTTGGAGTCTGACAAACTCAATCAGCATCTACATTTTGGTGACTCACAGCACGTTCAGTGCAGTGTCGCAGCAAAATCCTTTAGATTTCTCTTAAGGTTTAAATACCTTTCTTGTGAGAATTGCAGTTCCCAAGAATAGTAAAGTGAAATTGACTTAACTTACCTTTTCTCTTTGTAGGTCCAGCACACACCATCGTATTATGGAGTGCTGGGGGGTTGCTTAGTAGACCCTTTTCCTACCTACTCATGTAACATTTCTTATGTTACCCTCACTACACCTCACGTCTGGTGGCAGTGGTTTAATTTTCCCACTGTTGTGCTTTTCTACCACAGGCTGTTCTACCACAGGCTGAATCCTCAGCTGCAGTATAGCACCCATGGGTGACCCATGTTGTCAAAATGGCCCGGTCGTCTTTTTTCACCATTTTCTGTTTTTGAGGTCTTTCTTGGGTTTTACTCTGAGCACCAAACTATAATTGAGCGATTTGATATTTTTCCCTTTGGCAGGCTTCAGTACTGAAACCTGTATCTAGCTCCAGTGTATCTGGAAGGGCAGGAAGTGAGGGTGCTTCCTGAAACTCCCCAGTTCTTTGTCTTTAGGAGTGAATGTTGGGCAAGATATCAGTAGGTTTGGTTTAAACAAGTAAAGTGTACTTATTGTATTTAACACAAGAACCAACACCATGGGCTTACCGATGACTACTCTTATGTTGCAATGAAAAGATTGTTCCCCATGTGTAAAGAGAAGGGCCACAATTGTAAATGAAGTAAGCTTGACTTATTACAAAGGTTGTGGGACCATAAGACTTGCTGGGAGTGAGGATGAGGGTTCAGACAGCTGTCCAAGTTCCTCTGAGGAGGAATATAAGGGATCTGATGAGGATGTTAGTTTATCCCCCCCCCCCCCCCCCCCCCCCCCCCCCTCACCCTCCCGGTCCTGCCTCTACCTCACTTCCTATCATGCATCCTGAAATGTCTCTGGAACTATATAAAAGACAACTGCTGTGGAAACACAATTTGAAGATCTTGTAAAGTGAGAAACCGGGTAACCAATTTGTAAAAGACCGGTTTCTGGACCCTCCTTCTTTTCCTGGGTCTTCTGAGTCTGCAGCTACCAGGATTCCATTATTGGCGAGTCAGTTTATGAAGTGTGACATTGTTGTATGGCGTATTACGTTTGACCTCACTTGTAAAAAAAAAGTTGGTCTGTATGACAGTGATGGAATACCCTGGGTTCTTTTTAGGCTTCCCAAGAAAGACTACCACGTAATCTTGGATTTGTATGAAGTGGAAAGAAGTAACTGGGATAGGGTAAAAGAAGCTCTCATAAATAGATATGAGAATGCTTCCCCATGTCTAAACCCCTTAATGGACTCTTGAGAATAAAGGTAGGTCTAACAGTGCTATCTCCTCATACCTTAATAAATCTGTCAATGCTGAGTATAGCAGGAAAGCAGTAGCCTTTGGATCGGCTGAGCCCCCTTGTAAAAAGGCTGAGGCTCTTAACCTTGCAGTAAGAGGGGTCCCCTTAGGAGACCCCTCCTTGGAGGTAAAAGGCATTAACTGCCACTCTGAAGGGCACTTGGGTGTAGCACCCATAACTTCAAATGATGACAACGCTCCTGTGCCTTCAAGCTAGAGGTCACTCCTGTGACCCCACCTTTAGCTGCTGCTGAAGTGACTGAGCCTCTTAAAAAAAACCACATAGAGTGGAAGTGGTTCAACTAGTTCCCAGAAACGTAAAAACGTCTGTCCCAGTACCAACATGGTGTGATGCCATTAACCAGGTCACTGGTGTGACCCCACCTGCAGTTCACACTGAGGTGAAAGAACCTCTTGAAAACCCACCTAGTGTTGAAGTGGTTCACACTGTGGATAGGAACTTAACTGTTCCAGTTCAATTTATAACACTGTGTAAAAAGGTTGTTGAAGTCACTGATGTGACTGCCTTCTGCTGAGCCTGAGGTGGAAAGTCCCTCTGAAACCTCAGATAGTGGAGTCTCAGCCCACTGCTGTGGAGGTAATTCCTAGGGCTGACCAGAACCTTGGTGTTCATGTCACACCCCCTGTGCGGTGTATGTCCTTCAGGATAAAGGCCCCTTCAGTTAAACCTGTAGTGGCTGAACCACTTGAAAACCCACTTACAGTGGAAGTGGTTCCTTAAACTCTAAACATGGATACACCTGAAAACCTACTTGCAGTGGAGGTGATCCAGATGGATATAAAAGATGGATATAAAAAGTTTAAAATAAATAAACTTAAGAGGTCAAGGAGTTTCCTTGACCCCACGGTAGGAATTCAGTTTTCTCCTTTAGTGCCAGGCCTGAAAACTGAAAATAGTTCTAAGAAACTACGAATAGTTTTCTTACTAGGCCTTCTAATAAAGCCTGCGAGTCCAACTAACCCTACAGAAGAGATGGATGGGTGTTCTGGTAAGGCTAGGGTCTCTGGTTCAAGAGACGCTCTAAACCTGTGGGATCCTCTACAAAGAATCCTACTGTAAGTCCTAATGTTAGCAGGGAAACCCCTAACAAAATCACATCTACAACCAGAATATGAGGGAAATGGGAGCATGAACCATGTTCCACCAATTCAATTCCAATTCTAAAGTCTTTGACCCACACTGCAGGAAGGGGTGGATTGACAAGTTGGAAACCTATCTAGGCCTTTGACGACTGGTAAACCTCAAAGCTGGTGGACATCCAGAAAAGATAAGTCCGAGGCTAAACAGCTTGACGCTGTGGGATCTTCTGCTGAAGACCCTCTTGTAAATCCTAGTGTTAGAAGGAAAACCCCTAACTAAGGTAAAACCAGATCTAAGAGGAAGTGGAAGCATGTGCAATACTTTCCCACAGCCCCTACAACTAAGGTACCCAAGACCCAACCTGCTCCTTTGAGAGAGGTGGTGAGGAATCAAGGGGACCCCTCTAGTTGTAAGGGATTTCTTTATAAGAACCCCTTTAAAAGCCTATTTTATATTGTGGAGTTGTCACAACTTCTGAGGGATTGTTAAATCAGATCCCCTACACATTAGACCATTGCAAAGTGCCCAACAATACTTGTAGGTCATATAGTTTGCAAATGATAACTAATATATATATTTTTTAATGTTTTATTGGTTATAAGTCAGACATGTAAAAACAATTAACTTAAAATAAACCTTTAACATTGATTTTCCAAGCCCATCCTTCATACATTCAATTCGATCCATCCCCTAATTCCAAAATTCATATAAAAAAAGAAACAAAAAATAAACATTCCAGAGTTTAATTCCCACCCTCCGTTTTGGATGTTTCCTCCCGAACTGACAATACTGCATTCAACATTTTCATCACAGCAATGACCAGCCTAGTCTGATCCCCTAGTAAGACCCATTTCCACCATTCCGATCTTATAAGCGTAGCCCCCATTGATTTACAGTTATCCAAAAAAAAGGATTGTGTCCATGCTTCATAATGCATTACAAGATGCTCTGTAGTTTCCACCGACTGCTTGTTGTTACAGTACCAACAAACAGCATCGTCAACTCGCACCATTTTTCTCCTATATCGAACCTCTCTTGTATGTAATATGTTTAAGCGACATCTGAGGACTAAATCCCGATACTTCGGCGAGGGGAACGAACTTAACCATAAATTTAGGCAGCACATTTACCCTGCCACTCTCCATGGCCAGAGTTTCTCTAGAATTTAGATGACCACATTGATCAATAGTGGAGATCCAGTCCTGCCACAACAACTTATTTCTTGCATTCATTGGATTAAACAATAACGATTTTATGTGTGTACTTGCCCCGCAAGAAAGCTTCAACCTTCTTCCTCCATTGCTCCAAAGGACCTTCCACCACTCCGCCCTCCTACGCCAAGATCTTTAAAAGGCTTTTCCATACTCTCCAAGGCACATTTCCTATATAATGAGACAGTCTTCCAAGCCACCATAGACTCCAAATAACTAATAAAGTCTACCCTCTCTACACTTCCCTGAACTCGGGTGGTACAGCCTATACAAGGAGTGGAGTCTTGTACTGCCTCATTTGAATGGTTTTACTAAGCCCTAAGTTGGACTTAAAAGAAACTATCCTAATGATGCCTGAATGCCCCCAGTCATAATTGGCTGGCTGTCCTAGCTGGACAGCCACCCTGCTGTTTGAGTGACAGCTAGGCAGTGCATGGATGGGAGAAACCTGCTTAAAAGGTAAGGTTTTTGGCGCTGAAGACAGTCAATCACTGGGAAGACTAAGAAACCGTGAACGAAGCTTGCTGCATTCTCCTGGACCGTTTAACTGCCTGGTGAAGCCCTGCTACTGTGCTGAAACTCCTTTTTCTGATAGACAAGAGACGCTCCGGAAGTGACAACTTCTTCCCTTGGGTTAGTAGGACCTACTAACCCGATACAAACTCCACTGGAACACCTTCCCCCAACTGGCTATACTTATTTGCTGCTGCACGAACCGAGTGCCAGGGGTCGAGAAATGCATAGTTGAGTGCAATGTCTATGTTCCAGCCAGAAGCTCCAGGAGCTTCCCCAGGACCCTCCAGAAGCAAGACAACCAGAGCTAGAGTCCCTCACCAGAGTGCAGGACTCAAATAAGCCCAACTGGGAACCAAGATCTCCGGTGGTGCTGTTTACTGAACACTGAAACCGCGAAGTGCCACTGATCTAAAAAGAGCATTTAGCTGCCGCCGACCTCCGATTTGCTGCCGCGGGAGTCTCCAGATGTCCTCCCTCTTGTCCCCACGACTGGGACCCAGGAACACAGGATCTGCATCGCTGCAACCAGACAAGAGCCAGCTGGACCACCCTTCTAACCAAAGGTCCTGTTCCTGACTTGGGGTACTTGCCTCAGTGTCTGTAGCTTGCTCTTCTCAGTTAAGACTTGTAGTAGCTGCTTTGGTTGAGTTGATTGCAGCTGTATCATTCACAAGTGCAACAGCTTGTGACTCTACAGTGATTTTTCTTCAACAAACTCTCTGCAAGATTTTTACTATCTGAGAAGTGTCTCAGCTCCATAGACTTTGCTCCAATTGTGGCTGTCCTGGCTCCCTGCAGACACTTCTATTCCGTTTGACTTTGATTGTTGCTGGCCCTCTTGGGTGATACATTGGTTTTAAAGTAATATTGCTGGGAAAGGTTTTTATCTAGACTTCATTGTAAGATTTAAATGGCTCACATGCTCTGAGGACCTGTTTAACCTTTTTCTTTCCCTTAATCTTTCCTTTCTACAAACCTCAGAATTTGCAAAGTGCACTAATGATATTTAAATTCAATTACTGTCCTAGTTAGTGAAGTCACCTCAGGGTGTAGGATGTGTGTAAGAAGCATCTCTAAAGAGTATTTACTAGCTTTGTGACAATTCTGAACAAGTATTTTAATGTATATTTGATTGCTAAATATATTGCCCTTTTTAGAGAATGCTTATTTAAAAACTATTGTTAAATAATTATTACATACACCTTGAGTTACTTGGCTACTTGTATTGGTGGATTTCATTGCTACAGCTCACATGTACCCCTCGTGCGATAAGCCTGGCTGCTCATTCACACTTCCAACTTGTGTAGTACAGGCCTATACCAATATGTGGGTTACCTAATACTAAGAGGACAAGGGTTGTGTAGTCTACCCCAGGGTAACTACATCAATTACTGCCTTTAAGACTTTGTGTATTTGGGTTTTACTTTCCCTGCTTTGCTTAGTGCATTCAAAAATAGTTGAGTGTTCATATTTATCGAGTGGGTTGAGGCCCCTCCTGAAAGTATGAGTTGTTTTACTAGCTCGGAACTAAGTTCTAAAAAGTAATCTTGCAAGGAGTATACTTGTCACTGGGTTGGTTTATTATGTGATTTCATAACGGAGTGTCACTGCATGACTGACAGGGTCAGCTATCCTTGAAATACGGATTGTATTCTAAAACTATATCTAACTGTTAGGGAGAATTCTCTTATAAGGCTAATTTCCCAAACCTAGTGAGTCCCCCAGCAGCTTTGCTGGATTTTTGGGGTTTGTTTTTTTTCTCCTGCTAAGAGTGAGACTCTTTTCCTCCGACTCTTAGGCATGATTTGAGGTGTGTCTTTGACTTTTTGTGTGCTTATGGGCTATGGGGTTTTCTTTTTACTCCATAGGGTATCATCTATTCTTTATGTGTGTTACGCAGCACCCTCAGTGCAGTAACACAGGGGTGTCATAGTGACCCTCAAACATAGACTCCATACCCTGGGACTGACTACTGTCTCCCAGGGCATGTAAAGTCACCATTGACTTTACTAGTCCTAAATTGTGAACAGAACCAGTACAAACCATCATATTGTGGAAGTACTGGAAGGGGTTAATTATATTGCCCCTGGGTCTGTTTTCAAGGGGGCACTGTCCAGTCCCGCCCTTGTCGAGTTTCTGGCTGATGGCAGTGGTTACCATGCGAAATATTCCACTGGAATATTCCCTATGGGATTTTCCCATTGATTTTAAACGCACCACTTTTTGGTGCAATGTTAAAGATACCGCCGGTTTATTTAATATTAAATCAACGGTTGAGACTTTTTGCCAGAACTCTTTTCTAAAATGGCGTTTGTGTCAGTCTCTGTAATTCTGACCAAGGTAGAGCCCTTTGTTCCACTATTTTGGTGGGCTTCTCCACAGAAGCCCTCCAAGTGGTGCCACTCTGTCTGGGTTCCACAGGAAGGGTGGAGGGGGGAATTGGCACCCTGGACTGCGTTGCCTTAGCAACCCAAGTCGCACTCTACTCTGATTGGCCCAGTGGTGAGCCGCTCGGCTCACCACTTAGCATGTGTGATTGACAGCTAGGCTGATGAATGGGGGTTTTTCTGCATAAAATCAGGGCCTTTGGGCCTGGAACTTCAGAAGTCGCCACAGGACCCAAGAACCCAAAGAGGGACAAAGCTGAGCCATCTGCAACGACGACACCACCGGTGAAGCCCTGCTGCAGCTACCTCACCACTTTCCCAACGACGAGAGAAGATCTTCTGCTGGACTAGTCTTCTTCCTCTGAGCTGGTGGGACCAACCAGTTCACCCTTTTTCACCTTCCAAAGACGGCCCTTGGTCGAATCGCCCGTGCCAAGCACCCTGGCGGCCGGATAGCCAAGCTCACCACTTTTGATCGCGAATAAAAGGACCGCACCTTTTAATCGGGAACTCAGCGGCTGGTTTCATCCCTGTGCAGTGCAACGACTCCAAGTTTTCTCCTCTATGAGATCCTCTCTTCCCCTGGTCGGAACAACGAACTGCAATCACTGCCAGGAACTACTGCCCCTGCTGGAGCTTCCTTTCTCTTTAAGGTACTGTGTCCTGCCTGGCCTCCCTTTCTACAGATTGCTAAAGGTGACCCTTAAATCCTTGGCTTCTATACTGGGTTGGCTCCAGACCTCTAACGATATCTTTTGAATCACCCCAACCTCTTGTGAACACTCTGCAAAGACTTTCAGTGCATTTTAAACGGTGTGATCCTGGACACATTTCGCTTTGCTCCATTTAAGGTGGGCCTGGCCTATGAACTTTGGCTCTACAGTATAACCTGCCTTTCTCCCCTTGCTCTGAACTCTTAAGTGTTGGGAACTGTTTTTATTTTATGCTTTGCCTTTTCTCTCCCTTTTTAACCTAGACTATTGGAGTGCCATCTAGGTTAAGCACTCACTTTTGTCTTAACAAATAGTTGTACTTTAACCCTGACTTGTCTGATAGTTACCAAGGGAGGTGTGGATACTTACCAGACTGCGTTTTAGATTACTTTTCATTGAGATGCTAGTGTATTACCTAAAGTGTTTTAAATAAACAACTGTATACTTTTTATACAAAGCTCTGGTCAGTGTTTGTTTTCTCTACTGTGTTTTGACCCTATTGTGCATACTCCGCATACTGCCCTACTCTTCTTGAGAGAAGTCTGACTGCTCAGCCACAGCTACCAGGTAAATCTGGGTGGTACAGACTGCTACCAATTGGGTTTACTGCTGCTCCTGTGGTCTTAATATTTTTTGCAGTGTTCCCCAACGGAACTACACAGGATTCTGTCTAACACTAACTTGGTCCCAAGAATAGTATATTACTACCCTGAATGTATAACCTTAGGTTTGACTCACATTTGACTTGTTTCTTGCTCCCCTAAATAAGGTTTTACCTAGGTTGTTATACTTTGGTTTTGAGTTGGTTTTTATGATTGGGTTTATATGATGTGATGGTACTTACTTCCCCAAGATTTATCCTGGTCTACTTTAAATAAACCCTTAATTTTTACAATACATAGTGTTTCATTGTTCGGATCTTAGGTATGCACCCTCCTAAAATGAGCATGGCGGCTTTGTCCATGCTACCACATTGTCAGGTGTTACAGCCTTATACTAGGAGTGTTTGCTCCTAGAGTTGTCCCTGTCACAATATAGGTTGGCCTTCTATGCATTTGTCCACCAGGCCAGAGTATAGATAATCAGTCCTTGCAACTCCACAACACACTTTCATGGTGGCCGTTATCCTAGGTCCACAATTGGGTGCTTAAAAATCACCCATGCCCCAGACAGCCACATTGGCTACTAGGATTAGCATGAGTACTTCAGTAATAGGCCCTCTGGACACAAACAAAATGTTGGTAAACCAGGAATGCCCGCTAAGTGTATGGGACCCAGAAAGTTGGTCAGGAAAGACTCATTCTCTATTGCACCAATAGATTGTTGTCCATCCATTTTCCAGTGACAAGTATGAATCTTTAAATTAAAGATTTGCCATAATATGCCTACTCCTGTAGCTAGTGTTCAATGTGTTTTTGAGGGGACTATTGGCTCTTTTAACTACAGCTTCTATAGCTAAATGCATTGCTCTTGAAAATACATGTATTCTTTTTTCCCCTTCTATAATTCACATGTTTGTTAAAAACAATCATAGGATCAACAATTCATTTTCTCTTCTTTTCAGACAAAATTAGGCCCTCCGTCTCTACTTCATGGGACCCTGCGTGAATACCAGCAGATCGGACTGGACTGGTTAGTGAAGCAGTACCGCAAGAATCTGAATGGCATACTGGCGGATGAGGCAGGGCTTGGCAAGAACGTTCAAGTGATTGCCTTACTGGCCCACTTGGCGTGCAATGAAGGTAAGGATAAAACGGTCTCTCTGCCACGGGGAACGTATCCTGTGCTAGCGGTGCTTGAATGAGCGGAAAAGGGGCAGTGCAGAGGTTCCAGAGAGATTCTCTGAGGATATTGAATTGATATATTTCTATCGTGCTCGTACAGTGTTTCAGAGCACAACAAGGCAAGGGAGGGGAACAGGGGGAGAACAAAAAGTGATCTTACTGGGCCCAGTGACATTGAGAATGTGCAAGTGCATGGGATAGGCAAGGTGGAAAAGTGCATGGAAGGGGAGAAGTGGAAAGTGCAGAGAAGTGGAGAAACAGATAAATAATAAATAATGGCAACAGACAGTGGTAGTGCAGCCAACAAGTGGTAAGTGCTGGGGTAAAGGCAGCAGACAGGGTAGGTCTGAAGTACAGGAAGAAAATAAAATTGGGGGTTTGGGGTTAGGGGGGAGAATGTATGGGTACAGGTACAGACCTCAGTGCAAGGGGTGGCCTGGAGGCAGTGCGGGAGTGTGGCAGGATGAGCAGGTACCAGGGCCCAGAGGACAGAGGGTGGCCAGGTGCACGGTGCAGAGAGAGAACACATCAGCAGAGGAGAGGGTGGGTGGGCGCGAAGGCAGAAGCGAAGAGGAAAGGTCTTGAGGTGTTTCTGGGACGGAAGATGGTTCTCAAGTTTCAGAGTGGCATTGAGGCTGTTCCATAGGGAGGCCCAAGCCGAAGACAGATCTACCCCCAGCTTGTTTCTTTGAGAAACGGCTGGCCCTGAGGTAGTTGGAAGTAGAGGAGCGAAGAGCTCGAGAGGGGAGGTATTTATGTAGGGAAAGCTGAACGTATTTTGGACCCAGACCCCAGATAGCCTTGTGGACGATGCAGAGGGTTTTAAATTCAATCCTTGCATCCACTGGGAGCCAATGGAGAGATTTCAGAGCTGGGGAGATGATCCCAGCGCTTGAGGCCAAGGACAAGTCGAGATGTGGAAATAAAATTGAGTGAATATCATGACAAATCTTTTATTTTATGATGTATATTACTGTAGAATATATTTACAGGTTATTTTTACATTGTATACTAGCATTGGGAAATGTTTTACTTTTGCTGCTTTGCCTCCATAAACATCTCTGGAACCTTGGCACCCCTCCTTCCCCCAACACTGTTGGACAATTCATCATGTAACAATGTAAATCTACTTTAAAAATACTTTGCAGAATCAAAACAAGTTAGTGGATAATCTTTAGATATGCTTCTTACACAATTCCTACACCCTGAAGTGACTTCAATCACAAGGACAGTAATGTAATTTATATATCTCACTAGTTATACTTTGCAGATTCTGAGGTTGCAGAAAGAAAAGGTTTAGGGAAGGACAAAGGTTAAACAGTTTCTCAGGATATGTGAGGTCAACTGAATCTTACAATGGAATCTAGATAAACCTTTCCCAGTAACAGTCTGCAACAAGCTACCACCTATGAGGTACAAACGGTATCAAAATCGATGGGCTAGAAGAGTCTTCAGGCAGCCAGTCAATTGGGACACAGTCTATGGATCTGTTGCACTCCTTAGATCAAAGTCTTGCACAAAGTTAGAGAGTTTGTAGAAAAATCACTTGTAGGGTGACAAGCTGTTAAGCCTGTGAACAGAGTTGGAATCCACTCTAAAAGGTAAGTCACTGCAATTCCCAACTGAGAAGCACAGCTACAAGGCAATATGGTAAGTACCCCAAGCCTACACAGTACCTCTGGCTTGAAGAACATCTATTCTGGATTCTATCTTGCTACAGCGCAACAGACACTTGTTCCTGAGCCTCAGTCGTGGGGACAAGAGAGAGGATGTCTGGAGGGCTCCTGCGGCCTTACTTGGGTGTGTTGGGGAGAATTCTCAGAAATGTGCTAATTCCCTCCAGTTTAGCGACCCCCAGCAACTTTATTGGATTTTTAGGACTTGATTTGTTTTCCTGGGGCGACTGAGACAGTTTTTCCCACTCATGTATTTTAATGCGATTTCTGAGCTTTGTGTTTCTTTCGATTGTGGAGTCTGACAAACTCCATAGGCATCATCTTTTACATTGTGTCACACAGCACCTTCAGTGCAGTGGCACAGAAGTGTTTCAGATTTCCCAAAGGTTTAAACACCTATTCTTTTTTCACCATTTCTTTGTGGAAAGGTCCTTCTTGAGATTTACTCTGCGCGCCAAACCAGGTTTGGTCCCATTGTTCGCTTTGCCTTTTGGAGTGATTCACAAGTGAAGCCTGCCTCATGATCCAGGGTGTCTGGGGTAGGCAGGAAGTGAGGGAGTTGGCCGAAACTCCCTGTGCCTAGTCTCCTAGGAGTCCCAAATGCACTCTGTGGTGATTGGCCGGCTGACTGTCCGGCAAGGACAGCCACCCTGCTGGGTGACTGACAGCTAGGCTAGAATGAATAGGAGAGAACTGAATACAAGGCATGGCTTTTGGCTTGGAAGGCAGTCGACCACTGGATGAAGGAACCAAAGAAGAACTTGAAGAGGACACCTGCTGCAACCCCTGGACTGTTGGTTTGCCTGGTGAAGCCCTGCTGCTGTGCTGAATCTCCAAATTCGTATCGATAGCCCCTGCAAGGACGACTTCTTCCTTTTGAGTTGGTGGGACCAATCAACTCCAAAGTAAGCCACCTGGACATCCATTTCAGAGCTGGTTGAATTTCCAGAGTTGCTGTTGGAAACCGTATAGCCAGGGAGAGGAACATCAGATTTTGTGCGTTGCTTTTAAGCTCGCCTAGAACTTCAGGAAGCTCCTCCGGACTCCCAGGAAGCAGAACTGACTGAGACCGAGCCCCCTCAACAGAGGGCGGGACCGCAGAAGCCAGGACCTGCAGTGTTGCTACTTGTGGTAGACACGAGGAGCTGAAACACTAAATAGCCACTGATTTGAAGATTGCCAGTTGCAAGTGGTGACCGTCCCATTGCAGTGTAGGAGTCCCCAGAAGTCCTCCCTCTTGTCCCCATGACTGAGGCCGAGGAACAGAGAGATCTACACAGGTGCACAGGAACACAAATCATCTGCTGCACTTTTTCTTCAATGCAAAGGTACTGTAAAGTCTGTTTGAACTTACCTCTCATTGTAGAATTGCTTGCATCTTATACTATTCACAAGTCTAATTAGCTTGTTGCCCTAAATGTGATTCTTCTTTTCTTCAAAGACTTACAAAACATTGTGCAAAGACTTTTCCTACTTTTCTACCATTAGGGCTTCATCCAATATAAGACATTTGCCTATTGACTTTGGCTTAGCCTATTGTACTGACTCTTCTTGGAAGGGATCCAAAAGTATTTGCCTGCTTAAGAATATTTGTGGTCTCTTGTTCTAATATCCTTTTCCTTTTACCAAATTTAACAGTGTTCTAAATGCAAACAGTAAGATATTAATATCCCCAGCACCCTAGTTACTGAAGTCTCCTGGGGGTGTAGGTTGTGTATGTGGGCCATCCCAAAAGGGTCTTTACTGATTTAGAAACTAAGAGCGTACAGTATTGAAGTGTATTTGTGTGTCACTATCATATTGCTCCCTTCTGAAGAAGGCTTATTCTAACTGAAACATTAATTTATTGAAGAAACCTTGTAAGAGTTTATTTGAATACTTGTCACTGTGCAACTCCCCTACAGCTCACATTGACCCCTCTTGAGATGATCTTAGCTGCTCAACATGCTACCAAAACTGTGTAGTACAGGCTTTTACCAAAGGTTGGGTTTCCCATACCTATAGTCAGAATGGTGTGTAGTGCACCCAAAGGGTACGGCAAAGGTCGACAGCAGCTAGGGGCTATTTTTTGGTTTGTCTGCACTTCGCGGTTTCAGTGCTTAGCAAACTGCATCATCTCGGATACCGGTTGTGCTTCCTTCACTCCTTGGGACCTGCACTCTGGAGAGGGGACTCAGGATCTGGTTGTCCTGCTTCTGAGAATACTTGGGAGACTTCTGGAGCTTCTGGCTGGATTTCTTACCGCTTTAGACGTTTCCCTCGACTTGATTCTCAACACCCGGCATTGGGCTGCCAAAGCAACAGAGGCACAGCAAGTCTGGGGTGATGGTCCAGTGGAGTTTGTCTCTGGGTTAGTTGGTCCTCCCAACCCAAGGGAAGAAGTTGTCCTTTCTGGAGCTTCTCGTGTCGATCAGAAAAAGGAGTTTCAGCACAGCAGCAGGGCTTCACCGGGCAATTCAAAGGTCCAGGAGGTTGCCGCAAGCTTTGTTCACGATTTTAGTCTGGTGTTTCTCCCAGTGGTCGACTCTGCCTCTAGTACCAAAACCCTCTCCTTTTAAGCAGGTTTCTTCCATTCATGCACAGCCTACGCTGTCAGTAACTCTGCAGGGTGGCTGTCCTGAAAGGACAGCCAGCCAATCGCGACTGGTTGCATTCAGGCTTTCCTAGAGCCAAAGGACACCAGAGTTTCGGGACACTGCCTCACATCCTGTCCTTCCAGACACACTTGAGCCTGGAGCGGTCTTCAGGGCTGAAGCCTAGGGCTCAAACCTGGCTTGGCATGCAGAGTGAAACCCAAGAAAGACTTCACAACCAGAAAATTGCGAAAAAAGTCCAGGGCCATTTGGACAAAATGGTCACCCATGGGAGCTACACTGCAGCTGAGGCTTCGGCCTGCGGTAGAAAAGCACAATGGTAGGAAAATTAAATCACCCGCCATTTAAAGTATTGAGGGTAACATACATGTTAAATACAGAGAGTAGGATAAGGGCCTACTCGGTAACCGCCCAGCACTCACATAAAATGGTGTGTGCTGTGCCTAAAAAGAGAAAAGGTAAGTGTTAGAGAGAATTCTCATTTCAAATGGATTGTGTCCTCCCACATATTCCTTCTTTGATAAATCCACTTACAGCTTGCTGGCCTCGGAAAAGGTTTTCACAGTAGAGGGCGCTGCGTGTCGATGTCCCTAGAGTCTGTGTCCCTCAAAGCCTCCGTATCGGCGCTGACTTCACCATGGGTATAAATAGTCTTGCGCAGTGTCCGTTGCGAAGTTATGTTTTTCCTAGCTTCGTAAGCCTCGGACGCAACGCTCGGTTCTTCATTAAACTCTGAAATCTTCATCCTACAATGGCATCTTCGTCCACTTCGACGCCACGATCCGGCTTCAGAAAATGTTGATTGTGCAAAAAAGATGTCCTTAATCAGATCCTCACATGATCTGTTTGTGGTGCCTGCGATCAGAGCACCAGTGTTCGGAATGTGAGGAGTGTATCTCCATGACGGCGAAAGCCTTGAAGGAGCGTAGGGGGGAATCTGGAAAAAGGTAAGACCGTTAAATCCTCTACCCCTTCGAAATTGTCCTCGGCTGAGTCGAGAAATTCGTCTCCTCGCCATCGAAAGAAACCTTCCCGCTCGAGGTCTCTAAGTGGTTCTCACCACTCATTTAGATAGACATTCTAAGTAGGGGCGTCATAGATCTTCTTCCTCTTCATCCTCTAATTCTCCAGAAAGGGTCACCTTCCACACTAAACACAGCTCTCCAGCGAAGTGGGAGTAATTGTGCAAAAAAATGCTTCGGGTCTTTGAGAACTCAGCCTTGTCCCCCTCGGAGATACCTAGAGGTGATACCCTGGTTGAAAAACCCGAAAAACAAAAGCTGTGAGTTGTTGAACCCGGCAAACAAAAGCCCTCGAGCGTCACAAACCCTTGAGTAAAGACAAGAATTCTTCAAATAAAACTGCGTCATCGACGCCATCGTCGAAGGTGCCTTCGACGCGCAAGTCTTTCATAGTCGTCGACCCCGATGAAAGAGAAGCCCTCGAAGCCTCGGGCCTCCACTGTACCATCAGCACTAGAAGTGTTGAAGGACCCATCCAAGGCGTTGAATGTGACGTCGACAATATCGACGACACCAAGTAGAATTCAGATTCTCTCAGGCCATTTTTGAATATTTCTACGCCGTTTGTAGGTTTGTCGAGACCTATGACATCTACATCGACAACTACAACTTTATCCCAAGCAGTGTCTACCAATTTGGCACCCTCTTCTCTTGAAATGGGTTTTACCCCTTATCCACGCTCTGACTAGTTCAGAGCTTTATCCTCCATCTATGAAGGAGAGGACTCTGATAATGAGACCTTTTGGTTTACAGACTTGAAGAGTTCATATTCCAGAGGAGCGAATATCTGAGGTTATATTAAGAGATCTTCAAGAATCTTTACAAGATGCCAGTGCCATAGATACCTCTCCAGAGGCGGAATTTGCCAGACCAGAACCTGGAGGGCATGCAGAAATGTCTTACAGAGCCGTTATGGCAAGAATTATGGAGGAGGACAACACCTGCACCCTCTTTCCAACAAGATGATCTTAGACATCTTTGATAAAGGGCCTCAAGAAGACCCTATAGTTCATTTTCATGCAGCATTGCAGAGAAAAGTAACTGCAAATTGGGAAACACCAGAGATTCTCCTTGCAGTCAATAAAAAGCTCTCTGCAAAGTAGAGTGTGTCAGCCTCAGACCCTGTATACATAAGTAAACACCCAACCCCAGACAGTTTAGTAATGCAGGCTGCAACGTTGTTGAGTAGTAAATCAGCATACCCCACTATACCACAAGATAGAGACGACAAAAGATTTTATACCATGTTTAAAAAGATCTTTTCAGCATGCAGCATGGCACCTAAATCGAACGCCACTTGCACACTAGCGAGATTCAGTCACACCCTTTGGCAGTGCGCTTAATCGGCAGCTGACCGTCTCCCAGAAAGAGAGGAACGAGATGCATTCTTGAATATCAAGGATATGATATGGCATTTGTAATGCGCCTATACATAAGTGTTTCAAGGCATGACGAAGACGGGGGGGGGGGGGGGAACAAGGGGAGAACAGACAACGATCCTACTAGGCCAGGTGTCATTCAGATCGCGAAAGTGCAAGGGGAAGGGGAGAGGGGAAGTGCAGTACATGGTTAGTCGAATACAAGATAAATAGGGCCAGCTGGTGGCAAGTGCAAGATAAGTGCCGGTAGAAGGGGCTGTAGGATACAGAGACAGTCCCGTAGTGCAGGTAGGCAGTGCAGGGAAGAGTGGCTGGGCCAAGGACCGAGATCGGTGAATGGCCAGTTGCAGATTCAGTGCAAGTTCAGTGATTTTAGCAGGGGAGAGAGGGAGAGAAAGCGGAGGCAAAGAGGAAGGTTTTGAGGTGCTTCCGGAGATGGTTCTCCTCGTTTCAGGGAGGCCCATGCTGCGGAGAGAGATCTACCCCCAGCTCGTTGTTTGGAGAAGCGGCTGACCCTGAGGGAGTTGGAGTTGGATGAGCGAAGAGCTCAAGAAGGAAGATATTTAGGAAGAGAGCGTTGAAGGTATTTTGGCCCAAGGCCCCAAAAGGCCTTGTGGACAATGCAGCGGGTTTTGAACTTAATCCTCGCAGCCACTGGGAGCTAGTGTAGCGATTTCAGTCCTGGAGAGATACGGTCCCTGGGCTTGAGGCCAAGGACAAGTCTCGCAGTCCTGTTCTGGATGAGTTGCAAAGGGCAGAGAGTAGAGGCAGGAAGATTTAGAAAGAGGCTGTTACAGTAGTCCAACCTCGAGAGAACCAGGGCTCTGGAGACAGTGAGCTTCTGGGGAAAGGAGAGGAAAGGAAGGATACCTCTGAGGAAGCGTAGCTGGTAGTGTGACTTCTTAGAGACGTCAGATATGTGAGGAGAGAAAGAGTGCGTAGTCGAAGATGACCCTGAGGTTTTTTGCCTTGCAGGTTGGAGCAGGAAGAGGGCCAATGGGAAGGATGTGATGTGCGAGTCCCTCCAAACGGGTCTCGACTCTGCTGACAGCATCAGCAGAGCGATGTCGGCGAGTACCACAATCCATAGATTTGCGTGGTTGCGGAAATCTGGTTTTGCCCTTCATGTACAAGCCAGGCTTCTGAATATGCCCTTTGACGGTACCCAACTATTTGGCAAGAAAGCTGATGACAGCCTGGAAAAATTGCAAACCTCAAAGGCGGCAGCAAAATCGCTTGGGGCTGCAATTCAAACTCCAAATCGCCCCACAGGTATATCCTGGAGGGGGAAGCCTTTTAGTTTTACTCCGCATTCGGAAAAGGCAGAGGACAGACAGCTCAAAGGGGCCAGAAACAATTCACCCATTGTGGACGGGTCAAAGGTACCAAGTCTGCATCAGCAGGTGCTGCTTTACCCTCAGCATCTGCGTCAGCCGCTTCTAAACCCCTGAGGTCTCTCCACACAACACCAGTAGGAGGCAGGTTAACTCAGCATCTTCAGAATGACAGGCTATGATGTCAGATGGTTCAGCATTGGAAACAGTTGCCCAAGGTTACTGCCTGACTTTCCTACACACTCCTCAGTCATCGACCGGGGAACAACTGTTTGAAGCTTCCAGACCCGCTCCCTATGCAGGAAATTTCAGACCTGCTAGAGAAAGGTGCCATAGAACCGGTACCTATAGCGGAGAGGAACAAGGGTTGGTATTCCCCCTACTTCCTAATATCAAAGGACACCGGAGGATTGAGACCCATCTTGGACTTGCGAGAATTGAACAAATTCCTCAGGAACGACAAGTTCAAGATGGTAACCCTTTCTCAGATCCTTCAGGCCCTCCAATTCCAGGATTGGTTGGCATCTCTGGACCTTCAGGATGCTTGCTTTCATGTGCCAATCCATCACAAACACAGGGAGCATCTGAAGTTCGCCATTGGCAGCTCTCACTATCAATTTTGGGTTCTGCCATTTGGGCTGACCTCCGCCCGAGGGTCTTCACCAAGCTAATGGCGGTTGTGGCAGCAAGTTTAAGGAGTGAAGGGATTCATGTCTACCCCTACCTGGATGACTATTTGATCAGAGCAGTGTCCCCGGAACAAGCTCTGGTCCATCTAGATTGTTTGCCACTCCCTCCACAAACTAGTATTCTCCCTCAACTTGAAGTCACAGATGATACCATCACAGAAACTCCAGTTCCTTTGGAGCAGCCCTGGACACATCCCTGGGAAAAACCTCGCCACCAGAAGTGAGGGCTCAAGATATTCTACAGATGGTCACCAGATTTCTAAATGCCCAACGTCTACCAGCCTTCGACTTATTGAGGTTGCTCGACCTCATGGCATCCTGCATTTTTCTAGTGCCAGAGGCTCACCTGAGAATGAGATCTCTCCAGTGGGCGCTAAGGAACCAGTGGCCACAATTCTCAGGAAGAATATCAGATCTCCTACAAATCCCGGACAGAGTAGCACGAGACCTTCGGTGGTGGGCCTGTTGGGAGAACATCTTGAAAGGAGAACAGTTTTGGCAACCATGGCCGGAGATAACAGTAGTCACGGACGCTTCACTCATGGGGTGGGGGGCCCATGCCAACGAATTAACCATCAGTGGTCGTTGGTCTCCATCGGGGTCCAGACTACACATCAATCTATTAGAGCTGATAGCGATCAGACAGGCACTGAAAGCTTTCCTGCCATCAGTACAGGGAAAACATTTCCTTATCATGACAGACAACACAGTGGCCATGCACTACCTCAACAAAAGAGGCGGTGTAGGGTCACTGTACAGAGGGGCAATGCAGCTCTGGTTCTGGGCAATTCAAGAAGGAATTTCTCTATCGGCAGTACACCTAGCCGTGGAGAAGAACACGACGGCCGATGCTCTGAGCAGGCAGAACAGTCTCCCACAAGTGGGAACTAGCTCAGGAAGTCCTTCAAGAGATATTCACCCTTTGGGGAACCCTTCAGGTGGATCTGTTCGCCACCAGTATCAACCGGAAGTGCGATCAGTATTGCTCAAGAGAATTTCCCCCGAGAGAAGCTCTAGGGGATGCGTTTGTGGTGGACTGGGAGTTTCCACTTCTGTATGCGTTTCCTCCAGTCCCCGTCATTCCTCAAGTGATCAGGAGGTTGAGGAGATTCCGGAAGCCCATGATCCTAATTGCCCCGTATTGGGCCAGGAGAACGTGGTACCCGGATCTTCTAGACATGTCATTCTGTCCTCCGATTCGTCTTCCACAAAGAGAGGACCTTCTTTCGCAAGAGGGAGGTCAGGTTCTCCATCTGGAGATCAGGACTCTCAACCATCATGCTTGGTTTCTGAAAGGTTGAGATACAAGGATTGGGACCTCCCGGATGACGTAATGGAGGTGTTGCTTTCCACCAGGAGGCCAGCAACTAAATCTTTATACTGCTGCCGTTGGAACAAATTCTGCAGCTGTTGTAGAGATAAAAATATTGACCCCTTTTTCATGTAGTACACTGATGGTGTTATCTATCTTACTATATTTGGCAAATTCAGGCCTTCAAGTTGGTACAATTAAGGGTTACCTCGCCGCACTGTCAATCTTTAAGCGCACGGCTGAGGAGCCTTCATATTTCAACTTGCCCATAGTCATTAACTTTCTGAAGAGATTGACACATGTCTTTCCCCCAACTCCTTTTCAAGTTCCCCTGTGGGATTTAAATCTAGTCTTAAAATGTCTAATGAGTACTCCATTTGAACCTCTTCTTTCCTGTCCATTAAGGTTTCCCACTCTTAAAACAGTCTTCCTAGTGACTTTAACTTCTGCTAGAAGAGTGAGCGAATTACAAGCTTTATCTTGGAAACCTCCTCATACAGTCTTTCACAAGGATAAGGTAGGTCTTCAAGAGAAGCTAAATTTCCTCCCAAAGGTGGTCTCAGAATTCCATATTACACAAAAAATAACCTCACCTTCAGTTTACCCTCCTCATCCAGGGAGAAAGGAATAGATTGCACAAGCTGGATCCAAGCCGTGCCTTGAATTTCTACATTAAGACTTGCAAGGATAAAACCAGCAGATCTGTTATTTGTGGGGTATGCAGGACATAAACTAGGTTTGCCTATCACGAAACAAACCATCTCAAGATGGAAAATTCTAACTATCATAGAAAGCTATAAATTAGCGGGGAAAGAGCCTCCTCAACACCTCAGGGCTCATTCAACCAGGGGTATTGCAGCCACGTCAGCTGTTCAAAGAGGAGTTCCAATTAAAGACATATGTGCGGCTGCCACATGGTCGTCTTCACATATGTTCACCAAATTCTGCAGTCTAGTCTCCTGGCTAGTAGAGGAATCTAAATTTGGGAAAGCTGTGTTGCACTCTGTACATTTTTAAAAAAATAATTACTTTTACTCCCGCCTCCTATACACATTACAGCTTTGGGAGTGTTTTAAAGATGAGGAATACGCGGGAGGAGATAATCCATTCGAAGAATAAGTTACTTACCAACTGTAACGTTGTTTCGACTGGCTGTTCCTCCCACGTATTCCTTATCACCCCTCCCATCCTTCCCCGCAGTAAAACTTCCCTTGTAGTTGCAGCCTACGCTCCTTCAAGGGTATTAACCATCTCATACAAAGCACAAATGGCACCTCAAAACCGAACTGAGCAACGGATGCTGCGCGAGACTATTTATACCCAGGGTGATGTCGGTGAAAAAAATGTTTGAGGCCAGCAAGCTGGAAATGGATTTATCAAAGATAAGGAATACGTTGGAGGGACATCCAGTCGAAAGAACGTTACAGTTGGCAAGTAACTTGTTCTTCTGTGCAAATTCGCTTCAACCTTAGAGACCCCCAGCTCCTTTGCTGTACTTTAGGACTTTTTTATTTCAACCCTGCAGTGAGCCCTTTTTCTCACCCTCGTGTTTTGACCTGATTTGGATGTTTTTCCTTTGTTTGGAGTCTGACAAACTCCATAGACGTCTACTTTTTGTATGGTGACGCACTGCACCTTCAGTGCAGTGTCCCAGAGAAGAAATCTGTTAGATTTCTCATAAGGTTTAAAGACCTTTTCTTGCGTGAACTACTGTTCCCAAGAATAGTAAAGTGAAATTGTCTTTACTTAACTTTTCTCTTTGTAGGCCCAGCACACACCATGTTATGTTGAGTGCTGGGTGGTTACTTAGTAGCCCCTTTTCATACCTACTCATGTAAACATGTCTATGTTGCCTTCACTACTTTAAATGGCTGGTGGCATGGTTTAATCTTCCTACCATTGTCCTTTCCTACCGCAGGCTGAATCCTCAGCTGCAGTATAGTACCCATAGGTGGCCATTTTGTCAATCTTTCTTCCTTTTTTGCCATTTTCTGGTTTTGAGGTTTTTCTTGGGTTTTACTCTGCGCGCCAAGCCGGGTTTTGAGCCCTTTGTTTTGCTTTTGGCTTGCTTCAGTACTGAAACTCGCCTCTAGCTCCAGTGTCTCCAAGGCCAGGAAGTGAGGGAGGTGCCCAAAACTCCCATGTAATTTTGTCTTTAGGAATGTCTGAATTTACCCAGTCCTGAATGGCTGGCTGGTTTTGAGTGACAGCTAGGCTGTGCATGAACCGGAGAATCCTGCTTAAAAGGAGTGTTTTTGGACGTAAGACTGAGTCGACCACTGGGAAAAACACCCCGACGACAAAACCGTGAGCAAAGCTTGCTGTATCCTCCAGGACCTTTTTAATTGCCCGTTTAAGCCCTGCTGCTGTGCCGAAACTTTTCTGATTGACAAGAGAAGCTCTAGAAGGGACAACTTCTTCCCTTGGGTTAGTGGGACCAACTAACCAGAGTCAAACTCCACTGGACCACCTTACCCAACTGACTGTACATCTTTGCTGCTGCAGGAACCAAGTGCCAGGGGTCGAGAAATTCGTAGTCGTGTGCAACTTCTGCAATCTATCCAGAAGCTCAGGAGTCTCCTAAGAACCCTCCAGAAGTAGGACGACCAGAGTTAGTTCCCTCACTAGAATGTAGGACTCGAGGAGTGAAGGAAGCCCAATCTGTGTCCAGGATTCACAGTGGTGCTGTTTACCAAGCACTGAAACTACAAAGGGCTGCTGATCTGAAAAGAACCTGTAGCTGCTGCCGACGTTCATATTGCTGCCGCAGGAATCCTCTAGGCGCCCGCCCTCTTGTCCCCACGACTGAGGCCCAGGAACCCTGGATCTGCATCACTGCAACCAGACAGAAGCCAGCTGGACTACTCTTCTAACCAAAGGTACTGTTCCGACTAGCCGTACGTACTTCATTGTCTTTAACTTTGCTCTTGTCAGGTGCGCCTCGACTCTTTGGAGTTTGTTCTTTCAGTTCTTCGAACCTGTTAGTTTGTGAAGTATTGTCGGGATGTCTTCCTCTTCTTCCACCCCGCGTCCGGGCTTCAAGAAGTGTGGGGACTGCAGGTCCAAGATGTCGGTCACGGACTCGCACAACGCCTGCCTCTGGTGCCTCGGGGCGTCCCATGACACAGATGATTGTGTCGACTGCCAGTCGCTTACGCCCAAGGTCTTGCGGGAACGTAAGAAGGAGCTGTCGATCGGTAAGGTGTCCAAGCCCCGGAAGGCGAGGTCCACTGGGCTTTCGACGGACGATTCGAGGGGCGACTCTCCGCATCGTAGTCGTAAGTCTAGGGAGTCTCAGTCCCGGAGTGGGTCCCGCCACTCATCTGCCTCTTCGAGGCACTCCCGGAAGCGCCGTCATCGGTCGCCTTCCCCGTCCTCATCCGAGGTCTCCGCCCGTCGGCAGGTTTCTTATCCCATCAAGCATTCCTCTCTGGAGGAATGGGCTTCCTTCGGGAAGAAAATGTTGGCGATTCTTGAATCGCAGGGCTCCGGTCCGTCGGCGCCTCCGAGAGGGGTCGGTCGTGACCGTACTGGAGACACCACTCGTACGCCTTCGGGCTCGGGTGGTCGGCACGATTCGTGGGAGAGGTCCCGTTCGGACAAGGGGAATCGTTCCAGTCATGCCCGTTCCAGGTCCCGGTTCTCGACGTGCTCAAGCCCGTGTGCACCTGTGAAGTCTTCGAGACGTCGACGCCGGTGGCGCCGAGGTCGTCGACAGACTCGAGGCTCCGCCTCGGAGGAAGTCGACACCATCGGCGCCCAGGCTGTCGAAGGACACGCTTGGGACTCCGCCCTCGAGGTCTGTGTTGATGCTGTCGGCCCCGCGCTCGAAGCCGATTCACTCGACACTGTTGATGCCTTTCGAGGCTGTGGTGTTGGAGGTACCCCGTGGCATGGGGGAACCCCCTAGAAAGGCTCTGGCCAAGGCAAAACATGCCTTTCTCCCTTATTCATTGCCCACTTTCCAGCCTATGGAGTATATTTCTGAGGTGGAAGAGGGTTCTTAAGATGGGTTAGTTCCGGACACGGTATTAGATGAGATTCTTTCTGGTCATAGCCAGATTGAGGACTGCATGACGCCAGTGGTCTGGACACCTCTCCGGAGGTAGGGTTCTGTAGGCCTGTGCCTGGCACCCATGCCGAGTCACCGTACCGGCGCCTTATGTCGAGGGTCACAGACTACTTGGGGTGGTCGGCGCCCCCGGTTTATTTTTGTGCAGGATGACCTGACGGATATCCTCGACCAAGGTCCACCCACTGACCCGGTACTGGCTTCCATATGGCTCTGCAGAGAAGGGTGGCAGCGGCTTGGTCTGCTCCGGAAAGTCTCCCGGCAGTGGGCAAGTCTTTGCCGCGAAAATACCGCCCAGCCAGTAGTGACCCCTGCTACTTGACCACGCACCCCACTTCGGAGAGTTTGGTGGTGCAGGCGGCTACGGCTCCAGCAAAGCAGGCGTCGTATTCTACCACCCCTCCCGATGGGAACGACAAGTGTTTTGATGGCTGGGCGACGAAAGTGTTTTCTTCAGGGGGTATGGCTCTTCAGGCGGCCAACTCCGTATGTGCCCTTGTCACATTTCACACACACTCTGTGGAACTGTATTTCATTAGAGGCTGAACATATTCCCAAAGGGGACGAACGGGATGGTTTTCTTGCTATTATTCAGGATGGCAAGGATGCCATGTGTGAGTCCGTTCAGTCAGGTTTGGACATGGCAGACTGTGTCAGCCAGTCCATGGCGGCGAGCACTGTGATACGCAGGTTTGCGTGGTGAGGAAGTCGGGGTTTGCTCCTGATGTGCAAGCCAGACTCCTCAACATGCCATTTGATGGTGAACATCTTTTTGGCAGCAAGGCTGACGAAAGCCTTGAGAGGTTTCAGACCTCCAAAGCTGCAGCAAAGTCGTTGGGCGCTGCAGTCCGCCAACCTTCGCCTTTTCGTCCTAGGGGACAGCAGTGGAGGGGAGGTTCCTTTCGTTATTACTCAACCTTTAGTAAAGCGAGAGGAGCTGCAAGTCAAAGGGGCAACCGTAGGAGTGCCAGAGGTGGAAAACAAGGTACTCGAGGTGCCAAGGCCACGCAAGCAGTTGCCTCTTTGCCCTAAGACAATGCCGCAGCCGCTTCTGCTCAGTCATGAGGCCCATGCTTCACCGGTTGGGGGAAGGCTGGTGCAGCATCTTGTAGAATGGCGTGCCATTACTTCAGATGTGTGGGTTCTGGAGATCATAGCCCACGGCTACTGTCTTCCTTTCCGGCAGAGGCCTCATGACAATCCACCGTTGAATCTCTCTTTGAAGAGTCCGGATCCGCTCCTTGTGCAGGAAATTCAATCCCTGCTGGAGAAAGGCGCCATAGAACTAGTGCCTGTAGCGGAGAGGAACAAGGGATGGTATTCCCCTTATTTTTGGATTTTGCAGAAAGATGGGGGATTGAGACCCATCATGGACAAACTCCTCAGGAAGGACAAGTTCAAGATGGTTACTCTCAAGTTCTCCAGACCCTTCAACTTCCGGACTGGTTGGTGTGTCTCGACCTCAAGGACGCTTATTTTCATGTGCCGATCCATCCCACACACAAGAAGTAAGTGAGGTTCGCGGTTGGCGACTCGCATTTTCAGTTTCGGGTCCTGCTGTTCGGATTGACCTCCGCCCTGAGGGCTTTCACCAAGCTCATGGTGGTGGTGGCAGCGAATCTCAAGAAAAGGGGATTCACGTCTACCCCTACCTGGACGATTGGTTGATCAGGACGCGCTCTCCCGAGTAAGTCCTGGATCATATGTCCGTCACCTGCCACTCCCTTCACAGGCTGGGCTTCTCCCTCAACTTAAAGAAGTCCCACTTGACGCCAACTCAGTGGCTCCAGTACATCGGAGCAGTGCTCGACACGTCCTTTGGGGCAGTGTTTTCCTCCCCGGGTGAGGGCTCACCACATTCAGCAGATGGTGCACAAGTTTCAACGTGCCCAGAGTCTCCCAGCATTTGAGTTCTTGAGGTTGCTCGGCCTCATGGCATCCTGCATTCTTCTGGTGCCAGAGGTCAGTTTGCGGATGAGATCTCTGCAATGGGCTCTCAAACTCTAGTGGTCACAGTCCTCTGGCAGGATGTCGAACCCCGTTAAGGTGCCACCCTCAGTCGCCCAGGACCTTCTGTGGTGGGCCGTGGAAGGCAATCTGATGAGAGGGGCTCCGTTTTGGCTACCATGGCTGGAGGTGACTATCGTGACGGACTCATCCCGTACGGGATGGGGAGCTCATGCCAATGAGTTGACAGTCGGCGTTCGTTTTTCATGTGACATTCCTGTCGTTCTGGCTTTTTTGCTTTCTTTGGCCCACAAGGGCCTGCAAGTGGGTACCATTGAAAGTTACCTGGCGGTGCAGTCTATATTTAAGCGCTCGTCTGAGGAGTGTTCTTATTTTAAAATCCCTTTAATTTCTCAGTTTCTGAAAGGGCTCACTAATGTGCTCCCTCCGTCACCTTTCCAGGTGCCCAGTCGGGATTTGAAGTTTGTTCTCAAGTTTCTAATGTGTGCTCCCTTTTGAGCCTTTGCATTTTTGTCCTTTGAGACTGTTAACCCTTAAAACTGTGTTTTTAGTTGCGGTCACTTCCGCTCGCTGAGTGAGTTACAGGCACTTTCAGTTAAGCCACCCTTCACTGTGTTTCATAAGGACAGGGTTGTCCTTAGAGTTCGTCCTTCCTTTTTTCTGAAGGTGGTGTCGGAATTTCATTTAAGCCAGAAGGTTATTCTTCTGGCATTTTATTCTCCTCCACATCCTGGTAAGGAAGAGGAGAGGCTCCATAGGCTGGATCCTAGGGGAGCTTTAAGCTTCTACATTTCACGCATGTCCCGGGTCAGAGTGGACGATCAACTCTTTATTGGTTACGCTGGAAGGCGTTTGGAACAAGCTGTTACTAAGCAGACTTTGTCTCGATGGATCATCTTGGCAATTTCCGAATGTTACCGCTTGGCGGGTAAGGACCCTCCGGTAGGCTTACGGGCCCATTCTACCAGGGGTATGGCTGCCTCTACTGCCCTGCAGAGGGGTGTTCCTTTTCGTAACATCTGTGATGCAGCCACCTGGGCTTCGGTCCATACTTTTGTATGTCACTACTCCCTCGATTCTATCTGGGGGCAGGATCTGGCCTTTGGCAAGGCGGTCCTTTACTCTGCAATTTGATTGGGCATTCTAAATTTGTATATTCTAAATTCTTTTCCCACCTCCTTACGTTGGTACTGCTTTGGGAGTCTGTCATAGATATGGAATACATCGGAGGACCCAATCCCCTCGAAGAACAAGTTACTTTCTTACCTGGTAATGTTCTTTCGATGGGATGGTCCGACGACGTATTCCATATTGCTCCCTCCCTGCCTACCCCGCTACACAATTTCTTATGTGATTGCAGCTTATGTTTCCACAAGGCTTTCTGTGGTCATATTGGCAGAAGATTGGTGCCACAAGTTCTGGAAAAAAACTACAACTGAGGCTACAGGCGTCGTGCGTCCTACTTGTATCTGGTGACGTCGGCCATTGGAGGAGGTTCTCGAGGACGGCGTATCGACGCAGGATGCTGGCGCCGAAAGATTTTCCGAAGCAGCACAGCTGTGGTGATTACTGTCATAGATATGGAATACGTCGTCGGACCATCCTTTTGAAAGAATGTTACCAGGTAAAGTAACTTGTTTTTCTCTGTGACACTGAACTGAAGGTGCTCTGTGTCACCATACAGAAAGTAGGTGCCTATGGAGTTTGTCAGACTTCAAACATAAAGGAAACACATAATCCGAATCAGGTCAAAACACATGAGTGAGAAAAAAGTGCTCACTGAATCCAGGGTTAAAATTTAAAAAAAGTCCTAAATCCACCAAAAGAGCTGGGATTTTTGAAAGTTGAAGGGAATATGCACAGAAATTAGAATTCTCCCTAACAGTGGGAGAAGCAATATCAAGTCAATGGCTTAAGAAGAATGCCTTTAGGGAGCCAGTTCATCCAAAGTCATTTGGACAGTCGATGGCTCGGATGCACTTCTTGGATAAAAGTCTTGCACAAAGTTAAAAATCACTTGTAGGGCCTCAAGCTGTTAAGCCTGTGAAAAGGGAGTTGAAATCAACTCAAAGTAAGTGTGAGCCAGCCTCAAGTGAGACAGTACAACTTAAAGTACCCCCAAGCCCAAACAGTACCTCTGATTAGAAGAAAGGGTGGTCCAGCTGGATTCCGTATTGCTACAGCCAAGCAGTCCCTAGTTCCTGAGCCTCATTCGTGGGGCCAAGAGGTAGGATGTCTGGAGGGCTCCTGTGGCAGTTCTCGGGAAGGTCGTCGGCAGCTACGTCTTTGTTTCAGCGGCACTTCGCGGTTTCAGCGCTTAGGAAACAGCACTGATGAGGATCGTTGGACACCGGTTGGACTTTCTATGCTCCCTCGGTCCTGCACTCTGGTGAGGGGACTCTGGACGGAGGGTCCTTCTTCTGGGGGGGTCCTGAGGCGGCTCCTTGAGGTTTTGGCCAGATTCGTTCAGCGGCAGACATTGCAATCTATTATGGTCCCTCCACCCTGGGCATTGGACTTCTGCAACAACAGAGGCACAACAAGTCGGGAAGGATGCCAAGTGGAGTTCGTCTCTGGGATAGTTGGTCCCCCTTTCCCAAGGGGAGAAGTTCCGTCCGTTGCTTCTCTGTCGAGGTGAAAAAGGATGTCCGCACAGCAGCAGGGCTTTATTAGTCATTTCGAGGTCCAGGAGGTTGCAGCAGGCTACTCTTCATGGTTTCCTCTTTGGATGTTTCTTCCATTGGTCGACTCTGCCTGTAGTCCCAAGAACCTTCCTTTTTAAGCTTGTGCTCGTTTATTCACAGCCCTAGGCTGTCAATCACCCAGCTGGCTGGCTGTCCTTTGCGGACAGCCAGCCGGCCAAACAGGACTGGTTTCATTCTGGCACACCTAGAGACTATGGACATGGGAGTTTCAGCACTCTCCCTCACTTCCTTTCCTTCCAGACACACTGGAGCCAGAGGTGGGCTTCAGGGCTGAAGCCTGCCAAAAAGGCAGATCACGCAAAGGGTTCAAAACTGTCTCAACTCAGAGTAAAAGCCAAGAAAGGCCTAACAAACCGAAAATGGAGAAAAAAAGACTGGCCATTTTGACAAAATGGTCACACATGGGTGCTGTACTGCAGCCGACGGTTCAGCCTGTGGTAATGCACACTGGTAGTAAAAAAAATAAACTGCCACCAGCCATTTAACGTAGTAAGTGTAACAAAAATGTTTACTTGAGAATATAGGATAAGGGGCTACTAGGCAACTCCCCCCAGCACACCACATAAGATGGTGTGTGCGCTAGACCTACAAAGAGAAAAGTTAAGTAAAGTCAGTTTCACTTTATTATTCTTGGGAATGGTAGTTCCCCCAAGAATAGGTATTTAAATCTTAAGAAAAATCCAACGGATTTCTCAGTGACACTGCACTGAGGGTGCTGTGTGTCACTATACAAAAAGCAGATGCCTATGGAGTTTGTTGGACTCCAAAAACAGTGAAAACATAAAATCCTCATTGGGAACAAACCAGGAGGGAATGAGAAAAAGGTGCCACTCACTCAAGAGTTAAAATTAAGAAGTCCAACAAAAGAGCTGGGGGTCTCCAAGTTTGTACGGGAATTGGCACAGAAATAAAAATTCTCCCTAACACTCACACAAACTATTTGCTGTTTGGAACGTGACACTTTTGGGGGGGTGGGGGGGAGAGCTGGAGGGTGGGACTGGAGTAAAGCCTTTTTGCTTTCTGTACCTTGCGTAGCTCATCTATTTTTGGGTACCCATCAGTCCCTATGGCCATCAGTGCAGAGGAATGGGGTGGGGGGGAGAGAGGGGAATCTCTGTCCTCCATTTCACGAAATAGTTTGTTTTGGACTGCACACAGTACCTTACAGTAAAGTGACGGGTGGTGGCAGTAGATAACTTTCCATCTTTTTTAATGTTTTTATCTTTTTTTTACATCCTAGCATGCACTTTTGCGTTTTAACGCTTAATGCCTATTAAAGTTCCATATGCTATGAAATATCTGTGCCATGAGATTTCGCCCTGTCACTTGGCCATCTTGAATTTTGAACTTCGTACTACCCTCTCAGGACTGGATTTTCCATATATGTGAACCCCTTTCCCAGGTAAAGCTTCTGCTTTCCTGGGCCAATTTGTCGTCTGGCTGGGGCCGGGTGTTAGGGAGACCTATCATTTTTTGCTTCTTTCCCTCTCCTAGTGAGACCCCCAGCCCTTTTTCTTCTAGACTACTTCACCGTTTTATTTCAATCCTGAGTTAGAGGAGCCTTTTTCCACTCACTCATTCATTCTTGTGGGCACTGTCATTTTGAACTCTAATCTTTGTATTATACCTGTATGGAGTCTGTCTGCGCCATAGCTCTTAAAGGCATTTGTGTTTTTACAAGTGTAGCACACCGCTCCTTATGGGCAGTGTTGCTGGGGACCCTTAAGGTCCACCTTTTAAGATTTTTTTTTTCAATATCCTCAAGTAACTACAGTTCTTAAGGACAGAGAGATACTTGGTATCTCTCCCAAAATTCCATGGTCTGAGAGATTGGCACACACCACCTTCAGCGGAGTGCCAAAAAGGATTCCTAGTATCCCCTTTTCTCTACTCCTGTGACTTTTCAGTCACCTAGACAATCGCACAGTTATGGCTGGTGGCAGTGGACGTGTTATATCAAATAGTGTTTTTTTTTTTTTACTGCCGACTATATTGGGTCTCGGTTGTGCACAATAGGGCCACCTATGTTCTAACATGGTGGCTCCTTTCTTGTTTCACCATTTCTATTGTGGTTGTTCTTTGTTGGCCCTTCTACCATTCTGGGAGTTGGAGGTATGTGTGTTTTGCCTTTAGCACGAACCCTTGGGTGTCCCTGCCTAGGCTCCAGTGTCTGGACAGGCATGAGGTGTGGGAGGATTTTTTCGCTAACCGAAGAAGTCGGCTAGAGATGCCTGCAGACCCTTTGCATCACTGTGAAGTCACCACTGCTGTCCTGATCCCATTTGCAGTGCGTCATCTTTGAGAAGCCGAATCCATCCAAGGTTTTGCTGAGCTCCAGGTGAACCTCCAGAGTGAGAACCTTCATTTTTTGGTGCTGAGAAAAAGGCTCCAAAACCGCAGAGTGAACAGGGAGACCAAAGAAATCTGCAGTGCATCAAGAGTTGTCCAGGGTGTCCACTCCAACCTCAAACCCAAGCTGCTGGCTTGTGTTCTTTTAGTGAGTTCTATTACATGGTCTCATTGTTAACTCTTCAAGTATTTTTTCCTCGAGACTAAAAGTATCCTATGGAACCTTTGCTGTTCTGCTGCTTTGTAAGACTTTGAGCCCTCTCCAAAATGACTTTTGCATATAGACATGACTTTAAAAGCTTTAGTTTGATAAAGTGTCTCTAGAAAGTTAAGCTCTGCTACTGTAGGACTAATCATCCTATTCCTTCCTAAAAGACGTTTATCTTATGTGGTTTTGATAACTAAATACAATATATATATCTTTGTCTTAACGCAGGTGCGTGGTCGTATGATAATACGGTAGAATTGTCATTGTCAATCTCTGTAACCATTGTACCACAAGCAACTACCACAGAAGCAGTGGCCTTTGAACAGTTTTTATAACTATTCCTAAGTGTGTTGGTTAATTGAGCCAAGTATTTTTCTGACTTCCTTGAGTAAATTTAATAAATGGTATATTTTAATATAATATTGGTGTAAGTGTTTCTTTGGACTACTGTACTAGCTGTGTTCATTGTACTTATCTACAGTTCACATTATCCACCTATGATAAGCCTGACTGCTCTGCCACTCTACTAAGGTTCCTGAAGTAGTACAAGCTTATACTAGGAGTTAGGTACCTGTAAGACAAGTGATAGTTTAATGAAGTCTTACCTCAAGTGGACTTTAGGATAACTCCCATAAGTGTTGCAAAGTACTTACATGCTATGTGTTGGTGCTCTAACTGTATATTCTTGAAGTAGAAAAAGTTAGAAGTGTTACAAAGTTATTACTTGGCTGTGAATTGCTTCCTGCTATTTGGTAATCTATTACTTAGTTATTTACTTACCCTTGAATTGTGTTCCACTATTCTAAAAAGTAATGTTGGTATAACTGTATATTCCTGAAACTAAGTAACCTAGTTGACTAACAATAAGGGCCTGCCTAGCTTGAATTACATACTGTCATTTTAAAGGTCTAATATGGTTTTACTCACCTTGAATTGAATACTGCTTTTCTAAATGTGTTTATACTTTGGCTTACTTACCAGTATAGTGATAAGTGGAACTAGTATAGTGTAGTGTTTTTTATATTGTGTTTGACTTATAAGTCTTTGCCACTGTATAAATGAAATAAACCATTAATTTTGCAATACATCTGTCTGATACTGTGCATATAGTCCGACATCTAGTGGTAATCGTAGTGTATTGCATCTCATCTTTGACGATCGAAAAGTGATGTAGACATGGGCGTGACTGTAACACTATCCCTAACGTGACGTGTAGTTTACCCCAAATCCTTCACACGTCAAGGTCCCACAGATTGTTTTTTTCCGCCTAACTAGTTGGTCGTACATAAGGCGCAGCTCGTATGTTATATTCTCCAGGATGAGGTCTGGCATGGATTCACATGCTCAAGAATATTCCCTGTCTTCAGGCTGGGAATACTCGGTAAAAGAAAAAAAGTTTCAGTTTAGTTTCTAAAACTGTCTTTCTCCTATAAACCAATCACTGAGCACTCGGTCATTCCGCCCCCAGCCAATGACTGCCCTCTACCTAAGCCCCTCCTCTGGCAGCAATCTTCAGATTTTTACCGCACGTTTTGCTCTTCGAGCTTTCTGCTTTTTTTGAGTTTGTTTTTCTAGGAAAACTGTTTTCGGTTCAATTGAGCTTGTGTGCTCCATCGCTTATCCTTTCGATTAACGGAGGCCCGTTTTTCAACATCTTTAATCACCCCTCAAGGTAAGACATCGTCGACTGTTCTTCTTGGAAGATCCCAGATGTCTTCAGGCCTACACCGCGCCGGAAGAAAGACAGAGCTCTGGGTCATACTGCGCCCAGCCAATGACTGCCCTTTCCCTTAGCCCCTCCTCTGGCAGCCATCTTCAGATTTTTGCTGCACGCTCTTGTGTTGGGTGTCCTCAAGTTTTGCTCTGTGAGCTATTCTATGGGTTTTCGCTCTTTTTTGATGAAAGTCCTTTTTGTCAAACAGAGCCTGTGTGCTCTTCTCTCCATCGGCTGACAACTGGGGCGCTGTTTGTCGGTGAATTTCAGCGCCCTTCAAGAGCAAGGATCATTGAGTTTTTATCAGTTTCCAATAAAAATGAATTTCTTTTTAATCAATTCTAACATTCACCCACCCATTACTCCCCCTCTCCATATCTGTTTCATCTAACTGAATTCTCTGCAATATTCTGAAATGTGCAACCGAAATTGTATATACTGTAACTCTCTGCAATGTTTTTGTATGTAACCATCCTGCACCCTGTAACCAGACAATCAAGCTAAGCTAGCTGTAAACTATGCTGTGATACCTCCGTGTCTGGGCGTATAGCAAATACATTAAATAAAGGCCATTGGGTCTACTCCGCACCTCCGGCCATGATGGAGGAGTAAGTGGGAAGTTCCCTCTTAAAGCTCTGCTCCAGATTCAGACTGCTGAACATGTTTGTGGAGGACAAACCACTCTAATGCCGCTACTGCCTTCACCTGGACCACAAAGAAGATCATCGCAAGTTCTGCCTCAGTTTCTCCAAGAGAACGATGAAGGATCGTCACAGTAGATTGGCGGCGTGGCTAAGCGCCAAAGCCTCTGCCCGTGCCTGAAGCATGGTCATGCCTCACCCAGGACCGACCGGTCCGAAGAGCAGTCTTCTAAGTCCTTTGAAGGAACGCCATCCGTTGGGGCCCCAAACAAGGCCAAGCAGCGCAAGTCTATTTCCGTCTGGGTCACTGCGCAAGTGGGTCCTGGGATGGGCATGGCACGTTATAAACCTCACCATCACCTCCATCTGCAGCCATCGATACAGCTCCTCCTTTAAACAGAAATAGCCCAACTAAGCTGCAGGAGAAGCCTAGGGTGGAAGAAAAGACAGCCAACCTGCCCAAGAAGGCCTAGACAGTGCAGGAAAAATAGTTGTCGACGATTGTCATGGTGGCGGACCCTCTCTCGAAGGCCAAAGGGGCTGACCATGCAAAGGTAGCCCCGACTGCACCCAGATTGTCCCTATCCCCGAGGCGGGAGGCCTCGGCTGGGATGGTGGCAAAGACACTGGAAAAGGGGATGCTGTCACTGAGCTTGGCTTAGACCCCTAAGGGTGCAAAAGGGGGAGGAGGGGCAATTAGGTCCCAGGCCAGCCACAGTCGGTACCCCAGGACATGGTTGTTTCTTCCTCGAATGAGGAGGAACCGGAGTCCGTACACACGATCCACGAGAACCTGGAGGACGACGGCAGAAATGCTGATGACGCAGTTCCTAGTAGACCTAGTGCCACAATTCCGCCGAGAGATGAATCTCTGGACATCCCTTCGACCCTACAAACGTTGGTGTCAGAAATCCAGAGAAGGAAGCTGCAGGCCCCGGTGACCCCGTATCAGCCACCTGCGTAGAAGAGGAAGCACCATTTAACGCTACTGCATCAATGACCACACCCGTGCCATGGGCCCTCATGCCCCCAAGAGGGACACAGAGACGACGGACAACATCGCCACGTCCTGCAGATCTGCTCAGCCGAGGGCATCCCCACAGAATAAGGTGGGGTTGTTTCATGCCATGGTCTCCAGAGCGTCCAAGCTCTTCCAGCTGACACCCGATGAGACCAAAAAAGGAACCCGAGGCGCAAGGCCAAATGGAAGACCATTCTGGTGGTGCCCCTTCTCGACGACGTGTGGAGGAAGGTCTGGCCATTTTGAAGAACCCTGCCACGGCCAAGCGGGATATGCCAGAGAAAAAGTACCGGGTGGCGGAGTCTGTTCCCAGGTGCCTACGGTCGCAACTGTCACTGGACTGTGTCGGCGGCTGTGAGGAAGAGATTGTCTAACCCCTTGTCATGGTCCTCAGTCCCTCCGGATAGCGAGGGGAAGAAGCTGGACGCCATGGGGAAAAATTTTGTCTACTCCACTGCATCGACCGTCAAGGCGGCCAACGGCCTGGCGATCCCGGCCAGGTATGATGGGGAACTGTGGTACAAACTGGCCCTTTGTTAGGGAGAATTCTCAGAAATGTTAATTCCCTCCACCTTAGAGTCCCCCAGCAAATTTTCTGGATTTTGAGGACTTAATTTCCCACTGTCTCGTATTTTAATGTGATTTCTTTTTTTAACACTGTTTCTTTTGGTTATGTAGTCTGACAAACTCCATAGGCATCATCTTTGTGATTGTATCACACAGCAACTTCAGGGCAGTGACACAGGGAAGTCTTTCAGATTTCCCAAAGGTTTAAATACTTTCTCTGGGATAAACTACTGTTTCCCAGAACAGTACATTGAAATTAACTTTATTTACATTTGTAACTTTCTAGACCCAGCACACACTATCTTACAATAGGGTGCTGGAGGGGTTACTTAGTATCCCCTTTGTCTAGCTTCTCATGTAAACATTTTGTTACCCTTTCCTCGATGAATGTCTGGTGGTAGTGGTTTACCTTTAACTACCGTGGTGTGCATTTACCGCAGCCTACGTTTTCAGCTTCAGTAAAGCACCCAAGGGTGCCTGTTTTCTGTATCCCTACAGTCCCCCTACCAGCACTTATGTCTGCACTTACCTTGCACTTGCCACCATCTGGCCGTTTTTATTGATCTTATTTATTCTACTATCCCATGTACTGCACTTTCCCCTCTCCCTTCCCCCATGCACTTTTCCCTTTCCCCCCCCTCTCCATGCACTTGCGCGATCTGAATGACACCTGGCCTAGTAGCATAGTTCTGTCTTCCCTTTGTTCCCCCTCCCTTGACTCTTCGCGCACTTGTGTATAGGCGCGTTATGAATGCCATATCATATCATTTTTGTCAAAATGGCCCTGGTCTTCTTTTTTCGCCATTTCTTTGTGAAAAGGTCTTTTTTGAGATTTACTCTGCGCACCAAACCAGGTTAGGTCCCTTTGTTCGTTTTGCCTTTGGTGGAATTCACGAGTGAAGCTCTCCTCTGGCTCCAGTATTTCTGGTGGGGGTAGGAAGTGAGGGAGATGCCAGAAACACCCTGTGCTTAATTTCCATGGTTAGAGGAATGCACCCAAAGGTGATTGGCCAGCTGGCTGTCCGTCAAGGGCAACCACCCTGCTGTTTGACTGGCAGCTCGGCTGGCATGAATGGGAAAAACCTGCATAAAAGAGGCAGCTTTTTGGCTTGGATGGCAGAGTCGACCACTGGATGAATAAATCTGAAGAACTTTGAAGAGACGCCTGATGCAACACATAGACCGTTGGTTTGCTTGGTGAAGCCCTGCTGCTGTGCTGAAGCTCCAAATTTGCCTTGACTAGAGCAGCCCTGCAAGGACGACTTCTCCCCTTGAGTTGGTGGGACCAATCCACTCCAAAGTAAGCCACCTGGACATACTGTTGAAGCTGGTTGCATTTCCATTGCAGTTGCTGCTGGAACCGAAGCGCCAGGGAGAGGAACAGCAGATCGTGTGCGTTGCATTTAAGTTGGCCAAGAGCTCCAGGAAGATCCTCTGGACTTCGAGGAAATAGAACTGACCGAGCCTGAGTCACCTTAAGAGTGCTGGATCCCAGATGCAAGGAAAGCCCATCTCGACAACCAGGAACCACAGTGCTGCTATTTACGGTAGACGCGAGGACTTGAAACACTGAAGTGCCACTTGTTTGAAGATTTCCGGTTGCGGTCGGTGATCGGCCCATTGCAGTGCTGGAGTCCCCAGGCATTCCCCCTCTTGTCCCCATGACTGAGGACCAGGAACAAAGGATCTGCAGAGCTGCACAGGAACAGAAGCTTGCTGGAATCATTGCTTTGAACCAAAGGTACTGTAAAGTCTAAGAACTTATCTCTTGTTGTATAGCCTCACTTGTTCTCAGTGGAGACTTGTCTTGGTTTCTTCTGTAGAGTTGCTATCGGCTTCTTTACCTCGCAAGCTTAATCAGCTTGTGGCCCTACTTTGATTTATTTTCTACAAAGACTTTTAAAACCTTTTGCAAGACTTTTACCTACCTGCAAGAATTGCTTCAGCTCACCTAAACCTTTGTCCAATTGACTTTGGCCTGGCTTTGCTCCCTGAATGACATCTTCCTTCTGACTGTGTTTTGCCTTCCTTCCAGGAAGGGGGTAACTTACTTTGCATTGGGGGTTACCAAAAGTACTTGCCTGCTTCAGAATATTTGTGTGATCTTGTGTTATAACACCCTTTTTCTGACACATTCCAAGTATTGCTCTAAATGCAACAGTAATATATTAATGTTTAATGTCCTAGCTATTTAAGTCACCTGAGGGTGTAGGAAATGTCTGTGTGCCGTCCCAAATGGGTACTTGCTGATTTAGAGAAACTAAGTGTATTTTGGAGAGTATTTGTGTTTAGAAGGAATTGCGTCCTCTGACGTATTCCTTATCTTTGATGTTATCCATTCCAGCTTGCTGGTCTCTGAAATTTGTTTCAGTAGATGGCGCTGCACGTCGACATCCTTCGAGTCGGTGTCCCTCGACAGCCTATGTATCGGCGCTGACGTCATGAGTATAAATAGACTTGCGCAGCGTCCGTTGCTCACTTCGGTTTTTCTGCGCTTCGTGGGCCTCGGAAACGTAACACTCGGTTCCTTTCTTCAGGAAAACCTTCTTTTTCTTCGAAGATTATTACCATTACACGAACCGTCTTCGAAGATTACCATTATTACTACACGGTCCGGTTTCAAAAAATGTCTTGACTGTGGGAAGAAAACGTCGTTGCCGGATCCTCACAGGATCTGTTTGTGGTGCCTGGGATCAGAGCATCACTGTTTGGAATGCAAGGACTGTATGTCCATGACGGTGAAAGCCTTCAAGGAGCGTATGGGGAAGTTGGAGAAAGGTAAGGGCTTTAAAACTTCTACTCCCTCGAAAGTTTCTTCGGCTGAGTTGAGACATTAGTTTCCTCGTTGACAAAAGGAACATTCTCGTTCAAGGTCTCGAAGCGGTTCTCACCAGAGAAAGTACTCGAGCGTCATGAACCCTCGAGTAAAAGCAATAAAACCGCGTCATCATCGCCGTCGTCGAAGATTCCTTCGACTCACAAATCTGCGTCATTGACGCCTTTGTCGAAGGGCCCTTCGCATAAATGAATTTCATCGACGCCACTGTCGACCCCGATAAAGGACAAACCTACAACTGTCACTACGTCACAGGCAGTAGAGTTGTCGAAGGCTTCGACCATGACTTCGAGGATGCCACCGACAATCTAGACGACGCCGAGTAGGATTCGGATCCTCTCGAGTGCATCGAAGTCTTTTAAAACTTTCAACACCTATTTCAGGATTGTCGAAGCCTACGACGTCAACTTCGACAACCTCGACGCTTTCTCAGGCAATGACAACAAATTTAGCTCATTCTGCCCTAGAAATGGGTTTTAAACCACATCCTAGGTCTGACTATTTTAGAGCCTTGTCCTCTATATATGAGGAAGGGGAGGATTCCGACAATGAGACCCTTTGGTTTACAAAGGACTACTATACCCATGCCAGAGGAATTAATCTCTGAGGACAACAGGTTAAAAGACCTTCAAGAGTCTCTACATGAGGCAAGTGATTTAGATACTTCCCCAGAGGTAGAGTTGCTAAATCAGACCTTGGAGAGCATGCAGAGACTCCTTATAGGATTCTGATGGCCAGAATAATCGAATTCATGGGGTGGACTACACCTACACCTTCTTTTCGACAGGATGACCTCACTGATATTTTAGATAAAGGTCCACAGGAGGATCCTGTTGTTCCTTTTCATACTGCTCTGGAAAGAATAATATCTGCTAATTGGGAAACTCCTGAAGTTATCCCTGCAGTAAATAAAAAACGTTCTGCTAAATACAGAGTATCGGCTGCAATCCTGAATATCTGAGCAAGCATCCAACTCCAGAGAGTTTGGTTGTACAAGCTGCGACTTCATCGAACAGTAAGTCGGCATACCCTACTATTCCACAGGACAGGGATGATAAAAGATTTGATGCCATGTCAAACAAAGTATTTTCGGCATGTAGCATGGCGCTTAAGTCGATTAACGCCACTTGCACGCTAGCAAGATTCAGCCACACACTTTGGGAGTCTGCTGCATCTGCGACTGGCTGTCTCCCAGAAGGAGAAGAAAGGGATGCATTCTTAAACCTCATCAGGGATGGAAAAGATGCAATGTGCGAGTCCCTCCAAACAGGCATTGATTCTGCTGAAAGCATCAGCAGGGCCATAGCGGCAAGTACCACAATCCGCAGATTTGCGTGGTTGCGTAAGTCTAGTTTTGCTCCAGATGTACAGGCCAGACTTCTGAACATGCCCTTTGACGGCACTTCTTTATTTGGAAAGAAGGCTGATGACAGCCTGGAGATATTAGACATCCAAGGCAGCAGCGAAATCCCTTGGGGCTGCAATCCGGCAGACCCCAAATCGTCCCTCAGGAGCTTCCTGGAGGGGTAGGTCCTTTCCCTTTTACCCCGCATTTGAAAAAGGCAGAGGACAGCCAGCTCAAAGGGGCCAGAGACGATTCACCCGTGGTGGACTGGAAAAGATACAAAAGCCGCAGCAACAGGTGCCACTTTACCCTCAGCATCTGCGTCAGCCGCTTCTAAACCCCCTCTGAGGACTCCCCTCACGACACCAGTAGGGGGCAGGTTAACTCAACATCTGGCAGAATGGAAGGCTATTACATCAGATGCTTGGGCATTGGAGACAGTTGCCCAAGATTACTGCCTGCCCTTCCTACACACTCCTCAGTCATCCACAGGGGAACAACTCTTTGAAGCTTCCAGACCCGCTTCTTATGCAGGATATTTTAGACCTGCTAGCGAAGGGTGCCATAGAACCGGTACCTGTAGCGGAGAGGGTTGGTATTACCCCTACTTCCTAGTACCAAAGAAGGACGGAGGAGTGAGACCCATCTTGGACTTGCGAGGATTGAACAAATTCCTCAGGAAAGACAAGTTCAAGATGGTAGCCCTTTCTCAGATCCTTCAGGCCCTCCAGCTTCAGGACTGGTTGTTACCTCTAGACCTTCAGGATGCTTATTTCCATGTGCCAATCCATCTCAAACACAGGAACTACCTGATGTTCGCAAGTGACAACTCTGAGTATCAATTTCGAGTTTTGCCATTTGGGCTGACCTCCGCCCCGAGAGTCTTTACCAAGCTAATGTCAGTAGTGGCTGCAATTCTAAGGCAGGAAGGGATCCACGTCTACCCCTACCTGGACTATTGGTTGATCAGAGCAGTATCTCCTGAACAAGCTCAGATCCAGCTAGATTATGTCTGCCACTTCCTTCACAAGCTGGACTTCTTCCTCAACTTAAAGAAGTCACAGATGATACCATCAGAGACTCCAGTTCATTGGAGCAGTCCTGGACACTTCCCTGGGAATAGCCTCGCCACCAAAGGTGAGGGCTCAAGATATTCTTCAGATGGTCATCAAGTTTCAAAATGCCCAACATGTACCAGCCTTCGAGTTTTTGAGGTTGCTAGGCCTCATGGCAACCTGCATCTTCATAGTGCCAGAGGCTCGCCTGAGAATTAGATCCTTCCAGTGGGCACTAAGAACCCAATGGTCACAATTCTCAGGAAGAATGTCGGATCTCCTTCAAGTCCCAGACAGAGTAGCTCGACATCTTCAGTGGTGGGCCTGTTGGGAGAACATCTTGAAAGGAGAACAGTCTTGGCAACCATGGCCGGAGATAACAGTAGTCACGGATGCATCACTCACGGGGTGGGAAGCCCATGCCAACGACTTGACCATCAGCAGTCGTTGGTCTCCATCGGAATCCAGACTACTCGTCAACCTGTTGGAGCTGAGTGCAATCAGACTAGCACTAAAAGCTTTTCTGCCATAAGTACAGGGAAATAATGTCCTGATAATGACAGACATCACAGTGCCCATGCACTACCTCAACAAAAGAGGAGGCATGGGGTCACTGCCACTGTGCAGAGGCAATGCAGCTCTGGTTTTGGGCAATTCAAGAAGGAATCTCTCTATTGGCAGCTCACCTAGCCGGAGAGAAAAACTTGTTGGCGGACGCTCTGAGCAGGCAGAGCAGTCTCCCACGAGTGGGAGCTAACTCAGGAAGTCCTTAGAGATCTTCACCCTTTGGAGAACCCCTCAAGTGGGTCTGTTTGCCACCAGCATCAATAGGAAGTGCGATCAGTTTTGTTGAAGGGAATTTCCCCCGAGAGGAGCTCTAGAGGACGCGTTCGTAGTGGCCTGGGAGTTTCACCTTCTGTACGCGGTTCCTTCAGTCCCTGTCATTCCTCAAATGATCAGGAGGTTGAGAAGATTCCGGAAAACCATGATTCTAATTGCCCCGGATTGGGCTAGGAGAACGTGGTACCGGTACCTTTTAGACATGTCCATCTGTCCTCCGATTCGTCTTCCCCAAAGAGAGGATCTTCTCTCGCAGAAGGGAGGTCAGGTTCTCCATCCAGACATCAGAACCCTCAACCTTCACGCTTGGTTTCTGAAAGGTTGAGATACAAGGATTGGGATCTCTCGTATGACGTCATGGAGGTGTTGCTTTCGGCTTGAAGGCCAGCAACAAAGACTTTATACCGCTTCCGTTGGATTAAACTTTGCCGCTGGTGTAGAGAAAAGAATATTGAACCCTTTTCTTGCATTACACCAATGGTGTTCTCTTTCTTGCTTTACTTAGCAAATTCAAGTCTTCAAATTGGTACGATCAAGGCTACCTCGCAGCGCTGTCTATCTTTAAGCATACTGCAGAGGAGCCTTCATATTTCAAAATACACCTGGTAATTCAATTTATGAAAGGATTAACTAATGTTTATCCCCCAAAGCCTTTTCAAGTCCCATTGTGCGACCTAAATTTATTCTTAAAATTTCTGATGGATACTCCTTTTGAATGACTTAATTCCTGTTCATTAAGATTTCTCACTCTTAAAACAGTTTTTCGAGTGGTTCTAACCTCTGCCAGAAGAGTGAGCGAATTACAGACTCTATCTTGCAAACCTCCTCATACAATTTTTCATAAAGACAAGGTTGTTTTACAAGTGAAGCCTAATTTTCTCCCAAAAGTGGTCTCAGAATTCCACATTACTCAGAAAATAACCCTACCTTCGTTCTATCCTCCTCCCCACCCAGGGAAAGAGGAAGAGAGGTTACACAGGCTGGATCCAAGGCGTGCTTTGAGTTTTTACATTAGCAGACTTGCTAGCATAAGGCAAGCGGACCAATTGTTTGTAGGATACGCAAGACACAAATTAGGATTGCCAATCACAAAACAGACCATTTCAAGATGGATCGTTTTAATTCTAGAATGCTACAAATCGGCAGGAAAAGAACCCCCTGGACATCTTGGGGCTCATTCAACCATGGGTATCGCAGCTTCTTCGGCCCTCCAAAGAGGGGTCCCAATTAAAGATATATGTGCGGCTGCCACATGGTCGTCCACACATACTTTTACCAAATGTTACAGCCTGGATTCCTCCTCTAGCCAGGAGACAAGATTTGGGAAAGCTGTGTTGCATTCTGTACATCTTTAAAGGGAAATATTTCATCTTTACTCCCACCTCCTCTTTACACTACTGCTATGGGAGTCTATCAAAGATCAGGAATACGTCGGAGGACACAATCTCTTCGAAGAACAAGTTACTTACCTAACTGTTAATGTTCTTTCGATGGGATGTTCCTCCGACGTATTCCTTATCGCCGCGCCCATCCATCCCCGCAGTAAAACTTACCTTGTAGTTGCAGCTTACGCTCCTTCAAGGTTACTAACCAATTAATGCAAAGCAAATCTGAACTTCAAAACGGAACCGAGCAACGGATGCTGTGCGAGTCTATTTATACTCATGATGACGTCGGCGCCGATACGGAGGCTGTCGATGGACACCGACTCGAAGGATGTCGACACGCAGTGCCCTCTACTGAAAAAAAATTGCGAGGCCAGCAAGCTGGAATGGATAACATCAAAGATGAGGAATACGCCGTAGGACACAATTCCTTCGAAACACAAATACTCTCCAAAATACACTCTTAATTTCTCTAAATCAGCAAGTACCCATTTGAGACGGCATGTATACAATTCCTACACCCTCAGGTGACTTAAATAGCTAGGACACTAAACATTAATATATAACTGTTGCATTTAGAGCAATACTTGGAATATGTCAAAGAAAAAGGGTGTTATAACAACACGAGATCACACAAATATTCTGAAGCAGGTAAGTACTTTGGTAACCCCCAATGCAAAGTAAGTTACCCCCTTCCTGGAAGGAAGGTAAAACACAGTCGGAAGGCCAGCAAGCTGAAATGGATAACATCAAAGATGAGGAATACGTCGGAGGAACATCCCATCGAAAGAACGTTACCAGTTTTGTAAGTAACTTGTTCTACTATCATATTGCCCCTTCTGAAGAAGGCTTACTCAAACTGACTTTTAAATAAATTGTTTAAAATTAAGAAATCTTGTGTGTACAAGTTTATTTGAATTCTTCTCGCTGTGACTCTTTGTGCAACTCCCCTACTGCTCACATTTACCCCTCTTGAGATGAGCCTGGCTTCTCATCACGCTACCAACCTGTGTAGTACAGACTTCTACCAAAGGTTGGGTTCCTATTGCCAGGAGATTAGGGTTGTTGTAGTGCACCCAAAGGGTACTGCTTACAGTCTTGCCTAACAGTCACACACGCAGCAGGGGGGCTGTTCTGCAAGGACAGCCACCCCGCCAATCACGACTGGGTGCATTCTGGTTACCAGAAAGAGTAAAGACCGGGAGTTTTGGGCACCTCCCTCGCTTCCTGTCCTGCCAGACACACTGGAGCCAGAGGCGGGTTTCAGTACTGAAGCCGGCCAAAGGCTTAACAAACCTTGTTTGGAGCGCAGAGTAAAACCCATTTAAGACTTCACAAACAAGAAATGGCAAAGAAACGACCAGGGCCATTTTGACACAATGGTCACACATAGGTGCTATACTGCAGTTGAGGATTCAGCCTGCGGTAGGAAAGCACAAGCGTACGAAAATTAAACCACTGCCACCAGCCATTTAAAGTAGTAGGGTAACATAAAATCTACATAGCAAAAGGGTCAGTAAAGTCAATTTGACTTTAATACTCTTGGGAATAGTAGTTTACCCAAAAGATTATGTTTAAACCTTTTGAAAAATCCAAAGGACTTCTCAGTGACACTGCGCTGAAGGTGCTGTGTGTCACCATACAAAAGTAGATGCCTATGGAGTTTGTCAGAAAAATACAGAGTCCAAATCAGATAGAAATAGATATGCGAGAAAAAGGTCTTGCTCACTCCAGGGTTAAAATTAAAGTCCTTAAGTCCAGCAAAAGACATGATGGTCTCTAGGGTGGAAGGGAATTACCACATAAATGAGAATTCTCCCTAACACCTCTCAATGTTGTCATTCATGACTACAACTTCTGTTTACTCTGTAGTGACTGATTATTGTGAATGTGAATAAAAGTAATGTATACAAAAACATATATAATTTATTTCTTGGTTTAACTGATCATGATTTGTGTCCACTTTGCATATCTGGCCTTGTTTATTTTCTTTGAAGAGGAGCCTTCTTGTTTGTGGTCCTTGATTTGTTCTTACTCACGTGAGTACTCGATTAATGTGTCGATGTACGCTATCGAAGAATTTTACCACTACAATGGCCCCTTTTGTAGATTTACCGGACATAGTGGCCCCACCAGTGTTCTAGGATTAATGCGTTTTTAAACAGGTGGCCCATGTGGGCTTCTCTGTTTCGTGTTGTTCCCTTGCATGTTAACGATAGGTGCCTTATGGTTTCCATGTTTCCTCGGCCTTGCAGAAGCGACATTTGTTGGTTGGTGATCTTCCTTGAATAGCAAGTATCTCGTTTGTTTTCAAGAGATTTAGACAGATTCTGAGGAAAGTTTTTCTTGTTCTTTTATTCAGACATTTTTTCAGGTAGTAGATTGTCATGTTGACTTTTTGTGAATTCGGTGAAAGATGGTGAGTGAGTTTGTTTTTTGCTGCATCCTCCAGAGTTTGAATCCAATCCCAGATTTTTAGTCCATTTGGTTTTGTTTGGCTTTTCTTCCAATTCACTTTCCGAACTTCCTATTTCTATGAGAAAGTTGTGTTGTGTTTTTTTGCCCATGCTGTCCGCATCTTATTTCTTTTGTTTCCCATTTCCTCTCTGATTAGTTCGAAAGTTTTGAATTTAGATTTTTCGATACAACATCAGGCCGTTTAGCATGACCATTGCTTTCATGGAGACCAGCGTAAATTCTCTTCTTATTGACACAATTGGGGTGGATTGCAGTTTAGTGTTCTTTTCCATACGAAACCTTCCAATCTGGACCAGATTGTGTCTGGGATCTCGGGCATCGCTTCTGAGCTGTATAATATGGTCGGAATTGCTTTTGACTTGTAAAAGTTGATTGTTGCTTGTATCGAAAATCTGCCGTATTTTCTGTCCACTTTCTTTGTTTGTGGCGTCACCAGTTTTTTTTTTTGCCCACAATGTTTCCTGCATTTGAGATTCATGTCTGCTGCAGTCGATAGTCACTCCTAAGTATGTGAAAGAGGTGACTTTTTTCAACTTTTGTCCCCCCCATTGACCATTTTGCACTTTCCTTGGGTTTGCAATGTTTTTCCAAGGTTAAAATTTTCGTTTTTTGGATGTTGATTGCGAGGTAGTTTTCCTTTATGTATGCCTGTAGGCCATCTAATAGGCGTTTGAGAACTATTGCCGTGTGGTCGAGCAATATTATATCGTCTGCATACAATAGGCGACTGACTTTGGCCGTTCCTAGTTGTGGAGGAAAAATCCTTAGGTTGGTCTCATGGTGCCCGATGTTGCTCGTATAAGCGTTGTACAATGCAGGGGCTAGTAGGTAGCCCTGTTTTACTCCTCAATTTCTTTTGATAACTGTCCAGTGCCGCTGAGCCTCACTCGCATGGTGGCGTTTGAGTATAGACTTTTGATCGGGGCTAGATTTGTATTTGGATAGTTCCATATTGTCCGTTTGTGCCAGAGTCTGTCTGTCAACTCTGTCGAATGCTTGGCTTAAATCCACGAACGCCAGGAATATTCTTGGTCCCCCGTCCAGGATTCTCACCTTCATGGCACTTATAGCAAAGATGTTTGCCAGTGTCCCTGAGTTTTTAACAAAACCTGACTGAAAAGGATATCTGCTTTCCGAAGAAGTTGCCCACAAGTTAAATCCATCCATGAGGAAAGATCCGAATAGCTTGCCCAGTACATCTAAGAGAGCTATCGGTCGATAGTTCACAGGGTCAGTTTTTTTTGTTTTTCTCATAGATGGGGACTACTTTGGCAGATGTCCAGGACGGTGGTAAGCTTTTTGATCTGATGCATGTATCAAAGATGTCCATTATTAAAGGAGCCCAGGTCTCTGTTCTCTTTCAGATCCTGGTTAGTGATCCCATCCGGACCCGGGGCGCGTGAAGATTTTAGTTTTTTGATTTCAATCCAGTCTCTGTCATAGTCCAGTTGCCATGATGCTGTTATTTGTGGCTCTTTGTACTGGATGTCTAGTTATGGTTTACGAAAATGTTTTGAAAAGTGTTCAATCCATTTTTTTTCTCCTACGTTGTTCATCGGCGTATTTTGTGCGAGTTGGTTAGTCGAGTTGATCAGAGACCGGAAATCTTTAGATTTTTTGCCACCGAGACATCTTAGCATTGCTTAAGAGTCCTCTTGGTACAGCATGTGTCTATGATGTTTCGGCCAAGATTTGTAGATTTTTTTGCCATATTAGCTGCTATGTTTTTTTTTTTGTTGGATCTTTCTTGACTATTCTAATAGCAAGTCTCATGGCCTTTCTTTCCTCCATCAATTGCTCATTCCTGAAGTGTAGATATGTTGTAGATTGCGTGGGGTTCTTCTTTCTTACTTACAGATACGACTGCAGCAATGGTCTACAATCCAGTTTTCCCAGGGCCGTGTTGGATGTCAGCTCTCCTTTGGCTCTGCGATACTTGCCCGTGATGTTTGTTGTTGCTGCGTTTGACAATTTTAGGCTCTTGCCCTGTCGGGTCAGTTCAATTTGGTGATTCGTGAAGTGCAGGAGTTGATGGTATCTCCCAGCCAGTTTGTAGTATGTTGTGGTCACTTTTCGAGATTCTTCTGACCTCTAAGGTTTTAGTTGGTGCTAATATTGATCTTGAAACGTAAATGTGGTCTATGTTGGCTCTCAAACCATCTTTTTCCCAGGTCGAGATTTCATTATTTTCTTTTGTTCTCAAGGATTGTAAATTATGCAGGTCTCGTGATAGTAAGAGTTGGTCGAACTTAATTCTTCTCTGGGTAGCCGCCTTACTCTTGATTTTGTTCCTGGATGTTTCTTTTGTAGGACCACCGCTGATTGCATTCATATCTCCACATATTACCGTTTGACCAATAAGCTTTTTAGCTGATGCTTCGTCAATGATCCGTTCCAGGTCTCATAAGAAGGTTTTGTCTGGTTGGGCTTTTGGATACCATTATGTCGTGATTAATAGTAGGAGTTTTTTCCTTTTCTGTTACTGTGTATGGTTGATTTCCCGAGATCGTTACAGCTAAGAAGGTGGTGTCTTTTCTTTCAATGGATTCCAACTTGCATCCGCTGCCTGATCTTATTCAGATTAGCAATCCTGCTGCTGGTCTTCCCTTGGTGCCTTTGGTTGCTGGCAACGTCATTTCATAGCCATTGAGGGTCGGTGGGTCCAGTAGCCAAGTCTCTTGAAGACATATCAGGTCGTAACTTCCTAAGTTTACTTCATCTGGGTCCATGAGGTGGGAGAATCCTTGTCATCCATGATCCCAGAGATGTTAAGTTTGGTCTTTGTTCTGGTGTTTTATGCTCATCTTGAATTTGTCTTGATTCAGTGAGCTCTTTTCGTTGCTAGGATCTTCTAGGCTCCGTTAGCGCTTTTGATAACCATTCCCAGCTGGTTTTCTCCCTTTTTCTTTCATTCTCCTCGATCTGGTATGGTTGATTGTCTGGGGTTCACACTGGCTGTTCTCTGCTGATTGTGATGTTCTTATTTTGTAGAGGCCCTTTTGTTAGGCGTTTTTTTCGATACAAAGACATTACTTAGCTTAAACAATTGCCTTCCATTTTCTCAGTAGTCTTTACAGAATTGTTAAGAACTTGTAGAGACTTCAACTATTGGTGCATAATTTACACATGTTACCAAGTCACACTTCACTGTAGTAAATGTTCTCTTTTGGCTTCTCGATATAAAAGGTTATAGTGCTATAGGAATGTTTTGTCCAGACAATCTTTTATTGTTAAAACGTTTGCTGTTCCTTTTGTCCACAAATGCTCACCTTGAGTGTTATGTCTGGTTTGCTCTTCCACCTTACCTCTTTTGAGCCTGGTATTCTCAAAAGGAAACCATGTGCCCAAAGTGAGGCGGATGTACCTGGGCTTTTGACCAGTGTCTAAAGAAAATCCTCCTAACACGGATTGCGTGGGGGGACTGCATTAACATTCCCAAAGCCCAAAAGTAAGAGTGGGTGTTGGTGTTTGGGGAAGAGTCATGTTAACCAGTTTAATTTTTAATTTTGCCTTGCCTTGAAGGTAACTGGGGTCCTCATTTGATCGTTGTGCGGAGCTGCCGGATTCTGAAGTGGGAGCTGGAATTTAAACGGTGGTGCCCAGGCCTGAAGATCCTTTTGTATTTTGGTCGCCAGAAGGAGCTGAGAAAAAAGAGACAGGTACACGCATTTTGTGTGCTTTATAAACAATTGGCCTCTGCACAGTTCTGTCACAATTTGGCATGCTTCAGGCCCTGGCTTAGTGAATGACTGCCTTTTATAGGTTACTAATTAATTCTTCAATGGATTGCTTTTCTCTTGCAGATTCCTCCTCAGATATCCCCTTCCAGTTTTAGCTGCTCGGAAAAATCTTCAACAAGGTGCATAGTGGACCTCGACTCGGCCGTTGATCGTCACCCTTCCTTGACTCTGTACTCCATCTTCTGCTCTGGACGTGATGTTGGGCTTCGTATATATCATACGCCCCGTACCTCAGTTCCGTTTTTTCCACATGCTCAGCATGCTGCTTTTGAGGAACGTTAGCGTTATTCAATCTTTTTCTTGACAAATTTTGTTATCATTGTGATCTGCCATGTTCGCACCTCGGATTTCGGGCTTCAAGCACTGCTTCGAATGCAGCTCCAAGATGTCAGTGATAAACCCGCATGACATATGCCTGTGGTGCCTCGGTCGCGACTGTTCGGTAAGAGTTTCATATTTATGATACGTCTTCCTGACCAGTCAACCCCGTAACCTTTTGCTTTCACCAGGTAACTAGTTTACCTTATCCCTAGGTGAAGGGGAATCTTTTTTCCCCCTCTCACCTAGTCTTTTACCATTTTTTTGTCTGTTAGGGAGCATTCTCAAAAATGTGCCAATTCCCTCCACCTTAGAGACCCCCAGCAACTTTGCTGTATTTTGAGGACTTGATTTTTTTTACCTGGAGAGTGAGACCCTTTTTCCCACTCCTGTATTTTAATGTGATTTTTTAAAAAAATGTTTTTATTAGGTTTTAGTCAACATTAACTGGAAAAGAACAATATCATTGCATTTCGTAAGATTATATTTGTAACTTCCCACCCGTCCCTCGCCCCAAGACCACTGACTGTACATCAGTTCTGTTCACACCAGACTGCCATCACGAGCCGCCCTCGTCATTAGAAGTGTCTTCTTTCTCCCTAGAGCTCAGTAACGGGGACTCTAAGTGCCACCCATTGGTGTAAGTCCTCACTGGTGTCCAGTTTCTGTTCACGCAGCGCATTCTCGCATGCCCCGGTTTCCGCTGTCGCCCATTTGTGTAGGTCTTGCCACCATAGTGTGATGCTTGGACCCCTAGCACTCTTCCACCCCATAGCAATCTGTCTCTTCGCCAGGATGTAGATCAAGTCTCTGTTGAGGGGTTTGTTTTTTTTTTGGTGCTTTTTTTGTAACTGCCCAGGATGCATGCTGCAGGTGTTTGCACTTCCAGTTTAATGTCTGCTTCAGCCACCTTTGCAGCGACCTGTGCCCAAAATGTCTATCACCTGGCATCCCCAAAACATATGTGCTATTCCTGCGAGGGGTTCACCACACTTGTGGCATTCAATGGTTTTAGCCCCCTTGAATTCTGGCGTAAGGTACGCTCTATTAAAGTAAAATTGTAGGAGTTGCAGTCGGGCGTTCCTGGAAACCTTTTTGTGGTAATGAGCAATGCATTCCCAATCGTTTTCACTGCATTCCAAGCCCATTTCGGGTTGCCACTTCACTTTGCTCTTGAGGTCTATACTAGTCTATACTAGTTATGCTGTTCAGTAATGTGTCGTAGAGCCTTGAGGTTTCGTGTTCCCCTTCGGCTGCGGCCAACATATTTTCGATGGAGCAAGAACTGTCCCGATGGCAGCCCAGAGGTAGCCTGTAGCTGTAGCTTGTCGAATGTTAGGATCCCTTGGTCATCCACCAGGTCCCCCAGGGTGGCCACTCCACAGGGCTCCCACCCCCGTCGTACCTCACTCTGTCCCCCGGGCCTGCCCACATGATGGCCGCTATAGGGGTCTGCGGGGAGTATGGGCCTTCCATCTTCGCAACCTTACAGCCCCGTTTCCAGATCAGTATTCCCAGCTTCACCAGGTAGGGGCTGTTTCGGGTCATGTCTGCTGGGACCCAGAATAAGTCTGAGTAGTGCCTGGGAGACGGCTGGTTGCAGAAATCGGGTGTCAAATGTGGCCTCATCAGCCATCCATTGTATGATGTGTTTTAGTTGGGCTGCAAAGTAGTACAGTTCAAAGTTGGGGATTTTTAGTCCTCCCCTGTCGTATGGCCTTTGTAGGACTTCTAGCGCGACTCTGTCTGCCTACATGCCAAAGAAATCTCCTACAGTGTTTATTTAGATCTGCAAAGAGGCATGGGGGAATGTTGAAGGGGACGTTGGTTAAAACAAATGCAGTAGTCGGGGGAGCGCCACCATTTTCAAGAGTCAAGCGCTACCAGCCACAAAAAACGGCAATTTTCCCCAAAAGGCCATTGATTTTTCTAGGTTTTCCTTGGCTCTGACTGTGTTTAAAGTATGTTCCATATTGGGGGCCTGGTGGATGGTAATCCCCAGGTATTTGAAAGATGTGGTCCTCCACTGGAAGGCCATTGGAGGGAGTCGGTCGAGGGTGTCCCTGCTTAGGATGGCCAGGGGGTAGAGGCATGATTTTTCGTTATTTCTTTGGATCCCTGTGTATCTGTGAAACCCTTCTAACGTCTCCAGGATATACGGTAGTATGTGTTCTGGGTTGTTTAGGTACAGGAGTGTGTCGTCGGCATACATTGACACCAGATGTGTCACTCCGTCAATCACTAAAACCCTGTCACTATACTCTTGGCGCAGATATGCTGCTACAGGTTCCACTGCTAAGATGTACAGCATGGGGGAGAGTGGACAGCCATGCTGCGTGCCCCTGTGAAGGTGCCATTTGTCAGAGAATGTGTTGTCCGTGCGCACCCTGGCTGTGGGGTCTGTGTATGAGTTTGGTCCACTTTAGGAAGGCCGACCCTATCCCCATTTTTGCCATGGTCGCATATGGCCATTCCCACCTGATCGAATCAAAAACCTTAGTGGCATCTAAAGATGCCACTGCGCATTTCTCGGGTCTGCCATTGGTGTTGTAAATGACATGATGTAATCTACGTAGGTTCAGTGATGGATCTCTCAGGCACGTAGCCCGTTTGGTCCTGATGGATCAGAAGGGGGACCACCCTACGCAGTCTCCTTGCCAGAAATGCCGTTAGGATCTTGTTCTCTGAGTTCAACATGGACAGGGGCCTATATGAGCCACATTCATTCTCGTCCTTGCCAGGTTTCAATAGGGGGATGATAATGGCCTGCTTCATGCTATCTGGGAGGGTGCCCACTTCATACGCTTCATTGAACACTCGGGCCAGAAGAGGTGCCAGAACTTCCTTGTAGGCTTTATAAAACTCTCCCGGGAGCCCGTCAGTGGCAGGGGCTTTCCCAGATCGTAAGGACCCAATAGTGACCATCACCTCTTTCCCGATAATTGGTTCGTCCAGGGCTTCAGCCAGCTGTACATCCAATTTGGGTAGTTTGATGTCTAGGACGTCCTCAATTTCAATGGCCGAAGGAGATGGGTGCTGGTGTACAGTTTCTCGTAAAACCGGGCAAACAGTTTATACCTAGCTGCGTATGTACTGCAGTGCCATCCGGGCGCGGATGTGGCAGATAGGGGTCCTGGGGATTTCGCGTTGGTAAAGCCATGCTAATAGCTTCCCCGGTTTATCACCTAGGGCATGGGTTATATGTTCTGGCTCGAAGGTGGCTCTCCCTTCCAGTTCAGCTCGCTCTTGCTCAGTGTTTGTAAGTGAAGTTGCTATGTATCTCTGGGTTCCCCCTATGGTTGTGGGCACAGGGGGTCTGGGTGGGAACACCACCCAGTTAGTCACCAGTGGGGAGTGGTCAAATAATACTCTGGCTAGGTAATGTGCCTCCTCGAACTGCGCTAGCCGTTCCACACTAACTAGTATGTGGTCTAGCCTAGTATAGACTGCGTGGGGGGAGGAATAGAAGGAATAGTCCCATTTATCGGTCTGCCAGCCCTAGTTGTTGCATCAAGGTGCGTAATATTTTTGCAGGAGGGGGACGGGCGTGTGTGTTTGTTGTCCGAACTATCTGAACAGGGTCTAGGGTGCAGTTGTGATTCCCCCCCTGCCCCCCAGATGGGGGTGCTTTCTCTGTATGGGCTGAGCCGTCTGTGTAGTGAGCGGAAAAAGGTTGTGGCGTTGGGATTGGGAGCATAAGTGTTGATTAAGCATATCTCTCTGCCTTACACGGTGCCGTGAACCAGGGCCATCCTACCCTTGTCTGTTTTTGTGTTTAGCAACCTAAAGGGGATGGTGGGGGCAATCTAGATCAGGACCCCTCTAGCGTAAGTGGAATGAGTGGAGCCTACCAGGGTCCCTCTCCAAGACTTGCCCAGTGTTTCTAGCTTGCACGCATCCAAGTGTGTCTCTTGTAGCAACGCAATTCCGACCTTGTTTTTGATTAGGGCATGGATACGGCGTTGTTCCACCCGCTGTGACTTTCCCATTTCCGCTCTATTCGATCAGGGTGTGATCTGGTGGGGCCCTACGGGCGGGTTTAAACTAAACCAAGAAAAAGGAAAAAATTAGAACTACTGGGGGCGGAAGGGTTCCGCTATGGATGTCTACTCGTCAGGAGCAGTCCCTTCTCCGCTCAGCTCCTGAGGTTGATCAATCTTGCTGCTTGCGAGTGTCAGTGTTGCCTGTTTGTGTGTTCAGCGCCGGATGTTAGCCTTTTGAGTGGTCGCTCTAAATGAGGTTCAGCGCAGCTTTCGTTCGGTTTTGTAGATGTCCGGGATCTGTTCTCTATCCATCCAGTCTCTGGCCTCGGCTGGCGTGTCGAACAAGAGTTCTTTGTTGTTGTGTAGCACCTTCAGACGTGCAGGGTATAGGAGCATGTAGCGCAGGCCTCCTTTCTTGAGTCTTGCTTCGAATAGATGAATTGGGCTCTTTTCATTTGGACGTGAAAGGTGTAGTCAGGGTAGATGGCGATTTTTCGCAGAGTCCCTTTGGATCTGGCCACCTGATCTTGAGAAGGCCAACATTGTCTCCCTGTCTTTGTAATGGAGCACTTTTGCTATTACTGGCATGGGCGGGGCCCCAGGGGGAGGTTTCTTGGTGAGAGATCGGTGGGCTCGCTCGATGGTAAAGCCTTGTGAGAGTTTCTCCGCGCCAATTTCTTGTATTAGGAGATTTTCTACATAGTTCGTTGGGTCGGTTCTCTCCATGCCCTCTAGCAGGCCTAGGATTCTAATGTTCTCCAGCATTGGATCTTTCATGGATTCACATGCTTAGAATATTCCCCGTCGTCAGACTGGGACCCCTCGGTACACATATATAGCCTTTTCCTATAGGAAAACTTCCGACACTTTTGTGTCCTATCTATGTCCTTTTAGGACCCGCCTACGCATGCTCCGTAGGCCGTCCCAGTATAAGAGGCCCGCCCCAGCGGCTCCCCTTCAGATTTCAACCGTCTCCAAAGTAGTGGGATCTCCTCGCGTTGTCTTACTATTTTGTACAAGGTTGTATTCCTGGAGTTTGAGTTAGAGAAAATGTCCTCCATGTCAGGGAAAGCGCTGTTCCGTCCATGAGCGACGTGCGGCTTGAAAAAAGTTTACGAGGGGGGACGGATATATGGATTGTATATATTGCCTCCACCCTCATCATTCGCCGGATAACTGCGACATATGCAAAGGGCTTTCTCAAAAAACCCTCAAAGACCGGAGTCGACGACTGGTGGCATGGCTGAATGATGGAGCGGGGCATACCCCCCTTCGGAGGTAGGCCCCACCCAATCGGCGAAAACATCATGCCGTGCTACCTCGTCGGAACCACCGGCGAATAAATCTCGACCGGCGGAAAAAGAGTCATCTGGGAGTCACTCGGCTAGAGACTCCCCGTCAAAGAAAACATCTTCATCAAAAAAGCATGAAAAGGAAAGGAAATCCTCCTCGGGCGATCATCACGAGTCGAGAGTCGAGTAAAAGCAGGCCAAGTGTGGAAAAGGCAGGACCGCCTAAACCACCTGCTAAGTCACCGTCGTCGACGGCGGTCCAGTCATCGGCCTCCACCCTGCCACTTACGCAGGTGGCATCCACCAACAACGGCGGCGACGATGGCCTCGCCGACGGAGGTTCTACAGGAGGCCTGAAGTTTTTGATCCGATCCCCCCGGATACTTTACTGCAAGAACAGGCTGTATCGCTGTCCTCAGAGGACGGGAACGAGTGAATAGCTGGCCCAGCAGACCTAGGGCTACGAGTGGCTGACAAGTCGTCGACTAGGGGATCCGGTATACTGGTACCTGCCCCTCTTCTCAATCCTCAATCTGTTTTGTCGTTGGAAATTCTGTCCATGCTTCAGTCCTTGCTACAGTCGTTGGACCAGAGACTACCTCAGGCAAACCTGCCACAGTCACCCGTCGACGAGCCGGGCGCGTCCCGTCCACCGACGCACCTACGCACGCCAATCTCAGCACTGGCACAAGAGGAAGGTGAGCTGCCAGATTCGGAGTTTGACAGGGGAGCCATGTTGGAGATCTCATCATCCCCCTCCAGGGATCCAACCTGGGAGTCAGAGGTGGAGTTGGAAACCCCTAGAAGCCCAGCTCACCCGTCCCCTCCGGACGACATTGCGTCATTCCATTCTATGATGGAGAAGGCATGCAAAGAATTTGGTTTGTCCCAGGAAGAACAGAAAAAGGACTGTTTTTTGTTCGACCACATGGGTAAGAGAAGGAGGTCTGTGTTCTCAATACCAATACTAGACCACGTGTGGAAGGAGGGGTTGCAGACAATGCGTCACCCTTTTTCAGAGCCGGCAGTGAAAGGACACCTCGAGAAAAAGTTTAAGGCTCCAGAGTCTACCCCCAAGTGTTTATCCTCCCAACCAACGCCAGACTCGGTGGTGTCGGCGGCAGCGGCGAGGAAGGCGAAGGCCCAGCACAAGTGCACGACTCCGCCTGAAAACAAAGCGAGACGCCAGGATGCCTTTGGCAAAAAAAGTGCTATCCGTGGGAGCAACCACAGTAAAGGCCGCAAACTCTCTGCTGATTGTAGCCAGATACGATAGGGAGATGTGGCACAGGCTAGCTCCGTTGCTTGATCATCTTCCGGAAGAGCATAGGAAGGCAGCGATGTTACTTGTCCGAGAGGGTGAGGAAGCCTCAACTCACGCAATAAACATCGCGGTGGACCTCGCTGAGTCAGGCTTCAAGCAAGTCAATAATGGGGTCGTATTACGACGACAGTCATGGCTTAAATGTACCTACTTCAGGCCAGAGGTACAATACAAAGTTTTAGATATGCCCTTTGAGGGAGACCTTCTTTTCGGTGAGAAGGTGGACGAAGCCCTAAAGGGAATGAAAGAGGACTCGGACACGGCACGTTCATTGGGTGCCCTCCAGAGTGGCCGAAGTTACAAGTCTTTTCGTCCCTTTAGAGGGGCTTCAGGTAACTCAAGATTCTCTGCGTCTGGAGACAGATCCTTTGGCAGATCAGCTTACCCCTCCCAGGGATACAGACGTGCTTCCCAAACTGCAAACCGACGCCGGAACTTCCAGACTTCCAGGAAAAGACCATCATATCCGTCGTCGTCGAGAGACAAGCAAAATAAAGATCAGCAGTGACATACAACACACCGTTCTGGGGGGAAGAGTGTGAGCATATGTCGACGAATGGGAACGAATAACGACGGATCAATGGGTGCTGGACACTATAAGAAACGGACACTCTCTACAATTCAAACACAGCCCTCCGCACATTCCACCTGCGTTCACCGCTCATTCCCATCTGAAGATACTGCAACAAGAGGTAACACTCATGTTAGCAAAGGGCGTGATAGAATTAGTTCCAACATCACAGAAAGGTCAAGGAGTCTACTCAAGATATTTCGTCGTAAAAAAGCCGAACGGCAAATGGCGTCCCATTTTAGACTTACGCGATCTCACCAAGTCCTTAAAGAGCCTAAAATTCAAGATGCTCACTCTGCAGGAAGTGATCCGCGCCGTTCAAGAGGGGGATTTTCTAGCGTCCCTGGATTTACAGGACACGTACTTCCATATTCCAATTTGTCGGAAACACAGGAAATTCCTGAGATTTGTAATAGGGCGGACTCACTACCAGTTCACGGTTCTTCCCTTTGGGCTCAAGACCTCCCCCAGAACGTTCACGAAATGCCTGGCTCCAGTAGCGGCCTGGCTAAGGAAGCAAGGCCACCATGTATACCCATACCTCGACGACTGGCTGGTAAGGGGATCCTCCCCAACGTCGACCAACACAAGTTTACAAGCCACCATGCAGCTTCTACAACAGCTGGGATTCGCCATAAACTTCAAAAAATCCTCTCTGCATCGAGAACGCTGGTATTCTTGGGGGCACAGTTCGAGACCCAGTTAGGGCTAGTGAAACCTTCTCTCGACAGAACCTCAAGACTCAATCAGCAAGCGAGCCAACTACAGCGAAACACCAGGCTCTCAGTGAGAAAATACGTTTCGGTCCTAGGGGCCATGGCATCCTGCATCCATCTGGTGGAAAACTGTCACCTATTCATGAGGCCAGTCCAGGAATTCCTTGCGGACCGATGGACGCAGGCTCAAGGATCGTGGTCAGACAAGATAACCATCGACGACAAGCTGCTTCGGACCCTTCAGTGGTGGCAGAGTTTCCACAATCTGAACAACGGTGTACCCCTACAGGAGCCGGAGTTTCAGCGAACCATAGTCACGGATGCGTCCCTAACCGGATGGGGAGCTCACATGGGTGCTCTCCAAACGCAAGGTCGCTGGTCTCCAACGGAGTCACTCCTACACATAAACGTGTTAGAGCTCAGAGCAGTACGATGGGCCTTGAAGGCATTCCTACCACACATCAAGGGTTCGCGAGTACGAGTACTGACCGACAATACAACAACCATTTTTTACTTGAGGCAACAAGGTGGCACGCGATCAAGAACTCTTTCCATAGAAGCCCAGAAAACATGGCATTGGGCATTAAAGCACGAAATTTCCATCGTGGCTCACCACCTCCCAGGAGTGAGGAACTCCCAAGCAGACTCCCTCTGCAGAAGCATGGCCCAGATGCACGAGTGGGAAAATGGACACAGTTCACCTGATGAAAGTGTTCGAGAAATGGGGTAATCCCCCTCTGGACGCCTTCGCACCAAAGACCACAAGAAATGCGAGCAATTTGCAAGCAGATGGCCTCAAGAGGGATCCATGGGGGAGGCATTCTCCTTCCCATGGACGGACATGTTCCTTTATGCTTTTCCCCCGTTCCCCCTCATACGGAGGACAATACAGTGGATACGCAGATACAATTGCCGAGTAATTCTAGTGGCACCATACTGGCCAAGGCAACCGTGGTTCTCCGACCTGTTTCACCTGTCGCTGGAACATCCATACCGTTTCCGAGAGTCCCGAACCTACTATCCCGGGACAAAGGCACGGTGTGGCATCACGACCCGGACAGTCTCAACCTTACAGCCTGGCTCCTGACTTTTCGGAGTTCGGTGCTTTAGACGTTTCAGAGGATTGTCAAAAAATTCTGCAGGCGGCTCGAGCCCCTTCTACAAACAAATCTTACTCCTATAAGTGGCGGAGTTTCTGTGAATGGTGTAGAGGACAACAAGGCCTACAACCGTTGTTGGTGACGCCGGAACAAGTTCTACCTTATGTGCTCCTCTTGGGGGAGAGGGGGTTATCCTTCACATCGATAAAGGTGCACCTGGCGGCCATCTCGAGGTTCACGAGGAAGAGGCAGTAGTCTCCTCTATTTAGCGACAGACTTGTAAAACACTTCATGAGGGGTTTATTTCGAGTTTTTCCCCCTGTAAAACGTTTCCCCCCAACTTGGAGTCTCAACAGTGTTGGCAGGCTTAATGAAACCGCCTTTTGAGCCTATGGCCACGTCCGACATAAAATTCATTTCGTGGAAGTTGGCATTCTTGATTGCTATCACATCAGCTAGGAGAATCTCGGAACTGCAAGCGCTGGTCGTAGACCCGCCATACCTAAGATTCTTTAAGGACAAAGTGGTCCTGGCAACTAATCCTACGTTCGTCCCAAAAGTTCCAACAGTGTATCACAAACACTCGTCCATTGTTCTCCCTACTTTCTTCGCCACACCATCATCGGCAGCAGAAAAAGCTCTTCATACCCTGGACGTTAAGAGGGCTCTGAAATCTTACCTACATCGTACACAGGAACTCGGGTCTACTCGACAACTGTTCATCGCCTATGGTCCGTCGACGAGAGGAAAAGCAATATCTAAACAGGGACTGGCTCGATGGGTCTCATCGACGATTGCATTTTGTCACTCTAAGGCCGGAAGGCCACTGCAAGGACATCCTAGAGCCCATTCTACAAGATCGATGTCCTCCTCAACAGCTTTATGGGCAGGAATTCCACTGACGGACATATGCCAAGCTGCGGCATGGTCAGTGCCCCACACGTTTACCCGCCACTACTGCCTTGCCAGGCAGCATGCGGACGAGGTGCAGATGGGAAGAGCTGTCCTGCGCCATCTGTTTCAATAAGGTAAGCTCCACGCTGTGGAGAATCTGTTTTCTACCTTTTTGATGACAGTATACTTTATGTGGGTAAGGTTATATGAGTTAACTTATTCCTACTGTACATATGCATTGTGTAGTATAGTGAGGGTATATTACATTACATTCTCACCGCCGTCTCAAGTGTTACTGCTATACAATCTATTCTAAGCATGTGAATCCATGAAAGATCCAATGCTGGAGAAGGGAATAGTTTCTTACCTGTAACTCCATTTCGAGGGGATTGGGTCCTCCGACGTATTCCATATCTATGACATGTAATCACCACAGCTGTGCTGCTTCGGAAACTTTTTTCAGCTCCTGCGTCGATGACGTCGATGCGCCGTCGTCGAGGGCCACGTCCGACGTCATCCGATGTGATAAGTAGGACGCACGACACCCGTAGCCTCAGTTCCGTTTTTTCCGCGAACTTGTTGCTTCGTGATTCTCGGTTCACGCCTCAACTCTTTGGAGTTCTGTTCTTCTCGGTTCTTCGAACCTGTTCGTTTTGTGCAAATCCTTCGTGTGAAGATGTCTTCTACTTCGTCTTCGACCCCGCGTCCGGGTTTCAAGAAGTGCGGGGAGTGTGGGTCCAAGATGTCGGTGACGGACTCGCACAACGCCTGCCTCTGGTGCCTCGGGGAGGCCCACGACACGGATGACTGTATCGACTGCCAGTCGCTCACGTCCAAAGCCTTACGCGAACGTAAGAAGTTGCTGTCGGTAGGTCGGGTGTCCAAGCCCAGGAAGTCGAAGTCTGCGGGGCTTTCGACGGATGATTCGAGGGGTGACTCTCCGCATCATCGTCGGAAGTCTTGTGGGTCTCCTTCTAGGAGTCGGTCTCGCCACTCCTCAGCCTCTTCGAGGCGTTCTCGGAAGCGCCGACACCGGTCGACTTCCAGGTCCACCTCGGAGGACTCTGCCCGGCACGTCGCTTACCCCACCAGCCTTGCGACGCCGGAGGAATGGGCTTCCTTCGGGAAGAAAATGCTGGCGATTCTTGAGTCGCAGGGTACTAAGCCGTCCGCGCCCCCGAGTGGGGGTCGGTCGTGTGAGGTCGAGAGACACCGCTCGCATGAGTGGTCGGCACGAGTCACGGGAGAGGTCCCGTTCGGACAAGGAGACTCGTTCTCGCCGTACCCGTTCCAGGTCCCGGTCCTCGACGCGTTCACCTGTGAAGTCTTCGAGGAAGACATCGACGCCTGAGGCGTCGGGGGCGTCGACAGGCTTTCTCGAGGCTCCGGCTTCGAGGAAGTCGTCGAGGCCGTCGACGCTCGGGTCGTCGAGGGACGCGCTAGGGGCTCCGGCCTCGAGGGCTGTGTCGACGCCGCCGATGCTGGAGGCGCTGGGTCTGACGTCGACGCCGATTCTCTCGCCGCCGATTCTCTCGCCGCCGATTCTCTCGGCGCCGATTCTCTCGGCGCCGATTCTCTCGGCGCCGATGCCGGTTCTCTCGACGCCGGCGCAGATTCGCTCGACGCCCTTCGTGTCGGAGGTACCCCGTGGCACGGGAGAACCCCCTAGGAAGGCTCTGGTTAAGAGCAAGCACTCTCGGGTGCCTTCTTTTCGCCACCTGGACTATATTTCAGAGGCGGATGAGGATTCTGATGGCCTGGTTCCTAGTCAGGTTCCAGATGAAATTGTCTCGGGCCATAGTCAGTTTGACGAATTGAGACAGTCACTGCATGATGCCAGTGGACTGGACACCTCTCCGGAGGTGGAGTTTTGTAGGCCTGAGCCTGGCTCTCATGCCGATTCCTCGTACCGGCGCCTTATGGCTAGGGTTTCTGAGTACTTGGGATGGTCTGCTCCCCCAGGGGAGTTTGTGCAGGATGATCTGACGGACATCCTTGATGTTGGTCCCCAAACTGACCCGGTACTGCCGTTCCATATGGATTTACAGAGAAGGGTGGCGGCAGCTTGGACTGCTCCTGAGAGTCTCCCGGCGGTGGGCAGATCCTTGTCGCGGAAATACCGTCCAGCCAGTAGCGACCCCTGCTACTTGACCAGGCACCCCACTCCGGAGAGTTTGGTGGTGCAGGCGGCCACGGCCCCGGCAAAGCAGGCGTCGTACCCTACCATCCCTCCTGATAGGGACGACAAACGTTTTGATGGCTGGGCGAAGAAAGTGTTTTCTTCTGGTGGTATGGCGCTTCAGGCGGCCAACTCCATTTGTGCCTTGTCTCGTTTCACACACACTCTGTGGAACTGTGTTGCGTTGGCGGCTGAACATATTCCCGAAAGGGACGAACGGGATGGTTTCCTTGCTATGGTCCAGGATGGTAAGGATGCCATGTGTGAAGCCGTTCAGTCGGGTTTGGATTTAGCTGAATGCGTCAGTAGGTCCATGGCGGCGAGCGTGGTTGCGGAAGTCGGGATTTGCTCCTGATGTGCAGTCCCGGCTCCTCAACATGCCCTTTGACGGTGAACACCTTTTTGGCAGCAAAGCTGACGAGAGCCTTGAGAGGTTGCAGACCTCAAAAGCTGCAGCGAAGTCGTTGGGCGCTGCAGTTCGCCAACCTCCACCTTTTCGTCCTAGGGGCAGCAGTGGAGGGGTGGTTACTTTCGCTATTACTCATCCTTCAGTAAAGCGAGAGGAGCTGGCAGTCAAAGAGGCCACCGCAGGGGTACCAGAGGTGGACGACAGGGTACCCGTGGTGCCAAGGCCGCTCGGGCAGTTGCCTCTTTGCCCTCAGGTAACGCCGCAGCCGCTCCCACTCAGTCGTGAGGCCATGCCCCATGGTTCGCCGGTTGGGGGAAGGCTGGCGCAGCATCTTGTAGATTGGCAAGCCATTACTTCAGATGTGTGGGTTCTGGAGATCATAACCCACGGCTACTGTCTTCCCTTTCGGCACAGGCCTCGCGACAATCCACCGGGGAACCTCTCTTTGCAGAGTCCGGATCTGCTCCTTGCGCAGGAAATTCAAGCCCTGCTGGAGAAAGGCGCAATAGAACTGGTGCCTGTAGCGGAGAGGAACAAGGGATGGTATTCCCCTTATTTTGATTTCGAAAAAAGACTGGAGATTGAGACCCATCATGGACTTGCATGGTTTGAGCAAGCTCCTCAGGAAGGACAAGTTCAAGATGATTACTCTCTGGTCCTCCAGGCCCTTCAACTTCAGGACTGGTTGGTGTCTCTCGACCTCAAGGACGCATACTTCATGTTCCGATTCATCCCATACACAAGAAGTTCCTGAGGTTCGCGGTTGGCGACTCGCACTTTCAGTTTCGGGTCCTGCCGTTCGGATTGACCTCCGCCCCAAGGGTCTTCACCAAGCTCATGGTGGTGGTGGCAGCGTATCTCAGGAAAGGGGGGGGATTGACGTTTACCCCTACCTGGACGATTGGTTGATCAGGACGCGCTCTCCCGAGCAAGTCTTGGATCATCTGTCAGTCACCTGCCACTCCCTTCACAGGCTGGGTTTCTCCCTCACCTTAAAGAAGACCCACTTGACACCTACCCAGCGGCTCCAGTACATCAGAGCAGTGCTCAACACTTCCCTGGGGCTGTGATTTCATCCCCAGGAGAGGGCTCATTACATTCTGCAGATGGCGAAAAAGTTTCAACAGGCCCATAGTCTCCCGGCGTTCGAGTTCTTGAGGTTGCTCGGCCTCATGGCATCCATCATTCTCCTGGTGCCAGAGGCCAGGCTGTGGATGAGATCTCTGCAGTGGGTTCTCAAGATGCAGTGGTCAGTCCTCCGGCAGGATGTCTGATCCCGTTCAGGTGCCGCCCTCAGTCACCCAGGATCTTCTGTGGTGGGCTGTCGAAGGCAATCTGATGAAGGGGGCTCCATTTTGGCTACCCTGGCCGGAGGGGACTATCGTGACGGACGCATCCCTCACGGGGTGGGGAGCTCATGCCAACAAGTTGACAGTCAAGTCGTTGGTCTCCGTCGGAGTCCAGACTCAATATCAATCTGTTGGAGCTGATTACCGTCAGGCTAGCCCTGAAGGCTTTTCTGCTGTCTGTGCGGGGGAAGGATGTCCTGATTCTGATGGACAATACAGTGGTCATGCACTACCTCAACAAAAAGAGGGAGGGGGGGGCCAGGGTCTCTCCCTCTGTGCAGAGAGGCGATGCAGCTCTGGTTCTGGGCCATCCAGCAGGAATTTTCGATCTCAGCAGTTCATCTGGCCGGAGACGAAAACGCGGCGGACGACGCTCTGAGCAGGCAGAGTACAGTCTCTCACAAGTGGGAGCTGGCTCAGGAGATTCTCCTGGAGATCTTCGCCCTTTGGGGGAACCCCACAAGTGGATCTCTTCGCCACCAGTGTCAACCAGAAGTGCGAAAGATTCTGCTTGCGGGAATTTCCTCCAAGAGGAACCTTAGGGGACGCGTTCATAGTGGAGTGTTCCTTCCCACTGCTGTACGCATTTCCTCCAGTCCCCGTCATTCTGCAAGTGCTGCAGAGGTTACAGAGGTTTGGTTCCCGAATAATCCTCATTGCTCCGGCATGGGCCAGGCGAACGCGGTACCCAGACCTTCTCGACATGTCCATCTACCCTCCACGCTGTCTTCCCTACCGAGACGATCTGCTCTCACGGGAGGGGGGGTCAGGTTCTCCATCCAGAGGTTAAGTCCCTCAACCTTAATGCTTGGCTTCTGAAAGGTTGAGGTATAAGGATTCGGACCTCTCTGACGACGTGATGGAAGTGTTGCTTTCGGCCAGAAGGCTTGCAACGAAGTCCCTGTACCGTTGCCGTTGGAGAAAGTTCTGCGACTGGTGTAGGGTTTAGAATGTGGATCCTTTTCATGTGCCGTTCCTGTGGTTCTGTCTTTTTTGCTTTCGTTAGCCCACAAGGGCCTGCAAGTGGGTACCATCAAAGGTTACCTGGTGGCACTGTCCATATTTAAGCGCTCGTCTGAGGAGTGTTCTTATTTTAAAATTCCTTTGATTTCTCAGTTTCTGAAAGGGCTCACTATCGTGTTCCCACCGTCACCTTTCCAGGTGCCCGGTTGGGATTTGAACCTGGTTCTAAAATTCCTTAATGGGAGCTCCATTTGAGCCTTTACATTCTTGTCCTTTGAGACGGTTGACCTTAAACTATTTTTAGTTGCGATCACTTCCGCTCGCAGAGTGAGTGAGTTGCAGTCACTTTCCGTTAAGCCACCCTTCACAGTGTTCCATAAGGACAGGGTTGTCCCTGGGGTTCGTCCTTCTTTTCTTCCGAAAGTTTTGTCGGAATTTCATTTATGCCAGAAGGTCATTCTTCCGGCATTCTATCCTCCTCCGCGTCCTGGTAAGGAAGAGGAGAGGCTCCATAGGTTGGATCCTAGGAGGGCTTTAAGTTTCTACATCTCACTCATCCCGGGTCAGAGTGGACAACCAGCTCTTTGTAGGATACGCTGGAAGGCGTTTGGGACAAGCTGTTACTCAATAGACTTTGTCTAGTTGGATTACATTGACAATTTCTGAATGTTACCGCTTGGCGGGTAAGGACACTCTGGTAGGCTTACGGGCCCATTCTACTAGGGGTGTGGCTGCCTCTACTGCCCTGCAGAGGGGTGTTCCTATTCGTAACATTTGTGAAGCAGCCACACAGTCCTCCGTAAAGCACTGCTCCCTGGATTCTATCCATGGGCAAGATTTGGCCTTTGGCAAGGCGGTCCTCTATTCTGCAATTTAATTGGGCATTCTAAAATTCTAAATTTATTTCCCACCTCCTTACATTGGTACTGCTTTGGGAGTCTGTCATAGATGTGGAATACGTCGGAGGAACTAATCCCTTCGAATAACAAGTTACTTTCTTACCTGGTAACGTTCTTTCGATGGGATGTTCTGATGACTTATTCCACATCGCTCGCTCCCTACCTGCCCCTCTACAGAATTTCTTATGCGATTGCAGCTTTCGTTTCTGCCAGGCTTTCTGTAGTCATACTGGGAGAAGATTGGTGCCACACGTTCTGGGAAAAAACTACAACTGAGGCTACGAGCGTCGTGTGTCCTACTTATAACATCCGGTGACGTTGGCTCGACGGAGGCCCTCGAGGACAGCGTATGGACTTAGAGAAACTTTTCCGGAGCAGCACAGCTGTGATGATTACCTGTCATAGATGTGGAATACGTCGTCGGAACAACCCATCGAAAGAACGTTACCAGGTAAGAAAGTAACTTGTTCATCTCTGAGACACAGTCATGCTCTCTCTTAAACCCTCTAATTGTAAAGGAGACCATTGCCCAGCCCAAATTATAAAGGATGCAGCTAGAGACCTAGCCCCTTTCATCTCGAAGCTTATTAATGCTTCCTTCAAGACCAATTCAGTGCCCAATAATCTCAAAGAATCATGGGTTCTCCCATTGTTAAAAAACCAAACATTAGATCCCGCCATTCCAACCAACTTTAGACCCATCACCACAGTCCCCTTCTTACTTAAAATCATTGACAGAGTGGCATATCTTCAAATACAGGATTACCTGGAAGTTAACCACCTACTAGGATCACAGCAATCCCGCTTCCGCGCCTTCCATGGCACGGAAACAGCCTTAATAGACCTCAAGACCCAAATTGATGAGTTGAAGGACAATGGGAAATCGGCTATGCTACTCCTCCTTGATCTGTCTGCAGCCTTCGACTTGGTGGATCATGCAACCACCTCAAATCAGCTGCTCTGTTCTCAACTGATGCTATAACCTGGGATCTATCCTTCCTAGCTAACCGTCCAATGAGTCTTCTCCCCTCAGCTTCGGCTGATCCCATACAAATCTCCTGCCGCGTACTGCAGGGTTCATGTGTGTCTCCCACCATGTAGAACATCTTTACTAAACCTGTGTCTGACAAGCTGGATAGACTAGGTGTCATTTACACTAATTACACAGATGACACCCAGATCCTCATTCCCCTTTCGGGCAACTTCCTGGATGATTCAGTTTTAGTAAACTGGATATACCGCATCGTTCAGGCATGGATGGCATCCCACGGCCTCTGCCTGAATGACGACAAAACGGAGCTTCGGATCCTAGGCTAAGAGATGGCCCTTAAAAAACTCATCCGCAGTTATGCCTCATTTAATATTGACAACGTCATCAAGGTGATGCCCGCAGTCAAAACTTTGGGATTCTACCTAGACTCCGCACTTAACCTTAAGAAGCAAGTCAACTCACTTGCATCCTCTACAGCCTACACCTGCAAATTGATCCGGGTCTGTAGACCTTATCTTTCGGAAACCAGTTGTATTGTCCTGGCCAATGCACTTCTAATATCCAAATTGGACTATTGTAATGCATTATACGTGGGAGCTAATAAATACATCTCTAACAAATTACAAAGACTCCAAAATAATGCTCTTAGAGCTGCCTTGAATATCCCTTCCAGAGAACACATCTCCTCTTTTAGAAGAGACGTCCACTGGCTCAAGATTAATGATAGGATTACCCTCAAAACACTCCCTCTAACATCCAAATGTCTGAATATAGCTCCACCCTACCTTGCAGAAAGAATAAACAAGAGATTCACCTCCCGCCCTATGAGATCCGCTAATGCCTACACCCTCAAAATTCCTAGATTTAAACGCACTACAGCTGGCGGCTCTAGCTTCCCAGTTCTGGCTGCGCAATACTGGAATGCACTCCCCATAGACCTGAGAATGGATCAACCCTACTCTAGATTTAAAAAGAAAATCCTTACCTGGATACAAACTAATGACTCCTAAGTAGACCAACCTGTATTATGACCACACCTGCTACTGTTTTGCTCGGCCACGACCTACCCCTCTATGTACTGGTTACCACTGCATCACATGACTCTATTCATGTTTTTACCTAGAGGTGCTAGTCACTATGTAACCCAATGTGACAGTAATTCTGGATATTTCCTATATCTATATAACTAAGCCCTAAGTTTACTTGTCTTTTTGTATTTATGTAACCAAGCTCTAAGTCTAATTGTCTCTTGCGCTCAGCTACCTGAGAGTTTGGTGCGTAAGTCTCGAATAAACAAACTAAACAGTGCAGCTGCAGGATGATACTCATCGCCCCAGCGTGGCCAAGGCAAATTTGGCACCCGGACCTTCTCAGCCTGTCGGTGTTGCATTCGGTCAAGCTACCAGTGGTCGCAGATCTGCTCACCAGACAAGAAGGCACAAACCTGCATTATGACCCAGGACCGCTGAACCTGAGGGCTTGGCTCCTGCAGCCCTACAGTTTGGAGGATATGAATTGCCAGCAGACTGCAGGGAGGTGCTTGCCAGAGCGTCGTCAGCTCTGAAGTGCTACGTTCACAAGTGGAAGCGTTTAGCTACGTGGAACCGGTCGCAGAAGGTTACCCCGCTGAGGGTCACGGCCCCGCAGTTTCTTCAATACTTTTTGTTCTTGTCCAAGGCGGGGCTGGTACACGCCTCTATCAAGGTGCATTTGGCGGCTCTCTTCTGCTACACCAGATCTCTTGGAAGATGTTCTCTTTGGTCCCACCATCTCGTCAAGGAGTTCCTCAAAGGACTGTTTCAATCCTTTCCTCTGGTTACTTCTCCTGCCCCAGCGTGGGAACTCATTGGAGCCCCCTTTGAGCCTAGGCATCAGGCCCCTCTCAATTTCCTCATGGAAAACGGCTTTCCTTGTGGCCATAAGTGTTAGGCAAGATTGTATGTAGTAGCCCTATGGTTGACTCCACCAGCCTTGTCCTGTTGGCAATAGGTAACCCAACCTTTGATATAGGCCTGTACTGCACAAGTTGGTAGTGTGACTGAGCATCCAGGCTTATTTCTGGAGGGGTCAAAGTGAGCTGTAGGGTTGCAGCATAGTTTCACAGTGACAAGTATTCAAATAACACTTGTACTGAATGTTTCTTGATTAAATAATTATTAATTTAACAGTCAGTTTTAAAACAAGCCTTCTTTAGAAGGGAGCAATTGGCAACAATAAAAACACACTTCAAAATATCCTCCTTCTGTTCAATAAAGTAGATACTCATCTTGGTCTCAAGCCATCCACTTTGTCTAAAGATAATTTTGTTAAATGGTAGTTTCATTTTTATCTAGGTTGGGATTTAGTTTATCCTCTAATCCTCCATTGGGTATTGGACTATCTTTTTTCTTGCTATTTTTCCTCTGCGACGGCTGAGCTTGGGGGTCTAGGGGATAGTTGTCAACTGTGGTACGGGGCATAGTGACAGAGTATATATACATGATGCTCAACATCCCGTCTGGAGCGGTCGATGGAGTACAGAGTCAAGGTAGGTTGACGATCGATGGCCGAGTCAAGGTCCACCACCCAACCTGTCGAAGTTTTTACCTAGCAGCTGAACCTGGAAGTGGACATCGTTCTGATGAGCAATCTGCGGGAGAAGAATCCATAGAAAGAACATAATCGTAAGTAATTTCTCCTTTGACACACTGGTAACTGAACGTCTGCTGGTTTCTTCAGGAATGGCTAGAGCCCAACAGCTTCAACGTCTGCATCACCTCCTACAAGCAGCTGTTCAAAGGACGTCAGGCTTTTATGAAGATGAGGTGGAAATATCTGATCCTGGATGAGGTGCAGCAAATTAAACCCATGACTGAGAAGCACTGGGGGGCGCTCTTGAATCTCCGAAGGTAATGCTTAGCTATTGCATACATCTGCGTTTATATCTGGATAATGACTTGAGTATGAAGTAAAATTACAGTTTGCTTTGTAAGATTCTCTGGTGCAGGTCCTGTGTCACTTTACTAGGGTTACATGCATGTGTGGTATATTATGAATTGTAGTTAAAGAATCATAGTGTCTCAGGAATCTTAATGAGAATCGTAACGTTTCTAGTATTGTAAACTTGTGTAACCTACTGTAAAGTGCCCTTCCTTGTGACTGCTCTCTTTAGTGTTCAGATGGATTTCCAGAATCAGCCATGGGGGAGGATTCTGGGAGGTCCCCCTAATATGGTGAACAGGGAAGCTGCTGAGAGTTTAAGAAAGCCGCAAGGAATAGTCTCTGGGAGGGTGTTTAAGGGAACGAGGGCTACAATGACTACACAGAGCACCAGTAATTCCAGTTAGACAGGCAAGTATACAAAATGAAAATATTGATTAGGCCTTAAGATTGCACACTAAGCAAATAAAAGATCTGGACAAAAATGATCACAAGACATATATATACAGTCACCCTTTGGAGAAAAAGATCAGCATATTATTCAAAACCAGTGACACCGAGTTGAGTACTCAGATGCATAGAAAGAACTCTTTCAGAATAATCACAAAACAGCTCCCCTGTATTTGTTAGGTGTTTTTACAAAAATCCTGCCTGAGACGGCACTTGGGAAAGCCCACCTTCAGTGAACAGGGTTACACTGCTTAGGTGTAGCTTGCGCCACACAAGGGGTTGGATGAATGGCAGTCAGGCTTAGTCTAAGGAGGGAGGGGGGCTGTAGTGAGGTACAAAGAACTCTGAGCCTACACTTAGTCCAAGAAAACACTGATACTTTTAGAAGTTATACACAAATACTTAATTAATATATATACACTAAGGCACACTGTTGTAACTTTAAAGTCCAGTAAGTACTAGAACACAGTAAAAGAATAGAAAATCACTTGCAATATTCTTTGGAATATAAACCTCATTTGTAGTCACCTTAGAATAGCTTTTTCTGTTCCAAGCCACATAGTAAAATCATCTGAATCATATATGTAAACTTTTCCAAACTCTTGCAACTTTGTTCCAGCCTGTCTTGGAGTCCAACCCTATGTTAAGGAGAATTCTCTGTTTAGGCTGAATTTCCTAACCTAGTGAGTCCCCCAGCAGCTTTGCTGGATTTCTGAAGTTTGTTTTTTCTCCGACTCTTGGACATGATTTGTGGTGTTCCTTTGAATGTTAATGTGTTTCATGGGCTATGGGGTCCTTTACTCCATAGGGTCTCATGTGTTTTTCCTATGTGTTACACAGCACCCTCCGTGCAGTAACAGCAGGGTGTCATAGTGACCCCCCACCATATACTCCATACCCTGGGACTGACTACTGTCTCTCAGGGCATGTAAAGTCACCATTGGCTTTACTAGTCCCAAATTACTAACAGAACCAGTACAAACCATCATACCGTGGACATGCTGGTAGGGGCAATTCGATTGCCCCTGGGTCTGTTATTCGAGGGGGCACGTCCCGTCCCCCCCCCCTCGTCGGGTTTTTGGCTGGTGGCAGTGATACTACTTTTTATATTAAACCGCGAATATATCTCTGGGATTTTCCCATTGTTGGAGGCTAATACTTTTTTACGTAGCCTCTAACATACCGCTGGTTTATTTATTTAATATTAATTCACCGGTTGGTATTTTCTGCCAAAACTCTTTTTTAAAATGGCGTTTGTGTTCGCCTCTGTAACTCCAAACCAAAGGTCGAGCCCTTTGTTCCACTTTTGGCGGGCTTCTACACAGAAGCCCTCCGAAGTGGTGCCACTCTGTCTGGGTACCACAGGGGCTGTGGGAGGGGGTTTAGGCACCCTGGACTGGCAACTCAAGTCGCACTCTTGTGATTGGCCCAAGTGGTGAGCCGGCCTGCTCACCACTTAGCATGTTTGATTGACAGCTAGACTGAATGAATGGGGGTTTCTTGCATAAAAGCAGGGCTTTTGGGACTGGAACTTCAGAAGTCGCCACAGGACCTGAAAATTCGACGAGGGAGAAGCTGAGCCGACCTGCTACGACACCACCGGTGGAGCCCTGCTGAACCGACTCACCACTTCCCAACGACAGAGGAGATCTCCCTGCTGGAGAGTCTTCTTCCCTTGACTGGTGGGCACAACCAGTTTACCTTCTTTTCTCGCATCCCAGGACGTTTTGTGGTCGAATTGCCCGTGCCAAGCACCCCGGCAACCGGATAGCCACTTACCACTGGACCGCAAATAAAAGGACTGCTCCTTTTAATTGAGAACTCTGCAGCTGGTTTCTTCCCTGGCAGTGGAACGGACTCCTGTTTTCCTCCCGGACGAAGCACCGACTTGTACCCACTGCCAGGAACAACTGCCCCCGCTGGAGCGTTCTCACCATTTTAAGGTACCGTGTCTGCCAGGCCTCCCTTTCTAAAGATTGCTAGAAGGTAACAATAATCCCTTAACCTACTGGACTGGCCGCCTTGACCATCTAACTGGTCCCTTTCTGTTGGTCCAACTCTTTCTGAACCTTGTGCGAGACTTTTGGGCACTTTCAGCGGTGTGACCTTGGACACATATCGATCAGAGCCTCTTAAAGTGGGTCCGGCCTGGTTAACTTTGACTTTACAGTTTTTACCTGCCTTTCTCTCCTACTGTTTTCATCCAAAAGTGTTGGGATCTGCTTCTATCTTTGCTCTGCCTTTCTCTCCCTCCTAAACTGATTGATTAGAGTGCCATCTTCGTTAAGCGCTCACCGCTGTCTGAAAATAAGTGTTGCTTTACTTAAGACTTGTCTAATAATCGTTGAAGGGAGTGTATATCTTTTAGTGACTGTGTTTTTGAACTACTTGATATTAGTGCCAGTGTGTTTTAACTAGATGTGTTTTTAAAAAAATAATTATATCTCTTTTACACCAAGCTCTGGTCAGTGTTTGCTTGTCCTACTGTGTTCTATTGACCTATTGTGAATACTCTGTATACTGCCTAACTCTTCTTGAGAGAAGTCTGACTGCTCAGCCACAGCTACCAGGTAAATCTGGGTGGTACAGGCTGCTACCAATTGGGTTTACTGTCAACCACCTGTGGTCCTAAATCTTTTGCAGTGGTCCAGAGGGAACTGCACAGGTTTCTGCCTAACACCCTATCTTATGAGAGTCTCACTATGTTCAGAGGGAACACTGGTCCACCAGTGACCAGGCTTTGGGTAGAAAAGGCCAGAAACCAGAGTACAAGGTTCAGAGTGGCAGAGTCCAACAGGATCTCTTCTTGGTTTTGCAGGCAAGTAAAAATTAGGTTTTACAAGTCAAGGAAGTAGATTTTTCCTTGAAGGATTTCCCCAAGGACCATTGTCCTAAAGCAGGGTTAGAGGATAATGGGTTGTCCGCTCCAATGTAACTCTATGGGAGTGTGGAGGGGTGCCAGATACAAGTGATCTGCAGCCCCCAGTATCACAGGATCAAACAAGCAGGCTCCAGGTAAGTTTTACCAGGAACAGGACAGCACCTTTGTTATGTAGGAATTGGTGCAGTCCAACTGGTGAGAACTACACCAGACTTAAGTGCTTGGTATTAGGTAACCTACCTTTTAATATAGGCCTGTACTTCACATGGTAATGTGAGTAAGGAGACAGGCTTAGCTTTAGAGGGTAATTAACAAGGGGGGTCCTGGGAGTCCCTCTGCCAGACATTAGTCCTGGTTACGAGAGACTTACCCAGAGTCTTTAGCTCACTATCTTTCACAGAGAAGAAATATCCCAAACATATCAGTCTTTGTCCTGCCCAGGGGCAGTCCAGCACCGAAATGCTAGGCAATTCTCCTCTGAACAAGAGTACCAACAGAGGATGCTGTGGCGGCACGGCTGCGCCTGTAGGGGATCCACGTTTACCCCTACCTGGACAATTGGCTCATCCGCGCAAAGTCAAGGGAACTTGCCGTTGAGTACACAGCGAGGACCGTCCGCCTGCTCACGGAACTGGGGTTCTCGATAAACTATGCAAAGTCCTGCTTGGTGCCATCGCAGGGCGCTCTGTTTCTGGGGTCCAGGCTCAAAACAGTGTTGCGCCTGGCTTCGCCGTTGGAGGACCGGATAAAGACCATCCTGGGCAAGGTTCAAGGCTGTTGACCATGGAAGTTGCGAGGGTGAGCTCCATAAAGTCCCTGCTCGGCATGATGTCCTGATTTTACCTCGTGCGGCTGTGCAGACTGCCGATGCAGCCGCTGCAAGAGTTCCTCGACGACGCCCATTGGATCCAGGTATCTGGAAGCTTAGAGGACAAGATCGCCCTCAACGAAACATTCCGCCAAGCAATTCAGTGGTGGGGTGTCCGCGTGCATCTGTTGGCGGGCATGGACTTCCAGACCCCAGCACATCAGGAGACTGACAACGGATGCCTCCCTGGAGGGATGGGGCGTGCACACCGGAAATCTCCACGCAAGAGGCCTTTGGTTCTCGGAGGAGAAGTCGTTGCACATAAATGTCCTGGAGCTTCGGGCCGTGTTTTGGGCCCTTAAATAAGTCCCTCTGTCCCTCAAGGTCAATTTGGTAAGGGTCTTCACCACCATGTTCTACATTCGGAAGCAGGGCGGCACCAGATCCCCGGCTCTCTCCATGGAAGCGCATGACCTATGGACTGGGCCGTCGCCTAGGGGATGTTCCTTGTACCCTTTCATCTGGCAGGAGTGAAGAACACTGTTGCCAACTCGCTCAGCAGGGAGCTGCGCTCTTGCCACGAGTGGGAGCTTCGGCAGGATCAGGTGGATCTACTGTTTCGACGATGGGGCAATCCCCAGAACGATCTGTTTGCAACGGCGATGAACACCAAGTCCCAGAGGTTCGCCAGCAGGTTTCCCCAGCCGGGGAGCATGGGAGATGCATTCTCCTTCCCCATGTGCGGCCTGTCCCTTTATGCATTCCCACCGTTGCTTCTGCGACTCATCAGTCAACTCTGACGGTCCCGGTGCCGGATGATCCTTGTTGCACCAGCGTGGCCCAGGCAGATAGGTACCCGGACCTTCCAGTCAAGCTTCCGGCCGTTGCAGATCTTCTCGCCAGGGAAGGAGGCGCGATTCTGCACCATGACCCAGGGTCGCTGAACCTCTAGGCCTGGCTCCTGTAGCACTAGAGTTTGGAGGGTACGAGATCCCGACGGCCTGCAAGGAGGTGCTTGCCAAGGCCAGGGCTGCTTCATGCTACGGACATAAATGGAAGAGGTTCACCGTTTGGTGCCATGCACAGAAGATAAACCCTCTACGGATTACAGCCTCTCAAGTGCTGCTGTACTTGCTGTCCAAGGTGGGGCTGGCGCACGTGTCCATCAAAATTCATCTGGCGGCTATCTCCTGCTATACCTGAACTCGGGGGGCGGTCGTCTCTGTGGTTGCATCGCCTGGTTAAGGAGTTAATGAAAGGACATTTTTGCTCATCCCCGCTGGTGAAGGCTTGGGAGCTCAATGTGGTGCTGACTAAACTCATGGGTCCTCTGCTCGAGCCTCTGCATTCAGCGCCTCTGAAATTCCTATCGTGGAAGACCGTGTTTCTTGTGGCCATCACCTCCGCACGACAAGCGGGAGAGATGCAGGCCCTCTCCTGTAAGCCTACGTACTTGACATTCCACAAAACGAGGGTCGTGCTGAGGACGCCCAAGGATGCCCAAGGTGCCGTCGGACTTCTATCTCAACAAGCCCTTGGTGTTACCGGTTTTCTTCCTGTCGCCGGCTGAGAGGACTTTGCACTCGCTTGATGTGGCTAGAGCGTTGAAGTTCTACGTGGACCGCACAATGTTTTCGGAAGACCTCACAGCTGTTTGTGAACTTTGGTCCTGTGAACTAAGGGACGGCCCTCCAAGGCTTCCATTTCCAGGTGGCTGTCTGGCTGCATCACCCATTTTCATCGATTGGCAAACCGACCGTTGCCTGGCCGTCCGAGAGCCCATTCGACCAGAGCGATCGCTACAACTACAGCGTTGCTTTCTGGTGTTCCCCTGCTGGACATCTGCAGGGCTGCTACGCGGAGGTAGACTTAAACCTTCACAAGATTCCACTGCATCGACCAGGATTCCAGGGAGGAGTCTAGAGTCGGCTAAGCAGTGCTGCGCAACCTGTTGGCTTGAAGGTGAGCCTGGTGAGGAGGTAAGAGATGCTTAATGTTGAGCCTTGCCATCTCCCGTGGTTGTGCATGTGTGTACTGCTATGTATTCTTCATGAGCATGTGAATCCATGCCAGACTCCTCGCGCGAACCCTCCTGCCTATGCGGCCCTTCTTAGTCTTACTGCCACTTTACGTGCTACCAAATCTGAAGATGGCAGTATGACCCAGAGACCATTGATTGGTTATTAGGAGAAAGACAGTTCAGAAACGAAATTGAAACAGAATTTTTCTTTACCGAGGATTCGCATTCTGACGGAGAATATTCATGAGCATATGATTCCATGCCAGACCCATGCTGGAGAACAGTTACAGTTAGTTTTTATTTTCTGTTCAAGTCTCTGTAAGATTTCGGATTGTAGTTTGATATGGTGTTCATTAATGTCCTCGTACAGAGAACCTTTTTTAAGATTTATGATTTGTCTGTAGAAGGACGTCAATTTCCATTCCGCTAGAGAGTTCAGAGACTTTCGACCCAATTCGAAGCGCAGCTGTCCCCCTGATGCGCTCCATGGCAAGTTTAGGGCTTTCTTCCAAATTCTGCCTTCTACTTTGGCCCAATTGAAGTTCCATAGTTGTGGTTTGGCTTCTAACTCATATAGCAAGACTGGGACTCTCTTGCTCAGGTAGTATTTTATCATTGGGACCACTGAGAATTTGCAGTATCTATTCCTGATTTTAATCTGGTGAGGATCTAGCAAGAGGGCTTTAGAGAACATCTCTATATTTAATAATTAGCTGGGCTTGTATAGATCTTATACCCCAAGTATGTGAGATCTTCTACATGAGGTATTTGCCCATCCAAGACCCAGTGTTTATAGATTACCTTTTTCCTTGGATGTTTAAATATTCGTATCTTAGATTTCTTGGTGTTTTTTAGCAACCCATTTTCCTTGGCGTATTTGCTCAATCCATTCAGTAATCTTTGCAGACCGATAGCGGTTCTATCCAGCAGGACAATGTCGTCCGCGTAGGCCAGCCAGAATATTTTTCTCTTATTCATTTCTGTACTAACCAGTGCGGACGAGATCAGATGATCTCCTGCGTCTGCTAGAAACAAGTTAAAGAATGTGGGTGCCCCCAAGCAACCCTGCCTTACCCCTTTTTCCACTGGGACTGATGCGGAGAGGTGGCCTCTGTTTAGGCACACTTTTACACTTGTTCCCCTATGCAGTTCCATTAGCATTGATAGCAATGTCTCTGAGATTCCCTTTCTTCTAAGTTTGTGCCTCAACCTGGTTCTAGCAATTTGGTCAAAAGCCTTGGAGAGATCTATCCAGGCTCCAAACAGTGGTGTCCCTCCACTGGCCATTGGTGTTTCGCTGAGAAGATTTAACATAGCCCCATTTAGGGCAGTTGATAGCCCTTTTCTAAATCCTGTCTGACATCTGGATAGTACCCCTTCCGGTTCTATCCAGGTCGAAAGCTCATATAGCAACAGTCTCAAATATTTTGCTGTTGATATCTAGGAGGGCGATAGGCCAGTAGTTTGAAGGATTTGACCTATCACCCTCCTTGCTGTTTTCCATGAAAGGGAAAGCTCTTAAGTTGTAATATCTCCTTGAAAAGATTCTTCAACAGTTTTGCCCATAGCGTCGGTTTTTCCTAAGTACCTGGTATGTAAGGCCATTAGCACCTGCAGCTCTTGACAATGAGGCTTTAGATATTATTTCTGAGATTTCATCCTCCTCTATTTGCAGTTCCCAACACTTATCTATGGGCAGGCAGGTTGTTTCCTTTAATCCTTTTCCAAAACTGTTTACAAGGTGTTCCACCCAGCTTTTTTCGGAACCAGGTTGCAAAGTGTACTACTGGAATCAGAGTCTAATTCTCGTATCACTGACCAGAAACTTCTTGAGGATGAGTTTGAAACTAACTTTAGCATTTCTTCACCCTCTTTTTGATAGAGGTGGGCCTTATGATTCTTTACCCAAGCTTTGTATTTTCTCCTGATTATTTTAAATTGCAGAGTATATGATTCATGATCCAATTTTTGATTCTTTAGTTCTCTAATGGTTTTTCTCAAAATTCTTTTCCTTGGTCTCATATCTTCATTGAAACTATATGTTTTGCATTGCTTGATGGCGATTTTGGAGTAACCAATGACCATAGTATGTTCACAAACTTATCTGGTCGACTTAGCTTTTGAGTCTTCTGCTCTGACATTTGCAGCTTTTTGTTGAGGTCTCTCCCACCTTGTCCGTATTTTTTCAATCTTATTTTCCCTTTTATTCCGATTATTTCTTGATTGTGAATTTGGTTCGTTGAGCCAGGTCCATCTGAGATTGATAGTTCCTATCTCGAGTGGTCAATACCTCCTTCGTGCTTTATTCTTGTGATTTCCGGGTGAAAAGTCTCTGACTGACAAAGATGTAATCTAACACTGAGTCCGATTTGCCTCTTTGCCATGTCATACAGAGCTCTTCGTCATCTTGATTTGCGTTGTTCAGCATTTTCAGGTCCCATGCATTAGTAAATTCTAACCAAGCCTTTCCTTCATTGGACAATGTATGTTTGTTTTCACCCGTCCTACCCTTATTACAGTGTACACATTCTGTGTTAAAATCTCCTGCAAGCAGAATGTCTAATTCTTGCCATTCTGTCTTGATCTTTCCCATCAATTCTGCTAGCTTGTCCTGGAAGGCCTGGATTTTGATGGATGCAGGATTCCAATAAATGTTTCACAATTAGAGCATTTGCTTCCGGATCAATGTAAGTGTGGACTTTACAAGCCAAAATCCCACTTTTATCTTTCCAAATATGGGTGGCGTATTTAAATGTGCTATTTTTAATGGTGGTTATTAAACCCCCAGCCGGCCTCCCTTTAGCCTTTTGGCTTGCTGGTAAACAAAAGGTTGTCAATTTTCTATTGGGTTTACCAACCAAGTTTCCAGTAAAACCAGGATGTCCATCTTCTCAAATAGATACTATTTTGTTTCTTTTGCCCTAAACGTGCTGGAACCTCTTGTGTTCAGCTGACCACATTCAGTTCTTTCTGCCTAAAGGCTCTGGGTTCCTATGCCCATGTTTTTCAGAACTTGCGTAAGCATATCGGGAAGAGCCGCCAGTGTTTTTTCTTGAATTGATGTTTCCTGGGCGGATGATCCTTTTCCTTCTACATTTGGGCCCCAAAGATCCCTGCCGTCCCAGTTTACCCCCTCCTTGTGTCGTTCCCCTTCATTTGACTGTAGACTTGGTGGATTGCGGTGGGAGGTATGTGTTTTTAACCCTTCTTGTTCCAGTTCTTTGCTAGCCTTTAAGATTGCAGTTTGTGCTCTTATTGAGCGCAGGCCGATTTTTACCAAAAATGAGTTTTTCCCGTCAGGGAACTTCACGTATTCTATGTCCTCTGTGGAGAATAAGTAGAGATCTCTATTTTTTTTTAAATTTGGGCAATAAAGCCAATCTACTGAGAGATTTTGACTTTGCACTTTTTGGTAACATCTTTAGCCATAGTTTAGGAATTTCAAAACCCGTAGGGGATTCTTCTTGGATGGTTGCTTCGCTATTTCTCCACTCCTCGTCCTCTTCCTCCCTTAACTTTGTTGGTTCCACTTTTTTCGCTCTAATTTCTTTTTTTTCAGGCTCTGGAATAGTGTGAAATTTTCCTTGCCCCAGGCTCATAATCACTTGGTTTGGGTGCTCCTGCTCGTTCGGATTTGTCAGTTTCGCACAGTTTTCTTCACTTTTTCAAATATCAAGGCTATTTTTATTTCCGGTCCCCTGAACCTAATGGGTTTTTAGTTTTTTTCCATGAAGATCGGGGCTAGCTTCAATTCTTTGTTGGTGTGCATCATTGATGCCTCAACAGGTTTATTTTGGGCCTCAGTTTGCAAGCCTGTACTTACTCCTATTATTTTTGGTGAGTTCTTTGACACGTCTTGCACTGCCCTTTTCTTGCCTTTGTTTTTGAGCCTGATTTTCTACATTTTCTTCTGATTTCTTGACTGACCTCTTTTTCCACTTCCAAAGCTTTTTTTCCTTTGGTTTCTTTGCCTTTTCCAGGATTTCTTACAGGTTTTCTTTCTCCCTTTCCATTTTTTGCTTATATTTTTTAACTTTTTTTCTTGTTTAATTTCCTGTTTGTTATTTTTCCCTTTTTGCTTTTTTTTTGCGTTTCTTCTTCTCCTAGAGTTTTGTTTATTTGCTTCGGTCCACCTTATAATTGAGTCATCTTTAGGATCTTCCATTTCATCCTTGTGTTTTTATCTTCCTCTCCAATGGCTTCCTGTTCCATCAATTGAGCTGTCTTCAAGAGCTCTTCTGTTGATCCCGACAATGGGGTGTCTTCCTGATCTTTGGATTGTTGATCCCCAGTCTGACTCTGCTTTTTGTGCTGGCTTTTCTCTCCAGTTTCGTATATTCATCAGAATCTGGTCTCTCCCAGTCTCCTCTGCTTTCCTATTATCCTTCAGGAGGATACGAAGGAGGGCTGTTTCTTTCCTGTGATTTAAGGACTCTTTTTTTAATTTTTATATTAATTTTTTTATCTCCTCTATAGGGTGACTGTGGTGTTAATCACATTTCTGAGGCCTACTTTTGAGGCCTCACATCTTGCCACTTCGTTAGTTAGTTCCAAGACTATTCCTGCTTGAGATTGAACCTCGCCCTTTAGTAGTTCAAAAACTGAAACCAAGGAATTTAGGACATAGTTGAGCGCACTCAGTGTTGCGCCGCTTGTAATTGGACTTTGATCATGATTTCCTTCTCTTCCCTCCTCTAAGATGTCATTGTCGGCACTTTTTGATGGAATCTTTCTTCTATTTGTCTCTATCTATTTCCAATTCCCCCTCTACTTCTATCTCATTTTCCACACTTTCCTGTAAGGTCTGTTGTTCTTCTATTACATTTTCCCTCCTTTGTTTTCCTTCTATCTGCTGAGTTAGGTCCTTATTTGACTATTCGACCAATTCGTCCAGGCTTCTGCTTCTTCTTTTATCAAAGTATTATTTGATCTTTTTTTGGATATTTCTGTTAGTAACCGTGTATTCCAACCCTTTTTTCCAGTGGTTCATGCCATCTGTCTGATTTTCTTTATCGTTTGTTTCTTCCTCCGGCATAACATTTGGTCTATGAATTTGGGGCTCGATTGAGTATTGATTATTCGGTGTAGTCGCCTGCTCCCTCCTGTCAACAGGTGACCCAACTGTAGAGGAATAGGCCCTGGCTCCAGGTAGGAACCATCCCACTATGGTGCCTTAGTCTAGTCCAGATGCACTGTGCTCCTTAGTTTCATTCCGGAGTTGGTAAATCGGGTGGTTCTGATTCTGTAGGTGAAGTTTTTCTCCTTCTATTGTTACTCCTTATACCTTTTTTTTGCTTTTCCTCTTATTTTCGCTTCCGCTGCGTTGAGCTGTGGCTGGTATTTCTATTTTCGTTGGTATAGGACCTGTTGTCCTTCGCTTGTATCTTACGTAAGAATAATTGCTCTCACGTGTGGTGCCGATCCCTTTTCCGTTGCCTGGCGATTACCAGCGCCGCAGTGATCTCCTTTGTTTTTCACCTTCATTTTTCTGTTTACCGCGGCTCTTGTTACGTTTATCGCGTTTGTTGCCCCCACCACCCTTTCCTCTTTTCCAATCTGCAGTCTATATCTCGTTTGAGTATCTTATCGGGAAATAAAAAACCAAAAACGGGGGGTGGGCGAAGGGTTTCTGTGTATAGGTGAGTCGGTAAAAAAATGCTTACCGTGATTTCTGTGTTTCAAGTGTTTCTCTCGGATTAACTGGGTTGCAGATAGTTTTAGGAGCGTTCTCCGGCACCACAGCTTCTTTTGCACTTCAAAGCATTAAAGTTCAGCCTCTGCTCGCGGGGCTGCCGTACCCGCCAAATACACAAAATACTTTCTTCTCCCTTTGCACCGTTCCGTGGAGTATGTCTTCCAGTGGCTCTGCGTCTCCGCGGCTCTGCGTCGTCCCCACTGCCACTCGGATGATATCTCGATAAATATATAACTCAATAACTCAGGACAGGGTGCAGAGTTCCTGACCGCAGGCCCCCTGGCAGTTCGGCCGCAGCAGCTCCCACACGTTCAGCAAAGTCCGTCGTCCGTCGACTTCCTCTCGAACAGTTAGAGGAAAGGACCAGTGAGGAAAGGATCTTTAGTAACTTGTTCCTTATCCACTAGTAACATTAAATAAAAGTTTGGATTCAGTTTGTAAAAGACAATCAAAGTTGGTCAAGACTTTTCTTATGCTAACACACATGTTCCAGCACACAGTGACTTCAGGTAAGGTCAGTATTGCACTTATTTTCAGTTACCAATACAGTTATTGAGTTGTAAAGGAAGGAAAGAATAGAATAAGACTTAGAACAAACTTTCAACAGTTTGTAAAACAATTATAATCTCCTGTGAGGCAAGTAAACTTTTTTCTGAGGTTTGTTAATCTGCTTAGAATCACATGCTGTGCATAGTCCGACATCCAGTGGTCACTGCAGAGTATTGCATTTTGTTTTTCGTAGTCGAAAAGGGGATGTCGACAAGGTGTGTCTGTAAAACTATTCCTATAGTGACGTGCATTGTACCCACAACCCCTCACAGATTGTTTTTTTCCGCCCAGTTATTGGTCGCCTTTATGCGGAGCTCCTCGAGAGACATTGCGAAATCATTTCCTCGACCCTTGGTCGTTTATTATTAACTGTAACACATGGGTCCCTCCCTCGACGTAGCTGCCAAGCTGTTCTCCGCCGAGCAAGATCTTCGATGGCGGGACGAGCGGAGGAGATCCTTCGGCGCTGCCAAACACGTGGCCGGGCCTCGCCGGCCTAACACAGTAGGGAGAGTGGGGTTGTTGGTCATTTCTTTAACACTCTGAGAATGCCTTTCTCTTTCCCCTCCCTCTCATTCGAGGTCATAATCACATTTCATGCCCTCAGCTATGGAGAGGACGCCCTTTAGGTTTTTCCCGCGTTGCAAGGGCAAGTTTACCTGGAAGGACAAGTACAAACGATGTAACCGTTGCTTGCCCCTCGATCACAAATAGGACGGCTGTGCGACCTGTAAATTACTTAAACCCAAAACTTTAAAGGACCGCAGGGTCAAAAGGTGGGCAGCCTATGCGATGTCTAGGTCTGACTCCTCGCCAGCTGCTGCCGCCGAATGTGACGAGGACAGTGATTACACGGCCTCCGCAACGGAGGTTGTAGACCTCTCGAAGGAGCGCTCCCGCTCCTCGTCTGTCCCCGGCCCCGTCAAGCCCGGCTCACGCCCCACTTATGGGGATGAACACCCCAGCGACCAGGACGAACACAGGAAAACACATAAGCACATACCCCACGGCACGCATTCGTCGAAGACGAAGGCAGCCATAGTGCCAACGGAGGCGTCGGGCCCACCGGCGTCTTCCGCCGAACGTAAGGGGCGCAAGCCCTCCCCGCCCCCGCGACCGCCAACTGGGCTTTATGTAAATATGGGCGCTAACCCCGAATCCTCAGGCGACTCGCCTCGCAAGAGTGCGTACGTTGCCAGTAAAGACTCGGCACCGTCTAGCGCGAAGGCGAGCGATCCCTCGACGGAGAAGCTGATCGCCGAAAGCCTCGTGCGTATAGCTTCTAAAGACGGCCAGAGACGGACGACGAGTGACATGTCGAAAACCGCTCACAAGGCCAAAGAAACGCAGAGGATGCCGGAGGGTAGGCTGGGACAGCTCCCACCGTCGACAGAAGACCCTAGCCAGCGATAGGGTTTCTCAGAAGGTGAAGGGACTCTATCTTAGACGCTATGGAACAGAACTAAGCAACTACAGGGAGAGGGAACTCCCTTTTCACTCCCAGACCGCTCTGCCCTACCTTACTGGGCTGCAGAGAGGTTCCAGTCATGTATGGACAAGCTAGACAGGTTCATGGCCATCCCAGAAAATAGGACACCCAAGAGGCCAAGGGAGGTACTCCAGGAGGGGCCATGGGCTAAATACCCGAAGCTCTTTAACCCCCTACAGGAAGACATTAACTCTTACGACCTCACTGAAGAGGACTCTCACTTCCAGGAAGAGGATGAGTTTGTGAATAATGAAGACCAACAAGAGGGAGACGGTTTTCATGATGACACTAACATAGGTGAGGAGGGCTACGAGGAGGACCCAGGTGAAAGGTGGCTTACAGCCCTGACATTCGCCATCATGGTCTACAGACCCCGACATTATAGACATTTCTTCTCCTCAGACCACACCGGTCAGGAACCCATCTCCAGTTGACGATCAGCCCACCTTCAATGCGCTACTGAGGAAGGCAGCAGCGCATTTTGAAGTTGAAACTGGGGAGGTCACCCCAGATACTGATTTTGTCGAAAGGATTATTAAAGAAAAACCTCCCACTAGTCAAACTATTCCTATCCTCGCCTTGGTTAAGAGACGACTCACCCCATCGCTGTCCACCCCCGCGCTGGTAAGAGGGGTCAATCCAAGAATCGAGAAATTGTTCTCACCCTCTGTCAGACCCATTATATATCGGGGGTCACTCGGTCCCGGACTCCTTAGTGGTGACTAACACAAGGAAGAGGGCTGGGGTTCCACTGTCAACCAGCGAGGCACCCCCAGATAAAGAAGGGGAAAAAGCTTTGCCTTGGGCAAAAGAATTTCCGCCTCGGCAGCGTTTTCAATTAGGATTGCCAATAATAATACATTGTTGGTAAGCTATGCTGATGCTCAATGGGGAAAGCTTAAGCAGGACATCGAAGAAGCCCCTGAACCTCTAAGAACTCGCTTATTGGCTACAGTTACAGAAGGAGCTCTGGTCAACCAGAGCATCATTAAGAACACTCTTGATGCGGCAGAAACTGCTGGCCGTTCTTTGGTGCATGGAATTCTGCTGAAGCGTCACGTCTGGCTTCGCAATTCCGGTTTCAAGGCAGAAACGCAGGCGTCACTCATTAATAAGCCAATAGAAGAGTCAAATCTCTTTGGAAGGGCAGTGGACGATGCACTGGAAAATGCGAAGAAAGAATTCAACACCATAAAGACCTTAGACCAAATCTCAAAGCCTCCAAACAGGGGGGGATTTGGGAACAAGCGCTTTTTTCGTGGCCAACGCCAACAGCAGCAGCAGCAGCATTACACTGCGGGCAACTGGCCCTCTAATCAGGGTACCAGTATAACCAAAGAGGACAACGCTGTGGCAAGGGCAGAGGCCGGGGCTCCAGCCCCAGAGGCACCCCGGCAAGTAACACCAAATGACCCGAAGGTTCGGGTCCCCTCCCAGGCGTCTCCGGTTGGGGGCCGGATAACATCGTTCCTTTCAGCATGGGAGGGAATAACATCAGACCGGTGGGTATTGTCAACCGTAGCCCACAGGTACTGTATAGAGTTCAATCGGTCCCCCACCTACAGACCTCCAAGGGGACGATGCCCGTCACCAGAACCTCGTCATCCTCCTACAAGAAGTAGAACAGCTGCTACAGAAAGGAGCAATAAAGGTCGTGCCCCTATCTCAGGTAATGGAAGGTATTTATTCAGTGTACTTCCTTGTACCCAAAAAGGACCTAACCATGCGCCCTGTACTAGATCTGCGCCCAGCGAACAAATTAGTAAAACCACAAAAATTTCGTATGGTAACATTACAGGAAGTAATTCCCCTGCTATCTCAGGGGGACTACATGACAACACTAGACATGAAAGATGCATACTTTCATATTTTGATGTTGCCAGCGCACAGAAAATACCTCAGGTTCATGATGGAGGGCAAACACTACCAGTTCAGAGTGCTACCCTTCAGCATAGCGTCTGCACCGAGGGTATTCACAAAGGTACTGGCAGTGGCCCACCTGCGCAGGTTGTTCATACCGGTATACCCTTACCTCAACGATTGGCTCATAACAGGGGAGTCCTACGAGACATGCTTCTCACACCCAGAAGACAGTAGACCTTTTGTTCCAACTGGGCTTCTCCATCAACGTGAAGAAGTCCAGCTTAGACCCCAGCCAAATCAAACAATTCCTAGGGGCTCTAATTCGAACAAAGGACGCTTGCTAGGAATGATGGCGTCATGTATTTATTTGGTACCTCACGCGTGCCTGCGCATGCGCCCAATGCAAGAGTGGCTCAACAGCCAGTGGTGTCAGGCCAGCGGACAATGGGACGATCGAGTGGTGGTCTCGCGGGCCTTGGTTCTCTCGCTACGGTGGTGGTCGAAGGAAAACCTGGTAATGGGGAAACCATTCGCCACCCCCGCAGTGGAAGCCACTCTAACCACAGACGCATCCCTCACAGGATGGGGGGGGTCACCTATTCCATCAGACTGCTCGCGGAGTCTGGACTCCGAGCGTAGCTGCCAAGCACATAAACTTATTAGAGCTACTTGCAGTGTTCAAGGCACTAAAAGCCTTCCAGACACACCTACAAGGGAAGACAGTGATGGTCCTCACGGACAGCACCACAGCCATGTACTACCTCAAGGGGGCACTCACTCTCCAGGACTGTCCAAGCTGTCCCAGAACATCTGGAAGAGGGCTCTCAGACACATGTTCCTATTGTCACAACATGTACCAGGGGAACTCAATCTGCTAGCAGACGAACTCAGCAGAGACTTCCCTCTGCCCTCGGAGTACGAATGGCGGTTACAACCAATGGGGCTTCCCAGAAATAGACCTGTTCGCAACTCTGGAGAACTCACAATGCCTAGATTACGCCTCCAGATACCCACAGAACCGCTCCAAGGGGAATGGTCTCTGGATAACATGCTCAGGGAAATTTGTTTACGCTACCCCCCCCCCCCCGCCACCGACTTCTCTGCTGAACAAGATAGTGCACAAGATGCACCAGGAACCAGTCACCATGATACCGATGGCCCCGATTTGTGGGGCCACCAACCATGGTTTGCACACCTGATGGAGATGTCCTTGTCCCCACCAGTGAAACTGCCCTGCCCGTACAACTTGCTGTCAGAGGACGAGGGCAATACACTACACCATTGCCCACAGAACATGAACTTAGCAGCCTGGCTCCTGTGGTCATAGAATTTGGCCATTTACAACTCCCTCAGAGATGCATGGACATTCTCAAAGAAGCTAGAAAACCCAACACTCGCCACTGCTATTCTAGCAAGTGGAAGAGATTTGTCATCTGGTGTAGAGGTAAGAGCATCAACCCAGTCCACTGCTCAGGTCTAGTGTTCAATTCTATTAAAGTCCATCTAGCGCCACTTTCTGCATACACCACCTCTCAACTTAAGGTGTCATGGTGGAAAGTCCCAGTTATCAAAGCCTTCATGGAGGGGGTAAAGAGAATACACCCTCCGATAGAAAACCCAGCTCCCGGCTGGGACCTTAATGTGGTACTTACCAGGCTCATGGGCTCACCCTTTGAACCCATGCACAAGGCAACTCTTAAGGACCTCACCCTTACGACTGCTTTCCTAATAGCTATCACCTCCATTAGGAGAGTAAGTGAACTACAGGCTCTTTCTATTCTAGACCCCTTTGTAACAGTTCACAAAGATAAGGTGGTTCTACGCACACACCCAAGGTTTGCACCGGAATTCATATCGAAATTCCATGTCAACCAGTCAATACAACTACCAATGTTCTTTCAAAACCCTTCCAATTTGGGAGAAAAGAGCCTGCATACACTAGATGTGCGCAGAGCTGTCATGTTTTATATGGAAAGAACTAGACCACTGAGAAAGACTAATCAGTTCTTGTCTCGGTGGCAGCAGGAAGAGAAGGGGATGCAGTCTCAAAATCCACTATATCTAGATGGATTGATCAATGCATCACTCTCTGTCTCCCTACAAGCCAAGAGCACACTCTACTCGAGGCACTGGGGCATCCATAGCATTCATTGCAAACGTTCCTCTTGAGTCCATTTGCAAAGCGGCAACCTGGAGTTCTGTACACACCTTTACAAAACACTACTGTCTAGATGCTCACTCTAGATTTGATTCCCAGGTGGGACAAGCAGTATTAAGACCTCTTTTCTCTACTGTTCCTTCTCACAACCCACCTCCAACTCCGGGTACTGCTTGCTAGTCTATGCACAGCATGTGATTCTAAGCAGATTAACAAACATCAGAAGACAATGCATTACTTACAACCATCAGAAATGCTTTTACGGTATCTGCTTAGATTCACATGCGCCCACCCTTCCTCCCCGCTCGGATGGAAGGAACATGGACATCTTTCTACATCTCTTTTCTGTACTCACTCACGTATAGAAGGCTCCCTCAGGGCAGAAAAAATACAAACCGATGGACCTCGACGTGTGAGGGGTTGTGGGTACACTGCACGTCACTATAGGGATAGTGTTACAGACACGCCTTGTCGACGTCCCCTTTTCGACTACGAAAAACAAAATGCAATACTCTTCATTGACCACTGGATGTCGGACTATGCACAGCATGTGAATCTAAGCAGATACAACCATCAGAAATGCTTTTACGGTAAGTAATGCATTGTCATTCCAGCAATAAGTGTCCACAATTCTAACATCTGAGGGAACAAGTACTACCAAAGCCAGTAGGGTTAGAAGGCTGCCTTTAGGGAATCAGGACAGCCAATGTTTGTTTATTCACTTAGTATGCGCACCACACCTGAGGGTAACAGGGCGCAGCAATAAAAAAATGCAAGGCTTACATGGTTACACAATATACAAAATATACAATATAAAGGCTTATGTGGTTACAACAATATATAATGTACACATAACCAAGTTACAAAGTGTGGTATAGCACTGAATCTCAAAAATAGATTAGATTACACATGAACTTAAAAGCAGTGACGCAGAATTATGTGAGAATAACGGGTGAGTAGGAGTAGGTAGATCCAACTGCGGAAACATCCTAAAGGGTGGGAGACTAGGGGTCAGTAGAGATATGTTTGATAGCATTTTTTCTGAAGTGTAGGTAAGGTTGGTCAGCTCTCAAGTCTTGTGGCAGTAGGTTTCATAGTTTAGCAGCCTTCACTGGGAAGCTGTTGCCACCAATTGTGGTGAGCCTGTATCTGTATCTTGGTATAGGTCAGGTCAGCCAGCCTGCCAGTAGGAACTGGTTTTACTCGGGCACACCTGGAGCCAAAGGACAGGGGAGTTTAGGGATCATCCCTCACTTTGTGCCTTTTTCAGGCACACTGGAGCCTTGGCAGCTTAAGGCTGAGGGGGAGCGAGGCGGTGACCCTCCCACCAAGGTGAAGGCCTCAAGCGCACCAAAGGTGGCGAAGGCCTTGATTCACCCGGCTAAGGCCTCTATCGAGGGAGTCACGGCCTCCCTGGCGAAGCCTGGGGAAGCTACACCAGTGGAGGCGATCTCGGGGCCCAGAGTTTCCCTGCCACCGCAGAGGGAATCCTCTTTCCAGCCCATCGACAAGACCCCCGTTAAGACCCCAGTGGAAAAAGAGGGGGGGGGGGGTGCTGTTGGCCATTATGGGCACGGATTCAGCCTCTGAGGAGGAGCTGGTGGAAACCGTGAAGAACCTGAACAAGAGGTTGGAGAAGGTATGATCCCACGGGAGGGATCCCAAAGAGGTGGTCGAAGAAAGCGACGGTGGCGCCGACGAGGCCCCAGTGGAGGGGCAGCCTTCCCTCCCGTCGCAGCCATTGCCCGAGCCTCAGGACAACTCGACAGCCATTTTGATGGCAATCCAAACCTTATGCACGGAGATAAGGACGAGATTACCACAAACCCCGGCGGACGATCCAGAACCGGGCCCGTCGGGAAGCCCTCCGAACAAGCGAAGGAGAGTTCATCCCGCCCCACCCTTCATGCCCCCATGACCCGTGGAGCCCTCATCCCCCTCACCAGACCCCAGGGATGACACGGCGACGGATACGACGGTGGTGACGACAGGACGGACCTTCCATCACCACTCCCTCGGACTTCCCCGCCTGACGAAATTGGCTCCTTTCACGCCATCATCGCCAGGGCATCCTGGCTCTTCCAGCTCTGCCCCCGGGTGCAGAAGGAGGGTTTCCTCTATCAACAGCGAGAGGCCAAGAGAAAGACGGTCCTCGCGGTACCGTTACGTGACGATATCTGGGGCGGGGGTCCACCGCCTGCCAAGAGGGAGAGGTACGAGAAGAAGTACCGGGTCCCCGACGCCGCCCCCTTTGTGCCTCCGGGCTCAACCTACGCCGGATTCGGTTGTCTCAGCGGTGGCTAAGAAGGCGGCGGCGGAGACGACAGCCTCAACCTCTACTTCCCCACCTGACGGCAAGGGTAAGAAATTGGACGCCATGGGGCGACGGGTCATGTTGGCGGCAACGACAATTAAGGCGCCCAACGCCTTAGCGATTACCACAGGGAGCTATGGTACAAGATAGCTCCCCTACTGGACTTCCTACCAGAGTACAAGAGGGCGGATGCCCTGGAGATTCTGCAGGAAGGTGAGGTGGAGTCGGACCACGCCATAACAGTGGCAACGGACATTGCTGACGCCGAGTTTCGCCAGTTAGGCAACAGCGTTTGCCTCCAATGACGAGGCTGGCTCAAGGCGACAGATTTCCGTCAGGACGTGCAGACCAGGGTTTTGGACATGCGGTTCGACGGCAACAACCGGTTTGGGAAAATGGTGGATGAGTCGCTGCAGGCCATCAAGGCCGACACAGAGACGGCCCGAGCCCTGGGAGTCTTTCATTAACGACGCGGCCCTTTCAGTGTGCCGGAGGCAGACAGGGGGCCTCCAAGGGATCAGGCGGTCTGCTCCTCGTCCCAGGAGGCTTACAGAGGTCGCGGCAAGTAAGGAGGAGCTTGGCGTCGTCGCCAAGGCGGCAAGGCCGCCTCCAAGCAAGATTGAACTGGCCGTAGCTTCGGGCACCCACCGAAGCACCCCGGTGGGAGACCGGCTGGCGAAGTTCGTCAGCGTGTCCATCTCCACCGACTGTTGGGTGCTGGATGCCCTGGCCCACGGGCACACTCTTGAATTCCAAGTGTCCCCGCATTCCTCCCATGGCCAGGAAGGAAAATCACGTCCCTCAACTGCTGTTGGCGGTAAAGGCGATGCGCGAGAAAGGTGCCATCGGAGCCCCGGAGCCTCTTGGGGATGAGCTCGGGGTATACTCAAGATAGTTCCTTGTCGGAAAGAAGACAGGCGGTTGGCTCCCCATCCTGGACCTACGTCGTTTCAACAAATACATCAAGGCACAGAAGTTCAGGATGGTCACTGGTCACTCTCCAGCACGTGCTGGGACAGCTGGAAGAGGGCGACTTCTTATCGTCGTTGGACTTGGAGGATGCTTACTTCCACATCCCCATCCTAAAAGGACACCGAAAGTTCCTCAGATTCGTAGTCCAAGGACGCCACTACCGATTCAGAGCTCTGCCATTTGGATTGAATTCGGCACCCGGGATGTTCACCAAGTGCCTAGCACCAGTGGCGGTGCAGCTGCGCCTGCAGGGGATCCACGTCTACCCCTACCTGGACGACTGGCTCATCCGTGCAAGGACAAGAGAACTCGCCGTCGAGCACACGGCGAAGACCGTCCGCTTACTCACAGAGCTGGGTTTCTCCATCAACTACCCGAAATCCCATTTGGTTCCGTCGCAGGTGGCACTGTTTCTGGGAGCGAAGCTCGATACAGTGGAACATTTGGCGTCTCCGTCGGAGGAAAGGACAAACGCCATCTTAAGCAAGGTGCAGCGCCTGCTAGCCACGGACGTGGCCACGGTGAGATCCAAGTTCCTCCTCGGTATGTCCTCATGCATCTATCTAGTGCGCTTGTGCAGGCAACGGATGCGTCCTCTACATGAGTTCCTCGATGTCCGCTGGATGCAAGCGGCGGGCAGCTTCGAAGACAAGATCCCGCTCAACGAGGTTTTCCGTCGGGCTATTCAGTGGTAGGGCACCCGTGCACACCTCACGGCGGGCACGGACTTCCAGACCCCAGCACATCAGGAGACAGTGACGACGGACGCCTCCCTGGAGGGATGGGGTGCGCACACCGGAGATCTCCACACAAGAGGCCTTTGGCTCCTGGAGGAGAGTTCTCTCCACATCAACATCTTGGAGCTCCGCGCCGTGTTCTGGGCGCTCAAGTCGTTCTTCCCGTCCCTCAAGGGCAAGGTCGTGAGGATCTTCACCGACAACACCACCACGATGTTCTACATCCAGAAGCAGGGTGGCACCAGATCCGCAGCCCTATCCAAGGAGGCCCAGGATCTGTGGCACTGGACCGTCGACCCAGGGGATGTTTCTGGTTACTTTCCATCTGGCAGGAATAAAAAACACCATCGCGGACTCACTCACGAGTGGGAACTACGCCAGGATCCAGTGGATCGGCTCTTCCAACGATGGGGCAAACCCCAGATCAACCTGTTCGCGACGGCGACAAACTCCAAGTGCCTGAGGTTCGCCAGCAGGTTCCCCCAGCCGAGGAGCATGGGCGGTATTTTCTCATTCCCATGGGACGGCCTGTTCCTGTATGCGTTTCCTCCGTTGCTGCTGCTTCAAATAATCGGCCAGCTCAAGAGGTCCCAGTGCAGGATGATCGTCGTCGCACCGGCGTGGCCGAGACAGATCTGGTTCCCAGACCTTCTGGACCTCTGTGTCCCCACCAGTCAAGCTGTCGACTGATGCAGATCTTCTCTCCAGAGAGGGAGGCGCCATTCTTCATCACGACCCGGAGTCGAAGAACTTGCAGGCTGGCTCCTGTAGCACTAGAGTTTGGCGGGTACGATATCCCGGCTGACTGCAGAGAGGTTCTTGCAAAGGCCAGGGCTTCCTCAAGTGCCACAGACATAAGTGGAAGAGGTTCGCTGTCTGGTGCCGTGCACAGAAAATCAACCCTTTACCGATTACGGCACCTCAAGTGCTAACATACCTACTGTCGCTGGCCAAAGCTGGACTAGCTCACGCTTCCATCAAGATGCATCTGGCAGCGATCTCCCAATACACCAGAACTGCAGGACGGCTGTCCTTGTGATTTCATCGACTGGTGAAGGAATTTATGAAGGGGCTGTTCGATCGTTCCCGCCGGTGAAGGCTCCAGCCCCGGCGTGGGAACTCAACGTGGTGCTGACCAGGCTCATGGGGCCACCATTCGAGCCTTTGCACTCGGCTCCATTGAAGTTACTGTCGTGAAGACAGCGTTCCTTGTGGCCATCACTTCCGCACAACGCGTGGGAGAGATTCAGGCCCGATCCTGCAAGCCTCCATACTTGACTTTTCACGATACGAGGGTGTGCTGAGGACGCACCCCTCTTTCATGCCCAAGGTGCCGTTGGACTTCCATCTTCACGAGCCCTTGGTGTTGCCAGTTTTCTTTCCGTCGCCTTCGTCGCCGGCCGAGAGGATTTTGCACTCGCTGGATGTAGCTAGAGCGCTGAAGTTCTACGTGGACCGAACGAAGAGTTTTCGGAAGACATCACAGCCATTTGTGAACTTTGGACCTGTGAATCAAGGGAAGGCTCTCTCGAAGTCTTCTATTTCCAGATGGCTCTCCGGCTGCATCATGCACTGTCATCGGTTGGCCGACAGTTGCCCGGCTGTCCGAGAGCCCATTTGAACAGAGCGATCGCTGCTACTACGCCATTCTTGTCTGGTGTGCCCCTGCTGGACATCTGCAGGGCTGCTACGTGGAGGTCGACGCACACCTTCACGAGATTCTACTGCGTCGACCGGGATTCCAGGGAGGAGTCCAGAGTCGGTGAGGAGGTAAGAGTTGCTTAATGTTGAGTTTATGTAATGCTTAATGACGAGTCTTTTGCCACCTCCCGTGGTTGTGCATGTGTGTACTCCTGTATTATATTCATGAGAATGTGAATCCATGCCAGACCCCATGCTGGAGAAGGAACAAGTTACTTACCTGTAACTGTTGTTCACCAGCATGGGTCTGGCATGGATTCACATGCGGACCCTCCCTCCTTCCCCACTGCGGCTCTTCACTTGGTCATACTGCCCCTTTACGTGCTACCAAATCTGAGGATGGCTGCCAGGGGAGGGGCTTAGGGAGAGGGCAGTCATGGGCTGGGGGCAGTATGACCCAGAGACCAGTGATTGGTTACTACTCAGAAAGACAGATCAGAAACGAAACTGATACTTCTTTTTTCTTTACCGAGGATTCCCAGCCTGACGGGGAATATATTCATGAGCATGTGAATCCATGCCAGACCCATGTTGGAGAACAGTTACAAGTAATCAACTTGTTCCATACAAACTTATACTGCACTTGCTAACTGCAAATCAGGGTAAGCAAGACCCAGTTGGGGGAAACTCATACAATTACTCTGCAGGAATAATCTGGTGAAACCAACACTTTACTTTTGGGAAGAAGCATTACCTAATCACAGGAGAGTAATAGACCTTCACATCTACTTTGTTAGAATGGCAAAACAATTTCTAAGGAAAGAACAGATGTTAGCCATACTATTAAGAATAGTGCATCACACATCCAAGGTAAGTAAGAACGTTTGGAACTGTTAACTCTGAGTTAGTTACCAACCAACTCTGTTACACGAAACTTTATACACTTATTATCTAGGCAAAAGGCCCAATCCCTTAAGTCTTTACTTTATTCTTGGAGCATGAGCATTCTCAGTGGCAGAAGGAGGGTGGGGGGTCACTAGGATCTAGTAACCAATAGCAGTGCCAGGATAGGTTCTTAAGTAGCAAAAAGTCAGAGTTTCTTAGGAAAACTGAGCAAACAGGTGAGTACTTTACTACTGTGTTAGAAGGGTGTCCAAGGGCTTCACAGAAGACACCCTAGCAGGATTCTAGCAGTGGGACTGGGTGCACTGGATTCGAGGCCTCCCCATCACAAAACACCTCACAGCTACACAGAAATCCTAACAGACTTAAGGTAAGTACATGCCCAAGCCAACACAGTACCTAAGCATTGAAGACTTTACAGCAGGAGGACTTCAGGGTCTCTAGCCAAATACCCGGTCAGTGGATGCCTTGTCATGGTGACTGACAACACGACCTCAGAAGGAACATTGCAGCAGGGATCGATGAAGGCTTCAAGCAAGGTTTTTGTCGTGGCTGAATGCGTTTCTGCGGATTTGGTGCCTTTTCAAGGAGCACAGAAGAAGACAGAAAATCACAGTTGAATTCTCGTAGTTAAAAAGGTCCAGCACTCTGATGGGTCTTTTCGGACTAGATTTGTGTCTCTGGAGATCGTGGGAATCCTGGTGGAAGTTTCAGCGGGATTAGGAATTCGGAAGACTGTGCACCGCACAGTGGCTCAAGGTCCCAGGGTATTGGGGTATTGCAGCAACACAAGGTCGCAGCGACGCGTGGGATGGCTCAAAATGCAGGACTTCTTGAGTCTAGTGGGTCAGGGCCATCATTTACGGAGTCCCCAGGTCTATTGGAAGGAAGGGCTACATCAGGCTCTGGTTACACAGCAGGCTCCCCGGTTGCTGGAAATCGTTTCGGCCACTTTTCCTTAATCATCCTCTTTGGTTTCGGTTCCAGTGGTCGACTTTTCTTCAGCTTCCAGGTTTGCAGTATTTAACAGGAACTACAGCACAGCCTCTGCATTCTCTCCTTGCATTTACAAGAAGGGGTGGTCTGGTTGTCCTATCAGGGCAGCCAGCCCCCCACTGGGATTTGTCCCCATTCTGGCAAGGAGGAAGACAAAGGGCTGTGGAGTTTTGGATGCCTCCCTCGCTTCCTGCCCTCACAGACAGACTGGAGCCTGGACGGGGGGTCCAGGGGACTCTCCGCCGAAGATAAAAATCACACAAAGGAATTTCCCACCCTGCATGACAGGGGAGGGAACAGGAAAGGAGAAGAAACACTAAAATGGGAAAAAAGAAGACTGGGCCGTTTTGGTGAAATGAGCACTCTTGGGTGCCTTTACTGCAGCTGTGAACACAGCCCACGGGTAAGGTGCACCAAATTAATACAAGTTATCACTGCCACCAGCCATTTGAAGGTAAGCTTGTCCTTGTAACAGAAGTGTTAATGTTTTAGTGTGAAAGGGGATACATTGCATCTCCCCAGCACTCCACATAAGGTGGGGTGTGCTGGTTTCTCAAAATGTAAAAGGGATCCAAAGATCCTTTCTACCCTTGGGAACAGTAGTTCTCTCAAGGCTTGCAAAAGAAAGTTTAAAAAGGGAGCCCCTAGGGGCTCCCAGCAACAACAGGCCATTATTGCCAATAAGAGGTTAGAGGATAATTTTAAAAAGACATTATGGAGAGTCAAAAAAATGACACCCATAAAAAGAGTAAAAGATTCTGCGAGTGTGGAAAAAACATTCCAACTCAGAGGTATTAAGGAAAAATATCCCAATAGTAAAGCTAAAGATTCTGGGGTTGACCCAGGTCAGGAGGATTTACCAGTTCTATGAAAATCATACCTAACACTGGTAGAGTGACTGAGCAGCCAGACTAAGCTCAAGAGGGGTCAGTTTGTGCTGTAGGGTTGTAACAGTTTCACAGTGAGTCATTTAACAGTCAGTTGAATAAGTCTTCTTTAGAAGGGAGCAAAACATGTAACTCTTTAAAATATACTTCAGAACACACTCTTAGTTTCTCTTCTCAGATGATACCCATTGGGGATGGCGCACACTAGGTGTGTCACAGTATTAGTTTTATGACGGTACGATAACCTTCTTGCCAAATGACGGGATTTCATGGTTATCGCGTATAGCAGGTGGAGTTAACTAATCTTAACAAATATTTTCTAAAAGGTCATACATTGTCAGATTTATCACAAACAAAACCAGACACTAAGGGCCAGAATTGGCCATTTCAACATATTTTCCACTGAAATGCCACGCCTTGCCTCCACCAAACACACGTGTGGAGCGGAGGAGGCCCTGCTACGACTGGCAAAGAAAACTGAATACACACACACGCGCACTGTTTGTTACAGCCATTTGTTTACTTGCGGGCATAAAGGTTTTCAGTAATCACAGACATGTTACCCTTTGGTATGGCAGCAGGGAATACCCACAGAGATAAGTGAATTTCGCAGTGTGACTTATTATATGTATAATCAATGATAGAACCAGGGAAATCCCCCATTGTCATATGTTTAGAGAACATTATCCATTATATATAAACCCCAAAGCCGCCAACCCAAAGTAAACCCTTTTCCTTCTTGGCACTGTATCTATTCTTCCTGTTGCTAACATATTGATTTTGTGTCAGGCACGTGTGGTTTATGGAATGGCTTTAAAAACTGCTCCAACTGAAACTACTTGGCAGACGGCACATCCAACAGTGCAAGACCAAGACTGCGCATCACTTGCTTACTGCAGCCTTTCCAAATCAGATTGAAAAGCACACTTAACGGTTATTATTGTTCAATTTCAATTAAGTGGTTCACGGTATCTTTAACGGTATACCTTTATACCGTTACATCCCTAGCGCGCACACTTCCTACACCCTCAGGTGACTTAAATAGCTAGAACACTGTCAACAATGATTCATCACTGGTACAGTTAGAGCAATACTGATTTTAGTGCAAAAGAATAGATATGGGAATAAAACAAAGGTTAACAACTATTTCATAAACTGGTAAGTACTCTTTCTCCAGCATGGGGTCTGGCATGGATTCACATCCTCATGAATATTCTCTTTCAGGCTGGGAATCTTCAGTAAAGAAAAAAACAGTTTGTTTACCTTCTAAACTGTCTTTCTTTCTCATAACAACCAATCGCTGGTCTCTGGGTCATACTGCCCCCAGCCAATGACTGCCCTCTACCTAAGCCCTTCCTCTGGCAGCCATCTTCATATTTTTACTGCACGTTCAAGTGTTGGTAGTCCTCATGCTATAGCTTGAGTTTTTACTGAGTTTTGCTCTATTTTGTCGGACAATCGAGCCTCAAGCTCCACCGATCAACCTTCCGTTTAACGGGCACCCGCTTTTGGATTCTTCAGCTGCCCTCACGGGCAGGTTTCTTCTTTGAGGATTCCAGAAGCTTCTTCGAGGCCTACACAGCATGTCATGGCAGAGGAGAAGGACTCAGCGCCTCTCTTCCGGGTTTGCCCCGGCTGCAACCTACGGAATGTCTTTTCGGACGATGGACATTCCTGTGCCTCTTCTGCCTGCATTCGGACCAGACGCACGTGGAGGATGACTGTGTGGCTTGTCGGGTGATGGTGCCGCGCACGTGGGCCGACCAAAGCAAGCGCCTCAACGAGTGGCTGCAGGCCAAGGCCCCTACTCTGGGTGAGTCCCGGCATCATGCCTCCCCTGCCCGGAAGAAGAAAGCTGAGCAGTCTTCTAAGACCTTCGAGGGTGCCTCTCCCACGGGGGCCCAACATAAGGCTAAGCACTGCGAGTCCACTGCCTGCGGGAGCGCCATTGAGACTGGCTCCTCAGCGGCCAGGGCGAGTTCAGAGTCTCCAGCACCTTCAACTACGAGCCAACGCTCAAGTTCTTCAAAGAAGAGGCAGTTGGACCATCCGGGTAAACTTTTGGAGAAGGCCCAGACCGTACCGACTGGGGGAGAGGGGGCCCGGCCCCCCACCCCCTCTAGGGCTAAGGCCGTGGACTCGGCCAGGACCGCAAAGGCCGAGGTGCTTCAGACGAAGGCCACACTTCCATCAAAGTGGTAGCGGTGTCCCTCGCAAAGGCCGCCGGCGGATTCGCAGGGCACGGCCCCGAAGGTGAAAGTATCCCTGTCTGCCAGAAGGGAGTCATCCTTCCAGCCATTCGAAAAGACGCCGGAGAAGATGATCCCCATAATTTCACCGAAACCGTCCCCCTTGGTCGCAGAGAAGTGGGGGGGCACAGTAGTCCTCCAGGGCAGCCATTTCCTCAGAGGTAGAGCTCTCCAGTCTCCCGGGCCTCCGGGAGTGGAGATGCGTCAAGAGCAGGCCCTACGGAAGGGATCCCGACAAAGGTGACGACGAGATGCAACAGGGTGGTGACGACGAGATGCAACAGGGTGGTGACGACCGAGCGGACCAGCCTAAGCTACAAGATTGGCACGTCCCACGCCATGATCTCCAAGGCCTTTAGAGTTGTTCCAGCTCGTCCCGGAGGAGAAGAGGATTTCCTTTACCAGCGCTGGGAAGTGAAGAGGAAGACCGTGCTGTCGAACCTGTTTTTGGATGACATTTGGGACGAGGGGTTGTCCCTCATGAAGAATCCTTCGTCGGCTCCGGCGAAGATTGATCGCTACGAGAAGAAATACTGAGTACCGAACTCTGCGCCCATGTGCTTACGGGCCCAGCCGTCTCCAGACTCTGTGGTTTCGGCGGTGGGCAAGAAGTTGTCTTCGGGCTCCTCCTCGTCAGTTGGCCTCAGACCCACCACCCTGACCCCCAAAGTTGGTGAGGGGGAAAAAGTTGGATGCCATGAGGCGAAGTGATCACGTTGGCGGCGACTACCATAAAGTCCGCTAACGCCCTCGCCATCATGGCACGTTACGACAGGGTTCAAGATGGCCTTCCTGCCCCGACAACAAGAGGGCTGAAGAGTTGGAGATTCTACAGGAAGGCGAGGTGAGGTGTCTTCGGACCATGCCATTCCAGTGGCCACGGAAATTGCCGATAAGGGATTCTGCCAAATGGGCAACAGCGTTTGCCTTTGTCGGCAAGGCTGGCTGAGGGCCACCAATTTCCACCAGGATGTTCAGTCGAGGGTGTTGGACATGCACTTTGGGGACAATTTGTTTGGAAAGACTGTGGACAAGTCTCTCCAGGCCATCAAAGCGGACACCGAGACGGCTCGTGCCTTGGGCACACTTAGACGGCTGTCCTTTCGACTTCTGGAGGGAAATCCCAAATTTCCTCTAAAGGATTCGGAGGAGGTGCCTTGTCCTACAGTCGGCCCTCCCGCTCATCGGTCCAGGAGACCTACAGGGGCTGCGACAAGTCTGGAGTTGGACATCGTCGCTGCCAAGGCCCCTAAGGCGACGCTTTGACGTAGACACAAGATTGCACTGGCTGTGGAGTCGGGGCCCCACACGTGCACCCTGGTGGGAGGCCGGCTGGTGAAGTTCGTCAGCGTGTGGAAGACTGTCTCCACTGACCGTTGCGTGCTGGACGCTCTCGCCCACGGACACACCCTAGAGTTCCAACATCCGCAAAACCACGTCACTCAGCTGCTGCTGGAGGTACAGGCCATGTTCAGAAAGGGGGTGATCAAGCTCGTCCCAAAGAGGCTCCGGAGTGTGTACTCTTAGTTTCCTCGTCAGAAAGAAGACCGGCGGTTGGAGGCCCATTCTGGACCTCTGCCGTCTGAACAAGTCTATCAAGTCCCGAAAGTTTTGGAAGGTGACTCTTCAGCACGTGCTAGGACAGCTGGAAGAGGGGGGGGTTTCTATCGTTACTGGTCTTGGAAGATGCCCGTTTTCACATCCCCATACATAAGGGACACTGCAAGTACCTACGCTTCGTGGTTCAAGAAAATTACCAGTTCAAGGCCCTTCCCTCGGGGTTGATTTCGGTGCTGTGTGTTCACCAAGTGCCTGGCCTTGATGGCCACGCAGCTGCGTCTACGAGGGATCCACGTGTACCCGTACCTGGACGACTGGCTCATCCGGGCGAACTCAAAAGACATTGCCGTCGACCACACGATGAAGACAGTCCAACTCCCGACAGACCTGGGGTTCTTGATAAACTTTGCAAAGTTCTGCTTGACTTCATCGCAGGACGCACTGTTGCTGGGAGCCCGTCTCAACATTGTTGTGCCTGGTGTCTACATCGGATGAGAGGATCGCGGCCATCCTGGGCAAGTTGCAATGGCTGTTGGCCCTGAAGGTCGCAAGGGTGAGGTCCATCAAGTCCCTACTCGCCATGATGTTGTCAAGCATATAGCTCATTTGGCTGTGCAGGCTACGGATGCGTCCGCTGCAGGAATTCCTTGACGCCCGTTGGATACAAGTGGCAGGGAGATTCGAGGATAAGATTGTGAGAGAACGGGCCTCAATGACCGGTGGGGGGTGTCTGTACTCCCACTCCCTATATGGTGGAGGAGAGGCACAGGAGACCCCAGCCAAGATTCTCTATTCGGTAGCAATGGTCGAGCAATCAAGGCCTAGCTTCTCAGGAGGTGATGCAGGCTGGTTCTTAAGTACAGTGTATCCCCAAGCCCCCACAAAGGAATATCCACACTCTGTATTGGTTAGAACACAGTCTTTATATAATCAATAGTTAAGGTTATGTACATTTATCATAGTAACTCACTTTGTACTCTGGCAACATCTACAATGGCAAATATTTACAATCCTAAAGTGGTACCACCCTAGATCGCATTGAAGTGCATGAACAATACTGTACAATGTCACACAGACCAATAGAGGGAAACCAGCAATAGAGAGAGGAGAGAAAATAAGATGGTTGAGCAATAGGCAGAATACTGACCCCTACCACTAGGCACAGTTCTGTGTGGAGATCCCCCCACCTGGGCAACCTGTAAAGAAAGATATAACACAAGCCCAGTCCATATATTGCTCTGCAAGTCTTATTCTCTCCTATAATGTTTTTACCCCCCCAATGTACCTGGTGGAGTCGAGCTCCTCGAAAAGGCGTCGACAAACGTCGAGGGACTCGCTGTTCGGCGACGGGGAATCGACGGCCCTTCTTGAATGCCTTCCCTTTCAAGCGGGAGGCACGGGGCGTCGAACGTCCGTCGACAAACGAGGTAGAACGGTGTCGAAGAGGCGGCAGCTTCGTCCAAGCGGTGCTCGTCGGCGTCGGGGCGTCGGCGTCCTGCAAGACGGAGGTGTGCGGGGCACCTCGATGACAATAGTTCTGGACCGCAAAGATTGTAGAGACGGGAGCCCAGCAAGGGCGTCGAGTCGTCCGAGTCTTTGAGGTCGTCGGGTGGCGGGAAACCCACCGGCAGGTTTCTCCTCGGCGCGTTGGTCGTCCTCGACTTTCTCCGGCAGGATAAGCGGTCGACGAAGCGGTCGAGAGAGTCCTTCGATTGAATGTTCTTAGGCAAAGGAGCGGACGGCTCCGGTCGTCGGCGGCACAACGTCAAGTGGTTCCCACGGCTGGGCAACACAACTTCGACGGGCCTCCAGCGGTTACGCAAACCTGCGAACCCTGGTCGACGGCAATGGACTTCGACGGCGTCGATGTCCGGGTGCTTCACTTCGATCTCCTCGGCGGTCCCGTCTCGGGTCGGCAGCCTTTCGAGGGTCTGACTTCCAGGGCGCTTCGGCGAAGATTCAGCGGTGCTCGATGGTCCCTCGGAGCACGGGAAGAGGGCGCCTTACCAGGTCCTCTCTCGGGTCAGCCCTCGACGAATTCGTCAGCCTTCGGATCGGTCGAAGCAAATGCCACAGCAAGTCGTCTTCTTCCAGCTGGACGTCGAGGATCAGCATTTCCAGTTACTCTTGAGTGGAGACTCAGCTTCTGAACGCTTCTGAACAATTTCCAGTGGTGAGAGGTCCCCAGATATACTATCCTCTCTCTCATCCACGCTGCTGGCACACACTCAGCAGCCAATCATACTGCAGGGCATTCATGCAGTCAGCCAGCCAATCAGGCACACAGTGCATTCAGGCCACACTCCTCCCTTTCAGACACTCACAACAAGGAATGTGGATTGGGGCAAGTACCCAGCCATTCAACACTACACACTGCATTCAGGCCAGTTTCGGGCAGGGCTGTCTCAGTCTTTGTCTCTCATGCCAGAAACCAGACAACCACAACAAGAAGTGTATATTGGTCACACACTCCATTCACCCAGGTCCCACCCACAGGAGGTACCCACAACATACAGTCACTGGGAAGGCTCCAGCCAGTCTAGCTGGGCCTTCACAACAATACCATACATGGAACTTCCACCCAACAGCCAGTCAGGGCTTCCCAGGACTTTGGGAAAAACAAGACAACAGGCAATAGAAAGCAAGAGGCCACAGGGGCCATCTTGTTTTCTATCAGGAATCAACTGATCCTCATGGCAGGGCCTGGGTATCCCAAAATGGAGGACACCCAGAGCACCTGTCAAATTCAGCATGGAGCTGCCACCAGCCCATACCCTGCTCTGTGGGCCACCCAGAGGTGCCCAAAAAAACATACACTAGGGGCACAGGGTTGTACCCCTACCCATGGGTGCCATAAGGGTATCCCATGGGTCTGTTCACCAAACCAAAAGAGAGAGCTGCACTGCCAGGAGCCCCACATGGACTCCTGGGCAGAAAACATAACAGAACACACGGTAAAAACAGTAATAGGACAAGGATTCAGAGGCCCTGTCCCTCAGATGCATTTCCAGCATCACAAAGATCACACTCGACGAGAGTTTGTCGAGCGATATGGTGGTGGGGAGTGCGCGCACATCTGTCCGCAGGCGCAGATTTCCAGACCCCACCTCATCAGGAGATGGTCACGACGGACGCCTCCCTGGAAGGATGGGGAGCGCACTCCGGAAGTCTTCACGCAAGAGGCCTGTGGCTAATGGAGAAGTCGTTGCACATCAATGTGTTGGAGCTGCGGGCAGTGTTTTGGACCCCCACGTCCTTCTTTCTTGCCCTTCAAGGGCAAGGTGGTACGGATCTTTACGGACAACACCACCACGATGTTGTACATCCGGAAGCAGGGGGGAACCAGATCTCCGGCACTCCAAAGAGGTGCCGGACCTTTGGCACTGAGCTGTAGCCCAGGGGATGTGCCTCATCCCGTTTCAGACAGCAGGAGTGAAAAACACTATCGCTGACTCTCTCAGCAGGGAGCTACGCTCTTGCCACAAGTGGGAACTTTGGCAGGACCAAGTCGATCACCTGTTACACAGAAGGCTCAATCCCCAGATCGATCTGTTTGTGATGGTGACGAACACAAAGTGCCGAGGGTTCGCCAGCAGGTTTCCCCACCCGGGGAGCATGCGGGACGCATTCACTTTCCCCTGGGACAGCCTGTTTCTGTATGCGTTCCCTCGATTGCTCTTGCTTCTTCGATTAGTCTATCAACTCAGACTGTCCTGGTGCAGGATGATCCTCGTCGCACCGGCATACCGAGACAGATATGGTACCCGGACCTACCTTCTGGACATTTCAGCATCCCCTCCAGTCAAGCTTCTGGCTGTTGCAGATCTTCTCGCCAGGGTAGGCGGCTCAATTCTGCACCACGACCCTGGATCGCTGAACCTGAAGGCCTGGCTCCTGCAGCACTAGTGTTTGGGGCTAAGATCTCCCAGCGGATTGTAAGGAGGTGCTTGCCAAAGCCAGGGCTTCATCTACTCTCAAATGCTATGGGCACAAGTGGAAGAGGATTGCCGTTTGGTGCTGTACCCAGAAGATTTACCCTCTACGAGTCACTGCACGGCAGGTGCTTCTGTATTTGTTGTCGTTGGCCAAGGCAGGACTGGCCCATGCTTCCGTCAAAGTTCATCTGGTGGCTATTTCCCGCTACACCAGATCTCCGGGACGATCATCCTTATGATCGCATCGTTTGGTCAAGGAGTTTGTCAAAGGACTATTTTGCTTGTTCCCGCCGTTGAAGGCTCCTGCCCTGGCGCGGCAGCTTAATTTGGTGCTTACTATAATCATGTGTCCCCAGTTCGAGCAGATGCATTCGGCGCAACTGAAGTTTTTGTCGTGGAACACAGCTTTTCTTGTGGTCCTCACCTCCGCACGACGAGTGGGAGAGATCCAGGCCCTCTTTTTTGTAAACCAGCTTATTTGACATTCCACGAGATGAGGGTGGTGCGCACCCCTGCTTCATGCCCAAGGTACCGTCTGACTTTAATCTAAATAAGCCATTGGTGTTACCTGTATTCTTCCTGACACCTTCATCGCCGGCTTAGAGGACTTTGCACTCGCTGAATTTGGCTAGAGCGCTGAAGTTCTCTGTGGACCGCACAAAGAGTTTCTGGAAGACGTCACAATTTTTTGTGAACTTTGGCCCTGTGAACCATGTGAAGACCCTCTGCAAGGCTTCCATTTCCAGGTGGCTCTCCGGCTGCATCACCCGTTGTCACTGGTTGGCAAACCCACCGTTGTCTGGCTGTCCGAGAGCACACTTGACCAGAGCGATCACTGCAACTATGGCGTTCATGTCTGGTGTGCCCCTGCTTGACATCTGCAGGGCTGCTACGTGGAGGTCAACACACACTTTCACAAAGTTCTACTGCGTCCACAGAGATTCCAGGTAGGAGTCCAGATTTGGCCAAGCAGTGCTGTGCAACCTTTTCACTTTAAGGTGAGCCTTGTGAAGATGTAATAGATGCTTAAAGGTGAGATGCTTACGGTTGAGATGCTTAATGTTGAGCCTTGCCACCTCCCATGGTTGTGCTTGTGTGTACTGCTATGTATTAATTATTCATGAGCATGTGAATCCATGCCAGACCTCATGCTGGAGAAGGAACAAGTTACTTGTAACTGTTGTTCTCCAGCATGGGTTCACACGCAAATCCTCCAGCTACCCCTCTGCTGTTCTTCTTTGTCCTACTGCCACTTTACGTGCTACCAAATCTGAAAATGGCTGCCAGAGGAGGGGCTTAGGTAGAGGGCAGTATTACCAAGAGATCAGCGATTGGTTATTAGGAGAAAGACAGTTCAGAAGTGAAACTGATTTTTTTCTTTTACCGAGGATTCCCAGCCTGACTGGGAATATTAATGAGCATGTGAATCCATGCCTTCCGTTTGTTCCAATGAAAGCTGGCAAGGATCTGCAGGTGCAAGGATTCTTCCAGTCTGTTTCAGGAGCAGAGTGCGAGGAAGAAAAGCAGAATACAGCAATGCAGACTTCTTCAGGACACTTCACCAGACATGGAATGGCGAGTTTCAGCAACAGCCACCACACAGGCGACTCGCCAGAAGTCCTCCCTCTTGTCCCCACGACTGAGGCACAGGAACAGTGAGATCTGCAGAGCTGCTCAGGAACAGAAGTCATCTGCTTCACTTTTTATTCAATATAAAGGTACTGTACAAGCTCACATTCCCTCTTGAGATAAGCCTGGCTGCTCAGCTCGCTACCAAAAACGGTGTGGTACAGACTTATACCAAAGGTTGGTTTTGCTTACAATTGTAGTCCTAGTTCTGTGTAGTAGTCCCAGAGGGTACTGCATGCAAACTTTGCCTAACACTGGTGGCAGGCGGTGAGGATAAATTGTATAGTTTTTACATTGAGAGTTCTTTTTTTACTTTTGTTCAGATAGTAAGCACCACTAGAAAAGCAATTTTATCATGCCTAATATGGATAACTACAGACAGGAGGCCCTGATCATTTTAACAGTAGATCAACTGAAAGAAATGTGTAAGATTTGATTTTTTTTTTTATATTTTTAGGCGCACACCGGACAAATTCAATCATATCTGGGCGCAGATGTAATCTTTATGCGGTTGCTGGTTCAGATCGAGTTCAATTCTAAGGTCTACCAAATCAGATAGGTATTTACCGCCTTGCAGAATGCTGCAAGATTTGTAATTCCGCGGATTTCTCTCTGTAAGTTGTTCCATGCTCTTGGACCGTAAACTGCAAATCTACGGTCCCCTTTACTCACACACCCAGTGCGTGGGATCTGAAGCAGATTATTATCTGCTGAGCGTAGTTGTCGAGTGGGGGCATACTTCCTAATTTTGTCCGATAGATATCATGGGCCAATATTGTTTATGCATTTGAAGATTTGGCAAAGAATCCTACAGTCCTTCGCTTTATAGGTAGCCAGTGTAGGGCTCTCCTTAGCTCTGAAATTGGAGCTGATTTTATTTTTACCCTACATACTAGCATTACTGCTGTGTTCTGAGGGACCGGTAGTCTGTTTAGCTGATAAATTGGTATGCCTGATAGTAATACATTTCCATAATCCAGTGTGGAGTTGACCAGAGTGCTCTATCCTCTATTGCAATGAAGGGTAATATATGTTTCAGCAGTCGCAGTGAGTGGAAAGTTGCCAGTCGCTAACCTGAGCTCCACTTCCCATGTTATCTTCCCAAATGCAGCCTAGGTTATTGATTTCCTTAGAGAACTCAAGCTGTGTCCCCAGGAAGCATGGGGGGGTATAATTGCTCTCTATATAAGAAGTGTTTGGATGTAAATATGGCTACCTCAGTCTTACTAGCATTCAGCAGTAGCTGATTGGCACATATCCTGGTCTGAATTTCCTGCAGGCATTTTTCCACTTTTTCATATGACTCCTTGAGATTGTGTCCTCATGAAAACCTGGGTGTCATCTGCATACAAGTGGAAAGGTATGCCATGCTTCCTAAGGATGTCCATGAGTAATTTGACGTATAGATTGAAAAGCAGAGGGGAGAGGTAGGATCCCTGCGGGACGCCACAGTTTAGTAGTGCTGAGTCCGATAGGAAATCTCCAAGTCGGACTCTTTGTTCGATTATTAAAGAGAAACAATTCAAACTAAAGCAGGGCATTCTCCCCATCCCGCCTACTTATCTCAATCGTTTAAGTAAAATCCCGTGGTTTACAGCATCAAATGTTGTGGAAAGATCCAGCAGGGACATGTTCCCCTGGTCCGCCGTTTCCAATAGATCGTCACCGGACTGTTAACAGTGCTGTCTCCATCCCCACGCCTCGTCGGAAGCCAGATTGCAGGGGTCCAGCAAGTTCTCTTGTTCCACATGTTCTTGTAGCTGGATTGTCACAATCTTCTCCAGAATTTTGGCTGGCCATGACAGCCCTGCTACTGGTCTGTAGTTCTGAACATTTTTTGGGGTCTGAATTCTTTTTTAGTAGTGGCGTAACCACAGATTTCTTCAAAATCGTTGGTACCACCCCTGAAGTAAGAGATTTATTAATAAATTTAGTAATGAACGGTGTAATATCTGGGGCTATTTGTTTAGCTACTGAGGAAGGGATAACAAAAAGAGCATCGTCAGTTGCCTTCAGCGCAGAGAGCAGGGAGCAAACCCTTTCCTCTGAAACTTCGGTAAACATAAATGATTTATGGTTCGTCTCAATTGTCACGTCCTGGGTTGGAGTTTCTGAAGTAACTTTCGTCTTTGCTTCTGAGACCATATATGGGTCTGATGGTTTAATTTCCCCAATCTTACCCTGTATTCTATTTTGTTAATGAAGAAATTATTAAAGGCGTCCGCCTGTACTTGTGAGGATTCTGGTGCCACTGACGAGCACTCAGGATTGACCAAATGGGAGATTGTAGTATACAATTCCCGTGGCCTATTCATAACTTTATCGATCTTCTCAGTTCTGAATTTAGCTTTAGCTTCGAATATCGCTTTTCCATATTCTCTTTGTGAGCTCTTGACCTGTTCTAAGGAGCTCTGTGTACGATTTCTCCCCCATTTTCTTTCTAAAGATCTGAGTTGTCCCCTTTTCTTAGCTGGGTCTGCTGAAAACCAGGGGTTGGTGATCTTTTTAATTTACTTTTGTTGAAGAGGGGCCTGTTCATTACATAACTTAGCCATGATTTCTGTCCCTCTATTGAAGAATTCTTCGCATGGAAGGGCATCTTCGATCTGTGCTAAAGCATGTTTCATGGTCTCCCCTGAAATTTTCGTAAGCTTTTTTGGCTTACGGAAATGGCCCATTTGCTTTCCTATGTGCTCTTCTCGGCTATTTTTAGGCAATTTCAGCTGAAACAGTCTTGCATAGTGGTCTGTCCACGATATTGGAGTTGTCTCACCACAGTGGACTATCGCTCCTCCATGTAATAGGACATCTAAAAAATGACCTTGAGCATGAGAGGGCTGCTACTAGGACTTCTAATGCATGGGCTTCCAGAATATCTCTTAATTTTCTCCCATCTGTGGATATCGCATCCTCTATCCATATATTAAAGTCCCCCAGGCATAACAGTTATTCGTGCTTGCTTCCTATTTCTATTAGGAAAAGCTCTAACTTCTCCAAGAAGGCCCCTGCTGGGCCAGGAGGTCGGTACCCAAATAAGATTTTTATAGTCTTATTTGGTGTACACTGCGTGCATGCGTGCCCTCTCTGGGTATCCTCATCCCAGTCTAGAGCTTGCAAGTGAGAGATTTTCAGAGGGGCTCTCATTATAACTGCAATACCTCCTCCCCTTTTTCCTAGTCTTTTGATTTATTGTATCAAATAGCCTTGTGGGATTAGGAGGAGGAGCATAGCTTGTGAGGACTCATTGAACCAGGTTTCCATCGGGAATATACAATCCAAGTTCTGGGCTAGACTGAGCTCATGGATCTCTATCGCATGTTTAACTGCCGATCTAACATTCAGGAGCATTGCTTTAAAGACCTGTCTCTTTGTAATTTTGTATGCATCACAGGACCAGGAACCTCCCTGTTAAAGGAAAGAAAAATGAATTGGTATAAAGATTGTTGGAATTTCAAAGTCTGAGAAGTGGCTCTGTTACACCTACTGCTTCAGCACATGAGGAAAATGTTGATGAGAATGATGATGATTCAGAGTCTAACGCTAATGTTTTGAGGAGCAAGAAGAGTTGGAGGAGTCTCAAGATGTGAGCCCCTCTGCACATCAACGAGCTTAGGCCTCAACCATTAACCACAGGGACCCTACCAGGTCCAGTACTGAGTCCAGAATGTGTGTCTCTTGAAAAAATTAGACTTGAGTTAGAGTTCAAAAGGCTCCAAATGCAAACTGAAAGTAAAAATCAAGAAATCAAACTCCGAGAAGTGGAAATGCATCATGCTCTTGAAATGAAGAAATTGTCTCTTGAAAATGGTTCTATCCCAGCGTCTTCTAGGTCTTCCAGTCCTAGGAGACCTTGCTCTCCTAAGGAAGCTGTGAGTATGTGTGAGGTGAAGCTTGATATTTAGGATGATTGGTTGGCTGCTTTTAAATACAACTATGGGATTCAGGGTTTTACAGGGAATCGACTGATTCGGTGGCTTTTGTCTAGGCTCCCCCAGGTTGCAACTGATGCTGTAATGGAGGTGGGGGAGGGGGAACTTGAAAGATTAGAGTATGAAAATGTGAAGCTAGCTTTCATGGCTAGATTTGGCAAAATTCCTTCCCAGTACCGTAAGATGTTTAGGACCCTCAAAAAGCATGACCCCTTGGGCTACCTGGGTGTGTGAATGTTTGAAGAACGTAGATGGTTGGGTAAAGGGTTACAGAGTTAACACTTTTGAAGGAATGAGAAATCTATTTTTGTTAGAATCTATATTTGGTGCCTGCTCTCCTGAGCTAAAACAGCATTTGGATGACTCTAAGGAACTTGAGCCAAAGAAAGTAGCAAAGGCTGCTGACTTCTGGGTTGCAAACAGGGCTACTCGCAAGGATTCTGGGGCAACTCAGAAGGATGATGGGAAGCAGCAAAAGAAAGATGGCAAAGAGTATTCTAATACCTCCAATCCAAAAGAGGGCCCCAAACAGAAAAAGGGTAAGCCAGAAGGCAAACCGAATCAGGCATGTGAAACCTCTGGTGCTAAACCAGAGGGGGGTCAGCAGAAGCCCCCGTTTGTCAAAACATTTGGAAAATGTTATGCTTGTGGGTAAACTGACTATTTGAAAGGGGATCCCAGATGCAAGGGTAAACCTTCAGGGATCCACATTGCCTCCTTAGCCTTTTCCCAAGAGGGTGAAGTACAAATGGCAAGTGGAAACGTTCAATTACTGGCTGAAGACCCCATTGGAGTCTCTGCTATTGTATCTTTAGTGTCCCTGGGTCTGTGGGAACAGCAGAATTTAGATTTCTATAATTCAATTCCAGATAACACACTAGAATATTACAAGGACAGTGTACTTGTAAATGGTCAGGAGACCCTTGCCATTAGAGACACTGGGGCCAGCATTACAATGGTGGATGAATCTTTTTTCAAACCTGAGGATGTTGCTAAGGCACCCAAAGTCCTCACTAAGCTGGCCCCCAAGATTATCACCTCTTGTCCAGTGCAACAACATGACTGTCAAGATACCTGTTAGTGTGCAGAGTGAAGTGCCTGGGAGAGTCCTGTTGGGGAATGACTTAAAAACTCAGAGTTGTATGAAGGCCCCCCCCAGGCCTCCCAGTAAGAAGAAACGGGAACAGACGAGGAAGGCCAGGGAGAGTACCTTAACTGACTCCCCATTGGATGTTACAGAAGAAACTTTAACACCCAGCCCACAGGGACAAACTGCTATTTCTAAGCAGAGAGAGACACAAAGGGGAACCCAAGGTCTCAAGGAAAAAGCAAGAGAGCACTCCTGTGCTTCCAACAAGGACATCCCCGCGAGGACTGTCCAAAGTCACACCTGTGACTGCTCCACCAGCTGAGGCTGAGAAACCACCAGGAGAGGTTAAATGAGCTGCTGAAGATTCAGAGCTGGAAGACCTCCTCCCCCTGTTGGAGATCTGGATCCTAAAGACCATCCTGAGCTACAGCCTTTACTGGCAGGAGGTGGCCCCTGTAGGGTAGACTTCAGCAGAGGTCAGAGTGTCCTTCTCTTCAAGTACTTCACCAACAGGCAGCTTCTCAGCTGGATAGGCAAGAGCCAGTGAAGCACAGGTTATACTGGGAAGATGGCCTCTTCTACCGTGAACCAACTGAGTCTATCCCAGAGGACTACAGAAGACTTGTAGTGCCCCTAGAGACAAGACACCAGTTCCTACAGTTAGCCCATGAGATTCCTTTAGCTGGTCACTTGAGCTTCAAGAACAAGGAAAGGCTTTCTCTATATTTCTACTGGCCTAAATTGGGGTCCGATGTAGATAAATTATGTAGGAGCTGTCGCACTTGTCAGACCTCTGGCAAGAGTAGAGCCAAGAATGTGGCATCTTTTTGGTGCCTCTCCCAGTGGTGGGAGTCCTTTTTGAGAGGGTAGGAATCGACATTGTTGGTCCCCGAGACCATCCCACTTCTTCAGGCAACCTAATTTGGATTGGTTTTGGTAGACCATGCTACGGGTATCCTGAAGCCATACCTATGAGGCATGTACAAGACTAAGCCACCCATAGAGCCTTTCTAGGTCTCACAGGTTACTATAGGAACTTCATTGAGAACTATGAGTCCATAGCTTCTCCCTTGAATGTGATCCCCCCCAAATTCCCCAAGAAGGTCAGGTGGAATGAGGAGTGCACTAAGGCATTTGAAGGAGTTAAGCAAGCACTTTGTCAAGCTCAAGTCTTAAGATCTCCAGACTGCAACCAATACTTTATTGTACAAACTGATGCTTCCAATACAGGTATTTTGTTTTATTTATTTCTATAGTGCACCTAACCTGGAGGTATCTGGGCGCATTTGAAGGTTGCAGAGGTTACAGACCTACAGATGATATATAAAACAGGTTTACAGAAGTCAGAAACATCATTACAGAATTACAGACATAAGCAATACAAATGATACTAAGTTATTCAGACTGTGCAGTTATAGATTCGGAATGGGGGTTCAGAAGTGGAATGGTAGAGAGGAATATTAAAGTTAATCCTGCTTGGTTAGCCATTTATATGGAGTTACTTCTGAAATTTGCCAATGACTTAGATCTTTTTAAGGATAGAGGGCGAGAGTTCCACAGCAGAGCAGCTATGACTGGGAAACTAGTCCGGCCAGATTTTTGTAATTTATATCTGGAGACTATCAAGCCAAGTGTATTAGTTGACCTAGTGGCTCGGGTAGATGAATTTAGCTTGAACTTTTCTGTTAAGTACAAGGGGGCTGCATGATACAGTGCTTTATAGGAGAGGGTCATAGTTTTGAGTTGAATCTTGTCCTTGTTTGTGAGCTGTTCTTGAGATGCTCAGGGCTGATCTAAGAGCATTATTATGCAAGGTTTGTAGTTTTTCTAGCACATATTTACTGGCTCCCAAATAGAGCCCATTGCAGTAGTTCAACTTGGACAGTAATAATGCTCTGGTAAGTGTAATGCAACTTTCCTTAGAGAGCAGGGTTTTGCATGCCCTGATGAGTTTCCCGGTATATGCCGTGGCTGAGTCTGTGGCGTTCACTGTTTATGGAAATTTAAGGTGGTGTGAGATAAAAAACCTAGAGTTTTTTTCCTCTTTGGCCACTGGGATTCTGTTTCCATCGATGTTGAAGGAGGTGTAGTCGGAGTTCAATTTTTGTAGGTTAGCTGTGTAACCTACAATTAGCAATTCTGTTTTGTCGTCATTCAGGCAGAGGCCGTGTGGCCATCCATGCCTGACTGATATAAATGAATGCTACATCATCTTCATAATTACCCGACAATGGAAGGAGGATCTGGGTGTCCTCTGCGTAGTTGGTATCGGTGACACCCAGTCGATCCAGTTTATCGAACAAGGGCTTAGTGAAGATGTTGTACATAGCAGGTGAAACACAGGAGCCTTGTGGGACTCCACATGGGATGGGAATTGGGTTGGCTGCCGCTGAGGGGGAGAAGAAAAGATTTAGAAAAGTTTGTATCCAAGTAATGGCATTCTGGGAGAAATGGGCTGCAGAAGCAAGGTGGTTGCGTAGTACCTTATGGTCAACCAAATTGAATTCCGCCGATGGGTCCAATAATAATAATAGGGCCATTTTCCCATTGTCCTTCAGTTCATCAATCTGAGCTTTTAAGTCAATGAGTGCCTTTTCGGTCTCATGTTGAGGTCTAAATCCCGATTAGCGAGACCCTGGAAGGTGGTTAATCTCTAGATATTCTTGGATCTGTAGATAAGCTACTCTGTCCGGAATCTTTAATAAAAACGGGACTGTCGTAATTGGCCTATAATTTATGGAGATGTTCGGGCCCAGAGATTGTTTAAGTAGGGGTAAAACCCAGGATTCCTTTAGGTTATAGGTACTGTACCCGTTGTAAATGAGGCATTGATGAGTTTGCATATGAAGGGTGATAGATATCTAGCAGCATCTTTAATTATTTGCGCCGGGGAGCTATCGCCTTGACATCGTGTAGGTTTGAGGGAGGCAATGATTTTTTTTGTACCTCCAAGGTGGAGGTTTTAGAAAATGTAAAGTCGTGGGGTGTCTTGGTATTTGGTTTGATGTTGTGGTGGAGGTTGTCTATATTTTGTATTTTTTTTTGTTTATCAGAGATTTTAGTTTGCAGAGTGGCTATTTTGTTGGTGAGAGCATTCTGAATGTTTGTGCACCAGCGTTGGTCCTTTATGCATGTATCCACTGGGGTAATAGGCGACTCCATCTCTATAAGGATCACAAATAGCTCTTTAGTACTAGAGCTGGCCTGATTAATTCTATTATTGTATGGTTCCTGTTTAGTGCTCACTATTTCTTCCTTGTATTTAGCAGATCTTTTCCTTAGATTAGTTTTATTCTCCGCAGATGGGATGAGCTTCCAAATAGATTCTAACTTTCTCTTTTCAGCCCACAGATTTTTTAATTCGGGAGTGAACCAAGAGTTCAAATGTGCTCTTTGTTTACCTTTGCGCAATTTGAGGGGGGTAATGATATCCAGATCTTTGGTTATTGAGGTGTTGTAGATCTCTACTAGTTTATTAGCGTCAGTGATATCCTCTGATGCATTTAGTGTAGGGATCACAAGTGGCATGATAACTTCCATCTTGAGGTTAAATTTGTTCCTTGTCTAACATGGAGGTACTGTCGGGTTTGGTTTTTTGAAAGTTTATTGGGAGGGTAAATGACAGAAGATAGTGATGTTTCCAAGATTGGGGAGGGATGGCGGTAATTAAGGTGTCACAATTAAGGTAAGCTACCCAATCAAGGGTCCTACCTTTGTTGTGGGTAGGTTGGGTAACCTTTAGATTAAAGCTTTGTTCTGTCATTGTGTTGGCAATTATTAGTGCTTGGGGGGGGGGTGTCATTAGGGTCGTTTAGTCCCAGATTAAAATCACCCAGTACTAGGATTCGGGATGATTTGACATTGTCTGAAAGTAGTAGCATCAGATCGTCCTCCTAGATGCCTATAGGCCCAGGGGGGTAGGGGGAGGGAGGGTGTTATCTGTATACTAGCTGGATTGTTATGGTATGGGAGTTGTCAGTTGGTATTTTGGCTGTCAACATTTTTCGCAAGATGAGTATTTATGCGAAGAGACTAGTCTAAGGTCTAGGCTTTATTTGGCTGTGATGGCGATTCCGCAGCCTCTGGCATCTACTCTGTCCTCTTATAATTGTGTAGTTGTCTTGCCCAGCGTGTAGGATTGACGGTCCTGCTGCAGCATGCAACCAGGATTCTGTGATGGCCAGGAAGTCTAGGTTATTGGCAGTGGTTAGATCAGCAATGCCAGTCGCATGCGCTAGCAACGATTTGGCTTTGATTAACCTGCCCTTAATAGTGTGTGTAACGACTTTAGTTGAACTGGTATTTTGTTTATGTTGTTTTGGTGACTTATTATGGTTGGTTGTATTTTTAGTTGAGACTTTCCTGGGTACAATGGTGCCTTTTTAGGGGGATAACTGGTGACAGATTAGCGTTAGGTGTGTTTGACCAAGTTAGGAGTCTGGCTCAGAGTCTCCCATTTCTGTCTGGAGTCGGACAGGGATGGCTTGAGGCTTCAGCTTTGGTATAAGTTCCCTTATCCTAATATAATGACTGGAGTCTGTCTCCACGTCTGAGGTTTCTAATTGGTGTCAGGCAAAGAAGACTTAAGGTCCTTGACTTGATCTGGGCTCCGTTTATGTACCGGTTAGGTATTGTTGAAGGTTGAAACTCACTGCTCAAGCGATCTCATTTTTGAGAGTTGAAGTTTAAGTTTAATTTTGGTAGGAAGTGTGTGGGCCTGATGGTTGAATCTAAACCATTAAGTTTTAGGGCAGGTAAGAATGGTGTTGCCTTGATTTCTGTCGGATCGCAATACATTGTTGGACAGTGGTGGTGCGCAGGTCGAGCACTGTGTGATGGAGAGGAGCTGGTTGAGTGCTGAGAGTACGCTTACCAATCAGAGCACAGCGTACATGATATTTAAGGAAAGGTTTGAGGGTCTGGGGGGGCGGCACAGGCCTAACAGGGTACATAAACTATTCCAAAATTAAAGCAGCAGGCCTAACAGGTTGCATGGGCTATTCCAAAATTAAAGCAGCGGACCTAACGGTGCATAGGCTATTCCAACAGGCTATTCCAACAGTAAAGCAGCAGATATTTGTAGCCGAGATGTACAAAAGGCTGCATAGATAAGGCATACAATCAAAAGGGTACCTGCTCAATGATGCACAGGTTGTCGATATAGAGATACAGTCAGTAAGATGTACCATCAAGTAAGTACAAAATGCAGGTAAGGCACAATCCCAAGTGCAGGTGAAACAATACATGAATAATAATATGCTTACACTGTGATACACATGGGGCCTATGCAAAATATACACACGGAGTGCGGGTATAGGCCAATGGGATTGTCGGCCGCCAGCGTCTTACACACTCACGAGTTCAGATGTGCTCGGGCGCAATTAAGGTTTACAGTTAACGGAGGTATGTTAGGGCACGTCCAGACGCTATGTGCAGCGAACTATGCAAGTTGGTGTCAGTCGGCAGAGCGTAGATGCCGAGGCATTGAAATATGTGCACAGATAGTTCTTGCAGGCAGTTTGTGTAGCCAATTTCTGTGCTGGTACAGCTCTCTATGGAGAGACACTTGTAACTGCTGGGGCGGGAGTGTGAGCTACAGAGGGGGCGGCGAAGGTTACACAGCGTGGTGAAACGAATTGGGGTACTCGCGTATTAGCCTTGTGTGCCTAGACTTGTTTGGCCCGCACTACGGCATGTCACGGACAGGCCCGTGCCTTTTGTAGGGGTGCCTTCTGTTTGGGGGCTCCAGCTCACGCCCCCGGCTGAGTTGCGTCGAGTAAGTAGTGGTGCCAACCAATGGCAGCACGGCTCGAACAAAGCAGTCCCTAGGCAACCTTACAAACAGGAAATACAGCTGCCATCTTATGAAGCTCCTCCTCCTGTACGAACACGGTGTCGGCGTAGGGGTACTTCAACGAAATATTGTTAGTTGCAGATATGTAAGCATGAATTGCCTTTCCCTGATCGGGAGAGCGTAAGCTTGTTCAGGATGCAGAGACGATCTGGATGCGAGTGTCGGCATTGTGCTGCGGGATGGGCTCTTGCCCACCCGAGGTATCAAAGCACGTAGTGATGGGCACACAGGCCCGTGCCTATTGTAGGGGTGCCTTCCGTTTGGGGGTCCGGCTCACGCCTCCATCGGAGTTGCATGGAGAAAGTAGAGGCGCCAACCTATGGCAGCGCGGCTCGAACAGAGCGGTCGCTAGGCAACCATACAAACAGGAAATGCGGCGGCCATTTTATGAAGCGCCTCCTCGTGTACTAACTTGGTGTCGGCATAGGGGTACTTCAAAAAAATATTTGCGGCTTTGGATGGAAATGAATGCTTCTTTAGGTGCAGTTCTGAGTCAGCTGGATGAGAAAGGCAGGTAACGCCCAGTCTGCTTCATCAGTAGGAAACTGAAGGACCCTGAAACCAGGTGGGCAACCATAGAACGTGTATGTTTTGCCATTGTGTGGTCTTTGAAGAAGTTTAGACCATACTTGTATGGATCTACTTTTGTGATTCAAACAGACCACCAACTCTTGAGATGTTAAATGCAGATGAAGGGGGAAATCCTAAATTCTTAAGATGGTCAATCAGCCTTCAGGGGTTTGATTTTTAACATAGAACACAGTCCGGGGGATCTTCCTGGAGCTCTTGGCCAGTTTAAGAGCAATGCACATGATCTGGTGTTCTTTTCCCTGGCTATTCGGTTCCAGCAGCAACTGCAGTGGAATTTCAATCAGCACCGAGCAGGTGGCTTACTTTGGAGTTGATTGGGCCCACCAACTCAAGGGGAGAAGTCGTCCTTGCAGGGGTGTTAGGGAGAATTCTCACCCAAGTGCTAAATTCTTGAACTTTTCATTTTCAGTGTGTTTTACTTTTGTGTTCTTTGGTTATGGAGTTTTTAAACAAAGTCCATAGGCACCATCTTTTTTCTTGTGTGTGTCACAGCACCTTTAGTGGAGTGGCACAGGGGTGTCTTTTAAAATTCCCCAAGGTTTAAATACCTTCTCAGGGACTGACTACCGTCTCCCAGAGCCTGTAAAGTTAAATTGACTTTACTAGTCATTTTACATTTACAGACGCAGCCCACACTATCTTACTCTAGAGTGCTGGAGGGGTTTCCTAGCATCTCCTGAGTATAAACACTCATGTAACAGTCAGATGTTACCCTTTCCTACTTTAAATGGATGGTGGTAGTGGTTTTAAACAAACTACCATGATTTTTCCTGACCGCGAACACTGGTACCTAAAAATCCGGACAGCCATGTTTTCCAATATGGCACCCAAGACCCATCTGTAAAAACAGATTCTCCAGCATGGGGGCGGGCATGGATTCACATGCTCATGAATATTCCCCGTCGTCAGGCTGGGAATCCTCGGTAAAGAAAAAATCAGTATCAGTTTCGTTTCTGATCTGTCTTTCCTAGTAGTAACCAATCACTGATCTCTGCGTCATACTGACCACAGCCAATGACTGCCCTCTACCTAAGCCCCGCCTCTGGCAGCCATCTTCAGATTTTTACTGCACGTTCAAGTATTGGGAGTCCTCGTGCTTAGCTCTCGAGCTTTTACTGCGTGTTTCGCGTTTTTTCAGGTGAATTTTCACTTTTTTTCGGTTAATCGAGCCTCAAGCTCCACCGTTTCTACTCCCGTTAATGGCTACCCGTTGCGGGATTTTCCTACGCCCCTCAAGGGTGAAGATTTTGTCGAATCAACTTCTTGGAAGATTCCAGAAGATTCGCGGCCTACTACGAGATGGACCAGGATGCGAGTTCGTCACCCGGTCCCAAGCTGTTTCGCAGCTGCCCTGGATGCGGGCTGCAGAACGTGTTTAAGGAAGACGAACATTCGCGATGCCTCTACTGTCTTCATGGGGACAAGACTCATGTAGAGAAGGACTGCCAGTTCTGCAAGAACTTGTCGGAGCGGACCATGAGGGACCGTCAATCCCGTCTCGCAAGCTGGTTGGAGAAGGGCTCGACGGGTGAGAAGAAGAAGAAAGGGTCAGAGCGGGCTTCTAAGTCCTGTGCGGGCGCCCGGGCGATGGGGGCCCAACACCAGGCCAAGCGCCGCGAGTCCGCTGGCTCCGGGAGCGCTCTTCGGTCGCCAGGCAGGGCGGCCCTTCCCCGGCACCGTCAACCACGAGCCAACGCTCCGGTTCGGGGAAGAGGAAGTCCGAAAACCCGGGTAAGCTTCGGGAGAAGCCCCGTCCGATCTCGGAAAAGGGGGAGCGAAGGAGAGGGCCCGGGACGTTCCTAAGGTGGTCAAGGCCCCTACCCAGCAGGCAAAGACCTCTATCGAGGCTATCGCGGCGACTCTGGCCAAGCCGGCAGAGACACCGCCAGCGGAGACCGCCTCCGGGACTAGAGGTTCCCTGCCGCCAAGGAGGGAATCCTCTTTTCAGCCCATCGTCGTGGCCGCTATGATGGAAGCAGCGAGGGGGGGCACGGTGCCCTCCTCGAGCTCGGAGTCAGCCTCGGAGGAGGAACTGACCGAGGCCGTGAGGAACCTCGAAGTCCAATTCGAGAAGGTTCGATCCCGTCAGGAAGATCCTCGGGAGATAACCGAGGAAGACGACGATGGTGAGGAAGAGCAGTCTTCCCTTCCGGCGCAGCCGGATCCTAGGCCTCAGGATGGCTCGGCGGCCATTTTGTCTGCCATCCAGTCCTTGTGCTCTGAGATAAGGACGAGATTCCCACGGCCCAGGCCGGAGGACCCGCAACCTGGCCCGTCGGGAAGTCCTTAGAACAAACGACGGAGGACCCAACCCTCTCCTACGCTCGCACCCGTAAGACCTACAGTTCCCTCCTCATCCTCCCACGAGTCAGGAGATGACAGTGCGTTGGGCTCGACGACGGGTTCCGAGGGCGACGGCGGCGACGGAACGGGTCTCCCGTCGCACGGGCCTCGCCGCCCGACGAGTTTGGCTCATTCCAAGCCATGATCGCCAGGGCGTCCGAATTGTTCCAGCTCTGCCCGGAGGAGCAGAAAAAGGAAGGTTTCCTCTATCAGCGCCGGGAGGCCAAGAGGAAGACGGTGATCGCGGTGCCCCCTAATCGATGACATCTGGGAGGAGGGCCTGTCGGTGCTCAAGAACCCCTCCACGGCACCAGCCAAACGGGACCGGTACGAGAAGAAGTACTGGGTCCCCGAAACCGCTCCCCTATGCCTCAGGGCCCAGCCAACGCCAGACTCTGTCGTCTCGGCGGCGAAGAAGAAAGCGGCGGGGTCAGGAGCCTCGACCGCGAGGGAAAGAAGTTGGACGCCATGGGGCGGCGGGTCATTTCGTCGGCGACGATCAAAGCAGCGATCGCCCTGGCGATCGTGGCCCGTTACGACAGGGAGCTCTGGTTTAAGCTGGCCCCCATTTTGGACTTCCTGCCGGACGACAAGAGGTCCGAGGCTCTGGAAATACTGCAAGAGGGCGAGGTGGCGTCCGACCATGCCATAACGGTGGCAACCGATATTGCCGATACCAGGTTCCGCCAGCTGGGCAACGGTGTTTGCCTACGACGACGGGGTTGGCTCCGGGCGACCGACTTCCGTCAGGACGTCCAGACCAGGGTGTTGGACATGCCGTTCGACGGCAGCAACTTGTTCGGGAAGGCGGTGGACGAATCCCTCCAAGCCATAAAAACGGAGACGGCCCGCGCCCTAGGAGCACTTCAGCAACAACGGCCCTTTCGGAGCGCCGGAGGCAGACAGGGTGCCTCCAAGGGATCCAGGGGTGGCTCGTCCTACCGCCAGGCGGCACGCTCCTCGTCTCAGGAGGCCTACAGGGGTTGCGGCAAGCAGGGAACGCCGCGCCGCCTTCGGCAATGTGGCCAGGGCGGCAAGGCCACCACCTCCAAGCAGGACTGAACCGCCGTGGTCTCGGGCCCCCACCGAAGCACCCCGGTGGGAGGCCGGCTGACAAATTTCGTCGGCGTGTGGAAGTCCATCTCCACTGACCGTTGGGTGCTGGATACCCTGGCAAGAGGGCACTCTATCGAATTCCTGAAGAAGTGCCCTCACGTTCCACCTGTGGCCAGGAAGGAAAATCGCATCCCGCAACTGCTGTTGGAAGTACGGGCGATGCTCAGGAAAGGCGCCATCGAGCTTGTCCCGAAGAGGCTCCGGGGTGTACTCAAGGTACTTCCTCATCAGGAAGAAGACTGGTGGCTGGCGTCCCATCCTGGACCTTCGTCGTTTGAACAAATACATCAGATCACAAAAGTTCAGGATGGTCACCCTCCAGCACGTACTGGAACAGCTGGAGGAAGGCGACTTTCTATCGTCTTTGTACCTGGAGGATGCATACTTCCACGTTCCCATCCCCAAAAGTCACCGAAAGTTCCTCAGGTTCGTCGTCCAGGGACGCCATTACCAATTCAGAGCACTGCCATTCGGATTGAAGTCGGCCCCTAGGGTCTTTACCAAGTGCCTAGCACCAGTGGCGGCGTGGCTGCGCCTACAGGGGATTCACGTCTACCCCTACCTGGACGACTGGCTCATCCGCTCAAGGACGAGGCAACTCGCCGTCAAACACACTGCGAGGACCGTCCAGCTACTCACAAACCTGGGATTCGCCATAAACTACCCGAAGTCCCACCTGGTGCCGTCGCAGGTGGCCCTGTTTCTGGGAGCGAAGCTCGATACAGTGAGGCGCCTGACAGCCCCGTCGGAAGAACGGACGAAGACCATTCTAGGCATAGTGCAGCGCCTGCTAGCCACGGACGTAGCCAGCGTGAGGTCCATCAAGTCCCTTCTGGGGATGATGTCCTCTTGCATCTACCTGGTGCGCCTCTGCAGACTACGGATGTGCCCTCTTCAAGAATTTCTCGACGCCCGTTGGATACAGGCGACGGGCACCTTCGAAGACTGGGTCCCCCTCAACGAGGTGTTCCGGCGGGCGATTCAGTGGTGGGGCGTTCGAGCACACCTCACGGCGGGCAAGGACTTTCAGACGCCGGCGTGCCAGGAGACGGTGACGACGGACGCCTCCCTGGAAGGTTGGGGCGCCCACACCGGAGATCTCCACGCAAGAGGCCTCTGGCTCCCGGAGGAGAGGCTTCTGCACATCAACGTCCTGGAACTCCGAGCTGTGTTCTGGGCTCTCAAATCATTCCTCCCGTCGCTCAAGGGCAAGGTGGTGCGGATCTTCACGGACAACAACACAACAATGTTTTACATACGGGAGCAGGGAGGCACCAGATCCCCAGCCCTATCCAAGGAGGCACAGGATCTGTGGCACTGGGCGGTCGCCCAGGGGATGTTCCTGGTTCCCTTCCACCTGGCAGGAGAAAGCAACACCATCGCCGACTCGCTCAGCAGGGAGCTGCGCACGTGTCACGAGTGGGAACTGCGCCAGGATCAGGTGGATCTACTCTTCCGACGATAGGGCAAACCCCAAATCGACCTGTTCGCAACAGCGACAAACTCGAAGTGCAAGAGGTTCACCAGCAGGTTTCACCAGCCGAGAAGCATGGGCGATGCGTTCTCGTTCCCTTTGGACGGCCTATACCTGTATTCGTTCCCTCCGTTGCCGTTGCTGCTTCGACTCATCAGCCAGCTCAAGAGGTCCCGTTGCAGGATGATCCTCGTCGCACCGGCGTGGCCGAGGCAGATCTGGTTCCCGGACCTTCTGGACTTGTCAACGTCCCCTCCCATCAAGCTGTCGGCGGGCGCGGACCTTCTCTCCAGAGAAGGAGGCGCCATCTTCCACCACGACCCGGCGTCGCTGAACCTGCAGGCCTGGCTCCTGCAGCGCTAGAGTTTGGAGGCTACGATATACCGGCCGATTGCAGAGAGGTCTTGCAAAGGCCAGGGCGTCCTCGACTCTCAAATGCTACGGTCATAAGTGGAAGAGGTTCTCTATCTGGTGCCAAGCACAGATCATCAACCCCCTACGGATTACGGCCCCTCAAGTGCTGCCGTACCTGCTATCGCTGGCAAAGGCTGGGCTAGCCCATGCCTCCATTAAGATCCATCTGGCGGCGATCTCCAGATATACCAGAACCACAGGACGGAAGTCCCTGTGGTCCCATCGACTGGTAAAAGAGTTTATGAAAGGACTGTTCCGGTCGTTCCCGCCGGTGAAGGCCCCGGCGTGGGAACTTAACGTGGTGCTGACCAGGCTCATGGGGCCCCCATTCGAGCCGATGCACTCCGCACCTATGAAGTTTGTGTCGTGGAAGACTGCGTTCCTGGTGGCCATTACCTCCGCACGACGAGTGGGAGAGATCCAGGCCCTATCCTGCAAAGCACCGTACTTGACTTTCCATGCCTCGAGGGTGGTGCTTAGGACGCACCCCTCCTTTATGCCCAAGGTGCCGTCGGACTTCCATCTTAACGAGCCCTTGGTGTTACCTGTTTTCTTCCCGTCTCCTTCGTTGCCGGCCGAGAGGACTTTGCACTCGCTGGATGTGGCTAGAGCGCTGAAGTTCTACGTGGACCGCACAAAGAGTTTCCGGAGGACATCACAGCTGTTCGTGAACTTTGGACCTGTGAATCAAGGGAAGGCTCTCTCGAAGTCTTCTATTTCCAGATGGCTCTCCGGCTGCATCATGCACTGTCACCGGTTGGCTAACCGACCGCTGCCAGGCCGTCCGAGAGCCCATTCGACCAGAGCGATCGCTGCTACTACGGCGTTCTTATCTGGTGTGCCCCTGCTGGACATCTGCAGGGCTGCTACGTGGAGGTCGACGCACACCTTCACAAGATTCTACTGCGTCGATCGGGATTCCAGGGAGGAGTCCAGGGCTGCGCAACCTGTTCGCTTAAGGTGAGCCTGGTGAGGAGGTAAGAGATGCTTAATGTTGAGTTTTGGATATAATGCTTAATGTTGAGCCTTTTGCCACCCCCGTGGTTGTGCATGTGTGTACTGCTATCTATTCTTATATTCATGAGCATGTGAATCCATGCCAGACCCCATGCTGGAGAAGGAACAAGTTACTTACCTGTAACTGTTGTTCTCCAGCATGGGTCTGGCATGGATTCACATGCAAACCCTCCCACCTACCCCTCTGCGGCTCTTCATTTGGTCATACTGCCACTTCACGTGCTACCAAATCTGAAGATGGCTGCCAGAGGCGGGGCTTAGGTAGAGGGCAGTCATTGGCTGTGGTCAGTATGACGCAGAGATCAGTGATTGGTTCCTACTAGGAAAGACAGATCAGAAATGAAACTGATACTGATTTTTTCTTTACCGAGGATTCCCAGCCTGATGACGGGGAATATTCATGAGCATGTGAATCCATGCCAGACCCATGCTGGAGAACAACAGTTACAGGTAAGTAACTTGTTCCTTCTGGTCATCTTTTTTTCACCGTTTCTTTTAGGAAAGGTCCTTCTAGTGTCCAACTCTGCACGCCAAACCAGTTTTGGTCCCTTTGTTGGCCTTTGGCGGGCTTCAGTGCTGAAGCCCTTCTCTGGTACCGGAGTGTCTGGGGTGGACAGGATGTGAGGGAGGTGCCCGAAACTCCCTGTGCTTAGTCTCCTAGGAGACCTGAATGCACTCTGGCGTGATTGGCCGGCTGGCTGTCCAGCAAGGACTTGCCACCCTGCTGTGTGAGTGACAGGCTGGAATGAATGGGGGAAAACTGTTTTAAAGCAGGCTCCATACTGGTCGAATTTTCGGCAGAGTGCTGTGGAAAACTGGATAGCCAGTGTGAAGGATACCAGTGTGTGGTCTTTAAGGCACTCGCACCTTAAACCGACATTTTGCCAAGCTTGTGGCCTCTTTCCTGGGCAGTGCAGGAACCTCCCGACGTCGTCCTTCTTGTCCCCACGACTGAAGCTCCGGAACAGCGAGATCTGCAGGAACTGCCAGGAACAACTTCCTCAGCTACAGCTCTTCACTTTAAAGGTACTGTGCAAATGCGGTCAGGAAATCTTTTCGGCCGCAGTGAAAGTTGGTGAAACTTTCCCGACTTTGAAGGCTTGTCCTTCCCTAAACCAACATATAACTTTTCGTCTGACCAAATTCTTCTAAGATCCGTGGCAAAGACTTAAACATTTACTACCAGACCTGTGCTATCCTATACAAGACTCTGAACCATTCACTTTGGCCCAGGCCTATTGATTTTAATTGCTGGTTGTAGTGAACTGAAACCCTTTGCCCTTCCTATGAAAGTATTTGTGCCTTGATTTCTTTTAACCTTGTCTTTTTACCCCTTTTAAAAGTAATTGAAGTGCCATTTTGCTCCCAATTCAGGGGAGCTGAACTTGTTCAATAACTTATTGGTTGTGTATGTGTAGTATGATATTGAGCTGCTCTTGCTAGTGTAATGTTTTCCAAACTACTTTGTAAATAAATGTGTATTCTTTTACCAAGAAACCTTGAGTAGCTGGTTATTTGAATCACTGTAATTGTTGGTCCCTTGTGTAGCCCCTTGTACTACTCACTTTATTCTTGAGATAAGTCTGGCTGCTCAGCTACTGCTACCACAATACTGTGTAGTACGGGCTTGTACCAAAGGTGGAATTGTACTGACACTTGTAGTCTTAATTGCATGTAGTGGTCCCAAAGGGTACTGCATGTGATTCTGCCTTACAAGGGGCTACTCTGTCGATACAAATTTGGAGTTTCAGCACAACAGCAGGGCTTCATCGGGCAAACCATCGGTTCAGGAGTGGCAGCAGGCGTCCTCTTAAAGTTCTTCTTCCGATTCCTTCGTCCAGTGGTCGACTCTGCCTTTCAAGCCAAAAAGCCTCGCTTTTATGCAGGTTTCTCCCATTCATTCCAGTTTAGCTGTCAGTCACCCATCAAGGGTGGCTGTCCTTGCCGAAGAGACAGCTAGCCAATCACCTAAGAGTGCATTCCTGTCTCCTAGGATATCAAGCCCTGGGAGTTTCGGGCACCTCCCTCGCTTCCTGCCCCCGCCAGACACCTTTGAGCCAGAGGTTGGCTTCACTCGTCACAGCCATCAACTGTCCCTGTATGTCTGGAGCCGATCGCACCTCGGCCCGGATCTATGCCAGTCTCCAACACCACTCGCAAGTACAAGCAGCACCGACCCCTCCTCCCCCCGACTGCCTGCCAAGCATCCTGTTCATGTCCGGAGGCGCGCCGCCACCTAGGCGGGTTGACCCACGCTACCTCACTGCTCTCCACCTGACCCCGTTACAAAGTCTTTAATCACAATCATTTCCAATTAGCCAACACATCTTGGGGAATTAAACTGCAATTAACTATATGTACCACATGGCTACTGCCATTATTGTTGCCACGACTTTGCCACTGCTATTGCCATTCTTTTTGTAATCACAGTTAGCAATTTCAACAATGCCTCTTCAAACTGTTGGCCTGCACCATTAGCAGCCTTAACAGCTGTTGGTCGTGCTGTTATAAATACACATGCTAGTCTTTACTACCTTGCCTGCAACCTATGTGTCAATAACACAAAGGCATTTTTATCAGCTATCTAAGTGGACAACGCCCGAGTGCATTTTGTTGCAGCTGCCCCACAAACTGTATGTTCCATATCCCAGTATCGTGTACACTCAGTCTCACTGCTGAATGCAGGTATTGTCTACATTTGTTTGCTGCTAGACTTCATTGCTGACTAGAACCATTGAGCACATGATTGCATCTCTGCCTTGAATCCGGAAATTGCCTAACTGGTAAAACTATTGCGCTTCACCACCTCTCAATGAATACACCTATGACCATGGTACACTATGACCCCAGCCGACCACAGAAATACTCATAATCTATATGCTTAGTGTTCATTATCCTCTGATTAAGTAAGGCTAGTCGAATGCCTGCCCAAGACTACTGTGACATGTACCTGTGCCCTCTGACCTCAACCATGTCTAATTAGCCTACCTCACTTCTGCAACCATTGTATTAGTATTGTGTACCGCCCCCGGCCTTATCAGACTAGCCTGACCAAATCGCCGGTGACTAATTCTTTGCACCTCAACCAGCGTATTAATACCAACCTACCATTCCCACACTTGGAAGACTCATACCAATACCTCCTCAGCTAAACATTATGACCACTTCTGGATGTCTGCTGCAAACCCTGCGCCAATCACATGTATGGCCGCCTTTCACAGAGCCACCCTTACCATGGCATCAATTCTCCCACGTATCCACTCCATTCCACCCACCAACTTCCTCCCACATATCCTGGCCTTCAATAGCCTCATCACCCCTACTAAATATTATCAAAATATCACTGATAATTCACTCAGCCCACAGGAATGGATCCAGCGGTTTGCAACTCCCCCTACACCTCTGATCCCATGCCCTATCAACATGAGGAACCTGAGACTAGGTTCACGCTTCACCACCCATACACATCCTCCAAGGATGCCTCTCCAGACTACCAAAGTCACCCCTAAGTCCGTAGTGCGCACACCAACCACCACTCACACAAGGACACTGTCAATCATCACTCCTCCAAAACCACACAAGCCAAACACTGCAACACAGGCTCCCACCATCAAAGGAGCTCTGATCAACACACGTTCATTAGTTGCACATGCCACTAATATTCCAGACCTTATCGAAAATAACCGTGACTTCTTGTCCATCGCAGAAACCTGGCTCCACCAGGCGGCAGGCCCCACGCTCGCATTAGCCCTCCCAGAAGGATACACGATCATCAGAATAGACAGATCCGCTGGCATAGGAGGAGGTCTCGCCATTATAGCTAAAACAACTTTGGGCCTTAGAGATACCACCAGCGTCAGCCTACCTTCAGCGGAACTCCTTTCTGCTAAAATCCCATGGACAGCCACTCAAACTATCTTACTTCACTTAGCCTACCGACCACCAGGCCCCATCTCTTCCTTTGAGAAAGATACCACAAGCCTCCTCTCATCCAACACTAAACCAGGCTCCCACATCATCTTCCTCAGAGACCTCAACTTGGGGTTCCAAGATCCAAGAGATACCAATTTACTTGCCCTTGAAAAATCTCTATCCTATCTCTACTTCAAACATCGTATTTTTGAGCCCACCCATGCCAATGGTAGCACCCTATATTGGCTATCAGGCTTGAATTGTTCCTTCAACATTCTTCAGAACAAACCTATAGCCTGGACAGACCATCACTTCATACCCTTTACTATTGAGGGAGCCACACTTCCTACCCCTGCTATCGCTCCTCCTTCACTTTCCAGGAACACTTGCGATATTACACCACCTAACTTAATCCCTCTAATCAACAACATTGTGGATGTTACCAACTACAAACATCTAGATACCACTGAATTGGTTGATCTTTATAACAATACATTGAACTCTGCCTTGGACACTATTGCCCCTGTTAAATTAAAAAAATCTAAAGCTGCCGCCCACCTCACCAACTGGTTCACTCCAGAACATAAATCTGTGAGAAACCTAAAAAGAAATGCAGAGACTACCTGGCGCAAAGATCCCTCCAGTCATAACAAGGCTCTATTCTCCAATGCAGCCACCTTCGACAAATCAGCAATTATCTCCACCAAAAAGGAACACCAGAATGTTTTACGCCAAATCCAAGACTAAGGCAATTTCAATATTGTAAGTCAACTAGAATCCCCAGCACCACCCTCCTCAGACTGCACCAAAGATGCCGCCTGGTGCTCCAAAATTCAACAAGCCCTAGCAGACAAAATAGCCTCCCTCCAAGTTAAAATAGAAGAGATAAAGAAGAGCCTTGCAAACGGTTCACCAGACAATGCCCCTCCCAAACCTCAACACCCTCAGTGCCCATCATTCTCATTCACTATGGTCACACCTATTGAATTTGAAAACAACATCAAAGGCCTTAAGCCGTCAAGATGCAAAGGCGACACCTGTCCACCCACTGCCATCAAGGACTGCGCCAAAGAATTCTCTGTTTATTGCTACTATGATAAACGCCTCATTTAAGACTAATCTGGTCCCAAAAAACCTCAAGGAGGCATGGGTCATGCCTCTGCTTAGATCCGAACACACCAACAAACTATAGACCAATCGCCAGCGTCCCTTTCCTCCTAAACATTCTGGACCAAGTTGCCTACTTACAAATCCAGAAACATCTGGAAGACAACCTACTTGGTCTACGTAAATCAGACTTTCGGCCCAGGCACAGCACTGAGACAGCCCTCCTGAATCTGAAAATACAGATGGATGAGCTGAGAGACAAAGGCAAGCTGGCCATGCTCCTCTTGCTAGACCTCTCCACCGCATTCGACATGGTTGACCACCAGATCCTCACCAACCACCTAACCACTGCCGCAGCCTTCTCCTCCAACGCCTCTTCCTGGATCAAATCTTCGCTCTCCAACCGTACCACTAGGGTTTTCTCTCCTTCCTCCGCAGATCCTGTCCCCATCCTCTGTGGGTTCCCCATGGGTCATGTACATCTCCAACTTTATATAGCATCTTTACAAATCTCCTCTTCGACTGCCTTGACGACCTGGGTGTCACCTACACAAACTACGCAGATGACCCCTGGGTCCTCATCACTCGCGTCAGGTAATTGTGCCAACGACACCAAACTAATCAACATCTACTTGGAAATTGGATGGCAACAAACAGCCTTTGCCTTAATGATGACAAAAATGAGCTCCTGATCGTAGGCACCCAAGCCCGTTTGAATAAACTTGACCCTCAGTACTCGTCCTTCATCATTGATGGTAATACAATCAAAGATGCAAAAGAAATAAAGACGCTCGACGTCTTCCTAGACTCCACCTTATCTCTAAAAAAACAAGTGAGCGCCATTGCCTCTTCAACTGCTTATACCAACAAGCTAATCAATGCCTGTAAGTCCTACCTATCCTATACCAGCTGCTTGACTTTAGCCAGAGCCCAAGCGCTCTCCAAAGTAGACTACTGCAACACTCTTCTCAGGCACCGCTGAAACTAATCTAAACCGACTCCAGATCTTACAAAATAACGCCTTAAGACCCGCCCTAAACATTCCAAGATCTAACCACATCTCCAGCCACAGAAAAAACACCAACTGGCTCCCAGTGCGCGACAGAATTACACTCCGCACCCTGGCAATCACCCACAAATGTATCTCACACACTGCTCCCAAATATCTTTCAGCCAGGTTCTCCCTATAGCACTCCTCATGTTTTACCAGATCATCCCACCGCTCGCTTCTCAGTCTCCAAATACAACCTCAAAACTGCAGGAGGAGCTAACTTCCCTGTCCAAGCGGCCAACCTCTGGAACTCACTACTCCGTCCATCAGACTAGAACTATCCTTCAATGCATTCAAAATTAGCGTCAAACTATGGCTTACCGATAAGCCTACCACCAACTGAGCCCAATCGATCCAGCCTTACAGTGATCTTAAATCACAACCCCTGCGTGGCCAAGTAGCCTGCAGCACATCCGCACCATCATTACTTAGTCAGACCAATGCAGACTATTGTTGTCATGTATGTACACGTTCCTGCCTTACAGGGTCAGACTAATTTGTAACCTAGTCGACCTGTCACTTTGACTTCTTATTTCTGTACTTGTATGTATATTGTAACCAGGTTGGCACTTTCGCCATTACTCTACCTATCCTTCATATAAATATGTATGTACCTATTTCTGTTTGTAACTTGCTAGGTTTTCCAGCGCCCAGCTACCTTAGGGATATGTGCGCGATGAAAATAATAAACAAATACAAATACTTGTGAATCCCTCCAAAGACAAAATTAACAAAGGGACCAAACCTGGTTTGGTGCGCAGAGTAAATCTCCAGAAGGCCCTTTCCACAAAGAAATGGCAAAAAAAGACTGGGCCGTTTTTACAAAAATTGGACCCTTGGGTGCTTTGCTGCAGCTGCGAAGGCAGCCCATGGTAAATGCACACCACAGTAGTTAAAAGTAGACCATTGCCACCAGCCGTTCATCGAGGAAAGGGTAACATAAAATTGTTACATGAGAACCTACACAAAGGGGATACCAAGTAACCCCTCCAGCACCCTATTGTAAGATAGTGTGTGCTGGGTCTAGAAAGTTGTGTAAGTAAAGTCAATTTCACTTTACTGCTCTTGGAACCAGTAGTACATCCAAGAGAAGGTATTTAAACCTTTTGGAAATCTGAAAGACTTTCCTGGGCCACTTCACTGAAGGTGCTGTGTGACACAATGTAAAAGATGATGCCTATGGAGTTTGTCAAACTCCACAACCAAAAAAAACGCAGAGTTAAAAATCACATTAAAATAGACAAGAGAGTGGGGAAAAAAGGGTCTCGCTCTCTCCAGGATAAAAATTCAAGTTCTCAAAATCCAGCAAAGTTGCTGGGAGTCTCTAAGGTAGAGAGGAATTGCCACATTTCTGAGAATCCTCCCTAACACCAAGGATCTTCAGTCGACTGCTCTTCTGTGCAGTATACTTGGCTCCAGTGCTGATCTCAAGAAATGCCTGCAGGAGTCCTCTTCATGCATTGAATCCTGGCTCGAAGCAAGTCAAAGCCCACCAATGGTAAGGATCTGCACCATTTAAACAGCCAGCAGTGGTCCAATCAGGGACCACTGTGGGTTTCACTTAAGTCCTACCCTCAGACGTTTAGGCACCACGGATGTTGAGTTGGACCAGACACACAGAGGCATCACTAGCCTGCAAAAGCAGCAGCTTTCCTGGGCAAGTGCATGACCTAATATGGGATTTCATGACCTCAGAAAGAAGGGGGCCAAATAACAAGCGCGAATCTCGTAGAGTGGCCACGTTATAGTACTAGCCTGTACCGTAGCCATATGCAGAAAACATGATTTTGCACAGTAGAAATGATGCATAAATGGTACAAATATGATTGCTGCCACCAAGTTGTCTTTTGACACAAATAGAAGTAGCCAAAAAGCCCAAGTGTAAAAGACTAGGCCAATACAAAAGTATCCCCACTGCACTGCATTGTAAGATGCTATGTGCACTGTTAAAAAGTTACCTAAAGGGTCAAAAGACAAAAGGGAAGTTTCCCAGTACTGAGTCAGAATGACTGATTAGTTTCCCAATAACAAAATGAGCGAAAGTGCAGGGAGTGAAGCTGAAGGCTTCACTTCCCTCTAAAGTTAGGATGGGTTCAAAAACAAAAGCAACGTGTTTGGGGGTCTCTAGAAATAGGGAGAGAAAGTTGCCAGAGGAAAAATCTTTCCTTACACACCACCATCAAACCTGTAATACGGTAGTGCAAAAGGAATTATTGTCACGTTTTCATTTTTACCGAACTGCTGTACTTGTTATGAGACCCTGTGTCTATATAAGAACATGTACATAGCTCCAGTCGAATCTTGCCACAAGGTGATGATAATCTTATTAAAATGTGTCTTCCCTCACCCACATTTTCTTCCACATGCACCATTCCACTTTAGCAGAATGCTAAACCACACCAAAAAACGCTAGGAGCAAAGGGGCATTTCAAGAAAGGTAAACTCTGTACATTGTCCACACCTGGCAACATGCACGCTATGTCAACCAGGCAGCTAATATTGTTCAACTGCTGAGTCCCAAGGCATATTTGGTTAGTCTGAATTTCTAGCTGTAAGATTGTGTTCCCGGGACATCCGCTGAAGACAATGGCCCTCTAACCAAGCTTCTTCTGTCCCCAGCCAGCGCCGCCTGCTCCTGAGGGATACTCCACTTCAGAACACTATGATGGAGCTGTGGACCATGGTGCACTTCCTAATCCCAGGCATATCACGCTCCTATTTGGACTTCCCAGTGAAGGCTGGCAGCGAGGAAAATCAGGATTATGGTCATAAGGTGGTCATCCGCTTGCACAGGGTAAGTTCTTCATGTCCCTGCTTGACAGCAGGATCACCTGCCTGACTCTGTATTTTCTCTGGAATTAGCAATGTTTGCTCTCTGAGCTGGCTACTAATCACTAATTTTTTATTTTTTATTTTATTACCACTTTGGTTTACACAAAAAAGGAAAACCTTTGGCTATTTCGACAACTTTTTTTTATAAATACTCTGTAAAGAGATAGGAGAAAAGAATAGGAAAAGAACAAAAATGTAAATGTAAAAAAAAAGAATCTCCATTAAAAGTCTCATAGAAAAAGCAGAGTGCTAAGTCACATCAATGTCTCTTTGCCATTTCTTTCTCTCTGACCAGAGCGTCCCATGAGAAAAAAAACTGTCTATTCCGATCATTCATCATGACCATGTTATGAACTTATAATTGGGTGTTTCCCCTCAATTTTTCCAAAGATAACCAGCATGAATTTTACTACCGCCAAGTTATTTGAAATCTTTTCTCCTTCCAACAAGTATCCCCACCAGAGATCAATGTATTCTGACCTATAGCCCTGCCAAATATGGCCAAGGTAAGTGTGTCTTTCCTCCCTAAGGATTGGACATTCCAACAACAGATGTTTTAAGGATTCAACCACCTTTGCGTTTTGACATAATCTGCAGTCCTTGGGTTCATTTTTTATTCTTTCTGTAGTTGTTGGCTCTATTTGGCCATAAGTTGAGACAGAGTTTTAGGAAGCCAGTATTCAGAAACCAATTGGGGAACAATAACAAGTATTTTGGTAATCTGTTCAACTTTCGAGGAACTGCCCAAAATTCTTCATATCCATGATATTTATAGAGTTCTTCTGTAGTTTCAATCCAATCTCTGGTGTACATTTTTTTTCACCTGATCTGTATTGGCTAGTAATGATTCTTCTGATTCGTTCAGATTTCGTAGAATTGCCGGACATGTTTTAGTCCATTGAGATAGCATTGGTTCAGAACAGTTGTCCATTCCTTTTTTTAGGACGGAGAAACCACCAGTTAGCAGCGCTTCCGGGCATTTCCGGAAGAAAGACATTATCTTCCACTCAGATGACTTTCAACGAAGACAATGCTAATTCTCCAGCATTGGATCTTTCATGGATTCACATGCTTAGAATATTCCCCGTCGTCAGACTGGGACCCTTCGGTACACATATATAGCCTTTTTCAAAGGAAAAACTTTCGACACTTTTGTGTCCTATCTACGACCTTCTAGGACCCGCCTACGCATGCTCCGCAGGCCGTGCTAGTATAAGAGGCCCGCCCCCGCGGCTCCCCTTCAGATTTCAACCGTCTCCAAAGTAGTGGGATCTCCTCGTGTTGTCCTACTGTTTTGTACTAGGTGCGTCATTGGATTTCGAGTAATAATGTCCTCTGTGTCTGGTAAAGCGCTGTTCCGTCCATGCGCGACATGCGGCTTAAAAAAGGTTTACGAGGGGGACGGACATATGGACTGCATATATTGCCTCCACCCTCACCATTCGGCGGATACCTGCGACATATGCAAGGGGTTTTCTCAATAAACCCTCAAAGACCGGAACCGACGCCTGGTGGCATGGCTGAATGATGGAGCGGGGGCATACCCCCCCTCGGAGGTGGGCTCCACACAGTCGGCGAAAACGTTGCGCCGAGTGGCCTCGTCGGAACCGCCGGCTAAGAAATCTAGACTGTCAGAAAAAGAGTCGTCTGGAAGTCACTCCACTAGAGACTCCTCGGCAAAGAAATCATCCTCATCAAAAAAGCATGAGAAGGAAAGGAAATCCTCCTCTGGCGATCATCACAGATCGACCGCGAGTCGAGAGTCTAGTAAAAGCGGGCAAAGTGTGGAGAAGGCAGGACCGCCAAAACCACCTGCAAAGTCTTCGTCGTCGACGGCGGTCCAGTCATCGACCGCCTCCATACCACTTGCACAGGGGGCATCCACCGTCCCGTCGACAATGGCGTCGACGAGGGCCTAGTCGACGCGGATCCTACAGGAGACCCGACCCCCCCCGGAGCCTTTGCTACAAGAACAAGCTATGTTGCTGTCCTCGGAGGACGAGAACGAGAGAGTTGCTGGCCCAGTAGACCTAGGGCTACGAGCGGCTGACAAGTCGTCGACGAGGGCCTCCGTTACACCGGTATCTGCCCCTCTCCTCAATCGGTTTTGTCGTTGGATATTCTGTCCACGCTTCAGTCCTTGTTGCAGTCGTTGGACCAGCGACTACCCCAGGCAAGCCTGCCACAGTCACTTGTCGACGAGCCGGGCCCGTCCCGTCAACCGACGCACCCACGCACGCCAATCTCAACACTGGCACAGGAGGAAGGTGAGCTGCCAGATTCGGAGTCCGACAGGGGGGCCATGTCGGATATCTCATTATCCCCCTCCAGGGATCCTACCTGGGAGTCAGAGGCGGAGTTGGAAAACCCCAGAAGCCCAGCTCACCCGTCCCCTCCGGACGACATCGCGTCATTCCATTCTATGATGGAGAAGGCATGCAAAGAATTTGGTCTGTCCCAAGAAGAACAAAAAAAGGATTGTTTTTTGTTTGACCACATGGGCAAGAGAAGGTCGGTGTTCTCAATACCAATACTGGACCATGTATGGAAAGAGGGGTTGCAGACAATGAGACACCCATTCTCAGAACCAGCAGTGAAAGGACGCCTAGAAAAAAAGTTTAAGGCTCCATAGTCTACCCCCAAGTGTTTATCCTCCCAACCAACAGCGGACTCGGTGGTGTCGGCGGCAGCAGCGAGGAAGGCAAAGGCACAGCACAAGTGCACGACTCCTCCTGAGAACGAGGCGAGACGCCAAGATGCCTTTAGCAAGAAAGTGCTCTCCGTGGGAGCAACCACAGTAAAGGCCGCAAACTCTCTGGCAATTGTGGCCAGATACAATAGGGAGATGTGGCACAGATTAGCTCCGCTGCTTGATCATCTTCCAGAAGAACAGAGGAAGGCGGCGATGCTACTGGTCCGAGAGGGTGAGGAAGCCTCAAATCACGCAATAAACATCGCGGTGGATCTCGCTGAGTCAGGCTTCAAGCAAGTCAACAATGGGGTGGTATTGCGTCGACAGTCATGGCTTAAGTGTACCTACTTCAGGCCAGAGGTGCAATACAAGGTCTTAGATATGCCCTTTGAGGGAGACCTTCTTTTCGGCGAGAAGGTGGACGAGGCCCTAAAAGGGATGAAAGAATATTCGGACACGGCACGTTCATTGGGTGCCCTCCAGAGTGGCAGAAGTTACAAGTCTTTTTGTCCCTTTAGAGGGGCTTCAGGTAATTCGAGATTCTCTTCTGGAGACCGATCCTTTGCCAGATCGACTTACCCCTCCCAGGGATACCGACGTGCCTCACAATCGGCTAACCGTTGATGAAACTTCCAGTCTTCCAGAAAACGACCATCATACCCATCGTCGTCGAGAGACGAGCAAAATAAAGATCAGCAGTGACATACCACGCACCGTTCTGGGGGGGAAGAGTCTCAGCATATGTCGACGAATGGGAAAGGATAACGACGGACCAATGGGTGTTAGACACCATAAGAAACGGGCACTCTCTGCAATTCAAACACAACCCTCCGCAAATTCCACCTGCGTTCACCGCTCAGTCCCATATGAAGGTACTGCAACAAGAGGTTACACTCATGTTAGCGAAGGGCGTGATAGAATTAGTTCCAACATCACAGAGAGGTCAAGGAGTCTACTCAAGATACTTTGTCGTAAAAAAGCCGAACGGCAAATGGCGTCCCATTCTAGACTTACACGATCTCAACAAGTCCTTAAAGAGCCTAAAATTCAAGATGCTCACTCTGCAGGAAGTGATCCGCGCAGTTCAAAAGGGAGATTTCCTGGCGTCCCTGGATTTACAGGACGCGTATTTCCATATTCCAATTTGTCGGAAACACAGGAAATTCCTACGTTTTGTAATAGGGCGAACTCACTACCAATTCACGGTTCTTCCTTTCGGGCTCAAGACCTCCCCCAGAACGTTCACAAAATGCCTGGCTCCAGTGGCTGCCTGGCTAAGGAAGCAAAGCCACCAAGTATACCCATACCTCGACGACTGGCTGGTAAGGGGATCCTCCCCAGCGTCGACCAACACAAGTCTGCAAGCCACCAGGCAGCTTTTACAACGACTAGGATTTGCCATAAACTTCGAGAAATCCTCTCTGCGGGCATCGAGAACGCTGGTATTCTTGGGGGCACAGTTCGAGACTCAGTTAGGACTGGTGAAACCTTCCCTCGACAGGACCTCAAGACTCATTCAACAAGCGGCCCGGCTACGGCGGAACACCAGGATCTCAGTGAGAAAGTATGTTTCGGTCCTGGGGGCCATGGCATCCTGCATCCATCTGGTGAGAAACCGTCGACTATTCATGAGGCCAGTCCAAGAATTCCTCGTGGACCGATGGACACAGGCTCAGGGATCGTGGTCGGACAGGATAACCGTCGACGACGACAAGCTACGTCGGACCCTCCAGTGGTGGCAGAGTTCCCACAATCTGAGCAACGGTGTGCCCCTACAGGAGCCGGAGTTTCAGAGCACCATAGTTACGGATGCGTCCCTAACCGGATGGGGAGCGCACATGGGTGCTCTCCAACCGCAAGGTCGCTGGTCTCCAACGGAGTCACTCCTACACATAAACGTACTGGAACTCAGAGCGGTACGATGGGCTTTGAAGGCGTTCCTACCACACATCAAGAGTTCGCGAGTGCGAATACTGACCGACAATACAACAGCCATGTTTTATCTGAGGAAACAAGGAGGGACACGATCAAGGACTCTTTCCATAGAAGCCCAGAAAACATGGCATTGGGCATCGAAACACGAAATTTTCCTCGTGGCTCATCACCTTCCAGGAGTGAGGAACGGCCAAGCCGACTCCCTCAGCAGAAGCATGGCCCAGATACACGAGTGGGAAGTGGACACGGGTCACTTGAGGAAAGTGTTCGAGAAATGGGGTCACCCCCCTCTGGATGCCTTCGCGACCAAAGACAACAAGAAATGCGAGCAATTTGCAAGCAGATGGCCCCAAGAGGGATAGGTGGGGGAGGCGTTCTCCTTCCCATGGACAGACATGTTCCTCTATGCTTTCCCCCCCGTTTCCCCTCATACGGAAAACAATACAGTGGATACGCAGATACAATTGCCGGGTGATTCTAGTGACACCATACTGGCCGAGGCAACCGTGGTTCTCAGACCTCCTCCATCTATCGCTGGAACATCCCATAGCGTTTCCGAAAGTCCCATACCTTCTATCCCAGGACAGAGGCACGGTGTGGCATCACGACCCGGACAGTCTCAAACTTACGTCCTGGCTCCTGACTTCTCGGAGTTCGGCGCCTTAGACATTTCAGAGGATTGCCAAAAAATTCTTCTACGGGCGGCTAGAGCCCCTTCTACTAACAAATCTTACTCCTATAAGTGGTGGAGATTCTGTGAATGGTGTAGAGGACAACGGGGCCTACAACCATTGTTGGTGACGCCGGAACAAGTTCTACCTTACCTGCTCCTCTTGGCAGAAAAGGGCTTGTCCCCCTCGTCGATAAAGGTACACCTGGCAGCCATCTCGAGGTTCACAAGGAAGGGACAGTCGTCTCCTCTATTCAGTGACAGACTGGTAAAACACTTCATGCGGGGTTTATTTCGAGCCTTTCCCCCGGTGAAACGTTTTCCCCCGACGTGGAGCCTCAACACAGTGTTGGCAGGCTTGATGAAACCGCCTTTCGAGCCTATGGCCACGTCCGACATAAAATTCATTTCGTGGAAGTTGGCATTCCTGATAGCTATCACATCAGCCAGACGTATCTCGGAACTACAAGCGCTGGTCGTGGACCAGCCCTCCCTAAGATTCTTTAAGGACAGGGTAGTCCTGGCAACTAACCCTATGTTCGTCCCGAAGGTTCCGACGGTATACCACAAACTCTCATCCGTGGTTCTGCCTACTTTCTTCGCCACTCCATCGGCAGCAGAAAAAACTCTTCATACCCTGGACGTTAAGAGGGCCCTGAAATTTTACCTACATCGTACACAAGACATCAGGGCTACTCGGCAACTGTTCGTCGCATATGGTCTGTCGACGAGAGGAAAAGCAATCTCTAAACAGGGCCTGGCTAGATGGGTCTCGTCGACGATTGCTTTTTGTCACTCTAAGGCCAGAAGGCCACTGCAAGGACATCCTAGAGCTCATTCTACAAGGTCGATGTCCTCCTCAACAGCGTTATGGGCTGGGATTCCGCTGACGGACATATGCCAAGCGGCGGCATGGTCAGTGCCCCACACGTTTACCCGCCACTACTGCCTTGCCAGGCAGCATGCAGACGAGGTGCAGATGGGAAGAGCTGTCCTGCGCCATTTGTTTCAGTAAGGTAAGCTCTTCCCTGTGGAGATTCGGTTATCTTCCCTCTTAAGGGCGATATACTTTATGTGGGCAATGTTATATGACTTAACTTATCCCTACGGGAGATATGCATTGTGTAGTAGGGTGAGGATATATATTGTTACATTACATTCTCACCGCCGTCTCAAGCGTTACTGCTATACAATCTATTCTAAGCATGTGAATCCATGAAAGATCCAATGCTGGAGAAGGGAATAGTTTCTTACCTGTAACTCCATTTCTCCAGCATTGGTATCTTTCATGGATTCACATGCGCCCGCCAACCTCCCCGTATGTAATGTATGTGATAAATTTAACCCTTCCTACTTTGGAGGGGCCGAAATCTGAAGGGGAGCCGCGGGTGCGGGCCTCTTATACTAGCACGGCCTGCGGAGCATGCGTAGGCGGGTCCTAGAAGGACGTAGATGGGACACAAAAATGTCGAAAGTTTTTCCTTTGAAAAAGGCTATATATGTGTACCGAGGGGTCCCAGTCTGACGGGGATTATTTAAAGCATGTGAATCCATGAAAGATACCAATGCTGGAGAAATGGAGTTACAGGTAAGAAACTATTCCTTTCTCTCCAAATTATTTGGCTAGGGAAGGATTTTGGCAGTCCAAGGGTTGTTTGCCTGAATGTTCCTTCTAGGATCGACCATATGTTGGTGTCTAAGAGAAGAGAGGTTTGTGCTCGATACGTAAGGATTGCCACCACTTTTGCTCGGTAGAAATCTATCAAGGGTTTCAAAGAGTATCGACAGAATCGTGCCAGCAGGATCTTTGCTTGGCCAGTCAAGTTTCTTACTTTGTTTAGAAACCATTTTTCTCTTTTTAGTTTTAGGTCTCTCTTCATGTTGGCAAATCTTGGAATCCTGGATTTTTCTGGGTTGATCATTTTATTTGTGGCCACGTAAATCTCCAGAGCTCTTAGTTGGCGTTGGAGGCCTATTGGGGTTTGATCAATTAGGACTATTTCGTCCGCGTAGATTAATCTGCCAATTTAGATTTGCAATTTGTGGTTGGAAATTCTTGAATCAAGGAAGGCGTCCTCCATGTCTGAGAAGTAGAGATTGTATAGTTCAGATGCCAATGGGCAACCTTGCTGTCTGTTAGGGAGAATTCTCTGTTAAGGCTAATTTCCCAAACCTAGTGAGTCCACCAGCAGCTTTGCTGGATTTTTGGGGTTTATTTTTTCTCCTGCTAAGAGTGAGACTCTTTTTCTCCCACTCTTAGGCATGATTTGAGAATGTCCTTCGACTATAAATGTGTTTTATGGGCTATGGGGTCTTTTACTCCATAGGGCTTCATGTGTTTTTGGTATGTGTTACACAGCACCCTCAGTGCAGTAACACAGGGGTGTCAAAGTGACACCCAAACATAGACTCCATACCCTGGGACTGACTGTCTCCCAGGGCATGTAAAGTCACCATTGACTTTACTAGTCTCAAATTGTGAACAGAAACGGTACAAACCATCATAATGTGGAAGTACTGATAGGGGTAATTCGATTGCCCCTGGGTCTTTTTTCCAAGGGGGCACTGTCCAGTCCCCCCTTGTCGAGTTTCTGGCTGATGGCAGTAGATACCACGTGAAATATTCCACTGGAGTATTTCTTATGGGATTTTCTCATTGATTTTAAAACGACAACCTTTTTGGTGCTATGTTAAAGATGCCGCTGGGTTATTTATTTAATATTTAGTCCCCGGTTGGGTCTTTTTGCCAGGACTCGGTTTTAAAATGGCGTTTGTGTTCGCCTCTGAAACTCTAACCCAAGTCGAGCCCTTTGTTCCACTTTTTGGCGTGCTTCTCCACAGAAGCCCTCCAAATGGTTCCACTGTGTCTGGGGGTCTACAGGATGTGTGGGAGGGGGATTAGGCACCCTGGACTGAGTTGCCTTGGCAACTCAAGTCGCACTCTTGTGTGATTGGCCCAGTGGTGAGCCGCCCGGCTTACCACTTAGCATGTTTGAGTGACAGCTAGGCTGTTGAATGGGGGGGCTTTCTGCATAAAAGCAGGGCTTTGGGGACTGGAACTTCAGAAGTCGCCACAGGACCTAAAGAATCCGAAGAGGGGAGAAGCTGAGCCATCTACAATGACGCCACCACCGGTGGAGCCCTGCTGTACGAACTCGCCACTTCCCCAACGACAGACGAGATCTTCAAGGAGTCTTCATCCCTTTGAGCTGGTGGGACCAACCAGTTCACCTTTTATGCCTTCCTGGAACGTCTCGTGGTCGAATCGCCCGTGCCAAGCACCCCGGCGGCCGGATAGCCACGCTTCACCACTACCGCGAATAAAAGGGTCGTACCTTTTAATCGGGAAACTCTGCGGCTGGTTTCTTCCCTGGCAGTGCAACGACCTCCAGCTTTCTTCCTCGTTGAGATCCTCTCTTCCTCTGGTTGAAGCCACAACTTGCAACCGCTGCCAGGAACAACTGCCACCGCTGGAGCTTTCTCACCATTTCAGGTACTGTGTCCTGCCGAGTCTCCCTTGCAACAGATTGTCCAAGGTGTCCCGTAAATCCTTGACTTTCTAACTGGGTTGACTTCAGACCTGCTAACTTTGCCTTTCTGAACTGATCCAACCTCTTCTTGACTTTTCTGCAAAGACTTTGAGTGCATTTCCATTGTGTGATCTTGGGCACATTCCGCCTTGCTCTCTCCAAGAGTGGGCCTGGCCTATGAACATTTTGCTCTACAGTAGACCCTGCCTTTCTTGACTTGCTGTGGTTTCTTAAAAGTGTTGGTACTGTCTTATTTTCCTACTCTGCCTTTTCTCTCCCTATTTAAACAAATTATTGGAGTGCCATCTACGGTTACGCGCTCACCTCTGTTTTGCTAAATAAGTGGTGTCTTAACCTAGACTTGTCGAATAATTAACTAGGGAGGTGTATATACTTATAGTGACAGTTTGAACTTGCTTGATATATTAGTGCCAGTGTATTTTCAGAAGTGTTTTTTAAACTCTTCTTGAGGGAAGTCTGACTGCTCAGCCACAGCTACCAGGTAAATCTGGAGGGTGCAGACTGCTACCAATTGAGTTTACTGCTTACTCCTGTGGTCTTAAACTTTTTGCAGTGGTCCCTAAGGGAACTGCACAGGTTTCTGCCCAACACTGTCATGATTCCTGCCCCTCATGTCCCCAGCCCTCCAAGATGTCAGGCTGGAGCCAGGCCACGATCACCTACATGGCCCTCAAGGGCCTCTCCATCCCTCTAAAGACCCACTTGGAGTCAGACTTGGCGCTTGTGGAACCAGACTCACTCCCATAGGATAACATTGGGGATTGGACTTGTAATGCATTGATGGGGACAAGATGGATGCCCCCACATATTTCGGTTCCCAGGACTGCATGTGCAGTCTAGTCTTTTGGGTGTGGTTCAGCCCAGAGCCACCTGGGATACCCAGAGACTAAGCCACGCCCAGGCTGAGAAACATGCTTTGCGTTTTCTGCAGCGTCTCCATCTTTCTTCTGCGCTCAGCTCCTGCAAGAACACAGTTGGGGACAGCCTTACCTTGCGGCGCTTCTGCCCATCATCCATCGCTCCTTCTGTTCTGCGGGCATCTTCGGCGGTGTTATTCCCATCCCGGCACGCCGCTTCCTAAGGAAAAGTGAAAAGAACAGAAAAAAGGCATTAGTAAGCATTTTGCAAATCTTCGCTTATTTTTGAATACTGTTCCTGCTTCAAACGCTTACCTGAATCCCAGCCGCTCTGGGGGAACTATGTCTCCGGAACTTCTCATCCATCTGCAAGAGGGAAAAGACACTCCCGGTTAGCGTGGAAACATCTAGAGGTGCCGCATACCATGCTTACTCACCGTATTTGTTCTTCATAACCGGAATCCACTCTGAAAACGTTGTGGCACCTAAAAGACACAGAAAAAGAACTCAGTTCAATACAAATACGAAAGGGGTGCATCGCGCATCACTCACTCACCTTCAACGCTACTCATCTCAGCAGCATGCCGCCATCCCCGGACACCGGCCCTCATCTAAGGAAGGAAAGGAACGAAGTTAGAGAACTGTTCAAAAGACTCATTATACTTTCCTGTCGGACTCTTGCCAGTGAAGTAACTAGGCAGCAACGAACCTGCATCAATCAACGTGCCCCTTTGCTGAAAGCAGGACGGAGAGCACACTATCCAAGAAAACAAGGTGAGCTGTGGATCAAAGGGGAGGGTTTGACCCCGGGGAAGAAGGGGTTCAAGCACACAGAAACAATAGGGAGTTAAACTCTACCAATCGTGTGTTTCAGGCCCAGTCTCCAGTCGAATAGCCTCCAGGGAAGGGTTCGAGGTCGTAAGAGGTCAGAACAGGCTGAGTGACGTCCCCGTGGATACCAAGTGAATGTTACACTTGCTTTAGCCCGATGGTCGTAGGGATAGTATCAGATAATAGGCCAGCTTGATTTAGCCTCACTCCAACTGAAGTATTTGAGTGTAGATCTTGTGTTCTGGAGAAGGACTTCCGGACAGTTCAATTTTTTTCCACAACTCCGCTCTGTCCACCATATCAAAAGGCCATAAAAAATGTTGCCTCCTTATTTCTTAAAGTTCTTGCTTTTAGAAGGTTTAGGACAAATATATTCAACGGAGTGTCTTGTCCCTTTACAAATCCTGATTGCCACTCATCTTTGTGGCCAGATCGTTCTGCCCATTTAGTCAGGGCTCTTAACAGGATAGTAGCAAAGATTTTTCCTGCCACTTCTAGTAAGGCAATTGGCCTATAATTTTCTGGATTAGTTCTTAGGCCATTTTTGAATATGGGTACTAGTACACTCGTCTTCCATGAAGTTGGTACTCTTCCTGATTTAAGGACATATTTGTAGAGTTGATGTAAGATTTCTGTCCACTCTAGTGGGTCCTTTTTCAATCCCTCGTTGGTCGGGCCGTCAGGTCAGCTCTTGAATTATTCAGGTTTCTGATGAGCTCTTCCAGTGTTGTGTCGATATCAAGCAGGCCTTTGTCCGTTCTGTCTGGTACCCTTCTACTTATCGGCAGCTCTAACGGAAGATGCCTTTGTTTGTAATACAATTGTCATTGGCTTCCTGGGATTGGATTGGTTGTTAAGGCATCTTGCGGTGTGTCCTTCCTGTTTATCAGGGCCAACGTCGCTGCAGTGTTTCTCTTGCAGATCGTAGATATCATTTCCTGAGAATCGTGATTTAACATCGATTTCTTCTGCATTGATATCCAGTGTTAGGCAGAATCCTGTGCAGTTGCCTTAGGGAACACTGCAAAAAGATTAAGACTACAGGAGTAAGCAGTAAACCCAATTGGTAGCAGTCTGCACCACCCAGATTTACCTGGTAGCTGTGGCTGAGCAGTCAGACTTCTCTCAAGAAGAGTAGGGCAGTATATAGAGTATACACAATAGGGCTAAAACACAGTAGAGCAGACAAACACTGACCAGAGCTTTGTATAAAAAGTATATAATTATTTATTTAAAACACACTTTAGGCAATATACTAGAACTCCAAATCAAAAGCAAGTTAAAAACACAGTCAGGTAAAGTATGCACACCTCCCTTGATAACTATCAGACAAGGCAGAGTTAAAACACCACGATTTGTTAAGCAGATGTGAGCGCATAACCTGATGGCACTCCAATAGTTCAGTTAAAGGGAGAGAAAAAGGCAGAGCATAGAAATAAAACGGGTCCCAAAACTTTTAGAAGTTCTCAGCAAGGGAATAAAGGCAGTAAATACTGTAGAGACAAAGTTCATAGGCCAGGCCCACTTTAAATGGAGCAAAGCGAAATGTGCCCAGGATCACAGAGTTTAAAATGCACAAAGTCTTTGCAGAATGTTCAAAAGAGGTTGGGGTGATTCAAGAAGGTAAAGTTAGAAGGTCTGGAGCCAACCCAGTTGGCAAGCCAGGGATTTAAGGGTCACCTTGGGCAAACCGAAAAAAGGGAGGCCAGGCAGGACACAGTACCTTAAACAGAGATGAAGCTCCAGCGGTGGCAGTTGTTCCTGGCAGTGGTTGCAGTTTGTTGTTTCGACCAGGGGAAGAGAGGATCTCGTCGAGTAAACGTGAGTCGTTGCACTGCACAGGGATGAAATCAGCCGCGGAGTTCGTCAATAAAAGGAGCGGTCCTTTTATTCATGGTCAAAGTGGTGAAGCTTGGCTATCCGGCCGCCGGGGTGCTTGGCACGGGCGAATCGACCAAGAGACGTCTTTGAAGGCGAAAAGGGTGAACTGGTTGGTCCCACCAGCTCAGAGGAAGAAGACTCATCCAGCAGAAGATCTTCTCTTGTCGGGAAAGTGGTGAGGTAGTTGCAGCAGGGCTTCACCGGTGGTGTCATCGTTGCAGATGGCTCAGCTTCTTCCCTCTTCGGATTCTTAGGTCCTGTGGCGACTTCTGAAGTTCCAGTCCCAAAGGCGCTGCTTTATGCAGAAACCCCCCATTCATCAGCCTAGCTGTCAATCACACATGCTAAGTGGTGAGCCGGGCGGCTCACCACTGGGCCAATCAGAGTAGAGTGCGACTTGGGTTGCTGAGGCAACGCAGTCCAGGGTGCCAATTCCCCCCCCCTCCATCTCTCCTGTGGAACCCAGACAGAGTGGCACCATTTGGAGGGCTTCTGTGGAGAAGCCTGCCAAAAAGTGGAACAAAGGGCACGACCTTGGTCAGAGTTAGAGACAGACATGAACGCCATTTTAGAAGAGTTCTGGCAAAAAGACCCAACCGTGAATTTAATATTAAATAAACCAACCGGCGGTATCTTTAACATTGCACCAAAATGTGGTGCGTTTAAAATCAATGGGAAAATCCCATAGAGAATATTCCGGTGGAATATTTTGCGTGGTAACCACTGCCACCAGCCAGAAACTCGACAAGGGGGGGGACTGGACAGTGCCCCCTTGAAAACAGACCCTGGGGCAATATAAGTAACCCCTTCCAGTACTTCCACAATATGATGATTTGTACTGGTTCTGTTCTCAATTTAGGACTAGTAAAGTCAATGGTGACTTAACATGCCCTGGGAGACAGTAGTCAGTCCCAGGGTATAGAGTCTGTTTGGGGGTCAGTATGACACCCCTGTGTTACTGCACTGAGGGTGCTGTGTAACACACACACAAAAAAATAGATGAAACCCTATGGAGTACAAAGAAAAACCCCATAGCCCATAAGCACACACAGTCAAAGACACTCAAATCATGCCTAAGCGTGGGAGGAAAAGAGTCTCACTCCTAGCAGGAGAAAAAAACAAAACCCAAAAATCCAGCAAAGCTGCTGGGGGACTCACTAGGTTGGGGAAATTAGCCTTATAAGAGATTTCCCCCTAACATCCAGGTATAAGTTTGTTTTACTTTCGGTGTTTCTGTAATTTTGTTCATCTCATTAGATTGCTTTAGTTTCCTTAAAATTCTTTTCTTCATAATCACTACTCTGTCAAAGACGTGGCGCTTTGTCATAGTTGGTTTAGAGCTGCCCCGTTTGCTTGTGGCGTAAAAGATTTTTAATAGCTGGACGTAGTCAATTTTCTGCAAAGTTGCCTGTGACTGAAGCTCGGTTATCATCGTCGACAAATTTCCGTTCAACGTCGGTAATTCCGCTGGCTGCATTCTTAATCTATTTCTGCCAGAGTTAATTTCAAAGTTAAATGGATAGATTTCCATTTCCCTTTTGACAGAAATGTTAAGGCATGTCAGTTTGACCGGGTTATGATCACTCGCCTGCGTGGTTCCTACCTCCTAGTTTTTGGATGAATGTTGAGAGATTGGACGAAACTGTACCGGAGTCGAGGGTCGCTTCAGATTTCAGACACCGCCATGTTGGTTTCATTGGGATGTCTCCCGGCGTTACCTCATTTAGGATTGTGCAATCCCGGGATTGTATCGCTGACCTCCAAATGATTCCTCTTTTTTTGTTTCATTGTGACCGTTATTGGTTTGTCTTTAATTGCATTGTTGCTTTCATCTAAGCATGTACAATTGAGGTCGCCTACCATTATTATACAGGCGTCTTGCCATTTCCCCTCTCAGGTCATCAATTATGGTTACAACTTCCTTCGGGAGTGATTTGTTTGCTTTTGCTCCCGGTGTCCAATATATGTTGATAGAATTACACACTGTGCGTGTTGGCCTCTTGGTTCTTTAGGTACTTAGCCACTAAAAGTTGAATGTATGGTGACGGGTTCACAGAATGAATCACATCCCAGCTTAATTCATCTTTTATTGCTATAAGGAGGTCTTCCTTTTTGCCCCTTCATGGCTGGATTTATGTGTACAGAGTAGTCTTCAATCAAGGGAGTTTCTCTCAGCCATGTTTCTTGTAGGCATAGGACATCTGGCAAGTTTTTTTGCGAATTCGTTTTTTGATAGTAAATTATTGGATCCCCTTGTGTTCCATGTTGTGAGGACCCATGTTTCCTTCTGGCGATCCTTTAGACATTATTGGGGTTTTATTTTTTCCGCTGCTAGCCTGGCCAACCATTCCCATCTCGCCTGTTCGTCATCCATGGGCTGAGTCCATTGGGATGGTTTCATGGCTTTTTTGTGCATGTCATAAACCTCTTGGAATTGAGCTTTCTTTGTTAGGATTCCTTGCTCTGTTACGTCAGGTTCCACTTATTTGTTGTTTTTTTTCCGTTAACTTGAATCCCATAGTCCATAAGGCCCTCTCTTCTGTTAACAATAATTGGTGGATAACTTGTAAACATGTTGATACCCGTACTGTCCATATAGGTTTCATCTGGAAACTCAATTAGGTATAGATCACTAGAGATTATTAGTCTCTATGCTGGGACGTGGTGCAACAGTTTTAGCACATAGTCCCGGTTTAGAATTAGACCATCATTTGTGTGTGCTAGTCTTTCTAAAAGTAAACCCTTACCTTTTTTTTCAGGGTTTGATCTTGGTTTCGGTAACCTCAATGGACTTATCAGAAATTTGGTTACAATCCTCTTTGTACTCGTTGACCTTGGGTATGTCCGGGATATTCTTTTGGTTCGGAACTCCCAGATCCAGCACTGGAGTTACCACCGGAGTTCCTAATCCACCCTCCACATTTGATTTTAATATTTTTTTCTTAATCTACCTTCTGGGTTTTTAAACTCTTTTTTTTTTTTTCAGTTCCTGTGTCTTGTGTGAGATTTCCTTTTGGCCATTTTTTGTTGGCAAGTCTTTTGTTTGTTTGTCACATTTCCATCCTGATTAGTTTTTTGTACCAGTTGGTCAATTTCTTCGACCTCTGACTGGTCGTTTTCTTGTTCAGTTGCGTATTCCGAGTTACTAGAGGACCCGTCATCTCCGTCCGAAGTGGAGTATGTGGACAGGTCCAATTCTGATTTTTCCTTTGTTTCCTCCTCATCATAAGTTGTTTCCGCCAGCGTGTTAGCCTTTTTTTGGGTCCTAACTCTTTGGTCGGTATTGGTTGTCCTATCTTTTGGCATTGTCAGGCATTTAAAGAATGTTTTACTTTTATTTGATTTCCGTGACCTCTGATATAATTGGTCTTTTGATTTTTTTTCGCCAGCTGTAGTGTACGAGAGGTTCTTAGTTTCTGTTCGGCAGTATTGGTTTTATCTTTTGCACGCGAGGAAGCGTTCACCGACACTGAATTACCTTTGTTTTTAAAGATTTCACACATTTTCAGTTTGGATTTATCATACTTAGGTGGAACAATTTCCGTTACTGGTCGTTTAGTTGCCGAGATTGCTGATTTTGAGAATTGACCATTTCTACTGCTTTGATTTACTTCTACTTGAGGGATGTTATCTCGCTGAGTTCTTGGGCATATTTCCTGAGTGTTATTTGAAATCTCCATTTCTTGTTGTTCTTGGGACGGATGATCCATGGGGGGTTGTTGCGTGAGGTTGTTGTCCTCGTTCTTTTCTTCACTGTGATTCCCCATTGATGCAGCAACTTCGGTGTTGGGACCGTCCACTGGATATGATTTAGGCTCCTTGTTCATGTCTCCTTGCCCCACTAAGTTCTTTCTTTGTGTGTTTTTTTTGAGGGGGCCCTTTTAGTTGCTCTTCGTGAGATGTTTTCTCTTTGTGTGGTTGGTCTTTCATTATTTCCATAGTTTGTAACACTGAATTATCAAGGCCTCCTAGTGACTCTCTACGAGGGTTCTTCCACCGGACTCCCTTCTCTTTCATAATAGGTTCCAGTATTGTGTGCAACATGTCTGAGATTCTTTGTTCGACGTTATGCATGTACTTTTGTAGAGCCGTTATAAATCCTTCAATGAAAATTGTCCTTGAGTGTACCATAGCAAGAAGTGTGGTATGGTCCTTTAAGGCGTCTTCATGTAGTTTCATGTAAGGGGCCAGGATTACTGCCATTATTGTGACCATCAAGAAGTTATCTCTTTCTAGTCTTTCTTCTATTAAACCGTCCTTGAAACGTGCCTCCTTAGGAGTGTGAGGGTTTCTGTTGTTGGTGGTGGCTCTATCAATTTTGTCTCTTCCAAGTTGTGTTTGTGTTAACTGATTTCTATTTCTCCAATTAGTTGTTTGTGTCGCTGTCCCTGTAGTCAGAATATCTTTTTCCATAAGCAAAGATTTCTCGAACATTATATCAGGAATTTCGCTTGTTGCAGAAATTTTCAGAGACTTTTTTTTTTTTTTTTGAGGGATGAATTGCCGTCTCTCCTGCCCCAATTTATTAGAGATTGTTTCCCAAAAAAGTAGTTGTTTTTTTGGCCTTCACCTGAAGATAATGTTCCGGGTTTCTATGTTTCTCCATGTTTCCCCAGAATGGGGCTGGCATTGATTCACATGCTCATGAATATTCCCTGTCGTCAGGCTGGGAATCCTTGGTAAAGAAAAAATCAGTTTGTTTCGTTTCTGAACTGTCTTTCTCCTAATAACCAATCACTGGTCTCTGGGTCATATTGCCCCCAGCCAATGACTGCCCTCTACCGAAGCCCCTCCTCTGACAGCCATCCTCAGATTTTTACCACACGTTCATGTGTTGGGAGTCTTCGTGCTATAGCTCTCGAGCTTTTACTGCGTTTTGCGAATTTTCAAAGAGTTTAATCTTATTTTTCCGGTCAATCGAGCCTCAAGCTCCACTGTTTCTACTTCCGATCAACGGGGACCCGTTTTGGAATTTGCTACGCTCCTCAAGGGCAAAGTTTTTGTCGAGTTCCACTTCTTGGAGGATTCCAGAAGATCTGAGGCCTACTCCACCTAGACATGGCCCAGGACAAAGGACGCACAACGCCTGGATCCTAGCTGTTCAGGAACTGCCCTGGATGCAGATTGCAGAATGTCTTCAAGGAAGAGACGAGCATTCTAGATGCCTCTACTGCCTTCACGAAGACAAAACGCATGTGGAGAAGGACTGTGCGTTTTGCAAGAACATGTCGGAGCAGACCATGAAGGATTGGCGTATCTGCCTCACCAACTTGCTGGAGGAGAAGAGCCCAGCAGCAGGTGAGAAGAGGTCCGAGCGGTCTTCTAAGACCTTTGAGGGCGCTCTGACGACGGGGGCCCAACAAAAGGCAAAGCACTGCGAGTCCGCGGGCACCGGGAGTGCCGAACGGTCGGGCTCCTCGGCTGCTAGACAGAGTGCACTTTGACCAACGCCATCAACCACGAGCTAACGCTCTGGCTCGGGGAAGAGGTAATCTGAGAACCCGCAGAAACTTCGGGAGAAGTCCTGGTCGATACGAAGGAGACAGCCGAGGGGGAGCGTGGTGGTGACCCTCCCCCCAAGACCTCAAGTGCGCCCAAAGTCGTGAAGGCCTTGATTCACCTGGTTAAGTCCTCTATCAAGGGAGTCGTGGCGGCCCTGGCAAAGCCTGTTAAGGCGACCTCGGGGCCCAGAGTTTCCCTGCCACCACGGAGGGAATCCTCTTTTCAACCCATCGATAAGACCCCCGTGAGAACCCTGGCGGAAAAAGAGGGGGGGGGGGCCGGTGGCCATCACGGACACGGATGCACCCTCTGAAGAGGAGCTGGCTAGAGTCGTGAAGATCCTGAACCAAAAGTTTGAGGAGGTCCGGTCCCACGGGAGGGATCCTGACGAGGCGGACGAAGAGAGCGACAGTGGTGCTGACGAGATTCCCATGGAGGCGGAGGATTCCACTCCCCAACCGTTGTGCCCGTCGCAGCCGGTGCCTGAACCACAAGACAAGTCGGGAGCGATCTTGATGGCGATCCAGGCCTTATGTACGGATATACCCGATGTGATAAGTAGGACGCACAACGCCCATAGCTTCAGTTCCGTTTTTTCCACAAACGTGTTCGCTTTGTGAATCTCGGTACGCCTCGACTCGTTGGAGTTTGCTGTTTTTGACTCTCGGTTCGTTGAACCTCTACCGAAGCCCCTCCTCTGTTGTGAAGACCTGTTTGTGGCGATGTCTTTCTCATCTTCAACCCCGCGTCCGGGCTTCAAGAACTGCGGGGACTGTGGGTCCAAGATGTCAGTCACGGAATCGCACAACGCCTGCCTCTGGTGCCTCGGGGAGGCCCACGATACGGACGACTGTGTCGACTGCAGTCACTCAAGGCAAAGGCCTTGCGGGAACGCAAGAAGAAGCTGTGGGTAGGCTGGGTGTCTAAGCTCCGGAAGTCGAGGTCTGAGGGGCTTTCGACGGATGACTCGAGGGGTGACTCTCCGCGTCGTCGGAAGTCCAGTGGGTCTCCTTCCAGGAGTCGGTCTCGCCACTCCTCCGCCTCGAGGCATTCCCGGAAGCGCCGGCATAGGTCGCCTTCCCCGTCCTCTTCCAAGGACTCCGCCCGTCGGCGGGTCGCTTATCCCTCCATGCAAGCGACACCGGAGGAATGGGCTTCCTTCGGGAAACGGATGCTAGCGATTCTTGAATCGCAGGGCACCGGTCCGTCCGCGCCTCCGAGTGGGCTCGGTCGGCACCGGTCGAGAGACACCGCCCGTACACCTTCGGGCTCGGCTGGTCGGCACGCCTCGCGGGAGAGGTCCCGCTCGGACAAGGGTAGCCGTTCTCGCCATGCCCGTTGCAGGTCCCGGTCCTTGACGTGCTCGAGACCGCGTGATCCTGTGCCGTCTTCGAAGAAGACGTCGACAATTTCTCTCGAGGCTCTGCCTCCGAGGGGGTCGTCGGCGCCTAGGTCGTCGAGACACGCTCGGAGCTCCGGCTTCGAGGCCTGTGTCGATGCCGCCAATTCTGACGGCACTGCAGCTGACGTCGACGCCTTTTCTGACGACGCCGGCGCCGACTCGTTCGGCGCCCTTGACGCCTTTCGAGACGGTGGTGTCGGAGGGGCCCCGTGTCACGGGGTTTGCCCCTAGAAAGGCTATGGCTAAGGTCAGGCACTGCTTTGGTTCCACAGCGGTCTTCCTCTCCCCGCCTGGAGTACATTTCAGAGGGTGATGAAGGCTCTGATGGGGGCTTGGTTCCGGTTACGGTTCCAGATGACCGGATCTCGGGCCATAGCCAGTTTGATGATCTGCCGCAGTCGCTGCTTGATGCCAGTGGACTGGACACCTCTCCGGAGGTGGAGTTTTGTAGGCCGGAGCCTGGCACTCATGCTGATTCTTCATATCGGCGCCTTATGTCTCGGGGTCACCGAGTAGTTGGGTTGGTCAGCTCCCCCAGGGGAGTTCGTTCAGGATGATCTCACGGACATCCTTGATCTCGGTCTCCCCACTGACCCAGTTTTGCCTTTTCATATGGCTCTGCAGCGAAGGGTGGCAGCGGCTTGGACTGTTCCGGAGAGTCTCCCGGCAGTGGGCAAGTCTTTGTCGCGAAAATACTGTCCAGCCAGTAGCGACCCCTGCTACTTGTCTAGGCACCCCACTCTGGAGAGTTTGGTGGTGCAGGCGGCTACGGCCCCGGCAAAGCAGGCGTCGTATCCTACCATCCCTCCAGATAGGGACGACAAACGTTTTGATGGCTGGGCGAAGAAAGTTTTCTTCAGGGGTTATGGCGCTTCAGGCGGCCAACTCCATATGTGCCTTGTCTCGTTTCACACACACTCTGTGGAACTGTGTTGCATTAGCGGCTGAACATATTCCCGAAGGGGGCGAACGGGATGGTTTCCTTGCTATGGTTCAGGATGGCAAGGATGCTATGTGTGAGGCCGTTCAGTCGGGTTTGGACTTGGCGGATTGTGTCAGCCGGTCCATGGTGGCGAGCACCGTAATGCGCAGGTTTGCGTGGTTGCCAAAGTCTGGGTTCGCTCCTGATATTCAGTCCCGGCTCCTCAACATGCCCTTTGACGGTGAACACCTTTTTGGCAGCAAGGCTGACGAGAGCCTTGAGAGGTTGCAGACCTCCAAAGCTGCAGCGAAGTAGTTGGGCGCTGCAGTTCGCCAACCTCCGCCTTTTCGTCCTAGGGGACAGCAATGGAGGGGAGGTTCCTTTCGCTATTACTCGTCCTTCAGTAAAGCGAGGGGAGCTAGCAGTCAAAGAGGCCATCGTAAGAGTGCCAGAGGTGGAAATAAAGGTACTTGCGGTGCCAAGGCTGCTCGGGCAGATGCCTCTTTACCCTCAGGCAACGCCACTACCACTCAGTCATGAGGCCAGGTCCCATGGTTCGCCGGTTGGGGGAAGGCTGGCGCAGCATCTTGTAGAGTGGCAAGCCATTACTTCGGATGTGTGGGTTCTGGAGATCATAACCCACGGCTACTGTCTTCCTTTTCGGCAGAGGCCTCATGACCATCCACCAGGGAAACTCTCTTTGAAGTGTCCGGATCTGCTCCTTGCGCAGGAAATTCAAGCCCTGCTGGAGAAAGGCGCCATAGAACTGGTGCCTGTAGCGGAGAGGAACAAGGGATGGTATTCCCCTTATTTTTTGATTTCAAAGAAAGACTGGGGATTGAGACCCATCATGGACTTGCGCGGTTTGAACAAACTCCTCAGGAAGGACAAGTTCAAGATGGTGACTCTTTCTCAAGTCCTCCAGGCCCTTCAACTTCAGGACTAGTTGGTGTCTCTCGACCTCAAGGATGCTTACTTCCATGTGCCGATCCATCCCAAGCACAAGAAGTACCTGTGGTTCGCGGTTGGCGACTTGCACTTTCAGTTTCGGGTCCTGCCGTTCGGATTGACCTCCGCCCCGAGGGTTTTCACCAAGCTCATGGTGGTGGTGGCAGTGCATCTCAGGAAAGGGGGGGATTCACGTCTACCCCTACCTAGACGATTGGTTGATCAGGGGGAGCTCTCCCGAGCAAGTCCTGGATCTGTCCGTCACCTGCCACTCCCTTCACAGGCTGGGCTTCTCCCTCAATTTAAAGAAGTCCCATTTGACACCAACGCAGCGGCTCCAGTACATCGGAGCAGTGCTCGACACGTCCCTGGGGCAGTGTTTTCCTCCTCAGGTGAGGGCTCTTCACATTCAGCAGATGGTGCACAAGTTTCAGTTTGCCCAGGATCTCCCAGCGTCCGAGTTCTTGAAACTGCTCGGCCTCATGGCATCCTGCATTCTTCTGGTGCCAGAGGCTCGTCTGCGGATGAGATCTTGGCAGTGGGCACTCAAGCTCCAGTGGTCTCAGTCCTCCGGCAGGCTGTCTGTTCAGGTGCCGCGCTCGGTGGCCCGGGACCTTCTGTGGTGGGCCGTCGAGGGCAATCTGATGAAGTGGGCCCCATTTTGGCTGCCCTGGCCGGAGGGGAGGATCGTGACTGACGCATCCCTGATGGGATGGGGAGCTCATGCCAACGAGTTGACAGTCCGCGGTCGTTAGTCTCCGTCTGAGTCCAGACTCCATATCAATCTGTTGGAGCAGAGGGCCGTCAGGCTAGCCCTGAAGATTTTTCTGCCGACTGTGCGTGGAAAGAGTGTCCTGATTCTAACGGACAACACGGTGGCCATGCACTACCTCAACAAAAAGGGGAGGGCAGGGTCACTTCCGCTGTGCAGGAAGGTGATGCAGCTCGAATTCTGAGCCATCCAGCAGGAAGTTTCGATCTCGGCTGTTCATCTGGCCGGAGACGACGACGAGACGGCGGACGCTCTGAGCAGGCAGAGCTCGATCTCTCACGAGTGGGAGCTGGCTCAGGAGATTCTCCTGGAGATCTTCGCCCTTTGGGGGACCTCTCAAGTGGATCTCTTTGCCTCCAGTGTCAACCGGAAGTGCGAAAGGTTTTGCTCGCAGGAATTTCCTCCAAAAGGAGCCTTAGGAGACGCGTTTGTGGTGGAGTGGTCATTCCCACTGCTGTACGTGTTTCCTCCAGTCCCCGTCATCCCGCAAGTGCTGCAGAGGTTACGGAGGTTCGGTTCCCGGATGATCCTCATTGCTCTGGCGTTGGCCTGGAGGACGTGGTACCCGGACCTTCTAGACTTGTCCATCTGCCCTCCACGTCGTCTTCCCTACCGAGACGATCTGCTCTCACGGGAGGGGTGTCAGGTTCTCCATCCAGAGGTCAGATCCATCAATCTTCATGCTTGGCTTCTGGAAGGTTGAGGTATAAGGATTGGGACCTCCCTAAAGACATGATGGAGGTGTTGCTCTCGGCCAGGCGGCCGGCAACAAAGTCGCTGTACAGTTGCTGTTGGAGAAAGTGCTGCGACTGGTATAGAGTTGAGAATGTGGATCCTTTTGAATGTGACATTCCCATGGTTCTGTTTTTTTTGCTTTCTTTGGCCCACAGGGGCTTGCAAGTGGGGACCATTAAAGGTTACCTGGCGGCGCTGTCCATCTTTAAGCCCTCATCTGAAGAGTGTTCCTATTTTAAGATTCCTTTGATTTCGCAGTTTTTGAAAGGGCTCACTAATGTGTTCCCTCAGTCACCTTTTCTGGTGCCCGGTTGGGATCTGAACCTTGTTCTTAAGTTTCTTATGGGTGCTCCGTTTGAGCCTTTACATTCTTGCCCTTTGAGGCTGTTGACTCTGAAAACTGTGTTTTTGGTTGCGGTTACTTCCGCTCGCAGAGTGAGTGAGTTACAGGCACTTTCAGTTAAGCCACCCTTCACTGTTTTTCAGAAGGACAGGGTTGTCCTTAGAGTTCGTCGTCCTTTTCTTCCGAAGGTGGTTTCGGAATTTCATTTGAGCCAGAAGGTTGTTCTTCCGGCGTTCTATCCTCCTCCACATCCTGGTAAGGAAGAGGAGAGGCTCCATAGGCTTGATCCTAGGAGAGCGTTGAGCTTTTATATTTCGCGCATGTCCCGGGTCAGAGTGGACGATCAACTTTTCATTGGTTACGCTGGAAAGCGTTTGGGACAAGCTGTGATGAAACAGACTTTGTCTCGTTGGATTATTTTAGCTATCTCCGAGTGTTACCGCTTGGTGGGTAAGGACCTTCTGGCTGGCTTGCGGGCCCATTCTACCAGGGGAGTGGCTGCATCTACTGCCCTGCAGAGGGGAGTTCCTATTCGTCACATCTGTGATGCAGCCACCTGGGCTTCAGTACATACTTTTGTACGTCACTACTCCCTCGATTCCATCAGAGGGCAAGATCTGGCGTTTGGCAAGGCAGTTCTCTATTTCGCAATTTGATTGGGCATGCTAAATTTATATTCTAAATTCTTTCCCACCTCCTTGCTTGGTACTGCTTTGGCAGTCTGTCATAGATATGGAATACGTCGGAGGACCCAATCCCCTCGAAGAACAAGTTACTTTCTTACCTGGTAACGTTCTTTCGATGGGATGGTCCGACGACTTATTCCATATCGCTCGCTCCCTCCATGCCTTCCCCGCTGCAGAATTTCTTTTGCGATTGCAGCTTGCGTTCCGCAAGGCCTTGTCTCTGACTGGCAGAAAACTGGTGGCACACGTTCTGGGAAAAAACTATAACTGAGGCTATGGGTGTCGTGCGTCCTACTTATCACATCGGGTGACGTCGGCCGTCGGAGGAGGTCCTTGGGGACGGTGCATCGACGTCATCGACGCAGGACACAGACGCCAAAGATTTTCCAAAGCAGCACAGCTGTAGACATTACCTGTCATAGGTATGGAATACGTCGTCGGACCATCCCATCGAAAGAACGTTACCAGGTAAGAAAGTAACTTGTTCTTCTTGTGGCCATCACCTCCTCCCGACGAGTGGGAGAGATCCAAGCCCTCTCCTGCAAGCCCCCATACCTGACTTTCCACGAGACAAGGGTGGTGTTGAGGACGCACCCCTCCTTCATGCCCAAGGTGCCGTCCGACTTCCATCTCAACGAGCTCTTGGTGTTACCTGTTTTCTTCCCGTTGTCTTCGTCGCCGGCCGAGAGGACTTTGCACTCGCTGGATGTAGCTAGAGTGCTGAAGTTCTACGTGGACCGCACGAAGAGTTTTCGGAAGACTTCACAGCTGTTTGTGAACTTTGGACCTGTGAACCAAGGGAAGGCCCTCTCGAAGGCTTCCATTTCCAGATGGCTCTCCGGCTGCATCATGCACTGTCACTGGTTGGCAAACCGACCATTGCCGGGCCGTCCGAGAGCCCATTCAAGCAGAGTGATCGCTGCTACCACGGCGTTCCTGTCTGGTGTGCCCCTGCTGGACATCTGCAGGGCTGCTATGTGGAGGTCGACGCACACCTTCACGAAATTCTACTGTGTCGACCGGGATTCCAGGGAGGAGTCCAGAGTCGGCCAAGCAGTGCTGCGCAACCTGTTCGCCTGAAGGTGGGCCTGGTGAGGAGGTAAGAGATGCTTAATGTTGAGTTGAGGAAATGTTTAATGTTGAGCCTCGCCACCTCCAATGGTTGTGCATGCGTGTACTGCTATGTATTCTTGTATTCATGAGCATGTGAATCCATGCCAGACGCCATGCTGGAGAAGGAACAAGTTACTTACCTGTAACTGTTGTTCTCCTGCATGGGTCTGGCATGGATTCACATGCGAACCCTCCCTCCTACCCCTCTGCGGCTCTTCACTTGGTCCTACTGCCACTTTAAGTGCTACCAAATCTGAGGATGGCTGCCACAGGAGGGGCTTCGGTAGAGGGCAGTCATTGGCTGGGGGCAGTATGACCAGTGTTTGGTTATTAGGAGAAGGACAGTTCAGAAACAAAACTGATTTTTTTTTACCGAGGATTCCCAGCCTGACGACGGGGAATATTCATGAGCATGTGAATCTATGCCAGACCCATGCTGTAGAACAACAGTTACAGGTAAGTAACTTCCTTTTTTTTCTAGATCTGTGTATCTTATATAGTCCATTCTAATTGATTTGGGTGGTGTTCTTCTTCCATTTGTTATAGGAGAGTTCCCATGTAGTACTTCATCAGCTTGTGTAAGATGGGCATTTAATTGTGCCCCTGACTTTTCCACCAGTATTTGTTTTGATTCTTTTGTGTTGGTCATTCTTTCTGTCGGCGTGCTTGCCATTGGTTCCATTAAAGTTTGTGGTCTGTCAAGATCGCCTCCTCTCATATTTTCAGCACATTTTGATGAGTCTAACACGTGTTTGTTGGTGGGCGTGTGTACCTCATCTTTTGCTTCGGGTTCGTCATATAATTGGTTGTTTGGATGTTGATTAGTCGTGGCTTGGCCAGTTGCCTCTTTTAAAGTGCATCCTTTGTTTTCCTTCGGGTCAACTTTACCATCTTGACTTCGTAAGATTTCCTCGTTCATGATTATCTTACATATGGGGTTAGTTGTGTTATCGGCCATACCAGACGTCATCACTTCCTCTATGGCTATGTGCTGTATTTCCGCTGGTTCCATGTTCAGCTCCGTTAGATTCCCTCTTCCGTTCTATCATGAACGGGCATGCTGCTCCCGCATGAGTTTGATCTTTATTCGATGAGCTGGGAGATGTAGGTTGAACAACTTTGTCGTTGTGGGGTATTTTTACTGCCTCATTTGGCTTATTTGGCTCACTCGTTTGTAATAGGTCCACTGGAGTTGGAACTCCAGTTGAGTGCTGCGGGCCTGTGTGTTAGTGGCCCCCCCATCAGTATTGGCTATATCACTAAAGTTGTCGTTAGTGGCCCTTCGTGTTTCATTTTAGCTTTCCACTTTCCGATTTCCACTTGAGGCTTGCAAAAGTGACTTATAAGTACCCCCCCGAGTGGTCTACAGGTGTTAGAGGTTCCCTCTTTGAGTTACCTGGGCACCAATGCTTAAGCTAAAGACCCTTCTGCGTAGTGTGCTTTCTTTGGTAGTAGCGATAGATGGGATCAAAGGGGACAAGCCCAACAGTTTCCCAATTTCCGGTTTAATGAATACAATCGGGGTGGGTGCGTTTAGCAGCCTATGTGGGTGCTTACATTTGCGCTGCTTTTTGCTTTTAATAGATCCAGTTTAAAAATAGTTGTAGCCTCTCAGGCTAACAGTCAGCCATACAAGGGTCGTTTTATGTATACTCACGTTGGTCGGTGTTTATCCACTGCGTCCCAGATGATTTATATCCACTCCACGGCCAGCGTCCAGCCAAACAGCAGTCACCCGCCCTTTACGCCAACCAGGCTTAACGCCACAAGGGCCAATGTGCAATAGTTTTAAAGTCCCGCTTCCGCGGTGGGCATGGCCAGCTTCACTCGAGCGTCGGCTCGTTCCTAAATGTAGATTTGAAGTAGTAAAACGCTCAGCCCACAGAGCGTTAGCAGCAGCCTTCCGTTTTAGCCAAGAAATGCCTAATGTAGGGGCTGGGTTTTGATGCTGGTGAAACCTGCTGGATGGAGAGCTCTGTAGATTGGAGTTCACCACAGTAGTTGATTTTCACACTGCCCACTAATACTGATTGACACACCCCTCTTCCCCCAATGTCTATGAAACCTGTTGGGGTTCTGAGACATTAGTTATACCTAGCATGCCTATTCAATTGTTGGCCTTTCTGCTGAGGTTCAAACAGTAATTCTGTAAGTTGTTATAAATTAAAAACACTAAGAAATGGACTCTGATGCCAAAAATCAGGCACACAATGCCAGCAAGAGGCACAATTTTCATTTATGGTATCATGTTTATGCTTCCATGGAAGGCCAAAGGAGAGAGCCACTCATTCCGCTCTACAGTGATTTGCGCGCAGCACATGAAGAACTGAAAAATAAATTGGTACATGTGAGGGTGAGTGGTCTTACATAAACAAATTTTTATTTATTTTATTTGCAACACGCTGGAACATCACCCGAGGGCATAGACGCGTGGTGACAATGCAAATGTAGTAAAAAAGAAAGAACAAAGAATTAGCCAGGCCAGATCATCCGGGAAGTTTTTTACTGAAATTATTCAACAAAACAGTCCTGAGCTTACGCTTAAATAGTGATAATGCCCTGCATAGTCTCAGATCCTGGGGAGGGCATTCCATAACCGGGGGGCTGCTACAGAAAAGCAACCTTCTCCAGAGTGGGGTCTGGCATGGATTCACATGCTCATTAATATTCCCAGTCAAGGCCGGGAATCCTTGGTAAAAGAAAAAACGATTTCTCTTTCACTTATAAATTGTCTTTCTCCTTTGTTAGGTATGATTTGTATGCAGTACCCTTTGGGTGCACTAACGTAACCTTGACCTCCTGGCAATAGGGACCCAACCTTTGGCAGAAGTCTGAACTACACTGGTTCGTAGTGTGGCTGAGCAGCCAGAAGGTCAAGTTTATTGTAGTGCACCCGAAGGGTTTTGCATACAATCTTGCCTAACACTGGTGGCAGCGGTGTGATGTGAGGGAGGTGCCCGGAACTCCCTGTGCTTAATCCCCTTTGTTACAGGAATTCACCCAAAGGTGATTTGCCGGCTGGCTGGAATGTATGGGAGAAACCTGCATAAAAGGCGAGACTTTTTGGCTTGGAAGGCAGAGTCCACCACTGGACGAAGGAATCTGAAGAAGAACTTGGAAGAGACGCCTGCTGCAACTCCTGGACCGTTGGTTTGCCCGGTGAAGCCCTGCTGCTGTGCTGAAGCTCAGAATTCGCCTAGACTAGAGAAGCTCTGCATGGCCGACTTCTCCCTTTTGAGTTGGTCGGACTAATTGACTCCAAAGTAAGCCCGTCTGGACATCCTCTCAAAGCTGGTTGTATTTGCAATGCTGCTGCTGGAACCGAAGTGCCAGGGAGAGAAAAGCCAAATTGTGTGCGTTGCTTTGAAGTCAGACCCGAGCACTAGGAAGATCCTCCGAACTTCCCTGATGCAGGACTGACCAAGCCTGAACCACCTCAACAGTGCTGGACGCCAGATGCGAGGAAAGTCTGACGTGATATCCGAGAGCTGCAGTGTTATTTGCTGTCAGACGCAAGGAGCTGAAACACAGAAGAACAGCTGAATACAAGTTTGCCCATTGCTGCCGCTGACTGCATAGCAGGTGTCCCCAGATGTCCTCCCTCTTGTCCCCATGACTGAGGCTCAGGAACAACAGGATCTGCAGAGCTGCACAGGAACAGAAGCCAGCTGGAACCATTTCTTCTAACCACAGGTACTGTAAAGTCTAAGAACTTGCCTCTTGTTGTGTAGCCTTAATTGCTCTCAGTTGAGACCTGTCTTGGTTACCTTGCAGAGTTGCCACAGCTTTGCCCCTCATAAGCCTCCCAGCTTGTGGCCCTTCAAGTGTTCTACTTTTCTACAAACATTTCTAAAAACTTTGCAAGACTCTTTACCTTTCTACAAAGATCTTCAGATCCCCTTGACATTTTCTGTCCTGGCTCCCGGAGAGACTCCTCCTTACCTCTGACTTTGTGCTTTGGCCTTTCCCCCAGGAAAGGGTTAATTTACTCTGCTTTGGAAGGTTCTTAAAAGTACTTACCAGTTTATGAATTACTTCTTAACCTTTTGTTTTATTTATATTCTATCTTTTACACCTAACTTAGTATTGCTCTATATGTACCAGCGATAAATCGATGTCCACGGTGTCCTAGCCATTTGTCACCTGAGGGTGTAGGTGTCTGTGTGCCATCCCCAATGGGTATCATGATTTAGAGAAACAGTGTGTTTGGAATTGTATTATAAGTGTTATCTATATATTGCTCCCTTCTGAAGAAGGCTCATACAACTGACTGAAATAAATTAAGAATTGTTTTATCAAGAAACCTTGAGTGCAAGGGTTTATTTGAATAACTGTATTGTGAAACTGTCACATTACTGCTCACATTGACCACTATTGAGATAAGCCTGGCTGCTCAGCCACGCTACCAACCTGTGTAGGATACTTATACCAGAGGTTGGGTTCCTATTGCCAGCAGGTCAGGGGTATTGTATTGCACCCAAAGGGTACTGCATACAATCTTGCCTAACAATGTTGTACTGCTATGTATTTTTTATTCATGAGCATGCAAATCCATGGCAGACCCCATGCTGGAGAAGGAACAAGTTACTTAACTGTAACTATTCTTCTCCGCCATGGGTCTGGCATGGATTCACATGCGAAACCTCCCGCCGTTCCCCTCTGTTGCTCTTCTTGGTTATTCAGCCACTTTATGTGCTTATCAAATCTTAAGATGGCTGCCAGAGGACGGGCTTAGGCAGAGGGCAGTCATTGGCTGGGGGGCAGTATGACCCAGAGCTCAGTGATTGGTTTAGAGGAGAAATACTGTTTGTAAGTGAAAGTGTAACTGTTTTTTCTTTTACTGATGATTCCCATCCTGACGACTGGGAATGTTCACGAGCATGTGAATCCATGCCAGACCCCATGATGGAGAACAATAGTTACAGGTAAGTAAATAGTTCATTTTCTTCCTCTTAAGTGACGTTTCTATATATGCAGAGTAAATGCATTACCGAATGGCCTGTTGAAAATCAGATGAGTGCGCAATTACCGATAATACGATAAACTTTTCTTTTTCCTTTCTAACATTGCAACCAATGTAACCGCAAAAACGTTTCAAGTATTTGAAGTGATTCTGGTGTAAATATAATAAATGTATGTCTTTTATATAAATCTGCGTACGTGCTTCTGTGTTGTCTGTCTAGCTAAGATTGTGTACTTACCTACAGCTCACTTCATCCTCTCAAGATGAGCCTGACTGCTCTGCCACACTACCAAGGTCCTGAGCTAGTACAGACTGATTGGGGATCTACAAACCACTGGGATACCTTACTAAAGTCTTACTGCAAGTAGGACTTTAGGAAAACTCCCCTAACACTGTTGTACCACAGGCCCCGGACCAGCCTCCACATAATAGGAAGCGTTACCCGACCCCGCAGCATCAGCCTCCCCCACAACATTGGGACTGACTCCACCAGCAGACCCAGATACACACGGACACTGGTACGGAGACAGCCATAGGAACCGACGAAGAAGAGGACTTCGCCCCAGCAGACGACGAATCACTGCACCTGGACGCGCCTCAGAGGCTCTACACTAGACTAGGTGGGACCATGCCATTTGATCTCCAGTGCCTCCAAGCTGTTCAAGCTGGTGCCCGAACAAACTGAGGAGGGTTTCCTAGAACAGTGACGGGAGTCTAAGAGGAGGACTACCATGGCTATAGCCATTTTGGACAACATTTGGGCCCTTGTGAAAAACCCATGCACAGCTCCAACCAAACGTGACAGGTTGTAGAGGAAATACAGGGTGTCAGACCAAGTGCTTGAGGTCACAACCGTCGCCGGACTCTGTAGTGTCAGCTGCCACAAGAAAACGTTCAGCCAACCCGGCCTCGACATCAGTCCCCCCGGACAACGAGGAAACAATGAACGCCATGTGGAAGAGTCATCTACCCGGCGGCATCCTTGATCAAATCAGCTAATGCCTTGGCTATCTTGTCCCGATAAGTCCCGGAACTTTGGTACAAGCTGGGCCCTATCCTGGACTTCCTCAGCAGACGACAAGAAAACGGAGGCTCTCGCTTTGTTCCCGGATGGGGTGGTAGCGTCGTATTATGCCATTACGGTGGCATTGGACATCGCCGGCACAGGCTTTCGACAGATGGGAAGCTGACTTCTCCTTCATCAGCAGGAATGATTGAAGGCCATTAACTTTCGCCAGGATGTTCATGCAAAGGTGCTGGTCATGCCTTTCGGGCAGGCGGTCGACGAATCCTTTCAATCCATTAAAACGGAGACGGCACGTCCCCTTGGCACTCTGCAGCAGCATCACTCGTCATCTTTTCGCTCCTCCAGGGGATAATCGAGCAGATCATCCAAGGGATGCTCCACGTCGTACAGGCAACCTCCCCGACCCTCAACACAGGAAGCCTACAGGGGTTGCTTCCAGGCCTAAGATAGCAGAGGTCAGTGTTGTTGCCCACTGGGAAGGGCACTGGCACTCAAGCAAGCCTGAACTGGCCAAGACTTTGGGCCCCCACTCGTGTACCCTGATGGGAGGCCGGCTGAATGTGGGTTCTGGTCGTTCTCGCCCAGGGACACACCTTGGAGTCCCAACTCAAGTGCCCTCTTATTCCACTGGTTCCCCCGTCCGAAGCAGCACATCCCTCAGCTCCTGGAAGTGCTTTCCATGTTACAGAAATGGGTGCTGGAGCTCATTCCCCAATGGCTCTGGGGCTCTGGAGTCTATTCCAGGTACCTTCTAGTCAGAAAGACCACCAGCGGGAGGAGGCGTTTGGAGACTCATCCTGGACCTACGCCATCTAAACATGGTCAACACTGCCAGTTCAAGGCCCACCTTTCGGCTTAAATTCACCCAAGGGTGTTCACAAAATGCCTGGTTCCGGTGGCAGCCCACCTACATCTGCAGGGTTTACATGTATAACCGTACCTGTACGATTGGCTGATACAAGTCCGTTCCCTGGAACTGGCCGACGAGTACACAGAGACAGTCTGGCTACTGACAGAACTGGGGTTCTCCGTAATCTATCCAAAGTCCTGTTTCATGCCATCATGGAACATGCTGTTCTTTGGCGCCAGACTCAACACCGTGGCTTGCCTGGCATTCCCATCGAAGGGGAGGCTAGCGGCCATTCAAAGGAAGTGTTAGGCAAGATTGTATGTAGTACCCTTTGGGTGCACTAAAACAACCCTGACCTCCTGGCAATAGGAACCCAAACATTGGTATAAGCTTGTACTACACAGGTTGGTAGCGTATTGAGCAGCCAGGCTTATCTAAAGAGGGGTCAATGTGAGCTGTAGGAGAGTTGCACAGAGATTCACAGTGACAAGTATTGAAATAAACACTTACACACATGGTTACTTGAATAAACAATTGTTAATTTGTCAGTCAGAATAAGCCTCCTTCAGAAGGGGGAAAATATAACAGTAACACTCAAATACACTTAATATTTCTAAATCAGTAAATGTCCTTTTGGAATGGCCCACAGACACTACTTCAGGTGACTTCAATAATTAGGGTGCTGGGGACATTAATATATCACTGTTGCATTTAGAATCAGATGTGTTTTTCAAAGAGAGAGGTTATTATGACACAAGAGAGCTCACAAATATTCTCAAAGCAGCTAAGTACTTTTAGTTAACAAAAAACAATGTAAAGTTAGTTAACCCTTTCCTGGAAGGAAGACCAAACACATTTGCAGAGGGAAGAAGAGTCTTTGAGGGAGCCAGGCTAAGCCAAAGTCAATTGTGCAAAAGTCTAGGTGAAAATGAATCACTTCTCTGAGGTAGGTAAAAGTCTTGCACAATGTTTTAAGTATTTGTAGAAAGAAGAATTCAAAATAGGGCCACAAGATGTTTAGGCTTGTGAAGTAAAGAAGCTGTCAGCAACTCTACAGAGCAACCGCAACAAGTCTCACCAACAGAGAACAAGTGTTACACAACAAGAGTTCAGTTCTCTTAGACTGTATAGTACCTTTAGGTTGAAGACCAGTGCAGCAGATGACTTCTGTTCCTGTGCAGCTCTGCAGATCATGGCGTTCCTGTGCCTCAGTCATGGGGACAAGATGGAGGACTTCTGGGGACTCGCAATCTTCAAACAAGTGGCACTTCAGTGTTTCAGCTCCTCGCGTCTACCGCAAATACCAACACTGCGGTTTCTGGCTGTCGAGATGGAATTTCCTTGCATCTGGGATACAGCACTCTGAGATTGCTCAGTCTGGTCGGTCGTGTTTCCTGGGAGTCTGGCGGATCTTTCTGGAGCGCTTCGCCAGCTTAAAAGTAACGCACACAATCTGGTGTTCCTCTCCCTGGCATTTCGGTTTCCAGCAGCAACTCTGTGGAAATGTAACCAGCTCTGATAGGATGTCCAGGTGGCTTACTTTCGAGTTGATTGGTGCTACCAACTAAAAGGGAGAAGTCGTCCTTGGCAGGGCTTCTCTGTCGATACGAATATGGAATTTCAGCACAGTAGCTGGGCTTCACCAGGCAAACCAACAGTCCAGGAGTTGCAGCAGGAGTCCTCTTAAAGTTCTTCTTCGGTTCATTCTTCCAGTGGTCGACTCTGCCTTCCAAGCCAAAAGCCTCGCCTTTTTACGCAGGTTTCTCACATTCATTCCAGCCTAACTGTGTCACCCAGCAGTGTGCTGTCCGTGCCGGAGAGTCAGCTAGCTAATCGCCACGGAGTGCATTTGGGTCTCCTAGGAGACTAAGCACAGGGGGTTTCGGGCACCTCCCTCACTTCCTGCCCCCACCAGACACCTTGGAGCAAGAGGCGATGAATCCCACCAATGGCAAAGCGAACAAAGGGACCAAACCGGGTTTGGCGCTTAGAGTAAATCTCAAGAAGGAACTTTCCAAGAAGAAATGGCGGAAAGAGACTGGGGCCACTTGGACTAAAATGGCACCCTTGGTAAATGCCCGCGGTAAATGCACACTACGGTAGTTAAAAGTAAACCACTGCCACCAGCCATTCATCGAGGAAAGGGTAACGCACATTTTACATGAGAATCTTGACGAAGGGGATACTAAGTAACTCTTTCCAGCACCCTATTGTAAGATAGTGTGTGCGGGGTCTAGAAAGTTACAAATGTAAGTAAAGTCAATTTCACTTTACTGCTCTTGGAAACGGTAGTTTACCCACGAGAAGGTATTCAAAACTTTGGGAAATCTGAAAGACTTCGCTGTGTCACTGCACTGAAGGTGCTGTGTGACACAATGAAAAATATGCCTATGGGAGTTTGTCAGACTCCACAACCAAAAGAAACTCTGAGTTTAAAATCACATTAAAATTCATGAGTGTGGGGGACAAAGGGTCACACTATCTCCAGGTTAAAAAATGTGAGTCCTCAAAATCCAGCAAAGTTACTGGGAGGGGGTCTCTAAGGTAGAGGAGGGAATTGGCACATTTCTGAGAATTCTCCTTGAAAGGAAGGTACAAAGCAGCTGTCGTTGGCGGCCACGCTTCGGGCTGCCATCAAGTCTTTGCTGGGCATGATGTTGTCCTACATAGATCTCGTCTGTCTCTGCAGGTTGCAGATGTGACCCCTACAGGAATTCTTGGATGCACGTTTGATACAAGTGATACAAATTTTGCAGACAAGATCCCCCTCCAACGAGGCGTTCCGGCGGGCGATCAGAGTGGTGGTGGGGGGGGGTGGTATGCTCCCACATCGCCAGGAGACTATCACCACGGATGCCTCTCTGTAACATTGGAGAGGTCAGACCGGACGTCCACACGCCAGAGGTCTGTGGTTTACAGAGGAGAAGGATATGCACTTCAACATCCTGGAATTACAGGCATTTTCTGGGCCCTCCAGTCTTTCCCACCATCTGAGAGGCAGAGTGGTGAGGATCTTCATGGACAACACCACCACGTTTTACATCCGGAAGCAAGGGGGCACTTTGATCTCCAGCGCTCTCCAAGGAAGCTCAGGACTTGTGGCATTGAGCCATCGGACAGGGGCTGTTCCTCATCCCGTTCTGCCTTGTAGGTGTCAAGAACACAATGTCCGACTCCCTCAGAAGGGAACTGCGCTCCTGCAACAATTGGGAACTTTGTCAAAATCAGGTTGATGCCTGTTCGTCAAATGGGGCAGACCTCTGATCTTTTTTGCCATGGATGCAAACTCAAAATGCCAGACGTTTGCCTGTGAGTCCACCACCGAGGAGCATGGGGGCGCGTTGCCCTTCCTGTGGGAAGGTCTGTTTCTGTACGTTCTCCCTATCCCCCCACCCCCCTTTTCCTCTCCTGCTATGTGTGATCAACACACTTGGACCGTGTCGGTGCAAGCTGATAGTCCTCGCCCTGGTGTGGCTGAGGCAGATTTGGTATCTGGACCTACTCAGCCTGTCAGTGTGGCCAACGGTCAAGTTGCCGGTACTTCCGGATCTGCTCACCAGAGAAAGAGGTGCAATCCTTTATCATGACCCTGCATCCTTAGTTTGGAGGTTAAGAGCTGCCAGCGGACTGCAGGGAGATCCTTGCAAAAGCCAGGGTGTCGTTGACTCTAAAATGCTACGGCCATAAGTGGAAGCGTTTTGCTACGTGGTGCCAGTCGCAGAAGATTACCCCTCCTGAGGGTTACGACCCCAGAGATTCTTCCATACTTGTTTTCCTTGGCAAAAGCGGGTTAGGTGTACGCGTCCATCAAGGTACACCTGGCGGCCATCTCACACTACGCCAGATCCCTAGGAAGATCCTCGCTGTGGTCCCACAGTCTCGTCAAGGGGATTTTTCAATCTTTACTGCTGTTAAAGGCATCTGCCTTTGCATGGGAACACGATTTGGTCCTGACAACTCATGGGGGCACCTTTCGAACCTATGCATTTCTCTCGTGGAAGATTGCATTCCTGGCGGGTATCACCTCAGCTATACGAGTGGGTGAGATCCAGGCCCTATCCTGCAAGCAGCTGTAACTGACTCTCCACGAATCGAGGGTGGTGCTGCGTACACACCCCACTTTCATGCCGAAGGTTCCATCGGAATTCCACCTCAACGAGCCTTTGATGTTGCCCGTTTTCTTCCCAAAACCTTTGTCGCAGGCAAAGAGGACCTTGCATTCGCTGGAGGTTGCTTGTGCATTGAAGTTCTATGCGACGAGCACAAAATATTTTCAGAAGACTTCTCAATTGTTTGTATTCTTTGGATAAGTTAATCATGGCAAGGCCTTGTCCAAGGTTTACACCTCAAGATGGCTGTACGACTGCATCATGCACTTTCATCGGCTGGCTAAGCGGCCTCTGCTAAGCCGTCCACGAGCCCACTCCACCAGAGTGATTGCTGCGACGATGGTGTTCCTATCTGGTGTGCCCCTGCTCGACAACTGCAGGGCTGCAAGTTGGAGGTTCACGCATACAGTCACTAAGTTCTACTGCGTGGACAGGGATTCCAGGTAGGAGTCGGCAAGGCAGTGCTACGCAATCTGCTCGCTTGAGGTTTGTCTGTTCCAGGGGTAAGTGTTGCTTCTGTTGAGCCTTGTCAACTCCTGTGGTTGTGTAATGTGTACTGCTGTGTATTTGTTATTCATGAGCATGTGAACCCATGCCAGACCCCGTGCTGGAGAAGGTTTAAATTACTTACCTGTACCTATTGTTCAGCATGGATCTGGCATGCATTCACATGCAAACCCTCCCTCCTGCCCCTGTGCGGCTCGTCTGGGCCATACAGCCACTTTACCTGCTTACCAAATCTGAAGATGACTGCCAGAGGCGGGGCTTAGGGAAAGGACCGTCGGGTGGATGCAGTATGACCCAGAGGACAATGATTGGTTTAGAGGAGAAAGACAGTTTAGAAATGAAACAAACTGTTTTTTCTTTTACCGAGGATTCCCAGCCTGACTGTGAATATTCATAAGCTTGTGAATCCATGCCAGACCCATGCTTGAGAACAATAGTTGCAGGTAAGTAACTTAAACCTTGTATAACATAGTTATTGAGTTGGTTTTTAAAATTGTGTGTATATATTCTATAGTACTTACTTCACCAAGATTTGACTTGGCCTTCTTTTATTTAAATACATACTTTATTTTTGCAATAAATTGTGTTTCAGCGTTTTTTTGGACCATATGTATACTACAATTTCTTGGTGTAAAAGGTCAACAAGTTCTTCCAAAAGCTCAAATAAAAAAAAATCTTTTTACCAAGCTACAGTCCTCTCACCCTCCTAAGATGAGCCTGGCTGCACTGTCCATGCTACCAATATTCTAAACTAAGAGTGGCGCTTATGTAGTGTCTCCGATGTATGGTTTATGAAGCTCTTAATTGGACTTTAGAAAAACTGTCCTAACAATAAATATGGAGGGAAAGTTTCTGAAAGACAAATGTTTCATAACCAGATGTAAAAGGAAAATCCACTTCTCCAGCCATGGGGTCTGGCATGGATTTTGTTCATGAATATTCCCCGTCCTCAGGCTGGGAATTCTTGGTAAAAGAAACTGTTTCAGTTTAGTTTCTAAACTGTCTTTCTCCTATAAAGCATTCAATGAACTCTGCCTCATACTGCCCCAGCCAATGACTGCCCTCTGCCTAAGCCCCTCCTATGGCAGTCATCTTCATATTTTTACTGCACGTTCAATTGTTGGGAGTCCTCGCATTTCGCTCTTCGAGCTTTCTGCATTTTTTCGTGTTTTTAGTAGGAAAACTGTTTTCGGTTCAATCGAGCCTGTGTGCTCCATCGCTTAGCCTTCCGATTTTCGGCATCTTGCAACGCCCCTCAAAGCCAGAAATCATAGTGTTCATCTTGGAAGTTTCCAGAAGTTCTGCAAATCTACACCGCGATGTATCATGTCGGAGAAGGACGGAGCTTCCCTCCTCAAGCTGTGCACCAGCTGTGGTTTGCGGAATGTTTTTACTGATGACAAGCATTCCCAGTGCCTGTATTGTGTACACCCGACACATAAAGAAGATTGTGAGATCTGCTGTGGCTTCACCAAGCGCACAATGAAGGATCGACATGCCCGGTTGGCGGCATGGCTGAAGACCAGGGTGTCTAGCCGGGTGATTCACAGGGGCATGCCTCTTCTGGATCCAGCCAACCTGAGCGGGCTTCTTATTCCTTAGTGTGCTCCATCCTTGACGGGCCAAAACAAGGCCAAGCACAGCGAGTCTGCTTCCATCAGGGTCGCCACACAAGCGGGTCCTGCGGCGGTCAGGGCACGTTTGTCGTCTCAATCTCCAGCCACCGCTCCAGCTCCTTGTCAAAGAGAAAGTCAGCTACCTATCCAGCTATCAGCTAGGGGAAGCTGCGGGAGAAGCCGTCCTGCCCGTGAAGGAAAAGGCCAAGCAGGACAAGGTGTCTGACCTGCCCGTGAAGGCCCAGGTGACCAGGCTAAATCATCGTCCTCGCTTAAGTTGGTGGTGGTCTCCCTTTCGAAGGCAAAAGGGTTTTAGGCAAAGTTTGCATGCAGTACCCTCTGGGACCACTACACACAAATAGGACTACTAAGCAAAACCAACCTTTGGTATAAATCTATACTACATTTTTGGGTAGCGAGCTGAGCAGCCAGGCTTCTCTCAAGAGGGAATGTGAGCTTGTAAGGGTGTTACAAAGGTCTACAATGACAAGTATTCAGATAGACACTCAGACTCAAGGTTTCTTGGTCAAAACGCTTGTTAATTTATTACACAATCATTTATAAAGCATTCACTAAATGAGGCAAACAATATCACACAAAACTAATACTACAATACTGATTACTAAGCAGTTGAACTCCCTTGAAATAGCATTGAAATAGGAGCGAAAAGGCATAAGTTAATGAAACGAATATTAGTTACTTTAAAACAGTGCAGATAGTTTTAGTTCACCAGAGGAGTTGATTCAATGTAATAGGTGGGCCGAAGTCAATGGACAAGTGTCTTGTATAAGTAAAAACCGTTCTGGTATTTAAAACGGAAAAGTCATTGCCACGGTTCTGAGAAGTAGTTCACGTAAGAAAGTTTCATATGTCGGGTCACAGGCTGACTAGGTCTGCAAATTGCCAAAGTTGTACGCACTTTCGCAGTGAGAGGTAAGTTCTCTCGGTCGGGTTTTCACAGTACCTTATTTTGAGGAAAAAAGATGCAGCTGAAGACTTCTGTTCCTGGCAGTTCTTGCAGATCTCGCTGTTCCTGAGCCTTAGTCATGGGGACAAGAGGGAGAATGTCGGGGGACTCCTGCACTGGTCACAAAGTTGGCAAATCTTAAATTCCGGTTGCTGTTCAAGTACACAAGCTGGTGTCCTTCCCCCTGGTTAATCCTAACCAGCTCTGAGAATGGTATCCAGGTGGCTTACGAGTTGATTGGTCTTTACAACTCGAGGAATAAGTTGTCCTTGAAGGGGCTTCTCTGTCGAGGTGAAATTGGCGATTCGGACCTTGCGAAGGGCTCCACCGGGCAAACCAACGGTCCAGTAGTTGCAGCAGCCGTCCTCTTCCAGCTCGTCTTTGGTTCTTTCGTTCCACTGGTCGACTCTGCCTTCCAAGCCAACAGACTCGTCATTTATCCAGTTTTCTCCCTTTCATTCCAGCCTAGCTGCCACTCACCCAGCGGGGTGGCTGTCATTGCTTGACAGTCAGCCAGCCAATCACGCCAGAGTTCATTTGGGTCTCCTAGGAGACTAAGCACAGGGAGTTTCGGGCACCTCCCTCACTTCCTAACTCTAGATAGACCTTTCCAAAAAGAAATGGCGAAAAAAGACCGGGACCTGTTTAAACAAAGGGGGCTTAAGCGCCATCTTGAAAAACATGGCTCCCGTGATTTTTAGCTACCGGTGTTCGCGGTCGGGAAAAATCATGGTAGTTGGTTGTAAAACCACTGCCACCAGTCATTTCGATAGGAAAGGGTAGCATTTGACTACTACATGAGTTTCTAGACACAGGGGATACTAGGTAACCCCCGCCAACACTCCATTGTCAAGTGGCACAGCGAGTAGAGCGCTCGCTTTGACATCCGTGCAGAGCCTGCTAACGCAGGTTCGAATCCCGGCGGGGCCAATCTCAGCCTTTCATCCTTCCGAGGTCGATAAATGAGCACCACACACCGTGGGTAATAATAAGCAGCGCTCAGATACCTGAGGGTTTGTAGCGCTATATAAAAGCCTAATTATTATTATTATTATTATTATTATTATTATTATTGTAAGATGGTTTGTGCTGGGTCTAGGAATTTAAAGACTAGTAAAGTCAATTTAACCTTACATTCTCTGGGAAACAGTAGTTTAGCCCAGAGAAGGTATTTAAACCTTGGGACAGCCTAAAAGGCTTCCCTGTGTCACTGCACTAAGGGTGCTGTGCGAGACACATGAAAAGATGATACCTATGGAGTTTATCTAAAACCCCATAATCAAAGAACACAAGAGTAAAACACACATCAAAATACATGATGGAGTGGGGAAAAAAGGCCCACACTCTCTCCAGGTAAAAAAAATCAAGTCCTCAAAATCTCTAAGGTGAAGGGAATTGACACATTTATGGGAATTCTCCCTAACAAAGGGGCTGACCCAGTCCAGGGTGCCGCGGTGGGGGCAGAGTGGCTCTTCCTCCCAGGAGGGAGGCTTCGTCCAAGCCGGTAGAAAGGACTCTGGAGAAGAGGATGCCGGACCTTAGCCCGTGACCGACCCCTCGGGACCCGAAGAAGGGAGAGGAGGGGTGGAGAAGAACTCCAAGGCACGGACATTTCTTCGTCCGACGAGGAGATCATTTCCGTCCACACCATCCAGAGAGGGGTGGTGGTGGTGGTGACGACGCCGACGATGGGAACGTCAGTGAGGCACCCGCTGGAGGTGACAAAAACACCATCGATGATGACAACATGGGCGCTGGGCCCAGCAACCTTGTCCCACAGGTACCTACTAGAGACCTGTCGCAGGATATCCTCTTGACTTTCCACATGCTGGTGTCGGCGCACTACCAGCGACGATCCCGTTGACACCGGGGAAACCACCGGCAGAGGAGGAGGCAACCTACACCTCCATTCCAACCGTCGCTGCCCCCCTCGCCCCCAGCATGATGGAAACAGATCGGACGTCTGCCACAGACAACTGACACGGATGATGACACCGCGATGGGAGATCCTGCATCACCACCGAGAGCTTCTCCACTGGACGAAGTGGGATCCTTTAATTTCATGATCGCCCATGCCCCAGAGCTTTTCGACCTCACCCCGGAAGAGAAAAAGGAGGGCTTCCTGTACCAGCGCCGGAAGGCGAAGAGGAAGACAATCCTGTTGGTCCCGCTCCTGGACGACATCTGGGGTTAAGGGCTAGCTCTGCTGAGGAATCCTGCCTCAGCCCCAGTGAAGAGAGACCGGTTTGAAAAGAAGTACCGGGTGGCGGAGTGTGCACCCAAGTGTCTGCGGTCTCAGCTGTCGCCGGACTCGGAGGCTGCCAGGAAGTAGTAGTTTCATATGCACCTCAGGACAACGAGGGGAAGAAATTGGATTCCATGGGTAGAAAGGTCATCAACTCGGCGGCGGTGACCATTGTCAAGGTGCCCATTGCCTTAGCGATCGTGGCCAGAAATGACTGGCAGCTTTGGTACAAGATGGCTCCACTCTTGGATTTCCTCCCCAATGACTAACGGGTCGAGGCTTTGGAGATCCTTCAGGAAGGTGAGGTGGCGTCGGACCATGCCATCATGGTGGCCCTGGACATTGCAGACAGGGGTTTCTGCCAAATTTGAAACAGAGTTTGCCTTCGCTGCCGTGGCTAGCTCAAGGCCATCAATTTTAAACAGGAGGTCAAGAAGCTGTTTGACAGAGACAACCTGTTCAGGAAGGCCGACAATGAATCCCTCCAGGCCATCAAGACCGACACTGAGACGGCCTGTGCCTTGGGCACCCTGCAACACCAGCTGTCCTTTCCTTCCTCAGGAGGGAGGTCTAGCAGGTCTTTGAAGAGTTTCGGCAGGGGATCATCCTCTTACCGCCATCCCTCCCGTTCCTTGACCCGGGAAGCCAACGGGTCGCTCCGAGGCCTTCAGACATGGCCACTGTCACCAAGGAGGACTGAACTGGCCAAGACGTCAGGCCCCCATCCCTGCACCCCGGGGGCGGGGGGGTGGGGGAAGGGAGTCCGGCTTGCAAACTTCATCAGCGTGTGGGAGACCATCTCCACCGTCGATGGGTGCTGGATGCTCTCGCCCATGGACACTCTGGAGTTTCAGCAGAAATACCACCGGTGGCCCGACAGGAACACCACATCCCTGAGCTTCTGCTGGAAGTTCGGGCCATGTTAAGAAAAGGGGCGATGGAGCCGGTTCAGAAAGCAACTTCAGGGCTTTGGAGTTTACTCAATGTACTTTCTCATAAGAAAGAAGACCGGGGCTGGAGGCCCATTCTCGACCTATGACGACTCAAGTACATAGTCTTAAAAGTTCAGGATGGTCACGCTGCAGCACTTGCTCGGCCAGCTGGAGGAGGGAGACTTTCTGTCATTGCATCTTGAACTCCAGAGGATGCATACGTAGACAAAGGGCATTGCAAGCTTCTGCACATAGTTGTTCAAGGGAAGCATTACCAGTTCACGGCTCTCCCCTTTGGACTGAAGTCAGCGCTCAGAGGCTTCAAGTGCCTGGCTCCAGTGGCGTCCCATCTACGACTGCAAGGGATTCATGTGTATCCTTACCTGGACAACTGGCTCATCCGGGCCAAGTCCAGGCCCATCACTGTCGATCACACGGTGAAGATCGTCTGACTGCCGACAGACCTGGGGTTCTCAGTGAGTTATTCAAATTCCTGCTAGACTCCCATCGCAGGGCGTGCTGTTTCTGGGATCCAGGCTCGACATGGTGTTGTCTGGCGTCACCGTCGGAGGAAAGGATAGCAGCCATTTTGGGCAAAGTGCAACGGCTGTTGGCACTGAACGCCGCCACAGTGAGGACCATCAAGCCCCTGCTCGGCATGATGTGGTCATGCATATACCTGATTCGGCTCTGCAGATTGCGGATGCGTCCACTACAGGAATTCCTCAACGCCCGTTGGATCCAGGTGTCCCGAGGCTTGCAGGACAGGATCAGGCTCGACGAGGAGTTCTGTCGAGCGATAGCGTGGTGGGGGCGTGCGCTCCCACATTGCCGAAGGCACAGACTTCCAGAGCCCCCCGTAGCAGGAGACAGTTGTTTGGGAGAATTCTCAAAAATGTGCTAATTCCCTGCACCTAAGATCCCCCAGTAACTTTGCTGGATTTTGAGTACTTCATTTTTTTTTTTACCTGGAGAGAGAGCGAGAGAGAGACCCGCTTTCTCCCACTCTCGTGTATTTTGTATATTGTGTAATTGGGCGCCCCGTTATTGTTGACGGAAAACGCTAAAAACTTTAGTGCGCCACGTACAGAGACGGTGAGCAGCTCTACAATAATAGGAGACTGTGGGCCTTAGTGCCTTTGATCCTGTCCGGGAGGTACGACCCCACACCCACCCCCGCGGGGTGAATATAGCTACTGTGACAACACTCAGAAGCTGTCAGAAAGCGTGACCTACAAGGCGATTAAGGGGACACTTAAACTGATTATTCAACTTTCCTGTTGAAGGAGAGACATTGACTGTGCCGTTTAAATGCCATCACGGAAAGGGTCCATACAGTTCAATTATAATTTAAGAAAAACAAAGGAGATGACGAAAACCAGGAACTCCCTAAATGAGCGTGAGATGGTGAAACCTAAAACAACAAAGTTAAGATCATCCCAGCGGATCAATGTGTGATTACTGGGTTCTTTTCTCCAAATCCGCTCTCTGAAACCAATTCAACTATTATTGGGGAAGTAATAGCCCCAGGACCTTGTGACAATGGCCTACTTAGTTCAACAAATTTTGAAGATCTTGATGACAACTCACTGCTGGAATTGTGTTTGAATATTCAAAGGAGTACGACACTGCATACTGGCACGACAACCAACAGCAGTGGAACTCTGGCAGTAGGGCAGATGAATACAGCTCTTGGGACACCCACTCCAGTTGGGGGCACAGGCAGATTGTCAGCCTCACCAAACTTAGCAATGGCCTCAATGGAGGATGTCCCAGATACCGAAATTGAGAGTTTGGACAGTCCCTACCCGGGGCAACAGAGATAGCCGAGATAGTCATCAGTTGCATCCTTGCAATTCGCCCTTAATATCTTACTACAAATGTCCGGGGCGGATATTGGCCAATACCAATGCTCTGGCTTTGGATAACAACCTTGGGGAGTAAGCTTGTGAGGAAGTGGAATGCAATCTCTCAGAAGCCATAAATATTGTGGAAAAGATCGAAGAACAGCAAGACCTGCAGATGGACCCGAATCAGGAACAGAGTGCTGAGCCATTCTTCTCACGCTAACCTCGAAGAATGGCGAGAAGGGCAGAAATGAGTAAAAGACAAAGTTCTATGGCCTCGCATTTAGCTGAGTCGGGGCTCCCGGTGCTGTGCTCTAAGAAAACCAAGAAAAGAGCGGCTAAAGCTAAGAAAAAGAAGGCAACTGGAAAGGGCCGCTTGACTAGCTGGCTGTTACCTGAACAAGCGAAAGTGGACGAGCAGGAAGAGGTAATTTTGGATGCAGACACTGTGGGGTACGATGACATGATGGCAGCGAGTCGAGTCTGGCCAATTCCTTAAGTCCATCATTAGAGCAGAAATAACTTGCTGTTATACCAATTCTATCGGTTAAGGCTAAAGGAGTGGCTCTAGGAAACCGAATATGCCCGATTAAGAATCTCCATCAAAGTGGTTAACACACATGGCTATCGCGGTCAGAATTACTTACAAGATTGAACTCAGTTCCACAACTCCGGTTCTTAAATCCGGTGACTTTCAATTTGTGGAACCTTTGAAAGGACCAAACCCTGAAGTCTCAACGTTACACTGTAAATGTCTGTCCACAGCGCAATTGATAAGAAATTATGAAGATGAACTAAAAGCAGTGGACGTTGAGATTAATGCTGACTTGAATGAAGTAGACCCCAGTTGTTTGGGTAGAGAGTTGGATATTCCATCGAAAGAAATACTGTCCAAGTTTACCTAAAGGGAAGAAGGTGGAAGCATCAGATGTTCAACAGGCCCTAAAATGGTTGGTGGATTCATTACCCGAGGTATTATCAAAACAATGAGACCTTACCATTTCCACGTGGAACTGTCGTGGCTTCACTCATCTGTTATCATCTGAGGGTCCAACGAAATTGTTTGATAAGCACAGCTGCATTTGCCTGCAAGAGACGTGGGCTATGGACCCATTGATACTGGATGGGGGGGGCGGGGGGTACACATATGGAGGACTTCTCATGGGGTTGGCTAACACTTTAGGCTCGAGGCGGATTAGTTCAAAATTAGACAACAATATGATTGCAGTAGAAGTGGTCTATGGCAGTAAGAGGATCAATGAAAGATTCCTGCTTGTGAGTCTGTATTACCCCCCTGGAGCGGTGCTAAGAGAGCAATTGCAGGATACTGTTCAGGACCTATTGGCGACCTGGTTGATAAAATTTACAGGGGTAATAGTAGTTGGTGATTGTCACTGCCACATGACTGGGAGAAGGGGAAATACCCAGAACCCCAAGTTAAGAGAAGGGTTCCATGCAACACACTAAAATGGACCAAGAGGGACTGGGATGGGAATATCTGTTTGCGTTATGGGATTTAGCAATGTTAAATGGCAGAACTGCCAGCGATTATCCGGGTAACTACACATGGTCGAATGGAATTTCTCGCAGCACCTTGGACTACATATTTGTGGGCCCTTAAATGCGGCTACAGGTTGAAGACATGTCAGTTACGCCTATTAAGTGGAGTGATCATGCTACCCTAGTATGCAAGTTTAATATTTCCAGAGGGGATTTTGTTGAGAGGAGTATGGGTGATGTGAGTGTTAACAAAGCGGGTAAAATGATTAGCTGGTCGGATAAAAATGTATCACACGCTATGGAAGCACTTGCAATTGACAGATCCCATAATCTTCCCAACTTCAATGATATGACGATCAATTGGATCTATATTTTCGCTGGCAAACATGCAGCTGCCCCTATGGGAGTAATGATCAGAACTGAGGACAGAAAATCCTCCTATGACAAGGTGATCAGAGACACCAAGAGGAAACTGAGCTGAGCTTCGGTGTGCCAAGAAAACGACTGCCCCTCTAGAGATATACTATGCAAATGTGAGGAGTATTAAGAACCGATACAGAGCAGTCATCAAAGCCAAAAGAAGGGATGAGAAAAATGCTTTTTGGCAAAGATTAGTGCAGACTATCTGTGAAGGAAAGACCCGTAGTATCTGGTCACTTTTAGGTGAGGCACATGGTGCAGTGAAAGGATCCATAGTAAACCCAATCGGGGCAGCAGAATGGATAACATTTCTGGAAAATCGGAACACCGTTAGATTGAGGACTCCATGTTATTGAGCAGTGCCCCACTGATTTCCACCCATTGATGCATCTTATGCAGTTATATAGAATAAGATCAAAGAATGAAAATCTTCTCAAGCTCAATGTTTTGGCCAGTATTGTCTTCAAATGCCAACCTGAGTTCTGGGCCAGCTTACTGGTTATCTTATTCAAGAAGATTTTAAGTGTAGGAAAAATACCCCGATCCTGGCAAACGCCGGTTCTTATCCCTGTTTTTAAAAAAGGAAATCAATTAGATGCAAACAATTATAGGTTGTTATCAATGTTAGACACAACGGGGAAGATATTTGACTCATTGATACTGTTAGGAAGAATTCTCCAGAATGGCTAATTTCCCTCATCTATTGAGTCCCTCAGCAGCTTTGCTGGATTTCTAGGATATTTTCTTTTCACCTGGTAAGAGTGTGAGCCTCCCCCCCTCCCCCCACTCTTCCATGTTTTTTGCTGTGTGTTTAACATTTTTGTGTTCATAGACTGTGGAGCCTTACCTACTCCATAGGCATTATTTTACTGTGTGTTACACAGCACCTTCAGTGCAGTGACACAGGGATGTCTTTTTAGACTTCCCAACTAAGACTATATTTTCTGGGACTGACTACTGTCTCCTAGAACATGTGAAGTTGCCATTAGCTTCATTAGTCTTTAAAACCACAGACCCAGTACAAACTATCTTACAAAGAGTACTGGAAAGGGTTAATAGTTATTCCTTTTTGTCTGTCTATCATGGAACATTGTTTCACTCCCTTTTCATTAAGACTTGGCTGGTGGCAGTGTTATCTACCCTATTTTTCCTACCGCAGTTATTTTATATAGCCTTGGTAAAGTTTTAGGTTATCTTGGTAGCCTCGAACTTAAACCTGCTGGACCATATACATTTTTTATACGGTTCCGGCTGGGTTTATTCGCCATTTCTTTTTGTAAAGGTCTTTCTCGTGTTTTACTCTGCGCTCCAAACCAGGTTTGGTCCCTTTGTTCGCCGACCTTTGGTGGGCTTCTGCACAGAAGCCCTCCTTAGGCGCCTGAAAGTCTGGGTAGGCAGGATGTGAGGGAGTGGTTTTAGGACCCCTGCCATGGGTTCCATTGGTAACCCAAGTTGCACTCCTGTTTGATTGGCTGGGTGACTGTCCCACCAGGACAGCCAACCTGCTGTGTGATTGACAGCCAGGCTGTGTGAATGGGGGAAAACAGCATAAAAAGCAGGTCTCTGGGACTGAGAAGGCAGAGTCGCCACTGGATGGAGAGAACCGAAGAGAAGCTGACAGAAAAGGACCTCTGCCACGACTGAACCTCCCGGTGAAGCCTTGCTGCGGCTCCGAATCTCCAAACTTCGACGAAAGGGAAGATCTGCCAGGAATCTTCTCCCATTGAGCTGGTGGGAACAACCAGTTCTCCAAACTGCTAGCCAGGCCTCCCTCCCTCTGGTCGAATTTGCTGTGCAGAGCTACACTGAACCAAATAGCCAGGTGGAACGGACCCAGCTTTCGTTTTAAGGAGCGCACCTTCTATTCGTTGCTTTGCTCCGCTGCTGGTTTTTTCTCTGGGCAGTGCATGACACTCCAGTCTTCCTCCTTCCTGTCAGTCCGACAGTCGCTTCAGGAACCGTGAGCCTTCAGGACCTGCCAGGAACGTCTGCCTCAGCTACAGCATTCTTCTGCTCTAAAGGTACTGTGCTAACCCGGTTGTTCGTTTCGTCCAGCCGTGGTGAAAGTGTGAATCTTTCGCCAATCAGACGGCTTTTCCTTCTCTATTCTTTAAAGTAAATTTTCATCCGACCAACTTCGTTCTGAACTCTTGGCAAAGACTTAACCGCCAACTACCCTGAAATGTGTGATCCTCTGCAAAGACTTTGGTCCATTGACTTTGGCCCGGGTCTTTTGATTTGATTTCCTCAATGTAGTTCCTTATTCTAGATTTGCCCTGCTTATTTACTTGTTGGTGCTGCTCAACTTCTGTCTTTCCCTCCCTTTTAAATTACTGGAGTGCCATTTTGCTCACACTTCATTTTGATCCTAACTTGTCCAGAATCTATTGGTTGTAGTGCAGTGGATTAGAATTGTGATTTTTCAAATGCTTGATAATAGTGAAATGTTTAATAACTGATGTGTAAATACATGTGTATTCTTTTACTCAGAAACCTTGAGGTAGTGTTTGTTTGAATCATAGTAATTGCTGTCCTTTGTGTAACTATTGCTACTGCTCACTTTACTCTTGAGATAAGTCTGGCTGCTCAGCCATCGCTACCACTTTACTGTGTAGTACAGGCTTGTACAAAAGGTGAATTTGTACAATCACTTGTAGTCCTAATTGTGTGTGGTGTTCCCAAAGGGTACTGCATATAATTCTGCCTAACAGATACTCTTGAGTTACAGCTATGGGTGGAGCATTCAGGCATTCTATGTAAATTCCAAAGTGGGTTTAGACTGGGATATTCCACCACCCATAACATCATGGTAATGGACCTATTATGCACTAGAGCGTGGAAAGGGGGGGCAGTCCCCCTAATATGCCTTATACATAGATTTTAATGCTGCGTTCGACTCAATCCCTAGAGGTCGTTAGTGGCTGAAACGGAAAGCCATGGGCTGTCCCAAAGATTTGCTATCTCAGATTACTACATCTGGAAACCTCAGAAACTGAAATTGAACCAGGAAGGTTGCACAACAGGAAAGGTTCTGCAAAAGCGGGGGGGTTAAGCAAGGGTGTGTCATGGCACCACTAATTTACAACTTATATGTGCATGAAATACCAGCAGTAATAACCGCAGTTAAAAATTGTCCCCCTAAAATTGGTGAGGCCTTTTGTCCTCTCTTAGTTTATGGGGATGACCTGGTAATTTTCAATTATACCATTAGTGGGATACAACGTACTGCTACAGCACTCTGGGAATATGCTGGAAAAAAATGGTCTCGGTATTAACCTGGAAAAGACAAAGGTTATGAGGTACACCAGCAGGAAACCGGCACAAGTGCAGCTTATGGTAGGCAAAGTGATCATCGTATATGCCCCTCAATATCAATACCTTGGAAATGATTTCAAACTCATTGGTGATTATGTGGTACGCAAAGAAACATGCGCCATTAGAACGGCGTAATTGACTGCTCTGTTTCGCAGTTTCACCATCAAGCAGGGAGGCTTTACACTGTGGGGTACTCGCCAATTATACATGCAATTCCTTTCCCGATGATGACCTACGGACGAGAAGCGTTATTAGATCCTGATCTGAAATGGCTCCAGGTTGTTAAAGGGAAATTTTGGCATTGTTTCCTCGGTCTAACCCCTTGCATACCAATGTCACTTATAAGGCTAGAGCTAGGGTTGATTTCCTTAAGTCATAGTCTTGAAGAAAAGGGCTGTGATTTATTTGAAAATGACTAGTGGTCTAAAAAATAGACTATTATGGCAGTTCATCAGGAACTGTCCCCAAAAAATTCTACTTGTACAACTAATAGGCAGATGGTCAAATTCTTAGCCGAAATAGGATGGCACTCTAGGGGAGGGAGTTACTCTGATGAGGTACAGAGGGCACTGGGAAAACGCATTGACCTATGGGATTGGCTGAAGAATTATGACCAATTTAATGGGTTAAAAAGCTATCAGTTTGTGCAGTATAGTCTGTATAATTTTAAGAAGCCCCAGAGTTACCTGAATGTGTCCATCTATAAGGCTCAGATGCGTCATCCTACTACTTAGATTGGAGCAGCTTCCAACAATGATGGTCACGGGGAGAAAAGTTAAGATTGCTGTGGAATTGCGATCATGCTGATTGTGTAAAGAGCAAGAACTGTTGGAAACAGCCAAACATCTCCTGACTGAATGCGACGAAATGGCTAGTACAATCAACCACTTCTTTGGCATGTATGTGCATAATTATGACTACTTTAGCGAGATATAATTTTGGCTTCACTGTAACAACTCCAACAGTATGCGTTTGTTGACTGCCCTATTCAATATCTGGTAGAATATTGAAGTTACCCTGGGAATAACAATATAAGAAATTGGCAAAGGAAATAAGCTTTTATGATTCAATCGAAAGCAGTGTATTTAATACATCTGTTTAGTGAAGTCTAGTATACAACTTAAAAGTTGCTGTCAATAAACTTGTTTTTTCTTTCTAGGGATTAAGACTTTTATATATGTCACAACGATGATGCAGGGACATTAGTGATGTACTTTTTTACTTCAATATTTAATAGCTCTGACTGAGAGAGAAAGAAAATGTTTAAGGGAGGTTATGTTTTTATATTGTATGCTTAGATTATATGTATGATGTTTTATGCAATCTAAAAGTTTGTGTAAAGTTTATAATGTAAACTAAATCACAATAAATATTATTGTTAAAAAAGAAATAGGGTGCTGGAGGGTTACTCAGTATCCCCCATGTCTAGTTACTCATGTAACAGTCAGATGTTACCCTTTCCCCTCAGAATGACTGGTGGTAGTGATTTTACAATGAACTACCATGATTTAACCCGACCACGAACTGTTCGCAGCTTTGATAACGTTAAATCGCAGGAGCCATGTTTTTCGAAATGGCGCCTGAGCCTCATTTGTTAAAACGGTTGCTGGTCTTCTTTTTGTTGCCATGTCTTTGTGGAAAGGTCCTTCTCGAGTCTTTCTCTGCCGGCCAAAGCAGGTTTGGTCTTTGTTTATTCGACTTTGGCAGGCTTCAGGAGTGAAACCTGCCTCTGGCGCCCGAGTGTCTGGGGTGGGCAGGAAGAGAGGAAGATGCCTGAAACTCCCTGTGCTTAGTCTCATAGGAGACCCAAATGCACTCTGTGGTGATTGGCTGACTGTCAGGCAAGGACAGCCAGCCCGCTGGGTGGGTGATAGCTAGGCTGGAATGAATGGTAGAGAACTGAATAAAAGATGAGTCGGCCACTGGACGAAGGAACTGAAGAACTTGAAGAGGGCGGCTGCTGCAACTCCTGGACCATTGTTTTGCCTGGTCAAGCCCTGCTGCAGTTCCGAATCTCCAAGTTTGCATCGATGGAGAAGCCCTGCAAAGGACGACTTCTCCCTTTTGAGTTGGTAGGACCAATCAACTCCTAAGTAAGCCACCTGGACACCCATCCCGGAGCTAGTTGAATTTCCTCAGAGTTGCTGCAGGAAACCATAGAGCCAGGGAGAGGGACACCAGATTGTGTGCATTTCTTGTAAGTGGGCCTATAGCTTTTGGAAAATCCTGATCCCATGAAGCAGGACTGACCAAGCCTGACCCCCCTCAGTTGAGTGTGGGACCTCAGATGCGAAGAAAGTCCACCTTGACAGCCAGGAACCACGCTTATTGCTATTTGCTGTACCACAAAGAACTGAAACGCGAAACAGCAACTGAAAGTAAAGTTTGCCAGTGCTAGCCTCGACTGTGTCAGTACAGTGCAGGAGTCCCCCGACGCCCTCCCTCTTGTCCCCACGACTGAGGCCCAGGAACAGTGAAATTCTGCAGAGCTGTACTGGAACAGAAGTCTTTAGCTCCATCTTTTTCTTCTTTAATAAAGTACTGTATAACTAGCCTAAGAGAACTTACCTCTTACTGTGTGAAGTGCTTTTAACTTCTGCAACAGACAAGTCTAATCAGCTTGTGGCCCTACATTTGATGCTTCTTTTTCTCAGACTCCTAAGAACTTGTGCAAAGGCTTTTCCATTTAACTACCTGAATTGTTGCATCCTATACAAAGACTTTGGCCTATTGACTTTGGCTTAGCCTGTAGAATTGAATGACTCTTTTCTTACTATCTGAAAGAATTTGCATACTTGTAAATTCTTGTGTTCTAATAACCTTTGCCTGCGTATTCTGTATGCCAACAGTAAGGTATTAATGTCCCTAGCACCCTTGTCGTTGAAGTCACCTGTGGGTGTAGGTTGTATCTGGGGGCCATCCCAAAAGAGCCTTGTCTGATCCAGAAACTCAGAGTATATAGTGTTGAAGTGTATTTGTGTGTTACTAGTATATTGCTCCCTTCTTAAGAAGGCTTTATATCTGACTGATACATTATTAATTATTTATGCAAGAAACCTTGAGGGTAAGAGTTTATTTGAATACCTGTAACTATGAATCTTTGTGTAACTCCACTACTACTCACATTCCCCCTCTTAAGATAAGCCTGGCTGCTTAACACGCTACAAAAACTGTGTAGTCCAAGCTTATACCAAAGGTTGGGTGCCTATAACGGTAGTCATAGTTGTTTGTAGTGTTCCCAAAGGGCACTGCATTCAAACTTTGCCTAACAACGGTTACGGCAGATGCTTCCCTGGAATGATGGTGAGCACATACCGGACGTCTAAACGCCAGAGGTCTATGGCTGCCGGAAGAGAAGACGCTACACATCAACGTCCTGGAACTATGGGAGGTGTTTTGGGCCCTCGGGTCATTTCTGCTATACCTCAAGGGCAAAGTGGTGAGGGTCTTCACCGACAATACCACCACAATGTTTTACATCCGGAAACAGGGGGCGCCAGATCCCCAGTACTCTCCAGAGTTGCAGGATTTGTGGCACTGGGCCGTCGTACAGGGGATGTTCCTCATCCCGTTCCACCTTGCAGGAGTAAAGAATACTGTCGCCGACACTCTCAGCAGGGAGCTGCCCTTTTGCCACGAGTGGGAGCTTCTGCAGGATCAAGTGGACAACATTTCCTCAAATGGGGCAGTCCCCAGATCGATCTGTTTGCAACGGCAACGAACACCAAGTGCCGGAGGTTCGCCAGCAGGTTCACCAAGCCGGGGAGCATGGGGGACGCATTCTCATTCCCTTGAGAAGGCCTGTCTCTGTATGTGTTGCTGCTACTACTCCGAGTCAACATTCAGCTCAGACGGTACTGGTGCAGGATGATCCTCGTCACACCAGCATGGCTGAGGCAGGTCTGGTACCCGTACCTTCTCAGCATGTCGGCGTCCCCTCTAGTCAAGCTGCCATTGGTCGCGCATTTCTCGGCAGGGAAGGAGGCACAATTCTGCACCATGACTCACGATCTCTGAACCGAAGGCTTGGCTCCTGCAGCATTAGTTTGTTGGGTACAAGCTTCCATTGGATTGTGGGAGGTACTCGCCAAGGCGTCGTCTACTTTCAAGTGCTATGGACACAGATATGAAGCGTTTTGTGACTTGGTTTCCAGTCACAGAAGATCAAACCTCTGAGGTTCACAGCCCCTCAAGTACTTCTGTATTTACTGTCATTGGCTAAATCGGACTTGCGCACGCCTCCGTCAAGGTACATTGGGCGGCGATCTCCCGCTACACCAGGCCTCTGTGGTCGCACCGTCTAGTCAAAGAGTTGATCAAGAGACTGTTCTGCTTGTTCCTGCCGGTGAAGGCTCCAGCCCCGGCGTGGGAACTCAACATGGTGCTGACTAGGCTCATTCGAACCTATGCATTCAGCCCCGCTACAGTTTCTGTTCTTGAAGACCGCTTTCTTCGTGGTCATCACCTCTGCAGATGAGTAGGTGAGATCCAGGCCCTCTTGGTCTGCAAGCAGCCTTCCTTGACTTTCACAAGAAGAGGGTGGTGCTGTGGACGCACCCCTCCTTCATGCCCAAGGTTCTGTCTGGCTTTCATCTCAACAAATCCTTGGTGTTGCCTGTGTTTTTTTCCGACGCCTTAGTTGCCGCTGAAAGGACTTTGCACTCGCTGGATGTGGCCCGAGCGCGGAGGTTTTATGTGGCCTGTACGAAGAGTTTATGGAAAACTTCGCAGTTTTTTGTGAACTTTGGTCCTGTCAACCGTGGGAAGGCCCTGTCCAAGGCTTCCATTTCCATGTGGCTCTCCGGCTATATCACTCATTGTCATGGGTTGGAAGCCCGACCACTGCCTGGCCGTCCGAGAGCCCATTCTACACGGCGATCACTGCTACGACGGTATTCCTGTCTGGTCTGACCCTGCTGGACATTTGCAGGGCTGCTACGTGGAGGTCGACGCACAACTTCACGAAATTAAACTGCGTCGACAGGGATTCCAGGTAGGAGTCCAGTCTCGGCCAAGCAGTGCTGGGCAACCTGCTCGCTTGAAGGTGAGCCTGGTGAGGAGGTAAGAGATTGCTTCTTTTGAGCCTTGCCACCTCCCGTGGTTGTGTAATTATGTACTGCTGTGTATTCTTTATTCATGAGCATGTGCATCCATGCCAGACCCCATGCTGGAGAAGGAACAAGTTACTTGTAACTGTTGTTCTCCACTCTTCTCTTTGTCCTACTGCCACTTTACATGCTACCAAATCTGAGGATGGTTGCCAGAGGAGGGGCTTAGGCAGAGGGCAGTCATTGGCTGGGTGCAGTATGACCCAGAGCCCAGTGATTGGTTTATAGGAGAGAGACAGTTTAGAAACAAAACTGAAACTGATTTCTTTTTTTTTTTACCAAGGATTTCCAGCCTGACGGGGGAATATTCATGAGCATGTGAATCCATGCTAGACCCATGCTGGAGAACAGTTACAGGTAAGTTATTTGTTCCATACATCAAATTGTAAATTGGTTATTACTTGCACCGTTCTTACTTCACTTATTTTCTATACTACCGTGTTTTATTTATTTTATTTCTTATTAAGCACCAAATGCCCATAGTCCACAAGAAGACTGGTACAAACAAAACGGAGTCAAGGTACAAAAACTGGAGGGGAGAGTACAGTAAATCAGCCACTTTTTTGGCAGAAAAGGTGTGTTTTAACTGCTTTCTTAAAGCTGGCCGAGGAGTTGATGGCTCTTATTGCGATTGGTAGAGCATTCCACTCTCTGGATGGCCAGATGTGAAAACTGGCGCTTAAAACGAGTTTGCTTAAATTTGTAGTAATCAGCAGAACAGAGAGAGCGAGTGGGGTGGCTGGTGCCAACCTTTGCTTCAGGTAGGCCGGGGGCTGTGGATGACCAGCATTTCTCCAGCATGGGGTCTGGCATGTATTCACATGCTCATGAATATTCCCCGTCGTCAGGCTGGGAATCCTCAGTAAAGAAAGAATCAGAAATTAAACGGAACTGTCTTTCTCCTAACAACCAATTACTGAGTTCTGCGTCATACTGGCCCCTACCAATGACTCTCCTTACCTAAGCCCCTTCTCCAGCAGCCATCTTCAGATTTTTACCGCACGTTCAAGTGTTGGGATTCCTCGTGTTTAGCTCTCAAGCTTTTACTATTTTTTTCTTTTTTTGGAAGAATATTACTCTATTTTTCTATCAATCGAGCCTTGTACTCCATCGATCAACCTTCGATTAATGGCGACCCGTTTTTTGGACTCTACAGCACCCCTCAAGGGCGAATTTAGTCGAGTTTCTTCTTGGAGGCTTCCAGAAGATTCATCACGCCTATGCCGTGTGGACCATGTTGGAGAAGGATTCAACGTCCCTGTTCAAGATTTGCTCTGATTGCGGAATGTCTTTTCGGACAAGCATTCCCAGTGACTTTACTGCCTGTAACCGACGCACGAGTTGGAAGATTGTGCGTTTTACCAGGTGATGGTCCCTCACACGATGAAGGACCGACACAGGTGGCTGAAAGAGTGGCTACAGGCCAAGGCCTCTGCTCTGGGTGGGGTCCCAGCCACATGCCTCTGAGCGGTTCTAAGACCTTTGAGGGTGAGACCTTGTGCGCATGGGCGGGGCAGGGCAGGGGGGGGGGGGGGGGAGTGTCAAACAAAAGGCTAAGCATTGCGAGTCCACTGCCACCGGGAGCGCCGTTGCAACGGGCCCCTCCGAGGCTATGGCGCGTTTGACGTCTCGAGCTTCCGTCACCAGTCATTGCTTAGGATCTTTGGCCAAGAGGAAGTCGGACCATCCGGCCAAACTCAAGGAGAAGCCCACGTTTGACCTGAGGAGGAGCTCATCGGCCTGCAAACAATCCAGGAGGAGGAAAACCTAGGGAACGGGCCCTACAACGAGCGCACCGATGTCGTGGTTACCATCGAGGAAGCGCAGCAAGTCGACGAGGGCCTGGGCTGTCGGCAGGTGCCCCAGCAGCCTATTCCGTCTCCACCTCAGCAGCCACCCCTGCCTCAACTACCTCCTAGAGACCTCTGTGGACATTGGTTGGGGGACCTCCCGTTGCTACGTCCCAGATCTTCCCCGCCGGACTAGATAGCCTTGTTCCACGCAATGATCTCCAGAGCTTCGGAACTCTTCCAGCTCGCTCCAGAGGAGGAGGCCTTCTTATATCAGCGCCGTGAGGCGAAGTGAAAGACCATCTTCTCGGTCCCACTCTTGGATGACATTTGGGACGAAGGACAAAGGTTTCTCTCATGAAGAACCCTTCTACAGCCCCGGTGTTGGGCAAAGTTTTTGTATGCAGTTCCTGTGGGGACCGCTACACACAGCTAGGACTACAGGTGTAAGCAAAACCTTCATTTGGTATAAGTCTGTACTACAGTTTTGTGGTAGCGTTGCTGAGCAGCCAGGCTTACCTCAAGAGGGAATATGAGCTGTAATGTTACACAGAGGTCTACAATCCCAAGTATTCAGATAGACATTTATACTTAAGGTTTCTTGGTAAAACACTTATTAATTTATTACAGTAATTTATAAAGCATTCACTAAAAGGAGGCAATCAATATCGCACAAAGATATACTTCAGTACTTCACACTATCAGGTTCTGAGGCATTTAAACTACTTTGAAGGAGGAGCAAAATGGCATTCGGAGCATTTGAAGTAGGAGCAAAAAGGCATAAGTTAATATAACGAATATACAGTTATATTACAGTTACTCTAAAACAGTGCAAATAGTTGGAGTTCACCAGAGGAGTTGATTCAATGCAATAGGTTAGGCCAAAGTCAATGGGCTAAAGTCTTGTATAGGATAAATCAGTTCTGGAAGTTAAATGGAAAAGTCTTTGCCAAAGTTCTCAGAAGTTGTTCATAAAAGAAAGATTCATATGTTGGGTCACAAGCTGACTAGGCCTGCAAGTTGCCAAAGTTTCAAGCACTTTGGCAGTGAGAGGTTTTCACAGTACCTTACAATGAAGAAAAAGATGCAGCTGAAGATGTCTGTTCCTGGCAGTTCCTGCAGATCTCGCTGTTCCTGAGCCTCAGTTGTGGGGACAAGAGGGGTGACGTTGGGGGACTCCTGCACTGGGACTGGCCAAAAAGCTGGCAAAGGCAAGTCTTCAATTCCGGTAGCTGTAGTCAAGCACACAAGCTGGTGTCCTTCTCACTGGTTCTTTGCTTTCCTGCAGCACTCTGAGGAAAATGCAACCAGCTCCAAGAATGGTGTCTTACGAGTTGATTGGTCCCACCAACTCAAAGGGAGAAGTCGTCCTTGAAGGGCTTCTCTGTCGAGATGAACGTGGCGATTCAGACCTGCAGCAGGGCTTCACCAGGCAAACAAACGGTCCAGGAGTTGCAGCAGCCCTCCTCTTCAGCTCGTCTTCGGTTCTTTTGTTCCATTGGTAAACTCTGCCTTCCAAGCCTAGAGACTTGCCTTTTATCCTGTTCTCTCCCATTCATTCCAGCCTAGCTGCCACTCACCAGCAGGGTGGCTGTCCTTGCCGGACAGTCAGCCAGCCAAATCACGCCAGAGTGCATTTGGGTCTCCTAGGAGACTAAGCACAGGGAGTTTCCTGCACCTCCCACACTTCCTGCCCACCCCAGACACTCGGGCGCCAGAGGCGGTTTTCAGTCCTGAAGCCCGCCAAAGTCAAAGGGACCAAACCTGGTTTGGTGTGCAGAGACGAACTGTAGAAGGACCTTTCCAGAAAGAAACGGCGAAAAGGGACCGGAACCTGTTTTTACAGAGGGGGCTCAGACGCCAGCTTGAAAAACATGGCTCGTGCGATTTAACGTTACCATAGTTTGCTGTCGGGGAAAAATCTTGTTGGTTGTAAAACCAGTGCCACCAGCCATTTCTAGAGGAATGGGTACCATTTGGTCTCGCCCACGGACACACCCTGGAATTTCAACAGAAGTGTCCCGAATACCACCGGTGGCCCAGCAGGAAAACCACGTCCCTCAGCTGCTAATGGAGGTACGGGCCATGTTAAGGAAAGGCGCGATAGAGCTCTTCCCAAAGAGGCTCCGGAGTGTACTCAAGGTACTTCCTCATGAAAAAGACCGGAGGCTGGAGGCCCATCCTCGACCAAAAAAATGCATGAATTCCCAAAAATTCTGGATGGTCCCTCTTCAGCACGTACTCTGACAGCTGAAGAGGGGGAGTTGCTGTCGTCGCTGGACTTGGAGGATGCGTACTTCCATATCCCCAGTCACAAGGGGCACCGCAAGTTTCTGCGCTTCGTGGTTCAAGGGAAGCACTACCAATAGGCACTTCCCTTCGTATTTAATTCGGCGCCAAGGTTTTTCAGCAAGTGCCTGGTGCCGGCACTGCTGCGATTGCAGGGGATCCACGTCTACCCTGACTTGGACAACTGGCTCATCTGGGCCAGTTTGAAAGACGGCACCGTCGAACACACAACGAGGACCGTTCGCCTACTGACGGAACTGAGATTCTCGGTGAAATATGTAAAGTCATGCTAAACTCCATTGCAGGACGCTCTGTCTCTGTGATCCCGGCTCAACCGTGTCGTGCCTGGCGTCTGTCTGAGGAGAGGATGTAGTCGTGCATCTACCTCATCCTACTATGTAGGCTACGGATTCGTCCGCTACAGGAGTTCCTTGACGACCATTGGATACAAGTGTCGGGAAGCTTCCAGGACAAGATCACGCTTGACGAGAGCCTTCGTCTAGCGATAAGGTGGTGGGGAGTTCACGCTCATCTGTCTGGGTGGCCAATTTCCAGACCCCACTGCACCAGGAGACGGTCACGACGGACGTCCCCCTGGAAGGATGGGTGCTCGCACCAGTTTGCACGTAAGGGGCCTGTGGCTACTGGAGGAGAAAAGGTTGTACACCATGTTGGAGCTGCGGGCAGTGTTTTGGGCCTTCAAGTCTTTCCTTCCGTCCCTCAAGGGCAAGATGGTGCGGGTCTTAATGGACAATACCACCACAATGTTTTATATCTGGAAGACTGGGGGCACCAGATCCCCGGCGCTCTTCAAAGAAGCGCAGGACCTATGGCACTTGGCCGTCGCCCACGGGATGTTTATCCTGTTTAATCTGACAGGAGTGAAGAACACCATTGCTGACTCTCTCAGCAGGTAGCTGTGCTCTTGCCACGAGTGGGAGCTTCGGCAGGACCAAGTGATTCACTGGTTACGCAGATGGGGCAATTCTCAGATCAATCTATTTGTGACAGCGACGAACACCAAGTGCCGGAGGTTCTCCAGCAGGTTTCCCCAGCCGGGGAGCATGGTGGACGCATTCTCATTCTCTTGGGACAGCCTGTTTCGAATGGATTGTGTCCTGCAACGTAGTCCACATCTTTGACATGTAATGTCCACTGCTGTGCACTTCGGAAAGTTTTTCGGCAGAGGGCGTCCTGCGTCGATGGCGTTGGGTCAATGTCCCTCGAAGGCCTCAGTCAAGGACAACGTCGCATAATGTTATAAATAGGACACACGGTGCCCATAGCCTCAGTTTTTCCACGAACGTGTTAACTACGTGAGACTCGGTGCGCCTTGTGTAGTCATCTTTACGATGCCTTCCTCTTCGACCCCTCCGACTCCGCGGTCTGGCTTTAAGACTTGCCGGGACGGCAAGTCGAAGATGTCGATCACTGACCACTGATCCTCATCGCACCAAGGTGGTCGAGGCAGATCTGGTACCCCTTCTCGATATGGCGGCGTCCCCTCCAGTTAAGCTTCCGGTGGTTGCAGATCTTCTCGCCAGGGAAGAAGGCGCATTTCTGCACCATGACCCATGATCGCTGAACCTGAAGGCCTGGCTCCTGCAGCATTCCGGGGTTTCGATCTCGCAGCGGACTGCTAGGAGGTACTTGCCAAGGCCAGAGCATCGTCTACTCTTCAATGCTACTGACATAAATGCAAGAGGTTCGCTGTTTGGTGCACAGAAGCTCAACCCTCTGAATCACGGCTCCACAAGTGCTACCGTATTTGCTGTTGTTGGCTAAAGCGGGACTGGCATATACCTCCATCAAAGTTCATCTGGCGGCTATCTCACGCTACACCAGATCTCCGGGACGGTTATTGTTATGGTCACACCGTCCGGTTAAGGAGTTCGTCAAAGGACTGTTTCATTCCTGCCGGTGAAGGCTCTAGCCCTGGTGTGGGAACTCAATGTGGTACTGACTAGGCTCATGGGGCCTCCATTTGAACCTATGCAGACAGTTCCATTGAAGTTCTTGTCGTGGAAGACAGCGTTCTTCGTGGCCATCACCTCTGCACGACAAGTGTGAGATTCATCCCCATTAGGAGCAAGCTTGCAACGGAGGAAAGAGCAAGGATAAACACCTTCACAGAGGAGTCCAAATGCTCTAAACTTCGAGCGCTAGCCGCGATATACAAAACAGCTTGAACACAAGCAACACGGAAACTATAGTGACTCCCCTTACCTTAGCACCTTATGCGCACAGCCTCGCGATAAGCGGATGCACTCCACGTCAAGGACTCGACTCCTAATCATCCACTAACATCGGATAAAGGACCAAGCGGAAGGAAATATTCTTCCCTTAAGAAAATCGTCCAACAACTGTGGACCCTTTTCCCCATCCATCAAGGGAGCATCTACACTAGAAAATTCAGCTACTTCACTTATAATGAATGAATCTTCATGTTAAGAAGATCCCAGACCAATTGCTTATCAACTCTAATACTGAATATGATCACTCCTGAAGAAAGTCCCACCAATTGTTAAGAGGACTGAAACATTTTGAGTTTACAATTTAGGAACAACACTAGATTGTGTAAAGGATTTAGAGATCCATAAAGATCGGAACCTAACTCAAAAGGATTCATAGCAGAGGTTTGAATATAGATTGATGTATTAGCACATAGTTCTATTTTCTTAGAATTTTGAATAAATATTATCATTGTCACATTTGTGTAAATTTTAGTGTCTGAAAATGTATTTTATGTGCAGTCTCTCTTAATTTAAAGAGGACTTTTTACCTTGATAGCTTTAATAAAATTTATATTTTCGTTTAAATTAATACAGTTCTTTAAGGGAGCAGCTGTTGACATAGTTTCATTCTCCTACCTTCCTTTATATTTGATAGTGTCCTTTCCTTAAAATCACCTTATTTGACTTTTCACGACACAAGGGTGGTGCTTCAGACGCTCCCCTCCTTCATGCCCAAGGTGCAGTCGGACCTTTATCTAAACAAGCCCTTGGTGTTGCCTGTATTTTTTCCGAAGCCTTTGTCCCCAACTCAAAGGACTTGTACTCGCTGGATGTGGCTAGAGCGCTTAAGTTCTACGTGGACCGACGAAGAGTTTCCGAAAGACGTCGCAACTTTTTGTGAACTTTGGTGCGGTGAACCATGGGAAGGTACTTTCCAAGGCTTCCATTTCCAGGTGGCTCTCCGGCTGCATCACCCATTGTCACCAGTTGGCAAACCAACCATTGCCTGGCCATCCGAGAGCCCATTCGACCAGAGCGATCGCTGCAACTATGGTGTTCCTGTCTGGTGTGCCCCTGCTGGACATCTGCAGGGCTGCTACGTGGAGGTCGACGCACACCTTTGAGATTCTACTGCCTCGACAGGGATTCCAGGGAGGAGTCCAGAGTCGGCCAAGCAGTGCTGCGCAACCTGTCCGCTTGAAGGTGAGCCTGGTGTGGAGGTAAGAGATGCTTAGGTTGAGCCTTGCCAACTCCTGTGGTTCTGCATGTGTGTACTGCTATGTATTCTTTATTCATGAGCATGTGAATCCATGACAGACCCCATACTGGAGAAGGACTAAGACAGTTACTTGTAACTGTTCTCCAGCATGGGTCTGGCATGGATTCAAATGCAAACCCTCCCGCCTACCCCTCTACGACTCTTCTCTTGGTCCTACTGCCACTTTACCTGCTTCCAAATCTGAAGATGGCTGCCGAAGGAGGGGCTTAGGGAGAGGGCAGTCATTGGCTGGGGGCAGTATGACCCAGAGCTCAGTGGTTGGGTGTTAGGAGAAAGCCAGTTCAGAAAGGAAACTGATTTCTTCTTTACCAAGGATTTCCAGCCTGACTGGGAATATTCATTAGCCTGTGAATCCATGCCACACCCATGCTGGAGAACAAGTTATAGGTAAGTAACTTGTTCCTTATGGGCCAACAAGAGGATTTTTTGTGAAATCCTATGCACCACGGGTGTTGGGGGAGTTTTCCTAAAGTCCTACTGGCAGTAAGACTTTAGTAAGCTATCCAAGTGGTTTGTAGATCCCCCAACTCTTAGTATCAGTCTTTCCTAGTGCGGGACCTTGGTAGTGTGGGAGAGCAGTCTGGCTTCTCTTAAGATGAAGATGTGAGCTGTAGGCAAGTACTCTGAATCTTAGTTAGACAGGCACAGCAGCGAAGCACTTATACATACATCTTTTATATACATATGTGTATTATATTTACACCAGAATCATGTTAAATACTTCAGATGTTTACGGTAGCACACTTAGGAATACTAGATAATACACTTCAAAGGCACTTTCACTGTAGTGTTTGTTCAAGGTTACAATCGTAGCAACGTTAGAATGGGAAAAGACAAGGTTATCGTATTATCAGTAATTGCGCACTCATGCGGTTTTCAATAGGTCATAAGGTAATGCATTTACTCTGCAAACACATATAGAAACTTCACTTAAAGGGTGGAAAATAAGGGGTTAGTGCAACATGAAATTAGTTCAAGGGTCTAGAGATGGTTTCTTCGCCTGGCAAGTCTTTAAAGTCAGCTCAGAGAGGGCTTTTGAAGTTCCTGCAGACTTCTTCCAGTGCCTAAAGTTATTGAAGCAGCACGTTAGCAACTACCAAATGAGACCTAAAAAACGGACTTGAAGGGGTCACAAGCAGAAGCTTGGATCAGAAGTAAGATGGGGTTGCCCTGGACACTTCTATGTGCACTCCAGTGCGCTGGTGCGACTCCTTGGAATCAGCTAAGCAATACCTTTTCTTTATCACCACAATACCTTGAGTTTGAAGAAGGGATTTGTGCTGGCTTCTCTGCGATGTGGCAGCTCTGGACTGACCTCAGGATTCCTTGGTGTGGGGAAAAAGGCAGGACAATGGATGGTGTCTCTCAGCAGCAGTCACGAGGGAGGACCTGTTGCACGACTTTCAGCAGCACCAACAAAGGACACGGATCGCCCGGGCCAATCTTCCTGACTTCCTGCAGTCCTACACTCTGGTGAGGGGGTCTGGGCGAGTTGGATCGGATCTCTGGAGTCTCCTCACGGGTTCAGAACCGATTTGGACGGATTCAGCTTTTTCACGATGATGCACTCTAAATGGGCTGCTGGTCTCTTGGTATTGGGGTTCCTCAGCGCTGGAAGATCCTAGGACCGCAGGAGATGGCTTGTTTCACAGTTCGTGGCTGGACTGCTTGTTCCCACCAGCCAAAGGGAAGGAGTTGTCCTCTACGGAGCTCCTCTGTCGCTTAGAAAAAGGGGCAGGACAGCAGTGGTTGCTTCACGGTATTGCAAAGGGTCTGCAGGAGTCTCTGGTCATCTTCGGTTGCTTTTGTTTCCTGTGGTCAACTTGCTTTACACTCCAGAAGCCTCACCTTTCCTTGGGGAGAATTCTCAGAAATGTGCTAATTCCCTTCTACCTTAGAGAAACCTAGCTCTTTTGCTGGATTTTAGGACTTATAATTTTTATCCTGAAGAGAGCGAGACCTTTTCCCCCAACTCTGATGCATTTTCATTTGATTTGAACACGGTTTCTTTTTTTTGGAGTCTGACAAACTCTATAGGCATCCCCTTTTTACATTGTGACACACAGCACCCTCAGTGCAGTGCCAGAGAATTCCTTTGGATTTCTGCTAAGGTTTAAATACCTTCTCTTGGATAACTACTGTTTCCAAGAGTAGTGAAGTGAAATTGACTTTACTTACATGTTTCTCTTTATAAACCCAGCAAACACTATCTTACAATAGGGTGCAGGAGGAGTTACTTAGTATCCTCTTTGTCTAACTTCTCGTGTAACATTTTTGTTACCCTTTCTACATTTAATGGCTGTTGGCAGTGGTTTACTTTTTCCTACCATTGTCTGTGTTTACTGTAGGCTGCGTTCGCTGTTGCAGTATAGCACTCGTGGGTTCCCATTTCATCAAAATGGCCCGGTCTTCTTTTTTCGCCATTTCTTGTTGGAAAGGTCCTTCTTGAGATTTACTCTTTGCACCAAACCAGGTTTGGTCCCTTTGTTCGTTTTGTCTTTGGCGGGCTTCACTGGTGAAGCCCGCCTCTGGCTCCAGTGTCTGGCAGGGCAGGAAGGGAGGGAGGTGCCCGAAACTCCCTGTGCTTAGTCTCCTTGCTTACAGGAATAAACCCAAAGGTGATTGGCCTGCTGGCTGTCTTTGGAGGACAACCACCCTGCTGTGTGAGTGACAGCTAGGCTGCAAATTAATGGTAACGACTTGCATAAAAGGCGAGGTCTTTTGCAAGGAAGGCAGAGTCGACCACTAGACGAAGGAACCAAAGATAGAAACTGGAATTGGAGCTTGCTGCACGTCCTGGACTGTTGATTTGCCGGAGAAGCCCTGCTGCAGTGCAGAAGCTCCTATTTTGACATTGACGAGATAAGCCCAGAAAGGACGACTTCTCCCCTTGGGTTGGTGTGGGTCCAATCGACCCAAGACAATCTCGACTGAAACCCCTCTCTCTGCTGGCTGTTCTTCCATTGCTTCTGCAGGAACAGAGTGCCAGTGGACAGGAACACCGGAATCGAGTGCATCATTTTAAGTCAGACCCAAGATCCAGAAAGATCCTCAGGACCTCTTGAATCAGGCCAACCCAAGCCTGTGACACTTCAACAGAGTGCCGTACCCCAGAAGCAAGGGTAGCCCCTAAGGTGTCCAAGAACTGCAGTGGTGCTATTGACCGGTAGCTGAAACCGCAAAGTGCTGCTGATTTGGAAAGAGCCCATTGTTGCCGCTGACCTTCAAACCGCAGTGCAGGAGTCCCCATATGTCCTCCCTCTTGTCCCCACGAATGAGGCCCAGGAACCCAGGGTCTGTAGGACTGCAACCGGAAAAGAAGCCTGCTGGACCCTCTTCTTCCAACCTAAGGTACTGTCTTCACTGAAGGGGTACTTACCTTTTCGGTCTGTAGCTTGTCTGTCTCACTGGAGACTTGCAGTAGCTGCTTTTTCTTCAGAGTTTCTCGCAGCTTTGCTTTCATAAGCCATACAACTTGTGGCCCAACAGTTATTCATTTCTACAAACTCTCTAACATTGTGCAATACTTTTGTGCTGTCTACAAGAAGTGCCTCAGCTCCCCTAGACTTTGTTCAATTGTCATTGGCTGTCCTGGATCCCTGCAGACTCTTCTGGCCCATTGTCTGCCTTTAACTGTCCCTCATAGGTGGTACTTAAGTTACTTGTATTGCTGGGAAAGGGTTAACCTATACTTCATTGCGGGATTGTAAATTACTTACCTGTTCAGAGAACCTGTTGACCTTTGTTTCCTTCCCTAACCCTTTCCTTTTCCACAACCTCATTATTGCATTTAAGTGTCAAAAGTGATATATCCTTGTCCACGGTGTCCTAGCAGTTGAAGTCACCTCAAGGTGTCGGAAGTGTCATCCCAAAAGAGTATACATTTACTTAAATACAATATGAGAAAGTGTACTTGAAGTGTATTGTATTGTTGCACATTGCCCTTTCTAAAGAAAGCTTATTTTAAAACTGACTGATAAAACATTATTTTACTGGAAAACCGTGAGTAGAAGTGTTATTTGAATACTTTATGAATCTCTGTTGCATCTCTACAGCCAATTACCCCTCTTGAGAAGTCTGGCTGCTCAGTCACTCTACTAACTTGTGTATGATATTTTATTTGTATCACGCTCGTACACAAGTGTACACTAGTACAGACCTATACCGATAGTTGGGTTAGCTAATACCAAGAGGACAAGACTAGTGTAGTCTCCCACAGGTGGGTTTCAGGACTGAAGCCCGCCAAAGGCAAAACGAACAAAGGGCTCAACTTGGTCTCGACACAGAGTAAAACCCAAGAAATACCTCAAACAGAAAATGGTAAAAAAAGACCAGGGCCATTTTGAAAATAAAATGCTCACACATGGGTGCTATACTGCAGCTGAGGATTCAATCTTGAGGTAGCAAAGCACAATGGCACTACATTGAACCCTTGCCACCAGCTATGTAAAGTAGTGAGTGTAACATGAAAAATGTCACATGAGAGAGTAGGATAAGGGGCTCCTAAGTAACCCCTCCTCCCCCCAGCACTCCACATAAAATGCAGTGTGCTGGACCTACAAAGAGAAAAGGTAAGTAAAGTCAATTTCACTTTACTATTCTTGGGAACTGTAGTTCACGCAAGAACAGCTATTTAAACCTTCCAGGATTGCGCCCACCTCGTACTCGTGGGAATCCTGAACCTTTACAGGTGGGAGAAGAGACGGAAGTCTGGTAGACAGATGGCAGGGTTTCACCAGGCACACACAGATCACTGGATGCTCTTTCCATGGAGACAGAAGGTCTGAGTGGATGGCAACAGGATTGATATCTAACACCTTGTAGGGTTCTTAGGAACAGAGGAAGCGGGGCTCTGTGACAAGGCAAGCGCCAGTTACCAGTTGACAACCAAACCCCCATGCCAGCGTTGTACACAGGTGCTGGTGATCGGTGTGCATCAGCACAGATCTTCCGTTCCTGGACCTCCAACAGGTGTTGCCTCACGTTCTTGTGGGTTTCCGATAGGTCCCTGACACAAGTGAAAGCAGCAGTATTTTTCAATGGAAGAAAAGGGCGAAGAGGTAAAGAACGTGGGTGTTGACCATAGAGGGCAAAAAAACGGGGACATTCGGGTCGCTGTGTGTAATGAATTATTGTATGCGAACTCGCCAGAGCCAAAACCGAGAACCAGGTATCTTGACGTTGGATGGTAAGACCACGCAGATATTGCTCCGTTGTAGCGTTCAAGTGCTCAGTTTGTCCATCCGTCTGGGATGGTAGACACTGGAGTACCTACCGTTGATACCCAGTGCCGCCGTCGATGCTCTCCTGAAGCGGGAGGTAAATTGCGGTCCACGACCCGTGACAATTATAGAAGGCAGGACAAAAGACTTGAACACTTTCCTTAAGAACAGATCTGCCAACACAGGAGCGGAGGTGATACTCCGACAAGGAACAGGGCCATTTTGGTGAAGTAGTCTGATGACCCATATTGTATCGTAGCCACCCACCAGGGGCAGCTCCACAACGTCATCCACGGAGACAATCGACCATGGATGATCCGGTACAGGCATAGGTTGTAATAGACCTACAGACTTGCCATGAGGATTCTTACACTGTGCACAAACAGCACAGGTAGTGTCATGATGCCTACCCCCGGAGCACCAGGCCAGGCCCAGAACCCCCGGGAGCAGGCATCATGCCCCCGGGTAAAAGCCCAGCGGCCCCCTATAGGGGCTCTTTGGACTCTGTCCTGGCGCCAGGCTCATGTTGGACATCAGTCCTGGCGCCATAGGCGCCAGGCTCATAAAGGAAGGTGTTTTGTGCACTTACCTGATGCAGACCATGCTGCAAGATTCAGGCCTCCCTGAGACCTGAAAGGGACTATTTTTTCATTGGGTCTATTTTGCCACTCGGGGTGGCCAGGGAAGGATACTTACCTGGAGCTACTTTGGGGGCTATTTAAGCCACGCCCAGACAGTAGCTCACGCTTCGCGTTGTTCTGCATCCAAGCAGCTGAACGCTCACCGTGTCTGCTCCTGCATCTGGTCTCCAGCCACGCCCGCCTGGATCCTGGAACACCTGTAAGGAAAGAAGAGAAGAGAAAGGTGAAAACCAAGAATTTTATCCAACTTCTTACCTGCATCCGGAACCTTCACGCCAGCGTTCCTGAGAAAAGACTTTCATTTAAAAGCACTGCGTTGCTCGCTGCAGCGCCGCGCTTCACTCACCTGTCCTCGGGAGTTCTTCTGGCTCCACAGCGACTGTCTGCACCGGTCGCCACATCTCTGCGCCTAGGGGAGAGAAGAAGAGACAAAAGGTGAGCAGAAGGAACATATGAGGAAAGCCTAATTTTCCGCCATAACACTTACCGGCCTTCTGTTGGTGGACCATTCCTCCTTTTGGGTCGGCGCCGCTTTGTTGGCAGGTACCGCACCCCGGCCCCTATGGGGAAAGGACAAAATATATTCCTCCAGTAATGTCAAGACATTAAGAGGGATCGCCCCCATCGCTAACTCACCTGAGTTTACCATCGGCAATTCAATCCCTCAACGCATCGCCTTAATTCTGCACCTGAAATAAAGGACAGATCTCAGGTTAGGAAGGCAACAGAAAAGGAGGCTCTACACTTGAACTTTTGTAATCTTCATACTTAAGGCGTTCTGCTCGGAAAAGTCAAGTGGATTTTGCCAGCGCCATTCTGAAAACCAGTGAAGTAACTAGACAAACACGCGCCCCTGCACCAGAAGCAGGATGGAGAGTTCATCCATTCAAACCATAAGGTGAGCTTCAACTGGGGATTGCGGAGGAAGTTAGAGAAGAACGAAGGGGGGCAGGGGGGAGCAAGCACACTATTCTGCAGACTGTTAATCCCCTTTCTCATCTGCAGAAGGATATATCTACGGGCCAGACAAGCAAGATTTGAGGGTCCTGTTCAGTCGGTGTTCCGAGTTCTGCGAATCACGCTCGAAGAGGCCACAGCAACCCATACTAGACCAGCGCCTCCGTGGGAGTCACATGAGCGTTAAAGAACACAAAGCCTTCCTACAAATTCCCACCCAGGCGCTATGGAAACTTCTGAGACTGATCAGTTGGCCCAACTACTGGGGGAATTACGGGCCGAAGTACACGCTGCTCGTCAAGAGACTAATGCTCTCAGGAGGGAAGTGATTGTATCAAAGGAAAGAACTGATGACCTGGCTAGACAGTTTTTGCAAGGTCAAGCTGGACACACTCCTCTACCCGGTTCCGGGGGGAACCCCGCTCCTGTAATTCCCAGTAACCCTGTGCAGATTAATCTACCTGGAAACATGCCGCTGGCCCCACCCGAACGCTTTGCTGGGGACCCCAAACGATTTGCCGTATTCATGAATCAGTGTCGTTTGCACTTCCTATGCAGACCTGGGGCCTTCCCTAATGACCAGACCAAGGTAGCCTTTGTATTGTCGTATCTCAGCGGCTGTGCTGCCGATTGGTCAGTTCCACTGGTTACTCAAGATGACCCGATTCTCCGTTATTTTCAAGGATTTCAAGCAAGCATGGAAAGGTTATTTGCTCGACACTCTCAGGGGCAGGCTCTGGATGACGAACTCCTATCCCTGCGACAGGGCAATCGGGACCTCCTATCCTACATTGCAACCTTTAATAGACTAATTGTGGAAACTGGGTGGCCAGAGGATAAAAGAATCGCGTTATTTTATCGAGGTCTACGCAGAGAACTTAAAGATGTCCTGGCCCAAGTTGTAAATCCGCCCCAAGAATGCACAGAATATATAGACTTAGTGGTCCAATTGGATCACAGACTTCAAAACAGAAAATCAGATCGGTCCAAGTTTGAGACCTGGGTGTTGGTCAAGACCCACGCTAACCCCAAGGGTGCTGATGTCTCTGAACCTATGCAAATCGGAGGGGTTAAAGGACCTTTAACTCAAAAAGAACGTGAAAGAAGACGGCAGATGCAATTATGTCTTTATTGTGGGTCCTCTGGACACTTTCTACGAGATTGCCCGGCAAAACCGCCCAAGAAGGTGGTAGGAGCCGCTGATAAAAACCATGAAAACTGTTTCGGGAAACGACCACGCCCGACAAGCGTAGGGGTCCGCTTGCCGAGCTTGAAAACTAACTCTCAGACCTCGCATTTCATTGTGCCAATGTTCCTCGTAGATCCGGAACAGCCTAAGCGGTTGCATGCAATAAAGGCATACATCGATAGTGGGGCTATAGGAAATTATGTGGATCGTGAATTGGTCTCTAGGATTAACCTCCCTCTGCGTCCTAAAACCAGCAAAGATGTCATCACCACAGTCGATGGAACCGAAATTGCCTCTGGACCGGTAACACATTCCACTGCTGAGGTGACACTTATAGGTCCGGACGGCCATCGGGAGGCAGTTGTGTTTGATGTAATCAAGGCTCCACAGTTTCAGGTTATTCTCGGAATCCCTTGGTTAGAGACACATAATCCTAGAATTGATTGGCGAGCGAAGAGAATAACCTTCCTGAATTGTGCACAAACCTGCTACCCAGAAAACCTGAAGATTAGTCTAGCGTCTGTAACCTCTGTCTCCATGCAACTACCTCCGGAATACCAAGACTTTCAGGATGTCTTCCAAAAGGAACAGGCCAACACGTTACCTCCTCACAGATCGTACGATTGCCAAATCGATCTGGTGCCCGGTGCACAACCCCCTTGTAGCAGGATTTATGCCCTTACTGAACCTGAGAATCTGCATTTGAGACAATATTTAGATCAATACCTAGCCAATGGTTTCATTCGCTTGTCAAAGTCTCTGGCATCCTTGGCTTTGTTCTTCGTGCCCAAAAAAGAAGGCGACCTTAGAACTTGTATCGACTACCGCGCATTGACCCAGATAACTGTTAAAAACCGTTACCTTCTGCCTCTGATACCTGAACTCCTTGACCAGGTGAAGGACGCTTGCGTATACACCAAGTTAGATCTCCGGGGGGGCTTATCTGGTGCGAGTAAAAGAAGGCGACGAATGGAAAACTGCCTTCCGTACAAAATATGGATTATTCGAATACCAGGTGATGCCTTTCGGGTTGTGCAACGCGCCTGCTGCCTTCCAATTCTTCATGAACGATGTCCTTCGGGAACTCTTCGATGTTTGTGTTGTCGTGTATATCGATGACATTCTTGTGTACTCCTCTTCGGAATCTGATCACAGAAAGCATGTCAGGGCCGTCTTTGAGAAATTGCACCAGCACAAACTGTTTGCAAAGCTGGAAAAGTGCGTTTTCCATACCACCGAGGTTGAGTTTCTTGGATTCCTCCTGACACCTAAAGGGGTCCGAATGGACTCGAGAAAAGTGGATGCCATACTCAAATGGCCATCACCTAGTTCGGTGAAAAGTGTCCAAAGCATGCTTGGTTTTGCTAATTTTTATCGCAGATTTATCCCGGAATTTTCACGTGTGGTACAACCAATCACTGCACTCTTGCGAAAAAATAAACGCTTCGAATGGACCGAGGAAGCCAAACGGGCCTTCCAGGAATTGAAAGCTAAATTCACATCCGCACCTATTTTGAAGCACCCGCGTCCCGATCTCCCATATATAGTCGAAACCGACGCGTCCAGCTTAGCCATGGGAGCTGTCCTGTCTCAGAGAGACCCTGAAACCAACCAACTGCACCCGTAGCTTTTTGGTCCAGAAAGTTCTCACCTCCTGAGGTAAATTATGCAATCACCGACAAGGAATTATTAGCCATTAAGTCCGCCTTTAAGGCTTGGCAGCATTATCTTCTTGGCGCCAGGCATACCATCACCGTGATCACTGATACTTACAATATTTAAAAACTGCCAAGGCTCAATCGTCACGTCAGCTACGATGGGCTTTGTTCTTTGCTGAGTTCGATTTTGTAATCACTTACCGCCCCGGCTGTAAGAATGGCAAAGCGGACACGCTATCTCGAATAGGAATGGGAGAAATAGACACAAACTCAGAACCTATGCCGATAATTCCCGAACAAAGAATTTTGGGGATAACCTCTTTACAAACCCTTGAAGACATTCAAGCACGGGTAAAACAACTCCTGGACTCTACAGCCTTGCAGGATTGGATCCAAAGGAGGTCTTACTTTTCGGTCAACGATGGCCTACCTTACTTCCAAGGATGCTTATTTCTGCCAGAAAAGGAATTGCAAGAACTGGTTATTTCCTGTCATCATGATACCCTGATGGAAGGACATCCTGGCATTGCCAAAACTGAGGAAAAAATTAAACGACAATTCTGGTGGCCTTCCTGGCGAAAGGATATTAAATCTTTTGTGATGTCCTGTGGAGTTTGCGCCCAAAACAAAGGCCAAAAGAAAAAACCCGCCGGTCTTCTTCAGCCTTTAGACATTCCACCAGCACCTTGGCACACCTTGTCACTAGATTTTATCACGGACCTGCCCCCTTGTAATGGATACAATACTATTCTGGTTGTGGTGGATTTATTTTCCAAGATGGCCCATTTTATTCCGTTGAAAGGATTACCTTCAGCTTCTGTCTTAGCCAAGGAATTCCTCGAAAATATCATCCGTTTGCATGGATTCCCGTCCATACTAGTCTCCGACCGGGGAAGCCAGTTTATTTCTCATTTTTTTTGAGAAAGTGTTGTCAACTGGCACAAATCGACATAAGACTCTCAACCAGCCACCACCCACAGACCGATGGTCAGACGGAGAGAACAAACCAGACCCTTGAACAATACCTACGATGTATGTTGCACCTATCGGAGGGTAATTGGAAGGATATTTTATGGGTGGCCGAATATGCATACAATAACTCTTTACACTCTGCAACTGGACAAAGCCCCTTTTATACCCGTATATGGACATCACCCTCGTACTTCAGACCTGGACTCATCTCTGAGCCTTGAAATGCCCGCAGTGGACCATTTGCATTCCACGATAACTCAAGCCTTCAAGGATGCAACTGCACATTTGCAACAAGCGAAAGGGAAATACAAAAAGAATGCGGATCTCCATCGGAGTGAGGCGCCTCCATACCAAATAGGGGATCAAGTATGGTTGGCTACCAAACACTTATTGCTCAAGGGACCTCAAACTTTTAATCCAAGGTATTTGGGCCCTTACTCGATCAAAGCTATAATTAACCCAGTGGCAGTCAAGCTCGATCTACCAGCTAACATGCGGATTCACCCCGTTTTTCATGTTTCACTTTTGAAACCAGTGCAACCAGGAACCAGATTAATAAAGCCACCAGAACCAATCCAGATAGATGGGGAGCCTGAATTCGAAGTGAAGAACATTTTGGATTCTAAGATCTCAAAATCAAAACTTTTCTATCTAATTGATTGGAAAGGGTACGGGCCTCAGGAAAGGTCTTGGGAACCCAGCGACCACGTACATGCACCTCGGCTGGTAAAAAGGTTCCATCGGAATTTCCCAAACAAACCGAAACCTCCAGAGGGAACGACCTTGGGAGGGGCCTTGTGGGGGGGAGGGGGGGCGGGAGTGCTGTCATGATGCCTACCCCCGGAGCACCAGGCCAGGCCCAGCACCCCCGGGAGCAGGCATCATGCCCCCGGCTAAAAGCCCAGCGGCCCCTTATAGGGGCTCTTTGGACTCTGTCCTGATGCAGAATGAAGGTGATGCGTTGAGGGATTGAATTGCCGATGGTAAAAGTGATGGGGGCGATCCCTCTTAATGTCTTTATATTCCTCCAGTAATGTCTTTTGTCCTTTCCCCATAGGGGCCGGGGTGCGGTACCTGCCAACGAAGCGGCGCCGACCCGAAATGAGGAATGGTCCACCAACAGAAGACCGGTAAGTGTTATGGCGGAAAAGGTACTACCCTTTGATTCGCGGTAGTGGTCAAACGTGGTATCCCGGTTGCCGGGGTGCTTGGCACAGGCAAGGCGGCCACGAGATGTTCCAGAGAGCGAAAAAGGAAGCAGACTGGTTATCCCCACCTGGAAGAAGACTCTCCGGGCTGGAGATCTCTGTCGTTGGGAAAAGTGGTGAGACGGTTCAGCAGGGCTCCACCGGTGGTGTCATCGTAGCAGGACGGCTCAGCTTCTCCCTCGTCGGATTCTTAGGTCCTGTGGCGACTTCTAAAGTTCCAGTCCCCAAAGCCCTGCTTTTATGCAGAAAACCCCCATTCATTCAGTTTAGCTGTCACTCAAACATGCTAAGTGGTGAGCCGGCCGGCTCACCACTTGGGCCAATCAGGACGGAGTGCGACTTGAGTTGCCTAGGCAACTCAGTCCAGGGTGCCTAAATCCCCCTCCACCCCTCCTAAGTACCCCAGACAGAGTGGCACCACTTTGGAGGGCTTCTGTGGAGAAGCCCGCCAAAAAATGGAACAAAGGGCTCAACTTGGGTTGGAGTCACAGAAGCGAACACAAACGCCATTTTAGAACTGAGTTCTGGCAAAAAATACCAACCTGAGAATTAATAAATAAATAAACTGGCGGTATGTTCGAGGCTATATGAATTAAATAATTAAAGTTGGTAGCCTCGAACAATGGTAAATCCCATAGGGATATATTCGCGGTTGAATATAAAAAGTAGTATCCACTGCCACCAGCCAAAACTCGATCAGGGGGGACGGGGATGTGCCCCCTCGACTAACAGACCCCGGGGCAATCGAATTGCCCCGGCCAGTACGTCCACAATATGATGGTTTGTACTGGTTCTGTTCAGAATTTGAGACTAGTAAAGTCAATGGTGACTTTACATGCCCTGGGAGACAGTCAGTCCGAGGGTATGGAGTCTATACTGGGGGGTCACTATGACACCCCTGTGTTACTGCACTGAGGGTGCTGTGTAACACACATCACAAAAACACATGAGGCCCTATGGAGTAAAAGACCCCATAGCCCATAAAACACATCTAGAATCAAAGAGACACACTCAAATCATGCCCAAGAGTGAGGGTAAAAGAGTCTCACTCTTGGCAGGAGAAAAAAAATAAACCCCAAAAAATCCAGCAAAGCTGCTGGGGGACTCAATAGGTTAGGAAATTCAGCCTAAACAGAGAATTCTCCCTAACACTTACCTTTTTTTTGCTAGTGTGATTTACAAGTGTGTTTTTAAATAGATAATTATATACTTTTACACCAAAGCTCTGGTCAGTGTTTGTTTGTAATACTGTGTCTCTGTACCTATTGTGTATACTCTGCATACTGCCTAACCCTTCTTGAGAGAAGTCTGACTGCTCAGCCACAGCTACCAAGTGAATCTGTGTGGTACATACTGCTACCAAGTGGGTTTGCTGCCAAACACCTGTAGTCTTAAATCTTTTGCAGTGGTCCCTAAGGGAACTGCACAGGTTTCTGCCTAACGGGTGCAAACCCTTGGCATCCGGGCAGTGTTGAGACAAAATAGCACCTAGTGCAACGTCAGAAGCGTCAACTTACACAATGTATGGCAAGGCTGGGGTCTGGATGCCGAAGTACAGGCTCTGTGGTAAAGGCGGACTTAAGTGCCTCAAACTTGTTGGGCCTCGTTATTCCACCAGAATACCCGTTTAGAACTGGTCAAAGCAGTAAGTGGGCAAACGATAGCAGAGAAATCCCGAATGAAACACCTGTAGACATTTGCAAATCCAAGGAAAGTTTGCAATGCCTTCTGGTTAGTATTACTTGGCCATTTCATTATGGCAGTTACCTTGGATGGACTCATTTGCACCCCTTGGCTAGTGATGTTGTAGCCAGGGAACTCTACCTCGTTTACATGGAACATACATTTTTATAATTTGGCATACAGGTGGTTCTCCTGTAAACGCTGCAGTACGCTGGACACATGACGGACATGGGTTTCGTATGAAGGGGAATAGATCAGGATGTTGTCCAGGTAGACCACAAGGTAGTGGTCCAGCATGTCATGGAACACCTCATTAATGAAATACTGGAAGGTGGCCGGTGCGTTGCACAAGCTGAAAGGCATAACGCAATGCTCATAAAGACCATACCTGGTCTTTAAGAAGGTCTTCCACTCGTCCCCTTTGCGTATGTGTACAAGATTGTATGCCCCCCGCAGATACAGTTTCGTGAAAATCACTGATGACCCAAGATATCAGGGGAATGGGATGTTGATTTCTGATTGTGACAGCGTTCAGTGCACGGTTGTTTATGCAGGGGCGGATGTCTCCCTCCTTTTTGGGAACCGAGGACGGATGAAACCAATTTTCAATTATTTGTCAATGTGTTCTTTCAGTACTGCGTTTTCCTTTGGTGTCAAGGAATAAACACACCCTGGCGGTTTCTTGGCCCCGGGTACCAATTCAATGGGGCAGTCCTAGGGCCTATGAGGTGGAAGAACCTCTGCCTCGCCGGCATCAAACACGTCTTTGTACTCCGTAGGAAGTAATGTGTTGACGATGGCTCCAATAGTAGAAGCTGTATCCATAAGTGCGTGGCTTGGGCTCACAGACTCCTGGCCAACCTCCAAACAGTTCCCCTCACAGTAATCGGAAAGGAAGCTCACATCCCCGGAGTGCAAATAAACCACTAGTTTGTGCAACTTCAACCATGGTAAGCCAAGAATGACTCTGAACTGTGGCGCAGCGATGAGATGCGTTCCTTATGCCCGCAGTCGGTTGTCATGACATGGCTGTGCATTCGGCCACAAGTCCGGACACAAGCTAGGAGCAGTCAACCGTGTTCACAACCTCGGGGCAGGACTTTGGTACTATGGGTAGTCCCAACTCACGAGCATACGGACTGTCCACATAGTTCCCTGTAGCCCCAGAGTCTAAAACGGCCATAACCTCCTGTGTACCGATGCAGGCAGAGGTAAGAGTAACCGATAAACAATACAGGGTGGACACATTTGTGTTTGTTTATTTATATTGCACACCTTGCCCTGGGGCAGCTGGGCGCATACATTTCAAGCAAATTGTTACAACGGTTGTTGGTTACAGATTGGAATGGAAACACGTGGTTTAAAGAGTTAAACAATTAACACAGAATCACTTTCCACAGGAAAGGGTACATAATAGGCAGACTGCCTGCATAAGACGAGTAGGATATGAATGAAGAGGTAGCACAGAGGCTACTTCCTGAGAGTGTTCCCCCTCACATAAGGCGATAGCTGAGGCAACATCAAGTTCATGGAGCCATAGTTTGATTTTGTTTTTGAAGGTCTGGGCGGATGGTTCTGTTCTAAGGGAGTTAGGGAGTGTGTTCCATAGATTGGCTGCGAGGACTGGGAAACTCGAACCCCACCGCTGTCTGTAGCTTAAAGTGAGGGATGCTGAGAGTGTGTACTTGGGCAGATCTCAGGGGTCTGGGTGTGGTGTGGACCATGAAGTTGTTAGAAAGGTAGTCAGGAGCCAGGTTATTTAGGGCTTTGTATGTAAGGGATAGGGTTTTCAGAGATATTCGCTGTGAGACTGGGAGCCAGTGTAGATTACGTCTCGTGTCCAAAATGTGTGATCTCCTAGGGACGTTGAGGGCGGCCCTGATGACATTATTCTGGGATACCTGCAGCTTGTCAAGATTTCTTTGGCTCGTCCCTAGGTAGAGGGCATTACAGTAGTCGATTTTCGACATGACGAGATTTCTTGCGAGAGTGATACAGTTGTCTGTCTGGAGTGGTCTGCAGGCTTTGATAAGTTTGCAGGTGTAAGCCGATGCCGATACAACTGCATTGGTTTGTCTGTTAAGGGACAGTGTAGAGTCTAGGTAGATGCCAAGTGTTTTAGTGACTTTGGATAAATTAATATTGTTGCCATCAATCATAAAGGATTTGTAATCCTGGTCAAGTTTGGTTAGCTGGATGGGGAGCCTAAGATGAGTAACTCTGTATTCCCATCATTGAGACGGAGTCCGTGATGTGCTATGCAGGTCTGGATGACTGAGTAGACTGTCGTAGGAGTGTTACCCAGCAACATGAACCCCTTCTATTGCCGGTCTCTTGCATTTCCCTGCTTCTTGGCAGGTTTCTTAGGACAAGCCTACAGCCAATGGTTCGATGCACCACAGTAGAAACACAAACGGTTCTTTCTCCTGTGTTCCCTTGTTTCGGCCGACAAAGGACCCCGAACCGCCCCCTATCTGCATGGTCTCCGAGGATCCAGAAGCAGAGGCCGGAGTACTGATTGTGACGGGAGGAACCGTCCTCTTCTCTCCTTTCCTCTCTGCCTGAAATCTATTTGCAGAACCAGGTCTAGGAGTTCGGGAAGGCCGTAGGTATCACTGATACAGTAGCAAGAGTGTCTTTCAGTGGGGCGGATAGCCCCTTGTAGAACAAAGAGGCTTTCTTATCCTCTGGCCAACCCGTTTCGGCCACCAGCTGATTAAATCTGGCCAGATAAGCTAGAAGGGGTGTGTCCTCTTGCTGGAGCCCGAGCAACTCTAGGTCTGTAGCCTGTGTCAAAAACACGACCCATTGCATCTATCAAAGCATCGCAGTTATAGAGCAAGTGACTGCCATCCTCCAATAACTGATTAGCCCAGGCGGATGCTGTACCGCCTAGATGTGATAACAAAAAGGCAGCCATTGTAGTTGAGTCCGGAAAGGAAGCAGGCCGACATAAGAAGTGAAGCCTACACTGATTAAAGGAGGTCCTGCAAGTCTTAGGATGTCCGTTAAACCGTTCTGGAGTGGCCAAGGGAAACTGGGTAGTCATTTATACCGGTCCAGTATTTTGTCGTGGCGTTAGTAAGCCCGACCAGGAGTCTACAGCTTGTGGCGGTGCTACTGCTCCCGCACGCTGAAACCCTGCTTGCAGCCAATCAATGCGCTGTTGCATAGTGGAATGTGTGGCTGTCATGTTGCTACACAACTCGGCCTCTAATTGCAGTATAATGGCCAATGGCCAAAGTCTCATTAGCATCCATTGGTTCTTAGGCTTCTGATTATGTCAGATGCTGGTTTGACTCGTAGTGGAATAATTCTTCCCGCCAATGTACCTGCCTGAGGAAGAAGACAACCAGAATGGTCAATTAGCACAAAGACAGGATGCAGGACGAGACATAGGCGCTGCAGGGCGAGACACTGGATGTGCAGGGTGAGACACTGAAGACTGCAAAGAAAGCAAGCTATCAGTACAATGCAGACCGTACCAGACTACAAACAGTCAGATGTGCAAAACCCACTGACCTGCAAGTCATAAAACCATGAAGTAATCCGAGATCAATATGGTGATACACAGTGCAGGCTCCTGAGGTCTTCTCTGTAACAAGAAAGCCCATATTGTAAGCAAGAGTTCCCAACTGGCTAATGTTCAAAAGACACCGTATGAGAATCCTGTCAGCATGGAACTGCAAAGTTCATAGAGTTCAAGGATTGGATGTGCACGTTGCTCGTAAAATCCGAAGAATCAGAAGAATAGTTCAAAACCTACCCCGACGGCACAAAGATGCCTCAAAGTTCAAGTACACAATGGCAGTCTCAAGTCTGTGTACTATTAAGCAAAACAAGGTCCAAAATCTGCGTAATCAGAATCCAAAAGCAATCCAAATAGTACAGGCAACGTTGCCATGCCAACTTCCAAGCACCTGGCTATGACCTCATCAAAGAACTAAGCGCACTCCGTTTGTTACAAGCACTAACGGCATGAAACAAACACTTGATGCGTGACTGGCCATCCCTGAATACACGTGATGCTGGAAGTCTGCCCCCTGTAGCAGTGTAAGGGAGGGGAATCTGACACTGTGTCAGAATACAAACAGGTGATGCCTATGGAGTATCTCAGACTCCAAATCACAGAAAGATCTGATCAAAAATACATGTGTGAGAAAAAGGTCTCTCAGGTTAAAATTGAAAGTCCTAAAGTCCAGCAAAGGAGCTGATGGGTCTCGAAGGTTGAACAGAATTAGCACATAAATGAGAATTGTCCCTAACGATCTATTTTTTGTAATTGTTCTCTGCAGTTTTGTATTTACCAAGGGCTTCAGATGTCTGGCTATTAAGCAATTCTTTCTCGGGTTCTTTTATATGATCTAGGTTTTAACACGGTTTAATTGAACTAGGCGTTTTTTTGCCTCTGGTTTAATCAGTTTCATTTTTTCAGGCACAAGCACCTCTGACTTCATCAATAACCATTGACAGGTGGGCTATGTTAGGGAGAATGTTCATTTCTTTTCCAATTCCCTTTAACCTTAGAGACCCCCAGCTCTTTTGCTGGACTGAGTGCTTTTAATTTTAACTGCTGAGTGAGTGGGACTTTTTTGTCACTCATGTTTTTTCTGACTGGGATTTTTGTGTTTCTTACTGTCTTATGGAGTCTGGTAAACTCCATAGGCATCTTCTTTTTGGATTGTGACACACAGCACCTTTTGTGCAGTGCCACTGAGTACAATCTTTAACTCCATTTTCTTGGGTGAAAAACTGTTCCTAAGAATAGTAAGATGACCCATGTCTGTCTTATCTTTTCCTTTGTGGGTCCAGCACGCAACACCCTATGTGGAGTGCTAGCGGGTTCATAGTAACTCCTTTATCCCACTCCTCATGTAACATTGTTACAGTAACTCACTTGAATGGCTGGTGTTGGAGAATTCTCATTTCTGTGCTAATTCCCTTCAACCTAAGAGACGCTCAGCTCTTCTGCTGGACTTTAGGACTTTTTAATTTTAACCCTGGAGTGAGTGAGCCTTTTTTCTCACTCATGTGTTTTAACCTGATTTGGATCATATGTTTCCTTTGTTTTTGGAGTCTGACAAACTCGATAGGCATCTGCATTTTGTATGGTGACACACAGCACCTTCAGTGCGGTGCCACAGAGAAATCCTTTAGATGGCTTGTAAGGTTTAATTACCCTTTATTGTGTGAACTACTGTTCCCAAGAATAGTAAAGTGAAATTGATTTTACTTAACTTTTTTCTTTGTAAGTCCAGCACACACCATCTTATGCGGAGTGCTGGGTGGTTACCTACTCATGTAACATTTTTTGTGTTACCCTCACTACTTTAAATGGCTACTGGTGGTTGTTTAATTTTCCTACCATTGTTCTTTTCTACCGCCGGCTGAATCCTCAGCTGCAGTATAGCATCCGTGGGTGACCATTGTGTCAAAATGGCCCCAGTCTTATTTTTTCGCCATTTACTGTTTGTGAGGTCGTTTTGGGGTTTTACTGTGCTCCAGGGTGTCTGGAGGGACAGGAAGTGAAGGAGGTTCCTGAAACTCCAATGTCCTTTGTCTTTAGGAATGCCTGAATAAACCCAGTCCCGATTGGCTGGCTGTCCTTTCAGCACAGCCATCCTGCTGTTCGATTGACAGCTAGGCTGTGCATAAATGGGAGAAACCTGCTTAAAAGGTGTGGGTTTTTGGACTAGTCAGTTGACAACTGGGAAGAACAACCCGATGAACAAACTGTGAACGAAGCTTGCTGCATCCCTTTTGGACCTTTGAATTGCCCCTTGAAGCCCTGCTGCTGTGCTCAAACTCCTTTTTCTGATCGACAAGAGAAGCTCTGGAAGGGACGACTGCTTCCCTTGGGTTAGTGGGACAAACTAACCCAGAGACAAACTCCATTGGACCATCTTCCCCATCTGACTGTACTTCTTTGCTGCTGCAGGAACTGAGTATCAGGGGTCGAGAAATCTGTAGTAGAGTGCAATGTCTGTGATCCAGCCAGAAGCTCCAGGAGTCTCCCCAGGACCCTCCAGAAGCAGGATGACCAGAGCTAAAGTCCCCCCACCAGAGTACAGGGCTCAAGGTAGCCAACCGGTATCCAAAATCTGCAGTGGTGCTGTTTACCGAGCACTGAAACTGCAAAGTGCAGCTGATCTGAAAAAGTCCTGAAGCTGAACTCCGAAATTGCTACAGCAGGAATCCTCCAGACATCCTCCCTCTTGTCCCCACAACTGAGGCCCAGGAACCCAGTATCTGCGTCGCTGCAACCAGACAGAAGCCAGCTGGACCTCTCTTCCTGTAACCAAAATTACTTTTCTCACTTTGGGTACTTACCTCAGTGTCTTTTGCTTTGCACTTCTCAGTTAAGACTTGCAGTAGTTACTTTGCTAGAGTTGATTTCAGCTCTACCCTAAACAAGTATAACAGCTTGCGACCCTACAGTGATTTTTCTTCAGCAAACTCTAACTTTGTGCAAGACTTTACTATTTACTATTGTGCATGACTTTACTATCCCTTCACATGGGAGAAGACGAGGCCCAGGGTGGTGAGAGATTATATGGGATGAGTGGTGGTATTTGACCTGTGAAAGGGAACATCTTTCTAAATTGTCGAAGCAGGTAATGTCTTATTGCCATTATAATATAGCTGTCCCACACATACAACCTGTGGCACTAGGCACAAGTACTATAAAACCTGAACTATCTTTACCCACAGAAAGACCCTTCAAAGTATTTCAGGATAAACACCTTCCTTATTACCAAATTTATAATTTAAAATAATCAAGAAGTATTGCCTTAAATAGACTGTTCCAATGTAAATATACATTCTAATGATTTGTCTTTAACTTTAAAGGGACTAAATCTACCCTTAAGAATCAAAGGTTATGTAAGAAAACTAACTTTGTTGTTGGGGACTACAAGTCCTATTATCCCATGGTTCCTGGGAAAAGGAAGAGGACTGAAGTGGTATGCTGCAGTAGTAGTCAGGCAATTAAGCCTAACAGCCCACACCTGAAGGAACCCATGAGGCCTAAAAGCCCCCCACCCCTGCCCTCAGGTGCAGGCAATTGGAAGGTACTGGAACAGTGACTGGAGTGCGTGCTGTAGTAGCAGAAACAGGAAGACATCACAAAGCTGACAAACGAAGCAGCAGTGGGAGAACCTGAGGGACGCCGGATTGTGGATGCAGCAGATTTCACCTGATTGCTTAGAGAGGGTCCTGTTATCCCAAACTCTGAAATGCAGAGGCTGCGCAGTGGAAGACTTGCAGGAAGACTCTTTCTGCATGTGAGCCTGATTGCTGTGGTTGCCGTGCAGAGAACGTGTCGGAGACCGAGATGAGGAGCTGTTGTCAAGCTGTGGGTCTCAGGATCGAGAGGGGCTCCTTCAACGAGCGGCTGGACCAGTGAGGCCTTCAGCGAGGAAGGGTGTGGCTCACTTTGAAGCCAGAAGCAGTAGAAGTTGTGGCAGAAGTCGTGGAAGTTGTGAAACCTGTAAAACAAGGTTCACAGAAGCCGGTGAGTGAAACCTGGTGTTCCAATTCCTTGGGTGAGCCCTGCCCGCAGCAGAATCCAGTTTCCTATTGTGAGAAACCTAGGGGGTATTCTCCCATTAAGACTCCGAGCGTCCTCTATTCAGGTGGCATGGGGAGGGCCATCGCTCTTGGATCCCAACTATGGGTGTGGACGAGCGAAGGAGGATCACCTGGGTAAGGGAGTCCGGGGTTGTTCTCGTGGGAATACACTGGGAGAGGTGTTGTATTTTGATGGGGCGGCAGAAGGGGAGGACGACATCCCGGACGCCTTCATTGGATACATTGATTCCCGTCACCCAAATCCAGGTCTAATTTTTTCCAATTCCAATCCAGTCATCCATGATCCAAAGGGAATGAAGGAAAGAGGTAGGTGCCCGAGGGGCAGAAGGAAGAAAAAACAAATAAGACAGAGACTGGATGTTGATAGGAAAATCCAGTCATCTTCTAGCAATCTAGAATGCAGGGAATACTATCGAGACCCATACTTGTATAACAGAACAGCAGGGATATGGAATATTCTACAAAAAGGGGAAGCCATCACATTCTGTAAAAACAAGGCTAGGGGATTCCTCGATCTCCCCTGTCGATCCCCTAATATTTCATTAAACAAATCCAAACCAGACTACATCTTAACTACTAACCCTCCCCATTTCCAACTAACAAAAGGGCGAGGGAAGAGACAACTGGGAAGCAGCGAAGATTTCCCATAGGAATAACATGTGGAGTGTTAGGGAAATTTGAGTTGTCCCATTGATGGTCATTTACTAATTATCACTCATACCTGACTCCACTTGACTGTTTTTCCAACTTTAAAAGGTGTGGTTCTCAAGCATGGGGTCTGGTATGGATTCACATGCTTATGAATATTCCCTGTTGTCAGGCTAGGAATTCTCAGTAAAAAAAAAAAAAGTTTCACTTTCACTTACAAACTGTAGTTCTCCTCTAAACCAATCACTGAGCTCTGGGTCATACCGCTCCCAGCCAATTACTGCCCTCTCCCTAAGCTCCTCCTCTTACATCCAGCTTCAGATTTTTACTGCACTTTCAAATGTTTGGAGTCCTCGTGTTCTGCTCTGTGAGCTGATCTACGTTTTTCGTGCTTTTTTGGTAAAAAAGTTAGATATTTGTGTAACGGAACCCTTGTGCTCGTTCTCTGCGTCGGCCGACAAGCAGGCATCCGTTTGTCGGTGAATTTCAGCGCCCCTCAAGGGTAAGAATCGTCAGAAGTTTCATTGAAGATTGCAGAAGGCCATCGGTCCTCTGCCGCACTCGGGACCATATCGGAGGAGGAGGGAAGCTCCCTTTTCAAGCTCTGCTCCAACTGTGGACTGCAGAATGTGTTTGTAGAGGACAAACGGATGGTGGGGGTGAGAGGCTTCAACCATACTACAGCGCACGGAAATTTCTTCTTCAGACGAGGAGGACCAGGTGTCGGTACACACGGTCCAGGAGGACGTGGGATGTATCGCTGGACATTCCTTGGACCCTATACAACCTGTAGGGTTGAAAGGATTGGCAGGTGAGGCCAGCCATCAACCAGCAGCAACCATCAAGGTAAGTGTGGCCTGGGTGGGGAGTAGAGCAATCACTCTACTCCAGAAGCCCTGCCACTCTACATGCCCTCAGACCATAGCAGGCCAGGATATTAACACTGACCTGCTTAACATCTAGATAAAATTGTGATCACTAGCCTGCGCCGCATCCAGGTAGAATTGTGACTGCTAGCAAGTACCGCATTTAGATAGCATTGTGAATGTTAGCAAGTACCATATTTAGATTTGAGAATATTGGCCGGTGTATCATCTAGACAGAATTATGAATGTCGGCCAGTGCCGCATCTAGATAGAATAGCGAATATTAGCCATTCCCACATCTAGACTGCGTTGGGAATATTACCAATACCACATTTAGATGGAATTGTGAGTGCTAGCTTGACTCGCATCTAGACAGGATTTTGAAGGTGGGCCAGTGCCACATCTGGATATAATTGTGAATATTAGCGTGTCTCATATATAGACAGGATTGTGAATATTGGCTAGTGCCGGATCTAGATAGAAATGCAGAGATATTCACGCACCACATCTAGAAAGAATGTGACAATTTAGCACATATCACTTCTAGATAGTGAGACCAATAACCAACCCACTAACAATTTCACCCCTCTGCATACACCTCTCAAACTCTAACCAAATACAACCACAACCCTAAAGCACAAAAACCGCACAAACTTGACTACACTGCAGCAAAACAAACCACACATAGCTTCGCATGACAGCACACAACGGCTACCGGACGGAAAGCGCCCCCAAGATCAGTGATGATCTAACTATTACCTTTCCCTCTCTTATAACTCAATACTGCAAAGGTGATACAAAATAAGTGTTATACCTGACCTCAAATGTTGTCACTCTATGTGCTGGAAAATGTATAACATGAAAGAATTACTCACCTGCTTTATTCTTTTTTTTTAATTGAATCTTAACTTGGGATTAGTGTAACTATTAGTTGCTGTTTTTTATAGAATGCTTTATATATCTTTATGTATATATAAATACATATTTATACGATAACTCTTGAGTGTGTAAGTGTTTACTTGGATACCTGTATTTACTGATTTCATTGTAGAGCTCACATTACACCTCTTAAAATAAGCCTGGCTGATCAGTCAAATTACCAACTTTTGTAGTACAGGCCTATATTAAAAGGTGGGTTTCCTAATACCAAGAGATAAGTCTAGTGTAGTCCTACACCAGTTGGCTTGCATCAATTCTTACCTAACGCGCTACTAGAGTGGTAAGATCTGTAAATGAATCGGGGTGCATAAGTTTTGGTTTAACAAGTTCAATGAATTTGGATGCCAAAACATTCCTGAAGTTAAAGGATTTCTTTAAAGTCCTGGATGTCATAACCAGTTGTGCAGGAGCGTCCGATAGACAGATTGAAAAATAACTTAGTAGATGGTCAGACCAGTGACGGGGTGAAAAGGATGGGTCAAGGACCTTTATTCCATTTGTAGGAACCCATTTGATGGTGTGACCATCCTTTTGGGTTGGTTCAGCAATCCACTGGGTGTAGTCAATGATAAATCACCAAGGATAACAATAGCAGACGTGGGTTTGGTGATGCTATTACTGAGGGCAAGACACTGCTCCTCAAACAAAGTATTATCTTTTGGGGGTCTGTAGATAAGAATTGCAGCAGAAGTATTATAGCTTGTGTTTGATTTTCACAAGCTGACTCCTAACCTTCAATGGCTAGTTGACTAACTGTATGGCAGTCAAGATGTTTCCTCTTTAGGCGTGTGACCCACCGCCCCCTCTTTGGTCCGTGCGATCGGCCCAAAGATGTTAAGTCTGAGGTGCGTAGATGGAGGCTCCCATGTTGGTGGAGTCGTTCAGCTATGTCTCTGTAATGCCCATTATTTCAATATCTGAATTGTTGACCTATTCCTCAACCCCATGCTTAACAAGGGAGCGAGTGTTCAAGAGAGCCATTTTAAGATGGTGTGGTGGAGCAGGCAAATGACATGGGGATGGTAAATCGCGCATTTCTTGTCACAATGACTACATGCGCCAATTATAGTTTTTTGGGCAATTCCACTGTTGCCCGGTAGGGTGAACAGTTTGTGTGGTTCTCCAGCATGGGGGTCTGGCAGGGATTCAAGAATGAATATTCCCAGTCGTCAGGCTGGGAATCCTCGGTAAAAGACAAAACCGTGTCAGTTTATTTCTGAACTGTCTTTCTCCTATAAACCAATCGCTGAGATCTGGGTCATAATGCCCCAGCCAAGACTGCCCTGTACCTAAGCCCCTCCTCTGGCAGCCATCTTCAGATTTTTACCACACGTTCAAGTGTTGGGAGTCCTCGTGTTTCGCTCTTCGAGCTTTCTGCGTTTTGTCGTTTCTTTTGCCAAGAAAACTGTTTTTCGGTCAATTGAACCCATGTGCTCCATCGCTTATTCTTCCAATTAACCGTTGTTAGGCAGAAACCTGTGCAGTTCCCTTAGGGACCACTGCAAAAGGCTTAGGACTACAGGTGTTGGCAGTAAACCCAATTGGTAGCAGTCTGTACCACCCAGATTTACCTGGTAGCTGTGTCTGAGCAGCCAGACTTCTCTCAAGAAGAGTTAGACAGTATATAGAGTATACAAGATAGGTACCAAAATACAGTAGCACAAGCAAACACTGACCAGAGCTTTGGTATCAAAGTATATAATTATTTATTTAAAGACACACTTATAGAAACACTCCAGCACTATTATGTAAGCAAGTTCAAAACAGTCACTATTAATATATATATCCCTTATTCCTTATTAGACAAGTCTTAGTTAACACCACTTATTTTCAGATAGAGGTGAGCGCTTAACTAAAGTTGGCACTCTAATAAGTTATCAAAAAAAAGGGAGGGGAAAAGGCAGAAATTAGAAAAGCACACGACACTAATACTTTAGAAACACCCAGCAAGGCAGGAAAGTCAGTCTACTTGTGAGCAAAAAGTTCAGAGGCCAGGCTCCCTCTTAGAGAGAGTAGAACACCAATGGGCCCAAGATCACACAGTTTAAGAGGCTTGAAAAGTCTTGCAGAGAGTTCAAAAAGGAATTAGTTCAGCTCAGAAAAGTTCAGTTAGCCAGCCTAGGGCCAACCCAAGTGGTAAGCTGAGGATTTAAGAGACACCCCACACAGACCGTTGCGAGGGAGGCCAGGCGGACACAGTACCTTGAAAGTGGAGAGAATCCTCCAGCGGGGGCAGTTGTTCCTGGCAGCGGATGCAAGTAGCGGCGTCGTCCAGAGGAAGAGAGGATCTCGACGTGGAGGAAAGCTGAAGGTCTTTGCACTGCCAGGGAAGAAACCAGCCGCGGAGTTCTCCGGTTAAAAGGTACTACCGTTTTATTCGCGGTAGTGGTAAAACGTGGTATCCCGGTTGCCGGGGTGCTTGGCACAGGGAAGGCGGCCACGAGATGAGATAATCCGGGAAGGCGAAAAGACGGGCAAACTGGTTATCCCCACCAGTCAAAGGAAGAAGACTCCTCGGAAGAAGTGGTGAGGCGGTTCAGCAGGGCTCCACCGGTGGTGTTGTCGTTGCAGGTCGGCTCAGCTTCTCCCTCTTCGGATTCTTTGGTCCTTTGGCGACTTCTGAAGTTCCAGTCCCCAAAGCCCTGCTTTTATGCAGAAAACCCCCATTCATCAGTCCTAGCTGTCACTCAAACATGCTAAGTGGTGAGCCGGGCGGCTCAACACTGGGCCAATCACACAAGAGTGCGATTTGAGTTGCCGAGGCAACTCAGTCCAGGGTGCCTAAACCCCCCTCCCACACATCCTGTAGACCCAGACTGAGTGGCACCACTTTTGGAGGCTTCTGTGTAGAAGCCCGCCAAAAAGTGGAACAAAGGGCTTGACTTGGGTTGGAGTTAGAGGCGAACACAAACGCCATTTTAAAACCGAGTACTGGCAAAAAGACCCAACCGGGGAATAAATATTAAATAAATAACCCAGCGGTATCTTTAACATTGCACCAAAAAGTGGTGCGTTTAAAATGAATGGGAAAATCACATAGAAAATATTCTGGTGGAATATTTCGTGTGGTAACAACTGCCACCAGTCAGAAACTCGACGAGGGGGGACTGCACAGTGCCCCCTCAAAACAGACCCAGGGGCAATCTAATTACCCCTACCAGTACTTGCACACTATGATGGTTTGTACTGGTTCTGTTCCCAATTTAAGAGTAGTAAAGTCAATGGTGATTTTACATGACCTGGGAGACAGTAGTCAGTCCCGGGGTATGGAGTCTATATTTGGGGTTCACTATGACACCCCTGTGTTACTGCACTGAGGGTGCTGTGTAACACACTTACCAAAAACCATATGAAACCCTATGGAGTAAAAGATCCCATAAAACACATTACAAAGTCAAAGGATATCTCAAATCATCTCAAATCATGTCTAAGAGTGGGAGAAAGAGTCTCACTCTTAGCAGGAGGAAAAATGAAACCCCAAAAATCCAGCAAAGCTGCTGGGGGACTCATTAGGTTTGGGAAATTAGCATTAACAGAGTATTCTCCCCAACAACCGTGCTCCGTTTTTTGACATCTTTCTTCAACCATCAAGGGCAGAAATCAGTGTTCTTCTTGGAAGCTTCCAGAAGTCTTCAGGTCTACATCGCGCCGGATCTTGTTGGAGGACGACGACGAAGCTTCCATCTTCGAGCTGTGCATGGGAGATCCTACATCAGACGCTGCAAGCTTCGCCACCTGGGATCTTTTAATTCCATGATTGCCTGGCCGTTGGAGCTTTTCCAGCTCACCCTGGAGGAAAAGGAGGGCTTACTGTACCAACGCTGGAAGGTGAAGAGGAAGACTATCCTGTCTGTACTGCTCCTGGACGATGTCTGGGATGAAGGGCTGGCGCTGTGAAGAACCCTGCTTCGGCCTAAGTGGAGCGAGACCAGCTTGAGAAAAAGTACCAGGTGCCAGAGTCTGTTCCCAAGTGCCTTCCGGTCTCAACTGTCCCCGGACTCTGTGGTCTCGGCGGCCACCAGGAAGAAGTCGAGTTCATAGTCTCCTTGGTCTGTACCCCCGGACAATGAAGGGAAGAAACAGGATTCTATGGGTAGAAAGGTAATCTACTCTGCAGCGACGATGGTAAAGGCGGCCAACGCCTTAGCGAACGTGGACAGATACGACCGGGAGCTTTGATACAAGATGGCTCTGCTCCTGGATTTCCTCCCCGATGACAAACGGTTGAGGCTTTGGAGAACTTCCAAGAAGGCGTGGTGGTGTCGGAACACGCCATCACGGTGGCACTGGAGATTGTAGACCTGGGATTCCGCCAGATGGGCAACATTGTTTGCCTTCGCTGTCGTGGGTGACTCAAGGCCACCAACTTCAGGCAGGAGGTCCAGACTAGGGTCGTGAACATGCCGTTTGACGGAGCTAACCTGCTCGGGAAGGCCGTCGATGAATCCCTCCAGGCCATCAAAACTGACACGAAGACGGCCCGTGCCTTGGGCATTCTGCTGCTGCAACAACATCTGTCCTTTCATCCCTCCAGGAGGGAAGTCTAGCAGGTCTTCAAAGGATTTCGGCGGGGGCTCATCCTCTTACCCCCAACCCTCCCGTTCCTTGACCCAGGAAGCCAACAGGGGTTGCTGCAAGGCCTTCAGAGGTGACTGTCGTAGTTGCCAAGGCTCCCAGGGCAGCGCGCCAACTGCCAAGCACGACTGAACCGGCAAGGGCGTCGGGCCCCTATCCCTACACCTCATGGCAGGCCAGCTGGCGAACTTTGTCAGCGTATGGGAGACCATCTCCACCGAACGATGGGTTCTGGACGCTCTTGCCCACAGGCACAAGTTTCAACAAGTGACCGCAAATACCACTGATCGCCCAACAGGAACACCACATACCTCAGCTGCTGCTGGAGGTTTGGTCCATGTTTTAAAAAAAAGGGGGTGATAGTGAGTTCCAAAGCGACTCCGGGGCTCCAGAGTGTACTCAAGGTACTTTCTCGTAAGAAAAAAGCTTGGGGGCTGGAGGCCCATTCTCAGCCTATGATGGCTCAAGAAGTACTTAGTCCCAGAAGTACAGGATGGTTACGCTGCAGCACGTGCTCGGCCAGCTGGAGGAGGCAGACTTTCTGTTGTTGGATCTAGAGGGCGAGTATTTCCACGTCCCCATACACAAAGGACACTGCAAGTTTCTGTGCTTCGTCATTCAAGGGAAGCATTACCAGTTCAAGGCTCTTCCCTTCGGACTGAAGTCAGCACCCAGAGTCTTAACGAAGTGCCAAGCTCCTGTGGTGGCCCGTCTACGATTGCAAGGGATCCATGTGTACCCTTACCTGGATGACTGGCTCATCCGGGCCAGGTCAAAGGACATCGCCGTCGACCACACAGCAAAGACCGTCCGCCTGCTGACGGAACTGGTGTTCTGTGAATTATGCAAAGTCCTGCTTGACTCCATCACAGGACGGGCTGTTCCTTGGATCCAGGCTCGACAGTGTCCTGCCTGGCGTCACCTTTGGAGCTGAGGATATCGGCCATCTTAGGCAAAGTGCAACAGCACTGAGGGTCGCCACGGTGAGGAACTTCAAGTATCTACATGGCATGATGCCGTCATGCATATACCTGATTCGGCTCTGCAGGTTGCGGATACTCCCTGTTCAGGAATTCCTCGATGCCTGTTGGGTCCAGGTGTCCGGAGACTTCAGGACAGGATTGTGCTTGATGAGGGGTTTGTCGAGCGATAAGGTGTTGGGTCCAGGTGTCCGGAGACTTCAGGACAGGATTGTGCTTGATGAGGGGTTTGTCGAGCGATAAGGTGGTGGGGCGTGTGCTCCAATATCGGCAGAAGCATGGATTTCCAGCGTCCCCCCTTCCCCCCATACCCGGAGACGGTCACGACAGATGCTTCCCTGGAAGATTGGGGAGCTCACACCAGACGTCTTCGCACCTGAGGCCTATGGCTGCCAGAGGAGAAGATGCTACATATCAACATTCTGGAACTACGAGCAGTGTTTTTGGCCCTCAAGTAGTTTCTGACATCCCTCAAGGGCAAAGTGGTGATTGTCTTCATAGACAATATCACCACAATGTTGTACATCCAGAAATGGGGGGAGGGACACCAGATCCCCAGCGCTCTCCAAAGAGGCGCAGAACTTGTGGCACTGGGACATCGCCCAGGGGATGTTCCTCATTCCATTTCACCTGACAGGAGTAAAGAACACTGTGCCGACTCTCTAAGCAGGGAGCTGCGCTCTTGCTACAAGTGGGAGCTTCGAAGTGGACAACCTTTTCCTCAAATGGGGCAGTCCCCAGATCAATCGGTTTGCGATGAACATCAAGTGCCGGAGGTTTGCCAGCAGATTCCCCCAGCCAGGCAGCATGGGGGACGCGTTCTCATTCCCTTGGGAAGGTTAGTTTCTGTATGCTTTCTGTCCGTTGCTGTTACTTTGAGTCATCAATCAACTAAACCGGTACCGGTGCAGGATGATCCTCGTGGCCGATTCAGATCTGGTACCCGGACCTTCCTCAGCATGTCGGCGTCCCCTCCAGTCAAGCTGCCAGTGGTCACAGATCTTCTCGCCAGGGAAGTAGGCTCAATTCTGCACCACGACCCGAGGTCTCTGAACCTGAAGGCCTGGCTTCTGCAGTGTTTGAGTTTGGGGGCTACAATCATCCAGCGGACTGCAAGGAGATATTCGCCAAGGCCAGGGCGTCTACTTTAAAATTCTACGGACACAAATGGAAGCACTCTGCAATTTGGTGCAGTTCGCAGAAGATCAACACTCTGAGGGTCACGGCCCTCGAGTACTTCCGTATTTACTGTCATTGACTAAATCTGGGCTGGCTCACGCCTCCATCAATGTTCATCTGGCGGCTATCACACACTACACCAGATATCCGGGATGGTCATCACGGTAGTTGCACAGTTTAGTTAAGGGGTTCATCAAGAGACTGTTTGGTTTGTTCCTGCTGGTGAAGGCTCTGGCCCCGGTGTGGGAACTAGATGTGGTCCTGACTAGGCTCATGGGGGCTTCATTCGAACCTATGCATTCAGCTCCGCTCAAGTTTCTTTGGTGGAAGACTGCTTTCTTCATGGCCATCACCTATGCAAGACGAGTAGGTGAGATCCAGGCCCAGTCATGCAAGCGGCTGTACTTGACTTTCCACGAGACAAGGGTGGTGCTGCGGACGCACCCCTCCTTCATGCCCAAGGTACAGCCGGAATTTCATCTCAACGAGCCCTTGGTGTTACCTGTGTTTTTTCCAACGCCTTTGTCGCCGGCTGAAAAGATTTTACACTCACTGGATGTGGCTAGAGTGCTGAAGTTTTGTGTGGCCTGCACAAATAGTTCTCCAGTATGGGTCTGGCATGGATTCGGATGCGAATCCTCCTGCCTGCCCCTCTGCGGCGCTTCTCTTGGTCCTACTGCACTTTACGTGCTACGAAATCTGAAGATGGCGGCCAGAGGGGGGGTTTAGGGAGAGGCCAGTCATTGGCTGGGGGCAGTATGACCCAGAGCTCAGTGATTGATTTATAGGAGAAAGACAGTTTTCTTTTACAGAGGATTCCCAGCCTGATTGGGAACATTCATGAGCATGTGAATCCATGCCAGACCCATGCTGGAGAACAACAGTTACAGGTAAGTAACTTGTTCCTTAGCAGCCTCTGTTATAGGCAATAATTGTAAGATTGCCCTAGTGGGCAGCCTTTATACTGTCATGGTGGTCGTGTTCAAAAGTAAAGCGCAGGTGCCCTGTTGCGAGAGCTTCCGAAAAGTGAATGTGTATGTAATAATAGTTCGATTCATTTAATACTTATCAGTGAAGTTCATGGCCTAAATAAACAATGTTATTTCCGTTCATTCTGCTGTACTTGTGTAAAGAGTGTTCGGTGTGTGTGCTTAGCTGAACTCTTCACTGCTCTCACTCAAATGCTCAACTTTACTGCCCAGTAATAACACTACCTTGATGGTTTGGCTAGACATTCATTTTTTCCCCTGTTCACTAGAATAGGGTTCCCTCTCAGAATCCGTCCGCATTGTTGATTCTGAAAATCCTTATGAACACTACGTTAGTATCTCCTCCATGTCATAGAGAGTATTTGAACACATAGGAAGCTCCCACAAAGTTGTTAATGTCTGCTTTCCCCCTTCCCCCCAGATGACTCAACCATTTATTTTGCGGCGATCCAAAAGGGACGTGGAAAGACAACTGACCAAGAAGTATGAACATGTGTTGAAGTGTCGCCTGTCCAATCGACAGAAGGCGTTGTATGAAGATGTCATTCTACACCCTGAGTAAGGAGTCTCTTTGCATGGGGCTGTCTCTCTACAAAAGGGGCCCTTGTGTCATACTTTCTTTGGCCATTTGACATTCAATGGATATTGCTAATATGTTAAAACATTTTGAAACAATTTAAAAGGAGGTTAACGAAATAAATTCCCTTCGAGGGTCTGATTATGCGTCGCAGATGAGGTAGCGGCAGGTACAAAATGTGTTTTAAAAAAAAAAGAAAAAGTGTAACTGCTGGACGTGATTATCCAGATGTTGCGTGTCAAAGTATCAGAAGAAAAAGGTGTTGGGTAGAATTTCCATCTTCTGATATTTGTTAAATAATAATTTCATAGCAATGATAAATCTTCCTGACCTGTCAACCCCAAAACCTTTTGCTTTACTGGTGGATTATTGTTCCATATACCTTATTGTGTGGCAACCCTTTTCCACATTTACAGATTTTTATTCTTGTTATGGGTGTTATTTTTAAGCACTTTTTTTAAAAATTATTTTTATTTCTTTCTCTTTATTTTTAGTCTCTTTTTAATGTTATCCTCTTTGGCACATACTGCCTATTGTTGCTGGGTTGCCCTTGGGTCTCCCCTTTTGACTTTCTCTGGCTAACCTTCTGTTAGGGTGAATTCTCATTTATGTGCTAATTCCCTTCAACCTTAGAGACCCCCAGCTCTTTTGTTGGACTTTAGGACTTTTAATTTTTATTCTGGAGTGAGAGACCTTGTTTTCACTCTCTCTCTCATGTATTTTTGATCTGATTTGGATTCTGTAGTGTCTTTATTTTTGTAGTCTGACAAACTCAATATGCATCTACCTTTTGTATTGTGACACACAGGACCTTCAGTGCAGTGTCACAGAGAAGTCCTTTGGATTTCTCATAGGGTTTAAATACCTTCTCTTGGATAAACGACTGTTTCCAAGACTAGTGAAGTGAAATTCACTTTACTTACCTTTTCTCTCTGTAGACCCAGCACACACCATGTTATGTTACTTGGTAGCCACTTTGGCTACTTACTCATGTAACATTTTTTGTTACCCTCACTACATTTAATGGCTGGTGGCAGTGGTTTAATTTTCCTACCATGGTGCGTTTTTACCACAGGCTGAATGCTCAGCTGCAGTATTGCACCCATGTGTGCATTTTGTCAAAATGGCCCGGTCTTCTTTTTTTGCTATTTGTTTCTTGGGTTTTACTCTGCACGACAAACCAGGTTTAACCTTTTTGTTTTTTGCCTTTGGCGGGCTTCAGTGCTGAAACCCGCCTTTGGCTCTAGTGTGTCTGCCAGGACAGGAAGTAAAAGAGGTGCCCAAAACTCCCTGTCGTTGGTCTCCTTTGTTAACTGAATGCACCCAATGCTGATTGATTTATTGGTTGGCTGGCTGGCTGTCCTTGCAGGGAGATACTTGCATCAAAGGAGAGGTCTCTTCAACAGAAGGCAGAGTCAACCACCTGAAGAAGCATCTGACGAAAAACTGGAATAGAAGCTTGCTGTACCCTCCTGGACCCTTGACGTGCCCGGTGAAGCCCTGCTGCAGTATTGAAGCTCCAATTTTGTATAGATTAGAGAAGCCTGGAATGGATGACTTCTTCCCATGGGTTGGTGGGACCAACTGACCTCAAGACTTACTTTGCTGGAACCCCGCTCCCTGCTGGCGGTACTTACTTCCTTGCTGCTGCTGGAACAGAGTGCCAGGGGTTAGGAAACCCAGAAATGAGTGCATAGTTTTTAAGCCGCACTAGAGCTCCAGGAAGATCCTCAGGACCCTCCCAAAGCAGGACGACCCAAGCCTAAGCCACCTCAACAGAGTGCTGGACCCCAGAAGCAAGGTGAGCCCATCAAGTGTCCAAGAACCGCAGTGGTGCTATTGTCCGGTAGCTGAAACCGCAGATTTGGAAAGAGCGCATAGCCGCTGCCGACCTTTGAACTGCAGTGCAGGAGTCCTCCAGACGTCCTCCCTCTTGTCCCCACGACGGAGGACCCGGAACGCAGGACCTGCAGGACTGCAACCTGAACACAAGCCAGCTGGATCCTCTTCTACCAAGCTAAGGTACTGTCTTGACTAAAGGGGTACGTAACTTTTTTGGTCCATTGCTTATTGGTTCTCACTGGAGACTTACAGTAGCAGCTTTTTCTGCAGAGTTGCTCGCAGCTTTTGTTCGTGACCAGTCTATGGCTTGTGGGCCTACAGTGATTCTTTTTCTACAAACTCTCTTAAAACATAGTGCAAGGCTTTTATGCTACCTGTAGAAGTGCTTCAGCTCCTTAGACACTATGCAAAGTGACTTTGGCTGTTCTGGCTCCCTGCAGACTCTTCTGACTGTCAGGGAGAATTCACAGAAATGTGTTAATTCCCTTCTTCCTTAGAGACTCCCATCTCTTTTTGCTGGACTTTAGGACTTTTTATCTCATGTAATTTTAATGTGATTTATTCTGTTTCTTCTGACTTAGGAGTCTGACAAACTCCATAGGCATCATCTTTACATGGCGTCACACAACACCTTCAGTGCAGTGGCACTGGGAAGTCTTTCAGATTTTCCAAAGGTTTAAATACCTTCTCTTGGATAAACTACTGTTTCCAAGAGCAGTAAAGAGAAATTGACTTTACTTGCATTTTGTAACTTTCTAGACCCAGGACACACTATCTTACCATAGGGTGCTGGAGGGGTTACTTAGTTTTCCCTTTGTTTGTTTCTCATGTAAAATTTTTGTTACCCTTCCTACAATTAATGGCTGGTGGCAGTGGTTTACTTTTTACTACCATTGTGTGTTTCTACCGCGGGCTGCGTTCGCAGCCACGGTAAGGCACTCATGGGTGCCCATTGGGTCGAAATGGCCTTGGTCGTCTTTTTCGCCATTTCTTGTCGGTAAGGTCCGTCTTGAGATTTACTCTGCGCGCCAAACCAGATTTGGTCCCTTTGTCTGTTTTTCCTTTGGAGGGATTCATGAGTGAAGCCTGCCTCTGGCTCCAGTATGTCTGGCAGGGGCAGGAAGTGAGGGAGGTGCCCGAAACTCCCTGTGCTTAATCCCCTTGGTTACAAGAATGCACCCAAAGGCCAAACAGGACAGAGGACCTGGCCTTACTGAAGGCCCAGGTACACCAGACGAAGGCAGCGCTTTGCATCGAGGTGGTGGTAGCGTCCCTTTCGAAGGCCATAGACTCGGTGCTTGGTCTTCGCAATCTTCCCCGGCTTTGCCTTCTCCTTAGGGGATGGGTCGGGCCTATGCTCTCCTTTGGCATTCTCCGTCGCAGGTAGGCCGGACACTGTACCCTGTTTGGACTTTTCCTTGGTCTTCTCCGACCGAAGGCCATAGACTCGGTGCCAGACTCGGTGCCCAATTGCTTACGGGCCCAGCCATCACCGGACTCTGTGCTTTCCGCAGCGGCCAAGAAGTCGTTGTCTGGATCATTGTCTTCTGCGGCAGCCTCCCCTTCCTTGACACCGAGGGTAAGAAGTTGGACTCGATGGGGATGAGAGTTATCTATTCCACAGCGATGACCATCAAGGCCGCCAAAGCCCTCATCGTCGCACGGTATGACCGGAATCTATGGTTCAAGCTCGCTCCTCTACTGGATTTCCTCCCCGATGATAAGAGGTCAGAAGCTTTGGATATACTGTAAGAGAGGTGGCTTCGAAATCACACAATCACAGTGGCCATGGACACTGTGGAGGCGGGTTTCCACCATATTGGCAACAGCGTTTGCCTTTGGTTCCTTGGCTGGCTCAAAGCCACCAACTTCGACAGGAGGTCCAAACCAGCGTTCTGGACATGCCCTTTGGGGATAACCTTTTTGGGAAGGTGGTGGATGAATCCCTGCAAGCCACCAAGGGGGACACGGAGACGGCACATGCCATGGGCACGCTTCAGCAACGTTGGCAGTCTTCGAGAAGTTTCGGGGGGGTCTCTTCTTACCGTCAACCCTCCCGCTCCTCGGCCCAGGAAACTAGCAGAGGCCGTTCCAAGGCCATCGGTGGAGGTTGACGCCTGGGGCCCGCAAGGCAACCCGTCGACCTCCGAGAAGAAATGGAATGGCCAAGTTGTCGTGCCCCCACCTGTGCACCCCGGTGAGAGGCCGGCTGGCGAACTTCGCCAGCGTTTTGGAGACCATCTCCTCTGTCCGTTGGGTGCTGGACGCTCTCGCTCACGGACACGCTTTAGAGTTCCAACGGAAGTGTCCTCAAATACCGCCAGTGGCCCGGCAGGAAAACCACATCCCTCATCTGCTGCTAGAGTTGCGGGCCATGTTAAGGAAACGGGCAATAGAGCTGGTCCCAAAGCAACTTCGCAGATCCAGAGTTTATTCAAGGTACTTCCTCATTCGAAAGAAGATCGGGGGTTAAAGGCACATTCTCGACTTGCGATGACTGAACAAATACATAAAGTCCTAAAAGTTCTGCATGGTCACTCTTCAGCATGTGCTTGGACTGCTGGAAGAGGGACACTTTGTCTTCGTTGGACCTGAAGGATGCGTACTTCCACATCCCCATTCACAAGGGACACCGCAAGTTTCTACGCTTAGTCGCTCAGGGGAAGCATTACCAATTCAAGGCCCTCCCCTTCGGAATGAAGTCGGCGCCCAGGGTCTTCAAGTGCTTGGCGCTGGTGTCGACCCATCTCCGGCTGCAAGGGATCCATACATACCCTTACTTGGACAACTGGCTCATCCGGGCCCGATCAAGATAGATCGCCATCGACCACACAGCGAGGACCGTCTGCCTACTGACAGAGCTGGGGTTCTCGGTGAACTATGCAAAGTCCTGATTGACCCCATCGCCGGACGCTCTTTTTCTGGGATCACGACTCAACACAGTATCATGCCTGGCATCACAGTCGGAAGAGAGGATAGTGGCCATCCTGGGCTAGGCTCAGCGGATGCTAGCACTGAAGATCGCCACAGTTAGGGCCATGAAGTTGCGCATTTACTTAGTCCGGCTCTGCAGGTTACGAATGCGCCCACTGCAGGAGTTCATAGATGCCCATTGGGTCCAAGTATCCGAAAGCTTCCGAGACAAGATTACTCTTGATGAGGGATTCCATCGGGCTGTAAGGTGGTGGGGCGTGCGCTCGTATTTCCAGACCCCACCACACCAGTTGTCTGTCACCACGGACGCTTCCCTGGAAGGATGGGGAGCCGATTCTGAAATCCTTCACGCCATAGGCCTGTGGCTGCCAGAGAAGACGTTGCACATCAACGTTCTGGAGCCACGGGCAGTGTTCCGTCCGTCAAGGGCAAGGTGGTGCGGATCTTCATAGACAATACCACCACAATGTTTTACATCTGGAAACGGGGGCACCAGATCCCCGGCGCTCCCCAAAGAGGCGCAGGACTGGTGGCACTGCGCCGTGGCCCAAGGGATGTTCCTCATTTCTTTTCATCTGGCAGGAGTAAAGAACACGGTCACCGACTCCCTGAGCAGGGAGCTTCGCTCGTGTCACATATGAGGATTTCGGCACGACCTATTGTGGAAGTTTTTCATCAAATGGGGCAACCCCCAGACCAACTTGTTTGCGACAGCGACGAACATCAAGTGCCGGAGGTTTTCCAGCAGGTTCCCCAAGCAGGGGAGCATGGGGGATGCATTCTCATTCCATTGGAAAGGCCTCTTTCAGCATGCATTTCCTTCGTTGCCATTGTTACTTCGACTCATCAGTCAACTCAGACTATGCCGGTGCCGGGTGATCCTAGTTGCACCGGCATGGCAGAGGCAAAGCTGGTACCCGGACCTTCTCAGCATGTCCGTGTCTCTGCCAGTCAAGTTGCCAGTGGTCGCAGGCCTGCTCGCCGGGGAAGGAGGTGCCATTCTCCACCATGATCCAGGGTCACTGAACCTGAAGGCCGGGCTCCTGCAGCATTAGAATTCGGTGGCTGCGATCTTCCGGCGGGTTGCAAGGAAGAGCTTGCCAAGGCTACAGCTTCGTCTACCTTGAAATGCTTCGGGCTCAAGTGGAAGAGATTTGCCATTTGGTGCTGTTCCCAGAAGATCAACCCTCTGCGGGTCAAGGCCCCTCAGGTGCTTCCATATTTGCTGTCCTTGGCTAAATCGGGGCTGGCTCACTGCTCCATCAAGGTACATCTGGCGGCTATCTCCCGCTACACCAGAGCCCTAGGATGACACTCCTTGTAGTCGCCCCGGGTTGGCTAAAGAATTCGTCAAAGGACTGTTTCGCTCGTTCCTGCCGGTGAAGGCTCTGGCACCGGCGTGGGAGCTTAATGTGGTGCTTACTAGTCTCATGGGTCCCCTGTTCAAGCCTATGCATTTGGTTCCACTCTAGTTTCTGTAGTGGAAAACAGCTTTTCTTGTGGCCATCACTTTTGCACGATGAGTGGATGAGATTGAGGCCTTTCCTGTAAACCACCTTACTTGACTTTTCACGAGACGAGGGTCGTGCTGCGGACGCACCCCTCCTTCATGCCCAAGGTGCTGTCGGACTTTCATCTAAACGAGCACTTCGTGTTACCTGTATTTTTTCCGACGCCTTCGTCGCCGGTTGAGAGGACTTTTCACTCGCTGGATGTGGCTAGAGTGCTGAAGTTTTATGTGGCCCGTACAAAGAGTTTCCGGAAAACCTTTTAACTTTGCATGAATTTTGGCCCTGTGAACCATGGGAAGGCCATGTCCAAGGCTTCCATTTCCAGATGGCTCTCCAGCTGTATCACCCACTGTCGCCGATTGGCAAACCGACCGCTGCCCGGCCGTCCGATAGCCCATTTCACCAGAGTGATCGCTACTACGGCGTTCCTGTCTGGGGTGCCCCTGCTGGACATCTTCAGGGCTGCTACGTTGAGGTGGACTCTCACCTTTCCGAGATTCTACTGCGTCGACATGGCTTCCAGGGAGGAGTCCAGATTCGGCCAAGCAATGCCGCGCAGCCTGTTCGCTTGAAGGTGAGCCTGCTGAGGAGGTAAGAGATTCTCATGTTGAGCCTTGCCACCTCCTGTGGTTGCACATGTGTGTACTGTTATGTAGTCTTATTCATGAGCATCTGAATCCATGCCAGAACCCATGCTGGGGAAGGAACAAGCTACTTACCTGTAACTTTTGTTCTGCAGCATGGGACTGGCATGAATTCGCATGCGAACCCTCCCGCCTAACCCGCTGCGGCTCTTCTCTTGGTCCTACTGCCACTTTACGTGCTACCAAATCTGAAGATGGCTGCCAGAGGAGGGGTTTAGGTGGAGGGCAATCATTGGCTTGGGGCAGTATGACCCAGAGACCAGTGATTGGTGGTTAGGAGAAACACAGTTCAGAAATGAAACTGAAAATTATTTTTTCTTTTACCGAGGATTCCCAGCCTGACGACATAGAATATTCATGAACATGTGAAAACATGCCAGACCCATGCTGGAGAACAACAGATACAGGTAAGTAATCTGTTGCTTTCCCAGAGCTGGAGTTCAGCAAACTCGACCCAGGGGAGCATGCTGTTAGGGAGAATTCTCATTGATGGCTAATTTCCCTGACCTTGTGAGTCCCCCAGCAGCTTTGCTGGACTTCTGGAGTTTGTTGCCACTTGGTAAGAGTGTGAGCTTTTCCCCCACTCTTACCTGTGTTTTGCCATGTGTATTTCCTCTATTTTTGTGATTGTGGACTCTGGAGTACACCACTTCAGTAGCCCCCTTCTTTTGTGTGTCACGCAGCACCTTCAGTGCAGTGGCACAGGGTTGTCTTTGAGACTTCCCACTGACTCCTTTTCTGAGGCTGACTACCGTCCCCCAGAAAAGGGTAAAGTTGCCATTAACTTTAATTAGTCAATCTACCACAGATCCAGTACACCCCGTCTTCCGTGGAGTACTGGAAAGGGTTACTTCGTATCCCTTTTATCTTTACCTCCTAGAGCATTGTTTTGCTCTTTTAACATTTAGACTTGGCTGGTGACAGTGATATCTACCCTAACTTTTCTACCGCGATTATGTTAGATAAATGTGGTATTGTTTTAGGCTATTATATTAGCCTCAAACATAAACCCGCTTGACCAAATTGTCTTTCTCTTGGCTCCGGTAGGGTTTATTCGCTATTTCTTTTTGTCAAAGTCCTCCTTGTGTTTTACTTTGCTCAGCAAACCAGGTTCGCCTTCTTTGTTCAACGTCTTTTGGTGGGCTTCTGCAGAGAAGCCCTCCTCTTGGCGCCTGGGTGTCTAGGTGGGCTGAATTTGAGGGAGGGATGTAGTCACCCCCCTGCACAGGGTATCCTAGGAAACCCAAGTCGCACTTTGCCATGATTGGCTGTCCAGGCTGGACAACCCCCCCCTGCTGGGTGATTGACAGCCAGGCTGTGTGAATGGGGGGTTTTGCGCATAAAAGGCAGGTCTCTTGGGCTAGAAGTCAGTCGCCACTGGAACTACAAGGAACCGAAGAGAAGCGGAGAAAACGACGACTGCTGCAACTAGCCCGTCCCGGTGAAGCCCTGCTGCAGTCCTGAGCTATCTACCCTTAGTTGACCAGAGACGATCCAGTCCAGAGTAGTCTTCACTTGAGCTTGATGGGGATAACCAGCTCATCTTCCACAGCCAGAGGATCCTCTTCCTTGGTCGAAATCACTGCACACTGCTGTAGTGGTCCGGATAGCCATCTGAAGAGCCTCTCCTGTTTTTAAGGAGCGCTCCTTTTATTCTCTGTCGCTGCTGCCGGCCTCATCCCTGTGTGGTGCAGACCCCGTCTGACATCCTCCTTCACCTCGAAGCTCCAGGAACCGTGGGTCTGCGGGAAACCATCAGGAACTGCCAGGGCACCGGCTGCACCATTGGAATAAGGTACTGTGTTCTGCTTGAGGAAACGGGGTGAACCCCTTTTCTTCATTTCCAAGGCTTTCCCTTGTCTTCCCTCCTTCTTATAACTTTTGCTTCCGAACCTTGACAATATCAAAGTACTCTTGGCTACGTTGAATCGTGAACTGTCTGAATGTGATCCTCGACAACAGGCCCCCGGTGTCACTTGACCCTGGCTCCGGCCCTCTGACTCTTGAACTCCTGTCAACGAGTGATTCTCGATTCTGTCTGCCTAACTATAATATTGCCTTTGATTTTTTTCCTCCAACTCCCTCTGGGTATCTCGGGTGCTAAGTTTGTTTTTGCCCCGGTAGCATTTCATGTTACGGATACGTGTTTATTCAGTAGACCGAGCTGTCAAAAAGTGATCGCAATTGTATTCACGGTAATGTGTTTTGTTGAGAACACCGGTCCATTCAAACACAGGGTACTTACCTTGAGACATACTGTACAAAGTAAATTGGTTAGTTGTAGTATATTTTTTGTGTGGTTTTAAATTTAATAGAAGTGTCGTGTTTATAACAAATGGTTTAAAAATAAATGTACTTCTATTTTTCTACCTGAAACCTTGAGTCGGTGTTTGCTTGAGTCAAAGTAATGGTGGTCTATTTGTGATTTGCTACTGCTCATATACTCTTGAGATGAGCCTGGCTGCTCTGCCACTGCTACCACTCTGACATAGTAGTACAGGCTTGTACCAAAGGTAAAACTTGTATTTCCACCTGTTGTCTTAATTGTGTGTAGTGGTCCCTAAGGGCACTGCACAGGATTCTGCCTAACACATGCCGACTCTTACAGGCAGCTTATTTCCAGAGTTGTGAAGTATTTAGGCTGGTCTAGACCTCCTGCTCAGGATGATCTGACTGACATTTTGGATCAGTGCCCCCCTACGGATCCAATATTGCCATTTCATGTGGCTCTGCAGAACAGGGTGGCCAGAAATTGGGAAACCCCAGAGAATAATCCAGCGGTGAACAAGTCCCGACAGGAAAATACTGCCCCTCCAGTAGCGACCCCGGTTATCTGTCCTCTCACCCCACTCCTGAGTCTGGTTGTCCAAGCAACCATGTCTACCTCGAAGCAGGCTGCGTTACCCTACCATCCCTCCAGATGTGGACGATAATCGCATGGATGGATGGGCACACAATGTATTTTCGGATGGGAGTATGACGTTGAAATCGGCCAACTCTGCTTGTCCCTTGGCTAGATTTTCATACACACTGTGAGTACATATCTATGGCGGCTGAGCATATTCCCAAAGTGGAAGAAAGGGAGGGCTTCCTGGCTATTAAGGATGGCAAGGAAACCATGTGTGAATCTGTACAGTCCGGGTTGGATGTTGCAGACAGTCTCAGCAGGTCCATGGCTACGAGCACCGTAATGCGTAGAGTTGCATGGTTGCGGAAGTCTGGTTTTGCACCGGATGTGCAGGCTCGACTTCTGAAAATGCCATTTAATGGGTCTCATCTTTTTGGCAGCAAGGCTGACGAGAGCCTTGAGAAGCTGTAGACCTCTAAAGCAGCTGCCAAGTCTTTGGGTGCTGCTTTTCGTCAACCTCAGCCTTTTCATCCTAGCGGACAGCAATGGAGGGTTAGATCTTTTTCGCTACTACTCCTCATTTGGAAGGGCAAGAGGAATGGCCAATCAAGGCCAACGTAAGTTTCTTCTTGGTGGATGAGGTTGAGGTGCCATGCTCGCTCAAGCAGCAGCCTCTTTGCCATCATTCTCTGCTACCGCCGCTTCAAACCCTCTTAGACTTTGTCACAGCTCACCTTTGGAGGGCAGGCTGTCTCAGCATCTAGAAGAATGGTGAACCATTACTTAGGCTGCTTGGGCTCTGGAAACAATAGCCCATGGGTACTGCCTTCCTTTTCTGCAGAAGCCTCTCACCAATCCACCGGGAGTACACTTTGAGGATTCCAGATCTGCTCCTTGTGCAGGAAATATTAACCCTGCTAGAAAAAGGCACTATAGAACCGGTGCCTGTAGCAGAGAGGAACAAGGGATGGTGCTCTCCTTTTTTGATCCCCAAAAAGGACAGGGGGACTGAGACCCATCTTGGACTTGAGAAATATGAACAAGTTCCTCAGGAAGGACAAATTCAAGATGGTCACTTTCTCAGATCCTGCAGGCCCTCCAACTTCAGGATTGGTTGGTGTCATTGGACCTTAGGGATGCTTATTTTCATGTGCTGATCCATCTCCGGCACAGGAAATACCAGTTTCGAGTCCTGCCATTCGGATTGACCTCTGCCCTGAGGGAATTCACCAAACAGATGGTGGTTGTGGCAGTGCATCTCAGGAGAGGATGGATTCACGTCTACCCCTATCTGGGCGATTGGCTGATCAGGGCTGTTTCTCCCGAACAAGCCTTGGCCCATCTCAGCATTACCTGCCAATCCCGTCAGACTATGCGTCTCCCTCAAATTCAAGAAGTCTCATATGACCCCTTCCCATCGGCTCCAGTACATCATTGCTGTTTTGGACACATCCTTGGGGGAAGTGCTCTCCACCCAGGGTGAGGGCTCATGGCATTCCCCAGATGGTAACTAAGTTTCAGAGTGCCCAGAGTCTTCCGGCCTTCAAATTCTTAAGGCCGCTCAGCCTCATGGCATCCTGCATTTTTCTGGTGCCAGAGGCCCTTCTGAGAATTATTCCTTCAATGGACTCTCAGGACTCAGTGGTCCCAGTTCTCAGGCAAGATGTCAGATCGGCTTCAAATTCCGGTCAGGGTCTCACAGGAACTCCTGTGGTGGGCCTGCGAGGAAAATCTTATGAACAGAGAACCTTTTTGGCAACCATGGCCGGAGATAACTGTAATGACTGACATTTCCCCTCACAGGGTGAGGCGCTCGCACCGATTTTTCAATTAGCGGTCATTGGGCTCCAAGACTACACATCAATCATTTAGAGCTGCGAGCAATCAGGCTAGCACTGCAGGCTTTCCTGCCATCTGTACGTGGAAAGAATGTCCTGATAATGACGAACAACGCAGTGGCCGTGCATTATCTCCACAAGAGAGGAGGCGTAGGGTCCCTGTCTCTTTGCAGAGAGGCAATGCAGCTCAGGTACTGAGCAATTCAAGAGGGAATCTCTGTGGTGGCGTTTCACTTAGCTGGAGAGGAGAATGCAGAGGCGAATGCTCTGAGCAGGCAGAGCGCAGTCTCCCACGAGTGGGAACTAGCTCAGAATGTCTTTTAGGAGATCTTCTCCCTTTGGGGAACCCATCAAGTGGATCTGTTCGCGACCGGTGCCAACCGGAAGTGCAATCTGTGCTGCTCAAGGGAATTTACTCTGAGAGGAGCTCTAGGAGACACGTTCGTGGTGGACTGGGAATTCCCGCTACTGTACGCGTTTCCTCCTGCCCCCGTCATCCCTCAAGTTCTAAATAGGTTAAGACGGTTTGGGACCCACATGATCCTCATTGCTCTGGATTGGGCCAGGAGATTGTGGTACCCAAACCTTCTAGACCTGTCCATCTGTCCTCTGATACGTCTACCCCAAAGAGAGGATCCTCCCTCACGAGATGAGGGTCCTGAATGACATGATGGAGGTGTTGCTTTCGGCCAGGCGACAGGCAACAAAGTCCCAGTGCTGTTGCCGTTGGAATGAGTTCTTGGACTGGTGCAGGGATAAGAATGTTAATCCTTTTCAGTGTTCAACTCCAGATGTTCTATCCTTTTTGCTCTTTAGCACACAAGGCTCTTCATGTGGGAACCATTAAAGGATAGCAGCGCTCTCAATCTTTAAGCGCTCAACCGAAGAATGCTCTTACTTTAAAACCCACTGGTTGCTCAGTTTCTAAAGGGGTTCACAAATGTGTTCCCACCATCAGTTTCAGGTTCCGGTTTGGGAACTTAACTGGGTTTTAAAGTTTCTGATGGGTGCTCCATTTGAACCTTTGTAATCATGTCCGTTTAGGTTGTTGACCTTTAATACTATTCTATTGGTGGCTATTGCATCTGCACGTAAAGTGAGCGAATTGCAGGCACTTTCTCCTAAGCCACCCTTTACTGTGTTCCACAGTGACAGGGTTGTGTTGAGTCCGACCCTCCTTCCTACCTAAGGCTGTGTCGGACTTTCACTTAAGTAAGAAAATTGTGCTGCCTGCCTTCTATCCTCCTCCACATCCTAGTAAGGATGTGGAAAAGCTTCATAGATTGAACCCTAGGAGAGCATTAAGCTTTTATATTTCCATAATGTCCAAGGTGAGAGTGGACGACCAGCTCTTTCTGGGGGTATGCAGGGCACAAGCTAGTCAAGGCTGTTTCTAAACAGACCTTGTCTATGTGGATCATCTTCACTATTTCTGAATGCTATAGATTGGTGGGCATGCACGCTCATTCCACCAGAGGCATGGCTACATCGACAGCCCTACAAAGGGGTGTCCCTATCAAGAACCTCTGTGATGCTGCAACGTGGTCTTAAATATACACGTTTACTAAGCATTATTCCCAGGATAGTGCCCATGCTCAGGATGAGGCATTTGGTAAGACAGTGCTTTACTCTGCCCAAAGATGAGGAATACGTAGGAGAACACCATTCTTTCGAAGAACAAGTTACTTACCCCTGGTAACGTTCTTTCGACTGGATTTTCCTCCAAACGTATTCCTCATTACCCTCCCAACCTACCCCTCTGTAGAATTTCCCATGCTATTACAGCTTTCGTTCAAACAAAGCTGAGTACGGCCACATCCAATTTGCTGCCAATTCTGCTACACAAGGAGAGGGTAAAAACCAGAACTGAGGCAACGGGCGGCGTGCGTGCTACTTATAACATCCGATAACGTCGCCCTCGACAGGTCTTCGAGGGACAGGGCGCCCTCTGCTGAAAAATTTCTGAAGCAGCCGACCTCTGGACACTACATGTCAAAGATGAGGAATACCTTTTGAGGAACATCCAGTTAAAAGAACGTTACCCGGGTACGTACATTGTTCTAGGGTAGAAGGATCTTTGGATCCCTTTTGCATTTTAAGTCAAACCAGCATGCCCCTCCTTAAGTGAAGTGCTGGGGAGATGCAGTGTATCCCCTTTTTCCTTTTTTAACTCTAACATTTGTTACAGGGACATGCTTACCTTTAATGGCTGGTGGCGTTGAACCTTTTAACTAATTCAGTGCATCTTTACTGCAGCCTGTTTCCACAGCGCCGGTAAAGGCACCCATGCGTGCTCATTTTACAGAAATGTCCCGGTCTTATTTTCTTGCCATTTCAGTGTTTCTTATCCTTTCTTGTTCATTCACCTGACCTCCAGGATGGGAAAATCTTTTGTCTCAATTTTGTCTTCGGCTGGAATCGTGTGAATTCCCCACCTAGACTCCAAGAGTGTCAGTGAAGGCAGGAAGCGAGGGAGGAGTCCAAAACTATGCAGCTTTTTGTCTTCCAGCCTGACTGCTAGAATCCAGTTCCAACTGGGAGGTTGGCTGTCCTGAAAGGACTGCCAACTCCCCAGGTATGAATGTTGCATGGCTGTTTGATTTTCTGGCTTCTTGCATAAAAGTCTGGTCCTGGAAGCTAAAGAGGTGTACGAGACCACTGAAACCAAAAAGGATGAAGAAACCGCGGCAGAGACTATTTCTAGTGACCGGATAGCCTGCTGTGTAACCGGAGCCTGCTGTTATCCTTCCTTCCAATTGACCTGGGAATCCCAAAACGGACAACCCGCGACCCGGAGCATGGGGAGACCCACTAGACTCGGGAAACCTGCATTTTGAGCCATCCCATGTCGTGCTGTGACCTTGCAGGGCTGCAATACCTTAGGACCTCTTGTGTAGTGCACGTTATTCCGAATCTTGCTGAAACTTTGTGGGCATCCTGCTGGACCCCCAGAGATGTGAAACAAATCCAAAAAGCCCCCTCATCAGAGTACTGGTCCTTGTAAACGAAGAGAATCCGACCAGCGATATTCTGTCTGCTTCTGTGCTCCTGCAAAAGGTGCCAAATCCACAGAGCTGCATCCAGCCCTGAGGAAAATCTTGCCTGGAGCCTTCTTCCGTGATCCTTGCTGCAAAAGCCCTTCCAAAGTCCTGTCTTCTAGACAATGGAATCCCATTGACTGGGTTTTTGGCTGCATATCCTAAAGTCTTACTGCTGCAACACTTCCTCTGGGCTGAGGTACTGTGGCTGTGGTATTTATTTACCTTAAATCTCTTGTGATTCCTGTGAATCCTTGGGGTACTACTGTGATTGAAAGGTCTCTTGTCCAGTTCACCCAGGCCCACTGCTGGAATCCTCCTCAAGTGTATTTTCTGAAGTCCCTGTATCCTAACTAACTTTCAAAGTGAACTTCCGACTTGTTTTCCCAGTCTTCATCAGGATCTCTGACTTTGCCTGCATTTGAGCCATATCTCACCCTGCTTAATGATGGCTCCTAGACCAGTAGGGTCCCTCTACTGCCTCTGAGAGAACTTGTGCACTAGAATTGGGAAGGGCTAGATCATTTAAAGGGTCTGCCTTGAAAAGCAGAACAAGTGTTGAAAGTATATTTACTTGTAAAAGAGTTACTAACTTTAAACTCTGAGTGAATAGTTACAAAAAGTTATGACTTACCTTGTATATGTTCTGCCATTCTGAAAAGTATTTCTGATGCTTGTTAATCTGCTTAGAATCACATGCTGTGCATATAGATAGATATGTAGTAGTCATAGCAGAGTATTGCATCTTTCTTTGGAGGATCGAAAGGGGACGTCGACATGGGCATGCCTGTAACACTATCCCTAACGTGATGTGTACTGTACCCAAAAATCCTCATGCGTCGAGGTCCCTCCGATTATTATTTTTTTCCGCCCAACTAGTTTGTCGCATTATGCAGAGCTTGTAAGAGTTATATTGCTATTTCATAATTTCTTTGTCCCACGACCAGCGGTAGTCTAGTCTTCAACTTTAACATCTTCGGCTGCTTCGTGGACCTGTTCGCCAAAGACGTCTGTCTTTCGGTGACTAGTGCATCGGTCGACCCTGTCGACCGCATGACCTCTGCCCTCCGGCCATGCATACACAGCCAGGAGAGTGGGGCCCCAGACTTTGATTCTCTGAGAATGCATTTCCTTTTCCCCTCTTTCCCTTTCTGGTCTGGCTGCCGCTCTTTACTTCTACTATGGCGAGGACGCCATTTACATTTTGTCTGTCCTGTAATGGAAAATACCTGTGGAAAGGCACATAACGCAAGTGCAACAAGTGTCTCCTTCGTGATAACGACGAGCAAGCCTGCAAGTCTTGCAAACCTTTCCATCCTATGATGCTATAGGATAGGGCGATGAAACGGTGGACGGCCTATGTGATGCAGGCAGAGTATGGTTCCGCCCTGTAGACGCTGTTGCCGACAGCAACGATTCTAGCAGCAGCCATGGCTCCTATGTGGAGGCCATAGACCTTTCCGCTGAACAGTCCGGTTCCCAGTTACCCATCCCCAGCCCAGAGTAGCATGCTGCCAGCATTGTTATGAGGAGATCACACCCTGTGGACAGGGGCACACCCGCACCATTGAAGGCTAAGCATTCAACCGGATATGTCGAGGAAGTAGCAAACACCAATAGGCCTGTTGAAAGTTTTGATGCAACCTACCGATCCTCGTGATCAGCCACCCATCCCGCATCTGCCGTTGCATTCTAGCATAAGGGCGCCTCTTCAAAAAAGACATGGGCGGGGGAGAGTGGTGCTGTTGAGCACGTTGGTGATGGCTGCCTGATCCATGCGCTCTGATCCACCATATATCCTGACCCAATATTGTCCTGAACCGGAGTGCCCACGGAGACTCATTGAAAATTGGGGAAGAGGACCTCAGCCACATCCTGTTAAACTCCTGACCCGCTGCGAGGAATCCCACGGACTCAGTGGCGAAGTGAGCCGGCCGGGAGTTCCATGAGACCTCATACGCTGACCCGCTGTTGCAGAGGGGGGGAGGAGCTGTGAGAGCGTTACAGGCACCGTACACAGAAGACGACACATAGCAGTAAACGCTGCTGTACACTTTTACCAGGTTGGTGAGCCTTGCTAGAGACACAATGAAGCCACCAAAGACACTGAGGCCCTGAACGGACGAGCGCTGGGGAGTGTTGGTTTACATGGGCTCCTGGAACGACTCAAGTCTGTGGCCAGAACGGATCAACCCAACCACCGAACTTGTATACTAAACCTGGGCTGACGCCACTCCACACGATACAAAGCCCGGATTTGATATCGGAGGCACAGGTACCGGGGAGGGCGTCCATTGTCGACCTGAGACGTACAGGCATGGCTCGAAGAGACGAGGCTAATACGGAGAGGCACTAGCGGAGGCAATCTGGACAACAAGACCTGCCTGGCCTCCTCATAGGCAAACGTCCTGCACAGCATACACCCCATCGTAACAGAGCCTTAGCCCCAGAGTAAAACTCGACCGCATAGGCTACGGCAGGATTTCGCACCCACTGGAGCGGGCGGTGAAGGCTACTAGCAGAGACTGACGGGTACAACCAAACTCAAGCAGGTTGCAACGACCGGGCTGGAGAACGGAGCCAGCTGGCGTAGGCTCGCTCTAAGTTCTACAACTACAAGATCCGTTGGTCAGGCTAAACGATGCTGAAGTGTGACTGAGGAAACCGGCTGGGGGCTGAGAGCTACCGCGACAGCAGTGAGTATGGCAACCGCACCGCCTATTCCAGAACTTTGGTTAACGGCCGGCTGAGAGAGGGGGAGAAAGAAACGGAGAGCCCTCGAAAGTTTTGTTGCAAGCTATGTGCACTCCCCTTGTAGCCTCCTTAACATACCTACCTCCACTCTAACTTACCGTACTAACGGGAACTCACCACCAGCTGGGGGCTGCTGAACCAGGTTGGCATTTCCGTGCAAAGCGAAATCGAAGCTTCCACGGAGCACTCCTATATCAGTAACCGCCTCGTGTCGGTGACCAACTGCAAGCGTACCGCTGCGACACGAGGGAGGTAATTAAGCCCTTTTATGTACACACTACTCTGCTAAGCAGGCACAACACTGAAGGGGACACCGGATAACACCGCAATATATAGAACCTGTTCCTAATAACAGGTCCCGAACGTTGATAAAAACTACAGGAAACACTGGGCACACGTCTTGTCTGAGGGGACTTGTAACGTGGGAGAACACAATCCACTAGTGGGGCCTGGTCACCGAAAGCAAACACTGTAGAGAACTGGCGGGAGTGGTGCATAATCCCTGCTAGCTGTTGAGTTGCCCTGCTAATAAAGTGAACAATGTTTGGTCCTGTGAGCCCCACATTATAAACTACACACTGGTTGGTACGCCTATCCTTGTGCCCGGGACGACGCGATGAACAGTCACACCCAGCAAACACATCTTGGAACCGCTATACACCCGGATCTGAGCACAACCTGGAGTAATCAAATACGAAACTCGCCTGGCCCATAAAATCGGAAGAGTTCTGCTTCTCAAAGTTCTGGAAACTAGTGGAGAACTCACATGACTGTTGGTGACGCAGTGATCTTATAACAACGGAGCCGGCTACATACGCTCCACTATAAAATACGCACCGTAACCCCACATATTGTGACACCTGCTACAAGTGAACCACAGATATCTGGAACCATGACAAAGAGAGCAGGTGCCAAGAAAAAGGGCCCTATGGATTCTTTTACGAATAGCCAGGCACATTGCACTGCGACAGACACCAAATACGTTGAGCGCCCAGGTTTAAGGGGAGAATGGAGACAAGGAAGACAGACTAACGATCGTAGTACAAAATGGCTTCCTATCAGTCCATGTTAAGATAGATGACATTGTCGCTACCATCGGGTCCCTGAAGGCAAGTGTAGATAAGGAAAGCTCGCGTATCATTGAGGCGGAGGGCAGGATCTGCTCCAATTAAGATACCATCACCCACCACAGTCGGGACATTGCCCAACTCAAAGGAAACTTATCCAAGATACAGAACAAATGCTAGGCTCTCGAATCAAGATCCAGGAGGAATAATGTCCGAATTGTAGGCGTTTCTGAAAAATTTGGAAAAGGCGCAATGGAACCACAGGTGGAATCTCTCCAAGTCTCTTTGGCACAGAATCATTTTCTGAACACTTATTGGTTGAAAGAGCCCATTGCACGCTAGCTCCTGCACCTAAACCTGGGGCACCACCCCGCACGATAATTGCCCGCCTTCTAAACTATAGAGATACAATACTCAGAATGGCGAGGGAACAGGGCACGCTACAATATGAAGAAAACCGTATACATATTTATCCGGACTTTGCGGCAGGGGTCCAGGCAAACAGAAGATCGTACGAGCCAGTCAAAAGATTAAGAGCACGGCAGGTGCCATACGCATTGATATTCCCAGCCAAAATGAGAATCCAACATGGGGGAGAACCCACTTTTTCGAAACTCCAGCTTCGGCCATGGCCTGTGCTAAGGCCTCCATACCCTTGCCCCCCAGAGAGCGGAGACCAGATATGAATGGTGGACCTAGACTGGAGGAGGAACGTCGCCATCTGGCTGACTGAATGAGAAATTAATTAATATCGTTCATACCAGCTACAATGTTGTCTGTCTTAGTGGGTGGCTCCATACGCTACCCCTTAGAACTGCATCATGAGCCTGGACATGGCAGCCATGTGACAGCAACATGGCGGCCTCAGGAGAGCTCCAAAAGTTTGTAGGGAACCATTGTCAAGTTGGGGTGGATGATGTGCGTTATTGGGGAACAGGGGGGATTGTTCCACAACTGCCTATGCGACAAGGTGGAGTACATGTGGACTGTTTCCATTATGGGTGTTCAAGGAAATTGTCAAGTTGGGGTGGATGATGTGGGTTGGGGGACGGGCTGTAGGAGGCGGGATGGACGGCTCTCCAGTTGCCTATCCAAAACTGCTGAGTTAGTGGGGAATTCCACAAGTTGTGGGTGTTGAAATGTTACAAATGTATGGTCTTGCAGATGCTGATGCTGCCTTCACTGGGTTTACGCACTTGCCGATGAAACCCCTGGCCAGATACAAATATGCATGATCCCCTCACAGGTGATTGGCTAAAAATAAAGCTTCTATCATGAAATGTCTGTGGGCTTAACAACCCAATAAAAGCCAGAAAAATTGGAGCCTATATAACCAGATCTGCACCTCACATTGTAATGTTGCAGGAAACACACACTCAAAGGAGCAGCAACGCAAACATTTTGGCAAACTGGGGCAAACGAAGGTGTCACACAGACTATTCTACTCAGGTCAGAGGAGTACTCACGGAATTACACCCCTCATTAGGGTTTCAACCTAAAGGCCATAAGGTGGATACTCTTGGGAGATACGTGATAGTATGGGGCGTGATAGCAGCCAAGCCGGTGATGTTGGTCAACACCTACGGCCCTTATATAGATGACCCGAGTTTCTACCTAAAGATTTTAGAAATACTCCTCTCTTTAGATGAATCCAGCATAATTTGTGGAGGGGATTTCAACCTGGTCCTGGACACATCACTCGATAGGTCTTCAACAATACAAAATCCGCCCGCCAAAGAGACTACACTGGGCCAAATCATACCGCAATTATCACTGATAGATGTATGGAGGGAATTGCACCCGAACACCAGATAATACATCTATTACTCCACAGTTCATGACTCAGTCGCAAATTGGCTACTGGCTCCTCTCCTCCACCATGTCAGAAGCACTAAGGAAATCCGAGATCCACCCCTGCACGCTATCTGATCACTCCCCTTTATCACTTGAGCTTGTATTTCGAAACACCCCTAGGCATGCAAGACGATGGAGATTGGCGGCCAATATATTAATGGACCCTACTGTAGTTGAATACGTTGAATACCTACACATTGAGATCGAAGAGTTCTTTACTAATAATACGGGAACGGTAGATAAGTACTCCACACTCTGCAAATCATTCAAAGTATGGATTAAGGGGACTCCGATTTCCAAAACCACGGGCCTCCTAAAATCGGTGCGACGTAACCTTGCTAATGTCAAACTCAACTGCAGGCTTTGGAAATAACCTATAGTAATACTCATAACAAGAACACACTTGCTGAAATCAAAAAACTCTTGAAAGACTTTGATAATCTGGCTAATAGGGAAATACAATATATTGCTGCCCCAATGCGTGCACGCAGATACGGGGAAAGCAACAAGGCGGGAAGGTCCCTGGCCAACCTAATCAAGGCTGATCGGCAACAAAACCCAATTACAAGCATTAACTCAATGGAGAGTGAGGTGGTAACGGGGGAGGATGCAATAAATCGTGAATTTGCTAAATTCTGTCAGGAACTGTATGCTAATCGGGATAAAAAAAGAGCCCGACATACAAAAATATCTTCAGGAACTTGAGCTCCCGAAACTCCCACTAGAAACCAAATTGACCCTCGAGCAGCCGATCACTGAAGAAGAAATTACTAGAGCAATAATGGCATTGTCATCCGGGAAAGCCCTGGGTTCGGATGGGTTTGGGGTTCAATTGTGTAAGGAATTTCAGGCGGAACTAGTCCAGATATTATTAAAGGTATGGGAGGAGGAGCTAGAACTGAATATTTTACCCGACTCAATGAGAGAGGCCATAACTGTTACCAAAGCCCAGGCGGCCTCCCCAAGACATGTCATCCTACAGGACCTTGACATTAATCAATGCAGACGGCAAGATATTAGCGAAGGTGTTGGCGAATAGACTGCTGCCTAGTATGCCAACTCTAGTCCACCCCAACCAGCGCGGATTCATCCCCACAAGATCCACTGCTTTGAACCTACATAGACTATTTGGGATAATGGCACAAATAAACCCAAATGTAAGAGCAGTGGCAGTCTCCCTAGATGCCGAAAAGGCGTTAGACTCAGTCTAATGGGTTTATCGCCTCTCGGAGTTGAAAGCATTTGGAATGGGCCTTCATTTTATTAAATATGTGAAACTACTATACACAACGCCGGGGGCCAGGGTTCTGACTAACCGCACAATCTGAGTTATTTATATTGGGTAGGGGCACCAGGCAAGGCTGCCCGTTTTTAACCTATGTTTGCACTAACTATAGAGCCCATGGCAGCATTTGTCAGGCAGAAATACGGAGGCAGAGGAATACGAAAGTCTGACCCAATCTATATCATTCAGTGCAGGCAACAATCTTGTATATCTGTGATCCCAAAGCCAATTTATTAGCTCCTATGTCAGACATACACTAATTTGCTGAATACTCCGGGTATAAGATTAATAATAATAAATCTGAAATCTTCCCACTTACTCCTACAACCACATGCCCAGCAACAACCTCTGGACTAAAATGGTCGACCCAACACATCCGATAACTGGGCATAATGGTCTCTAGGGATAGGCAGATGCTGCATACAGACAATCGCGATCAAGTGCTGTGACTCCGCAGTGCCAAATTTCAGATGTGGACCCAACTTCCCATTTCCATGTATGGCCAGGTTGCCATTCTGAAAATAGTTCTTCCTAAACTGCTATACCTCTTTGTGAATATACCCATATGGCCCATGGTGGCAACGTTCCTTTGGGGCGGGAAAACGGTTAGAATGAAGTGGGAAAAATGGTCGAACCGTACTGCTCGGGTGGCATTGCAGCACCAAATTTTGAATGATATAATCTTGTTTCACAGGCACAATTCATCAAACACTGGTATGATTTGTCGGACAGGTCGCCCCATATTAGGGTGGAAAAATATGCTGCATTGCTTATCGACCTCCGATCTGTTATCTTTAGTCTACACTACGAAGACCAATGTCTTTTTGACATTGTGAATAGTACAGTCCGGGCATGGTACGCACTCTGTAAAAGATTGAAGATAGACCGAACATATGACCCAGATGTCTCCCCCTGGAACTTCCCTGATATCCCCCCAACAGTTGATAAAACACTACAGAGAACCTGGGACCTGAACAAAGAAATCAATGTTATGTTACTTTGCATTTATATAGCGGCTTATGTACCATTGGTATGGTCTCATTGCGCTGGTAGGTTGAACGCCCTGGGGAGCCGAAGTTCAATTCAGTAGAGAGAATGGAGAGAGTCAAAGGTGCGGGTGAGCACCGGATATGTGTGCCGCTGGTGTGGCATTCGTGTGATAGCTGCTTCTTAGCGGTAGGTGTGGTGGTTAAGAGCTCAAGAATGTGTTCGTTCTGGCAGGTAGTTATCCAGACCGATTCTGGCCGCGTTAGGCCTGAGGAGAACGCCTAGGCTGGAGGGTGTGTAACCAGCAGTGTTTAGTTGATGGGGAGTATGAGGCAAATGATGGTATGATAACAGCTATACGGAATGGTGTCATAGTATCTCTGTTCTAGTTGAGTGGTTGTGTAAAGACGAGAGTAAACGTGGAGATGTGATATGGTGGTTTACCTTGGGTGCTTGCGATCGAGCCCACTCCAATCGTTCCATGTACTTCATCCGTTCCATGTACTCCGACTGTTCCATGCACACAATCGTTTCAAGCACTCAAAACCGTTCCTTCGATGTTCTTGCAAACGTTCCATGGACTCCAAACCATTCCATGTAAGTCACGCCATTCTATGTAGTCAACACAAAGGTGTCTGCCTCAAGGGCTGGATTTTCAGCCATTCTTGAATGGGCCTTCATCAGGACAGAAGACTGAAGGGTGAGAGTATCAAGCGTGCTCGTATCAGACTGATTAGAGCCACGGAGGGAAGTCACGGCCCGTCCAGTCAGTGTCAGCGGTCCGTGTGGTTCAAAAAATGTCCTTAATAGCACGTCCAATCTTGTTACTTTAATCAATAACAGGTAAGTCCGAATGGATTGGCGTGTTTGTCAAAAAGTGCGTCCGGAAGATGGCACCTTGAGACTGCGGGGAAATCCGACGTCCAAATGTCAGTGCCTTCTCATTCATAAATAATATTTCAGTGTAAATGGTATAGCTCTAGAAGTGAATCTAGTTGTGGTGTACACATAACCTTTAACAAGCAAAACAATATCAACAGTGTGCTTCTAACTGCATTTGTATCTTCTCTATTCCATGATGATCTATGCCATTCACCTGTGCCTTGGAATGTCAGCGTAGCACATTATGTAAAATGCAACCACCTATGGTTCCTATGATGGCATTAAACATGTCACAAGCAGCAGTGGGTGGAACAACCAAACATTACCTCCTTGTCACAGTCCTTCATCTATGTCAAGAACCGTGACGAGGAAGACCTGTACTTGGAGTAACTAGATTACCAGTAAGTAAAGGCCCTGTATTATATTTCCTGCACTGTCACTCTAGTCTCATTTCCATGGTCGACATAGCACACCATGTGAAGAACTCCACAAGTTGGTTAGCATGACACATTTTGTTTGGGTAAGTTTTACATCATTCCCATCTGCTATATCGATTGAAGAGTACATCTGCCGTCATCTCTAATTACATTGCTGTTCAATGTGATTTACTTTTAATTGGAGGTCCTTGTTGTCTGCTCATTCCCTATGCACTTAAATCCACATGAGGGGATTAACAGAAGCCTTGAAGTTGTCTCCATTGAACTAAAGGACTGCTAGAACTTTTGATTAATGAATAAGCCACACTAGACCCATGAGCAGTTTCTAGGGATGCCTCCATGGAACGAGATGCAAATGCAGAAGATGTGTTAGATTTCTCAAGGTCTTTCTAATGGAGGATATCTGTTTACAATGCTTTTGTCCATCCTCAGACTGACACAGGATGGCACTTTACTTCGACTAGTGTACTTAACCTGATTACCACAGCTGATGAGAAAATTTTTATTTTTATTATGGTATTTATTTAGCATGAACCTAGCTTCAAGAGGGAACAAGTGCGTTACAGAGGTATACAACAATACAGATACACAACAGAACGCGCTTTACAGGGGTATACAACAGTACAGATGGATAGTGGAGCACTTTTCACAAGTTACAGAACAGACATACATTGGGGGTAGGATACAGAGAGGTACAGAGGTGGAGTTCAGCTGTTTAAGGTTGCAGGGAGGAGAGGGACAGACTGTGTGTAGCAAGCCAGGTGGCATGGGCGTCAGGGGGTGACGTGTTGGCCTAGGTGTTGAGGAGGAGAGACTCCAAGAGTTTGGGGATTGAGCTCTTTTCTGAATTGTAAGCGCGTGGGGGCACAAATATTATTTAGGTGAAATTGGCATGTGTTGAGCGTTATACACCGGCATATATGTGCTGGATAGAATCAACTATTTGAGCCCAGGTAAAAATCATCAGGCAGACAATGTTAAACTGCATCTGAAAAGCAAGGCTGCACAGTGACAATGAGAAACATTTACTTTCTAAATCTACTTTATTGGGCCCACATCTGAACTTGCTTCCAAGGTGAGAAATGTTGATATGCATCCATGTGGTACCCCAAAGACTGGTATACCCATCTAGAGTATCTCCAGCTACATTTACATAGATTTTTACCACTTCAAACATCATACCAGATATGTTTTAAAGACAGGAATATGTTGAGGACATTTGATTCCGAAATAACTGCTCCTTTTTATGTAGTACCTAGCTGATTTCCCTCATATAGTGATGTCAACACTACATCCTCATTGTCATTTGGCAGTCTCTTGAGGGAGCCCAAATCCCCCAAGAACGTCCTGGGAGAGCAAATATAGGACTCCCAGTGGTTTCTGAATCAGGTTGCAGCACTGTTTTCTTTGACTCCAGTGAAGATTGATGTGTCAATGATATCAACACCAGAGACAGTAAACTAGTGAAATGTAGGATTCACAAGCATGTCCGACAAAGTCAAAGACACCATCTAGGTGGAAGTCTCCAAGATGTTGACCTTGGGTGTAATGAAGCCATCCCACAGCCCCTGGGATAGCCCACGGGTACTGGTCCCTAAGAAGAAGTCCAGTGGTGGGAAAACTGAGTTCCAATTTTACGTAGATTATCAGGGGCTCACCTCTGTCACAAAGACAGATGCACACTCTATCCCTCGGGCAGATGAACTCAATGATCATGAGTACCAAGTTCATGAGTACCTTCAACCTCATGACAGGGTAACTGGCAGGTTGGTTTGACTAATGATGTAAAAGATAGGTCCTCATTTCCACCCCAGATAGGCATTATCAGTTTTCTCTTATGCCTTTCATATTAAAGAATGCCCCTGCCACCATCCAGAGAATGGTGTACCCAGTCCTAACAGGGCTAGAAGACTTCAGCATCACGTACTTGGATTACGTAGAGCTAATCAGTAACACATGGGAAGGCCATCTAGCCTATCTGGAACGGGTGCTTCAAGCCATGCGGAAGGCAGACTTGACTATCAATGTGTCCAAATGCCAGATAGTGCAGGGTACTGTGACTTACCTAGGTAATCAAATAGGTGGTAAGAAACATCGTCTCCAGGCCAAAGTCTAGGCGGTGAAGGATTGGGACGTCCACAATACCCATACTCGGGTGAGGGCCGTCCTGAGCCTCACAAGTTATTTTATTACTGGCCTTTTATTGAGGGGTATGGGACCCTCACCCTAAACAATGTAACATCAAAGAAACTGCTGAAGGTCACCTGGACCCCTGCCATTCATCCTTCCAGAGATTGAAGGATGGCCTGTTCCAGGCCCTAGCTCTGAAGATCCCTGATTTTTGGGAAGAATGCATCATGTACACATATGCTTTTGAATTAGGCATTGATATGCAGTATTAGCGCAACAAAACTCTGAAGCGGTAGAATAACCTTGTGTGTACCTAGATAAGTGCTTGACCAAGGATGAGCGCAAATGAGCCACCATTGAGTAGGAGGTATTTGCAAGACTTTGGAAGGTACACAAATTGAAGCCCTACATTTTTGGGTCTCACTTCACTGTCCAAACTGACCACAGACCTCTGAGGTGGCTTATGACCATGCAAGGAGCGAGCCCTAAGTTACTGCATTGGGAAAAATACCCATAGGGAATGGACATGAACATCCAACACAAACCTGGGCGGCAGCACTCTAATGCTCAGATGGCCTCAGTCAGTATTTGTGCCAGGAGTATGGGCCAGGCCCTTAGAAGGGTGACATTTTTGGCTGTGAGGAACTGCCATATGGCAAGCATGCAAAGACCTGGCTTTTTTTATTTTTATTGAATAATAAAATGATGCAGGCAGTTCCATCTCTGCTGATCGAATTCCTTTTTCACCAGCTCCATGCCAAAAGTATAGTATGTATCTGTGGCCTGCTGCATCAGTATCCTGAGCCACAGCGCCTGCTCCACCTGTGGCACCGAGCAGGTACAGAGTTTACAGATGGCTGTTTGACAGCGACATTGACAGGAAAGTCTCTGCCACACAGGAAAGCACTTAGGTTATGCATCCCTGTACCCATACGACAATGATCATAAGTAGCCCATGATGGTGGCAGATAATCTCTAATATAAAGCTATGCCTGAATGTGACATACTACTTATGATCACCACCACCACATTCCAATTGATTTCTCACATGTGCCGGCTCATGTGATGCAGCTCTGCTGTGGAAGGTGATGCATATTCTGGTCAGCCGGGTTTAGCCACAAAATGGCAGGACAGGAACCTGAAGGGTATGGTCTCCTCTTGTATCTCTATATGAGGCCAGGTAACAACCTCCTCCTGAGACAGCCACACAGCAGACATCTGTCCTGGGCCCGGGCATCAAATGAGCACACCTATTTAATGTGAAAGAACTAGCCTCACACCAGTGTGCTGCATCTCTAAATGTCTTTATTCTCATTGAGAAGGTAGGGGGTGGGGTTTTGATGGGTAGAAGGGATCTAGTCAATGAAAGAAGACTTCCACCATATTGATTTTCACTGTCTCTCTCTCTTTCCTGTCCCCTCCACTTCCTCTGGAGCAGAGCACTTTGGGTGTGCCATCAGAAGGGCAAAGTCCACTCCTTTCAAGGGCAGTAATTGGACCGTTAAAGCAGACCAGCTTTAGTCCAATCACCTGAAGACTTTTACCACTCTGTCAGCAGATTGGCTCATTTCTTCTTGGATTCTTTAAGGCCAAAGATTTGTTCTGAAGATCTCACAGAACTTCCTTTGGGAAAGTTTCACTTTTCAAATCCCTCAGCCTGAGGGGATGAAGGACTCATCCAAGACAGAAGAACCATCTGTTCCCTACCTCTCCCAGTGCACATCAGTAGTAACCTCTGCTGTGGATCAGAACCTACTACTCTGCCGTGGAATCTCCAGGTGTTGGCAATCATGACTGCGCGCCCCTCAGTACGCAGGCACGTATACATGCCCAGAACACCTGCAGAAAGGCAGGCCGTGGTCCAGGACTTCTACAGGGTGGCACACTTCCCCAGAGTGCTCAGTGCCATAGATTGCACCCATGTGCCCTACCTCAAGATGCGAGACATGTTCCCAAATGGGAAATTTGGGACCATGGATGACTTTAACGATACAGTTGGAAGGTGTCCACTCCGAGCACTCCAATATTATAGAATGAAATCCGTGTTCAGCACGCAATGGCTGCCACTCTTCCCTGATGAACCCCCTACACATCCATGTCTACAGGTAGCAATGTCGAGAAAAGGGCTGGGAATCTCTAAATTGTTTGCATTAACACACTCATTGCCCCACGCTAAATAATGTGAAGGACAAATGGGAAACAGATTTGAATACACCTATTACCGATGAGAAATGAGCCAAATACTGTGCGCTCACCAAAACTGTATCGTTGAATGAAGGGCTACGATTAATTCAATTCAAGGTCCTGAATCGGCTGCACTACACCCCAGCAAAAATGGCCAAGTTCACCTCTGACTGCACGGGAGAATGCCTCAAATGCAAAGCACCTCAGGCAGGGTCGTTTCACATGTGTTGGGGATGCTCGGCTGTGGCTGGATTTTGGAAAAGCGTAGCACGTGTTAAAGAGGAAATAACTCGGATACCGGCCTCCCTAACGCCCCAAAAGTACCTGTTCGGGGACATCGGTGAAAGGGCAGAAACCACAAGAAGGCTGTTTTAACATTGTGTGTGATAGCAAAAAAGTGTATTTTACAGAACTGGAAGAACCCTGCCCCACCACGTATAGAACATTTTCTCAGAGAACGGTCATATGTAAATGAATGTGAGGAACAATTTATACTGACTATACCTAAATCATGTCGCCACAAGGACATATGGGCCCTGTTTCGAGTATACTTATGTGAAATGGCCTCTGATGACGAAGCTTCTACGTAAACCCAAATGTATTGATCTGTGAATATGTTGTACCAGATGAAGTATGTGTATGGCAGTGTGGATTGCAAGTCATTTTGTATCTGCTAACACCATCAATAAAGTAAAAAAAAAAAAAACATGGGCGCTGACGCGCCGTCTAAGAGCGCGTCGGCCCCAAAGGTTTCGACAGAGCCGAAAAACCACGATGTTAGGCAAAATTGTTGTAGTAACCCGGTAGGAGACTATACCAGTTTTGTCCTCTTGAAAATAGGTAACCCAACCTTTGTTATAGGCCTGTACTACACAAGTTGGTAGAGTGACTGAGCCACCAGGCTTATCTCAAGAGGGGTCAATGTGAGCTGTTGGGTTGTAACATAGAGACTCACAGTGACAGGTATTCAAATAACACTTATACTCAAGGTTTCTTGATAAAATGATTTATGAATTTAACAGTTTAAAATGAGCCTTATTTAGAAGTTAGCAATATGCAACACTTAAAATACACTTCAAAACAACACACTCCTTCAGTTCAATAAAGTAAGTAGATACCTTTTTGGGATGGAACAGATATTCCTACACCCTGAGGTGACTTCAATAGCTAGGACACTGTGGAAAATAATATTTCTGATGTTTGTTAATCTGCTTAGAATCACATGCTGTGCATAGTCCAACATCCAGTGGTCACTGTGGAGTATTGCATTTTGTTTTTCGTAGTCGAAAAGGGGGCGTCGACAAGGCGTGTCTGTAACACTATCCCTATAGTGACGTGCAGTGTACCCACAATCCCTCACGCGTCGAGGTTCCTCAGATTGTTTTTTTCCGCCCAGATATTGATCGCCTTTACGCGGAGCTCCTCGAGAGACATTGCAAATATTCACTCGACCATTTGGTCGTTATTTAGATATTCACTCGACCTTTGGTCGTTATTTAATGTTTGGTTCCTCCTTCGACGAAGCTGTTCTCCGCTGACGAGATCTTTGACAACTGTGCCTTCGACGGAGGAGACCCTTCGGCGTCGCAGAACACGTGGCCTGGCCTCACCGGCCTCAAACAGTAGAGAGAGTGGGGTCGTGGGGCATTTCTTGCTTCTCTTTAAGAATGCCTTTCTCTTTCCCCACCTTTTCCTTAGGGGTTATTACGTCTGTCCGTTCCCTCAGCTATGGAGAGGACACCCTTTAGGTTTTGCCCGCGCTGCAAGGGCAAATTCACCTGGAAAGACGAGCACAAAGGGTGCAACCGTTGCTTGCCCCTTGACCACAAAGAAGACGCTTGTGCGGCCTTTAAGCTTCTTAAGCCTAAGACTTTAAAGGACCGCAGGGTCAAGAGTTGGGCAGCCTACGCCATGGCTAGGTCCGATTCCTCACCCGCCGCCGCCGAAAGTGGCGAGGAAAGTGATAACCCGACCTCCGCATCGGAGGTTGTACACCCCTCTAGGGAATGGTCATGCTCCTCGCCGGCCCCGACAAGCTCGGCTCACGCCCTGCTTATGGGGATGAACACCCCAGCGACAGACGCACACAAGCACTCACATAAGCACACGGCCCACAGCTCTTCCTCGTCGAAGACGAAGAAAGAATTAGCGCCAACGGAGACGCAGGTCCTACCGGTAGCCTCCACGGACCGTAAGGGTCCAAAGCCCCCCTCGTAACCGCAGACACGACCAGATAAGGGCGCTATCACCAAACCGCCAGACGACGTGCCCTGTCAGGGAGCGCCCGTCGGCATAGAGGACGCAACACCTGTAACGTCGAGGCCAGAGGAACCCTCGACAGACCATTTAGTCGAGAGCCTGGCGCGTATTGTTTCCACCGATGGCCAGAGACGAACGGCGAAAGACGCCGAATACCGCTCGCAAGGCCAGGGAAACGCCGGAAGGAAGGCAGGAAACGCCCACCCTCCGTCGAAAGGGACTCCTAGCCTACTAGAAGGCTTTTCAGAAGGCGATGGGAGCTTATCCTCGACGTTATGGGATAGGTTAAAGCGTTTACAGGCCGAAAGCCTTCCCTTTTCCCCCCCAGACCGCTCTGGGCTACCACAAGGGATCTTAGAGAGACTCCAATTTTGCATGGACAAAATGGAGACTTTTATGTCTACCCAATACCTGCCCACACCCAAAAGACCAAGAGAGGGGCCTCGGGAGGATCCTAGGGCTAAATACCCTACGCTGTTTAACCCCCCCATAGGGGGGTGTAGAGTTATGACCTCACTGAAGAGGACTCCTACTTTCATGAAGATGAGGAGTTCTTAACTAACGAAAAAGAACAAAACATAGACCAGGAAGGTTTCGAGGATGACCCAGACATGGGTTATGGGGGGGCTTTGAAGAAGACCCAGAAGAAGGTGCTTCACTGCTCTGGCAGTCACCATCAGCGTCTACAGACCCTGATGCCCTAAACCTGCCCCCTCCCCCACCCCCAAAAGACTCACCAATCAGGAATACGTCACCTATAGACAATCAACCTACCTTTAATGCACTACTACGCAAAGCAGCAGCGCATTTCGAAATCGAGACTGGGGAAATTTCTCCTGACATAGACTTTGTGGAAAAGATCATCAAGGAGAAAAACCCCCTGTCAGTCAAACCATTCCCCTCCTTGCCTCAGTAAAGAGACAAATCATTCCTTCGCTATCTACACCCGCATTGGTCAGAGATAGAAAAATGTAGTCCTCCTCCATCGGACCCGTTATACATTAGGGGCCACTCAGTACCGGACTCCCTAGTAGTAACAAATACAAGAAAAAGGGCAGGGGTCCCGCGATCAACCAGCGAGGCACCTCCAGATAAAGAAGGTAAAAAGCTGTGTGACCTAGGTAAAAGGATTACAGCCTCGGCAGCCTTTTCCACCAGAATTGCCAACTACTCTTTACTGGCAAGTTATGCAGATGCCCAATGGAGCAAACTACGCAAGGACATTGAGGAGGTACCTGAACCCCTAAAAACTCAGCTTCTGTCCACTGTTACTGAGGGAACCTTAGTCAACCAGAGCATCATTAAGAATACTCTAGATGCTGCAGAAACGGCTGTCCGTTCCCTAGTCCAAGGAATCCTCCTCAAACGTCATGTCTGGCTACGTAATTCGTGGTTTAAACCCGAAACACAAACATCTCTCATTAACAAACCAATAGAGGATGCTAACCTCTTTGGGAAGGCGGTGGATGACGCACTAGAGACTGCAAAAAAGGAATTAAACACCATTAAGACCCTAGATCAGATTTCAAGGCCTCCCAACAAGCGAGGTTATGGAAACAGACGCTTTTTTCTAGGCCAATATCATCATCATCATCATCATCATCAACAACAGCAGCAGTACTCTGCAGGCAACTGGTCCTCGAATCAAGGAACCAGTGGACAATACACCCAGAGAGGACAGCGTCGTGTCAAGGGAAGAGGTCGTGGTTCCACCCCTAGAGGTTCCCAAGCCACCAACACCAAATGACCCAAAGATTCGGGTCCCCTCCCATGCATCGCCGGTCGGGGGCCAGCTAACATCCTTTTTTCCAGGATGGGAGGGAATAACATAAGACCGCTGGGTACTTTCAACCATAGCTCGCGGCTACTGTATAGAATTCACCGCTCCCAGACGTAAAGACCCCCAAGGGGACGACGCCTGTCACAGAACACCTCGCCATCCTTCTTCAAGAAGTGGACCAGCTACTAGAAAAAGGAGCTATGGAGGTCGTGCCTCTATCACAGGTAACGGAAGGTATTTATTCAGTGTACTTCCTTGTACCCAAAAAGGATTTAACCATGCGCCCTGTACTAGATCTGCACCCAGCGAACAAATTTGTAAAACCTCAAAAATTTCATATGGTGACATAACAGGAAGTAATTCCCCCTGTTATCGCAAGGGGATTACATGACAACACTGGACATGAAAGATGCATACTTTCATATTTTAATGTTGCGAGTGCACAGAAAATACCTCCGGTTCATGATAGAGGGCAAACACTACCAGTTCAGAGTGCTACCCTTCGACATAGCGTCGGCGCCAAAGGTATTCACGAAAGCAGTGGCAGCGGCCCACCTGCGCAGGTTGTCCATCCCAGTATACCCTTACCTCGACGATTGGCTCATAACGGGATTCTTACGAGACATGCTTCTCAAATACCCAAAAGACTGTCGACCTTTTTGTTCCAACTGGGCTTCTCCATCAACGAGAAGAAGTCCAGCCTAGAGCCCAGCCAAATCAAACAATTCCTAGGGGCTCTAATTCGAACAAAGGACGGCCTCGTCTTCCCCTCCAACGAGAGGGTCCAAAATATGCTGTTTCAGATCCCTCAATATGTGGCCCGTCGAGAGGTGACGGTGCGCAAAGCAATGCGTTTGCTGGGAATGATGGCGTCATGTATATATTTGGTGGCTCAACAGCCAGTGGTGTCAGGCCAGCGAACAGTGGGAGGATCTAGTGGTGGTCTCGCAGGCCTTGGTTCTCTCGCTATGGTGGTGGTTGAAGGAAAACCTTGTCATAGGGAAACCATTCGCCACCCCCGCAGTGGAGGCCACTCTAACCACAGACTCATCCCTCACAGGATGGGGGGCTCACCTATCCCATCAGACTGCACACGGAGTTTGGACTCCGAGCGTAGCATCCAAACACATAAACTTGCTGGAACTGTTAGTGGTCTTCAAAGCACTGAAGGCTTTTCAGGCACACCTGCAAGGGAAGACAGTGATGGTCCTCACAGACAGCACCACAGCTATGTACTATCTGAACAAGCAAGGGGGCACTCACTCTCCAGGACTGTCCAAGCTGTCCCAGAACATCTGGAAGTGGGCTCTCAAACACATGTTCCTGTTGTCACAACATGTACCAGGGGAACTCAATCTGCTAGCAGACGAACTCAGCAGAGACTTCCCTCTGCCCACAGAGTACGAATGGCAGTTACAAGAAGACATCGTCTTTGACGTCTTCACACAATGGGGATTCCGCCTCCAGGTACCCCCAGAACCAATCCATGTGGAACGGTCTATCGATACCATTGCCGGGAAATTTGTTTACGCTTCACCCTCCCCCCCCGCCCCGGACTCCCCTGCTTAACAAGATAGTGCAAAAGATGCACCAGGAACCAGTCCCCATGATACTAGTGGCCCCTATGTGGGCCCGGCAACCATGGTTCGCTCACCTGATGGAGATGTCTGTCTCCACCGGTGAAACTACCCTGCCCGTACAACATGCTGTCACAGGACAAGGACAAGACACTACACCCATGCCCACAGACCATGAACTTAGCAGCATAGCTCCTGAGATCATAGAATTTGGTCATTTACAACTCCCGCAGGGATGCATGGACATTCTCAAGGAAGCTAGAAAGCCTAACACTTGTCACTGTTACTCTAGCAAGTGGAAGAGATTCGTCATATGGTGTAGAAATAAGAGCATCAACCCGGTTGACTGCTCTCCCACACAAATTGTTCTCTACCTGACTCATCTACTAGACTCAGTATTAGCGTTTGATTCTATTAAGGTTCATTTGGCTGCACTTTCCGCATACACCACTTCTCAACTTAGTGTTGTGGTGGAAAGTCGCAGTTATTAAGGCGTTCATGGAAGGAGTTAAAAGAATACACCCTCCCATAGCTAACCCAGCTCCCGGATGAGACCTAAATGTGGTACTAACGAGGTTCTTTGAACCCATGCACAAAGCAACGCTTAAGGACCTCACCCTTAAAACTGCTTTTCTAATAGCTATCACCTAAAACAGGAGAGTAAGTGAACTACAAGTGCTATCTATTCTAGACCCATTTGTAACAGTTCACAAAGATAAGGTGGTTCTACGCACACACCCAAGGTTTGCACCTAAATTAATTTCTAAGTTCCATGTGAACCAATCTATAGAACTACCAACGTTCTTTCAAAACCCTTCAAACTTGGGAGAAAAAAGCCTGCATACACTGGATATGCGCAGGGCTGGTATGTTTTATATGGAAAGAACTAGACCACTGAGAAAGACTAATCAGTTCTTTGTCTCGGTGGCTGCAAGAAGAGGAGATGCAGTTTCAAAATCCACTATATCTAGATGGATCGTACAATGCATCGCCCTCTGTTACACTCTTGCTAAGAGAGAACTACCCTTCAAGCCAAGAGCACACTCTACTTGAGGCACTGGGGCTTCCATAAGCATTCATTGCAAATGTCCCTCTTGAGTCCATTTGCAAAGCGGCAACCTGGAGTTCTGTACACACCTTTACAAAACACTACTGTCTAGATGCCCACTCTAGATCTGACTCACAGGTGGGACAAGCAGTATTAAGACACCTTTTCTCTACTGTTCCTTCTCACAACCCACCTCCAACTCCGGTTACTGCTCGCTAGTCGATGCACAGCATGTGATTCTAAGCAGATTAACAAATATCAGAAGACAATGCATTACTTATCATAAAAGCATTTCTGATGGTTGTATCTGCTTAGATTCACATGCGCCCACCCTTCCTCCCCGCTCGGATGGAAGGAACATAGACATCTTTTTATCTCTTTTCTGTACTCGCTCAAGTCTATAAGGCTCCCTCGGGGCAGAAAAAATAGAGGGACCTCGACACGCGAGGGATTGTGAGTACACTGCACGTCACTATAGGGATAGTGTTACAGACACGCCTTGTCGACGTCCCCTTTTGGACTACGAAAACAAAATGCAATGCTCTGCAGTGACCACTGGATGTCGGACTATGCACAGCATGTGAATTTAAGCAGATACAACCATCAGAAATGCTTTTACGGTAAGTAATGCATTGTCATCACTTTTCACACTTAAATCGTAATACTGAAGTTGTGGCAAAAAAGAAAAGGTTAGGGAAGGAAATAAAGGTTAACAAGTTTCTCAAACATCCCCCAATGCAATGTAGTTTAACCCTTTCCCAGCTATACCAGTAAGGTATTTGACTTTTGGAAGGAAAGATCAACACAGTCAGAGGGTAAGAAGAGTCTTCAGGGAGCCAGGACAGCCAATGTCAATTGAGCAAAGCCCAGGGGAGCTGAGGCACTTCTTGAAGATTAGCACAAAAGTCATGCACAATGTTAAAGAGTTTTGTTGTAAAAGAAATCACTGTTGGGCCACAAGCTGGGAGGCTTGTGAAGGGCAAAGCTGCAAGCAACTCTGCAAAGGGCAGCAAATGCAAGTCTCCAGTGAGAGCAAGCAAACTACACACAACGAGAGGCAAGTACCCCTAGTTCACAGGACCTTGAGTCTAAAGAATAGGTTCCAGCTGGCTTCTGTGCCTGTTGTAGTTCCTGCAGATCCTGTTGTTCCTGGGCCTCAGTCGTGCGGACAAGAGGGCGGACGTCTGGGGACTCGTGCACTATGGTTTGAAGGCTGTCGGCAGCCATGGGCACAATTCAGATCAGCGGCATTTCACGGGTTCAGCTACTCGCAAATAGCACCACTGCAGTTCTTGGACACCTTATGGACTTTCCTTGCTTCTGGGGTCCAGCACACTCTTGAGGTGTCTTAGGCTTGGTTAGTCCTGCTTCGAGCGAGTCTGGATTATCTTCCTGGGGCCGGGTTATAGGCAATTGTTAGGGAGCTTCTCAGAAATGTGCCAATTCCCTTCTAGCTTAGAGACCACCAGCTTTTTTGCTGGAGTTATACTTTTATTTTTTATCCTGGAGAGAGTGAGACCTTTTACCCACTCTCTCATGTATTTTTATTTGATTTGAACACTGTTTCTTGTGGTTTTGGAATCTGACAAACTCCATAAGCATCATCGTTTTACATTGTGACACACTGCACCTTCAGTGCAGTGGCACAGGGATGTATTTCAGATTTCCCAAAGGTTTAAATACCTTCTCTTGGTTAAACTGTTTCCAAGAGCAGTGAAGTGAAATTGACTTTAATTACCTTTTGTAACTTTGTAGACCCAGCACACACCATCTTACATAGTGCTGGAGGGGTTACTTAGTATCTCCTTTGTGTACTTTGTCATGTAACATTTTTATGTTACCATTTCTACAATTGGTGGCAGTGGTTTACTTTTTCCTACCATTGTGTGTTTTTACCACAGGCTGCATTTGCAGCTGCAGTATAGAACCCATGGGTGTTAGGCAAGATTTGGAGCTGTACCCTTTGGGTGCACTACAACAATCTTGACCTCCCGGCAATAGGAACCCACACTTTGGTATAAGTCTATTACACGGGTTGGTAGTATGGCTGAGAAGCCAGGTTTATCTCAAGAGGGGTCAATGTGAGCAGTAGGGGAGTTGCACAGAGATCCACAGTGACATTTACCCAAATAAACGCTTACACTCAAGGTTTCTTGATTAAACAATTATTAATTTAAGTCAGTTTGAATAAGCCTTCTTCAGAAGGGGCAATATAATAGTAACACACAAATACACTTCAAAGGTCTTGCACAATGTTTTAGAAGTCTTTGTAGAAAAAGTAGTATCAATGTAGGATCACAGGCCAGGAGGCTTGAGAGGTTGAAGATGCAAGCAAATCTACCGAAGCAACCAAGGCAAGTCTCAACTGAGATCAAGTAAGGTTACAATAGGAGATAAATTCTCTTAGACTTTTCAGTACCTTTGGTTAGACGAAATGGTTCCACTGGATTCTGTTCCTTTGTGGCTCTGCAGATCCTTTTGTTCCTGGGCCTCAGTCGTGGGGACAAGAGGGAGGACTCATGGGGACTCCTGCAACTCGACGGTTAGTGACAGAAAAGGTTCTTGCGTCTCTGCAAATAGCACCACTGCGGTCTCACTGATACCACTCTGGACTTTCCTCGCATCTGGTGTCCAACACTATTGTGGTGGCTCAGGCTTAGTCATTCCTGCTTACTGGGAGTCTGGGGATCTTCCAGCAGCTCGGGTCCGTCTTAAAAGTGATGCACTGAGGTTGGTGTTCCTCTCCTGGGCACATCGGGTTCCAGCAGCAGTGGAAGTACAGCCAGCTCTGAGAGGATGTCCAAACGAGTTCACTTTGGAGTTGATTGGTCCCACCAACTCAAGGGGAGAAGTAGTCCTTGCAGGGCTTCTCTATTCTAGGCGAATTTGGATCTTCAGCACAGCAGCAGGGCTTCACCGGGCAAGCCAACGGTCTAGGAGCTGCAGCAGGCGTCTCTTCCAAGTTCTTCAGATTCCTTCGTCCAGTGGTCGACTCTTCTTTCCAAGCCAAAAAGCCTTGCCTTTTATGCAGGGTTCCCACATTCATTCCAGCCTAGCTGTCAGTCACACAGCAGGGTGGCTGTCCTTGCCGGACAGCCAGCCGGCCAATCACCTTTGGGTGCTTTCCTATAACCAAGGGAATTAAGCACAGGGACTTTCGGGTACCTCCCCACGACTGAGGCCCAGGAACAACAGGATCTGCAATACTACAACAGGAACAGAAGCCAACTGTAACCAATTTCTTTAGACCCAAGGTACTGTGAACAAAGGGGTATTTACCTCTTGTCTGTCTAGCTTGCTTGCTCTCTGTTACTTGCATTTGCTGCCTTTTGCAGAATTGCTTGCAGCCTTGCCCATCACAAGCCTCCCAGTTTGTGGCCCAACAATCATTTCTTTTTCAACAAAACTCTCTAACATTTTACAAGACTTTTTACTTAAATTCAAGAAGTGCCTCAGCTCACCTAGACTTTGCTCGATTGACATTGGCTGTCCTGGCTCCCTGAAGACTCTTCCAACATCTGAATTTGTGTTTTGATCAATCCCTCCAAAAAGCCATACATTCTTTACTTGTATGGCTGGTAAAGGGTTAACCTACATTGCATTGGGAGTTTAAAAGTGCTTACCTGTTTGAGAAACTTGTTAACCATGGTTTACTTCCCTAACCTTTTCCCTTTTGATATCAAACTCAGTATTGCTCTAAATGTACCAGTCAGATATCAATGTCCACAGTGTCCTAACTATGGAAATCACCTCTGGGTGTAGGAAGTGTTTGCCATTCCCAAAGGGTATCTACTGATTTATTGAAACTGAGTGCGCATTTTAAAACTGACTGTTAAATTAATAAATATTGTTTAATCAAGAAACCTTGTGTACGTGTTATTTGGATACTTATACTTGTCACTGTGAAACTCTGTTGCAACCCTAAACCTCACATTGACCCCTCCTGAGATAAGCCTGTCTGCTCAGTCACTCTATCAACTTGTGTAGTACAGATGTCATGGTCATGAAGTCAGGGGCACAGGCAGGCAGGGGTCGCATGCACAGGAAACCTGGGTGGACACTGTCCTTGCGCCAGGCTCATAAACAAAAGTAAAAAAGAACATCCATTTAACACCAAAAAGCTGTTATTATGGACATAGCACTTCAGATGCATTAACCTTAACATTCCATCCATTAAGCAGGATGCATTAACCTTGAACATGCCATCCATTAAGCAGCCCCAATGTATTCTTGGGTGTGGCTGCTAATGGATTGCCTTCTCACGTGCTCACTCTCTAGGAGTGGCAGGGTGTGGCTGGTAAGCCGGCTCCAATGAGCGTGCCCACGATCTCAGCTATATAAGCTGCCCCGATCCTCAAGACAGATGCTTTGCGTTATTCTGCACTTGCAAGCAGCGTAACTCTCACCATCGCCTGAGGTCAGACTTACCTTTGAAGATCCTGCTTCCTGGACATCCTGCTTCCTGCCAGCATACTTACCAACTGGGGGAAGCTGTTCTTACCTGTACATCTCTTCGGCAAACCAAGTATTCATCTTTACACTTTCTGGAATGCCGAAATCTTAATCTTGGCACCGTAGCACGACACGCTCCATCGTCGACAGCAGCGCCTGCAAGGAAAAACAGAAGACAAGTTTAGACATCGAAAAAACAGTCAGTTTAAGGTTGCGATTCGCCATACTTCGCACTTTTCCTTAAACCATCACTTACCTGCTGTCGAACATTGCGGTAGCATCCATCTTCCATCCCGCCACGTCTCGCATCTCACAGCTGCATTGAGGCCGCATTTCCATCTAAGGGAAGAAAACAGAAGAGACATTATTGCGGGCATGAATAGAAGCAATATATAAAGACATTAAACAGAACAAACAGCATCACAAGAGCTCAAGAAAGACTTACCAATTATAAGGAGAAGCATAGTCACAGCTGGACTGGACTAATCCTTATCAGGGGGTCAGTGAAGGAACTAGATCCCAATCGACGTGCCCCTGCCAGAAGTAGCAAGACGGAGAACTTATCTTCCATAATTCACGGGTGAGCTTTATGGGCCGGCGTATGCTCACAGAAACCGTACTTTAGGTTGAAGGGTTCGAGTGGTACAACAATCACAGATTGGCGCACTCACACACTGTTATCTCCACGCAGGAGCAGTTTCCCCATGTACCACCGCTCACAGCTTTTCTACTGAGGGAGAGGCCTGAAGGGGTTGATTCAAGTTCAGGGAGGGCTGTATCTGTGCCCCAACGCCTCCGCAGAGACCAGGTGAGCGTAACAGACTTATACCAAAGTTAGGGTTACCTATTACCAAGAGGAAAAGGCTGGTGCAGTCTCCCACAGGGTTACTGCATACAATCTTGCCTAACAGCGATGCACTAGATACTGGTGTTTATATCCCCTGGCACTTGGCTCCTGCAACAGCAATGAAGTAGTCAGCAGAGAGAAGGTTTCCAGCCGAGTTCGTCTTGGGGCTGATTGAACCCAAGAGTGGAAGTCGTCCTTGCAGTGCTTCTCTAGTCGATTTAAAAATTCTGAGCTTCTGCAATGCAGCAGTGCTTCACCAGGCAAACCAACTGTCCAGGTCGTTACAGCAAGCTTCTTCTTTGGTTCCTTTGTCCAGTGGTCGACTCTGCCTTCCTTGCAAAAAAGCCTGCCTTTTATACACGTTTCTCCCATTCATTCGCAGCCTAGCTGTCCCCTCACACAGCAGAGTGGCTGTCCTCTAAGAATAGCCTGCCAGCCAATCACCTTTGGGTGCGTTCCTGTAACCAAGGAGACTAAGCACAGGGAGTTTTGAGAACCTTCCTTCCTCCCTCGCTTCCTGCCCTGCCAGACACGCTGGAGCCAGAGGCAGGCTTCACCAGTGAATCCCGCCAAAGACAAAACGAACAAAGGGACCAAACCTTGTTTGGCGCGCAGAGTAAATCTCAAGAAGGACCTTTACAGCAAGAAATGGCAAAAAAAGACCAGGGACATTTTGACAAAATGGGCACCCATGGGTGCTTTACTGCGCTGGGAACGCAGCCTACTGTAAAAACTCCCAATGGTAGTTAAAAGTAAACCACTGCCGCCACCAGCCATTAATTGTAGAAAGGGTAACATAAAAATGTTACATGAGAAGGTAGACAAAGGGGATACCAAGTAACCCCTCCAGCACTCTATGTAAGATAGTGTGTGTTGGGTCTACAAGGAGAGGAGGGTAAGTCAATTTCACTTTACTACTCTTGGAAACAGTAGTTTATCAAAGAGAATGTATTTAAACCTTTGCAGAAATCCAAAGGAGTTCTCTGTGCCACTGCACTGAAGGTGCTGTGTGTCACAATGTAAAAGGATGATGCCTATGTAGTTTGTCAGACATGGAGAAACGTGGGTTCAAATCAGAACAAAATATGAGAGTGGAGAAAAAGGTCTCTCACCAGGATAACAATTAAGTCCTAAAGTCCCGAAAAAGAGCTGGGGGATCTAAGTTTTAAGGGAATTAGCTCATTTCTGAGAATTCTCTCCAACACTCGTCCTCCCCCCAACCCCTGACTAAGGGACAGGATGATTTAATCCACTCCTAGATGAATCTCCTAGTCCAGTCGGCCATACTTTCTGGTGAGAACATCAGCTTTTTGGTGATTACACCCTGACCTCTGTTCTATGGTAAAATCAAACCATTGGAGGCTGATTGACCATATTAACAATTTAGGATTCTCCCCCTTCATCTGCATTAACCATCTCAAGGGTTGGTAGTCTGTTTGAATTACCAAAGTAGAGCCATACAAGTATGGTCTAAACGTCTTCAAAGACCACCCAATGGCAAAACACTCTTATTCCATAGTTGCCCACCTTGTCTCACGGTCCTTCAGTTTCCTACTGATGAAGCAGATAGGGTGTTCACTGCTTTTCTCATCTAGCTGACTCAAAACTGCACCTATTCCTGTATTTGAAGCATCCGTTTGTACAATAAACGATTGGTTGTAGTCAGGAACTCTGAAGTCTGCAGCTTGACAAAGGGCTTTCTTAGGTCCTTCAAAGGCTTGAGTGCACTCCCCGTTCGACCTGACCTTCCTGGGGTATTTGGGTGAGATCATCATATTCAAGGGAGAAACTATGGCCATGTAGTTCTCAATGAAGTTCCTATAGGAACCAGTGAGACATAGAAAGGCTCTCAGTTGGGTATGAGTAGTAGGGGTTGGCCCCGTCTTGTACAGCTTGTACTATGCTAGGCAATGGCCTTATTTCACCTCCTACCTCATGTCCAAGGAACACCACTTTGCGCTGACCAATTTGACATTTACTAGCCTTTAGGGTTAGATGAGTCCTGTTCGAGAGCCCTCAAAACATATTCTAGGTGGTCAAGATGTTCTTCCCAAGTGGGGATGAACACTGCAATGTCATCCAAGCATGCCATGCAGAAGTCCTCCATCCCATTCAGAACATGATTCATCATCCGTTGGCATGTAGCAGTTGCATTTCTGAGTCCAAAAGGCATAACCATAATTTGTAGAGGCCTCCTGGGGTAGAAAATGCAGTTTTCACCTTGGCCTGGTCTGTCAGAGCTATGTGCCAATAGCCGGATGTTAGGTCAAATGTACTGAGGAACTTGGCTGAACCAAGTTTGTCCACCAGCTCACCCGTCCTAGATAAATGATGGGCATCAGTCATGGTGACTGCAAAGCGCTATAGTCCACACAGAATCTCAACTCCTTGGATCCTGCCTTTGGTACTAGTACAACTGAACTAGCCCATGGATTTGTAGATGGCTCTTTTACCCCAAGTGCAAGCATCTTCTTGACCTCTTCCATTATGTGGGTTCTTACATAGTCTGACCTTCTGTAACCCCTGCTTTTGACAGGGACACAGTCACCAGTGAAAATATCATGCTGGCCCCAAGGGATCAAGCCTGGTGGAGGCAAACTGATTCAACAGAACTTTGCACTCCTGTTGTTTCTGAGTCAGATCAGAAGAGAAATTAAGTCCTAGTTTTCCATCTAAAGGCTTTCCCACAAGGCGGTCAGGTAGAGGCTCACACCCCTCCTCCTCTCGATCAGAGCAAAGCTCCCGTTTCTGGTCTGGATAAATATACCTTTAGATGGTTAGTGTGAAAAACCCCAGCGGCCTCCTTGGGATTGCCCAAGTCCACTAGATAATGGACCTCTCCAAGTTTGCCCACAACTTTGAAGGGTCCAATCCGATTGTCATATAAGGCCCTCTGCCTTGTAGGTACCATAACTAGAACAAGCTGGGCTGGAGTAAACTCTGCCATGTTGGCCTTCTGGTCATGGCAATGTTTGACCAGGCAATGTTTGACCAGTGCCTGACCTACTTAAGTTATTTGAAGCTTCTGTCATCATTTGTGTCATTCTCCTTCGGAGACCGAACACATAGTCAGTAACTCTCACTGGCTTGAGGAAAGGAACACTCTAACCCTTCCTTGATTAGGGCCAATGGAACTCTACCCGGAGGACCATAGAGCAGCTCAAAGGGGGCCAAAACCCAACCCCTTCCTGAGGGACTTCTCAATAAGCAAAGAGAAGGCATGGCAGTAGAAGGTCCCACTTTCTTCTAAGGGGTTCCTCTAAAGCACCAATCATAGTTCTATTAAACATCTCTACCAATCCATTGGTTTGGGGATGGTAGGCTGTTGAGAACTTGTAGGTCACTCCACAGTTTTCCACATATACTGCATGTAGTGGAACATAAAATTGGTCCCCTTGTCTGGGATGACCTCCTTTGGAAAACTAACCCTGGTAAAAATGCCACGGAGGGACGGAATGCCACCACTGGGAGAAGCTCCAAGGGTGCCACATTCTTTGATTCACTCTCACCACAAGTCTGACAAGTGTGACTGCTTCTACAGAACATATCTACATCAGACCCCATCTTGGGTCAGTAGAAATATAGGGATATCCTTTCTTTGGTATTAACTTAAGTGACCAGCCAAAGGGATTTCATGGGCTAACTGTAGAAACTGGGGTCGCACCACCTGAGACACTACGAGTCTTCTGCAGTCCCATGGGGTAGACTCAATAGGCTCACTGTAAAGGAGGCCATCCTACCAGTACAGCATGTGCTTCCCTGGCTCTTGCCCTTACAGCTGTCTGTTGGCGAAGTCCTTCAAGAGTAGGACACTATTTGACCTCTGCTGAAGTAAGCCCTAGAGGGCCCAGCTTCTGCAAGCAAAGTCTGCAGCTCAGGATGGTCTTTAGGATCCAGATCTCCAACATAGGGAAGGGCTTCTTCCAGCTCTGTTTCACCAGCAGCTGATTCACCACTTTCTGGTTGGTCCTCCCATTCAGCCTCAGCTGGTGGAGGGGGTCACTGGGGTGACCTTGGACTGTCCTCTGAGGGATGTCCTTGTACTTTGAACAAGTGTGATACCTTTCTTCTTTCCCGAGACCTTGGGTTTCCCCTGTGTCGTCTCCTTTGGCCTGGAATTAGAAGGGTGTCCTTCCTGTTGACTGGCAGTTATAGGTAGTTCTGTAACTTCCCTCTGAGAGTCATCTGAAGTTGCCTCTCTGGCCAATTTAGTCTGCTCCTGTTTCCTTTTACTGGGAGGCCTGGGGGAGCTCGATACAACTCCAAGAGTCTGTCATTCCCCAACAGGACTCTCCCAGGCACCTCATTTTGTAGACTGACTGTTATTCTTACAGTCATATTGTAGCACTGGATGAGAGCTTGCAGTATTGGAACCATCTGAATTGGGCCTCCAGCAAGTTTAATGGGACCTTTGGGAGCCTTGGCAACATCCTCTGGTTTGAAAAAACATATCAACCACTGTAATGCTGGCCACAGTGTCTCTAATGGCAGGGGTCTCCTGAAGATTCACAAGTACACTGTCCTTGTAGTATTCTTTTGTTATCTGGAATGGAGTTGTACACATCCACATTCTGCTGTTCCCACAGACCCAGGGACACTAAAACACTGGCTGAGATTCCAGTGGGGTCTTCAGCCAATAGATGAGTTTCCACTTGCCATATGAACTTCTCCCTCAGGAATTAAGGCTAAGGAGGCAGTCTGGACCCCTGAAGGTTTACCCTTGCATCTGGGATCCCCTTTCACATGGTCAGTTAACCCACAAGCATAACATTTACCAAATGTTCTTTGGAATGGGGGCTTCTGATGATCTCCCTCTGGTTTAGCACCAGAGGTTTCACTAAACTGACCTGGTTTCCCATGGTCTTTACCCTTTTTCTGTTTATGGCCCTCTTTTGGGTGGTTGGAATTGGCATTCTTTTCCATCTTTCTTGTGCTGCTTCCCCTCATTCTTTGTGAGTGACCCCAGAACCCTTGTAAGTGGCCCTCTTGGCAACCCACAAGTCAGCAGCTTTTGCTAACTTCTTTAGATCAATCTCATTTGCGTCAGCCAAGTGTTGTCTCAGCTCAGGAGAACAGGCATCAAAGTTGATTCTAACAAAAACAGATTTCTCATTCCTTCAAAGGAGTTCACTTTGTAACCCTTAACCCAACCATCTAAGTTTTTCAAACATGTACACACCCAGGTAGTCCAAGGGGTACCATCAGTCTTTTTGAGGGTTCTAAACCTCTTAATGTACTGGGAAGGAGTCTTCCCAAATCTGGCTATTATAGTCAGCTTTACATTTTCATACTCTTCTCTTTCAAGCTCACTTTATTCCTTTAAAGCATCACTTACACCCTGGGAGAGCTTAGACAAAAGCCAGGGAATCGGCTGATTACCTGTTGAGACCCTGAATCCTATGATTATACTAAAAGTATCCAACCAATCCAAAATAACAGGTTTCACATCATACATACTCGCTGCATCTTTGGGCAGGTGAGGCCTCTTGCGTCTGGAAGACCTAGAGGACCCTGGGAAGGAAGCAGTTTCAATGTACAATCTTTTCATATTAATAGCATGCTGCATTTCCATTTCCCAGAGTTTGATTTCCTGATGTTTGGCTTCAGTTTGAGCTTTCAACCTTTTGAATTCTAGCTCTAGTGTCATGGTTTCCAGAGACACATACTCTGGGCTCGGTGTTGGACCTTGTGGGGTCCAGTTGACATGGCTTGAGGCAAAAGGGCAGGCTGTGGCAAAGAGAGGCTCCCATCCTGGGACGACTCCTTCCTCCTCCGACTCCTCTTGTACATTAGAGTTAGACTCTGAACTGTCATCCTCATTATCAATTTCCACATTACTTGGGTTAGTAGGTTTTGCAGGCCTACTACCCAAACTTTGATGGTTTAACAACCTTGTAATAAGCTCATTTTTCTTTCCTTTTACAGTAAGATTCCTGACCTAACACATTTATTTCAGTTGATCTACTGTGAAAATGTTTGGGTCTTCCTGACTAAAGATGTCCATATTTGGCATGTTACAATTGCTGTTCTGAGGGGGGTTTAGTTGAACACAAGCACATCAAAATTCGGAATGTAGCAACTCTACAATAGATCCTCGCCGCTTGCCACCAGTGTTAGGCCAGATTGTATGTTGTAACCCTGTGGGAGACTACACCAGCCTTGTCCTCTTGGCAATAGTTAACCCAACCTTTGGTATAGGCCTGTACTACACTAGTTGGTGAAGTGACTGAGCAGCCAGACTTATCTCAAGAGGGGTCAATGTGAGCTGTAGGGTTGTAACATCGAAATGCACAGTGACAAGTATTGGGTTTCTTGATTAAAAATAATTATTTATTAATTTAACAGTCCGTTTTAAATAAAGCCTTCTTTAGAAGGGAGCAATATGCAACACTTCAAATACACTTCAAACTACACTTTCAGTTAAATAAAGTAGATACCCTTTTGGGATGGCACACAGATATTCCTACACCCTGAGGTGACTTCGTTAGTTAGGACACTGTGGACATTAATAGATCACTTTTCACACTTAAATGGTAATACTGAAGTTGTGGCGAAAAGGTTAGGGAAGGAACCAAGTTTCTCAAACGGGTAAGCACTTTTCAATCCCCCAATGCAATGTACTTTAACCCTTTCCCAGCTATACAAGTAAGGTATGTATGACTTTTTGGAGGGACTTATTAACACAAAGTCGGAGGGTAAGAAGAGTCTTCAGGGAGCCAGGGCAGCCAATGTCAATTAAGCAAAGTCTAGTGGAACATAGGCACTTCTTGAAGATTAGCACAAAAGTCTTGCACAATGTTAGTTTTGTTGTAAAAAAAATCACTGTTGGGCCACAAGCTGGGAGGCTTGTGAAGGGCTATGCTGCAAGCAGCTCTGCAAAAGGCAGCAAATGCAAATCTCAACTAAGAGCAAGCTACACATAATAAGAGGCAAGTACCCCTAGTTCCCAGTACCTTGAATCTGAAGAAAAGGTTCCAGCTGTATTGTGTTCCTTCTGATCCTTTTGTTCTTGGGCATTAATCGTGGGGACGAGGACGTCTGGGGGCCTCCTGTACTGCGGTTTGAAGGACGGCGGCAGCATTGGGCACAATTCAGATGAGCTGCACTTCGCGGTTTCAGCTACTCGCAAATGGCACCACCACGGTTCTTGGGCACCTTTTTGGAGTTTCTTTGCTTCTGGGGTCCAGCACTATGAGGTGGCTCAGGCTTGGTTAGCCCTTCTTCGAGGTAGTCCGAAGGATCTTCCTGGAGCTCTGGTCCGGCTTATATAATATGGTATTTATTTTGCACCTATACACAAGTGTTTCAAGGCGCGATGAGGCAAGGGAGGGGAACAGAGGGAAGACTGAAAACGATCTTACTAGTCCAGGTGACATTGAGATCGTGCAAGTGCAGGGATGGTGGGAGGGGAATAGGGGTAGGGGGAGGTGAAGTGCAGTACATAAAATAAACAGTAAATACATAAAAACAATAAATAAGTGAAGACATCAGGTGTCAAGTGCTGGTAGGGGGCTATAGGGATACAGATACAGCCCCGGAGTGCAAGTGTTACCACTGAGGGCAGTGTAGGTGTGCAACTGGAGGGGAGGGGACTTGGGCCCCTGAACAGAGGGTAGCCAAGTGACCAGTGCATTTTCAGCTGGGGGTTCTGCAGGAGAAGGCAGAACCACAGAGGAAGGTCTTGAGGTGCTTCCGCAACCGGATATGGTTCTTCTCAAGTTTCAGGGAGGCTGTTCCAGAGGGAGGCCCCAGCCGAAGAAAGAGATGTGCTACCAGCTCGTTGCTTGGAGAATCGACTGACCCTGAGGGAGTTGGAAGTGGATGAGCGAAGAGCTCTAGAAGGAAGATACTTATGAAGAGAGAGTTGAAGATATTGAGGCCCCAGAAGGCCTTGTGGACAACGCAGAGGGTTTTGAACATGAGCCTCACAGCCAGTGGGAGCCTGTGCCGAGATTTCAGTGCTGGAGAAAAACGATCCCTGGGCTTGAGGCCAAGGGCAAGTCTTGCAGTCCTGTTTTGGATGAGTTGCAGAGGGTGAAGAGTAGAGGCAGACAGATTTAGAAAGAGACTGTTGCAGTAGTTAAGCCTAGAGAAAACCAGAGCTCTGGAGACTGAGCTTCTGGGGGAAGGCGAAGAAAGGTAGAATACCTCTGTGGTGCACTTAAATGCGATGCACTAGATTCTGGTGTTCTTAAGTTCTTAGTCTTAAAGCCAGACCGCGGAGTCGGAGGGGTCGAAGAAGACCTATTCACAAGGAATACACAAGGCGTGCTGAGTCTCCAAAGCAAACACTTTTGCAGAAGAAACAGAACTGAGGCTAGGGGCCCCGTGCGTCCTATTTATAACATCCGATGAAGTCGCCCTCGGCGGAGGCCTTCGAGGGCATCGACTCGACGCAGGACGCCCTCTGCCGAAAAAGTTTCCAAAGTACACAGCTGTGGATATTACATGTCAAAGATGTGGAATATGTTGGAGGAACATCCAGTCGAAAGAATGTTACCAGTTGGTAAGTAACTATTCTTCTGTATGGCTTTCAGTATTCTTTCTCTTTTAGAATGTTCCCCTTCTCTTCTAATCTTTCTAATGGGCATTTGTATCTGTCCTCTCACTTTTACCAATTCTTGGTCATACAGATGCTACTGTACCCATTTCCCTTTTTCTTTATTACATCTGTGCTAAGAATATTCCTTCAGAATTCCTAGATAATCAACTCCATTGGTATTTTCATGGGCAAAAGCTTTGTATCGACTAGTAACTTGGGTCATCTCCCTATGTTTTAACCTTAAACTATTTCCACCCCATTCCAATTCAACCTCCCCCATTTTTTCCAAACATTTCTATTTTCGACTCAGAAATTGAGATTGCCAACAAGTCATGATCACTAAAGTCCTGTGGCATCATCACAAATCTCTCCACCTTCGCTTAGGTTCCCTGCCACAAAGCAATAGTTGATATAAGATTTAAGTTCACCACATTTCCATGTACAACTCCCTGGAATGCCACCCACAGTTTGAGCATTAAGCATGTACATATCCTTATGTCTCATACTATTCATCCACTTGCACTCTTTCATTCCATTCACCCTTTCAAGGGCTAGCCGGCTTTACTAAGGAGTTTGTTTAAATCTCCACATATAACATTCCTAGCATATTCCCATTCACGCATTACTTCATCCTTTGCCCTCATTACTGATTCTATTAGCTTAATTTCTTGGGACATATTAACTCTAATAAATGTTAATTAGGAGCAGCAGTATTTGATGATTGCCCCCCGATCGTACAAGCCTAGATCTGGGCATAGGGTTTGGACATTCTACGCTAACTACATTCCAAACACTCTATTTTGATCAGGGTTAGAAAACCAGATAATGGAAGTCCCGTTAGTCCTTTAGGGGCAGGGTTCAAATATGCAACATATTCTTCATAGAGCTAGCACCCTTAGCCAAGTCTCCTGTAATCAAAGTACATCCAATTTCTTCAAATCGGGGACACTTTCAGTGACTAGAGCCCGAAAGCCTCTCATATTCCAAGAGGCTGTTCTAAAGGGCTCTAGTCTGGCAGAACATTGACTGTATTCCTCCTGTGAGCTACTCAGTGCCCCTGCTAACCAATCCCATGATCTGTCATCCACTCTGGCGGCTTCCTGCCTCACTCCAATTTTTTCTGATTTGCCACCGTGAATTTCAATGGGATCAGATTTGTTTTTGTAAACAAGGCAGATTTTTCCTCTGGCATATGCTTTTTCCTCTTAGTTTCACTTTCTCCTCTTTTTTGAGCAATTAGAGTTGAAAAACTGTTTTTGTTTTGTGGACCGTTGCCGCTCTCCAATTTGCTATGATCCTAGTCTGATAGTTACTTATTTCATAGACCAGCGGCAAAAAATGTCTCCTTAAATGGGAGTAGTAGATCTTTCTTTGACTGTGAATATGCAGTGCAATATGACCCAATCAGTCCTGTCCTCAAGCACGAATTCAACAATTTTAATGTCCCCTATGGATATCTGGTGGGCCGGGAGGATACAGTCCAGCAGTCTTAAAACATTCCTAACACCGGCATACTCGAACCAGCCACAATTCTTTAAGTATATTTTAAAACTGGCTCGCAGGCTAGCCCTAGCAGTGGCCTTTTGGCTGTTTTTTTCTAATCTCGAAGGGTGTCCATACACTTTCACCTTCTCTTTAGTTCTCACTTCCTCGCCTACGGGAGTATTATGTTTTTCTATTTGCGGGCATCCTTTTCTCTCATCTTCCAATGTTCTAAAACCACGCAGATCCTTTTGCACTGGCTGTTTCATGTTTTCCGCTAGGCCTTTTTTTCCAGCATATTTTGGGGCTTTGTCGCTAAATCCATTTGACACTGAATTTTAGCCCACTCAGAATTGCTCACCTCTTTCCAAATCTCATCCTCTTCTACTCTCTCGATTTCTTCAATTAGGTCACTCGGACAGGTCTCTGAGAGGTCTACTAATTCCACCTCTTCCTCCATCTGATACATTTGCCTGCTCATTATTAGATTTAGCTTTCGGAAGGATTCATTCTTTCCTTGCTCGCTTAGACGCGGGTCTATTATCTATTGGAGGCGGCGAGCGTACATTTCTTAAGGCTCTTGACCCACTTAATTTTCTTGCATTGGAGACCTTTCTGAAGATCGTTCATAGGAACTTTAGTGATTTCAAGAGTCTTATGCGGTTTTAACATTGAGAATATCTTATATAGCAGCTTTCTGAGGTTCCCGTTTGTCAGGAATAGATGAAATTGTCTCAATGGGTATAGGCTTTTCCTTTGCTACCTCATAATCCTGTGGCATCAATTTTTCCACCACTTGCGAGTTTTTGTAGTGAGACCTCATCCATTCACAATCCGATAATGGCGCCTCCATCATTGAGGTCTTATCCAAAGTTTCTCTCCTAGCAAGGTCACATAAGCAGTTTTGCCAACTAACAGAGGCTTCAGCTTCTTTATCAAGCCTGCAGTCGACCTTGTTAGCCAGTGCTTCGAGACCTCTCAGCTTGTTGGATATTCCTGTAATCAGGGAAGATTGATCCTGTAAGCTGGTATTAATCGCCTCGTAGAGCTTATTGAAAGGCAATAGTGACCTTGTTAACGAGGCCATCATAAGTTGTTGAAGGTGGGCCCTATCGTCAATTCTTAGGCCTTCTCTGTTGAGCTTTTCTTTCCAGTACACTCGGAACGTTGATGTGAGGGTGAGGATGACGATGAGGGAGTAGAGGTGGTAGTGTCTCTGTCTTCAAACACTTGGCCATCCACACTTTCACCGACAGAGCCCCAGTTTTTGACCCTTTCTTTTTCTTGGTCTTCATCGACAATGTCCGGCACTTCCAGGTTATTCCGCTCAGTTGCTCTATCCTCTTCTGTCAACACTTTCTCTGCCCATATATCTGTGTGCTGGTACAGACTTCCGCGCCACATCACACCTGCGTGAGTAGTCGTGGGCCTCGTTACAGCAGCTTGTAGCTCCAGAGCAATGTCGGCTTATTTCAAAGATGGATGTATAACACGCAGCCTGTCATTTACATTTGATAGACTGAGACGTTTCTGATGGGCAATTTTTATGGTTAGATCAGAGTTCCTTATCCAGATGTGCTACCAAGCCTGCATTTTGGCCACTTTCTGAGCACCATTTCACCTCCCCCTCACTGGTCTCTGGGCTTTTTCACCCTTGCATATTTGGGCAAGGTTGCATATTTGGGCAAGGTTCCACTTGTCCCATTTAGTGTGTTTCAGACTTTTCTATCGTCTGGCATTGTTCCGTCATCTTCTCACCATTCGAGTTGTTGCTCTTTCTGCTATTCGGGTTCAAATGGGATCTTTGAGCACAGTTCTGAATGTGTTCCCATTCCCGATTTTCTTTCAACAGATTCTGCTTCTGGCCGGCTGTTCTCCAGCATTCCCTCGGCGGCACACTTCTTATCCACCTGCATGGAATCCAGGTGAATCTTCTGGAAGCCTCCAAGAAGAACACTTGACGAAAACAGCCCTTGAGAGGGGTATTGAAAAATCAGAAAAACAGGTCCTGTTAGTGAGAAGGATGATCGATGGAACACATGGGCTCGATTGACTGAAAAATCGTGTTTAACTCTCAAAAAACGCAGCAAAAAGCTTGAAGAGCAAAGCACAAGGACTCCCAACATTTGAACATGCGGTAAAAATCTGAGGATGGCTGCCAGAGAAGGGGCTTAGGTAGAGGGCAGTCATTGGCTGGGGGCAATATCACCCAGAGCTCAGTGATTGGTTGTGAGGAGAAAGCCAGTTCAGAAATGAAAGTTTTTTTTTTTTTTCTTTTACCCGAGGATTCCCAGCCTGACGACGAGGAATATTCATGAGCATGTGAATCCATGCCAGACCCATGCTGGAGAACAGTTACAGGTAAGTAACTTGTTCCTTATATATTACACTAATATACTTTGCAGATTCTGAGTTGCAGAAAAGAAAGGTTAAGGGAAGCAAAAAGGTTAGAACAGTTTCTCGGAAAATGTGGGCATCAGAATCCTCCTATGAACTCTAGATAAGCCTTTCCCAGCAGTAACAGTATTACACAAGCTACAACCAATGAGGGACAAGCAATATCAGTCAATCGATTTAGTAGGGTGCCAGGACAGCCAAAGTCATTTGGACACAGTCTACAGTTCTGAGGCACTTTTTGGATAAATGTCTTGCACAAAGTTGGAAAGTTGGAGAGTTCAGAAATAAAATCACTAGTAGGGCCACAAGCTGAAAAGGGAATTGACATCAACTTCCGAAAGTAAGTGGGTGCAAGTCTCAAGTGAGAGCACGACTTAAGGCCAGAAGGTAAGTAGCCCCAAGCCCAAACCGTATCTCTGCTTGGAAGAAAAGGTGTTCCAGCTGCATTCAGTCTTGCTACAGCCAAGCAGGCCCTGATTCCTGAGCCTCAGTCGTGGGGACAAGAGGTAGGATGTCTGGAGGGCTCCTGCAGCAGTATTTGGGAAGGTCGTCGGCAGCTATGGGCTCTTTTCGTTTCAGCGGCACTTTGGGGTTTTAGGGCTAGGTAAACAGTACTGATGCAGAACGGTGGACACCGGTTGGACATTCCGTGCTCCCTCAGTCCTGCACTCTGGTGAGGGGACTCTGGATCAGGATTTCCTGCTTCTTGAAGATCCATAGGGGGTTCCTAGACATCTTTGGCCGGATTTGTTCTGCAGCAGATGTTGCACTCCACTATGTAGACTCGGCCCCTGGCATTGGGCTTCTGCAGCAACGGAGAGGCACAGCAAGTTGGGGATGGTGCACAAGAGGAGTTAGTCTCTGGGTTAGTTGGTCCCACTAACCCACAGGGTAAAAAAGTCCTTCATGCAGAGCTTCTCTGTTGAGGTGAAAATGGAGGTCATCACAGTAGCAGGACTTCACTGGGCAACTGAAGGTACAGGAGGTTGCAGCAAGCTTTGTTCACTGTTTGTTTCTTCTTCGGATGGTTTTTCCAGTGGTTGATTCTGCTTGTAGTCCCAAAACCCTCGCCTTTTAAGCAGGTTTGTCCCATTCATGTACAGCCTAGGCTGTCAATCGCGCAGCAGGGTGGCTGTCCTTTCAGGACAGCTAGCCAACCAATCAGGACTAGTTTCATTCAGGCATTCCTAGAGACAAAGGACAGGGGAGTTCCGGGACCCTCCCTCACTTCCTGTCCTTCCAGACACACTGGAACCAGGGGAGAGCTTCAGGGCTGATGCCCGCCAAAGGCAGTACAAACAAAGGGCTCACACATGTCTCAACGAACAGAGTAAAAGCCAAGAAATGCCTTGCAAACAGAAAATGTCAGAAAATGGTCACTCAAGGGTACTGTACTGCAGCTGAAGGTTCAGCCTGCGGTAGAAAAGCAGAATGGTATAAACAATTAAACCTCTGCCACCAGCCATTTAAAGTAGTGAGGGTAAAAATAAGTTATATGGGAAAGTAGGATAAGGGGCTACTAAGTAATCCCAAAGCACTCCACATAAGATGGTGTGTGCTGGCCCTACAAAGAGAAAAGGTAAGATGAATGTCATCTTACTATTCTCGGGCACTGAAGTTTATCCAAGAAAAGGTATTTATACCTCAAGATGAATCCAAAGGATTTCTCTGTGACACTGCACTGAAGGTGATGAAGTCACCATACAAAAACAGATGCCTATGGAGTTTGTCAGACTCCAAAAACAGTGAAAACAAAAATCCAAATCAGGGAAAAACACAGGAGAGTGAGATACATGAGCATGTTAATCCATGCCAGACCCCAGGCTGGCGAAGGAACAAGTTAGTTACCTGTAACTGTTGTTCTCCAGCATGAGTCTGGCATGGATTTACATGCAAACCCTCCCTCCTGCCCTTCTGCAGCTCTTCTTGGTCATACTGCCACTTTACGTGCTATTAAATCTGAAGATGGCTGCCAGAGGGGCTTAGGGAGAGGGCAGTCATTTTCTGGGGCAGTATGACCCAGAGCTCAGTGATTTGGTTTAGCAGAAAGACAGTTTAGAAACTAAAGTGAAACCGTTTTTTCTTTTACCAAGGATTCCCAGCCTGATGGGGGAATATTCATGAGCATGTGAATTCATGCCAGACCCATGCTGGAGAACAGTTACAGTTAAGTTACTTGTTCCTTATTGCTGTTTTACCTTAGGGGCTCCCCTTTTAACTTCCTCTGGCTAACCTTGTGAAAACTACTGTTTCCAAGGGTAGAAAGGATCTTTGGATCCCTTGTACATTTTATTAGGCGAGACCAGTACACCCACCTTCTGTGGAGTGCTGGGGAGAGGCCGAGTATCTCCTTTCTCATTTTAAATGTTCATTTATGTTACAAGGACAAACTTAAATGGCTGGTGGCAGTGAACCTTTTTATTAATTAGGTACACCTTCATCGCAGGCTGTTTGCACAGGCCCCGGTAAAGGCAACCATGGGTGCTCATTTTACCAAAATGGCACCAACGTCTTCTTTTTTTCGCCATTTCAGCATATGTTGTCCTTTCTTGTTCTGCATCTGGCCTCCAGGGCAGGAAATTCATTTGTGTTAACTGTATCTTTGGCGGGAAGGCTGTGGATTTCCCCCACCCAGGCTCCAGAGTGACAGTGAAGGCAGGTAGTGAGGGAGGAATTCAATACTCTGCAGCCCTTTGTCTTCCAGCCTGACTGCAAGAATCCAGTTTAAACTGGAAGGATAGCTGTCCTGAAAGGACTGCCAACCCCACAAGTTTGAATGTTGCATGGCAGTTTGATTAGCTGGGTTCCTGCATAAAAGTCAGAACCTGGAAGCTGAAGAGGTAGTTGACCACTGTAACCGAAACGGAAGAGGAAGATAAGGAGAGCCTGCTGTAGCCCTTCCAATCAACCTAGCGACTTGCAAAACGACGACCGGGACCCGGAGCCTGGTGGGACGCACTAGACCCAAGAAGACCGGCATTTTGAGCCATACCACTTTGTGCTGCAACCTTGTGTGGCTGCAATAGCCCAATAACCTGGCACCTCGAGCCATTTGCGGGGCACAGTCAATTCAGAATCTCGCTGAACCTTCGTGGGCATCATGCTGTAACTCCAGGGGCACGATTCTGGTCCAAAAAGTCCCCTCATCAGAGTGCTGAACCTTGCAAACAAGGAGAATCCGACAGGCGATATTCTAGCTTCTTCTCTGCTCCTGAAAAGGCGCCAGATCCAGAGCCGCATCCAGCAGAAGGTGAAACTGTTGCCTGGAGCCTTCTCCTCTGATCCCTCCTGCAAAAGTTCTTTCAAAGTCCTGTCTTCTTGACAAAGTAATCCAATGACTGAGTTTGTGGCTGCCGATCCTGAAGTCTTCCTGCTGCAACTCTTCTTCTGTGCTGAGGTACTATTAGCTGGGGTATTTTGCCTACCTTAAGCCTTTGTGTTTTCTGTATAACTGTGGGATGTTTTCTGTGATTGGGATGCCACTCATCCAGTTCACCCAGGCCCACTGCGGAATTCTCCTAGGGTGTTTTCTCTGTATTCCCTGGAACCTCAACTAACTTTAAAATTAACTACTTACTTGTTTGAACAGTCTTCCTTTGGAGTTCCGACTTTCTCCAGCATGGGGTCTGGCATGGATTCACATGCTCATGAATATTCCCCGTCGTCAGGCTGGGAATCCTCGGTAAAGAAAAAACCAGTATCAGTTTCGTTTCTGATCTGTCTTTCGTAGTAATAACCAATCACTGGTCTCTGCGTCATACTGACCACAGCCAATGACTGCCCTCTACCTAAGCCCCGCCTCTGGCAGCCATCTTCAGATTTTTACCGCACGTTCATGTGTTGGGATCCTCGTGCTATTGCTCTCGAGCTATTTTTTCACGTTTTTTCTCAAAAACTTAGTTTTTTCGGTCAAAAGAGCCTCAAGCTCCACCGACTCTCCATCCGATCAACGGGGACCCGTGTCGGATTCGTCTGCGCCCCTCAAGGGTGAAGATTTCGTCGAGCTACGCTTTTGGAGGACTCCAGAAGTTTTCTCAGGCCCGTCCCGGACATGGCCCAGGAGAAGGGAAGCTCGACGCCCGGAAAGCTGTTCAGGGTCTGCCCTGGATGCCAGCTGCAGAACGTCTTTAAGGAGGACGAACACTCCTTTTGTCTCTACTGCCTACATGAGGACAAGACGCACGTGGAGAAGGACTGTGCGTTTTGCGGCAACATGTCGGAGCGGACCATGAAGGACCGCCATCAACGTCTCGCCAACTGGCTGGAAGGGAAGAGCCCGTCCGGCGAGAAGAAGAGGAAGAAATCCGAGCGGTCTTCTAAGACCTTTGAGGACGCCCCGGCGACGGGGGTCCAACACAAGGCCAAGCACTGCGAGTCCGCTGGCACCGGGCGCGCCGAACGGTCGGGCTCTACGGGCGCCAGGCAGGGCGCACCCTCCCCGGTACCATCAACCACGAGCCAACGCTCTGGGTCGGGTAAGAGGAAGGCCGAGCACCCGGCGAAGCTCCTGGAGAGGCCCCAGTCGAGCTCGAAGGCCCCATCGGAGGGGGAGTGAGGCAGTGTCCCCCCCCCTCAAGGATAAGGCGGTGAGCGCACCTAAGGTGGTGAAGGCCTTAATCCATCCGGCCAAGGCCTGTATCGAGACTGTCGCGGCGGCCCTGGCTCAGACTGTGGAGGCTAGGCCAGTGGTGGCGACCTCGGGGCTCAGAGTCTCCCTGCCACCTCGGAGGGAGTCCTCTTTTATGCCCATCGATAGGACCCCCGTGAAATCTCCGGCGGAGAAGAAAAAGGGGGGGGCAGGGTGTCGTGGTAGACTTGGCTTCAACCTCGGAGGAAGAGCTGATCGAGGTCTTAAGCCACGTCGAGGGCGCCGACGGGGCCCCTGATCGCCCGTCGGATTCCCCTCTGCCAGCGCCGCAAGACAACTCGGCGGCCATTTTGTTGGCTATACAGTCCTTATGCTCGGAGATAAGGACGAGACTACCATTGCCAGCGGAGGAACCACTCCCATCGGGGGACCCAGAACCGGGACCTTCTGGCGTTCCTCCTCCCAAGAAAAGGATTCACCCTCCACCTCCTTTTCAGCCTTCGCGCCCCGTCCAGCCCTCCTCCCCGTCCACGACTCGAGGGGATGATACGGGGACTGACACGGCCGCGACGGGTACGGACGACGAGGTCTACGACGAGGATCTTCCGCCGTCACCTCCCACCAGGGCTTCTCCGCCCGACGAGATTGGATCGTTCCACTCCATGATCGCCAGGGCATCCGAACTTTTCCAACTCTGCCCTGAGGAGAAGAAAAAGGAAGGATTCCTTTATCAACGGCGCGAGGCCAAGAGGAAGACGGTCCTCGCGGTGCCTCTACTGGATGACATTTGGGATGAGGGCCTCGCCCTCCTCAAGAACCCTTCCACGACGCCAGCTAGAAGAGACCGGTACGAAAAGAAGTACCCGGACGCGGGCCCCCCTGTGCCTCTGGCGGCCAGGAAGAAAGCGGGGTGGGTGCGGCCTCCACATCGACTTCCCCGCCGGACGGCGAGGGAAAGAAATTGGACTCTATGGGACGCAGGGTCATCTCGTCTGCAGCGACGACGATTAAGGCGGCCAATGCCTTGGCTATCGTGGCCCGCTACGACAGGGAGCTATGGTACAAACTGGCTCCCCTGCTGGACTTCCTACCGGACGACAAGAGGGCGGACGCCCTGGAGATCCTAAAGGAAGGCGAGGTGGTGTCGGACCACGCCATCACTATTGCGACGGACATCGCCGATACGGGATTTCGCCAGTTGGGCAACGGCGTGTGCCTTAGGCGGCGTGGATGGCTCAAGGCTACGGACTTCCGTCAAGACGTACAGACCAGAGTCCTGGACATGCCGTTCGATGGGAACAACCTGTTTGGGAAAACAGTGGACGATTCCCTTCAGGCCATTAAAGCGGACACGGAGACGGCCCGGGCCCTTCGGGTTCTGCAACGACGACGGCCGCCCTTTCGGAGCAGCGGAGGCAAGGGCGCCTCCAAAGGCTCCGGCGGCGGTTTCTCCACCTACCGTCAAGCAGCCCGCTCGTCGTCTCAGGAGGCCTATAGAGGACGAGGCAAGTCGGGCGGACCCCGCCGTCATCGCCAAGGAGGTCAAGGCGGCAAAGCCTCGTCGAAACAGGATTGAACCGACCGTGGGGTCGGGCCCCCACCGAAGCACCCCGGTGGGAGGCCGGCTGGCGAGCTTCGTCAGCGTGTGGGAGTCCATCTCCACCGACCGTTGGGTGTTGGACGCCTTAGCCCGGGGCCACGCGTTCGAGTTTCAAAGAAGGTGCCCGCGCGTCCCCCCCGTGGCCAGGAAAGAGCTTCACGTCCCGCAGCTTCTCCGGGAGGTAAAGGCGATGCTCAGGAAGGGCGCCATCGAACTCGTTCCAAAGAGGCTTCGGGGCCCGGAGTTTACTCGAGATACTTCCTCGTGAAGAAGAAGACAGGAGGATGGCGCCCCATCCTAGACCTGCGACGTCTGAACAAGTTCATCAAGGCGCAGAAGTTCCGGAAGGTCACCCTCCAGCACGTCCTGGGTCAGCTGGAGGAAGGAGACTTCCTGTCGTCGTTGGATTTGGAGGATGCCTACTTCCATATTCCCATCCTAAGGGGGCACCGAAAATTTCTCAGGTTTGTGGTCCAAGGGCTTCACTACTAGTTCAAAGCCCTCCCCTTCGGACTACGGTCGGCACCCAGGGTTTTCACCAAGTGCCTTGTACCGGTGGCGGCGCAGCTGCGCCGAGAGGGGATCCACGTCTACCCGACTGGCTCATCCGAGCCAAGGCGAGGGAGCTCGCCGTGGACCACACGGCAAGGGCCGTCCAGCTTCTCACGGACCTGGGATTCTCCGGGAACTACGCCAAATCCCACCTGGTACCCGCGCAAGACGCACTGTTTCTGGGAGCGAGGCTCGACACAGTGTCCCTTCTGGCCTCCCCGTCGGAGGAGAGGACCAGGGCCATCCTGGGCAAGGTACAACGGATGTTGGTGGCCGACGCGGCCAAGGTGAGGTCCATCAAGTCCCTCCTCGGAATGAGGTCTTCCTGCATCTACCTCATTCCCCTGTGCAGGCTCCGGATGCGCCCGTTGCAGGAGTTCCTGGATGCGCGCTGGATCCAAACGACGGGCAGCTTCGAGGAAAGGATCACACTCGACGAGAGTTTCCGACGAGCGATCCGGTGGTGGGGCACCCGCGCGCATCTGACGGCGGGCATGGACTTCCAGACCCCAGCCCACCAGGAGACAGTGACCACGGATGCCTCCCTGGAAGGGTGGGGAGCGCACACCGAAAATCTGCACGCAAGAGGCCTTTGGCTCCCGACGGAGAAATCACTACATATCAACGTCCTAGAGCTCCGTGCAGTGTTTTGGGCCCTCAGGTCCTTCTTTCCGTCCCTCAAGGGCAAGGTGGTGAGGATCTTCACCGACAACACCACCACCATGTTTTACATCAGGAAACAGGGCGGAACCAGGTCCCCAGCACTGTCCAAGGAGGGGCAGGACCTGTGGCATTGGGCCGTCGCCCAAAGGATGTTTCTGGTGCCGTTTCATCTGGCAGGGATAAAAAAACACCATCGCCGACTCACTCAGCAGGGAGCTGCGCTCGTGCCACGAGTGGGAGCTACGGCAGGATCTAGTGGATCGCCTCTTCCGACGGTGGGGCACACCCCAGATCGACCTGTTCGCGACGGCGACGAACTCCAAGTGCCGGAGGTTCGCCAGCAGGTTTCCCCAGGCGAGGAGCATGGGCGATGCTTTCTCGTTCCCCTGGGAGGGCCTGTTCCTTTACGCGTTCCCTCCATTGCCACTGCTAATCCGGCTCATCAACCGGCTCAAGAGGTCACGGTGCAGGATGATCCTCGTCGCACCTGCGTGGCTGAGGCAGATATGGTTCCCGGACCTTCTGGACTTGTCAGCGTCCCCGTCAATCAAGCTGCCGGTGGACGCGGATCTACTCTCCAGGGAAGGAGGCGCCGTCCTCCACCACGACCTGAAATCGCTGAACTTGCAGGCCTGGCTCCTGCAGCGCTAGAGTTTGGAGGATACGACATACCGGCCGACTGCAGAGAGGTTCTTGCAAAGGCCAGGGCGTCCTCGACTCTTAAATGCTACGGACACAAATGGAAGAGGTTCTCTGTCTGGTGCCACGCACAGAAGATTAACCCTCTTCGGATTACGGCTCCCCAAGTACTGCCGTACCTGCTGACGCTGGCCAAAGCTGGACTGGCACACGCGTCCATCAAGATTCATCTTGCTGCGATCTCCCGATACACCAGAACCACGGGGCGGACGTCCTTGTGGTCTCATCGTCTGGTGAAAGAGTTCATGAAGGGACTGTTCAGATCGTTCCCGCCGGTGACGGCTCCGGCCCCGGCGTGGGAGCTCAACGTGGTGCTGACCAAGCTCATGGGACCTCCGTTCGAGCCTCTGCACTTGGCCCCGTTGAAGTTTCTGTCGTGGAAAACAGCGTTTCTTGTGGCCATCACCTCCGCGCGACGAGTGGGAGAGATCCAGGCCCTTTCCTGCAAGGCCCCGTACTTGACTTTTCACGACACGAGGGTAGTGCTCAGGACGCACCCCTCCTTCATGCCCAAGGTGCCGTCGGACTTCCACCTCAACGAACCCTTGGTGTTGCCTGTGTTCTTCCCGTCGCCTTCGTCGCCGGCTGAGAGGACTTTGCACTCGCTGGATGTGGCTAGAGCGCTGAAGTTCTACGTGGACCGCACGAAGTGTTTTCGGAAGACGTCACAACTCTTTGTGAATTTTGGACCTGTCAATCAGGGGAAGGCACTCTCGAAGGCTTCCATTTCCAGATGGCTCTCCGGCTGTATCATGTACTGTCATCGGTTGGCAAACCGACCGCTGCCTGGCCGTCCGAGAGCCCATTCCACCAGAGCGATCGCAGATACCACGGCGTTCCTTTCTGGTGTGCCCCTGCTGGACATATGCAGGGCTGCTACGTGGAGGTCGACGCACACCTTCACGAAATTCTACTGCGTCGATCGGGATTCCAGGGAGGAGTCCAGGGTCGGCCAAGCAGTGCTGCGCAACCTGTTCGCCTGAGGTGAGCCTGGTGAGGAGGTAAGATGCTTAATGTTGAGTTTGATGTAATGTTGAGCCTTTGCCACCTCCCGTGGTTGTGCATGTGTGTACTGCTATGTATTCTTTATTCATGAGCATGTGAATCCATGCCAGACCCCATGCTGGAGAAGGAACAAGTTACTTACCTGCAACTGTTGTTCTCCAGCATGGGTCTGGCATGGATTCACATGCGAACCCTCCCGCCTACCCCTCTGCGGCTCTTCACTTGGTCATACTGCCACTTCACGTGCTTCCAAATCTGAAGATGGCTGCCAGAGGCGGGGCTTAGGTAGAGGGCAGTCATTGGCTGTGGTCAGTATGACGCAGAGACCAGTGATTGGTTATTACTACGAAAGACAGATCAGAAACGAAACTGATACTGGTTTTTTCTTTACCGAGGATTCCCAGCCTGACGACGGGGAATATTCATGAGCATGTGAATCCATGCCAGACCCATGCTGGAGAACAACAGTTACAGGTAAGTAACTTGTTCCTTACCTGCAACTGAACCCTGTCACCCTGCCTACAGGTGGCATCTAGACCACTAGGGTCCCTCTACTACCTCTGAGTGAACTCATGCTATAGAATAAGGAAAGGACTGGATAAGAAAAGGGGTCTGCCTTGAAAAAAATAACGTTCGCAAATGTTACTTATTTGTAAAAGAAAGGTTGATTGGTAGCTGTAACTGAGTACAGTTACAAAAGTTCTTAATTAGCTTGAATGTGTGTTGCACTATTCTGAAAAGTATATATAAGGTTAAGTTACTCACCTGTGAATTGGTTGTGCCTCTTCCCCAAAAGTAATGCTGTTGGTTTCACTTTACTATTCATGTTAGGATAAATGCAGGAGTGTCCCCAATTGTCTCTGGCTTCCCCAGACTTGCTGTTAGCCTGTCCAGAATAAGTCTGGCAAAAGGTAATACTTACCTTTTAAGTTGCTGATAGTCCCTTATAAAAGTGTATCTGTTGTACTTACCTTGTGCTAGTTGTGTGCCATCCTAAAACAAGTTTGTTGTTACTTATCCCAATCTGTGTTCCACTGATCTTAAAAAGCAACTGTAATATAATATTACAACATTGGGTTTTACATGCCTAGTATAGCTGTGTGCCATTCCTGAAAAGTGTTCATTTAGGTGTAGCTGACCCTGGACTGCCTGGTGCATACAAAATTAGTGTAAAGAGTTCTTGCTTACCTTAGTCTGTGTTCCACTGAGCTGAAAAGCAGCTGTCATTGTATGTAACACAGTCTTACTCGCCTAGTATAACTTATCACAAAAGTAGCTGAGGTATATACCATTCCTTGAATCTTTGTTCCACTGTTAGGGAAATTTATCATTTTTGTGCTTCATCCCCTCTCCGAGTTAGACGTGCAGCACTTTATGCTGGACTTCTGGACCTTTTTCTTTCAATCCTGAATGAGTGAAGCCTTTTCCCCACTCATTCACTCTTGTGGGCTCTGTCTTTTAGAATTCTTTGTATTCTACCTCGACTATGCAGTCTGCTGCGTAGCTCTTAAAGGCATCTGTGTTTTATTACTACAGTACACAGCTCCTTATGGGCAGTGTTGCTGGGGACCCCTAGGGTCCTCCCTTAAGATTATTTTTCTATATCCTTAAGTAACTACAGTTCTTAAGACTTAGTATCTCTTCCAAAACTTTATGGTTTGAGAGATTGGCGCACACCACCTTCAGTGGAGTGCCAAAGGGATACTTGGTGTTAGGCAAGATTGTATGCAGTACCCTGTGGGAGACTACACCAGCCTTGCCCTCTTGGCAATAGTTAACCCAACCTTTGGTATAAGCATGTACTACACAAGTTGTTAGTGACTGAGCAGCTAGGCTTCTCATGAGGGGGTAAATATGAGCTGTAGGGTTATTACACAGATTCACAGTGACAAGTATACAAATAAACACTCCCTGTTTATTTGATTAAACAATTATTAATTTAAGTCAGTTGAATAAGCCTTCTTTAGAAGGGAGCAAAATATGTAACACAAGAATATACTTCAAAACTACACCCTCCGTTTCAATAAATCAGTAGATACCCATTTGGGATGGCACAGACACTTCCTACACCCTGAGGTGACTTGAATAACTGGGACACTGGACATTGATATATCACTGGCACATTGAGAGCAATACTGAGATTAGTGTCAAAAAGAAAAGATGAGGGAATAAAACGATGGTTAACAAATATTCTTCTGCAGGTAAGTACTTTTTTAACTATCCACTGCAAAGTAAATGAACCCTTTCCCAGCTACACAAGTTATCTTATGTGTGACTTTTGTTGAGGGATAGTCAAAGCACAAAGTCAGAGGTAAGAGTATTTTAGGGAGCCAGGACACGCCACTATTGAGCAGAAGTCTAGGTGAGCTGAAGCACTTCTTGCAGGTAGGTAGAAATTCTTGCACAATGTTTTAGAAATCTTTGTAGAAATGAAATCACTGTAGGGCCACAAGCTGGGAGGGTTGTGTGGGGGCAAAGCTGCAAGCAACTCTGCAAAGGCAACTAAGACAAGTCCCATCTGAGAGCTAGCAAGGCTACACAAAAATAGGTTGTCAAACTCTTAGTTTTACAGTACCTTTGGTTTGAAGAAATTGGTTCCAGCTGGCTTCTGTTCCAGTTGTAGGTCTGCAGATCCTGTGTTCCAGGGCCTCAGTCGTGGGGACAAGCGAACGTCTGGGGACTCCTGCACTATGAATTGAAGGTCGGCGGCAGCAATGGGCAAACTTCAGATCAGCAGCACTTCGCGTTTTCAGCATCTCGTGGCTCTCGCAAACAGCAACACTGCGGTTCTCGGATACCTTTATGGACTTTCCTTGCATCTGGAGTCCAGCACTCTGTTGAGGTGTCTCAGGCCTGGTCAGTCCTGCTTCATGGGAGTCTGGAGGATCTTCCTGGAGCTCGGGTCCAACTTAAAAATGATGCACTCGATCTGGTGTTCCTCTCTTTGGCAATCGGTTCCTGCAGCAGCAATGGAAGTAAAGCCAGCTCTGAGAGGATGTCCAGACGAGTTCGCTTTGGGGTTGATTGGTCCCACCAACCCAAGGGGAGAAATCGTCCGTTGCAGGACTTCTCTAGTCTAGGCAAATTCAGAGCTTCAGCAATGCAGCAGGGCTTCACCGGGCAAACCAAAGGTCCAGGAGTTGCAGCAGCAAGCGTCTCTTCGTAGTTCTTCTCCGGATTCCTTCGTCCAGTGGTCAACGCTGCCTTCCAAGCAAAAAGCGTTGCCTTTTATGCAGGTTTCTCCCGTTCATTCGCTGCCTAGCTGTCACTTGCACAACAGGACAGCCAGCTGGCCAATCACCTTTTGGGTGCATTCCTGTAACCAAGGGGATTAGGCACAGGGAGTTTCGGGCACCTCCTTCACTTCCTGCCCTGCCAGACACACTGGAGCCAGAAGCAGGCTTCAGCAGTGAAACCCACCAAAGACCAAATAAACAAAGGGACAAAACCTGGTTTGGTGCGCAGAGTAAATCTCGAGGACATTTCCAACAAGAAATGGCGAAAAAATATGGCTGTGCCAATTTGACAATGGGCTCCCATGGGTGTCTTACTGCATCCGCAATTGCAGCCCACAGTAAAAACACACAATTGTAGGAAAAATTAAACTATTGCCACCAGCCATTAATAGTAGAACTGGTAACGCATGAGAAACTCGACAAAGGAGATACTAAGTAACCCCTCCAGCACCCTATTGTAAAATAGTGTGGGCTGGGTCTAGAAAGTTGCAAGTGTAAGTAAAGTCAATTTCACTTTACTGCTCTTGGAAACAGGAGTTTAACCAAGAGAAGGTATTTAAACTTTTGGAAAGTCTGAAAGACTTCCCTACATCACTGCACTGAAGGTGCTGTGTGACACAATGTAAAAGATGATGCCTATGGAGTTTGTCAGACTCCACAACCAAACTAAACAGAGTTCAAATTCACATTAAAACACATGTGAGAGTGGAAAAAAGGGTCACACTCTCCAGGTAAAAAAAGGTCAAGTCCTCAAAATCCAGCAAAGTTGCTGGGGGGTCTCTAAGGTGGAGGGAATTAGCACATTTCTGAGAATTCTCCCTAACAGCACACAATGAAAGGAACACAGAGAAAAAAGAAAAACGCAGTGCTCAATGTCACAAGAGTTGAGCTCAAATCTAAAGGTACAGTGCAAAAGACGATTATCCTAGCCCTATCAGCCCCACACCCTAACACCCTAACAGCCCAACAGCACTTGCAGGGCAATTCCGGGCGCGCATGCTCCAGGCTTTATGTAGGCGTGCTGGGCGCCAGGGGGCAGAGCCAAAACATTAATGATTCTAGCAACAACAACAAAAAATGTCTCTCACACGCTGCAACCTCAATTCACCACGTAGATTAGGAATATCCTGCGTTGGTATAAAGAAAAGGAAGAATCCAATGCAATCGGAATGCAATGGAAAAAGTCCAATATTCACACATTTGTATTTACTTGATATTGAAGTCCTTGCAGCGTTTCGCCGTTCGCGGAAGAAGCAAGGCTTCCTCTTGCCGACTCGCCTTCTGCAGAAGTTTTCCGATAAGATTTCCAATGTGCAGCGTTCCGCTAGGATGGGACAGCAAAACCAACCAGCCCAACCGCACTTGCAGGGCACTTCCGGCCAGGGTATAGAAAATCAGTCCTAACAATTGTCTAGGGTTCTTGGTGTCTTCCACCAGGCATGGTGCTTGCATTTTATGGTCAAACATAGGTTGTACGTAACTGAACATTTATTTCGAATGGATTGTGTCCTCCAACGTATTCCACATCTTTGACATCTAATGTCCACAGCTGTGCACTTCGAAAACTTTTTCAGCAGAGGGCGTCTGCGTCGATGTTGATGTCCCTCGAAGGCCTCCGTAGAGGGCGACGTCACTGGATGTTCTAAATAGGACGCATGGCGCCAGTAGCCTCAGTTTTGTTTTTTTCGCCAACGTGTTAACTTCGTGAGACTCGACACACCTCGTGTGTTTATTACGATCTCTGTCTTCAACCCCTCCGACTCTGCGGTCTGGCTTCAAGATCTGCCTGGACTGCAAGTCGAAAATGTCTCTCACCGACCCACACCGCATTTGTTTGTGGTGCCTGGGCGATTCGCACAACGCTGACTGCCAAGGCCATGCGGGGAGCAGAAGGGGAAGCTCCAGGTAGGTAGGGGGCTCTAAGCCTGTTAAATCCTGTATTTCCAAGTCCAAGAGGGTTTCCACCGACAACTCGAGGGGCGACTCTCCGTGTTGGAAGGAGTCCCAGGGATCTCAGTCCCGGAGTGGTTCCCGCCACTCGCTTTCCTCGTCCTGGCACTCTAGGAAGCGCTGTCACTGGTCACCTTAGTGCCTCAGGGAAGGTTACGTGCCTGCCGAAGTCCTCGACTCCGGAGGAATGGGCAGCGTTTAAAGAATCTGTTGGCGATTTTTCAATTGCAGGTTATGGGTCTGACAAAACCGGCCAGGATCGGTCTCATGCCGTGGCTCGCACGCCTTCGGGCTCAGGTCCACGACGCGACTCGCATCGGGAACCTTCGAGGTCCCGTACAGACAAGTATTTGAAAAGTCGCAAGAGACGTGTCTCTAGGTCTCGTCCTCGTCCCCAGCGAGACCACAGCTACCTATGAGGGCTCTGTCGGCACTGTGTCCGTCCGACTCTGATGCCGACGCTTTAAAATCGTACCAGCCCACGGCGCCATCCGCGCCTGTGTTGATGCCGAAGCCTTCGACGCTCACAATGTCGAGGTTGTCAATGCTCTCGGCGTCGAAGCCTTTGGGGATTGTTTTCTTGAAATTTGCCTTGGGAGTACCCGGATATCATGGATCCTCCAAGGAAGGCTACTGGGAAGTCTGTGCGGCCAGTTTTGTCATCAAGGCCCTCTTCTGTCACCAGGCCTGGGTTTCAGCCCTTCTGTTTGACATTTATGAAGAGGAAGAAAGGTCTGAGTTTGAGGACCCTGGTGAGCTTCATGAGGCTCCACTTTTTTTGGAGACAGTCAGTAGGAGGAGTTGCGGCAGACCCTCCATGATGCCAGTGGGTTGGACAGTTCTCTGGAAGTGGAATTCGGTAGGCCAGAGCCTGGGGCTCATGCAGAGTCTTCGTACAGGAGAATCATGGCAAGGGTCTCGGAGTATCTAGGCTGGTCCAGTCCTCCTGAAAACTTTGTGCAGGATGATCTAATAGACATTTTAGATCAAGTTCCGTCCTCTGACCCTGTTTTGCCATTGCATCTTACCTTGCAGAAAAGGGTGGCAGCTGCTTGGCAGTCCCTGGAATCTCGTCCGGCTGTTAATAAGTCTTTGACCAAGAAATACTGCCCTTCCGTTACCGACCCCAGCTATTTATTTACTCACCCCACTCCCAAGAGTTTGGTGGTACAGGCGGCTTCAGCCACCTCGAGGTAGGTGGCGTACCCTACCATTCTTCCGGATAGAGACAACAAGCGCTTATACGGTTGGGCCCGGAAGGTTATTTCTGCTGGGAGCATGGCCTTGAAATCGGCCAACTCCATGTGTGCCTTGGCAAGGTTTTCACGCACACTGTGGAATTGTTTCTTTGGCGGCTGAGCATATTCCCGAGGGGGAAGAAAGGGATGGGTTCCTTGCTCTCGTGCAAGATGGCAAGGATGCCATGTGAGAATCACTTCAGTCGGGTTTGGATACGGCCGACAGTGTTAGCCGATCCATGGCTGCGAGCACCGTTATATGCAGATTTGCATGGTTGCAAGAGTCGGGGTTTGCCCTTTGATGCTGCACATTTATTTGGCAGTAAGGCTGACGAGAGCCTTGAGAGGTTGCAAACCTCAAAAGATGCGGCGAAATCTTTAAGCGCTGCAGTGCGTCAACCTCCCCCTTTTCGTCCTAGGGGACAGCCGTGGAGGGGAGGTTCTTTTTGTTACTACTCCTCCTTTGGTAGAACGAGAGGAGCCGCCAGTCAAAGGGGCCAGCGAAAAAGTACCCGTGGTGGTTGGGGAAATCGTGGTGCCAAAGCCGCTCAGGCAGCTGCCTCTTTGCATTCAGGCACCGCCGCAGCCGCTTCTAAACAGTCATGAGGCCATGGTTCGCCGGTTGGGGGCAGACTCTCTCAGCATCTCGGAAGAGTGGCGGGCCATTACTTCAGATGCATGGGTTCTGGATACCATAGCCCACGGCTCAGCCTTCCCTTCCTTTAGCGGCCTGACGACAATCCACCGAGGAAATTCTCTTTGAAGCTTCCGGATCCGCTCCTTGCGCAGGAAATATTGTCCTTGCTGGAGAAACACCCCATATAGTACTAATGCCTGTAGCAGAGAGGAACAAGGGATGGTATTCCCCTTATTTTTTTATCCCAAAGAAAGACGGGGGGATTGAGACCCATCATGGACGTGCGTTGGTTGAACAAACTTTTCCGGAAAGACAAGTTCAAGATGGTTACTCTTTCTGAAGTCCTCCAGGCCCTTCAACTTCAGGATTGGTCGGTTTCTCCTGGACCTCAAGATGCTTACTTTCATGTGCCTAACCATCCTGCGCACAGGATGTACCTGAGGTTTGCGGCTGGCGACTCGCACTTTGTTTCGGGTCCAGCCGTCCGGCTTGACCTCTGCCAAAGGGTCTTCATCCAGCTCACAGTGGGGGTGCTGACGTACCTCGGGCGAGGGGGTAATTCACGCCTACCCTACCTGGACGACTGGCTGATCGGGCGCGCTCTCCCAAACTAGCGTTGGATCATCTCGGTGTCACCTGCCGCACCCTCCACAGGCTGGGCTTCTCCCTGAATTTCGAGAAGTCGCATCTGACACCTTCTCAACAGCTCCAGTACATCGGGGCTGTGTTAGACGCGTCCTTGGAGAAGTGTTCGCCTTCCAAGGTCAGTGCTTATCATATTGTGCAGATGGTGGACAGGTTTCCACATGCCCAGAGTCTCCCGGCTATCGAATTCTTAAGGTTGCTGGGCCTCATGGCATCCTGCATTTTTCTGGTGCCAGAGGGCAGGCTGCGGATGAGATCCCTGCAATGGGTCCTCAAGATGCAGTGGCCACAGTTCTCCGGCAAGATGTCTGATCCCGTTCAGATTCCACTCTCGGTCTCCCAGCATCTTCTGTGGTGGGCCAACGAAGGGAACCTGATGATGGGGGGAACCGTTTTGGCAACTGTGGCCAGAGGTGACTGTAGTGACGGATGCTTCCCTCACAGGATGGGGCGCCCATGCCAATGATTCGACAGCGGTAGTTGGTCTCAGTCTTCCTTGCTGAGAGGATCTGCTTTTGTGCATGTTGGGATCTGGTTATCCATCCAGAGGTCAAGACTCTCAACCTTCACGCTTGGTATCAGAAAGGTTGAGGTATAAGGATTGGGACCTCCCGGATGACATGATGGAGGTGTTCCTTACGGCCAGGCGGCCTGCAACAAAATCCCGTTGGCGTAAGTTTTGCGACTGGTGCAGAGATCATAATGTTGATGCTTTTCGGTGCTCCATTCCTATAGTTTTCTCTTACTTTCTTTGGCCCACAGGGGTCTTCTAGTGGGTACCACTAAAGGTTACCTGGTGGCAACGTCTATCTTTAAGCACTCATCCGAATGAAGTTCTTAATTTAAGATTCCTTTGATTTCTCAGTTTCTTAAAGGACTAATGTTTTCCTGCCGTCCCCTTTCCAGGTGCCGGTTTGGGATTTGAATTGGTTTTGAAATTTCTCATGGGTACTCCATTTGAACCTTTGCACTCTTGTCCTTTGAGATTACTGTCCTTCAAGACTTTGTTCTTGGTTGCAGTTACTTCCGCTCGCAAAGTGAGTGAATTTCAGGCACTTTCATCTAAGCCACCCTTTACTGTGTTTCACAAGGACAGGGTTGTACTGCGAGTACGCCCCCCTTTTCTACCTAAGGTAGTATCTAAATATCATTTGAGTCAAAAGGTGGTTCTTCCATCATTCTACCCTCCTCCTCATCCTGGTAAGGAAGAGGAGCGGCTCCATCGGTTGGATCCTAGGAGATCGCTGATTTTTTACATTTCTAGGATGTCCAGGGTCAGAGTGGATGATCAACTCTTTGTAGGATATGCTGGACACCGTTTGGGCCAGGCTGTTACCAAACAGATCTTGTCCAGGTTGATTATCCTCACCATTACGGAATGTTACCGATTGGCAGGTAAGGACCCTCCTGAAGGGTTGCAAGCTTATTCCACTATGGGTGTGGCTACTTCCACAGCCCTACAGTGGGGGGTTCCTATTGGGAACATTTATGATGCAGCCATATGGGCTTCAATCTACACTTTTTGTTAAACATTACTCCCTCGATAGAATCCATGGTCAGGATATGGCCTTTGGTAAGGCGGTTCTTTATTCGGCAATCTGATTGGATTCTCTAAAATTCTTTTTCCCGCCTCCATGTACTGGTACTGCTTTGGGAGTCTGTCAAAGATGTGGAATACGTTGGAGGACACAATCCATTCGAAGAACAAGCTACTAACCTACTGGTAACGTTCTTTCGACTGGATGTTCCTCCAACGTATTCCACATCGCCCTTCCAGCCTGCCCCTCTGGAGAATTTCCAATGTGATTGCAGCTTACATTTCCGAAACGCTATGTGCAGTTTAGCAGGCATGAGACTGGTGTCACACGTTCTGAGGGAGAAAACTTAAACTGAGGCTACGGGCGTTGTGTGTCCTATTAATAACATCCAGTGACGTCGCCCTCGACGGAGGTCTTCGAGGGACATCGACCCGATGGCATCGGCGCAGACGCCCTCTGCTGAAAAAGTTTCTGAAGTGCCTATTTGTGGACATTACATGTCAAAGATGTGGAATATGTTGGAGGAACATCCAGTCGAAAGAACTTTACCAGTTGGTAAGTAACTTGTTCTTTTGTATAACTAAACGGTGCTAGTGCTTTACTTTTAGTTATGTTTAAATTGAGTATTAATTTTAATCCCATAGCTCTTTCGTTTGACCTTGTAATAAGTGTGTATTTTTCAGTGTACCGGCATGGTGTATTATTTGGGAGTGACTATTGGGAGTAACTGTACCTGCCTGACAGCCGTCCTCCCTCCTGAAGTTACACTGTCCTCTTCTAGACTGGTCTTTGCTTTTGGGCGACCCACTGTTATACCATTAGTTTAGATGGTTTCACAGCCCTCATCAGAGGGTTGTGCCAAAATCTCCTTAACATGCTGAAATGCAGTTTTTAAATGTGTATACAATGTATGGTTTTAAATTACCTGAAATAAGTCCTGTTGTGACTGTTGCTACTACTGTTAAATGCTGCTTCAGTCTAATTTTAAGGAAAGGTGTGGATGTATAAAGGTCTTCTGTTGCTTCTCAAAGTATGAACAGGAAAAGCTGACATTTTACAAACTTAACCACTTTGCTCAGCCTTAGTTGAATGAATCCATTAACTCTTTTCGACTAGTGGTTTTGTATTTCTGTATCGAATGCTTCACAGAACTTAAATCGGAGCACATTGTGTCTAAAGTGAAGACGGCAACTCTCCTTATCTCATCAATGCTAGTTGTATTGCCCCGTTGTTGAATTGCATGTTTGTGTTCTTTAGCCATGCTGGACCCTCCTACCATATCACTCATGCCCAGTCTCTGGTCTTTCGATTGTCCAGCACCAAAGACACTGATTCATTTAATACGAATCCTAGCTTTGTCGATATTAATGAATCCATATTGATTTAGTCTCTTTTCTCCTCCCCACCAGAACTCAGGATGCTGTCAAAGGTGGTCATTTTGTAAGCGTCCTTCGTGTCTTGATGGAGTTGCAGAAGATTTGCAACCATCCCGATCTGGTGGATCCCAGGGAATCCTGCTCCTCCTATGTGTCGCAAGCTTTAGAATATTGCACAGCTTCTCTCGCACTCAAGGCCTTTGAGGACGATCTCTGGAAGGTGAGCGGCAACTGCAATCCTATGTATTTTCAGTAGTGCCCCCCTGGTTTGAAGTTAAATATGCTCTTAAGAATTGGGTCCAGACTGAGATACAAGAGCATGCCCTATATGGGAGATAGGGTGGTGTGCAAGATATTACCTGGCGATCATTTATATTAAACATGATGCATCTGAGTCCAGACTCTGGTAACCGCATGCTCGGTGATCCTTGAGGCTAGCCTATAGCAGGATATTCTTTAAGACATGATTTTTTATTTTTATTTGCAAGTGCTTATTTCTCTTTAGGCATTTTTCACTCCATATTCTACGGGCCACCACACTTTGCGCTTTTGTTTTTTAAACGATCTTGACTTTGTACAGGGAAGTGAAGCTTTCAGCTTCACTCCCCTGACCTTTTTCTCATTTTGTTATGGGGGAAATGGATCAGTCCTTCAGATTATCAGTACTGGGAAACAGTTTCAATTTGGTCTTTTTATCTTTTTTGGTAACTATTTAACAGTGCACATTGTTAGGCAAAGTTTGAATGCAGTACCCTCTGGGGACACTACAAACAACTAGGACTACAGGTATAGGCAACCCAACCTTTGGTATAAGCTTGTACTACACAGTTTTGGTAGCTTGTTGAGCAGCCAGGCTTATGTCAAGAGGGCAAATGTGTGCTGTAGTGGGGTTATACAAAGAGTCACAGTTACAGGTATTCAAATAAACTCTTACACTCAAGGGTTCTTGCATAAACAATGAATAATTTGTCAGTCAGTTATAAAGCCTTCCTCAGAAGGGAGCAATATAATAGTAACACTCAAATATACTTCAATACTGTACACTTCGAGTTTGAGTCCGACAAGGCGCTTTTGGGATGGCCCACACACAACCTACACCCACAGGTGACTTCAGTAACTAGGGTGCTCCGGACATTAATACCTTCCTGTTGGCATTCAGAATACTCTTTAAAAGTAAGTAAAAGGCAAAGGTTATTAGAAGACAAGAATTTACAATAGTCATAAGCAGGGCAAATATTTTTCAGATAGCAAGAGAAGAGTCATTCAATTCAATTGGCTAAGCCAAAGTCAATGGGCAAAAGTCTTGGATAGGATAAAGCACTTCTGGTAAGCAATGGAAAAGTCTTTGCACAAGTTCTTAGGAGTCTTTGATGAAAAGAAGAATCAAATGTAGGGCCACAAGCTGATTAGACTTGTGGAAGTTACAAGCACTTCTACAGTAAGTGGTAAATTCTCTTAGACTTGTTTTACAGTACCTTGCTAAAGAAGAACAGATGCAGCTGATGACTCCTGTTCCTGTGCAGCTCTGCAGATCTCACTGTTCCTGGGCCTCAGTCGTGGGGACAAGATGGAGGACGTCAGGGGACTCCTGCACTGGCAAAACTGGCAACAGGCAAACTTTACTTTCAGTGGCTGTTTTGCGTTTCAGCTCCTTGCGGTACAGCAAATGGCAATAAGCGCAGTTCCTGGCTGTCAATGTGGACTTTCCTCACATCTAAGGTCCCGCACTCAACTGAGGGGTGTCAGGCTTGGTCAGTCCTGCTTAGTGGGAGGCCAGAGGATCTTCCAAAGGCTTTTGGCCGGCTTGCAAGTAACGCACCCAATCTGATGTCCCTCTCTCTATGGTTTCCTGCATCAACTCTGAGGAAATGCAACCAGCTCAGAGATGAGTGTCCAGGTGGCTTACTTGGGAGTTGATTGGTCCCACCAACTCAAAGGGAGAAGTCGTCCTTTGCAGGGCTTCTCTGTCAATGCGAACTTGGCGATTCAGACCTGCTGCAGGGCTTCACCGGGCAAACCAACGGTCCAGGAGTTGCAGCAGCCGTGCTCTTCAAGCTCTTATTCGCTTCCTTCGTCCAGTGGCCGACTCTGCCTTCCAAGCCAAGAGACTTGACTTTTATTCTGTTCTCTCCCATTCATTCCAGCCTAGCTGTCACTCACCCAGCAGGGTGGCTGTCTTCCCGGGCAGTAAGCCAGCCAATCACCAGAGTGCATTTGGGTCTCCCTGTTTACCCCAGACACTCGAGCCACAGGCAGGTTTCACTCCTGAAGCCCGCCAAAGGAGAATGCACAAAGAGACCAAACCTGGTTTGGCGCGCAGATTAAAACTCTAGAAGGACCTTTCCACAGAGGCATGTTGAAAAAAGACTGGGAACCATTTTAACAAAGGAAGCTCAGAGCCATTTTGAAAAACATGGCTCCCGCAGTTTAATGTTTCCGGAACTGCAAATAGTTTCCGGTCGGGGTAAATCATGGTAGTTCATTACAAAACCACTGCCTCCAGCCATTCTTAGGGGAAAGGGTAACGTGAATGTTACATGAGTAACTAGACACAGCATACTAAGTAACCCCTCCAGCACTCTATTGTAAGATAGGGTGTGCTGGGTCTAGAATTTTACAGGAGTAAGTGAAGTCAATTTCACTCCATTGCTCTGGGAAACAGTAGTTGATCCCAGAGAAGGCATTTAAACCTTGGGAAATCGGGAAGACTTCCCTGTGACACTGCACTGAAGGTGCTGTGACACATTTGTAAAAGATGATGCCTATGGAGTTGGTTAGACTCCATTACCAAAAGAAACAGTGTGTAGAATTGCATTAAAGAAGAGTGGGGCTAAAGGGTCTCACTCTCTCCAGGTAAAATAAATCAAGTCCTCAAAATCCAGCAAAGTTCCTGGGGGTCTCTAAGGTGAAGGGAATTAGCACATTTTTGAGAATTCTCCCCAACACACGCAGCATCTTACAGTGGGGATACTTTCGTATCACCCTAGCCGTTCACACTTGGGGTTTTTGATTACTTTTTGTTAGATAAGATTTTCATAAAAATTGTAAATCTTCCTGCCCTGGGTCAGCCCCAGAACGTTTTGCTTTACTGCTGGATTATTATTCCTTAAACCTCCGAGTGTGAACCTTTTTCCAGACTCTCAGAATCTTTTACTCTTTTCATGGGTGTCAATTTTTAGACTCTCCATTGTGTGTTTTTAAAGTTACCCTCTTTAACAACTTGTTGGCAATAGGTGCCTGTTTTTGGTGGGTTGCCTTAGGGACTCCCCTTTTAAACCTTCTCTGGCTAACCTTGAGAGAACTAGTTACCAATGGTAGAAAGGATCTTTGGATCCCTTTTTACATTTTATTTGGTGAAACCAGCGCAGCCCACCTTATGTGGAGTTGTGGAAAGATGCAATGTATCCACTTTCACGCTAAAACTTCTGTTACAGGGACAAGCTTACCTTCAGTGGCTGGTGGCAATGATACCGTGTATTAATTCGTTGAACCTTTACCGTGGGCTGTGTTCACAGCTGCAGTAAAGGCACCTAAGGGTGCTCATTTTATCAGAATGGCCAGGTCTTCTTTTTTTGCTATTTTCATGTTTCTTGTCCTTTGCCCTGACTGTTAATTGAGAATTCTCAGAAATGTGCTAATTCCTCTCTACATTAGACCCCAGCTCTTTTGCTGGACTTGAGGACTTTTGTAACCTGGAGAGAGAGTAAGACCCTTTTCCCACTCATGTATATTTTTGTGATTTGGGCTCTTGACTTTTGACTTTGGAGTCTGACAAACTCCATAGGCATCATCCTTGCATTGTGACACACAGCACCTTCAGTTCAGTGGCACAGGGAAGTCTCTTAGATTTCCCAAAGGTTTAAATACCTACTCTTAGTGAAACTACTGTTTTCAAGAGCAGTGAAGTGAAATTGACTTTACTTTTTGTAACTTTCTAGACCCACCACACACTATCTTATCCTAAGGTGCTGGAGGGGTTACTTAGTATCACCTTTGTCTAGTTTCTCATGTAACATGTTTGTTACCCTTTCTACAATTATTGTCTAGTGGCAGTGGTTTACCTTTTAATACCATTGCGTGCTTTTACCGCGGGCTGCGTTAGCAGCTGCAGTACATGGGTGCCCATTTTGTCAAAATGTCCCTGGTCGTCTTTTTTTCGCTATTTCTTCTTAGAAAGGTCCTCCTTGAGATTTACTCTGCCCGCCAAACCAGGTTTGGTCCCTTTGTTCGTTTTTCCTTTGGAGGGATTTGTGAGTGAAGCCTGCCTCTGGCTCCAGTATGTCTGGCAGGGTCAGGAAGTGAGGGAGGTGCCTGGAACTCCTTGTGGGTAATCCCCTTGGTTACAGGAATGTACCCAAAGATGATTGGACAGCTGGCTGTACGGCAAAGACAGCCACCCTAGTGTGTGATTGACAGCTAGGCTGTGAATGGGAGAAACCTGTATAAAAGGCAAGGCTTTTGTATTGGAATGCAGTTTTGACCACTGGACGAAGGAATCTGAAGAACAACTTCGAAGAGACGCCTGCTGCAACTCCTGGACCGTTGGTTTGCCCGGTGAAGACCTGCTGCTGTGCTGAAGCTCTGAATTCGTTTAGACTAGGGAAGCCCTGCAAGGACGACTGTTCCCCTTGAGTTGGTGGGACCTATCAACCCCAAAGTGAACTTGTTTGGACATCCTCTCTGAGCTAGCTGTACTTCCACCGCTGCTGTGGCTGGAACCGAAGTGCCAGGGAGATAAACACCAGATTGTGTGTGTTGCTTTTAAGTTGGACCCGAGTGTTAGGGAGAATTCTCTGTTAAGGCTAATTTCCCAAACCTAGTGAGTCCCCCAGCAGCTTTGCTGGATTTTTGGGGTTTATTTTTTCTCTCTTTTACTCCCACTCTTAGACATGATTTGAGGTGTTCCTTTGACTTTGTATGTGTTTTATGGGCTATGGGGTCCTTTACCCCATAGGGCTTCATGTGTTTTTGGTATGTAAGCTTACACCGCACCCTCAGTGCAGTAACCCAGGGGTGTCATAGTGACCCCCAAACATAGACTCCATACCCTGGGACTGACTACTGTCTCCCAGGGCATGTAAAGTCACCATTGGCTTTACTAATCCCAAATTATGAACAGAAACCAGTACAAACCATCATATTGTGGACATACTGGTCGGGGCAATTTGATTGCCCCGGGGTCTGTTGTTCGAGGGGGCACGTCTCCGTCCCCCCTGATCGAGTTTTGGCTCGTGGCAGTGGATACTACTTTTTATATTCGACCGCAAATATTTTCCTATGGGATTTTCCCATTGTTCGAGGCTACCACTTTTTAATATAGCCTCGAACATACCGCCGGTTTATTAAATTAATATAAAATCAACGGTTGGTATTTTTTGCCGAAACTCGGTTCCAAAATGGTGTTTGTGTTCGCTTCTGTTACTCCAACCCAAGTCGGGCCCTTTGTTCCACTTTTTGGCGGGCTTCTCCACAGAAGCCTCCAAAAGTGGTGCCACTCTGGGTACCACAGGTGGTGTGGGAGGGGGTTTAGGCGCCCTGGACTGAGTTGCCTTGGCAATTCAAGTCGCACTCTTATGTTATTGGCCCAAGTGGCATGTTTGATTGACAGCTAAGCTGAATGAATGGGGGTTTGCTGCATAAAAGCAGGGCTTTGGGGACTGGAACTTTAGAAGTCGCCACAGGACCTAAAGAATCCGAAGAGGGGGAAGCTGAGCCGACTTGCAACGACGACACCACCGGTGGAGCCCTGCTGAACCGTCTCACCACTTTTTCGGACGACAGAGGAGATCTCCAGCCCGGAGAGTCGTCTTCCTTTGACTGGTGAGGATAACCAGTTTGCCCGTCTTTTCGCCTTCCCGGATCATCTCGTGGCCTTCTTGCCTGTGCCAAGCACCCCGGCAACCGGGATACCACGGTTTTTCCACGACCGCGAATAAAACGGTCATACCTTTTAACCGGAGAACTCTGCGGCTGGTTGCTTCCCTGGCAGTGCAACGACCTCGCGCTTTCCTCCATGTCGAGACCATCTCTTCCTCTGGACGACGCCGTGACTTGCACCTGCTGCCAGGAACAACGGCCCCCATTGGAGGATCCTCTCCACTTTGAAGGTACTGTGTCCGCCTGGCCTCCCTCTCAACGGTCTGTGTGGGGTGACTCTTAAAGCCTCCACTTACCACTTGAGTTGACCCTAGGCTGGCTAACTGAACTTTTCTGAGCTGACTTAATTCTTTTTTGAAATCCCTGCAAGACTTTTCAAGACTTTTAAACTGTGATCTTGGGCGCATTGGTGCTCTGTTCTCTCTAAGAGGGAGCCTGGCCTCTGAACTCTTTGCTCACAAGTAGACTTGACTTTCCTGCCTTGCTGGGTGTTTCTAAAGTATTGTGTTGTGTGCTTTTCCTAACTTCTGCTTTTTCCCCCTCCCTTTTTCTTAACTTATTGGAGTGCCATCTTTAGTTAAGCGCTCACCTCTGTCTGGAAATAAGTGGTGTTAACTAAGGCTTGTCTAATAAGGAATAAGGGATATACATCTAGTAATAGTGACTGTGTGTTGAATTTACTTACCTCTTTTTGTGCTAGTGTAATTTACAAGTGTCTTTAAATAAATAATTATATACTTTTACACCAAAGCTCTGGTCAGTGTTTGCTTGTGCTACTGTGTCTCTGTACCTATTGGGTATACTCTGCATACTGCCTAACTCATCTTGAGAGAAGTCCGACTGCTCAGCCACAGCTACCAGGTAAATCTGGGTGGTACAGACTGCTACCAATTGGGTTTACTGCCAACCACCTGTAGTCCTAAATCTTTTGCAGTGGTCCCTAAGGGAACTGCACAGGTTTCTGCCTAACACCGAGCGCCAGGAAGATCCTCTGGACTTCCCTTATGCCGGACTGACCAAGCTTTAGCCACCTCAACAGAGTGCTGGACCCCAGAAGCAAGCAAAGTCTGAAGTGGTATCAGAGGACTGCAGTGTTGCTATTTGCTGTCATACGTGAGAAGCTGAAACACTGCTGAATTGAAGTTTGCCCATTGCTGCGGCTGACCTTCCCATTGCAGAGCAGGAGTCCCCAGACATCCTCGCTCTTGTCCCCACGGCTGAGGCTCGGGAACAACAGGATCTGCAGAGCTGTACAGGAACAGAAGCCAGCTGGAAACATTTCTTCTAACCAAAGGTACTGTAAAGTCTCTAAGAGCTTAGCTCTTGTTGTGTAGCGTTACTTGCTCTCATTTGAGCCCTGTTTTGGTTACCTTGCAGAGATGCCAAAGCTTTGCCCATTACAAGCCTCCCAGCTTGTGCCCTTCAAGTGTTCTATTTTCTACAAACATTTCTAAAAACATAGAGCAAGACTTTTTACCTACCGGCAAAGATCATCTCCAGCTCCCCTTTACATTGTGCAATTAACATTGACTGTCCTGGTTCCCTGAGAAACTCCTCTTTACCTCTGACTTTGTGCTTTGGCCTTTTCCCAGTAAAGGTTTAAACTTATTTGACATTGGAAGGTTCTTAAAAGTATTTTATTTCTCTGTTCTATCTTTTGCACCACCTCCGTATTGCTTTAAATGTACCAGTGATGAATCGATGTCCACAGTGTCCTAGCTATTTGTCACCTGAGGGTGTAGGAAGTGTCTGTGTGCCATCCCTAATGGGTATCATCTGATTTAGACAGTGTTTTGAAGTGTATTATAAGTGTTATATATATTGTTCTGATGCTTGTTAATCTGCTTAGAATCACATGCAATGCATATGGTCTGACATCCAGTGGTAACCGCAGAGTATTGCATCTTTTCTTTCAGGGACCAAAAGGGGACGTCGGCATAGGCGTGTCTGTAACACTATCCCTATCGTGACGTGTAGTGTACTCAAAATCCCTCATGCGCCGAGGTCCCTCAGATTGTTTTCTTTCGCCCAGATAACTGGTCGCCCTATAGCAGAGCTCTTACTATCCTAACTGACTTGTCGGTTATTTCCCCCTTAAGTCATTTCGACGCCAAGAAATGCCTTATTCTGACCCGACTTGTATATGTGATTGCATAATGAACCCTTGACATGTGCGTCACGCAGAAGTAGCATAGTTAGCCATTCCACCTATTGTGACTCATAAAACTGCGCCGATCATGGAAACTGCCTTTCCTGGCGTTGCCACCTATTGCTAGTCAGTTGCATTTGCCCAACTGCTAATTGAATCCTGCATTAGCCTGTTACTTACCTGCTGCTGGATAGTTGCATCTAGCCTGTGTGCCCAACCACTATCTGTTGCTGCATTAGCCTGTTACTTACCTGTTGCTGGATAGTTGCATCTAGCCTGTGTGCCTTGCAACTATACGGCCGACCTGTCCAGTTACTACTTGCCATCTAGCTCGTTGTCTAGCCTAAGGTTGCACTCAACTACTTGAAAATCCCCTGTCACCACTGTCTACTTCAGATTATCGCCCGATTATGTTTGCAAGCCCTATAGATTATAGTCTGATCACGAAGACGTGCAATCACGCTGTGTAAGTCACTGTGGATAGTATAACGACCTGCACATGTCCAGAACTTGTCTTGTGATCACCTAATGCGCTCATCAGATAGGAATTAGTAGACAAAGTATAATCTGTCAACCTCACCACCTGCCCACACAGCCTAACTTACCAGCTAGGTTACCTCACCCTACCACAGAAAACACCTACCTTTGCACGACTCCTACCTTCCTAATTAAGTGATAGCCCTGTATAATGTCAAGCTTACTCAGTATCTACTGTATCATGGCCACTGCTACACTCGTCACCAGTAATCAGGTCGGTCATACAGGGGTCTCCCCATGTGGACTAGTACCCTTCTCACTCATATCGACAGACATAGCTACCAACACTTCTGTCTACACTGATTTAAAACACCAGGCTATGCCAGGACCATCAGCCTATGCCTCCCAGCCTAGCTCTATCTACGATAGAAACAAACTACGAGCTAGATTTAACAAACTTCACGAGATTCCTAGACGACTCCTCCCTCTTACAAAACGTGAGACAAACCCCATAATGATGAGGAATGTAATATTTCCAACATCACCTTAGCCTCTATGAACCTACAAACATCTAAATCCAAGAAAAAATCTAGTGCTAGAAGTACTCCAAATCTTACACAACTTAAAGCGGAAACTAAAGATCAATCCTACAAAGGAGCACTCCCCAATGCTAGGTCATTAGTTGCCCATGCCCTTGATATAGCTGATTTAATCACTGAGGTGAATTTGGACTTTATTGCAATAACTGAGACCTGGCTACACAAGGCAGCAGGCCCATCGCTCATGTTGGCCATCCCTAACGGCTACACTATATGCAGGCAAGACCGAGAGGGCACCCGCGGAGGTGGAATTGCCATTATTTCCAAATTGAACCTATCGCAAGGTTAGCCCCCTCCCAAACCTTACAATCTTGTGAAGCCCTCACTGCCAAACTCCCCATAAAGAATACTCAATCCTTAACCATTCACCTAATCCAGAGACCTCCAGGCCCACTTGGGACCTTTGAAGAGGATCTGCATAAGCTACTAACTAATAATGCTAAAACCAATTCACAACTGCTGGTACTAGGGGACTTTAACCTAGGATTTAATGACCAAGCAGACGCGCACGCCTTGTCCATCGCCAACACCATGAATTCCCTAGGATTCTCCCAAAAAGTCAACAATCCCACTCACACGAAGGGTAGAATATTAGATTGGGTCGCTGACTCTGTACAGTAGCCATCTCTTCTATCTCGCCTTTACCATGGACTGACCATTCACTAGTGTACTTCAACCTCTTAACCTCCCGACCATCCTCTTCAGTTGTTCCCATGGCACCATCGTGCCTGACTAGAAACAAGAACAACATGACAATAGACAATGTAATACCTGCCGTCCTTCCAACATTAAACGCACTACCTGACAACCTAGACCCGAGTACTCTAGTTCATGAGTATAATAAAATAATGACTGAGACTATGGACAAAATTGCCCCACTTAAAATGCGTACAAGTAAACCTAAAACCCACTTAAATGGTTTACACCTGAACTCAAGGCCCTACGCCTCACTGAGAAAATGTGAATCTAATTGGAAACTATCCCCAACTGATGAGAATAAGGCCAACCCAACATCTATCTCTCGCCATTACAAAAAATGAAGTTTGCCTGGCAAAGAGGAACTCATACAATGATCGTATTGCTAATTCTAATTCAAGTATGAAGGAACTCTTTTCTATACTGAAGGAACTTGAAACACCCATTGCCATACCAGACACCTGCACTAAGGACCAGACCTGGTGCACAGATATCCAACATGCCCTAGCTAACAAAATAAATACCCTCCAAAATAAAATTCAACAAAAAAGACTTGCTCAACCTCGCTAATCTGCCTATGCCACCACCTAATGCCACCCAGAATCCCCAAACTAGTAAATTATCCTTCACCAAAAATACTACACTAGAGGTAGAGAAAATCATCCTCACCCTCAAACCATCTAACTGCAAAGGTGACATCTGCCCAGTACAGTTAATAAAAGACGCTGCCAGAGATGTATCACCTTTTATCTCCAAACTTGTTAACGTGTCCTTCTCCACAGGCATCATCCTTGCTAACTTAAAACAATCTTGGGTGCTCCCGCTGCTCAAAAAGCAAACACTAGACCCTCTTATCCCCACTAATTACCATCCATTTACCACAGTTCCATTTCTTCTGAAGATCTTGGACAAAGTGGCCTATACGCAGATTCAAAAACACCTTGAACTGCATAAACTACTAGGAGTTAGACAATCTGGCTTCTGCCCACTACACGGAACGGAAACAGCCCTTATCGATTTAAAGACCCAAATAGACGAACTGAGAGATCAAGGTAAGACAGCTCTCCTCCTCTTACTAGACCTCTCAGCTGCCTTCGATCTTGTGGACCACAAGGTCCTCTGCAGACACTTGGACTCTGCCGCTCACTTCTCCACACAAGCCATTAGATGGATAGAATCCTTTCTGAGTGAGAGAACTAAGAGTTTTTTCCCCATCGGCAGCAGCAGACCCCATACCCATCACATTTGGAGTCCCTCAGGGATCCTGCGTCTCCCCCACTCTATACAACATTTTCACCAAACCTCTGTTCGATGATCTGGATAATCTAGGTATCCCCTACACTAACTATGCAGATGATACAGATTCTCCTCCCGCTTTCTGGGGATCATAGCAAGGACAGGGAGTTGGTGAACAGTGTGTATCTCATCATTCAGGCATGGATGGCAACCCATGGTCTCTGCCTGAACGATGATAAAACAGAGTTGATCATTCTGGGCACACAAGCCAACATCAACAAATTGAGCCCGGACTACTCTGCTTTCAGCATAGATGGAAACGTGATCAAAGTCTCAAGGGAAGTAAAAACACTTGGTTTTTACCTTGATTCTACCATGTCTTTTACTAAACAGGTCAACGCTCTAGCCTCCACTACAGCCTACACCTGTAAATTGATAAGAGCAGGTAAGCCCCCCTTATCCAATAATAGCTGTCTGATCCTGGCGAGAGCCCTGATACTTTCCCGACTCAACTATTGCAATGCCCATCTCCTCTATTAGGCGGCAACACAAATGGCTTTCTACTGACAACAAAATCCATCTAAAAATGATCTCCTTGACCCATAAGGCTCTGAATAATGCTGCTCCTAGTTACCTGACGGACAAAATAAAAAGTAAAACGTCCAATAGACCCACGAGAATTGCCAACTCCAACTGCCTGGTAGTACCCAGATTTAGACTTGCCAGAATCGGTGGCACCAGCTTCCCTGTGAGAGCTGCCAACTTGTGGAACGCTTTGCCACCCAACCTAAGAGTAGACCAACCTTTCTTACACTTCAGAAGGAACTTCATCAAACACATTAATGCTAACAATGCCTAGACACCTGAATATGACTCCACTGCATGCTTGCCCTACTCAATTGTACATAGGTACCATTAGCTACCCTTCATTATGTTTATAACTGTTAATACTGTATGTATACTCTTGCACATTTCTTAGTTTCTCCTGGTAATCACTTAAATATATTGTAAGTTTGTAAATGTACATTTATGTAATAATGTAAATTTTATTCATTGTACATTTGTATTCATGTAACGTTGTAAGCCTTGCATATACTTTCTGCTGCGCCCGGTAAGCTCTGGGTCTGGAGCGCATTATAAACAAACTTCGACGAAGGCTACTGGTGATTTGTCTACGGCGGTGGTGTTCGGTGCCTACGTTCCGGCGGTTGAAGCATCCACGTGGCCGAGGCTTCTGGCCGGCCTGTACAGTAGGGAGAGTGGGGTCAGGGTGGCCATATTTCTGGTATCTTTCCTCTTTCCCCCTCAGGTCTAGTCATCTTCCCCTTTGGCTATGGAAAGGACTCCTTTTAGGTTCTGTCCTAAGTGTAGGACTAGATACCCTCCCTAAGACCCTTAAGGAGCGCTGTGTAAAGCGGTGGGCCGCGTACGGTATGTCGCGGGTGGCATACCCTTCCCCCACCGTCACACCCGCCAAAAGTGACGGGGGCACCTCCGATGACTAAACATCCATTGCGGATGTGATAGACCTCGAGGCGGACACTTCTAGGTCTGCCACGCCCGTCCCCGACCCTTTAAGGCCTGACTCTGGTCTCGCTTAAGGGACAACACCCGTTGACAGGGGCGTACAAGCGCATTACATTAAGCACACAACCCCTACACCTATTTCGACGGATACGTCGAAAAAGGTAGAAGCGCCAGCAGGGCCGCCGAAAATTTCGGCAGATTCCTCGGAACGTTCCGATCCAAAGCCGTCCCCGCATCCGCAGCAGCGTCTTGCGACTGGGCATTCCAAGACAAACGAGGGCGCTATCCCTAAATCAAGTTTACACGTTGAACCGCAGAAATCCGACGCTTCGACGATTCCAAAGGCCGCGATAGGCCCAAAAATCACGACTTCTCCTCAAGGTGAAAAACCAACCGCTAGGCCCTCTAAAACCGCGGAAGGCAGTAAGTCTGCCGATAAACCTTCAGGCCCACTAACTCACGCCGATTCGGCAGTAATCGAGCAGAGCATCGGGAGAATTTGTTTGACGGTTGGGATTATTCCTGTTCCGCCGAAAAGCATGGTACAGGCCGCGGACAAATCTTGATACGTCAGGGTGCCCTGATTCTTACGATGCCTATGAGGACAGTCAAGAGCCTCTTTCCAACACCCTGAGAGACAATTTTCGACGCCAAAGGGCGGAAGACGACGCTTTTACACCCGTAGGCCCTTCTGGGTCCTCTAAATGGACTAGAGAGGATTTTAAGGGTGTTTGGACCGTCTTGAGAGAATTATCAACTTTTCTGACCATCCTTCCCCGAAAAGATCTCGGGGTGAGCCTACCCTTCTATCTGCTTCACATTTCCATGAAGATCAGCCTTCTGTCCCCGTGCATCATGAAGACATTGTCCAGATGGATACCTATAGGGACATCTACAGTGAGGATGAAGAACCTTCCTTCCTACAGAATTACGATGAGGACCAGGCGGATGCCACAGACAATTGGGAAGAAACCCAGCAAGTTGTGACGGACGCATGGACGCTTCCACATCAAGATCAGGACGCTGATGTATTGTGCCTGGTTCCTCCCCGTCCAACCCGGCTCGCCAGGCCTCGCCTGTAGACGACCAAATGGCCTTCAATACCATGTTAAAGAAGGCATCTGAGCATTTTCAAATCTCTACGCAAGAGGCAGTACCTGAGCAGGACTTTGTAGAGGATATCCTTAAGGAGAAACCTCCCTCTAGCCAGGCCATTCCCCTCCTTAATTCTATTAAGAGAAGATTGGCTCTTTCCCTAGTGTCACCAGCTCAAACCCGGGCAGTGAATCAGAGTTGAAAAGTTGTTTCGGCCAGCTCCTTCGGACCCTCAATACATTAAAGAGCATGCCACCTCAGATTCTCTGGTAGTGACTACCACCCGGAAACGGGCTGATGTACCCCTTGCTACAGGGGAAGCACCTCTAGATAGAGAATCCAAAAGGTTCTATGCCATAGGTAAACTGGTTACCTCGGCTGCCGCATATACTGCGCGCATAGCGAATAACACTACGCCACTGGTGAGTTATGCTGATGCTCAATGGAACCTAGTACAAGGTGGTCTCCAAGAGGTCCCAGAGCCCATCAGGTCCAAGCTTCTCACTATTGTAGCCAAAGGCAGGCAAGTAAACCAGAATGTGATAAAGAACACTCTGGACACGGCTGAAACAGCAGGCAGGTCTCTGGCCCAAGGAACCTTACTCAAAAGGCACGCTTGGCTATGTACCTCCGGGTTTAAACCTGAAACGCAAGCCTCGCTCATCAATAAACCAATTTAAGAAGCTAACCTCTTCGGAAAGGCGGTCGATGAGGCCCTAGAAACAGCCAAAAAGGAGCATGAGACTCTTAAGTCTCTGCAACAAATCACTGAAAGACCTTCCCCCCCCAGAGAGGAGATAATTCTCGGCGGTCCTTTCGAACAACTATGGCATGGGGAAACTTCAATGCCGGACAAATATCAGGAAGCCCCGCATACTACCCTCCAATGGGTCAGCGATGCAGCAAAGCCAGAGGTAGAGGCCCCAATCCTAGTGAAGCCGCAGCCTTGGGTCAGAAATGATCATCAGATCCAGGTCCCCTCCCATGTCACCCCAGGCGATGGGCGCATTTCCTCACGGCATGGGAGGGGATAACTTCAGACCAGTGGGTCATAAAGACAGTCGCCCATGGGTACTGCGTAGAACTCGCCCGACCTCCACAATTCAGACCACCGCCTTTCACCGGACCATCTGGAGATCCTGAATCAAGAGGTAGAAGCGCTGCTGGGAAAGGACGCCATAAAATCCGTCCCTATTCTTCAGATAAACGAGGGGATATATTCAGTGTACTTCCTTGTATCCAAAAAGGACCTCACCATGCGCCCTGTTCTAGACCTGCGCCCAGTGAACAAGTTCATAAAACCTCAAAAGTTTTGCATGGTAACGCTACAGGAGGTGATCCCACTGTTGAAACAGGGGAACAACATGGCAACATTGGACATGAAAGATGCATACTTTCCCATTTCAATGTTGGCAGCGCACAGAAAATATCTAAGGTTCATGATAGAGGACAGGCATTACCAATTCAAGGTACTCCCCTTCGGAATCGCCTCAGTGCCAAGGGTGTTCACGAAGGTCCTGGCAGTAGCTGCCACAGACCTGCACAGGTTATCTGTCCCGGTTTACCCTTACCTCGACGACTGGCTCATAACAGGGGACTCGTACAACTCATGTTTTTTGAACACACAAGACCGTAGACCACCTGTTCAGTCTGGGGTTCTCTATCAACGAGAAGAAATCCAGTCTAGTCCCCAGCCAAATAAAACTATTTCTGGGAGCTCTAATCCGGACGAAAGATGGCCTCATCTTCCCCTCCAACGAGAGGATTCAGAACATGCTTTTTCAGATCCCTCAATATGTAGCCAGTCGGGAAGTGACAGTGCGCAAAGCCATGCGTTTGCTAGGAATGATGGCATTGTGCATATACTTGCTTCCCCATGCGTGGCTGCGCATGTGTCCCATGCAAGAGTGGCTCAACAGCCAGTGGTGTCAGGCCAGCGGACAATGGGAAGATATGGTAGTTGTCTCGCCAGCCCTCTCTCTCTCTCTCTCTGCAGTGGTGGTCAAGAGAAAACCTCTTGCAGGGGAAAACCTTCACCACCCCTGCAGTAGAAGCCACTCTCACGACAGACATCTCTCACGGGGTGGGGGGCCTCACCTGCTGCAGCAGACAGCACATGTGTGGTCCCCTCAAGTAGCGTCCAACTATATAGATTTACTGGAACCATTAGCGAGGTTCAAGGCATTAAAGGCCTTTCAGATGCAACTACAAGGGAAGACAGTGCTGATTCTAACAGACAGCACTACAGCCATATATTACCTGAACAAACAGGGGGGCACTCACTCTCCAGGGCTATCCAAGCTGTCCAAAAACATTTGGATATGGGCTCTCAAACATACAAGATTCTGTTGTCCCAACATGTTCCAGGGGAGCTCAATCTTCTGGCAGACGTGCTCAGCAGAGATTTTCCTCTGCCCAAAGAATACGAATGGCGTCTGCACGAAAACATTGTGTCCAACGTCTACGCAGAATGGGGCTTCCCAGAGATCGACCTGTTCGCAACTCAGGAGAACGCCAAATGCCAAGACTTCGCCTCCAAGTAGCCCCAGAACTGCTCCAAGGGGGAACGGTCTCTGGATAACATGGTCAGGGAAATTTGTCTATGCTTCGCCCCCCCCCCCCCCCGACTCCCCTTCTCAACAAGATAGTGCAAAAGATGCACCAGGAACCAGTTAGCATGATGCTGGTGGCCCCCATGTGGGCCCGCCAACCCTGGCTCACTCATCTGATGGAAATATCCCTCTCCCCACCAGTAAAACTAAACTGCCCATACAACATGTTGTCTCAGGACATTGGGGAGAGGGGGGAAGACCCTACACCCATGCCCACAAACTCTGAATTTAGCAGCCTGGCTCTTGAGGTCATAAAGTTTGGACACCTACAGCTCTCTCAGAGGTGCATGGACATACTCAGGGAAGCTAGAAAACCTAAGACACGTTATTGCTATGCCAGCAAATGTAAACGTTTTGTCATCTGGTGTAATTCCAAGGGCGTCAGTCCCATCGATTGCTCACCCACACAGATTGTGCTGTACCTTACCCATCTGTTAGACACTGGGTTGGTCTTCAGTTGCCTAAACTTTCATCTGGCTGCTCTCTCAGCAGCCAGATGTTATCTTCCACCACGACACAAAAGGTGTTGTGGTGGAAGTTAACAGTGATTAAGGCCTTTATGGAAGGGGTGAAGAGGATTATCCTCCCATTTCGAACCCAGCTCCTGGGTGGGACCTAAATGTGGTTTTGACCAGGCTCATGGAAGCTCCATTTGAGCCAATGCATAAAGCAACTCTAAAAGACCTGACTTATAAAACGGCCTTCCTAGTGGCTATCACTTCTATTTGAATGGTTTGCGAACTACAGGCACTTTCTGTTCTAGACCCCTTTGTTACGGTCCACAGGGATAAGGTAGTTATGCTCACTCACCCCAGATTTGCACCAAATTCTTCTCGAAGTTCCATGTGAACCAATCGATTGAACTACCTACCTTTTTCCAGAATCCTACTAGCATGGCCGAAAGAAGCCTACACACACTAGATGTGCACAGGGCAGTCATGGTCTACCTGGAAAGAACTAAACCACTGAGGAAAACAAACCTATTTTTCGTTTCAGTGCCAGCTGGCAGAGAAGGGGATCCTATCTCTAAATCAGCTATCTCAAGGTAGTATTGTCAAATGCTTCACACTGTTACACTCTTGCTGAGTCAGAACTGCCCTTTAAGCCTAGAGCACATTCTACTCGGGGCACTGGGGAATCCATAGCATTCATTGCAAATGTTCCCCTTGAGTCCATTTGCAAAGCGGCACCCTGGAGTTCTGTACACACCTTTTACAAAACACTATTGCCTAGACACTCATCCTAGGTCTGATTCTCAGGTGGGACAAGCAGTATTGAGACCTCTTTTCTCTACTGTTCCTTCTTACAACCAACCTCCCAACTCCGGGTACTGCTCGCTAGTATATGCACAGCATGCTATTCTGAGCAGATTAACAAGCATCAGAAGACATGCATTACTTACCGTAATAGCATTTCTGATGATTGTATCTGCTTAGATTCACATGCGCCCTCGCTACCTACTCGCTCGGGGTGGAAGGAACAGAGACATCTTACTACTTCGAATTGATTGTGTCCTCCCACGTATTCCTCATCTTGTGATAATGTGTTATCTACAGCTTCGCTGCTTCGGAAAAACAAATTCTCGGCAGAGGGCGCTGTGCTTGAGGTCGTGGCGTAGATTGTCCCTCGACGTACTCCGTACTGTCGATGTCACCGATGGTATGAACAGCTCGAGCCGCGCCCGTTTCTTCAATTCTGTTTTTCCGATCGCTTCGCTATCGAACGGCGCGCTTCTCTTTTCTGTGAAGAAAATGTCGTCCTCTTCGACACCTTCGACGCCCAGAACTGGGTTTAAGAAGTGTTCAGATTGTGGATCTAAGATGTCGATCACCGATCCCCACCGGATTTGTCTCTGGTGTCTCGGTTCCAGTCACCGAACCGACGACTGCGGGTCCTGCTAATCTATGACCGAAAAAGCTCTTCGTGAGAGGAGAGGTAAACTGTCGGTGGGGAGGGAGGCCTCAAAAAAGGTTTCGTCAAAAAGACACAAGAAAGCGACTGATTCTAAGGAATTGGATCGCCATATGCACTCAGATCTCGATCTAGGAGTAGATCGAGACACTCTTCGTCGTCATCGAAAAAAAATGAAGAAGAGACATAGATCTCCATCATCTTCTTCAGAGTCGACCGAAGAAATTCGTTGTCCGACTAAATTGGATTCTCCCAGTAAGTGGGAAGAATTCCTAGGAAAGATGAAGGTTTTCGAGAATGCGGCCCTGACCCCCTTGAAAGACCCTCGAAAAAGCCATACCCCTAAAGTCGCTCAATTTGACGACAAAGGGAAGTCCAAGGCTACCATGGCTAAGACTGGTAGCGTCGAGGAATCCAAAAAACCTCGAGTCGACGTAAAACCATCGAAGACTCTTCGAGAGTCAAGCACCTCTCCAGTGCCATGCAAGAAACACAAGTCGTCAAAGACTTCAACAACTTCGTCGACGCCCTCGACGTCGATAATTTCGACGCCAAAGCCAAATGCGTCATCAAGCCATTATCGAAGTCATCTTCGAAGACACCTTCGAAAACTTAAAGGGATTTGCCAATTCCTTTGAAGCAGATGGAAGAGGAGGAAAGGAGATTCACTCCTTTACCCAGGTCAGACTTTTTCAAATCTATGTCAGCAATCTATGAAGAGTCTGCTTCAGAAGAAGACGAGGTTACTCCTTTGGGAGTTACTTATGGTACAAGACAGGTTCCTGTGGAACTTACTGACCAGGAATCTAGAATGAGAGGCCTGAGTGATACTCTACATTCTGCCAGTGGAGTTGACACATCCCCAGAATTAGAGTTCGCCAAACCTGATCCTGTAGAGCATGCAGATGCTGGGTACAGGGGTCTTATGACCAGGGTAGTTGAATATATGGGTTGGGGTAATACTTCACCCATTTTTGAACAAGATGACATGACGGATATAATCGTCAAGGGACCTCAGAAAGATCCTGTTCTCCCTTTCCACAGCACCCTCCAAAGGACTGTGGAGAAGAACTGGGAGAAGCCAGAAACTATTGCTGCTGCAGATGGCACTTTTCCAAGAAAATATAGACCGGCTGGAACGGATCCTGAATATTTGAATAAACATCCGACTCCAGAGAGTTTAGTCATTCAGGCAGCATCTACTTCAAAAGAAACTGCTTATCCAACTATCCCTCCAGATAGAGGATAACAAAAATTGATGCCTGGGCACGTAAAGTTTTCACATGAGGCAGTATGGCACTTAAGTCGGCAAATGTCACCTGTACCCTAGCAACTTTTACCCATACCCTGTGGGACTGTATTTCGGCGGCAGCTGATCATATTCCGGAAGGCGAGGAAAGGGAAGGCTTCCTGAATATAGTCAAAGACGGGAAGGAGGCAATGGGGGAATGTCTCCAGTCTGGACTGGATACTACGGATAGTATCAGCAGATCCATGGCTGCAAGCGTTGTGCTACGCAGATTTGCGTGGTTGAGGAAGTCGGGGTTTGCACCAGACGTGCAAGCCAGACTTCTCAACATGCCCTTTGATGGCTTGAGGCTCTTTGGCAGAAAGGCTGATGAAAGCCTAGAAAAACTTCAGACCTCGAAAGCGGCAGCTAAATCACTTAGCACCTCTTTGCGCCAGCCTCTAAAACCCTATTCCGGCTCATCTTCTTGGAGGGGGTCGTTCTTTTCGATACTACTCCTCTTTTGGTAGAGGAAGAGGACAGGCTTCTCAAAGGGGAAAAAGAAACTTCCCTCGTGGAACACGAGGAAGAGGTGCAAAATCAGCCTCAGGAGCGGCATCTGTACCCTCATCCACTCCTGCAGCCGCCTCCAAATCCCTCTGGGACCTTATTACACAAAACACCAGTGGGAGGCAGGATCTCTCAACATCTGAAGGAATGGCGGGGTATTACCTCAGATGCTTGGGCACTGGAAACAGTAGCCCAAGGTTACTGTCTCCCTTTTCTAAAAAGGCCTCAGAATCATCCCCCGGGAGCCAACTCCGCCAAATTTCCAGATCCACTCCTCTTGCAGGAAATTTTAACCCTGCTAGAGAAAGGTGCCATAGAACCGGTACCTGTAACGGGTTGGTACTCCCCATATTTTCTCATCCCAAAAAAGGACGGAGGACTGAGACCCATCTTGGACTTGAGAAACTTGAACAAGTTCCTCAGGAAGGACAAGTTCAAGATGGTGACTCTTTCTCAGATCCTTCAGGCTCTCCAACTCCAAGAGTGGTTGGTATCATTGGACCTTCAGGATGCTTACTTTCATGTGCCAATCCATCCAAAGCACAGAAAGTACCCGAGGTTCGCGATTGGCAATTCTCATTATCAGTTTTGAGTTCTGCTATTCGGGTTGACCTCCGCCCCGAGGGTTTTCACCAAACTGTTGGCGGTTGTGGCAGCAAGTCTCAGGAGAGGAGGTATTCACATATATCCCTACCTGGACGACTGGTTGATCAGAGCAAGTTCTCCAGAACAAGCTCGGGAACATCTTTCGATCACCTGCCACTTCCTCCACAAATTGGGCTTCTCCCTCAATTTCAAGAAGTCCCACATGATACCATCCCAGAAGCTCCAGTTTATCGGAGCAGTTTTGAACACTTCCTCTGGAAAAGCCTTGCCTCCCGAAGTGAGAGCTCTCCACATCCAGCAGATGGTAACGAAGTTTCAGAATGCCCAACATCTACCGGCCTTCGATTTTCTCAGGTTGCTCGGCCTCATGGCATCCTGCATTTTCCTAGTACCAGAGGCCAGGTTGAGAATGAGATCCCTTCAATGGACACTCAGTGGTCCCAGTTCTCAGGGAATATGTCGGATCTTCTGCAAGTTCCGAGCGCAGTTGCTCAGGATCTTCTATGGTGGGCTTGCAATGACAACATTCTCAAGGGAGAGTCTTTTTGGCAACCATGGCCGGAGATAACGGTAGTGATGGACCCCTCACTCACGGGGTGGGGAGCACACACCAACGATCTGACAATCAGCGGTCGTTGGTCTCCATCGGAGTCCAAACTGCACATCAACCTTTTGGAGCTGTGGACAATCAGACTCGCTCAGAAGGCCTTTCTGCCCTCTGTACAGGGAAAGAATGTCCTGATAATGACGGACAACACTGTGGCCATGTACTACCTCAACAAAAGAGGAGTAGGGTCACTGCCACTGTGCAGAGAAGCAATGCAGCTCTGGTTCTGGGCAATACGAGAAGGAATCTCTGTCTGCAATTCACCTAGCCGGAGAGAAGAACACGGCGGCAGACGCTCTGAGCAGGCAGAGCACAGTCTCTCACCAGTGGGAGCCGGCTCAGGAAGTCCTCCTGGAGATCTTCACCTTTTGGGGAACCCCTCAAGTGGATCTGTTTGCCACCTCAATCAACCAGAAGTGCGATCAGTACTACTCAAGGGAATTTCCTCAAAGAGGAGCTCTGGGAGACTCATTCGTAGTGGAGTGGAAGTTTCCACTGCTGTACGTGTTTCCCCCAGTCCCCGTGATTCCTCAAGTAATCAAGAGGTTGAGAAAGTTCAGGAAAACCATGATCCTAATTGCCTCGGATTGGACTAGGAGGACGTGGTACCCAGACCTTCTAGATATGTCCATCTGCCCTCCAATACGTCTTCCGCAAAGAGAGGATCTTCTCTCGCAAGAGGAAGGTCAGGTTCTCAATCCAGAGGTCAAGACTCTCAACCTTCACGGGTGGTTTCTGAGAGCTTGAGATACTGGGATTAGGACCTCCCAGATGACGTGATGGAGGTGTTGCTTTCTGCTAGGCGGCCGGCAACAAAGTCCCTGTACCGTTGGCGCAAGTTTTCCGGCTGGTGCAGAGGAAAGAATGTGGATCCTTTTCAGTGCTCGATTCCAGAAGTTCTCTCCTCCTTGCTTTCTTTGGCCCACGAGGGTCTTCAAGAGGGCACCATTAAAGGTTGTTTGGCAGCGCTGTTTTTATTTAAGTGCTCTTTAGAGGAATGCTCTTATTTTTTTTTAAAGGGCTCACGACTGTTTCAAGTGCTGGTCTGGGACCTTAATGTGGTTTTAAAATTTCTGATGGGTGCTCCTTTTGAACCTTTGCATTCTTGCCCAGTAAGATTGTTGACACTTAAAACTGTTTTCTTGGTTGCAGTCACATCTGCTAAAAGAGTGAGCGAGTTGCAGGCACTTTATTCTAAGCCACCCTTTCCTTTGTTCCACAAGGTCAGGGTTGTATTGAGAGTACGTCCGTCTTTTCTACCTAAGGTTGTGTCTGAACTTCATTTGAGTCCGAAGGTGGTACTCCCCGCTTTCTATCCTCCTCCTCATCCTAGTAAGGAAGAGGGAAAGGATTCATAGGTTGGACTCTAGAAGGGCTTTGAGCTTTTATCTCTCCAGGATGGTTAAACTCAGAGTGGACAACCAGCTCTTTGTGCGATATACTGGACACCGTTTAGGACAGGCTGTTTCTAAGCAGACCTTTTGTAGGTGGATTGTCCTCACTATTTCGGAATGCTACCGGTTAGCTAGTAAGGACCCTCATGAGGGTCTGCAGGCTCATTCCACCAGGGGCATTGCTACTTCAACAGCCGCCCAGAGAGGGGTGCCGGTAAAATATCTGACAAGCTGCAATGTGGTCTTCTATACACACATGTTTCTTAATCATTACTCCCTGGATACTTCCCATTCTCAGGATGTTGCCTTTGGTAAGGCAGTGCTTTACTCTGCCATTTACTTGGATATGTGTAATTCTGATGTTTGTTAATCTGCTTAGAATCACATGCTGTGCATAGGTCCGACATCCAGTGGTCACTGCGGAGTATTGCATTTTGTTTTTCGTAGTCGAAAAGGGGACGTCGACAAGGCGTGTCTGTAACACTATCCCTATAGTGACGTGCGTTGTACCCACAATCCCTCACGCGTCGAGGTCCCTCAGATTGTTTTTTTCCGCCCAGTTTCTGGTCGCCTTTCGCGGAGCTCCTAGAGAGACATTGCTATACTTACCACGGACCTCGGTCCTTTGTCATAACTTAATATACTGGCAACGACCCCTCCCCCTCGACGTTAGCTGTGAAGCTGTTTCTCCGCCGAACTATTTTCGACGGAGAGGAAGAGCGGAGGAGATCCTTCGGCGCTGCCGAACACGTGGCCTGGCCTCGACGGCCAACTTACAGTAGGGAGAGTGGGGGTTAGAACTTTGTCTCTTCTCTTTGAGAATGTCTTTCTTTCTCCCTTTTCTTTCCCTTGGGGTTGTTATCGCCAGCTATTATTGCCTCAGCTATGGAGAGGACACCATTTAAGTTTTGCCCACGCTGCAGGGGCAAATATACTTGGAAAGATAAGCACAAGCTCTGTAATCGTTGCTTACCCCTCGATCACATAGAGAACAGCTGCGCAGCCTGCAAGCTCTTAAAACCCAGGACTCTTAAAGAACGTAGGGTTAAGAGGTGGGCGGACTACGCGATGTCGAAGTCAGTTTCCTCACCCGCTGCCGCTGTTACTGAAAGTGACGAGGAGTGCGATAACTCGACGTCCGTTACGGAAGTCATGAACCCCCAGAAGGAGCGCTCACGCTCCTCCTCGTCCGTCCCCGGCCCCGACGGGCTCGGCTCACGCCCTGCTTATGGGGATGAACACCCCGGCGACAAGGACGCACACAAACCCCATAAGGCTAAACACACTACCCACGGCTCTTCTTCGTCGAGAACGAAGGATCCATCAGCGCCGAAGGGGACGCAGGGCACTCCGGCGTCTACCGCAGACCGTAAAGGTCACAAGCCCCACCCGCAAACGCAGCCGCGACCAGCGATTGGGCTTCCATCTAACACGGGCGCTACCCCAAAAACATCCGACGCAACGCTCCATAGAGCGACCGTCGAGGTACAACGCGCAACGCACACAACGTCGACACCAAAGCCCTCGACGGACAAAATCGTGGCCGAGAGCCTAGCGAGAATTGTCGCCGAAGACGAACGTACGCGGACGACGAAACAAACGTCGAATACCGCGTCGAAAAAACACAAAAGTAGCCAGGATCTGCCCCTTTCTCCAAAGGACGCTTCCGAACTACCTGAAGGCTTTTCAGAAGGAGACGGGAACCTCTCGTCGACGTTGTGGGAGCGTTCGAAACGATTCGAAGGCGAAAACACTAATTTCCCCCCTCTAGACTATTCAGGGGTACCCCATGAGACCCTTGAAAGACTCCATTCTTGCATGGAGAAAATGGAAAGGTTTCTAGGAAACCAAGACCCACCCACTCACAAAAGACAAAGAGAATGGCCACAGGATGACCCTAGAGTCAAGTTTCCTAGTCTGGTTGACCTCACTGAGGAGGAGCAATACCTCCAAGAAGATGAGGAGTGTTTGGGTGGAGAAGAAGAGGTAGAACTTGAGGAAGAGGGGTTCGAAGAAGATCCTTACATCACTCCTACAGGGTTTGAAGAGGATACAGCTACCTCGCAGCCCTGGCATTCACCGTCAGTGCAGCCTTGGCAATCCCCATCAGTACAGTCAGACCCTGATGCCTTTCTCCCTTCTCCTCTCAAGGATTCACATGGGAACTCCTCTCGCATAGATGACCAACCTTCCCTCAATGCACTATTGCGCAAGGCAGCAGCGCATTTTGAGATTGATACAGGGGAAACTCTTCCAGACATTGACTTTGTAGAAAAAGTCATCAAAGAAAAAGCCCCTGTTAGCCAATCTATTCCACTCCTGGCTTCTATTAAAAGAAGAATTTCTCCTTCCCTTACTAACCCAGCTTTAGTAAGAGGGGTCAACCCTAGAATAGAAAAGCTCTTCAGCCCTTCATCCTCTGACCCTTTATACATCAGAGGACACTCTATTCCGGACTCCCTTGTGGTTACCAACACAAGAAAAAGAGCAGGGGTGCCACTATCTACTAGTGAAGCACCTCCAGACAAAGAAGGCAAAAAACTCTACGCACTGGGGAAGAGAATCACGACCTCCGCCGCCTTCTCTACTAGAATTGCTAATAACAACTCACTTTTAGCTAGCTACGCAGATGCACAGTGGAACAAGCTGCGCAGCGAAGCAGAGGAAGCACCTGAACCTCTGCGTTCTCGCCTGCTAGCTATAATATCAGAGGGCACACTGGTAAACCAGGGCATCGTTAAAAACTCCCTAGATGCCGCTGAGACGGCTGGCCGCTCCCTAGTGCAGGGAATACTTCTCAAGCGCCACGTTTGGCTACGCAATTCAGGTTTTAAGCCCGAAACCCAAGCCTCCCTCATAAATAAACCCATTGAACAGACGCATCTGTTTGGAAAAGCAGTAGATGAGGCCCTAGAACATGCTAAAAAAGAGTTTGATACCATCAAGACTCTTGATCAAATTTCTAGGCCCCCTAACAGGCGAGGCTATGGTAATAAACGCTCCTTTCGTGGCCAAAGACAGCAGCAGAACCAACAACAACAATATTACTCTGGCTCCAACTGGCCCACCAACCAGGGTAACACCCAGTTCAGTCAAAGAGGCCAACGCCGTGGCAAAGGAAGAGGTCGTGGCTCCAGCCCCAGAGGTTCCACGCCCAATACCAGCAAATGACCCGAAAATTCGGGTCCCCTCCCATGCATCACCGGTCGGGGGCCGGCTAACATCGTTCCTTTCAGCATGGGAGGGAATCACGTCAGACCGTTGGGTATTATCCACCATAGCCCACGGATACTGCATCGAGTTCAACGGTTCCCCGAAGTACAAACCCCCACGGAACCGGCGCATGACACCGCAACACCTCTCCATTCTTCTTCAAGAGGTGGAAGAACTACTGAAGAAAGAAGCTATAGAGCCCGTCCCCCTATCACAGGTAACAGAAGGTATTTATTCAGTGTACTTCCTTGTACCCAAAAAGGACTTAACCATGCGCCCTGTATTAGATCTGCGCCCAGCGAACATTTTTGTCAAACCCCAAAAGTTTCGTATGGTGACCTTACAGGAGGTAATCCCACTGTTATCACAAGGGGATTACATGACAACACTGGACATGAAAGATGCATACTTTCATATTTTAATGTTGACATCGCACAGAAAATACCTCAGGTTCAAAATAGAGGACAAACACTACCAGTTCAGAGTACTACCCTTCGGGATAGCATCTGCACCAAGGGTATTCACAAAAGTACTGGCAGTGGCAGCGGCCCACCTGCGCAGATTATCCATCCCTCCAACGAGAGGGTCCTAAACATGCTGTTTCAAATTCCCCATTATGTAGCAGGCCGAGAGGTGACGGTACGCAAAGCAATGCGCTTGCTAGGGATGATGGCGTCATGTATTTATTTGGTACCTCACGCGCGCCTGCGCATGCGCCCAATGCAAGAGTGGCTCTACAGCCAGTGGTGTCAGGCCAGCGGACAATGGGACGATCTAGTGGTGGTCTCGCAGGCCTTGGTTCTCTCGCTACGGTGGTGGACAAAAGAAAACCTGTTATTAGGGAAAACTTTTGCCACACCCGCAGTGGAAGCCACTCTAACCACAGACGCATCCCTTACAGGATGGGGGGCTCACCTATCCCATCAAACGGCACACGGAGTGTGGACTCCGAATTTAGCATCCAAGCATATAAACCTGCTGGAACTACTAGCGGTGTTCAAAGCACTGAAAGCCTTTCAGGAACACTTACAAGGAAAGACAGTGATGGTCCTCACAGACAGCACCACAGCCATGTACTACCTCAACAAGCAAGGGGGCACTCACTCTCCAGGACTGTCCAAGCTGTCCCAGAATATATGGAAGTGGGCTCTCAAACACAACATGTTCCTACTAGCACAACATGTACCAGGGGAACTCAATCTGCTAGCAGACAAACTCAGCAGAGACTTCCCCCTGCCCGAAGAGTACGAATGGCAATTGCACGAAGACATCGTCTTAGACATCTTCACGCAATGGGGATTCCCGGATATAGACCTGTTCGCAACCCTGGAGAACTCACAATGCCAAAGTTACGCCTCCAGGTACCCCCAGAACCAGTCCAAGGGGAACGGTCTGTCGATTCAATGGTCAGGGAAATTTGTTTACGCCTTTCCCCCGACTCCCCTTCTCAACAAAGTGGTGCACAAGATGCACCAGGAGCAGGTTACCATGATACTAGTGGCCCCAATGTGGGCACGGCAACCTTGGTTCGCTCACTTGATGGAGATGTCCCTATCTCCCCCAGTGAAACTTCCCTGCCCGTACAACATGCTGTCACAAGACAAGGGCAGGACACTGCATCCATGCCCTCAGACCATGAACTTAGCAGCCTGGCTCCTGAGATCATAGAATTTGGACATTTACAACTCCCACAGAGATGTATGGACATCCTCAGGGAAGCCAGAAAACCTAATACTCGACACTGCTATTCTAGCAAATGGAAAAGATTCGTTATCTGGTGTAGAGGTACTAGCATCAACCCAGTTGACTGCTCTCCTACTAACATTATTCTATACTTGACCCATTTACTGGACTCAGGTTTAGTGTTCAATTCCATTAAAGTCCACCTAGCGGCACTTTCTGCATACACCACTTCCCAACTTAAAGTGTCGTGGTGGAAGATACCAGTTATCAAAGCCTTCATGGAGGGGGTAAAGAGGAGACACCCTCCGATAGCTAACCCAGCTCCCGGATGGGACTTAAATGTGGTACTTTCCAGACTCATGGGCCCTCCCTTCGAACCCATGCACAAGGCAACTCTTAAAGATATCACCCTTAAGACTGCTTTCCTAATAGCTATCACCTCCATTAGGAGAGTAAGTGAACTACAGGCTCTTTCTGTACTAGACCCCTTCGTAACAGTTCACACAAATAAAGTGGTTCTACGCACACACCCAAGGTTTGCACCTAAATTCATCTCGAAATTTCATGTAAACCAAACTATAGAACTACCAACGTTCTTTCAAAACCCTTCCAGCTCGGGAGAAAAAAGTCTGCATACACTAGATGTACGCAGAGCTGTCATGTTCTACATGGAAAGAACCAGACCACTGAGAAAGACTAATCAGTTCTTTGTCTCGGTGGCAGCAGGAAGAGAAGGAGATGCGGTCTCAAAATCCACTATATCTAGATGGATTGTTCAATGCATCACTCTCTGTTACACTCTTGCTAAGAGAGAACTACCCTTCAAGCCAAGAGCACATTCCACTCGAGGCACTGGGGCTTCCATAGCATTCATTGCAAATGTTCCCCTTGAGTCCATCTGCAAAGCGGCTACCTGGAGTTCTGTGCACACCTTTACAAAACACTACTGTCTAGATGCACACTCTAGATCTGACTCCCAGGTGGGACAGGCAGTATTAAGACATCTTTTCTCTACTGTTCCTTCTCATAACCCACCGCCAACTCCGGGTACTGCTCGCTAGTCTATGCACAGCATGTGATTCTAAGCAGATTAACAAACATCAGAAGACAATGCATTACTTACCGTAAAAGCATTTCTGATGGTTGTATCTGCTTAGATTCACATGCGCCCACCCTTCCTCCCCGCTCGGATGGAAGGAACATAGACTTCCTTTATATCTCTCTTTTCTGTACTCACTCACGTCTATAAGGCTCCCTCAGGGCAGAAAAATACAAACAGAGGGACCTCGACGCGTGAGGGATTGTGGGTACAACGCACGTCACTATAGGGATAGTGTTACAGACACGCCTTGTCGACGTCCCCTTTTCGACTACGAAAAACAAAATGCAATACTCCGCAGTGACCACTGGATGTCGGACCTATGCACAGCATGTGAATCTAAGCAGATACAACCATCAGAAATGCTTTTACGGTAAGTAATGCATTGTCATTCTTTTCCCTCCTCCAATCATTATTACTGCTTTGGGAGTCTGTCATAGATGAGGAATACGTTGGAGGACACAATCCATTCGAAGAACAAGTTACTTACCAAACTGGTAACGTTCTTTCGAAGGGATTGTGTCCTCCGACGTATTCCTTATCTTGATGGATTACATTTTTCAGTAGAGGGCGCTGCGCGTCGATGTCCCTAGACAGCCTCCGTATCGGCGCCGACGTCATCATGCGTATAAATAGACTCGCGCAGCTGGTGTAGAGAAAAGAATATCGACCCCTTTTCATGTGGTAAACCAACGGTGTTATCTTTTCTACTCGGCAAATTCGGGCCTTCAGGTTGGCACTATCAAGGGATATCTCGCAGTGCTATCGATCTTCAAGCGCGCTGCAGAGGAACCATCCTATTTCACGTTGCCCTTAGTAATACAATTTCTGAAGGGATTAACCATTGTCTATCCTCCAAGACCCTTTCAAGTTCCCTTATGGGACTTAAATTTAGTCTTAAATTTCCCGATGGGTACTCCTTTTGAACCACTCCAATCTTGTTCACTAAGGTTTCTCACCCTTAAAACTATCTTATTAGTGGTATTGACATCTGCTAGGAGGGTGAGCGAATTACAAGCTCCATCTTGTAAACCCCCTCATACAATTTTTCATAAAGACAAAGTTGTCCTACAAGTGAAGCCTAATTTTCTCCCAAAGGTGGTTTCTGAATTCCACATCACTCAGAGGATTAGTTTACCTTCATGTTATCCCCCTCCCCATCCGGGGAAAGAGGAAGAAAGGCTGCATAGGCTGGACCCAAGGCAGGCTTTGAGCTTTTACATCAGCAGACTTGCTAGGATTAGGCAAGTAGACCAACTGTTCGTAGGTTACTCAGGGCACAAATTGGGATTACCGATAACAAAACAGACCATTTCCAGATGGATTATTTTGGCCATTCTGGAATGTTACAAACTGGCAGGGAAAGAGCCTCCTCAAAATCTTAGGGCGGTTCAACCAGGGGTATCGCAGCCTGTTCGGCCCTCCAAAGAGGGGTACCGATTTGAGACACATGTGCAGCTGCCACATGGTCGTCTGAACATACCTTCACAAGATTTTACAACCTGGATTCCTCCTCTAGCCAAGAGACTAGATTTGGCAAAGCTGTGTTGCACACTGTCCAGTCTTGAAGGGAAACATGGCAATTTTACTCCCACCTCCAGTTACACACCATTGCTATGGTAGTCTATCAAGATAAGGAATACGTCGGAGGACACAATCCCTTCGAAGAACAAGTTACTTCGTACCTGGTAACGTTCTTTCGATGGGATGTTCCTCTGACGTATTCCTCATCGCCCCTCCCATCCATCCCCTCAGTAAAACTTCCCTTGTGGTTACAGCTTACGCTCCTTCTGGGTCAATAACAAATTTCTGTTAACGTCAAAACTGAACTGAGCAACGGACGCTGCGCAAGTCTATTTATTCGCATGATGACATCGGCGCCGATACGGAGGGAGGCTGTCGAGGGTCATCGGCTCGAGGGACATCGACGCGCAGCGCCCTCTACTGAACATTTTTTTCCAAGGCCAGCAAGCTGGAGAAGATCTATCAAGATAAGGAATACGTCGGAGGAACATCCCATCGAAAGAACATTACCAGGTAAGAAGTAACTTATTCGTCTACCGGATGTTCCTCCAACATATTCCTCATCACCCTCCCAGCCTACCCCTCTCAAGAATTTCCCATGCCGTTACAACTTACGTCTCGCAAGGCTAAGTGCAGTCGATGCTGGGTTCTGGGCATGTGTACCAAACGTTGTGAGGTGGGAAAAATGACGTCATCCTCAACTGAGTCCTTCGGGGTACATCGACCCGACGCCATCGACGCAAAGACGCCTTCTGCCGAAAAAAGTTCAGAAGCAGCACAGCTGTGGACATTACATGTCATAGATGAGGAATAGGTTGGAGGAACATCCAGTCGAAAGGTCGTTACCAGTTTGGTAATTAACTTGTTCTTCTGGAACTCAAGCAACAAATATGGACGAAACGGACCTGAACAAAATAGATCTACTCCACAACTGGATCACAACAACAATTGACGAGATCGTCAAAGAAAAAGCTTTTACCCCTTCACGCAAAATAGGAACAGCAAAATGTTTCACCCAACTATTTGGCGCCATGAAAAGAAAAAAAATGAACTGGAAATAGAATGGAGGATCAAAAACTCAAATTCTAATTTCAACATATCTGCTCATACAGAAAGGAAATTCAAAAAGGAAATACTATGACAACCGAATCTTCAAAGCACCAAACAACCACAAACAACACATTGAAATCATAAATGAAATAAAAAAATCCACCTGGCTGCAACAACACGCCAATACCATCGAAGAAACTAAGCAATGATCTAGCAGACTATTTAAAAAACAAAATCATTACCATCCAACAGACCATACAAAGCAGACCGTTCGAGCAGAATACGGAACCCACCCACCCTTATGAGGAGCACCCAAACAAACTCTGAAGCTTCCCCCCAATATCAGTGGAGACATTCGTCAAACTGGTAAATCAAAGCACCAAAACCGGTCTGCCTGCGGATCCCTGCCCCCTGGACATATACAAATTAATCTGCTCACAAGGAACATCTCAATCTCAACAAGAAAAGTGCCACTGTTGGGTAAGATTTTCACAGAACTGGTAAAACTTCCTGACCTGGGTAAACCCCAGAACTTTTTGCTTTACTAGTGGGATATTTCCCTTAATACCTCCTGAGAGTGGGAACCTTGTTACACTCACAGAATATTTTACTCTTTTTATGGGTGTCATTTTTATGACTCCCCATAGTGTCTTTTTAAGTTATCCTCTTTAACAACTTATTGGCAATAAGTGCCTGTTGTTGCTGGGTTGCCGCAGAGGCTCCCCTTTTAACTTTCTTTTTCTAACCTTGAGAGAACTAAAATTCCCAAGGGTAAAAATGATCTTTGGATCCCTTTTACATTTCATTCTGTGAAGCCAGCACACCCCACCTTATGTGGAGTTCTGGGGAGATAAAATGTATCCCCTTTCACACTAAAATATTAACCATTCTGTTACAGGGACAAGCTTACCTTCAATGGCTCGTGGCAGTGATACCTTGTATTAATTTGGTGTACCTCTGCTGCAGGCTGTGTGCACAGCTGCAGTAAAGGCACCCAAGAGTGCTCATTTTACCAAAATGGCTCCTGTCTTCTTTTTTTTGGCCAATTTAGTGGTTCTTGTCCTTTCTTGTTCCTTCCCCTGACATTCAGGGCGGGAAATTCCTTTGTGTGATTTTTATCTTCGGTGGGAGTCCTCTGGGCCACATTCCTTGGCTCCAGTCTGTCTATGAGGGCAGATAGCGAGGGAGGAATCCAAAACTCCACAGCCCTTTGTCTTCTCCTTGCCTAAATGGGGACAAATCCCAGTGGGCGGGGGGGGTGGGTGCTGGCTGTCCTGATAGGACAACCAGACTGCCCCTTATTGTAAAATGCGGGTAGAGAATGCAGAGGTTGTGCTGTAGTTCCTGTAAAATACTGCAAACCTGGAAGCTGAAGAGATGTCGACCACTGGAACCGAAGCGGATGATGAAGGGAAAGCAGCTGAAACTATTTCCAGCGACCGGAGCCTGCTGTAGGCCTTTCTTCCAATCAACCTGGGAACTTCAAACATGACGACCCAGAGCCTGCTGAGACCCACTAGCCTCAAGAAGACCTGCATTTTGAGCCATCCCACGCGTTGCTGCGACCTTGCGTTGTTGCAATACCCCATATCCTGGGACATTGAGGCACTATACGGTGCACAGTCTTCCGAATCTCGCTGAAACTTTATGGGCATCCTGGTGGATCTCCAGAGACACGAATCGAGTCTGAAAAGTCTCCTCAACAGAATGCTGGACCTTTGTAACGACAAGAATTCAAACGTGATTTTCTGTCTTCTGTGCTTCTTGAAAAGGCACCAAATCCACAAAACCACATTCAGCCACGAGGGAAACCTTGCCTACAGCCTTCTTCATCGATCCCTGCTGCAAAGTTCCTTCTGAGGTCTTGTTTTCAGTCACCACGATAAGGAATCCACTGACCTGGTATTTGGCTGCAGACCCTGAAGTCCTCCTGCTGCAAAATCATCTTCAATGCTGAGGTACTGTGTTGGCTTGCGTATGTACTTACCTTAAGCCTGTTAGGATTTCTGTGTAGCTGTGGGTTTTCTGTGATGGGATGGCCTCTCATCCAGTGCACCCAGTCCCACTGCTAGAATCCTGCTAGGGTGTCTTCAGCGAAGCCCCAGGACCCTCTTCTAACCCTAGAAGTAAAGTACTCACCTGTTTGCCCAGTTTTCCTAATGAGCGCTCACTTTTTCTACTAAGGAACCTATTCTGACATTGCCTGTTGGTCACTAGTCCTAGTGACCACCTTCTGCCACTGAGAACACCCGTGCTCCAAGAATAAGGGAAAGAATTTGGAGGGATTGGGCCTTTTGCTTAGAAAAGAAAATACGTGTTTAAAAGTTACTTACTTGTAAAGAGTTGATTGGTAAGTCGAAGAGTGAACAGTTACACATGTTCTTACTGATCTTGAATGTGTGACGCACTATTCTTAAAAGTATGGTTAACATATTTTCTTCCTTAGAAACTGTTTTGCCATTCTAATAGAAAGTAGATGCGAAGGTATTTTTACTCTCCTGTGATTACTTTTGGGAAGAGGTACAACCTAAAGTGTTTGTTTTACCAGATTATTCCTGCATTGTAATTGTATGAGTGTCCCCCAACTGGGTCTTGCTTCCCCTGACTTGCTGCTAGCCTGTCTAGAATAAGTCTGTTTTACGTTGTTGCCTACCTAGAATAACGGAGTCATTCAGTAAAGTGTAACATTGGGTTTTACTTTCCCCTTCATTGTGCGGTTAAACAAAGTATGTGGGTTTTACTTACCTTGTGTTTGCTGTGTGCCATCCAAAAATAAGTTACATAAGTTACATGAGTTACTGCTTATCTCTGTCTGTGTTCCACTGAACTCAAAAGCACACGTAATTGTATATTACATCCTTAGGCTTTACTCACCTAGTATAACTGTGTTATCGTAAAAGTAGTTATAGGTTTTTACTGCACCTAGAATAAGTGTTCCACTATTCACCAAAAGTATATTGTCCAGTTGACTGATTAAGTGATTTGTACTAAGTGTCAGTGTATAACTGGTAGGATCTACTGCCCCTGCATTACTGAATGTAATTGTGAAAAGTAACCATTGGTTTTTACTCCCCCAGAATAGGTGTGACATGTACTAAATGTGTATGAAAAGGTTTTGACTTCCCTAGAACTAATGTCAAGGGTTACAAATAAGGTCTGCATTTGGGTCTGTGTAACTTCAAGTATAGTGTTGTGTATTTATATTGTGATTTCATATCGTGTTAGTGCTTACTTACCCCTAGATTTATCTCGGCCTACCTGTATTTAAATAAATCCTTTATTTTTACTATACAATGTGTTTCAGTGTTTCTTTGGATCATTTGTATTACAATTTCATTTGTACCGATTCTACAGCCCTCTCTCCCTCCTAAGATAACCCTGGCTGCTCTGTCTACCCTACCCTATACTTTGGTGTTACAGCCTTATACTAACAGTATAGTCTTGTACTGCCTCAGTTAAATGGTTTTGCTAACTCGGACTTAAGTAAAACTGTCCTAACTGCCACAATCCTTCAAATCAGCATACATCAGGCCGCTCCTCAAAGATACAACAGGAAACGTAGAGGACCTCTCCAATTACAGACCCATCTCCAACATCCCATACCCAGCTAACTTGCTCGAAACATACATATACAGAACCCAAGAATTCATAGAAGAGCACTGCCTGCTAGACCAGGCACAAGTACGCTTTAGACCAATGAGGAACGCAATCAGCACTTCTCTCAATATGGGATGACCTAAAGTCAAACTCAGATTCAGACAATCGTATCTCTTTTATACTTCTAGACCACTCTGCGGCATTCGACAGTTAACCACGACATCCTCATCACAAGATTGGAAGAAAATCGGAATCACCAACCACCCCTTACTACGGATCAAATCCTGCCTAACAGAACAGAGACCATATGGATCAAACCTTTCATATCCAACTCAAGAGAATCCTCATGCTGAGTACCACAAGGATCATCCTTCTCCCAGTTATTATTCAACATCTACCTGTTTCAACTAATCCAGATCATCCAAAGACACAGCCTCACCTGTTATAACTATGCTGACTATCCACGAATAGTCTACAAAATACAAGACATTCAAGAAGAAAACACAACATTCGAGAACTGCCTCCGTGAAATATACAACTGGATGAACTTGAACTACTCAAACTCAACCCAGGCAAAACAGAAATAATGATCATCACAAAAGACTGAGGCGACAACCACTACATCCCGTGGCCAGTGGAACTCGGTCCAACTCTAGCACCATCGTCGATTGTAAAAAACCTGGGCATCCTGATGGACAACAAACTTACTCTAAAGCCACAAGTAAACGCTCTAATCAAGAAATGCTTCTTTCTGCTGCAAGCAGTAAAAAGGATCCTATTGTTCCTGTCATTCGCCAACAAAACACTCACCGTCATCACTCTCATGTCCAGAGTAGACTACACAAATAGCCTATATCTGGGCATGCCTGAACGACTTAAAAAAACTACAACTCATACAAAATGCAGCAGCCAGACTGCTCCTCAAACTACCCCGGAGATATCGCTTCACACCAGTGCTGAAAACACTAAACAGGCTACCTATAAAACAGCGAATCAAGGTCAAATCGATGTGCATTCCGCACAGAGCAATCCACGGCCAAGGTGCAGAGTTCCTAAGAGACAAATTAAGCCTACACCGCCCTACAAGGATGCTCAGATCGAGCAGCGACATCCGTTTGGAACCAAAACCCTACAAAAAAGGAAAATTCAGAGGTTCTTCTTTCTCTCACCTCGCCCCAAAAACCGGGAACAAGTTACCAAAGAACATATGTGACACAAGAAATCCCCACCTATTCAGAAAACTCCTCAAATCCTGGCTCTTCACCCCATAAATAGAAGAACTCCTATGGGGCAGATACACAGCCGAAACAATGCTGAGAGAAGAAACCTATCCTCCCAATCCCCCTTATTTACTGCCCATAAACAGAAGTTAAGGAAGAAAAATCTTAAGGCATATCAACTTACCAAGTGAGAGATAGATATGTTAAACAATACCATAGAAAAATCACAGATAGGTCAGGATGGCGGGGCAAGTATGATATATTAATAACACCGTGGCCTACAAACTACACACAGGTGACAATGGACCACCGACAGAAAATGGATAACAAGGGAGTGGGTGAATGCGAACAATAGCACCAGTACCAGAGTGGGGGACAAGACACACCCTTACCGATTACACTAAGTTCAAACAACACAGCTGGGAACGTGCGACACCATCACTCGTAACAATTAGACTGATGGGTGGAGTCAGGGTAGCATGCTTCTATATTTAAAGGACAAGGTTTTTCTGGTGGAAAAGGTTCTGTATCCCGTCCCTAGGAAGGGACGCCCATGCATTATGGTGGAAAGGGGATTAAGAGTGCGTCAGTCACTACGGTGAGTAACATATAATTACTTGTAAAAGAGTTGGTTGGTAACTGTAACTCTAAAAATGAACAGTTAGGAAAGTTCTTACTTACCTTGGATGTGTGATGCACTAATCTTAAAAGTATGGTTAACATCTTTTCTTGCCTTGGAAACGTTTTGCCATTCTAATAGAAAGATGTGAAGGTATATTACTATCCTGTGATTAGGTTGTGCCTCTTCCCAAAAGTAATGTATTGGTTGCACCAGATTCTTTCTGCTGGGATAATTGTATGAGTGTTCCCCCAACTGGGTCTTGCTTCCCCTGACTTGCTGTTAGCCTATTCAGAATAAGTCTGGATAAGATTGTTGCCTGCCTAGAATAACTGCTCAACTCTACAGACCACTAGCCACATCAGAGAAACTTGCCCCCTCTGGCTTAGTCTATCCCTCGCAATCCAGAAAATTTGAAAATGAGAATCTCACCTGCTCATAACTTGTATATTTGCTTTATTGTTATAGCTGTTCCCACATTGTGAAATATTGTCATAACCTGTATTTCTCCAGCATGGGGTCTGGCATGGATTCACATGCTCATGAATATTCCCCGTCGTCAGGCCAGGAATCCTCGGTATAGAAAAAAATCAGTATCAGTTTCGTTTCTGATCTGTCTTTCTTAGTAGTAACCAATCACTGGTCTCTGGGTCATACTGCCCCCAGCCAATGACTGCCCTCTCCCTAAGCCATCCTCCGATTTTTACCGCACATTCAAGTGTTGGGAGTCCTCGTGCTGTAGCTCTCGAGCTTTTGCTGCGTTTCGCGCTTTTTCAGGAGATTTTTCTCATTTTTCGGTTAAATAGAGCCTCAAGCTCCACCGTTTCTACATCCGATCAACGGGGATCCGTTTCAGAGTTTTCTACGCCCCTCAAGGGTGAAGATTTCGTCGAGTTACGCTTTTGGAGGATTCCAGAAGTTCCGAGGCCTACCCCCGGACATGGCCCAGGACAAAGGAAGCTCAACACCCGGCAAGCTGTTCAGGACCTGCCCTGGATGCCAGCTTCAGAATGTTTTCAAGGAGGATGAGCATTCGTTATGCCTCTACTGTCTCCATGAGGACAAGACGCACACGGAGAAGGACTGTGCGTTTTGTGGGAACATGTCGGAGCGGACCATGAAGGATCGCCACCTCTGTCTCGCCAACTGGCTGGAAGGGAAGAGCCCGTCAGGCGAGAAGAAGAAAAAGAAGTCCAAGCAGTCTTAAGTCCTGTGAGGGCGCCTCGGCGACGGGGGCCCAACAAAAGACCAAGCACCGCGGGCACTGGGAGCGCCGAACGGTCAGGCTCCTTGGCTGCCAGGCAGGGCGCATCCTCCCCGGTGCCATCAACCACGAGCCAACGCTCTGGCAAGGGTAAGAGGAAGTCAGAGAACCCGGCGAAGCTTCTGGAGAGGCCCCGGTCGATCTCAAAGATTCAGGCAGAGGTGGAGCGAGGCTCGGACCCTACACCCCCCCCCCAATGTGAAGGCCCCAGGCGTACAGAAGGTGACGATGGCCTTAATTCACCCTGCTAAGACCTCAATTGAGGATGTTGCAGCGGCCCTGGCTCAGCCTGTGGAGGCTACGCCAGTGGAGGCGACCTCAGGACCCAGAGTCTCCCTGCCACTGCAGAGGGAGTCTTCTTTCAGGCCCATTGAGAAGACCCCCACAAACTCCTCGTTGGAAAAGGTGGGGGAGGGGCAGGTGGCCATCGTGGATACAGACACGACCTCTGAAGAAGAGCTCATCAAAGCGTGGAAGAGGCCCAGCCCATCGGGAGGGATCCCGACGAGGGCGCAGACGAGGTTCCTCAAGAGCCCTCGCGCCCGTAGTTTCCGGCGCCGCAGGACACTTTGGCGACCATTTTGTCAGCGATTCAGTCCTTATGCTCGGAGATAAGGACAAGGTTGCCCCTCCCCCCGATGGAGGTACCTGAGCCAGACCCGACAGGGGAACTGGAGCCGGGGCCTTCGGAAAGTCCACCGCATAAGAGGACGACGCATCCTACGCCACCTCTCCCACCTCCTGCGGCCTGCTCTGCCTTCCTCCCCGGTCTACTACCCACGGGGATGATACAGGCACGGACACGGCTACGACAGGTACAGATGACGACGGAGGCGACGACGGGACGTGTCCCCCATCGCCCCCTGCTCGGGCGTCCCCACCCGACGAGATTGGATCCTTTCATGCCAAGATTTCCAGGGCATCCGAGCTCTTCCAGCTCTGCCCAGAAGAGAAGGAGGAAGGGTTCATTTCCCAACGGCGCAAGGCTAAAAGGAAGACGGTCCTCGTCACACTTCCATCAAGATACATCTGGCCGCCATCTCACGATACACCAGAACTACGGGACGGCGTCCTTGTGGTCTCATTGACTGGTGAAGGTTTTTATAAAAGGATTCTTCCGTCCGATCATTCCCACCGGTGAAGGCCCCTGCCCCGGCGTGGGAGCTCAACGTTGTGCTGACCAGGCTCATGGGGGCCCCATTTGAGCCAATGCATTCGGCACCGTTGAAGTTTCTGTCGTGGAAGACAGCGTTTCTCGTGGCCATCACCTCCGCACGACGAGTGGGAGAGATCCATGCCCTATCTTGCAAGCCGCCATAGTTGACGTTTCACGACACGAGGGTGGTGCTGAGGATGCACCCCTCCTTCACGCCCAAGGTGCCGTCGGACTTCCACCTCAACGAACCCTTGGTGTTGCCAATTTTCTTCCCGTCTCCTTCGTCGCCGGCTAAAAGGACTCTGCACACGCTGGACGTAGCTAGAGCGCTGAAGTTCTACGTGGACCGCACGAAGAGTTTTCGGATGACATCACAGCTGTTTGTGAACTTTGGGACTGTGAATCAAGGGAAGGCTCTCTCAAAGACTTCCATTTCCAGATGGCTCTCCGGCTGCATCACGCACTGTCACCGGTTGGCAAACCGACCGCTGCCCGGCCGTCCGAGAGCCCATTCGACGAGAGCGATCGCTGCTACCACGGCGTTCCTGTCTGGTGTGCCCCTGCTGGACATCTGCAGGGCTGCGACGTGGAAGTCGACGCACACCTTCACAAGATTCTACTGCGTTGATCGGGACTCCAGGGTCGGCCAAGCAGTGCTGCGCAACCTGTTCGCTTAAGGTGAGCCTGGTGAGGAGGCAAGAGATGCTTAATGTTGAGTTGTTGTATTGCTTAATGTTGAGCCTGTTGCCACCTCCCGTGGTTGTGCATGTGTGTACTGCTATGTATTCTCTTATTCATGAGCATGTGAATCCATGCCAGACCCCATGCTGGAGAACGAACAAGTTACTTACCTGTAACTTTTGTTCTCCAGCATGGGTCTGGCATGGATTCACATGCGAACCCTCTCGCCTACCCCTCTGCGGCTCTTCACTTGGTCATACTGCCACTTTACGTGCTACCAAATCTGAGGATGGCTGCCAGAGGCGGGGCTTAGGGAGAGGGCAGTCATTGGCTGGGGGCAGTATGACCCATAGACCAGTGATTGGTTACTACTAAGAAAGACAGATCAGAAACGAAACTGATACTGATTTATTTTCTATACCGAGGATTCCCGGCCTGACGACAGTGAATATTCATGAGCATGTGAATCCATGCCAGACCCATGCTGGAGAACAGTTATAGGTAAGTAACGTGTTCCATTTGTGATATTTTTATATTTGTTCTTATATTGCGAAATACTGCCACACTGCCCTTGTAATTCTACCTGTAATATATTGCGTCGTACTTTGAATTATTTGTAACTCTGTAAGCTTTGCGCCATCTTACTGCTGCGCCCTGTTACCCTTGGGTTTGGTGCGCATTAGAAATAAATAAACAAAACAAATAACTGAGTCATTCAGTAAAGTGTAACATTGGGTTTTGCTTTCCCTGTACTTTTGTAGACCGACATAAAAGAGTTGGTGGTTCTAACTGTCCCTCATAAGTCATACATAAGTTACTTGTATAGCTGGGAAAGGTCTAACCTGTACTCCTTGTGAGGTTAAAGTATATCGGTTTTACTTGCCTTGAGTTAGCTGTGCGCCATCCCAAAAATAAGTTACAAGAGTTACTGCTTATCTCAATCTGTGGTTTACTGATCTCAAACGCACCTGTAATTGGATATTACTTCCTTAGGTTACCCACATAGTATAACTGTGATCTATCACAAAAGTAGTTATAGGTTTTTACTGTACCTGGAGTAAGTGTCCCACTATTCACAAAGTATATTGTCCATTTGACTGATTATGTGATTTGTACTGAGTCACTGTACAACTGGTAGGGACTACTGCCCTTGCATTACTGAATGCAATTGTGAAAGTAACCATTGTTTTTTACTCCCCAAGAATGTGTGATCTATACTGAATGTCTATGAAAAGGTGTTGACTTCCCTAGAACTACTGTTAGGTGTTCCAAATAAGGTTATTTGCTTTGGTCTGTGCACCTTCAAGTATAGTGTTTTTTTTATAATTGTGATTTCATATAATGTCTGATACTACTTAATTACCCCTAGATTTATCTGGGCCTACCTGTATTTAAATAAATCATTTATCTTTACATACATAGTGATTCAGTGTTTCTTTTGACCGTATTACAATTTCACTGTGTACTGATTCTACAGTTCTCTCTCCCTCCTAAAATAACCCTGGCTGATCTGTCTACGCTACCATGAATTTAGGTGGTACAATCTTATACTAAGAGTGGAGTCTTGTACTGCCTCAGTTGAATGGTTTTACTAAGCCCGTAGGTGGACATCAGAAAGACTATCAACGCATTTAAAAAAGTACAGTATTAGTGCCTTATCACGGCACACCACAGTGAATGTGTATGTTGTGAATGATTTAGTGTGTCACTTACCTGTTGCTTTTCATTCATAAAAGTTATTTAAGGACTAAATAAATAACTCATTTGTATTCTGCCTAGCTTGCATTAAGAGAGCTGAGTGTGCTTAACTGAACCCTTTGACTCTCACTTCAGATGTCTAGGCTTTGCTGCTCAGCCACACTATCTAGATAGTTAGGCTAGACATAAGTGTCTTTCCCTGTCCCTCAGAATAGGGTGGCTTCACTGAATCCGTCCACAGGGCTGATTCCGAAAATACAGTTCAACCTGGACACATTAAATTAATCAGAAGGAAGCCAAAACACATTTTCTGACTTAATACTGTACCATTTTAAATGCAGTGTGAATTTGGTGGTCTGCTAACAATAATACTCTACCAAATGTGTTAGGCCCAGGTGTATTTCATTTAGTTGTGGCTGATTGGTTTGTTCTTTACATTATTTGACTTCTTTCAGAGTGAACCCAGCCAGAGACCAAAGTGCACACCAAGATATTTGTCGTTTAGGAACACATCGGAATCTTTCCCAGTTGTCCAAAATCCCGCTAAAATAAATGATCAGGATGGTATATCCTAGACTTGATCCGTTTGCTTTTCACAAAGGTTGTTAATGGGCTTTCCTGTGGGCTTTTATTTTCCTCTCTTGTTCAGAATGTGGATCTGTCCCTCTTCAATCTGATTGGGATAGAAAATGAAATGACACGGCATGAAGCCCATGTGCTCCCAAAACAGAAGGTGTCTCGAAAACTTATTGAGGAGATATACAATGCCCCAGACCCACCTCCCAGGCCTGCGCCAGTCAAGATCAAACCAAAAAGGTATGTGGTGTTAATTGTACTACCTGGACAATAAGCTCCTTTTGCACTGGCACTGCTGTCCCTTTTCAATCATAGCTCCATAAAATGTAACTTGTAGTGCAAAACAAATTGAAACAGTGAATTAAATTGGGGAGATATATATATATATATATATATATATATATATATATATATATATATATATATATATATATATATATATATATAATTTCTGAGGCTTGTGGAATCTGCTTAGATCACATGCTGTGCATAGGCCGACCTTTAGTGGAAGCCGCAGAGTATTAGTTTGTTTTTCGAAACTCGAAAATGGGCGTCGACACAGGGCGTGCCAGTAATACTATCCCTAGTGTGACGTCCACTGTACCCAAGATCCCTCGCGCGTCTAGGATCCTCAGATTGTTTTTTTTCCGCCATACTGGTCGGAAGCATTTTGCTGTGCCCCCTGGCCTTAGCCAAACTTTTGCTAAAATATTGATTAATTTACATCCTTTCCCCATCCCAACGTCGAACTTCGACGCTGGCTTGGAGAAGAAATCGACCGTCGGCTGCTGCACAACGGATTTGGGCCTCGGAAGACCTCTGACCTCGGCCCGGGCCTTGGAAGGCCTCTGGCCTCGGCCCTGCAAGTAGGGAGAGTGGGTGGTTGGACATACTCTACACTCTTGGTATATAGGTACACCTTAAACATTTCCTACACTTACCAGCCCGCTGCCTCAAGGTGTTTATGGAGGGTATCCCTTTTCAATTCTGCCCCAAGTGCAATCGCAAATTCCCTTGGGTCGACAGGCATGCCACGTGCAATCTCTGCTTGCCGAGCGACCACCCCGAAGCGAACTGCAGAGCGTGTAGTAGGTTTGAACCTAAGACACTTAAGGACCGTTCGATGAAGCGTTGGGCCCACCACGCCAGGCAGGCGGCCATGGCAGCGGAGGGCCCCTTCAGCGATGGCAGCGACGCCGTACTTTTGGACGGCGAGGGCATTACGGCGTCGAAAGACAGCCGAGCGCAGGTCCCCGACCTCAGAAGGTCGTCCGACAGGGCGGTTATGGGGAAGTCCCCCGGCGACACAAGCTCTTCACACACCACTCACACAAAACACACAAAGTCAACCGAGACTCGACGTCGAGTTCTCGGAAAGAGGCACAAACAGAACGGTCCGAATCGGTGTCCTCTGGGCGTTCTCGGTCGAGATCGCCGCATGACTCCAGGCAATCATCCACTCTTGCCAAGAGTGCCTCGCTCCCTAGGCTAATAGAAGTTCGATCGTCGGAGGACGAAGACTGAGCCCGCAGACGAGATCAGCGCGGCCCCACGTTTGAAGGACAGGGACTCTACCCCCGATCCTTGACGCCAGGCGTCGATAACCTCCGGAGCCACAAAGGGACAGGGAAAACACTTTTCCACTCACGGGGAGGGGGGAAAACAGCAGAAGAAACAGCCTCTGCACTCTTCCACACCTGTAAAACACTCCACTCCTCCTCCTAAGCAGACAGACAAGACCAGGTCTGCTGATATTTCTAAAACCAGCAAATCTACTCAAGATAAATCTCCTAGACTTTCTGAGAGAGTCATTCCCAGTTCCAAAAAATGGTTGAGTGATGACATAGATAGGGTCATGTCAAGGATGTCTTCTTTGGCAGACTTTTACGATAAAAATCCTGACCATTTCCTTTCATATAATCCACAAGGGGCTACACCCTCAGGCTCTAATGATCCTATCCCCCAGAGTAAGAAGCCCCGGTTTGAGACACCGATGAGGTCTACAGACCCCTACAGACCCCTTCGAGGTACAACCATACTCACTGTATCAAGGAGAGACTTCCTTTGGTGAGGACCAAGATTTTGGCACGGTAGAAGAGCAAACCGGGACAGGCTACTATGGGGATGATGAGGACCAAGAAGAGGAATACCCTTAAACCTACAGAGTAGATTCCCCGGTAGAGAAGGAAGCCCCGGTTACAGACTCCCCTGTCGATCACCAGCCCCTCCTGAACGAGGTTCTTGCACGAGCAGCAGAACATTTCCATATTGACACCCATGGTGTCCAGGAAGAAAGGGACTTCGCCGAGGAGTTAGTGGGAGAAAGGAGGCCTGTTGCCCAGACCATCCCTATCCTTAAGTCTATTCAGCGAAGAATAGACCCATCCCTGGTGAACCCGAACCTCACCACTTTTCAGAGCAGCCCAGTCTGACCCTCTCTATATAAGAGGACATCTGAAGCCAGACTCGCTAGTGGTCACTAACACTCGTAAGAGGGCTGGAACACCCTTGTCATCGTCCGAAGCTCCCCCAGACAAGGAGAGCAAAAAACTATATGGTTTCGGCAGGAAAGTAGCCTCGACGTCCGCCTATCAGGCAAGGATCGCAAACTCCACCACCCTGTTGGCCAACTACAACTGCCATCAGTGGGAAGAAGTCGCAGCACTCATAGCCTCTGCACCAGAACCCTTAAAGGGCCAGTTAGCACGAATTTCCGCAGAGGGTAGAGCCGTGTCTGGTTGCATTTTAAAAGCAACTTTTGACGTCGCGGAGAACGCAGGTAGATTGATAGCAGGAAGGTACTGTTATCAAGAGACATGAGTGGTTACGGCAGTCTGGTTTTAAGGCAGAAACCCAGGCATCATTGTTGGACAAACCGGTGGAAGCCGATCTGTTTGGTAAGGTGGTCGAGGACGCGCTGAAGAATGCCAATGACGAATACGAGACACTCAAGTCCCTTGGCCAGTTAACCAATAAACCCCCTAACCAGAGAGGGAATAGTAATTTTCGTCGCCCACGCGGCCAAAATTCCCAAAGAGAATCAAACTATTCCCAGGGGCATGGTACACAGTGGAACAGCAGCCAACAGTCTACCCAGGGTTACGGCAGGGGTAATAGGAGAGGATGTGGTACAGGCAGAGGCAGCCCCAGTAAAGGAGGCGGCACGCCTCCACCAAAGCAGTGATGCTCAGTTCAGGGTCCCTTCTCACGCAACCCCAGTAGGGGGGGACGCATTTCCAACTTCACCCAGGTTTGGGAAGGGATCACATCAGACAGATAGGTGCTGTCAACAGTATCCGCAGGGTACTGTATAGAACTACTGCAGCGTCCCCGGAACCATCCTCCACGACAAAGAGTACACTCTTTAGAACATCAGAAGATTCTCCTCGAGGAGATCGCCAATCTGCTAGCAAAGGACGCGATAGAACTCGTCCCGGGACACCAGGTAAACAAGGTTATTTATTCAACTTACTTCCTTGTGCCAAAAAAAGATATGACAATGCGCCCAGTATTGGACTTACGGCCTGACAACAAGTATGTCAAGCCCCAAAAGTTTCGAATGACTACACTACAAGAGGTAATCCTCCTTCTTAAAAAGGGGGATTACATGCAACCTTGGATATGAAAGATGCCTATTTTCATATTTCCATGTTCCCAGCGCACAGAAGGTACTTGCGCTTCAAGGTGGACAGTCGGCACTACCAGTTCAAGGTACTGCCCTTCGGGAAAGCTTCGGCACCAAGGGTATTCACCAAGGTACTGGCGGTGGCAGCTGCACACCTACGCAGGGAGGCAATCCCGGTGTACCCTTATCTGGACGACTGGCTCATAACGGGGGAAACCCCAGTAATTTGCAGGACAAACATTCAAAGGACTATCGACCTCCTCCACGAATTAGGCTTCTCAATCAACGAGAAAAAGTCAAGCCTGGTGCCAAGCACCTCCAAACAGTTCCTATGAGCAATCCTAGATACTCAAGAGGGGTTGACATTTCCTTCAGAGGAAAGAATTCGAAATATACTACTGCAAATTCCGCAATATCAGTCCGGTCACCAAATAACGGTACGCAAAGCAATGCGTTTGCTGGGCATGATGGCGTCATGTATTTACCTGGTCCCCCACGCGCGCCTGTGCATGCGTCCCATGCAGGAATGTTTGGCGAAACAGTGGTCTCAGGCAAGTGGTCAGTGGGACGATCTAGTGGTCGTTTCGCCAACACTAGTACAAAGCCTTAACTGGTGGGCAAGAGAGAATCTTGCACAGGGAAAACCCTTTTACGATCCAGAAGTACAGGCAGTAGTCACTACCGATGCATGTCTGACGGGGTGGGGAGCTCACCATCTCCACCACACAGCTCAGGGTCTCTGGTCTCCCTCAGTGGCCAAGAACCACATCAACCTGCTAGAGCTTCTGGCACTATTCAGAGCGCTTCAAGCGTTCGAGCCACACCTGTTGAACCTGTCAGTGCAGATCCTGACAGACAGCACAACAGCGATGTTTTACCTAAACAAACGGGGAGGGACTCGTTCGCCAAATCTGTCCAAGCTTGCCCAGAAAATTTGCACATGGGCACTCAGAGGGTGCCGACGGGGCCACTGATCGCCCGTCGGATCCCCCTCTGCCAGCGCCGCAAGACAACTCGCGGCCATTTTGTTGGCTATACAGTCCTTATGCTCAGAGATAAGGACGAGACTACCGTTGCCGACGGAGGAACCTCTCCCGTCGGGGGATCCTGAACCGGGACCTTCTGGTGTTCCCCCGCCCAAGAAAAGGATTCACCCTCCACCTCCTTTTCAGCCGTCGCGCCCCGTCCAGCCCTCCTCCCCGTCCACCCGAGGGGATGATACGGGGACTGACACGGCAGCGACGGGCACGGACGACGAGGTATACGACGAGGATCTACCGTCGTCACCTCCTACCAGGGCTTCTCCGCCCGACGAGATTGGATCGTTCCACTCCATGATCGCCAGGGCATCCGAGCTTTTCCAACTCTGCCCTGAGGAGAAGAAAAAGGAAGGATTCCTTTATCAACGGCGCGAGGCCAAGAGGAAGACGGTCCTCGCGTTGCCTCTACTGGACGACATTTGAGATGAGGGCCTCGCCCTCCTCAAGAACCCTTCCACGACGCCAGCTAGAAGAGACCGGTACGAGAAGAAGTACCGGGTCCCGGACGCGGCCCCCCCTGTGCCTCCGGGCGCAGCCTACCCCGGACTCCGTCGTCTCCGCGGCGGCCAGGAAGAAAGCGGGGGGGGGTGCGGCCTCCACATCGACTTCCCCACCGGACGGTGAGGGAAAGAAATTGGACGCTATGGGACGCAGGGTCATCTCGTCGGCAGCGACGACGATTAAAGCGGCCAACGCCTTGGCTATCGTGGCCCGCTACGACAGGGAGCTATGGTACAAACTGGCTCCCCTGCTGGACTTCCTACCGAACGACAAGAGGGCGGATGCCCTGGAGATCCTACAGGAAGGTGAGGTGGCGTCGGACCACGCCATCACTATTGCGACAGACATGGCCGACACTGGGTTTCGCCAGTTGGGCAACGGCGTGTGCCTTAGGCGGCGTGGATGGCTCAAGGCTACGGACTTCCGTCAAGACGTACAGACCAGAGTCCTGGACATGCCGTTCGATGGGAACAACCTGTTTGGGAAAACAGTGGACGATTCCCTTCAGGCCATTAAAGCGGACACTGAGACGGCCCGGGCCCTTGGGGTTCTGCAGCAACGACGGACGCCCTTTCGGAGCAGCGGAGGCAAGGGCGCCTCCAAAGGTTCCGGCGGCGGTTTCTCCACCTACCTTCAAGCGGCCCGCTCGTCGTCTCAGGAGGCCTACAGAGGACGAGGCAAGTCTGGCGGACCCCGCCGTCGTCGCCAAGGAGGTCAAGGCGGCAAAGCCTCGTCGAAACAGGATTGAACCGGCCGTGGGGTCGGGCCCCCACCGAAGCACCCCGGTGGGAGGCTGGCTGGCGAGCTTCGTCAGCGTGTGGGAGTCCATCTCCACCGACCGTTGGGTGCTGGACGCCTTAGCCCGGGGCCACGTGCTCGAGTTTCAAAGAAGGTGCCCGCGCGTCCCCCCCGTGGCCAGGAAAGAGCTTCACGTCCCTCAGCTTCTCCTGGAGGGTAAGGGCGATGCTCAGGAAGGGCGCCATCGAATTCGTCCCAAAGAGGCTTCGGGGCTCCAGAGTTTACTCGAGATACTTCCTCGTGAAGAAGACGGGAGGATGGCACCCCATCCTAGACCTGCGACGTCTGAACAAGTTCATCAAGGCGCAGAAGTTCCGGATGGTCACCCTCCAGCACGTCCTGGGTCAGCTGGAGGAGGGAGACTTCCTGTCGTCTTTGGATTTGGAGGATGCCTACTTCCATATTCCCATCGTAAAGGGGCACCGAAAATTCCTCAGGTTTGTGGTCCAAGGGCGTCACTACCAGTTCAAAGCCCTCCCCTTCGAACTACGGTCGGCACCCAGGGTATTCACCAAGTGCCTTGCACCGGTGGCGGCGCAGCTGCGCCGCGAGGGGATCCACGTCTACCCCTACCTGGACGACTGGCTCATCCGAGCCAAGACGAGGGAGCTCGCCGTGGAGCACACGGCAAGGACCGTCCACCTTCTCACGGACCTGGGATTCTCCGTGAACTACGCCAAGTCCCACCTGGTACCCGCGCAAAACGCACTGTTTCTGGGAGCGAAGCTCGACAGTGTCCCTTCTGGCCTCCCCGTCGGAGGAAAGGACCAGGTCCATCCTGGGCAAGGTACAGCGGATGTTGGTTTCCGACGCGGCCAAAGTGAGGTCCATCAAGTCCCTCCTCGGAATGATGTCTTCTTGCATCTACCTCATTCCCATGTGCAGGCTCCGGATGCGCCCGTTGCAGGAGTTCCTGGACGTGCGCTGGATCCAAACGACGGGCGGCTTCGAGGAGAGGATCACACTCGACGAGAGTTTCCGCCAAGCGGTCCGGTGGTGGGGCACCCGCGCGCATCTGACGGCGGGCATGGACTTCCAGACCACCAGGAGACAGTGACCACGGATGCCTCCCTGGAAGGGTGGGGAGCGCACACCGAAAATCTGCACGCGAGAGGCCTTTGGCTCCCGACGGAGAAGTCCCTCCATATCAACGTCCTGGAGCTCCGTGCAGTGTTCTGGGCCCTCAGGTCCTTCCTTCTGTCCCTCAAGGGCAAGGTGGTGAGGATCTTCACCGACAACACCACCACCATGTTTTACATCAGGAAACAGGGCGGAACCAGGTCCCCAGCACTGTCCAAGGAGGCGCAGGACCTGTGGCATTGGGCCGTCGCCCAAAGGATGTTTCTGGTGCCATTTCATCTGGCAGGGATAAAAAACACCATCGCCGACTCACTCAGCAGGGAGCTGCGCTCGTGCCACGAGTGGGAACTACGGCAGGATCTAGTGGATCGCCTCTTCCGACGGTGGGGCACACCCCAGATCGACCTGTTCGCGACGGCGACTAACTCCAAGTGCCGGAGGTTCGCCAGCAGGTTTCCCCAGGCGAGGAGCATGGGCAATGCTTTCTCGTTCCCCTGGGAGGGCCTGTTCCTCTACGCGTTCCCTCCTTTGCCACTGCTAATCCAGCTCGTCAACCGGCTCAAGAGGTCACGGTGCAGGATGATCCTCGTCGCACCTGCGTGGCCGAGGCAGATATGGTTCCCGGACCTTCTGGACTTGTCAGCGTCCCCGCCAATCAAGCTGCCGGTGGACACGGATCTACTCTCCAGGGAAGGAGGCGCCATCCTCCACCAAGACCCGAAATCGCTGAACTTGCAGGCCTGGCTCCTGCAGCGCTAGAGTTTGGGGGATACGACATACCGGCCGACTGCAGAGAGGTTCTTGCAAAGGCCAGGGCGTCCTCGACTCTTAAATGCTACGGACACAAATGGAAGAGGTTCTCTGTCTGGTGCCACGCACAGAAGATTAACCCTCTACGGATTACGGCTCCCCAGGTACTGCCGTACCTGCTGACGCTGGCCAAAGCTGGTCTGGCACACGCGTCCATCAAGATTCATCTTGCTGCGATCTCCCGATACACCAGAACCACGGGGCGGACGTCCTTGTGGTCTCATCGTCTGGTGAAAGAGTTCATGAAGGGACTGTTCAGATCGTTCCCGCCGGTGAAGGCTCCGGCCCCGGCGTGGGAGCTCAACGTGGTGCTGACCAAGCTCATGGGACCTCCGTTCGAGCCTCTGCACTCGGCCCCGTTGAAGTTTCTGTCGTGGAAAACACCGTTTCTTGTGGCCATCACCTCCGCACGACGGGTGGGAGAGATCCAGGCCCTTTCCTGCAAGGCCCCGTACTTGACTTTTCACGACACAAGGGTAGTGCTCAGGACGCACCCCTCCTTCATGCCCAAGGTACCGTCGGACTTCCATCTCAACGAACCCTTGGTGTTGCCTGTGTTCTTCCCGTCGCCTTCGTCGCCGGCTGAGAGGACTTTGCACTCGCTGGATGTGGCTAGAGCGCTGAAGTTCTACGTGGACCGCACGAAGTGTTTTCGGAAGACGTCACAACTCTTTGTGAACTTTGGACCTGTCAATCAGGGGAAGGCTCTCTCGAAGGCTTCCATTTCCAGATGGCTCTCCGGCTGTATCATGTACTATCATCGGTTGGCAAACCGACCGCTGCCTGGCCGTCCGAGAGCCCATTCCACCAGAGCGATCGCAGCTACCACGGCGTTCCTTTCTGGTGTGCCCCTGCTGGACATATGTAGGGCTGCTACGTGGAGGTCGACGCACACCTTCACGAAATTCTACTGCGTCGATCGGGATTCCAGGGAGGAGTCCAGGGTCGGCCAAGCAGTGCTGCGCAACCTGTTCGCCTGAGGTGAGCCTGGTGAGGAGGTAAGATGCTTAATGTTGAGTTTGATGTAATGCTTAATGTTGAGGCTTTGCCACCTCCCGTGGTTGTGCATGTGTGTACTGCTATGTATTCTTTATTCATGAGCATGTGAATCCATGCCAGACCCCATGCTGGAGAAGGAACAAGTTACTTACCTGTAACTGTTGTTCTCCAGCATGGGTCTGGCATGGATTCACATGCGAACCCTCCCGCCTACCCCTCTGCGGCTCTTCACTTGGTCATACTGCCACTTCACTTGCTTCCAAATCTGAAGATGGCTGCCAGAGGCGGTGCTTAGGTAGAGGGCAGTCATTGGCTGTGGTCAGTATGACGCAGAGAGCAGTGATTGGTTATTACTACGAAAGACAGATCAGAAACGAAACTGATACTGTTTTTTTTTCTTTACCGAGGATTCCCAGCCTGACGACGGGGAATATTCATGAGCATGTGAATCCATGCCAGACCCATGCTGGAGAACAACAGTTACAGGTAAGTAACTTGTTCCTTTTGAGATATCCTGACAGATGTCTTAGGACCACGTTTTGAAGTAAACTTAGTTCGCCATGCTTTGATACTAAACAGTCTCTTCTTTGAGTTGAAGGCTGCTCATCGTTGGACATCGAGCATGTTACCTCTGGAGCTTTACCCACGTCAGTGGTTTTTGAGCGAGTTGAAAAGGTTGTCCTTTGTTGTGGTTCATGAGTGTCACTTGCGAGACAGGGTGTGACAGTAGGGAGTCTCGTAGTTGACGGAGGATGCCCCGACACTCCTAGGTTTCATTCTTTTGATACCTTCTTTCTTTTTTCCGAAAGAATAAAGATTTGTTTAGAATGACTTTCACTAGATGGTGTTAGTGTAGTGGAGTCTGCCTGTTAAGTTCGAGCGGGAGACCCCATAATCTCTATCTCTGAAGTCTGAGTGCAGTCGTGTTTCCATTGAGTAGGTGGATCGGTCCATCAGGACTTGAAGTGTGTACTGATTTCTTTGTCTTTTCAAGGAGTAATCGTCTGACTCAGTTTCTTCTTGAGCATCCAGCAATGAATAAGAAACACAAGGGGGGTTTTGATCTCCTGATGCACGTTCCTGGGTTCTGGGGAGGTCCTTTGAGCTGTTTAATTATTGGGTGTTTGTAGTCTCGGGCCTGGTTGGAAGGTTTTTAGACTGAGTTGCCCTCTGGTCTCTCTGCTGTGCTCCTATGTTTCGTTTGAGAGAAAATAACAAATTGGGAGTTTATTGAGTTTTCTGTACTTAAAGTCGCAGTCTGTATTTCACTTTGTGATCCAATGCTACACAGGGTTTTTGTTTCGTTTTGGTTAAGTCAGCTGACTTCTTCCTAACAAATAAATCTGATTTTTTTCCCCTCTGGCTAGTTGCGCTCTGTATCCTGCTAGATCAATTTGTTGTAGGATGTTTTTTGTCTGCTTAGCTTGGCATTGTGTTAAAGGTTGACTGACATTATTGAGAAGTATGGTGTTACTGCTGAGAGGCTGGGGATCGATTGGTTGCTTTCGCAGGTCGTTTGCCGTGATATACCCCTTCATGAAAGTTAGAGAAAAGTTAGAGTGCAGAGAACGACTGTTGCAGGGGGGAGGAGTCTGCTCTGGACTGGCAGAGATGGTCCCGGCAGTTTGAGCGGGGAGGGCGGGCGGTCTTTGTACTGTCCTCTCAACTCCCTTTTCATATTTACCAGTTTCGTGGATGGGGACATATGGTTTCTACCCCTGCTCGGATTTGAAGGATCACTGTCCTGGACTTGGTCAGGGTCTAAATGATCTTTTGAAAGTCTATAAAGCGGGCTTTTGCCGGCTAAACAGAGGGTTGGAGTTCATTGGTGGCTCTCGTTTTATCCTCTTCTACGTTAACTTCTTGACAGAGGCAGGTGGTTAAGAGGGGTAGGCTGGTGGGTAATTGATTATCCATGAGTCTGTCCAGTTGATTTGTGTGTGGTTATTTGTAGTGAGTTGCGTTGTTACCAGAAGCAGCTGGCGCCTTTCCTTGCCCAAGTTCTTCTGGTCTTCGCTTTCCGGACCCCTCACTAGACGTTTGATTAAAGTCATCAATGCCCGCCAGCATTTCTACGTCCGATAGTTCTTCTGTGGACAAAACGTTCAAGATAGTTAATGGTTTGGCCTGAAAAAAAGGTGTCATGCTAGAACTTGTTCTAGGCCCCTTCCAAATAAGATTCCAGTGAATCTTTAGGGGGTTTGCCGCTTTTGACATTTCCCTAGAGGAGCAATTAGTGTGTTTGGAAAGCTGGTTAACACTGGTTTAATAGGTCTCTGCGACAGTTGAGTTTTGTCAAAAGCATTGCTTGAGGAGGCTGTGTTTGTATCCGAGGATACTATTATTTTTTTCCCCTCTTAAGGTTGATTAGCCAGTGTCTGTCTGGTTGTCTCTGATGAGCTCCGAGAGGAGACTAAGGACAGAGACATTTCCTCCAGGTCGTTCCGTTGATGGAGCCTGTCCCGCACTATCCAACTCATGATCTATGTCAGAGCGGGCCAAGTTTTCTTTATTAATCACTGGGTGTTTCCTGGGCATGTCGTGCATCGGTGCACTGATCTGTACTATTTTCGCTAGGTTTTGCTGGGTTGGTGGGGGCGTTGTCACAATATTCTGGTGGCCCTGGTCTTTCAAAGAATCATAGTACAGCGAGTCAGATGACCACTTGCTCGTCACAGGAGCTGGCCCTGTCCCTTCCGTTGGGCCTTCCTGGATAAGCAGGCTTTGCGTTATTCGGATTGGGGGGACCAATGTGAAGTCCTTGTTTGGGCTTCGAGAGACCGAATGTGTTCATCCCTCCTTAAGTCCACCAGGCGTTAACCAATCTTGGCCATGCTCTGTGTTCGCATTAGTTCTGAACACAAACGGGGAAATCCTTGATGAGGACGACTCTGGTACGTTAAGAGACTGACTACAGGGCTCGGGCTCTGGCCCTGCTAAGGCTACAGGGCGCCAGCCTCGCCATTCAGAAGCAAAGGAGTGGATTCGCCCAAAGGTTGTGTCAATCTCGTGTCGTCTAAGTGAGGGTTGGGAGGCTTGGTGTGCGAAGAGGGTCACTGCGTCTTAGGGGAACAGAGCAGCAAAATATTTAAAGTTGGAGTTTTATTGGGGTGCTTACCCAGTTGTGCCAGTTTAGAAGTTAATGACTTTTGAGATGTGCAGCTCGATGAAATCAGACTCCTTGTGTTGAAGTCTCACCCTCTGCGCATTTTTGCACTTCTAAGAGTTTGCCCGTCCTCCATAGCAGCTGCTACGGCAGACTTCAGAAAGTCTAGTTGCTCCTTTACTGCTCCCATTTCTGTCACCAGACACTCAAACACACTCAGTCACGCTCTGTTCCAGGCGATGATTATGTAGGCGGGCGTAGGCCGGAGTGGTGAGTAGCTGCAAAGTTGTAGTAGGACCCATCTGCACCTTTAGCTTTTTAACTATAGCAATCCGGAAGTCCACTGGCAGGAAGCTTCAGTTTGTCACTTAAATGGCTGCAATTGCAATGCGTATTGAACGTGTCTCTACTTATAATAGCGCTTTGCCAATGCAGTCCACTTCCGTCCCCCTACCGACCACTACAGACCACTTTTGCAACCACTTGTTGCTCCGCGCATTCAGAGGAATACCTCCTCCTCCTTAAAATGTTCAGCATCAAATAACTGTACTATTTCTCAATAAATATATAGTGGTAATCCTGATCATGCTTTACACTCGGTGAAGAATCCAGGGACAATCATCTAAGCCACCCTTTACTATTTTCAACAAGGATAAGGTGGTCCTGAGGGTTCAGCCTTCATTTTTACCTAAACCTAAAATCATTTCAGATTTTCATGTAGGACACAAAATTGTATTGGCCACTTTCTATCCTCCACCTCATCCTAGTAAAGAGGAGGAGAGATTACATAGATTGGATCCACGCAGAGCGCTGAGCTTTACATATCTAGGCTATCAACTTTGTATTAACAATCAGCTTTTTTATAGGCTACAGATCACAACCTGGGTCAGGCTGTGACTAAACAGACCTTATCCAGATGGATCATTCTGCCAATTTCAGAATGCCAGAGACTGGTGGCCAAGGAACCTCCAGAAGGCTTAAGGAACCATTCCACCAGGGGCATGGATACCTCTACGACTCTGCAAAGGGGTGTCACAATCAATAATATTTGTGAGGCGCTACATGGTCTACTATACACATGTTCACAAAGCATTACTCCCTTGAGACGTCCCTCGGTCAGGATGGAAGCTTTGGAAAGGCTGTCCTCCATTCGGTTCATGGAAACCACTCATTGCTAAATTCTTACTCCCCTTGAGCCCCTCACCAAAACAAACACTGCTTTGGGAGTCTATCAAAGATGAGGAATATGTAGGAGGACACAATCCCTTTTGAAGAACAAGTTACTTACCCCTGGTAACGTTCTCTTTGACTAGATGTTCCTCCCACATATTCCTCGTCGCCCTCCCAGCCTACCCCACAGAAGAATTTTCCATGATATTACAGCTTTTGCTCCTTCAAAGCTTAGTACGGTCAAACCCGTGGTTATTTGTGTAGTTGCTACTGTAAGAAACGGAACTGAAGCCAACTGGCGCTGTGCGTGCTATATATACCTTCGATAACATCCTTGAGATGGAGGCCCTCGAGGGACATAGTCTGCCTAAATTCTCTGCTGAAGCTGGATATTGAATATCAAAGATGAGGAATAAGTGGGAGGACCATCCAGGTTAAAGAAGGTTACATGGGGTAAGTAACATGTTCATCTCCCCCATTATAAAGTTTATGAAGAACTTTGATTTGTATTCCATTCCATACTTAACTGTAAATTCCTTTGAAAGATTTCTGGAACAGTCTTCACACCCACAGGAACATTGCCTAACTTTGTCCCATCTTCTAAACGGTATTGAATTGTTTCATCGCCAGCTCACTTAAACCCAGCAAATGCGCTGAGGCTAAACCATTGCTGCCCTTTCACATCTTCCTTCCCTCACAGTTCCACGGTGACGACTCTTTGGATTTTCCTTACCTGATATTACTTTCTGTCGCATCGACTTCTCGTATTCTCCTTACCTTGCATTTCCATGGTGTCTGCTCTGTGGTTTCCTTTAATTTATTTGGTACTGTGGACATCCTGGAAATACACGGAATATCTCCTCAGTGTCTGGAAATCTCACAAGTTAACTCTAAACCTGTAACTTGAATGGCGCGCAGTGTAACAGTTTTGGTGGATTCTGCAAATGTAAGGTTAGTGTAATCGTCGAATGGGTGCAAAAGGTTTAATGAAATGTGGGGGATTGGATTGATTGGGCAGTGTGGGTTAATACTCGGTGGGGGTGGGCTGCTGATGTAGAGTTCGGGAGGAAGTTGGTGGTGGATAGTAGTGGGCTTTATATGGGGCAAAATGTATCGCACATGATACATTTTCAACTTATGAACGTATTTATTGAGGGACGTTTGCATGTTTTTTTCTTATAAAAAAAAAGAAAACTCATTGTTCGGCTGTAAATAAACACTGGCTAAAATGCATGCACATGGTTTGCTCGCCCAAAGTCCCTTCCTTTTTACATTGCAATTTCAAACATGAAAGCATATGTTCACCTTTCTCTGTGATTCTTTTGTTGAAAGGTTAACCTATGCGGTCAGGTTTGAAATTACAATTTCTTCGGTGCAATAATGTTCGAATTAAACACAGCAAAGAAAATATTTTAGATGAATAATCATTCAATTTAGTAATCTAGAACCCTTCTAAACTGTACTTTGTGAACTTTGGGCACCAGGCCCCCTTCCACTTAGGGTTGGACTCATAAACTTTGGGCTTTTCCTGTGGACTGGTTATACAATTGCCGAATATTCCTCCGGGACCGGACACTTTTTTAAAAAAGCATAAAAAATTGAACATATTTGGCCTTCTTTTTACGGAGAGTACTGCGCGTGGCCGTAACCCCGACCTCCTGAGCTCTGCCCCGCGCATCGCCCTTCAGTCCTTTTCTCTGCACAGCCGGGGGTGGATGCACTTTCATCACAGGGAAAGATTTTGTTCATGTTGTCCTTGGCTCCAGCTCCGGTTCTGCGGTCGCTTAGTCCTCCATCTATGCCGGAGCTTCTAGGATGTGTGTCCTGTTCTTCATGCGAATGTCGCTTCACTAGGGCGGATCCCCATTCTCTTTGCTTGGAGTGTCTCGGCCCGGACCACCGCTGGGATTCATGCTTCTACTGCGATTCCCTCTCGTCCGGGCACTGCAACGCAGTCTTCTTTGGTGAGAGGACATCTTTCAGCGTGTTCCTCCACCTCCTCTTCAGCTTTTCATTGACGAAAAGAGACGCCCGGTAAGTTCCTGGGGAACTCCTTCCTGGGTCTTCTAGGTCCGGGAAGGGCTTGAGCAGCTCTACCACCAGGGTTTCCCCTGAGGTGCCTCACAGGCCTAATGGGCGTACGTGTTTTCTCTGAGGGTTCCCACGATGGACCTGCCAAGACCGGACCACGTTCCGAGGTTCACCTCTCGGGTGCTAAACTTCAGCCCAGTTCTTCTGTGCCTTTGGACACTGGGGTTTGCTCAGAGGTCAGTTTCTGGAGCTTTCCACACAGACACCGGGGTACGCCCTGAGTCCTTTTCTGGAGCTTTCTGTACCAAGCCACGGCTTGAGGCCCCTCACGAGGGAGCTATACATACAGCGACGAAACCAGAGGTTCCTCCTTTTGAGACTAAGGTCTGTACCAACAAAACCGAGAGACCTGCTCTGAAGGTCTTGTCTGTGAGGGCGATTCCTCAGCATTCCCGTGCGCAGGGACACAGTGATACGGCTTCTGTCGAGGGGGCAAACAGGGTGGTCATAAACCGTAATTCCTCTGTTACCGGCCCTGCCGAGGTTGTTGCTCTGGAGGGTCATTTTGGGGCCACCTCCAAGATGTCCAGTAAACATCCGAGATCCCCCAGTACCGGCTCTGCTGAGGATCATTGTGTCAAGGCTAAGGTATTATTAAGTCCCCTGACCAGCTGAGGAGACAGTTGCCTCATGTACACATGTGACGCAGTTCAGTTCTCTTCAGGCATTGACAAAATGGCGGCCCAACCCTCATGGTTCATGGCAGCCATTTTGGATTTTTCGCTTACACCTACGTTCTCGACGGCGGGTGCTGGGGATCTTAATTTTGGGGCTGAGCAGCTGTTTTCACCTCGGGTGGAAGGTAAAAATCTTTTCTGCCCTTATGACTGGTGTGCCTGGATGCCGCTGCCTCATACTGTCTTGCTTCAACCTGCTTCTGCTCCACTGGTCTATGCGGACTGATTAGTGGTGGGCCTTCCTGGCAACCATTCTCATTGTGTTCGTGGGGGTATATGCCCCATATGAGAGGCCTCTGCCTACCCCAGCGCCTAAACCTTCATCAGAGGATATATTTTTTGGGAAATTTCAGCGGCTCATGAATTCGGACCCTATGAAGGAGTATTTTAAGGGTTTTTTCAAGGAAATCTAGCCTTAGCCTCCGGCCCCACTGGTGGCTCCAGCGGCTCCTGCGGTGGTGCCTCCTCTTCCTATTGGTCCGCTTCCAGCGCTTCTTACCCCACCCCCCACTGTCTCCCATTGAGAAGACACCTGTAGAAAGGGATAGCACTTTAAAACCCGTGACGGCCCAGCCGCCTGCTCCTGAGTCGCTGGATGACCCTCAAGCAGATCAGGATAACGATGAGCAGCCCTGCTCTGTCGGAGCATTCCATGATATTCCTGTACCCTAGGATTCCCGCTCCGCAGGAAGGGGTGCTTTCGGGAGCATTGTCCTTGTCGCCACAAGAGCGTACCGGCCAGTTCCTCCAGAAGGACATTTTGGCTTAGGCTTGTAAGGTCTGGGATAAGCCCCACACCGGGCTGCATTGAATTGACACCGGTTACAGTCTTCACATCTCTGAGGAGATAGCCCTAGCGTCTTGTCGGCTCCCTACCTCGATGGTGGTAGCTGCAGCCATGCTTCAATCCAAGCCTGCCTCTGTGACCTCTATGGCTGCGGCGCAGATTCTATCCAAGGAAGATTAGATTCTGGACTCCTTGGGCAAGAAAGTATTTGCCAATTCAGCCCTCCAACTTCGTCAAGCGAACACCAAGCTCATCCTAGCTGCAGCTAATATGAAGATGTGGAAGGAGTTGGCCGATTTCCAGGTGTGTTTCCCGTGGATAGGCTAGAAAACTTCAAAACTGGTCTGTCGGACGCCAGGGTGTTGGCACAGGATCTGCTGGAAGCTGCGGCACACCACGTAGATAACTCAGCTCAATGCCTTATGGTTGGAATTGACACAAGTGTTTATACACATAGTTTCGTACATTATACACAAGTGTTTCGCGCCTTGAAACACTTGTGTATAGGCGCGTTACAAATGCCATATCATATCATACCTCCCGCCAGGCATGGCTCCATGCGACAAAGTTTTCAAAGGAGGTGCAAGATAAAGTTCTAGACCTTCCCTTGGATGGCAAGGAATTGTTTAATACTTCTACGGAAGAGGAACTTACAAAGACCAAGGCGAGCACCCAAACCACCAAATCTGTGTCTGTCCTTGCAAAGGTCCCGACTAAAGCCACTTATACACAGAGGTCGGGGTCTGTCTCGATCCTTCTCTGGCTTCAGAGGGTTTCAGGACCGCCGGATGCGCAGAACTGAACCTCCAGTTTGTGGCACCCGTCTAACAACGTAGTTGGTTTTTCTCTCAAACATCAGCTTTCTCTGCAGGAGCAGGTAGTCTTCCCTGCCAACAAATCTGCAAAATATTTTTTGTCGGTAGCATGAGACTCCGGTGTGAGGACGACTCTCATCTCATCTGGAGGCGTAGCAGACCATCACCGAGGACTGGTGGGTTTTGTCCATCGCTCGGGCGGGCTTTTGCTTGCCCCTCCCCCGTACCTCACACTTTAACCCTCTGTTCCAACAGATCAGGACACCCTCCCTCAGAGCAGAGGTTCAGAAGCTTCTAGACCTCAGGGCGGTGGAACCTGTTCCCCTTGAGGAGCAAGGGAAGGGCTTCTACTCTAGTCTATTCACGGTGCCCAAACCCAACCAGGCTGGCCTGCGCACCATCCTCTACCTTTCCCAGTTCAACCTTTCTCATCCCCAAGAGAAATACAAGATGATAACAACGTGCCAAATAAAGTCCTCTCTTCGGAAGTGCGGCTGGCTCAGTATAGTGGACCTTCAGGACGCGTATATGCACACCCTGATATGGAGGGCGCATCGAAAATATCTGCGGTTCTCCCTGGGAGGGGCCCATTTCCAGTTCCATGTGCTCCCTTTTGGTCTCAGCTCGGTGCCACATGTCTTCACGAAGATGTCGGTCATCGCAGCTTTCCTTCGGCTACAGGGTGTTCATGTATATCCGTATTTGGACTGGCTCTTGCTCAGCCCTTGTCCACTGATGGTTTTGAGCAATCTCCAGTCTCTCCTCCAGCTCCTGTTCCATCTTGGGGTGTCAGTGACCTGGCAGCAATCTTCCGCGACGGTCTCCCAAGATCTGATTTTCCTTGGTTTCGGTTGGAACACGATGGACTCCAGGGCGTATGTGACGGCGAACAGGATTGCAGATCTATTCGCCACGTGTCAGCCCTTCATCCAGTCAGAGCACATGATGGCTTGCTGGTTCCAGAGACTTCTGGGCCTCATTACCTCATGCGTACTTGCTCTTCCTCTTGCGCGTCTCAAAATGAGGCGTTCGGAGCTCTTGGTGTCAGAGTTCGGACTCTGATTCCAAGATGATCCCAGTTCCATCCTGCATGATGGCGGACCTTCTTTGGTGGTTTTAGACCAACAATCTTACAGTGGGGGCCTCCTTTCAGGAGTCCTGCCCACAAGTGATGATTACCACGTACTCCTCCCTTCTGGGGTGGGGTGCGACAATGGATCATCTCCAGGTTTTCGATCTATAGACGCTGCAGGACAGGCAGTTTCATATAAATTATTTGGACCTCCTGGCTGGATTTCTGGCGCTGAAAGCTTTCCAATAGTCCATCAAAAAACCGGGTGGTCTGCATCCGCACAGACAACTCAGTGTTGAAGTTTCATATCAACAAGCAGGGTGGCACCAAATCACCACCTTTTGTAGACCACCTTTTGTGGACCTTACCATTAAGATTTGGGAATGGGCCATCCAGCACGGCATTTGGCTACTGGCGGTACACATTCCGGGTAAATTAAATGTGACTGTAGTCTCACTCAGCCGACAAACAGCGGCCAGCTACGAGTGGGAACTGAACACTGAGGTCCTCTCCACCGTCTTTCGCCAATGGACCAGAAGTGGTCCTCTTTGCAACTTCTACAAACAGGAAAAATCCTCTTTATGCATCCATAAACGGTCTGCGGGCCACCTCTCTAGGGGATGCTCTCTAGATTCTGTGGCACAACATGAAGGCCTATGCCTTCCCACCTCTTTCTCTGATTCATCAGTCACTTTGCGAGCTCAGGATTACATCGAATTGCGCTCTCCTGTCCATAGCTCCTTGGTAGCCAGCCAGATTCTGGTTGTCTATTTGTCCTCCAATCAGACTACTGTTGATTCCTAACATGCTTCAACAGTGCGAGCAGCAGATGTGGCACACCTCCCCACAATCATATAGCTTGGCGGCCTGGTGCCTGAATTCAAAACCTTAGCGCGGGCTAACTTGTCCGAGGACAATATGCGCATTATCCAAGCAGCCAGGAAACACTCTGAGGTCTTGGTATAGGAGCAAGGGGCTTTGGTTTTGCCACTAGTGTTTAGCTTAGCAGCTGGACACCAGACAGGTTACGATTGACACTGTTCTCTCGTTCATATCTCATCTGGCAGCTTCGGATATTCATGTCTTGTCCTGTAGGACTTACTTGTTGGCTATTGCTGCGTACCTGTCCACTGACAACTGTTCCTTTTTCTTTGACAAACCCATTCATTAAAAGGCATTTCACAGGTCTATTGTGTCTCTTTCCACCTGTACGCAATCCTTATCCAAAATGGAATTTGAATGTGGTCCTCAACGCCTTATGCCACAAACCATTTGAACCCATGGCTACGGCGGATTTGAAGTACCTTTCTTGGAAGGTTTCATTTTTGATTGCAGTAACTTCGGCAAGGCAAGTAAGCAAGCTTCAAGCTTTTGTCTGTGGAACATCCATTCCTCAACTTCCAGAAGGACAAGGTTGTGCTCCACACTCCTCCTCCTTTCCTTCCTAAAGTAGTGACAGATTTTTATTTGAATCCATCTATATCATTACCTGGCTTTTCCGAACCCGGCCTCAGATGCCAAGAGAGTACTGCACAATTTAGATGTCAGGCAATCTCTAAGCTCTATCTGGACAGAACTGAACCCGGGTGGGGTGGGGGGTGCTCCTCCCCAACTCTTTGTTGCGCTCTGAGACCTGATGGGGAAACCCGCTTCAAAAGCAACTATCTCCCGATGGATTGCCTCATGTATCTCTGAGGCATATACCATTCGGGCCTTTAACCCCCGAAGGGCATTCATGCCCATTTTGTACGTGGCAAAACAGCTGCTGTTAAAAAATAAGGTCCCTGGGAAACAATTGCCAAAGCGGCTACGTGGGCCTCCCCATCAGCTTTTTGTAAGCATTACTGCTTGGACCTGGGCTCCAGGGCCGATGCTCTATTCAGCCAGGCTGTTCTTAAAAACCTTTTGCAGTAAGGAGTTTCCATCCACCCATATTGCCTGTAAGGAGTGCTTGGGAATCTCCCACAAGTATGGAGGAAAGGGGACAGGACGTAGCAGTATAACAAAGTTACTCACCTTAGTGACTACCTTACTCCTAGTCCATAGTCCCCTTTCCTGCATACGCCCGCCCGCCGTCCCCTCTAATAAGTATCATCTATTATTGCTTAAATGATCGCAGACCTGGCTATGGAATAGGACTGAAGGGCGATTCGTGGGGCGGGGCTCAGGAGGGCGGGGTTTACGGCCACATGCAGTACCTTGCGTAAAAGGAGGAGGACAAAAATGTTCAAATTTTGATGTTTTTTTTTTTTTAAAAGTGCTCTGGTCCCGTCCCAAGGGACGGAATGCCCCCACAAGTATGGAGGAAAGGGGACTATGGACTAGGAGCAAGGTAATCACTACGGTGAGTAACTTTGTTATTACTTATGTTCCCTTGCAGGTGTATTGGTGAAATGTATGCATTGTATTAACCAACTTTTACTGTATATATGTTTTATATTTAGTGTTGTGTGATATTACCTGCTTGATAAATTTTTAGTTTTTTTTTTTTGGGCCTATAATAAATTTGTATTTTTGTTCTTTCCTATCTAAGTAGTTATTGTGTATTTCACTGTGTGGTTTCATTGTGGACCCTCGACCCCATTTGCCTCTCCTGAGACTTGGCCTTGACCACTCGCCAAGCTTACCTTGATTTGGGTTTGACTAAACTGAGTCCCCTGTTTACTAGAACTAAGGGGGCCTCTTAAAATCTGTCCTGCAAGCCAGATTTTAGAAATTCATCTAAACCAATCATCTACATCAACGCCTGAACAGAGGCCCTTGGTCTCCACGTTCCCAAAGGGAGTTGCTGTGGGCAGGGATGTCCTGTCTGCATTATCCTACCTCCCCAGGCCAACTCATTATCGGCTGCTGTTTTCACTGGCTCTTTATGCGCTGCTTGCAGTTCCCTGTCCATCCATGGCGCCTTCTACATGACTGCTACAGCAGGGTGCTGAATTGGAAATGGAGATTACGGATGTGGTGTCTTTAGAAAACAAGGTTGGAGATGATGTGCCCACTGTTAAGTGCCCCTCACAAGATCTAACAAAACAATGCCTTCCTGTACCTAAAGGTTCTCCAAGGCCTCTGTCCCAAACAACATACTTCTGGATGGAGAGATGTGTCAATGGATGTAATCTCCACACTACAGAAACTAGTTTCAGAGCACCAGCATCAATTTCCGGCTGCACTATTGCCTCCTCCCGTGCAAACCTGTGAGTTGCATACAAGGGAAGGTGTTGGGTAGAATTTCCATCTTGAGTGGCATTCTTCCCACTTTTACGAGTCCCCTGGCATTTGTACTGGGCTATTGGAGTTTTGACCTTTTTTGTTATAATAAAGTCAAAACTTTTATTCTTCTTTAAACTTTTATTTAACTTTCAATAAACTATTTTTTTTTTACATTTAACTATTTTTTTCTACCACTTGATGGCGGTGTTGGATTAAATAGTACATTCAGTTCATTCTTTACTCCATCCCGTCCCCTTTCCTCCATACTGTATGGGCGTCCCTTCCAAGGGACGGGAGATGGAACCTTTTTCACCAGAAAAAAAACCTTCTTCCCCCTTAAGAGGCACGCGGCCCAGGGAGTATGCGCTGCCCTGACTCTGCCCTCCCGTGCCAAACCGCAGTCCCCTTTTCTGCGTCGCCAGGAACGGGCCAAATTCTCCAGCGCTCCTGGGTTTGGCTTCGGCCATGTAATTCCACGCGCAGATACTTCTGTCTTTGTCTTTTCCATCATTCAGGTACTCTATCCTCAGGCGTCACGCTCCTCCCCGGTACATGTTGACTTCTACAGGGTTCAGCAGTGTCCATCCTGCAACGGGCTCTTCCCAACTTCAGACCACCACGCCCTCTGCCTACGTTGCCTTGGCACAGACCAAGGTTGGCAATCGTGTTCGGCGTGTGACTCGCTGTCCTCGAAGGCGCTGAAGAACAGACTAGCCAGGTGGAGGGAACTCTTCCAGAAGTCGCCTCCATAGGATCTCGAGAACTTTGTGAAGCATTGTCGAAGGTAGGGCCGATATTTTCCAGCACACCCCGCAAGGGCGACTCCTTTCCAGTGACTATACTGCGTGGGAGGGACGTCCAGGTCCTTCCACCGCCACGTGCACCGAGGCTGCTACAGCTATCGGCCTCGGCACGAGGGGTCCTCGGATCCTCCCGGACGTAGTGTCGAGGGACCTGTAGGTTCTTGTACCGGGTCTACACCCGAGGGGCTACTCCCTTCTACCTGCGCAATGGCCGAGGGGCTCCCCCCTAACACCGGTAATACGTCAGAGGGGCTATGCCCTAATACCGGCAATACATCCGAGGGGTGCCTAAACGCAGCTCTACCGACCCCCTCGCCCCCCCGGGTCGAGGGTGTCACACCTAGCGGGCCGAGGAACAGGGTAGGTCTCGTGATCCACACGAGGCCGGACTCAGCGGGCTGCGCAACACATCGCAGGCACTTGGGAGGCAGCTTGACAAAATGGCCACCACGCCATACAGGAACACCCGTCTGATGCCATTCCACAAATTTGGCGAAGAACGAGTGTCGAGGTGAGACTGGCCTCAACCAAGTACGTGGCCTACAGTCTACCCTTCATATGTGCAGGGCAACCATGCGTCTATATGAACTGTGTACGCAGCTGCTACAGCAGTCCCTCGCTACCCTGTCGGTACTGCCTACCACCTCTTCGGCCAGTGAGGAGGCGGTCTTCAACAAATTCCTCGGCCTCGTGAGGTCTCCTCAGATGGGGGTTATCATCAAGGACGCAGTAAGGGAAGTCCTCCCCGCCATGCTAACGGCACCACAGACGCCTCCATCGGGCTCTCTGACCCCGGTGCAGCAGGCTCCATAGCCAACAATGCAACCTCTGCCGCCTCCTCAGCCTCCGGCTGTGGTCTCTGTACCCCAGCCTCCGGCTCCATCTACACCTTCTCCTCAACAAGATCCTCGAGATCTGTAGGACACAGACAAGTAGGAGGATCCGGACACGCCAGCCTCAGCCAGGGCCTTCCATGAACGTCTTGCTGGCCTGGCTGAGTACCTAGGCCTCCCTCAGCCCGAGGTCAAACAACCGGCAGTGGGCGGTCTCGCTGAAGTCCTCACAAGACGCCCCTCTGCCAACACAAGGATTCCACTGCAAACCGATAGTCTCCCTGGCCAAGAAGGGTTGGCTCAAGCCACACTTGGTCCAGCCGGTCAACTGACGCCTGGACACCAAGTACGGGCAGATGGGGGGGGGGACACACTCTTGCTGTCGACCCATCCTCAGCCACACTCCTTGGTGATCGCTGCGGCATCACTTTGCTCCAAGCCTCAGTCGTCCTCAGCCTCCTTTTCTGCAGCGCTGCTAGGCAAGGAGAAGATCTTGGAGGCTTATAGCAAGAAGATCTACTGCACCTCCTTGCACCTTCGTCAGGCCAACGCAGACGTCATGCTAGCTGCCGCCAACCAATGGTTATTGTAGGAAATAGCAGACTCCCCGCCCAATGCCAATCACGCTTCAAGGCGAGGCTAGCGGAGGCCAAGCTCGTGGCGCATGACCTCCTGGAATCCACGCTTGCGCATATCAATACCTCGGGCCGTGCCATCTGCATTGCCACAGACATGAGGCTCATGGCCTGGCTCCCGGCGATGAAATTCAACCCGGACGTCCAGGTGCATATCCTAGATCTATCGTTCGAGGAGGGAGGTCTGGGGGGGGAGGGCCTCTTCCACTCCTCTACGGATGAAGAGCTGGCCAAAAAGAACAGCTCACAAACGGCGAAGTCCTTGTCTGTTCTTACAAAGACCAGGCCCAAATCTTACACCCATTCTCACCAACGCTTGGAGAAAGGTTGTACATATGGAGGGTTCCGCGGCTTCCAGGAACGCAGATCCAGGCAGCCGGACCGCTCACCGTCTCAGAACTGGCGCAAGCAACAAAAAGGAGGGGTTGGGGGGGTGTAAGGGCTTTTTCCAGTCCCCCTCCTCAGCCTCCGAGGGAAAGAAGGCATTACACGCCCCTTAAGGTTCACGTGTCTCCGGTGGGGGGCAGGCTTGCTCTCCATGCACATTCCTGGTGCCAGAATTTTGCTGACCTGTGGATCTTCTCCCTAGTATCCACGGGGTACCGCCTACCCATACCAGCCTCTCCTCCCTCCTCGTCTCCACTCCCACAGGTTGGGACAGCAAAGCTTTTGGCAGAGATCTGGTCGCTCGTAGAGAGCCATGCAGCAAGGCTTTGGCTTCTACTCCAGGATTTTCTCCATTCAGAAGAAGAACCAGGTGGGCCTGAGAGTTGTGCTGGACCTTTCCACCCTCAACCTCTCCTTACCCCTGCAGAAATTCAAGATGGTTACGCCAGCTTTTATAGCGGAGACACTGGACAAGGGAGACTGGATGTGCTCCCTAGACCTGAAGGACGTGTACCTACACGTCCCAATTTGGCAGCCCCATCGTTCTTTCCTCCGGTTCAGAATCATGGGCTACCATTTCCAATACAAAGTCCTTCCGTTTGGCCTCAACTCGACGCCCAGGGTCTTTACGAGGCTCATGAACGCTGTAGCGGCCCTCCACAGAGCGCAGGGCCTCCACTTCTTCTACCCATACCTCGACGATTGGCTCGTCAGGGCGATATCTCCGGAGGCGGTTCACCACTCGTCCCAGGCCCTTATGAACACACTGCACGACCTGGGCTTCTCGCTCAACCTCAAGAAGTCACAGCTGCTCTCTACACAAACTCTGACATTCCTGGGACTCATTTGGGACACGTGCTCCAAGAGGGTTTTCCCGTCGGAAGACAAGATCTCGGCCATCAAGAGGGCTACCTCCCACTTACTCATCAGAGAGGTGACCTCGGCATGGTGGTACCAACATCTCCTGGGTCTACTAGCGGCGGTTCTGATACCCATGCCGCACACGAGACAAAGGATGAGTAGGTTTCAGCTGCACTTCGCGGCCTCATGAAATCAGGAGCGGGGCTCGCAATCCGAGATGATCAACGTTCCCCCATCCCTCCACCTGGGCCTAACTTGGTGGTCCATGGACTGCAACCTATGGACGGGCAAGCCCTTTCGGGCCGCCCTCTCCACAGGCCACCATCACCACAGACTCCTTGCTTGAGGGCTAGGGAGCCACCCTGGATGATATTGCTGTCCACGGCACCTGGACTCAACAGGAGCAGGAATACCACATCAATTGGTTGGAGATGAATGCAATCTGGCTAGTGCTCAGAGCATTCCTCCCAATTCTCAAGGGCAAGGTTGTCCTCATCCAGACAGACCACTCGACCAGCATGTACTATGTCAACAAGCAGGAAGGCACCAGATCCCCTCCTCTGTGCAGACTGGCGATCAACATGTGGGAATGGGCCTTGGAAAACGAAATTTACCTCTTAGCAGTCCACCTCCTCCCGGGGGAATCAAACCTGGAGGCGGACAGACACAGCGGGTGGGAGCGGACAATTACAAGTGGCAGCTAAACGACCTTGTTACTCAGGAGATCTTCAACAGGTGGCGTCACTCAGATCTTCCCAAGCACATTGCCTCACGATCCCCAGATACAAGCTACTGACAGCCGGAGGTGCTAGCTTCCCAGTCCTTGCTGCCAAACTCTTGAACACACTGCCACTCACCATTAGAACCTTGCCTTCTCCTACCTTATTCAAACATAAGCCAAGCTCTGGCTATCCGCTACATCTGGCCAACTGCCTTCACAGGCCATCTGATCTTCTCCACCCTCTCTTTCTGATATGTTGCCTGCCAACCTGCACTGCTTTGTACTTTACTGCCCTTTTGTATGTAATTGACTTTACTGCCCTTGTGAATCTAATTGACTGACTGTAACTGTATCCATGCCATTCATGTACCTAATTGCTCTAAGATATGCGCCCGGTTGCCCTCAGGCCTGGTGCGCTATACAAATAAATAAAATACAAAATACAAGTGGATCTCTTTGCCACCTGGCACAACAAGAAGTGTTCCCAGGTCGCATCCTGGCAAGGGCAGGGCCCTGGCTTGCTGGGCGACGCATTTCACCTACAGTGGACTGGCATGAAGGCCTACACCTTTCCATCCACTCCTCTGATACAGAGTAATTTGCAAGATCAAGGAGTCTCAGACTCGTAATCATTCTGATAGCTCCATGGTGGCCGACCAGGCCATGGTTTTCGGAGCTCCACAGCCTCTCGGAGGTGCCACCTATACATCTTCCGACAGGCCCAGCACATCTTCTGGCACAGCAGGGGGCAGAATCATCCACCACAAACTAGCCCTCACAGCGTGGTACCTGAGCAGCTAACGCTTCAGCACCTTAACCTCTCACAGGCCATTCTGGAGATCATACAGGGCGCCAGGAGCAAAGCCACCAGGGCCCAGTACAAGAGCAAATGGACCAGGTTCTGCCACTGGGCAGAAGCCAAGGGAATTGGCCAATTGGTCTGCAATTTGGACGATGTGCTCTCCTTTTTGGCACACCTTGCTCATTTGGGAGTACAGGTCGACTCCCGCCGTACAGACCTTGCAGCCATTGGGGCTTACAGGAATTCAGAGGATGGCATTTTTTCCTCCTCCAACCCTATCTGGGTCTGTAAGAATGTTGTATTTTCTTTTGTTCCCTCCCTTGCCTTGAAGCACTTTGAAACACATTGTGTATAGGTGCTATATAAATAAACTATCATATCATATCGTCAAACATCTGATGGGTCTCGCTAGGGTCTACCCGCCCGTCAAGAGACTGCACCCTGTGTGGGACCTTAATATAGTCTTGGGCGCCCTGGCGCACAAACCATTCGAGCCAATGGCGTCTGTGCACATTAGGCTGGTCACCATCAAGACGGCCTTACTAGTCGGTTTTACCTCGGCTCGCAGAGTCAGCGAGATTCAGGCACTGGTCGCCTCTGAACCTTATACCACTTTTCACAGGGACAAGGTAGTCATGCGGACACACCCGGCATTTCTGCCCAAGGTGCCATCTGCCTAACTAAAGCCTAACTCTTTGACCCTCCCGGTCCCGTACCACCTATCAATGTACTTTTGTAACTGACTGTTACTCTATACCCATGTTTAAGCGTGAGCCTACTGTAACAGCACCACGATGCCTCAGGGCAGTTCTGCACGCTTTATAAATTCAAATAAATAGAAAATCTGCATATCACTTGAACGAGGAAATGGTCCTTCCTACGTTCTTTCCCGATCCCAAGGATGAAGCACCGAGAGTGCTGCACTGCCTGGATGTCAGGCGTGCCCTAAAATTGTACTTGGACAGGACCAAGGGCTTCTGTAAGTCGGATGCCCTGTTCGTCACGTTCGGTGGCTTGAGGCCAGGCTATCAGGCCTCCAAGGCTTCCATATCCCGCTGGATGATCTGACAAAGAAGCATATGAGGGTCAGCACAAGCCGCTCCCGGCCAACGTGCATGCCCACGCAGTCAGGGCCAAGGCAACGGCCATCGCATTCCAACGCCATGTCCCTTGGCAAGTCATAAGCAGGGTGGCCACTTGGGCCTCTCCCTCGGCTTTCTGCATTCATTACTGTTTGGATGTCGGCTCTAGATTTGATGCCACTTCTGGACAGGCGGTTCTTAGGAACCTATTTGCTTAAGGGGGGGTCTCCTCTCCACCATGGCGCTACAAACAGTTGTAATCGCCCATACAGTATGGAGGAAAGCGGACGGGATGTAAGAACTTATAATTTACTCACCGTAGTGACTAACGTACTCTTAGTGCATAGTCCCCTTTCCTCCATACGTCCCACCAACATCCCCCCTAATAATGCTGGTGTCATTAGGCAATGTTAAATCTGTCGACGCGTCAATGGGGACTGAGGTGTGGCGCCAGAGGGCGGAGTCAGGGCAGCGCATGCTACCTGGGCCGTGCCTCTAAATTTAAAAGGGTAAGGTGTTTTTTTCTGGTGAAAAAGATTCCGTCTCCCGTCCCTTGGAAGGGACACCCATACAGTATGGAGGAAAGGGGACTATGGACTAAGAGTACGTTAGTCACTACAGTGAGTAACTTATAATTTTTTCAATGTTTTTGTTTTGAAATCTTTCATTACGTCAAACGCACAACGTTCATGTAAGGCATACGTTTACTCCATTTTTAAAGTCCCGGTGGATGCGTCGGTTGATTCGTCGCAGTGTGCTTCTTTTTCCTGGATTTTTTTTTTTTTTTTAAAGATTTTCTTTTTTTCCCGTGGATCTTCCTTTTTTGAACTTGGATTTTTTTGGCTTTGAATCATTTCTTCATTTTGATTTTCACATTTCAGTGGATTTTGGTATCGATTTTCTTCCTATGGATTGGATTCTCCTTTGGTTGTGTTTTTTTTCTTTTTTGGTGCTTTTCTGGAGTTCTTGTTTTTCTTATTTTGCATTGTTTATTTGACTTGGAATGGTTTTCTTTGCATGGATTATGCTTTTTTACCTGGATTTTTATTTTTATTTTCTTGGTAGTTACTGTTTCGCATAACGTTGGATGCATTGGAAACCTGGTGCGTAATTCTTTCATTTCAAGTTGTATGCTTCATGTGTGGTGCGGTTTTTATTGTTTAGAGGGTGTTCGGAAGGTGAGATGCCCGTGGGTACGTTGAGGGTGTGGCGGTGACCCCCACATAACGTGTAAATTGCCTACATATAAAATGCTCTTTTTTTTTGGTTTTTCATGTTTGTCGATGGACTAGTTTCGACTGGGTAGTGTTTTTTTTTTCCTATGGTGTTGATGGTTTGGCATTCGATGCTTTTCATTAGATGCTTTGGTAAATCAATACTTTTTTCTTTTCCCCGACGGAAAGACTAGTGGTGTAGTGTACCTTTTTTGCACAATTTCATGTGGACCTCTACCGCAGGCTGACTTTGCAACTGCAGTAGGAACACATTTGCCTAAAATGTTGACTGTACTTTTATAAGCCCTGTTCATGACTAGTTCTTACTTGAGCCACCTTCTACCTTCCAGGGTGGGGGAAATCTTGATGACCTTTTGTCTTTGGCGAGTTTCCCTTGGAAAGCCTGCCATGGTACTCTGGGTGCCTGAAAAGACAAGAAGTAGCAGCGGTAACCAAAACTCCCCATGTCTTTGTCCTGCAGTGTGCCTGCCTGTGACCATTTTGATGATCTGGGAGTCTAGCGGTCTCTCTGGACAGAAAAACCCCTGCACCATCCTAGATTTGCATGGGAGGCTTCAATGGCGATTGGTGGGCTCATCCCGTTTTCTTGCATAAAAGACAAGGGTCTTGGAGCTGAACTTCAGAGTCATCCACTGGAATGAAGACCCAAAGAGGAATTTCAAGGACTTCCAAGCAACTTCCCGCGACCGCCAGAGTCGTTGGGTGGCCACGTGTTGGAGCAGTTTTTCTGTTATGAAGTTTTACCAAACTTCATAAAAAAACATTTAACTGAGACGGTACAACACTCCACTCTTAGTATAAGGCTGTGCCACTATGTAGACCCTAACAGTTGTACCGAGCTGCTCAGCAACAAATCACATAAGTCAACTGGACAATATGTTTGGTGAATAGTGGAACACCTATTTTAGGTACAGTAAAAACCTATAACTACTTTTGTGATAAAACACAGTTCTACTAGGTGAGTTAAATCTAAGGATGTAATATTCAATTACAGGTGCTTTTGAGATCAGTGAAACACTGATTGAGATAAGCAGTAACACTTGTAACTTATTTTAGGATGGCACACAGCTAACTTGAGGTAAGTAAAACACATCTACTTTTTCAAGAAGCTATCGGCAACTTGGGGCAGGTATAAACCTAAGACTGTTTTTGTGTCTGTCTAAAACAGAACAGGGAAAGCAAAACCCAGTGTTACTCTTTATAAATGGCTCAAGGTTCTTCTAGGTAGGTTTAACCTAATGCAGTCCTATTCTGGACAGGCTAACCGCAAGTTAGGGGAAGCAAGACCTGTTAAGATTAGCACATTTATGAGAAATTTGTCATGATCCCTACCCCTAACCCTCATAATCAAGTCAGCCTCCCAGCTGGAGCCAGGTTACGCCTTCCACTGTGGCTTCAAAGGCCTTGACATCTCGTCAAAGACTCTTGGAGTCTGTCCTGGTGCCTTTGGCTGCAGGCTCATACTTAATGTGAAGGTAACATTAGAGTTTGGACTTCTAAATAGACTTTTATTCAACATAGAGGCACCCACATAGCTCAGTTCCAAACTGAGCTATGCGATCTAGTGTTTTGGGTGTGGTGGCGCCTTGAGATACCTGGGGCTATATAAGCCACGCCCAAGCCGAGTAACACGCTTCGCGTTATTCTGCGGTTTGCAGCGTAACGCTCAGTGTCCCGCTCGGTCTCCAGAGTTCCCTGTTACCTGCCTTATCCTGAAACCATGCACCTGAAAGAAGAACATCATTAATACAGCACTTACCTGTGAGTAGCATCCTGCCTTCGAGCCATCGCAAGCTGCAGTTCCAACCACCTGGGGATGCTCTATTCAGATAAAACCAGCATCCTGGCGCTGCATCCTTCTCCGGAACACCGTAATCCTGCTCAAGAACAACGATCTACAAAAAAAAGGGAAAGACACAGGTTAGCAAAAGAAAAGACAAATAGTGTTGCTCACTGCGCATTTACTTACGGGATAGCGCCACACAGCGCGCATTCATTTACGGAATAACGCCATGCACCGCGCATTCACTTAACGACTCTTGCTCATCTCCAATCAGAACGGCAACGCCTAAATCTATTTCCACACCTATAGGAAAGAAGCAGATACATTAATAGGGGGACAAGAAAGAAAGAAAGAGCAGAATATCAAGACTGTAAGGCAACAAAACCTACCTTGTCGGAGTCATAGCAGGTCTGGACTCGAACAGGGCCCGCACCAGTGAAGCAACTAGGTCGCAGCACTCCTGCACCAGCTACACTCCCCTGCACAGAGAATCGGGACAGAGCGCACCGCACAAAGAATCAAGGTGGGGAGAAGGTCTAAGGGAAGGTTTTGAGTCCAAGGGAGGCTGGAGTCAACCTACCAGAGACAGTTAAGTCTGGAATCCAGTTCTCCAGTATTGCAGGCCCTACCCTCATCTGAAACATTACCAAGGGACCAAGGGAGAGGGTTCGAGAGTGCAAGTTTTCCAGCCATGGCTGAGTGGCGTCCCCGTGGATACCAGGGGAGCGTAACATAATTCCCTTCACCTTAGAGACCCCCAGCAGCTTTGCTGGATTTTGAGAACTTGATTTTTCTATCTGGAAAGAGTGTGAGCCTTTTTTCCCCACTCTTTCATGTATTTAGATGTGTGTTTTACACTTGTGTTCTATAGTTATGGAGTTTTAGATAAATCCATAGGCATCATCTTTTTGTGTGCGTTACACAACACCCTCAGTGCAGTGACACAGGGATGTCTTTTTAGACTTCCCAAAGGTTTGAATACCTTCTCTGGGATAAACTGTTTCCCAAAGGTGTCCGGGCATTTCATCGAAAAAAATTCGTCGACAGGACATTTGGTCGACGTAATTTCGTCGAAAACCAAATGGTTGAATTCTTTTTATTTATATATATATATATTTCGAGGGGATTGGGTCCTCCGACGTATTCCATATCTATGACATGTAATCAACACAGCTGTGCTGCTTCGGAAACTTTTTTCTGCGTCGATGACGTCGTCATCCGATGTGATAAGTAGGACGCACGACGCCCGTAGCCTCAGTTCCGTTTTTTCCGCGAACGTGTTGCTTCGTGAATCTCGGTTAACGCCTTGACTCTTTGGAGTTCTGTTCTTCTCGGTTCTTCGAACCTGTTCGTTTTGTGAAAATCCTTCGTGTGAAGATGTCTTCTACTTCGTCTTCGACCCCGCGTCCGGGTTTCAAGAAGTGCGGGGAGTGTGGGTCCAAGATGTCGGTGACGGACTCGCACGACGCCTGCCTCTGGTGCCTCGGGGAGGCCCACGACACGGATGACTGTATCGACTGCCAGTCGCTCACGTCCAAAGCCTTACGCGGACGTAAGAAGTTGTTGTCGGTAGGTCGGGTGGCCAAGCCCAGGAAGTCGAAGTCTGCGGGGCTTTCGACGGATAATTCGAGGGGTGACTCTCCGCGTCATTGTCGGAAGTCTTGTGGGTCTCCTTCTAGGAGTCGGTCTCGCCACTCCTCAGCCTCTTCGAGGCATTCTCGGAAGCGCCGACACCGGTCGGCTTCCAGGTCCTCTTCGGAGGACTCTGCCCGGCACGTCGCTTACCCCACCAGCCGTGCGACGCCGGAGGAATGGGCTTCCTTCGGGAAGAAAATGCTGGCGATTCTTGAGTCGCAGGGTACTAAGCCGTCCGCGCCCCCGAGTGGGGTCGGTCGTGAGAGGTCGAGAGACACCGCTCGCACGAGTCATGGGAGAGGTCCCGTTCGGACAAGGAGACTCGTTCTCGACGTACCCGTTCCAGGTCTCGAGACCGCATGCACCTGCGAGGTCTTCGAGGAAGACATCGACGTCGAGGGCGTCGACAGGCTTTCTCGAGGCTCCGGCTCCGAGGAAGTCTAAGCCGTCGACGCTCAGGTCATCGAGGGACACGCTCGGGGCTCCGGCTTCGAGGGCTGTGTCGACGCCGCAGATGCTGGAGGCGCTGCATCTGACGTCGACGCCGATTTCCTTGACGCTGATCCTCTCGGCGCCGATGCCGGTTCTCTTGACGCCGGCGCCGATTCGCTCGACGCCTTTCGTGTCGGAGGTACCCCGTGGCACGGGAGAACCCCCTAGGAAGGCTCTGGTTAAGAGCAAGCACTCTCGGGTGCCTTCTTTTCGCCACCTGGACTATATTTCAGAGGCAGATGAGGATTCTGATGGCCTGGTTCCTAGTCAGGTTCCAGATGAAATTGTCTCGGGCCATAGTCAGTTTGACGATTTGAGACAGTCACTGCATGATGCCAGTGGACTGGACACCTCCGGAGGTGGAGCTTTGGAGGCCTGAGCCTGGCTCTCATGCCGATTCCTCGTACCGGCGCCTTATGGCTAGGGTTTCTGAGTACTTGGGATGGTCTGCTCCCCCAGGGGAGTTTGTGCAGGATGATCTGACGGACATCCTTGATGTTGGTCCCCCAACTGATCCGGTACTGCCGTTCCATATGGCTTTACAGAGAAGGGTGGCGGCGGCTTGGACTGCTCCGGAGAGTCTCCCGGCGGTGGGCAGATCCTTGTCGCGAAAATACCGTCCAGCCAGTAGCGACCCCTGCTACTTGACCAGGCACCCCACTCCGGAGAGTTTGGTGGTGCAGGCGGCCACAGCCCCCGGCAAAGCAGGCGTCGTACCCTACCATCCCTCCTGATAGGGACGACAAACGTTTTGATGGCTGGGCGAAGAAAGTGTTTTCTTCTGGTGGTATGGCGCTTCAGGCGGCCAACTCAATTTGTGCCTTGTCTCGTTTCACACACACTCTGTGGAACTGTTGCGTTAGCAGCTGAACATATTCCCGAAGGTGACGAACGGGATGGTTTCCTTGCTATGGTCCAGGATGGGAAGGATGCCATGTGCGAGTCCGTTCAGTCGGGTTTGGACTTAGCTGAATGCGTCAGTAGGTCCATGGCGGTGAGCACCGTAATACGCAGGTTTGCCTGGTTGCGGAAGTCGGGGTTTGCTCCTGATGTGCAGTCCCGGCTCCTCAACATGCCGTTTGACGGTGAACACCTTTTTGGCAGCAAGGCTGACGAGAGCCTTGAGAGGTTGCAGACCTCAAAAGCTGCAGCGAAGTCGTTGGGCGCTGCAGTTCGCCAACCTCCGCCTTTTCGTCCTAGGGGACAGCAGTGGAGGGGTGGTTCCTTTCGCTATTACTCCTTCAGTAAAGCGAGAGGAGCTGGCAGTCAAAGAGGCCAACGCAGGGGTACCAGAGGTGGACGACAGGGTACCCGTGGTGCCAAGGCCGCTCGGGCAGTTGCCTCTTTGCCCTCAGGTAACGCTGCAGCCGCTCCCATTCAGTCATGAGGCCATGTCCCATGGTTCGCCGGTTGGGGGAAGGCTGGCGCAGCATCTTGTAGAGTGGCAAGCCATTACTTCAGATGTGTGGGTTCTGGAGATCATAACCCACGGCTACTGTCTTCCCTTTCGGCACAGGCCTCGCGACAATCCACCGGGGAACCGCTCTTTGCAGAGTCCGGATCCGCTCCTTGCGCAGGAAATTCAAGCCCTGCTGGAGAAAGGCGCCATAGAACTGGTGCCTGTAGCGGAGAGGAACAAGGGATGGTATTCCCCTTATTTTTTGATTTCGAAGAAAGACTGGGGATTGAGACCCATCATGGACTTGTGCGGTTTGAACAAACTCCTCAGGAAGGACAAGTTCAAGATGGTTACTCTCTCTCAAGTCCTCCAGGCCCTTCAGCTTCAGGACTGGTTGGTGTCACTCGACCTCAAGGATGCTTACTTCCATGTGCCGATCCATCCCAAGCACAAGAAGTACCTGAGGTTCGCGGTTGGCGACTCGCACTTTCAGTTTCGGGTCCTGCCGTTCGGATTCACCTCCGCCCTGAGGGTTTTCACCAAGCTCATGGTGGTGGTGGCGGCAGCGCATCTCAGGCAAGGGGGGGATTCACGTCTACCCCTACCTGGACGATTGGTTGATCAGGGGGAGCTCTCCCGAGCAAGTCCTGGATCTGTCCGTCACCTGCCACTCCCTTCACAGGCTGGGCTTCTCCCCCAGTTTAAAGAAGTCCCATTTGATGCCAACACAGCGGCTCCAGTACATCGGAGCAGTGCTAGACACTTCCCTGGGGCAGTGTTTTCCTCCCCAGGTGAGGGCACTTCACATTCAGCAGAGGGTGCACAAGTTTCAGCATGCCCAGACGCTCCCAGCGTTCGAGTACTTGAGGTTGCTCGCCCTCATGGCATCCTGCATTCTTCTGGTGCCAGAGGCTCGCCTGCGGATGAGATCTTTGCAGTGGGCGCTCAAGACGCAATGGTCGCAGTCCTCCGGCAGGATGTCGGACCCGGTTCAGGTGCTGCCCTCTGTCGCCCGGGACCTTCTGTGGTGGGCCGTCGAAGGCAACTTGATGAAGGGGGCTCCATTTTGGCTTCCCTGGCCGGAGGTGACGATCGTGACGGATGCATCCCTCACGGGTTGGGGAGCTCATGCCAACGGGCTGACAGTCCGCAGTCGTTGGTCTCAGTCGGAGTCCAGACTCCATATCAATCTGTTGGAGCTGAGGGCCGTCAGGCTAGCCCTGAAGGCTTTTCTGCCGACTGTGCGAGGAAAGAGTGTCCTGATCCTGACGGACAACACAGTGGCCATGCACTACCTCAACAAAAAGGGGGGGGCAGGGTCACTTCCTCTGTGCAGGGAGGCGATGCAGCTCGAGTTCTGGGCCATCCAGCAGGAAGTTTCGATCTCGGCAGTTCATCTGGCCGGAGACGAAAACGTGACGGCGGACGCTCTGAGCAGGCAGAGCACGATCTCTCACGAGTTCTCCTGGAGATCTTCGCCCTTTGGGGGACCCCTCAAGTGGATCTCTTCGCCTCCAGTGTCAACCGGAAGTGCGAAAGGTTTTGCTTGCGGGAATTTCCTCCAAAGGAGCCTTGGGAGACGCGTTCGTGGTGGAGTGGTCATTCCCGCTGCTGTACGCGTTTCCTCCAGTCCCCGTCATCCCGCAAGTGCTGCGGAGGTTACAGAAGTTCGGTTCCTGGATGATCCTCATTGCTCCGGCGTGGGCTCGGAGGACGTGGTACCCGGACCTTCTGGACTTGTCCATCTGCCCTCCGCGTCGTCTTCCCTGCCGAGACGATCTGCTCTCACGGGAGGGGGGGGTCAGGTTCTCCATCCAGAGGTCAGATCCCTCAACCTTCACGCTTGGCTTCTGAAAGGTTGAGGTATAGATATTGGGACCTCCCTGAAGACGTGATGGAGGTGTTGCTTTTGGCCCGAAGGCCAGCAACAAAGTGAGTGAGTTACAGGCACTTTCAGTTAAGCCACCCTTCACTGTATTTCACAAGGACAGGGTTGTCCTTAGAGTTCGTCCTTCTTTTCTTCCGAAGGTAGTGACGGAATTTCATTTGGCCCAGAAGGTTGTTCTTCTGGCTTTCTATCCTCCTCCGCATCCTGGTAAGGAAGAGGAGAGGCTCCATAGGCTTGATCCTAGGAGAGCTTTAAGCTTTTATGTTTCACGCATGTCCCGGGTCAGAGTGGACGATCAACTCTATTGGTTACGCTGGAAAGCGTTTGGGGCAAGCTGTGACGAAACAGACTTTGTCTCGCTGGATTATTTTGGCCATCTCGGAGTGCTACCGCTTGGCGGGTAAGGACCCACCGGCTGGCTTGCGGGCCCATTCTACCAGGGGTATGGCTGCGTCTACTGCCCTGCAGAGGGGTGTTCCTATTCGCAACATCTGTGATGCAGCCACCTGGGCTTCAGTACATACATTTGTACATCACTATTCCCTCGATTCCATCCGAGCACAGGATCTGGCCTTTGGCAAGGCGGTCCTTTGCTCTGCGATTTGATTGGCTATTCTAAATTTTGATTCTAAATTCTTTCCCTCCTCCTTGCTCTGGTACTGCTTTGGGAGTCTGTCATAGATATGGAATACGTCGGAGGACCCAATCCCCTCGAAGAACAAGTTACTTTCTTACCTGGTAACGTTCTTTCGATGGGATGGTCCGACGACGTATTCCATATCGCTCCCGCCCTGCCTTCCCCGCTGCAGAATTTCTTTTGCGATTGCAGCTTACGTTCCGCAAGGCTTTGTATCTGACTGGCAGTTGACTAGTGTCACACGTTCTGGGGGAAAAAACTACAACTGAGGCTACGGGCGTCGTGCGTCCTACTTATCACATCGGATGACGTTGGACGTCGGAGGAGGCCCTCGACGACGGCGCATCGACGCAGGACGCGGACGACGAAAAAAGTTTCCGAAGCAGCACAGCTGTGGTGATTACATGTCATAGATATGGAATACGTCGTCGGACCATCCCATCGAAAGAACGTTACCAGGTAAGAAAGTAACTTGTTCTTTTAAGGTTGTAGTTTAGGGGGGAAAAGGGTTTTTTTAGAAAAAAAAGGGGGTTGGGGGGACCCCCCCCCAAAAAAGGGGTAAAAATAAAAAAAAAAAAATTCGACCATTTGGTTTTTGACCAAATTGGTTCGACCATTTGTCCAGTCGACCAATTTTTTTCGATCAAATGTCTGGTAACCTTTCCCAGAGAATGTAAAGTGAAACTGACTTTACTAGTCTTTCCAAATTCTTAGACCCAGCACACACCATCTTAAAATAGAGTGCTGGAGGGGTTACATAGTATCCCTTGTGTCTAAATCCTCATGTAGCAGTCAAATGGTACCCTTTCCTATTGAAAAGGCTGGTTGCAGTGGTTTTACAATGAACTAACATAATTTTTCCCGACTGCGAACATCGGTAGCTAAAAATCACGGGAGACATGTTTTTCAAGATGGCGCCTAAGCCCCTTTGTTTAAACCGGACCTGGTCATCTTTTTTCACTGTTTCATTTTGGAAAGGTCCTTCTAGTGTTTGTCTCTGCGCGCCATACCCGGTTTGGTCCCTTTGTTTGTATGCCTTTGGTGGGCTTAAGGACTGAAGACCGCCTCTGGCGTCTGAGTATCTGGGCTGGTCAGGAAGTGAGGGAGGTGCCCAAAACTCCCTGTGCTTAGTCTCCTAGGAGACCCAAATGCACTCTGGCGTGATTGGCTGGCTGACTGGCAAGGACAGCCACCCTGCTGGATGAGTGACAGCTAGGCTGGGATGAAAGGGAGAGAACTGGTTAAAAAGCGAGTCTCTTGGACTGGAATGCAGAGTCGACCACTGGAACGAAAGAACCGAAGACGAGCTCGAAGAGGGCGGCTGCTGCAACTCCTGGACCGTTGGTTTGCCAACCCGATTGAGAGAACGCCACTCTCGATGTGAAAGTTTGTGAAACTTTCCCAATTTACAGGCCTAATCAGCTTGTGACCCATCGTATGATCCTTTTTCGCCTAAACTACTTCTAAGAACTTTTGCAAAAACTTTACTGTTTGATACCAGAACTGCTCTTTCCTATCCAGAACACTAGCCCGTTGTCTTTGGCCTGGCCTATTGACTTGAATTGAACTCTTCTGGTGAACTGAAACAATTTGCACTGCCTAGAAAGTATATGTGATCTATTCTACATACTTTTGTCCGTTTTGCTCACTTCAAAGTAACTGAACTACCATTGGGCTCCTATTTCAGGGTAGCTCAAACAGTCTCAAAAGCTTGGAGTTTTGTATTGAATTGTATTGGTATATAATAAATTGTCTTCTAGTGACATTTTTTCTAAATTATTGTGTTATAAATTAATACGTGTTTTTTCCATGAAACCTTGAGTATAAGTGTCTACTTGAACCACTATGATTAAAAGTCCTCGATGTAACTACTTGTACTACTGACGTTCACTCTTGAGATAAGCCTGGCTGCTCAGCTCGCTACCAAAAACGGTGTGGTACAGACTTCTACCAAAGGTTGGTCTTGCTTACACCTGTAGTCCTAACTGTGTGTGGTGGTCCCAGAGGGTACTGCATGCAATTATGCCTACCAAGACCCAGTTGGGGACACTCCAACATATATCCTAACAGGAATGGTGAAGTGAAACCTTCAGCATTCTTTTTGGGAAGAAGCACCACCAAATAACAGGTGAGTGATATACCCTTACATCAACTTTCTGTTAGAATGGTGAAACAGTTTCTAAGGAAAGAAAGATATTACATATACTTTTCAGAATGGAACAACATTTCTAAGGTAAGTAATAACTTTTGTAACTGTTCACTCTGAGTTAGTTACCAACCAACTCTTTTATAAGTAAGTCACTTTTAAACATGTAGTCTCTTTTCTAGGCAATAGGCCCAATCCCTTAAAAGTCTTTCCCTTATTCTTGGAGCATGAGTGTTCTCAGTGGAGGGGGTCACTAGGATCTTGTGTCCAACAGGCAGTGTCAGGATAGGTTCTTAAGTAGCAAAGGTCAGAGTTCCTAAGGAAGACTTTTCAATCAGGTGAATATTTTCCTTTAGAGTTAGTTGAGGGTCCAAGGGCTTCACAGAAGACACCCTCAGAGGATTCATGCAGTGAGCCTGAGTGAACTGGACGAGAGGCCTCCCAGTCACAGAAAACGCCCCGAAACTGCACAGGAATCACAAGTGACTTAAGTTAGGTGAATACCCAAGCCAGCACAGTACCTCAGCATAGAAGATGATTTTGCAGCAGGACGACGTCAGGCTCTGCAGCCAAAAACCCGGTCGGTGGATTCCTTGTCGAGGTGACTGAAAAGACCTTGGAGGAGACTTTGTTGCAGGGATCAACAGGGAAAGGCCTGGGCAAGGTTTTCCTCATGGCTGGATACGGCTCTGGATTTGGCACCTTTTCTGGAGCACAGAGGAAGACAGAATATCGCTGGTCAGATTCTGATCGTTACAAAGGTCCAGCCCTCTGGTGAGGAGACTTCTCAGACTTGATTCGTGTTCTTGGAGATCCAGCAGGATGCCCACGAAGTTTCAGCGAGATTCGGAAATTCGGAAGACCGTGCACCACACAATGGCTCAAGGACCCAGGGTATTGGGTTATTGCAGCCCCGCAAGGTCCCAGCACGGCTTGGGATGGCTCAAAAAGCAGGTCTTCATGTGTTGAGTGGGTCTCATCAGGCTGTGGGTCGTCATTTCCGGAGTCCCCAGGTCGATTGGAAGGAAGAGCTAAGGCAGGCTCTGGTTATACAGCAAGTTCTCAAGTCGCTGAAAATCATCTCAACCGCTTTTCTTTCATCCTCTTTTGGTTCCTGTGGTCGACTTGTCTTCATCTTCCAGGTTTGGAGTATTTAACAGGAACTACATCACAACTTCTGCATTTTACAACATGGGGTGGTCTGGTTGTCCAATCAGGAAAGCCAGCAGCACACTGGGATTTGTCCCCATTCAGGCAAGGAGGAAGACAAAGGGCTGTGCAGTTTTGGGCTCCTCCCTCGCTTCCTGCCTTCACAGACAGACTGGAGCCTGGGCAGGGAGTCCAGGGGACTCCCACCAAAGATAAAAATCGCACAAATAAATTTCCCGTCCTCCATGTCAGGGTAATGAAGAAGCAAGGCAAACGCCAAAATGGCAAAGAAACAGGACCGGGGCCATTTTGGTAAAATGATCACCCATGGGTGCCTTTACTGGGGCTGTACACACAGGCCGCGGTAAAGGTGCACCAAATTAATAAATGTTATCACAGCCACCAGCCATTAAAAGGTAAGCTTGTCCTAGTAACAGAATTGTTAGTTTTGGTGTGAAAGGGGATACATTGTATCTCCCCAGCACTCCACATAAGGTGGGGTGTGCTGGTTTCACCAAATAATGTTAAAGGATCCAAAGATCCTTTCGATCTTTGGGAACTGTAGTTCCTACAAGGTTAGCCAGAGAAAGTTAAAAGGGGAGCCCAAAGGGCAACCCAGCAACAATAGGCACTTACTGCCAAAATATGTCAGAGGATAGGAATGAAAAGATACTATGGAGAGACTAAAAATTGACACCCCATAAAGAGAAAAAGGTTCCCACTCACTGAGGAGGTATAAGGAAATATAATCCACCAGTAGAACAAAAAGTTCTGGGTTCGACACAGGTCAGGAAGATTTATCATTACTATGAAAACAATACTGTGCCAAGTCCAGCAGCTGTCAGGACCACCAATCGCATCAGTCCGCTCCCTAAAGTCGTTCCTGCCAATTGTCATTTTTCATCCCATTAATCCCTCACTGCAGGCTCCAGATGAGGCCTTTTCAAGACTTCCCAGATAGACTTTGGCAACAAATATCAGGATCTTGGGTGGACAAGCCACGCCATTGTCTCAACCTCACTCATAGAGCCCCCTTTCGCCTTCCGTAACATCAGCTCTGTTACTACGAATGCATCCCTGGACCATTCAGGAGCCCACACAGGACAGTTCCACGCCAGGGACTGTTGGTTACCATTATATAAAGCCCTTCACATCAACATACTGGAGTCGAGGGCATTGATCTGGGTCCTAAAGTCCTTCAGATCCCAGCTGCAAAACATTGTGGTCCACGTATTCACTGTCACCATGTTCTATATCCGCAGGCAGAGGAGATTGTCTGCAGAGGCGCAGGTGCTGTGGTAATGGACGCTTGAACGGAGCATGTTCCGAAGTCGCTTCCATCTACCAGGGATCCTCAATACGATTGCAGATTCGCTCAGCAGGGAGCTCTGGTCCCGACACAAAATTAAACTTCACCAGAGCCAAGCTCTCTTTTCGCCAAGTGAGGGCACCCATAGATCGAAATGTTTGCTACAGCAACCAACATAAAATGCACCAACTTTGAGTCGGTTTCCCCAGGATGGAAGCCTGGGGGACGCGTTCATTCATCTGGGAGGGACTGCTCCATTATGCTTTCCTCCGATCCTGCTGCTATCTCGAGTTTTCAGTATACTCAACAGAACCGCTGCAAGATGATCCTGTTGTCCCCAGCACGGGCGTGACGGATTTGGTACTCAGACTTGCATCACCTATCAGTGGCTCCATAGTTAAGATTGCCTCCTCTCTCCGACCTGCTCTCCGGAGATGCCGGGTCAGTTCTGCATCACGACCCAGCATCCGAAAACTTGACCGCTTGGTTCCTGTAGCCCTAGAATTTGGAAGCATCCACGTTGTCGTGCTAGTTCTGCGTATGAGCCCTGAAGGTCCAGCATTCTACCTTAATGAACCTCTGATTCTGCCAGTGTTCTTTGGCTCTCCTTTGTCTCCAGCGGAGCGGTCCTTACATTCTGTGGATGTCACCCATACCATTAGACGAGAGCCGTAGCTTCTACTTAAGTGTTCCTGTCCATGCCCTCCTGCTCGAAATCTGCATGGTAGCCATTTGGAGGTCCGTCCATACCTTCACAAGATTCTACTGCGTTAATAGGGATTCCAGGAAGGAGTCCTGAGTCGGCCAGGCAGTGCTATGCAACATGTACGCATTAAGTGAGTGATTACTTCTGTTGAGCTATGCCTCCACCCATTTGGTTGCGTATATGAACTGCTGTATAATCTTATTCAAAGAGCATGCAAATCCAAGGAAGGTCCAATGCTATAGATAGAATGTTACCTGTAACTCCTGTTCTCCAGCATTGGTATATTACATGGATTCACATGCTGCCCTTCGCCCTCTGGCTCTTCTTGGCTCATACTGCCACGTTACGTGCACAGTGGGGGACATTTTAATTGTTATGCCAAATTCCCTCTCTCTGTGACTTTCAGCACTTTTTGGCTGAACTTCTGGACCTTTTTGTCTGTTCTTCTGAATATGGGGAACCTTTGTCCCCTCATTCATTTTTGTCTGTTCCTATGGGAACCCTGTTCATTATGTTTTTACTTTGTTTTATGGAGTCATGCTTTTCCTCCATACTTTTAATACATCTGTAATTTACTTTAGCAGCACACACCACCTTTTGTTCAGTGTTGCTGGGAGCCCTCTGGGCTTTCACTGTTTAATTCTTCTATTTTCCATGTGGGAACTAATCTTACCAGTCTTACCTTTTCTTTTGTGAGATCAGCACGCACCACCTTATGTGAGGTGCTCAGGGGTTACATTGGTATCACCTTTCTCACTGCTCCTGGAACATTTGTTAGTGACTGGCATACCTGAATGGCTGGTGGCAGTGGACGTGTTCTACCAACTTTTGTTCATTTTTCATACCCTGTCTTTGTTCACAGCCACGGTAGTGCACAGAAGGGTCACCATTGACCCAAAATTGTCTCCCCTTTTTGTCGTGATTTCTTGTGTGCTTGTCCTTGCTTGGTGGTTCTTTTATCAACCTGGATGGTGGAGGTCCTACTTTGACTTTTGTCTTTGGCAGGAATCCTTTGGGAAACCTGCTAAGGCTCCAGAGTGTCTGTGAAGACAGGAAACGAGGGAGGCGTCCGAAACGCTGCAGCCCTTTGACTTCTGGCATGCCTCTGGATCTAGTTACAAGTGCAAGGCTAGCTGTCCTGAAAGGAATGCCACCACCCAAAGTTTGAATGATGCATGTTGGTTGGATTACTGGATAAAAGGTCAGGATCCCGAGGCAAAAGACAAGTCGACCACTGATATATGATATGGCATTTGTAACGCGCCTATACACAAGTGTTTCAAGGTGCGACGAGGCAGGGAGGGGGGAATAGAGGGAAGACAGAAAACGATCCTACTAGGCCAGGTGTCATTCAGATCGCAAGTGCATGGGTAGGGGTAAGTGGGAAAAGTGCATGGGGAAAGGGAGGGGGGAAAGTGCAGTACAGGGTAGAGTAATAGATAAATAGGCCAGCTGGTGGCAAGTGCAAGGTAAGTGCAGACAAGTACTGGGAAGGGGGCTGTAGGGATACAGAGACAGTCCCGCAGTGCTGGGGTTGCCAGGGAGGCAGTGCAAGTGTAGAGTGGCTGGGACAAGGACCGATATCGGTGACAGTGGCCCAGTTGCAGATTCAGTGCAGTTTCAGTTCACAAATTAGTGGGGGAGAGAAAGCAGAAGCAAAGAGGAAGGTTTTGAGGTGCATCCGGAACCGGAGATGGTTCTCCTCAAGTTTCAGGGAGGCAGGAAGGCTGTTCCAGAGGGAGGCCCCTGCCGCAGAGAGAGATCTACTTCCGACTCGTGGCTTGGAGAAGCGGCTGACCCTGAGGGAGTTGGAGTCGGATGAGCGAAGAGCTCAAGGAGGAAGATAGGAAGAGAGTGTTGAAGGTATTTAGGCCCTAGGCCCCAGAAGGCCTTGTGGACAATGCAGAGGGTTTTGAACTTAATCCTTGCAGCCACTGTATAGATTTCAGTCCTGGAGAGATACGGTCCCTGGCCTTGAGGCCAAGGACAAGTCTTGCAGCCCTGTTCTGGATAAGTTGCAGAGGGCGGAGTGTAGAGGCAGGCAGATTTAGATAGAGGCTGTTAAAGTAGTCCAGTTTAGAGAGAACCAGGGCTCGGGAGACGGTGAGCTTCTGGGGGAAGGAGAGGAAAGGAACTGGAACAGAAAAACCGAAGAAGACAACCAGAGACGCCTACAGCCCCTTCCAGCAACCGGTGAAGCCAGCTGAGGCGAACGCGGTTGTCCTTAACCAGATTTCAAATGGACAGAAGCTCAGAACAGGACGAGTTCCTCCCTTTTACTGGTGGGCATAATCAGTCCTAAGACGACCTTCATTTCAAGACATCTGCTGCGACCTTCATGGGCTTATACAACAAGTAAATTGTTTCAAAGCGCCCACAGGGCAACAGAGAAGGGGACATTGGAATGAATAACTAATACAACAATGACAGATAGAGACGGACCTACTAGGCCTTGCGAGCATTCTGAACATGCAAGTGCAGGTAAAGAGAAGGAATGAGGGAGTGGAGTGGTAAGTGCTAGGTGTATCAATATGGAAGTGCTAGGGAGTGAGTAACTAAGTGCCTGGGTGGAGTGATCAGCCGCCAATAAATGAGTACGTGCAGGCCTGCAGTGACAAAGGCCGGTGGGTGCCAAGGCGTAGGGGTGGAGGCTGTAGGCGATGTGGTGTTAAAGGCCATGACCCAGGAGGACACATAGAGGCCCTGGTCACGGTTATGAAAGATTTCTCTTTACCACATTTTTCCTTCCTTTTTAATGCCCCCGAAACGTTTTGCTTTTATTTTTGATTGTGACCTGTACTTTTTACAGTTCAGGGAAGTCGTAAGCTTCACTAATTTATCTTTTGCTTTCTCTGTTTTGGGGAAACAGACAATTCCTTCAGGCTGCCAGTACTGGGAAACATGGTTTCCCTTAGTCTTTTTACTTGGTTACTACTTTTAGTAACTTATCACTTGTGTTAAGTTTTTATCATTGTACAATACATCTTACAATGCAGTACATTGGCGTACACTTTTGTTTTTGCCCTATTTTAGGCAGAATTGCAGGCAGTACCCCCTGGGACCACTACACACAATTAGGACTACAGGTATTAGCCAAACCAACCTTTGGTATAAGAATGTAACACAGTTTTTGGTAGCGAGCTTATCTGAAGAGTGAATGTGAGCAGTACAAGTAGTTACACAGAGGACTTTCAATCACAGTGGTTCAAGTAAACTCATCTACTCAAGGTTTCTTGGTAAAAACACTTATTAATTTATTACACAATCATTTAGAAAACATTTCACTAGAAGAGGCAAATTAATAATATACACATACTAAACTAAGCTTTTGAGGCAGTGTGAGCTCCTCTGAAATAGGAGCAAAATGGCAGCTCAATTACTTAGCAGTGAGCAAAAAGGACAAAAGTAAGTAGAATAGATCACATATATTTTCTAGGCAGTGCAAATAGTTTCAGTTCACCAGAAGAGTTCAATTCAAGTCAATAGGCCAGACCAAAGTCAACGGGCTAGTGTTCTGGATAGGAAAGAGCAGTTCTGGTATCAAACTGTAAAGTTTTTGCAAAAGTTCTTAGAAGTAGTTTAGGCGAAAAAGGATCATACGATGGGTCACAAGCTGATTAGGCCTGTAAATTGGGAAAGTTTCACAAACTTTCACATCGAGAGTGGCGTTCTCTCAATCGGGTTGGCACAGTACATTTTGTATGAAGAAACAAATGCTGCGGAAGTTGTGGTCCCTGGCAGGTCCTACAGATCTCGCTGTTCCGGAGCCTCAATCGTGGGGACAAGAGGGGGGATGTCATGGGGGATTCCTGCAATGCACTGGATCATCGAAGAAAGCAAACAAAATGGAGTCACTTCGGTTCCAGTAACTGTAGATTCAAGAACACAAACTGGTGTCCCTCACCCTGTCTTGAGAATGGTATCCAGGTGGCTTATGAGTTGATTGGTCCCACCAACTCAAAGGAAGAAGCAGTCCTTGATTAGAGCTTCTGTCGATTGAAGGTTGGCAATTCGGACCTGCAGTAGGGCTTCACCGGGCAAACCAACGGTCCAGGAGTTGCAGCAGCAGTCCTCTTCCAGCTCGTCTTCGGTTCTTTCGTTCCAGTGGTCGACTCTGCTTTCCAGTTCTAGAGACTCGCATTTTAAACAGTTTTCTCCCATTCATTCCAGCCTAGCTGTCACTCACCCTGCAGGGTGGCTGTCCTTGCCAGTCAGCCAGCCAATCACGCCAGAGTGCATTTGGGCCTCCTAGGAGACTAACCACAGGGAGTTTCGGGCACCTCCCTCCCTCCCTGCCCACCCCAGACAATCAGACTCCAGAGGCGGTCTTCAGTCCTGAAGCCCGCCAAAGGCACACGAACAGAGGGACCAAACCTTGTTTGGCGTGCATAGCCAAACACTAGAAGGACCTTTCCAAATAGAAACTGCAAAAAAAGACGACCGGGACCCATTTAAACAAAGAAGCTTAAGGTGCTGTCTTGAAAAACATGGCTCCCGTGATTTTTAGCTATCGGTGTTCACGGTCTGGAAAAATCATGGTAGTTTGTTGTAAAGCCACTGCCACCAGCCTTTTCAATAGGAAAAGGTAGCATTTACCTGCTACATGAGTATTTTAGCCACAGAGGATACTATGTAACCCCTCCAGCACTCCATTGTAATATGGTGTGTGCTGGGTCTTAGAATTTGGAAAGACTAATAAAGTCAATTTCACTTTCTCCAGCATGGGGTCTGGCATGGATTCACATGCTCATGAATATTCCCCGTCGTCAGGCTGGGAATCCTCGGTAAAGAAAAAAAAAACAGTATCAGTTTCGTGTCTGATCTGTCTTTCGTAGTAATAACCAATCACTGGTCTCTGCGTCATACTGACCACAGCCAATGACTGCCCTCTACCTAAGCACCGCCTCTGGCAGCCATCTTCAGATTTTTACCGCACGTTCATGTGTTGGGATCCTCGTGCTATTGCTCTCGAGCGTTAGTGCTATTTTTTCACGTTTTTTCTCAAAAACTTCGTTTTTTTCGGTCAAAAGAGCCTCAAGCTCCACCGACTCTCCATCCGATCAACTGGGACCCGTGTCGGATTCGTCTGCGCCCCTCAAGGGTGAAGAATTCGTCGAGCTACATTTTTGGAGGACTCCAGAAGCTTCTCAGGCCCGGACATGGCCCGGGAGAAGGGAAGCTCGACGCCCGGAAAGCTGTTCAGGGTCTGCCCTGGATGCCAGCTGCAGAACGTCTTTAAGGAGGACGAACACTCCTTTTGTCTCTACTGCTTACATGAGGAGACGCACGTGGAGAAGGACTGTGCGTTTTGCGGCAATATGTCGGAGCGGACCATGAAGGACCGCCATCAACGTCTCACCAACTGGCTGGAAGGGAAGAGCCCGTCAGGCGAGAAGAAGAGGAAGAAATCCGAGCGGTCTTCTAAGACCTTTGAGGACGCCCCGGCGACGGGGGTCCAACACAAGGCCAAGCACCGCGAGTCCGCTGGCACCGGGAGCGCCGAACGGTCGGGCTCTACGGGCGCCAGGCAGGGCGCACCCTCCCCGGCACCTTCAGCCACGAGCCAACGCTCTGGGTCGGGTTAGAGGAAGGGCGAGCACCCGGCGAAGCTCCTGGAGAGGCCCCGGTCGAGCTCGAAGGCCCCATCGGAGGGGGAGCGAGGCAGTGTCCCTCCCCCCCCTCAAGGATAAGGCGGTGAGCGCACCTAAGGTGGTGAAGGCCTTAATCCATCCGGCCAAGCCCTCTATCGAAGCTGTCACGGCGGCCCTGGCTCAGCCTGTGGAGGCTACACCAGTGGTGGCGACCTCGGGGCTCAGAGTCTCCCTGCCACCTCGGAGGGAGTCCTCTTTTGTACCCATCGATAGGACCCCCGTGAAATCCCCGGCGGGGAAGAAAAAGGGGGGGCAGGGCGTCGTCGTAGATTCGGCTTCAACCTCGGAGGAAGAGCTGATCGAGGTCTTAAGCCAGGGCCTTGCCGTGGAAGAAGACCGGCCCGTCGGGATGGATCCCGACACAGGTGACGACGACATCGTCGAGGGTGCCGACGGGGCCACTGATCGCCCGTCGGATTCCCCTCTGCCAGCGCCGCAAGACAACTCGGCGGCCATTTTGTTGGCTATACAGTCCTTATGCTCAGAGATAAGGACAAGACTACCGTTGCCGACGGAGGAACCTCTCCCGTCGGGGGATCCTGAACCGGGACCTTCTGGTGTTCCCCCGCCCAAGAAAAGAAGGATTCACCCTCCACCTCCTTTTCAGCCGTCGCGCCCCGTCCAGCCCTCCTCCCCGTCCACCCGAGGGGATGATACGGGGACTGACACGGCAGCGACGGGCACGGACGACTAGGTATACGACGAGGATCTACCGTCGTCACCTCCCACCAGGGCTTCTCCGCCCGACGAGATTGGATCATTCCACTCCATGATCGCCAGGGCATCCGAGCTTTTCCAACTCTGCCCTGAGGAGAAGAAAAAGGAAGGATTCCTTTATCAACGGCGCGAGGCCAAGAGGAAGACGGTCCTCGCGGTGCCTCTACTGGACGACATTTGGGATGAGGGGCCTCGCCCTCCTCAAGAACCCTTCCACGACGCCAGCTAGAAGAGACCGGTACGAGAAGAAGTACCGGGTCCCGGACGCGGCCCCCCTGTGCCTCCGGGCGCAGCCTACCCCGGACTCCGTCGTCTCCGCGGCGGCCAGGAAGAAAGCGGGGGGGTGCGGCCTCCACATCGACTTCCCCACCGGACGGCGAGGGAAAGAAATTGGACGCTATGGGACGCAGGGTCATCTTGTCTGCAGCGACGACGATTAAAGCGGCCAACGCCTTTGCTATCGTGGCCCGCTACGACAGGGAGCTATGTTACAAACTGGCTCCCCTGCTGGACTTCCTACCGGACGACAAGAGGGCGGATGCCCTGGAGATCCTACAGGAAGGCGAGGTGGCGTCGGACCACGCCATCACTATTGCGACGGACATCGCCGACACTGGGTTTCGCCAGTTGGGCAACGGCGTGTGCCTTAGGCGGCGTGGATGGCTCAAGGCTACGGACTTCCGTCAAGACGTACAGACCAGAGTCCTGGACATGCCGTTCCATGGGAACAACCTGTTTGGGAAAACAGTGGACGATTCCCTTCAGGCCGTTAAAGCGGTCACGGAGACGGCCCGGGCCCTTGGGGTTCTGCAGCAACGACGGACGCCCTTTCGGAGCAGCGGAGGCAAGGGCGCCTCCAAAGGTTCCGGCGGCGGTTTCTCCACCTACCGTCAAGCGGCCCGCTCGTCGTCTCAGGAGGCCTACAGAGGACGAGGCAAGTCTGGCGGACCCCGCCGTCGTCGCCAAGGAGGTCAAGGCGGCAAAGCCTCGTCGAAACAGGATTGAACCGGCCGTGGGGTCGGGGGCCCCCACCAAAACACCCCGGTGGGAGGCCGGCTGGCGAGCTTCGTCAGCGTGTGGGAGTCCATCTCCACCGACCGTTGGGTGCTGGACGCCTTAGCCCGGGGCCACGCGCTCGAGTTTCAAAGAAGGTGCCCGCGCGTCCCCCCCGTAGCCAGGAAAGAGCTTCACGTCCCTCAGCTTCTCCTGGAGGTAAGGGCGATGCTCAGGAAGGGCGCCATCGAACTCGTCCCAAAGAGGCTTCGGGGCTCCGGAGTTTACTCGAGATACTTCCTCGTGAAGAAGAAGACGGGAGGATGGCGCCCCATCCTAGACCTGCGACGTCTGAACAAGTTCATCAAGGCGCAGAAGTTCCGGATGGTCACCCTCCAGCACGTCCTGGGTCAGCGTCGTCGTTGGATTTGGAGGATGCCTACTTCCATATTCCCATCCTAAAGGGGCACCGAAAATTCCTCAGGTTTGTGGTCCAAGGGCGTCACTACCAGTTCAAAGCCCTCGCCTTCGGACTACGGTCGGCACCCAGGGTATTCACCAAGTGCCTTGCACCGGTGGCGGCGCAGCTGCGCCGCGAGGGGATCCATGTCTACCCCTACCTGGACGACTGGCTCATCCGAGCCAAGACGAGGGAGCTCGCCGTGGAGCACACTGCAAGGACCGTCCACCTTCTCACGGACCTGGGATTCTCCGTGAACTACGCCAAGTCCCACCTGGTACCCGCGCAAAACGCACTGTTTCTGGGAGCGAAGCTCGACACAGTGTCCCTTCTGGCCTCCCCGTCGGAGGAAAGGACCAGGTCCATCCTGGGCAAGGTACAGCGGATGTTGGTTTCCGACGCGGCCAAGGTGAGGTCCATCAGGTCCCTCCTCGGAATGATGTCTTCTTGCATCTACCTCATTCCCATGTGGAGGCTCCGGATGCGCCCGTTGCAGGAGTTCCTGGACGCGTGCTGGATCCAAACGACGGGTGGCTTCAAGGAGAGGATCACACTCGACGAGAGTTTCCGCCGAGCGGTCTGGTGGTGGGGCACCCGCGCGCATCTGACGGCGGGCATGGACTTTCAGACCCCAGACCACCAGGAGACAGTGACCACGGATGCCTCCCTGGAAGGGTGGGGAGCGCACACCGAAAATCTGCACGCGAGAGGCCTTTGGCTCCCGACGGAGAAGTCCCTCCATATCAACGTCCTGGAGCTCCGTGCAGTGTTCTGGGCCCTCAGGTCCTTCCTTCCATCCCTCAAGGGCAAGGTGGTGAGGATCTTCACCGACAACACTACCACCATGTTTTACATCAGGAAACAGGGCGGAACCAGGTCCCCAGCACTGTCCAAGGAGGCGCAGGACCTGTGGCATTGGGCCGTCGCCCAAAGGATGTTTCTGGTGCCGTTTCATCTGGCAGGGATAAAAAACACCATCGCCGACTCACTCAGCAGGGAGCTGCGCTCGTACCACGAGTGGGAACTACGGCAGGATCTAGTGGATCGCCTCTTCCGACGGTGGGGCACACCCCAGATCGACCTGTTTGCGACGGCGACGAACTCCAAGTGCCGGAGGTTCGCCAGCAGGTTTCCCCAGGCGAGGAGCATTGGCGATGCTTTCTCGTTCCCCTGGGAGGGCCTGTTCCTCGACGCGTTCCCTCCTTTGCCACTGCTAATCCGGCTCGTCAACCAGCTCAAGAGGTCACGGTGCAGGATGATCCTCGTCGCACCTGCGTGGCCGAGGCAGATATGGTTCCCGGACCTTCTGGACTTGTCAGCGTCCCCGCCAATCAAGCTGCCGGTGGACGCGGATCTACTCTCCAGGGAAGGAGGCGCCATCCTCCACCACGACCCGAAATCGCTGAACTTGCAGGCCTGGCTCCTGCAGCGCTAGAGTTTGGGGGATACGACATACCGGCCGACTGCAGAGAGGTTCTTGCAAAGGCCAGGGCGTCCTTGACTCTTAAATGCTACGGATACAAATGGAAGAGGTTCTCTGTCTGGTGCCACGCACAGAAGATTAACCCTCTACGGATTACGGCTCCCCAGGTACTGCCGTACCTGCTGACGCTGGCCAAAGCTGGTCTGGCACACGCGTCCATCAAGATTCATCTTGCTGCGATCTCCCGATACACCAGAACCACAGGGCGGACGTCCTTGTGGTCTCGTCTGGTGAAAGAGTTCATGAAGGGACTGTTCAGATCGTTCCCTCGGTGAAGGCTCCGGCCCCGGCGTGGGAGCTCAACGTGGTGCTGACCAAGCTCATGGGACCTCCGTTTGAGCCTCTGCACTCGGCCCCGTTGAAGTTTCTGTCGTGGAAAACAGCGTTTCTTGTGGCCATCACCTCCGCACGACGGGTGGGAGAGATCCAGGCCCTTTCCTGCAAGGCCCCGTACTTGACTTTTCACGACACGAGGGTAGTGCTCAGGACGCACCCCTCCTTCATGCCCAAGGTACCGTCGGACTTCCATCTCAACGAACCCTTGGTGTTGCCTGTGTTCTTCCCGTCGCCTTCGTCGCCGGCTGAGAGGACTTTGCACTCGCTGGATGTGGCTAGAGCGCTGAAGTTCTACGTGGACTGCACAAAGTGTTTTCGGAAGACATCACAACTCTTTCTGAACTTTGGACCTGTCAATCAGGGGAAGGCTCTCTCGAAGGCTTCCATTTCCAGATGGCTCTCCGGCTGTATCATGTACTGTCATCGGTTGGCAAACCGACCGCTGCCTGGCCGTCCGAGAGCCCATTCCACCAGAGCGATCGCAGCTACCACGGCGTTCCTTTCTGGTGTGCCCCTGCTGGACATATGTAGGGCTGCTACGTGGAGGTCGACGCACACCTTCACGAAATTCTACTGCGTTGATCGGGATTCCAGGGAGGAGTCCAGGGTCGGCCAAGCAGTGCTGCGCAACCTGTTAGCCTGAGGTGAGCCTGGTGAGGAGGTAAGATGCTTAATGTTGAGTTTGATGTAATGCTTAATGTTGAGCCTTTGCCACCTCCCGTGGTTGTGCATGTGTGTACTGCTATGTATTCTTTATTAATGAGCATGTGAATCCATGCCAGACCCCATGCTGGAGAAGGAACAAGTTACTTACCTGTAACTGTTGTTCTCCAGCATGGGTCTGGCATGGATTCACATGCGAACCCTCCCGCCTACCCCTCTGCGGCTCTTCACTTGGTCATACTGCCACTTCACGTGCTTCCAAATCTGAAGATGGCTGCCAGAGGCGGTGCTTAGGTAGAGGGCAGTCATTGGCTGTGGTCAGTATGACGCAGAGACCAGTGATTGGTTATTACTACGAAAGACAGATCAGAAACGAAACTGATACTGTTTTTTTTTCTTTACCGAGGATTCCCAGCCTGACGACGGGGAATATTCATGAGCATGTGAATCCATGCCAGACCCATGCTGGAGAACAACAGTTACAGGTAAGTAACTTGTTCCTTACATTCTCTGGGAAACAGTTTATCCCAGAGACAGTATTTAAACATTTGGGAAGTCTAAAGAGACATCTCTGTGTCACTGCACTGAGGGTGCTGTGTAACACACATGAAAAGGTGCCTATGGAGTCATCTTAAAACTCCAAAGTCAAAGAACACAACTGTAAAACACACATCAAAATACATGAGTGGGTCTTTCTTTTCTAGAAAGCCACCGCCTCTCACAGCAAACCAGAACTATTGACGGGGCCGCACTCAAGGGGAAATTTTGTCTTGCTTGATTATTCTGCTTTGCGATGAGCTCGCTCTTATCAATTGTTCTTACTCCCTGCTTATGTGTACAAATGTTTGTTTACCTGAAAATCAAATAAACAGAGGTTGACAAAAAAAAATACATGAGTGGGGAAAAAAGGCTCACACTCTTTCCAGGTAAAAAAAATCAAGTCCTCAAAATCCAGCAAAGTTGCTGGGGTTCTCGAAGGTGAAGGAAATTAGCACACTTATGAGAATTCTCCCCTAGTCTAACACTCAGGTGATTTTTGGTTACTCTAGGTGTCCTAAATGGACAAACTGGTGGCAGCAGTGACTCTTTCCCATTTTTTTTGGTGCTTTTCGTTTTAGCCTTGGCGCGTTTGGCTACCAACTGTGGCTAGTGACAAAACATGGCCATGCCACAAGATGTTTTGCTTGTCATTTGGCCATCTTGTCTTGTAGCCTTCTTCCTGGCCTGTGAGGCCAGGAAAATCATGGGCTTCCTATGCCTGGGAAAGCGGAGGTTTTTGGCAGGCTACTGGAGGGCTATGTGTGTTTGCTTGCGGCATGTGGGCTGGGACTGTCCTGTCCCAATCCACAAACTGGTTTCATTGTGTCTGAGTTATGCTTGAGTGTTCCCGCCAATGACGTGTGTGTGTGTGTGGGGCTAGTTCTGCTATTGGGTAGCAGGAGTTTCTGCTCTTACCTGGCTTTTGGGATAAGAAGAGGACCCCTGCACCCACTCAAGAGATCCTAGTGAAACCTGAAGGAGCCAAGACACTTGTCCAGCTGTGAGACTCGTGAGGAGGCCGCTAACCCTTCTGAAGGAGGCCTGGCAACCAACTTCTGCTGCTGTCCTGGAAGAGCCCTGTCTTGCTATTGATCTTCAGCTGTCCTGCGAGGGTGATGCAACCCGTGGAGTGGAGGCAACATCCATTCCTGACATCTACTTGGTACCCTACGAAGAAGAGCCTTCGTAAGTGTCCAGTGACCGCCATGTGGCTGACCAGATCAGAGTTTACCATGCTGCTGACCTCACTGCTCTGTGTTGAAGCCTGTAACTTTGCGGGGGGGATAGATCCTCAGCTTGTCCTATAAGACTTACCTCAGCAGAATTTCAGTGTCCTATCATCAAAGGTACACAAGATAGGAAGGAAAGTCGAACTGCGACAAGTGAGTCCCTTCGCGTCCTCGTGCATCGGTGACCGTCGTCTGTAACCGTTTACCTGGGTCCAGTCCTGAGTGGTCCTGCATCGTTTTTTGCTGCATTCTGCCACCGAGGGTCATGACACCAACCAGAGATCTGCACGAACCTGCAACCCCTGCAAATCACTGCGAACGGCGAGAAAAGCGACCTTGAGCCTTCTTCCATTGACCTGCCAAGTGACCTGCCAAGTCATGTGAAGAATCGGAGTACAGGGAGGTTGAGTTAGTGGTTCTTATCTGCCCCTAAACTCCCTTTAAAAGTGTTGCTAACTTTTCTAAAACGTTTAAAATACTTTGCCTTTGTCATTGCTTGCTCATGCAAGCCTTCTGAAAGTTGGGGATATTTTTGTTAGAATAACTCGTCGCCTAACCCTTGGAATCGTTTACTGGACCCCAGAAACCCTACCTTCATTTTTTCCAGCGTTACAAACGGTCTCTGAACTTTTACTGAACATTTGGGCATAAGGCCCCAGACAGCTTAGGGAATGACCTTTTGAAGTTAGGGCTAATTCTCTGGGAACCTGTAGTGCATAAACTAATCTGTACTTTTCAGGGGTTTGATCTGTATTATACCCTACTCTAGTGACTGTATATATGTATTCTATTATTGGTGTTGTGTGAAACTTCTACCTGTTAGTCATTTTTCTTAATGTTACTTGGCCATAAATAAATAACAGTATTTTTATACATACTGCCTAAGTAAATTGTGACTCCCATCGTGGGTACTCATTGTGGAACTTTTGCAAGCTCAGCACCTCTTGAGACTGAGCTTAGACCACTCATCACTGCTACCTTGAACTGGTTTGGATACAGCTCCCACAGTTGTCCCGGTCACATTATAGGTTGTCCTTCTATACATCTGTCCCCCAGGCCAGAGTATAGAAATTCAGTCCTAACAGTCACCAATCTCAGCAACTATGGAATTTAACAGAGAAGGGAGAAAGGGAAGGAGGAGGTGAAAAGAAAAGTCTTGAGCTTCTTGAATTTGAGGAGATCCTGCTCAAGACATAGAAGAAGAGAGGCTATTCCATAGAAGGGGGGCTGCTGAGAAACGAGATTGGCCACCAGCTCCCTGTTTAGCGAAGCGCGTAACAGAGTTTTAGCCGGAGGAACGTAAAGATCGGGAGTGAGTATTTCGTGACAGCAAGTTGTAGATTGCATGGTCCCCTGCCCCAGAGAGCCTTGTGGATGATGCAGAGGGATTTGAATTTGATACTTGCCGCAACCGGGAGCCAGAGGAGAGTTTTTAGGGCTGGAGAGATGCAGCCCCTTAACTTGAGGCCAAGGATAATTCTTGCAGCCCTGTTCTGGATTAGCTGTTTGGGTTGTATAGAAGAGGGCAGACTAAGGAAAAGGCTATTGCAGTAGTCTAGCCTAGAGAGAACCAGAGCTCTAGACACATTGAGCTTCTGGTGGAAAGTGAGGAAAGTAAGAATTCCTTTGAGTTTAAGTTGAAAGTGGGACTTCTTGGAAAGTTTCTGAATGTGAGGGATGAAGGAAATTAGTCGAAGATGGCTCCAAGGTTTCTGGCTTCAGATGAAGGGGATGAGCCCATAGAAGATGGCCAGAGTGAGGAACAGAAATGAGTCCCGATAGGAAGGATCTCAGTCTTGCTGGCGTTGAGGTAGAGATAATTGGAAGTACACCAGGACTGGATGGCAGATAGGCAGTCAGGAATTATGGAGGAAGTAAGAGGAGAATCAGAGGGCAGTTTGAAGAAGATTTGTGTAATCGTCATAACACTGGAAGTTTGGGGAGAAGGTTGAAATGAGGTGTGCAAGCGGAGCAAGGTAGTTAAACAGCCAGGGCAAGAGGTTGGAACCCTGGGGGGTGACACCGCATATGGAGATGGAGGAGTAAGCACCCACAATAACCTGGGACGGAAGGACGGTCACTGAGGAAGGTCAGCCAATCCAGTGCCCGCTCCACGATACCTATGGTATTGTGGATTCGTTTTAGAAGGATGGAGTGGTTGACTGTATCAAATGCAGAGGAGAGAGAAAGTAGAGTAAAAACAGCTGGAGAGTTTTAATCTAGAGATGCAAGCAGTTCTTCACGGGTGTTCAGAAGAGCAGTTTCCATGCCCCTGGATGCTCGAATCCAGATTGATGGTCGTGGAGTCAACCAACTAGTCCAGTGTGCTAGGTCAGTTGGGGGGTAGGGGGGGACCAGCTTCTCCAGGAGATTCCCAAGGAAGAAGGGTGATGGATATAGGGCGGTGATTGGCTGGACAAGACCAGTCTGCAGAAGGTTTTTTCAGGAGGGGGTGCCCAAGGGAGTGCTTGAGGGAGGATGGGAAAGATCCAGTATCAAGAGTGGGTGCAGAAATCAGCGAGTGCAGGGGCAAAGGAGCCAATACTGTCCTTAATGGTACTGTAGGAGCAGGGGGAAACCTGTTTGGAGAAGGCCTTCATGGAGCGGACAACTCTGGTGACGTCATCAGGTGTGATAGAGAAGTAGGAGAGAAAGTCGAGGAGGATAGGAAGCCATAGGAGGCAATTGGGTGTGTGAACGGGAGGTGGGAGAGGGTAGCAAGAATGCTCAGTATGTTCTCCATTTTTGCAGTGAAGTGTGTGGCCAATGTATTGTGAAGGGCATAGGAGGGAAGGGGTGAGGAGGAGACTGCAGAGGGGTTTGCTAATTCCTTGCAGATTGTAAAGAGTTCAGCTGTGTTGTTGGATGCACTAGAGATGAAGGCCCTTTTCTTGGTGCGACTGCAGTCTGTATTGCCTTTGGATCAGGCAACAAGCTAATTTGTCAGGGGGTTAGCCTGAGGTCTGCCACTTCCGTTCCGCAGCTCTGCACTTGCGTTTCAGAGCTGCAAGTTCGGAGTCATACCAGGTGTTTAGCTTAGAGGCATGTTTCAGGCAGATCCTCATGACTGGGGCAAACATTTCGAGGGTATTGGTAATCTGTAGTGGGGATAGAGGGTGGATGGAAGTAAATGCAAAGGCAGCAACCGACAGTTTCATCCAACGTATGTCAGTGAACAAGGTTGGCATTGCTGGGGGGGAGGCATGGTCAGAGGGAGGAAAGGACCCAGGTGAGGGGGGAGAGTGGAATGACCATGAGATTGAGGTGGTTATTGGAGAGGAGAGTGAAAGATCGGTGTGGATGAAGGCATCAAGAGTGTTCAGCCGAGTGGGTAGGACCAGAAGGGATAATGAAGAGCAAGTGAGGTGCAGAGGTCATGTAAGAGAGCAGGAGCTGTGATTGAGGAGTCGAGGTGGATGTTAACCTCGCCCATGAGAAGGAGTTTAGTGGTGGTAGTGAGGATAGAGGAGGAGAAATCAGCCCATTTAGAGAGGAACAGGGTGGTAGAGCCAGGTGGGTTGTAGATAGTGGCAATGTTCAGTGGCGAGGTGGGAGACATGACCAACTTGCAGACCAGGCTCTCTAAGAAAGAGTATGGCTGGGTGGATATGAGGGAAGAAGGGACCCACTCATGTAAGATGAGAGCAACCCCACCGCCTGCACGGTTAAGGTGAGGCTTGGAGATTATCTTATAGCCATCATGGAGAAGGGCGTCAAAAGCAATGACTGACCTGGCCTTGAACCATGTCTCGGTAAGAGCAAGGATATTGAGGTCAGGGTCTTCAAGAAGAGGGGGCAGATGTCAGCAGTGTTTGATGTCAGATCAAGCATTAAGTGTGGCTAGATGCAGGAGATCTCCACCTTTTGAAGGTTTTCCGAGGCAGGGTCCAGGGTTGTGGTACACCAGTCGGAAGGGGGTGCCGGCAGAGAGAAAGGAAGGAGTAGCTGGAGTGAGGAGGAAGTTAATGAGGGATGACGTTGCCCGTGAAAGAGGAGGAGGTAGGGTTGAGGACCCTGAACGAAGATAGTTCCAGTGTGATATACATTAATGATACACCTGGAAGCCTGCCACCATTATCGAGTGGTGTGAGAGTAGAGAGATTGGAGATGAGTCCATAGATCCTGAGAGGGGACAGAGAAGAAGATGGCAGTAAAGACAATATTTGCCTAAGTGTTTTATTTTCTTAGTGTGTATGTTAAAGGACAAATCATTGTTTGTTTTTGTCCTTATCGGTCTAACTGAAATTATTGGTGGCGTTCTGTGTGGACTCGATGTAGCCCCACGCCACTCCCACCCCTACTTCTTAGTCTAAGCCTTATAGCTCTGTTGCTTACCTTAATTGGTTTTGGCTAGACGGTGGTGTCTTTCCTGTTCACCATAACAGGTTGGTCTCCCAAAGTCTACCTCCAGTGCTAATTTTGGAAATCCATCTTAACACCCAGTAAGCGAAAAGTAAAACTCAATGACCTTGTACCAAAAGCATATGATGGAACGTTTAAATTTTACAAGTGCAAGCATCTTTATACCAGTGCAACTTGAGGGATATTTGCCAAATACGTGTGCACCAGCAGTTCTGGGTCCTGAGCAGTCCAGTGTTTCTGCAAGTGGTGTTATTGCTTGTGGGTGGGCCCTTGTTGATTAACCCATTCATTCTCCTATTTTGTAGCTTGTTTCTGCCAGTGCCATATGGCCAGAAGCCAGAGGGTAAAACTGTGACCTTGCCAAGTCCTCCGTTAACACGCACAGTGACCACCACTACAGCCACAGTGACGCAACAGACGCAAGTACGTGGGAGGCCACCTGTGGCTACTGCATCAGCTAATCCGGGTAAGTAAATACTATAGTGTTATATATGCTGCGTTGCGAAAGTGCTTTACTACAGTATACTTTGTTATTGAAAAAAAGTTCCATAGTTGACTTCTCTGAGAAGAAATCCCTGTTTTCCGGTCACTTTAGGAGTTGTCCTTGAAGATACCTGCATATGAATGTTTACACCTAATTTACAATTCTGCCCACAGCTAATGAATTTAAATTAAATGTGTTAGCAAATGAGTCTCTTTTTTATGTAATAGCTTTTGTGATCAGCTTGGTACATACTTGCCATCTCTTTTTAACAGAATATGCTGAGAAATCGGTACATTTTGAGATTTTTAAAGAATTGACAAGATTGCATTAAACTTGTTTCGAAACCATGTTTCAACGCAAAACTGCTAGGAGCATAAATCAAGTTTTGAGAGTCTTGAGATTGTGACTAGAAATACGGCTTCTCTTGAGATACTAGTCTGAGTTCTGTGTACTAACTGAAGCACTTGACTATGCAGTGACAAAGGAGCAGCCTGCGCTGCCATGGTGCATATTTGTCTTGGAGAGACTTGATATGTTGTCGAAGGAATGGTTTGCATTGTGCTGTTGATACAGGGTGGACACTGCTACAGCAATTTGGCTCTCAGAGTTGCAGTTCTGTTCAGAAAGCGCCACTAAAGGTGTTGCATGAGTATGGGCAACTGGTTAGGTGGCCTGTGGCGGTTCAATGTTTTTGCTGATATCTGCTTTCTTCTACAAATTTCTTTTTTATTAAATCCTACATTAAATACACAAATAGAAGGTGGAGTTCTGGTCCATCAATGCCCCTTACCCAAAAGGAAGCCCTTATGGCAAATCTGCCTTACTGCGTATAAAGAGATTGATGGATCTGTTGGGCCAGGCCCGCAACCGGTGCTTATGGAAGTCTGTATCTCATAATCGCCAGTTTAATTTGTTATATTTTAATCTATTGATTTCTTTTGACATGATTCCATGTAAAAAATGCAGCGGTTAATAAAGCAAACATTACACAATCTGTTCTCTTGCAATATAGTTTAAACCATATTTAATGGTAAAATTATAAAATGAACAGGAAACTGTATTTTTGGAAGCCATGGTTCGTTGTGGCGGTGCTTTGTGAAAGAAATTAGCAAATACAAAGATCACTCTGCTTTTACACTAGTGTAACGGTCAAAATAGTCATAGATCCTAAATTTGGGTTTTAGACGTGTATTGGGAGCTTTGAATAAACCAGAGTTATAAATGGAAAATGCTCATCCATCCAAAATGATTCCCTCCAGAGGCACGATGCAGAGAGACTTATTGCCAAGTTCCATTTTTGACAGCCTGTGGAAGCATTGTATTGAGAAAGATCTCTGTCTCAAAGATGGTACCATGTAGGGTTTTAACTTTAATGTAGTCAGGCACTGAAGGTCCTAGACTAGTATTTATTTAGCTTTTAGGAATGGGTTAGCGTTGTCTGTCCACATTAAGAGAAAGCTCATCCCGTGAGAAACCTGAAGGTGTCTCCCTGGCTAGTCTCCAGGGATCTGTCATCCAGGTGGCCAGGACACGGCCATTGCTATTGGCACAGCCATCGCTATTGGATCCAGTTCCTGGGGTGGACTAGTGCGGGAGGATCACCAATATGGGGGGGGGGCCTTGGGGAGTAGGAGTGGGACACCGAGGGTAAGACGCGGTATCCCCCTTCTTCCGACACCTTTTCCCTGTCATACCACACAGGATATTCAAACGCTTCCCTCCCCACCCACCCTCCCAACAACAACACTTTCACACAACATGGAAGACGACTGACTAACGCCAGAGCCGTTTACCTGACATGTCCCAATACCAGGGTCAGGCAATAGACCTGACTCAAGCACACCTGACGGCCCTTTCCCTTCCCCACATGGATAAAAGGTGGAGTACAAGAGCACAAGATGAGCGAGGCAGACAGCACGATGAGACAGCTGTCCGACCAGCAGTTCAAAAGGAGAAGAAAGGTGGCAAATATCGAGAGGCTGACAAGGAGAGAAGCGCCCTGCCCTTTTCGACTCTGACCCGCAAATCGTCTGCAGAGGGAATCATAAGGGCATGGACAATAGCACAAGTGTCTTGCAGCAGATGTCAACGGTACACTGAGCGTGCCTACGCTGATGAGCGGAAGCGAGGTTAACTCCTGCTACTGTGGTACCCGCCTTGACCTCAGATCCAAGGAAAGCCAAGCGGTTCATCACAGCCGGTGAGTCGAAGGGAGAACAAATGTGAACCGTGCTGTGTTGAATGAAAGTCGCAAATTGGCATGTGAAGAAGATTTCAAAGAACTGTAAGTGTTAAGACCAGCTGCAGAGGGAACTGGCACCACGTGGGTGCTCACTAGAGAAACCTTGGTCGATGCCATGTTGAATGAAACTACTGATACCAGAAGACCCTAGGGAAACCACAAGGAATAGGTCAACGTAGTCATACAGGAGGTCTAGCAAAATCCCAGTACAGTTGAAGGTCTTTGACCAACAAACTGTTGAGAAAGTAAGCGAAGTGAATCCTGCAATCATAAAAAGTAAGAGGAAATTGACAAGTGACGAGAGTGAAACGGGTAGAGGGATGCTAATAAAAGGGGTCGAAGTCTAACGTCCCATGATGTACTGTCTATAACCATCGGTGAGAGTAAATCCTGCAGAGAGAAGTAGACAACCAAAGGTCAGTGAGAGTGAACCCGGTCGAGGGAAACCAATAACCAAAAAGAGGCGAGCGTGAACCTAGAAGAGGGAACCCAGTAACGAGGGGCAAAGCCAGAGTTGGGTAAGATTTTCACAGAACTGGTAAATCTTCCTGACCTGGGTCAACCCCAGAACCTTTTGCTTTACTAGTGAGATATTTTTCCTTAACACCTCTGTGAGTGGGAACCTTCTTCTACACTCACAGAATATTTTACTCTTTTTATAGGTGTCATTTTTTTGACTCTCCAATAGTGTCTTTTTAAAGTTTTCCTCTTTAACAAATTATTGGCAATAAGTGCCTGTTGTTGCTGTGTTGCCCTAGGGGCACCACTTTCAACTTTCTTTCTTATGCTAACCTTGAGAGAACTACAGTTCCCAGGGGTAGAAAGGATCTTTGGATCACTTTTACATTTTATTCTGTGAAGCCACCACACCCCACCTTATGTGGAGTGCTGGGGAGATACAATATATCCCCTTTCACATTAAAGCTGTAACAATTCTGTTAAAGCAACAAGCTTACCTTCAATGGCTGGTGGCAGTGATACTTTTTACTAATTTGGTGCACCTTTACCGCAGGCTGTGTTCACAGCTGCAGTAAAGGTACCTAAGGGTGCTCATTTTACCAAAATAGCCCCGGTCTTCTTTTTACGCCATTTTAGTGGTTCTTGTCCTTTCTTGGTCCTTCCCCTGACATTCAGGGCGGGAAATTCCTTTGTGTGATTTTTATCTTCGGTGGAAGTACCCTGGACCCAACTCCCAGGGTCCAGTCTGTCTGAGGGCAAGAAGCGAGGGAGGAGTCCAAAACTCCACAGCCCTTTGTATTCTCCTTGCCTAAACGGGGACAAATCCCAGTAGGGGGTGCTGGCTGTCCTGATTTGACATCCAGACTGCCCCTTCTTGTAGAGTGCGGGTAGAGAATGCAGAGGTGGTGCTGTAGTTCCTGTTAAATACTGCGAACCTGGAAGCTGAAGAGAAGTCGACCACTGGAACCAAAGAGGAGGATGAAGGAAAAGCAGCAGAAACGATTTCCGGCGACCGGAGCCTGCTGTAGGCCTTCCTTCCAATCGACCTGGGGACTCCGCAAACGATGACCCATAGCCTGGTGACACTCACTAGACTCAAGACGACCTGCATTTTGAACCATCCCCCGCGTTGCTGCGGCCTTGCGTTGCTGCAATACCCTGGGACCTTGAACCACTGTGCGATGCACAGTCTTCCGAATTCTGAATCTCACTGAAACTTCGTGATCACCCTGGTGGATCTCCAGAGACACGAATTGAGTCTGAAATGTCCCCACAACAGAGTGCTGGACATTTGTAACAACGAGAATTCAACCACGATTTTCTGTCTTCTTCTAGGCTCCTTGAAAAGGCGCCAAATCCGCATAACCGCATTCAGCTGTGAGGAAAACCTTGGCTAGAGCCTTCTTCATCGATCCCTGCTGCAAAGTTCCTTCTGAGGTCTTGTTTTCAGTCACCACGACAAGGAATCCACTGACCGGGTATTTGGCTGCAGGCCCTGTGGTCGTCCTGCTGCAAAATCTTCAATGCTGAGGTACTGTGTTGGCTTGGGTATGTACTTACCTTAAGTCTCTTAGGATTTCTGTGCAGCTGTGTGGCGTTTTCTGTGATAGGGAGGCCTCTCATCCAATGCACCAATTCCCACTGCTAGAATCATCCTGCTAGGGTGTCTTCTGTGAAGCCCCTGGACACTCTTCTAACACTAAAGTACTCACCTGTTTGCCCAGTCTTCCTAAGGAACTCTGACTTTTGCTACTTAAGAACCTATTCTGACTCTGCCTGTTGGACACTAGTCCTAGTGACCACCCCGCAATCCCTGTTCTCCAGCATGGGGTCTGGCATGGATTCACATGCTCATGAATATTCCCCGTCGTCAGGCTGGTAATCCTCGGTAAAGAAAAAACCAGTATCAGTTTCGTTTCTGATCTGTCTTTCGTAGTAATAACCAATCACTGGTCTCTGCGTCATACTGACCACAGCCAATGACTGCCCTCTACCTAAGCCCCGCCTCTGGCAGCCATCTTCAGATTTTTACCGCACGTTCATGTGTTGGGATCCTCGTGCTATTGCTCTCGAGCGTTAGTGCTATTTTTTCACGTTTTTCTCAAAAACTTCATTTTTTTCGGTCAAAAGAGCCTCAAGCTCCACCGACTCTCCATCCGATCAACGGGGACCCGTGACGGATTCGTCTGCGCCCCTCAAGGGTGACGATTTCGTCGAGCTATGCTTTTGGAGGACTCCAGAAGTTTTCTCAGGCCCGTCCCGGACATGGCCCAGGAGAAGGGAAGCTCGATGCCCGGAAAGCTGTTCAGGGTCTGCCCTGGATGCCAGCTGCAGAACGTCTTTAAGGAGGACGAACACTCCTTTCGTCTCTACTGCTTACATGAGGACAAGACTCACGTGGAGAAGGACTGTGCGTTTTGCGGCAACATGTCGGAGCGGACCATGAAGGACCGCCATCATCTCGCCAACTGGCTCGTCCGGCGAGAAGAAGAGGAAGAAATCCGAGCGGTCTTCTAAGACCTTTGAGGCCGCCCCGGCGACGGGGGTCCAACACAAACTCTAGCTACGACACCTTTAACTCCAACCCTAACTCCTACTCACCTCTACCAAAAGATACGCCAGAGTCAAAATAATCATACAGATACACTTGCAAATCATCCTATTCCCAACAACACCCTAACTCTTACTGGATCCCTTATCAATGCCAGATCCATGGTAGCTCATGCAATTGAAATTGCTGACATATTGAACAACAGTAGCATTGACTTACTTGCCGTAACAGAAACCTGGCTCCATGAGGCAGAAGGACCCTCACTGATGTTAGCCATACCTGACAACTACCAGATCCACAGAGTAGACAGACCCAATGCTAAAGGCGGTGGCCTAGCAATCATCGCGAAAACCACCTTGCCTATCCGACTCACCACCTCACACTCCTGCGAAGTACTCTCAGCAAAAATGCAGCTCTCCAATAACCGCACGCTAGCCATTCACCTGATCTACAGGCCCCCAGGTCCCCTGGGAACCTTTGAAGATGACCTTACTACCCTCATAGCGAACAATACCCAAAAACACTCGCAAACGCTGCTGATGGGCGACTTCAACATCGGCTTCAATGAGCCAGGTAATAAAAATGCCCTTTCTATAACAGCTATCCTAAATGACCAAGGCCTTACCCAAAAAATTCTCTCCCCCACACGTGCCAAAGGCAGAACCCTTGACTGGGTCTCAGAACTCAACTGTAACATAGTCATCACCTCCATCACCCCTCAACTATGGACTGACCACTTTCTAATAAATTTCACTGCCACACTTGACCTCCCCAGCCCCAAGACTATCAAAATGATACCACCACTCCCCACCAAAAGTAAAAAAGATATTACTACAGAAAAACTTATCCCCCTCCTCCTGCCCACTATTAACGGTCTGAAGGACAACACCGACCCAGACACACTAGTAGACACCTTTAACAAAGCTATGTCTCACGCACTAGACACCATTGCACCTGCAAAACTACGCAAAGCTAAGCAAGAAGCCCACCTCAACGCCTGGTTCACCCCCCATCTTAAGGACCTTAGAAAGCAGAAACGAAAACTCCAAACCATCTGGCGTAATTCGCCCACTAACGACGACAAAGCCAAGCTAACCCAAGCTACAAAACATTACAAGTCTGAAATTATCAACACCAAAAAAAATGTATTCAATGACAGAATTACCAATGCCAAATCGAATACCAAGGAACTATTTGCCATCCTCCGGGAAATGGAATCCCCTATCCAACCATCTGACACGGTCCCAAAGGACAAGATATGGTGCACTAATATACAGAATGCCCTATCAAACAAAATCTCCACCCTCCAACTTAAAATAATGAACAAAAAAGACACCCTCTCTCTCACTGATCAACAACTGCCTCCAGTAACTGAACCTACCACTATCCCCCCTTTTAGCTTTAAACCCATCTCCATCATCGACACTGAAAAGGCCATCCTCTCACTGAAGCCCTCTAACTGTAAGGGCGACGGCTGCCCAGCTCAAATAATAAAGGACGCTGCCAGAGACTTAGCCCCTTTCATCTCAAAGCTTATCAACTCATCCTTCAAATCTAACACAGTGCCAGCCAACTTAAAAGAATCCTGGGTCCTCCCCCTTCTCAAAAAACAAACCCTCGATCCTTCTATCCCGACTAACTATGTGCCCATTACCACAGTACCCTTCCTACTAAAAATTATCGACAGAGTAGCCTATCTCCAAATTCAAGAGTACCTAGAAGCTAATCATCTACTAGGCTCGCGCCAATCGGGCTTCCGCCCTCTCCATGGCACGGAAACTGCCCTGATAGATCTCAAAACCAAAATGGAGGGATTTAAGCATAATGGGAAAACAGCGTTGCTACTCTTACTGGACTTGTCAGCTGCTTTTGATCTGGCGGACCATGCAGTTTTATGCAACCACCTCAAGCTGGCTGCCAACTTCTCAGGAGATGCTATAGCATGGGTCCAATCCTTTCTAGCCAACCGGACTATGAGAGTGTTCTCCTCCACCACCTGTGTTGACCCCATCCAAATCACATGTGGAGTCCCACAGGGCTCCTGTGTCTCACCCACTATGTACAATATCTTCACCTAGCCATTGTTCGACAAGTTGGACAGACTGGGCGCCACCTACACTAATTACGCAGATGACACCCAGATCCTCATACCCCTTTCGGGCAACTATGAAGTGGACTTGGCTCTGGTGAATAAAATTTACATCCTCATTCAAGCATGGATGGCCACACATGGCCTCTGCCTGAACGACGATAAAACTGAAATCCTGCTCCTCGGTTCAGAACACAAACTATCCAAACTCACCCCGGACTACACCTCATTTGATAACAATACTATTAAGGTTATGCGCGAGGTCAAAACACTGGGTTTTTACCTCGACTCAGCTCTCACCCTCAAAAAGCAAGTGAATTCCCTCGCCTCCTCAACCACCTACACGTGTAAACTCATCCGTGCTGCCAGACCCTTCCTGTCCAGTGCCAGCTGCCTCACCTTGGCCAATGCTCTTGTCATGTCCAGACTCGACTATTGCAACGCCTTATACTCAGGTGCCAACAAGTCGGTCACTGACAAATTCCAGAGATTGCAAAATAACGCTCTTAGAGCAGCTCTGAACATCCCACGCAGAGAACATATCTCCAAACACCGGATAGAAGCCCAGTGGCTAAAGATAAAGGACAGAATCCTACTTAAAACTATTTCCCTCACTTCTAAATGCCTCAACAATCAAGCACCCCCCTACCTAGCGGAAAGAATCAACTGGAGACCCTCTAACCGACTGACGAGATCTGCCAACACCTTCCTACTGGAAGTCCCCAGATTCAAACTTACCACAGCGGGCGGTGCAAGTTTCCCAGTTAGAGCTGCACAATCATGGAACACACTCCCACCCGACCTTAGATGCCCTTTACCCTACACAAGATTCAGATCCTACGCTCTCAAATGGCTGCACAACAACGACATGCAACGACCCTCACCCTAGTGGAAACGGCACAACCTGTTGAAATGTTGCTCTTATGCGCTTAAACTTGATATTTTATATGCATTGTATCACCTACTGTAAGCAACCATTGTTTTTCTGTAATAGCCTGTGTCAGGCATTGTAACTAAGTTTCGAGTCCTCTTGTACTGCTGCGCCCAGATGCCCACGGGCTCGGAGCGCATTACCAAATAAATAAACAAACAAACAAACAAGGCCAAGCACCGCGAGTCCGCTGGCACCGGGAGCGCCGAACGGTCGGGCTCTACGGGCGCCAGGCAGAGCGCACCCTCCCCGGTACCATCAACCACGAGCCAACGCTCTGGGTCGGGTAAGAGGAAGGCCGAGCACCCGGCAAAGCTCCTGGAGAGGCCCCGGTCGAGCTCGAAGGCCCCATCGGAGGGGGAGCGAGGCAGTGTCCCCCCCCCTCAAGGATAAGGCGGTGAGCGCACCTAAGGTGGTGAAGGCCTTAATCCATCCGGCCAAGGCCTGTATCGAGACTGTCGCGGCGGCCCTGGCTCAGACTGTGGAGGCTAGGCCAGTGGTGGCGACCTCGGGGGCTCAGTCTCCCTGCCACCTCGGATGGAGTCCTCTTTCATGCCCATCGATAGGACCCCCGTGAAATCTCCGGCGGAGAAGAAAAAGGGGGGGCAGGGTGTCGTCGTAGACTCGGCTTCAACCTCGGAGGAAGAGCTGATCGAGGTCTTAAGCCACGGCCTCGGCGTGGAAGAAGACCGGCCCGTCGGGATGGATCCCGACGCGGGTGACGACATCGTCGAGGGCGCCGGCGGGAGCCCCTGATCGCCCGTCGGATTCCCCTCTGCCAGCGCCGCAAGACAACTCGGCTGCCATTTTGTTGGCTATACAGTCCTTATGCTCGGAGACGGAGGACGAGACTACCGTTGCCAGCGGAGGAACCACTCCCGTCGGGGGACCCAGAACCGGGACCTTCTGGCGTTCCTCCTCCCAAGAAAAGAAGGATTCACCCTCCACCTCCTTTTCAGCCGTCGCGCCCGGTCCAGCCCTCTTCCCCGTCCACGACTCGAGGGGATGATACGGGGACTGACACGGCCGCGACGGGTACGGACGACGAGGTCTACGACGAGGATCTTCCGTCGTCACCTCCCACCAGGGCTTCTCCGCCCGACGAGATTGGATCGTTCCACTCCATGATCGCCAGGGCATCCGAACTCTTCCAACTCTGCCCTAAGGAGAAGAAAAAGGAAGGATTCCTTTATCAACGGCGCGAGGCCAAGAGGAAGACGGTCCTCGCGGTGCCTCTACTGGACGACATTTGGGATGAGGGCCTCGCCCTCCTCAAGAACCCTTCCACGACGCCAGCTAGAAGAGACCGGTACGAAAAGAAGTACCGGGTCCCGGACGTGGCCCCCCTGTGCCTCCGGGCGCAGCCTACCCTGGACTCCGTCGTCTCCGCGGCGGCCAGGAAGAAAGCGGGGGGGGTGCGGCCTCCACATCGACTTCCCCGCCGGACGGCGAGGGAAAGAAATTGGACGCTATGGGACGCAGGGTCATCTCGTTTGCAGCGACTACGATTAAGGCGGCCAACGCCTTGGCTATCGTGGCCCGCTACGACAGGGAGCTATGGTACAAACTGGCTCCCCTGCTGGACTTCCTACCGGACGACAAGAGGGCGGACGCCCTGGAGATCCTACAGGAAGGTGAGGTGGCGTCGGACCACGCCATCACTATTGCGACGGACATCGCCGATACGGGATTTCGCCAGTTGGGCAACGGCGTGTGCCTTAGGCGGCGTGGATGGCTCAAGGCTACGGACTTCCGTCAAGACGTACAGACCAGAGTCCTGGACATGCCGTTCGATGGGAACAACCTGTTTGGGAAAACAGTGGACGATTCCCTTCAGGCCATTAAAGCGGACACTGAGACGGCCCGGGCCCTTGGGGTTCTGCAGCAACGACGGACGCCCTTTCGGAGCAGCGGAGGCAAGGGCGCCTCCAAAGGCTCCGGCGGCGGTTTCTCCACCTACCGTCAAGCGGCCCGCTCGTCGTCTCAGGAGGCCTATAGGGGACGAGGCAAGTCGGGCGGACCCCGCCGTCGTCGCCAAGGAGGTCAAGGCGGCAAAGCCTCGTCGAAACAGGATTGAACCGACCGTGGGGTCGGGCCCCCACCAAAGCACTCGAGTTTCAAAGAAGGTGCCTGCGCGTCCCCCCCGTGGCCAGGAAAGAGCTTCACGTCCCGCAGCTTCTCCGGGAGGTAAAGGCGATGCTCAGGAAGGGCGCCATCGAACTCGTTCAAAGAGGCTTCGGGGCTCCGGAGTTTACTCGAGATACTTCCTCGTGAGGAAGAAGACGGGAGGATGGCGCCCCATCCTAGACCTGCGACGTCTGAACAAGTTCATCAAGGCTCAGAAGTTCCGGATGGTCACCCTCCAGCACGTCCTGGGTCAGCTGGAGGAAGGAGACTTCCTGTCGTCGTTGGATTTGGAGGATGCCTACTTCCATATTCCCATCCTAAGGGGGCACCGAAAATTTCTCAGGTTTGTGGTCCAAGGGCGTCACTACCAGTTCAAAGCCCTCCCCTTCAGACTACGGTCGGCACCCAGGGTTTTCACCAAGTGCCTTGCACCGGTGGCGGCGCAGCTGCGCCGAGAGGGGATCCACGTCTACCCCTACCTGGACGACTGGCTCATCCGACCCAAGACGAGGGAGCTCGCCGTGGACCACACGGCAAGGACCGTCCAGCTTCTCACGGACCTGGGATTCTCCGTGAACTACGCCAAATCCCACCTGGTAATCGCGCAAGACGCACTGTTTCTGGGAGCGAGGCTCGACAGTGTCCCTTCTGGCCTCCCCGTCGGAGGAGAGGACCAGGGCCATCCTGGGCAAGGTACAACGGATGTTGGTGGCCGACGCGGCCAAGGTGAGGTCCATCAAGTCCCTCCTCGGAATGATGTCTTCCTGCATCTACCTCATTCCCCTGTGCAGGCTCCGGATGCGCCCATTGCAGGAGTTCCTGGACGCGCGCTGGATCCAAACGACGGGCAGCTTCGAGGAAAGGATCACACTCGACGAGAGTTTCCGACGAGCGATCCGGTGGTGGGGCACCCGCGCGCATCTGACGGCGGGCAGGGACTTCCAGACCCCAGCCCACCAGGAGACAGTGACCACGGATGCCTCCCTGGAAGGGTGGGGAGCGCACACCGAAAATCTGCACGCAAGAGGCCTTTGGCTCCCGATGGAGAAATCACTACATATCAACGTCCTAGAGCTCCGTGCAGTGTTTTGGGCCCTCAGGTCCTTCCTTCCGTCCCTCAAGGGCAAGGTGGTGAGGATCTTCACCGACAACACCACCACCATGTTTTACATCAGGAAACAGGGCGGAACCAGGTCCCCAGCACTGTCCAAGGAGGCGCAGGACCTGTGGCATTGGGCCGTCGCCCAAAGGATGTTTCTGGTGCCGTTTCATCTGGCAGGGATAAAAAACACCATCGCCGACTCACTCAGCAGGGAGCTGCGCTCGTGCCACGAGTGGGAGCTACGGCAGGATCTAGTGGATCGCCTCTTCCGACAGTGGGGTACACCCCAGATCGACCTGTTCGCGACGGCGACGAACTCCAAGTGCCGGAGGTTCGCCAGCAGGTTTCCCCAGGCGAGGAGCATGGGCGATGCTTTCTCGTTCCCCTGGGAGGGCCTGTTCCTTTACGCGTTCCCTCCATTGCCACTGCTAATCCGGCTCATCAACCAGCTCAAGAGGTCACGGTGCAGGATGATCCTTGTCGCACCTGCGTGGCCGAGGCAGATATGGTTCCCGGACCTTCTGGACTTGTCAGCGTCCCCGTCAATCAAGCTGCCGGTGGACGCGGATCTACTCTCCAGGGAAGGAGGCGCCATCCTCCACCACGACCCGAAATCGCTGAACTTGCAGGCCTGGCTCCTGCAGCGCTAGAGTTTGGAGGATACGACATACCGGCCGACTGCAGAGAGGTTCTTGCAAAGGCCAGGGCGTCCTCGACTCTTAAATGCTACGGACACAAATGGAAGAGGTTCTCTGTCTGGTGCCACGCACAGAAGATTAACCCTCTTTGGATTACGGCTCCCCAAGTACTGCCGTACCTGCTGACGCTGGCCAAAGCTGGACTGGCACACGCGTCCATCAAGATTCATCTTGCTGCGATCTCCCGATACACCAGAACCACGGGGCGGACGTCCTTGTGGTCTCATCGTCTGGTGAAAGAGTTCATGAAGGGACTGTTCAGATCGTTCCCGCCGGTGAAGGCTCCGGCCCCGGCGTGGGAGCTCAACGTGGTGCTGACCAAGCTCATGGGACCTCCGTTCGAGCCTCTGCACTCGGCCCCGTTGAAGTTTCTGTCGTGGAAAACAGCGTTTCTTGTGGCCATCACCTCCGCACGACGAATGGGAGAGATCCAGGCCCTTTCCTGCAAGGCCCCGTACTTGACATTTCACGACACGAGGGTAGTGCTCAGGACGCACCCCTCCTTCATGCCCAAGGTGCCGGACTTTCACCTCAACGAACCCTTGGTGTTGCCTGTGTTCTTCCCGTCGCCTTCGTCGCCGGCTGAGAGGACTTTGCACTCGCTGGATGTGGCTAGAGCGCTGAAGTTCTACGTGGACCGCACGAAGTGTTTTCGGAAGACGTCACAACTCTTTGTGAATTTTGGACCTGTCAATCAGGGGAAGGCACTCTCGAAGGCTTCCATTTCCAGATGGCTCTCCGGCTGTATCATGTACTGTCATCGGTTGGCAAACCGACCGCTGCCTGGCCGTCCGAGAGCCCATTCCACCAGAGCGATCGCAGCTACCACGGCGTTCCTTTCTGGTGTGCCCCTGCTGGACATATGCAGGGCTGCTACGTGGAGGTCGACACACACCTTCACGAAATTCTACTGCGTCGATCGGGATTCCAGGGAGGAGTCCAGGGTCGGCCAAGCAGTGCTGCGCAACCTGTTCGCCTGAGGTGAGCCTGGTGAGGAGGTAAGATGCTTAATGTTGAGTTTGATGTAATGCTTAATATTGAGCCTTTGCCACCTCCCGTGGTTGTGCATGTGTGTACTGCTATGTATTCTTTATTCATGAGCATGTGAATCCATGCCAGACCCCATGCTGGAGAAGGAACAAGTTACTTACCTGTAACTGTTGTTCTCCAGCATGGGTCTGGCATGGATTCACATGCGAACCCTCCCGCCTACCCCTCTGCGGCTCTTCACTTGGTCATACTGCCACTTCACGTGCTTCCAAATCTGAAGATGGCTGCCAGAGGCGGTGCTTAGGTAGAGGGCAGTCATTGGCTGTGGTCAGTATGACGCAGAGACCAGTGATTGGTTATTACTACGAAAGACAGATCAGAAACGAAACTGATACTGGTTTTTTCTTTACCGAGGATTCCCAGCCTGACGACGGGGAATATTCATGAGCATGTGAATCCATGCCAGACCCATGCTGGAGAACAACAGTTACAGGTAAGTAACTTGTTCCTTCTCCTCCCACCCTCCCCCCACCTCCACTGAGAACACTCCTGCTCCAAGAATAAGGGAAAGACTTTTAAGGGATAGGGACTTTTGCCTAGAAAGGAAAATTCTTTTTTAAAAGTTACATACTAGTAAAAGAGTTGGTTGGTAACTGGAACTGTAAGAGTGAACAGTTAAAAAAAAAAAGCTTACCTTGGATGTGTATTGCACTATTCTTAAAAGTATGGTTAAAATATTTTCTTTACTTAGAAACCGTTTTGCCATTCTAATAGAAAGTAGATGTGAACTTATGTTACTCTCCTGTGATTGGGTTGTGCCTCTTTCCAAAAGTTATGTTTTGGTTTCACCAAATTATTCCTGCAGAGTAATTGTATGAGTGTCCTCCAACTGGATCTTGCTTCCCCTGACTTGCTGTTAGCCTGTCCCAAATAAGTCTGTATAAGGTTGTTGCCTAGCTAGAATAACTGAGTCATTCAGTAAAGGATAACATTAGGGTTTACTTTCCCTGTGCTATCTAACCCTGAGTCTGTGGTTCTAACTGTCCCTTATAAGTCCTACACCAGTCACTTGTATAGTTGGGAAAGATCTAACCTGGACTCCTTGTGAGATAAAAAAAGAAAAGTATATGGGTTTTGCTTACCTTGAGTTAGCTGTGTGCCATCCAAAAATAGGTTGCCAGAGTTACTGCTTATCTCAGTCTGTGTTGCACTGATCTCAAAAGCGCCTGTAATTGAATTTCTGATGCTTGTGTAATCTGCTTACATCACATGCTATGCATAGGCCGACATCTAGTGGAGTATTACAGTTGTTGTTTTTGAAATTCGAAATGGGACGTTGACAGGGCATGCCAGTAATACTATCCCTAGTGTGACGTCCGCTGTACCCATGATCCCTCATGCGTCGAGGTCCCTCAGATTGTTTTTTTCCACCATGGTGAGCGCCCGCATATAAGCGGAGTGCATTTTCGGCTTACACCATTGAATTATAAAAAGTTTAATATTAGTTTATATTTCTGTCCTTTATCAACGCCGTGCCTCGATTCGACAAAGACTTCAAGAAAGGACAGAACTAACCGTCGAACGGAGATCTCGACAGAACCATCCGGCCTCGGAAGGCCCACAGGGCCTAGGCCTTACTCAAGGGAGAGTGGAGGGTGGTCATAACATGTATTTTCCCACCCCTTCCCTGGGTTGCCCTGCTGCCTACCCCCAATATGTAACGTATGACTTTTAAATTCTGCTGGTCCTGCAATAAAAAATACATGTGGGTCGACAAGCACAAGGTGTGTAACCTTTGCTTGAATCGGGACCACAACGAGGCTCACTGTCGGGCTGTAAACTGCTCCGACACAAGACCCTCAAAGATAGGACGAAATGTCGGGCCCATCACGCCATGCAGGCCGAGGCCGCAATGGACGTCGAAGGAGCATCCAGCGACGTCGTCCTCTCGGACGTCGGGGAACCTCCGTATTCCCCAGTGCTAGCCCCCGACCCCAGTAGACATGCCGGTGGTCCTGTTATGGGGATGACACCCGGCGGCAAAGGCACCACATTCCCCCACACCAAGCACATACCCTGCGGCAATGTAAGTATCACACGCCGAGAGCTTACGTTGAAGGGCAGATCTTCGGATTCACAGTCCTCTGGACACCCCGAGCGGCTTCCTCATGACAAGCCCACTAAAACAAAAGACGCCGGACATAACTCTCTACCGGCCTTGCGACGTTGAAGGATGCCGCGCATGCCGTTCCCATAGTCGAAACTCGACCTACACCCAGGGAAAAGCCCAGGAAGTCGGGCCGGGCCTGTCCCGTCCTGTGGAGAAAACAGGTCTCTGTCTCTAAAAAGTCAACTTCTAAGAGCTCAGATCATAGGGAAAAACATTAATCCAGGGATTCCTCTCATAAAGACAGGAACACAGAAAGGCAGGATGAAAGGGACACGCCTAGGGAGGACTCTCCCCCTGCCAAAGCCACCCCGCAGGAACCTGATAGTATTCCTACACAGGACATACCACATCAGCCTGATCCTACCATAGGGAGGAGGAGTTGTTGTACAGTAGCCTACCTACCTCTACTTACCCAGGGATTATTCCCAGTGCAGCAACCTGGTCTTCCCAGGATATAGATGGGGTTGTGGGGCGTATGTGCTTTTTTGCAAATTTTTTCGATTAACATTCTCAGGCTCTGGAAAGCATAATAAACACGCCTCCCACTACCCAGGCGTCAAGCTCTAAGGCTACACCTGTGGCCTCTCAGTCCCGTTTGGGTACACACCAGTCAGAAAAGAGATCTCAACCCCCAATGGAACTGTATGACAAACCAGTCCACAAGGTACCATGCCTCTCCACTGGCCTTTACGACCCAGACGTAGGAGCCAGTGAGTACCCAGACGAAGATACTTAGTATGATGAAGAAGTTGGGGTTAACGACATCAGTGCAGGGGGCGACCAGGATGACACTGCGTAGTCTTTGCCATGGACTCTCCAGTCCTACAAGACCCTCCCTTACCCGATTCCCCGGTGGACAACCAGCCCCTGTTTAATGACATACTTCTCAGGGCTGCTGAACATTTTGGTATAGAGACACAGGAAATACAACAAGATGAGGATTTCGCAGAAAACCTCTTGAGGGACAAAAAAAAGGCAACTCAGTTTATTCCCTTGCTCAAATCGGTACAAAGGAGGATTCTACCTTCTCTAGTAATGCCTAATAAAACTAGGGTGGTAAACCCTAGAATCAAAGCTTTTCTGCCCAGCACCTTCAGATCCTTTGTATATAACGGGCCAACTTAGACCAGACTCTTTAGTAGTTACCACTACTCGGAAAAGAGCGGGTACCCCTTTAGCCTCCTCCAAAGCTCCACTGGACAAGGAGAGTAAAAATCGATATACAATGTGGAGAAAAATTGGATCTTCGGCGGCTTACCAAGCACAAATTCCTACTAAATCCACCTTGCTAGCAAGCGCTGACTGTGCTAAGTGGGATGAAGTTACGGCCCTTGCAGAATCAGCGCTGTAACCACTCAAGTCTAAGCTCTCTCTCGTGGCTGCTGAAGGTAGAGCAACGGCAAGCATCCTACTAAAAAAAAATGTCGACGCAGCGGATAACGCTGGACGCGTTCTTGCTGAGGGCACATCCTGAAACGACATGCCTAGTTTAGGCAGTCTGGATTCAAATTAGAAACATAGGCTACACTTCTCAACGTGCCTGTTGAGCTTTAGGTTTTGTTTGGAAAGACAGTTGAGGGCGTACAGAAGTCCGCCAAGGAAGAATATGAAACACTGAAGTCCCTTGGCCAACTAACCAACAGACAAACTAACCAAAAAGGAGGCAATCATTTTCAGCGTTTTTGTGGACAAAATGCACACAGAGGCACCGGCTATAGGCAAAGCCAGGATTCATCATATAACAGCCAACAGGCCTTCCAGGGCTATAACAGAGGCCAGCGCCGAGGTTGCAGAAAAGGGAGAGGTTCCCCCACCAGAGGTGGAAGAACATCCTCCAAGCAATGACGCTCCGCAGATTGCACAAGCATCAGAAGGAATACATTACTCACCGTAATCGTATTTCTGGTGCTTGGATCTGCTTAGATTCACATGCGCCCACCCTTCTTCCCTTGAGAGAAAGTGCATAGATGTTATGAGCTTCTACATATCTGCTTGGATACAACTGCACTCACATGACACTCATCCTACCTTATGTCAGAAGAAAAACAATCTGAGGGACCTTGACGCGTGAGGGATCATGGATAAAGCAGACATCACACTAGGGTTAGTATTACTGGCACGCCCCGTCGACGTCCCTTTTCAAATTTTGAAAACTGTAATGCTCTGCAGCTTCCACTAGATGTCGGCCTATGTATAGCATGTGAATCTAAGCAGATACAAGCACCAGAAATACGATTATGGTGAGTAATGTATTCCATTACATCCTTAGGTTTTCCTCGCCTAGTATAACTGTTATCACAAAAGTAGTCATAGGTTTTTACTGTACCTAGAATAAGTGTGCCACTATTCACAAAATGTATAATGTGCAGTTGACTGATTTGAAAGTCACTGTACAACTGGTAGGGTCTACTGCCCTTGCTTTACTGAATGTAATTGTGAAAGTAACCATTGGTTTTTTACTCCCCAAGAATAGGTGTGACCTATACTGAATGTGTATGAAAAGGTTTTGACTTCCCTAGAACTACTGTTGGGTATTTCAAATAAGGTCTATACTTGGGTCTGTTTACCTTTACGTATAGTGTTGTTTTTTATAATTGTGATTTCATATAATGTTAGTGCTTACTCCTAGATTTATCTGGGCCTACTTGTATTTAAATAAATCCTTTATTTTCACATACATAGTGTTTCACAGTGTTTCTTTGGACCATTTGTATTACAATTTCATTTGTACTGATTCTACATCCCTCTCCCCCTCCTAAAATAAGCCTGATTGCTCTGTCTATGCTACCATGTACTCGGTGGTATAGCTTTCTGCTAAGAGTGGAGTCTTGTACTGCCTCAGTTGAATGGTTTTGATGAAGTTGGTAGCATTTCAGAAAAACTGGCCTTACAGCCCAAAAACTTGTTTTAAAAAAGACATCGAGCTTTGCGAAAGCAAGAAGTATTGCAAGACCAGAGGAAGGAAAGTGTCCCCCTTGTCATTTGGGCCCGGTCGAGGGAGATCCAGGGGTGAAATGCTAGCACCCAAAGTACACTGACAAAGGAACTGTGTTTTGAGAAATTGAGTGATACTGTGAAGGGTCTGCGCCGGGAAGAGGGGTACCCAGCAGTGAAGCAGTCACCCTAAGTCTACGTGAAGCAGAACTTTTTGTTTTTGATACATTAGGCCTCAAAGGCAAGAGGCTTTTTAATGAAAAGACTTTACCAACGAAGAATCCGCTAGCTGGAATAGAACTGTCGGCTCGTGCTGAGAAAGCTTGAGCGTGTGCTGTGCTCCAAGGTCCCACCTCCCCCGTGCCGAAAACGTGGGGAAGGAAGACCCCTGGCAATCGCATCCTGATTTATTATTTGGAACACTTCTTTATTGAAACCCTATTCCACACTTTCTGTAACTAGTAAGGAATTGGCAACATGGTTTTCTGAGTATAGGCCTTTTTATTTTGACCCAACACCACTAGGGCTGCCTTATTTTTCATTTGATGGTGGTCGCTTGCTCCCATCTTAGATTTAGCTTGGGTGCTTTTTCACCCTGCATTCATTGTTCTGTTAACACCCTTGAGCTGTGATCACTTGTCTGTCTTTACTGTTGCCACCGTGAGTTCCTGACAATCCCCAGTTGGCTTGACCTTGCATGCTAGTTGACAAGAGTCAATAGCAGGATGAGTGCTGGTGCCCACTTGAGAGCGGGTTAGGGATATTTTCAATAGGTGTGGTAGACGACGCATGCAGTGTCTGTGTTAGGGAGTTTTACATAAGTTGCTGTCTGTGATAGAACTTGGAAAAGCCCACCTTAGGTGACAGGGTTGTACCCCTTAGGTTTAGCCTGAACTACCCAAAGGTTTGGTAGCTATGGCTGAGCAGCCAGGATTCGTCTAGGAGGGAGAAGGGCTGTAGTGAGACACACAGTACTTGAAGCATACAATCAGTTCAAGGAAATACTAATACTAACACTAGCAAATTTATTTTTAAAAAATCCATTTATTTTATATACATTAAGGCTTTAGAAGCAAGTCATGTAAGCACTATTCACACAGTAATATCGCAGAATAATAGGTAGCACACTTAAAATCAATTTAAAGCATCAAATAAATAAGGGCAACTACTGAAACAAACAAGCAAACTTTAGATAAAGTCTTGCAAGTTCAATCAAACCATACTTAGCCAATCTTGAAGTCCAACCCTATACCAGGTGAATCTGATAGTCAAGGGGGACACTGGAGGTTCAGTGACCAAGGGCTGAGGAGGAAAGAGGCAGGTAAGCAGCAGACAAGAGTAGTGTGAATGAAGGTTTGTAAGGCAGAATTACATGCAGTACCCTCTGGGAACACCACATACAATTAGGACTACAGGTGGAAGCAAAACCAACCTTTGGTTATAAGTCTGTACTACGCAGATTTTGGTAGCGAGCTGAGCAGCCAAGCTTATCTCAAGAGGGAATGTGAGCAAGGATGTTGCACAGAGGTCTTATAGTCACAGTGGTTCAAGTAGACACTTGCACTCAAGGTTTTTTGGTAAAACACTTATTAATGTATTACACAATCATTTAGAAAACATTCACTAGAAGGAGGCAACTTAATATTATACACGCACACTTCAGTACTGAACCAATAAGTTTCTGAGTAAATTAGGCTCCCCTGACATAGGAGCCAAATGGCATTTGTAACATGAGAGTAAAAAGGTGCAAGTTAATAGAATAGATCACAAATACTTTCTTAGGCAGTGCAAATATGTTCAGTTCACTAGAGGACTCAATTCAGTTCAATAGGCCTAGGCCAAAGTTAATGGACTAGTGTCTTGGATAGGAAAGAGCAGTTCTTGTGGTAAACGGTAGTCTTTGCAAAGGTTCTCAGTACGAAAAAGAATCATATGTTGGGTTACAAGCTGATTAGGCCTGCAAGTTGGGAAAGTTCCACAAACTTTCACCGCGAGAGCTAAGTTCACTCGGGTTGGCATAGTACCTTAATATGAAGAACAAGATGCAGCTGAACACGTTGGTTCCTAGCAGTTCCTGCAGATCTCACTGTTCCTGATCCTCAGTCGTGAGGACAAGAGGGAGGACGTCAGGAGACTCCTGCAGTGCATGGGATCGTCGGAAAACACGGACAAAATGGAGTCACTTCAGTTCGAGTAGCTGTAGTCAAGCACACAAGCTGGTGGCCTTCCCCCCTGGTTAAACCTCACCAGCTCTGAGAATGGTATCCAGGTGGCTTAGGAGTTCTTTGAGTTGGTGGGACCAAAGGAAGTCGTCCTTGAAGGGGCTTCTCTGTCGAGATGGACTTAGCCATTCGATCCTGCAGCAGGGCTTCACCGGGCAAACCAACGGTCCAGGAGTTGCAGCAGCTGTCCTCTTCCAGCTCTTCTTCGGTTCTTTCGTTCCAGTGGTTGACTCTGCTTTCCAGTCCAAGAGACTCACCTTTTAAACAGTTTTTTCCCTTTCATTCCAGCCTAGCTGTCAATCACCCAGCATGATGGCTGTCCTTGCCGGACTGTCAGCCAGCCAATCTCGCCAGAGTGCATTTGGGTCTCCTAGGAGACTTAAGCACATGGAGTTTCGGGCACCTCTCTCACTTCCTGCCCACCCCAGACACTCAGCCGCCAGAGGCTGTCTTCAGCCCTGAAGCCCACCAAAGGCTTACGAACAAAGGGACCAAACCTGGTTTGGCCCGCAGAGACAAACTCTAGAAGGACCTTTCCAAAAAGAAGACAGGGACCTGTTTAAACAAAGGGTCTTAAGGCGCCATCTTGAAAAACATGGCTCCTTTGATTTAACGCTACCAGTGTTCGCGGTCGGGAAAAATCATGGTAGTTTGTTGTAAAACGACTGCCACCAGCCATTTCGATAGGTAAGGGTAGCATTTGACTGCTACATGAGTATTTAGACACAGGGGGTACTATGTAACCCCTCCAGTACTCTATTGTAAGATAGTGTGCTGGGTCTAAGAATTTGGAAAGACTAGTAAATTCAATTTCACTTTACATTCTCTGGGAAACAGTAGTTCATCCCAGAGAAGGTATTTAAACTTTTGCAGAGTCTAAAAGATATCCCAGTGTCACTGCACTGAAGGTGCTGTGTAACACACATGAAAAGATGATGCCTATGGAGTTATCTAAAACTCCATTATCAAAGAATGCAAGAGTAAAACACATATCAAAATACACGAGTGGGTAAAAAAGGCTCCCACTCTTTCCAGGTAAAAAAAATCAAGTCCTCAAAATCCAGCAAATTTGCTTGGGGTCTCTAAGGTGAAGAGAATTAGCACATTTATAAGAATTCTCCCTAACAAGGTTTTTCTTAAGGTTTGCAAGTAAATAACTGTCAGGGACTCAATGAGTTAACCTTGATCAGTAGTGAAGACTTATCTGCAGGGGAACTTTCCCCTTAAAACCCCACCACAACCAAAAGTGAGAATACTTTGTTGTAGAGGGTTTAACCAAAAAAGATAGGTGAACCAGGAAGCCTGTGGAACTGGTGTAGGGAAGGGAAAACAACAACCAGCAGATGACCAACTGTTCTGAATTAACTCCCCAGTACAAGCCTCCCCCAATTCCCCCTCTTACCTTGAATCACGGGCCATTATGCAGTAACCCTAAGGTGCACCTACTCTGCAGAATATCCATAGACCTTACAACCGACCGTAACAACACAGCGAGGAAAAGGCACGGATTACTCGGGGCGGAACGAGGCCGCATCTGCCTTATTGTCCACAATCCAGTAGTTTGCACAGTCCAATGAAACAGGCTGATATGCAGGGAGCTACCTGAACGGCACAAGGATGCTGCTAAGGGACAACTAATCCAGGGCTGGGAAAAGTCAGTCCAAAAGCACCAACACACAAGTTCCAATTCAATTCAGAGTCTAAAATCCAAGATTCAAGTAACCGGGGAAATAATCCACTAGCACCAAAAACAATAGGATAATCCAGATGCACTCCAAGCAAAACAACAATCCCAAATCCAGTTAGTAGCAAACTGATCCAAATCCCCATGACCAAAGGGTAAAACAGGAGAGAATCCAAAATCGGGCATCAAGGTGGAAAATCCAGATAAAATTGAGAATTATCAGAACCCGCACACTACTCTGTGGAAACGTTGAGAAGCGAGTCACAGATCACCACTGCTTTGTAGTACGGGAAGCTTGTGCTTCCGGCATCCCGATGTCTTCCTGGGAGCATGATGTCATCACGGTCTCACCTGATTAGCTGTGCCATTCCGGGAGTCAATTGGAACGGTGCATAATGATGCTCTGCTTCTTTTGCCACCATCTCCATGGCAACCTCGAACGCTTGTGTCAAAGGAGCCGTGGAACTTCGGGACTGAGTCCCGACAGTAACACTTTAGCAATTTCAAGCCCAATGGGTTGTCCACCATATTGGGACTCTGGGTGCCCTGAAAGGTGTGCAAGTAACTGCTGCCCTCCAAGAATACAAGAGCAACGCAGCAAGACCAGTACCTAGGCTCAAGACGGTACCTTTTCAATGAAAAACTTGATGCAGCAGGCTGGTCCCCCAAGGTGAGGCGACGGTTGTTCCCAGTTCGGGTTTTTTGGCCTGGGCCGCTGAAGGAGCTTTTGAGGAAACAGACGGATGCATTTGAGCAGTGGGACGCCCAGTAGTGGAACTGTGCGGCACTGGCTTCGGGTCAGCGATGGTTGTCGTCTGGTAGACTTCTCTTTGGTCCTCTGTCCACGACTCCGCTAAGGGGATGTTTAGGAGTGGAAAAGTGTCACTGCAAGCCCAGAAGGATGCCCAGAAGGTTTCAGCCAGAATCGCGCTTCACAAGACCTTGCACCGCAAAATGGCACAGTTTCCAGGGTATTGAGAGTTTGTAGCCCGGGAGGGTCAAACTCTTCATGGGGTGGTGCAAAATGCAGGTGGTCTTGAGACTGGTTAAGTGCACCAGTCCAGGGGCGGAAGGAGTCTTCAAGAGGTCTTTCCTGATCACTTGGAAGCTGCTGGGACGTCCTACGAATTCCTCTTCGGATCTTCAGTCCTGTCGTTGACTCGCAGGTTCAGCTCTTCTTTGTTCTTATTGCTAATAGATTTGATCCATCAGCCGTGATTATTGCATACTGAGGCTTGAGCCTCATTACTCATTTTCCTCGGGTTGAGTATATAGTCCTGGGTTAGGATTCTTCGTGGTCTGTGGACTCGTCACAATAGGACTAGTTTCACAAGGTCTTAGCCGTGATGGGCCGCGGGTAGCAGACGAAGGGGTGTGTCCCCTACTGCAGCTGCGAAGACAGCCTGCGGTAGAAGTCCACAAAAGGTTGTGCAAAAAGGTACACTACTGTTGGATGAACTTGTAACAGTAACTAAAAGTTACTGAAACAGTGAGAAAAGGGAGACTATGTTTCTTCTCAGCTCTCTGCATAAGGTTGGGTGTGCTGATCTCAGAAAATAAAACACAGGAGGGACAAATCAGTATCTCCCTGCCCTGGCAACAGTAGGGTATCCCGGATAAAATAAAAAGGTAAACGCAAGGAGATTCCAGCAACATTGCACAGAAAGTGCTGTGTGCTGCAATAGTAAAATGTAGATGCCAGGAAAGATGGAGGGAAGCATAACTCCATTAAGAAGTAACCAAAATAGGTTTTAATGAAGGGCTCCCAAGATTAGTGTAAAAGAGTGAGTGTGGAAAAAGGTTCCCACTCACTCGGGAGAATCAGTCCAAAAATCCAATAGTCAAGCAAAAATGATGTGGGGACTCACAAAGTGGGGAGAATTGCACTCTAAAAGGAAACTCTACCTACAGTCACCGACTGGCTGTGTATACTCCAGTTCACCACTCTTGGCAGCCGCTTTCACCAACGGTTGGTTGTGAATTATTATAATACTTAAACATGTAACTTTGAGTAGCATTTGTGGGAATGGGTGAGATTGCAACCTATAACTGAGACAAATGTTGAGAAGGTCTGCCCTCTAACTACTTTGCATTGTTTGTAGCGACAACGGCTTGCCACCTCCTGCACGGAAAAATTTCTCTGCATCCGCCTGCTCTGAAATGTCTTTTTTTCTATTTCTAACTCAGGTTTTTGACTTTGTCAATTCTGAACTGCTTATTTTAACTGCTTTGCACAAATTAACCTTGTTTGCAGCACCAGCCAACGTGTTACCGAGCTCTCAGGCTTCCATCAGTGCACCAAGATTCCAGCCAGCGCCGACCGTCACCACTGCAGCTAACCTGGCCACGCCCGTGAAAGTGCTGGGCACTCTGGGCACACAACCAGGCCAGACTCAGCCACAGGTCCCCCCGCACACCGTCCAACAGAGTGTGCTGCCCCAGAGGCTGGTCCTCACCTCTCAGGCACAGGCACGGTTGCCCAGTAAGTGGCCACCTGCCCTTCTCCAGCTTTAACTGCCAGGAGGTCAAGATGGGGAGCACCCTCGCATGTGCACAGGTTCCGTTTTCCTGACTTGCTTTGGTCTTTGTATCACGTTTCCCACTAAGTGATTGTCACTGGGGTTTGCCTGATAAGTCCAGTTCTCCTATTGTCTACGTGCACATCGTGCTGCTGGTATGTTGTCTTGCACTTCCTTATGAATTGGGTCCTCCATTACACAGTTAGTAGGGATGAGTGTGAAAGAGCATGTAGAGCACTAGCTTCAGGTTAAAAGGTTTCTGAGAAGTGACGCCCACAGTAGATAGTGTTGTCCTTGAAGTTGCTTCTGCTTGACATGGCTGGACCAGAACAGTGCTCCTTCTGTGCCATTCGCCATAGTTTCTTTAATTAAGTCTGCAAGTTCATGCTCCATGTGATGCCGGGCTCCCAGAAAGGGCTTGGTACCATTTGCTGATCAGCCTGGTGGACCGTTTGGGGGTCTGAGAGACTGTGCAGTGGATAAAATGTATTTTAAGACGGTGGTAAATGACCAATAGAATGATGGCAGAGTTGTGATCATGAGTGGGTGATAGCAGTTAAGGCTAAAGAGGGTTCATAAAGGTGCACAGAGTTGTATTGAGGGCCCCTTCAGGGACAGAAATGAACCCCCTGCAAATGAGAGAAAAATATTGCAGAGCTAAGACTCTTTTATGTGAAGGTTGCTATGATGTTTCACAAGCTGCTGGTATATTTCAGACCTGGTCGAGCAAGTTATCAGTGAAGGTTATCTGCATCGGGTTGGAAGGGCAGTCTCTGGGCGGATGTGGGCAATACCTTGCAGCTCAGGAATAGAGGGGGGGGGGAGAACACAAGTGAACCCCTAATAAGAGCCATTCAGGTGCATGTAACCCCTGGAAGATTATGAAACCACACTTGAGATAACTTCCAAGTCTCGGCTGATGACTCAATGGGCCCTGGTTCGTGGTATACACAGCCTTTGTTGTCTCAATGACCTGCTGTAGTATTTCTTCACAATAACCACTGCAGGACTGGCAGACTAGAAGCTAAAGGACGTTTGATTAAATGTAATAACCTGCTAATTCAGTCTCTGATGGGACGCTGTGCCTTCAGCGTGAGTGATTTATGCAGTATTTGTCAGGCTCCCTTATATCCTCCTAATGCAAAATTCCCCAGATAAGGCAGTGGTTTTGCTGACCGATACTATTTGAAAATCAACTCTCAAAATGTAGGATTAGCAGTAATAGTTTGGTGGAGGGTGATGTTCGGCTGAAAGGGCATAAACCTTGTGTCTAGCATTTGCATAGGGCATCACAGCTGTATTGGTATAGGAAAAGCAGTGTTTAAAAATTATATATTTTTAGGTAAACAAATGGTGATAGCAGTGCCTGAGTAGGGCACTGTTTGTGGTAGGTAGATACCTTCAGTAATACTTTTTGTACGTAATAGCTGTCTGTGTGCATGGGGACCCTAAATTGCCCTAGTGTACTCCATTCAATAAAAGCCTAACAGTCAAGTGAAGGGCGCTTAGCCTTCGCCATGTGAAAGGCCAAAGTGAAGCTTCTTCCCAGCTGGATCGCAGCCTTCAACTACTTTACGTATGCCTTAGCCACAGAGAGCGGAGAAGGTCGCCCCAAAACAGCGGGGCTGTGAAAGGAGGGATTTGGGGGTTGCTCCTTCATGAGCCAGGGTTTCCATGGAACTTTACGATTGCGTAAATGGATGAGTGGCTATTTGAAGGAAAACCATTAATTTGCTGGAATTTCCTCACCTTAAATAACGTTTATTGGTGCTATAGGAGTTTTTAAGGAAAAACCTAAACCAGGAACAAGGGGCTGAGTTTAACTTACTAAAAGCAGAGAAGGTCTTAAGGTGTTTCCAAAAGATCAACGGGTTGGGTTCTATGTGCAGTGAGTTTGGAAGCGAGTTCCAGATTCTAGTAGCTTGAACAAAGAGAGTGGCCACCCTTCCTTGCTTTCCAGTATCTGGGAATGTTGAGTTTCCTGGTTGGGTTCTAAATATAGAGTGATCTTGGAAGCAAGTTCCAGATTCTCTAGTAGCTTGTACCATGAGAGTGGCCACCCTGACCTGCTTTCCAGTATTTGGGAATGTTGAGTTTCCTATATTGATTAGATCTCAAGGAGTGAGCAGAAGAATTAGTTTCAAGGCCATTAAGTTCGAATTAAGGTGTTGGAGGCTTTTATGGCCTTAACACATCATTAAAAAAAATATTCAGTTTCCGATCAATTCTGGCTGCTACATTCTGCACTCTGCGATGATATTTAGCAAGTCCCAGGTAGATACTGTTAAAGTCCAGCAGTGATGACAAAAGGGCCATCTGGTTAGAGAGCGATAGAAAAGGAAGAATGTGCTTTATTTTCCTCATTAAAAAGCATGATTTTGTAACAGCTTTGTCAATTTAACGTCAATGTATTATCTGATACCTAGGTTCTTGACTTATGATTCTGGCTCAGGACAAGGCAGGAGGGTCCACCATTTTATGTCTCAACTTTATCGCACTAGAAGAATAGAAAGTGTGGTGGTGAGATCAAGGCACTGCCCACAGATTCCATCACTTGACAAACCCACTCAGTGGATGGCACAAATCTGGTTGCATGCACTCAAGTTCTGCTGCACACTATGCTTTCTGTAGTTCCTGTTCTTTAGTGCTGGTTGTAGCTTTTTTTCTTTTCAGTCATGTTATGTATATACTCAAACCATGTTGTTAAGACTTGGCAGGTAGCAACCCTCTGTAAAACAGAAAATTTCCAGACTAAAAAACTGGGTGGTAAAAACCTTCAGAGGTCAACATGGTCCTGCCACACTTACCGTGGTCAAGGTGCTACTTTGCTCAGGCTTGTTGGGGGCAAATTAAATTGCACAAAGTTGTGCAAGTCTAAGGACCAACTACACAATCTTTTAATATTAAGGGACCTTCCACCCTATTCTAGGATTCACGAGCAGTTGAACGTGTGCAGGAGCCAGATGAAAGTAAAGTACAACATATATGTGGAATGGTGCTGGCAAACGAAATCTCTGATTTACAGTCCATGGCCTGGATCCTAGTTCTCAAATGAATCTTGCATTTGCCCTCCAATTATCATCTGGCGGAACAAGTTAATTTCAGGTTTAGAACATGGCTCGTGTGGCTGCTAATTGATGCTTCACTCGAGACACTACAAAAATTGTAACTGCTCTGCAAGTTGTGAATTCATTTCTATGTGATTAGAAGGGCACAAGCCTGATCATATTGGAGCCCTATGGATGTAGAATTAATACACACCCCATGCTGCAAGGGTCTTCCCTAAAGACTAAAGCCAACAGGCAGTTACAAGCATTTTACTTTGCAGGAGTGTGAGGGAGAGGATCCATTGCGGGTTTCAAGGGGGTCAAGTAATTTCACTTGGAGCTCGTACTAGGAAAATCACGATGTGTTCATACAATCATAAGGTGCTTTTCCCTTTGAGTCCAGCAAGAGTTGAGCAGGTGTCAAGGCTTTCTAGACTCTACTTTGCTCCACCATGACTAGTCAGTTTAGGCACATGTTAAATGTTTGGGATGGTGGGAAAGTGAATTGCCAGACCACAAGCAACAAGAATGTCTGTGACATGTTGGAGGTGCAGCTGTTCCCACTTAACCTCCTGTGTTCTGCATGTCTCCTCTGCTGGAAAGACTACCCTCCTTTCAGAGCAGGCTGGGTTCTCTCTCTCTTTGAAACCTTTTCCCAATTGTAATCTTCATGTTGGAGCACTAATCCATCTGCCGAAAAGGTGGTTCTTAGGGGATGAGATGCACTTGTAGTCCAGGAGTGTACACCACAAGAAAAGAGGCAAGTGGTTTGCTTTTCCATTGTATGTGCAGTGCAGGGGCACATGCGCAGACCATGGCAGGCACAACAGCATGTCCTTAGTCCTCCGTAGAACGTTCTGTCTTTTCAACAGCATGGGCCAGAGCACGCATCTCTGCTACACTGTCCTGTCTTCCAGAAACAGGCTTTTGGAAGCATAATTCGGTGAACACAAGTGTGATTTTGCAGTCATTCCTCCCTCCCCCCCCACCACCCCTGTACAACCCTGTCAATGTTTGGAACATTCTCTTCAAAAGGGCCTCCAAATATTTATTTCTTCAATTCTTATTCCCAGGTTTATTTTTCATAGCAAACGCAGTGTATGACCAAGTGAAGTGATCTTCCTGGTTGTACCCCCCCCCGACCCCCCTTGCTTACTTTGATTTTGGAAGCCTGGCCTATATTTGACCTCTTGCCTACTCTATTTAGAAAATGGACCGGCATCATAGCAGTCAATGTAGAGTATTCAGGATGTTTTTTGGGCATAGCGCTTCATATACAATGAAGTGCTCAACCTAGGCTGTAATGTTTAGTGGTGGTAGCCTGTGACAAGTAATAACTCTGGTCAGTGTGTATGTTTCTGAATTGCACCATTTGACAAGCTAACAGATCTTGCCCTTTTTTAGGCTATCAATGGGAACTCTATTTGCATACATCAACAATCGGCCACAGCTGACATCTGCAGGCTTGAAAACATGTGGGCGTTAAATGGAGATTGATATTAACTAGTAACAAATATTTTATTTTTCATTTACTCCCACAGTTGGCCTCTAGTACTTCCATGACACTAAGCACACCATTATGTCATGCCCAGAACACGTCCCTAAAAAGTACAGTGTTGGTAAAGTCCTAATGTCTGATCACGGCTTCATGCATCCCTCTGTCCTTGCACCGGGGGAATGCCACTATTAAATACTCTGCCGCAGTATTTGCTGTGACTTCAACTTTCTTCTGAAACTAAACGTGCAAGTTCCCTGGAATCAATTTCCCTGGCAGGCATTTGATATTAAAGCTGTTAGACTCACAAGGTGCTATATGTTTCAGCAACACAGCTGGTACTCAAACAACTGTGTACTGCAATGTTCCTGGATTTACACAAACCGTAAAGTGGGAGAATACTTTAAAAAAGCCATTCACCAATTCGTATCCACCATCTCTGTAAATCCCAAACCTTCTAGATATGACTGTTTTCTCAGGGGGGGTAGTACTGCTGTGTCTTGTGAGTTTGAATACGATTGTCCATTGCACACTTGAAGCTTTCGTTCAGGTGACATGGAGTAAGGGCCTGTGTTTAGTGAATGCAATATGGATTTACCGTGGCACAGCATTACAATAACCATTCATGTGGGACAATAGCAGAAGTAGTCTTTGGCCCGTGATCCCATCATGCTTTTAGCTCCCGGCTCAAGCCGTTCAGACTAGCCTACACCTCCTGCTCTAATACTGTGCCCTTGCATATTCGATTGGACCTGATCAGACACTTCTAATCAGTGGGCGTTTGTTAATGAGGAATGTACTTGCCGCATAGGCGCCTTTATGTTTTAGTTGACTTGCCAGACATACTTTTTCAATTCCCTCTTTGGCCCCCTCGTTCATCTGTAGAAAGTCTGGATGCTTGCAAGGGTTGTCATGCTGTTGAAAAGGCAACGTCCCCTCCGGAGATTAGTAGGTCTCACTCACATTTACAGGCAGCAGCCGCAAGGGTTCTGCTTCCAATATCCGGGAAATGTTGGCGATTCCTTTTCTTCATCTACACTTGTCAGCTCTGTCTCCTTTACTGACTTTTAGAAGTAAAACCTCTTGATTAATGTAATAAACATGGGTATTTGTGAAAGATGCCTGAAAACCTCAGGGCAGACAGCTGTGCCATGGGCGGTGTAACTAACCTGACTGGTAGTCGTGAGACGCTCTCATGGCTTTCTCAAGATGTTTCTCTTCATCTCGACTTCCTTTCCTAGGTGGGGAGGTGGTGAAGATGGCTCAGCTGGCCTCTGCTCCTGGAGCCCATGGACGGGTTGCTCAGTCGGAGACCCCGGTGACGCTGCAGTTTCAAGGCAACAAGTTCACCTTATCGCAAAGCCAGCTCCGCCAACTGACTGCAGGACAGCCACTGCAGCTCCAAGGTATGCCTTTTCAGGGCAGGTGACCACAATGCTTTGTAGCAGGCTTCCTTTTGGGCTGAAAGTGCCACCTGGTTTCATTTTTAGTGACGCTACCATCTCCTTCATTGGACTTTTTGTAGTCACATGCTTGCATCCTTCACCAAAAACTGGCCCAAGAAATAAGCATAGGCACCTGTAACTGTCCCATGATGGAGAACACGAGTTGCAGCCATGCAACTTGTTTTAAACATGGATGCCAATGAGGCTTTTATTGGTCTGCTCCAGGAGGGTTGCGGACTGTTACTGCCTGCTTCTGAGTAGTTCCTCAGACAGGTGCCCACGGTGGCGAACATGGGTGGAATGCTTTTAAAATAAACCTGATTCCCCTCCCCCCCCCCCCCAACCCCTCACCCCAGGCCCCCATTCTTCCCCTCACCTTTTCTGCCTTGATAGTCCATTCACACCATGCCACAGCATTAACTCGGTTTTCCCCATGGACCTACGCAGGAAATGTTCTCCAGATTGTGTCGGCACCTGGCCAGCAGTATCTCCGCCCTCCTGGCCCTGTCGTCATGCAGCCAGGGCCCCCGGTAGCAGGTGTGCAGAATGCAGTGAATGCCACGACGAACCAACATCAAGGGGCCGCTCCAACACCTGCAGTCGCGATGCAGCCCGGTGAGTGTCGAACTCTAAAAGCTATATACCGGCTTTTATGTAAGAGGGTGAGGGTCATTGTTAGCACTGTATACTTCGTTACATTTGACATCCGTGTTAGCGACCTGGTCCTGTGAATTCTTTAACACTTTCTGTAAAGGCTGTGTGAAGTACACTACCACCCAAAAACAAAGTATCCTCTTGTTCTCTCCCTTTCACTTGTGCCTGGTTTGGAGATGCTGAGGAGGCAGTGCTCACAAAGGAGGATAGCAAACACTGCGCCCTTGCTTACTTCCCAGAGGCTACCCCATCTTCAGGGAGATGAAATGGCCAAATTTCCTTGTGGGGTGTGAGGGCTGGTAGGAGAGGGCCCTGGGAGGGAACAAGTAAGCGGGGGACAATATTCACTACCCTTCCCTCCCTCTGTAAATCATCTCTTGCACCTTAAACTGAAGTAAGATCCCCATCTGGGGGATGGGATGGGAGCCCCTTTTAAAGTTGTTGGTCCGATCTATATACTTGTCCCTGGGTATTTAGCAATTGGTGTGAGTGTTAGGGAGAATTCTCATAAATGTGCTAATTTCCTTCACCTTAGAGACCACCAGCAACTTTTCTGGGTTTTGAGGACTTGATTTCTTTTACCTGGAGAGAGTGAGCGCCTTTTTCCCCACTCTCTCGTTTATTTTGATGTGCGTTTTACTCTAGTGTTCTTTAACTGTGGAGTTTTAGACAACCCCATAGGCATCGTCTTTTCATGTGTCACACAGCAGCCTCAGTGCAGTGACACAGGGAAGCCTTCTAGGCTGTCCCAAGATTTAAATACCTTCTCTGGGACAACTATTTCCCAGAGAAAGTAAAGTGAAATTGACTTAACTAGTCTTTTCATATTCCTAGACCCAGCACACCCTCTTACATTAGAGTGCTGGAGGGTTTGCTTAGTATCCCCTGTGTCTAGAAATTCATGTAGCAGTCAAATGCTACCCTTTCCTATCGAAATGACTGGTGGCAGTGGTTTTACAACGAACTACCATGGTTTTTCTCGACCACAAACAACGGTAGCATTAAATCGCGGGAGCCATGTTGTTCAAGATGGTGTCTGAGCCCCCTCTGTAAAAACAGGCCCGGTCGTCTTTTTTTGCCATTTCTTTTTGGAAAGGTCCTTCTAGAGTTTGTCTCTGCGCTCCAAACCTGGTTTGGTCCCTTTGTTCCTATGCCTTCGGCGGGCTTCAGGACTGAAGACCACCTCTGGCGCCCGAGTGTCTGGGGTGGGCAGGAAGTGAGGGAGGTGCCCGACACTCCCTGTGCTTAGTCACTTAGGAGACCCAAATGCAATCTGGCGTGATTGGCTGGCAGACTGTCTGGCAAGGACAGCCACCCTGCTGGGTGAGTGGCAGCTAGGCTGGAATGAATGGGATGAAACTGGATAAAAGGCGAGTCTCTTGGCTTGGAAGGCATAGTCGACCACTGGAACAAAATAACCAAAGACGAGCTGGAAGAGGCCGGCTGCTGCAACTCCTGGACCGTTGGTTTGCCGTGTGATGCCCTGCTGCAGGTCCGAATCGCCAACATCTCGACAGAGAAGGCCTTCAAGGACAACTTCTCCCTTTGAGTTGGAGGGACCAATCAACTCAACCATAACCCACCTGGATACCAGTTTCAGAACTGGTTGTATTTTCTAAGAGTGCTGCAGTAAACCGAATAACCAGGGAGAGGGACACCAGTTTGTGTGCTTGACTACAGCTACCGGAATTGAAGAATTGCCCTTTGCCAGCTTTTTGACCAGTCCCTGTGCAGTGCAGGAGTCGCCCGACATCCCCCCTCTTGTCCCCATGACTGAGGCTCAGGAACAGCGAGGTCTGCAGGAACTGCTAGGAACAGAAGTCTTCAGCTGCATCTTTTTCTTCATTGTAAGGTACTGTGAAAACCCAACCGAGAGAACTTACCTCTCACTGCGAAAGTGCTTGAAACTTTGGCAACTTGCAGACCTAGTCCACTTGTGATCCAACATATGAATCTTTCTTTTACGAACTACTTCTGAGAACTTTGGCAAAGACTTTTGCGTTTAACTACCAGAACTGCTTTATCCTATACAAGACTTTAGCCGATTGACTCTGGCTAGCTTATTGCGTTGAATTGACTCCCTTTGCGAACTCAAACTCTTTGCATCGTTTAAGATTAACTAATCTTCTTTTTATTAACCTATGCCTTTTTGCTCCTACTTCAAACGCTCTGAATGCCATTTTGCTCCTCCTTGAAAGTAGTTTAAATGCCTCAGAACTTGACAGTGTGAAGTATTGAAGTATATTTTTGTGATATAGATTGCCTCCTTCTATTGAATGTTTTATAACGGACTGTGAAAAAAATTAATATTTGTTTTACCAAGAAACCTTGAGTGTAAGAGACTGTTTGAATACTTGTAATTATAGACCTCTGTGTAACATCCTTATAGCTCACATTCCCCTCTTGAGATCAGCCTGGCTGCTCAGCAACGCTATGACACAACCGTGTGGTACAGACTTATACCAAAGGTTGGTTTTGCTTACACCTGTAGTCCTAGTTTTGTGTAGTGGTCCCAAAGGGTATTGCATACAAACGTTGCCTAACAGTGAGTGGCGTTCCACGTTGTACAGTGTTTGACATTTGTTGTGCTGCATTTTTGCAAAGAGCAATCAAACCTTTTGATCAAATGTTGTTCAGATTCGGAGGTCCCACCTATTACAAGGGCCTTGCACATTCCTCTGGGTGAACTCCATGCCATTGCTCTTTCTCATCTTAGCCATAGCAAACGTTTACCGTATGCTGGCTAGTTTTGATTGTGAAATTCTCTTCACCTGCGAGTCCCCCAGCATTTTTGCTGGACTCTTAGGTTTTTGATCTGACTCTGCTGAGTGAGCTGGACCCATTTTCCACACTCACTCAGCCTTTTACTCTGTATTTGGGAACCTTTTGTATCTCTTTTGGAGTTATGCCTTCCTCCAACTTTATGACATCTGTAATTTCTTATTGCAGCATACTGAACTTTCTGTGCAGTGTTGCTGGGAAGCTCCTTGAGCTTTCCTTTTTACTTTTCTGTGATAACATTGTTATCAGGGCAGGGGGACCCTTTTCATCCACCCTGACCTCTGTTTTGTGGAATTGGCACACCCCACCTTACATGGAGTGCTGAGGGGACACAATGTATCCAATTTTCCACTTATCCTGTAACTTTCTAGTTACAGTGGCAAGTTATCTGAGTGGCCGGTGGCAATGGATAGTTTTCTACCAACATTTGTGTACTTGTACTGCAGGCTGACTTCACAGCTGCAACGCGGAACACAGGGTACACCTTCCCTTCAAATGGTGGCTGTACTTTTTCTATCAATCTCTTCATGACTTCTCCTTTTGTGAGGCCTTCTTCTACCCAACTTGATGGGGGTGGCCTTGATTAATCTTTTGTCAATGGCCTGTTTTCATTGGAGTGCCCACCATGGGACTCTGAGTGCCTGAAAGGACAGGAAGTGGGTGAGGAGACCAACACTCCCCTGGTCTGTGTTCTAAAGTGTGCCTGCTTGGAACCAGTTCCAACTGGGGGTATGGCTGTCCTCCTGGGCAGCCCACCTCCCAGATTTGCATGAGGCTTGTGGTATGACTGGTGGGATTAGTAAAAGGGAGACCCTGTAAGGGTACCCCTAATTATAAGTTTGTAACTCAATTATGCTTACACCAGAATTAATGCACCCCTCTAGGGACTTACGGCCAAGAGTCCATCTTGCAAAAGATAACAAATTTAATCTGTACAGAAGTGAAGAAGGGCAAAGGCCTCTGCTCCAGAGCGGTATATTCTGTCCTGAAACTGGTGCTGGGCGTGGAGCTTAAATACTCTCGACTTCATTACTGGATACCGGAAGAGCTCCTGTAAAATTGTTGTTCTTGCCATACAAGAGTGCTGTAGTCTCCAGTGTTGCATGGCCAGGTTTACATTTACATCAATCCTGCTTAACATATTGCTGCCTCTGCAGGAATACATTTTAGCTCTCGATTAGCATCATTTGCTATGTTATAAACATTTATGCATAAACCTGCCTTCCTGCCATAATCTTCACACTTCACCCATTATTCTTATATTTTTGTCTGATCCAGAAATCCCCATTAAAACCTTGCTTTAACATAATTCTGCATTGTGTGCATGAGCCCCAGACTAACTAGGTTTTTTTTATATACAGGGAACAGCTGCTAAATTACATGCTGGCCAGCGCTAGCAGAGCGCCACGGTGGTGCCTGTAGTCCATTTTTGAGCACAAGCTGCTTTCTTTCCGGGAAGGGGTGGGGGGGAGGGGGAGTATTTTTGAGTCATGTGCTAAGAACTGCATAAGCTTTAACATTTACAAATTCATTCAGCTAATACACCTTATATTTAAATAACTGTCTTCTATTAATGCATCCCTCCCCTCTGGTCTTTTGTGGTGCCTAGAAATAGTAACAGAAGTCTTGCCCAAAAACAATTAACAGAAGTCTTGCCTAATTCTAAAGCTCTTGGAAATGAAGACAGGCGCTAGCTCCTTTCCAACATTAGCCAGTGTTAGGGAGAATTCTCAAAAAATTGTTAATTCTCTTCACCTTAAAGACCCCCGCAACTGCTGGATTTTGAGGACTTGATTTTTTTACCTAGAAAGAGTGTGAGTCTTTTTTCCCACCCTTTCATTTATTTTGATGTGCGTTTTATGTGTTCTTTGACTTTGGAGTTTTAAGATAACTCCATAGGCATCTTTTAATGTGTTACAAGCACCCTCAGTGCAGTGACACAGTGATGTCTTTTTAGACTTCTCAAAGGTTTAAATGCCTTCACTGGGATATAGTACTGTTTCCCAGAGAATGTAAAGTCAATTGGCTGTACTAGTCTTCTCCAAATTCATAGACCCAGCGCACACCATCTTACAATAGAGTGCCGGAGGGGTTACATAGTATCCCCTGTGTCTAAACACTCTTGTAGCAGTCAAATGCTACCATTTCCTATTTAAATGGCTGGTGGCAGTGGTTTTATAACTAACTACCATGATTTTTCCCCGACTGCGAACACCAGTAGCTAAAAATCGGGGCTGCCATGTTTTTTAATATGGCGCCCAAGACCCCTCTATAAAAACAGACTCTGGTCATCTTTTTTCGCCGTTTCTTTGTGGAAAGGTCCTTCTGGTGTTTAACTCTGTGTGCCAAAGCAGGTTTGGTCCCTTTGTTAGTTTGCCTTTGGCGGGCTTCAGGACTGAAGACCGCCTCTGGCATCTGCGTGTCTGGGGTGTGCAGGAAGTGAGGGAAGTGCCCGAAACTCCCTGTGCTTAGTCTCCTAGGAGACCCAAATGCACTCTGGCATGATTGGCTGGCAGACTGTCCGGCAAGGACAGCCACCCTGCTGGGTGAGTTGCATCTAGGCTGGAATGAATGGGAGAAAACTGTTTAAAAGTCGACCACTGGAACGAAAGAAGCAAAGACAAGCTGGAAGAGAACGGCTGCTGCAAGCACTGGACGTTGGTTTGCCCGGTGAAGCCCTGCCGCAAATCTGAATTGCCTGAAATCCATTCGACAGAGAAGCTCCTTCAAGGACGGCTTCTTCCTTTGAGTTGGTGGGACCAATCGGCTCAGAAGGCACCTGGATACCATTCTTAATGCTGGTTAAGGTTTAGCCAGGGAGAGGGAAACCAGTTTGTGTCTTAAAGTAACGGCTACTTGAACCGAAGTGACTCCATTTTGTTTGCTCAGACGACGATCTCGTGCAATGAAGGAGCCTAGCCCCCCGCCCCCGATGTCCTCCCTCTTGTCACCACGACTGAGCAGGCTCAGGAACAGCGAGATCTGCAGGAACTGCCAGGAACCAACGTCTTCAGCTGCATCTTTTTGCTTCACATTAAGGTACTGTGCCATCCGGTTGAGAGATCCTAACTCTCGCGGTGAAAGTTTGTTAAACTTTTCCCAACTTGCAGGCTTATTCAGCTTGTGACTCAGCATATCATTCTTTTTAGTCTAAACTACTTCTGAGAACTTTTGCAAAGACTTCTCCATTTGTTACCAGAACTGATCTGTCCTACCCAAGAACACTAGACTATTGACTTTGGCCTGGCCTATTGAATTGAGTGGACCCTCCTGGTACACTGAACCTTTGCATTGCCTAACAGAAGTGTTTTCAAATCCATTGTACAAACTTATGCCTTTCTATTCTCGTTGAAAGTAATTGAAGTGCCATTTGGCTCCTTTTTCAGGGTAGCGCAAACTGTCCCTACAACTTAGTTTGTTACTGTAGTGTACTGGTGTTTCATATTAAGCTGATTTCTACTAGTGAATGTTTTCTAAGTGATTGTGTAAGTATAAGTATGTATGTAAATGAATGTATAAGTATGTTTTACCAAGAAACCTTGAGTGTAAGTGTCTACTTGAAGCACTGTGTAAGTGTATACTTCTGTGTAACTTCAACTACTGCTCACATTCCCACTTGGGAAAAGCCTGGCTGCTCAGCTTGCTACCAAAAAGTGTGTGGTACAAACTTATACCAAAGCTTGGTTCTTGCTTACACCTGTAGTCCTAATTGTGTGTGGTGTTCCCAGAGGGTACTGCATGCAATTCTGCCTAACAGACAGTTCAACATAAAGCGCGAGCGTCTTGGAGCTAAACCCCAGGGTAGACCATGGAGTAAAGATCCAAAGCAGAAGGACAACACCTGTAGCCCCTTCCACCGACCACCAGTGCCAGCTGAGTAACCACCGTATCCAGACATCAACCGCAACAGGGAATACCGGAAAAGGACGACTTCCTCCCCTGGACTGATTGCATCAATCAGTCCCAAGACTAACTTCAATTTGAGCCATCCCTTGAAGAGCTGCGACCTCCACAACCTGCAATTCGCAAATAACCAGGGTCCTGTGCCATTTTGTGGTGCAACATCTGCTGAAGGTTGGTTTTGTCTGCATCTTGGTACGCATCCTTCTGGACTTCCAGTGACTGGATCCCGCTCCTGTAAGTTCCCTCCAAGACGAGGACCAATAAACTCCACTGCACGATAACCGATCTGCATCCAGAGCCTGTGAAAGGCTCCAACACACCAGTGCAGCAGAAATTCACTGCTGGGCTTCCCACTGCTCGAGTGCATTCAGCTGCTTTCTGTTAGGCAGAATTTGTATGCAGTACCCTCTGGGACCACTACACACAACTATGACTACAGGTGTAAGGAAAACCAACCTTTGGTATAAGTCTGTACCACACAGTTTTTGGTAGCGAGCTGAGCAGCCAGGCTTATCTCGAGAGGGAATGTGAGCTTGTAAGGGTGTTACACAAAGGTCTACAATGACAAGTATTCAGATAGACACTCAGACTCAAGGTTTCTTGGTCAAAACGCTTGTTAATTTATAACACAATCATTTATAAAGCATTCACTAAATGAGGCAACCAATATCACACAAGTCATACTACAATATTGAATACTAAGCAGTTGAGCTCTGTTGAAGTAGGAGCAAAATAGCCTTGAAGTAGGAGCAAAAAGGCATAAGTTAATAAAGCTAATATTACAGTTACTCTAAAACAGTGCAAATAGATTTTGAGTTCACCAGAGGAGTTGATTCAATGCAATAGGTAGGCCAAAGTCAATGGGCTAGTGTCTTGTATAGGGAGAAACGGTTCTGGTATTTAAAACAGAAAAGTCTTTGCCATGTTTCTTAGAAGTAGTTAACGGAAGAAAGGTTTGTATGTCTGATCACAAGCGGACTAGGCCTGCAAGTTGCCAAAGTTTTACGTACTTTCGTAGTGAGAGGTAAGTTCTCTGTCGGGTTTTCACAGTATCTTCTATTGAAGAAAAAGATGCAGCTGAAGACTTCTGTTCCTGACAGTTCCTGCAGATCTCGCTGTTCTTGAGCCTCAGTCGTGGGGACAAGAGGGAGGATGTTGGGGGACTCCTGCACTCCACGGGGACTGGTCACAAAGCTGGCAAATTGGCAATTCTTCGATTCCGGTTGCTGCTGTTCAAGCACACAAGCTGGTGTCCTTCCCCCTGGTTAATCCTAACCAGCTCTGAGAATGGTGTCCAGGTGGCTTAGTGTCTAGTTCATTGGTCCCACCAACTCAAAGGCAGAAGTCGTCCTTGCAGGGCTTCTCTCTGTCGAGATGAACTTGGCGATTCGACCTGCAGCAGTGCTTCACCGGGCAAACCAACGGTCCAGGAGTTGCAGCAGCCGTCCTCTTCAAGCTCGTCTTCGGTTCTTTCGTTCCAATGGTCGACTCTGCCTTCCAAGCCAAGAGACTCGCCTTTTAGCCAGTTTCCTCCCATTCATTCCAGCCTAGATGCCACTCACCCTGCAGGGTGGCTGTCGTTGCCAGATAGCCAGCCCATCACTCCAGAGTGCATTTGGGTCTCCTACGAAACTAAGCACAGGGAGTTTCGGCACCTCCCTCACTTCCTGCCCAACCCACACACTCAGGCGCCAGAGGCGGTCCCCAGTCCTGAACCCCGCCAAAGTAGTAGGAACAAAGGGACCAAACCTGGTTTGGCACGCAGACACACTGTAGAATGTCCATTCCAATAAGAAATGGCGAAAAAAGACTACCGGCACCTGGTTAAACAAAGGGGGCTCTCTTGAAAAACATGGCTCCTGCGATTTAACGTTACCGGTGTTCGCGGTCGGGAAAAATCATGGTACTTCGTTGTAAAACCACTGCCACCAGCCATTTCAAGAGGAAAGGGTAGCATTTGACTGCTACATGAGTTTCTATGCACAGGGGATACTAAGCAACAAATCCCCCACCCCCCCAGCACTCTATTGTAAGATGGGGTGGGCTGGGTCTAGGAATTTGGAAAGACCAGTAAAGTCAATTTCCCTTTACTTTCTCTGGGATACAGTAGTTCATCCCAGAGAAGGTATTTAAACCTTTGGACAGCCTAAAAGGCTCCCCTGTGTCACTGCACTGAGGGTGCTGTGTCACACAAATGAAAAGATAATGCCTATGAAGTTGTCTAAAACTTCATAATCAAAGAACACGAGTAAAACACACATCAAAATACATGAGTGTGTGGGAAAAAAGGCTCTCACTCTCTCCAGGTAAGGAAATCAAGTCTTCAAAATCCAGCAAAGTTGATGGGGGTCTCTAAGGTGAGGGGGGAATTGGCTCATGTATGAGAATTCTCCCTAACAGACGGTCCTGACTTTATAATCCTCGACGACTCATTTGTATTAGTCGAATCAAAGGTCCAAAAATGGAGTACCTCGCCCTTGTCCAGCAAAGTTGACAAATGATAACACAAGAGAACCTTTAGCAGAAATTGGCAATGTAGATAATAAGCGAGCCATATCCCGCAAGAGGCGCAGAGCCCTAATAACGAAAAAGTCACAATTGAGCATAAAGAACTTAACCAGAAAGAAAACCTTGTGTAAATCAACGAATGTCCTGCCTTCAGTCACCTCCTTCTTTGAGATACGGCAAAGGAGTCTGATGCAAATTACTGATGAAGCCAACTCTGGAATAATAGCAAAAAAAAGCTGAAGGAATTACTTTACCGAAGGCTACATTAACCATGTCCTCCCAGGAAGATCCTCTAATGGTGCTGCCAAATGAGCTGCCCCAAAAGTGTGACTCTCGAGTAAAAAAAATAGGGTCACAGCCCACATTGTCCCAGTGGCCTCAATCACAGCTGGTGTTCAGACTGAGGTGCAAGTTGATACTTGTCTTAAAGCCATGGACATCCATCTCCATCTGCAAGTAGGAAAAGACCAACAAATAAATGAAGACAAACTCTCTACCCTTGCCATAACATCAATGATGCGGTCCATACTGCACAATCTCAGAGATTAATCTAGGTTACCTCTGAGATCGCGGAACATTGTGATTCCCATTCCTTGTCGTCTGTGAGAAAATGTGAAAAATGGGATTTTAGACCGCCTTCAATCCTAGTGTATCGCAACACCCCATCGACTGTTAAGATCAACGTTGACATGCGTTCTCTTTTTGGTGAATTGTACTGGCCTCAACCTGACTGGGTCCATAAGCATTTATCCTCTGCTTCAGAGGCCCCAAGCTCCGCAGGCTATGTGGAAAATAGTAAATTGATGGGCTTAAAGATTCAGGTGGCATATCAGTATGATTCTAGCTGATTCAGGTGGCGTATCAAGTGAGCCCAGCAGGCGCATACTTTCGAACCACAGTGTCCTACGTGGTGCCCGAGGTGCTGATCTTTCCGAGAACGATCACGCAATTGATACTGCCAACGATAATCTTTGTTAGGGAGAATTCTCAGAAATGTGTTAATTCCCTTCTACCTTAGAGACCCCCTTGCTGGACTTTAGGACTTTTCATCTCATGTAATTTTAAGGCGATTTTAAATTGTGTTCTTTTTAACTTTGGAGTCTGACAAACTCCATGGGCATCATCTTGACATTGTGTCACACAGCACCTTCAGTGCAGTAGCACAGGGAAGTCTTAGATTTCCCAAACGTTTAAATGCTTTCTCTTTTTGAAACTACTGTTTCAAGAGCAGTGGCATGAAATTGACTTTATTTACAATGTGTAACTTTCTAGACCCAGCACACACTATCTTGACATAGGGTGCTGGAGGGGATACTTAGTGGCCCCTTTGTCTAGTTTGTCATGTTAAATTTTTGTTACCCTTCCTACAATTAATGGCTGGTGGCAGTGGTTTACTTTTTACTACCATTGTGTGTTTTTACTGCGGGCTGCGTTCGCAGCCACGGTAAGGCACCCATGGGTGCCCATTTCGTCAAAATGGCCCGATCTGGTTTTTTTCACCATTTCTTGTCGGGAAGCTCCTTCTTGAGATTTACTCTGCGCGCCAAACTAGGTTTGGTCTTTGTTCGTTTTGCCTTTGGCGGGATTCATGAGTAGGGAAGCCCGCCTCTGGCTCCAGTATGTGTGGCAGGGTAGGAAGTGAGAGAAGTGCCCGAAACTCCCTGTGCTTAATCACCCTGGTTACAGGAATGCACCCAAAGGTGATTAGCCGGATGGCTGTCCGGCAAGGACAGACACCCTGCTGTGTGATTGACGGGCTGTAATGAATGGGAGAAACCTTCATAAAAGGCTAGGCTTTTTGGCTTGGAAGGCAGTCTCGACCACTGGACGAAGGAATCTGAAGAACTTGGAAGAGACACCTGCTGCAACTCCTGGACCTTTATTTTGTCTGGTGAAGCCGTGCTACTGTGCTGAAGCTCCGAATTTGCATCGACTAGAGAAGCCCTGCAAGGATGACTTCTTCCTTTTGAGGTGGTGGGACCTTTGAGGTGGTGGGACCAATCAACTCCACAATAAACCATCTGGACATCCTCTCGAAGCTGGTTGCATTTCCACCGCTGCTGGAACCGAAGAGCCAGGGAGAGGAACACCAGATTGTGTGCGTTGCTTTTAAGTCATACCTGAGCACTAGGAAGATCATCCGGTTTTCCCTGTTGCAATACTGACCAAGCCTGAGCCACCTCAACAGAGTGCTGGACCCCAGAAGCAAGGAAAGTCTGAAGTGGTATCCGAGAACCGCAGTGTTGCTATTTGCTGTCAGACGTGAGGAGCTGAAAAGCAGGAGGACCGCTGAATTGAAGTTTTCCCATTGCTGCCACTGACCTTCCCATTGCAGAGCAGGAGTCCCCACGACTGGGGCCCAGGAACAACAGGATCTGCACAGTTGCACAGGGACAGAAGCCAGCTGGAACCATTTCTTCTAACCAGAGGTGTTGTAAAGTCTGAGAACTTGCCTCTTGTTGTTTAGCCTTACTTGCTCTCAGTTGAGACCTGTCTTTGGTACCCTGCAGAGTTGCTAAAACGTTGCCCTTCACAAGCCTCCTAGCTTGTGGCCCTTCGAATGTTCTATTTTCTACAAATATTGTGCAAGACTTTTTAGCTACCTGCAAAGATCATCTTCAGCTCCCCTTGACATTGTGCAATTAAGATTGGCTGTCCTGGCTCCCCGAGAGACTCCGCTTTACCTCTGACTTTGTGCTTTGGAATGTTTTTAAAAGTACTTACCAGTTTAAGAATTATTTGTTAACTTTTTGTTTTATTCCTCTATTCTAACTTCTACACCTAACTCGGTATTGCTCTAAGTATGCCAGTGGCAAATCAATGTCCAGTGTCCTAGCTATTTCAGGCACCTGAGGGTGTAGGAAGGGTCTGTGTGCCATCCCCAATGGGTGTCATCTGATTTAGGAAACTAAAAGTATGTTTTGAAGCATGTTTGAGTGTTACATGTTTTTGCTCCCTTTCTGAAGAAGGCTTATACAATTGACAGTGAAATAAATTAATAATTGATTTTATCAAGAAACCTTGAGTATAAGTGATTATTTTTAGAACTGTATGGTGAAATGTCACAGCATTACTGCTCACATTGACCTCTCTTGAGATAAGCCTGGCTGCTCGACCACACTACCAACCTGTGTAGTTCAGACTTATACCAAAGGTTGGGGTCCCTAATGCCAGGAGGTCAAGGTTATTGGAGTGCACCCGAAGGGTACTGCATGCAATCTTGCCTAGCAATCTTCTTTAATCTCGACATGACAAACCTGCCTATCATCGCGAAGAATTGAAGGCGTTGATGCCTAAAAAAACTGCTGCTTCTCCGATCTGCTCTGTTTCCACCTCGATATGACAAAAAGGGCACTAAGAAGCTCTATATGACCAGCCAGCCCTTTAGGGAAGTTGATGTTTGCTTGAATATATCCAATGTATTAACAATTTGTGGAGAAATGCCTTCTCTGCATTCTATTTCTTCTTTGGATATCCAACGGATTCATTTCCCAATTTGACCGCAAACAAATAAATGTGTTCATTTCTTTTCCATTCCAGTAACATATTTGGTCTTGTCTGAAAGAGCGAAACTTGAAGGCTTGGGCTTTAATATTGAAAAAAAGTAATGACCAAAAAAGGTTCCACTATGATATTGGCCACTCAGCGTCGCAGTTTAATTTTTCCAACAATGGATTATCGCTCGAGGAAGACGGGGACCAGCGAAGCGACCGTAGTGGACGCAGTAGCTGCAACCATTCTGACCTAACCTCAGCTTTGTGGGTCAGAAATAGCAGATGACGAATTGCCTGAAGCAGATCTAAACAAATCCTTAATTTGCCACCTGGAATTTCCGAGGGTCCGCTCACTTGTTTGAGACTACTGACGCATGGTCTTAATTGAAAATAAATACAATAATATTCTTTCAAGAGAAATGGTTAACTACGTGTCCCCCTCACCTCTTTTGGGAAATAGTAAATGCAGCAACAAAATCTCAAGTTCTCTCCCAAATAAAATGCTGTGTCGGAATCGTCCTGGGTGTCTGTTACGCTCACCTGGTATCCATGGGGAAGCCACTCAGCCCTGGTTGGATGACTTGCACCTCAAACCCTCTCCCCGAATCCCTGGGTAATGTCTCAGATGAAGGTGAGGCCTGAAATACAGGAGAACTGGGTTCAAGACTTGACCGTTTCCTGTAGTGTCTTCCCACCTCCCTTGGATTCGAAACCTCCCCCGGGACCTTCTCCTCACCTTGATTCTTTATAAGGTGCGTTCTCCGTCCTGCTACTCGTGGCAGGGGCGCGTAGTTGTGGAGGGCGTGCAGCGACCAAGTTGCTTCACTGGTGTGATCCCTGCTTGAGTCCAGGTCTGCTGCGACTCCGTTTTGACAAGGTAGTTTGCTGCTTTAGTCTTTGTATTTAGTTTTCTTTTTTGTCCTTCTGTGTTTTTCTCCTTTCTTTGCAGGCTGCTGTGTTCTTCGTCGAGCGCTGTGAGGTTGCCGGAATAATGCTGACCAAGCGACGACTAACCAGGTAAGGATCTTGTGGCTTTCGTCGTTCATGAGGAACTGTGATTAAACGCTCTCTAATGCTGCCTTTCTCTCTCTTCTTTCCAGGTTGTTGTATTCAGAAGACATGCAGTGCCGGTATGATGGAGTTCGCTGGGTCGAGTATCTTCAAGTAAGTGGGAACTTCTGCCGGCGATGAGTCAAAGACAGGAGGCTACTCGCAGGTAAGGTTATGTTAACTATGTTCTCTTCAGGTTCGTGGTGTCAGGATAAGCGGGCATCAAGGAACACTGGAGACCCGATCTAGACACGGTGAGGGTCACGCTGCAAACAGCAGAATAACGCGAAGCAAGAGACGCTTGTGAGCGACAGTCTGGGCCATGCTCCGTGGGATTTCTAGGTAAGTTGAAATTCCACTGTGAACTAATTCCATCTGATCTTTCCACAGATGCAGAGATTTTTCAAAATCTATACCGGGGAAGGTAAAAATCGCCCTCTATGAGCACGATTGGATAAGGACGATCGAAACATTACATGGCTTCGTCTCATCTCACCTGTCCCACGAATATAAGCCTAGAGGACCTCATGATCTTCCCGAATACACAGTCGCTCATGATACTATACCTCTGATGGAATTTATTCCACACAAAGGAGATCTTAATAAGGCTGGGCTTATCGACTCCTATGATTCTGTCTGTCAATACTGTAATGACAAGCAGGTGATGGAGAACATTAAGGATCTGTTCATAGATTGTCCCGCCTTACACTTTGAAAGAATTACACCATTAAAAAAAACTATTGGTGCAGTTAATAAATGTGACCTTACGGAATTGTCAAAAAAAAATGCCCAATCCAACTTCGAAAGCCGAAGGGGTAGCGGTTGCTGCATTTGTTAAATCATGGCAAATGACAATTCACAAAAACATTTAATTTTTAGTGAACATTTTAAGCAATACAAGTCTGACTTAAGAAGTTTAGCCTATGTTTAACTAGTTTATGATGACTTTAATACATGAATTTCAGCATTGTTAAAATGTGTAATATTTGTCACAGTCAAATAACTTTTTATGTATGTTGCATTTCTTTTTTGCAAAGGTTTTGATGAATAAAAAACAAATAAAACAGTGTCAGTGTTTCTTTGAACACCCTTCTATGCACTGTGTCCCGTGTGCTTTACCACAGCCCATCTAGACTAAGCCTGGCTGCTCAGCCATTGCTACCAAACTTCCTGGGTAATTGAGGCAACATCTTATGGAAACCTGTACATGTAAGAGTGAGTCTTCTCTAGGCCTACAATAAGTGGACTTTTGTAAAACTCCCTAACAGCAGCAGACAAGCCAAACATTCTGGGCCACGTCTCAGCTTCATGCCTTTACAAGCAACCCAGAGAGCTGTAAATCCTATTGACTGTGGATGTTATATCTTAGCGTGGCAGTAAATGGTCTTTACGTTGTTAATTGGAAAGCTTCAAAAGTGGAATGAGAACAGTGACTACTGGTTAAGTATTACTTTACTTGGGTGCCAGAAGTCAAACGAAAAAACGACATATGGAGGACCAGGACAAAAAGACTAACTCTTAAGCAGAGTGAACATTACTGTGGGATTACATGGACATGAGTGTGCGGAGAAGTACACTGAGATGCAATCCATGCACGTCATGGCCACAGGCAACCTAGTTGGGGCAGATAGCAGAGATTATTTCTTGTTTATGGTGCAGATTTATTGTTTCAAACTGTCACTTTAGAGTGATGCTTAGGTAGATGCTCTAAGATCAGAAGCCATAAATTGCCAGGGGCAGGCCTCTGCCAAAGTGAATCTGATCTCTACACACTCATCCAGTTATACTGGCTGATAAAGAGAATGTTTAAAATGTCATTTCTCCTCTCTAGTCCTTCCAGGCAGAACCTCGGTGACCAACGCAGGGTCTGTTGATGTAGGAGCACAAGCAAAGCCTGTTGCAACAGCTGGAGGTACAGCCCAGGTACGTACAGGACTCAAGAATGCATCTTGTACTTGTGACCTGTATAAAAATATGTAACCCATGTGTCGCATGTACTCCCTCTTGTGTGTTCCGATAAATTGAAATACGTTTAGAGCTACAATTGTAGAAACTGAAACGTTTCTTTGTTTGATTGCAAGTGTTCGTTTATGAAAATGCACTTATGTGACTGTTAGATTTTCCAAATGTTCTTAGGTTTAAAAGTTTCTCTAGAGAAAAGCAATGAGACAAAGTGAATGGGTATTTCCGGGTTATATTATCGAACTTGTAAAATGTCCCACCTTTAGAAGGCAGCTGCAGAGCAGGGAATCCTCTGACAGAAGTAGAGGGACCCCAGCTGGGGAACCCAATCCAAGACTCGACTAATGCTGTATAAATGGCAACATTGTGGTGCAAAAAAAGTAAACGGCTGCCACCAGCCAGTGACAATACCCTCCCAGGGACATTACGGGTTATGTTTGCACTTCCCCTGCACTTGCAGCCTTATAGGCTACTGCTGCTATAACTTAAGCAGTCCTTCCCTTACCGGTGCTAGTGCCTCACAAGAATCTATGTTCCAGGTAAGTACCTGTGTTTGGAAGTAGGAAGTCTTACGAGTTCCCCAAAACCAGTTGTGACAAAGCCAACATGCAAGTACCATTCCAGATTCAAGGCACTTTAGCAGTTTGGTGTTAAGTGAACGGATTTACTGCCAATCCCACCGCACTGCTAGGTACCTTGGAGGAAATCATTGGCCAGAATTCAACCAATCCCGACCATGTAAGGGAGAGTTAGGAAGTGGACTTTACTCCTATACACTCCTCATAGCAGCAGGGGGCACGGGACAAACAGGTATGCAAACTCGTGCCATCAACTTCGTGGATAAATCAGGCACTCTGAATTGCTGGGTCCCCTTACTTTTGTTGTTGGTCAGTTTGCAGGGGATGGATTCGGCTTCGGACTGGTTCCGGCTAGATGGAGGTTCAGTGCATTGATGTATTCCCCACTTCTTTCAGCGGGACTGCCCAGGTAACTTGGGATTAGCAGCCACAGCAGGTCCCTCGACTAGAGGAGACCAACACGCTAGAACACAACCGTCTTGACAGCTGGGATGGTCTAACGCCACAAGTCTGCCTACAGTCTACCAGGCTCTAACTCAGGACAGCAACCAATGCTCCAGATATGCTTTGTGCGAACCTAGACAGCCCACATGATGCTACTGGTTCACTTTCAACTGCTTCTGGCGGCAGTAGCTTCGTGCATGAGTACGGGGATTGGACCCACCAGTCCAAGGATCAAATCCATAGCTAGGGTCTTCTTTTTCTTGGCACCAGCGGACTGTCTGGGACATGACTGCAGGACTCCTAATTTTATACTAAATACGGACTGGGCTGTGTCTCATTCCACACATGTTAAGAATCTGCATGATTCAAACTGGCAAGGGCTGTCTAATTCTGGATAGCCTCTTGCCCCACATCTGACCTGCAAGAGAGATCCCCTGGCTGGAATGTGGATTGGCACAACCCGGTCCCATCCCACATATCAGGCCAGTATGCACACACTTCCACTTTGCCCGGTAACGCCAAGCTAGAGCTTGCAAAAGTGAATGCAAATATGGCATATCCGAAACCAGAGCGGATAGGATGAAGCTGGCCAAAGGACAGGGTAAAAACCGCATGGCATGGGGATTTTGAGTAGATGGTATTAAACATGGCAGAATGACGTAAAAAATAAACGTGCATGGGTATACACTGAAAAAAACATTAAGAAAATAATCTGCTGCTAATAGTCTATCCTGCATACATCAAAAAGGTTACAAAAGAAAAGTCTATGCATAGTGTTTCCTGAAGCACTTCACTGTATGGTGATGTGTGCTACAGTAAAACATAGGAATCTCGCAAAGCGGGCCGGGTCCCCCTGCACTGGTAACTAGAAGGTTGACCAGTGCCTCAAAATGAGGTGAGTTGAGCGAGAAGTCTGTTTAGGGTCCACGCCGTAGCGAAGAGCTGTGACTTCCATTAATGTCAGTGGAAGGAAGGAACACAAATAAAAAATCTTTCCTAATGGAAAGCGGTACAGATGCCATAGACAGGCCGTGGTTACCAGTTATACACGTTCAAGTTTGGTAAGTAGAAATTGTACCCTGCTGACGCAGCCGGAGAAGCAGCCAACCCCAGGGAACTGCACCGGAGATCCCTTTTTAAAGCTCCTGGTTCAAGACCCAGCCATCTTGAGAAGGATAGAAGCAAAGTAGGTTTTTGATTGTGATTCGTGCTAGAGCAGTAGGGAACCTGTGACAAGTACATATGATGCAAGTCACTGACAATTTTGTTCGGAGGTACTAGGGGACCCACAGGGCTGGGACAAGGTTCTGGTGCCCGGGGACCTGAACCATGGAGCAGCAACAACCCAAACGGATGGAAATAAATCTGTATCCCCAGGAGTGTGACCAACCAGCCAGTAGCAAAAGCAGTAATGAAGGCATCCGACTAAGGGTGTCCGGGCAGCTCGAGGGGAAAGATGGGGCCGCCATCCAACCAAGAATGGTACAACAACCAGAGGCCACCTAGGATGGGCCACGACAGAGCTGTGGTTGTGTACAAAGACTCTCTACCTCGTGCCGCTTAGTTAAGAAGGATTTTGCAGGAAAGCAGCAACTTAGAAATGGGAGAGACCGGCCACCCACTAGGAGAATCCGGAGGATGACCAAGCAGATCCCAGCAAGCGATTCCTGTAAGCAAAGATGAAATCAGGAGATGCTGCAGGGAACCAGACAGTTTGGCCAAACCGAGTTCTCGGGAGAAGCAGCCCATCGCTTTGGCGATCTTCCCGCAATGAAAGATCAAAATCAATTGAGGAATGTGCAGAGTCTGCCCTAAATATTTGCACCCTGCCCATTCCTCAATTGATTTTTGATCTTTCATTGCGGGAAGATCGCCAAAACGATGGGCCTCTGCTCCCGAGGACTAGGTTTGGCCACCAAACTGGCTGGCCCCCTGCAGCATCTCCTGGTTTCATCTTTGGTTTGTGGTGTGTGGGTATATATATATATATATATATATATATCACTCAAGGGCTGGTTTAAGTAGAAATCCTTGTGCTGTGACTGCCTGTGCTTGCTTTTTGTTGTATAAGAGGTGCTTGTTTAGTGTTTTGTGTGTGTGGGGGGGGGGTGAGGTTTAAGGATGTGGTGGAAGCTTGCACTGCTGCTAACCATGCTATGATGCATGCAGGACTTCACCTCATAGTCCTTGCTGTTCCATTCATGTTCCTTCTTCACCCCGTCCCTGATATTCTTTAATGGTTTATATTTGTTCATATTAGGAGTCTATGGAGGAAAAGAAACGTCTTTTGAAAGAGCGCCTCGACCGACTCTTTTTTGGGAACGAGCGGCGATGCGGCCGGGTCCCGGTGTACGGCAGAGAACTGTTGGAAATGTGCTCACTTCCCTGTGGCAGAAGGGTCCCACAGCAATGCCTTAATGATGGCAAGCACTGGAGGTGGTCTGGCTTTCAAAACTGTCGCCGTTCCTCCTGCCTCGGAGATGGACGTCCAAACCCACTGCAATACCTAGTCCTGACGCCTGACCAGCAGCAGGCAGCACTGGAGCCGCTGGTAAAAAGGTATGACTCTCCAAGCTAATGCACATCTGCAGCATGGACTGTTAAAATGGATTTCTAGAGTCTGGCCTGGTGGACAGATTTGAGGAGGCCACCCTATTTATAGTGAACAGGAGAACTCTGAGGTTAGCCAAAACCTAATCAAGGTAGCGTTGGAGAGCAGTCAATGCTTTTCTCAGGAGAGTGTGAGTTGGATCATGGGTCCACAATGAGTCCACACAGTGAACAAGTACAATAATACACCATTTATTTTAGGCGCAACAAGACACACTAGGAAATGAAACAAGCAGGTGATAATATTCCACAACACTCAATTATAAACATATATACAGTCACTGTTAGGTTCTTAGAAATGCATTTAATAACGTATTCAACAAAGAGGTTAGTGATGCAATAGAAGGAAACCAAGTCACATTCCCTATGATGAATGGGGCTTTGTGCCCAAAAGTCTCATAGCTTCTTCTTAGGAAAAGGGGCTGATGTAGGAAGAGTTCTTGCGGTGGTGAAATGTTCCAGAAGATGTTCATCAATGTTACAGGTAGGTCAAATTATATTCCTGTCTTTCAGATAAAAGCTTTTATTAGATTCGACAATCAAAAAGCAGGAGGAGTACAGCGGAAGGTGAATGCTTTGCAATTACTTCCTCCCTCCAGCCCCCGCAATTCCCCACTCCAATGTTTCAGATGACTAGTTTGCTGGAGGTAGGTTTTCCCGCTGTTGGCTCCAGTGAGAGTTGCCAAGGAGCTGCTGGTGCAAGGATTCTTGCGGTCGGTCCCAGGAGCAGAGTGCAACCCTTTGCGAAGAAGAAATACAAAGAACGCTGGCCCAAACCTCATCAGGACACTTCACGAGATGAGGGAGAAGGTGAGTTCCAATGACGGCTACCGCTCACAGGCAACAGTAGGCATCCTTTCAGTTGCAATTGAGGACCTTCCAGAGCAGGATCCCTTGATGCTGGGAGCACTGTGAGTTACAATCATGCCACACACCTAGACTCTCGTGCACTGTTAGGTAACAATGTTAGTTAACAATTGATGCAGTCACACTGTATGAGGCTAGACAACACTTACCTGCTTTGTATTAGGTAACCCACCTTTTGGTATCTGTACTGTGACTGAGCAGCTAGGCCTATCTCAGAGAAGTAAATGTGAGCTGTAGAGCTTTAGCAATGAAATCTGCCAATACAAGTAACACTTACACTCAAAGTTTCAGTTATAAATATTTATTTAACATCAAGTTTTAAATAAACATTCTTTAAAAGGGCAATTCGTGTACCGGTAAAATATACTTTAAAAATACTTTTCAGAATCAGAAAACATTAGTGGATTATCTTTAGATATGCTTCTTACACAATTCCTGTACCCTGAGGTGACTTCAGTCACAAGGACAGTAATGGCAGTTATGTATCACACTAGTTATACTTTGCAGATTCTGAGGTCGCAGAAAAGAAAGGTGTAAGGACGGAAAAAGATTAAACAGGTTCTCAATATATGTGACAACACTTAAATCTTCCAGTGTAGTCTAGACAAGCCTTTCCCAGCAATACCAGTCTAAAACAAGTTACCACCTTTGATGGACTGTAATATCAAAGTTAATTGGCTAGAAAAGTCTGCAGGGAGCCAGGACAGCCAAAGTCAATTGGAGTAAACTCCATGGTGCTGAGGCACTTCTTAGAATCAAAGTCTTGCATGAGTTAGAGAGTTTGTTAAAAACAATCACGTCTATTTATTTATTTTAATTCTTATAACTCGCCTAATCGCCCGCAGGCCTCAAAGCGCACACCAAAACATATACAGACAGTCTAGAGAAGCATGGAAATCCAAAGATAAGAGAAAAACTCTATAAAGCCATAAAGAGAAAGATCTTAAGCTTCTTTTTGAAATCAGAAAGTGAAGAAGAAAGCTTGAGGTGCAAAGGATGGCGGGTGCGATGACCAGATTGTAGGGTCACAAGCTGTTAAGCATGTGAAAGGAAAGTTGGAATCCACTCTATAGGTAAGCCACTGCAATTCCCAACTGAAAAGAGCACAGCTAAAGACAATGTGCTAAATACCCCAAGTCTAAACAGTACCTCTGGTTTGAAGAAGATTGGTCCTGCTGGATTCTGTCCTGATACAGCGGTGCAGACCCCGTGTCCCTGAGCCTTGGTCGTGTGGACAAGAGTGAGAACATTGGGAGGTTGTCGGCAGCTGCGGGTTCAGTGGCACTTCACTATGTCAATGCTTGGTAAATAGCACCATCGCCGATCTCAGATACCGGTTAGGCTTCCTTCACTCCTTGGGTCCTGTGCTCTAGTGAGGGGGACTTGAGCTCTGGTCGTCCTGTTTCTTGGGGGTCCTTAGGAGACTTCTGGAGCTTCTGACCGGATTTCAGAAGTTGCACTAGAGTACGGATTTCTCAACCCCCGGCACTAGGTTCTTGCAGCAGCGAAGAAGTACAGCCAGTCAGGGAAGATGGTCCAGTGGAGTTTGTCTCTGGGTTAGTTTGTCCCACTAACCCAAGGGAAGAATTCCCTTATAGAGCTTCTCTGTCAAATTGAAAAAGGAGTTTCAGCACAGCAGCAGGGCTTCACCGGGCAATTCAAAGGTCTAAGAGGATGCAGCAAGCTTCGTTCACTGTTTCTTCATCGGGTATTTCTCCCAGTCCCAAAACCCTCACCTTTTAAGCAGGCTTCTCCCATTCATGCACAGCATAGGCTGTCGATCACGCAGCAGGGTGGCTTTCCTAAAAGGATGGACAGCCAGCTAATCAGGACTGGTTGCATTCAGGCAGGCCTAGAGACAAAGGACAGGGGAGTTTCTGGAACCTCCCTCACATCCTGCCTTTCTGGGGACACTGGAGCCAGAGGCGGGCTTCAGGGCTGAAGCCCGCCGAAGGCAAAACAAAGGGCTCAAACCCGGCTCAACGCACAGAGTAAAATCCAAGAAACACCTCTCAAAGAGAAAATGTCGAAAAAAGACGACCGGGGCCATTTTGACAAAATTGGCACCCATGGGTGCTATACTGCATCAGAGTATTCAACATGCTGTAGAAAAGCACAATGGTAGGAAAATTAAACCACTGCCACCAGCCATTTAAAGCAGTGAGGGTAACATAAACAATGTTACATGAGAATGTAGAATAAGGGGCTACGAGGTAACCCCCCAGCACTCCACATAAAATGGTGTGCTGGACCTACAAAGAGAAAAGGTAAGTGAAGTCAATTTCACTTTATTATGCTTGGGAACAGTAGTGCACACAAGAAAAGGTATTTAAAACCTTATGCGAATACTAAAGGATGTCTCTGTATGTTAGGCAAAGTTTGTATGCAGTACCCGCTGGGACCACTACATACAACTAGGACTACAGGTGTAAGCAAAACCAACCATTTGTTATAAGTCTACTACACAGTTTTTGGTAGCGAGCTGAGCAGCCAGGCTTATCACAAGAGGGAATGTGAGCTTGTAAGGATGTTACACAAAGGTTTACAATAGCAAGTATTCATACAGACACTTACACTCAAGGTTTCTTGGTAAAACAATGATTAATTTATTACACAATCATTTAGAAAGCATTCACTAAAGGAGGCAACCAATATCACAGACAAATTATACAACATTACTGATTACTAAGCAGTTAAGCTCCCTTGAAGTCAGAGCAAAATCGGATTGAAGTAGGAGCAAAAAGGCATAAGTTGGTAAAACGAATATTGCAGTTAGTTTAAAACACTGCAAATACTTTGAGTTCACCAGAGGAATTGATTCAATGCAATAGATAGGCCAAAGTCAATGGACTAGTGTCTTGTAGAAGTAAACACGGTTCTGGTTTTTAAAACTGAACAGTCTTTGCCACGGTTCTTAGAAGTAGAAGAAAGGTTCATATGTCGGGTCACAAGCTGACCAGGCCTGCAAGTTGCCAAAGTTCCACAAACTTTTGCGGTGAGAGGTACGTTCTCTCGGTCAAGTTTTCACAGTACCTTATATTGAAGAAAAAGATGCAGCTGAAGACTTCTGTTCCTGGCAGTTCCTTCAGATCTCGCTATTCCCATGCCTCAGCCATGGGGACAAGATGGAGGACTTCGGGGACTCCTGCAATGCACAGAGACTCAGAGACTTGAAGAAAAAGATGCAGCTGAAGACTTCTGTTCCTGGCAGTTCCTACAGATCTCGCTATTCCCATGCCTCAGCCATGGGGACAAGAGGGAGGACTTCGGGGGACTCCTGCAATGCACAGAGACGGATCACAAAGCTGGCAAGTTGGCAAATCTTCGATTCCGGTTGCTGTTCTTCAAGCACACAAGCTGGTGTCCTTCTTCCTGGTTAATCCTAACCAGCTCTGAGAATGGTATCCAGGTGTCTTACAAGTTGATTGGTCCCACCAACTCAAAGGAAGACGTTGTCCTTGAAGATGCTTCTCTGTCGAGGTGACTTGGCGATTCGGACCTGCAGCAGGGCTCCACTGGGCAAACCAGCGGTCCAATAGTTGCAGCAGCCGTCCTCTTCCAGCTCGTCTTCGGTTCTTTCGTTCCAGAGGTCGACTCTGCCTTTCAGTCCAAGAGACTCTCCTTTTAAACAGTTTCTTCCCATTCATTCCGGCCCAGGTGCCAACCCGATTGGTTGCCAGCCAAATCCCCTAATGGAATTGGTGGGCAGGCATAAGCCAGCCCTTGCGAATGAAAGGTGTTTGGTGTAAACTATGTTCCTGACCTTAGTTGCTAGGAAAGATGTTACTTTTTGCTGCTTTCCCTGCATAAAGCACCTGGGGCTCTCTTTTTACTATTGTATTGATCATTTCCTGACTTTAGCTCCAGTTACCTTGCTTAGCTCATCTGTTTTGTGGGGATGTTAGGAAATACTTTTTTGCAACCTTCCTTACATGGTTTCTGTGGACCCCTATTCTTGGTGCTCTTTTGTAAACCTTTTCTTCTGAAGGGAAGTCAATCTTACAGCTTCACTTCCCTTTTGCTCATTATGGGAAACTGGTAGGGAGAATTCTCAGAAATGTGCTAATTCCCTCCACCTTAGAGATCCCCAGCAACTTTGCTGGATTTTGAGGACTTGATTTTTTTAACCTGGAGAGAGTGAGACCCTTTTTCCCACTCATGTATTTTAATGTGATGTTGTACACTGTTTCTTTTGGTTGTGAAGTCTGACATAGGCATCCTCATTTACATTGTCACACTGCACCTTCAGTGCAGTGGCACAGGGAAGTCTTTCAGATTTCCCAAAGGTTTGAATACCTTCTCTGTGATAAACGGTTTCCCTGAGCAGTAAAGTGCAATTGACTTTACTTACATTTATAACTTTCTAGACCCAGCACACACTATCTTACCATAGGGTGCTGGAGGGGTTACCTAGTATCCCCTTTGTCTAGCTTCTCATGTGACATTTTTATGGTATCCTTTTCTCACTGAATGGCTGGTGGCAGTGGTTTTGTTTTAACTACCGCGTAACGCCCGCCTCTGGCTCCCGGGTGTCTGTGGTAGACAGGAAGTGAGGGTGGTCTCTGAAACAAAACATCCTGTGCTTAGTCTCTTAGGAGACCCAAATGCACACTGTGGTGATTGGCCGGCTGACTGTCCGGCAAGGGCAGCCACCCTGCTGGGTGACTGACAGCTAGGCTGGAATGAATGGGAGAAAACTGCATAAAAGGCGAGGCTTTTGGCTTGGAAAGCAGTCGACCACTGGGCGAAGGAACCGAAGAAGAACTTGAAGATGCCTGCTGCAACTCCTGGACTGTTGGTTTGCCCGGTGAAGCCCTGCTGCTGTACTGAAACTCCAAATTCCTATCGACAGAGAAGCCCCTTTTAAGAACGACTTCTCCCCTGGAGTTGGTGGGACCAATCAACTCCAAAGTAACCCACCTGGACATCCATCTCGGAGCTCGTTGAATTTCCAGAGTTGCTGCTGGAAACCGTATAGCCAGGGAGAGGAACACCAGATTGTGTGCGTTGCTTTTAAGCTGGCCTAGAGCACCAGGAAGAGCCTCCGGACTCACAAGAAGCAGGACAGACCGAGCCTGAGCCCCATGAACAGTGCAGGACCCCAGAAGCAAGGAAAGTCCATCTCGACAGCCAGGAACTGCAGTGTTGCTATTAGCGGTAGATGCGAGCAGCTGAAACACTGAGAAGCCACTGAATTGAAGATTGCCGGTTGCGAGCGGTGATCGTCCCATTGCAGTGCAGGATTCCCCAGAAGTCCTCCGTATTGTCCCCATGACTAAGGTCCAGGAACAGAAGTCCTCTGCTGCACTTTTTCTTCAATACAAAGTTACTGTAAATGGTCTGAGAGAACTTGCCTCTTACTGTAGAGTTGCTTGAATCTTCTACTACTCACAAGTCTAATCAGCTTGTGTCCCTACATTTGATTCTTCTTTTCTTCATAGACTTCTAAAACACTGCAAAGACTTTCTACTTACCTACAAAGAAGTGCTTCAACCCATCTAGACTTTTGCCTTTTGACTTTGGCTTCACCTCTTTCACTGAATGACTTAGTGAGGGGGGATCTGAAAGTGTTTGCCTGCTTAAGCATATTTGTGGTCTCTTGTATGTTCTGAATAACCTTTCTCTTTGACTTATTACTATATGATTCTAAATGCAACTGTGATATATTAATGTCCACAGCATCCTAGCAATTGAAGTCACCTGAGGGTGTAGGTAGTGTCTGTGGGCCATCCCAAAAGGATATCTACTAGTTTAGAGATATTAAGAGTGTGTATTTAAGTGTTACTATTATATTGCTCCCTTCTGAAGAAGGTTTATTTAACTGACTGATGAATTAATAATTGTTTATTCAAGAAACCTTGTGTGTAAGAGTTTATTTGAATACTTGTCACTGGTGTAACTCCCCTACAGCTCACATTGACCCCCTCCTTGAGATGAGCCTGGCTGCTCAATACGCTACCAAAACTGTGTACTACAAGCTTATACCAAAGATTGGGTTTTCTTTACCTGTAGTCGTTTGTAGTGTTCCCAGAGGGTACTGCATACAAACTTTGCTTAACAGAAACTGATAACACTTTATACTATCAGTACTGGGAAACAGTTTCCCTTTTGAATTCTTGTAATTTTTAACATTACATAGAGCACCTTAGAGTGCAGTGCAATGGGGATATGTTTCTAGCACCCTAGCTTTTTACACATGGGATTTCTGGTTACTAGTAAATGTGCCTAAAGACAAGCTTGTATGCAGCAGATACATTTAATCCTTTTTGCATGATTTTTAGTGTACACATTCATGTTTACCGCGTATGGCTACTAAACGTGAGCCGTGCCCTAAAATGGCCATATTGTTTGACCTTATTCCTGCCCTCTCAGACCAGGAAAGTCCTTTATAAGGTCATGCACTTGCCCGGGAAAGCTGTTTTGCAGGCTTGTGAGTGAGTGAGTGAGTGAATGAGTGTGTGCGAGACACTGTCTGTTTAGTCCCAGTCCACATCACTGGAGCCAGAAAGTATGCTACTGGGACAGATGGGAAACCAGTAGTCATGCCTAATTGGACAACTACTGGCTGTTTGAATAGTGTAGTTTTCCAGCATGGGGTCTGGCATGGATTCACAGGCTACTGAATCTTTCCAGTCGTCAGGCTGAGAATCCCCAGTACAAGAAGACAGTTTTACTTTGGTTGATAAACTGTCTTTTCTCCTATAAACCAATCATTGCGTTCTGGGTCCTTCTGCCCCCAGCCTGTGACTGCCCTAAGCCCCACCTCTGGCAGCCATCTTCAGATTTTTGCCTCATGTTCAAGTGTTGGGAGTCCTCGTGTTTCGCTCTTTGAGCTTTCTGCGTTTTCTGGACTTTTTGGCTAGTAAAACCCTTTTTTTGTTCAATCGAGCCGTGTGCTCCATTTCTTCATCCGATTAACAGAGATCAGTTTTTCGGTATCTTTCATCGCCCCAAGGGCACAATCGTCAAGTGTTTGTTCTTGGAAGTTTCCAGAAGGCCATCAGACTGACACTGCAGGAGTGAAAGGGGCTGACCCGGCCCAGGGTGCCCCTACAACGGCCAGGGTGGCTCTTCCACCCAAGCAAGAGGCTTCAGCCAAACCTGTGGAAAAGACTCCAGAGAAGAGGATACCGTTGTTAGGCAAAGTTTGTATGCAGTACCCACTGGGAACACTGCAAACAACTCTGCCTACAGGTATAGGAAACCCAACCGTTGGTATAAGCTTGTACTACACAGTTTTGGTAGCGTGTTGAGCAGCCAGGTTTATCTCAAGAGGGGTCAATGTGAGCATTAGGGGAGTTACACAGAGATTTACAGTTACAGGTATTCAAATAAACTCTTACACTTAAGGTTTCTTGATTAAACAATTATTAATTTATCATTCAGTTAAAATAATCATTCTTCAGAAGGGAGAAATATAATAGTACCACTCAAATACACTTCATGAAATACACCCTCTTAAGATCTCTAAATTAGTAGATACCCTTCTGGGATGGCCCACAGACACTACCTACACCCTCAGGTGACTTCAATTGCTAGGGTGCTGGAGATATTAATATATCACTGTTGCGTTAGAATCATATAGTAATAAGTCAAAAGGAAAGGATTAGTTAGAACTAGGGGTGTACCAAACTTCGGTTTTGAGTAAGTATTCGGCCGAATTCCGGCTGAAAAAAAGCTATTCGGCTTGGCTGAATAGCTTCTTGCTATTCGGCTCTTGCCAAATACTTTGTCATTCTCATTTTAATACAATGCAACAAGAACTCATAAAGGCATCTATAGACTTCAGTTTGCAAAACTGAATAGAATTAGACCAGACACTTAGCCACAAGACCAGACAATTGCTATCACACAGCTGTAACATATCCTATATTATAATCTGCTCTTTAGGGCTTGTTTTGTTTCATATTCTTAGACATGAAAGGTACTCACCTTTTATACTTAGCCAGCAACAATACAAGAAAATCTTTTTTCTTTTGGCGACTGTTTATATGCAAAGTACACTTTCTTCAGTTGGACATGACAAACTGAAGGAAATGTGCATATTTCACTTTAGGATTCATTCAGTTCCTGTCATTTAACTTCCCATTGCTTACATCTTAGTTCCCCTTTTCTTTTTTAAGAACTTGAGTCCTGAGTTTAACATTCTGATATTTTATCGGGAATGATGAGGTACAGGTTTTTGTCTATTGACGAGAAGGAGTGGCGAGGATAAGTGAAAAGTGAGCAGCATATGATCCTATGGGCCATGCCCACGGAGAAATATTAAGAATGCACTTGGTTATGTCAGGCAGAGTATTATGCTCCCACCTAACGGGCCTCTGAGAGGAATTTATGTTGGGTAATCTCTCCAGTTCAAAAGTGGGCCAGTGTGTGACAGCGGGTAAAGATAGGTTTGAGGACTCTCTATGAGAAAGTCGGATAGCTGTGCCCTGGTGGTGGAATGTGTAGGATGTAGAGTTGGGTGAGTCAGAGAATTCCTGGGATGGGCCAAGTCGGGCCGAGCCTTAGAATCCGGCTTGGCTCCAAGTGGCAAATGTGGGCTGAACTGGCAAAATTAGCATTTAAGCATTCGAACGGAAAGCCACTATTGCTGGCATCCAACCTCCCCAACACCTCCACAAACGTCCTACTTGGGGCCTGCGAACCCCTTACACAAATACCATATATGGCATTCCACCTCCCACCCAAAAACACAAATCCCCTACCTGGAATTCTGCTTGCCCACCCTACTAAATATAAATCCCTGCATTGCCTCCCACTTCCCCAGACCAGGCAGAGAGAAAACACCCTACACCGAGCAATCAGACAATGAAGGTTAATCTGCTTTTTTGTCTGGGTTGTATACTTTATTTAAAGATGTTGCATTGATTACAATGAAGAGAAATAAGAGTATAGAATGCATTTAAAATGGTGCTTTATTTTCTTGTTTCAATAAATGTGTGTTTTTTTTTTCAAATTTGGAACATGATTTATTAATTAAAGCAACTATTCGGCTTCATCCGAATAGTTCACAAACTATTTGGTATTCAGCCGAATATTAAATATGCTATTCGACACAGCCCTAGTTAGAACAGATAAGAGGCCACAATTATTCTTAAGCAGGCAAATACTTTTGGATCCCTCCAGAAAGGGTTATTTAATACAATAGGCTAAGCCAAAGTCAATGGGCAAAAGTCTTATATCTGGTAGGTAAATGGAAAAGTCTTTGCACAATGTTTTAGAAGTCTTTGGAGAAAAGAAGAATCAAATGTAGGGCCACAAGCTGATGAAACTTGTGAGTTGTAGAAGGTGCAAGCACTGTACAGCGAAAGGTAAGTTCTCTGACTTTGTACAGTACTTTTTTAAAGATGAAGAAAAGATGCAGCAGATGACTCCTGTTCCTGTGCAGCTCTGCAGGCCTCACTGTTTCTGGGCCTCAGTCATGGGGACAAGAGGGAGGACGTCGGGACTCCTGCAATGCACTGGTACGGCCAAAACTCTCAACCGGCAAACTTCACTTTCAGTGGCTGTTCAGTGTTTCAGTTTTCGCAAATAGCAACACCACGATTCCTGGCTGTCAATATAGACTTTCCTTGCTTCTGGGGTCCCGCCCTCTGTTGAGGGGGCTCAGGTTCGGTCAATCCTGCTTCCTGGGAGTCCGAAGGATCTTCCTGGAGCTCTTGGCCAGCTCAAAAGCAACGCAAACAATCCCTGGCTATACGGTTTCCAGCAGCACTCTGTGGAAATTCAACCAGCTCTGAGATGGATGTCCACGTGGCTTACTTTGGAGTTGATTGATCCCACCAACTCAAGGGGGAGAAGTCATCCTTGCTTGGCGTTTCGGCACTGAAGCAGGGCTTCATCGGGCACCCAACGGTCCAAGAGTTGCAGCAGGCGTCCTTCAGTTCCTTTGTCCAGTGGTCGACTCTGCCTTCCAAGCCAAAAGACTTGCCTTTTATTCAGTTCTCTCCCATTAATTCCAGCCTAGCTGTCAGTCACCCAGCAGGGTGGCTGTCCTTGCTGGACAGTCAGCCGGCCAATCACCACAGAGTGCATTTGGGTCTCCTAGGAGACTAAGCACAGGGAGTTTCGGGCACCTCCCTCACTTCCTGCCTACCCCAGACACCCTGGAGCCAGAGGCAGGCTTCACTCGTGAATCCCGCCAAAGGCAAAGCGAACAATGGGACCAAACCTGGTTTGGTGCGCACAGTAAATCTCAAGAAGGACCTTTCCACAAAGAAATGGCGCAAAAAGACGACCAGGGCCATTTTGACAAAAAATAGCACTTTGGGTGCTTTACTGTAGCTGCGAATGCCACCAGCCATTCAGTGAAAAAAGGTAACATAAAAAATGTTAAATGAGAAGCTAGAGAAAGGGGGTACTAGGTAACCCCTCCAGCACCCTATTGTAAGATCTTGTGTGCTGGGTCTAGAAAGTTACAAATGTAAGTAAAGTCAATTTCACTTTACTGCTCTTGGAAACAGTAGTTTAACCAAGAGAAGGTATTCAAACCTTTGGGACATCTGAAAGACTTCCCTGTGACACTGGACTGGAGGTTCTGTGTGACACAATGTAAAAAGATGATGCCTATGGAGTTTTGTCATACTCCATAACCAAAAGAAACAGTGTAGAAAATCGGATTACAATACATGAGTGTGTGGGAAAAAGGGTCACTCTCTCCAGGTTAAAAGAATCAAGTCCTCAAAATCCAGCAAAGTTGCTGGGGGTCTCTAAGGTGGAGGGTATTAGCACATTTCTGAGAATTCTCCCTAACAACCGTTCATTAGCCTGAGACCGACCCCTCAGGACCCAAAAAGGGTGGGTGGGTGTAAGAACTCCAGGGCACAGATATTTCTTCTTCCGACATGGAGGACGAGTCTTCCATCCACACTATCCCGGAAGATGTTGGGAACGAAGATAACGAGAACTTTGAGGAGATAGTCCACTCTGGAGGGGGCGACTGTGACGACGACGAGGTCGTCGGGGACAACATAGGCGCTGGGCCCAACCACCCTACTCCCCAGGAACCTCTTGGAGATCTGTTGCATGATATTTTCTTGACCCTCCACACACTGGTTTCAGAGATTCAGAAGAGTATGCCGACGGCACCTCCAACGGCACCACTGGTGATGACCACAGGGCCCACCACCACGTAAGAAAAGGAGGAGGCACCATATGCCCCAGCTACCGCCACCACTGCCCTCCCCCAGGGATAAGGGGACAGCAACGACAGACACAGACGACGGCTGCATCTCTCCACCTCCGAGAGCTTCTCCGCCAAACGAAGTGGGCTCCTTCCACTCTATGATCGCCAGTGCATCGGAACTCTTCCAACTCACCCCGGAGGAGAAGGAGGAGGGCTTTCTGTATCAGCGCCAGGAGGCGAAGAGGAAGACCATTCTGTCAGTGCCTCTCCTGGACGACGTCTGGGATGAGGGCCTGGCACTGCTGAAGAACCCTGGCAAAAAGAGACCATCTAGAAAAGAAATACCGGGTTCCGGAATCGGCACCCAAATGTCTGCTGTCACAGCCATCGCTGGACTCGGTGGCTGCTCGGAAGAAGTCTTCCAATCAGCCGTCCTCAGCCTGTGCTCCCCCGGACAGCGAGGGGAAGAAGTTGGACTCCATGGGTAGAAAGGTCATCTACTGAGCAGCGATGACGGTCACGTCGGCGAACGCTTTAGCCATCCTGGACAGGTACGACCGGGAGTTATGGTACAAGATGGCCCCAATTTTGAATTTCCTCCCTGAGGAGAAACGTGTTGCGGCAATGGAGATCCTCCAGTAAGGCAAAGTGGCGTCAGACCACGCCATCACCGTGGACCTGGATATTGCGGACACAGGGTTCCGCCAGATGGGAAACATGGTTTGCCTCCATAGTTGTAGCTGGCTGAAGGCCACCAACTTTAGACAAGAGGTCCAGACCAGAGTCCTGGACAGACCGTTCGACAGAGACAATCTCTTCGGTAAGGCCGTCGATTAAGCTCTTCAGGCCATCAGGACCGACACAGACGGCACATGCCCTGGGCACGCTGCAACAACACAGTCCGTTCTTTGGGCAGAACTTCGAAGAGCTTCGGCAGTGGATCGTCCTCTTACCACCAAGCCTCCCGTTCCATGACCCAGGAGGCCTGCAGGGGTCGTTCCAAGGCCTTCGGAGGTGGCAGCCATCGTCAAGGCTCCCAGGGTGGCAGCCGGCCTTCAAGCAGGACTGAACCTGCCAAGACGTCCGGCCTGCACCCCGTTGGGAGGCCGGCTGGCGAGCTTAATCAGCGTGTGGGAAAACATCTCCACCGATCGATGTCTGCTTGATGCTCTCGCCCACGGACACACTTTGGAGTTTCAGCAAAAGTGTCTGCAAATACCTCTTGTGGCCCGGCAGGAAATACACATCCCCTCAGCTGCTGTTGGAGGTTTGAGACATGTTAAAAAAAAAAAAAAATTAAGAAAAATGGGCAACAGAGCTGGTTCTGAAGCGACTCTGGGGCTCTGGAGTTTATTCAAGATACTTTCTGGTAAGAAAGAAGACCAGCGGCTGGAGGCCCAGTCTTGATTTATGACAACTCATCAAATACATCAAGTCCCAGAAATTCGGGATGGTCACATTGCAGCATTTGCTCGGCCAACTGGAGGAGGGAGACTTTGTCGTTGTTGGATCTAAAGGACACGTACTTCCATGTTCCCATTCACGAAAAACATTGCAGGATCCTGTACTTCGTAGTGCAAGCGAAGCACTACCAGTTCAAGGCTCTCCCCTTCGGGCTGAAGTTGGCACCCAAAGCCTTTACTTAGTGCTTAGCTCCGGTGGCAGCCCATCTGCGACTACAGGGCATTCATGTGTACCCATACCTCAATGACTGGCTCATCCGGGCCAAGTCAAGGGACATTGCCATCGATCACACGGAAAAGACTGTCCGGCTGCTGACGGATCTGGGGTTCTCGATGAGCTATGCAAAGTCCTGCTTGACGCCATCGCAGGACATGCTGTTCCTGGGATCCAGGCTCAACATGCTATCCTGTCTGGCGGCTCCCTCAGAGGCGAGGGTAGAAGCCATTTTGGGCAAGGTGCAACGGCTGTTAGCACTGAAGATCCCCATGGTGAGGACCATAATGTCGCTGCTCGGCATAATGTTCTCATGTATCTACCTGATCTGGCTCTGCAGGTTGCGAGTGCGACCGCTCCAGGAATTCCTTGATGCCCATTGGATCCAGGTGTCCGGAAGCTTCAAGGACAGGATTGTCCTCGACAAGGATTTCCTTCGAGCGATGAAGTGGTGGGGCGTAAGCTCCAACATCGCTGGGACGCAGACTTCCAGAGCCCCCCGTACCAGGAAACAGTCACGACTGATGATTCCATGGAGGGCTGCGGAGCCCACACCAGACGTCTCCACGGCAGAAGCCTGTGGCTGCCAGAGAAGACGCTACACATAAACGTCCTGGAACTACAGCAGTGTTTTGGGCTCTCGAGTCATTTCATCCGTCCCTAAAGGGCAAAGTGGTGAGGGTCTTTGTGGGGACAATACCACCACAAGCTGGGGGGGTGGGGGGGCACCAGACCCTGGCGCTCTCAAGATAGGCACAGAAATTGCAGCACAAGTGTAAGCTTTGGGAGGATCTAGTGGAAAACCTATTCCTTGTGTGGGGCAGTCCCCAAATAGATCTGTTTGCCACGAACACCAAGTGCCGGAGGTTCACCAGCAGGTTCCCCCAGCCGGGGAGCATGGGGGATGCATTCTCCTTCCCTTGTTCCTGTGCGCGTTCTCGGTGTTGCCACTACTACTACAATTCATCAGTCAACTCGGACAGTGCCAGTGCAGGATGATCCTCGTCGCTCCAGCGTGGCCAAGGCAAATCTGTTACCCGGACCTTCTCAGCATATCACCGGCCCCTCCAGTCAAGCTACCATTGGTCGGCGATCTTCTCGCCAGGGAAGGGGGTGCAATCCTGCACCACAACCCTGGATCGCTGGACCAGAAGGCCTGGCTCCTGCACCATTAGAGTTTGGTAGTTACGAGCTCCTGCGGACTGCAGGGAGGTCCTCGCTAAGGCCAGGGCATTGTCGACTCTGAAGTGTTACGGACACAAATGGAAGCATTTCGCGACTTGGTGCTGGTCGCAGAAGATTAACCCTCTGAGGATCACGGCCCCTCAAGTCCTACCGCACTTGTTGTTGTTGGCGAAGTCTGGGCTGGTGCAGGCCTCCATCAAGGTGCATCTGGCAGCTATCTCCCGCTACACTGGGTCTCCGGGATGTTCTTGTCTTTGGTTGCACCGTCTAGTCAAGGAGTTCATCAAGGGACTGTTCCGATCCTTCCTGCCGGTGAAGGCGCGTGCCCCAGCATGGGTACTCAACGTCGTGCTGACTAGGCTCATGGGAGCCCCATTCGAGCCTAGGCATCGAGCTCCGCTCAAGTTTCTGTCATGGGAGACCACTTTTCTCGTGGCCACCACTTCTGCCAGGAGAGTAGGTGAGATCCAGGCCCTGTCCTGCAAGCCGCCTTACTTGAATTTTCACGAGACGGTGCTGCTGCGGATGCACACCTCCTTCATGCCCAAGGTTCAGTCAGAATTTCATTGCAACGAGTCCTTGGTGTTGCCTGTGTTTTTTCGGACTCCTTCATCGCTGGCTGAAAGGACTTTTCACTTGCTGCATGTGGCCCGAGCACTGAAGTTTTGTGGCCTGCACAAAGAGTTTCTGGAAGACTGTTAGGGAGAATTCTCTCTTTAGGCTGAATTTCCTAACCTAGTGAGTCCCCCAGTAGCTTTGCTGGATTTCTGGAGTTTGTTTCTTTCTCCTGCCAAGAGTGAGACTCTTTCTCCCACTCTTGCACATGATTCATGGTGTTCCTTTGACTGTTAATGTGTTTTATGGGCTATGGGGTCCTTTACACCATATGGTCTCATGTGTTTTTACTATGCGTGTTACACAGCACCCTCCGTACAGTAACACAGGGGTGTCATAGTGACACCCCACCATAGATTCCATACCCTGGGACTGACTGTCTCCCAGGGCATGTAAAGTCACCATTGGCTTTACTAGTCCCAAATTAACAGAAACCAGTACAAACCATCATATTGTGGACGTACTGGTCGGGGCAATTCGATTGCCCCGGGGTCTGTTAGTCGAGGGGGCACGTCTCCGTCCCCCCTGATCGAGTTTTGGCTGGTGGCAGTGGATACTACTTTTTATATTCGACCGCGAATATATCCCTATGGGATTTTCCCATTGTTCGAGGCTACCAACTTTAATTATTTAATTCTCATAGCCTCGAACATACCGCCGATTTATTTAATTAATAATTCTTCGCCGGTTGGTATTTTTTGCCAGGACTCGATTCTAAAATGGCTTTTGTGTTCTCTTCTGTGACTCCAACCCAAGTGGAGCCCTTTGTTCCACTTTTTTGGCGGGCTTCTCCACAGAAACCTCCAAAAGTGGTGCCACTCTGTCTGGGTACCACAGGGGTGTGGGAGGGGGTTTAAGCACCCTGGACTGAGTTACATTGGTAACTCAAGTCGCACTCTTGTCTTATTGGCCCGGCTCACCACTTAGCATGTTTAATTGACAGCTAGGCTGAGTGAATGGGGGTGTGCTGCATAAAAGCAGGGCTTTGGGGACTGGAACTTCAGAAGTCGCCACAGGACCTGAGAATCCGACGAGGGAGATGCTGAGCCGACCTACCACGACGACACCACCGGTGGAGCCCTGCGGAACCGACTCACCACTTCCCGACGACAGAGAAGATCTCCCGGCTGGAGAGGCTTCTTCCCCTGACTGGTGGGCACAACCAGTTTACCTTCTTCGCACCCCAGCCCGGCTTGTGGTCGAATTGCCCGTGCCAAGCACCCCGAAAACCGGATAGCCACTTACCACTGGACCGCAACTAAAGGACCACTCCTTTTACCTGAGGACTCCGCGGCTGGTTTCTTCCCTGGCAGTGCAACGGACTCCTGTCTTCCTCCCCGACAAGATCCTCTCTTCCCCCCGGACGAAGCACCGACTTGCATCCGCTGCCAGGAACAACTGCCCCCGCTGGAGTATTCTCACCACTTTAAGGTACCGTGTCCGCCAGGCCTCTCTTTCTAAAGATTGCTACAAGGTAATAATAACCCCTTAACCTTCTGGACTGGGCTGGCCGCCTTGACCTTCTAACTGGTCCCTTTCTTTTGGTCCAACTCTTTTTGAACCTTTGCAAGACTCTTGTGCACTGCAACCGTGTGACCTTGGACACATTTCGTTTGATCCTCTTAAAGTGGATCCGGCCCACTGAACTCTAACTTCACGGTTTTACTTTGCCTTCCTCTCTTGTTGTGTTCTTGTAAAAGTGTTGGGATCTGTTTCAATGTATTCTCTGCTTTTCTCTCCCTTTTAAAACGAATTATTAGAGTGCAATCTGCGTTAAGCGCTCACCGCTGTCTGGAAATAAGTGGGGCTTTACTTAAGACTTGTCTAATATTCTTCTAAGGGAGTGTATATCTTTTAGTGATCGTGTTTTTGAATTGCTTACTATTAGTGCCTGTGTGTTTTTCTAGCTGTGGTTTTAAATAAATAATTATCTCTTTTACACCAAGCCCTGGTCGGTGTGTACTTGTTCTACTGTGTTCTTTTGACCTATTGTGAATACTCTGTGTACTGCCTAACTCTTGTTGAGGGAAGTCTGACTGCTCAGCCACAGCTACCAAGTGAATCTGTGTGGTACAGACTGCTACCAAGTGGGTTTACTGCCAAACACCTGTAGTCTTAAATCTTTTGCAGTGGTCCCAGAGGGAAATGCACAGGTTTCTGCCTAACAATGACTTTACTAGTCTTTTTAAATTCCTATACCAAGCACACCCTATCTTACAATAGAGTGCTGAAGGGGTTACCTAGTATCCCCTGTGTCTATAAACTCATGTAGCAGTCAAATGCTACCCTTTCCTATCGAAATGGCTGGTGGCAGTGGTTTTACAACGAACTACAATGATTTTTCCCGACCGCGAACACCGGCAGCTAAAAATCGTGGGAGCCATGTTTTTCAAAAAGGCGTCTGAGCCTCCTTTGTTGAAACAGGTCCCGGTCTTCTTTTTTCAGCATTTCTTTTTGGAACGGTCCTCCTAGAGTTTCTCTGCGCGCCAAACCAGGTTTGGTTCCTTTGTTCCTACACCGGGCTTCAGGACTGAAGACCGCCTCTGGCGCCTGAGTGTCTGTGGTGGGCAGGAAGTGGGGGAGGTGCCCGAAGCTCCCTGTGCTTAGTCTCCTAGGAGACCTGAATGCACTCTTGCGTGATTGGCTGGCTGACTGTCCGGCAAGGACCCTACTGGGTGAGTGGCAGCTAGGCTGAAATGAATGGGAGAAAACTGTTTTAAAGGCAAGTCTCTTGGACTGGAAAGCAGAGTCGACCACTCGAATGAAAGAACCGAAGACAAGCTGAAAGAGGACGGTTGCTGCAACTCCTAGACCGTTGGTTTGCCCGGTGAAGCCCTGCTGCAGGTCCGAATCACCAAGTTCATCTCGACAGAGAACCCTTCAAGGACGACTTCTCCCTTTGAGTTGGTGGGACCCAATCAACGCGTAAGCCACCTGGACAACATTCTCAGAGCTGGTTGTATTTTCCTCAGAGTGCTTCAGGAAACCAAATAACCAGGGAGAAGTTTGTGTGCTCGACTACAGCTACTGGAATCGAAGATTTGCCAGTTTGCCAGCTTTGTGACCAGTACCCATGTAGTGCAGGAGTCCCCTGACGTCCTCCCTCTTGTCTCCTCGACTGAGGCTCAGGAACAGCGAGATCTGCAGGAACTGCCAGGAACAGAAGTCTTCAGCTGCATCTTTTTCTTCAATCTGAGGTACTGTGAAAACCCGACCGAGAGAACTAAACTCTCACTGCGAAAGTGCGTGAAACTTTGGCAACTTGCAGGCCTAGTCTGCTTGTGACCCGACATGTGAATCTTTCTTCTATGAACTACTTCTGAGAACCGTGGCAAAGACTTTTCCGTTTAATTACCAGAACCGTTTATACCTATACAAGACTCTAGCCCATTGACTTTGGCCTACCTATTGCATTGAATCAACCCCTCTGGTGAACTCAAACGATTTGCACTGGTTACGACTAACTAACATTCATTTTATGATTTTATGCCTTTTTGCTCCTACTTCAAATGTTCTGAATGCCATTTTGCTCCACCTTCAAAGTATTTTAAATGCCTCAGAATCTGATGGTGTGAAGTACTGTAGTATATTTTTGTGTGATATTGATTACCTCCTTTTAGTTAATGTTTTCTAACTGACTAATAAATTGAAAAGTGTTTTACCAAGAAACCTTGAGTATAAGTGTCTATCTGAATACTTGTGATTGTAGACCTTTGTGTAACACCCTTACAGCTCTCATTCCCTCTTGAGATAAGCCTGGATGCTCAGCTCGCTACCAAAAACTGTGTGATACAAACTTATACCAAAGATTGGTTTTGCTTACACCTGTAGTCATAGTTGTGTGTATTGGTCCTCGAGGGTACTGCATACGAACTTTGCCTAACACGTGCCCATGTCTCGGGAGTAAAGCTCAGCGGCAACGTGTTCGCATTGGAAGCAAGATGAGAAAGAGCAACACAGGCTCGATCCCAGCGTCCATGCTTAGAAACCTCTGGGTATTAAGCGCATAATAAATAACTATCAACATCATTTCGTCAAAATGGTCCTGGCCTTCTTTTTTTGCCATTTCTTTTTGAAAAGGTCCTTGAGATTTACTCTGCATGCCAAACCAGGTTTGGTCCCTTTGTTAGTTTTGTCGTTTCTGGGATTCACGAGTGAAGCCCGCCTCTAGCTCCAGTATGTCTGGCAGGGGCAGGAAGTGGTGGAGGTGCCCAAAACTCCCTGTGGTTAATCCCCTTGGTTACAGAAATGCACCCAAAGGTGATTGGCCGGCTGACTGTCTGGCAAGGACAGCCATCCTGCTGTGTGATTGACAGCTAGGCTGGAATGAATGGGAGATACCTGCATAAAAGGCAAGACTTTTTGGCTTGGAAGTCCGGGTCCACTGGACGAAGGAATCTGAAGAACTTTGAAGAGACGCCTGCTGCAACTCCTGGACCGTTGGTTTGCCTGGTGAAGCCCTGCTGCTGTGCTGAAGCTCTGAATTCGTATCGAATAGAGAAGCTCTGAAAGGACGACCTCTCCCTTTGAGTTGGTGGAACCAATCAACTCCAAAGTAAGCCCGTCTGGACATCCTCTCAAAGCTGGCTGTACTTCCACTGCGATACTGCTGGAACTGAAGTGCCAGGGAGAGGAACACCAGATTGTGTGCGTTGCTTTTTCGTCGGACCGCAGCGCCTGGAAGATCCTCTGGACTTCCCTGATGCAGGACTGACCAAGCCTGAGCCACCTCTATAGAGTGCTGGACCCCAGATGTGAGGAAAGTCCAGAGTGGTATCTGAGAACCGCTGTGTTGCTATTTTCTGTCAGACGTGAGGAGCTGAAACACTGAGGAACCACTGAATTGAAGTTTGCCCATTGCTCCCGCTGACCTTCCCATTGCAGAGCAGGATTCCCCAGACGGCCTCCCTCTTGTCCCCACAAGTGAGTCTCCGGTACAATATGATCTGCAGAGCTGTACAGGAACAGAAGCCAGCTGGAACCATTTCTTCTAACCACACTTACTGTAAAGTCTAAGAACTTACCTCTTGTTGGGTAGACTTGCTTGCTTTCAGTTAAGATCTGTCTTGGTTACCTTGCAGAGTTGCTAAAGCTTTGCACCTCACCAGCCTCCCAGTGTGTGGCCCTTCAAGTGTTCTATTTTCAACAAACATTTCTAAAAAAAAATAAAAAAGTTGCGATTCTTTTTACCTACCTGCAAAGATCTTCAGCTCCCCTTGACATTGTGCAATTAACATTGGCTGTCCTGGCTCCCTGAGAGAATCCTCTTTACTGCTCACTTTGTGCTTTGGCCTTTTCCCCGGGAAAGGGTTCATTTACTCTTCATTGGAAGGTTTTAAAAGCACTTACCTGTTTAGGAATTATTTGTTAACCTTTGTTTTATTCCTCTATTCGGTCTTTTGCGCTAAACTCAATATTGCTCTAAATGTACCAGTGATAAATCAATGTCCACAGTGTCCTTGCTATTTAAGTCGCCTGAGGGTGTAGGTCGTGTCTGTGTGCCATCCCCAAAGGGTATCATCTGTTTTAGAGAAACTGTTTTGAAGTGTATTTTAATTGTTACATATATTGCTCCCTCCTGAAGAAGGCTTACACAACTGACTGAAATAAATTAATAATTGTTTTATCAAGAAACCTTGAGTATAAGTGTTTATTTGAATAACTGCTACTGTGAAACTCTGTGTCACATTACTGCTCACATTGACCCCTCTTGAAGGTAAGCCTGGCTGCTCAACCACACTACCAACCTGTGTAGTACAGATGTATACCAAAGGTTGGGTCCCTAATGCCATGAGGTCCAGGTTATTGTAGTGCACCCAAAGGGTACTGCATACAATCTTGCCTAACAATGGGTGTGACTATAACACTATCCCTAACGTGACGTTTGTTGTACCCGAAATCCCTCGCGTGTCGAGGTCCCTCAGATTGTTTTTTTCCGCCAACCTAGTTGGTCGCTTATGCGGAGGTCAGTTTTTATATTGCTTAGTTTCCACGGCCTACGGTTGTCTAGTCAGCTTCGACAACCTTCTCAACGACTACTTTGTGGGTTTCCTCTGCCGACATCTGCAACTGCTCGGCAACTGTGACCTGCTAGTCTGTCAACTGCGTGGCCTCTGCCCTCTGGCCTGGCCCTTACAGTAGGGAGAGTGGGGCCCTGGGTTTTTATTCCTCTATCTGAGAATGTATTTCCTTCACCCCTCTTTCTCTTCTTGGTCTGGCTGCTGGTAACCTCTCCTTTGGAGAGGAATCCTTTTAATTTCTGCCTGTTGTGTAACAGCAAATTTCCCTGGAAAGACAACCAGCACCTGTAAACTCTTTCGACTGAAGACGTTGAAAGACAGGCAGACTAAACGGTGGGCGGCCTACGCTATGCAGGCCGAAAACCTTCACCCTGTCGGCGCCGTCGCTTCAGACGAGTATTCTGTTGGCAGCCATGGCTCTGAATTGGAAGCAGTCAACCTCTCAGCGGAGCTTGCGTGCTCCCAGATGCCTGTCCTGGCACCGACGGGCCACCAGCACTGTTATGAGGAGATCACACCCCAGCGACAAGGGCACCCACACACCAAGTGTACTCAAGCACACAACCCCTAAGGCCTCTTCAGAGTCGTCGAAGAAGCGCTTGACGACCACAGGACCGCTGAAGATTTTGAAGGCAACTTCCGAAACACAACCACATTCGCGACTGGTCATCCTTCTGGAACGGGCGTACCCCCTAAAAAATCCACTGTCGACCCGCCATCCAAGGGCGCACAAGCACAGAAGGACCTAGTTGATTCGCCAAAGAGTACACGGGTATCCCTTCTCGCCAAGAGGACTATTCTGAAGCCCCCCAGCACTTTCTCTAAGGCCTTACTAGGAAAATCATCCCCTTCTGCGCAGCCCTTCTCGTCTCTTGACCATTCTGTTTCATCTCTATGGACTAGGGAAAGGTTGGAGCAATACATGGCCAAAATTGCCAAGTTCATTGACTTTTCAGACCAAAATATTATACCCAAAAGACCTAGGGAAGTGGACTCTTGCCCCATCCCCTCCAAATTTCAGAAACACTTCACTTCTGCACAGGGACACCAATAAGACATCTTGAATGTCCTAGATGACCGAACCCAGGAGGATTCTTTATGAAGAGCTTAACCCCTTTGATCAAGACCCAGCTGATCAGGACCCAAACTGGGAAACGCGGCAGAGGACCTATGGCCCTTGGCTTACACAGACGCATACCGCTAATCCAGACGTCATCTCTCTAGATCCCCCTTCTACTCCTCCACAAAGAGATTAGTCACCTGTTGACGACCAGATGTTGTTCAACTCCATTTTAAAAAGAGCAGCCAACCATTTTAAAATTGCAGTTCACAAAGCCACTCCAGACTCAGACTTCATGGAGGATGTCCTCAAGGAAAAGGCTCCAACTAGCCAAGCCATTCCTTTACTGAATTCTCTAAGGAGGCGCCTGGCCCCTTCTTTGCTGTCCCCATCTCTCACGCGAGCAGTTAACCCCTGCGTTGAGAAACTATTTCGCCCATGACCCTCCGGCCCCCCTCTACATCCGGGGTCATGCCACACCAGACTCCTTGGCCGTTACGGCTACTCAGAAGAGGGCAGGAGTATGACTGTCCTCAGCAGAATCCCCTCCGGACAAAGACTGAAAGAAGCTTTACACCCTGGGTAATTGGGTCACCACCTCTGCGGCCTACTACAAAAGGATCACAAATAACACCACGCTCCTGGCGAGTTAGTGATGTCCAGTGCGGCCTAGTGCAAGTTCCAGAGCCCACCCGAACACGCCCGTTGGCGGTCGCGGCTGAAGGCAGACAAGTAACCCAAAACATACTGAAAAACACACAGGAGTCGGCTGAAACCGCTGCAAGCACCCTCGCTCAGGGTACCCTATATAAAAGGCATACCTGATTAAAAAACTCTGGGTTCAAACCTGAAACTCGGGCCTCTTTAATTAACAAGCCAGTGGCGACTCCAACCTTTTTAGGAAAGCGGTTAACACCCTAGAGACGGCAAAGAAAGAACACAAGACTCTAAAGTCACTTAGCCAGATCATGGCTAAACCCTTTCACCAGCGTGGAGGCTCTAACGCATGCCGGTCCTTTCGTGGCCAATCCTGCTCCTGCTCGCCTCAGGGAATAACCCTGGGTCCTCCTGGTCAAGGCTCCTCTGGTAACTTCCAATACCAGCAATTTGGCACTCACAGGGGCAAGGGTAGAGGCAGAAACTCTACTCCTATAGGCTCCCCAGCCTCCACATCAAAGTGACTTGCCGTTTCCGGTCCCGTCCCACGGTTCCCTGTTCGGGGGTCGCCTGTCTTCATTCATCCACTCCTGGGAGGGGATCACTTCAGATCAGTGGGTACTAAAGACCATTTCCCACGGGTATTGTTTAGAGTTTCTCCGACCACCTCGCTACCACCCACTAAGATAGACGCCTGTCTTCAGAACACCTGCACATCCTGCTGGAAGTAGTTCATGTCCTGCTGGAAAAGGGTGCCATCAAAGTCTACCCTCTTCTCCTACTTCCTTGCACCCAAAAAAGGATCTCGCCATGCGCCCTGTTTTAGACCTGCGCTCGATATCAAACCTCATATGTTCAGGATGACACTTCAGGATGTAATCCCACTGCTGCTGGAGGGGGATTACATGGCCACATGGACATGAAAGATGCATGCTTTCATATTTTAATTTTGCCAGTGCACAGAGTACATCAGGTTCACACCCTATTAGTTCAAGGTTCTCCCCTTCGGCATTGCCTCAGCCCAAAGGATGTTCACAAATGTACTGGCGGTCGTAGCAGTAGTAGCGGCTCACCTGCACAGGCAGTCCATCCCACCCTATCCCTACCTCGACAACTGGCTCATAACCGGAGATTTGTACAGAACATGCAAGACAAATACCCAGACGGTAAATCTCCTTCAGCCTAGGATTCTCGATCAACGAGAAAAAATGCAGCCTAAATCCCAGCCAAGTCAAACAGTTTCTTTGGGCTCTAATTCGGACAAAAGACGGGGTCGTCTTTCCTTCCAACGAGAGGGTTCAAAACATGCTGTTCCTGATCCCTCATGTTGCCAGTCACCAGGTGACCGTATGCAAAGCCATGCGGCTGATGGGGATGATGGCTTCTTGTGTCTACCTAGTTCCTCACGCTCATCTGCGCCCCATGCAAAAGGGAAAATGGGATCAGGCCAGCAGGACAATATATTGGTTCTTGGCAGCTGTTAGGCCGAATTCTCAGAAATGTGCTAATTCCTCTCTACCTTGGAGACCCCTAGTAACTTTGCTGTATTTTTAGGACTTTTTAACCTGGAGAGAGTGAGACCCTTTTTTCCCACACTCCCATGTATTTTGTCAGGATTTGAACACTGAGTTTCTTTTGTTTGTGGAGTCTGACAAACTCCATAGGCATCATCGTTTACATTGCCACACAGCACCTTCAGTGCAGTGGCACAGGGAAGTCTTTTAGATTTCCAAAGTTTTGAATACCTTCTCTTGGGTAAACTACTGTTTCCAAGAGCAGTAAAGTGAAATTTAATTTACTTACATTTGCAACTTTCTAGACCCAGCACACACTATTTTGCCATAGGGTGCTGGAGGGGTTACTTTGTCTAGTTTTTCATGTAACATCTTTGTTACCCTTTACTCGATGAATGGCTGGTGGCAGTGGTTTACTTTTAACTACTGTGGTGTGCTTTTACCGCGGGCTGCGTTCGCAGCTGCAGAAAAGTATCCAAGGGTTCAATTTTTGTGAAATGGCGGCGGTCTTCTTTTTTTGGCCATTTCTTTGTAGAATGGTCCTCCAGGAGATTTACTCTGCGCGCCAAACCAGGTTTGGTCCCTTTGTACGTTTTGTCTTGGCGGGATTCATGAGTGACCCCCGCCTCTGGGTCAAGGGTGTCTGACGAGGACAGGAAGCGAGCGAGGGAGGTGCCCGAAACTCCCCGTACTTAGTCTCCTTCTAGACAGGAATGCACTCCTAGGTGATTGGCCGGCTGGCTGTCCGGCAAGAACAGCCACCCTGCTGGGTGACTGACAGCTAGGCTGGAATGAATGGGAGAAGCCTGCACAAAGGGCAAGGCTTTTTGGCTTGGAAAGAGTGTCAACCACTGGCCGATGGAATCCGAAGAACATGGAAAAGACACATGCTGCAACTCCTGGACATTTGGTTTGCCCGGTGAAGCCCTGCTGCTGGTCTGAAGCTCAGAATTCGCCTGGACTAAAAAAGCCCTGCAAGGACAACTTCTCCCTTGAGTTGGTGGGACCAATCAACTCCAAAGTAAGCCACCTGGACATCCTCTCAGAGCTGGTTGAATTTCCACTGAAGTTCCTGCTGGAAACCCTAGAGCCAGGGAGAGGAACACCAGTTTGTGTGCATTGCTTTTAAGTTTGCCAAGAGCTCCAGGAAGATCCTCTGGACTCCAAGGAAGCAGGACTGACCGAGCCTGAACCACCTCAACAGAGTGCTGAAACCCAGATGCAAGGAAAGCCCATCTCGACAGCCAAGAGTCTGCGGTGTTGCTGTTTGCTTAGACGCGAGGAGCTGAAACCGCGAAGTGCCACTGAATAGAAGTTGGTCCTTTTCTGTCGCCGACTGTCCTGTTGCACTGAAGGAGTCCTCCAGACATCCTCCCTCTTGTCTCCACGACTGAGGCCCTTTTCTTCTAACCAAAGGTACTGTACTGTCTAAGAACTTGCCTCATGTTGTGTAACCTCACTTGTTCTCAATTGAGACTTGTCTTGGTTGCTTTTGTAGAGTTGCTATCAGCTTCTTTACCCCACAAGCCTGATCAGCTTGTGGCCCTGCTTTGATTTCTTCTTTTCTGCAAAGACTTCTAAAACATTGTTTGACTTTTACCTACCTGCAAGAAGTGCTTTAGCTCAGCTAGAATTTTGCCCAATTGACTTTGGCCTAGCCTGGCTCCCTGAATGACTTTTCTTCCATATGACATTGTGTTTGGCCTTCCTTCCACGAAGGGGTAATCTAATTTTGCATTGTTGGGTTTCTAGAGTACTTACCTGCTTCAGAATATTTGTGTGATCTTTTGTTTTATTCTAATAATCCTTTTCTTTGACATACTCATCAGTATTACTCTAAATGCAACAATGATATAGTAATATCCACAGTGTCCTGGATTTTTAAATCACTTGAGGGCGTAGGAATTGTCTGTGTCATCCCATGGGTATTTTCTAATTTAGAGAATCTAAGAGTGTGTATTCTGGAGTGTATTTGTGTGTTACTATTATATTGCCCCTTCTGAAGAAGGCTTATTCAACAAACTGATAAATTAATAACTGTTTAATCAAAATACCTTGTGTGTAAGAGTTTATTTGAATAGTTGTGACTTTGAATCTGTGTAACTCCCCTACAGCTCTTGATAAGCCTGGCTGCTCAACACGCTAACAACCTGTGTAGTAGAGGCTTATACCAAAGGTTGGGCTCCTATTGCCAGCAGGTCCGGGTTTTTGTAGTGCACCCAAAGGGTACTGCATACAGTCTTGCCTAACAGCAGCCCTTGTCCAGTCTATGCAGTGGTGGTCAAGGGAAAACCTTCTGCATGGGAAAACCTTCACCACCCCCGCAGCGGAAGCCACTCTCACCACAGCTGCATCTGAATGGCTGGGGAGCTCACCTCCTTCAACAGACTACGCAATGCGTGGGGTCTCCAGCAGTAGCATCCAGTCACATCAACCTGTTGGTACTGCTAGCAGTGTTCAAGGCCCTGAAGGCCTTCCAGAGACACCTCCAGGGGTAAACGGTTTTAGTCCTCACGGACAGTACTACGGCCATGTAATACTTAAACAAAAAGGGGGTCACTCACTCTCTAGGGCTGTCCAAACTGTCCCAAAACATCTGGAAGTGGGCAATCCCACACATGTTCCTCGTTTCACTACATGTTCCAGGGGAACTCAATCTCCTGGCAGATGTATTCATCAGGGACATTTAACCTTACCCGTAGAGCACGAGTGGTGGCTACACGAGGCTATTTTACTCATCGTCTGCACTCCCTGTGCTTAGTCTCCTAGGCGACAAGAATGCACTCCTAGATGATTGATCGGCTGGCTGTCCTTCAAGGACAGCCACCCTGCTGCTTGATTGACAGCTAGGCTGGAATGAATGGGAGAAACCTGCATAAAAGGCAAGGCTTTTTGGCTTGGAATGCAGAGTCTACCACTGGACGAAGGAATCCGAAGAAGAACTTGGAAGAGACGCCTGCTGCAACTCCTGGACCTTTGGTTTGCCCGGTGAAGCCCTGATGCTGTGCTGCAACTCCAAGTTCGTTTCGACTAGGGAAGCCCTGCAAGGACGACTTCTCCCCTTGAGTTGGTGGGACTAATCCACTCCAGAGTAAGCCGCCTGGACATCCCCTCAGATGAAATTCCACTGTAGTTGCTGCTGGAACCGAATAGCCAGGGAGAGGAACACCAGATTGTGTGCATTGGTTTAAAGTTGGCCAAGAGCTCCAGGAAGATCCTCCGGACTCCCGGGAAGCAGGACTGACCGAGCCTGAGCCAACTCAACTGAGTGCTGGACCCAAGATGCAAGGAAAGCCCATCTCGACAGCCAAGAGTCTGCAGTATTGCTATTTGCTTAGGCGTGAGGAGCTGCAACCGCAAAGTGCCACTGAATAGAAGTTGGTCCTTTTCTGTTTGACGATCGTCCCGTTGCAGTGCAGGAGTCCACAAGACGTCCTGCCTTTTGTCCCCATGACTGAGGCCCAGGAACACGGTATTTGCAGAGCTGCACAGGAACAGAAGCCAGCCAAAGCCCTTTTCTTCTAACCAAAGGTACTGTACAGTAAGAACTTACCTCTTGTTTTAACCTTAGTTCTCCTCTGCTGAGACTTGTCTTGGTTTCTCTGTGGAGTTGCTAACAACTTCTTTACTTCACAAGCCTAACCAGCTTGTGGCACTGCTTTATTTTTTTCTTTCTACAAAGACTTCTAAAACATTGTGCAAGACTTTTACTTACCTGCAAGAAGTGCTTCAGCTCACCTAGACTTTTGCCCAATTGACTTTGGCCTAGCCTGGCTCCCTGAATGACTCTTCTTCCCTCTGACATTGTCTTTGGTCTTCCTTTCAGGAAGGAGTTAACTAACTTTGCACTGGGGATTACCAAAAATACTTACCTGCTTCAGAATATTGTGATATCTTGTTCTGTTCCAATAATCTTTTTCTTTGACATACTGTTAAGTCTGATTCTAAATGCAAACAGTGGTATATTAATGTCCATAGTGTCCTAGTTACTAAAGTCACCTGAGGGTGTAGGAAGGGTCTGTGTGCCATCCCAAAAGGGTACTTACTGATTTAGAAGTATTAAGAGTGTGTGTTTGTGTGTTCCTATTATATTGACCCCTTTTGAAGAAGGCTTACTCTTACTGATTTTTAATTACAATTAATAATTGTTTAATCAAGAAACCTTGTGTGTAAGAGTTTAATGGAATACTTGTCACTGTGAATCTCAGTGCAACTCCCCTACAGCTCACATTGACCCCTCTTGAGATTAGCCTGGCTGCTCAACACGCTACCAACCTGTGTATTACAGACTTAAACCAAAGGTTGGGTTCCTATTGCCAGGAGGGCAGGGTTGTTGTAGTGCACCCAAAGGGTACTGAATACAATCTTGCCTAACAGCCGTTCCCAGCAGTAACCGTCTAAAGTTACCATCTGCGGGACAAACAATATCAAATTCATTGGCCTAGAACAGTCTGCAGGGAGCCAGGACAGCCAAAGTCCATTTGAAACAGTCTATGGAGCTGAGACACTTCTTAGAATTAAAGTCATGCACAAAGTTAGTTTGTTAGAAAATCACTTGTATGGTCACAATCTTTTAAGCCTGAGCAAAAAGTTGGAATCAAATCCAAGAGTAAGCCACTGCAATTCCCAACTGAGAAAAGCACAGCTAAAAGACAGTGAGATAAGTACCCCAAGTCTAGACAGTACCTCTGGTTTGAAGAAGTGGTCCAGCTGGATTCTGTCCTGTTACAGCGGTGCAGACCTTGTGTTCCTGAGCCTCAGTCGTGGGGACAAGAGGGAGGACGTCTGACAGGCCCCTGCGGCGGTATTTGGGAGGTCATCGTCAGCTATGGGCTCTTTTCGATTCAGCAGCACTTCACTTTTTTTTTTGTTTTTGGTGAAGAAAATTAATTGCACCTTTACAAATATACATCCAAAGATATAGTGCAAAAAGTTTCCAAAACACTAATTTACACGTTACAATAGTTTGACTCATTTATACCACAGTTACCAAAAAAAATATATATACTTCCCAATTTCTCATAGGGAATTAACTGGTTAAACATTTTCATTCCTGGTCGTAAAAGAACAGCGATAATATTTAAAACAAAGCCTTGGTGATACTACTACTGGTCAAGGACAAATCGCATTAAACCAAATGACTATCGGGCATGTCACACATTTGGCCATGTAGGCGTATCCTAGCACATTTCAAGGGTCAGTTCATTCAATCAATCCTTCTACTAGCAATGTGAGGAGGGACATAACGGATCTCGCTGCCCAGGGAACTGCCCGGGTCGAAACGTCTGAAAGCATCTGCCACATTCTATTTTTTGGGATGTGCATCTTAAGCAAAGGCAACGCAAGAGATTTTGGCATAAGTAAGGGATCAACTTTTCCCATCAGAAAATATACATCCCCGAACAACGCTGTCATAAATATACGGTACACATACTTGCACCCAATAGATCAAGTTTGTTGGCCCAATGTTTCTTCTTTTAAGGAAGCCTCGATCTTGCCCACAAGTCGGACTGTCGCCAATATTGTCGAGTTGCTGCTACCCCACATACAGTGACTTTCGTGATGCGAAGAAGTTGCTATGTGGGTACCCAATCATATCTGTCTTGCGCTTTCAAAATAGGGACAGTACATGAATAGTTGCTGTAAAGTTTCTGTTCCGTTTGAATTTGCACAAAATCGGCAGTTATGACCGAGATCGGAGGCTCTAAAACCAATCCATTTGTTAATTAGGAAAACCCGTGTGGATTAGATCAAGTCAGAATCTCATGTAGGTTGCCCAAGCTTTATTGTCGGGAAAACACAAGAGATAGCGACTGTGTAGCGTCTGCGCGTGTCTAAAGTTGGCATAATTTGTGAATGAGCACAACGGGCAATTTTGTCCGAGTTGCTAGCCCAAGCGTTCAAATGAACACGCTTCTTTTACCAACCCTGGGCGCTCAATGATATCTTGCTTGTTTGAATAAAGAGATGCAATAACCCTTTTTCGCTTTTTCAGCGCTTAGTAAACCGCACTGTTGCAGATCTCTGATACCGGTTGAGCTTCCTTCACTCCTTGGATCTTGCACTCTGGTGAGGGGACTCGAGGTCTGGTCGTCCTGCTTCTGGAGGGGTCTTAGTCTCCTGGAGCTTCTGGCCGGGTTTTCAGACATTGCACTCGACTACAGATTACTCGATCCCAGGTACTCTGTTATTGCAGCAGCGAAGAAGTACAGCCAGTCGGGGAAGATGGTCCGGCGGAGTTCGTCTCTGGGTTAGTTGGTCCCACTAAACCAAGGGAAGAAGTTGTCGCTTCCGGAGCTTCTCTGCCGATTTGAAAAAGGAGTTTCAGCACAGCAGCAGGGCTTCAAAGGGCAATTCAAAGGGGCAGGAGGATGCAGCAAGCTTAGTTCCCGGTTTCTTCGTCAGGTATTTCTCCCAGTGGTCGACTCTGCCTCTAGTCCCAAAACCCTTGCCTTTTAAGTAGGTTTCTCTCATTCATGCACAGCCTAGGCTGTCAATCACATAGCAGGGTGGCTGTCCTGAAAGGACAGCCAGCCAATCGGGACTGGTTGCATTCATGCACTCCTGGAGACAAAGGACAAGGGAGTTTCGAGAACCTCCCTCACATCCTGCCTTTCCAGACACTGTAGCCAGAGGCAGGTTTTAGGGCTGAAGCCTGCCAAAGGCAAAACCAAGGGCTCAAATCTACCTTGGCGCGCAGAGGAAAACCCAAGAAAGACCTCACAAACAGTAAATGGTGAAAAAGAAAGTCAGGGGCCATATTGACAAAATGGTCCCCCATGAGGTTTCAGCCTGCCGTAGAAGAGCACAATGGCAGTAAACATTCAACCACTGCCACCAGTCATTTAACATTTTTATAAGGGGCTATTAGGTAACCCCCAGCACTCCACATAAAATGGTGTTTGCTGGACCTACAAAGAGAAAAATAGGTCAATTTCACTTTACCATTCTTGGGAACAGTTCACCAAGAAAAAGTATTTAAACCTTATGGGAAACCTAAAGGATTTCTCTGGGACACTGCACTGAAGGTGCTGTGTCACACCATACAAAATGTAGATGCCTATGTGTAGAGACTGGTAGGCGGTGTCTGTACTTCCGCTCTCTATATGGTAGAGGAGAGGCACAGAGGACCCCAGCCAGGATTCTCTATTGTGGTAGCAATGGACGAGCAATCAAGGCCTAGCTTCTCAGGAGGTGATGCGGGCTGGTTCTTAAGTACAGTGTAGTCCCCGAACCCCCACAAAGGAATGTCCACACACTGTATTACTGAAAACAGTCTTTATATAATTAATATTCAAAGGTATGTACACGATCACAATAACGCACTTTGTACTTGGAAGTCAATAATGATAAATATATACACGTCTAGAGTGGTACCACTAATGTTATCAAATCTCATTAAAGTGCATCAACTGTACGGTTAAAATGTCACACAGATCAATAACGAGTAAACCAGCAATAGAGATAGGCAGGAATGTAAGATGGTTGAAACAATAGGCAGAATGCTGACCCCTACCAATAGGCACAGTTCTGTGTGGAGACCCCCCCCCCCCCCCAACCTGGGCAACCTGTAAATAAAGATATATAGCACAAGCCCAGTCCATATGTTCAATAGTCTTACTTCTTCCTGTTAAGGTTTTAACCCCCCCCCCCCCCAAATAATGTACCTGGTGGAGTAGAGTTCTCCGACGATGCACCGACCGATCCTTCTTGAGTGCCTCCCTTTAAGGCGGGAGTCACGGGTCGTCGAACGCCCGACGGTGAACAGGGTGAACTACGGCAAGGAAGTGACAGCTTTGTTCCTAGCAGTGCTCGTCGACGACAGAGCGTTGGCGTCCTGCAAGGAAGAGGCGTGCGGGGCACCTCGGTGACGATAGTTCTGGACCGCAAAGAGATGAAGAACTGTGGCCCAGCAAGGGCGTCAAGTCGTTGGCGTCTCTGCGGTCTGTAGGTGGCGGGAAACCCACCGGTGGATGCTCCTCGGCGCGTCGACGGTCGGGCCTTCTCCAGCGGGAGGCAAGCGGGTGACGATGCAGACGAGAGCGTTCGATGATCAATGGAAGTTCTTAGGCAAACGGGAGCACGGCGGCTCCGGTCGGCGACGGCGGTCGTCGACAGTGGCGGACAACAGTCCGGGTGCTTCTCCTTGGAGTTCCGCAGCAGTCCCCGTATCGGTCGGCAGCCTGTCGAAGGTCTGTCTACCAGGGAACGTTGGCAAAGATCAGCTGTCCACGATGGTCCCTCGTAGCTCGGGAAGAGGGCGCCTTACCAGGTCCTCTCTGGGTCAGTCCTTGGAGGCACAGCAGCTTTCAGATTGTGAAGGAGAGCAGCAGCAATTATTCTCGTCCAGCAGGGCTTCAAGGTCAAGCGTCAGTTAATCCAGTTACTCGTCGTGGACTTCAGCTTCTGAACACGATTCCTAGCAGTGAGAGGTCCCCAGATATACTGTTGATCTCCCATTCATTCCGCTGGGTCACACTGAAGCATCCAATCACGACTACGGGCATTCATGCAGGCAGGCAGCCAATCAGGCACGCAAGGTATTCAGGCCATTCACGTCTCACCAGACACTCAACAAGTTATGTGTATTGGGACAAGTACCGAGCCATTCAACACTCCAAGCTGCATTCATACCGGTTTCGGGCAGGGTTGTCTCAGTCATTGTGTCAACCACCAGATACTAGACACCCACAACACAGAATGCATATTCGTCACACAATCTATTCACCCAGGTCCCACCCACAGGAGGTACCCACAACATACATCACTGAGAAGGCTCCAGCTAGTCTGACTGGGCCTTCACAAAAACACCATATATGGCACTTCCATCCAACAGCCAATCAGGGGGAAGGGACAGAGTCAGGGCTTCCCAGGACTTTGGGAAAACAAGGTAATGGGTAATAGAAAGCAAGAGGCCACCGGTGCCATCTTGTTTTCCATCAGGAATCAACTGATCCCAATGGCAGGGCCGGGGTATCCCAAAATGGAGGATACTCTGCGCACCTGTCAAATTCAGCATGGAGCTTCCACCAGCCCATACCCTGCTCTGTGGGCCACCCACAGGTGCCCAAAAACATACACTAGGGGCACAGGGCTGTACCCCCACCCATGGGTGCCATAAGGGTATCCCACGGGTCCGTTCACCAAACCAAAAAAGAGAGCTGCACCGCCAGGAGTCCCACATGAACTCCTGCGCGGAAAACCCGACAGAACACACGATGAAAAGCAGTATACGGAGGCCCTGTCCCTCTGATGCATTTACAGCATCAAACTATGGAGTTTGTCAGACTCCAAAAACAGTGACAACACATAATCCAAAAAAGGTCAAAACACACGAGGGAAGGAGAAAAAGGTCTTACTCACTCCAGGGTTCAAATTAAAAAGTCCTAAAGTCCAGCAAAAGTGTTCAGGGTCTCTAAGGTTGAAGGGAATTGGCACAGAAATGAGAATTCTCCCTAACAGCCGAACCTCACAGCCTGGCTCCTGCAGCCTTAAAATTTGGACACTATTCGGTGCATTTGGAATGCAAGAAGATCCGGGCCAAGGCCAGGGCTTCCTCTATGTTGACTTGCTACAGGCACAAATGGAAGCGTTTCACAGTGTGGTGCCGGGCGTGGAAAGGTTTGCTGCCACACGTCACTGCCCTGCAGCTCCTCCCGTACCTGCTCTTACTGGCCAAGGCTGGTCTATCAAGGACCACCTGGCCTCCATAGCCCGGTACACACTGGCTCTGGGCAAGCTCACCTTGTGGACGCACAGGTTCGTTAAGGTGTTCCTCAAGGGTCTCTTCAGGACATACCCGCCGGTGAAAGCGCCTTCCCCGGCTTGTGAACTGAATATGGTACTAAGCACATGGAGCGTTTGAACCAATGCATCGTGCCCCTCTAATGTTTCTGTTATGGAACACTGCCTTCCTGTTAGCAATCACCTCGGCCAGGCGGGTCTGAGAGATACAGGCCCTATCCTGTAAGCTTCCGTATTTGTCCTTCTAGGCCGCTAAAGTGATTCTGCAAACTCCTCCTTCCTTACTACAATTGTTTACTATCCAATTAATATTGCAAAGTGATCTTATAATCCACCACTGTTAAAGTACTTGACTTGTGAATTTCACATCTGCCTTAGTGCATATGTCTATTTTCTTTTATGACTCCTAACTGTATTTGTGTTTTCTTGGACTAAGTGTATGCTTGGAGTTCTTTGTGCCTCACTACTGCACCCCTCCATCCTTAGAATAAGCCTGGCTGCTCAGCCATTCTTCCAAACATTTGTGTGGTCCAGGCCTAAACTAAAGTCTAACCCGGGTCACCTAAGGTGGGATTTTCCAAGTTCTATCACTGACAGCAACTTGTATAAAACTCTCTAAGAAGGTTACAGGGCATTTTATATTGGATCAGTACTTGTCTGGGAAGAAGTGGAGACCTCTCACCAGAGACACCTTTTATGATTTACAGCCCCTCCTAAACAGTGCTAATTTCCTAAATGTGTAGGGGTCTGATATAAGACTGCAGAGCTAACAACTTTACGAATGTATTGTGACTCAAGTACTTATTTTAACTGTTTAATGTGTATCTCTAGTTGCTGTTTCTTTACCACAAACACCAGGGGCTGCATGTCTCCTCTGGTCTGAACCTCTACATTCTTATACCTAACCCAAACCCACAATCTGTATTTGTTCTGCTAAAGAAATGATAAAAATGTGGCAAATGGAATTAGGCCAAATCGCTGCTCGATAAAAATGAGGAATACAAACAAAGCAGCAATGCTGTATGTTCTGTCTTCATGTTGGGGTAGATAGTTGCCTACTCCTTGCCAAGGGCGGTTGAGAAATCTTCCTAATAGTAGTAAAGCAAACTCTTAAACCCATAGACTTTCTGATGTGTGCCCTTGCTTTGTGTGAATTCCTGTGTGCCAATGAAAAGTACAAAGTCCATTTCCCCTCCAAGTCTAGCCTTGGTGTTCAGTTGAGTTAATAGTTGAATAGAGGTAGCAATAGGGGTCCTGCTGTGCCTTCTGAATTGGAGGATTCTTGGCATCTACTATAGGGCTGTAGAGAGATTCTCCTAGCATGCAGGCACCTTGTTTTAAATGTCATTACATGTATGACCTTTCACTACTGACTGTGTCCTCCTTTTCCAGGGTTCTTTGTGCCGTGCCAGCTGCTATTGCTGCTCCTCCTTCTCTGTACATCTCAAATCCACCGGCCTCTCTCACACATGGGTTAAGACTCCTGAAACTGCGGCTCCGTGAGCAAACTGCCTCATGTTTACAGCATCTCCGAGTAATGACCACCCCCCACTCTGTGCGGTTCCCAGACTTGCGTCTGGTCCAATATGACTCTGGTAAGTGGCTCTCCTAAGCCAAAAATAATTGTTTTCTGTGTCCTACTCACCTGTTTCTTTGATGATTTGTTGTTTCTTGACCCGGCACGTAGGCAAGTTTGAGGCTCTGGCAGTTCTGCTGCAGAAGCTGAAGTCTGAGGGGCGTCGAGTGCTCATCTTCTCCCAGATGATTCTGATGCTCGATATCCTGGAACTGTTCCTGAATTTTCATCTTTTCACCTATTTGCGCATTGACGAGAACGCCAACACGCAGGAGTGCCAGGTAAGACAACCTCCTAGCTAGACTTACGCACATGGCGACCTGCATCAGTATGGTGTTCTAGTAGCAGTATAGAATTTCCCAAATGACAGTCTTCCCATTACTCAGCCTTACTCCAGAGCCTTTAGCATCCATGTAATTCCCTGGCACCGAGTGAGGATATGTCAAAGTCCCTCCCAAAAAGTTAAGTTTCCTTCAGGGGCGAATGTGGGCACACACCTTTCTTTTCTTCCTTTCCTCTGTCACGTGGCTTCTTCCTCTCCTTTAATGGTTGGGTAGAATTTTCTGATATAATTCTCCCCACTTGTGTGTACTCCAGCACTTTTTGCTGGCCTCTTGGATTTTTTTTTTTGCTAGTTCTCCTGATTAAGTGTGGAAAAAGGTTCCCAATCTTTTTCAGAAATGTGCTAATTCCCTTCTACCTTAGATACCCGCAGCAATTTTGCTGGACTTTAGGACTTTTGTTTTTTATCCTGGGGTGAGACTTTTTTCTCAATCATGTATTTTAATTTGATTTGAGCTGTGTGTTGGTTTTGGAGTCTGACAAACTCCATAGACGACATCTTTTACATTGTGTCACACAGAGCCTTCAGTACAGTGGCACAGGGAAGTCTCTTAGATTTCCCCAAGGTTTAAATACCTTCTCTTAGATAAAATACTGTTTCCAAGAGCATTGAAGTGAAATTGACTTTACTTACATTTGTATCTTTATAGTCCCAGCACAAACTATCTAACAATAGGGTGCTCTAGGGGTTACTTAGTATCCTGTTTGTCATATAATGTTTTTATGTTACCGTTTCTACAATTAATGGCTGGTGGCAGTGCTTTCATTTTGTTTTTTTTACCGCAGGCTGAATCCTCCGCTGTAGTATTGCACCTATGGGTGTCCATTTTGTCAAACTGGCCTCGGTCTTCTTTTTTCGCCATTTCTTGTTGGAAAGGTCCTTCTTGAGATTTACTCTGCACTCCAAACCAGGTTTGGTCCCTTTGTTTTTGTCTTTGGCAGGATTCACTGTTGAAGCCTGCCTCTGGCTCCAGCGTGTCTGGCAGTGCAGGAAGCGAGGGAGGTTTCCAAAACTCCTTGTGCTTAGTCTCCTTGGTTACTGCAATGCACCCAAATGTGATTGGCCGGCTGGCTGTCCTTTGAGGACAACCACCCTGCTGTGCGAGTGACAGCTAGGCTGTTTTAGACGGTTACTGCTGGGAAAGGCTGTTAGGCATGATTGTATGCAGTACCGTTTGGGAGACTACACCAACCCTGTCCTCCTGGCAATAGGTAAACCAACCTTTGGTATAAGTCTGTACTACACAGGTTGGTAGTTATGCTGAGCAGCCAGGCTTATCTCAAGAGGGGTCAATGGGGGCAGTAGGGTTTTTAGAGATTCGCAGTGACAAGTATTCAAACAAACTCTTACACTGAAGGTTTCTTGATTAAACAATTATTCATTTTTTTGTAATGTATTTGTTTTGTTGTGTATATAGCTTAAACATAAACTTTAAGACACATTTTGAAAGAACCAGATAAATTAGCATTAAACCTATAGAACATATTGAACGAATATGCCTATACAATAAAAGCACACAACACTAATTACTTAATGAAGAAAAGAAAAAATAATCGAAATAACCTTTACTTTTCTGCCTCTAACTCAAATCAACTGTGTTGAGTTTATATTTGAATCAGTTCGCGCATAGCATACGTCATACATTTAAATCTCTCATGTTAATGCAATGGGTTTCTTCCCTGAAGACCGAGACACACGGTAAACTCGAATTTAGCCTAGAGATTTACAATCAAGCACACATCTGCCTCTAACCAAAGCAGATGCGTTTCAACAGCCTTCCAGATCTGAGTAATTGCTATTATCAAACCTTGGCTATATCCATATAAGATTCTCATCCAAAATAACGGAGTAGTAATGTCCTCCAGATCATTAGCATATTTCTGAGATAACCTACATAAGTGTCTTTCATTTTTATGCACGATGTAAGGACATGTCTAGCTGTTTCAATGCATTCCTTGCTATTACATCTGCAAAATCGTTTTTCCTCGGGTAGGCCCATCCAAGAACCTGTTATTTCCAAGACCTTCAGTCTTAGATTTAGGAATATGCTACGAGTCACTGGTGAGGGACGTATCCTCAGGTACTGCTGTGGCTCCTTACAACAAATATAGCCTTGCAAAGGTCTTTAGTGATTGCATCCTCACGACCTTCTCATGAGTAAAGACCTAGTCCCATTTCTCGGCTGCCTTCTTACGATTTAAGTAGAGCACATTCACCATTTTTCCAATGCAGACACCAACAGTTTTTTAGAAAAATTTCAGACATCGTTATTTAAATCTCTGTTGGGCATCACACTTCCTATCATCCAAAGCACTTTTCATAATAGACATTAAAGAATGACCTTTGGAATACCTGATCCTAATGTACACTTTTCCTCTTTTTATCTCAATCATGGTAGCTAGGGATATTAAGCCTAATTCAAGGCGAATAGCTGCCACAGTTGTATAATTAGTTAAGCCCAAAACGTTCCTCCATATCGCACCTTCCAACTGATCAGCAAAATCATCACCTGAGGTTTCCAATCCAAGTTTTAGTTGATAAATACTCAAGATGCCACATAGCGAGTATCCTGCAGTACTTTTTGAGAATGTCCTATTTTCTGCCATGATGGACAGTGCCTTGATTTTCTTATTCTCTTGTGCTATAAGATTGTTTTTCCCAAACAGAGATACCCCCAAGTATCTGTAGTGCTCAGTGCGGCTAATCGAACCTAGCAAACACTCAATAGTCTTTCTCCCTGAGCACTTATTTCCTACAGACAGCCATAAATTGAGTCTTAGCAAGGTTGATCTTTAACCCATTATTTTCTGCATACTTGCATGGGCACTACTGGGCACTTTTTAGAATTCCCATATAGGTATTATCTATAATGATTAGGTCGTCAGCATATCCGATCCATCCAATCTTATTGTCACCTATTTTTGGGAAGGCATTAGATTTCTCAACAAATATTGCACCAAAGTCAAAAATAAATAGATTGAAGAGAGTAGGCGCAAGTGCGCATCCCTGTCTCTACCATCCTGATAGGTATAGGCTCGCTAAGGCCACCATTCTTCAGCCTCACACTAGGCGTATTGTTTTTGTAGATCATTTGATACGCATAGAGTAGATGATCTGGCATACCCAACTTCTGCAGTTTGTTCCACAGCCTTGTTCTATCTATGGTGTCAAATGCTGAAGAGAAATCAACAAATATATGTAGTGGAGTGCCTTTCTTGGAGTTCGCTTCCTCCATAAGCAGGCTTGTAGTTAGAATGTTCATTTGTCGAACACCCGTTTCGAAAACCAGTCTGAAAAGGACTCTATATATTTTTGTCGGATATCCATAGGTTAATTTCTTGGAGAATTATGGTAGAAAAAATCCTTACTGGTAACATCGGTCAATGAAAGTAAGCGATAAGTTTCACGGAGGAGTCTAGATCCCTTCTTAAATACTGGTATGATATGATATGTCTTCCAAGACTCGGATATCACCCCAGTAGTAATCACTTTAGAAACCTATCGGCCAAGAATTTAGGGTTGTCCTTAATGATCATGTTACAAAGTCCATTGGGTCCTTGCGCCCTGGAAGATTTCATTCTTTTGAAGATATCCGTTATGTCTTCTAACTGAAGATGTACTGCTGCCAAAGATCTTATTTCTAGGCGGAAATCATTCCCTTCAAATTTTACCTCCAGTAACAGATCTGTATTTTTCGGTTTATAGACATAATTTCGAAATCAAAAATTTCGAAAGTCAAAAAGTCGAAAAAAAAATGTCAAAAAAAAAGGCTAATTTATTTTTTATGACTTTTTTTTTCGAAATGGGGGGGTTCCCCCCAACCCCCTTTTTTTTTTGTTTTTACCTATTTTTTTTTATATAAACTAGAGCCCAAAAAAAAATATCGAAAAAAAAAAATAATTCGACATTTTTTTTTTCGACATTTTTGATTCGACATTTTTGACATTCGAAATTTTGTATTCGATATTATGACTGGACACCGTATTTTTCCCATATGTTCTTAGAATCCCCATACAGTAAGATTCTTACTATACTTTGCCATATTATGTTACTTTCAGAGGCATAATATTGCTTTCTCTAATTACGGTAACCATTTCTAATTATTAATTTAACAGTCAGTTGAATAAGCCTTCCTCAGAAGGGAGCAATATATATGTAACATAAAAATACACTTCAAAATGCACACTCTAGTTTCTCTAAATCAGCAAGTACCCATTTGGGATGGCACACAGATTCTTCCTACCCCCTGAGGTGACTTAAATAACTAGGACACTGTGGACATTAATATATCACTGGTACATTTAGAGCAATACTGAGCTTGGTGTCAAAAGGTTTTGGGAGTTAAACGTTAACAAATATTCTGAAGCAGGTAAGTACTTCTGAACTCCCCCAATGCAAAGTAAATTAACCCTTTGCTGGAGGAAAGGTAAAGCACAAAATCAGAGGTAAGAATAGTCTTTCAGGGAGCCAGGCCATCCAATGTTAATTGAGCAAAAGTCTAGGTGAGCTGAAGCACTTCTTGCAGGTAAGTAAGTCTTTCACAATATTTTAGAAGTCTTCGTAGAAAAAACAGAATCACTTTAGGGTCACAAGCTGGAAGGCTTGAGGGGCAAAGCTGCAAGCAACTCTGCAAAAGCAACCAAAACACATTGACCAATCTTGAGATCAGACTGGCTGCTCAGCCACACTACCAACCTGTGTAGTACAGAATTATACCAAAGGTTGGGGTTCCTATTGCCAGGAGGACAAGGTTGCTGTATTGAGGTCCAGCACTCTGTTGAGGTGGCACAGGCTTGGTCAGTCCTGCTTCATGGTCGACCGAAGGATCTTCCTGGAGCTCGGGTCCGACTTAGACACTTCCTCGATTCTGGCTTTCCTCTTCCTGGCACTCGGTTCCTGCAGTGGAAGTACAGCCAGCTCAAAGAGGATTTCCTGATGAGCTTGTCTTAGGGTCGATTGGTCCCACCAAACCAAGGGGAGAAGTCATCCTTTACAGGTCTTCTCTAATCCAGGTAAATTCAGAGCAACAACATGGCAGCATGGCTCACCGGGCAAACCAACGGTCCAGGAGTTGTAGCAGGTGTCTCTTCTAACATCTTCAGATTCCTTCATCCAGTGGGGGACTCTGTCTTCCAAGCAAAAAGCCTCGCCTTTTATGCAGGTTTCTCCCATTCATTCGCAGCTTAACTGTCAATCACACAGGGTGGCTATCCTCAGAGTACAGCCCTCCAGCCAATCACACTTGGGTGCATTCCTGTAACCAAGGAAACAGTGAGTTTTCGGGCACCTCCCTTGCTTCCTGCCCTGCTAGACATACTGGAGCCAGAGGCGGACTTCACTGGTGAAGACCGCCAAAGACAAAACTAACAAAGGGACCAAACCAGATTTGGCGCGCAGAGTAAATCTCAAGAAGGACCTTTCCAACAAGAAATGGCGAAAAGAGAAGACCAGGGCCATTTTGACAAAATGGGAACCCATGGGTGCTTTACTGCTGCTGCAATTGCAGCCCACAGTAGAAACACACAATGGTAGGAAAAAGTAAACCACTGCCATCAGCCATTAATTGTAGAAAGGGTAGCATAACAATGTTACATGAGAAACTGGACAAAGGGGATACTAGGTAACCCCTGCAGCACCCTGTTGTAAAATAGTGTGTGCTGGGTCTAGAAAGTTACACAATGTAATTAAAGTTAATTTCACTTCACTGTAATGGAAACAGTAGTTTCACCAAGCGAAGATATTTAAGCCTTTGGGAAATGAGACTTCCCTGTGCCACTGCACTGAAGGTGCTGTGTCGCAATGTAAAGATGATGCCTATGGAGTTTGTCAGACTCCAAAGTCAAAAACAGAGTCCAAATCACAACAGAAAAATACTTAAGTGGGAAAAGGGTCTCACTCTCTCCAGGTTAGAAATTAAAAAGTCCTAAAGTCCAGCAAAAAGTGCTGAGGATCTCTAAGGTAGAAGGGAATTAGAACATTTCTGGGAATTCTCCCTAACAAATGGGAACGACTTGCATAAAAGGCGAGGTCTTTTGCAAGGAAGGCACAGTCGGCCACTGGACAAAGGAATCCAAAGAAGAACTTGGAAGAGAAGCTTGCCGCAACTCCTTGGCTGTTGGTTTGACCGGTGAAGCCCTGCTGCAGTGCATAAGCTTCAAACTCCTCCCCTTGGGTTGGTGGGACCAATCAACCCCAATATGAACTCGACTGGAAATCCTCTTTGCTGGCCGAGTGCCAGGGGACAGGAACACCAGAATCGAGTGCATCGTTTTAAGTCGGATGCGAGCTCCGGGAATATCCTCCAGACTCCCTCGAAGCAAGGCTGACCAAGCCTGAGCCACCTCAACAGACTGCTGGATCCCCGAAACAAGGAAAGCCTACAAGGTGTCTGTGTTGGGCAAGATTTTATGCAGTACCCTTTGAGTGCACTACAACAACCCTGACCACCTGGCAATATGAACCAAACCTTTGGTATAAGCTTGTACTACACAGGTTGGTAGCTTGTTGAGCAGTCAGACTCATCTCAAGAGCGGTCAATGTGAGCTGTAGGGGAGTTGCAGAGATTCACAGTGACAAGTATTCAAATAAAGTTACACACAAGGTTTCTTGAATAAACAAATATGAATGTATTTATCAGTCTGTTAGAATAATACTTCTTCAGAAGGGAGCAATATAACAGTAACACAAATACACTTCATGAAATACACCCTCTTAATATCTCTAAATCAGTATATACCCTTTTAGGATGGCCCACAGACACTACCTACACCCTCAGGGTACTTCAATTGCTAAGGTGCTGGGGACATTAATATCACTGTTGAATTTAGAATCATATAGTAATAAGTCAAAGGAAAAGGTTATTCAGAACATACAAGAGACCACAAATATTCTTAAGCAGGCAATTACTTTCAGATTTCCCAATAAGAGTAATTCCGTGAAAGAGGCTAAGCCAAAGTCAATATGCAAAAGTCTAGATGGGCTGAAGCACTTCTTTGCAGGTAAGTAGAAAGACTTTGCACAGTGTTTTAGAAGTCTTTGAAGAAAAGAAGAATCAAATGTAGGGCCACAAGCTGATTAGACTTGTGAGTAGTAGAAGATGCAAGCAGCTCTACAGTAAGATGTAAGTTCTCTGACGCTTTACAGTACCTTTGTATTGAAGATAAAGTGCAGTAGATGACTTCTTTTCCTGTGCAGCTGTGCAGATCTCACGGTTCCTGGGCCTCAGTCTTGGGGGCAAGAGGGAGGACCTCTATTGACTCCTGCACGGCAATGGGGCGGTCACTGCTCGCAACCGGCAATCTTAAAATCAGTGGCTGTTCAGTGTTTCAGCTCCTTGTGTCTACCATTAATAGCAACACTGCGGTGCCTGGCTGTTGAAATGGACTTGCCTTGCTTCTGGGGTCTTGCACTCTGTTGAGGGGGCTCAGGCTCCGGAGGATCTTCTTGGAGCTCTAGGCCAGCTTAAAAGCAACGCACACAATCTGGTGTTCCCCTCCCTGGCTATATGGTTTCCAGCAGCAACTGCAGTGTAAATTCAACCAGCTCCGAGATGGATGACCAGGTGGCTTACTTTGGAGTTGGTTGGTCTCAACAACTCAAGGGGAAGAAGTCCTTAAAGGGGCTGCTCTAGTCGAGACGAATTCGGAGCTACAGCACAGCAGCAGGGCTTTACCAGGCAAACCAACGGTCCAGGAGTTGCAGCAGGTGTCTCTTCAAAGTTCTTCTTCCGATTCCTTTGTCCAGTGGTCGACTCTGCCTTCCAAGCCAAAATACCTCACTTTTAATGCAGGTTTCTCTCATTCATTCCAGCCTAGCTGTCAATTACCCAGCAGGGTGGCTGTCCTTGGCAGACAGCCAATCACCTAGGAGTGCATTCTGGTCTCCTAAGAGACTAAGCACAGGGAGTTTTGGGCACCTCCCTCGCTTCCTGCCCCCACCAGACACCCTGGAGCCAGAGGCGGGCTTCACTCGTGAATACCGCCAAAGACAAAATGAACCAAACCTGGTTTGGCGCACAGATTAAATCTCAAGAAGAATCTTTCCACAAAGAAACAGCAAAAAAAGACGACCGGGCCATTTTGACAAAAATGGCACCCTTGCATGCTTTACTGCAGCTTCTAACGCAGACCGCAGTAAAAACACACCACAGTAGTTAAAAGTAAACCACTGCCACCAGCCATTCATTGAGGAAAGGGTAGCATAAAAATGTTACATGAGAAACTAGACAAAGGGGATACTAAGTAAGCCCTTCAGTACCCACTTTACTGCTCTTGGAAACAGTAGTTTATTCAAAAGAAGGTATTTTCCTTTGGGAAATCTGAAAGACTTCCCTGTGCCACTGCACTGAAGGTGCTGTGTTACACAATGTAAAAGATGATGCCTATGGAGATTGTCAGACTCCACAACCAAAAGAAACAGAGTTCAAATCACATTAAAAATGCATGAGCGGGGGGGGGGGAGGGTCACGCTTTCTCCAGGTTAAAAATTCAAGTCCTCAAACTCCAGCAAAGTTGATGGGGGGGGGGGTCTCTAAGGTAGAGATGAATTAGCACATTTGTGAGAATTTAACAAAGACTGATACATAGACGGTGGGAGGCCAGTCAGCCCGTTGGGGGGCCGGCTGACTGGTTTCGTCAGCGAGTAGGAAAACATCTCGACCAACAGATGGAGTGCTGGATGCTCTCTCCTGCTGACATACCCTGGAGTTTCAGCAAAAGTGTCAGCTGATCCCTCCGGTGACCCGGCAGGAGCGGCACATCCCTCAGCTCCTGCAGGAGGTACGGGCCACGCTTGCAAAAAAAAGGGGGGGGGTGATGGAGCTAGTTTCAAGACGACTCCAGAGTCTACTCCAGATACTTCTTAGTCCAAAAGTAGACCGGGGGCTGGAGGCCCATTCTAGACCTGCGACATCTCAGCAAGTACCTTGAGTTCCAAACATTCAGGATGGTCACGTTGCAGCGTGTGCTCGGCCAACTGGAGGAAGGAGGCTTCTTGAATGTCGCTGGGCCTCAAGGACGCCTACTTCCACGTCCCCATTCACAGCAACGTTCCCCCATCGCCGCCCCCCCACCGCCCCCAGCCAGAAGTCGGCCCCCAGGGTTTTCCCGAAATGCCTGGCACCGGTGGCGGCCCATCTACGTCTGAGGGATATACGTGTACCCGTGCCTCGACAACTGGCTCATCTGGGCGAAGTCAAGAGAGGTAGCCGTCGAACACACAGACAACGGTCCAGCTGCTGATGGATCTGGGGTTCTCCATCAATTATCCAAAGTCCTTTGTCATCATCGCAGAGTGCACTGTTCCTAGGAGCAATTCCTGACAGTTGCCTGCCTAGGTTCGCCCTCGGAGGAGAGGGTAGCGGCCGTGCTGGGGAGAGTGCAATGGCTGTTGTCATTGAAGACCGCCACGTTACAGACCATGAAGTCGCTCCTCGGCATGATGTAGTTTTGCATCTACCTTATCAGGCTCTGCAGGCTGCGGATGTGACCTCTTCAGGAGTTCCTGGATGCTTGCTGCATACAAGTGTCCGGAAGCTTCGCGGACAAGATCCCGCTCGACTAAGAGTTCCGTTGGGTGGTGAGGTGATGGGGTATACGCTTCAACATAGCCTGTGGCACAGGGTTTCAAAACCCCCCATAATAGGAGACGGTCACCAGGGACCCTTCCCGGGAGGGATGGGGGGGGGCACACCGGACGGCTGCACGCCAGAAGCCTGTGGCTGCCGGAGTAGATGGATCTCCACATCAATATCCTGGAGCTGCGGGCAGTGTTCTGTGCCCTCAAGTCATTCCTTCAGTCCCTGAAGGGCAAGGTAGTGAAGATCAGTGAAGATCTTCACTGACAACACCACCACGATGTTCTACATCAGGAAGCAGGGGGGGGGCACTCGATCCCCAGTGCTCTCCAAAAAGGCGCAGAGCTTGTGGCACTGAGAGCCGTCTGACAAGGTATGTTCCTCATCCCTTCACTTGGCCGGAGTCGAACACCATCGCAGACTCCCTCAGCAGTGAGTTGCACTCCTGCCATGAGTGGGAACTACGGCAGGACCAGGTGGACCGCATCTTCATCTAGTCAGGCAATATTAGGGAGAATTCTCAAAAATGTGCTAATTCCCTTCACCTTAGAGACACCCATCAACTTTGCTGTGTTTTGAGGACTTGATTTTTTACCTGGAGAGTGTGAGCCTTTTTCCCACTCATGTATTTTGATATGTGTTTTACCTCTGTTTTCTTTGGTTATGGAGTCTAAACAACTCCACAAGCATCATCTTTTCATTTGTGTCACACAGCACCTTCAGTGCAGTGGCACAGGGAAGCCCTTCAGGCTTTCCCAAGGTTTAAATACCTTCTCTGGGATAAACTACTGTTTCCCAGGGTAAGTAAAGTGAAATTGACTTTACTAGACTTTAAAATGTTTAGATTCAGCGCCCCTTATCTTTCTATAGAGTGCTGGAGGCGTTACTTCGTATCCCCTGTGACTAGATACTCATGTAGCAGTCAAATGCTAACCTCTCCTCTCAGAATTTCTGGTGGCAGTGGTTTTACAATGAACTACAATGATTTTTCCCGTCCACGAACTATTCGTAGCTCCATGTTTTTCAAGATGGCGTCTGAGCCCCCTTTGTTTAAACAGGTCCTGGTCTTCTTTTTTCGCCATTTCTTTGTGGAAAGGTCCTTCTAGAGTTTGTCTCTGCGCGTCAAACCTAGTTTGGTCTCTTTGTTCATTTGCCTTTGGCATGCTTCAGGAGTGAAGACCCCCTCTGGCGCCCGAGTGTCTGGGGTGGGCAGGAAGTGAGGGAGGCCTGAAACTCCCTGTGCTTAGTCTCCTATCACACCCAAATTCACTCTGTGGTGATTGGCTGGCTAACTGTCTGGCAAGGACAGCACCCTGCTGGGTGAGTGACAGCTAGTTTGGATTGAATGGGAGAGAACTGAATAAAATGTGAGTCTCTTGGCTTGGAAGGCAGAGTCGACCACTGGAACGAAAGAACAGAAGACGAGCTTGAAGAGGACGGCGTTGCAACTCCTGCACCGTTGGTTTGCCCGGTGAAGCCCTGCTGCAAGTCCGAATCGCCAAGTTCACCTCGACAGAGAAGCCCTGCAAGGACGACTTCTCCATTTGAGTTGGTGGGTCAAATCGACTCGACAGTAAGCCACCTGGATACCTATCTCGGAGCTGGTTGCATTTTCCTCGGAGTGCTGCAGGAACCCGTATAACCAAGGAGAGGGACACCAGCTTGTGTGCTTTACTTACAGCCATCGGAATTGAAGTTTGCTAGTTGCAAGCTTTTTGAACAGTCCCATTGCAGTTTAGGAGTCTGCCTCCGCCTGTCCGCATCGCCTCGGGTCAAGCTGCCAGTGGTCATGGATCTGCTCACCGAATGAGGCGCAATCCTGCATCACGACACAGGATCGCTCACCTGGAGGGCTTGGCTACGAGATGATACGAGATGCCGGCAGACTGCAGGGAGGTCCTTGCCAAGGCCAGAGCATCAACAACTCTTAAGTGTTGCGGTCACAAGTGGAAGTCAGTTGCAGAAGATCACCCCTCTGAGGGTCACGGCCCTGCAGATTCTTCCATACTGGTTATCCTTGGCCAAGGCAGGTCTGGCACATGCCTCTATCAAGGTGCATCTGGCGGCTATCTTCCACGACACCAGGTCTCCAGGAGGAACTTCTTTAGTCGCACCGTCTAGTCAAGGACTATTTTGATATTTCCCACCGGTGATGGCTCATGTACCGGCATGGGAACTGAGTGTGGTGCTGACAAGGCTCATGGGGGCCCCCTTTGTGCTGATACTTCAGACCCCTCGATAGTTCCTCTCATGGAAGACTGCGTTCCTCGTGGCCATCCCCTCCGCTAGGAGGGTGGGCGACATCCAGGCCTATCCTGCAAACAGCCTCATCTGACTGAAAGTGCTGTGTCACCATACAAAAAGTAGATGCTTATGGAGTTTGTCAGACTCCAAAAACAGAGGAAACCTATAATCCAAATTGGGTTAAAACACATGAGAGAGTGAGAAAAAGGTCTCACACCAAGTTAAAAATTAAAAAGTCCTAAAGTCCAGCAAAAGAAACGGGGGTCTCTAAGGTTGAAGGGAATTAGCACAGACATTAGAATTCTCCCTAACACCTCCTGTGGTTATGTTGTACTGCTATGTATTCTTTATTCATGAGCGTGTGAATCTATGCCAGACCCCATGCTGGAGAAGGAACAAGTAACTTACCTGTAACTATTGTTCTTCTGCATGCATCTGGCATGGATTCCCATGCAAACCCTCCCTTCTGCTCCTCTGCGGTTCTACTTGGTCATACTGCCACTGTATGTGCTACCAAATCTGAAGGTTGCTGCCAGAGGACGCGCTTGGAGAGAGGGCAGTCATTGGCTAGTGCAGTATGACCCAGAGTTCCGTGATTGGTTTAGAGAAGAAATACAGTTAGCTAGTAAAAGTGAAACTTCAATTTTTTTTACCAAGGATTCCCAGCCTGACGATGGGTAATAATCATGAGCATGTGAATCCATGCCAGACCCATGCTGTTGACCAATAGTTACATGTAGGTAACTTGTTCCTTACCTGTAATTTTCTGTCCATGTTTAAAATCATCCCTTGCATTTCTGCACTGGATAATCTCCCTCTTGACCTCTGCAGTCCTGTGGCACCAAATCTGTGTGTGAACCGTTTCGCTAAACAGTTTCGGAGGCTGATCACTTTCTTCAGCTGGCTCCCTCTTCTGGAACAGCCTCCCCCTTCGTCTTAAGTTCTGGAAGCTCCTCAAGACTTTCTTCTTTACCTCCTCCTTACCTTGCCTTCTAATCTCAGTCGCTGTGATTGCTGACCACGACCCTTATGTATCCTGTGGGGACCTGGCCTCCCACACCCAATTGCCCCAGCCTATGCCTCCCTCACAGCACTTCCCCTCTTCTCACTGCACTTGCACGTTCTGAGTACTCCCTAGGCATAGTAGGTTTCGCCTTTTTCTTTCACTGTATATTCATTGGTTTCAATCCGATGTTCCCTCCCTGTTGCAATGTGGGTGCTTTGAAACACAATTGACTGTGTAAGCGCCTAACCAATGCACAGTAAATAGATAAATAGGTATAGGCTTTAATACTGTAATAAGGCCTAAGGAGGTCTAAATGAATGGTATGTTGTGTTTTAGGCCTAGGGATTGTAAATCTAGTGTTATTTTGGGTTCATTTGTGTTTCCCTCTTTAATCCCACTCCCTGCTGTGTTAGGTGCTAGCCACCAGGCCTAGTGCCATTTAGATCTACTGGGGGTGGGATGTCTTTCGGACACTGTGCCTAGTTCAGTCTACTAGGTGCTTGCGTACTTGTGGAGTTGTATAGTATCCTGGTTCTCCCTACCCCCTTGTTTTAAGTTGATTGCTGGCCCTTGACAAAGGACCCACATATAGAAATTGGGTTTGGGAGAGTCCTTGTAGATTTACTGTTTTGATAGATTTACTTGTTTTCTTTTCTGTTTAATACTGTGTAATATCCTCAAATACTTATTTAGCCTGATAAAGGTATTTGTGTCACTTTATTAAAGTATATATTTTTCAGTGTGGAGTATTTTCTGGATTTGTGTGTGGACTAATTGTACATCTGTCGACTCGCAACCCCTAGCTGAGAATTGAGCCTTGCTGCTCTTCCCACGCTACCCACGTTTAAGAAGCTTGGCTTCCCTTCCTTGTCAGGTGTTTTAGCTTTCCGCCTAGGGATAGTTGTTTTAGCAACCTCAACAGAGGGTGGAACAAAAACTGCCTTAACAGATGTCCAACTCCACCAATGGGCACAAACCATGTAGTGACCAAGCACAGTGTAGGGGGTGGCACCAGACATTCTAGCAAATAGATTTAACATTCCTAATGCCTTCACAACAACAGTACAATGTTCAAAAAGACGCAACCCCCTCTTTGTATATATTATTGGTCCTTTACATAGCTTGCGAGTGTTGCAAAACCGTCAACAGGTTATTCTGAGCATAAAGGCTTCCAGGTGTCCAATTGGTCATGATGCAGCAGTCTATCTTTGTCATGCGGTAAAAAGGGGTAGGATTTAGCCTCTACCAGAAAGGTAAGAGCAGGACAAGACTGGGATACCTCTCCTCACTCTGCCCCCTTCAGTCCCCCTGCATTCAGCCTTTTAATGACAATGGGTACTACAAGAACTTCATTGGGGACTATAGGACCGTAACAGCCTCCCACCTTTAATTCCATTATCTCTCCCAAGCACCCTGAGGAAGTGCCTTTTAGTGAGAAATGTAATCTTTGCTTTGACTGCTCTGGCCAAACTACCCTTCAGAGAGTTGTAACCACAATGCAAACCAAGTAGGTTGATTTATATGGGTTGTAGAAATAAGGCATACAAGGAATCTCCCTGAAACAGAGCCTGGCTACTGGTTCATGGTTACACAGCTCTGCCACTTGTGTTTTGGACCCTTTGTGTCCCACAACCTTTGTCACGCTACAGTGCTCACAGTAGTTCTTTTCCATTTTAGTGGGTTCTAGTTTCACTATAAAACAGGAGCTGGTTATTTTTAACAGTTTTCTCTTTTTTAGGATCTGATGAAGAGCTTTAATAGGAACCGGCGCTACTTCTGCGCTCTGCTTTCGACCCACAGTCACACCATGGGCACGGATCTGGTGGATGCAGACACTGTAGTGTTCTACGACAACGATTTGAATCCTGTGATGGACACAAAAATTCAGGAGTGGTGTGACCGAATTGGCCGATGCAAGGATGTCCACATATACAGGTAGGGTAACTTTTTCTTATACATAGAGTGCTAGCAGATGGACAGCTGTTCCATGGTTACTGCAAACAGTAGGTTCAGCTATGAATGGGTTTACACGTAGGAGACCCCTCCTCTTCAAGGAATGGATCCTCCCCAACACCTAGGTCCACGCACCCTCCACTCACAACCTAAACTGATACACAGTGACCAGCTCCCTTGTTTCCTCCCCTCCCCTGGTTCCTTGTAGGTCCTTTGCTGCCAAATTGGCATACCTCACCCGATGTAAGCTTCCCACTCCCTTGAATCTCTGCTTCCCGCACCATGTCCTTGCTCCTATGGCTTGTTCTTGGGTAAGATTTTCATAATTATGATAAATCTTCCCGACCTTTGTCAACCCCAGAACCTTTTGCTTGGACTTGGTAATTATTTTCCCTCGTCACTAGGTGAAGGGCAATCTTTTTCCCCTCGCAACTAGTCTTTTACTCTTTTTATGGGTGACCTTTTTGTGTGTCTCCATAGTGTGTGATTAGACGACTGTAATATACTATGACAGCACACATCATTTTAAATGCAGTGGCTTCCTTTTAATTCTTATTTCTTGGATGAGCAACTGTTCCCAAGAAGTAAAGTGGGATTAACATCCCCAGTTAGGGAGTATTTTCAGTTTCTCAGCTAATTCCCTTTAACCTGAGAGACCCCCAGCACTTTTTCTGGAATCTGGACTTTTTTGATTTTAATCTCCTAAGTGAGTGTAACTTTTTACCACTCATTCTTTTCTCTGACTGGGATTTTTATTTTGACTGTTTTATGGAGTCAGGTAAACTCCATATTTAATGCAGGCTTCTGCTTTTTGCTTGGTGACACCCAGCACCCTGTGTGCAGTGTCACTGAAAAGTCCCTTGGACGACTTTGTTTAAAAAGAAAAAATAGGGCACCTGGCGGAGTCCTGATTTACCCAGGTGGGCACATGTATAAGTACGAAAAAGATAATCAGGATGAAAGATCCTATAAGCAATGAAGTGGTTCTGTGTATGTATGTTTATTTCACAATGACAGAACATTTTTGGTGATTTGACAATTTACTTTACAGTACTATCGATAAGCACGAAAGTTTGAGAAAACAAATGGACACGAATGATTGTGAATGGTGGTAACACAGGTAAGTGTCGACCTCAGAGGTATTGAGGTCAAGACTCCACAACAAGGCACAATCCCAAGATAGATGAGTTAGGAAAGACCTACTGTGCAAGGAAAGTGCGCCTGAGACTTAAAATGGTCCAAGGCATAGTTCACACAAAGTGTACACAACAGTCTTTACAAAACATACACGAGGGGGATGGTACAGTTGTCACAGGAATCGACCCAGGTGTGTTTCGGCCAAAATAGGGCTTGATTGAAGCTGGTCTATGTGCTGGCCTTCGTCAGGAGGAACACCAATTGCGGTGCTGTCCGTAGAATCTGTAAGTTAGAAGAAGCTATAAGGATCTCAGAGAATAATTGACTGATTCATGATAGTACTTAATACTGGCCGAGTGGTGCCGTACTGATAAATCGCATGGTGTATCAAAAACACAGCTTACCTGCTGCTGCAATAGCAGTAGGATGCTGTGGACAATCCTCAAGGGGTTGCTGGATTGCTAGTGCAAAGTTGCACCTAAGAGTGGGCCGAAGTTTCCTGAAGGCCGACGTCTCTCAGGGTCCCGCAAAACTGGAACGGGCCAGGGTGGGTCCCATATCTGAGAGGAAAAACAAGGGAGGATCATGAAAAATGATCCACAAAGTGGTCTATTTGTGGTGGTGAGGGCATCCTGTCCAGGGGTCTGTAGCCACCCCATTTGCCGTGGTGGTAGTCCATGAGTGCCCGTAGAGTGAAGAGGTATACTAGATAAATCTATGTGAAACATGGCGAGTAGTTTCGGTTGGCCGTGGAGTTTCTATGGAGGTAAGTGGAGTGAGGTGGCTCCACAGGTTGGTGTGGCTACAGGTATAGTACATCCTTTCTGGTGCACAGATCGTAACTTGAGATGTGAAGCGGTTTATGCAGCCCTGTGCAAAATTGCACACAAGGTGTGAATGGTGGCGCACAGGTGAAGTGTGGTCTGTGTTAAAATCACTGGTACTGGAGGACTAAAAGCTTCCGGGATGAAATAATACAATAATGCGGTCTTATGCTTACTGCAACGTGGGACAGTGCGTGCTGGTATGGTGAACAAAATGCACGCTGCATGAGCTGGTGGTGGAGGTGTGGTCTAAAAACCGCTCCAGAGGTGCTTTAGAGGAGGAGTGCAGGGCTAGGATCCTAACCTAGAGTCATAAAATGCAGAGGTAGGCTTGGTGACAGTGCCTTACACAGTTGAAGGTCAGATGAAAAAGCATGTAGTAAATTATTAGCAAAAGACTGGGTGTGAAAGTCGCTCCTCATTACAGGCATGGCGACATATTATAAAGCCACAAAGGTTACCGCAGTGTGTCCTGTGCTCGCTGGGTCCTCAGCTCACAGTGATTCTGTGCGAGGAAAAACGGCTTCCGTATCTATAAACGTTCCTATGGGATGACGCTCAGCCAATGGGGATGCGCGGTGGACGTGAGAGGCGCCCGAGAGAGCCAATCGCATCGTGCTCAGTGTCAGTTGGTGGGCGGGAGGATCGGGCGGGGGGAGGTGTTCTCAAGGGTATGGACTTCTGGTGCAGCAGGGCATCATGGGAGAGGTAGTCCCATATTGGTGAATGCTATCTGCAACACCATGCCGGATGATTTGGAAAGGCATGGACAACGTTTTAAAAAGTGTGCGATGGTGCGCTGGAGCAGTGTGAGGCAAAATGCCTGAATTTGTTGAATAAACACATGGGTGGATGGGCCATGAGAGCCTAGGCACATCATTTGCCAGAGTATCTGCCAAATGTAGCAGAGATATCATTTGAGAAAGTTTTAAGACCATACATGGTGATAATCAGTGTGGCACTGGTAACAATCAAAAAGTGAAGCATTTATCGATTGGAGTGGCAAAAGACATGACACATGGTGCCAGCACTGGCATTGTACTGATAGAAGAGACAGACACAATTTCTTAACAGTTTCAGCCTCAAGTTATCAAAGCAAAAATGATTGGTGATGACATTGGTGCTATTTGTCCATGCATTTGTACATTGGTGTAGCAGTGAACCCCTGAAATGTGAGTCCCATGGTTGCAAAGTAGAACAATAGGTGAGGAAGCAAGTTCTATTTGTGCATACATTTTCAATTAGTAGGAATACACAAGGTGCACCTCATGTTTGTGTGAAAGATGGCTATTTACAGGTATATTAGCATTCCCATGCTAAGGTCAAATTACTGTTCGATGTACATTACGGGCTACATGGTGATAAAGTGGTCATCATAACACCAAAAGGTTGGATTGCTGGTGTCATTACCAAGTAGATGGGTCGAAAGAAACAGAGTGGAACTCTATCCATAGTGGGTTTGCAGAAAAAGGGAGACAATGGTGGGAGGCAGGAGTATCTCAAAAGTGTTACCATTCTGCGGTTATGTTTAAACTGTTGCGTACAGAGTCCAATGTATGCACCCATTTTTGTTCCAGTTTGGTGAGGGCCAGATTGATATCCCCTCCACGTCGTTGTGGCTGGAGCTGTTGTAACACAGTCCAGGAGAATTGTTTGTGAGTATGTCCTTTTTGTTAAAGTGTTCAACCAGAGGTTTGTCTTGCACTTGGTTCTTGATACAGGACCTATGTTCTTTGATCCTTTGTTTTACGGGTCTAATGGTCTTGCCGATGTATAGCATGTTGCATGGGCACTTGATGGCGTAGACTACAAATCTGCTCTCGCAGTTAGTGCGACTGTTCATCTTCCAATTGAAATCCTTGTGGGTGAAGGTTTTGCTGTTGGTGGTATAACGACACGCAACAGTGTGTCCGTAGCTGAAATGTCCTACAAATGGTGGGAGGTTCCACAGGGTCGATGGTGTTTTTGTGGGTTCGAGAAACGTATGCACAAGGGCGTCTCTTATGTTCTTGTTCTTTCTGAAGGCGAACAGTTTTTTTGGCTAGGCTGCCCTCGTTTTTAATCAAATGCCAGTGTTTGTTAAAAGTGCTCTTGATGAGATCGCTAACTGGGTTGTACGTAGTTACGCAGACGGTCCTGTTGATGGGATCTTTTTTCTTGGCTGTGAGACAGACGGAGCAGTCGGTATTCGCTGCTCTTTTCTTGGCCGTCCTGATGGATTTCTTAGGGTAGCCCCTCTGTCACAGGCATGTTTAGAGTTGCTTAGCATGCAGATTGAATTTTTCCTTGTCGGTGCAATTCCTGCGGATAAGGAGGAATTGGCCGTAGGGGAGATTGTCCTTCACCCTTGTGGATGGTAACTTGCGAAATGTAGCAGACTGTTTCTATTGGTCGGTTTTCTAAAGAGTTCTGTTTTCAACATCTCTCCTGATCGATAGATGTGCAAATCAAGAAAATTGATGGCTTGGTAGTCCCAGTCGATGGCAAACTTGATGTGGGTGTTGTGTGTTGAGCCATTGGTGAAAAGCCAGAAGTGATTCTTTGCTGCCTTCCCAGATCAATAGTACGTCGTTGATGTATCGACGCCAGATCTTGATATGTGATCTGTAGGGGTTGTTGTGGTAGATGTTATCCTCTTCATACTGGGCCATGTAGAGGTTGGCAACGTATGGTGCAAAAGTTGCACCCATGCTGACACCTTTTATCTGCTGATACATTTGTTGTCCGAACAGGAAAAAGCTTTCTCCCATGGCTATGCGGACGCATTCCAGGAGGAAGTTGGTGGATATGGTGGTTGTGTCAGTTCTTCTTTCGAGGCAGGTTGCCAGTGCCTGTAATCCTTCTAGCTGTGGAATGGAGGTGTATAAAGCCTCTACAGCCATAGTGACGAGGATGGAGTCGGTGGTTAGATGTACTGTGTCCAAAATCTTTATGGTTTCTGTGCTGTCCTTCATGTAGGAAGCCATTTTTCCGACAAAAGGTTTCATTAAAAAGTCTGTGTATAATGAGAGGGGTTTGAGTAAGGAGTCACATGCGGAAAACAATAGGTCTGCCTGGTGGTTTGGTTGCATGTTTATGGTTTGGTTGCACCAGTAGTCCATACGCTTGAGAACAATTCCCCATCCTCCCGCCCATCAACTGACACGTTATTTGGTTACACATTGACCACGATGCGATTGGCTCTCTCGGGAGCCTCTCACGTCCACCGCGCATCCCCATTGGCTGAGCGTCATCCCATAGGAATGGTTATAGATACGGAAGCCGTATTTCCTCGCACAGAATCACTGTGAGCTGAGGACCCCGCGAGCACAGAAGCACAGGACGCAATGCAGTAAATTGATAGGGACCACAACATTTGTAGCTTTATAATATGTCACCATGCCTGTAATGAGGAGCGACTTTCACACACGGTCTTTTGCTAATAATTTACTACGTGCTTTTTCATCTGACCTTCAACTGTGTGAGGCACTGTCACCAAGCCTACCTCAGCATTTTATGACTCTAGGTTAGGATCCTAGCCCGGCACTCATCCTCTAAAGCACCTCTGGAGCAGTTTTTAGACCACACCTCCACCACCAGCTCATGCACATGCAGCGTGCATTTTGTTCACCATACCAGCACGCACTGTCCCACGTTGCAGTAAGCATAAGACTGCATTATTGTATTATTTCATCCCGGAAGCTTTTAGTCCTCCAGTACCAGTGATTTTAACACGGACCACACTTCACCTGTTCGCCACCATTCACACCTTGTGAGCAATTTTGCACAGGGCTGCATAAACTGCTTCACATCTCAAGTTACGATCTGTGCACCAGAAAGGATGTATTATACCTGTAGCCGCATCAACCTGTGGAGCCACCTCACTCCACTTACCTCCATAGAAACTCCACGGCCCACCGAAACTACTCGCCATGTTTCACATAGATTTATCTAGTATACCTCTTCACTCTACGGGCACTCATGGACTACCACCACGGCAAATGGGGTGGCTACAGACCCCTGGACAGGATGCCCTCACCACCACCGAATCCACCATAAATAGACCACTTTGTGGATCATTTTTCATGATCCTCCCTTGTTTTTCCTCTCAGATATGGGACCGACCCTGGCCCGTTCCAGTTTTGCGGGACCCTGAGAGACGTCAGCCTTCAGGAAATTTCGGCCCACTCCTAAGTGCAACTTCGCACTAGCAATCCAGCAACTCCTTGAGGATTGTCCACAGCATCCTACTGCTATTGCAGCAGCAGGTAAGCTGTGTTTTTGATACACCACGCGATGTATCACTACGGCACCACTCGGCCAGTATTAAGTACTATCATGAATCGGTCAATTATTCTGCGATCCTTACAGCTTCTTCTAACTTACAGATTCTACGGACAGCACCGCAATTGGTGTCCCTCCTGACGAAGGCCAGCATATAGACCGGCTTCAATCAAGCCCTATTTTGGCCGAAACACACCTGTGTCGATCCCCATGACACAACTGTACCATCCCCCTTGTGTATGTTTTGTAAAGACTGTTGTGTACACTTTGTGTGAACTATGCCTTGGACCATTTTAAGTCTCAGGCGCACTTTCCTTGCACAGTAGGTCTTTCCTACCTCATCTATCTTCGGAATGTGCCTTGTTGTGGAGTCTTGACCTCAATACCTCTGAGGTCGACACTTACCTGTGTTACCACCATTCACAATCATTCGGTTCCGTTTGTTTTCTCAAACTTTCGTGCTTATCGAAAGTACTGTAAAGTAAATTGTCAAATCACCAAAAATATTCTGTCATTGTGCAATAAACATACATACACAGAACCACTTCATTGCTTTTTTTTTATCAGTAAAACCTGACCTTTCAACACATTCTTTACAGTCTAAAACAAGTACATAAAAATAACTTCATTCATTTTTGCAAATCAATACTACACAATAATAATTCTTGATTTTTTTTTTTTTACAGTTAATATACTGGTCACAGGCAACTTACTTCAACATGACAAAAATAAAATTGATCACAGCTCTTATTCTTAGTCATCATTGATATATTGTATCTTGATTTTCAATGAGTTTAGATAATTCACAAGTGCATACCTTAGTTGTTTTGTATATCCTAAGAATAATGTTGACCATAGTTTGTCAGACGTGACCACAATCTGATCGAACAAATGTTTAAAATAAAAAACCCTTTTTGGTAATAGGCTAGAACATTCCACCGCTAAATGTTTCATCGTTTCCACTTCCCGATTACAAAATCGACATATTTGAGCGGATGTCTTCTTCCATCTATACATGATCTCCCTTGTTGGCCAAATATTCAACCTATGACGCAGGAAGTCATTTCGATGACTAGGATTCGGTGATTGTTTTAGATAATTTTCCATGTGTCCTTGTATTTTTAAAGCAAAAGGATTCATGGCAAATTTCTTTATTTTCATGCATGCGTCTCGGGTTTTAATCCCATCAGACCGCCATATTTTAATTTTGGCTTTATTTGGATTTTCTATTAACAAGATTTCAGAGACATCTGCTCCAGGCAAAAACTTTTTTGCAGAGGTACGCCATTTCTTTGGGAAATTATCTTCTGATGACAGCATATAGCCCGATATGATAAGTAGGCCATTAGCACTGTCTTTCATGATACACTTTCTATATAATTGACAAACCTTCCATTTGTATAAGGCATATATAGAAATTATACCTAATTCATGCCTAATGATCGAAATTGACTCAGAGTTTGGTAGCATGAGGGATCTTTTCCAAAATGTACTCTCATATTTGACCCAATATGTGTATGGCTGACATCTCTCAACTTCAGACCCATACAAATCGGTGGGCACATATTTTTGCTTATAATATGTAAGCATAGGGTCAATAGTAAGCTTGCAATATTTCGCCAGAATTATCTGTATTTGTGACAAAGCATTTAGATGTTTCAGTTGTAAATGATCATTTATTTTATCAGACATCTGACTGGTCACACAAACCCCCAGGTAGACATATCACTTAACATGGACCAGGTCAATACCTTGTAGTTGCCAACGACATAGTTTCTGTCGTTTGTTAGCCCCAAATTGCATTATTTGGGTTTTCTTGGTATTTATGCTAATGCAATTACGTCTAGCATAGATATCTAATGCATTAAGCAAATTGTGCAATCCAGCAGGTGTTTTGGACAGTAACACCATATCATCGGCATAGAGAAGCCACTTAACAGCTGTACCTTGCAATTTTGGAGAATCAGTTGTCAACCCCATCAGACTAGCTCCAAAGTCCAAAAGAAAAAAGTTAAACCAAGCCGAAGCAAGCAAACATCCCTGTTTCAGTCCTCGTGAGGTCTGTATAGGTTCAGACAACAACCCCTCATTACTCAAACGAACTATAATTGATGTATTTTAGTGTAATTCAATTATCCATTTAAGTATGGGCCAAGGACAGTTTAAGTCCATCAATTTCTTAAATAACAGTTCCCTAGGAACAAGGTCGAAAGCTGACCTGAAATCCACAAAGGCCATGTATATTGATTGGTTACGTTGGTTATTTGCATGAATAATTGCCTTCAGAGTAATTAAGTGAATGGCCGTACCTAAACCAGGGATGAACCCTGTTTGAAAGGGATCTCTATAATTTAATTGGTTTAACCATCGATTAAACTCACCTAAGATCATTCGGGCAAATAAAGCAATAGGTCTATATGATGGCCCTGTCCCATTTCTTAAATATAGGCAGAATAATTGATGTTTTCCAATTCGGGGGCACAAGACCTGTCATCATGATACACTTAAACATATAGTAGAGGATATCTGACCACAGGTATTTATTTTGTTTTATCATAGCATTGTGCAACCCATCTGGTCCAGCAGCTCTGGATACACTCAGTTTTGATATGAAGTGGAGTATGTCCTCACGATCAAAATTAACATTGTGATTAATTACAATGTTATCCCAGGTTAGACCAGGGTCCTTTAGAGGTGTAGTATAAATATTAGCATAGAAGGCTCTCCAGGAGTGCTGTGAGATGGAATTGGCCTGTAAGGCATGTTGGTTTTTAGAAGAGAATTTATTTAACAACGCCCATATGCCTCCTGATGATTTAAGGATGATTTGCTTCATCATTACCTCTCCATCAAGTTGATATTGAGAGGCTTGCCGTCTTCTAATCCAATTTTTATATTCCCTTTTAAATTGTTTAATCTGGCCCTGATTAAACCCTGGGATGTGAGCATACTCATTTGTTAATTTTTTAACATTCCTTCTTAATTCGCTTTTCCTATATTTTACTTCATAATCAAAGGCATGATGATGGGAGTAGGTGTGGTGCCCTCTGTGTTGATAAGCGCTGCATCACATGCACATAGCAGCCACTGTCACATTCATTATCAGCTGTATATTGGTTACACAAAACATCTCTTAGCTGAAACAATTTCTTCTGTGGCCATTTTAAACGATTACCTGCATTGTTAACCTGTAAATAAGCCATGTTCATATCTTGAAAGGGTTTCTTAATATTGGGCCAATCACACGTCAAATGTAATGGGCCATGATCGCTCAAAATGGTTGACTTAACAGAAAACTTGATTATATTATTCAAAAAGTAAGTATTCACAAAAACATAATCCAGCGTTGCATGGTTATTTGCATTATGCCATGTGTGTTTAGCAGGAGAATCCCCCTGTAAAGAACCATTACAAAGTTTCGATCGGCCATTTGTATTAACAAACGACATTCATCAGACATAGTTCTCAGATGTTTGGGAGACAGAAGATGTAGATTCAAGTCCCCCATGATGAACGTATTGTAAATTGTAAGATCTAGTGACAATTGGTCGAGAATCTTGGTCAAAGTTTCAAAAAAAGCATTTGAGGTCAGATGTTTTTTCCCCCAATAAATATTAACCATGGCACAAAATGTTTCTCCATACTTGATTTTGACATATTGAAAACAAGGAGAGGGTGATCTATGCCAAATGATTTCGATATTCTTATCATTCTTAAACACCATAAGCAACCGAGCCATGGGACGTCCCTTCAATGGCTCTATGGCCGGGACCAAGAAGATATCATACGGGTCCCATGTCGGTATATCGCGAAGCCAAGTCTCTTGGAACACTAGTATATCATACTGCAGGAGGTCCTTACTTCCATTATTAATAAAAATGTTTATGACCTCTTGTGTTCCATGAGAGGAGGCTAATTGATTCCATCTTCCGGGATGGTTATAATCTTGAATTACAATTGTCAGATGCCCATTCATTATGCGTTCGCCCGGCCTCCAATGTCGAGGACACTAGGTTACTACCATATGTTCGTATCCTAGGTAGATCCATATTAGTTTGTTTTTCATCGTTGGAGGTCACATCTTGTGTTAACAAAAAGCCCAGGTTATAAAATGCCGTTCGGGCTAGCCACAAGGTGTTTAATACCACCCTTGATTGTACAAATAAACAAGCTTCTGTTCGAACTCGATCATTAGTAAATTCTACCAAACTGATATCAGCTGATGTTATATCTTTCGGTGCAGTAATTTCAGCACAAATATTCAGAAGGCTAGCTTGATTAAGATCATATGTAGCAAATGGATAGCCACAACATTTTATAAGCAGGCGATGATGATCTTTATAATGTGCATTACCAAGATGCTTGGACGTCCCTAGGAAAGGGTCACTCAGATGGCTCTTAGTCGGCCTGGTAATGAATGAGGTGCCCCTAGTCCCCGCTTCGGCAGGCTCATGTAATGCTATTGTTTGTGGCTTTTTTGGACCTTTTAACAAGAGCTCAATGTTGGGAATTTCCCTCTGAATGTCCTGTTTGAATTGGTCAGATGAGTTTCGTGCCCCCTGGTTGGCTGACCTGCTAGAATGCGTGAGAGCTTCATTTTCTCTAGTATATCTTTCAAAAGAAGCACGTATCTCCTCACGCAAATCTTGCAACATACTATCTGAATCTGTTATTTGTTGTTTTTTCAGTTGTGATTGTGTTCCGTTTGTTTTATTAGCTTCATTCTCAAAAGTAATGGCACTGTAGTACTGAGCCAGAGCTTCATTTACTTTAGACTGCTTGTCAAAGGAGGCTCGTAGTTCGGCTCATAACTCTTGTATTATGTCAACGGTAGATCTTAAAGTATTCCCAGACATGGATGGATGTTTAATTAGGTCCACAACTGTACTTTTGGCCAGAGCTTTATTTTCAACTGGTAAAATTTGAGGATCCACAGTTACTATAGGTTGAACGGGAGTAGTCGTACTTTAAATCGGATCACTATGTACTGGCAGGTTTTGGGATGAAGGTATCACAATGGCAAGCAAATCGTCGATGGGTTTATTTTTTTAAAGCTTTTTGTTGTTTTATCTGATTTTTAAGTTCAGTTTCTGTTTTTTTTTAGCCGAAATCACCACTTTTGCGGCTTTTTTGACTTTTAGCTTTGTTTTTCTATAGACGATTTGTGAGTTCAGTGTTTAGTCTGTTCCGTCAAAGCCACAGGATGGGCTTTCAGATTCATAAACATCGGTGCAAAACTTACACCTTGCACCTTCGGAACTGCCCCGTTCATTACAACGGGTGCTGACTCGGTCAAAGCTTCCTGATTGGCCAACAAAGTACTTGGACCCTTTGTAATAACCTCATGAAAGTTAGCAAGAGTTGATTGCACACCTGGCTTTTGAAGATTGATTGAAACCAAATTTGGATTGGTTACAGAATTAGGGTGCAGATCTACCATCACATTTGATTCTTGGTTTATACTAGTTTGCACAGATTGGCTAATCATTTTGCATGCACTAGGTCGAGCTGGTAGACTACGAGCTTGTTGTTCCTTCTTAGGAATCATATGTAAACTATGAATTTCTCTGTTCTGACATATCATTTTTTCATCCAATGTTTCGTACAACTTTGCTAAGGACAATAGTGCCGTATTCATGGCACTAAAGGTATTATTTAAGGCCGGGGACTCAGGAAAGGAAAATCTATTTTGTTTGTATGGCATCTGACGGTCTCGGATGAAATACGGATGAGTATCAAGTTCAGTAAATCTAGTGCGTCTAGGAGTAGGAGCTACAAACGACGTATTTGAAATGGTGGATGGTGATTTATCAAAAAGTACAGGTGATTTATACAAATCAGGATTTTCAATCACACCTGGCGAAGTGTGATTCACAACTTGTGCTTTGTCTAAGCAATGGCTTGTGTGTATATGAAAATTATCATCCAATTGAATCAAATCGCCCGTGTTTGAGCAAATGTACATTATTTCAGGTGTATCAGATTCATCTGGCCTGGACACTATCATGGAGGCTAAGGTATCATCACCAAATTCACTGACTGCTGTTAGTTTGTCATATTCAGCTCGTAGTATCTGCTGAGCTGCCACAGAGCACAACAGCATAGCAGAAGGCGCATTTGGGAGACTCTTCCATTTGAGCCACTGCACTGGTAGTTACTTGAGATATGCATATTTCGCCTGTTGTATAGGCTAATGCAATCGTAGCATCCGCTACTTCTCTTCCTGCCTGTTGTAATTGTACACTTGACGTATGTGCTTTTAAGTCTACCACGGTCTTATCTGAAACACCATTAGTAAGTAAAGGTACTATTACTGCCTGATCTGTGATACCATTTGTAATGGGTGGGGCCTCAGGCAATACTGTACCATTGATGCAACCAATCTGAGAATTCACGGCCATCTCCACAGGTAAGGCAGTTATAGACGCTAAAGTTGTCTCATTTCGTAGTGGCATTGCTATTATTTTTTCCGCCGCCACCACATCTGCTTTACAAAAGGTGCGAATATCAACATTTGTAGAGCTCCCCGTTTTGTAACTTTGTTTTCCTTCATTTGTTTAATAGTTGTAATTTTTTTAATCAAAGCGGGGGCCAAAGTATATGTGCTTTTCGCATACTCGGGCATTCCTGTTTTTAAAGAGAAAATTTGACGAGACATAATAATTTTTTTAGAATACTAAAACAACTAATAAATAAAATAAACACAATAACTTCAAACCAAGATTGAAACGCAATAATCACACCGCCTTACTTCACAAACCGACCCCTGCTCTCCCGCTCTCCAGCTAGACAGCAATTCACTTAGTGCAATTTGCGCGCGCATTCGCACGTGCACAGTGTTTTTAAACCAATTTGCAGGAGCTGCGTGATGGGCAGGTCTAGGCGACTAAACAAACAGAAACAAAAAAAAAAATCAATGATAATGAAGGGAAGTTCAAAAACTTCAGTTTCAATCCCAAAGGCCAATAAGGAGCTTCGCCTACCCAATGAGGCCAGTCCAGAAATGTCAATGGGCGTGGCTAGCACGCAACTCGAAAATCGTAGCAATGTCTTTCTGCCAAAATCCAGCAGCGTCCCAGCGAGACAGCAATTCACTTAGGCAATTCACTTTGTGCATTGCTTATAGGATCTTTCATCCTGATTATCTTTTTCGTACTTCTCACAAGAAAATGTATTTAAACAAAGGACTGCAGTTCCCAAGAATAGTATAACTGTTATCTTAACTTTTCTTGTGTGGTTCCAGCACCCACCAGCTTATGTGGGGTGCTGGGGGTTACATTGTAACTCCTTCTCCCACTCCACTTGCAACTTTTTGTTACACTGACTAACTTTTTTTTTAACTTCTGTTTATTAGGTTTACAATACAGCAGTTTTACATAGGATCAAACTAACATTGCAGTATTCATTTTCAAATGAAAGTCATGAGCAAACCATTTAAACCAAATCCAATAATAAAATCAACCATGCAAAACGTATCTAAATGAACCCCGCTAAATATTATACCTAATACACATAAAATACCACAAATACAAAACCAAACATCACAAAGAGGAAGAAAAAAAACCACCCCCTTATCCTACCCTCTAATTATCCACAGAATATAAAGTCAAACATAGAGGGCATCAAACGATCCCCACAGCAACAAATATTCATCTTCATTGCCTCTATTTTTCAACAAAACCTTATCATACCTAGATAAAACCCTCAAATCCATCAACCAATCCTCAACGCTGGGTTTCTTCCTAGTTTTCCAGATCCTGAGAATCAATCTAATCGCTATCATCAGTGCTCTATCAATCCAAAAGTTATGCTTTCTAACCTGAACACCCCATTCAACATGTGAGAGCAAGATTATATTAGCTGCAGATCTGATTAAACTTATCCCAAAAAAGAAATCAATTCTATCTATCACCTCACTCCAAAATGACAGTACCCTTGGGCATCCCCACAGTAGATGTAAAAGAGTACCTCTATCCGCACTACAGCTCCAACACAAGTCATCTAAACTCAATTGTAACTTAAACATTTTCACAGGAGTCCAATACAATCTTCCAACAATCTTCTGCCGAATCAGACGCAAGTTCATATCTTTCCCTAATTCACACCCACTTTTAAAATATCACTCCAATCAGTATCAGAGATGACCCTACTGACATCATTCGACCAAGTAACTCTCAACCCATCCCATGCCAACAGATGTTTTGCATTCATGGGCATGAAATTCATGTAAGTTCGTGCACCATACTCTTGACCATCCAGTAATTTACTAACCTCAGGCTTCTTCCCAAGTGAGCCTCCTGCCATAGCGATCCTCTGATTAATCCCAGTTGCCAAACTCAAATACCTAGATTTAATTTGAGTCTAAAAGAAATGACTATCTATTAACTCCTCAAAACTCAACATCCGAGTCCCATCCAAAACATCCCCCAGTTTCAAAATCCCTCTTGCAACCCAACTTTTCCAATTACGACATCTATTATCAATCTTTAAAGCTTCATTATGCCATATAGAGGCATCTGTACTGAAACCATAAGTTTGTCCATTCTCACCAAACCAAGAGCCCAAAACCTGTCGAGTAACCATAATTGGTTTCAAAACCAGTTTCTTGTTTGATAATTTTTCCATACAGTAGAGATTATCCAAATGAAACGGCGCACACATCCCTCTCTCCATTTGCAACCAGAACGGCTCATTAACAGTCTCTGCTCTAAAGTAATAGGAACTCTTCTTAAGTAAAAAGGACCTATAGTATTTTATCAGATCTGGGTAGCCAAAACCACCACCTTCCACTTTCTGCATCAGTATGAATTTCGGAAAACAAGGTCTTTTCCCAACTCCCCACAAAAAGGTCTGAAAGAGCTTCCCAATCTTCAATAATTGTTTTTTATAAATCAACAAAGGAATGGATTGAATAATATACAATACTTTGGGCAACAGAACCATCTTAATGGCATTTATTTTTGCCCGTAGGGTTAAGTTCAATCTTTCCCATTTCCTAATAATTATGGTCATTTTAGCTAACACTTTATCCAGATTACATTGTATTATTTTGTTCAAATCACCAACCAGATAAATCTCCAAATAAGTGACGCCCCTAGGCGACCAGCCACAATTCCAGATGTCCCTAATTCCATTATCACATGTTCCAGACAACAGAAAAATCTCAGTTTTTTCCCAATTAACTTTGTGGCCCGACAGTTTACCGACCTCCTCAAACATGTCTCTCACCACAGTGCCACATGCTCCTGGATTGGACAACAAAATTAACATATCAGCGTAAGACAAGAGCTTAACCTCAACTTTCCCCACACAAATCCCCTTTATCAGCTCACATTGCCTAATATATGCCGCAAGCGGCTCCAATGCTAAATTGAACAAAAATGGCGACAGTGGGCATCCCTGGCGCGTACCTCTGGATAGGTGAAATCATTTTGAGATAACTCCATTAGTCAATAACCTAGCACTGACACCATTATGAATACATTTCATCATCATCATAAACACAGGTCCAAAACCCATCTGCAACAATGTATATTCCATGAATTTCCAGTTGACTCTGTCAAAGGCTTTTTCCGCATCGAAAAAACCAATAATTTTATCTGAGTCCTTTCCATAATGTGCCCCAATCACATCCAACACAGTCCTAATATTATCATATCCACAACGCCCTGGCACAAAACCTACTTGAGACTCATCGATTAAATCACCTATACACGACTTCAATCTATTAGCCCATATTTTAGTGAAAATTTTCAAGTCCACATTCAGCAGTGAAATCGGCCTATAATTTTCACATCGCTTACTATCCTTATTTGGCTTCGGTATCACAATGAGCAATGATTCTTTCATTGAATCACACATCTCACCCGACGTCATGAGTACATTATAGACCTCACACAGGATAGGAGCCAAGTCAGCTTCAAATTTCTTATAAAATTCAGAAACTATACCATCCGGTCCAGGGGATTTACCTTCCTTCATTTGCGAGATCGCCAAGCTAACTTCAGACACATCAATCATATCCTGCTGCTGATTTCTCTTCTCCAAAGACAACTTGGTAAGCGTGATTTTATTAAAAAAAATGCTGTTAAACTGTCAGCGTCAGGCTGCCCATCTTCTCTATACAAATTCTCATAAAAACTTCTGAAGTGGTCACAAATTTTGTCGGATCTATTTAAAGTAACTCCAGTATCCGTCAGAATGGATGAAACATTCGTATCCATCATAGTTCCTTTAAGCTTATTAGCCAACAACCTTCCATTCCTATCTCCAAACTCCCAAAACCGTTGTTTTGAATAAAACATGCCCTTATCTGCCAAAATCTGAACATAGTCATTTACTTCAGACTCCAAATTCCTTAAACGTATCCTGTTTGTTTCAGAGTCATTATCAGCACAAGTCTTTTGCATAGACCTCACCCCCTCTTCTAACTTCTTAAGTTCCTCCTGACCTTTCTTCCTAGCATGAGCCGTTCTGCTTATCAGTTCACCTCTAAGGACCGCCTTAAAACAATCCCAAACAGATTTAACCCCAGCCGAACCTCTATTATCCTCAAAGAAACAACGAATGAAATCCTCCAAACCCGATGTAACAATATTGTCTTTAAGTAAAGCAGCCTGCATTCTCCATCTCCTAGATCCCTTATCCACCCTTCCAAAATTCACCTGCATATCAACCAATGCATGATCCGAAATACTCCTTTCCCTAATATTTGAGCTCTCCACCTGATTAATTAACGTCTTACTCACGAAAAAATGATATATCCTTGAGTAAGAATTATGGACTAGAGAATAAAATGTATTCTCTTTCATTCGGATGAAGCTCTCTCCACACATCTGTAAGTCCATACTTAAACATTAATTCACACAATTCAGCACTTATCTTTTCCCCAGAATATCTACAATCAGATTTCCGATCTAGACTACTATTTATAACTACATTAAAGTCCCCACCTAAAATAATCACCTCACCCTCCATCTTATCCAGCAACAAATCCAACCTGGTGAGAAAATCAATAGTCGGCGAACACGGAGCATAAACTGTCCCAAATGTTATCATTTTCCCATTATAAACGATATCAAGTAGTAAAATTCGTCCCTCATCTGTTAGTTTTTTTTTACCGTCACTTGAAGACCTTTCCTAAACAATATACTTACTCCCCTTGATCTAGAATCATAATAATTAGAAATCAACTGCAAGTATTTTGGACTGATCAAGTACCCTCCACTTTGCTCAGTTAAATGAGTTTCTTGAAGCATAACCACATCTGCTCCACTCCTCCAAGCCCTCGCCAAAACCTTGCGTCTCTTGATAGCACCACCAATCCCCTTAACATTCCACGTAGCAAAAGTCAACAAAGCCATAGTATAGACTCAAGAGAGGTTTCAGAAAAAAAAATAAAGATAAAAATGGTGGGGGGAGTACACACGACAACATAAGACAAACAAAAACATTAACAACTACAAACCTTGAATTTTGTACAACTCTTAAAGTCTGATAATCATCAGGCTTGAGATAAGCAAAAATATATACATCTAACACAGTATTCTGAACCATGCCTACCAGAAATCCTATGCCCTAATAAACTCAAATCACATACATCAGCATGTACCCTATTTTATTAATACTACCCCTAAGAACCCCCCAATTTTCAGACCCACCGTAAACTTGAGACCTTATTTAAATTTGATCCCACTTCATATTTTAAGAGTCATAGTTTACTATCCCCTAATCAATGCATTGTTTATCCATGACTCTTGCCACTATAACAATGTGCACTACACCAACCAAAAGTAAACCCCATCATCAACATTGAATGTAATCATCTGCACCAGTCATCCCCAACTTTACATGAATTCAATAATCTTTACATCTTGAAAAATGACTGTTCAAGTATAAAATTGCACCCACAGTACACCACTTTATATAGTATTCCCTTCTCTATTCATCACACATCTATGCATCTATAGATATTTATTTTGATTCAAACTAAAGTCCCGCAACTAACCGTTTTAATGTATTACACTACTTCCCGCTATTATCTAACTGCATATTCAAAAGGTTACGCCCCTCTTCAATAATACAGAAAAAATTAACATCTCTCATATGGAATTCCCATACAGTTTTCTTTCCAATTCTATTTGCCCCAAAAAAAATTCCACATGACATAACGAATTAACAAATTATTTTATGCAATTAGAGCTTCAATTTAAACTACGTATGTATCATCATCCCTACCTTTCCAGATTAACCCCAAACCACTTTGCACTGCAAGAATATTCTTAACATTTGCTGTAATTCAAAAAATTTGAAAACAATATTTTGTAGATGTAAGTAAATGCGAGCCAAGGTATTCTAAAACTTTTAAACATGTACCCCAAAGATCTGGAGTCCACAATATAGTGTCATATTAGCTATGGTATTCTAGGTCTTTAAAACAAGTATCCCAAAAAACCACATATATATATATATATAGTGTCACATTAATACTCACAACCCAAAGTGTGACATACCTACATATCATCAAATAACCTTCAACAAGATCATGTGTGTGTACTCGGTGAAGTAGAGCATTCAAATCCAGTCGCTTCCATATGCACCACCTTTGTAATGACCTCTACCAATGTCACGGGTTAACTATGCAACTTATACTTTTCATTGATGACTCAATAGTAGTTATTCATTCATTTCCCCAACAACATATTCTCCTTCTTCGAATATCATAACTATCACAAACATCTCAGACTCGCAGATATATCCCCGCACTTGGCTGCAGTACATAAAATGTAGGTTGAGAACACAACAGCCACAAAGTCTTTTCCAACTCTATTATCTTCTCAATATTTTCAAATAAATTCCAATAATGTGTTTGCCTCCATCACATTTCAATTGTCTCAATCCCAATACAACAGCTCCAATATCAATCCTTTGTTCCATGTTTAACCGTTTACTAGAGATTCACCATATTAGTAAGACATGAATTGAAATAGCATTTCCCCAAGAGAAAAGCTCCATAGTATTCCTCCAGAACCTGTTATCATTCATTCCTCATGTTCCCTTCAGACTAGTAAAACTAGGTCTCCATCATGTCTCAGAGTGATACCTTAAGACAAGATCCTTCCATAGTTTTGGTGTGTCATCCACACCTGTATAGACTTGTAGTTCCATATCAGACAACGACAACGCTGTATATAGCTGCCAGGCACCTGTCAGATATAAGTAGCTTGCCACGTCAATCTTTCTTTTGGAAACTGACACTTCAAATAGCATACTCCATGTTATCCATGAAATTGTCTCAGTAGTTGCATCCTGATTATCTTTTTCGTACTTCTCATTGTAACTCCTCCTCCCACTCCACTTGCAACTTTTTGTTACACTGACTAACTTAAATGGCTGCTGGCAGTGATTTCTTTTTACTACCTTTTGTGCAGGTTACTAGCAGGCTGATTTCTCAGTTGCAGTACAGCACCCCATGGGTATATTCTCATAATGGCCCATGGGTGCCCATATTCTCAAAATGGCCCATGGGTGACCAGTCTTCTCTTTTTGCCATTTTCTGTTTCAGTTCCTTCTGGGCTTTTCTTCTATCATTTAGATCACATTTGAGTCCTTTGTGAGTTTTGCCTTTAACAGGCTTCAACCCAGAAGCCCACCCATGTTCCAGTGTGTCTAGGAAGGCAGGAAGTGAGAGAGGAGCCTGAAACTTCACTGTCCTTTTTCTGTAGGTGTGCCTGACTGAAACCAGTTCTAACTGGGCGGCTGGCTTTCCGGCAGGACAGCCACCCTCCAGGTGATTGACAGCTCCATGGGAGTTAATGAATGGGTTCCAGCAAATAAGGCGAGAATTTGTGGACTACAGGCAGAGTCGGCCACTGGAACAAGGAATCCGAAACAGAAGACAAGCAGACACGCCAGCAGCAACTTTCAGGATCGCATAAGTACCTGTGAAGCCCTGCAACTGTGCTGACCCTGTTTTCAAAGCTACAGGGAAGATCCGCCAAGGACAAGTTCCTCCCATAGGGTGGTGGGACCAACTAGCCTCAAGACCTTCTTGATTTTGGGCCATCCCCCAAAGTCCTACAACTTTCCTAGGCTGCAGAACACCAATACCCGGGGTACCTGGACCATTATCGAGTGAATCGTATTTCGAAGATCGAACCCAGCTGAAACTTTGTAGGCATCCGTGTGGACCTCCAGAGGTAGGAATTCCTCACCAGAGAATCCAACCAGCTATATTTGTTTTTTCGTGGCGCTGAGAATAAGGCAAGAAAACCACAAAGAGACGCTGATGTAAGCTGAATCCATTGCTGCCGACCCTGTTAGGCAGAATCCTGTGCAGTTCCCTTAGGGAACACTGCAAAAAGATTAAGACTACAGGAGTAAGCAGTAAACCCAATTGGTAGCAGGCTGCACAACCCAGATATACCTGGTAGCTGTGGCTGAGCAGTCGGACTTCTCTCAAGAAGAGTAGGGCAGTATATAGAGTTTATCCAATAGGGCTAAAAACACAGTAGGGCAAACAAACACTGACCAGAGCTTTGTATAAAAAGTATATAATTATTTATTTAAAACACTAGGCAATATAGTAGCACTCTAAATCAAAAGCAAGTTAAAACAGTCAGGTAAAGTACACACACCTCCCTTGATAACTATTAGACAAGTCAGAGTTAAAACACCACGATTTGTTAAGCAGATGTGAGCGCATAACCTGATGGCACTCCAATAGTTCAGTTAAAGGGAGAGAAAAAGGCAGAGCATAGAAATAAAACAGGTCCCAACGCTTTTAGGAGTTCTCAGCAAGGGAATAAAGGCAGTATATACTGTAGAGCCAAAGTTCATAGGCCAGGCCCACTTTAAATGGAGCAAAGCAAAATGTGCCACGGATCACATGGTTTAAAATGCACTAAGTCTTTGCATAATGTTCAAAAGAGGTTGGGGTGATTCAAGAAGGTAAAGTTAGAAGGTCTGGGGCCAACCCAGTTGGAAAGCTAAGGATTTAAGGGTCACCTTGGGCAAATCGAAGAAAGGGAGGCCAGGCAGGACACAGTACCTTAAAGAGAGGGAGCTCCAGCAGTGGCAGTTGTTCCTGGCAGTGGTTGCAGTTCGTTTGTTCCGACCAGGGGAAGAGAGGCTCTCGTTGAGGAGGAAATGTGGAGTCGTTGCACTGCACAGGGATGAAACCAGCCGCGGAGTTCGTCGATAAAAGGTGCATTCCTTTTATTTGCGGTCAAAGTGGTGAAGCTTGGCTATCCGGCCGCCAGGGTGCTTGGCACGGGCGATTCGACCAAGACGTCTTTGGAAGGCGAAAGGGGTGAACTGGTTGGTCCCACCAGCTCAGCGGAAGAAGACTCGTCCAGCACAAGATCTTCTCTTGTCGTCGGGGGGAAGGTGGTGAGGTAGTTGCAGCAGGGCTTCACCGGTGGTGTCATCATTGCAGATGGCTCAGCTTCTTTTCTTTTCGGATTCTTAGGTCCTGTGGCGACTTCTGAAGTTCCAGTCCCAAAGGCCCTGCTTTTATGCAGAAAAACCCCCATTCAACAGCCTAGCTGTCACTCAAACATGCTAAGTGGTGAGCAGGGCGGCTCACCACTGGCCCAATCAGAACAGAGTGCGACTTGAGTTGCTAAGGCAACGCAGTCCAGGGTGCCAATTCCCCTCCCCACCCATCCTGTGGAACCCAGACAGAGTGGCACCATTTGGAGGGCTTCTGTGGAGAAGCCCGCCAAAAAGTGGAACAAGGGGCTTGACCTTGGTCAGAGTTAGAGAGACGGACACAAACGCCATTTTAGAAAAGAGTTCTGGCAAAAAGACCCAACCGTTAATTTAATATTAAATAAATAAACCGGCGATATCTTTAACATTGCACCAAAAAGTGGTGCGTTTAAAATCAATGGGAAAATCCCATAGAGAATATTCCGGTGGAATATTTCGCGTGGTAACCACTGCCACCAGCCAGAAACTCGACAAGGGGGGACTGGACAGTGCCCCCTTGAAAACAGACCCAGGGGCAATATAATTAACCCCTTCCAGTACTTCCACAATATGATGGTTTGTACTGGTTCTGTTCACAATTTAGGACTAGTAAAGTCAATGGTGACTTTACATGCCCTGGGAGACAGTAGTCAGTCCCAGGGTATGGAGTCTATGTTTGGGGGTCACTATGACACCCCTGTGTTACTGCACTGAGGGTGCTGTGTAACACACACATAAAAAATAGATGATACCTTATGGATTAAAAAGAAAACCCCATAGCCCATAAGCACACAAAGAGTCAAAGACATACCTCAAATCATGCCTAAGAGTGGGAGGAAAAGAGTCTCACTCTTAGCAGAAGAAAAAACAAACCCCAAAAATCCAGCAAAGCTGCTGGGGGACTCACTAAGTTTGGGAAATTAGCCTTATAAGAGAATTCTCCCTAACAGACCCCTTCCGAGAGCTGCCGCAGAAGCCTGCCAAAGGTCCCCCCCCTTTCATGACCACGACCAAGGAGCAGGAATCCGGGTCTGCAGCGTTGCGCTTGGAAGGAAGCCAGGGAGCCTGCTACAATTTTTTTGGCACTTTTACGGTACTGTGGGGCTTGGGTTGTAATTACCTTGTGCCTTTTCGGTGCTTTCTGGCTTGGGAAGTGCTGTTTTCTTCAAGTGACAGTTGATCTCCACTCCTTTGTGTTTTATCGGGAAGGCGCCCCTCGAGTTCCTGTGTTTTTTTTTTCATGAACCACTGACTGGTTAATTAACTTATCCTCTGAAGATTGTCATCAGAACTGGTATTCTCCATTTGGCATTGGCTCTGCTGGTTTCCCAAAGATCCATCTTCTTGATCCTACTGGTTTTGGCAGTGCTGGTTCTTCTATAGACTTTAATTGTGAACACGTTTATTGTTGGGAAACAGACTGCCTACATCCCTCTGGGAGAGAGAACACAGCTAGCAACTGTTAATAACAAGTGCAGTCTAACCTTAAACTTTCCCTCCAAACTCAATTTTGCAAAGGTGATGCATAGAAGTGCTGTAACTGACCATAACGGACGTCACTGTGTGCTTGATATGTAAAGCATAGAAAAGGTTACTCACCTGCGTTATTGTTCCTTTTATAATTTTATTCCATTTCTAATTCGAGGTTAGTTGCTGCATTTTATATTTGCCTATGTGCCTTGTGTGTATATATAAATGCATGCATTTTATTGGGTCTGTATATGTACTGATTGTGTTGTACTGCTGTACAGCTCACATAACTTCCTCCGAAGATGAGCCTGGCTGCTCGGCCACTCTACTGACTTTTGTAGATTAGGCCTATATTAACAGTTGACTCACTAATACCAAGAGAGGTCTCTTGAAGTGTCACACCATTTGGACTTTAGAAAAACGTACGTAACATGCCCTTGTTGAGAAACCCCTCAACGCTCACACCAGAAAAAAATAAAACCCACTAGGGAAAATTCCCAGCACACCTCTTGCAAGAAGAACATGGTTTAATCTTACAAAAATACAAATACGTGCCAGCAAAGATCTCTGCTGCCACTGAGCGCTGCAACAAACTGCATAAGCAGCAGCTTTTAAGGATACACAGTATCATGAATGACGTGCTTCACATAGGTGACAAATGCAGGTAGCTAGTTGGTGTGACAGTGTACGCATATAGCCCGTGCATTATGAGACGCCTGGTGATTGGTCTCAGTATCTTCTGTCAGTCTTCTTCCACGTGGGGATCGTCTTTCGTCAGTGAAATATAAAACATTAATTGGCAATTGGGTTATACAAATTCATTATTTCATAGTTCTAGTGCGCCTGGTACCAAGGACATAAGTGAGGCGGCTACTTTAGAATTTGTAATACCTCCTCAGAACTACACAAACCCCCGCTCCTTTACCAGACACGTCGGCGCTGCCCCAACTTTGCCACCCGAGGCATACATTTGTTACCTTCTTCCCTTTCGCCTTGCAGCACAAATCACATGAACTCATGGTGGGGGCAGCCAATCCCTATCCTCTGATCTTCCTGATCGATTGGTCACTGTCTTTATGGTAGGGGTCTTGGGTTGGTCAGAGTACTCAAATGTTTATATCTCGGCTTGGGGGTCTTGGGCTGCTATAACCTAACCATCGGGACTGGTGGAGGCCTAATGCCCTGCCCTCCTCCCCCCTTCTCATGGGATAGCTTCTTCAAAGATACATTCCAGCCCTCTTAGCTCGCAGGGCGCATTCCTTCTGGTTTAGATGCACTACTGATAAGATACAATAAAGGTCCGTGTGTGCGTTTGGGAAATTAATCTTCTGCAAAGCTTGCGAGTCAAGAACGTGACAACATTGTCCCCTACCAACCTTCCAGGAACCTCAGATCTTGTAACGCATTTCACCTAGTGATCCCACCCCACAGCTCCACTAGACTTGGCATGTCCTCCCTCTCCGTCCAAGCGCCAATCATCTGGAATTCCCTTCCATTACACATTCGCAACATGGAAGACCACCTGAAATTCGGGAAGGCCCTTAAAACCTGGCTCTTACCAATACTCTCCTAAATCCACTGCTCCCCGTGAATACACCACTAATAAACGCCCCCGCATAGATCACAACTCCGGTGCGGGCCGGCAGCTCTCGCAGCGGTTTCACCTGACCCACCACATATTGCTCAGCAACACTCCCAGCCGACTGGTACTCCAGGTAAGCCAGCAGCTTTAGTTGTGGCACACAACACATTCTCACTGTGTCCCCGCCCGTCGGTCCACATGAGAGACGACTAACAATGAACTTATGAATTAAGTAGCCATGGCTAGCACATGCCCATCACTAAGTAATTCATGACCACTGTTGACCTGCATCGCTCATTCAGGGAAGCTCTAATCACTAGCAGTACCCCACTACAAAGGTATCCCCAAATCTAGGTACAACAAACCGTCAATGTCTGTCACACTACAGAAACCTACTGTACTATAGTCTGAAAGCTATGGCACTCTGAAGCCTAGCCCCCCGCCCCCAACCATGCATGATTATCGAATCTAGGAGTAGCCTCCACCTTTATTAGGACCGGATAGGTTTCAGTTTAAGGAAAGTCAAAGTTCCAGAGGATATCTTCTTAAACAAGTATTTGCTTGAGAGTCGGTTAAAGTGTACAGAGACTTTCCAGAAGGCTCCCTATATGCGTTCCAGCACTAGGCCTGGGCACGTGGTATGGGCAAACCCCTAACCACACGAATCACCTACTCAGCCCCACAGGATGCCACCAGACTTAAGGTAAGTATTACCCAAGCCCACACAGTCTCTTAGGACAAAAGAAGAGATGGGTGGATGCCTTCAGGGTGCAGCAGCACAGGACTAGTCCCTGGATACTTGGTCTGGACACTGGATGGGAACTTCCAGCAGCAGCGGTCAGAGGAGGCTTCCAACAAATATTTCTTCACGGATTCTTTCATCTCTGTGGATCTGGTGCCTTTTTACAGCATTCAGATGAACATCGCTGGTCGGATTCTCTTCACTAAATCTGATCCTGCACTCAGGTAACGGGACTTCATGGATTTGAATTGTGTCTCTGGAGATCCAGCAGGAGTCCACCAAAGTTTCAGCGAGGTTCAGACGTTGGAAGACCATTGTTAGGCAAAATTGTATGCAGTACCCTTTGGGTGCACTACAATAACCTTGACCTCTGGCAATAGGGACCCAACCTTTGGTATAAATCTGTACTACACAGGTTGGTAGCGTGTTGAGCAGCCAGGCTCATCTCAAGAAGAAATGTGAGCTGTAGGGGAGTTACACAGATTCAGTGACTAGTATTCAAATAAACACTTGCACTCAAGGTTTCTTCAATAAACAATTATTAATGTATTTATAAGTCAGGTAGGGTAAGCCTTCATCAGAAGGGAGCAATATAAAGGAAACACACAAATACTTCAAAACACACTCTTAATATTCTAATATCAATAAAGACCCTTTTGGGATGTCCCACAGTCACAACTTACACCCTCAGGTGACTTCAATAGCTAGGGTGCTGGGGACATTAATATCTTACTGTTGCATTTAGAATACTTTTAGAAATTGGTTAAAGGAAAAGGTTATTAGAACAAACAAGAGATCACAAATATTCCTAAGCAGAGTCATTCAGTTATAACAGGTTAGGCAAAAGTCTTACCTGGGCTGAAGCACTTCTGATAGGTAAGTAGAAAAAGTCTGTGCAAAATGTTTTAGAAGTCTTTAAAGAAAAGAAGAATAGATGTAGGGCCACAAGCTGTTTAGGCTTATGAGTAGTAGAATATGCAAGCAACTCTACAATGAGAGTTGAATTCTATCAGACTTTACAATACCTTTGTATTGAAGAAAGAGTGCAGCAGGGGACTTCTGTTCCTGTGCAGCTCTGAAGATCTCACTGTTCCAGGGCCTCAGTCGCGGGGACAAGAGGGAGGACTTCGAGGGACTCCTGCACTGCAATGGGACGGTGACAGCTCGCAACCAGCAATCTTTCCAGCAAGTGGCACTTGCTACTACCACAAATAGCAACACCGCAGTTTCTGGCTGTCGAGGTGGACTTTCCTTGCTTCTGGGGTCCCATAATCTGTTGAGGGGGCTCAGGCTCGGTCAGTCTTGCTTCCTGGAAGTCCGGAGGATCTTCCTGGAACTCTTGGCCAACTTAAAAGCAACACACACAATCTGGTGTTCCTCTCCCTGGCTATTCGGTTTCCAGCAGCAGCTCTGTGGAAATGCAACCAGCTCCGAGATGGATGTCCAGTTGGCTTACTTTGGAGTTGATTGGTCCCACCAACTCAAGGGGAGAAGTTGTCCTTGCGATACGAATTTGAATTTTCAGCACAGCAGCAGGGCTTCACCTGGCAAACCAACGGTGCAGGAGTTGCAGCAGGCGTTCTTGTTAAAGTTCTTCTTCGGTTCCTTCGTCTAGTGGTCGACTCTGCCTTCCAATCCAAAAGCCTTGCCTTTTATTCAGTTCTCTCCCATTCATTCCAGCCTAGCTGTCAGTCACCCAGCAGGGTGGCTGTCCTTGCCGGACAGTCAGCTGGCAAATTACTACAGAGTGCATTTGGGTCTCCTAGGCGACTAAGCACAGGGAGTTTCGGGCACCTCACTCACTTCCTTCCCCCATCAGACACCCTGGAGCCAGAGGCGGGCTTCACTCGTGAATCCCGCCAAAGGCAAACCGAAGAAAGGGACCAAACCTGGTTTGGCACACAGAGTAAATTTCCAGAAGGACCTTTCCGCAAAGAAATGGTGAAAAAAGACTGGGGCCATTTTTACAAAAATGGCACCCTTGGGTGCTTTACTGCAGCTTATTAGGGAGAATTCACATAAATGTGCTAATTCCCTTCACCTTATAGTCCCCCAGCAACTTTGCTGGATTTTGAGGACTTGATTTGTTTACTTGGAGAGAGTATGAGCCTTTTTCCACCACTCATGTATTTTGATGCGTTTTACTCTCATGTTCTTTGATTGTGGGGTTTTAGACAACTCCATAGGCATCATCTTTTCACATATCACAGAGCACCCTCAGTGCAGTGACACATGGAAGATTTTTAGGCTGTCCCAAGGTTTAAATACCTTCTCTGGGATAAACTGTTTCCCAGGGAATGTAATGTTAAATTGACTTCACTGGGCTTTTTAAATTCCTAGACCCAGCACACACTATCTTACAATATAGTGCTGGAGGGGTTACCTAGTATCCCCTATGTCTAGAAACTCATGTAGCAGTCAAATGCTACCCTTTCCTACGAAATGGCTGGTGGCAGTGGTTTTACAACCAACTACTATGATTTTCTTCCGAACGCGCACACCGGTAGCTAAAAATCATGTGAGCCATGTTTTTCAAGATGGCGCCTGAGACCCCTTTGTTTAAACAGGTCCCGGTCATCTTTTTTCGCCATTTCTTTTTGGAAAGGTCCTTCTCGTGTTTGTCTCTGTGCGCCAAACTAAGTTTGCTCCCTTTTGTTTCTATGCCTTTGGCAGGCTTCAGGACTGAAGACCGCCTCTGGCGCCCAAGTGTCTGGGGTGGGCAGGAAGGGGGGGAGGTGCCCAAAGTTCCCTGTGCTTAGCCTCCTAGGAGAAGGCAAATGCATGCTGTGGTGATTGGCCGGCTGACTGTCGGGCAAGGACAGCCATCCTGCTGGGTGACTGACAGCTAGGCTGGAATGAATGGAAGAGAACTGAATAAAACGCAAGTCTTTTGGCTTGGAAGGCAGTTGACCACTGGACGAAGGAGCCGAAGAAGAACTTGAAGAGGACGCCTGCTGCAACTCCTGGACCGTTGGTTTGCCCAGTGAAGCCCTGCTGCAGTGTCGAAACGCCTGGTTTGCATCGATAGAAGCCCCTGCACGGACGACTTTTCCCCTTTGAGTTGGTGGTACCAATCAACTCCAAAGTAAGCCACCTGGACATCCATCTCGGAGCTGGTTGCATTTACACAGAGTTGCTGCTGGAAACCGTATAGCCAGGGAGGAGAATACCCGATTGTGTCCATTGCTTTTAAGCTGGCTGTTTTTGGAGGATCCTTCAGACTCCCAGAAAGCAGGACTGACCGAGCCCCCTCAACAGAGTGCGGGACTCCAGAAGCAAGGAAAGTCCATCTCAGCAGCCAGGAACCGCGGTGTTGCTATTTGCGGTAGACGTGAGGAGCTGAAACACTGAACAGCCACTGAAAGTTAAGTTTGCCGGTTACTTGTTTTGACCGTCCCAGTGCATTGCAGGAGTCTCCCGATGTCCTCCCTCTTGTCCCCACGACTGAGGCCCAGGAACAACGGATCTGCAGAGCTGAACAGGAACAGAAACCATCTGCTGCACTTTTCTTCTAACCAAATGTACTGTACAGTCTAAGGGAACTTACCTCTTGTTGTAACCTTACTTATCCTCTGCTGAGACTTGTCTTCATTGCCCTGTAGAGTTGCTAACAAGCTTCTTTACTTCACAAGCCTTCCCAGCTTGTGGCCATACTTTGATTTCTTCTTTTCTACAAAGACTTCTAAAACATTGTGCATGACTTTTACTTACCTGCAAGAAGTGTCTCAGCTCACCTAGACTTTTGCCCAATTGACTTTGACCTGGCCTGGCTCCCTGAATGACTCCTCTTCCCTCTGACATTGTTTGGTCTTCCTTCCAGGAAGAGGTGAACTAATTTTTCATTGGGGGTTACCAAAAAAGTACTTACCTGCTTTCAGAATATTTGTAAGATCTCTTGTTTTGTCCTCATAATCTTTTTCTTTGGCAAACTCTTAAGTCTGATTGTAAATGCAAACAGTGGTACATTAATGTCCACAGTGTCCTAGGTACTGAAGTCACCTGAGGGTATAGGAAGTGTCTGTGTGCCATCCCAAAAGGGGTACTTACTGATATAGAAATATTAAGTGTGTGTATTTTGGAGTGTATTTTTGTGACTATTATATTGCCCCCTTCTGAAGAAGGCTTATTCAAACTAATGAATAATTGTTTATTCAAGAAACCTTGAGGATAAGAGTTTATTTGAATACTTGTCACTTTGAATCTCTGTGTAACTCTCCTACAGCTCACATTGACTCCTCTTTACATAAGCCTGGCAGCTCAACACGCTACCAACCTGTGTAGTGCAGACGTATACCAAAGGTTGGGTTCATATTGCCAGGAGGTCGGGGTTGTTGTAGTGCACACAATCAAGGGGGTACTGCATACAATCTTGCTTAACAATCTCCAACTCTTAGTATCAGTCTGTACTACTCAGAGACCTTGGTAGAGTGGCAGAGCAGCCAGGCTTACCTTAAGAGGAAGATAGGAGCTGTAGGTTAGTACTCTGAACCAAGTTAAAAATGCACTGCAAAGAAACACTTACACATACATTTATATTAAAATTTAGATGTATATTTACACAAGAGCCACTGTTAAATACTTAGCACAATAAACCAACACACATAGGGTTACTTTACAATACTTTCAAAAGGCCACTATTAGTTGCTGAGCGTGTACATTTATTACAGGCTTTTGACAGGTCTACCGTATTATCGGTAACTGCACGCACTCACTACGTAATACAGTAATTGCATTGTCATCATACACATATTTGATAGTGATTTTCGGGAAGGAAAACCGTTGGTTAGTGTTATCCTAGCAAGGCTTCAGGTTCTAGAGGCAATTTCACTGCACAGCAAGTCTTTTAAAGTCCAAAACGCAACCCTAGCTAAAAGGCAGTTCGGAGAGGCTTAGTTTTAAAAAGCAGCAGAAGTCGACGGTTCCTGTGGATACTTTCTAGTCTCTAGGAAAGAAGATGCAACAAGGCTTAACCAACTTTGGAGACCCTGTTAAAGGACACGCTAAAGGGACACATGCAGCAGCTTCAGGCTGAGGTATGAGGGGGTTGCCCTGGACACCTCTACGTGCACACCAATGCTCTGGAGCGACTTTCTGGAATAAGGTAAGCATTATTTTTTTTACCCACAGTACCTTAGGTTTGAAGAAAGGGTTTGTGTTGGATGCTCTGTGATGTTTCAGCTCTGCACCCGACCGCCGGATTCCTTGGTCTGATGACTGAAGGAAGGAAAATGGACAGAATCTCTCAGCAGCAGTCTCAAGGGAGGACCTCTGGCATGGCTTTCATTAATTTTTTTGGTCTCTCTCCGGTTTTAGTGTCTTTTCTGTAGCACCAACAAAGGAGGTGATTCGCCTGGTCAATCTTTTATTCCTGCAGTCCCACACTCTGATGAGGGGGTCTAGATGGGTTGGATTGGATCTCTGGAGTATCCTTGAGGGCTCAGCAACGACTTGGACGAATTCGGCCTTTCCACAACGATGCACTAGAAATGGGCAGCAGCTCTCCCGGTATTGGGATTTTCCGCAGCTCTAGAAACTCACAGGACCCTGGGAGAAGGCACAAAACAAAGTTCGTCTTGGGACTGGTTGTTCCCACCAGTCAAAGGGAAGGAGCCTTTGTCTTCTGAGTTCCTCTATCACACAGAAAACTGGATCAGGACAGCAAGGGTCACTTCAGTGTTGTAAAGGATCTGCAGGTTTCTGGTCGTCTTCTTCGTTACTTCAGCTTCCAGTGGTCGACTTGCTTTTCACTCCAGGAACCTCACCTTTTATACAGTTTCAGCACTCACTCCTCTGCAATCTTTCTGCAGCAGTTTAAAGAAAGGGGTATTTGGCAGTCCCAGCAGGACAGCCAGACCCCCAGTGGGAGCTGGTCCCATTCAGGCACTCTAGCAGACAATGGACGAGGGGGGTGGGACTCCTCACCCACTGCCTGCCTGCCCATACACTCTGGAGCCAGGTGGGGACACCCAAGGGTTCCCGCCAAAAGCAAACATACAGGCCTCCCCCTCCCAGAATGGTAGGCGGTCTGACCAAGATCGACCATGCTAGAAATGGCATAAAAATAAGGAGGGCCCCAAGTTAGTACTTGGGTGCCCCTATGGTGCACTACCGAGGTTATGGGCATAGCCTGCGGTATAAAAAATGCACAATCGTTGGTACAACACATCCAATGCCACCTGCCTTTACTAGCAGATTGTCTATGACACTTCAGTCACTGGAGCAGAGAGGAGGATACTAGGTATCCCTTAGGCACACACCACTTTATGTGGAGTCCCAATCTGACTGTTTTTGGAGAGATACTAAGTACTGCTCTATCCTTAAGAACTATAGGTTACTCTAGGATGAATAAGGAGCTGTGTGCTGCAATAGTAAAATAAGATGCCTTTTCGAGTTATGCAGGGAAATTAACTCCATAGTACAGGTAAAATACAAATAATAGTTCCAAAAGGCAGAGCCCATAAGAATGAATGAGTGGAAAAAGGCTCCACTTATTCAGGATTTCAGAAAAAGGTCCAGAAGTCCAGCAACAAATGCTGGGGATCTCGCAGGTGAGGGAGATTTAGCATACAAATGAAAATATAACCTAACACTTTTCTGCTGGTCTCTGCTCCTTTGATCCCTGAACTCTTGCGTTCTTGCCTGGTCTTCCTCCACCCCAGTGTCCCCTCTGACTTCGTGAGACTTGGCTGGACTTTTAAGAGGCTCAGCTAAAGTTATAAAAAGTTATCAAGGTTTCTACAAGTTTGAATATATGTTTCAGGAGGATTGAGTGTCATGTGTTCCCTTTATTGATATTCTAAAGTATATTGCTGTGAATATTGCAACTGTTCTCCTATTATATTATTGTGTGATGGTCCTTACCTTATTTGAACTCTACAAGCCTTAGGGTATACAAATAAATACCTGTTTTTTTATATAACTCCCAAGTGAGTAAGAGTTTCTTTCCTTGAACTAAGTGTATGCTCCGAGTACTCTGCCTCACTGCAGCCCTCATAGGATAACCCTGGCTGCTCAGCCTTTGCTACCAAACCTTTGGGTAGTTCGGGATGAACCTAAGGGCTGTAACACTGTTCATCCAAGGTGCGCTTTTTAAAGTCTTGTCAGAGACAGGACTTTGGCAAAACCCCCTAACACCTGGTAAATTAACGTGTTGACAACCAAAGAGAAAGACACTATCTGCACAGCACTTCATGTAAAATGGCTTGGGCTGCAAGAGTCCAAGAACACACTATGAAAAGATGACCAGTCCTACACTGGTAGAAACATGGGCTACCCAGTGTACCCAAAACCACGTAACGAAAGGGGCCTTTATGGTTGCTGGTGGCACACAAACGTAGGGTAGGGGGTGCCACCACTGGAAAGCACAGATGCCAGAACAAAAAGAAGGGATCCCCTAACACTGTTAAATAATAAGGGGGTCCAGTGTCCCCAAAACAATAGTGAATGTAGGAAGTGAGAAGTCTCACTGACCTTCAAAGTAAATGAAACTAATACCTGTAAGTTCAGCAGTAGTGGTAGGAGGCTCAAGGCGGGGGGGGACTTAAAAAAGGAAAATCTCCCTTAGACACTGTGTCTCCTAAGTCTTCGTTGCTGCTCATCCCATGCTACCTCGAGAGAGTTTGGCAAGTCCACACTTTTGCTCATCACCTAGGTTGGCCTCTTAAGAACCCTCAGACAGTATTAGTTCTAATAATCCCTCCTGACCGCTGTCTGCCCCTGGCATGAACAGAAAGACTGTGCAAACTACCTGTGGCTTAATCCTTTGAACCCACCACATAGGGTCTGGGAAATTCATACTAACATCTGACTGCATCCATTGTCTACAGAGGTCCTGTAAAATACTTTGATGACCGAGTACTTATTTTTTAGGCTATTTATTTTTCTTAGTCGTTTCAATCTTTTGCACATATTTTTCATTGTAAATGCTAATCTTTTTTTAGAAGTTTTATTAAAAAAGACCTTTACTGTAATCCAGGTAATGGACAAAGGGAAACCTGCTGGTCTCCAAAAATAAACATTTATATGCATATTGAGGCCGTTTGTGGCCGATTACCGGTCTGCAGGAAAGAAATGCAAACTGTCAGATCCGAGAGGCCGATTTTGCTGATAAACTGTTTTCGGTCTCATGGGATTTCTTTTCCCCCAGGCTCGTAAGTGGTAATTCCATTGAAGAGAAACTGCTGAAAAATGGGACCAAAGATTTAATCCGGGAAGTTGCAGCTCAAGGGAATAATTACTCGACAGCCTTTTTAACCCAGGTAAGGCAGGCCTGGGCCTGATCTCTTGTTACAGTATTTGAACAATTGGCTGCATTCAATGGGATTAATACCTGAAAATGACCGGGTTGGCATTTGCTAATAAACCCCACGTGTTTGATGTTGGAACGTCAACTCAATTTTCCACTTTGGCAATTAAGTGTAGCAACAATTCACAGCAATCGTCTCTGCCCTCCCCTTTGTACCAGTCTTCTGGTGAAGCTCTCATTTATGGTCGATTTAACTTGCTCTTTAGTTCTTTTTACATTGCCTTCAATAACACTTTAGATTCAAGGCATACCTACAGCATAAGACTTTCGGCACCAAGCCTCACTCTTTCAATAATTGCGAGATTTCTGTTGAAATGTGTAAAGGTGCATTTTTCTAAGAAATATAATTCCACAATGGCTTGTCAGCCGAATGATTTGAAACATGTTTGGTTACTATAGACATTTGGGGAATAATTAACCAATTGAGAAATCTGTACTACGGTTGGATATAGTTATGTGCATTCAGATATCTAGGCAGTTTCTGCCTGCCGCTCAGCGGAGCGCGGAGGCAGTCTCTGCCTGCCGCTCACCGGGGCGTGGAGGCGGTCATCTAGAATCCTTCAGACTTTCTATTGTAGGCGTGGGAGAAGCTGCTGACATCCTGTGGTTGAAAAATGATATACTTTTAAATGTTATTTATGACCTAACAGTCAACTCTGAGACAAAGTGTATTAATAGAAGAGAATGTATGCAATGTAACTGAGACAACGTATACACTGAAGTAATAGAAGAGAATGTGTGCAATGTAACAGAGAATAAGTATACACTGTGAACTAATAGAAGAGAATGTGTGCAATGTAACAGAGAATAAATATACACAGAAGTTAGAGAATGTGTGCAATGTAACAGAAAAAGTATACACTGAAGTAATTATAAGAGAATGTGTGCAGTGTAACCGAGAATAAGTATACACTGTGAAGTAATAGAAGAGAATGTGTGCAGTGTAACAGAGAATAAGTATACACTGAAGTAATAGAAGAGAATGTGTGCAATGTAACAGAATAAGTATACACTGAAGTAATTATAAGAGAATGTGTGCAGTGTAACCGAGAATAAGTATACACTGTGAAGTAATAGAAGAGAATGTGTGCAATGTAACAGAATAAGTATACACTGAAGTAATTATAAGAGAATGTGTGCAGTGTAACCGAGAATAAGTATACACTGTGAAGTAATAGAAGAGAATGTGTGCAATGTAACAGAGAATAAGTATACACTGTGAACTAATAGAAGAGAATGTGTGCAATGTAACAGAGAATAAATATACACAGAAGTTAGAGAATGTGTGCAATGTAACAGAATAAGTATACACTGAAGTAATTATAAGAGAATGTGTGCAGTGTAACCGAGAATAAGTATACACTGAAGTAGTAGAGAATGTGTGCAATGTAACAGAGAATAAGTATACACTGAAGTAATAGAAGAGAATGTGTGCAGTGTAACAGAGAATAAGTATACACTGAAATAGTAGAGAATGTGTGCAATGTAACAGAGAATAAGTATACACTGAAGTAATTATAAGAGAATGTGTGCAATGTAACAGAGAATAAGTATACACTGAAGTAATAGAAGAGAATGTGTGCAATGTAACAGAGAATAAGTATACACTGAACTAATAGAAGAGAATGTGTGCAGTGTAACAGAGAATAAGTATACACTGAAGTAGTAGAGAATGTGTGCAATGTAACAGAGAATAAGTATACACTGAAGTAATAGAAGAGAATGTGTGCAGTGTAACAGAGAATAAGTATACACTGAAATAGTAGAGAATGTGTGCAATGTAACAGAGAATAAGTATACACTGAAGTAATTATAAGAGAATGTGTGCAATGTAACAGAGAATAAGTATACACTGAAGTAATAGAAGAGAATGTGTGCAATGTAACAGAGAATAAGTATACACTGAAGTAATAGAAGAGAATGTGTGCAGTGTAACAGAGAATAAGTATACACTGAAGTAGTAGAGAATGTGTGCAGTGTAACAGAGAATAAGTATACACTGAAGTAATAGAAGAGAATGTGTGCAATGTAACAGAATAAGTATACACTGAAGTAATTATAAGAGAATGTGTGCAGTGTAACCGAGAATAAGTATACACTGTGAAGTAATAGAAGAGAATGTGTGCAATGTAACGGAGAATAAGTATACACTGTGAAGTAATAGAGAATGTATGCAATGTAACGGAGAATAAGTATACACTGAAGTAATAGAAGAGAATGTGTGCAATGTAACAGAATAAGTATACACTAAAGTAATTATAAGAGAATGTGTGCAGTGTAACAGAGAATAAGTATACACTGAAGTAATAGAAGAGAATGTGTGCAATGTAACAGAATAAGTATACACTGAAGTAATTATAAGAGAATGTGTGCAGTGTAACGGAGAATAAGTATACACTGTGAAGTAATAGAAGAGAATGTGTGCAATGTAACAGAATAAGTATACACTGAAGTAATTATAAGAGAATGTGTGCAGTGTAACGGAGAATAAGTATACACTGTGAAGTAATAGAAGAGAATGTGTGCAGTGTAACAGAGAATAAGTATACACTGAAGTAATAGAAGAGAATGTGTGCAGTGTAACAGAGAATAAGTATACACTGAAGTAGTAGAGAATGTGTGCAATGTAACAGAGAATAAGTATACACTGAAGTAATAGAAGAGAATGTGTGCAGTGTAACAGAGAATAAGTATACACTGAAATAGTAGAGAATGTGTGCAATGTAACAGAGAATAAGTATACACTGAAGTAATTATAAGAGAATGTGTGCAATGTAACAGAGAATAAGTATACACTGAAGTAATAGAAGAGAATGTGTGCAGTGTAACAGAGAATAAGTATACACTGAAGTAGTAGAGAATGTGTGCAGTGTAACAGAGAATAAGTATACACTGAACGAATAGAAGAGAATGTGTGCAATGTAACAGAGAATAAGTATACACTGAAGTAATTATAAGAGAATGTGTGCAATGTAACAGAGAATAAGTATACACTGAAGTAATAGAAGAGAATGTGTGCAGTGTAACAGAGAATAAGTATACACTGAAGTAGTAGAGAATGTGTGCAGTGTAACAGAGAATAAGTATACACTGAACGAATAGAAGAGAATGTGTGCAATGTAACAGAGAATAAGTATATACTGAAGTAGTAGAGAATGTGTGCAGTGTAACAGAGAATAAGTATACACTGAACGAATAGAAGAGAATGTGTGCAGTGTAACAGAGAATAAGTATACACTGAACGAATAGAAGAGAATGTGTGCAATGTAACAGAGAATAAGTATACACTGAAGTAATTATAAGAGAATGTGTGCAATGTAACAGAGAATAAGTATACACTGAAGTAATAGAAGAGAATGTGTGCAGTGTAACAGATAATAAGTATACACTGAATTAATTATAAGAGAATGTGTGCAGTGTAACAGAGAATAAGTATACACTGAACGAATAGAAGAGAATGTGTGCAATGTAACAGAGAATAAGTATATACTGAAGTAATAGAAGAGAATGTGTGCAGTGTAACAGAGAATAAGTATACACTGAAGTAATAGAAGAGAATGTGTGCAATGTAACAGAATAAGTATACACTGAAGTAATTATAAGAGAATGTGTGCAGTGTAACGGAGAATAAGTATACACTGTGGTAATAGAAGAGAATGTGTGCAGTGTAACAGAGAATAAGTATACACTGAAGTAATAGAAGAGAATGTGTGCAATGTAACAGAATAAGTATACACTGAAGTAATTATAAGAGAATGTGTGCAGTGTAACGGAGAATAAGTATACACTGTGAAGTAATAGAAGAGAATGTGTGCAATGTAACAGAATAAGTATACACTGAAGTAATAGAAGAGAATGTGTGCAATGTAACAGAATAAGTATACACTGAAGTAATTATAAGAGAATGTGTGCAGTGTAACAGAGAATAAGTATACACTGAAGTAATAGAAGAGAATGTGTGCAATGTAACAGAATGAGTATACACTGAAGTAATTATAAGAGAATGTGTGCAGTGTAACGGAGAATAAGTATACACTGTGAAGTAATAGAAGAGAATGTGTGCAGTGTAACAGAGAATAAGTATACACTGAAGTAATAGAAGAGAATGTGTGCAATGTAACAGAATAAGTATACACTGAAGTAATTATAAGAGAATGTGCGCAGTGTAACGGAGAATAAGTATACACTGTGAAGTAATAGAAGAGAATGTGTGCAATGTAACAGAATAAGTATACACTGAAGTAATAGAAGAGAATGTGTGCAATGTAACAGAATAAGTATACACTGAAGTAATTATAAGAGAATGTGTGCAGTGTAACAGAGAATAAGTATACACTGAAGTAATAGAAGAGAATGTGTGCAATGTAACAGAATGAGTATACACTGAAGTAATTATAAGAGAATGTGTGCAGTGTAACGGAGAATAAGTATACACTGTGAAGTAATAGAAGAGAATGTGTGCAGTGTAACAGAGAATAAGTATACACTGTGAAGTAATAGAAGAGAATGTGTGCAATGTAACAGAGAATAAGTATACACTGAAGTAATAGAAGAGAATGTGTGCAGTGTAACAGAGAATAAGTATACACTGTGAAGTAATAGAAGAGAATGTGTGCAGTGTAACAGAGAATAAGTATACACTGAAGTACTAGAAGAGAATGTGTGCAATGTAACAGAATAAGTATACACTGAAGTAATTATAAGAGAATGTGTGCAGTGTAACGGAGAATAAGTATACACTGTGAAGTAATAGAAGAGAATGTGTGCAGTGTAACAGAGAATAAGTATACACTGAAGTAATAGAAGAGAATGTGTGCAATGTAACCGAGAATACGTATACACTGTGACGTAATAGAAGAGAATGTGTGCAATGTAACAGAGAATAAGTATACACTGAAGTAATTATAAGAGAATGTGTGCAGTGTAACAGAGAATAAGTATACACTGAACGAATAGAAGAGAATGTGTGCAATGTAACAGAATAAGTATATACTGAAGTAATAGAAGAGAATGTGTGCAGTGTAACAGAGAATAAGTATACACTGTGAAGTAATAGAAGAGAATGTGTGCAGTGTAACAGAGAATAAGTATACACTGAAGTAATAGAAGAGAATGTGTGCAGTGTAACAGAGAATAAGTATACACTGAAGTAGTATAGAATGTGTGCAATGTAACAGAGAATAAGTATACACTGAACGAATAGAAGAGAATGTGTGCAATGTAACAGAATAAGTATATACTGAAGTAATAGAAGAGAATGTGTGCAATGTAACAGAGAATAAGTATATACTGAAGTAATTATAAGAGAATGTGTGCAGTGTAACAGAGAATAAGTATACACTGAAGTAATAGAAGAGAATGTGTGCAGTGTAACAGAGAATAAGTATACACTGAAGTAGTAGAGAATGTGTGCAGTGTAACAGAGAATAAGTATACACTGAAGTAATAGAAGAGAATGTGTGCAGTGTAACGGAGAATAAGTATACACTGAAGTAATAGAAGAGAATGTGTGCAGTGTAACAGAGAATAAGTATACACTGAAGTAGTAGAGAATGTGTGCAATGTAACAGAGAATAAGTATACACTGAGGTAATAGAAGAGAATGTGTGCAATGTAACAGAGAATAAGTATACACTGAACGAATAGAAGAGAATGTGTGCAGTGTAACAGAGAATAAGTATACACTGAAGTAATAGAAGAGAATGTGTGCAGTGTAACAGAGAATAAGTATACACTGAAGTAGTAGAGAATGTGTGCAGTGTAACAGAGAATAAGTATACACTGAACGAATAGAAGAGAATGTGTGCAGTGTAACAGAGAATAAGTATACACTGAAGTAGTAGAGAATGTGTGCAGTGTAACAGAGAATAAGTATACACTGAAGTAATAGAAGAGAATGTGTGCAGTGTAACAGAGAATAAGTATACACTGAAGTAATAGAAGAGAATGTGTGCAGTGTAACAGAATAAGTATACACTGTGAAGTAATAGAAGAGAATGTGTGCAGTGTAACAGAGAATAAGTATACACTGAAGTAATAGAAGAGAATGTGTGCAGTGTAACAGAATAAGTATACACTGTGAAGTAATAGAGGAGAATGTGTGAAATGTGTTGTCCAGAGTCTTCCCTCCTGGTGTTGTGCAGTTGTCCATCTGAAGGCCACATACCTTGATTTTTCTTTTCCAGCAAACGATCCAGGAGCTTTTTGAGGTGTACACGCCCCCTGAGGACTCCGGGTTCCGTGTTAAAGCCGAGGAATTTGTTGTTCTTTCTCAGGAACCGTCTCCCACTGATACGATCACGCCCAAAATTGCACGGCCTTTCATCGAGGTAAGGGCGGCTGGCCCTCAGCACACCATGCCTATACTGCCAGTATGGTTGAAGTATGAAGACCCCACCCCCCACCCCCCTAAGCCCCTCCCACTCCATTCATGGAGTACCTTTCATCCTTCGCGTAGTGCCCTACGGGGTTAGAGGTGCCCAACCGCCATGGATAAACTCATGGGAAAAGTCCTTGGTGAAAACATCTCGAGTACAATCCTTAACTAATGTATTGAAACGCGTGGATTGCTCGTCACGTTAGAAGCGGCGCTGCTTCCCTCAATGTGCCGTGTGTGAATATTATATAGTCCATGTTACTGGCCCTAGCTCACGCCTGCGACAGTTTTTAGCAGAAATATTCCAAGGGTAGGACTTTATGGCTGCAAAAAAAGTGGCTACAAGTTGAGCCCTCCTTGAATGCACGCACGGTTGTGATGGCATTAAATAACATTTCTTTAATCCTAGCGCGTTGTAGGGTGTGAGGCTATCTAGAATGTGGTGTCTGCCTAGAAACGAAGTGCTGCACCGCCCGAGGCTGTTGGGGTCTCGGGCATGTTGCACATGGGTGTGTATGTGGGGTGTGGGCGGGGGGGGGGGGTGTTACATTGACGTTTCCGATTGCGAGAGCCCCGGAGATTGTACCAGTCGTGCAACGCTAATTTTCCGATTCTCATCGTGAAACCTGTCTTGCCTCTAGGCGCTCAGTAGCCTGGAGGAAGGCGATGACGATCCTGGGGGGCAGCGAGAAGAGGCAGAAGCCGACCCCACCTCCTCCCCACCGGCACCCTCTGATGTGCACCACAGTGAGGAGCCCACACAAGCCGCCGAGTTAGCAGACTTGATGGACCAGGTAAGAAGAGGGGAGGATTGTTAAACCGTCTCATCATTGATGCACACGCAGTTCCTAGTGAAAAGTAGGCCTCATTCAAAGAAATGACGCCTTGGGATCAGCCGAGTGGCCTTATAATCAATCATGCCCCTTTTAGTCTCAATCTTCATTGAAACTGCTTTTACATTACGTTTCAAAATATTTAAAAGCTGGCACCATGTGCTGTAAACAGCAAAGTGATCGTGCTCACTTGAAACGTAAAGATGACTATACTGCCATTGGCCAGTAGGTGTCAGTATTAGACATGTTTAGAATCACAGCAAATGTTAGGAATTAGATTAAAGGGAGGTGCAACATAATGCAGAGAAATCAGTGTTTGGTTTTAGCATCAATTTATGGCGAAGTCTTGTCATACGAATGATTTACAAAAATGTGTGGGAATGAGGGATTTCCTGGAAAGGAGCAGAGGGAACGGGGCCCTGTGCCTGTGTACTAGAGTAAAAAGCAGGCTCCCTACTCTGCTTCTCATTATATTGCTTTTAACTGTGGCGGATGGGGGGTTCTGGGGGGGGGTGGGGAGGCAGGGGATGGAATTACCGTCTCCGCCATAAAAACCTTTCCAATTAAAAGCAGGCGGATTCCAAAGGAATCCGTTGTAAACGCAGAGCTGGCCACGCATACATGGCAGCCTTGCTTTTACACATTGTACGCACAGGCATGCTGGGGATTACACCTGCATTTACACACTGTAGTGCACCCCACAGTGCACATGACCAGCATTGCACAGAGGGAGACCTATTTGCCCCTCTGAGGATGTTTACATGCACTTTGAGCACGAGTTCCATGGGCTGGCTGTTCTGGTTTCCCGTGAGGTCACTCATTTAATCACACAGGGTCTTAAGCAACTTTCCATTCTCAGACCGGGCTGCGGGCCCACGCGTTGCCTTGTGGTGGGGCCTGGGCTGTCCCTCAATTTAAGGCTCTGGTGTAGGTCTTTCTTACCTCCTATGTTACCTGCATTTTCTTTTCTAGTTTAGCTGCTTGCTCTGTTGTTGGTTTTCTGGAACCACGATGCTGTGTACTTTGTGCCTTCTAGATAACTTGTGTCAAGAGACGCTATGCAAATGCCAGATGGCGTGACCTGATGTTTGGGGTCCAGTCTCCTGCTCTGGATAACCTCAGCGCGGCTGCCATTGCTTGATGTTTGTTGTGTGTTGTGACTCTCTGTTGCCGGAATGACCCCTTCTCTCTGGTCTCTTGTCTCGTGTACAGCTCACCCCGATTGAAAGGTATGCCATGCACTACCTGGAGATTTTCTACCTCGCCAGTAATGAAGAGAAACAGCGGCGTGTTCAGGTACTTCCAGGACACCTTGGATGGCGGCAAGGGCTGAGTGCTCGTGTCAGGATGTTTGTCGTTTACCAGGTGATGAGTACATCTAGGCTGGCTAGAGGGCACCAAAGCCCAGATGATTGACTCCTAAGCCAGTCTAGTTAAACACCATGTGATGCCTCGGAGCCTTTCTCTGTGTTAAAGCTCTGAGTATATGATCGTTGCAGAATTTTCACTGACTGAAACTTTTAAGCTGAAATTTAGACACCTTGACAAAATAAGAACAGTATTGGGGAAATATGTTTCACCCATAATGTGCTGAAAGCCATTTATTTAAGCATGTTCGCATTTTTCAGACAAACCTAAACGGGACTAACAGATTCTCCAGCATGGGGTCTTGCATGGATTCACATGCTCATGAATATTCCTTGTCAGGCTGAGAAACCTCAGTAAAAAAAAGTGTTTATCCTTTAAAACGTAAACTGTTCGTTTCCTCTATAGCCTATCCGTGTCCTTTGGGTCATGCCGCCACTAGCCAATGATGCTAGTCCTCCTAAACGACCCCACCGCGCGTTCCTAGTTTTGGGAGCCTTCCTGCTTCGCTCCTCGAAATTCTAAGGTTTTTTCCTGCCTTTTGCTGTTTTCTTGAAGAAATCTTCCAACTCATCTCTTCTTCGTTAACCGGCACGAGGGAGCAACGACGTAGCTAGGACCGGTTGTTTGTGAAGATCTTCAATCCGTTGCTTCAACAGGCTCAGGTTTGGGCTGCCACCTCGCCCATGGCTGATGCCGCAAAGAAAAGCCTCTTCAAGGCCTGTGAAAGCTGAGACCTGATGAACATCTTCGAGGACAGGCACTGGAAGTGTCTTTGTCTTCACGCCGACGTGAACAGATTCTCCATCTACCAATCCTTTTCGTCGAAGACCAAGAAGAATCGCCACCGGAGGTTAGTGGCTTGGATCGAGGAAGGGAAGGCCTCCGGGGGCAGTCATGCCTCTCCCAGGACCGACTGGTCCAATGAGTATACTCCCTCTAGTAAGAAGAGGGAGAGCTCCTTTGAGGATGCTTCCTTTCTGAAGATACAAAAGAAGGTGAAATCCTACTCTCCATCAGCGTCCTCGTCGACTGTCTCCTCGGCTGCGGGACCAGGTTCTAGAAAGGGTCGGTCACCGGCTCTGTTGACGGTTAGCCTACTGGCTGGTGGGTTACCTCCATCTGCGTGGAAATCGCTGGCGCCATCCAAGCATAGATAGTCGAAGATCGCTTCTTCAAATGACCCAGTCGTCGACAGGGGCCCAGTCGTCAACCACATCCACCAGGACCGTCACCCCATCGACGGTCATAAACAAGTCTTTCTTCGGCGGCAAAAAGTTCTTCAACGACCGTCCTCTTTACATCGTCAACTGTCACCACACCCAGGGTCTCTGCCTCACAGAACCCAGACGACGATGCAGTCTATGAAGGCTCCTATTTGGGATCCGCAGGCTCCTGTCGTAGTCTCTTTTCGGAACGACTCAGACCTGGTGAGAAACATGCCTCTGACTCTGGATTTCCTGCAGAGGCCCAGAAGGGCCCAAACCATCTACTCGATTCAAGGAGCACCAGGCAGAATATATTTATTCGGATGAGGAGGACCACAATGAGGAACTTGACCCTATTCTGCCTATGACTCAGCGAGGATCTCCTACCTGTAGGCTTTCCCGGCCGTTTAGCCCTCCAAGCCTGGATACTACTCCTACACGGGTTACACTGGCTCCTGCACCAAGGGACATGTCACTGAACATCCTAACCACCCTGGATACGTTGGTAGCGGAGATACAGCAGTGGTCGCCCTTGTGCCTGGTCCAGCAAGAGTCCTTCAAGACCTCCTCTGCATCAGCTGGTACGCCTTATAAGGTACCTGTTACTCCTCGGCCAGTGATGGGGGAAGGAGGGCCTGCCTCGTGTGGCAGAAGAGCCATTTCCCACCAACACTGGCAAAGGCTCCGACACCGCCAGCACTCGCACAGATGAGTTGGAAAATGTTCTTGTGGATTGGGAACTTCCGGATGTTGATGAGCCCTCCAGGGCTACTCCCTCGAACAAAATTGTCTCCTTTCACTCCATGATATTGAGAGCTGCCAAGCTCTTCAGCCTGGTGCCAGAAGACGAGGGGAAGGGGGGTGGATTCCTTTTTCAGTGACTGGAATCCGCTAAGAAGACCATTGTATCGGTCTCTTTGTTTGGATGACATATGGGAGGATGGCTTAGCAGTCATTAAGGCTCCAAATAACACTTTGAGAAAAACATTTTTGCAGTTTTATGTAACAATTTGAAATTATTTCACAAAGGCTCTTGTCCTCATTCATCAATTTTAAATTTGCTGGGGGGTGCTATATAATCAAGACTTGTGAATACCATAGCGTCTCATAAAAAGTATACATTTTATTCAAAATTGTAATAAAATCGCATTGCAATTAATAAGTCACATGTTAACCCCAATAAATAGATGTGTGCAATACCTGCCGAATTGGGCGGTTTTAAATCAACACGTTAAAACATTTAGGCTAACGGATTGCCAATTAACAAAAATTTCATTCACTATTCGACCTTTTCAATGTCACTATTTTTTTGTTTTGTTGCGATTGGTACTTCGGCGTAGCTATAATATTGCCTTAATCCAGTTTTGTATGGCTATTTTAGTATAGCACAAAACACACTTCACAGCATGTTTCGTTCTCTCTAAAGACATTGTGTTGCAATTTATTTTGCCATAAACAGTTGCTTGAGGAAAAGTTAAGACAAATAATTAACCTCCTTGCAAATTCTGTATTTGTGAATGAACCTTTTGCATTTTCTGATTGTTTTTTTCAACAAATACTTTTTTCAAAAAAAACTACTGATGCATGATTACTAAATGCATCCAGCAGCAAAATAAATTTAAAAAGCTGACAGATTGATATCTATTTGTGTCTGAAACTCCTCTTTGTGCATTCTCACATATAAAGTGTTTCTGTATGTCTCTTGACATAATAGAAATAACCTAGGCCTACTAAAATCAAAAAGTAGTCCCCAGAAAACGTTACACGTCAGAACAGATCTCCTTTGTTGACCAACTTAACTTTATGTAGTACTGTTGTATCAAGTGCCTATGAATTGGGCAGTCTCCTAGGGGCAAACAAAAACAAACATCCTTATTCAAGTGTCTACCATATGTCTCACTGTTGGGCACTTAAAATGCACTATTTGATCCTGTGACTTATAGTGTTAGACAACCAACACTGATTTGTCCTTCTATTATTATGCACATAGTGATTCTAACAGGAAAAAGCAACCAACACCCCCCCATATAGTTCTACCATATGTGTATCTTTAAAGACAAAACTGGGTGGAGAGAGAGGGGGGGTCTTTTCTTTCTCCCCCTACCCCCTCAGTTTTGATTTTAAAGATACACATATGGTAGAACTATATGAGGGGGTGGGGGGGGGCGACCCACGTTTTTTCCTGTTGCACCCAGACCATGATGGCAAAAAGCTCAATGCTCCTGATAAGTGCATCATTACCACGGCACCCTCCACCATCAAGGCAGCAAACACCTTCGCCATCCTGTCAAGATGAGACAGGGGGGCTCTGGTACGAGCTGGGGCCCATCCTTGACTTTCTCCCTGATTACAAGGAGGCTTACAGTGGTTGCACCTAGGCCTATGGCAGTGGCACCCAGCGTTGTCACCCGCCACCCAGGACGCAGGCACCCAAGCACTCCTGAACCGGCCCAGGACCCACGCCCCCACTTTTGCACCGCAGTGGGGAGGCTGACTTTTAAACCTTGTCTATCAGTTGTGAAAGAACGCACTGTTCCTGGGCCCCGACTCAACACAGTATCATATCTTCAGACTCCTTCAGAAGAGAGGTCGAACTCCATCCTTGGAAAGGTCCAACGGCTCTCAACGGCATCCGCTGCAACAGTCTGGACCATCAAATCCCTGCTTGGAGGGGGTGGTGTTTTTCCTGATTCCATCTGGTTCAATTTTGCAGGCACCAAATTCAACCCCTCCAATAATTTCTGGATGCCAGGTGGCAGCAGGTCACTGGCACATGACCAGACAAGACTGCCCTCAATCGGGCATTCCGCTGATCTCTCCCATGGTGGTCAGTTCGGCCACACCTCATGCAGGGAGCTCCCTTGCAGATCCCTCTGTACGTGGCTGCAGTCACAACCAACGCCTGTCTGGGGGGTTGGAGAGCACACACAGGACATTCTCACGCCAGAGGACTCTGGCACCCGGAAGAGAAGGAGTTACACATAAACGTCCCAGAAGTTTGGGCAGTCTTCTGGGCCCTCATGTCGTTCCTGCCTCAGCTGCAGGGAAAGGTGGTGCAGATCTTCACGGACAACACCACCGCCATGCTTTACATGCTCCCCTGCTCTGTCTCTGGAAGCCCAGTCTATATGGCACTGGGTCTTTCTTCCAACTCATGGGCAGGCGTCAAGAACACCATCCCAGACTCCCTCAGCAAGGTCTTGCCACGAATGGGAGCTTCAGCAAGCAGAACTGATGCGCCTTTTCAGAGAGCGGTATCTTCCTCCGATTTACCTCTCTGCGACGGCTGCCAACGCTAAGTGTCAGATGTTTGCCAGCAGATATCCTCTGCCTAGGAGTCTAGGGGAGGCCTTGTTTCCCTGGGAGGGGCTCTTTCTGTGTGCCTACCCACCAATTCCGCTTCTGCTACGTGTCATCAAAACACTCCAGAATTATCCTCATTGCACTGACGTGGAAAAGGCAGATCTAGTACTCTGACCTTCTCCATCTGTCTGTGCTTCAGGCCATCCAACTGCCTCCACTTGCCAACCTCCTCTCTGGAGGAGGACGACGAGGATCATCAATCCTGCACCACCACCCGGTGTCACTGAGCCTCACTGCCTGGCTCCTGCAGCCTTAGAATTTGCACATTATTCGCTGCCCTTGGAATGTAAGATGATCTCGACCAAGGCCCATGCCCCCTCTGAATTGACTTGCCACAAGTAGAAGAGCTTCAGTGTGGTGCCGGGCGCCGAACAGTGCACTGTTGCAAGTCACTACTCTGCGCTGCTCCCATACCTGCTCTCGATTGGCCAAGGCTGGTCTTGCCCATTCATCTATCAAGTTCCACCTGGCTGCCAGATCCCGGTACACACTTGCTTTGGGCAAACGCTCCCTGTGATCGCACATGCTTGTTAAGGAGTTCCTAAGGGGTCTCTTCAGGACTCACCTGCCGGTAAAGGCTCCTGCACTGGCTTGCAAACTGAATGTGGTCCTGTGTAAGCTCATGGGGTCTCCGTTGGAAGCCATGCATCTTGCCGCTTTAAAGTTTCTGTGGTGGAAGACCGCCTTCCTGGTGGCTATCCCCTCAGCCAGGCGGATGGGTGAGATACAAGGCCTCTCCTGTAAGCAGCCGTATTTATCCTTCCACACCACTGAAGTGGTTCTGCAAACTCATCCTACCTTCATGCCGAAGGTTCCGTTGGACTTTCATCTCAACAAGCCTTTGATTCTACCAGTTTTCTATGCATACTCTTCTTCACCTGCTGAAAGGGCATTGCATTTGCTGGACATTGTACGTGCCCTGAAGTTATATGTGGCACGCACAAAATACTTTCGAAAGACTTCTCTCAGCTTTGGACCTATAGGACACGGGAATGCCCTGACCAAGGCTTCCATCTCCAGGTGGCTCTCCAGCTGTATCATACATTGCTATTGTCTGGCCAACAGACTGCTTTCTGCTCCAACAAAGTCATTGAAGCAACAGCGTTTCTCTCTTGTGTTACCCTGCTCAACATCAGCAGGGCTGCTACGTGGAGGTCTGTTAGGCAAGATTGGATGCAGTAACCCTGTGGGAGACCACACCAGCCTTATCCTCTTGGTAATGCGTAACCCACCTATTCGTATAGGTCCGTACTACAGAGAGTTTGTAGTAAAAGAATCACTGTTGGGCCACAAGCTGTAAGGCTTGTGAAGGGCAGAGCTAAAATTAACTCTGCAAAAAGCAGCTACTGCAAGTCTTCAGTGAGAACAAACACTCTATAGACACCCCTTAATCAAGACAGTACCTTAGGTTGGAAGAGGATCCAGCTGGCTTCTATTCTGGTTGTAGTCTTACAGATCCTGGGTTCCTAGGCCTCAGCCGTGGGGACAAGAGGGAGGACATCTGGAGGATACCGGTCAATGGCACCACAGCAGTTCATGGACACTTGATGGGCTTCCCTTGCTTCAGGGGTCCAGAACTCTGGTGTATTGGGTCAGGCTAAGGTCGTCCTGCTCCGGCAGGGTCCTCCAGATGTTCCTGGAGCTTGGGTACATCTTAAAGACGATGCACTTGATTCTGGGTTTCCTGACCCCTGGCACTCGGTTCCAGCAGCAGCAAAGAAGTACAGCCAGCAGGGGAGGTTTTCCAGCAAAGTTCGTCTTGGCGTTAGCTGATCCCACCAACCCAAGGGAAGAAGAAGTAGTCAGTTCGGGCTTCTGTAGTCCTTAAGAAATTGGAGGTTCAGCACTGCAGCAGGGCTTCACTGGGCAGTTCAACGGTCCAGGAGGATGCAGCAAGCTTCTCTTCCCGTTTCCTTCATCCGATGTTTCGTCCAGTGGTCGACTCTGCCTTCTGTTCTAGAGACCTTGCCTTTTATGCAGGTTTCTCCCATTCCTGCACAGCCTGTCACTCAAACAGCGGGGTCAGTGTCCTACAAGGCCAGCCAGTCAGTCACCACTGGGTGCATTCAGGTAACCAAGTAGACTAAGGATATGGAGTTTCGGGCACCTCCCTCGTTTCCTGCCCTGCCAGATACAATGGAGCCAGAGGCGGGTTTCAGCACTGAAGCCTGCAAAAGGAACAAAAGGGTTAAACCTGGTTTTGCACACAGAGTAAAACCCAAGAAAGACGTCACGAGCAAGAAATGGCAAAAAAAGACCGGGAACATTTTGACAAAATTGGCACCCATGGGTGCAATACTGTACACAATGTTAGGAAAATTAAACCACTGCCACCAGCCATTAAATGTAGTGATGGTAGCATACTTTTTTTTACATGAGTGAGTAAGGAAAACGGGCTACTGAGTAACCCCCCAGTACTTCCACATAAGTTGGGTAGACTGGACCTACATTGGAAAAACAGGTAAGTAAAGTCAATTTGGAGGGGATTGGGTCCTCCGACATATTCCATATCTACGACAGTAATCACCACAGCTGTGCTGCTTCGGAAAATCTTTTGGCGTCTGCGTCCTGCATCGATGACGTCGATACCCCGCCCTCGAGGACCTCCTCCGACGTCCGACGTCACTGGATGTTATAAGTAGGACGCAGAGGCACTTAAGGGCCCCTTTTTTAGGGAAGATATAAGGGAGGAGATTATAAACTATTTTGAGACAAATGCGGGTAGTGTGGACTCGGCAAGCACATTATGGGAAGCCTTTAAGGTGGCGGTGCGAGGTGTAGCCATAGCAAAATCGAAGGGCCTGCAAGGTGGGATCTTGGCCGACCTACAAGAAACAGAAAAGGTACTGGAAAAGGCATTGAAGGGGGGAGGTGACACGGAGAGTGACATGGAGTTGATACTTAAACTGCAGCAGAAATGTGCGGGGCAATGGGAAAGATTGTGCAACCTCAACTATAAAAAATATATAGAGGCAGCATGTGGGACGGGATGAAACAGGAAGGCTTTTGGCATGGTTATACAAGAGCGAGACTCCTAGACCCACGATTAGAACGATAACGAGAGAAGATGGTAGTGTAGCGGACACCCAAGAGGGAGTCAATCAGGAGTTTAAAGATTATTATAGATTGCTATATGGAGATAAGGAGGGTCGTAATCATGGAGAGATAACAAACACTGGAGGACATAGGACTGCCTACGATAGGTGATGAAGAATGAGAGGAGCCAGATGCACCGATTACTCTGGAGGAGTTTGGAGAAGTGGTGAGGCAGCTGCCTACTAGTAAGACTCCAGGGGCGGACAGGCTCCCAAGTGAATTTTATAAAGTATATAGGGAGGAAGTGCTCCCCCCAATGCAGAAGCGATTATAATACTGCTTCCCAAACTCAACAAGCCTGGGCATAGCTTTAGCTCCTACAGACCTTTGTCGATGTAGAACCAAGATATTGATGGCTGTCTTGGCAAACAGACTGCGGAGAGTTATTGGCAAACTAATACACCCCAACCAGACGGGCTATGTCCCGAATAGAAATATAACTCATAATCATAGACGACTCCAACAGGTTGTTGAATTGGTGAGCAAGAACGAAGGCGAAATGGCAATCGTGTCCTTGGACACGATAAAGGCTTTCGATTCGGTCAAGTGGCCATGGCGGGCTATGGTATGGGGCCTGGATACATAAGGTGGGCGAAGATGCTATATAGGGAACCGCTGGCCACGGTCAAAACAGGATCAGTGATATCCGAAAGATGGCAACTTAGTAGAGGCACCAGACAGGGGTGCCCATGGTCCCCAATGCTCTATATATTAGCCCTGGAACACCTAGCAATATACCTTAGACAACAATATGATACTATAGGTATCGAGGTAGGAGGGGGAACGACACTTGATCTCCTTATATGCAGATGACTTGCTGCTGTACTTGAGGCACCCAGAGGAAAATCTCCAGTACATCCTGGAAGTGATGGAGGGATATGTGGGGTTGTCTGGTATAGCGGTGAAACCTCAAAAATCCAGTATTTTCCCGCTAGGCAGTTATAAGGGAATCCCTGTGGGACGGTTGCCGGTGTTACAAACACCATGGGCGGTTAGTACTTTAAGGTATCTTGGGATAGATGTGTACCACACAGTGGAAGAGGAGCACAGGCACAATACCGTGGTAGCCTTTGAGAAAATCGAGAAGTGTATACAATTCTGGGTGAAGGGACAGGGGGCGGGGGCAATGCTTAAGATGGTGGTCCTACCTAGGCTCCTACAATATTTTGGGAATATTCCATACCTGATACCCAAGAGTTTCTTCACTAAATTGAACAGCATGTGTAGGGATTTCCTGTGGCATGGTACCTGGAAGAGGGTGGCACTATGTAAACTGCAGAATTTTTAGGAAAGAGGGGGGATAAAACTGCCTAATTATGAGGTTTATTATGTAGCGAGCCAGCTACAATATGTTGCCAAATGGCTCTCAGGCGAACAGACCCCAGAATCCCGGATGTTTGGACAGGATTGTGCCCCGTTTTATTTAAGAGATGATCTGGCTGCCCAAGACAGAAATGGAAGAGCGCCCTAAAATGATGCTGGGGTGGAAGATGTGGCGCCGGGCATGCCAGATGATGGGAAACCCATTCCCATTCTCCCCGCAGGTACCAGTAGTTGCACTGGCAGGGGGAGATACGCAGTTGAGGATGATAATCAGGAACCACTGGGAGTCGGTGGGATTAGCAACGATGGGAGATATCTGGCGAGAGGGGACCATCATAAATTTTGAGGTGCTGGGGGAGGAAACAGGGCTACACATGGGCCAGTATATTACATATCACAGAATGGTGCAGAGAATTAGAAGAACATGGCCCGAAATGGTACTGGAAGAGAAACCAGATGCTAGCATAGATACAATTTATGATATAACGGAGGGGGGGGCACAAGATCTCTAGACTGTACGAGATGATGTCCAAGGTTGGGAAAGAATTAACACAACTAAGACAAGACTGGGAAGCGGAAGTAGGAACCTCAGTAGAGGACGGGATGTGGGAACGTGCCCTGGGGTACCACAAGAAGGTGTCAAGAAATGCGAGACTAAAACAGATACAACTATATATCACGCATAGGGCATATATGACACCCCAGAGGATATCTAGGTTTGAAAATGCTGGAAGACGAGCATGTCCCAAATGCGACGAAGAAAAGGCTGGCATAGTATACGTTTTGGTCATGCCCAGTAATTGAGCGCTTCTGGGGTGAAGTAGCACAGAAACTGTCGGAAAAGGGGTTCACAATTGTTATTGATACAGCTTCGGCATGCTTGCTGGGGGGGTTCCCTAGATCGCAGAAACTTAAGCATGTAAGTAAATTGAAAGACCTAGCATATGTGCTTGCAAAAAGGATTGCCATGGGATGGAAGACATGTCATAGGCCACGGGTGGAGGTGTGGTGGAAGGAGTTGCAGAAATGGGCAAAGGCAGAAACCATGGTATGGCAAGAGGCGAGCAATGTAGGGGGAGAGGAGGAGGCAGGAACCCTGAAGGCATGGAGATCATTAATAGCGGAAATGTTTGGAACGACACAGGATCTGACAGAATCCATGGAATGTGAGACCCCAACACGCGAGGCAGATAGAGAGTGTGGAATAAATAGGCCCGTAAGGGAGGGTGGGACAAGTTCAGCAGTGACCAAAATCAAGCAAGGAACAATTGAGTTGTTGATATTTGCACTGCTTGTTTGGTTTGTATTGTTTTCGGTTGAATAAATCAATTAAATTGTTTTAAAAAAAAAAAGTAAGACGCACGACGCCCGTAGCCTCAGTTCCGTTTTTTCCACGAACGTGTTCGCTTCGGAGATCTCAGCCCGCCTCGACTCTTTGGAGTTTCTGTTCTTTAGGTTCTTCGAACCTGTTTGTTTGTGAAGTTTAAGTCCTTCGAGATGTCTACCTCTTCTTCCACCCCGCGTCCGGGCTTCAAGAAGTGCGGGGACTGCGGGTCCAAGATGTCGGTGACGGACTCGCACAACGCCTGCCTCTGGTGCCTCAGGGAGGCCCATGACACGGATGATTGTGTCGACTGCCAGTGTCTTACGTCCAAAGCCTTGACGAGGTCCACAGGGCTTTCGACAGACGATTCGAGGGGCGAGACTCCGCATCGTCGTCGGAAGTCCAGTGGGTCTCAGCCTCGGAGTGGGCCCCGCCACTCCTCTGCCTCTTCGAGGCACTCCCGGAAGCGCCGTCATCAGTCGCCTTCCCCGTCCTCATCCGAGGACTCCACCCGTCGGCGGGTCGCTTATCCCACCAAGCATGCGACGCCGGAGGAATGGGCTTCCTTCGGTAAGAAAATGCTAGCGATTCTCGAATCGCAGGGCACTGGTCCGTCCGCGCCTCTGAGTGGGGTTGGACATGATCGGACTAGAGACACCGTTCGTACGCCTTTGGGCTCGGGTGGTCGGCACGATTCACGGGAGCGGTCCCGCTCGGAGAATCGTTCTAGTCATGCCCAATACAGGTCCCAGTCCTCGACGCACTCGAGACCGTGTGAGCCTGTGATGTCTTCGAGGAAGACGTCGGCGCCCAGGATGTTGAGGGACAAGCTCGGGGCTCCGCCCTTGAGGCCTGTGTCGACGCCACGTTCGACGCCGATTCACTCAACGCCTTTCGAGGCTGTTTCGACAGGGATACCCCGGGGCACAGTGGAACCCCCTAGAAAGGCTCTGGCAAAGGTCAAGCATGGCTTTGTTCCCCATTCTGTGCCCACTTTCCGCCATCTTGAGTACATTTCGGAGGTGGCTGAGGGCTCTGATGATGGCAAGGTTCCTGATACAGTGCCAGATGAGATTCTCTCGGGACATAGCAAGATTGAGGACCTGCGTCAGTCCCTGCACGACGCCAGTGGTCTGGACACCCCTCCAAAGGTGGAGTTTTGTAGGACTGAGCCTGGCACCCATGCCGACTCTTCGTACCGGTGCCTTATGTCTAGGGTCACCGAGTACTTGGGGTGGTCTGCTCCCCCAGGGGATTTTCTTCAGGATGACCTCACGGATATCCTCGACCAAGGTCCACCAACTGACCCGGTACTGCCGTTCCATATGGCTCTACAGAGGAGGGTGGCGGTGGCTTGGACTGCTCCGGACAGTCTCCCGGCAGTGGGCAAGTCTTTGCCACGAAAATAACACCCAGCCAGTAGCGACCCCTGCTACTTCACCAAGCACCCCACTCCGGAGAGTTTGGTGGTGCAGGCAGCTACGGCCCCAGCAAAGCAGGCGTCGTATCCTACCCATCCCTCCTGATAGGGAAGACAAGCGTTTTGATGGTTGGGCGAAGAAAGTGTTTTCTTCAGGGGGTATGGCTCTTCAGGCGGCCAACTCCGTATGTGCCTTGTCACATTTCACGCACACTCTGTGGAACTGTTTCCTTAGCGGCTGAACATATTCCCGAAGGGGACGAACGGGTTGTTTTTCTTGCTATGGTCCAGGATGGCAAGGACGCCATGTGTGAGGCCGTTCAGTCAGGTTTGGACATGGCAGATTGTGTCAGCCGGTCCATGGCGGCGAGCACCGTAATACGCAGGTTTGCGTGGTTGCGGAAGTCGGGGTTTGCTCCTGATGTGCAGGCCCGACTCCTCAACATGCCCTTTGACTGTGAACATCTTTTTGGCAGCAAGGCTGACGAGAGCCTTGAGAGGTTGCAGACCTCCAAAGCTGCAGCAAAGTCGTTGGGCGCTGCAGTTCGCCAAACTCTGCCTTTTCGTCCTAGGGGACAGCAATGGAGGAGAGGTTCCTTTCGTTATTACTCATCCTTTGGTAAAGCGAGAGGAGGTTCCAGTCAAAGGGGCAACCGTAGGAGTGCCAGAGGTGGAAAACAGGGTACTTGAGGTGTCAAGGCCGCTCGGGCAGTTGCCTCTTTGCCCTCCGGTAACGCCGCAGCCGCTTCAGCTCAGTCATGAGGCCATGTCCCATGGTTCGTCGGCTGTGGGAAGGCTGGCGCAGCATCTTGTCGAATGGCGTGCCATTACTTCAGATGTGTGGGTTCTGGAGATCATAGCCCACGGCTACTGTCTTCCCTTTCAGCAGAGGCCTCACGACAATCCACCGGGCAATCTCTCGTTGCAGAGTCCGGATCCGATCCTTGTGCAGGAGGTTCAAGCCCTGCTGGAGAAAGGCGCCATAGAACTGGTGCCTGTAGCGGAGAGGAACAAGGGATGGTATTCCCCTTATTTTTTGATTTCCAAGAAAGACGGGGGATTGAGAACCATCATGGACTCGCGTGGTTTGAACAAATTCCTCAGGAAGGACAACTTCAGGACTGGTTTGTGTATCTCGACCTCAAGGACGCTTATTTTCATGTGCCGATCCATCCGAAGCACAAGTACCACCTGAGGTTCGCGGTTGGCGACTCGCACTTCCAGTTTTGGGTCCTGCTGTTCAGATTGACATCCGCCCAGAGGGTCTTCACCAAGCTCATGGTAGTGGTGGCAGCACATCTCAGGAAAGGGGGGGATTCACGTCTACCCCCTACCTGGACGATTGGTTGATCAGGGCGCGCTCTCCCGAGCAAGTCCTGGAACATCTGTCCGTCACCTCCAACTCCCTCCACAAGCTGGGCTTCTCCCTCAACTTAAAGAAGTCCCACTTGACGCCAACTCAAAGGCTCCAGTACATCAGAGCAGTGCTCGACACGTCCCTGGGGCAGTGTTTTCCTCCCCAGGTGAGGGCTCTTCACATTCAGCAGATGGTGCACTATTTTCAGCATGCCCAGAGTCTCCCAGCGTTCGAGTTCTTGAGATTGCTTGGCCTCATGGCATCCTGCATTCTTCTGGTGCCAGAGGCTAGGTTGCGGATGAGATCTTTGTAATGGGCACTCAAGCTCCAGTGGTCTCAGTCCTCTGGCAGGATCTCGGACCCTGTTCGGGTGCCGTCCTAGGTCCCCCAGGACCTTCTTTGGTGGGCCGTCAAAAGCAATCTGATGAAGGGGGCTCCAATTTGGCTACCCTGGCTGGTGGTGACGATCGTGATGGGCGCATCCCTCACGGGATGGGGAGCTCATGCCAACGAGTTGACAGTCAGCGGTCGTTGGTCTCCGTCGGAGTCCAGACTCCATATCAATCTGGTGGAGCTGAGGGCCGTCAGGCTTGTCCTGAAGGCTTTTCTGCCGACTGTGCGAAGAATGAATGTCCTGATCCTGACGGACAACACAGTGGCCATGCACTACCTCAACAAAAGGGGGGGGGGGCAGGATCACTTCCTCTGTTCAGGGAGGTGATGCAGCTCTGGTTCTGGGCAATCCAGCAGGAAGTTTCGATCTCGGCAATTCATCTGGCCGGAGACGAAAACGAGACGGCGGACGCTCTGAGCAGGCAGAGCGCGATCTCTCACGAGTGGGAGTTGGCTCCGGAGATTCTCCTGGAGATCTTTGCCCTTTGGGGGAGGCAAAGAGATCCTCAAGTGGATCTCTTTGCCTCCAGTGTCAACCGGAAGAGCGAAAGCTTCTACTCGCGGGAATTTCCTCCAAGAGGAGCCTTGGGAGACGCGTTCGTGGTGGAGTGGTCATTCCCACTGCTGTATGCATTTCCTCCAGTCCCCGTCATCCCGCAAGTGCTGCGGAGGTTACGAAGGTTCGGTCCCCAGATGATCCTCATTGCTCCGGCATGGGCCCGGAGGACGTGGTACCCGGACCTTCTCGACTTGTCCATCTGTCCTCCACGTCGTCTTCCCTACTGAGACGATCTGCTCTCACAGGAGGGGGGGGGGGGAAGGGTCAGGTTCTCCATCCAGAGGTCAGATCCCTCAACCTTCACGCTTGGTTTCTGAAAGGTTGAGGTATAAGGATTGGGACCTCCCTGAAGACGTGATGGAGGTGTTGCTTTCGGCCAGACGGCCCGCAACAAAGTCCCTGTACTGTTGCCGTTGGAAAAAGTTCTGCGACAGGTGCAGGGTTAAGAATGTGGATCCGTTTTCTTGTGGCATTCCTGTGGTTCTGTCTTTTTTGCTTCCTTTAGCCTACAGGGGCTTGCAAGTGGGTACCGTTAAAGGTTATCTGGCGGCGTTGTCCATATTTAAGCGCTCGTCTGAAGAGTGTTCTTATTTTAAAATTCCTTTAATTTCTCAGTTTCTAAAAGGGCTCACTAATGTGTTTCCTCCATCACCTTTCCAGGTGCCCGGTTGGGATTTGAACCTTGTCCTCAAGTTTCTGATGGGTGCTCCGTTTGAGCCTTTGCATTCGTGCCCTTTCAGACTGTTAACTCTTAAAACTGTATGTTTGGTTGCGGTCACTTCAGCTTGCAGTGAGTGTGAGTTACAGGCACTTTCAGTTAAGCCACCCTTCACTGTATTTCATAAGGACAGGGTTGTCCTAAGAGTTCGTCCTTCCTTTCTTCCAAAGGTGGTGTCGGAATTTCATTTAGGCCAGAAGGTTATTCTTCCGGCATTTTATCCTCCTCCGCATCCTGGTAAGGAAGAGGGGAGGCTCCATAGGCTTGATCCTAGGAGAGCTTTAAGTTTTATATTTCATGCATGTCCCGGGTCAGAGTGGACGATCAACTCTTCATTGGTTACGATGGAAAACGTTTGGGACAAGCTGTGACTAAGCAGACTTTGTCCCGCTGGATTATTCTGGCAATTTCTGAACGTTACCGCTTGGCGGGTAAGGACCCACCGGTCGGCTTGCGGGCCCATTCTACCAGGGGTATGGCTGCCTCTACTGCCCTACAGAGGGGTGTTCCTATTCGTAACATCTGTGATGCAGCCACCTGGGCTTCGGTCCATACTTTTGTACGTCGCTACTCCCTCAATTCTATCCGCGGGCAGGATCTGGCCTTTGGCAAGGCGGTCCTTTGCTCCGCAATTTGATTGGGCATTCTGAATTTCTGTATTCTAAATTATTTTCCCACCTCCTTGCGTTTGTACTGCTTTGGGAGTCTGTCATAGATATGAAATACGTCAGAGGACCCAATCCCCTCGAAGAATAAGTTACTCTCTTACCTGGTCTGGTAACATTCTTTCGATGGGATGGTCCGACGACATATTCCATATCGCTCCCTCCCTGACTTTCCCGCTACAGAATTTCTTATGCGATTGCAGCTTACATTTCCGCAAGGCTTTGTGTGATCAGACTGGCAGAAGACTGGTGCCACACGTTCTGGGAAAAAACTACAACTGAGGCTACGGGTGTCGTGCGTCCTACTGATAACATCCAGTGACGTTGGCGTTGAAGGAGGTCCTCGAGGGCGGCATATCGACATCATCGAAGCAGACGCCGAAAGATTTTCCGAAGCGGCACAGCTGTGGTGATTACTGTCATAGATATGGAATACATTGTCGGACCATCCCATCGAAAGAGCGTTACCAGGTAAGAGAGTAACTTGTTCTTCACTTTACTACTCTTGGTAACAGTAGTTCACCCAAGAGAAGGTGTTTAAACCTTAAGAGAAATCCAAAGAACGTCTCTGTGACACTGCACTGAAGGTGCTGTGTCACCATACAAAAGTGGATACCTATGGAGTTGCAGACTCCAAAAACAAAGAAAACTGAGTCCAAAAAAGGTCGGTCTCACTCCAGGATAAAAATGTAAAGTCGTAGAGTCCAGCAAAAGAGCTGGGGGTCTCTAAGGTTGAAGGGAATTGGCACATAAATGAGAATTCTCCCTAACAGGGTTTTCGGCAAGCCTGTGGGAGACTGCACCAGCCTTGTCCTCCTGGCAATAGTTAACCCAACCTTTGGTATAAGCATGTACTACACAAGTTGGTAGAGTGACTGAGCAGCCAGGCTTATCTCAAGACGAGTCAATGTGAGCTGTAAGGTTGTAAAAGAGTTTCACAGTGACAGTTATTCAAATAAACACTTGCACACAAGGTTTCTTGATTAAACAATGATTAATCTAACAGTCAGTTGAATAAGCCTTCTTCAGAATCCCACAAAAGAAAAAACAAACAAAGGGACCAAACCTGGTTTGGCTCGCAGAGTTAATCTAAAGAAGGACCTTTCCTACAAGAAATGGGGGAAAAAGACGATCGGGCCATTTGAACAAAATGGGCACCCATGGGTGTCTTACTACAGCTGCATTTGCAGCACGCTCTAAACGCACACAATGGTAAGAAAAAGTAAATTACTGCCACCAGCCATTAATTGTAGAAAGGGTAATATAAAAATGTTACATGAGAAACTAGACAAAGGGGATACATGGTAACCCCTCCAGCACCCTATTGTAAGATAGTGTGTGCTGGGTCTAGAAAGTAAAAAAAATATGAAGTCAATTTCACTTCACTGCTCTTGGAAACAGTAGTTTCACCAAGAGAATGTATTCAAACCTTTTGGTAATCTAAGACTTCCATGTGCCACTGCACTGAAAGTGCTGTCACAATGCAAAGATGATGCCTATGGAGTTTGTCAGACTCCAAAGTCAAAAGATAGAGTCCAAATCACAGAAAATGTACATGAGAGAGAGGGGACAAAGGTGTCACTCTCTCCAGGTTAGAAATTAAAAGTCCTAAAGTCAAGCAAAAAGTGCTGGTGGTCTCTAAGGTAGAAGGGAATTAACACATTTCTGAGAATTCTCCCTAACACAAGGTCTACCCACACTTTCACAAACTTCTAGTGTGAACAGGGATTGCAGGGATGGGTCGGCCAACGGGTGCTATACATCCTCTTTGAGGTGAGTCTGTTTCAGGGGTAAGTGTATTGCTTCCATGAGCCTTGCCACCTCCTGTGCTTGTCTATATGTACTACTGTATAATCTTATTCATGGTGATGTGAATCCATGCAAGACCCCATGCTGGAAAAGGAACAAGTTACTTACCTGTAACTCCTGTTATCCACCATGGGTCTGGCATGGATTCACATGCAAACTCTCCCTCCCCTCTCTGGCTTTACGTGCGCTACCAAATATGAAGATGTCCACCAGGGGTGGAGCTTAGGTAGAGTGTCTTTGTCTTGGGGCAGTATGACCCAGAGTACAGCGATTGGTTAGAGGAGACAAGCAATTTAAGTTCAAAGCTGAACTGCTTACTTTTTACCGAGGATTCCCGGCCTGACGGGTATTTTCATGAGCATGTGAATCCATGCGAGACCCATGTTGGAGATCAAGAGTTACATGCAAGTACCTTGTTCCATTCCACACCTCACCCCATTTCTTCACCCCCTTCTCCCAATCACTATTCCTTCCTCCCAATTTTAGAGTCAAAAGTGCCATTGTAAATACTTGGTCCCACTATATGTAGCCCTGCAAAGTTGCTTGGAACAATCTCTCCAAACCTTATGCACATGTTTATCTGTTTCCAAGTCTGTTTGCAAATCTTCAATCACAGTCCTCCTAACGCCCCCACCCCAACATCACTCCCTGGGCCATCGCCTCAGTGAAGGGCACTGTTAGCTTGCTTTATGGTTTGTGAGGCTAGTGTTGAACGGCAAAGTGGTACTCCGTTATTAGAGCGTGTATGTTCTTTGGTGCCTGTTGCACAGTATACAGGAGTGACTGTGATGCATATGATCACCACAGGGGAAATCATAGCCCTATGTCTGAATGTGTAAGAATGTGATGCTACTCTGTTTCCCTCTAGGAGGAGTTGAAGGCTGCGAAGAAGGCTTGGGAACTCCAGCATTACAAGGAGCTAAAGGAACTTAGGTCCGATATGCTGTGTGAGGAGGAGACAGAAGAGTTCTTTACGTATACCCGGGAGGATGCATACAACATGGTGAGTACAAGCTATTTTGTACCCTGTGTCAAAGCAATACACTAACCAAAACCAAAAAGTAGAATAGTTCTCCTAATAAAACAAGTGATGTGCTCCGCTTGCTTCTACTGACCTGCTTTTCTGATTGTTGAGTAAGAATTGATGTAGTAACTGTGCAAGACTACACAAGACCTATCTGCTTGGTATTAGGTAACCCACCTTTTGGTATAGGTCTGTACTACACAAGTTGGTAGTGTGACTGAGTAGCTAGGCCTATCTCAAGTGGGGTAAATGTGAGCTGTACAGATGAAATCTGTCAATACAAGTAACACTTACACTCAAGGTTTCAGTTATAAATTATTTACCATTAGCTTTAAATAGGTTTTCTTTAAAAAGGCAATTCTTTGTAATAGTTGAAGTAAACCAACAGGCAATACAGTTAGTGAATACTCATTGGAGATGCCAATACCTTTCTCCTACACCTTGAAGTGACTTCAATTACAAGGATAGTTTTGCATTAATATATAATATCGATATACTTTTCAGACTTTGAATTTCAGAAATTAAGGGTGAAGGAAAAAGAGAAAGGTTAGAACATATACGTACAATGTGAGAACACATGGAATCCTCCAATGAAGTCTAAGTAAGTCTTTCTCAGCAGAAAAAGTGTTCAACAAATGTCAACCTATTAGGGACAAGCAAATGCCAAAGTCAGTGGATTCAGAAAGGTGCCTTTAGGAAGCCAGGACAGCCAAAGTCATTTGGACAAAGTCAATTGTTCTGATGCACTTCTCATATAAAAGTATTTCACAAAAGTTAGATAGTTCACAAAGTCACTGTAGGCACAAAACTGTTAAGCCTGTGCAAAGGGAGTTGAAATCATCTCAAAGTTAAGCAGGTGCAAATCTCAAGTGATACTTTAGAATAGTAGTAAGGTAACACAAAGTAGTCGAAACCTCCGAAACAAGTATGCAAACGTTAGACCAACTTGTATAACTTTAGTTAAACCCTGCTTAAGATCCAACGCTCTTCTAGATGAGTCTTGGGAGAGTCAAGGGGGGCAGTGGGGGCCAGTGAACAACAGCTGAGGAAGGAAGGAAAGGCAGGTAAGCAGTAGACAAGGCAGAGTCTCTGAAGATTTTTTCAAGTTTACAGGTGAGTGTACAGGTTCAAGTTCCCAGGTTTACCCTTGTTTCCTTCGGTAAAGAGCACAAAGGATTGTGCACCCCAATGTAGCTCAATGTAGGCCTAGGAGTGGATGCAAGTAACCGCTTAACTGCAACCCTCCGAAGGGCAAGAACAACAAAGCAGGCCCTGGGTAAGTATTAGGGACTGAACAGTGTCTTGTATGTGAAGAAGCTTGTGCAGCAGCACGGTCCCCAAGGAGTGACAGCGGCAGACCCTGTTTCAGGATTCTTGGCCTTGGCGACTGAAGAAAAGAACTTGCAAGGGATCTGGTGGTTGCTTTCAAATAGTTGGAACGCCCAGCCGAAGATCTTTGCAGCACTCGCTCGTTGGTGCCTTTTTCAAAGTTCTGTTGAGACGGTTGTCGATGCAGCAGACTTTGCACTCATTCTTAGTCCTTGTATCCGCTGAGGGGACTTTCAGGAGCGGGATCCAGCCTGGACTGCAAAATGGCACAGTACCGCATTGGTGAATTGCGGGCCGTAGGGGTTGCATCGCTTTCAAGGAGGGCGCACAATGCAGTTCGTCTTGGGACTGGTTAAGCCCACCAGTCCAAGGGAGGAAGTAGTCCGGGCTGCCCTGTCGCACAAAAGTTGAGATCGGGACTGCAGCGGTTACTCAGACGGCTCTGGTGGTCGCTTTAAGTGGCTGCGGGCGTCGTCCTTCTTTGTCGGCTCTTCAGTTCCACTGGTAGACTGAGTTTCTGCTCCAGGATCCTCAACTTTTATGCAGGAAAACTGGCTGAGGCCACCAATCACCAGACTTGCATTCATTCATACTTTGGAGGGGGGGGCAGCGAGGTGGGAGGGGGGCTTGGGGGAGCGCTAGCCTCACGGTACCCGCCAAAAACAAAAGACCCATCAAGACCTCCCCCACCCAGGCAGATAGAAGAAGGCGCACGAAAGACCAAGTCATCAAGAACAGGGCTTACAAAATTACAGTCACCATTGTTGACAAATGGTGGCCCTTGTGACACTTACCTGTGCCAAATGTCCACAAACGTCGTGAAAAAAGGTACACTGCCACCAGCCTGTCAGATGACCTTTGAACAGTAACTAAAAGTTAGTGGAAAGCTAGAGAATGTTAACCCTCAGCACTCCACTTAAGGTGGGGAGTACTGATCTCGCAAAATAAAAAAACGCTTCGGACAAGTGTCCCCCTGTCCTGGTAACATGTTAGCACTGGTTAAATAAAAAGCAAAGCTCGAGGAGCTCCCTGTAACACTGTACAGAAAGTGCTTTGTGCTGCAATAATAAAATGTAGATGCCAGAAAAGATGGTGGAATGCATAACTCCATTAAAAGGTATCAAAAAGAGATAAAAAGGGTTCCCAGGGATGGAGTAAAAGAATGAGTGTGGAAAAAGGTTCCTCCTCACTCAGGAGAATCTGTCCAAAATCCAATGTTCCAGCAAACATGCTGCAGGACTCACAAAGTGGGGAGAATTTCCCTCAAAGGAAAATCTACCTAACAGATGGGGATGCAGTTGTTGGAATTGGGTCAAGCTAGGCAGAGATTCTGATCTCTGGTTTTGTGGCGGTTCCGACAGACTTACAGCTGGATGTTAGACTGGATTTCTACACTCTGGCCTGGTGGACAGATGTATAGGAGGCCAACCTAGTTAGTGAGCAGGGACACATCTGGGAGCTGTAGCCAAACCTGTCGAGGTAGCATGGATAGTTGTCAAGGCTTAGTCTCAGCAAGAGGTGAGCCTGGTCAATGATTCACAATGAGTCTACAAGGTAATTAAACAGGTATTTCACTCCAACAAGTTATAACAAATTCTGTATTTATGGCCAAACAAACACTATCAAAAGGACTATAAGCAAGTAATAAAATTGCACAACACTCGTAATAAAATACATATGTACAGCAACTGTAGCTACTGGAATAAAATCGCAACAGCCCCCATCCGACAATAATGAAAGGTAATGGTTAGATTTGCAATGGCAGTCCAAAAGTTTTCTACCCTAACTTTAGAAGTCCAACCCTTATTTGACTGGGTCCTTGTGCCCTGAAAATTCACAAAACTCGGTGAACAAGGGTCTTGTGGATGGGAAATCAATTCCGAAAGTCAGATAAGTATCTATTCTAGTAAATAAAACTGTACCCAGCTTTCGGATGACATTCGACAAAGTATTTCCAAAGCCAAACAAAGGTACATTTTAATGTTAAAGGATATTTGTACCGCGCACTGGTGGCTCTGAAAAGGGAAGGGGGGGTGAGTTGGTGGGAGTAAGCAGTAAAACTGCAGCAGAGCAGTGATATGCTGTTTGCAGCCTCAAAGCGGTTAACACCGGTCGCTGGGCTTGGGGTGTTTTCCGGTCGGTAGACGTGTGCTGCAGTGAGAGTCGGTGTGCTGTTTTTGTTGCGGTAGTTTGTGCAGTTTGTTGTGGTATAGGGTTTTGGTTGTGTTTTAGAGTTTGAGAGGTGTATGCAGAGGGATGAAATTGTTAGTGGGTTGGTTATTGGCATCGCTGTTTAGAAGTGATGTGCTAGATTTCCACATTCTTACGAAGTGTGGCACATGAATATCTCTGTATTTCTAGCTAGATCGGTACTGTCTAATATTCACAATCCTTTCTATATGTGATGCCAATAAAAATTACGCGACTGTATCAAAATGTGGCACTCGTCCACCTTCGGAAACCTCTATATGTGCAGCAAGATAGTGTTCACAATGCTATTGGAATTTGGGTTTTATGATTTCCGATGCGGTCTAGATGAGGCACTGGCTAACATTTGTTATTCTATCTAGATGTGGCACTGGGCGACAACCATAATCCTATCTAGTTGTGACACAGGCTATTCAGTCTTAACAAAGTGTGGCACATGCTAACATTCGCGATTCTGTCCAGTTCTGGCACTTGTCAACATTCACTATTCCATCTGAGTGTGGCATTTGCTAACCTTGATAATCCTGTCTAGATGTGACTCGGGCCAATGTTCCCGATTCCATCTAAGTGTGGCATATGCGATCATTCACAATTCCATCTAAGTGTGGGGTATGCTAACCTTCACATTTCTATCGAGATGCGATGCAGGCTAATGTTTGATTCCATCTAAGTGAGGCACATGCTAGTATTCACAAATTCAATGTAAGTGTGGCACATGCTGACATTCACGGACCTATCTAGATGCGACGCAGGCTAATGTTCACGTTTACATCTCAGGCGTGGCACATGCTAACATTCACAATTCCATGTGTTTCCTTTGGTTGTGCAGTCTGACAAACTCCATAGGCATCATCTTTTACATTGTCACACAGCACCTTCAGTGCAGTGGCACAGGGAAGTCTTTTTAGATTTCCCAAGGTTTAAATACCTCCTCTTGGATAAACTACTGTTTCCAAGAGCAGTAAAGTGAAATTGACTTTACTTACATTTGTAACTTTCTAGACCCAGCACACACTATCTTACAATAGGGTGCTGGAGGGGTTACCTAGCATCCCCTTTGTCTAGCTTCTCATGTAACAATTTTATGTTACCCTTTCCTCACTGAATGGCTGATGGCAGTGGTTTACTTTTCACTACTGTGGAATGCATTTAAAGCAAGCTGCGTTTGCAGTAAAGCACCCAAGGGTCCCATTTTTGTCAAAATGGCCCGGTCTTCTTTTTTCCAAATTTGTTTGTGGAAAGGTTCTTCTTGAGATTTAGTCTTCGCGCCAATCCAGGTATGGTCCCATTGTTCACTTTGCCTTTGGTGGGATTCATGAGTGAAGCCCGCCTCTGGGTCCAGGGTGGGCAGGAAGTGAGGGAGGTGCCCGAAACTCCCTGTGCTTAGTCTCCTAGGAGACCCAAATACGCGCTGTGAAGATTGGCCGGCTGACTATCCGGCAAGGACAGCTACCCTGTTGGGTGACTGACAACTAGGCTGAAATGAATAGGAGAGAACTGAATAAAAGGTGAGGCTTTTGGCTTAGAAGGCAGTCGACCACAGGACGAAGGAACCGAAGAACAACTTGAAGAGGGCGCCGGCTGCAACTCCTGGACCGTTGGTTTGCCGGTGAAGCCCTGCTGCTGTGCTGATACTCCGAATTTGTATCGACAGAGAAGCCCCTTCAAGGACGACTTCTCCCGTTGAGTTGGTGGGACCAATCAACTCCAAAGTAAGCCACCAGGACATTCTCTCAGAGCTGGTTGCATTTCCAGAGTTGTTGCTCGAAACCGAAATGCAAGGGAGAGTTTTTAAGTTGGCTAAGAGCTCCAGGAAGGTCCTCCGGACTCCCAGGCAGCAGGACTGACCGAGCTTGAGCTCCCGCAACAGAGTGCGGGACCCCAGAAGCAAGGATAGTCCATCTCGCCAGCCAGAAACTGCAGTGTTGTGATTTGCGGTAGTCCAGAGGAGCTGAAACACCGAAGTGCCACTTGTTGGAAAGATTGCCGGTTGCAAGCGGTGACTGTCCCATTGCAGAGCAAGAGTCCCCAGAAGGCCTCCCTCTTGTCCCCACAACTGAGGCCCAGGAACAGTGAAATCTGCAGAGCTGCACAGGAACAGAAGTCATCTGAGGCACTTTTTCTTCAATAGAAAAGTACTGTAAAGTCTGAGAGAACTTACCTCTCGTTATAGAGTTGCTTGCATCTTCTAATACTCACAGGTCTAATCCGCTTGTGGCCCTACATTTGATTATCTTTTCTTCAAAGACTTCTAAAACATTGTGCAAAGACTCTTCTTCTTAGCTAACGGAGGTGCTTCATCCTATATAAGACTTTTGCCCATTGACTTTGGCCTAGCCTGTTATACTGAATGACTCAGATTTGGGGATCCAAAAGTATTTGCCTGCTTAAGAATATTTGTGGTCTCTTGTTTGTTCTAATAACCTTTTCCTTTTACCAACTTCTAACAGTATTCTAAATGCAGACAGTAAGATATTAATGTCACCAGCACCCTAGCTGTTGAAGTCACCTGAGGGTGTAGGTTGTGTCTGTAGGCCAACCCAAAAGGGTCTTTACTGATTTAGAAACTAAAGGTGTACAGTTTTAAAGTGCATTTGTGTGTTGCTTTTATATTGCTCCCTTCTGAAGAGGGCTTATTCTAACTGACTGATACATTAATAATTGTTTATTCACGAAACCTTGTGTGTAAGTGTTTATTTGAAGACTTGTCACTGTCCATCTCTGTGTAACTCCCCTACAACTCACATGACCCCTCTTAAGATAAGCCTGGCTGTTCAGACAACCTGTGTAGTACAGACCTATACCAAAGGTTGGGTTCCTATTGCCAGTAGGTCAAGGGTACTGCATACAATCTTGCCTAACCGCACCAAACGGACATCGGGAATGGTTGGTCCAACCACTCCATGGTTCGAAGTACCACTGAAGGCTTTCTGGAGATCACCAGCCAGACAGGGCTCCACCGGGACTGCAGCAAAAGTTTTATTCTTTACTGTAAACAGCTCTTCTACTTTTTGCCACCATTTTCACCATTCCAGAACTGCTCTTTGTGAAGTTAAAGCACACTTCTCCACTGGATATCAGTTACAGCTTAACTGAAATCTGTTTCAACTGAATTGACTGTCATCCAGCATGGCTGTGACCCTTGAGAAATGTGTTGCACATTGCCCCCTTTCTTCCTACTCTGTCACTCACCGGAGTGACAGGTACACTACTTTTTTGGTACACTTCTCTCACTGGTCGCCGAGCCTTCTTAGGATGGTCCACAGGTCTTCCACGGTCTTCACAGCTGGGAAGGTTACTTGACTTCTCCAGGATCTCTGAGGCTTGACTGCAGGACTCCCCTTTCTATCCAGAAACTCAGGTGAGACAGAAACCCATCCCACCCAATGGAAGATCTGCCCCTAAAACACACCCCAGCAGTGGTCCATTCAGGACCAGTGATGGTGAAATTCATGCATACACTCTAGCCATACAGAAACCAGTTTGTGGATTGCGACCAGACGGCCCCAATCCACTTCCTGGGAACACACACATAGCCCTGCACTAGCCCTCGAAAACCAAGGTTTTCCTGGGCAGTGCATGAACATAAAAGGAATTTCCTGACCTGGCAAGGCAGGAAGGCCAACAATCAAAATGGCCAAAATCACAAGCAAAAACCTTGTGGCACTGCCATGTTAGGACACACGACACAATGCATAGTCAACTGTGGTAAGGCTAACAAAGTATTGAAAAGATAGTTAAAAAGTTACTGCTGTCACCCAGCTTGTCTTTAGGTACATGTAAAGTAACCAAAGCATCCCTTTGAGTGTAGTCTAGAGTCATGCAAAAGAAACCCCTTTGCACTGCATTTTAAAATGCATTGTGCCAGGTTAAATGGTTACCCAAAAAATACATGCAACAAGAAAAGGGAAACCTAGTTTCCCAGTACTCTTAACCTTAGGGGTTGGTCCATTTCCCCAAAACAATGAGCAAAAGTGCAGTGGAGTGAAGCGGAAGGCTTCCCTTCACTGGAAAAAATCAGGACAGAGTTAAAAAGCAATACTTGTTAGCCTTACTGTGTTAACTGCATTTAGCTACTAACTGTGGTTCGTGTCCTAACATGGCCGTGCCACAAGGTTTTTGTTTGTTCCTTGGTCATCCTGTCCTTTGGCCTTCTCCCTACCCTGCCAGGTCAGGAAATTCCTGTTAGGCAAGATTGTATGCAGTACCCTTTGGGTGCACTACAATAACCCTGACCACCTGGCAATAGGAACCCAACCTTTGGTATAAATCTGTACTACAGAGGTTGGTAGCGTGTTGAGCAGCCAGGCTTATCTCAAGAGGGGTCAATGTGAGCTGTAGGGGAATTTCACAGAGATTCACAGTGACAAGTATTCAAATAAACTCATGCACACAAGGTTTCTTGATTAAACAAATATTTAACAGTCAGTTTGAGTAAGCCTTCTTCAGAAAGGGCAATATAATAGTAACACACAAATACACTCCAAAATACACACTCTTAATACTTCTAAAAAGTACCCTTTTGGGATGGCACACATACCCTTCCTACACCCTCCGGTGACTTTAGTAACTAGGACAATGTGGACATAAATATACTACTGTTGGCATTTAGAATCGGACTTAAGAGTAGGTCAAAGAAAAAGGTTAATTAGAAAAAAACAAGAGCTCTCACCAATATTCTGAAGCAGGTAAGTACTATTGAAAAAACCCCAATGCAAAGTTTGTTAACCCCTGGAAGGTAGACCATACACAATGTCAGAGGGAAGAAGGGTCATTCAAGGAGCCAGGCTAAGCCGAGGTCAATTGGTCAAAAGTCTAGGTGAGCTGAAGCACTCCTCAGAGGTAGATTAAAGTCTTGCACAATGTTCACAGGTCTCAGCAGAGAACAAGGGAGGTTACACAACAAGAGGTAAGTTTTCTTAGACTGTACGAAGAAAAGGGCTTTGGCTGGCTTCTGTTCCTGTGCAGCTCTGCAGATACTGTGTTACTGGGCCTCAGTCGTGGGGACAAGAGGGAGGACGTCTGGAGGAGTCCTGCACTGCAACGGGACGATCAGTGACAGAAAAGGACCAACTACTATTCAGTGGCACTTTGTGGTTTCAGCTCCTTCGCGTCTAAGTAAATAGCAACACTGCTGACTCTTGGCTGTCGAGGTGGGCTTTCCTTGCATCTGGGGTCCAGCACTCTGTTGTGGCTCAAGCTCGGTCAGTCCTGCTTCCTGGGACTCCGAAGGTTCTTCCTGGATCTCTTGGCCAACTTAAAAGCAACGCACACTAACTGGTGTTCCTCTCCCTGGCTATCCGGTTCCAGCAGCAACTGCAGTGGACTTTCAACCAGCTCCGAGAGGATGTCCAGGTAGCATACTTTGGATTTGATTGGTCCCACCAACTCAAGGGGTCGAGGTGAATTCAGAGCTTCAGCACAGCAGCAGGGCTTCACCAGGCAAACCAACGGTCCAGGAGTTGCAGCAGGCGTCTCTTCCAAGTTCTTCAGATTCCTTCGTCCAGTGGTGGACTCTGCCTTGCAAGCCAAAAAGCCTTTCCTTTTATACAGGTTTCTCCCATTCATTTCAGCCTAGCTGTCAGTCACCCAGCAGGGTTGTTGTCCGTACTGGACAGCCAGCTGGCCAATCAACTAAGAGTGACCTCCTGTCTCCTAGGAGACTAAGCACAGGGTGTTTCGGGCACCTAGCTTCCTGCCCCTGCCAGACACCCTGGAGACAGAGGCGGGCTTCATTCGTGAATCCCGACAAAGGCAAAATGATCAAAGGGACCAAACCTGGTTTGGCGCACAGAGTAAATCTCAAGAAGGACCTTTCCACAAAGAAATGGTGAAAAAAGACTGGGGCCATTTTGACAAAAACGGCACCTTTCGGTGCTTTACTGCAGCTGCAAAAGCAGCCCGCGGTAAAGGCACACCACGGTAGTTATAAGTAAACTACTGCCACCAGCCATTCGGGGAAAGGGTAACAAAAATGTTACATGAGTAGCTCGACAAAGGGGATACTAAGTAACCCCTCCATCACCCTATTGTAAGATAATGTGTGCTGGGTCTAGAAAGTTACAATGTAAGTAAAGTAAATTTTACTTCACTGCTCTTGGAAACAGCAGTTTATCCAAGAAAAGGTTTTAAACCTTGGGGACATCTGCAAGACTTCCCTGTGTCACTGCACCGAAGGTGCTGTGTAACAGAATATAAACAATGATGCCTATGGAGTTTGTCAAACTCCACAACCATAAGAAAGAGTTCAAATCACATTTAAAATACATGAGTGTGTTGGAAAAAGGGTCTCACTCTCTCCAGGTTAGAAAATTAAAGTCCTAAAATCCAGCAAAGTTTCTGGGGGTCTCTAAGGTAGAGGGGAATTGGCACATTTCCGAGAATTCCCCCTAACAATTCCTTATATGGTAATGCACTTGCCTGGGAAAGGCTTGCTTTTCGCGGGCTAGTGCATAGCACATGAGTGGTGTCCCAGGAAGTGGGCTGGGACAGTCTGGTCCCAATCCACATACTGGCGCCTGAGAGTCTGGTGTGCCCGTTTGCCTGAAACCCACAGTGATGCCCGGTTGGACCACTGCTGGTGTGCATGTGCGGGGCAGAGGATCCCATTGGAGGGCTGAGTCGGATCACTCACCTGACTTTGGGATAAGAGGTTCCCAGGAGATCTGTAGAGGAGTCAAGTGTCTTGTAGCAGAAGACTGTAGAAGGCCAGTGGACGATCCCTGAAGAGGCCTGGCAACCCAGTCTGGCTGGAGTGCCGGGGGAGCCCTGTCTGGCTACTGATCTCTGAAGACCCTTATTGGTGCTTTAACCGGCGTATTCTGGTACCCAAGCGAGTTGGACCCTTTAGAAGTGTCCCTGGACCACCTAGTGGACTGACTTGCTCCAGATTAGGATACTGTGACAGAAGTGCTGTAGTTCCGAGTTTCGGCCCGGGACTCCAGAGGTATTCGGCCTGCACAATAATAGCTCCTCTTGCAAAATGTCAGCTCCCTAACATTGACGGGTCTTTAGATAGGCTTTCTTTAACCACAAAAATTGCAATGCCTGGTGTCTCCGTGCAATGGTGGCTGTCCGGGTAACCTGCTTCCCCGCGCCTGGCTGCGTGTCCTCAGTAGTGCAGCAGCGATGGTTCTTGCATTGCTCGTCTGAGAGGTTGCCCCAAGCTTCCATCCACGACCAGAACTCTTCTTGCACCCGCAGCTCCGGGGCATCAGCGACTGGAACCAAAGGCGGGAAAAAGTACGTCAGAGGACCCTCTGACGACCCATCAAGTCTGAAGAGAAACCAGAGTTTGGGTGGTAAGTTGTAGAAATACTTACCTGCCCCCCCTATCTCCACCCATGAAAAGTTGGCCTATTTTTTGAAACTTCTCCAGCATGGGGTCTGACATGATTCACATGCTCATGAATATTCCCCGTCAGACAGGGAATCCTCAGTAAAAGAAAGTTTCACTTTCACTTACAAACTGTATTTCTCCTTTAAACCAATCACTGACCTCTGGGTCATACTGCCCCCATCCAATGACAGTATTGGATTTGTTATTTTGTATAGCACTCTTTCCCCATTTGTATGGCCTCAATGCGCTTTGTGGTTGGAACACCCTCGGTGACCGCAGTCAATGCGTAGGAGGTTCTAAGTTTAGATTAAGAGATGCTTGTGTGCATTTTTGCCAGCTTAGCACTTAAGTGGCTGGCTAGGCTCCAGTAAGCAGCCCGGAGGTCAGGCATGTGGGTGGGCGCTGTTGGTGGTTTAGGATAGAGTGCTATTGCTCAGGATTCAATGTGTGCCCTGCTATACCAGATTGTCTTTTAGTTGGTAGTCGCTGTATGCTAGTGGCAGAGGTGTTGAGGTACGTCAGGGGTTTCAGTGTGGACGGCTATTTGCGCTGCTAGACTGGAATGGCATAGCCATAGCTGCATTCTATGGTGGATGGATGGATGGCCATGCCTGTGGCCTGTGTCCTCGGACGTGGTGTAAGGCATATGTACCGCATGCTTTGATATATTTCGGCTGCAGCGTTCTTTTTCTTTGTCCAACGTGGACGGGAGGCAAGGTCTCTGGTGCAGCCTGAGCAAAGGGTACTAAAGTAGGAAGTAAGGCACTTTAGAATCTGGATTTTGGGATGAGGGAGGGTAACAATGAATGGTTGAATGCAGTGGCACATGGATTTGGGAACATATGGGTGGATAGAGAGACCTTACTGGGGTACAGCAGTAGACACTAAATAGACTGGCATATTTGTAGGCAATCGTATACAGTAGCACCTGTGTTTGAGACACCTGCATAATGGGAGAAAAACGCCTAAATGGGTCTTTCCATCTGGCACAAGCTTACAAAAACAAGACTAAATAGGAGGTAGGGATATCTGGCACAATCTGGCTAAATGCTATTGGAGACAGGAGATCTGGCACAGTCAGGCGAAATGCTATTAGAGACAGGACATCTGGCACAGTCAGGCTGAATACGAGGTATGGCTCTCTGGCACAATCAGGCTAAATAGTAGCTATAGCTATCTGCCACAGTCAGGCTAAATGCTGTTGGAGACAGGAGCTGTGATAGTGTCAGACAGCCTAATGGGGGTACAGTGATTGCTAGTCACTATGTTCAGACCTAATCTTCACAATTCTGTCTAGATGTGATGCAATGCTAGTCTTCACAATTCGGTCTAGATGTGACGCAAGCTAGTATCAGTTGTCTGGATGTGACGCAATGCTAATCTTCACAAGGACAGAATGTGAATGCCTAAATTGAAGGCAAACACCTAGATTTGATGTATTTGAATAGATGGAGAACGACTAAGTATGGTGCACAACAGTGAATGACACCACTGAGCGTTTGTTACACAGCCGTGAAGGGGTATTCTTTACTAGCTGGGTGATTTTGGTATTCTTATGTTGTGTAGGTAATAAGAGAGGCTGGGCTTTTTGGAATAGTGATTGCTGTACTCCCCGCCGCAACCACACTTATCTTGTCAGTCGCTGCTGGTTGATGGGTGACTACTGGCTTCTCAGGCGAATATGGGAAAACACGTTCTGGAGCTGCTTCTTTGGGAGCTGCCCTTTGCCGAAGGGGCTGTCCTAGGGGGTATGGTTAAGAACCTAACTCCTGGAGGGAAACAGCCAATCATGGACACTGGGCAGGGGAGAGGTCACACAGGTGGGGCAGAGAAATGGGGGGAAAAAGTCCAGAAGGCAGGTAGAAATGGCTACCGGGAACAAAGGCGGATACACACCTAACTGTTCCAACCATTTGCAAGGGAGGAGGGTGGGGACAGGAAGAAAGCCATAAACAAAGGACTACACCCCAGGGATTGCACACTCTAGATGCAGGCCAGCTAATAAAAACGGTGTGGTAAGCCACAGAAATGCAAGAGCAACCCACCAGTATAGCACAAACTAGTAAAATTAAAATAGCAAAAAACACACCCCTCCACCAGGAGCACATGAAACAGCCCGAAAACGGATTACAATCAATGTACAACTACTCACTGAGCATCAACCAGCACCTAAGGCTGCTTTCCAAGTTGTTTCCTTAAAGGAACCATCGAGATTGCAGTCCAGAAGGCAAGTGGAAATGGCTGCCAGGAACAGGGGCAGAGACACACCCGACTGTTCCAACCAATTTCCGCGGGGAGGGTGGGGACAGGAAAAAAGCCAGAAACAAAGTCCTCTCCCTATGCCCCTCCCCTAGCAGCCTTCTTCAGATTTGGTAAACATGTAAAATGGCAGCATTACCAAGAAGAGCCACAGAGGGGATGGAGTGAGGGTTTGCATGTGAATCCATGCCAGACCCATGCTGGAGAACATAATTACAGGTAAGTAACCCGTTCCTTCTCCAGCATGGGGTCTGGCATGGATTAACATGCTCACGAATAACTAATACATAGCAGTAGAACATTACACAACCACGAGAGGTGGCAAGACCCAACAGAAGCAATCACCTCTTACCTCTGGAATAGACTCACCTCAAGTGAACAGGTTGCATAGCACTGATTGGCCTACTCTGGAATTCTCCCTGGAATCACTGTCGATGCAGTAGATTTTTGTGAAGGTGTGCATGGACCTCCACGTAGCCGCCCTGCAAATGTCCAGCAGTGGCACACCAGACAGGAACGACGTCGTTGCAGCGATCGCTCTGGTGGAGTCTGCTCTCGGACGGCCGGGCAGAGGTCGATTTGCCAACCGATGACGGTGCATGATGCAGCTTGAGAGCCATCTTGAGATGGAAGCCTTGGACAAGGCCTTCCCATGGTTCACAGGACCAAAGTTCACAAGCAGTTGAGAAGTCTACCGAAAACTCTGTGTGTCCTGTAGAACTTCGGGGCACTAGCAACGTCCAACGAGTGCAAGGCCCTTTCAGCCGGTGACTAAGTCTTTGGGGAAACAAACAGGTAATGCCAAAGGCTCGTTGAGATGGAATGCTGACAGAACCTTCGGAATAAAAGTGGGGTGAGTCCCCCAGGACCACCCTCGATTCGTGGAAAGACAGGTAAGGCTGTTCTCAGGATAGGGCATGGATCTCACCTACCCTCCTGGCAGAGGTGATGGCCACAAGGAAAGCCGTTTTCCAAGAGAGGAACTTGACAGAGGGGCCTGCTGCATAGGGGCTGCCATGAGCCTCGTCAGAACCACGTTCAGTTCCAACGCTGGGCCAGGAGCCTTCACCGGCAGGAAAGATCGAAAGAGTCCTTTGGGGAACTCCTTGACAATTCGATGAGACCAAAGTGAAGACCTTCCTGGAGACCTGCTGTAGCGGGAGATGGTCGACAGATGTAGCTTGATAATAGTGCACCATTCCGACCTAGGCCAAGGATAGCAAGTATGGCAGGATCTGAAGAGATGTGACCCTCAGAGGTGTAATCTTCTGCTGAGGGAGTCAACAATGGTGTTATTGAGTCCTTCTAGGTAAAGGGACGAGGAACATTTCTCGTCGGATGGCCCATCGCCACAAGCCCTGCGCTTCCCGGGTGTGCCCTGGGGATTGAGTCCCCTCTTGTTTCCTGATGTAGAACATTGTGGTGGTGTTGTCCTTGAAGAGTCTAACCACCTGGCCCTTCAGAGACAGAATGAACACTGCCTGTAGCTCCAAAATGGTGATATGGAGATCCTTCTCCTCCGGCAGCCAGAGACCTCGTGCATGCAGACGTGTGGAGTGGGCTACCCAGTCTTCCAGGGAAGCATCCGTGGTGGCCGTTTCCCGGAATGGAGGGTTCTGAAACCCTGTGCCCCGGGCGATATTGGAGTGGCCACCCCACCACCTTATCGCCTGACATAACTCGTCGTTCCAGAGTGATCTTGTCCATGAAGCTTTCGGACACTTGTATCCAGCGAGCATCCAGGAACTCCTTAAGAGGTTTCATCTGTACCCTGCAGAGCCGGATGGGGTAGATGTAGGACATCATGCCGAGCAATGACTTCAAAGTCTGCACCGTGGCCGTCTTCATCAACAGCTGCTGCACCTTCCCTTGAATGTCTGCTACCCTCTCCTCCGAGGGTGACGCCAGGCAGGACACTGTATTGAGTCTGGCTCCCAGGAACAGCGCATTCTGCGATGGCGACAAGCAGGACTTTAGATAATTGATGAAGATCCGTCAGCAGCTTGACTGCAACCTCTGTGTGTCCGACGGCCCACTATCACGAGCAGGCCCGAATGAGCCAGTCGTCGAGTTACGGGTATACGTGTATCCCCTGTAGACGCAGGTGGGCGGTCACTGGTGCCAGGCACTTTGTGAACACCCTGGGGTACGACTTCTATACTGGAAGTGCTGTCCCTGCGCTACGAAGCGTAGATAGTTTGTGTTTCCTGTGAATGGGGATGTGGAAGTAGGCGTCCTCCAGGTCCAGCGACGTTAAGAAATCCCCTCTTTCTAGTTGGCTGAACACGTGCTGCAACGTGACCAGCCTGAATCTTTGAGACTTGAGGTACTTGTTCAGACGTTGTAGGTCTAGAATGGGCCTCCAGGCCCCTGTCTTCTTTCTGACCAAGAAGTATCTGGAATAGACTTCGGAGCCCCAGAGTCGCTGAGGAACCAGCTCTGTCGCCCTATTAGCAGCATGTCTCGTACCACCTCTAAGAGCTGAGGCATGTGCTGCTCCTGGCGGGCCACCGGAGGGATTTGCGGACACTTGCACTGAAACTCCAGGGTATGTCCTTTGAGAGCGTACAGCACCCATCTGTCAGTGGTAACCTTCTCCCACTTGCTGACGAACCTAGTCCGCTGCCTCCCACTGGGGTGCACGGGTGGGTGCCAGTCCTTGTCGGTTCAAGCTTGCTACAGCGCCCTGCCTTGTGGGCGACGGCGACACTGTGCTCCACCACCGTAGGCCTCGGAGCGGGCTCTTTAGGCTTCCTGATTCATGGATCTGGAAGGCTGATGGTACGATGAGGAGTAACCTTTCAAAGACCTGTTTGACTTTCCTCTGGAGGACCGAAAAGAAGAGCGTTGCTGCTGGAGGGTGGCCAGGGAGCAGGCGGTCTCCGTATCCGCTTTGCTTTCCTGTAGGGATTCGTCGACGACATTCCCAAAAGGTTAACTCTGTCAAAGGGCATGTCCAGTACCTTGGCTTGTACCTCCTGGTGAAAGAGTGGTCTTCATCCAGCCTTGGCGACAAAGGCAGACACCAATCCCCATCTGTCGGAACCCTGCGTCGGCAATCTCCAGCTCCACTGTGATGGTGTGGTCCGATGCTACCTCCATCCTCTTGTCATCCCGGAGGAACTCCAAAATCCGACCCCGCTTGTATCACCGCTCCCTGTCGTACCTGGCTAGGATCTCCAGTGCATTGGCCACCTTGATGGTGGACGCTCCAGTGTAAATCACCTTCCTTCCCATGGCGTCCGTCGTCTTAGCATTGCTGTCCGGTGGGACTGAAGATGACAAGGACGGGTTAGCTGACCGTTTCCTCGCGGCCGCAGAAACCACAAAATCCGGCGATGGTTGTGACCTCAGGCACTTGGGTGCAGATTCAGGCACCCAGTACTTCTCCAGCCTATCCTGTTTGGCTGGAAATGTGCAATTGTTCTTCAAGAGGGCCAATCCCTCCTTCCACACGTCATCCAGGAGGGGCACCTCCATGATTGTCTTCCGGAGGTGCCAAGGCCAAATGGAACAGGAAACGTTCCTTCCTGGTTTCCTCGGGCACAGCTCGGACGCTCTGGCGATCATGGAATTAAATGACCCCACCTCGTCTGGTGGGGATGCACTAGACTGCGGGGACCTGCTGCAGCGATGTCATGGCCGACTCAGTCCCTGAACTCTTCTCTGGCTGGGGGAGAGGGGACCCGTTGTGGAGGCTGAAATGGGGGCGTACCTCGTGGCATCCTCTTCTGGATCTCTGACCCCAAGGTGTGGAGAGTTGATGGGATGTCCAGAGACTCCTCCCTCGGCGGAGCTGGCGTGATCGGAACACTAGGCCCTGCGCCCTCCTCCACGTCCTTGTGGACAGGGCGTAAGGACTCCAGGTCACGGCCTGGGACAGATCCGGGGCCTCCTTGCCTCTTCCCCTATTCCACCCCCACCTGCTTTTTCCACCCTGAGGGACTGGAACTGGGTTCTGAGACGATGTCCCAATCTCCGGTGTGCCAACAGACCTTGTCGGTCACTGCAGCCACCTCGTGCCTCAGAGGGAGGGGATACCTTCTGTGCTGTGGGGGCTACCTTCTCAGGGTTAACCTCTTTAGCTTTAGAGAGGACAGCCGCCACTAGCTCAATCGTCGAAGACTTATCCTGGGCCTTCTTGTGCACTTCGGCCTTCATCTCCTCCATCTGCGGCTTCTCTGGCTTCTCCTGCAGTTTAGCTGAGTTGGACGATTTTTTTCTTCGAGTAGGAGCTTGATTACCGGCTGGCAATGGTGGCGGAAGGTGCTGTCTTTCATGCCCTGTCTGCCGTGGGTCCCGCTTCCGCAGCGACCCAGGATGACCCGGACCTGCGGTTATTGGCCTTATCTTGGGGCCCCCACAGATGAGGTGCCCTCACAGAACTTGGAAGACCGCTCCTCGTACCTGCCGAGCCTGAGTGAGGCATGACCCTGCTCGGAGCACGGGGCAGAGGCCTTGGCGTTCAACCACGCCGCCAGTCTACTGAGCCTGTCCTTTGTCGTCTTCTTAGAAAAGCCGTGGCATATCTAGCATTCTCCTTCCTTGTGGTCCAAATGCAGGCAGTGGAGGCATTGCAGGTGTTTGTCCTCGACACACACATTCCGTAGCCCGCGCATGGCTGGAAGAGTGACCTTCCTTCTTTCCTTCTCTGTTAAGGTCTGAGGATGCAAAGTGAAACTTTGACGATCCTTGCCCTTGAGGGGCGTTGAAATTCATCGACAACAGATCCCCGCTGTCAGCAGATGGAGAAAAGAGCACACATGCTCTTTCGGAACAAAAATAGAACCTTTTTCTGTCAAATAAACATGAAGTAGCTTGCAGAGCAAACTCGAGGACTCCCAATACTGAAGCGTGCTGTAAAAATCCAAAGATGGCTGCCACAGGAAGGGCTTGAGGAGAGGGCTGTCATTGGATGGGGGCAGTATGACCCATAGGACAATGATTGGTTTAAAGGAGAAATGCAATTTGTAAGTGAAAGTGAAACTTTTTCTTTTACCAAGGATTCCCAGCCTGACGGGGAATATTCATGAGCATGTGAATCCATGTCAGACCCATGCTGGAGAACAATAGTTACAGGTAAGTAACTTGTTCCTTATACTAGTTTGGCTTTGACACAACTTGTTGCTGAAAGCCCTCTGAAAGCTGGGAACTGTTTGATTCGCTAGAATACGACCTCATCTGACCTTTTACTCATCTTCACATCCCCAGGACCCCTCCACTATTTCTTTTTCAACTCCTAAACTAATGGAAAACTTTGTTTTGGCACAAGGCCCCATTTTATTTATTTATAGAGCGCCAAAGCCTGAAGGCATCAGAGTACTTCATCAACACAGCAAGACTTAAGAAAAGACAGGACAACAAAGAGACGAGCATGTGATCATACCGAGGTTTTTGGAGAATAGGTGGGTTTTCATGATGTTTCTAAAGCGCAACCAGTTTGGCTCTTGCCTCAGCGGCAGAGGAAATGTATTCCAAATTTGTGTCACTGATACCGGAGAAGATCTCCCCCGGCCTCTGCTTTTCTTTACTCTAGGAACGGTAAGCTGACCACTGGCACTAGAACAAAGCAGTCCTGATGGATTGTATGGAGTCATGTTCTTCAAGTATTTAGGTGCATTACCATAAATGCTTTTATGAGCCAGGCTGATGGCCTTGAAGTACAACCTAGCCGCCACAGGAAGCCAGTGTAACTCCTTCCTGGCACCTGTGATGTGGTCTCTTTTGGGAATGTCATAAATGGCTCGTACTGTCATTTTGATTGATCTGTAGCGCTTCTATGCAGCAAGATTTTGCCCCAAGGAGTAATGCTTTACAGTAGTCTAACCGGGGTAGAATAATGGCTCTCGCCAGGGTAGGGTTTTTTTTTTTGGTTACAGAAAAGGTTTAGCAACCAAGGGTTGGACTTCTAAAGTTAGGATGTTAAATCTTGAGGACAGTTGGTGCTAACATAATCACTTGCCTTCCTTTACAGGTATTGTGGGTGTGGGATTGTTTTATTTTGCACCAACTACTGTGACTATATGTTTTTTAGTACCTAGTAGTTTGTGATATTACTTGCCAATAATCCTATTTCATGTGGTTTCTGGGCCTATAATAAACATTATTTTTTAAAGCGCAGTGTAATCCTTTGTCTTTCACTCTGTGGACTCATTGTGGACCCCTAAACCCCATCACCGCTCTGGAGATTCAGCCTTGGCTTCTCCATGCTACCTTGATTGTTTCGGCTAAAATCCCAGAAGTTTCTTCCTGTTCACAATAAGGGTGGCATCCTAAACATCTGTCCACCAGGCCAGAGTTTAGAAATCCATTTTAACACTGACCTCAGAGGACATGAAGGCAGCCAGAAAGCATGATGGCCGAAGGACATGGCGTTAAACCTATGGAGCAGCCATTTTGATTATATGGGACACAAAATGGCATTATGCAGTAAAAACTAAATTGGGCGTGCAGATGAAAAACATGGTTCACCACCCTGACCTAGGTACACCATAAAGGCATTGAAATATAACCCTGCAGCACTACTCTGTAAAATGGTGTCTGCTACAGTAAAATAATGAAGAAAAACATGAGTGAGGGAAATGGTCTCCCTTCACTAGAAGCCATAAGGCCTCACCAGTGCCCCCAAATTAAATGAGCGGAGCAGGTAATTGATGTTAAAAAAGACTCTACGTACCTCCAAAGTCCAGCATTGGTCCGTGACTCACGCAAATATGCTTGTTGCTCCATTGAAGTCTGTCGGGGAGAATTTTCCTTTTAGTGCTAAATTCCTCCCACCTTAGAGAACTCCAGCTCTTTTTCTGAACTTAAGACTTTTTAATTTGACCTCCTTAGTGAGTGGGACCTTTTTCTCACTCTCCAGTGTTTTACCCAGATTTGGATTTGATTTTTTGTCACCATTTTTTTCGAGTCTGACCAACTCCATAGGCATCTGCTTTTGATATGGTGACACACAGCACCTTCAGTGCAGTGTCACTGAGCAATCCTTTAGATTTCTCATAAGGTTTAAATACCTTTTCTTGGGTGAACTACAGTTCCCAAGAATAGTAAAGAAAAATTGACTTTCCTTACCTTTTTTCTCTTTGTAGGTCCAGCACACACCATCTGATGTGAAGTGCGGGGGGGGGGGGGGTGGACGGGTTACTTAGTAGCCCCGGATCCTTCTTTCTCATGTAACATTTTTATGTTACCCTCACTACTTTAAAAGGCTGGTGGCAGTGGTTTAATGTTTCCTACCATTGTGCTTTTATACCGCAGGCTGAACCCTCAGCTGAAGTACAGCACCCATGGGGGGCCATTCTGTCAAAATGGCCTCTGTCTTTTATTTTCACCATTTTCTGTTTGTGAGGTCTTCCTTGACTTTTACTCTGTGCGTTGAGACAGGTTTGAGCCCTTTGTCTTGCCTTTGGTGGGCTTCAGCCCTGAAGTCCGCCCCTGGCTCCAGTGTGTCTGGAAGGACAGGATGTGAGGGAGGGTCGCGAAACTCCCCTGTCGTTTGTCTCTAGGAAACTGAATGAAACTAGCCCTGATTGGCTGGCTGTCATTTTAGGACAGCCACCCAGCTGTGTAATTGACAGCCTAGGCTGTGCATGAATGGCAGAAACATGCTTAAGAGGCGAGGGTTTTGGGACTACAGGCAGTCAACCACTGGGAGAAACACCCGACGAAGAAACCGTGACTGAAGCTTGCTGCAACCTCCTGGGCCTTTGAATCGCCCGGTGAAGCTCTGCTGCTGTGCGGACCTCCTATTCCACCTCGCCAGAGAAGCTCCGGCCGGAACGACTTCTCCCCTTGGGTTAGTGGGACCAACCATAACTCCAGGACGAACTTCACTGGACCACCATCCCCGACTTGCTATGCTTTTCCATTGCTGTGAGAACGCAATGCCAGGGGTCGATTGTCCGTAGTCGAGTGAAATGTCTGCTTTGGGATTATTCCAGCTAGAAGCTCCAGGATACCCCTAAGAACCCTCCAGAAGCAGGACCTCCAGATCCAGAGTCCCCTCGCCAGAGTGCAGGACCGAGGGAGCAAGGAAAGTGCAACCGGTATCCAGTGTTCTCCATCAGTGTGTTTTGTGAAGCGCTGAAACCGCGAAGTGCCACTGAAATGAAAAAACCTGTAGCTGCCGACGTCCTTCCCGAGTACTGTCGCAGTGCCCTCCAGTCGTCCTCCCTCTTGTCCCCACGACTGAGGCTCAGGAACCAGGGTCTGCATCGCCGTTGCAAGAAGAGAGTCCAGCAGGAACACTCTTCTAACCAGAGGTACTGTTAAGGTTTGGGGTACTAACCTTGTTGCCTTTAGCCGTGCTTTTCTCACTGTGATTTGCATTGGCTACCTTTTTCGAGTTTACTGCAACTCCCTTCTCACAGGTTTAACAGCTTGTGGCCCTACAAGTGATTTTTCCAAACTCTATAACTTTATGCAAGACTTTATATCCGAGAAGTGCGTCAGATTCATAGACTGTGCTCAAATAATTTTGGCTGTCCTGTCTCCCTGAAGGCACCCGTCGAAGGGATTGTGTCCTCCGACGTATTCCACATCTATGACAGTTGTCTCACAGCTGTGCACTGCGGAAACTTTTCAGCAGAGGACATCCTGCGTCGATGGTGTCGAGCCGATGTCCTTAGAGAGCCTCCGTCGAGGGTCGACGTCACAGGATGTTATATATAGATATAGAATGCACGGCGCCAGTTGACTCAGTTCCATTTTTTCCTACAGCGAACGTGTTAGCTTCGTGCAACTCGGCGCACCTCGTGGATTCTTCGAAGCTCTCATGTCTATTTCTTCAACCCCTCTGACTCCAAGATCCGGGTTTAAGACTTGCTGGGACTGAAAGTCCAAGATGTTGACCGACCCGCACCGTATTTGCTTATGGTGCCTGGGGGAGTAGCACAACACCGACGACTGCTCCAAATGACAGTCTCTAACAGCCAAGGCCTTGCGTGAAAGGAAGGGGAAGCTCTGTGCAGGTAAGCCATCGAAAAAGTCCTTTAAGACCGGATCGAAGTCTAGGGTTTCCACCGACGACTCGAGGGGCGACTCTCCGCGTCTGGAGGAAGCTCGAGGTTCTCAGTCCCGGAGTGGGTCCCGCCATGCCTCGTCTTCGCAGCATACTCAGAAGCATCTCCACCGGTTGTCTTCCCCATCCTCTTCGGAGGATGGTGCCGGGCGTAAGGTCGCCTGTCCCATGAAGTCCTCGACGCTGGAGGAGTGGGTGGCGTTTAAAGAGCAAATGATGGCGATTTTCCAGTCGCAAGGCATGGTTCCTGTCGCGCCATCTCGCGAAGCCAGCGCAGAACGCTCGCGATCTGCGGCTTGCGTCGCGACTCACACCGGGAGCCCTCGAGGACCTGTGCGGATAAGAGCAGTCGCAAGAGACGTGCGTCCAGGTCTCAGTCCTCATCCCCAGCGAGACCGTTGCAGCCTGTGGAGGTACTGCCGTTGACTAGTTCGACGCCGGGCCAGTCAGACTCGGACGATGCTGTTCCATCCTATCAACCTACGCCTGTAGCGGCGTCGACACCAAAGCCCTCTGCGTCGACACCCTCGGTGCGGATTCCGGCATCGAAGCCCTCAGCGGTCTCGACGTCGATGTTCTTGACGCCTTCAGTGTCAAAGCCCTCGGCGTTGAGGCTCTCGGCGCCATCAGCGCTTTTTGGGCGTAAGGTGTTCGAGGAGTTTCCTGCAGCTGTCTGGGGGTCTGGTGTTGGGCTCCAGGCCCTCTTCTGTCAATTTGGCTGGGCTTTTTCAAGCCTTTGCCTGACATTTCTGAAGAGGAGGAAAGATCAGACATTGAAGATCCTGTTTTTCAGGATGATGCTCCAGGATTGTTGGGTGACAGTCCGTTGGAGGAGTTGTGGCAGTCCATACATGACGCTAGTGGCCTGGATACTTCTCCGGAAATTGAGTTTGGAAGGCCTGAGCCGGGGGCTCATGTAGACTCTTCCTGTAGGTGGCTCATGTCTAGGGTTTGTGAACACCTAGGATGGTCCAGTCCTCCTGAGGATTTTATTTAGGATGACCTTACTGACATCTTGGACCAAGGTCCCCCTCTGACCCGGTATTGCCTTTCCATCTTCCATTGCAAAAATGTGTCTTCGGCTTGGCAGTCCCTGGAATCGCTTCCGGCAGTCGATAAGAATTTGGTGAAAAAGTACCGACCATCTGTTAGCTACCCCAGCTATTTGTCTACTCGGCCCACTCCTGAGAGTTTGGTGGTTCAGGCAGCTACGGCCACATCGAGGCAGCAGGCGTACCCTACCATCCCTCTAGATAGGGACGACAAGCGTTTCGATGGATGGGCGCGGAAGGTCTTTTCATCAGGGAGTATGGTACTGAAAGCTGTCAACACCAAATGTGCCCTGGCAAGATTTACACACACTCTGTGGACCTGTTTCCTACGCGGCTGAGTATATTCCCGAGGGGGAGGAAAGGGATGACTTCCTAGCTATCGTGCTTGATGGCAAGGATGCTATGTGTGAATCCCTTCAGTCGGGGTTGGACGTGGCAGACTGTCAGCCGGTCCATGGCTGCAAGCACTGTACTATGCAGGTTTGCGTGGTTGCAGAAGTCGGGGTTTGCTTCTGATGTGCAAGCCCGTCTCCTGAAGATGCCCTTTGATGGCGTTCATTTATTTGGCAGCAAGGCTAATGAGAGCCTTGAGAGGTTGCAGACCTCCAAAGCTGCGACAAAGTCTTTGAGCGCTGCAGTACGTCAACCTCCGCCTTTTCATCCTAGGGGACAGCAATGGAGGAGAGCTTCCTTTCGTTTCTACTCCTCTTTTGGTAGATCGAGAGGGGCTGCCAGTCAAAGGGGCCACCATAACAGTACCCGTGGTGGAAAACAAGGTACTCAGGGTGCCAAAGCTGCTCGGGCAGTTGCATCTTGGCCCTCAGTCGCTGCCGCAGCCGCGTCAGCTCAATCATGAGGCCATGTCCCATGGTTCGCTGGTTGGGGGCAGACTTGCGCAGCATCTTGGAGAATGGCGTGCCATTACTTCGGATGTGTGGGTTCTGGATATCATAGCCCACGGCTACTTTCTTCCCTTCCTTCAGTGGTCTTCCGATAATCCACCGGGGAAGCTCTTTGAAGTGTCCAGATCTGCTCCTTGCACAGGAAATCCTATCACTGCTGGAGAAAGGCACCATAGAACTGGTGCCTGTAGCAGAGAGGAACAAGGGATGGTATTCCCCTTATTTTTTGATCCCAAAAAAAGACGGGGTGGGGGGGGATTGAGACCCATCATGGACTTGCGTTGGTTGAACAAGCTTCTTGGAAGGACAAGTTCAAGATGGTCACTCTTTCTCAAGTCCTCCAGGCCCTTCAACTTCAGGATTGGTTGGTCTCTCTGGACCTCAAGGAGGCTTACTTTCATGTGCCGATTCATCCCAAGCACAGGAAGTACCTGAGGTTCGCAGCAGGCGACTTGCACTTTCAGTTTCGGGCCCTGCCGTTCAGATTGACCTCCGCCCCTAGGGTCTTCACCAAGCTGATGGTAGTGGTGGCAGCATACCTCTGAAGAGGGGGTATTCATGTCTACCCCTACCTGGATGATTGGTTGATCAGGGCGCTTTCTCCCGAGCAAGCCCTGGATCATCTGTCCGTCACCTGCCATTCCCTTCACAAGCTGGGCTTCTCCCTGAATTTAAGGAAGTCGCATTTGACACCTTCGCAGTGGCTCCACTACATCGGAGCAGTGCTCGACACGTCCATGGGGCAGTGTTCGCCTCCCCAGGTGAGGGCTCATCACATTTTGGAAAGGAAGGTGGACAAGTTTCAACGTGCCCAGAGTCTCCCGCCGTTCAAATTCTTAAGGTTGCTGGGTCTCATGGCATCCTGCATTTTTCTGTCACCAGAGGCCAGACTGCAGCTGAGATCTCTGCAGTGGGCTCTCAAGATGCAGTGGTCGCAGTTCTCCGGCAAGATGTTGGATCCCGTTCAGATTCCGATCTTGGTCACCCAGGATCTTCTATGGTGAGCCTTCAAAGGGAATCTGATGAAGGGGGGCACTGTTTGGCAACCATGGCCGGAGGTGACGATCATAACTGATGCCAAAGAGATGACAGCCAGCGGCCGTTGATCTCCAGACTTCATATCAATCTGTTAGAGCTGAGAGCCATCAGGCTGGCCCTGAAGGCTTTTCTGCCTTCTGTGCGGGGGAAGACTGTCCTGATTATGACAGACAACACAGTGGCCATGCTTTACCTCAACAAAAAATGGGTGGGCAGAGTCACTCTCGTTGTGCAGGGAGGCGATGCAGCTCTGCTTCTGGGCCATCCAACAGGAAATCTCGATCTCGGGAATTCATCTGGCCGGGGACGACAACGTGGGGATGGACGCGCTGAGCAGGCAGAGCACAGTCTCTCATGAGTGGGAGTTGGCTCAGGAAGTTCTTTTGGAGATCTTTGCCCTTTGGGGGACCCCGCAAGTGGATCTCTTCGCCACCTGTGGCAACCGGGAGTGCGAGAGATTCTGCTTGCGGGAATTTCCACCAAGAGGAGCCATGGGGGACCCGTTCATAGGTTCGTAGTGTAGTTGTCCTTCCCACTGCTGTTCGCGTTTCCTCCAGTCCCTGTCATTCCTCAGGTGTTGCGGAGGTTCGGTTCCCGAATGATCCTCATTTCTCCCGATTTAGCCAGGAGAGCGTGGTACCCGGACCTTCTAGACATGTCCATCTGCCCTCCACGTCGTCTTCCCTAACGAGACGATCTGCTCTCACGAGAGTGGGGTCAGGTTCTCCATCCAGAGGTCAAGTCTCTCAACCTTCACGCTTGCTATGTGAAAGGTTGAGATACAAGGATTGGGACCTCCCGAATGACGTGATGGAGGTGTTGCTTTCAGCCTGGCGGCCTGAAACAAAATCCATGTACCGTTGCCGTTGGCAGAAGTTCTGCGACTGGGGCAGGAATCAGAATGTGGATCCTTTTCAATGTTCCATTCCGATGGTGCTGACTTTTGCTTTCTTTAGACCACAAGGGCCTTCAAGTGGGTACCATTAAAGGTTACCTGGCGGCACTGTCTATATTTAAGTGCTCGTCTGAAGAGTGTCTGCATTTCATTTGAGCCAGAATGTGGTTCTTCCGGCTTTTTATCCTCCTCCGCATCCTGGTAAGGAAGAAGAAAGGCTACATAGGTTGGATCTGAGGAGAGCTTTGAGCTTTTATCTTTCTCGGATGTCCCGGGTCAGAGTGGACGATCAGCTCTTTATAGGTTATGCTGGACTCCGCTTGGGTCAGGCCGTATCCAAACAGACCTTGCCCAGATGGATTTATTTGACTATCTCTGAATGCTACCGTTTGGCGGGGAAGGACCCTCCGGTAGGCTTACAGGCTCACTCTACTAGGGGTGTGGCTGCCTCCACTGCTCTACAAAGGGATGTTCCTATTCGCAATATTTGTGAAGCAGCCACATGGGCCTCTGTCAATATTTTGTTGAGCACTATTACCTGGACTCATCCATGGGCAGGATTTGGCCTTTGGTAAGGCAGTCCTCTATTCAACCATTTGATTGGGCAATCTAAATTTCACCTTCTAAATTCTTTCCTTCCTCCATATGTGTGGTACTGCTTTGGGAGTCTGTCATAGATGAGGAATACATCTGAGGACACAATCCCTTCGAAGAACAAGTTACTGACCAAACTGGTAATGTTCTTTCGATTGGGATGTTCCTCCGACGTATTCCACATCGCCTTCTCTGCCTGCCCCTCTGGAGAATTTTCTCTGATTGCAGCTTCCATTCCGCAAGGCTGTAAGCTGTTATACTGGCAGGAGACTGGTGTCACACGTTTGGAGGGAAAAAAACTAAACTACGGCAACGGGCACTGTTTGTCCTATATATAACATCCAATGACGTTGACGGAGGCTCTCGAGGGACATCAGCTTGACGCCATTGACGCAGGACGCCCTCTGCTGAAAAGTTTCCGAAGTGCACAGCTGTGGGACACAACTGTCATAGATGGTTTGGTAAGTAACTTGTTCTTCTTAATCCATTGACTTTGATACTGCTTGTCCCTCCATAAGTTCTATCTTTTTACTGTTACTGCTGGGCAAAGGCTTTGTCTAGACTTCATTGGAGGATTTAGTTGTCCTCACATATTCTGAGAATCTGCCTAACCTTTTTTTATTTCCTTTAACCTTTCCTTTCTACCACTCTGAATCTGCAAAGTATGCTAGTGGAATAGATAAATGCAAATATGATCCTGTTGATTGAAGTCACCTCTGGGTGTAGGAAAAGTATAAGAAGCATATCCAAAGATTATTCACTGGCTTGTTTAATTATGAGAAATAATTTCAAAGTATATTTGTATTGTTACAAATGTGCCTTTTTTTAAAGAATTCTTATTTAAAACTGATGTTCAATTAATAAATATTTATAACTTTGCTACTTATATTTACGGATTTCAATTGGGCTGCTCTACAGTTCACGTTTACCCCTCTTGAGATAGGCCTGGCTACTCAGTCACACTACCAACTTGTGTAGTACAGATCTATACCAGAAGGTGGGTTACCTAATACCAGCAGATCAGTGTTGTGTAGTCTAACAGTGTGACTGCACCAGTTCATACCTAACAAATTCTATGGCGTGAAAATGCTAAAAAGGAAATGTTTCCTTAACACACCCACCTCACTTGGGATTTGTAGGTGAGCAGAGGTCTTCTAATTGCCATTTATGTGAATCTTGCTTCGATAGGTTCGTGATTTTTCAGTTACAGTATTTCCAACAGAGGCTTTTACAAAAAAGCTAACTGCGCGTCCCAATCCTGGAGCCCTTACATGTGCTCCTCATTATCAATGAAAGACCTGTTTTCGAGGCAGCCTGCCTCACTTGGAGCATCCACCTAAACTCATGCAATCTATCTACCAAACCAATCGCTCTATACAGTAGCCTCCACATGCTTCTCAGCAGCCGCATCCTCAAAATATTTACGTTTCAAGTAGCATCAGACACCTTGGACATCCTTTTCTGGAATGCTGTACCAGGCAACCTGCACCCACGCCAGCATATTGCTGACTTGAGGTGACAATCAAAGGCAGCCTCTGGAGTTCAGTAATCTATGGTCGCATTGTAAGATTATCAGTCATGTTACTGGAGATCCCCAAATCAGAATATGCAAAAGCGCTATACATAGAACATGTTAAGATGCAATTCTAATTACCCTAATTACCCCACACAATCTAATATTCCTTTTCCAAGCTTGTAAGGATGAAAGGCTGAGTTGGCCTTGCCCGGATTCAGACCTTCAACCTGCAGCTCACACACAGATTTGGGTAGCTAGCGCTCAACCCTCTGAGCAATCTTACTGGCAATGATGCTGAAGTCTGCTGTTTAAATCTCTTACAAAGGATGTAAATCACAAGGTTTAAGTGTAGAAGGCTTGTGGTCTAATTCTATAAATATTCTCAGTTCTGTTTCAGCTAAACTGATGTGGACTGAGCTTCAAAATAGTTTAAATGTGCAAGGCTTGGCTTAAGACTGTAAAAAAAGCTATAGTGGATGCACCACAAGGGTCTCTACCAGATCCTTCACTTTGGATGTCATGCCTAAATGCAATATACAAATTAAGCCCAGGCATTTTGTGTATTGAATGTGTTGGTGTTCTGTTGAAAACAGTTGGTGTGTATGCTGATTTTATCCAGTGATTGGATGTGAACAATGATTGCAGCATACAGATGCTCAATACAGATCTGAACTATTCTGGGATTTATTTGCAGGAATATGTATATGAAGACCAAGATGGACATGATGAAATAATGCCTGTAAGTACATCATCCTGTTCTGACCAGAATTTAGACTGTATTTTACACATACATTGATCTGTTATTGTTCTTCCCACCACAGCTGTGGACTCCACCCACCCCTCCCCAAGACGAAAATGACATCTACATTGACTCAGTTATGTGCCTGATGTACGATCTCACTCCGATCCCTGAATCTAAACTGCCTCCAGTGTACGTGAGGAAGGAACGCAAGCGACAGAGAATGGATCCCACAGGTTAGTGTTTGTGCAAAAGCTACTAATTGAAGTGCTAATGTCCTTTCTCCCCTGGTGCCCTCTTCGGTTATAATAGATGTAATAAGAACAATGTTATGAATACTTATGGGTCCTTTCCATCGGATAGATATTACTATTGACATAGTTCACTTGGGCTGCTTCGGATATTGTTGAAGATTCCCTACTGACTGTGCCTGCCCTTATCAGCTGTAGGCAGGAAGAAAAAGCTGCGCCATGGAGAGACAGTCATTCCTCCTCGGTCGCTCTTTGACCGAGCTACGCCAGGCATGCTCAAAATAAGACGAGAGGGTAAGGAACAGAAGAAAAACATCCTCCTGAAACAGCAGACACAATTCGCCAAACCCTTGCCAGCTCTGGTGAAGCCTACGGCCGAACCGGGACAGGACAATCCTGAGTGGCTTATAAGTGAAGACTGGGCACTACTGCAGGTGAGAAACACTTTGTTCAACATTAATGTTTGACAAGCGCTTGAGCTCTACAACACTGTTTTAATGCTTGAAACAGCCTTCAGTCTAGTTAATACTTTGTTACTTTTGAATAATCAACATTGTTAATAGTTTGCCATGCAATGTGTTGGACAAGATCTTCTTGTTTCTGCTTTCCTGCCGTAAAGGTCTATGGAGCCTCCGCCCCCACAGTTTTACTGTTCTTTGAACCTTGACTTTTGTAGGCAAGTCCAGCCTTTTTACTTAATTTGCCTTTGCTAAGCTCATCTCGTTTGGGGGCACTGATCGGCTCCTATGGCTACCATTGCAGGGGAACTATGTTCTCCATTTTGAAATTCTTAGTTTATTTTACACTGTACTCCATCCCTTCCAGTGTGTTGCAGCAGGGATACTTTGTGTCCCTAAGACTTTGTTTTTCATAACTTTGTGGTTACTTGCATGATGTGTCCAAGACATGCTAGTAGCAGTGGATACTTTTCTACCATGTTTCTTTTCATTATCTCATGTACTTTGCATATCCTTTGGCCATCTTGTATTTTGGTTGCCTTCTGGCTGTATTTTCCATATTTGGTATGCCTTTTCCCTGGCAGAGCAGCAGTGTGTTTCTGTGGCTAGTCCACAGCCTGGTCAGAGTGAGTCTGGTTCTGGGCGGATATGATGGCCAGAGGCTATCCATGCCAGTTTGAATGGTGCATATCCTTACTATTGGGAGAATCTCTGGCTCAAATTTAGGATAAAATCAGGACTCCTGCAGCTATTCCTATGAACATCTTTGGAGCCAAGAACAGGTGCATTCCACTAGAGACCCATGAATGGTTATTGAAGCCAACCGGTATTGCCTTCAGCAACCATCCCGTCGAAGCTCTGCTTCTTTGTCTGATCTCCTGAAGGCCCCCATCAGTGTTTCAACATGGTGACCAATTGAAGCAACCATTCTGGTCCCCAGAGGATCATGCCCTTGGAAGCCTTTGGAGGTGTCCCAGGACCACTCTGTGGACTGATCAGCTCCTGACTGGGCTACTTCTCTGCGCGGTGAAGGCGCTCACTCCCCACATTACCAATAAAGACTCAGAATAAAGGACCCATCCCAGTAGGGAATGAACCAAGAGATTGGATTGCGAGTTGTCAAGGTTTTTATACAAGATTCAGCATCCAGAGAACTCTGCTGCCTAGGGAGCGCTCTGAAAACAATACAGATACAATATGTTTTAAAGGGTTACAGTGTCAACAGTGACAAATTCTATACAGTCTACAAATTTCAGTTTCATTGGTTAGGAAGGAGGTGTGCTTATAGTTCTTTATGGGCCGGCACCACATGTTTATTAACCATATACGTGTGTTGGCATCATTCCACTTTAGGTCATTCATGAGGTGAAGGGAGTGGGGCCTTGCCCCTGCGGGCTGGGATTGATAGCTGTCTGGTCGGGTACATCAGAGCAGGAAGGGAATGGAGAGACCCTTGTTAGTTCAGGACAAAGTATACTGTGACAGGGGTCTGGGTTTATTGGGAGCACTCTAGGGTGGGCAGCACACCAGGGTCACCCTTCTGTCACATCAAGAGAATACCTTTGGAGGGGCACAAGGTTGAGCAAGCAGTAATTTTCCAACAGCGGGGGTAAGGGGTGCAGGAGCAGGTTTGTGGACATGGATGAGCTACAAGTCATGGTTTGGACCGGTCACACACAGGACAGTGATCTCAGAGGAAGAGTGAGTAGATGCATGGTTTAATTGTAGCAGTTAGCCTCCGAGCATCCGTGAGAAAGGGACTTGGTAGGCGAAGGCAATGGAGGAAAAAGGTGGGGGCTGTTGGTGTTCGCTGTGCGCAGCGCTGCTGGGGGGAGAGGAGGCTTCGTAGTGCCAGAATGCGCCCTAGTCCAAAGATGGAATCGAGGGCACATAAAATGGAGTCCAAGTGTGTCTTGCAATAGCCCCAACCTTTGCCAAGGCCTTATTCCCCATGGCTGCAGAAGGACGATGGAGGTGTGCCCCACTAGTACAAGAGCAAGTTGTCCTTTTCGCTTAAAATGTCAGGGGAGGCGGGGGGGGGGTCTGAATTGGCCCCTTCCTTCCTTACAACGGTCACCGTCCCGATTTCGGACTTGTGATGCTTCAGACCCTCAACTGTTGAGACTGGCCTTCCTGTGTATTTGCAGCTCTCTAGCACAAAGAGGCACCTGGCAGTATTAACTTGATTGTCTGTCATGATGCTCGTCGTACTGTGCCTGATGCGGTTGATCAGAGTCTCCCACCTGCACTGTGTCCTGTGGTACCCTGACGACCTCTGCCTCATGTTTGTTACTTTTTTTTAATTTATGCATTAAAAATGAGCAAATCTAAATCATACATGAATTATATTCCATTCAACTTATTTCAGAACTGTTCTACCACTTTTGTTTTACTTCCTTCTGTTTTCTGAGTCTGTTTGCATTACGCTATTCCAAATTGAATCGCCCTAAAAGTGAAGGCTTTATTGGTTCTTAATATTATCTTTGACCATTTTTCTTTGGGTCCTTATTGGATCCTCTTGGGGTAGCATATAACCGAACAATTTCTTGTTGTCGCAAGCTGCTGGACACTCCATAATGATGTGGTAGCTGGATTCCACTTTGGTTTCTTTGCTGACAATCAGCAAAATATCTCTGCTTTTGTTAAGTGTTTGGATTTGACTAGATATTCGCGTGTGAGCAGAGTCGAAGTCTACAAAAGGTCTCTTATTTGGCGGCTAGGAAAAATGGTCAAATACTGTGGCAATTGATTGAGTGCTCGTACTTCTAAGTCGCAATTTATGGAAAGTTGATACTACGCTTTCTCATTTATCGTTTTAATCCAATTGTTATATTGTATTTGTTTTTTAACCTCCAGCAGTCAATCAGCATCTGTTACATCTGCTTTTTCCAATGTTAGTAAACAAGCATCTTTCCAGTCCTTTAATATTTTTCAATTTACTGTTTTGGTTTTATGCCTTAACATTCCAGCAATCGAAATACTATCATCTGATATGATCTTTCTGAATGTCTTGCTGCTTCCAAATTACAATAGATTCTATCGATTGGATGGCCAATTCGAAGCAGATCCTAGGAATCAGATAGGCAGGTGGTAAAGATAATCTTTTGCCAAAATATTCCTTCCATTTGATTCCAAGTTTGGTGAGGCAAATTGAGCATAGCTTCGCTTCCATATGTGATAACTGCAACCACTTTTTGTCTATAAAATGTCACTATTGGTTTCATTGAAAATGTTCCATATCTTCTATGTAATATGAGCCCTTGTCGGGCAAGAGAGCGTATCTTGTTTAGTTGTTCAGCCCAATCTTTTTCTTTCTCTGATTGGTTTATCCAAATCGAGAGGTATTTGATTGTTTTTTACTAGCTCAATTATTTTCCTTTTAGATATATTTTCAGTGGTTTGGATTTTGAAGATGGATGCATGGGCGTCATTTTAAGGGGGGACGGGGTGTTTGTTCCCCCCCCCCACTTTCATGGCACACCATTTTGTCCCCATTCATTTGGCTGGGGCACCTTTTCTTCAGATGTCATGTCCCCCCCCCCCCAACCTTTTCAGCAAAGTTACTCCACTGGATGGATGGTATGCTAATGTCATGACTTCAGATTTTTTGATATTGATCATCAGATCCTTTCTCTTCAAAACTTTCCAGTTTTTTTTTTTGGAGCCCGACTTGAGGTTTGTCAAATAGGACTACATCGTCTGCGTACATGATATAAGGCATCAGAGTTGCATTCAATTTAGGGGGCTTTGTAATTATCGTGCTTTGGTTATCTGCTAGGTCTGAAGTGTACAGATTTAAAAGTGTAGCTGCCAGAGGGCATCCTTGTTTGAGACGATTGTAGGTTTGTATCTGTTTTGACAGGACCCCATCTTGAGGTAATCTCACTCTAATTGTCTGTGTAGAGTGCTTTGATTGGTTCAAGTATGTCCTTCAGGCATTTCCACTGATTTAGTTTTCCAAACGTTTTGATCGGTTGACAGTGTCAAACTTAGTTGCAAATGTATAAACGCAGCGTGAGTAGGTGCTTTAGTCCTTATGGCTTCTAATTTTAGCAGGTTTATTATTAAATCAATATTTGCATCTTCCGTTTGTCTTTGCCCAGTCAGTTAATCTTATTAATAGTAGGGCAGCAAAGACCTTTCCCAGCGGATCAAGCAGCGCTAATGGCTGGTAGTTGCAAGGTAGCAGCCCTGCTGCTGTGCTGAAACTACAATTTTGTATCGACTGGAGAAGCCCTACAAGGACAACTTCTCTCCTTCAGTTGGTGGGACCAATCAACTCCAAAGAAAGCCACCTGAACATCCTCTCGGAGCTGGTTGAAGTTCCACTGCAGTTGCTGCTGGAACCGAATAGCCAGGGAGAGGAACACCAGATTGTGTGTGTTGCTTTTAAGCTGGCCAAGAGCTCCAGGAAGATCCTCTGGACTCCCAGGAAGCAGGACTGACCGAGCCTGAGCCCCCTCAAGAGTGCAGGACCCCAGAAGCAAGTAAAGGCCATCTCGACAGCCAGGAACTGCTGTGTTGCTATTTGCGGTAGACTTGTCACTGTGAATCTCTGTGTAACTCTGCTACAGCTCACATTGACCCCGCTTGAGATCAGCCTGGCTGCTCAACACGCTACCAAAACAGTGCAGTACAAGCTTATGCCAAAAGTTGGGTCTCCTATACCTGTAGTCAAAGTTGTTTGTAATGTTCCCAGAGGGTACTGCATACATACTTTGCCTGACATAGGGTACGCGCCGTCGTTTCCTCCGGTGTTTCCATCAACGTCCTTGTAGATCGGATGTACAGACTCCTAGCCCTCCTCATCTGGAGAAGAAACATCCATGTCTTGCGGTACGGCCTGTGGCTAACCTGGGACCTCTTCACGCCCCATCCTCCTTTTTTGCATACTGAGGGGTCTTACCAAGCTCAGTGACGGCATCCTCTTTTCCAGTGTCTTTGCCACCACCCCTGCCGAGGCCTCCCGCCTCGGGGACAGGGACATGCTGAGCACAGTCGGGGCTACCTTCACAGGGTCTGCCCCTTTGGACTTCGAGAGAGCGGCCACCACCATTTCAATCGGCGACTGTGATTTTTCCTACGCCGCCTGAGCCTTCTTGGACGCCATTTCTTCCACCCTAGGCTTCTCCATCTTCTCCCGCAGGTTAGCCGGGTTGGTTGATTTTTCTCTTTGAGAAGGAGCTTGATCGATGGCTAGAGATGGAGGCAGAGGTTGATTGTGCCCTGCCCATCGTGGGGACCCACTTGCGCGGTGACCCTGATAATGGTCTTGCGGTGCTTGGCCTGGTCTTGGGCCCCCACGGATGGAGCGGCCTCATCGGATTTAGAAGCCTCGGACTGCCCGGTCCTGGGTGAGGCATGACCCTGCTTCGTGCACGGGCAGAGGCCTTGGCGCTCAGCCATTCTACCAGTCTACTGTGACAATCTTTCATTGTTCTCTTGGTGAAGCTGCGGCAGATCTTGCAAGCCTCTTCTTTGTGGCCTGGGTGTAGACAGTAGAGGCATTGAAGGTGTTTGTCCTCCACAAACACGTTCCGCAGTCCGCAACCGGAGCAGAGCTTGAAGAGGGAACTTCCCTCCTTCTCCTCTGACATAGTCAGCAGTGCGGAGTAGGCCCGACGGCCTTCTGGAAACTTCAATGAAAAACTTTGATGATCCTTGCCTTTGATGGGGTGCTGAACTTTGTCGATAACGGATCCCCGTTAGTCTGCCGATCAATGGAAGAGCACATGGGCTCTGTTTTGACAAAAATAGGACTTTTTCAACGCTACAACCGTAGAATACCTCACGGAGCAAAAAACAATGGCTGCCAGAGGAGGGGCTTAGGGAGAGGGCACTCATTGGCTGCATGCAGTATGATCCAGAGTAGAGTGATTGGTTTAGAGGAGGTTTGTAAGTGAAAGGGAAACAGTTTTTTTTCTTTTACCGAGGATTCCCAGCCTGACGGGGAATGAGCGTGTGAATCCATGCCAGACCCATGCTGGAGAACAATAGTTACTGGTAAGTAACTTGTTCATTATACAATCTGTCTGGTTTGAATTGTTAATAGTGATCTATGTGTCTAACTTAACCATTTACCACCCCTAAACTCCCCTTAGTCTAAGCCTTATTGCTCAGTCGTACTACCTTTGTTTGGCTAGAACGTGTCGGCTCCTTTTCACCAGAATAGTGACACCTCGGAATCTTCCTACAGGGTTTATTCTGAAAACCATCTTAACACCTTTTAGGTAAGATTTTAAGTTTAGTGTAAAATCGCCCTCACTTGTGAGACCCCTCAGAACCTTTTGCTGGAGTGGTAGATTTGTTTTTCCCTATACCTCAGTGAGTGGGATGTTTTTTCCACACTCTCAGATCCTTTTACTCTTTTTATGGGTGTCATTTATTAAGACTCTCCAGTGTCCTTTTCATTTGATCCTCGGACACCTTTTTTTGTATATACTTTTTATTGTTACAGGGTTGCCTTTTGGGCTCCCCCTTTACTTCTCTGACTAAACATGTGAGAACTACATTTCCCAAGTAGTAAGAGGGATTTTCATCCCCCTTTACATTTTATATAGTGAGCCAGCACACCCAACCTTATTTGGCGTGCTGGGCGATGCAATGTATCTATCCCCTTTCTTACTTACCTGTCAAATGTTTGTTACAATTGCAAGTTGGCTTGAATGGCTGGTGGCAGTGGTTTTACCTTTATGACAAATTTTTTATTTGACTCGAAGGCTTTTACTTCAGCCTGGGTAATGCACAGAGTGGTCACCATTTTTCTAAAATGGTGAGCTCCTTCTTTTTTCGCCAATTCTTGCTTGTAGTTTCCGAGATCTTCCCCTGCCATTCTGAACGACCTCAGTGGGAGTTTTGTCTTCGGCAGGAATCCTTTGTATTCCCCACCAAGGCTACAGTGTGTCTTGAGAAGGCAGGAAGCGAGTGTTTAGTCCAAAACTCAGCACACCTTTTGTCTTGCTCCTTGCCTGAAAGGAGCTCAGTCTCAATGGGGGGCTGGCGGTCCTGATTCGACAGCCAGACTGCACCGTTCTGTAAAATGTAGGGAGAGATTGTCGAAGTTGTGCTGTAGTTCCCGTTAAATACTCAGAAACCGGAAGCTGCTGATGGGTCGGCCACTAGACCTGAATCCGAAGAAGGTGGTGAAGAAACAGCAGCTGAGATGATTTCCAGCGACCGCAGAGCCTGCTGTGTAAACAGAGCCTGCTGTTAGACTTCCTTCCAAGCGACCTGGGGAACTCCGAAAACAACGACCCTGACCCAGAGCCTGGTGAGATCCACTACACTAAAGACCTGCATTTTAAGCCCTTGCACGTCATGCTGCGAACTTGCAGGGCTCCAATACCCTGGGACCTTGAGCCATTGTGCGTTGCACAGTCTTCCGAATCGAGCTGAAACTTTGGTGGCATCCTGCTGGACCTCCAAAGACTCAAGTCCAGTCCTTGAAGTCCCTTTCACCAGATTGCTTGACCAGATTAGCAACGCTAATCCGTTCAGTGATATTCTGTCTATTTCTGGCTCCTGAAAAGGGCGCCAAAACCACAGAGCCACATCCAGCTGTGAAGAAACCCTTGCATGACGCCTTCCCGGTTGATCCTTGATACAAAATCCCTTCCAAAGTCCTATCTTCATGACGGAGGAATCCATCGACTGGCTTTTTGGCTGCAAATCCTGAAGTCTCCCCTGCTGCAACTCTTCTTCCTTGCTGAGGTACTGTGTTGGCTGGGGTATTTACTTACCTTAAGCCTGTGTGATTTCTGTAAAGCTTTTGCAGTGTTTTCTCTGTGAGTCTCCTCAACAGTTCACCCAGGCCCACTGCTGGAATCCTCCTAGGGTGTCTTCTCAGAAGTCCCTGGACACTAGCTAACTTTAAAGTGGACTATTTACTTGTTTGAACAGTTTTCCACAGGAACTCTGACTTTTGCTGCAACAGAAACCTATCTCACCCTGCCTACAGCTGGCACCAGACCACTAGGGTCCCTCCCCTGCCTCTGAGTGAACTCATGCAATAGACTAGAGAAGGAGGACTGCATAAGTAAAGGATTCTGCCTTGAAAAGAATAACAAGTATTTGAAAAGTACTTGTGAAATGGTTAGTTGGTAACAAGCAGTAAGTAAGATACTTACCTTGAATATGTGTGGTGCCGTTCTGAAAAGTACATGTACGATTGTTTTACTCACCTGTGAATTGATTGTGCCTCTTCCCAAAAGTAATGCTGTTGGCTTCACTTAACTATTTCTTTTAGAATATTAGTGTGTAAGTTCACCAACTGGGTTTTGCTTTCCCTGGTCTGTTTTATACAGATTCTAAAACAGTCTTGAGTTTATACGTACCTTTCAGTTGCTGGTAGCTCCTTTATAAATCTTAAATAGCTGTGTGCCATCCTAAAATAAGTTAGTTATTGCTCACCTCAATCTGTGTTCCACTGACCTGAAAAGCAACTGTAATAGTATATTATGTTGTTAGGCTTTACCTGCCTAGAATATCTGTGCGCCATTCCTAACAAAATGTCTGTAGTTGTAGCTGACCTTGGTCTGCTTGGTGCAATCCCACATTAGTGTAAAAGGTTATTGCTCACCTTATTCTGTGTTTCAAAGATCAGGAAAGCAACTGTAATTGTATATTACAAAAAAGGTCTTATTCACCCAGTATAACTGTTATCATAAATGCAGTTATGTACTTTTCCTCGAATCTGTGTACCACTATTCAGAAACTTACCATGGTAACAGGGTTGGTTGATTTTGATTCCTTGACTGAGTGTCACTGCATAACTGAAAGTCTACTACCCTAGACTTACTGTAATCTAAAAGTAACCTATGGTTGTACTCCCCATGAATAGGTGTGGCCTATACTAAATGTGTTTGATACGGTCTGACTTGCCTAGAACTACTGTTTGCTTTCTGAACAAGGTTTATGATTTGGTCTGTGTACCTTCAAGCATTGTGCTGTGTTTTTATAATGTGTTTATGACTCTATGAACAGTAATAATTTGGCCTACTTGTATTTATAATAAACCTTTATTTTTGTATAATACTTCTGGTTGTACGTGTTTCTATTGTATCCTTGGTCTACTACAGGTTCTATGCGCTTTCCTACAGCCCTCTCTCCCTCCTAAAATAAGCCTGGTGGCTCGGTCTACGATACCATATACTCTGGTGGTACAGCCTTATACTAAGTGTGGAGACTTGTAATGTCTCAGTTGAATTGTGTAGCTAAGCCCTTAGTTGGACTTCAGGAAAACTGTCCTAACACCCATATTGACTCCTCCCTGAGCCCAACTCTACCATGGCCATCCAACATCTGGCACTGAATGCGAAATCGTACAGAATTGGAATATGGTAGTATGCCTCCTATATCTGTCACTCTTCTTAGTTGCTCTAGTTTGTTCTTTCACATGCTCAACTACCTATTGTAAAGGCACTATCCCAAGGTCTGTCTCCGTCATCTGTACCGCTTCCTATCAAACCTGCCTGATATAAATGATATTCCTGCTACTCAGTAAATACAATACAAAAATAGCCCAAACTATTGACTTTGTCAAAGCTTTCTTTTTGATTTATCAAATGTCTAATTGTTTCCTAACCCTTTCTGGTTACATGTCTATGTTGCTCTGAACTCTTAGAAGATTAGTTTGATGCTATTCACCCTCCCCCAGAATTTGAAACCTTTGCACAAGCTGTAAAGGATGCATCTTTCGAGCTGCATTAACGTTCCCTTTCCATGTTCCCCTTTCCCTTATGCATTTCAGGCCGTGAAGCAGTTGCTGGAACTTCCTTTGAACCTTTCCATTGTGTCTCCAGCACACACAGCCAACTGGGATCTGGTGAGCGATGTGGTGAACTCGTGCAGTCGTATTCACCGCTCCTCTAAGCAGTGCAGGAGCCGATATGAAAATGTCATCATTCCAAGGGAGGAAGGAAAGGTGATGATTCCGCAGTCCTATGCAAATATCCAAACATTGCTTTTGGTGACTCTTAGGAGTGGCAGGGCACTTGGTTGTAGAAAACCATATTCCAAACTTGGATCACGTTACCTTTCTTTAGCCAGAAATATAGAAAAATATTGTCTGTTTCCAGGTTGTTTATATATCCTTTCTATAAAGGAATGTCATATAAGAAATATGCCTGCCAGCATGCAACACCTCTGATTTAATTTCCTATCTGAGAGCAGTTGCAACTTGCCAGTTCTAATTAAACCTTTACGTTCTGGCTCAGACTTTCCCTATGCATGTTAGATCCTGAGCCAGTCCTCATGTGGCTTGTGGACAGTGTTTTACAAGTTGTAGTAAGCTTAATTATTTTAGGACAATGACCTCAAAAAGCCTGTTGTCTCTCAGAGAATTAATAGTGGGACTCCACTGTCTTGATCTTGCATTTCCACATTGGGTGTGTGTTTTTGGCATCAGCCTATCCTTCATGGTAACAAAAGCCCACCGTGGGCCTTGTAACTTGTAGAACTCAAAACTAGTCCTGCATCTGCTTATAGAAATACACACAAATGTCTAATAGGAAGCCATGACCATGCCATGGAAATTGGTAATACTGAAAATGAATGTGCCTGTGTCGTCCTGTCTTACAGATCATTTTTGAAGTGAGTCCCAAAAAGAAAGCAAAGAATCTCTTTAAGGTACGTGTTTGATGGTTTGCGGCATCTCCTATTTCTTGATCAAATCTGGATCTTTGGGCATTGTTCCTCTTGATCTCCTTATTTGAGAAGAGTGGATATTGGCGTTTACATAGCATTGAAATGTTTTGATTAGATTGTCTTTTGCAAACTTAGTACTGCATGCATGGAGAGGGATACATTCAAATAGAATATTGTCAGACATTTGTGGAATACAGCATTTCTTCATTCTTAAATGGTTTGGTAAAAGTCAGAAACAAACATGCAGGTCCATTAGGCTGTCTGACAACAGTGTAAATATGTCTAAGTTTCCTCTGTTAAGTACATCTTTCATTGTCATGTTAAATCTCTCTTCACTTGTGAGACCCCAAACACTATTTGCTGGACTTGTGGATTTTGTCTGTACCTGGGTGAGTGGAACCTTTTCCCCCACTCAGCCATTGTTAAGCAAAGATTGTATGCAGTACCCTCTGGGACCACTACACACAACTATGACTACAGGTGTAAGCAAACCAACGCTTGGTATAAGTCTGTACTACACAGTTTTGGTAACAGGGCTGAGCAGCCAGGCTTATCTCAAGAGGGGAATGTGAGCAGTAATGTTACACAGAGGTCCACAATCACAGGTGTTCAAACAAACTTACACTCAAGGTTTCTTTGATAAATATTTATTAATTTGTCAGTTATAAAACATTCATAAGAAGGAGGCAATTATATAACACACAAATATACTTCAATACTATTTCGGAATACTTTTCAAGAGGAGTAAAAGGCAAAGATTATTAGAACATGAAAGGTTGCAATTATTCTTACAGTGTAGATATTTTGAGTTCACCAGAAGAGTCAATTCAATTGAATAGGCTAAGCTAAAGTCAATGGGCTAAAGTCTTGGATAGGATAAAGCGGTTCTAGTAAGTAAACTATAGTCTCTGCACAAGTTCTCAGAAGTAGTTAGTAATAGGAAGAACCATATGTTGGGTCACACACTGATTAGGCCTGCGAGTTGCGAAAGTTTGAAACACTTTCACTGCGAGAGGTAAGTACTCTTGTTTCACAGTACCTTACAATGAAAAAAGAGGCAGCTGATGTCTGTTCCTGGAAGTTCCTGCAGATCTCGCTGTTCCTTTGCCTCAGTCGTGGGGACAAGAGGGAGGACATCGGGGGACTCCTGCAATGGGACTGGTAAAAAAGTTTTCAACTGGCAAACTTCAATTTCAGTGGCTGTAAGTAACGCGCACAAACTGGTGTCCCTCTCCTTCTACGGTTTCCTGCAGCAACTCTGAGAAAATTCAACCAGCTCCAAGATAGCTATCCAGGTGGCTTACTTTGGAGTTGATTGGTTCCACCAACTCAAAGGGAGAAATCGTCGTTGCAGGGCTTTTCTGTCGATGTGAACTTGGTGATTCGGACCTACAGCAGCAACGGTCCAGGAGTTGTAGCAGCCGTCCTCTTCAAGCTCTTCTTCGGTTCCTTCGTCTAGTGGTCGACTCTGCCTTCCAAGCCTAGAGACTCGCCTTTTATTCAGTTCTCTCCCATTCATTCCAGGGTGGCTGTCCTTGCCGGACAGTCAGCCAGCCAATCACCACAGAGTGCATTTGGGTTTCCCAGGAGACTTAAGCACAGGGAGTCAGGCGCCAGAGGCGGTCTTCACTCCTGAAGCCTGCAAAAGGCGAATGAACAAAGAGACTGTTAGGACAGTTTTTCTGAAGTCGAGTTAAGGGACTAGCAAAATCATTCTACTGAGGTAGTACAAGACTCCACTCTTAGTATAAGGCTGTACCACCTGAGTTTGGGGTAGGGTAGACAGAGCAGCCAGGCTTCTCTTAGGAGGGAGAGAGGGCAGTAGATACAGTACAAGTGAACATTGTCATACAAATGATCCAAAGAAACACTGAAACACTATGTATTGTAAAAATAAAGGACTTATTTAAATACAGGTAGGCCCAGATAAATCTAGGGGTTAAGTAAGTACTAACAACTTTTTAAGAAATCACAATATAAAACACAACATTATACTTGGAAGTACACAGACCCAAGTATAAACCTTATTTGGAACACCTAGGGAAGTCAAAACCTTGTTATACACATTTATTATAGGTCAAGTCTATTCTTTGGGAGTAAAAGACCAATGGTTACTTTTAGATTACTTTTGGTAATACAAGGACAGTAGGCCCTTCCAGTTGTACAGTGACTCTTGAAACAAATCACATAAATAGTCAACTGGACAATATACTTTTGGTGACTAGTGAAACACTTATTCTAGGTGCAGTAAAAACCTATACTACTTTTGTCATAACCCACAGTTATACCAGGTGAGTAAGACCGAAGGATGTAATATACAATTACAGATGCTTTGGAAATCAGGGAACCCCAGATTGAGGTAAGCAGTAACTCTGGTAACTTGTTTTGGATGGCACACAGCTAACACAAGGTAAGTAAAACCCACTTACTTTAACTTCACAATGAAGGGGAAAGTAAAACCCAATGTCACACTTTACTGAATAGTTATTCTAGGGAGGCAACAACCTAATGTAGACTTATTTAAGGACAGGCTAGCAGCAAGTCAGGGGAAGCAAGACACATCAGCAGGACTAACCTGGTGATACCAACAGTTGGAGGACACTCATACAATTACCCTATAGGAACAATCTGGTGAAACCAACACATTACCTTTGTAAAGAGGCACAACCTAATCACAGGAGAGTAAAATACCTTTACATCTACTTTCTTTTAGACTGGCAAAACAGTGGCTAAGGAAGAAAAGATGTTAACCATACTTTTTTAAGAATAGTGCATCACATATTCAAGATCAGTAAGAACTTTGGTAACTGGTCACTCTTGGAATTACAGTTACCCACCAACTCTTTACAAGTAAGTAAAAACACTTGATTTCTTTTCTAGGCAGAAGTCCCCATCCCTTCAAAGTCTTTCCCTTAGAGCATGAGTGTTCTCAGTGGCAGAAGGGGGGTCACTAGGACTAGTGACCAACAGGCGCTGTGTTAGAATAAGTTCTTTAGTAGCAAAAGTCAGAGTACCTTAGGAAAACTGGGCAAACAGGTGAGTACTTTACTTCTAGGGTTAGAAGAGGGTCCAGGGGCTTCACAGAAGACACCCCAGCAGGATTCTAGCAGTGGGACTGGGTGCACTGGATGAGGGACCTCCCAATCACAGAAAACACCCCAAAGCTACACAGAAAACCCAGCAGGCTTAAGGTAAGTATATACCCAAGCCAACACAGTACCTCAGCAATGAAGAAGAGATTGCAGCAGGAGAACTTCAGGGACTGCAGCCAAATGCCCGGTCAGTGGATTCCTTGTCCTGGAGACTGAACACAAGACCTCAGAAGGGACTTTGCAGCAGGGATCGATGAAGAAGGCTCTATGCAAGATTTCTCTCGCGGCTGAATGCGGTTCTGCGGGTTTGGCGCCTTTTCAATGAGCACAGAAGAAGACAGAAAATCGCTGTTGAATTCTCGTCGTTTAAAAGGTCCAGCACTCTTGTGAGGGGACTTTTTGGACTTGATTCGTGTCTCTGGAGATAAACCAGGATGCCCACGAAGTTTCAGCGAGATTCGGAATTCTGAAGACCATGCACCACACAGTGGCTGGAGGTCCCACGGTATTGGGATATTGCAAGAACGCAAGATCGCAGCAACCCGGGGGATGACTCAAAATGCAGGTCTTCTTAGGTCTAGTGGGTCTCACCAGGCTCTGGGTTTGGGTCGTCGTTTTCTGAGGCCCCAGGTCGATCGGAAGGAAGGGCTGCAGCAGGCTCCGGTTACACAGCAGTCTCTCCGGTCTCTCATTCCTGCCGATTTTCCTTCGTCATCCTCTTCAGTTTTTGGTTCCAGTGGTCGACATGACTTCAGCTTCCAGGTTTCCAGTATTTATCAGGAACTGCAACACAACCTCTGCATTCTCTCCCCGCATTTTACAAGAAAGGGGCGTCTGGCTGTCCAATCAGGACAGCCAACCCCCCACTGGGATTCGGCCCAGTTGAAGGAAGGCCTAATACAAAGGCGGGGGAAGGTTTGGACTCCTCCCCCACTTCCTGTGCTTACAGACTGACTGGAGCCTGGGTGGGGTGTCCAGGGGACTCCCGCCAAAAACAAAACTTAAACAAAGGAATTTCCTGCCCTGGATATCAGTGGAAGGAACAAGAAATGACAAACACTAAAATGGCAGAAAAAGAAGACAGGGGCCATTTTGGTAAAATGAGCACCCTTGGGTGCCTTTACTGCAGCTGTGATTACAGCCCGCGGTAAAGGTGCACCAAATTAGTAAAGGTTATCACTGCCGCCAGCCATTAAAGGTAAGCTTGTCACTGTAACAGAATTGTTACAGTGTATCCCCTTTCACATTAAAACTATCTCCCCAGCACTCCAAATAAGGTGGGGTGTGCTGGTTTCACAGAATAAAATGTAAAAGGGATCCAAAGACCCTTTCTACCCTTGGGAACTGCAGTTCACTCAAGGTTAGCACAAGAAAGTTAAATGGGGAGCCCCTAGGGCAACCCAGCAACAACAGGCACTTATTGCCAATAAGTTGGTAGACATGATAACTTTAAAAAGGCACTATGGAGAGTCTTAAAAATGACACCCATAAAAAGAGTTAGACAGGTGAGTGCGGAAAAAGGTTCCCACTCACTGAGGTATTAATGGAAAATATCCCACTAGAAAAGCAAAAAGTTCTGGAGTTGAACCAGGAAAGGAAGATTTACCAGCTCTGTGGAAATTTTACTTAACAGAGACCAAACCTGGTTTGGCGCGCAGAGAAAAACTCTAGAAGGACCTTTTCACAAAGAAATGGCGAAAAAAGACCGGGACCTGTTTTAACAAAGGGGACTCAGACGCCATTTTGAAAAATATGGCTCCCGCCATTTAACCGGAGCTACGAATAGTTTGCGTTCAGGAAAAATCATGGTAGTTTGTTGTGAAACCACTGCCACCAGCCATTCTGAGAGGAAAGGGTAGCATTTCACTGCTACATGAGTATCTAGACACGGGATACGAAGTAACTGTCATGATGCCTACCCCCGGGCATCCGGATCAAGCCCATCAGCCTCGGGAGCAGGCATCCAGACATTTACAAAAACCCCAGCAGCCCCAGCTAGGGGCTATCTGGGTTCAGTCCTGGCGCCGTAGGCACCAGGCTCATAATAAAAATCAGTCCTGGCACCAGGCTCATAGACATTACTTACCTCATGCAGACCATGCTGCAAATAAATCCAAGCCAACGTGAGGCCTGTATGGGACTATTTTACTACAGGGACTATTTATTACTCGGGTGTGGTCCTGGGGAACTTCTTTCCTGGGACTGCTTTGGAGGCTATTTAAACCACACCCGAACAGCAGCACATGCTTCGTGTTCTGCATCCAGCAGCGTGACTCTCACCGTGCCTGCAGCCAGCATCCAGTCTTCTGCCACGCCTGCCTCGAATCCGGAGCTCCTAGAATAAAGAGGAAGAAAAGGACAAGGTTTGAAAACAAACTTATTTCAAATTCCTCACCTGATTCGGGATCCATTTCATCTCCCGACCTGGAAAGTACATCAGTCCTGCACGCGTCGCTTCGCCAGCTCCAGCACGGCGCCATACTCACCAGTTCTCACAGCATCTTTCGATCCGGCACTGTCTCCATCATTTCTTCGCCGTACTCCGGCACCTAGGGGCACAAGAACAACAAGGTGAGCCAAGGGAATCAATAAATACCTCTTACCACCATAGACTTACCTGATTTACCACCGGCGGTATTATTCTCCATATCTTCATATGCCGCATCTGTAAAGAGGGAGAAAAACAAAACGTTAACGCATGCAATAGTTACCGGACAGCATTGGGTAACACTCTTACCTGAACGCCAGCAGCAGCTACGAGACATTCTTCTCACGAACTCAGTTGCAACTTAAGGAAGGGGACAAGAGTGAACATCGGGCACATTGAACTCTTTGAACTTGATACTTAACAATCCCGCCTGGGACTTCAGAGTCAATGCTTACCGGAACTCTCCCAACGCCTTCAAACCAGTGAAGTAACTATTATCTACGCGCCCCTGCAAGACACGCAGGATGGAGAGCTCATCTTTTACAAACATAAGGTGAGGTTACTAAGGGGATATCGGAGGTGATTAGTGGGGGAGAGCGAGAACAGTTGGGAGGCCATCACTAAAACCCACAGGTGGCTAATCCCTGTCTCTACTTGCAGGAAAATACTTCTTCGGGTCCAGCAGACAAGACTAGGCAGGTCAGTCCAGACAGTCATCTCTGCACTACGCATCACGTTGACTGAGACCGCAGCTGTCCGGGTCCGATCGACACCCCTGTGGGGTCCAGGTGAGCGTAACAGTAACCCCTCCAGCACTCTATTGTAAAGTAGGGTGTTCTGGGTCTAGGAATTTAAAGACTAGTAAAGTCAATTTCACTTTACTTACTCTGGGAAACAGTTTATCCCAGAGAAGGTAGTTAAACCTTGGGAAGCCTGAAAGGCTTCCCCGTGTTACTGCACTGAGGGTGCTATGTGACGCAATTGAAAAAGATGCCTGTCGAGTTGGTTAGACGCCATAAGCAAGAAAACGCAAGACCCTCAAAATACATGAGTGAGTGGGAAAAAGGGTCACACTCTCGCCAGGTAAAAAAATCAAGTCCTCGAAATCCAGCTGGTGGGGGTCTCTAAGTTGTAGGGAATTAGCACATTTTTGAGAATTCTCCCTAACACCCATTATTTTACTCTGTCTGTGGGAGTCATTTTGTGTGTTTCTCCATACTTTATTTTTGGAGTCTGATTCTTTTTAGGCATCTGTAATTTACTTATGCAGCATGCAGCACCGTCTATGCAGGGTTGCCTGGGAGCCCCTTGGGCTTCCCTTTTTATTTTATTGTATCTTCTTGTAAGAACACATGTGTGCAAGGGTAGAGGAATACTTGTTATCCTTTCTACATTTTATATTGTGCAGTCAGCGCACACCACCTTATACAGAGTGCTGAGGGGTGTGTTACACAGTATCCCCCTTGCTCATTGTTCCTGTAATATCTCTGTTAGTGACCTGAATGGCTAGTGGCAGTGAAAGTGTTCTACTAACTTTTGTGTAATTTTTTACTCGCAGGCTGTGCTCATGCGGGTATAGGCTGTCAATCACCTTGACCCAAACAGTTACACCCCTTAATAAGTGAGTTAACAGTTGTACATAAAGCAAGTTAATTGTACAAAGCTCCGGGGAGCGTTTAGATGGTGTTGCAGGACCAAACTAACCTAAGTCTCAACAATACCACATAAGTTCACATTTCTTATACATTTTTCCAACAGTTAACACTCCCAAAATACTTTATTGCAATTCACACCGCAAACATGATTGAATACAACCCTCTTCAAAGAAATCCCATCTTTTACCAATTCCTACATTTTCATTGGCCAAAAATTATTATATTCATAATGCACCTTCTTATGATTCGTTCATGGTAGGTCATGATGACAACACATTGTTAAACAATGGTATTGGAAACATAGTTCATTAGTAGTAATAACTGACCTACGATGTGTAAACCATAACTCTTGTTTTGCACATGGCTGGGGTAAACCTTTCCCACAATATGAGGAGACTGGGTTAATGATTTCTCTTCCTTCGTGATACCATCTAATTTCCCAGGTTACTATTCCCTTGAAACTTTCCAATCTACAAAGCTCTGACTTTATTGCACAATTGCAACTCCTTTATAGCTTTAGGCACTTAGCTTACCCCTTGTTTTACTACTGCCTAAAATAAATAATGAAACGCCTTTGGTCACATTGTCAAACAGCAGGAAGTTACATCTACTATCTAGGAGACTTATCAGACCATAAAAACTCAAGGGTATTCCTGCAGCGGCCAACCGCTATAGCTAAATACACTCATTCACCTGCTTTTCTGCAGTCTGAAAACGGTTTAGAAGCCAAAGTGCATTTTGCAAGAAAACCCTAAGTTCTGATTCATTGTAAAAAAAAGTTCCTTATATTCAGATTCATGAATTCCACATGTATTTATATTTATGTGCATACATGTACACTTGGTGGATTTAATGCTTTCTTTCTGCATCTGTGTATGCTAATATGTATCAGTTCTAAACAGAAGTAGCACTCCAGCTCAGTTCACTGCACCCCAGTCATCAGTATGGCATGCGCAACATGAATCCATCGTAATGATGGGGACCCTTCCTGACCATCCCAACATTCTCCCCCTTTAGTTAATACTTTAACAAATTGTAATCAACTTCTTGGGGAACATCCCTACAAACATCTCCCCCTAACCCCCCCACTAACCATATGGGCAAACTCCTGCGCTGAACAAACCTAACTTGTCCCCCCACTATTTCAGCAATCTACCCGCTGCTCCACACAAGCATGCCAATTTGGTGGAGGACACCCATGTAGGATGAAGTGGTGGTAACACTAGCCTTGGACAGGGTTAATCAACATAACAGCAGCTGTCGGTACCCGGGCAGAGCAACAGCGCAAAAGTACTTGAAAGAACAGAAAGAAATAAGAAAAAAGACAAAAATAGGCAAAAAGGCTTCACAGAGGGGCTCAACCAAGAAGGTTCGCCCTGAAGGAGGGCCCCTGTAAAGGTCCGAAATGCATTTGCATCATACAGACTTCTTCTTCATAAAGAATGATCTATAATTAAGACTCACTGACTACCTAAAAATATTACAAAGCTCTCTTGCCTGTTTTTTGGATTTATCAACATCACACATTGGAAATGATCGAAAAAACATTTTCAGTAGTATTCACTACAATTGTTGGTGACCCCAGGTCTGATGAACATTTTGACATTATTCTATTTTTCTTTGAATACCAATAGTGTATATTGGGTCTCTGAGGTTCGCCATTCACCTTAAAAGGAGTTTCCTAAACAATTGAAGAAACTTGATTAAAATAGTGGTGCCTGCCCTAAACCCCCCATTTGCTCAACCAAGCAGGCCCAGCCTCAGTCTCCATGATCACTTTCGTTTAATGTAAGACAGCATTGGTTCTGGTGTTTCTGCATCATTGGGAGGCACAAATGTGCAACAGGCACTCGCGATTCTCTGGCATACTCCACCCTCCATTGCTGTCAAGAGGTAGAGTATATACCGGTTCTGCAAAGTCATGAGCCTCAGTGCCCGCAACTGTTCCTTAATGGACTCGGGCATGTTCATGAAGGCTAATAGCTCATACCTCGTCACCTGGAGTCATTTAGCATTTGTTGCTGCTTGGGTGCCAGGAGGGAGGCAAAAAAGGTCTGTGTGGCTAAACAGTGTGTATTGGATCGGGAATGTCCGCCAAAGCTTTTGATGCTGCTGCTGAGGGGTTATTTGATATTCTACATTGTAATTTTTCCAGATTCCCGTCAGTCTTTTTGTCCATATTGCTCCCATCGATTTCATTGTAAAAATAGCTGCTTCCAAAGTCAGTTGAACTCTTTGAACAAACCTAATCTTGTTGTTTTCTATATGCCCGTCATTTCACTATTCCTCATCACTTGGTATGATTGCTGTAATTGACTACCCTTTAAACTGCCTTGAACCCGTACAAGGCTAGGTGCACCACTCATAGCACATCTGCTACCTCTATCTCTCTTGGGATAAATACCCTAGGAATGCCAGAAGCATGGGGGATGAGAGCAGATGTAGCAATGTTCTATGGCTCTCTCTACCCACACTCATATGGCCATACCATATGTTCTCTGCTGTGAAACCATGTGCATTACTTGTAGGATATAATTCACCATTATAAAGAAGATTATTGGCATTGCGTTTCACTTAGTATTTCCTCCTCAGAATTCATAAAACTAGACAATTATAAATAAAGTCCCCTTTTTAATACTAGTTTTCATCTTCAGACAGGAGGGATCGAGGACCAAGAAAACCACAGAAATGTTAATTTATACACAATTTCCAATCTTCGACATTCTTTTCCATATACACACAATTATTTAAATTCAAGATCTCTATTCATGCCCCCTTCACACTGAAACGAGGTGAATCCCTAAGGCGCACTTAGATTCTATGCCTGCTCCTGTGCAGTTGGAGGGCTTCTGCTATCCCTTCGAGTATATTTCAGGTGGATCCAACTCTTGTTGCCCTCCACCTTCAGAGCAGTCAGTTACGTAAATCACTGTGTGTGTGGACCATGGAGACGCTGCTCGTTCTAGCGATGCATGAAGGTCCGAATATAGATGCAGTCCTTGGGGAGAAGCTGTATCTTGTGCTGATCGTCTGCAGTCTCGCCGTTTTCTCCTGTTGTCTGTTGGTGAGAAGACACAACCTGAGATAATATAAATTTAACACTTTTTGTTAATGCTGTAAGGTATTCTTTGAACTCTTCTCCTAGGACCGCTGTGGTCTTGTGTGTGTCTGTCATACTTGTAGCTGAGAGAAGTGTGTGTAGTCATTCCCAGTCGTGTCATTATTTTGTCAGGGTTCATGTGCTAGTCCTTACCTGGCTGGGTTCGTATATGAAATGAAGCCAGTGGAAAGCAAACAATTTAATTCTGCACACAATTTAGTTAACCAGACTTTGTGTCTCTCCATGTACCCGTTGGCCTGCAGGTGGTACACTGAGCACAACCCATGCTTTATTCCTAGCAGCAAAGAAAGTGGGCTCCATTTTTGGATTTTCGAACTTCACAAATTCCCACATTGGAAATGCCTCACACTAGAACTCTCGCTGCCGATTTAGCATCGGGATGCACGCAGGGACCAACCTCAAGCTGCCAGGAAAATGGAGAAGCTGCCACAATTAGATATCTGAAGTTACTGCACCTGGTTATTTTTGGGAAGAATTATCAGAAATGTCAATTCCCCTCTACCTTAGAGACCCCCAGCAAATTTGCTGGATTTAAGGACTTTTAATTTTTAACCTGGAGAGTGAGGTTTTTTTTTTTCACTCATGTGTTTTAATGCGATTCGAACTCTGTGCTTCTTTTTTGGTTGTGGAGTCTGACAAACTCCATAGGCACAATCTTTTACATTGTGACACACTGCACCTTCAGTGCAGTGATACAGGGAGGTCTTTCAGATTTCCCAAAGGTTTAAATACCTTCTCTTGGATACTGTTTCAGCTGCAGTAAAGCACCCAAGGTTGCAGTTTTTGTCAAAATGGCCCCCCATATTTTTTTTTGTTGCCATTTCTGTGTGGAAAGGTCCTTGAGATTTACTCTGTGCACCAAACCAGGTTTGATCCCTTTGTTAGTTTTGTCTTTGGCGGGAGCCAGCCTCTGGTTACAGGATGTCTGCAGGGGCAGGAAGTGAGAGAGGTGCCCAAAACTCCCTGTGCTTAATCCCCTTGGTTACAGGAATGCACGCAAAGGTTATTGGCTGGCTGGATGTCCAGCAAGGACAGCCACCCTGCTGGGTGTTTGACAGCTAGGCTGGAATGAATGGGAGGAAACTGGATAAAAGGCGTGTCTCTTGGCTTGAAAGGCAGAGTCGACCACTGGAACGAAAGAACCGAAGAAGAGCTGAAAGATGATGGCTGCTGCAACTGCTGGACCGTTGGTTTGCCCAGTGAAGCCCGGTGTCCGGTCAACGGATCGAATCAAAAGGATCGAATGACCTTTTGTTCGAATACAAAATGACCGGAAAAAAAAGATTGCATTTTTTTACATTTATTTATATATTTTTTAAGTTTAGTGTACATAAAAAGTTATTTATAAAAAGAAAACGGTAGGGAAGCCCCCCCCCCCACCCCATATAAAAAATAAAAAATGTGACCCTTTTTTTCAGTCATTTTGGTGTTGGAAAAAAAGGCATTTGAGCCTTTTTGTTTTCAAAACCTTCACCTAGAACCGTGAAGCCCTGCTGCAGGCCCGAATCACCAAGTTCATCTCGACAGAGGAGCCCTGCAAGGACGACTTCTCCCTTTGAGTTGGTGGGACCAATCAACTCGTAAACCACCTGGTTACCATTCTCTGAGCTGTTTGTATTTTCCAGAGTGCTGCAGGAAACCGAATAGCCAGGGAGAAGGACACCAGTTTGTGTGCTTCACTACAGCTACCGGAATTGGCAAATTGCCCGTTGCCAGCTTTTTGACCAGACCCAGTGCAGTGCATGAGTCCCCCAACCAGTGGTCGAAGTGAGCGGGAGCGGTGCTCCTCTACTTTTTAAAATTACGTTTTGCAGCTCCTATACTTTTTATTTGAAAAAAAAAAAAGCATTCCAGAACGGTTTCGTTTTAAAATAGGTATAGGTAGAAGCTGAGACTTGCACTTTCAGTGCACTACACTGAACAGTCCCTTAAACAACAGGTGCATGTATTTGGGGGATTGTATTGTGTGTGGGAGGCGTGTGATGATGGGGTTTGTAGGGACTGGGTGCAGGCTAGCAGGGAACATAGCTCCACTACTTCTTTTTGTGCACTTCGACCACTGCCCCCAACGTCCTCCCTCTTGTCCCCACGACTGAGGGTCAGGAACAGCGAGATCTGCAGGAACTGCCAGAAACCGTCTTCAGCTGCATCTGTTTCTTCATTGTAAGGTACTGTGAAAACCTGACCGAGAGAACTTGCCTCTCACTTTGAAAGTGCTTGAAACTTTGGCAATTTGCAGACCTAGTCAGCTTGTGCCCCGACTTATGAATATTCTACGAACTGCTTCTGAGAACTTTGACAGACTTTTCCTTTTAACTTCCAGAACTGCTTTTTCCTATACAAGACTTTAGCCCATTGACTTTGGCCTAACCTATTGCATTGAATCAACTCCTCTGGTGAAGTCAAACTATTTGCACTGTTTTAGAGTAACTGTAATATTAGTTTTATTAATTTATGCCTTTTTGCTCCTACTTCAAATGCTCTAAATGCCATTTTGCTCCTCCTTCAAAGTAGTATAAATGCCCCAGAACCTGATATTGTGAAGTAATGAAGTATATTTCTGTGTGATGTAGATTGCCTCCTTTTAGTGACTCTTTTCTAACTGACTGTGAAATAAATTAATAAGTGTTTTACCAAGAAACCTTGAGTATAATAGTCTATTTGAATACTTGTAATTATAGACCTCTGTGTAACATCCCTACAGCTCACATTCCCTCTTGAGATAAACCTGGCTGCTCAGCAACGCTACCACAAAACTGTGTAGTACAGAACTATACCAAAGGCTGTTTTTGCTTACATCTGTAGTCATAGTTGTGTGTAGTGGTCCCAAAGGGTACTGCATACAAACTTTGCATAACACATCCCAAATGGGTATTTGCTGATTTAGAGAAACTAAGAGTGTATTTGTGTGTTACTATAATTTTGCTCCTTCTGAATAAGGCTTACTCAAACTGACTGTTAAATATATTAATTGTTTAATCAAGAAACCTTGTGTGTTAGAGTTTATTTGAATACTTGTCACTGTGAAACTGTGTAACTCCCCTACTGCTCACATTGACCCCTCTTGAGATAAGCCTGGCTGCTCAATCACGCTACCAACCTGTGTAGTACAGAATTATATTAAAGGTTGGGGTTTCTATTGCCAGGAGGTGAAGGTTGTTGTAGTGCTCCCAAAGTGTACTACTCCAAATCTTTCCCAAGGTATGTCAACAAAATTGAAATGAAGATCCTTGAATGGACCAGAGGGCCTGGGCAAGACCCAGCCCCTTTCACCAACCTCATGGTATTTCTGGGTTTGAACTCCTTGCACACTTCCCTACACATCTACTTACCTGTTCTTGTAAGTTAGGAATAAACCAGTCCTCCTGGAGCTCTGCTGCGATTGTTGTCCACGTATGCCATAGGTAATGTTGCTCTAGAGCCAAAAGCAGCTGCTCTACAGGTATTACCATCTTCCCTGTCACTTCCTGTCTCCATAGCAAAGCTGTGGGCGAGAGAACACATCCTCTCTTTTTCCAGAGCTCCTGTTCTTCTATAGGGGCTTTCCCTTGCAATTCTATTGGTAACTGTACCTGTTGTGACACAGGTTCCATTTTCTGTGAAAGGAAATAGGCTGCCTTCATCACTGCCTTGTCTGCAGCATTTCCAAGAGCTGTTGAATTAGTGTGGTTATTTTGGGCAGCACACTTTACGAGACCTCTCTGCTGGCGAGGTCAACGCCTCAATTAGCCGGGATAGCAGCGCAGCATGCTGGACAGGGGACCCGTCAAACCTAAACCCTCTTTTCTACCATCTGGACGGTGGAAGTGACGTACACAGCGCCAGAACATTTAAGTGCAACCAGTATCACTGCTTGTGCAGAGTCATGGGAAGGCAAGCGTCTCTTCAGTCTGATCCGGTACTCCCCATCCACGAGACCCATGACAGCTGCACCTGTATACCTCTCAGCCGTCTCCTGGTTGATGGTTGAAGCCCCATCAACAAACCTCACCTCACCGCCCCGCCCCCTTCCAGGGCATTCTTTCACATTCACCCTCTCTTCCCTTTCTCCCTTGTTAGGCACGATTGTATGCAGTACACTTTGGGTGCACTACAACAACCCTCACCTCCTGGCAATAGCAACCCAACCTTTGGTATAAGTCTGTACTACACAGGTTGGTAGTGTGGAGGAGTAGCCAGGCTCATCTCAAGAGGGGTCAATGTGAGCTGTAGGGGAGTTACACAGAGGTTCACAGTGAAAAGTATTCAAGCAAACGCCTATACACAGGGTTTCTTGATAACGTAATTGTTAATTGATTTACCAGTCAGTTAATGTAAGCCTTCTTCAGAAGGGAGCACTATAAAACACCACACAAATATACTTCAAAAGTATACACACACTCTTAAGTTCAGAATCGGTTAATAGACATTTGGGATGACATACAGCAGTGACCTACACCCACAGGTGACTTCAATAGCTAGGGAGCTTTTGACATTAATGTATTACTGTTGGCATTCGGAATTAGTTAAGAGCAAGTCAAAGGGGAAAAGTTATTAGAGCAAACAAGATAACACAAATATTTCTTAAGCAGGCAAATAATTTCAGATCCCCCAATAAGAGTCATTCAGTTAAAACAGGCAAAGTCAATAGGCAAGAGTCTATATGGGTTGAAGCACTTCTTTGCAGGTGAGTAGAAAAATCTTTGCACAATGTTTCAGAAGTCTTTGAAGAAAAGGATGAATGAATGTAGGGCCACAAGCTGTTAGACTTGTGTGTAGTAGAAGATGCAAGCAACCCTGCAGCAAGAGGTACGTTCTCTTCGACTTTGTACAGTACCTTTTTAAAATGAAGAAAAGATGCAGCAGATGACCCCTGTTTCTGTGCAGCTCTGCAGATCTCACTGTTCCTGATCCTCAGTCGTGGGGACACGAGGTAGGACATCAGGGGACTCCTGCGCTGGGACGGTCAAAACCTGCAACCGGCAAACTTCACTTTCAGTGGCTGTTCAGTGTTTCAGCTCCTTGCGTCTACCGCAAATAGCAACACAGCGGTTCCTGGCTGTCGAGATTGGACTTTCCTTGCTTCTGGGTTCCCGCACTCTGTTGAGGCGGCTCAGGCTCGGTCAGTCCTGCTTCCTGGGTGTCATGGCCAACTTAAAAGCAACGCACACAAACTGGTGTCTCTCTCCCTTGCTCTACCTTTTCTTACAGCAACTCTGTGGAAATTCAACCAGCTCCGAGAAGGATGTCTAGGTGGCTTACTTTGAGGTTCATTTGGTCCCACCAACTCAAGGGGAGAAGTCGGCCTTGCAGTGGCTTCTCTGTCGATGCAAACTTGGCGTTTTGGAACTGCAGCAGAGCTTCACCGGGCAAACTAACAGTCCAGGAGTTGCAGCAGGTGTCCTCTTCAAGTTCTTCTTCGGTTCCTTCGTCCAGTGGTCGACTCTGCTTTCCAAGCCAAAAGCCTTGCCTTTTATTCAGTTCTCTCCCATTCATTCCAGACTAGCTGTCAGTCACCCAGCAGGGTGGCTGTCCTTGCCTGACAGTCAGCCGGCCAATTTGTTTTTAATTTTTTTGTTTTATGTGTTTATAGTTACATAGTAACTTTTACAAAAGATTTCTTTGTGGTTTAAAAACAGCATAATTAATGCAAGTTTTACAAAATTCATTCCATACGAAATTCATATTTACCACCTACAATTCAGTTTTTACAACACTGTACAGTTAAAAGGAAAAAAAGATAAAATTCATTTACCCAAATTCTGGATGTTCCTTAATACATACCTTGATACTTTCCATTTCTTAAAAAGTTGCACTAACTGCTTGATCGCTTGCCCTGTAGAATAGGCCATTTACCCTTTTTATTTAAGGACAACAATAGTTCTTTAAGAACCTGACTACGGCAATCTGCAGTTTGATTCTTTTACCGTGTAACATATCAAGCCACAAAAGATCTAAATCAACACATTCTGTATTTGGTACATACATGCTAAAGTGACTAATACGTTCGTTCTTAAATCCGTTACATCTGATCAGTAGATGCTCCAAGGTCTCCAGATTTTCCTTTTGTTTACAAAATCTACAAAAGGAATATCCCTTACTCTGACCACTTCTAATATCTACTATTTGTCAAGGACCTAGCACATTGAAGCGAAATCTCATATACTCATGTCTCCAGGTTTTATCGGGAAATTTTGATAGATATGGTGCAAGCTCCCCCATTTATTTGTATTCCGAGACCATATGGTTATATAAATGAGTCATCTTAACCTCTTGGACAGTTGGATTCCAATCGGAATGAAGCAAGAGTTTTTTTTATTTTCATTGGGTTCGTAATAAGTGTATCTCTATGGATCCCTAGTTTGTCCAGAATTTCATTTGCTTATTACAACATGTCCCTGAGGTACTTTGATGTAGGAGCGCCACTCCTAATGCCTCTGCCCATTATATCATATAGAGTAGTATCTTTGCTAATTAACAGCTTCCTGAATAGGGCCATTCTGCGCCATTCTATGGTGCTTCTAATCGAATGCAAGCCAAGCTCATATCTTAATGCCACCAAAGGCATGCATTTTGGCAAGCAACGTACCATCGTTTTTACGATTTTGGATTCATATGCAGTTACTTCCATCCGGCACCATAACGGTGCCAGTTCTAGTCTATGGCACAGTTGAGGCACTATTCTGTTTTTGTACAGGGGAATACAGGGCAATAAAGAGAATTTACCGTATTTTCCATCAACTTTACATAGTTGAGAAACCATAGGCGTGATTTTCGATTCCAATAGAGCCCTAAAGTTTGCCTTGTTCTTGTTTGCAAAAACTGGGTAGCCTAGAAATCTTACTACGTTCCTTGTCGGTAATTTTTCATGATTTAGAAATAGTGTTCATTTTTAGTTTTTTCTTATTTGACAATCGTTGTTTTTGAGTAATTAATTTTTAGTGCATTTTTGATAATGTATTCTTTAAAAGCAGTTAAGAGTCGTTGGAGGCCTATGGGAGTGTGATCGTAGAGAGTCACGTCATCTGCATAGGCAGTCCACTGGATCTTAGTTCCCTCCACTTTAGGTGAATTTACAACCAATTTTTTAAAACTCTCTCCTATATCGGAGAAGTATAAATTGAATAAAGTTGGAGCATATATGCAGTCCTGCCCAAGTCCATTTTTAACCCTTATTTCTTGGGACAAATTTCCTTCCATACTAAGTCTGATCTTGATTCTAGAGTCCTCGTGCATGTTGTATACAATTGACAATAGAGAATCGGGCATCCCAAGGTCTGTTAATTTGGTCCACAATATTGATCTATCGAATAAATCGAAAGCAGATGTTAAATCAATTGATGCCAAATAGGAAGATTTCCGGGGGCCATGCCGCTCTTTGCATAATATTTATTAAAAGACCTCCTGCATCAGTGCCTACATTACTTCTAAAGCCAAACTGAAAGGGCAACAGAATATTACACAGATCCATCCAGTTCCGAATACGCTCTAAAACTAGGCTTGCAAATATTTTGGAGTCAACTTCCAAAAGGGCTATTGGCCTATAGCTAGTTGATAAAGCCCTGTCTCCTTTCTTATAAATTGGGACTATGTAAGACATTCTCCAACTATTTGGAATTAGATGTTTCTTTATGATGTCTTTAAAAAAGAAAAATAGCATTTTGGCTCATAAGTTAGCTTTCGAAGGGATTGTGTCCTCCGACGTATTCCTTATCTTTGATAATATGTTTCCAGCTTGCTGGCCTCGGAATTTTTTTCTGTAGAGGGCGCTGCGCGTTGACGTACGTCGAGTCGATGTCCCTCGACGGCCACTGTATCGGCGCCGTCGACATCATGCCCATTAGTAGCCACGCGCTGCGTCCGTTGCTCAGTTCCGTTTTTCCGCGCTTTGTGGGGCCTCGGAACGTCGTTGCTGAGTTCAGTCAGGATAACTAACTATATCTACTCGAATATACCTTCTCGTTCTCAATGGCTTCTTCATCGGAACCGACGACGCCGTGATCCGGCTTCAAGAAATGTCGAGACTGCGGTAAAAAAATGTTGATAACGGATCCACACAGGATCTGCTTGTGGTGCTTGGTATCCGAGCACCATTGTTCGGAGTGTGAGGACTGTATGTCCATGACGGCGAAAGCCTTGAAGGAGAGCAAGGGGATGCTCGAGAGAGGTAAGTCAGTCAAAACCTCCTCTAAAGTTTCTTCGGCCGAGGCATTCGTCTCCTCGCCGTCAAACATTCCCATTCTAGATCTCAAAGTAGCTCCCACCCTTTGTCGAGAACAAGACACTCAAAAAAGAGACGTCAAAGGTCCCCTTCCTCATAGTCTTCTGTGTCCCCAGAAAGGGTCTCCTGTCCCACTAAACACAGTTCTCAAGCTGAGTGGGAGGAATTCAGAAAGAAAATGTTAAGCGTCTTCGAGAACGCGGCCTCGACCCCCCCTCGAAGACAGCTGAGGGTGATACCCCGGGTGAAAAACCCAAAAAATCAAAACGCCGCCAGTTTCAGCACCCGGCGAAACATTCCACCCGAGAGCGCCATGAGCCATCGGGTAAGAAGGCACCATCTTCGACGCCGTCATCGAAGATTCCTTCAACGCACGGATCAGCGCCATCGACGCCGTTGTCGAAGGGTTCCTCGACGCATCGGCGATCGACTCGACGCCATTGTCGACGCCGATGAAAGAGAGGACCAAGGCCACTCCACAGCCAACGGTGATTCTAAGGGCCTCCGGCACGAAGCCGAGACCGTCGTCGATGCCCTCAAGTAGAATCCCGATCCTCTCGAGTTCTTCGAGACCCCTTCCAGTTTTTTCGGCGCCTTCGAAGCCTGTTACATCGGCGTTGACGACATTGACGTTTTCTCGCCCAAGAACGACGAGTTTGGCTCCTTCTGCCTTAGAGATGGGTTTTACACCATTTCAGAGGTCAGAGTACCCTGGACTATCTTCAATTTATGAAGAGGGGGAAGATTCTGACCAGGAAACATTTGGGTTACAGAGGACCACACTGCCTATTTCAGAGGATTTCACCTCTGAGGAAAGAAGGTTGAAGGACCTACAGGAGTCACTACATGAGGCAAGTGGGCTGGACACTTCCCCAGAAGTTGAATTTGTTAAGCCAGACCCAGGGGAACATGCTGAAACACCCTATAGAACCCTGATGGCAAGAATTATTTAATGTATGGGTTGGTCTGCGCCTTCACCTGTTTTTCAACAGGATTACCTAACGGACATATTAGACAAAGGCCCACAGGAGGACCCGGTGGTCCCCTTCCATGCAGCCATACAAAGGAAAATTGCATGTAATTGGGAAACTCCTGAAGTTATCCCTGCGGTCAATAAAAGATTGTCAGCCAAGTATAGGGTAGCGGCTGCTGACCCTGAATACTTATCAAAACACCCGACCCCGAAGAGCCTGGTGGTTCAAGCGGCAACTTCATCTAGCAGTAGGACGCTTACCCTACTGTCCCACAGGATAGAGATGACAAGAGGTACGATTCTATGGCGAAGAAAGTCTTCTCTGCCTGTAGTATGGCGTTGAAGTCCATCAACGCCACCTGTACGCTCGCCAGGTTCAGTCACACACTATGGGAGTGTGCTTCATCAGCGGCTGACTGCATACCCGAAGAAGAGGAAAAGGAAGCCTTCCTTAAAATTATTAAAGATGGCAAAGATGCCATGTGCGAATCACTTCAAACTGGCATCGATTTCTGCTGACAGTATCTGCAGGGCCATGGCGGCAAGTACAACAATCCGCAGGCATACGTGGTTGCGAAAGTCGAGCTTTGCTCCATATGTACAGGCCAGACTTTTGAATATGCCCTTTGACGGCTCTTCATTATTCAGGAAAAAGGCTGATGACAGTCTGGAAAAGTTACAGACTTCAGAAGCAGCAGCAAAATCTTTAGGAGCTGCTATCCGCCAAACTCCTTTTCGCCCCTCAGGAACCTCTGGGAGAGGAAAGTCCTTTCGCTATTATTCCGCATTCGGGAAAGGCAGAGGACAGCCGGCTCAAAGAGGCCAAAGGAGATCCACCCGAGGTGGACGGGTCAAAAGTACTAAGACCGCAGCAGCAGCAGGTGCCTCTTTACCCTCTGCATCTGCATCAGCCGCCCCCAAACTACTCTGAGGCCTTCCCACACAATACACCTGTAGGGGGCAGGTTAACTCACCATCTGACAGAATGGCAGGCTATAACATCAGATGCTTGGGCATTGGAGACAGTTGCCCAGGGTTACTGCCTACCCTTTCTACACATCCCTCAGAGTCATCCACCGGGGAACAGCTCTCTAAAAGTTCCAGATCCGCTCCTCTTGCAGGAAATTATAGACCTGCTAGAGAAAGGTGCCATAAAACCGGTACCTGTAGCGGACAGGAACAAGGGCTGGTACTCCCCCCCCCCCCCCCCAACCCCCCCCCTCTCCCCCCCCTACTTTCTCATACCAAAGAAGGACGGAGGACTGAGGCCCATCCTGGATTTACGAGAATTGAACAAGTTCCTCAGGAAGGACAAGTTCAAGATGGTAACTCTCTCTCAGATCCTTCAGGCCCTCCAGCTCCAGGACTGGCTGGTATCTCTGGACCTTCAGGATGCTTATTTCCATGTGCCAATCCATCTCAAACACAGGAAATACCTGAGGTTCGCAATTGGGGACTCATTATCAATTTCGAGTTCTGCCATTTGGGCTGACCTCCGCCCCGAGGGTCTTCACCAAGCTGATGTCTGTAGTGGCAGCGAGTCTAAGGAGGGAAGGGATCCAAGTCTACCCCTACCTGGACGATTGGCTGATCAGGGCTGTATCTTCGGAACAGGCCCAGGCCCACTTCCTTCACAAACTGGGCTTCTCCCTCAATTTAAAGAAGTCACAGATGATACCATCACAGAGACTCCAGTTCATTCGAGCGGTCCTGGACACTTCCCTGGGAAAAGCCTCGCCACCAGAGGTGAGGGCTCAAGATATTCTACAGATGGTCACCAAGTTTCAAAATGCCCAACGTCTCCCAGCCTTCCACTTTTTGAGGTTGCTGAGCCTCATGGCATCCTGCATCTTCCTTGTGCCAGAGGCTCGCCTGAGAATGAGATCTCTTCAGTGGGCACTGAGAAGTCAGTAGTCTCAATTCTCAGGAAGAATGAAAGATCTCCTCCGGATTCCGGACAAGGTAGCCTGCGACCTTCAATGGTGGGCCTATCCAGGGAACATCTTGAAAGGAGAACTGTTTTGGCAACCATGGCCGGAGATGACAGTAGTCACAGACGCCTCACTCACGGGTTGGGGAGCCCATGCCAACGACTTGACCATCAGCGGTCGTTGGTCTCCATCGGAGTCCAGACTACACATCAACCTATTAGAGCTGAGAGCGATCAGACTAGCGCTGAAAGCTTTCCTGCCATCAGTACAGGGGAGAAATGTCCTGATAATGACGGACAACACGGTGGCCATGCACTACCTCAACAAAAGAGGAGGCGTAGGATCACTGCCACTGTGCATAGAGGCGATGCAGCTCTGGTTTTGGGCAATCCAAGAAGGAATCTCTCTATCGGCAGTCCACCTAGCCGGAGAGAATAACTTGACAGCGGACGCTCTGAGCAGGCAGAGCACAGTCTCCCACGAGTGGGAGCTAGCTCAGGAAGTCCTTCAAGAGATCTTCGCCCTTTGGGGAACCCCTCAGGTGGATCTGTTCGCCACAAGCACCAACAGGAAGTGCGATCTGTTCTGTTCAAGGGAATTTCCCCCCGAGAGGAGCTCTAGGAGATGCGTTCGTAGTGGACTGGGAGTTTCCACTCCTTTACGTGTTCCCACCAGTCCCTGTTATTCCTCAAATGATCAGGAGGTTGAGAAGATTCCGGAAAACCATGATCCTAATTGCCCCGGATTGGGCCAGGAGAACGTGGTACCCGGACCTTCTAGATATGTCCATCTGTCCTCCATTCCGTCTTCCACTCAAAGAGAATCTTCTCTCGCAGAAGGGAGGTCAGGTTCTCCATCCAGACACCAGAACCCTCAACCTTCACGCTTGGCTTCTGAAAGGGTGAGGTACAAGGATTGTAATCTCCCTGATGACGTCATGGAGGTGTTGCTTTCGGCCAGAAGACCGGCAACAAAGTCTTTATACCGCTGCTGGTGGAACAAATTTTGCAGCTGGTGTAGTGAAGAGAATATCGACCCTTTTTCATGTGGTACACCAATGGTGATATCGTTTCTACTCTACTTGGCAAACTCAGGCCTTCAAGTTGGCACTGTAAAAGGCTGTCTTGCAGCGCTTTCTATCTTCAAGCGCACTGCGCAGGAACCATCGTATTTCAAACTTCCTCTAGTGGTACAATTTCTCAAGGGACTAACTAATGTTTACCCCCCAAAACCATTCCAGGTTCCCTTATGGGACTTAAATTTAGTCTTAAACTTCCTAATGGGCACTCCATTCGAACCACTTCACTCTTGCGCGATGAGATTTCTCACGCTTAAAACTGTCCTATCGGTAGCACTAACATCTGCTAGGAGGGTGAGCGAGCTACTAGCTCTCTCCTGTAAACCCCCACATACAGTCTTCCACAAGGACAAAGTTGTCCTACAGGTGAAGCCTAATTTCCTCCCAAAGGTGGTTTCTGAATTTCATATTACTCAGAAAATTACCTTACCTTCGTTCTACCCTCCTCCCCATCCGGGGAAAGAGGAGGAAAGGCTACATAGGCTGGACCCAAGGCGAGCTCTCAGCTTTTACATCAGCAGAATGGCTAGGATCATGCAAGCAGACCAACTGTTTGTAGGATACTCAGGTCACAAGTTGGGACTACCCAAACAAACCATCTCCAGGTGGATTATTTTGGCCATCCTGGAATGTTACAAATTGGTAGGGAAAGAGCCACCCCAAAATCTCAGGGCTCATTCAACCAGGGGTATCGCAGCCTCTTCGGCTCTCCAAAGAGGGGTACCGGTCCGAGACATATGTGCGGCTGCCACATGGCCGTCCGCATATACATACACAAAATTTTACAATCTGGATTCCTCCACTGCTCAAGAGACCAGATTTGGCAAGGCCGTATTACATTCGGTCCATCCCTAAAGGCATACATAACATTCTCACTCCCACCTCCAATTACATGCCACTGCTATGGGAGTCTATCAAAGATGAGGAATACGTCGGAGGACACAATCCCTTCGAAGAACAAGTTACTTCTTACCTGGTAACGTTCTTTCGACGGGATGTTCCTCCGACGTATTCCTTATTGCCCCTCCCAACCATCCCCACAGTGATACTTCCCTTGTGGTTGCATCTTACGCTCCTTCAAGGTCAATAACCAATTCAGGCATGACTTTTCTTATGGAACAAAACGGAACTGAGCAACGGACGCAGCGCGTGGCTATTTATGGGCATGATGACGTCTGCGCCGATACGGTGGCCGTCGAGGGACATCGACTCGGCGGACGTCGACGCGCAGCACCCTCTACAGAAAACATTTCCAAGGCCAGCAAGCTGGAAACTTATTATCAAAGATAAGGAATACGTCGGAGGAACATCCCGTCGAAAGACCGTTACCAGGTAAGAAGTAACTTGTTCTTCTTTCATAACCCTGTTGCAGAGCAAATTTGGCCCAGGGGCTCTGGATGGAGAGCTTTTCACAATGATGTATTCAATATCTTTAACACAAAAGGGAATATTCCATGTGGCATCTTCAGTCTCTGGTAACGGGACCCATACCACAGTTGGTGGAGGATACAGGCTACTAAAGTGTCCTTCCCACTTCTCCGCATTAACACAAGTTGTCAGAACTTTTGTTTGAGCGTGCTCTCCATTGTTAACCAGTGCCCAGAATCTACGGGTATTTACATCGTACAACGCTCTTAGCATAGCCTCTGCATCTCCCTGAAGGAGCTTTGCGCGCATACACCTTAGTTTCGATTTCCATTTATTTTTTATTTTGTGAAGTTCACCAATTTTACGACCAGACGTGTACTCATTTCTGCCTTCTTCCAAGCATATTTCAGAATTATAATCCCCACACATGATTATGTGTAATTCCTCATTCATATCCTGACATTCTTGGATTACATTGTCTATGGCATCGATAAATGCTTTTAGATCACCTTCAGGTTGCCAGTATATATTTAAAATTAAGAAGAGTGAGGGTTGCTTCCTGCAACATATTTTAACGAGGGTGGCTATACATCCTTTACTTATATTAAAAAATGTTAAGGTTTTAAAATCAATATTGTTCTTCATAGCAATTAAGAGACCCCCCGAAGGTCTCCCCTTTAGCTTTTTCTGTGCTAGTTCCTGAAATACAGTGAAACGATCTAATACTATCGGGGTAACCGCCCACGTTTCTTGTATGCATAGGACAGAATAGGTAGAGAGCACCGAGCATGTATCATAAGAGTGTAGCAAGGGTCGCGATCCCCTAGAATTCCATGATAGGAAGCTGAGTTTTGCCGTACTCTAGGTCGAATCTTTCATGCCTTGAATTTTGGAGATTGATTCTTGCAGAGTCAATGCAAGCCGCCTTAACTCAGCCATCTCATTTAAATGAGTCTCTACTGTCAAGCTTCTTTCTCCTTCTCGATTTTTTTCTCTCTTGCGTCTCACTGGGATATCCTCCCATCTCTCTTCCCTGATTTTTCCCAGAGCCCTGACTGAAATCTACTATGTCGTACCCAAATTGTTGAAGTGCCACTCCTTCCGTAAGTGCCAGTTCATATGTGGCTCTCGAGTAGAACACAATCCTAACACAATTGTATCGTGTAGGGTGTATGTAATCAATGAGCTTAATATCACTTGATGTAATTTTGAGAGCCGGGGTATCTCATTGAACAGGGAGAGTATCCGCCCTCTGTGTAATGAGGGACCTCCTATTGTGAGCATGAAATTTAATTTGACACTAGGGTCATCCACAAATTTCGGATCTCTCCATTCTCTTTGATCTTCTGGCCAAACACTATATAGAGTTTGCTCTTGCTCCTCTATCCTTGAGTTTCTACTAGTTTCCCCCTCCCTATTCTTCCCTCTCTCATTGTCCCTTTTCCCTTCCTTCTCACAATTGTACTCCCTGCCTTGTTCATGGCCCTGCTTTATATTCCAAATTTCGGCTATCTCCCTAATCTGGTCTTCAAAATCCTTAGGCTCGTTTCTAGATTTATTTACTATTGGGCCCCCCGTCCTTACATTCCACTGCCCGGTCCCCCTCACCTTCCTGTGTGTTTATCGGAACCGTCCCTTGTTTCTGTACGATCTCCCGTGTATCAGAACCAGCTTCATTCATTTGAGCCCTGTGTCCCTGCTCCTCCTGGTTTTTCTTTTCTTCCACAACTCCTTGTGAGACAAATCTCTGCTGTTGTCTCTCAAAGCCTTTATGAGCAAATGACAATGGTCCAGATGGTGGAGTAGATCCCAACGTAGAGGGGTTGTGCAGAATTTTGATAAGAGCCCCTTGTACCAATTTTTTAATATCTTCACTAGGTGTCATTTGCAGCTCACTACTATTTGTATCCTCACTACCCTGCTCTCCCGCTGATTTCGTCTCCTCAGACTGTTTAGAACTAATAAGATCTTTTTGGCTATCTACTGCCTTACAGGGTATTTTGGCTTCTTCTACTTTTTCCACCTTATCGGGGACACTGTCTGCTATAGGCTTTTGCTAATTTTTTACACCAAAAAATTGCTGAATACTCCTTTCCTCCTTAATAATTTCGACTTTACTTCCGTTCTGTTTCTTTTGTATTTTTTTATTATCATTTTTTTATTTGCCTTGGATCCTTTATTTTTAGAATTAGCTTTGCTCATTTTCCCTTTGATTCATAGCTTCTGATAGGGTATTCGTGGCTTCTCCATATTCCTTACTGTTATTCTCCGATTGGGTACCCACAATAGTGTCCATTTCATTCTTCCTGAATGAATCTTGTGTACCCCGTATTTCCTTCACCTCCAAAGCTATTTTGCTTTCTTCATTTAACTGGGTGAAGTCTAGTTGGCCTCCCTCTACTGATAGGGTACATATACCTTTAATGTTAGAAGAGGTGTATTTTTCATTTTAGCAGGTTGATTTTTCAATTTTAGACTCCATTGCAGTACTCCCCTTCTCACTCTTGGCTCTTCTCTTCAGGGCCCTTCCTCTCATTTTCTTTTCTCTGCGTGAAACGACATACACATACGGTATCTCATCTTCCTGATTCTGATCACCTCCCTTTTCCTGATTTTGTACTTGTATTTGGGCATCCTCATCCTCCATCACCTTCAGTAATGCTGATGGACTATCCAGCGTTTTTCCTACTTTCTGCTCTGTGGTCCTTGCTGTATTAATTTCTGTCTTCCCCCGCAGCCTCTAGCCTTGTTGCTCCACAGTTTTAATTTTATCTTGGTTAATTAGTATCATTCTTTTCAATTCATTTGCATCTTCCCATATTATTTTCCCATTACATTCATTCTTGCAAGGTTCTTTTTCTGTTTGGGAGCCTTTATTAAGCATTATCTTATTACTCTTGGGGGGTCTATAGACATTTCTTTTTTGCTCATATTTAAGGCATGGGGGGGTCTATAGACGTTTCTTTTTTGCTCATATTTAAGGCATGTACAAATCCCTCCAGCCTACTCATTTTTTCTGTGCACTCTACCATCATGTATCTTAACTCCTGTATCTCGCCATGAATCCTTTTGGGTCCCTTATCCAGGAGGTTGAGTATCCTTGTTAGGACCGGAAAAGACTCCGTTTGACATGATTTCACCCCCTTCTAGTTCCTTGCTGGGCTGGGTATACATCAGTTCCTCAGTCTCTTGACTCCTAGGGGGAACAGAGTTGGTCGGGCTAGAACATTTGTTTGGAGTTGACTTGCCATCGCCCATTTCCCCACCTCCAAAAATGGACATCGTTTCACCCATTTTCTTCTCATAGTGGTCATGTTTTTTTGGAATCTCCTACTCCTCCATTATTGCAATAGTGAATTTGTGTAGATGTACATTTTCAAGTTCACCTCCTCTAGCCCTCGCAGGGGTGGAAGGACCAGTAGAAAGCCTGACCCTTCTGTCTAACTCTGCACTTACTGCTGGGGCCAGGAGGGACGTGTCCGGCTGAGGTGTGGAGGGCAGGGAATCATCCATATTTTGTACCGAAGGTCTTACCGGTATTTCTTGCATGCTTAAGAAACTTTTCTGCGCTGTCTGTTCAAGAAGAGCGGTCTTCTTGAATGATTCCATTTGTGCCATTATCCTATCACTAACTACATTTGTTAGCGACGGAAAGTCTATACCACTTAGTTCCCATTTGTCCATCTCAACCACCCCCAGGGCATCCCTAGTATCGTCATCATTCATTTTAGTAGGGAAGGGACTTATCACTAAGGGATTTATTGTCTGTGTAAATACAAAAGACCCACTTGCAATGATTGTGTTTTGCCTCGTCAATTTGCCTCTTGTGTTATGCTTCTCTATTTCTTTATGGGCCCCACACTGCGTTGGTATTGTGCCACTCCTTAGGGTTCCCACCATACTCCCTGTACAGAAACACCCTCTCCCTGGGGCAGTTTTTTTAAAAAAAATTTAAATTTTTTGTAAAAAGTTCTACCTTCAGTTTTCTTTTAGCCCAATTGAGTTTGCTTACTTCTTTGTACAGAAGCTGGATTTAATGGACGTATGATGGACATGTAACACAGCCCTTACTGTCGGAAATCACTATCAAAGTGCATGTTGTTGTGCTACTGTAGCAACATATTCACCAGAGAGGACACGGGACTTTTTTGCCGCCTGCTACTATGCGGCGAAGTGAACAAGCCCTTCAACAGAGCCCGAGATACAAAATGGTATTTCAATCGCGATACCTCTCGTTCTACCTCTATGACGAAGACCAATTACAACCCTCACTTCCTGCCCCTGCCAGACACCCTGGAGCCAGAGGCGGGCTTCACTCGTGAATCCTGCAAAAGGCAAAGCGAACAAAGGGACCGAACCTGGTTTGGCATGCAGAGTAAATCTCGAAGGACCTTTCCACAAAGAAATGGCAAAAAAAGACCAGGGCCATTTTGACGAAAATGGCACCATTCGGTGCTTTACTGCAGCTGTAAACGCAGCCAGCGCTAAATGCACACCACAGTAGTTAAAAGTAAACCACTGCCTCCAGCCATTCCACAAGGAAAGGGTACCTAAAGATGTTACATGAGAAGCTAGAAAAAGGGGATACTAAGTAACCCCTCCAGCACTCTATTGTAAGATAGTGTGTGCTGGTCTAGTAAGTTACAAATGCAAGATAAGTCAATTTCACTTAACTGCTCTTGGAAACAGTAGTTTATCCAGGAGAAGGCATTTAAACCTTTGGGAAATTTGAGACTTCCCTGTGCCTCTGCACTGTAGGTGCTGTGTGACACAATGTAAAAGATGACGCCTATGGAGTTTGCCAGACTCCATAACCGAAAGAAACAGAGTTCAAAATCACATTAAAATACATGAGTGGGAAAAAATCTAATTCTCCAGGTAAAAAAAATCGAGTCCCAAACATCCAGCAAAGTTGCTGGGGGTCTCTAAGGTGGAGGGAATTAGCACATTTCTGAGACTTCTCCCTAATATCTTCCAGTGTATTTCTTCTGATTCCTCGTTCAGTTGTCGACTCTGCCTTCTGTCCAAGAGACCTCGCCTTTTATGCAGGTTTCTGCCATTCAGGCACAGCCTAGCTGTCACTCACACAGCAGAGTGAGCCAGCCAAACAACTTTTGGGTGCATTCAGGTAACCTAGGAGACTAAGGACAGGGAGTTTCGGGCACCTCCCTCGCTTCCTTCCCTGCCAGACACACTGGAGCCAGAGGCAGGTTTCAGCACTGAAGCCCACCAAAGTGAAAACAAAGGGATCAAACCTGGTTTGGCGCGCCGAGTTAAACCCAAGAAAGACCACACAAGCAAGAAATGGCAAAAAAAGAAGACGGGGGGCAATTTTGGCAAAATGTGCAGCCGAGGATTCAGCCTGCGGTAAAAACGCACCATGATAGGAAAATTAAACCAATGCCCCCAGCCATTTAAAGTAGTGAGTGTAACATAATAAATGTTTCATGAATAGGTAGGAAAAGGGGCTACTAAGTAACCCCCAGTACTTCCACTGAAATGGGTTGCACTAGACCTACATAGGAAAAACTGGTAAGTAAAATCAATTTCACTGTACTGCTCTTGGGAACAGTAGTTCACCCAAGAGAAGGTATTTAAACCTTAAGAAAATTACAAAGGACTTCTCTGTGACACTGCTTTGAAGGTTCTCTACAAAACGTGATGCCTATCGAGTTTGTCAGACTCCAAAACCGAAAGAAACAGAGTTCAAATCAGATCAAAAATACATGAGGGGTGAGAAAAAGGTCTCTCACTCCAGGATAGAAAATCAAAAGTCCCAAAGTCCAGCAAAAGAACTGGGGGTCTCTAAGGTTGAAGGGAATTAGCACAGAAATTAGAATTCTCCCTAACGCACAAGGCAGGCCAAGGTAAGGAAAACCCCCAGTATACATATTAAGAATGGCACACAGCTATTCAAGGTAGGTAACACCCAAGGCAATCTTGTTCTAGACGGGCTATACAGCAGGCCAGGGGAAGACCCAGTTGGTAACCTTTACAGTTCTTTTCTGAAAGAAATGGATGAAGCCAACATTATTACTTTTGGGAAGAGGGGGGCCCAATTCACAGGTGAGTAAAATAACCTTTATATATACTTTTCAGAATGGCAAAAGTAATTCTAAGGATAGTAAGAACTTTTGTAACTGCTCATATCTCAGAGGGCATTTACCAACTAACCCTTTAAGAAATAAGTAATGTTTTAGCACTTGTTACATTTCAGGGCAAAATGCCCAAACCTTATAAAGCTTTCCCTATTCTTGAAGCATGAGTGTTCTCACAGACGGGGCGGGGGGGTGGGGGAGGTCATTAGGTTATTAGGTTTCTTGTGGCCAACTGACAGGTCAGGATAGGCACAGATGTGTTAGGCAGAATTGCATGCAGTACCCTCTGGGACCACCACATACAATTAGGACTACAGGTGTAAGCAAAACCAACCTTTGGTAAAAGTCTGTACCATACAGTTTTTGGTAGTGAGCTCAGCAGCCAGGCGTATCTCAAGAGGGAATGTGAGCAGTACAAGAGGTTACACAGAGGTCTTGCAATCACAGTGGTTCAAGTAGACACTTCTACTCAAGGTTTCTTGATAAAACACTTATTAATTTATTACACAATCATTTAGAAAACATTCACTAGGAGGTGGCAACTTAATATTATACACAAACACACTTCAATAACAAACCAATGAGTTTCTGAACAAATTAGGCTCCCCTGAAATAGGAGCAAAATGGCATTTCAGTTACTTTCAATGGGAGTAAAAAGGCACAAGTTAGCAGAATAGATCACAAATACTTTCTTGGGCAGTGCAAATTGTTTTAGTTCACTAGAGGTCTCAAATCAGTTCAATAGGCGTAGGCCAAAGTCAATGGACAAGTGTCTTGGATAGGAAAGAGCAGTTCTTGTAGTAAACAGTAAAGTCTTTGCAAAAGTTCTGAGAAGTAGTTTGTACGAAAAATAATCATACGTTGGGTCACAAGCTGACTAGTCCTGCAAGTTGGGAAAGTTTCATGAACTTTCACCGCAAGAGTTGCATTCTCTCAATCGGGTTGGCACAGTACCTTAGTATGACGCAAAAGATGCAGCTGAAGATGTTGGTTCGTGGCAGTTCCTGCAGATCTCACTGTTCCTGGCCCTCAGTCGAGGGAACGAGAGGACGTCGGGGGACTCTGGCACTGCACGGGATCATCGGAAAACACGGACAAAATGGAGTCACTTCAATTCGAGAAGCTATAATTCAAGCACACAAGCTGGTGTCCTTCCCCCTGGTTAATCCTAACCAGCTTTGAGAATGGAATCCAGGTGGCTTGCGAGTTGATTAGTCCCATCAACTCAAAGGAAGAAGTCGTCCTTGAAGGGGCTTCTGTCGAGATGAACTTGGCAATTCACACCTGCAGTAGGGCTTCACCGGGCAAACCAACGGTCCAGGAGAAGCAGCAGCCGTCCTCTTCCAGCTCGTGTTCGGTTCTTTGGTGCCAGTGGTCGACTCTGCTTTCCAGTCCAAGAGACTCGCCTTTTATTCAGTTCTCTCCCTTTCATTCCAGCCTAGTTGCCACTCACCCACCAGGTTCGCTGTCCTTGTCGGACAGTCAGCCAGCCAATCACTCCAGAGTGCATTTGGGTCTCCTCGGAGACCAAGCACAGGGGGTTTCGGGCACCTCCCTCACTTCCTGTCCACCCCAGATACTCGGCGGTTTTCAGTCCTGAAGCCTGCCAAAGGCATAGAAACAAAGGGAACAGACCAGGTTTGGCGCGCAGAGACAAACACTTGAAGGACCTTTCCAAAAAGAAACGGCGAAAAAAGATGACCGGGACATGTTTAAACAAAGGGGCTTAAGGCGCCATTTTGAAAAACATGGCTCCTGCGATTTTTAGCTACCAGTGTTCGCGGTCGGGAAAAATCATGATCGTTTGTTGTAAAACCACTGCCACCAGCCGTTTCGATAGGAAAGGGTAGCATTTGACTGCTACATGAGTATTTAGACACAGGGGATACTATGTAACCCTTACAGCAGTCTATTGTAAGATAGTGTACTTGGTCTAGGAATTTGGAAAGACTAAAGTCAATTTCACTTTACATTCTCTGAGAAACAGTAATTCATCCAAAAGAAGGTATTTAAACCTTTGAGACGTCTAATACATCCCTGTTTCACTGCACTGAAGGTGCTGTGTAACACACATGAAAATATGATGCCTATGGAGTTATCTAAAACTCCATAATCAAAGAACACAAGAGTAAAACGCACATCAAAATACATGAGAGTGGGGGAAAAAAGCTCACACTATTTCCAGGTAAAAAAATAGTCCTCAAAATCCAGCAAAGTTGCTGGGGTCTCCAAGGTTAAGGGAATTGGCACATTTTTAGAATTCTCCCTAACACAGACGTAGGAAAAGTCGTAGGTTCCTCAGGAAAGCAGTTTAAAACAAGTAAGTATTTTACTTTAGAGTTGCAGAAGGGTTCCAGGATCTTCAGAGAAGACTCCCTAGAGGGATTTCAGCAACGGACCTGGGTGAACTGGAATCACAGAAGGCCTAAGATAGATAAAACACCAGCCAACTCGGTACATCAGAACAGAAGACTTGTTTTGCAGCTGGATGTCTTCCGGATTTGCATCCAAAAATCAGATCGATGAGTTCCTTGTCATAAAGATAGGACACTGGGAGGGAAATTGCAGCAGGGATCAACGGGGAAGGCTACAGGAAAGAGTTTCTTCGCAGCTGGATGTGGCTCTGTGGTTTTGGCGCCCCTTTTCAGGATTCAGAATAAACTGAATATTGCTTGTCTCATTCTCATTGTTTGTAAGGTCCAGCACTCTGATCAGGGGACTTTTCGGATTCTAGTCGTCTCTCGAGTTCCAGCAGAATGCCACCAAAGTTTCAGCTCCATTTGTAAGACAGCGCACTGCACAATGGCTCAAGGTCCCAGAGTGTTGCAGCACGATGTGGTATGGCTCAAACTGCAGGTCTTGCTGAGTCTAGTGGATCTCAACAGGCTCTGGGTCAGGGTTGTCCTTTTCGGCATCCCCAGGTCGATTGAAAGGAAGGTGTTAGGGAGATTTATCATTATGTTAATGTTAAAGGATATTTGTACCACACACTATCACCACCGGAGTGTTCCCCTGGCGCTCTGGCGGCTCTGAAAGAGGGAGAGGGGGATGAGTTAGTGGGAATTGGCTGGAAAAGTGCAAGATAGCAGTGATGTGCTGTTGGCAGCCTCAGCCCAGTGGGTCCGTTGGCTGTGCTTGGGGTGTATTATGGTCGGTAATCGTTGTGTGCTGTTGTGCAAGTCTGTGCGGTTTGTTTTGTTGTTGCAGTGTAGTGAAGTTTGTGCAGATTGCTGCATTTTAAGCTTGTGGCTGTTTGGTTAGACTTTGAGAGGTTTATAAAGAGGGATGAAATAGTTAGTGGTTTGGTTAGTTGGCATTGCTGTCCTTCTAATTATGTGAAGGCGTGATGCTTGCTGTCATTCACTATTCCATCAGAGTGTGGTGCTAACTTTTCAATATTCTACCTAGATGTGAGGCAGGCTAGTGATCATGATTCCATTCAGGTGTTGTACTTGTCATCATTCACAGTATCATTTAAGTGTGGTACATCCCAACATTTCACATTTCTATCTAGATGCAACGCAGGCCGACATTAAGAATTCCATTTTAGTGTGATGCGTGCTAACATTCATAATCCTGTTTAGATGTAACGCAGGCTAAGGTTAAGAATTACATCTTAGTGTGACGCGTGCCAACTTTCACAATCCTGTCTAGATGCGATGCTGGCTAAGGTTAAGAACTCCATCCAAGAGTGGAACATGCTAACATTCACATTTCTATCTAGCTGCAACGCAGGCTATGGGTGTAGTGCTAGTTAACATTGGCAAGTATGTTAGTGCGTAATGTAGTGCAACATTTACAGTCCAACCAAGAATGGATTTTGGCTGGTGGTCACCAATCTAAGTATGCACCTTGTAATTCTATGGCAGTCTACGTTATGGAAAGGTAAGGTAGATTGGTGAGGGCTTTCTGGAGTAGAGTAATTGCTCTACACCCCCACCCATGCCACACTTAGTTTGTTTTGGGGGGGGGCGTCTTTGCGTCCCCTGCAGACACCTGCTGACACATCCTGGAGCCACCAATGCAGGAGCCGCCCATTGTCTTGGGGCCCTTAGCCGAAGGGGCTGCCAGGCAGACGGCTGCCCAGGAAGGGGCAGCTATGACAAGCTGAGATTAGCCAATCAGGGGTGAGGGCGGGCAATCTGACCAGGAAGTGGATCAGGGACGGTCGAACGCTGCGCACATGGCCTGGGGGCATGCTGCACACCAGATGAGGGCCAAAATAGGGGCGTGGGATCCAGCCACACTCACCTGCTGCAGGGATTTCTAAAAGGAGGCAGCTCTGCTCAGCTTATGCTTTATCCCCTTGCCTAGCGAGACCCCCAGCACTTTTTGCTGGACTTCTGAGCCTTTTTTACGAGTGGGGTAAAAAGGCTCACACTCTTTCCAGGTAAAAAAAATCAAGTCCTCAAAATCCAGCAAAGTTGCTGGGGGTCTCTAAGGTAAAGGGAATTAGGACATTTATGAGAATTCTCTCCAACATCCCACACTTGAAGGTGGGATCAACATGGGTTATATCCCTAAATTCATAGAGCAAGAGGGTTGCCCAAAGATTTCGGTCAGCCTTCAAGGTTTTGTTGGTAAGACCATTGGGTCCTGGTGCTCATGACCCTTTACATTTAGTTATTAAATCCCAGACTGTCTCGACCTCAAGGTGTGGTTCCCATTTCTCATATTCCGATTTTAATCAAGTTTTCATTTCCACTTTCCCCTGATTCAGTAATTGGATCTCCAAACCTTTTACCAAAAAACTCAATGCATTCTGATTCTGAGATCGGATTCAGCTGAGGTACAACATACTTAAGGTCTAGTCCATTGACCAGTGACCAAAAGCACTAACTTTAGCCCTAAATAATGTTCCCAGCTTGACTTCGACATCTTGTTGTAGAAGCAGGCTTTTAATCCCTTTACAGAAGTTTTTAAACTTCTGTTTTCTCAACCTAGTCATCCTTTTTCGGACGGTTTCATCCTGCACAGACCTTCCAATATTTCGTATCTCTTTTCTCATCACCGTTTTAGCTAAGGCTATATCCTCGTCGTAACAATGTTTGTGCCTAATAATGTGCCCTCTTGGAAACATCTGCAATCAAAGTTTCAATTAGACACTGGATCTCATGAGTATTAAAATGATTGTTTCCAATCTAACGTGGAGTAATTCAGGGAAACCCAAAGATGACAGTTTAGGCTCTCAATATTTTTGTCAGACCATCTGACCGCATTCCCGGATACACGTGCTACCATTTGATGTTGTGCTCTAAACTATCTATCAAAACATGCGGGCAAGATAGAATGATCACTCCAGGTATTCATGGTGACAGAGAAACTAGTACAGCAGTTCCTTAGATGATGATCAGGATAAATATAATCCAATATCGAGGATCTTGTTCCTCTATGCCATGTGTGCCAGTTTCACACTGTCTTCATCATTCTTTGGGACCACCAAGGGTAAGAGGCCCACGTTGCCAAGAGCCACATACCAGATTTTGCCATTCTTTCTCTTAAGTGTAGTTCCCCTTTGATCAGTGTCTGTTACGGATTTCCCATGGTGGCTTGTTGAAGATATTCTGCATTCAAGTCTCCCACCAAAAGAATTCGCCCATTCTCGTACTTCTTAGCCCACTCATTGATCTCGTAACAGACCTTCTCTACAAAGACCTTCACTGGAGGGATTTCATTATGCCAATATGTTTAATACCAGAATTATAAAGGTAAGATCCCCAGAAATTAGGTCAACACAGAGTGCCCCAAATGGGAAATCTTCCACAATCGTTCCACTAAGGCTCAAATTGTTCTCAATTGCTACCAGGAGTCCTCCCGATGGCCGTCCCCCAGTATTTCCTTTGGCAGGTTGGATGAATATCTTATAGCCATCCAAGGTAGGAGTAGAGGTCATCCATGTCTATTGAAGACATGTACAATTTGCCTCTCTCAAATTAGCCAAGCAGTCAGGATTATTAAACAAATGTTGATTCCCTCTAGTATTCCATGAGTTTAGGGAGAGACGGATATTTTTATAATCCCCTCCCACATTGGCAGTTTGGTTATGGTACCAGTTTCTGCCACAGGGTTGAGATTACTGCGGCCCAGTCAATTTCTTGTCTCAGCTCCTTCTCTGTTTGTACTTTAACTTGCTCATTGCCCATGAGTTTACCCATGGAGATCTCCCCCCCCCCCATATGCTTTTCTTTTACATTCAAGATGTCCCCTTCCATGTATGTCCTAAGTTAAATTTCAAAGCCTATGTTCCTTCAATCCTCTTGTTGAGTAAAAATTAGTTCCTTTACCAAAAGAGTGAATAAACAATACTCATGTCTAATTGGTTTTTAGCTGGAAAATCTACTCTCAGTATGTCTCTAGAGCCCACTTATGCCAGAGCCGGTATGTCTGCAAGAATTGTCAAAATATTAGACCCGTACAAACAAATCTGTTCTTCTCCAGCATGGGGTCTGGCATGGATTCCCATGCTCATGAATATTCCATGTCGTCAGGCTGGAAATCCTTGGTAAACAGAAAATCAGTTTCACTTCTGAACTGTCTTTCTCCTAACAACCAATCTCTGGGTCATACTGCCCTCCACCTAAGCCCCTCCTCTGGCAGCCATCTTCAGATTGTTACTGCAGTATTAGGAGTCCTCATGCTATAGTGCTCGATCTTTTACTGCTTTTTTGCTCTCTTTTTTCAGTCCATCGACCCACCTTCTGATTAACAGGGACCCGTTTTAGGATTCTTCAGTGCCTCTCAAGGACGTATTTCGTGAAGTTTCTTCTTGGAGGATTCCAAAAGCTTCTTCAAGGCCTACGCTGCATGGACATGGCGGATGAGGAGGAGGACTCGGCGCCTCTCTTCAAGGTTTGCCCCAGATACAACATACGAAATGTCTTTTCGGACGATGGACATTCCCTCTGCCTTTACTGCCTGCACTCGGACCCGACGCACGTGGAAGCTGACTGTGCGTCTTGCCAGGAGATGGTACCCCGCACGCTGAAGGACCGACGCAGGCGTCTCAACGAGTTGTCATGAAGTCAGGGGCACAAGCATGCAGTGGTCGCATGCACAGGAGCCAGGCTCATGAACAAAAGTACACAAGGACATCCATTTAACACCAAAAGACTTTTATTATGGACATAGCACTTCATCTGCATCAACCTTGAACATTCTATCCATTAAGCAGAATGCATTAACCGTGAACATTCCATCCATTAAGCAGCCCCAAGTGTATTCTTGGGGGTGGCTGCGAATGGATTGCTTTCGCACGTGCTCACTCTCTATGCCCACGATCTCAGCTATATAAGCTGCCCCGATCCTCTAGACAGACGCTTCGCGTTATTCTGCACTTGCAAGCGCGTAACGCTCACTGTCGCCTGAGGTCAGACTTACCTTTGGAGATCCTGCTTCCTGGACATCCTGCTTCCTGCCAGCATACTTTCCAACTGGGGGAAGCTGTTCTTACCTGTACATCTCTTTGCGAACCAAGTTTCTGATGTTTTTCAATCTGCTTAGAATCACATGCTGTGCATAGTCCGACATCCAGTGGTAACCGCGGAGTATTGCATCTTGTCTTTCGAGAATCGAAAGGGGACGTCGACATGGGCGTGCCTGTAACACTATCCCTACGTGACGTGTAGTGTACCCAAGATCCCTCTTGTGTCAAGGTCCCTCAGATTGTTTTTTTCCACCCAGCTAACTGGTCGACCATATGCAGAGTTCGTAAAGAACATTGCTTTTGTCCCACGACCTTTGGTCGAGTTGTTCTATAAAGAACATTTAATATTACCCCTTCAGTCCATTGTCTCGACGGCTGTTCCAGTCACTGCCGAACACCTACGAATTTCGACGGAAAGTGATCTGTCGGCGTCACCGACCACGTGGCCGGGCCTTCCGCCGACCTATACAGTAGGGAGAGTGGGGTTGGGTGACATTTCCTCTAATACTGAAAATGCCTTTCCTTTTCTTCACTCTTTCCCTGTCGGTCATAGTCACTCTGGGTCACCTCAGCTATGGAGAGGACTCCATTTAGATTTTGCCCTATTTGTAAGGGAAAATTCCCATGGAGGGATAAGCACAGACTGTGCAACCAGTGCTTGCCGCTCGATCATAAAGAGGAAGGGTGTGCAGCCTGTAAACATCTCCGCCCCAAACCTTTAAAGGAGCGTAGAGTTAAAAGATGGGCGGCCTATGGTATGTTCAAGGCCGGTACTTCACCCACTGCTGCCACCACCGAATGTGACGACGGCAAAAGTGACTACCAAGCCTCTGAACCGGAGGTTGCTGACCTTTCAATGTAACATTCACGTTCTGCATCATCTGTCCCCGGCCCCCATAAGCACGGCGTAGGCCCTGCCATGGGGAGATCACACCCCGGCGACAAAGACAGACACGTGCATGACACTAAGAACACAACCCCTAGTCGTTCTTCGACTACGTTGAAAAAGACTTCAGCGCCAACGGGTGGACCGGTATTTCCGGTCATACCCACCGATCGAGATCGGCAGCCCTCCCCGTAGCTGCCTACGCGCCTGACTGGGAATTTCAAAACAAAGGGCTCTACCCACAAAACTCACAGCTCCGTTGACATGCATCAGAGGAACGAAGAGGAACTCGAGGAGCCCATTCAAAATGAGCCCATGGAAGGATGGGGAGTGGAGCCAGATGTAGGTGAACCACAACCCTGGCAGTCTCCAGAACCACAAGACCCAGACTCAGATATCCTGGCTTTGGACTCCCCTCAAAATACTCGAATCCCTCTCCTATTGATGACCAACTAACATTTCATGTGATGCTACGTAAAGCAGCTGACCACTTTAAAATTGCCACTGAAGAGGCAGCGCCTGAAGCCGACTTTGTTGAGGATATAATCAAACAGAAGCCGCCTGCTAGCCAATCCATACCACTTCTCAATTTGATTAAGACTCACTGCTCCATCCTTGGCCACACCTGCCTTTACGAGAGGCGTAAATCCAAAGATTCAAAAACTCTTTCGCCCCTCACCATCAGACCCTCTTTACATTAGAGGTCATTCTACCCCTGATTCTTTAGTGGTCACTACCACAAGAAAAAGGGCAGGGGTTCCTTTATCCACAGGAGAGGCTTCCCCTGACAGAGGGGAAAAGACTGTACACCCTGGGAAAAAGGGTTACCACAGCGGCAGCATACCCAACACGCATCGCCAATAACACTACATTATTGGCCAGTTACACAGATGCGCAGTGGGCCATAGTACAAGAAGGCCTACAGGAAGCACCAGAACCTCTGCGGACACACCTACTTACCACAGTCTCTGAGGGCAGACAAGTCAACCAGAGTATTTTAAAAACACTTTGGACTCTGCCGAGACAGCCAGCCGAGCCCTAGCTCAAGGCATTCTCCTCAAGAGACATGCTGGGCTCCGAAATTCAGGATTTAAACCTGAAACGCAAGCGGCTCTTATAAACAAACAAGTGGAAGATTCCAACTTGTTTGGAAAAGCGGTCAATGAGGCCTTAGAGACCGCGAAAAAAGAACATGAAACTTTAAAGAGCTTAGATCAGATTACTCAAAGATCTTCCACAAGGAGAGGATTTGGAAACAATGTTTTTTCGTGGCCAACGCTCCACTCCTCAACACTACCCTTCTGGAAACAACTGGAACTCCCTGCAAGGAACCAGTACTTACAATGCCCCGTACCCCCAAAGGGTACAGCGACGCGGTAAAGGAAGAGGCAGGAACCCGACCCCCAGAGGCTCTTCTGCCTCAGACTCCAAATGGCTCGAAGATTCGGGTGCCCTCCCATGACTCTCTGGTTCGGGGCCGTCTGACATCATTCCTAAAAGCATGGGAGGGAATAACCACGGACCAGTGGGTGCTGAAGACCATAGCCCACGGGTACTGTGTAGAGTTCAACCAATCCCCGAAATACAGACCTCTGCGTCAAGAAAGACTAACACCAGAACATCTTCACTTACTCCTTCAAGAAGTCGAGATACTGGAACAAAAAGGAGCCATAGAGATCGTGCCTCTATCACAGGTAAAGGAGGGTATATATTCCGTGTACTTCCTTGTACCCAAAAAGGATTTAACCATGCGTCCTGTTCCAGATATGCACCCAGCGAACATGTTTGTAAAACCACAGACGTTTTGCATGGTCACCCTGCAGGAAGTAATTCCTCTGCTCACAGAGGGGGATTACATGGCAACTCTGGATATGAAAGATGCATACTTTCATATTTCGAGGTTGCCAGCGCACAGAAAGTACCTCAGGTTTATGATACAAAATAAACATTATCAGTTCAAGGTACTACCCTTCGGCACAGCATCTGCGCCAAGGGTATTTACGAAGGTACTGGCAGTAGCAGCAGCACACCTGCACAGGCAATCCATTCCAGTCTATCCTTACCTCGATGACTGGCTCATAACAGTGGACTCCTACAAAACATGCCTGTCAAATACCCAAAAGACGATAGATCTTTTATTCAGCATGGGCTTCTCCATGAACGAGAAGAAATCCAGCTTAGACCCCAGTCAAGTCAAACAATTCCTAGGGGCTCTAATTCGAACAAAGGACGGCCTCATCTTCCCCTCCAACGAGAGGGTTCAAAACATGCTGTTTCAAATCCCTCACTATGTAGCCAGTCGAGGTAACAGTACGCAAGGCTATGCGTCTACTGGGAATGATGGCATCATGTATCTACTTAGTTCCTCACGCGCGCCTGCACCCAATGCAAGAGTAGCTAAGCAACCAGTGGTGTCAGGCCAACGGACAGAGGGACGATTTAGTAGTGTTCTCGGTCGAGGGAAAACCTCTTGAAAGGGAAATCCTTCACCACCCCCGCAGTGGAAGCCACTCTAACCATGGATGCCTCCCTTACAGGGTGGGGAGCCCATTTGCTCCAACAGACAGCCAGTGGAGTGTGGTCCCCAAACTTAGCATCCAACCACATAAACCTGTGGCAGTGTTCAAGGCACTGAAGGCGTTCAAAACACAACTACAAGGAAAGACTATACTAATCCTTACAGACAGCACCACGGCCATGTACTATCTGAACAAGCAGGGAGGCACTCATTCTCCAGGGCTGTCCAAACTGTCTCAGAACATTTGGAAGTGGGCTCTCAAACGCAACATGTTCCTGTTATTACATGTTCCAGGGGAACTCCATCTTCTGGCAGACTTACTTGGCAGAGACTTTCCGTTTCCAGGGACTACGAATGGCGATTACACGGGGACATCGTTGCCAATGTTTTCGCACAATGGGGTTTTCCAGAGATCGATCTATTCGCGAACTCTGGAGAACGCCCAATGCCAAGACTACGCCTCCAGATACCCCCAGAACCGATCCAGGGGCAACAGACTCTGGATAACATGGTCAGGGAAATTTTGTCTACCTTCCCCACCCCGACGCCCCCCCCCACCCCCCCGACTCCCCTTCTCAACAAGATCGTGCACAAGATGCACCAAGAACCAGTCACAATATTAGTGGCCCCCATGTGTGCCCGCCAACCCTGTTTTGCTCACCTGATGAAGATGTCCCTATCTCCTCCGGTCAAACTGCTTTACCCATACAACATGTTGTCGCTAGACAAAGGGGAGACGCTTCACCCATGATGCCCGCAGACATTGAACTTAGCGGCCTGGCTCCTGAGGTCATAGTTTGGTCACCTGCAACTACCTCAGAGATGTATGGACATTCTCAGGGAAGCAAGGAAACCTAACACTAGATACTGCTATTCTAGTAAATGGAAACTGTTTGTCATGTGGTGTAACAACCCTATCGACTGCTCTCCCACTCGCATTGTCCAATACCGGACTCATTTACTTGACTCAGGCCTAGTCTTCAACTCAATAAAGGTGCACCTAGCGGCACTTTCAGCATATACAGCCTCCCAACAGAAAGTGTCATGGTGGAAGATACCAGTAATTAAGGATTTCATGGAAGGGGTAAAAAGAATTCACCCTCCCATTTCCAACCCGGCTCCCAGATGGGACCTAAATGTGGTATTAACTAGATTTATGGGAGCTCCCTTCGAGCCCATGCATAAAGCAAGTCTTAAGAACCTCACCCTTAAGACTGCTTTTATAATAGCAGTCACCTCCATTAGGAGGGTGAGTGAACTGCAGGCACTATCTATCCTAGATCCCTTTGTAACAGTTCAAAGACAAGGTGGTTTTGTGCATTCACCCTAGATTTGCGCCTACATTCATTTCCAAGTTCCATGTGAACCAGTCAATAGAGCTACCAACGTTCTTTCAGAATCCTTCAAGCCTGGGAGAAAGAACCCTTCACACACTAGAAGTACGCAGAGCTGTCATGTTCTATATGGAAAGAACTCATCCACTAAGGAAAACAAATCCGTTTTTCGTGTCAGTGGCCACATGTAAAGGAGATGCAGTCTCAAAATCCACTATATCTAGATGGATTGTCAATTGCATTACACCCTGCTACCATCTTGCGAAGAGAGAACTGCCCTTCAAGCCTAGAGCACATTCCACTCGAGGCACTGGGGCATTCATTGCAAATATTCCCCTGAATCTATTTGCAAAGCGGCAACCTGGAGTTCTGTACACACCTTTACAAAACACTATTGCTGAGACACTCATTCTAGGTCTGATCACTTACCTGCTGTTGAGCATTGCGGTTGCATCCATCTTCCATCCGGGCCACGTCTCACAGCTGCATTGAGGCCGCATTTCCATCTAAGGGAAGAAAACCGAAGAGCCATTATTGCGGGCATAAATAGGAGCAACATAAACAGACATTAAAGAGAACAAACCGCATCACAAGAGCTCAAAAAAGACTTACCAATCATAAGGAGAAGCATAGTCGCAGCTGGACTCCACTAATCCTTATCAGTGAAAGAACTAGATCCCATTCGACGCGCCCCTGCCAGAAGTAGCAGGACTGAGAGCTTATCTTTCATAATTCACAGGTGAGCTTTATGGGCCGGCATATGCTCACAGAAACCGTACTTTGGGGTGAAGGGTTCGAGAGGTACAGCAATCACAGATTGGCGCACTCAGACTCTTATCTCCACGCAGGAGCAGTATCACCACATACCACCGCTTACAGCTTTTCTTCTGGGGGAGAGGCTTGAAGGGGGTGATTCAAGATCAGGGAGGGCTGCAATAGTGCCCCAACGCCTCCGCAGAGACCAGGTGAGCGTACCACGAGTGGCTATGGGCCAAGGCCCCTGCTCTGGGTGAATCCCGGCAGCATGCTTCCTATGCCCAGAAGAAGAAAGTTGAGCGGTCTTTTAAGACGTTTGAGGGCGCCCCTCTTGCATGGGCCCAACATAAGGGTAAGCACTGCAAGTCCACTGCCACCGGGAGTGCTGTTGCAGCATACTCTGCGGCAGCCAGGGCGAGTACAGCGTCTCCAGCGCCTTCGACCACGAGCAACCGCTCAAGTTCTTCCAAGAAGAGGAAGTCTGACCATCCGGGCAAGCTCTTGGAGAAGACCCAGAAAGGCCCTATGGTGAAGGCTAAGGGGGAGCAGGGCTCAGACCCTCCCACTATGGTAAAGGCCTCAGGCTCGACCAAGGTCATGAAGGCCCAGGTACATCTGACGAAGGGCTCTTCCATCGTAGGAGTGGTGGCGTCCCTGGCCAAGGCGGAACTGCAGGACACGGCCCCAAGGGCAAGGGTATCCCTGCCCGCCAGGAGGGAGTCCTCTTTTCATCCCATCGGAAGTACACTGGAGTAGATGATGCTTATCATTTCCCCCGAAACAGTCTCCCTTGGTCGCAGAGAAGTGTGGGGGGGGCACGGTAGTGCTTCAGGGTTTGGATATCTCCTCTGAGGAGGAGCTTACCAACCTCTGGTCCCTCCATGAGAAACTGTGTCGAGAGCAGGCCAAAGATCCTGTTGAGGGCGACGACAAAGGTGACGATGAAGAGACCGTCTAGGAGCAATAGGACATTTAGGGCTTGGAGGACCATCCTAAACTGCAAATGCCCTTGTCTCCGCTAGCTCAGCAGCCACCTCAAAAACCACCTGGAGATATCTTGGTGGACATTCTCACGGCTCTGCATACCTTATGCTCGGAGATCCGGACGCGGCGCGGGACTATCGGAGGTACCACCATCCAAGAAGAGGAGAGTTCTTCCTCCTTTCCACCCTTAGTCCCCCACCCCCCAAGGGATGATACGGATCCGGACACGGTGACGACAGCGGTTTGGGGGACCTCCCATCTCCGCCGGCCAGATCTGCACCGCCCGACGAGAGAGGCTCATTCCATGCCGTGATCATGAGGGCCGCTGAGCTGTTTCAGCTTGTCCCTGAGGAGAAGAAGAAAGAGGGGTTCCTTTACCAGCGCCTCGAGGCAAAGAGGAAGACGGTACTTTCGATCCTGCTCTTGGATGACATTTGAGACGAGGGGTTGTCCCTCTTGAAGAATCCTTCCTCGGCCCCTGCAAAGAGGGACCGTTATGAGAAGAAATACAGGGTGCCGGATTCTGCGGCGAAGTGCTTAAGATCCCAGCTGTCTCCGGACTCTGTGGTTTCGGCAGCGGCCAAGAAGAAATCTTTGGGTGCCTCCTTGTCAACGGCCGCCCCCTCCCACCGCCCCCCCGACCTCCCTCCGGCCTCCCTCCGGACAGTGAGGGGAAGAAGTCGGGACACCATGGGGCGAGGTTTTCATGTCGGCAGCGATGACCATCGAGGCTGCAAACGCTCTCACCATTGTGGCGAGTTACGACAGGGAACTTTGGTTCAAGATCGCTCCCCTCCTGGACTTCCTTCCGATTAATGGAGGGCGGAAGCTTTGGAGATCCTACAGGAAGGAGAGGTGGCATCGGACCACGCCATTATGGTGGCCACGGATATCGCCAACACAGGGTTTCGCCAAATGGGCAACAGCGTTTGCCTTCGTCGGCGGGGCTGGCTCAGGGCCACTAATTTCCACCAGGATGTTCAGTCAAAGGTGTTGGACATGGGACATCCCCTTTGACGGAGGCAATTTGTTTGTGAAGTCTGTGGACGAGTCTCCTCACGCTCAAGTCGGACATGGAGACGGCTCGTGCCTTGGGCACGCTTCAGCAACGGCAGCTGTCCTTTAGGACCGCTGGAGGAAAATCACAGGGTTCTTCCAAAGGATTTGGGGATGGGCGGGTGCTTCGTCCTACCGTCAACCCTTGCGTTTGTTGTCCCAGGATACCTATAGGGGCCATGCCAAATCTGCAAGAGGATGTAGTAATCGCCAAGGCCCTCAAGGCAGCGCTTCGACATCCAAACAGGATTGAACTGGCCATGGCGTCGGGCTCCCACCCGAGCACCATGGTGGAAGGCCGGCTGGCGAACTTTGTTGGCGTGTGGAAGACCATATCCGCTGACTGTTGGGTGCTGAACGCTCTCGCCCACGGATACACCCTGGAGTTCCAACGGAAGTGTCCCCGTATACCACCAGTGGCCCGGCAGGAAAACCACATCTTTCTGCTGGAGGTGCTGGCCATGCTAAGAAAGGGTGCGATAGAGCTCGTCCCAAAGAGACTCCAGAGTGTACTCTCGTTACTTCCTCGTCAAAAAGAAGACCAGCGGTTGGAGGCCCATCCTGGACTTCCGCCGTCTGAACAAGTACATCAAGTCTCAAAAGTTTCAGATGGTGACTCTTCAGCATGTGCTAGGACAGCTTGGAAGAGGCCTGTTTTCTCATCCGAATACACAAGGGCCACTGCAAGTTCCTACGCTTCATGGGCTAAGGGCAACATTACCAGTTCAAGGCCTTCCCTTCGGATTGAAGTCGGCGGCAAGGGTTTTCACTAAGTGCCTGGCGCCGGTGGCGGCGCAGCTGCGTCTACGAGGGATCCATGTCTACCCTTACCTGGACGACTGGCTTATCCGGGCAAGCTCAAAGGACGTTGCCTTCGAACACACGACGAAGACGATCCAGCTCCCGACAGATCTGGGGTTCTCGCTGAACTATACAAAGTCCTGCTTGATTCCATCGCACGACGCACGGTTTCTGGATACCCGACTCAACAGTGTTGTGTCTGGCGTTTCCGTCGGGTGAGAGGATAGTGGCCGTTTTGGGCAAGATACAAGGGTTTTTGGCCCTGAAGATCGCAAGAGTGAGCTCCATCAAGTTCCTGCTCGGCATGTCGTCATGCATATACCTCATTCGGCTGTGCAGGCTTCGGATGCGTCCACTGCAAGAGTTCCTCGACGCCCGTTGGATACAAGTATCGGGAAGCTTTGAGGACAAGATCACACTCGACGAGAGTTTGTCGACCGATACAGTGGAGGGGTGTTCATGCACATCTGGCCGCAGGCATGGATTTCAGACCCCACCTCATCAGGAGACGGTCACGACAGACGCCTCCCTGGAAGGATGGGGAGCGCACACCGGAAGTCTTCATGCAAGAGACCTGTGGCTACCGGAGGAGAAGACGTTGCACATTGTGTTGGAGCTGCAGGCAGTGTTTTGGGCCCTCAAGTCCTTCCTTCCATCCTTCAAGAGCAAGGTGGTATGGGTCTTCATGGACAACACCACCACAATGTTCTACATCAGGAAGCAGGGGGGAACCAGATCTCAGGCACTCTCCTAAGAGGCAGATGACCTTTGGCACTGGGCTGTAGCCCAGGGGAAGTTCCTCATCCCGTTTCATCTGGCAGGCGTGAAGAACACTGTCGCCGACTCTCTCAGCAGGGAGCTTCGCTCTTGCCACGAGTGGGAACTTCGGCAGGACCAAGTGGATCATCTGTTCCGCAGATGGGGCAATCCCCAGACAAATCTATTTGCGATGGCTACGAACACCAAGTGCCGGAGGTTCATCAGCAGGTTTCCCCAGCCGGGGAGCATGGGGGACGCATTCTCTTTCCCCTGGGACGGCCTGTTTCTGTATGCGTTCCCTCTATTGACTTTGCTTCTTCAACTAAGACATCCTGGTGCAGGATGATCCTCGTCGCACCGGCGTGGCCGAGGCAGATGATTCCCGGACCTGCCAGACATGTCACCATCCCCTCCAGTCAAGCTTCCGGCGGTCGCAGATCTTCTCACCAGGGAAGGAGGCGTGATTCGAATGGATTGTGTCCTCCAACGTATTCCACATCTTTGACATGTAATGTCCACAGCTGTGATACTTTGGACATTTTTCGGCAGAGGCCGTCCTGCGTCAATGGCGTTTGGTTGATGTCCCTCGAAGGCCTTCGTCTAGGGCGACGTCGCCGGATGTAATAAATAGAACGCACGGCGCCCGTAGCCTGGGTTCAGTTTTTTTCTGCGAACGTGTTTTCTTCGAGAACTCGGCACGGGCCGTGTATTCATTGTGAATATGCCTTAATCTACCCCCTCCGACTCCGCGGTCTGGTTTTAAGACTTGTCAGGACAGTAAGTCTAAGTGTTAGGACACCTACTGGGGTTCCGAGACACGGGTGTCCTCTGGGGCGGAGGCATGCCTGGCGGCTGTACCCCCGGTTCCAGATTTGGAGGAAGGGTGTCATCCCGGGTTCTCCCATTCATGGGGTGCACACTTGCATTGGGTGAGTCAGTGCGCAGGCGTTAGCACGCGGGTGCGTCGGGGAACGAGCTTGTAGTTCAAGCCTCGTTTCCACGGCAGCTCCGCTTTCGCGCATGCGCCGATCTGGATTGCGGGTCAAGCCTCGCTTTCATGCCGAGTCCCGATATATGCTTCCTGGTTTGAGCATTCACCGCATCTCAGCACGGTTCGGTCCTGACCTTCCATTCGCTCCTTGCTTTGCCTAGTTCCTTGCTCCTCCTGGCCTTTGCTGGTATTTTGGTCCTGACTCCCTAGTTCCTTGGTCCTGCTCCCCTTGTTCGGTTCCCGGTCTGGTCTGGGTTGGCTCCACTCCTCCGTTCCTCCTTCCTTGCCTGGTTCCCTCTCTTTCCCTGCTCTCTCTGCTTGGTCCGCCTTCTTGTCTGCTCTTTTGCTTGGGTGCCAGTGCCTAGAAGGTGTAGATTCTGGCTGCCTTTGGAACACCTTCTCTGTTTCAACATCAAGCAGCACAACAGCTTCTCTACCCATCACTACCAGTATCTTCAGCTACTTTGGAAAGCGTTGCACTCAAACCTTCAGATCAACATCTTCGGACCTCCCCTGCCAGTGCTTGCACTGTTCTGGCTTCACGTAAAAAACAGGGAAGAGTCCATCCGTGGTGTCAAAAACTGGTCCCTTTTTCAATCCTGTGTAATCAGGACGGGACTGGGGTTGGTTCTTTGCGTTGCCCTTTCTTCTTCTTCCAGTCTGTTAATCAAACGACCTGGCGACTCCGGCGCGCAAGTCTTCTGGAAACACAGGTACGCACAGCGTGACACTAAGATGTTGATTATGGACGTGCACCGCATTTGTGTTTGGTGTCTGGGCGAGTGTCATGACACCGACGACTGTTCGAAATGCCGGTCGCTGACTGCTAAGGCCTTGCGTGAGCGTAAGGGGAAATTTACAGGTAGGTTGTGGTACTAAACCCAGTAAGTCCCGAAAATCTGCGAAAGGGACATCCACCGACTATTCAAGGGGTGTCTCCTCATCTGAAGGAGTCCCGGGGTCCCGATCCTGGAGTGGGTCCCGGCACTCCCGGAAGCGGCATCACCGGTCGCATTCTGCGTCCTCGTCGGATGATGGCGCTGCAAGGAAAGTGGCTTTCCCAATAAGTCCTTGACTCTGGAGGAATGGGAGGCCTTCAGTGAGCAGATGCTGACTATTTTTCAATCCCATGGCACAGTTCCGTTTGCGCCTTTGGAAGAAGCCGGCAGGGAACGGTCTCGGTCCAATGCTCATGCGCCTTCGGGCCCAGGTCCTCAGCGCAATACTCATCAGGAACCGTTGACGTTACGTTAGGACAAGGTTCAGGTTGATCGCAAGAGACATACTAGATCCAGGGTTCGGTCTTCGCCCCCGTCAAAACCGCAGAAATCTAGTAAGGGCTCGATGCCAGCGCCGTGTCCGTCGAATACGGACACCGAAGCTTTGCCTTCACCCTTCACACCAGCCCTCCGTGCCGTTGTCGACGCCGAAGCCATCAGCGTCCTTGACGCCTTTTGGCCGGAATTTGCTGATGGAGGTCGCTAGTACTGTGGATCCTCCAAGGAAGGCTAAATCCAAGTCTGTGAAGCCTGTTAAGGAATCCAGACCCACTTCTGTGCCTAGGAAGGAGTTCTTCCTTCCTCTGGATGATATCTGAGTATGAGGAGAGGTCTGATTTGAAATTTGACCCTGTTGAGCCTGATGTTTCCTGTCTTTTCTGGGGACATTCAGTTGGAAGAGTTGCGCCAATCACTCCATGATACCAGTGGCTTGGACTCCTCTCCGGAGGTGGAGTTTGGCAGGCCTGCTCATGCAGAGTCCTCTTATCGGAGACTGATGGCTAGGGTTACTGAGTATCTTGGTTGGTCTAGTCCTCCAGATGCTTTTGTTCAGGATGACTTCACTGATATTTTGGATTAAGGTCCGTCCACTGACCCAGTGTTACTTTTTCATTTGACTTTGCAAAAAAGGGTGGCGGCTGCTTGGCAGACCCCGGAGTCTCATCCGGCGATTAACAAGTCGTTAACTAAAAAATAGTGCATTTCCAGTAGCGACCCCAGCTACCTATCCACTCACCCCACTCCCGAGAGTTTGGTGGTTCAGGCAACGTACCCTACCATCCCTCCTGATAGGGACGACAAGCGCTTTGCTGGTTGGGCACGCAAGGTGTTTTTTGAGGAGTATGGCGCTGAAGTTGGCCAACTCCACTTATGCCTTGGCAAGATTTTCTCACACTTTTGTATTGCGTCTCTCTAGTGGCTGAGCATATTCCTGAGGGGGAATTCCTTGCGCTCATGCAGGATGGCAAGGATGCCATGTGTGAATCCCTTCAGTCTGGGTTGGACACGGCCAACAGTGTTAGCAAGTCCATGGCTGCGAGCACCGTTATACGCAGGTTTGCGTGGTTGTCGAAGTCTGGTTTTGCTCTAGATGTACAGGCCCGTCTTCTGAACATGCCCTTTGATGGCTCTCATTTGTTTGGCAGCAAGGCTGACGAGAGACTTGAGGTTGCAGACCTCCAAAGCTGCTGCTAAATCTTTGCAGCAGTGCGTCAACCTCTGCCTTTTCGTCCTAGGGGACAACAGTGGAAGAGTGGTTCCTTTCGTTACTACTCCTCTTTTGGTAGTACGAGAGGAGCCGGCAATCAAAGCGGTCAACAAAGAAGTACCAGTGGAGGTAGGGGAAATGGAGCAGCCAAAGCTGCTCAAGCAGCAGCCTCTTTGCCTTAACGCGCTGCTACAGCTGCTCCAAAACAACTATGAGGCCATGTGCCATTGTTCGCCGGCAGACTGTTTTAGCATCTCGAAGAATGGCGAGCTATTACTTCCGATGTGTGGGTTCTAGAGACAATAGCCCACGGCGATTGCCTGCTTTTCCTAAAGCGGCCTCACGACAATCCACTGGGGAGTGTCTCTTTGAAGCTTCCGGATCCGCTCCTTGTGCAGGAAATCTTAACCCTGCTGGAGAAAGGCGCCATAGAACTAGTGTCTGTAACGGAGAGGAACAAGGGATGGTATTATCCATATTTTTTGATTCCAAAGAAATACGGGGGACTGAGACCCATCTTGGACTTGCGTTGGTTGAACAAGTTCCTCCGGAAGGACTTTCATGTGCCGATTCATCCAAAGCACAGAAAGTACCCTAGGTTTGCGGTTGTCAGCTTGCACTTTAAGTTTCGGGTCCTGCCATTCGGATTGACCTCAGCCCGAGGGTCTTCACCAAGGTAATGGTGGTGGTGGCAGCAACATATCTCAGGCGGGGGAGGATTCACGTCTACCCCTACCTGGACGACTGGCTGATCTGAGCACCTTCTCCCGAGAAAGCTCTGGATCATCTGGCTCAACTACCGCCCCCTCCATAAGCTGGGTTTCTACCTCAATTTCATGAAGTTGCGCCTGACACCACCTCAACCGCTCCAGTACATAGGGGCTGTGTTGGACACGTCCTTGGGGGAAGTGTTCGTGTCCCAAGGTGAGGGCTCGTCACATTGTACAGATGGTGGACAAATTTCAACATGGCCAGTGTCTTCCAGCTTTCGTATTCTTAAGGTTGCTCAGCCTCATGGCATCCTGCATTTTTCTGGTGCCAGAGGCCAGACTGCGGATGAGATCCTTGCAATGGGTCCTCGAGGTGCAGTGGTCCCAATTCTCAGGCAAGATGTCGTATCCCGCTCAGGTTCCACTCTGTCTCGTAGGATCTTCTGTGGTGGGAATCAGCGAAGGGAATCTAATGAAGGGGGAGCCATTTTGGCAACCTTGGCCGGAAGTGATGGTGGTGACGGACGCTTCCCTCACAGGATGGGGAGCTCATGCCGACTATCTGACCGCCAGCGTTCGTTGTTCTCCATTGGAGTCCAAACTCCACATCAACCTGTTGGAGCTGAGAGCCATCAGGTTGGCCCTGAAGGCATGGTGTCCGGTTAAAGGGTCGAATGCAAAAGGATTGAATGCAAAAGGTGAGAGTCAATAGGATCGAAAACAAAAGGTTTGAATTATTTCTTTATATCTTTTTTGGGGGGTTTCGTTTAGGTAAAAGTGTTTTTTACCACAAAAACGTGGGTTGGTGGGGGAACCCCCCCAAAAAAAATGTCCAAAAAAATATATATATATATTTTTTTCGAACCGTTTTGTTTTCGGTCCTTTTGATTCGACCCTTTTGTCATTCGATCCTTTTGATTCGATACTTTGACCTATAACCGAAGACATTTCTGCCATTTGTGCGGCGAAAAGTGTCCTGATCAGGACGAACAACACAGTGGCCATGGAAGGGGAGCGGGGGGGTCACTCCTGTTGTACAGAGAGGCAATGCAGCTCTGGATCTGGCCAATCCAGCAAGGAATTTCACTCTCAGCATTTCATATGGTCGGATAAGAGAATGCGGCGGTGGACGCTCTGAGCAGGCAGAGCATGAACTCTCACGAGTGGGAGTTGGCTCCGGAAGTCCTTCTGGAGATCTTCGCCCTTTGGGGGAACCCACAAATGGATCTGTTCACGACCAGTGCCAACCGGAAGTGCGAGAGATTCTGCTCAAGGGAATTTCCTCAGAGAGGAGCCTTGGGGGACACATTCGTTGTGGATTGGTCATTCCCGCTTCTATACGTGTTTTCTCCGGTCCCCGTCATTCCTCGTGTAATAAGGAGGTTTGGATCCCACATGATCCTCATTGCTCCGGATTGGGCCAGGAGAGTGTGGTACCCAAACCTTCTAGAGATGTCCATCTGTCCTCCCCACCCTCTTCCCTACCGAGATCTTTCTCTCTCTTTCTTTCTCTTTCTCTTTCTTTCTCTCTCGGGTGGGGGGTGCCTATGGAGTGTCAGACTCCATAACCAAAAAGTAACAGTTCAAATCACAGAAAAATACATGAGAGAGTGGGGAAAAAGGATCTCGCTCTCTCCAGGTTAGAAATTAAGTCCTTAAATCCAGCAAAAGTGCTGAGGGATCTCTAAGGTAGAAGGGGAATTAGCACATTTCTGAGAATTCTCCCTAACACTGTCTAAATTGAATTATTGTGTGGACTCATTGAGGGCTCTTGACCCCACTTATTCTCTCCTGAGAATAAGCCTGAACTGCCCACCATCCATGTACTTTGATTAGGTTTTGGCAAACCTTTCGGAGTTCCTTGTACACTATAACTGGGGTGGTCTCCTAAAGTCTGCCACCAGGGTTGATTTTAGAAATCCATCTTCATTCTCCCAATAATAATCTTTGGGAGGCATCAGTCTCCCCATAAAATGTGACCAAAAGTAGCGAAATTAAGTCTGACGGTTCACTTTCCTCCTAAAAGTCAGGTCCGGTGCAGACATTGGAAAACAAGTGTCCCATTGAAGTATATGGGAGAGAAGCAGCCAAAAGAACATCTTTCCTAACAGTGGGGTCTCTAGTCTTGAATATACCGAGTGTATATTAAGTTCCGACCACTTATTCACTCAGCATCTATAGAAAACCATTTGTTCATTGTCATGAGGCAATTCTGATTTGAAGCTCATGTTTCAATATTACATACCCAATATCTCCCTACCTGTGGCATGTGAACATATTGGTGCATAACTTTAGGAAGTGGTGTGGAGTTCTGCCGACTGTAAAGGTGCCATTAATTTCATTCTTGTCCTGATGCTACACGTTTAGTCTGCCAGTACATCTGAAAGTTAACAATATATATTATTTTGCGTTAGTCTTTGGATTGTTTACTTTTTAATTTGTCATTTAATGTATAGCTTGTCAATTCAATGTACTTTTTGACTATTAATATTCCCTCACTGTGCTACTACTAACCCATCAACGTAAACATGAAGTGAAGACATTTTATACTTATTTTTTCCATAGAACAAAAATAGTCGCCCACTGCGTACAGGTCAGATATACAGCCAAGACGAGAGTGCGACCCACACACAGCTTTACACTCATCGTTTTGAGCTGATGAAGATGATGGCGGGGAAGAGAAGTGCGCCGATTAAACCACTGTGAGTTCACCATAGTCCCTGTAGATTTATTAGGTCTGGTTATTGCCCCAGCACTGTTCTTCAATAGTCCAATGGTCCAATAATTTCAATTTGTTAAAGCAAAGTTTCCATCGAATGAAGGGCACTTCAACTGACCCAAATTTGGGTCCTGGGTTTGTGTTAAATTAATGTTTCTTGGGAATAAATGGTAATCTATGCTACGCACCGATCCCATATTTGAACACGTCACTCTTAGACATTGTTCTTGTAGTGCTAATCTTCTATTGCATGGTACAAATGTAATGTAAAGTAGTCCCATATATAAAGCCCTGCCTCCATTTTGTTAACCTCCTGGTGCATTGTTGTGGAAATAAAAAGGGTGTGTGAGTTAGTGGCAGGTGCGAAACTGAGAGATTGATACATGCAGGGTGCAAATACCAAGGGAAATGTCTCAGCCACCCTGCTTCAATTGTTGTTTTAGTGTGTTTTCGTGTGCTTGTTTTACAGCATAGGCCCCAACCGTGCACATTACAGCGACTCGCTGCTTAAAGATAAAGTAGAGTGTCCCCTACATGTAGTTCTCTGGTGCGGAAGGCTCAGTTCATAGCTTTTTAAAACAGTCGTTTTTTCCTGCTTTGTTTCTTTTTATTTTTTTTATTTTTTTTGTCTTGCATGCGTAGGTTGCTTTAGGGCCACTACCATTAAGGAATGGAATGAGTTTATTAATAAATTGTGGTGGTCCCCATAGAAAAGGGCTTGTGGGTTTTTCAATGGAATGCCCCATTTGTCAGCAGAGAAGTTAACATTTGCATTCTTGTCTCAATATACATATTTATGAAAAAGTCTTTCTCCAATACTGCTGCCTTATGCAAATCATATTTGCTCATTTTGCTTTTTAATCTGGAATTAATGTGTGATATTTTGCCATTGTTTGCAGGCTGGGAATGAATCCCTTCCAGAAGAACCCAAAACATGCATCCGTGCTGGCCGAAAGGTGAGGTGCCAGGCGTAATGGGAGTCTAATACCTAGTTGTTCCCTACGATAACAGAATGAATTAATGCTGGCAACTAATGAGACGCATATAGTGGGAGCTGTGCCATAAACTCTTCAAATAATGGTTATGCAGTGTATACTTGTTTTTAAACATGGATTCACATGTTTGCATGTGATCAGAGGTTTTTTTTTAAAGTCACTACCTGTGGTAGGACTTGGAAAGGCCAACCTAAGGTTAACAAGGCTTTCACAGCCCTGTTAGGCAAGATTGTACAACAACCCTGACCTCCTGACAATAAGAACCCAACCTTTGGTACAAGTCTGTACTACACCGGTTGGTAGCATGATTGAGCAGCCAGGCTGATCTCAAGAGGTGTCAATGGGAGCTGCACAGAGATTCACAGTATTCAAATAAACTCTTAAACACAAGGTTTCTTGATTCAACAATTATTAATTTATTCAACAGTCAGTTAGAGTAAGCCTTCTTCAGAAGGGAGCAATATAATAGTAACACACAAATACATTCTTAATATTTCTCAATCAGTAAGTACCCTTTTGGGATGTTACACAGACACTTGCTACACTCTCAGGTGACTTTAGTAACTAGGGCACTGTGGACATTCATATACCGCTGTTGGCATTTGGCAGGTAGGTAAAAGTCTTGCACAATGTTTTTGAAGTCTTTGTAGAAAAGAATTCAAAGCGGGGCACAAGCGGTTTAGGCTTGTGTGATGCTGGAAATGCATTGGAGTGACAGGGCCTCCCTGTCCTTGTCCTGTAGTCCTTTTTCATATTGTTTTCTGCCCAGGAGTCCATGTGGAACTCCTGGCAGTGCAGCACTTCCTATTTTTGGTTTGGTGTACAGACCCATGGGATACCCTTATGGCAACTATGGGTGTGGGTACAACCCTGTGCCCCTAGTGTCGGTTTTTGGGCAACTGTGTGTGGGCCACAGAGCATATGGGCTGGTGGCAGCTCCATGCTGAATTTGACAGGTGGTCGGAGTATCCTCCATTTTGGGGATACCCAGGCCCTGCCATTGGAATAAGTGATTCCTAATTTGAAACAAGATGGTCCCTGTGGCCTCTTGCTTTCTATTGCCTGTTACCTTGTTTTCCCAAAGACCTGGGAAGCCCTGACTCTGTCCCTTCACCCTGACTGGATGTTGGGTGGAAGTTCCATATATGGTATTGTAGTGAAGTCCAGGCCAGACTGGCTGGAGCCTTCCCAGTCACTGTATGTTGTAGGTACCCCCTGTGGGTGGGCCCTGGGTGAATGGAGTGTGTGACCAATATGCACTTCTTGTTGTGGATGTCTGGTTTCTGGTATGAAACACAATGACTGAGACAACCCTGCCCGAAACTGGTATGAATGCAGTGTGTAGTGTTGAATGGCTAGGTACTTGTTCCAATACACATTCCTTGTTGTGAGTGTCTGAGAGGGAGGAGAATGGCCTGAAGGCACTGTATGCCTGATTGGCTGCTGAATGCCCTTCTGAGTGATTGGTTGCCTGAGTGTGACATAGCAGAATGAAGGGGTGATCAACAGTATATCTGAGGGCCTCTCACTGCTAGAATTCGTTCAGAAGCTGAAGTTGATACTTGAAGCTTATCCTTGAAGCCAAGCTGGAAGATTTGCTGCTGCATTTGCTTCAACCTGATCCGAAAGCTGTTGAGTTCGAGGACTGATCCGAGCGAGGACCTGGTTAGGCGCCCTCTTCCCGAGCTCCGAGGGACCATCGAGCACCGCTAACCTTCGCCGAAGCTCCCTGGAACTCAGACCCTCGAAAGGCTGCAGACAGGAGTCAGGGACCGCAGAGGAGACCGAAGAGAAGCACCCGACATTCCGTCCACCGTCGTCAACCAGGGTTTGCAGGTTTCCTATAACCGCTGGAGGCCCATCAAAGCTGTGTTGCCCAGAAGCGGGGACCGCTTGACGCTGTGTCATCGACGGCGGGAGCTGCAACGCTCCTTTGATTAAGACATTCAAATCAAAGGAATCTCTCAACCGCACCGCCGACCTCTTTGTCCCGCCGGAGAGAGTCGAGGCCGCCGATGCGTCAAGGAGTATCTGACGGTGGGTTTCCCGCCACCAGAAGACCGCATTGACGCCCTTGCTCGGCCAAAGTTCTTCATATACTCTTTGCGGTCCTGAACTATCGACATCGAGGTGCCCCGCACGCCTCTTCCTTGCAGGACGTCTTAGACTCGTCGACTAGCACCGCCAGGACCGAAGCTGCTGCCTAGATGCCATCAAACTTTTCATCGAGGATCATCAACGCCAAGTTCACCTTCTTCGAGGCCCATTAACGATCCATGGCTCCTGCTTTAAAGGGAGTCACTCAAGAAAGATCCATCAATGCCTCCTCGAGGAACTCTGCCATTCCAGGTACATTGGAGTGGTAGAAACACTTTATAAGGACATAAGACTCATTGAACAATATATGAACTGGCCTTGTAGTATAACTTTACATTTCTGGTTGCCCACGTTTTTGGGGGTGGAGGGATCCTCATACAGAGTTGTGACTTAGTAGCTAAAGTACTACTCTTCTAATTGTTCTAAACCAACTGCTTATCCTCCTATGTCTATTGTTTGTTACCTTTTATTAATTGATTTGTGTGACATTTGACCAGAGTACAGTTGATGCACTTAATGAAATCTGATAATTGTGGAACCACTTAGAACTGTATATATGTGTCATTCTAGATTAACTGAGCACAAAATGAGTTTTTGTGATTGTGTATATAACCTAAACCTTAATTATACAACGACTGTGTTTTCACTAATAGTGTATGGACATTCCTTTGTTTGTGCTTGGGAACTACACTGTACTTAAGAACCAGCCTGCATTACTTCCTGAGAAGCTAGGCCTTGATTGCTCGTCCATTGCTACCAACAATAGAGAATCTTGGCTGGGGTCCTCTGTGCCTCTCCTCTAGCCCCCCCCCTCCAGTCTTTACATTGTGAAGTAAAGAAGCTGTCAGCAACTCTACAGAGCAACCACAACAGGTCTCACCAACTGAGAACAAGTGCAGTTACACAACAAGAGGTAAGTTCTCTTAGACTGTACAGTACCTTTACCTTGAAGAAAAGTGCAGCAGATGGCTTCAGGTCCTGTGCCGCTTTGCAGATGCTGGTGTTCCTGGGCCTCAGTCGTGGGGACAAGAGGGAGGACGTCTGGGGACTTCTGCACTGCAATGGGACAGTCATCGACCGCAACCGGCAATCTTCAAACAAGTGACCCTTCGGTGTTTCAGCTCCTCGCGTCTACCGCAAATAGCAAGACTGCGGTTCTTGGGTCTCAAGATGGGTTTTCCTTGCGTCTGAGTTCCACCACTCTGTTGAGGTGGCTCAGGCTCGCTCAGTCCTGCTTCCTGGGAGTCCAGAGGATCTTCCTGGAGCTCTTGGCCAGCTTAAAAGCAATGCACACAATCTGGTGTTCCTCTCCCTGGCTAGTTGGTTCCAACAGCAACTGCAGTGGAATTTCAACCAGCTCTGAGAGAATGTCCAGGTGGCTTACTTTGGCGTTGATTGGTCCCACCAACTCAAGGGGAGAAGTTGTCCTTGCAGGGCTTCTCTAGTCCAGGCGAATTCTGAGGTTCAGACCAGCTGCAGGGCTTCAACGGGCAAACCAACGGTCCAGGAATTGCAGCAGGCGTCCTCTTAGAGTTCTTCTTCGGATTCCTTCGTCCAGTGGTCGACTCTGCCTTCCAAGCCAAAAAGCCTCGCCTTTTATGCAGGTTTCTCCCATTCATTCCAGCCTAGCTGTCAGACACCCAGCAAGGTGACTGTCCTTGCTGGACAACCAGCCGGACAATCACCTAACAGTTCAGTCCTGTCTCCTAGGAGGCTAAGCAAAGGGAGTTTCGGCACCTCCCTCGCTTTCTGCTCCTGCCAGACACCCAGGAGGCAGAGGCAGGCTTCACTCGTGATGGAATGCACCAAGTCCTGATTGGCTGGCTGGCTTTTCAGGACAGCCATTGTCCTGTGATTAACAGCCTAGGTTGTGCATGAATCGGTGAAACCTGCTTAAAAGGCCAGGGCTTTGGGACTAGAGGCAGAGTCGACCATTCGGAAGAACACCGGATGAAGAAACTGAACAAAGCTTGCTGTATCCTGCTGTTGGGACCAACTAACCCCGAAACAAACTCCACTAGACCATCTTCCCTGGCTGGCTGTACTTCTTTGCTGCTGCAGGAACGGAGTACCAGGGGTCTAGGATTCCGTAGTCTAATGCAACGTTTGCAATCCGGCCAGAAGCTCCAGGAGGACCCTTCAGAAGCAGGATGACCAGCGCTAGAGTCCCCTCACCAGAGTGCAGGACTCAAGGAGTGAAGGAAGCCCAACCGGTATCCAAGATCCGCAGTGGAGTAAAGGGCGCGGCTGTTGTTGGCTGTGCGGCTGCTGTGATCTCTCCTTACCTGCAACCGCGACTTGCTCCGATTTGTGTTAGTCTAACGGCTGGAGCCGTTAGTAGTTGAAGTGAGCACTTTTTCTTCCTGGTCTGTCACGTGACTGGAGTCACGTGACCCTTCTTTGACCACACCTACAGGAAGAACTATAAGAGCTGCACGCAGCGGCCCTTGCGGCGTGAAGCCCGCAGTGGAGTAAAGGGCGCGGCTGTTGTTGGCTGTGCGGCTGTGTGCGGTAAGTACTCGCTCCTAATAATATATCTGGCTAAGACACTATCCTACTGTTATCCTCCCCATCGAGTGATATAACCCTTCAAATGGAGCCCATCAAACCACGAACTCGCCTCCAAGGCAAATTGGATGAAACGCTATCCTTGGCAAATAATGGTCCTACTAAAATAAATACAAAAGGACAACGAACCCTGAAATTATCTTCCCCTCCGCATGTAGATTTGGCGTTTGATTCACAGCAAGCAGATCACCAGGCCTCGCATTTAACAGCAATTCATCACTCTTCTGGAAATGCAATGCCAGTAATACAGTTAATCCAGAATACCGAGCCGGATCCTGTCTTGCCGCCACTTCCGCTCTTCCAACCTGCGCAAGTGGAAAGTAATTCTATATTTGACGACCCCAGCTATTCACAAACCCTTAGGGATCGAGCGAAACTTGCAAAACAACAATGGCAATCTTCTTATTTATTAAACAAAACGACTGTCAATGACAATCCAGAACCACTCCCAGCTCGTACTGCACGGTTATCGCTTGATATGACTGAAATCAATGCAATCATGGATTCCCAACAAAAAAGAGAAGACATTATCGGAGCTAATCAGAATTTAACAATAGCTCCAAAAATAAACACATCGACCCCAATTGTCTCTAAGGGTCTCTATGCACATATCAAAACCTCTCCAAAGACTATTCAAGATAATATAGAGCATGACTCGTTCTTACCTCCTAAGATGTCTGAAGTAACAGACGACTTTCAAGACCAACCAAACAGACTACCTACGACGATGTTGGAGCTACAAAACTCGCTAGTCGCTGTACTTTCTGTAGCTATGATTCCTTTTTTAAAATTACAAGAAGCAATGGTAGATTCTACCAAAGATCAAGCCACTCTACTGGCAATGATTATGACTAAGCAAACGTATTTAGAAAGTTTTATTGGAACTATCCATGAACGTTTAAATCATGAGGCGGAAACATCGAGGATATGGCAAAGCCGACTCGCCGAAGTCGCAAGATCAGATCGTGCCGAGAAACAAAATTTAATGGAGACTGTTTCCTCCATCACAAAAAGAATGCTAGATGAAAAAATAAAGAAACAATCGCTAGTGCTGCCCTCTCCTGCAAGTCTAGCAAAACAATCTCAAACTATTGACAGCACTGTACAAACTGACGTTCCAAAAACAGAACAACGACACGATTTTGAAGTACAACCAATCAATAGCGGTACACTAGATCCAAATCATATGATGCCTACTCCTAACTCTGAACCGCCGGCATGTATTCCTTTTGACATCTTTGATTTGACTAAACGAGGCTCAGTGGGAATATCACCTCTTCCAAAAACAAACAAAAAGAAACCCACAAAAAAAATACAAACGGGGTCACGGGCCTTTTTAAGAAAAATGCAAATTGTACAAAAGTCCGTGCAAGAAAACACAATCAATACCGGAAGGGAAAAACAAAAAAAGTTTAAATCTAGCAGCCTGTCAGCTGTTGCTGCCTCTACGTCAAGTGATACTGGACCAACCTCATCCAATAAAGATGTGGACAAATTGCAATCGGAACCACTAGATGCACTACTGGCCGTTATAAATCAAGACGCCCCTAATAAAATCATTGCATCAGTAATCGATGGCGAGAATAACTCTGATGACGTTACAACTCTTGAAGTTGTGACACATAAGACGTTCAGCTCTATAGATCCACAAGATGAGATCTTTCTTGTGCTGGACGAATGTAAAGAATCTTCCTTTGATTCTGTGGACTCGAGTTACACCTCTAGGCACTCCTCTATTATTTCTTTAGAATACTCAGAAGTGTCCGAGGATGACTCAGGGTCACAGTCAGAAGTGAACCAGAAATCAAGTGACAACATGTCTCGTTCAGCTCAACCGGACCCTCCACTGATTAGACCGACCTTTCTTAATTGGAAAACAAGGTCTCTTGCTTTCAGAATTTCTCTAGCTTCCTGCGCAGCAAGTAATGATGAGGCTGTAATATTGAATAGAGCAAATGTATTACGCCTCCTAAATGCTATTCCACAAACGGCGGATATTAAATCCCGAGATATAGAAGTAATTCTATTTCCTAATAAAAACAAAATGGATTCTGTACAGATAGATTTTTATTCCGAAAAACTTATGAATCGTGTATTGTCTACTACAAAACAATTGGAAATCCTGGGATTTGAAGTTAAAAAAATTACTGTATCAAGCCTTTTGGCTTTGAACAAATACACTCACAAACTTGCGATAATGGACTCCTATCGTCATAATAAAACAATTGTGTACAACAAAACCACAAAATATAATGAGGAAAATTCATTATTTGATCGAAATGAATTTACAAAGAAACGCGGGATAGGGAGAGATCTAGAACGGTCCCTCGACACAAATGTACTATATAACGATCATCGGTCCACGACCAAGAAAACATACTTATAACAATCAACAAGAAATCCAACACAACTGAGCGTGATTTCACTATGCTCGTGGAACACTCGAGGCCATAAACATCTTTTTAATGAAGGATCATCTGTGCTTTCTGAAACTGAGATAATATGTTTACAAGAAACCTGGCTGAAAGAGGAGGTAGTCTGCGAAGGGTTCATTACATTATCAAACCTTGCAATCTCCTCTCAACTTGGACGTCCAGCCTCAGGTATGATGATCCTAGTGAAAATCAATCCATTTTGGAAAATTATAATGAGAAAGAACATCCATCCTTGGGCTCAGTTTGTGACCATTCTTATTTCAACTTTATTTACAGACCAAGATCAATGTAAGGATAATAACTATATCACTATATTTAACATATACTGGAATCCGTCAGCAATGAACGACCATAAATTCCTGGAATCCATACTGGACGAAATTGATAATATTGTCTTACTCAATCATAGAACGGTCTTTTTAATTGTAGGGGATTTCAATTTCCACTTATTTGACAAACAAGGCCAAAAACTGGACAGAAATGCATTATCAGAGAGAGCAAAAAAATGGGTAAAAGAATTATCGATCCGTAACATCACATTAATCGACCCTGCTGTGGACAACAAAGGAATCCCGATTCCAACATGGTCCCGTAACAACACAAATTCTATTATTGACTACATTTTTTCATCAGAAGGTTTGAAAACTCTAATAACTTCGATTGAAAATCTTCCTCAACCTTCCAGCGATCACCAACAAATAAGAATCACTTGGGATTCAGCAACATTAAAATATCCACGAATAATTTTGCCACCTCTCGAGATTAATAATGCTCTTAATAGAATTCGTATTAAAAATCATCAAATACCTGAGTTACTGTCAACTTTTAAAGATTCTACACTTCATGATCATGCAAAACTTAACTATAGTTGGATTCTCGAGAAATACCATCATCCATCACATAAAAAAAACCATCCTATTGTCTGTCATAAGCATCAATTCAATCTTGAAATTGCCCAGAAGAAAAAGAAGCTTCAAAAACAAATTAGACAATTAAAAAAATTGAAAGAACCTGACTTTGAGACCAAAATAAAAAAAGAAAAACAAAAATATTCTAATTCAATTAAAACAATTAAAGCTCTAACTAAACAGAATGACGCTGAAGCAATTTTAGCGGCTCTAAAAGACAAAAACTCAAGGAACTTTTGGACTCTGCTGAATCCTGCTTCTAAAGTAACCGCTATGACCCAAGAAGTCGAAGCTCAAGAATGGATAAAGCATTTTACATCCTTGTATAACACCTATCCAAATGCGTCTCTAATTAATGAAATGCAAAACAAAGAACCTTGGAATCTCAACTGGGATGTGGAGGATATAAGAATTACCATCATGGAGTTGAATCCTTCCAGAGCACCGGGACCCGACGGTCTATCTAATGCTACCCTTAAAGCAAACCCGCATGAATGGGCATCCTTCTTTTTTCTTCTCCTCCAACTGATAGAAAAAACGAAACAAATTCCGCAAAGTTGGACGTTTGCCGTTTTGATTCCCATCTACAAAAATGGAGACCGCAAATCCCCTGCAAATTATAGACCCATAGCCCTGTTAGATCCCTTGGGCAAATTATTCGCAGGATACCTTGTTAACAAACTCACCAATTGGGCAATGGAAAATGACAAACGAGACCAAAGACAAACTGGCTTTATCAAGAAAGTTGGAACAAATGTGAACTTATTACTCCTGAACCTGATTAAACATGAGGCGATACAAAAAAAACATCAAATATATGTAATCTTCATAGATTTAAAAATGGCCTTTGATTCGGTGAACAGGTCAAAGCTATGGTCCAAACTGACAGCCTGGGGTTGCCCAGACTCTATCTTGCACCCCATCATGCAACTCTATTCAAATACTTCTGTTAGAGTTCGCTTAACGAACGACGGTACAGTTACTTCTCCTATTCAAACCTCCAATGGCCTGAAACAAGGATGCCCTTTGGCTGCCTGCTTGTATAATTTGTATACATTTGACTTTAGCAAACAAATCCAAAACTCGGTAGCAAATCCTCCTAAAATCAACAACGAAACTGTTCAGACTTTAATTTATGCTGATGACATCATCATTCCGGATAAGACTATAGCGGGCTTACAAAAATCTCTAGATAAAACCCAAGAATTCATGCAGGAGAACGATCTAGTGATTAATTGCAACAAAACAAGGACGATGAGACTCGCCCCGCAGAAAACCGATAAACCCAGCCTAAAAATATTCTTAGATGGGAATGAGATCGCCATGACAACCTCGATGAAATACTTGGGCGCAATGATCAACTCCTCTGCAAATGAACAGGAATGGAAAAATTACTTAGAGGACAAAGCCAGATCTCTGGCCAGACAAGGCTGCTTCTTCCATAGGAAGTACGGCACATATTCTTTTAAACCAATAATAGCCTTCTACAAACAAAAAGTAATTCCTGTTCTATCGTATGCTTCTGAATCCCTCATCAACTATGAATCCATTAATTGGACTAGATATGAAGCACTGTTTTGGAGAAAAACCTTATCCCTTCCAAGATCTTTTCCTATGGCTAGAATACGATTCGAACTAGCTCTCCAATCCATTAAATCCATCGTTCTATGGAAGCAAATGGACCTTCTTAGAAAAATAATCACAAAAGATAAGATCCCGTCATTGGAAATATTGAGAGAAAAAAAAACCGCTTTCCACATCACAGCACTTACAAAATGGAGCTCTAAAATTAAAATGGAAATGCAAGCTGGCGATATATCTGAGGAAATGTTAATTAATAGACCTCAATATGCCAAACGCAAAATTCAGACGAACGACTGGATCCAAACCATCGGTGATCAAGACCAATACAAAAGACATCTAAAATGCCAAATAGAATCAAGAGCCTTACACGAATTACCTGCTTATCTAAACATCTTTCCGGATTGCTATATCCGTGACCTGTTCTTCCGATTTAGGCTGAATATCCTACCAACACAAGAGTATCAAGCTATGATTGATAAAACAAACAGAATAACACCATACTGCCGTTTTTGCAAAATTGCAACCAACAAAGAAACTTTATTTCATTTGGTTATGGTCTGCACGGCCTTGATAGACCAAAGATCACTACACAGAGACTATTTTGGTATATCAAATAAACAACTAACAACCAGTGAAAGATGGGACAATCTGCTAAGAGGTCAAGATCAAAAGTTAATTTTAACAATTATTAAATTCTGGATAGCTATTAACAAATGACATTTGAAACGCACGAAGGAAGCAGAAACAAGGATTATATGAGATTCCTATTTTATAATGTCACTTTGTCTAGTTTCTTTTGTTGTATTTTATTTTTTATGAAGAAATGAAAAGTTTGTAAAATCAAACAAAACATTTTAATAAAAAAAAAAAAAAAAAAAAAAAAGATCCGCAGTGGTGCTGTTTACTGCACGCTGAAACGACAAAGTGGTGATGAGCAAAAAAGAGCCTGTCGCTGCCGCCGAACTCCAAAATGCTGCAGCAGGAGTCCTCCAGACGTCCTCCCTCTTGTCCCCACGACTAAGGCTCATGAACCCAGGAACTGCATCGCTGCAACAAGACAGAAGCCAGCTGGACCACTCTTCTAACCAGAGGTACTGTCGAGACTTGGGGTACTTCTCAGTTGAGACTTGCTGTAGCTACTTTTGTTGGAGTTGATTTTAACTCTACTTTTCACAAGTGTAACAGCTTGTGACCCTACAGTGATTATTCTTCTGAAACTCTCTAACTTTGTGCAGGACTTTGTTATCTAAGTGGTGTCTCAGCTCCTTAGACTGTGCTCCAATTCACTTTGGGTGTCCTTGCTCCCTGCAGACTCTACTAGTCCATTTGACTTTGACAGGTTCTGTCCCTCAGAGGTGATGCCTTGGTTTTTAACTATTATTGCTTGGAAAGGTTTTGTCTAGACTTCAAATGAAGATTCAAGTATACTCGCATGCCCCGGCAACCTGTTTAACCATTTGCCATCCTCTAGCCTTTCCTTTCTGCAAAACTCAGAATCTACAAAGTGCACTAGTGATGAATAAATGCCATTACTGTCTTCTTTGGTGAAGTCCCCTCTGGGTGTAGAAAGTGTGTAAAAAGCATTGCAAAAGAGTATCTCCTAGCTTTGTGCTCATTCTGGAAAAGTATTTTAAAGTGTTTGTTACATATATTGCCTTTTTTAAAGAATGCTTATTTAAAAATGGATGTTAAATAACTATTTTTCTGATGCTTGTTAATCTGCCTAGAATCACATGCTGTGCATATGGTCCAACATCAGTGGTAACCGCTGAGTATTTCATCTTGTCTTTTGGGGACCAAAAGGGGACATCGGCATAGCCGTGTCTGTAACACTATCCCTATCGTGACGTGTAGTGTACCCAAAATCCCTGATGCGCCAATGTCCCTCAGATTGTTTTTTCCGCCCAGATAACTGGTCACCCTATAGCAGAGCTCTTACATAAGAGACATTGTTTCTTATACCGACTTCTCGGTTACTCCCTGTTAAGTCACTTCGGTCAACAAGAACAACTTTGACGAAGACTACGGGGGATTTGTCTACGGCAGTGGATTTCAGCACTTAAGATCCGGCGGCCGGAGCTTCCACGTGGTCGGGCCCTCTGGACGACCTTTACAGTAGGGAGAATGTGGCCATATTTTTGGTGTCTTTCTTCTTTGTCCCCTCTTTACCCTTTAGGTCTGGTCATCTTCCCCTTGTGCTATGGAAAGGACTCCTTTTAGGTCTCCCCTTAAATCACGACGAGAAGCGGTGTGCGGCTTGTAATCTCCTTCGGCCTAAGACCCTTAAGGAGTGCCGTGTAAAGTGGTGGGCCGCGTACGGTATGTTGCGGGTGGAACCCCCTTCTCCTACAGCCACACCTGCCGAAAGTGACAGGGGGCACCTCTGATGACCAAATAGCTGTTGCAGATGTGATAGACCTTGAGGCGGACACTTATAGGTCCGCCACGCCCATCCCCGACCCTTTAAGGCCTGACTCTGGTCTCGCTTTAAGGACAACACCCGGCGACAGGTGTACAAGCACATTTCATTAAGCACACAATCCCAACAACTATTTCGACGAGTACGTCGAAAAAGGTAAAGGTGCCAGCAGGGGCGTCGAAAATTTAGGCAGAATCCACGGATCGCTCAGATCCAAAGCCTTCCCCGCATCCACAGCAGCGTCTTGCGACTGGGCATTCAAAAACAAATAAGGGCGCTACCCCTAAAGATTTACATGTCGAAACACGGAAATCTGACGCTACAACGGTCCCGAAGGCCGTGGTAGGCCCAAAAATCACAACTAGGCCTCCAGTCGAAAAACCGATCGCTAGGCCCTCTAACGCCACGGAAGGCAACAAACCTACCGGTTAGACCATCTGAACAACTATCTCACGCCGATTCGGCGATTATCGAAGACCGCATTGAGAGAATTACTTCGGCAGTTGGACTTATTCCTGTTCCGCTGAAAAGCATGGGGCAGGCCGCAAACAAATCTTTGGATACGCCATGGCGCCCCTTATTCTCACGATACTTACGAGGGCAGTCTAAAGCCTCTTCCAACACCCTGAGAGACAATTTCCAGCACCTTAGGGCGGAAGACTACATCTAAAAGGACAAGGGAAAAATTTGAAGGGTGTATGGACCGTCTGGAAAGAATTATCAGTTTTTCTGAACATCCTTCCCCGAAAAGGTCTTGTGGAGAGCCTAACCTTCAATCTACTTTACATTTTCAAGAAGATCAGCCCTCTGTCCCCGTCCAGCATGAAAACATCCTCCAGATGGACACTTATAGGGACATTTATGATGAAGAGGAAGAAACTTCCTTTCTACAGAATTACGAAGAGGAACAGGCAGATGCCAAGGATAATTGCGAAGAAACCCAGCAAGAGGGAACGGACCCATGGACGCTTCCCCATCAAGATCAGGACACTGATGTATTGTGCCTGGATTCCCCTCCGTCCACCCCGGCTCGCTAGGCCTCGCCTGTAGATGGCCTTCAATTCCATGTTAAAGAAGGCAGCTGAACATTTTCAGATCCCTACTCAGAGCAGAATTTTGTAGAGGATATTCTTAAGGAGAAACCTCCCTCTAGCCAGGCCATTCCCCTCCTTAATTCCATCAAGAGAAGATTGGCTCCTTCCCATGTATCACCAGCTCAAACCCGGCCCGTAAACCAGAGAGTTGAAAAGTTATTTTGGCCAGCTCCTTCGGACCCACAATACATTAAAGGGCATGCTATCCCTGATTCTCCGGTAGTGGCTACCACCCGGAAAAGGGCAGGAGTACCCCTTGCCACGGGGGAGGCCCTACCGGATAGGGAATCCAAGAGGCTGTATGCCTTAGGCAAAGGAGTCGCCTCGGCTGCCGCATATACCATGCGTATAGCAAATAATACTACGCTGCTGGCGAGTTATGCTGACGCTCAGTGGAACCTACTTCAGGAAGGCCTGAGGTTCCAGAACCTGTCAAGTCCAAGCTTCTCTCTTTGTGGCCGAAGGAAGGCAGGTGAACCAGAATGTGATAAAGAAAACTCTGGACACGACTGAAACATCAGGCAGGTCTCTGGCCCAAGGGACCCTACTCAAAAGGCATGCTTGGCTGCGCATCTCTGGGTTTAAGCCGAAACACAGACCTCGCTCATCAAACAATAAACCGATTGAAGAAGCTAAATTCTTCGGAAAGGTGGTCGATGTGGCCTTAGAAACAGCCAAGGAAGAGCATGAGACTCTTAAGTTGCTGCAACAAATCACGCAAAGACCTAAACCCCACCACCCCACCCCTCATAGAGGAAATAACTCTTGGCGGTCCTTTCGAGGGCATTCCCGTGCAATTCAAAACTTGACATGGGGAATTTAAATACAGAATAAACTTCAGGAAGCCCCGCATACTACCCTCCAAAGGGTCAGTGACGCGGCAAAGCCACAGGTAGAGGCCCCAATCCTAGAGGAGCTGCAGCCTTCGGTCAAAAATGATCATCAGATTTAGGTCCCTTCCCATGTCACCCCGGTCGGGGGGCACTTAACATCTTTCCTCACGTCATGGGAGGGGTTAACTTCAGACCAGTGGGTCATAAAGACGGTCGCCCACCGGTATTGCATGGAATTCGGCCGACCTCCACAATTCAGACCACCACGCTCACAGTGCTTTTCACTTCTGGAGATCCTGAATCAAGAGGTGGAAGCACTGCTGGGAAAGGATGCCATAGAAGCTGTCGCTATTCTTTAGGTAAACAAGGGTATTTATTCAGTGTACTTCCTTGTACCCAAAAAGGACCTCACCATGCGCCCTGTTCTAGACCTGCATCCAGCGAACAAGTTCATAAAACCTCAGAGGTTTTGCATGGTAACGCTACAGGAGGTGATCCCACTGTTGAAACAGGGGGACTACATGGCAACCTTGGACATGAAAGATGCATACTTTCATATTTGAATGTTGCCAGCGCACAGAAAATATCTAAGGTTCATGATAGAGACAGGCATTACCAATTCAAGGTACTCCCCTTCGGCATCACCTTGGCGCCAAGGGTGTTTACGAAGGTCCTGGCAGTAGCTGCAGCACACCTGCACAGGTTATCTGTCCAGGTTTACCCTTACCTTGATGACTGGCTCATAACAGGGGACTCGTACAACACATGTTTTTTGAACACCCAAAAAACCGTAGACCTTCTCTTCAGTCTGGGGTTCTCTATCAACGAGAAGAAATTCAGTCTAGTCCCCATTCAAACACAATTTCTGGGAGCTATAATCCGGATGAAAGACAGCCTCGTCTTCCCCTCCAACGAGAGGTTTAGAACATGCTTTTCCAGATCACTCAATATGTAGCCAATCAGAAGGTGACGGTGCGCAAAGCCATGCGCTTGCTAGTAATGATGGTGTTGTGCATATACTTGGTTCCCCACGCGCGGCTGCACATGCGTCCCATGCAAGAGTGGCTCAACAGCCAATGGTGTCAGGCCAGCGGACAATGGGAAGATCTGGTAGTTGTCTCGCCAGCCCTCGTTCTCATTGCAGTGGTGGTCAAGAGAAACCCTCTTGAAGGGGAAGACCTTCACCACCCCTGCAGTTGAAGCCACTCTCACGACAGACTCCTCTCTTACGGGGTGGGGCGCTCACCTGCTGCAGCAGACAGCACATGGAGTGTGGTTCCCTCAAGTAGCATCCAACCATATAAATCTACTGGAGCTATTAGCGGTGTTCAAGGCATTAAAGGCCTTTCAGATGCAACTACAAGAGAAGATAGTGCTGATGATTCTGACAGCACCACAGCCATGTATTACCTGAACAAACAGGGGGGCACTCACTCTCCAGGGCTATCCAAGCTGTCCCAAAACATTTGGATATGGGCTCTCAGACACAAGATGTTTCTGTTGTCCCAACATGTTCCATGGGAACTCAATCTTCTGGCAGACGTGCTCAGCAGAGATTTTCCTCTGCCCGAAGAATATGAATGGTGTCTGCACGAAGACATTGTGTCCAACGTCTTTGCAGAATGGGGCTTTCCAGAGATCGACTTGTTCGCAACTCAGTAGAATGCCCAATGCCAACACTAGCCTCCAGGTACCCCCAGAACCGCTCCAAGGGGGAACGGTCTCTGGATAACATGGTCAGGGAAATTTGTCTATGCTTTTCGCCCCCACCCCCTCCCGACTCCCCTTCTCAACAAGATAGTGCACAAGATGCACCACGAACCCTGGTTTGCTCATCTGATGGAAATGTCCCTCTCCCTGCCAATAAAACTACCCTGCCCATAAAACAGGTTGTTTTAGGACAGGGGGGGGGGGGCCTACACCCATACCCACAAACTCTGAACTGAGCGGCCTGACTCCTGAGGTCATAGTTTGCACACCTACAGCTCCCTCAGAGGTGCATGGACATACTCAGGGAAGCTAGAAAACCTAGCACACGTTCTTGCTATGCCAGCAAATGGAAATGTTTTGTCATCTGGTGTAATTCCATGGGCGTCAATCCGATCGTTTGCATACCCACACACATTGTGCTGTACCTTACCCATCTGTTGGACACTGGGTTGGTCTTCAATTCCCTAAAGGTTCATCTGGCTGCACTCTCAGCCTACTCCACATCACAACAAAAGGTTTTGTGGTGGAAAATACCGGTGATCAAGGCCTTTATGGAAGGGGTTAAGAGGATTTATACTCCCATTTCTCACCCAGCTCCTGGGTGGGACCTAAATGTGGTTTTGACCAGGCTCATGGGAGCTCCTTTTGAGCCTATGCATAAAGCAAGTTTAAAAGACCTGACCTATAAAATAGCCTTTCTAGTGGCTATCACTTCTATTAGAAGGGTTGGCGAACTACAGGCTCTTTCTGTTCTAGACCCCTTTGTTACAGTCCACAGGGATAAGGTAGTTCTGCGCACTCACCCCAGGTTTGCGCCTAAATTCATCTCGAAGTTCCATGTGAACCAATCGATTGAACTACCTACTTTTTTCCAGAATCCCACTAGCATTGCCGAAAGTAGCCTACACACACTGGATGTGCGCAGGGCAATCATGGTCTCGAAAGAACGAAACCACTGAGGAAAACCAACCAATTTTTCATTTCAGTGGCAGCTGGTAGAGCAGGGGATCCTGTCTCTAAATCCGCTATCTCAAGGTGGATTGTCAAATGCATCACACTGTTTCTCTCTTGCTAAGAGAGAACTGCCCTTCAAGCCTAGAGCACATTCTACTCGAGGCACTGGGACATCCATAGCATTCATTGCAAGTGTTCCCCTTGAGTCCATTTGCAAAGCAGCAACCTGGAGTTCTGTAGACACCTTTACAAAACACTATTGCCTAGACACTCTTTCTAGGTCTGATTCTCAGGTGGGACAAGCTGTACGAAGACCTCTTTTCTCTACTGTTCCTTCTCACAACCCACCTCCAACTCCGGGTACTGCTTGCTAGTCTATACACACCATGTGATTCTAAGCAGATTAACAAGCATCAGAAGACATGCATTACTTGACGTAATAGCATTTCTGATGATTGTATCTGCTTGGATTCACATGCGTCCTTCCTACCTCCCCGCTCGGGTTGGAAGGAGCATAGACATCTTACTACTTCTCTCTTCTTCCTTTACTCGCTCACAATAGCCTTGGGCTCCCTCACGGCAGAAAAAATACAATCGGAGGGACCTCGGCGCGTGAGAGATTTTGGATATACTAGACGTCACGATAGGGATAGTGTTGCAGACACGCCTATGACGACGTCCCATTTCACTCCCCGAAAGATGAGATGCAATACTCCACGGTTACCACTGGATGTCGGACCATGTGCATAGCATGTGAATCTAAGCAGATACAATCATCAGAAAGGCTATTACGGTAAGTAATGCATGTCATAACTAAAACCTGGAGTATAAATGTTAGTTGTCTACTTCTATTTGTGGATTTAATTGCTACCACTCACATTTACCCCTCTTGAGATAAGCCTGGCTGCCCAGTCACCCTACCAACTTGTGTAGTACAGGCATATACCAAAAGGTGGGTTACCTAATACCAAGAGGACAAGTGTTTGTTGTCTCCGACAGGGTTACTACATCAATACTCTTACATCCTGTCCCCTTTCCTCCATACTGTATGGGCGTCCATTCCGAGGGACGGAAGACGGAAGCTTTTTCACCAGAAAAAAAACCTTCTCCTTTAAATATAGAGGCGTGTGTGGGCGCGGCCCAGTGATCATGCGCAGCCCTGACTCTTTCCTCCGGCGCCACACCTCAGTCCACTTTTCCGCATTGACGGGAATGGACCGAATTCACCAGCACTCCTGGGTTTGGCTTCGGCCATGTAATTCCATGCACGGATACTTCTTCTTTGTCTTTTTTGTCTTATCTGTAATTCAGGTACTCGGTCCTCAGGCATCACGCTCCTGAGGTGTTCAGCAGGTGTCCATCCTGCAACGGGCTCTTCCCAACTTCAGACCACCACGCCCTCTACCTACGTTGCCTTGGCCCAAACCATGGTTGGCAATCATGTTCAGTGTGTGTCTCGCTGTCCTCGTCCCAGGTCCAAGGTAGGGCCGATATTTTACAACCTGCAAGGGAGACTCCTTCCCAGGGACTCTTGCGCACGGGAGGGACTGGCCAGGTCCTTCTACCGGCACGTGCACCGAGGCTGCGACAGCTATCTGGTCGAGGGGTCCTTGGATCCTCCCAGACGCAGTGTCGAGGGACCGGAAGGTTCTTGTACTGGGCTTACACCCGAGGGGCTCTGCCCTTTTACTGGCGCGATTGCCGAGGGGCTACGCCCTAATACCGGCAATACGTCCAAGGGGCTACACCCTAATACTGGCAATGCATCCGAGGGGGTGCCTATACGTAGCTCTACCGACTCCCAGGTCTTGGACGAGGCCGGCCCAGCGGGCTGGGCATCACGTCGCAGGCATGTGGCAGGCAGCTCAGCAAAATGGCCTCAGTGCCAATCAGGAACACCCGTCCAACGCCATTCAACGAATTTGGAGAAGAACGAGTGTCACGGTGGGACTGGTCGCAACCATTTACGTGGCCTACAGTCTACCCTTCATATGAGCAGGGCAGCTTTCCCATGAGTCTCTACGGACTGGGTACGCAGCGGCTCCAGCAGTCCCCCACTACCCAGTCGGCACGCCCGACCCCACCTTTGGCCAGTGAGAAGGTGCTCTTCGACAAATTCCTCGGCCTCATGAGGTCTCTGCAGATGGGGGCTATCATAAAGGACGCAGTCAGGGAAGTCCTCCCTGCCATGCTAACGGCACCACAGATGCCTCCATCGGGCCCCCAGGCCCTGGTGCAGCCGCCTCCTGCTCAGACTCCACAACCGCCGCCTCCTCATCCTCGAGCTGCAGTCTCCGTACCCCAGCCTCCAGCTCAATCTACCCATCCTCCTCCACAAGATCCTCCGTATCCGCAGGACACAGGTGAGGAGGAAGATCCGGGCACGCAATCCTCAGCTAGGGCCTTCCATGAACATCTTGCTGGCCTGGCAGAGTACCTTGGCCTCCCTCAGCCCGAGGTCGAACAACTCGCAGAGGGGGTTCTGGCTGAAGTCCTCACAAGACGCCCCTCTGCCAACATGGGGATTTCACTGCAAACTGATGTAGTCTCCCTGGCCAAGAAGGGTTGGCGCAAGCCCAACTCAGTCCAGCCGGTCAACTGACGCCAAGTACAGGCAGATGGAGGGGGATGCAGTCTTGCTCTCGACCCATCCTCAGCCACACTCCTCGGTGATCGCTGTAGCATCACTATACTCCAAGCCTCAGTCGTCCTCAGCCTCCAGATTCTGCGGCGCTGTTAGGCAAGGAGAAGATCTTGCAGGCTTACGGCAAGAGGATCTACGCCTCCTTGCACCTGCATCAGGCCAAGGCAGATGCCATGCTGGCTGCCGCCAACCAACGGTTATGGCGGGAAATTGCAGACTTCCTCCCAGAACTCCCCTCCCAATGCCAATCTCGATTTAAGGCGGGGCTAGCAGAGGCCAAGCTTGTGGCACACGACCTCATGGAATCCACAGTAGCGCATATCGATGTCTCGGGCTTTGCCATCTGCATTGCCACAGACATGAGGCAACGAAATTCAACCCGGATGTCCAGGAGCGCTTCCTAGATCTGCCGTTCGAGGAAGGGGGAGGGGGCCCTCTTCCACTCCTCTACAGACGAAGAGCTGGACAAGAACAGCTCACAAACAGCAAAGTCCTTGTTCATTCTTACAAAGACCACGCCCAAATCTTACACCCAATCTCCGCAGCACTCAGAAGGGTCCAACATATAGAGGGTTCCGCGGCTTCCAGGAACGCAGATCCAGGCAGCCGGACCGCTCGCCGTCCCAGAGCCGAGCAAACAACAAAAGGGGGCCAGGGGGGATAAGGGCTTTTTCCAGTCCCCTTCCTCAGCATCAGCCTCTGAGAGAAAGGAGGCATGACACGCTCCTTCGGGCCCACGTGTCTCCAGTGGGTGGCAGGCTTGCTCTCCATGCACATTTCTGGCGCCAGAATTTCGTGGACCCCTGGATCCTCTCCATAATATCCACGGGGTACCCCCTACTTATCCCAGCCTCTCCTCCCCTCCACTCCCAGAGGGTGGGACAGCAACTCTTTTGGCAGGGATCTGGTCGCTCATAGAGAGCCAGGCAGTGGAGGAAGTTACAGCCTCCCAGCGAGGCTTTGGCTTCTACTCCAGGATTTTCACCATTCAGAAGAACCACCAGCTTTTATAGCCGAGACATTGGCCAAGGGAGACTGGATGTGCTCCCTGGACCTGAATGACGCGTACTTGCGTGTCCCAATTTGGCATCCCATCGTTCTTTCCTCCATTCAGAATCATGGGCTTCCATTTCCAATACAAAGTCCTTCTGTTTGGCCTCAACTCGGCCCCCCAGGGTCTTTACCAGGCTCATGAACGCTGCAGTGGCCCTCCTCAGAGCGCAGGGCCTCCACATCTACCCATAGCTCGATGAATGGCTCGTCAGGGCTACGTCTCCGGAGGAGGTTCACCACTAGTCCCATGCCCTTATGAACACACTCCACGACATGGGCTTCTCGCTCAACCTCAAGAAGCCACTGCTGCTCCCCACGCACACTCTTGACATTCCTGGGACACGTGCTCCGAGAGGGTTTTCCCATCGGAAGACAAAATCTCAGCCATCAAGAGGGACACCGCCCACTTCCTCAGCAGAGAGGTGACCTCAGCATGGTGTTACCAACATCTCCTGTCTACTAGCAGCTGTCCTGTTAGCCGCGCCACGCACGAGAGTAAGGATGAGAAGGATTCAGCTGCCTTTCGCGGCCTCATGGAATCAGGAGCGTGGCTCACAATCGGGGATAGTTAGGCAGAAACCTGTGCAGTTCCCTTAGGGACCACTGCAAAAGATTTAGGACTACAGGTGTTTGCCAGTAAACGCACTTGGTAGCAGTCTGTACCACACAGATTCACTTGGTAGCTGTGGCTAAGCAGTCAGACTTCCCTCAAGAAGAGTTAGGCAGTATATATAGTATACACAATAGATACAGAGATACAGTAGCACAAGCAAACGCTGACCAAAGCTTTGGTGTAAAAGTATATAATTATTCATTTAAAGACACACTTGTAAATTACATTAGCATAAAGAGAAAAGTAAATTCAGCACACAGTTACTATTATATATATAAAACCCTAATTACTTATTAGATAAGTCTTAGTGAGAAACACCACTTATTTTCAGACAGAGGTGAGCGCTTAACACAAGATGGCACTCTAATAAGTTATTAAAAAAAGGGAGCGAAAAAGGCAGAGTTATGGAAGCACACAAATTTCAATACTTTTAAAAGAACCACAGTAAGTCAGGATAGGCAGAGTTCTCCTGGAGAGCAAGGAAGACAATTGCAAGGCCCACTCTTGGAGAGAGCAAGCAGAAGGGGTCCAGGTTCACACAGTGGGATTATGCCCAAAGAGTCTTGTAGATAGTTCGCACCCAAAGAATGAAATGAAAGTCGGGAAAAGTTAGCAAGATTGTCCCAGGCCAGCCCAGGAAAGTCGAGGCTTTACTGTCACCCCGAACGATCTGTCGCAAGGGAAGCCAGGCGGGACACTACCTTAAGTGTGAAGGACGCTCCAGCAGAGGCAGTTGTTCCTGGCAGCAGGTGCAAGTCGGTGTTTCGTCCAGAGGAAGAGGTCTCGCCGTGGAGGAAAGATGAAGGTCGTTGCACTGCCAGGGAAGAAACCAGCCGCGGAGTTCTTCGGTTAAAAGGTACTACCCTTCTCTTCGCGGTAGTGGGAAACCGTGGTGTTCCGGTTGCCGGGGTGCTTGGCACGGGCAAGTCGGCCACGAGATGCTCCAGGAAGGTGAAAAGAAGGCAAAACTGGTTATCCCCACCAGTCAAAGGAAGAAGACTCTCCGGACTGGAGATCTCCTCTGTCTTCGGGAAAAGTGGTGAGACGGTTCAGCAGGGCTCCTCCGGTGGTGTCGTCGTTGAAGGTCGGCTCAGCTTCTCCCTCCACGGATTCCTAGGTCCTGTGGCGACTTCTGAAGGTCCAGTCCCCAAAGCCCTGCTTTTATGCAGCACACCCCCATTCACTCAGCCTAGCTGTCAATCAAACATGGTAAGTGGTGAGCCGGCCGGCTCACCACTTGGGCCAATCACACAGGAGTGCGACTTGAGTTGCCAGGGCAACTCAGTCCAGGGTGCCTAAAGCCCCTCTCACACACCCCCTGTGGTACCCAGACAGAGTGGCACCACTTTTGGGGGCTTCTGTGGAGAAGCCCGCCAAAAGGTGGAACAAAGGGCTCGACTTGGGTTGGAGTCACAGAAGAGAACACAAACACAATTTTAGACTAGAGTTCTGGCAAAAAATACCAACCGGTGAATTAATATTAAATAAATAAACCGGTGGTATGTTCGAGGCTATAAGAATTAAATAATTAAAGTTGGTAGCCTCGAACAATGGGAAAATCCCATAGAGATATATACGCGGTCGAAAATAAAAAGTAGTATCCACTGCCACCAGCCAAAACCCGATCAGGGGGGACGGAGACGTGCCCCCTCGAACAACAGACCCAATCGAATTGCCCCGACCAGTACGTCCACAATATGATGGTTTGTACTGGTTTCTGTTCATAATTTGGGACTAGCAAAGCCAATGGTGACTTTACATGCCCTGGGAGACAGTAGTCAGTCCCAGGGTATGGAGTCTATGTTTGGGGGTCGCTACGACACCCCTGGGTTACGGCACGGAGGGTGCTGTGTAACCCACATACAAAACACATGAGACCCTATGGAGTAAAAGATCCCATATAACGCATGGAAAGACAAAGGAACACCTCAAATCATGTCTAAGAGTGGGAGTAAAAGAGTCTCACTCATAGCAGGAGAAAAAAATAAACCCCAAAAATCCAGCAAAGCTGCTGGGGGACTCACTAGGTTTGGGAAATTAGCCTTTACAGAGAATTCTCCCTAACAGGGATGATCAACGTTCCTTCATCTCTCCACCGGGACCTAACTTGGTGGTCCATGGACTGCGACCTACGGACGGGCAAGCCCTTTTGGCCGCCCATCCGCAGGCCACCATCACCACAGACTCCTCTCTCGAGGCCTGGGGAGCCACCCGGGACAATCTCTCGGTCCACGGCACCTGGACTTGACAGGAGCAGGAATACCACATCAATTCGTTAGAGCTGAACGCCATCTGGCTAGCTCTCTGAGCATTCCTCCCACTCCTCAGGGGCAAGGTTGTCCTCATCCAGACAGACAACTCGACCAGCATATACTACGTCAACAAGCAGGGAGGCACCAGATACCCTCCTCTGTGCAGACTGGCGATCAGCATGTGGGAATGAGCCTTGGAAAACGAAATTTACTTCTCGGCAGTCCACCTCCTGGGGGAGTCCAACCTGGAGGTGGACAGACTCAGCAGGCTGGGAGTGGATAATTACGAGTGGCAGCTAAACGACCTCGTTACTCAGGAGACCTTCAGCAGGTGGGCTCATCCCCACGTGGATCTCTTTGCCACCTGGCACAACAAGAAGTGCCCCCAGTTCGCATCCAGGCAGGGGCAGGGCCCTGGCACACTGGGCGACACTTTTCACCTACAGTGGACCGGCATGAAAGACTGCCTACGCCTTTCTGCCCGCTCCTTTGGTGCACAGAGTAATTTGCAAGATGAAGGAGTCTCGCCGACTCTGCATCATTCTGATAGCTCCATGGTGGCCGGCCAGGCCATGGTTTTCGGAGCTACTCATCCTCTAGGAGGTGCCACCGATACACCTTCCGACGGGCCCAGCACATCTTCTGGCATAGCAGGAAGGCAGAAACTGCACCAGGGAAACTAGCCCTCACAGCGTGGTACCTGAGCAGGTAACGCTTCGGCACCTTAGCCTCTCACAGGCCAATCTAGAGATCATACAGGGCGCCAGCAGCAAAGCCACCAGGGCCCAGTACAAGAGCAAAGGGACTAGGTTCTGCCACTAGGCAGAAACCAAGGGAATTGACCCCTTGGCCTGCAATTTGGACAACGTGCTTTCCTTTTCCGCGCACCTCGCTCATTCGGGAATACAGGTTGACACCTGCCTTACACTATGTTGGAAAGGGGACTATGGACATACCTTGCAGCCATTGGGGCATACAGGAACTCTGGGGAAGGCATTTTGTCCGCCTCCAACCCTATTGTCAAACATCTGACAGGTCTCGCTAGGCTCTACCCGCCCGTCAAGAGACCGCACCCTGTGTGGGACGTTAATATAGTCTTGGGCGCCCTGGCGCACAAACCATTCGAGCCAATGGCGTCCGTGGACATTAGGCTGGTCACCATCAAGACAGCCTTACTAGACGGTCTTACCTCGGCTCGCAGAGTCAGCGAGCTTCGGCCGATGGTCGCCTCTGAATCATATACCGCCTTTCACAAGGACAAAGTAGTCATGCCGACACACCCTGCATTTCTGCCCAAGGTTCCATCTGCATTTCACCTGAACGAAGAAATAGTCCTCCCTACCTTCTTTCCCGATCCCCAAGGATGATGCACAGAGAATGCTGCACTGCCTGGATGTCAGGCGTGCCCTAAAATTCTACTTGGACAGGACCAAGGGCTTCCACAAGTCAGACACCCTGCTAGTCACGTTTGGCGGCTCGAGGCCAGGCTACCAGGCCTCGAAGGCTTCCTTATCCTGCTGGATGGTCGTTGCCATCAAGGGAAGCGTATGAGAGTCCGCACAGGCCGCTCCCAGCCAACATCCATGCCCACGCAGTCAGGGCCAAGGGAACGGCCATTGCATTCCAACGCCATGTCCCGTGGCAAGTCATAAGCATGGCGGCCATATGGGCCTCCCCCTCGGCTTTCTGCAAGCATTACTGTTTAGATGCCGGCTCTAGATCTGATGCCGCTTTCGGACAGGCGGTTCTCAGGAACCTATTTGCTTAAGGAGGGTCTCATCTCCACCCTTGGGCTATAATCAGTTGTAAATGCCCATACAGTATGGAGGAAAGGGGACTGGACGTAAGAGTGATTATAAGTTACTCACCGTAGTGACTAACATACTCTTAGTCCATAGTCCCCTTTCCTCCATACGTCCCACCAACCTCCCCCTTAACAATACTGGCGTCATTGGGCACTGTTAAATCTATTGTCAACAAGTCAATGGGGACTGAGGTGTGGCGCCGGAGGGCGGAGTCAAAGCAGCGTGTGCTCCCTGGGCTGCGCCTCTAAATTTAAAGGGGAAGAAGGTTTTTTCTGGTGAAAAAAGTTCAGTCTCCCGTCCCTTTGAAGGGACGCCCATACACTATGTTGGAAAGGGGACTATGGACTAAGCGTTAGTCACTATGGTGAGTAACTTATAATTTCTTGGCTAACACCCAGATTGATTGGATGGAAGGGCTACAGCAGGCTAAGGTTACACAGCAGGCTCTCTGGTCGCTGGAAATAGTCTCATCTGATTTTCGTTCATCCTCTTCGGTTTTGGTTCCATTGGTCGACTTGTCAGCTTCCAGATTTGGAGTATTTAATAGGAACTACAGGACAACTTTTGCATACTCTCCCTGCATTTTACAACAAGGTGCGGTCTGGTTGTCCATTTGAGACAGCCAGCACACCACTGGGATTCGTCCCCATTCAGGCAAGGAGGAAGACGAAGGGCTGTGGAGTTTTGGACTCCTCCCTCGCTTCCTGCCTTCAGACACACTGGAGCCTGGACATGGAGTCCACATTACTCCCACTGAAGATGAAAATCACACAAGGGAATTTCCCGCCGTTCATGTCGTGAGAAGGAAGGACACGGAACACTAAAATGGCAAAAAAAAGACGACCGGGCCATTTTGGTAAAATGAGCACCCTTGGGTGCCTTTACCGCAGCCGTGCAAACAACCCGTGGTAAAGGTGCACCGAATTAGTAAAAGGTATCACTGCCACCAGCCATTAAAGGTAAGCTTGTCCCTGTAACAAAATTGTAACAGGTTTAGGGAGAAAGGGGATACATTGCGTCTCCCCAGCACTCCTCATAAGGTGGGGCATACTGGTTTCATCAAATAACATGTAGAATGGATCCAATGATCCTTTATACTCTTGGGAACTGTAGTTCCCTCACGGTTAGCCAGAGAAAGTATAAAAGGGGAGCCCCTAGGGCAACCCAGCAACAGCCTTCCTTGCTGATTGGTTCCTCCTAGTTCCGATTAACCAATTACAGTGAACAGACAGGCGCAGCGGACCCGCACAGAAGGCACCGCAAAAGGCTCCTGTCCTAAGCCTGTTCTCTCATTCGTGCTGCTGTGTGGAGCAGGAGCACCTCATCACAGCGTGTGCAGGAGCGGCGTGACACTTGCTATGGACTGCATCCAATCTACGAGGTAAGCCTGTGGGCTCAGCATACCCTGCAGCTGTCTTTCATACCTCACCCTTATCCTGCTAAACTACCAGCAGCTTTATATATACATTGTTGGAGCTGCTGCGATCGCTGAAGTGACCCCCTTGCCAACATCAGCGACCAGTTCAGCGTGTTTAATCAAGCCGCGAGGGCTCAAAAAAAACTTAAGATGGCCGCCTTTTCACACCAGGCTGCCACTACTGGTTTCACCAAATAACATGTAGAATGGATCCAAAGATCCTTTATACCCTTGGGAACTGTAGTTCTCAAGGTTAGCCAGAGAAAGTATAAAAGGGGAGCCCCTAGGGCAACCCAGCAACAGCCTTCCTTGCTGATTGGTTCCTCCTAGTTCCATTTAACCAATTAGAGCGAACCGACGGGTGCCGCCGACCCGGGCAGAAGGCACTGCAAAAGGCTCCTGTCCTAAGCCTGTCGTTGCCGTCCGGGGCCGTTGGGCCAGGAAAGCTGCTTCTTGCAAATAAATGATACCTACAGGGTAAGACTCACCATTTGATCAGTTCCCTTGGTGCAAATATACCTACCTATTGACTTCTCACTGGGCCTCCCACTGTCTAGTTGTATCATGAGCTGCGCACCTCCGCATACCACCTGCTATTGACTCCCCAGAACTTAATGTGACTTCACACGTTGCCCGCGATTCCGCCAACTCCAATGTGCCGGCCCTTGAGACATTGCAAATGCACCAGAGCGCTCTCTCGCTCTAAGTCTCCCTCAATGTACCAGCCTTCCTGATTACCACTAATCGTTACTGTATTACCTTATGTGCCTATCCCAATGACCTTGCCATACCGCTGTGTACCCACTGGACTCGAATAGTCCACTGCACCGGCATACATGATCCCAAAATTGTATTGTGCCTCGACCTAATTGTACGGTAATTCGCTATTTAATCTATGATATTTTTAAAACTGTATGGCTATTCACCCACGCCAAACTGTGCCACTCCCACTGCATCTGTTATCTCCTCATGGTCGAGTGCCTCATCTGTCCCAGTCACCATTGATCTCACCACACTCACCACTATTCTCTCCACCTACAACATAGTCCATCACACCATGAAGCTGAAAGTTCTTCTTAGCCAGCACGCTGCTCACCTTACTATTTTCTCCATACTTTTCGCCCGCCACTCAGTCACTGACACGATCCACCAACCTACCACTACCACCTATCCCATCCACACTCCTACACTCTCCTCATATATCATTGCAGTGCTCCCTGCCGATCACTCCAACATGCTTGGATCCTCCCACACAAGAGGGGACTCAGTGCACACACTAATACACCCTCCCAATTGCGCCACCAGAAGCTCTAGACTCAGAACACGCACTCTGCCGATGCACACTATCACCCTCCCCACACCCACCATGCTCAAACTCCAGATTAGAAGCCTGCACCACTGTCGGACACCCCACTCATATCACCAGCCTAATAACACCCAAAGTAAGATCAACACAGCCACTTGATAGCTGGCCCTCTCCCAATAAACCCCCAACTCTCCTCTGAAAGCTCGCCAATCTAAACCAGATCTTAAAGGTGCTCTGCTTGATGGAGGCGCTCTCTCCCAGCTCACGCTCTGGAAAATAAATGATCTCCTACTTAGTCAAGACCTAGACATTCTAGGCATCACCGAAACCTGGTTACATGAGGCATCGGGCCCCTCCATCACTCTAGCCTTGCCATCAGGTTACACCATCCTTAGACGGGTAGGACATCTAAAATAGGAGGGGGGTTGCACTAATCTACAAAGATGCCCTATCCATCAGTCCCATCCCTTACCTCTTGGAGGGTGGCGTAGATATCCTATCGGTCAAACTATTGCCGTCACCTGATAATACAATCAATATCCATGTCCTATATCGGCCACCAGGATTCCCTGCAGATTTCCAGGGACAAATCATACACTTACTTAGTGACAACCTTAAGCAATCCACTAAATCTCTTCTCCTAGGTGACCTAAACCTAGTATCCAATGACCCCAGTGACAAAGCTGCTACCACACTTCCCAAAGACCTCTCAGATCTAGGATTCACCCCGAAAATTCTTAGCCCTACCCACGCCAAAAGTCGCACACTTGACAGGGTTGTTGATCACAACTGTAATTCCTCCATCACGTCCAATCTCGCTTATCCATGGACAGACCAAAATTGCATTAAATTTTCTATCCCTACAGCCTCCGGCACCAAAATCACCACTCCCGCCCCCACCACACTAACAAGAAGCTCTGAGAAACTTACCACGGATAACATCCGACCCTATCTTAACATCCCATGCCTATCACCTCCTTTCTCACAAGACCCCAATATCCTAGCTGATACCTTCAGGGACACCCTCGCCAACGCAGTAAATTCCATAGCAACACTAGAATGTAAGAAGGAGAAAAAGTCTTTTCACTTGAACTCTTGGTTCACAGAAGAGCTTCAGACCCTGCGGTCAAACAAACGGCAGGCTCTTAAAATCTGGCAATCTAACCCCAGTGACTCATCCAAAGATGACTTCAAATCGGCTGCTCTGCAGTATAAAGAGGCCATCTTCACTGCCAAATGTAACCCATTCAATCTTCGAATATCTAATGTTAACTCACAAACCAAAGAACTATTCACCATCTTTAAGGAACTCACTGCACCTCCCACCAGCACTGATGAAATCATTAAGGATGAAGCTTGGTGCGCAAGCATTCAAGCTGCAATGTTGAACAAAATAGACCTCCTCCAAAACAAAATCCAGGCTCACTATAAAGCTTACAGGCCCTCACAGACTAAGGCCGATCATAAAGTACACCATCACCCTAAATTCTCCTTTAAGGACATCTCAGAATCTGAAGTTATAGACCTTCTCAAACACCTTAAACCATCGCTATGCAAGGGAGACATTTGAGCCACCCCGCCCCCCTCATCCCCCTTCAAGATCATAACTGTGCCAAGGACCTTGCCCCTCTTCTCACGGCCTTTATCAACTCCTCATTCAAAACAGGCATCATCCCTGACAGTCTTAAAGAGGCATGGGTGCGCCCTCTCTTGAAAAAACCTACGCTAGATACTGCCCAGTCCAACAACTACCAGCCCATAACCACTGTCCCGTTTCTACTCAAAATACTGGGCAAAGCGGCTCAGAGACAGATCCAACTACACCTGGAACAAAGTCCATCCTAGGAAAGAGACAGTCTGGGTTCTGCAAAGGGCACGGCACAGAAACTGCCTTATTAGACCTAAAGAAACAAATTGCTCAAATTCTAGATAAAGGCAAGCCTGCCCTCCTCCTCCTCTTGGCTGCCTTCGATCTGGTAGACCATAAAATTCTCACTGCTTACCTTACACAAGCAGCACAATTCTCCAAACAAGCGACTTCCTGGATCTCTTACTTCTTAGAAGGCAGAGCATGAAAGTATTTTCAAACATAGCAAATGCAGCACCTACCACCATTCCGCGCCAACGCTATACAATCTCTTAACAAAGCCCCTTTTTGATAAACTTGATGCACTTGGAATTGCATATACTAACTATGCAGACGATACCCAAGTACTTTTACCACTAACCGGCGCATACGACCAAGACGCGGCAGCACTACGCCAAATCAATGCCATTATCCAAGCATGGATGGCGGAAAATGGCCTATGTCTCAATGGAGATAAGACAGAGATTCTTATCCTTGGGCAAAATACCACTCTAACCAAGCTAGAACGTCTTTATTCCAATTTTAACATAGACAACTCCATCATTCCTGTAGTATCATCCGTTAAGACACTAGGGGTTCACATTGATGCCACGCTATCTATGAACAAGCAAGTCAATGCCATTGTCTCTGCTTCTGCCTTAAGCACCAAACTCGTCAATGCCATAAAATCTTTCTAACCAAGTCCAATTGCCTCTCAATAGCCAGAGCAACTATAGGTGCTACGTTAGATTACTGCAACGCTCTTAGCAGGCACCTCTATAAAAAACCTAAACAGACTCCAAATCACTCAAAACAACACGCTAAGAGCAGCACTAAGCATTCAGAGAAGAGACCACATCTCACAAGCCAGGCAGGCATCTCACTGGCTCCCGGTCAAAGACTGCATCACTTTTAAAATGCTCATTACCGCTCACAAATGCATCAACTCTACGGCACCCACCTACCTATCGGAAACACTATCTAGAATCATCTCAGCCCGACCCATTGGAACACGCTACACCAATCAACTCAGCATCCCACACATCAACAGGGCTAAAGCAGGAGGGTTAGGCTTCCCCTACATAGCACCTAAACTATGGAACTTGCTCCCTACTTCTCTCCGAGCTGAACCTCCCTCCTCGCCTTTCAGAGAAATCTGAAAACCTCCCTCTTAAACTAACTCTCCCTTAATCTCTCCACACCAACAGCATACCCCCTACATCTCCCCAAGCCATTAATTCATTGTATATTGCATAATTTGTTAAATATACCGGCTCCCTACTGTAACTAGGCTCTGCTCACTGTCTGTAACAAGCGCCACAATGCCCATGGGCTGTTGTGATCTCTACAAATTGAATAAATAAATAGGCACTTATTGCCAAAACGTTGTCAAAGATAACTTTTAAAAGATAGTATGGAGAGACTAAAAAATGACACCCATAGAAAGAGTAAAACTTTCTGTGTGAGTGGAGAAAGGTTCCCACTCAAAGGTGAAGGAAAAAGAATCCTCCAGTAAAATCAAAAAGTCCTGGGGTTGATAGGTCAGGAAGATTTATCATAACTATGAAAATCTTAACTAACATAAGCAATGCTAGTAGCAACTCTTATAACGTTTGGCAGCCTTTTCCCTAACAAGAAAGGAGTTCTTCAGTTCAGGTTTTGGAGCAATGCCAAAGCCAAGCGGTTCAGAGGATTTACTGTTGGGAAATAGGGATGCGACAGTTCTGATGCAAATCTTCTTAGCACAAGTTAGTTGGTCTTGGAAAAAGTTCAGGAGCTTAGGAAAAGCCTTCCTGGAGAGGCGCAGGCTGTTGGGCCTGGATGACTGTAGATGGTTGAACACCGAAATAGTGCTCCCAAAGCAAAGGAGTGATGTAAACTGTTTCAGGTAAGTTTCCCTTATTTAGATCTTATTTACTCACGGTACCTTGAGAGTGAAGAAGCTGATGCAGCGGAATGCCTTCTGGATGCTCTGCTGCAAATCCAGTTTCCTAGTCCTTGGTCATTGTTGGGCAAGATTGTATGCAGTAACCTGTGGGAGACTGCACCAGTCTTGTCCTCTTTGCAATAGGTAACCCAGCCCTTGGTTTAAGTCTGTACTACACAGGTTGGTGGTGTGGCTCAGCGGGCAGGCTTATCTCAAGAGGGGTCAATGTAAGATTTAAGGTAGTAACAGTTTCACAATGACAGATATCCAAATAAACACTTACTCTCAAGGTTTCTTGATTAAACAATTATTAATTTAAGTCAGTTCAATAAGCCTTCTTCAGAAGGGAGCAAAACAGGTAACACTTTAGAATATACTTCAAAACACACACTTTTTCTAATCAGACGATACCCTTTAGGGATGGCACACAGACGCTTCCTACACCCTCAGGTGACTTAAATAGCTAGGATACTGTGGACATTGATTTGTCACTGGTGCATTTAGAGCAATACTGAGTTTGAGGCAAAAGATTATATATGGGAAAAAAACAATGGTTAACAAATAATTTATGAACTGGGAAGTACCTTTTGAACCCTCCAATCCAATGCGAAGTACATTTTTCCTTTCCTGGAGGAAAGACAAAAGCACAAAGTCAGAGGTAAGAGTCTCTCAGTGAGCCAGGACAGCCATTGTTAGTTGAGCGAAGTCTAGGGGAGCTGAAGATCTTCTTGCAGGCAAGTAAAAGTCTTGCACAATATTTCTAGAAAAGTTTGTAGAAAGGGGATCACGGAAGGGGCCACAAGCTGGGAGGCTTGTGGGGGCAAAGCTGCAAGCAACTCTGCAAAAGGCAACCAAGACAAGTCTCAAGTGAGAGCTAGCAAGGCTACACAAGAGGTAAGTCCCCTTAGTTTTACTGTACCTTTTGTTTGAAGAAAACTGGATCCAGCTGGCGTCTGTTCCTACGTAGGTCTGCAGATCCTGTGTTCCTGGGCCTCAGTCGTGGGGACAAAGACGTCTGGGGACTCCTGCACTATGAATGGAAAGTCAGCGGCAGCAATGGGCAAACTTCAGATCAGCGGCATTTTGCGCTTTCAGCTCCCCGCCGCTCTCGCAAATAGCACAACTGCGGTTCTCGGATAACTTCTTGGACTTTACTCACATCTGGGGTCCAGCACTCTGTTGAGGTGGCTCAGGCTTGGTCAGTCCTGCTTCCTAGGAGTCCGGAGGATCTTCCTGGAGTTCGGGTCTGACTTAAAACCGATGCACTGGATCTGGTGTTCCTCTCCCTGGCAATCGGTTCCTGCAGCAGCAAGCTCCGAGGATGTCCAGACGAGTTCACTTTGGGGTCCAACCCAAGGGGAGAAGTCATCCTTGCAGGGCGCCTCTAGTCGAGTTGAATTCGGAGCTTCAGCACAGCAGCAGGGCTTCACCGGGCAAACCATCAGTCTAGGAGTATCAGCAGGTGTCACTTCCAAGTTCTTATTAGGATTCCTTCGTCCAGTGGTCGACTCGGCCTTCCAAGCAAAAAGCCTCGCCTTTTATTCAGGTTTCTCCCATTCGTTTGCAGCCAAGCTGTCACTCGCACAGTAGGGTGACTGTCCTTGCCAGACAGCCAGCCGGTCAATCACCTTTGGGTGCATTCCTGTAACCAAGGGAATTAAGCACAGGGAGATTTGGGCACCTCGCTCACTTCCTGCCCCTGCCAGACACGCTGGAGCCAGAGGAGGGCTTCAGCAGCAAATCCCGCCAAAGACAGAACGAACAAAGGCTCCAAACCTGGTTTGGCACGCAGAGTAAATCTCAAGAAGGACCTTTCCAACAAGAAATGGTGAAAAAAGACCAGGGCCATTTTGACAAAATGGGCACCCATGGGTGTCTTACTGCAGCTGCAATTGCAGCCTGCTGTAAAAACACACAATGGTAGGAAAAAGTAAACCACGGCCACCAGCCATTAATTGTAGAAATGTTACATGAGGAACTAGACAAAGGGGATACTAAGTAACCCCTCCAGCACCCTATTGTAAGATAGTGTCCGGATCCATGCTTAGAAACCTCTGGGTTTTAAGTGCGTTATAAATAACCTATCATATTAATAGTGTGTGCTGGGTCTAGAAAGTTACAATGTAAGTAAAGTGAATTGAACTTATCTGTTCTTGGAAACAGTAGTTAATCCAAGAGAATGTATTTAAACCTTTGGGGAATCTGAAAGACTTCCTTGTGTCACTGCACTGAAGATTATGTATGTCACAATGTAAAAAGATGATGCCTACGGAGTTTGTCAGACTCCAAGATCAAAAGAAACTCTGAGTCCAAATAACAGAAAAATGCATGAGTGGGAAAAAGGTCTCGCTCTCTCCAGGTTAGAAATTAAGTCCTAGAATCCAGCAAAAAGGGCGGGGGTCGGGGGTCTCTAAGGTAGAAGGGAATGAGCACATTTTTGACAATTCTCCCCAACAACCACTAGATGTCGGACTATATGCACAGCAAATGAATCTAAGCAGATACAATCGTCAGAAATTCTAGTACGGTAAGTAATGCATGTCATTACACCAAAAGGTTTTACTCACCTAGTATAACTGTGTTATCCTGAATGTGGTATAGGTTTCTACTGTTCCTTGAATTGGTGTTCCACTATTCAGAAAAGTATACTTGCAGGTTGGTTTACTAATTGATTTCTCAACTGAGTGTCACTGTATAACTGACAGGGTCTACTATCCTTGTATTACTGTAAGTAATCAGAGTAACTGATGGTTTTACTCCCCATGAATAGGTGTCATATACTAAATGTGTTTGATAAGGTCTGACTTGCCTAGAACTGTTAGATTTCTGGACAAGGTGTATGGTTTGGTCTGTGTACCTTCAAGCATTGTGTTGTGTTTTTATGATGTGTTAATCTTAAAATAAGCCTGGGTGCTCTGTCTACACTACCATGAACTCGGGTGGTACAGCCTTATACTAAGAGTGGAGTCTGGTACTGTCTTGGTTGAATGGTTCTACTGAGCCCTTAGATGGACTTGAGAAAAACTGTCCTAACACTTGTTTATCAGAATAGGGTGCCCTCTCACTCTGTCCACGGGGTCGATACTGAAAATCCATCTCAACACAGTGACTGCACTTTTGTATTAACATGCAGATTTTCATTCTAGTAACGTCTCACATTTTCTAGTACATCATCATTAACGCCATGCAACTTTCCTTGCAGCGGTATCACCTACGAGAAGCCTTTGCCCCCTATCCAAGTTGCCTCTCTGCGTGCCGAGCGTATCGCAAAGGAGAAGAAGGTGGGTGCACCTCCAACTTCACAAACCCCACTTGTGAGTCAAGAGTGAAAACCTCTGGTCATAATCTAGTTACAAATGTTTGATTTGTTCTGTAACTGTGATGGTTTAACACATAAAAGGGTTTTGGAGTTGCAGGGAACTACATTTAAAATGATACATTTCTTGATAGTGCTCTGGCTCGACATTAACCGATTGTACGGTAAGGATTGGACATGTGGTTTCCCACCGGATCTGAAGCACAGGCCACTGCATGGTCATCTGAAGTGGTACTTGATAAGGAATGAAGGTTACCAGGATATGAAGGGTTCATGAACAGCTCAGTTACATTTCCTGATGCAGTGAGGATAGAAGTTGCAGATACTCGTCTAGCTTGTAGCTTTAGCAAGCTGTAAGCTCCCTTAGCCCAAATCAATTATTCATGGTTTTGCAGAGAGAAAGTGGTGTATGTACCTTCTAAAACAAGCCCAACTTAATCATACTTCACAGCCCATTTCTTCCATGCTCGTGGGCCATTCCATCCTGGGTGGTAGGACCAGACAATGAAGCAGAGGAGGAGTGTGTCCTCACCACCGTGCCCTTAGCCATCCGGTCCTAACTGGTGTCTGTTGTGATAGCTCTTTGCCACTGAGGACCATGGCCTGAAATCCCTCTGTCATCTCTCCATCTGGTAGGTGTCATGATCTCTGCTTCCAAAAGATCAGGACTTGCCCGACTCCCTTGGAAGCAGACCCATAACCCCGGTTCCGAGTGCCAGCCAGTCCCAATTGGGACCTTTTGGACCCTGTCCTGGCGCCAGTGGCACCAGGCTCATAAAGATGCCCAGTCCCAGCGCTGGAAGCGCCGGGCTCATAATGCTTGGGTGGACTTACCTGCAGCAGACCATGCTGCTTACTTACCTGCCAGTTGAACCCCTGATCCTCTTCTGTTTGGGACTACTTTTCCTGTTGGGTGGGGCAGGAGCCACTCCCTAGGTTCAGAAAACTGGAACTCTTCTGGAAAGCAGGAACTCTTTTCTTACCTAGGCGTGGCTGTGGAAGGAGACACCTAAGCACTACAGGAGGCTATTTAAACCACACCCGATGGATGAATCTTGCTTTGCGTTATTCTGCATTCTCTGCAGCAGAACGCTCATCGTGTCTTCTGCTTCTGATCCTGGGCCTAAGGGAACAAAGGCTTACCATCCTGGAATCCAGTCTTCAGCAGCACCTGTAAAGACAAAGAAAGAACAGGTTAGCACTACGGTCTTCAGTGGCAGCGCATCTCTTACCTGGTCCATCGGCTGTCACCAACGCCTCGCGCTGCATTCCGGCATCTGAAAGACAAAGGCTTACCTACTCTTCGCATGCTCCGGAGGTCTTCGCACTGCATTCCGGCATCTGAAAGACAAAAGCTTACCAGCTCTTCGCACGCTCCGGAGGCCTTCGGCGCTGCATCCCGCATCTGAAAGACAAAAGAAGGTGCGTTTAAAGACATTGGGCAACTTTATTACTCACGTGCCATTACTCCTTCCCACGCCGAATCCAGTGGGTATTCCAGCACCCTTCAGCTTCTCTAAAGCTCCGAACTTGTACCTGCAAGATAAAAGGGACAGTTAGTGCGCATCGTGAAGCAGGCTACAAGCGCTTACTTATGTGCTTCCAGGCGCTTCTATTCCTCACGCGGGTTCGATCCTCAACTCTCATCAGCCCGCCATCCGCCATCGCCGGAACCCTGCAAAACAAGAGATATCATTACAAAAGACTTTTGACATTTGAAGTGCCCAGAACTTACCGTTCGTGCAGTTAACGACGGACAGCAGTCCTCTGAGGTCAAGAGGCCTGCACCCTTATCCAGTGAAGAAACTGGTTACGGCACCCTGCCCCGAGGCAGATGGAGAGCTCGGCGTTCACTTACCTAAGACATCGTGTGTTACACATCACCTTTGAAGATACGGCATTCACCCAGTCAAGACCGGCGCCTCTGCGGGAATCAGGTGAGCGTTACAGTAGGTGCTTGGTGGCAACAGACTGCCAACAGAGACCAAAAGAAAATGTTGGCCAGGGCACAGAAAGGATTTACTGGTCTAAGGGAATGACTGCCTGAGGCGAAAACCTTCTCTTTCCCCCCCCCCCCCCCCTTGAGTCCAACGTCTTGCTCTCTATCTGGAGTTAGAGCAGGAAACCTAGCTGTTTTAAGGTTGACAGTTGAAGCCTGCACTACTAAGCACTCTGAGGCGAAAGTAGTCAGAAAGGCCAGGTCTGACAGTCCTAGTTGACAGCAGGGGCACAAGGAAGCTTTTCCCAGGTTTCCACTACTGCAGCGTACCAAGTACCTCATGTTCTCTATGTATCCACTATCTTACCTGCATACACTTTCATGTTTAGTGCCTCGATACCTTCGGGCTGCAGCGCGCTCTATCTATGTAATAAATAAATAAAATATATCTGGATTAAATGGCAGAAAGGTATCCTTCCGTGGACCTTCATATAGAACTGGGGTCTGCAAACTGTGACTCCCCTGATGGTTTGGACTGCACAACTCCAATGATCCTTCACTGTTGAATATTGTGGGTGGGGTTGATGGGAGTTGTAGTCCAAAACACCTGGAGAGCCAAAGGTTCTAGTGTTAGGGAGAATTCTCATAAATGTGCTAATTCCCTTCACCTTAGAAACCCCCAGCAACTTTGCTGGATTTTGAGGACTGGATTTTTTTTACCTGGAGTGTGTGAGCCTTTTTTCCCCACTCATGTATTTTGAATGTGTTTACTCTTGTGTTTTCTTTGGTTATGGAGTTTTAGACAACTCCATAGGCATCATCTTTTCATTTGTGTCACACTGCACCCTCAGTGCAGTGACAGAGAAGCCTTTTAGGCTACCCCAAAGTTTAAATACCTTCTCTCGGATAAACTACTGTTTCCCAGAGAAAGTAAAGTGAAATTGACTTTACTAGTCTTTTCAAATTCCTAGACCCAGCACACCCTTTTTTATAATAGACTGCTGGAGGGGGGGTCACCTAGTATCCCCTATGTCTAGAAACTTATGTAGCAGTCCAATGCTAGCCTTTCCTCTCAAAATGGCTGGTGGAAGTGGTTTTACAACGAACGACCATGATTTTTCCCGACCACGAACACCGGTAGCTTTAAATCGCGGGAGCCATGTTTTTCAAGATGGCGTCTGAGCCCCCTTTGTTTAAACAGGTCCCGGTCGTCTTTTTTTCACCATTTCCTTTTGGAAAGGTCCTTCTAGAGTTTCTCTGTGCGCCAAACAAGGTTTGGTCCCTTTGTTCCTACGCCTTTTGGCAGGCTTCAGGAATGAAGACCGCCTCTGGCGCCTGAGTGTCTGGGGTAGGCAGGAAGTGAGGGAGGTGCCTGAAACTGCCTATGCTTAGTCTCCTGCACTCTGGCGTGATTGGCTGGCTGACTGTCCAGCCAGGACAGCCACCCTGCTGGGTGAGTGGCAGCTAGGCTGGAATGAATGGGAGAGAACTGAATAAAAGTTGAGTATCTAGGCTTGTTTATTTTATTTATATAGCGCGCCTGAACCAGGGGTTTCTGGGCGCTTAATGTAAAGATTACAGTACAGATATAAAGATATGCAGATATGTACAGATATACAGTCCAGTTACAGGACACTTCCTACACCCTCAGGTGACTTTAGTAACTAGGACACTGTGGACATTAATATACTACTGTTGGCATTGAAAATCAGACTTAAGAGTTAGTCAAAGAGAAAGGTTATTAGGACAAAACACGAGATCTCACAAATATTCTCAAAGCAGGTAAGTGCCTTTGGAAGAAAAAAAATGCAACATTAGGTAACCCCTTCCTGGAAGGAAGACCAAACACAATGTCAGAGTGAAGAAGAGTCATTCAGGGAGCCAGGCTAGGCCAAAGTCAATTGGGCAAAAGTCTAGGTGAGCTGCAGCACTTCTCAGAGGTAGGTAAATGTCTTGCATAATGTTTTAGAAGTCTTTGTAGAAAAGAAGAAATCAAAGTAGAGCCATAAGCTGTTTAGGCTTGTGAAGTAAAGAAGCTGTCAGCAACTGTACAGAAGCAACCACAAGTCTTGACTGAGGACAAGTGCAGTGACACAACAAGAGGTAAGTTCTCTTAGACTGTACAGTACCTTTGGTTAGAAGAAAGACTTTGGCTGGCTTCTGTTCCTGAGCAGCTCTGCAGATCATGGGCATCAGTCATGGGGATAAGAGGGAGGACGTCTGGAGGACTCCTGTACTGCAACGGGACGATCAGCGACAAAAAAGGACCAACTTCTATTCAGTTTCAGCTCCTTGCGTCTAAGCAAATAGCAGCACTGCAGACTCTAGGCTGTTAAGATGGGCTTTCCTTGCATCTGAGGTCCAGCACTCTGAGGTGGCTCAGGCTCAGTCAGTTCTGCTTCCTGGGAGTCCGGGGAATCTTTCTGGAGCTCTTGGCCAGCTTAAAAGCACTGTACACGATCTGGTGTTACTCTCCCTGGCTATTCGGTTCCAGCAGCAACTGCAGTGGAATTCCAACCAGTTCCGAGAGGATGTCCAGGTGGCTTACTTTGGAGTTGATTGGTCCCACCAACTGAAGGGGAGAAGTCGTCCTGCCTTTAGGCAGGGCTTCTCTAGCCTAAAGGATATTGGAGATTCAGCACAGCAGCAGGGCTTCACCGGGCAAACCAACGGTCCAGGAGTTGCAGCAGGCGTCCTCTTCAAGTTCTTCTTCGGATTCTTTCGTCCAGTGGTCAACCCTGCCTTCCAGCCAAAAAGCCTTGCCTTTTATGCAGGTTTCCCCCATTCATTCCAGCCAAGCTGTCAGTCAACCAGCAGGGTGGCTGTCCTTGCCGGTCAGCTAGCCAGCCAATCACCTCAGAGCTCATTCCTGTCTCCTAGGAGACTAAGCACAGGGAGTTTTGGACACCTCCCTCGCTTCCTCCCCTTGCCAGACACCCTGGAGCCAGAGGCAGACTTCATTCGTGAGTCCAAAGGCAAAACAAGGGACCAAACCTGGTTTGGCGCGTAGAGTAAATCTCAAGTAGGACCTTTCCCCAAAGAAATGGTGAAAAAAGAAGACTGGGGCCATTTTGACAAAAATGGCTCCCTTGTGTGCTTTACTGCAGCTGTGAACGCATCCCGCGGTAAAATCGCACCATGGTAGTTAAAAGTAAACGAATGCCACCAGCCACTCATCGAGAAAAGGGTTACATAAACATGTTAGATGCAAAACTAGACAAAGGGGATACTAAGTAAACCCTCCGGCACCCTATTGTAAGATAGTGTGTGCTGGGTCTAGAAAGTTACAAATATAAGTAAAGTCAATTTCACTTCACTGCTCTTGGAAACAGTAGTTTACCCAAGAGAAGGTATTTAAACCTAGGGGAAATCTGGAAGACTTCCTTGTGCCACTGCACTGACACAATGTAAAACATGATGGCAATGGAGTTTGTCAGACCCCATAACCAAAAAGAAACAGAGTTCAAAATCACATTAAAATACATGAGAGAGTGAGAAAAAAGGGTCTCACTCTCTCCAGGTCAAGTCCTCAAAATGCAGCAAAGTTGGGGGTCTCTAAGGTAGAGAGGAATTAGCACATTTCTAAGAATTCTCCCGAACACCTAGACTAACTGAGTCATTCATAACATTTAACACTGGGTTTTGCTTTCCCTGGTCTGTTGTAGACCGACACAAAAAAAGCCTTGGGTTTAAACCTGCCTTAATAGCTCCTGTACTAAGTGTATAGGTTTTACTTAACTTGATTGGCACTGTGTTGTCCTAAAATAAGTTAGTTATTGCTTCCCTTAGTCGGTGAACTGAAAAGCAACTGTAATGAATTTCTGGACCTTGTGGACGTGCTTCGATCACATGCTCTGCATAGTCCGGCATCTAGTGGAAGTCGCAGAGTGCTACAAGATTTGTTTTCAAAAGTCAAAAACTGATGTTGACAGGACGTAATTAGTAATGATATCCCTACTATGAGATGTACTGTACCCATGGTCCTTCACACGTCCAAGTCCCTCAGATTGTTTTTTTCTGCCATCGAAGTCTGTCGCAAATACGGAGTTCTGTTCTAGACCGATGCCTTTGAATTACTAAAGTTTTATATTGGTAGAATGTCTTCCTTAAAGAAGAGCAGAAAAAACAAGGGCCGAAAATCCAAGCGTTTATTAAACACATTTGTGCTTCACTACTAAAGGCAAGGTAGCTGAAAAAACACAAGGTTTCGACTCCCCTCACCTCCAAGGCCACCCAAGAAGAGGTTTCTATTCTCTTAGACAGCCTCTCAGGGGCTATGCGCCATAAGTACCCTCTGGGACCACCACATACAATTAGGACTAAAAGTGCAAGTCAAACCAACCTTTGGTATACGTCTGAACCACACAGTTTTTGGTAGCGAGCTGAGCAGCCAGGCTCATCTCAAGAGTGAATGTGAGCAGTACAAGAGGTTACACAGAGGTCTTTCGATCACAGTGGTTCAAGTAGACCCTTATACTCAAGGTTTCTTAGTAAAGCACTTATTAATTTATGACACAATCATTTAGAAAACATTTCACTAGAAGGAGGCAACTTAATATCATACACGAATACACTTCAATACAAAACTCTAAGATTTTGAGACAGTTTGAGCTCCCCTGAAGTAGGAGCAAAATAGCAGTTCAGTTACTTAGAAGTGGGTAAAAGGGACGAGGTAAGTAGAATAGATCACATATACTTGTCAGACAGTGCAAATAGTTTCAGTTCACCAGAAGAGTTCGTCAATAGGCGTAGGCCAAAGTCAATGGGCTAGTGTTCTGGATAGGAAAGAGCAGTTCTGGTATCAAACGGTAAAGTCTTTGCAAAAGTTCTCAGAAGTAGTTTAGGCAAAAAAGAATCATATGTCTGGTCACAAGCTGATTAGGCCTGCAAGTTGGGTAAGTTTCAAGAACTTTCACCACGAGAGTGGCGTTCTCCCAATCGGGTTGGCACAGTACCTTAATTTGAAGAATCAAATGCTGCCGTTAAACCCACTACAAGTGAAGGGAAGGCTACTGTTTTTGCTGTGGGAATCGCTTGTGCTTATACATTGAAAAACTGTCTGCTCACTGCAACTTTGAGAGGAGGAAGCAGGACTCCGCCCAACCAGGAAGTTCGGCATCATAAGGAGACCAGGAGTGCCCTTGCGGCGTTAAGCCCACTGCAAGTGAAGGTCATGCTGCTGTTTTCGCTGTTTGCCTGGTTGCAGCCGACCGCACGATAGCTACCCACACAAACTTTGAGGACTGGAAATCGGAGGTAAGCTACCCTGTTGCATGCCATCAGTGGACCTGCTGCTCTCACACTGTTAGACACTGTTACAAACAACAAAAACTGGCGTTACAAGTGAACTTGAATTCCACCCCCTTAACTAGGCTATAACAGATGCATTACCGGATGCCCAGACGCAACAGTCGACAATAAGAGTTTTTGCGCCCGTTACAATTGGAATTTAGTGCTACACATAGAACCAGCTGACAATCCGTCTCGAATATCCAGCTAACATACCCAAGAGTAATACTCAGGACACTGTAAATTATACATATGCGAGTCACAGTGGAGACTGCGGGCTCTACTGGCCATTGATCCACCGTATAACAAGTCGTAGCCTTCCTTGGACTTAAACCGCACTACCGAGACTAAGCAAGACTGGTAACTACTGCGCCGGCACACAGGTGGAGACTACGGGCCCTACTGGCCTTTGATCCACCGATTAACAAGCTGAAGACTTCCTAGGACCCTCACCGTGAAAGCCAGACAAAGCAAGACTGGTAACATCTGCGCAGGCACACAGGTGGAGACTGCGGGCACCCTCCGCCTTTGATCCACCGGCGGCGGATAACTTACCTACGTTAAAAGAAGACCCAGAAGTTACTAAAAGTAATTACTTTAACCATTCATTATCCAATCACGACGGCGTACAAACGAGGGCCAGCAACAAAGTATGCGAGACACGGCAAATAATTACAAAGCCAGAAATGGCCCCACCGCAAACCAGACAGCCAAAAAAGAACACATGCACCCCAAAAATGAACAAAAGTCGAAAGGAGCAGGAAAAAAACAACTTATCGATATAGGTAACACTTCATCAATTGACAACAAAGATACCGATAAGGAATGGGAGCACAAAACCCCCAAACTCAATATACCTCAAAACTTGATTGACAAGCTGGCGACAAAAGACAAGGTGGATGTACATGACGAAGAGAAAAAACACTCTCAAATGGAGGAACCTAATCCTCCACCGCCAGGAAAAATTGATAATGACTTAAGACAAATAAAAAACAACGTTGGAAGCACAAGATTTCAGAAATAGTGATGAAGGAAAAGATGCAAGGAAAAAGATACAGAAAAACCGCTATCAAGGAATAGCACATACCCTACAATATCTGAGGTCTCAAACAAGGACTTAGACCTGATGAGACCCGCCATCTCAATTAAAAAAGAATGGTACAGTGATTACAGCAAGTAATCCAAACGAAGAAGAAATTAAAACTCCCAATAACGCCGCTGTGGATGGAAAAGAAGCAGTGAAACAGGAAATGCATGTAAATGAGGAAGAATTATTAACCCAGAAACGGAAAGCAAAAAAGGCAAGAAGAAAATGGGAAGCTTTATACGAGCGTCGCAGACACACTAATTCGGCAGCGTATAAACCTTCTGAGCAAACGAATCCCAAAGCAGCGAGAATCTCGCTAGACATTGCGGAAATTGAAAACCTCATGAGAAGCCACGAAAAAAAGAAAGGAAGTATTCGGAAACAGACAACCTCCCGTGCTAGCAGATTCAGATGAAATTAATACTCTTGAACTCCAGGGATGTAAAAAAACAAATTGACAGAAAACAGAAAGCCCATTACTCACAGGGAATTCCCGAGAAAGGTGACCCGTTTGCAGACGAGCGAATTCACAAAGGCAACACATCATTCTATCCAGAAGAATCATCAACGCCAAATATATGTGGATGTGAGAAGATTGATTGATTCCATACATGAAATTGCAAGAAGCCATAACGGAGACAATAAAGGACCAAGCAACCCTACTTGCACTGATACACTCCAAACAAACCTGCCGGGGTACATATATGAAGAAATTACAGGAACACCTGCACATCAAAGCCAGTGCCAGTCAGCTATGGCAATCCAAACTAATCGACATTGCAAGGAGTGAACAAGCTGAAAAATCAGATCGAACGCATGCACTGATTACGATGATGACTGCAAGGAATAACCCGATAAATCCGACCAAGAATGAAAGAACAAAATAAAAACCAAGTAATAAAGAACCACACCGAACATTCCAGTGGAAAACATAATAGATCTGACTGCAGTCCCGAGTACTCTCACAAACCCTGGGGAAAAGGAACTTGGAAAATTCTGAAAATTACGACATTTTCAACAAAGGAAGCAAGATAATAACAGATAAAGCGAAACCAAAAATAGGTGCAAATAGCAAAAGTAAAAGATAAACTGGCTCACATGCCTTTCTCAGAAACCTTAAAATTCCAGCAAAAGAAATTGCAGATAAAACACACAAAAAGGAACAGATGACAAAAATACCTTTACAAGCAAAAAAGGGTGAGAGCCGGCCAAAAACAAAATCACTGCATCAGGAAGACAACAAGGAAGAAAGAATAAGAGGAATTGATGGATATGTCAATATATGCGGAAGAAATTATCGATTTATCCGAGGAAGCTCAAATTCAAACAAGCCAAGCCTCCATGATTACCCTAGACCAATATGAGGAGAATCACTTAGAAGAGTCCACAAGATATGACTACACACCTGATGAAATTTCAAAAGAAGAATTACAAGATGAAACACAAACAGAAAGGAATAAAATGAGCGTGACAGAGGACTGCGCTGATGGATGATTACTAAATCAGCAGAAGAAAAAGAATAACAAAAAGCAAAACATACCTAAGAGAAACGGAAAAGAAAATACAGCTTCTGACCTTTATCGACCCACTGAAAAAAATCTAAAAGCCAGGAGTACATTTACAAAGAATAGGGACGCAAAATGAACATTTAATACTAAATCGTACAAACATACTGAGGCTGATGCAAGTAATACCGAATATGAAAGAAATTTTCACGAAGGATATTGATACCATTGAATTTATGGACAGTGCAACCACGGATCAAGTGTGGATCGAATTCACCAACAAAAAAGCTCTTATGATAACGATCGAAAGTAAGACAATTTACGAACAACTAGGATTCAATCTTGCATTCCCTGATCAAAAAATGAAAGAGAACAAAGATCCACCCCCGACAAACAAGAGATGACACACCAAAAGCAACACGAGACCAATAATAGAAACGAAATCCAGTACAGAACCAAAGGAGTCGCGAATGAAAACGGAAGAAAAGAACAACACCAACTGAAGTGGCAAGATTCACGTATCAAACAAGGACTATGGAGACAACTTGATGAATCAAGTTCGACTGATCAAGAGTCCTAACCAAAGAAGATAACGAAAGAAAGCGAGGACAAAAACGCTCTCACTGTGCTCATGGAACACGCGTGGACACAGACACTTATTTAGAGACATAGGAAAAGATCAGTACAAATGCAACATAGCATGTATACAGGAATCATGGCTAGTGGACCAACCAATATGCGATGGATATGTGGTACTGATGAATCCAGCGAGCAAAAGGAAAAAAGGCCCCCAATCAGCCGGTCTCCTGACAATGATAAAAAGCGCAAAACAAATCCAAATAATCGAGCCGGAAAATGTGCTTCCCTGGGCTCAAACAACAATAATCAAAATCAATGAAACACATACGAAGACTGACTCAACTAACTGCCCTGGTAAGGCTCTAATATGGTGCATAACCAACGCATATTGGAATCCTACTGCCATAACAGAAGAATCCTTTATAGATATGGTGTTCTCAGCAATAGACCAAGCCAAAGTGAAATACGCCGATATTGAATTCATTATTTGCGGAGACTTAAACATCCACCTGTGCAACAAAGATGGCGCGGAAACGGAAGAAACTAGATTGGAAGCTCGAGCTAAAAAAAATTGAACAAGGAAATAGCAAATAGACAAATGCTCAGATCAGATTGCCTTGACAGAGTAAGTGACCGCATGATGGAAACATGGGCAAATGGCAAGTCAACCGCAATAATCAATTTCATCTACATGTCTAAAGGGATAAATGAAGAGATGAATTACTCTATCAATCTTAAAAACTCGATCAGCGACCACTACATTTTTATAAGAACATTGAATGATGCAGCCAAGGAAAAGTTAATCAGTCTTCTACCGAGCTTGGAGATAAATAATGGAATGAACAGACTAAGGATTAGTCAGTACAAGATTGGAAAATTGCCAATGTAATGTTAAAATCAAACCTTGATGACAAACAAAAAATGAGCTTCGAATGGCTCCTCCTACCATACAGGAAAGCGGTAAAAAGAAACCAACTTGCACTACAGAAGCACCTGCACGCGTATAACTCTAAAGTCGTACAAAGGAAGAAGGAGCTGAGACAGATTTTAAAATCCATAAAAAAGACAACCCAGGAGACCAACAAAAAAACCTGAAATGGGAAAAACTACAACACAGGAACTGGATAAAAAATAACAGTGATGATACTACAAGAAGGCGCAGAGAGAATGTTACAGGCCACGGAAATTCGGAATACGAGACAATTATGGTCCCTGCTAAATGCCCAGACACAGAACCAAGATGCTATGATCGCCAAAGTTCCTGAAGCAAGTTGGTTAAAATACTTTACGGATCTATATGGAGAAAATCAGCAGAACAAAGATAATGAAAAGTGACCAAAGAACGACTCATGGCATCTTATGTGGGACTTGGATGACATAAAGGAAGCAATTGTGAGGTTGGAAAACCCAGTTCCCGTGGGACTGGCCGGCAATGGCCAGGCGAAACAGAAAAATCACAAGGAAACTCCCACCAGGGAGTTAAGTCAAGGGATCCAGAGTCACCAAGAGCAGTGATTCCCACTAATAATAACACAAAGGTCAATATGTCACTGTTGCGAATTACAGACAGTTCTCCAACAGTAGATGTTGGCCTACATCTCCCATAATGCCTCTGGGTCAAAACACATATATTCCTTTTAAACCAAAAATGAATAAAAGGGGTTTACATACCAGGAAGGAAAGGTTCCCTTTTCCCTATAGCCGTGGCAGGAAGGGCTACGGTGTGGGCAAAGTACAGGATAGGGAAGTTGCAGTAGCCATTGTAAAAATAAAAAAATAGAAAAACAAACTCCTCGGGAGGTGGAGAGGTGAAGGGAGGTGCTGACTGGGGAAAGGTGGAAAGTATTGAGCACACCTGAAGGTAGAGAGGGTGGAGGGGAGATGCGGTTAAAAGCAGCCACCTGGAACTCATTAGCTCTCCCGATTCTTTCATCTAGGACCTGAGTGAGGGTGCCGAGGAGTGGGGCTCGGACGTCAGTGGATTCGAGTGGGCATACTAGGTCATTCTACCCCTGGGACCGAGGAAGCCTCTACAACCGCACATTCAAACCAGGTATGTGGAAAACCACAGCGAAAACAAAGACGGCAAGGAAAGAGTGCTCTTGGAATTCCTGTGGCATTTTACAACCGGAGCTCTGATTGCGAGAGCACAACGCCGGTATAGGAGGAACATTCCTGGTGGTGTTCTTTATTTTTCCTTCTTTGTTCAAACACGGCGCATGAGGAAAAGCCGGCAGCAACAAGGTGAAGGCTCAGTGAGATGTCCAGTGCAAGTGAGGCGCAGGACTGAAAAGCCTCACCCTCGTTTATATCTTTCTGCCCCCTGGACACTTGAACTCTGATTTAAAGAAGGCAAACCTGAGGCAGGACTTTTGTTTACTTTGGTTCTGAATGCACGGTGCCAGCGAGAAGCCTATTTACTTTGCATTATTTGTGTTATGAGTTACAAAAGCTGCAATTTCCTTCTGAATGCCTGAATAAACCGCTTCTTTATTTAACCTGAATTACTGACTCCTGTCTGCTATTTAACAGCAGTAAAAAACCTGAACACATCCAGAGCACCAGGACCCGACGGTCTATACAACATGATAATAAAACAGAACCCGGAGGCCTGGAGCTCAATATGCAACAGCATAGTTGCACTTATACAGAAGACCAAAAATATACCAGAAACGTGGCAGCAAGCCACCATAATCCCAATATTCAAAAACGGACAAACGGAGGAGCCAAGCAACTACCGCCCTTTGGCCCTACTGGACCCGCTTGGGAAAGTATTCGTGAAAATCTTGCTGGGGCGCTTGAATAATTGGGCAACTAAAGAAGAAAAATATGCCAAGAGACGGACAGTATTCGTAAAAACCATAGGAACTAACATCAACCTGATTATCCTGAATTTGCTAAAACACGAAGCGATACAATCGAGAACACAAATATATGCAGTGTTCATAGACCTAAAATTAGTTTTTGATTCTGAAAACAGAATACAGCTCTGGAAGAAACTAAGTGCATGGGAATGCCCGAGTAACATCTTGGAACCGATCAAGCTGTTGTACCAGAATACCACCATAAGGATCAGAATGTCGAAGGAAGGCTCACTTTCAGAGCAGATAAAGACAAGCAAAGGCCTAAAGCAGGGCTGCCCACTGGCGGCCACACTGTACTATCTATACATGGCAGATCTGGAAACAAGCATTTATACACCACAGATTAATCCACCGAAACTGAACGGCACAACTATAACATACATCATGTATGCCACTGACATTGTAGTATTAGCAAAAACACCCAGATGGCTGCAGATCACCTTGCAAAAACTACAGACCTACATGGTAAAAAAAAACAGCTTGAAATAAATGTGAAGAAAATGAAAATCATGAAACTGATGAAGCAAAACAGAAAGAAAGGGCTAGCGGCTGCTTTCCACATTGGAAAGGAAAAAATCGAAGAAGTAAAAAAGGTCAAATACATTGGAGTATGGATAAATCAATCACCAACAGTCAGATCTGAAACCACTCCTAAAGGCCAAAGCACTATCACTAGCCCGACAAGCAAAAATGATACATCTGAAATACGGAACATTTTCAATGATTCCTGTAATAACGTTTTACAGACAAAAAGTGATGGCAATTCTCACATAGGGTGCAGAAGCCATGATAAATATAGAAAATACTATCTGGCTACAAATAGGACAGTTCTGGAGGAAGGTTCTAAATCTGCCAGCTTAATTTCCAATGCCTCGCATCCAAGCTGAATTAGCGTTACAATCACTGCATTCCATCGTTGTCTGGAAACAAATGGATCTATATAGGAAGATATCGAGTGACACATATGCACCACCGATAGAAATCCTACGATCACAGACCACTGGGAAGCAGGATCCCCTGTAAATTGGACATCAGACCAATCAACAAATTACCAGAGTACCTAAAGTAATTTCCTTAATCGAAAATCAGAGACACCTATATGAAGATGAGACTGAACATTCTCCTTACACGTGAAATAATGGCAGCCAGGAGAACAATTTCCGACAATGAATAATTCTGCAGGTTTTGTGGTGAAGGGAAGTCGATTGAAAGCTTACATCACTTTATGATGCTATGCACTGCACTTAGCCAGAAAAGAAACTTATTCAGCGGATGTACATGAAAATTTGGCTTTTTGGTACAGCTGGTCCTTTGGGCGACTCCTTAATCCTTCCCATTAGTTTAAGTAATTGCAAAATCTCGTGTTCGTTAATGTTATTATCAACTGTCGCAGTTTTTCGGAGTTAACAGTATAAGGGCTATGCCGTTAAAGGTTAAATTGAAAATAGAAAAAACTCGGTGACTCTGCGCCAGATTTGTCACACTTGGTTGTGTTTTAAGTTATAATCCGTTGATAACATGTGTTTCGGCTCAACAGAGCCTTTTTCAAATCTGGGCTAAAGAAACACACTGTCTTGCTCAATTTGAACTTTATCTGAAAGCATCCAGATTGTGCTAAATATATTCACTAATTTTCTTGTCTAAACAACCAGCAGAGAGCCGACGCAAGTGATTCAGGAGTTTAAGGAAGAATTTCTGGGATTAACCCCAAGACTTAATTTACCGTCATGAAAATTAGTCTATGTCTAGAGTTGTTGAGTATCTGGGCTGGTATAGACCCCCTGTGCATTTTGATCAGGATGATTTAACTGACATTTTGGACAAGGGTCCGCCTACAGAGCCAGTGTTACCATTCCATGTGGCTCTGCAAAAAAGGGTGGCCAGGAATTGGGAGACCCTGTAGACTTATCCGGCGGTGAATAAGTCTCTTACTAGAAAATACTGCCCCTCCAGTAGCGACCTCAGGTTACTGTCAACTCGCCCCACTCCCGAGAGTCTGGTGGTCCAGTCAGCCACGGCTACCTCTAAACATGCAGCGTACCCCACAATCCCCCCTGATGGGGACGATAAGCGCTTGGACTGATGGACGCGCAGTGTATTTTCAGCAGGGAGTATGGCATTGAAGTCGGCCAACTCCACTTGTGCTTTGGCAAAATCTTTGTACGCTCTGTGGGAGTGCATCTCTATGGCAGCAGAGTGTATTACCAAAGGCAAGGCAAGGAAAGGGAGGGCTTCCTAGCTATTAAGGATGGCAAGGAAGCCATGTGAGAGTCCCTTCAGTCCGAGTTAGATTCTGCAGATAGCATCATCAGGTCCATGGCTACGAGCACCGTGATACACAGGTTTGCGTGGTTGCGAAAGTCTGGTTTGCACCTGATGTGCAGGCTAGTCTTCTGAACATGTCATTTGACGGGTCTCATCTTTTTGGCAGCAAGGCTGACTAGAGCCTTGAGAAGTTGCAGACCTCTAAAGCAGCTGCCAAGTCTTTGGGAGCTGCTGTTCGGCAACCTCAGCCTTTTCCTCCTAGTGGAGAGTAGTGGAGGGGTAGATCTTTTTGCTCCTACTCCTCATTTGGAAAGGAGGGAAGAATGGCCAGTCAGAGGCCAACAAAAGTTTCCGCGTGGTGGATGTGGTAGAGGTGCCATGCCAGCTCAAGCAGCAGCCTCCTTGCCATCGGCCGCTTCAAAACCGCTCTGAGGCCTTGAGTCACCTGTCACCAGTAGGGGGGCGGGGTGGCAGTCAGCATCTAGAAGAATGGCAAGCCATTACTACAGATGCGTGGGCTCTGGAAACAATAGCTCATGGTTACTGCCTTCTTTTTATAACAAAGCCTCAGACAAATCCACCGGGAAACAACTCTGTGAGGATTCTGGATCTGCTCCTTGTGCAGGAAATATTGACCCTGCTAGAGAAAGACGCTATAGAACCAGTGCCTGTGGCGGAGAGGAACAAGGGTTGGTATTCCGCATATTTTTTTTATTCCCAAAAAAGACTGGGCAGTGAGACCCATCTTGGACTTGAGATACTTCAGGAAGGACAAATTCAAGATGGTCACTCTTTCTCAGATCCTTCAGGCCCTCCAACTTCAGGATTGGTTCGTGTCATTGGACATTCAGGATGCTTTATTTTCAGGTGCGGGTCCATCTCAAGCACAGGAAATACCTGAGATTTGCCCAGTTTTGAGTCCTGCCATTCGGGTTGACCTCCGCCCAAGGGCTTTCACCAAACTGATGGTGTTGGCAGCGCATCTCAGGAGAGGGGGGATTCATGTTTACCCCTATCTGGACGATTGGCTGATCAGGGTGCGTTATCCCGAACAAGCCTCGGATCACCTCAACGTTAACTGCCACTCCCTTCACAGACTGTGCTTCTCTCTCAATTTCAAGAAGTCCCATGTGACACCTTCCCAACTGCTCCAGTACATCAGGGCTGTATTAAACACATCCTTGGAAGTGCTCGCCACCAAGGGTGAGGGCTCTAGACATTCTCCAGATGGTAACCAAATTCCAGAGTGCCCCCAAGTCTTCCGTCCTTCAGCCTCATGGCATCCTGCATCTTTCTGGTGCCAGAGGCTCGCCTGGGAATAAGATCTCTTCAATGGGCTTGCAGAACACAATGGTCCCAATTCTCAGGTCGGATGTCGGATCGCCTTCAGATTCCGGTCAGACTCCCAGGATCTGCTGTGGTGGGCCTGCGAGGAAAATCTTATGAAGGGAGAACACTTTTGGCAACCATGGCTGGAGATAACTGTAGTGACGGACGCCTCACTCACAGGGTTGGGAGCTCACGCAAACGATCCGACAGTCAGCAGTCGTTGGTTTCCATCGGAGTCCAAACTACACACACATCTTTTGGAGCTGAGAGCAATCAGAATAGCGCTGAAAGCCATCTGTACGGGGAAAGAATGGCCTGATGATAATGACGGACAACACAGTGGCCATGCACTACCTCAACAAGAGAGGAGGCGTTGGTTCACTACCACTGTGCAGAGAGGCAATGCAGCTCTGGTACTGGGCAATTCAAGAAGGAATTACCTATCAGCGGTTCACCTAGCCGGAGAGGAGAACACAGCGACGGACACTCTCATAGCAGACAGAGCGCAGTCTCGCACGAGTGGGAACTAGCTCAGGAAGTCATTCAAGAGATGGTTGCCCTCTGGGGAACCCCATAGGTGTATCTGTTTGCGACCGGTGTCAACCGGAAGTGCAAACTGTACTGCTCAAGGGAATTTCTTCCGAGAGGAGCTGCGTTCATGGTGGATTGGGAATTCCTGCTACTGTACGCGTTTCCTCCAGTCCCCGTCATTCCTCAAGTTCTCTGGAGGTTAAGAAGGTTCGGGGCCCACCTATGATTCTCATTGCACCAGATTGGCCCAGGAGGTCGTGGTACCTGGAACTTCTGGATATGGCCATCTGTCCTTCTATACGTCTTCCACCAAGAGAGGATCTTCTCTCGCGAGAGGAAGGTCGGGTTCTCCATCCAGAGGTCAAAACTCTTAACCTTCACGCGTGGTTTCTGAAAGGCTCAGCTATCAGTATTGGGACCTCCCGGTGGACGTGATGGGAGTGTTGCTTTCCGCCAGAAGGCCAGCAACAAAGTCTCTGTACCATTGCCGTTGGAATTAGTTTTGCGACTGGTGCAGAGAAAAGAATGTTGATCCTTTTCAATGTACGACTCCAGATGTTCTATCCTTTTTGCTTTCATAAGCACGTAAAGGTCTTCAGGTTGGAACCATTAAGGGTTACCTGGCAGCACTTTCGATCTTTAAGCGCTCGTCCGAGGAATGTTCTTATTTCAAAATACCACTGGTTACTCCGTTTCTAAAAGGCCTTACTAATGTGTTTTCCCCCATTGCTTTTTCAGCTTCCGGTTTGGGACCTTAATTGGTTTTGAAATTTCTAATGTGTGCTCCATTTGAATCTTTGCACACATCTGTCAAGTTTAATGACCTTTAAGACAATACTATTAGTTGCCTTAACATCTGCAAGGAGAGTGAGCGAATTGCAGACACTTTCTTCCAAGCCACCCTTTACTATATTCTACAAGGACATGGTTGTGTTGAGGATGAAACCCCCCTTTCTACTTAAGGTAGTTTAGGACTTTCACTTAAGTCAGAAAATTGTGCTGCCAGCCTTCTATCCTCCTCCGCATCTTAGTAATGAAGAGGAAAAGCTCCATAGGTTGGACCCTAGGAGAGCTCTTGGCTTCTATATTTCCAGAATGTCCAAGGTAAGAGTGGACGACCAGCTCTTCATGCGGTATACAGGACACAAACTAGGAGAGGCTGTTTCTAAACCGACCTTGTCTAGGTGGAGCATCCTCACTATTTATGAATGATCTAGATTGGCTGGCAAGGACCCTCCTGAGGGCTTGCATGCTCATTCCACCAGGGGTATGGCTACTTCGACAGCCCTGCAAAGGGGTGTCCCTATCAAAAACATCTGTAATGCTGCAACGTGTTCATCGATGCACACGTTTACTAAACATTATTCCCTGGATACTTCCCATGCTCAGGATATGGCTTTTGGTAAGGCAGTACTTTACTCTGCCTTGTAAAACAACTGTCCAACTTCTACACCCTCCTCCAATCATGGATACTGCTTTGGGAGTCTGTCAAATATGAGGAATACATTGGCGGACACAATCAATTCGAAGAAAAAGTTACTTAGCCCTGTTAACGTTCTTTCGACTGGATGTTCCTCCAATGTATTCCTTATCGCCCTCCCAACCTACCCCTCTGTAGAATTTCCCATGCTATTACAACTTGCGTTCCATCAAGGTTGAGTACGGTCAGACCCACTTTATAGGCATGTCTACTACACGAGGAGGGGAAAAACAGAACTGAAGAAAACGGGCGCTGTGCGTGCTACTTCTAACATGTGATGACGTCACCCTCGACGGAGGCCTTCGAGGGACATTGACCCAACGCCATTGATGCAGGGCACCCTATGCCGAAAAAATTCCGAAGTGGCCGAAGCTGGACACTACATGTCAAAGATGAGGAACATGTTGGAGGAACATCAGGTCGAAAGAATAGCAATCCCGTTCCCAAGAATAGTAAAGTGAAATTTACTTTACTTGCCTTTTCTCTTTGTAGGTCCAGCACACCTCATCTTATGTGGAGTGCTGGATGTTACCTAGTAGCCCCTCGTCCTATATTCTCATGTAACATTTTTAGGTTACCTTCACTACTTTAAATGGCTTGTGGCTATTAGGGAGAATTCTCATAAATGTGCTAATTCCCTTCACCTTAGAGACCCCCCAGCAACTTTGCTGGATTTTGAGGACTTGATTTTTTACCTGGAGAGTGTGAGCCTTTTTTCCCCACTCTCTCATGTATTTTGATGTGTGTTTTACTCTTGTTTCATTTGGTTATGGAGCCTAAACAACCCCATAGGCGGCATCTTTTCATTTGCGTCACACAGCACCCTCAGTGCTGTGACACAGGGAAGCTTTTTTAGGCTGTCCCATGGTTTAAATACCTTCTCTGGGATAACCTACTGTTTCCCAGAGAAAGTAAAGTGAAATTGACTTTACTAGTCTTTTTTAAAATTCCCATACCCAGCACACCCTATCTTACAATAGTGCGCTGGAGGGGTTACCTAGTATCCCCTATGTCTAGAAACTCGTGTAGCAGTCAAATGCTACCCTTTCCTCTCGAGATGGCTGGTGGCAGTGGTTTTATAACGAACTACCATGATTTTTCCCGGCCGCGAAAACTGGTAGCGTTAAATCGCAGGATCCATGTTTTTCAAGATGGTGTCCGGGCCCCCTTTGTTTAAACAGGTCCCAGTCGTCTTTTTTGCCCATTTCTTTTTGGAAAGGTCCTTCTAGAGTTTGTGTCTGCGCACCAAACCAGGTTTGGGCCCTTTGTTCCTTCGCCTTTGGTGGGCTTCAGGACTGAAGACTGCCTCTGGCGCTCGAGTGTCTGGGACGGACAGGAAGTGAGGGAAATGCCCGACACTTTCTGTGCTTAGTCTCCTAGGAGACTATGGACAGGAAGTGTGGGAAATGCCCGACACTTTCTGTGCTTAGTCTCCTAGGAGACACAAATGCACTCTGGTGTGATTGGCTGGCTGACTGTCCGGCAAGGACAGCCACCCTGCTGGGTGAGTGACAGCTAGGCTGGAATGAATGGGAGAGAACTGAATAAAAGGCGAGTCTCTCGGCTTGGAAGGCAGAGTCGACCACTGGAACGAAAGAACCGAAGACGAGCTTGAATGGGGCGGCTGATGCAACTCCTGGACCGTTGGTTTGCCCGGTAAAGCCCTGCTGCAGGTCTGAATCGCTAAGTTCATCTCAACAGAGAAGCCCTGCAAAGGACGGCTTCTCCCTTGGAGTTGGTGTGACTAATCAACTCGACCCTAAGCCACCTGGATACCATTCTCGCAGCTGGTTGTATTTTCCTCAGTGCTGCAGGAAACCGAATATCCAGGGAGAGGGACACCAGTTTGTGTGCTTTACTACAGCTACCAGAATTGAAGATTTGCCAAGTGCCAGCTTTTTGACCAGTCCCTGTGCAGTGCAGGAGTCCCCCGACGTCCTCCCTCTTGTTCCCACGACTGAGGCTCAGGAACAGCGAGATCTGCAGGAACTGCCAGGAACAGAAGTCTTCAGCTGCATCTTTTTCTTCATTGTAAGGTACTGTGAAAACCCGACCGAGAGAACTTACTTACCTCTCACTGCGAAAGTGCTTGAAACGTTGGCAACTTGCAGGCCTAGTCAGCTTGTGACCCAACATATGAATCTTTTACAAACTACTTCTGAGAACTTTGGCAAAGACCTTTCCGTTTAACAACCACAACTGCTTTATCCTATGAAAGACTTTAGCCCATTTACTTTGGTCTAACCTATTGCATTGCATTGACTCCTCTGGTGAACTCAAAGAATTTGCACTGTCGAATTGTAATCTTCTTATTAACCTGTGCCTTTTTGCTCCTCCTTCGAAGTAGTTTAAATGCCTCAGAAAAGTACAGTGTAAAGTACTGAAGTATATTTGTGTATGATATATATTGCCTCCTTCTAGTGTATGTTTGCTAACGGACTGTGAAATAAACTAAGTGTTTTACCAAGAAACCTTGAGTGTAAGAGTCTATTTGAATATTTGTGATTGTAGACCTCTGCGTAGTAACATTACAGCTCACATTCCCCGCTTGAGATAAGCCTGGCTTCTTAGCAACGATAACAAGACTGTGTAGTACAGACTTACACCAAAGTTTGGTTTTGCTTACACCTGTAGTCCTAGTTGTGTAAATTGGTCCCAAAGGGTACTGCATACAAACTTTGCCTAACAGTAACCATGTATGAGCCTTGTCCTCTTAGCAATGTTGAACCCAAACTTTGGTGTAAGTCTGTACTGCACAAGTTGTTAGTGACTGAGCAGCCAGACTTATCTCAAGAGGGGTAAATATGAGCTTTAGAGGTGCAACATAGAGATTCACAGTGACAAGTATTCAAATGACACTTATACTCAAGGTTTCTTCATAAAATAATTTATTAATTTAAGTCGGTTTTAAATAAGCCTTCATTGGAAAGGTCAATATGCAACAATAAAATACACTTCAAAAATACATACGTCCGTTTCGGGCTTCTCTAGTCAATGTGAGAATTGGAGCTTCAGCACTGCAGCAGGGCTTCACGGGGCAAACCAGCGCTCCAGGGGGGTGCAGCAAGCTTCTGTTCCAGTTTATTCTTCAGTTCCTTCGTCCAGTGGTCGACTCTGCCTTCCTTGCAAATGACTTTTATGCAGATGTTAGGCAAGATTTGGAGCAGCACCCTTTCGGAGCACTAAAACAACATTGACATCCTGGCAATAGGAACCCAACCTTTGGTATAAGTCTGTGTAGTACAGGTTGGTAGTGTTATTGAGCAGCCAGGCTTATCTCAAGAGGGGTCAATGTGAGCTGTAGGGGAGTTAGAGATTCAGTGACCAGTATCCAAATACACTCTTAAACACAAGGTTTCTTGATTAAACAATGATTCATTTATTTAACAGTCCTTTTGAGTAAGCCTTCTTCAGAAGGGAGCAATATAATAGCAACACACAAATACCTCCAAAATACACACTCTTAGTTTCACTAAATCAGCAAATACCCATTTGGTATGGCTCACAGACACTTCCTACACCCTCGGGTGACTTAAATAGCTAGGACACTGTGGACATTAATATATCACTGTTGCATTTAGAGCAATACTTAGGAGTATGTCAAAGAAAATAATTATTAGAATAAAATAAGAGATCAAACAAATATTCTGCAGCAAGTAAGTACTTTTGTAAACCTCCCCAATGTAAAGTAGGTTAACCCCTTTCTGGAAGAAAGCCCAAACACAGTCAGAGGGAAGAAGAGTCATTCAGGGAGCCAGGCTAGGCCAAAGTCAATTGGGCAAAAGTCTAGGTCTGCTGAAGCACTTTTTAGAGGTAGGTAAAAATCTAGCACAATGTTTCAGAAGTCTTTGTAGAAAAGAACGTATCAAAGTAGGGCCACAAGCTGTTTATACTTGTGAAGTAAAGAAGCAACTTGACAGAAGCAACCAAGACAAGTCTTAACTGAGAACAAGTGAGGCTACACAAGAGGTAAGTTTTCTAGAAGAAAAAGGTGCAGCTGCCTTCTGTTCCTGGGCAGCGCTGCAGATCCTGTATTCCTGGGCCTCAGTCGTGGGGACAAGTGGGAGGACGTCTGGAGGACTCCTGCGCTGCAGTGTGATGGTCCGGCACAGCGACCGGTAATCTTCAAATCAGTGGCACATCACGGTTTCAGCTCCTCGTGAATTGCACCACTGCAGTTCTTGGCTGTCAAGTTGGCCTTTCCTTGCATCTGGGGTCCAGCACTCTGTTGAGGTGGCTCAGGCTCGATCAGTCCTGCTTTCTGGGAGTCCGGAGGCTCTTCCTGGAGCTCTTGGCCAACTTAAAAGCAACGCACACAATCTGATGTTCCTCTCCCTGGCTCTTCGGTGCTAGCAGCAACAGTGGATTTACAACCAGCTTCGAGAGGATGTCCAGACTGGCTTACTTTGGAGTTGATTGGTTCCACCAACTCAAGGGGAGAAGTCGTCCTTGCAGGGCTTCTCTAGTCAAGCCGAATTCGGAGCTTCAGCACAGCAGCAGGGCTTCACCGGGCAACCAACTGTCCAGGATTTGCAGCAGGCGTCTCTTCCAAGTTCTTCGGATTCTTTCGTCCAGTGGTCGACTCTGCTTTCCAAGCCAAAAAGCACTGACTTTTATGCGGGTTTCTCCCATTCATTCCAGCCTAGCTGTCACAGGCACAGCAGGGTGGCTGTTCTTGCCGGACAGCCAGCCGGCCAATCGCTTAACAGTGCATTCCTGTCTCCTAAGAGACTAAGCATAGGGAGTTTTCGGGCACCTCCCACACTTCCTGCCCCTGCCACACCCTGGAGCCAGAGGCGGGCTTCACTCGTGAATCCCGACGAAGACAAAACAAACAAAGGAACTAAACCTGGTTTGGCGCGCAGAGTAAATCTCAAGAAGGACCTTTCCACAAAGAAATGGCAAAAAGAAGACTGGGCTCATTTTGACAAAAAAATGTCACCCTTGGGTGCTTTACTGCATCTGCAAACGCAGCCCGCGGTAAAAGCACACCACAGTAGTTAAAAGTAAACACCTGCCACCAGCTATTCATCGAGGAAAGGGTAACATAAAAATATTACATGAGAAACTAGACAAAGGATTACTAAGTAATGTTACATGAGAAACTAGACAAAGGATTACTAAGTAACCCTTCCAGCACCCTATATGGTGTTTGCTGGGTCTAGAAAGTTACAAATGTAAATAGTCAATTTCACTTCACTTTACTTGGAAACAGTAGTTTATCCAAGAGAAGGTATTTAAACCTTTGGGAAATCTGAAAGACTTCCCTGTGCCACTGCACTGAAGGTGCTGTGTGACACAATGTAAAGATGATGAATATGGAGTTTCAGACTCAATACTAACAAAAACAGTGTTCAAATCCCATAACAAATATATGAGAGAGTGGGGAAATAAGGGTCTCCCTCTCTCCAGGTAAAAAATGAGTCCCAAAATCCAACCAAGTTGCTGGGAGTCTCTAAGGTAGAGAGGAATTAGCACATTTCTGAGAATTCTCCTTAACAGCAGGTTTCTCCCATTATTTTCAAAGTCAGCCAGCCAATCACCTTTGGGTGCATTCCTGTAAGCAAGGAGTCTTAAGCACGGAGTTTCGGGCACCTCCCTCGCATCCTGCCCTGCCAAACACGCTGGAGCCAAAGGCGGGCTTCACCTGTGAATCCCGCTAAAGGCAAAGCGAACAAAGGCACCAAACCTGGTTTGGCATGCAGAGTAAATCTCAAGAAGGTCCGCACAAACAAGAAATGGTGAACAAAGACCACTGGGCCATTTTGACAAAATAGGCACCCATGGGTGCAATACTGCAGCAGAGGATTCAGCCTGCAGTAAAAATGCACAATGGTAGGAAAATTAAACCACTACCACAAGCCATTAAAAGTAGTGAGGGTAACATGAAACATTTTAGATGAGAAGCTAGACAATGGGGATACTAACTAACCCCCCAGCACTCCACGTAACATGGGGTGTGCTGGGTCTACAAAGAAAAAAGGGTAAGTAAAGTCAATTTCACTTCACTTCTTTTGGAAACAGTAATTTATCCAAGAGAAGGTATTTAAACCTCAAGAGAAATCCAAAGGACTTCTCTGTGACACTGCACTGAAAGTGCTGTGTGACACAATACAAAAAGATGCCCCCTATGGAGTTTGTCAGACTCCAAATACAAAAGAAACAGAGTTCAAATCGGAGAAAAAAACAAGAGGGTAAGAAAAAGGTCTCACTACATGATAAAAATTAAAAGTTCTAAAGTCCAGCTCAAGAGCTGGGGGGGTCTCTTAAGTTAGAAGGGAACTAGTACATGTTAGGGAGAATTCTCTGTTTAGGCTGAATTTCTCGACCTAGTGAGTCCCCCAGCAGCTTTGCTGGATTTTTTAGGTTTAATTTTTTCTCCTGCCAAGAGTGAGACTCTCTTACCCTCACTCTTGGACATGATTTGAGTGTGTTCCTTTGACTCTAGATGTGTTTAATGGGCTATGGGGTCTTTTACTCCATAGGGCTTCATGTGTTTTTGTGATGTGTGTTACACAGCACCCTCAGTGCAGTAACACAGGGGTGTCATAGTGACCCCCCAGTATAGACTCCATACCCTGGGACTGACTGTCTCCCAGGGCATGTAAAGTCACCATTGACTTTACTAGTCTTGAATTCTGAACAGAACCAGTACAAACCATCATATTGTGGACGTACTGGCTGGGGCAATTCGATCGCCCCGGGGTCTGTTAGTCGAGGGGGCACGTCTCTGTCTCCCCTGATCGAGTTTTGGCTGGTGGCAGTGGATACTACTTTTTATATTCAACCGTGAATATTTCTCTATGGGATTTTCCCATTGTTCGAGGCTACTATCTTTATTTATTTAATTACGATAGCCTCGAACATACCGCCGGTTTATTTAATTATTATTCTCCGGTTGGTATTTTTTGCCAAAACTCGGTTCTAAAATGGTGTTTGTGTTCTCTTCTGTGACTCCAAGTCGAGCCCTTTGTTCCACTTTTTGGCGGGCTTCTCCACTCTATCTGGGGTACTTAGGAGGGGTGGAGGGGGATTTAAGCACCCTGGACTGAGTTGCCTAGGCAACTCAAGTCGCACTCCGTCCTGATTGGCCCAAGTGGTGAGCCGGCCGGCTCACCACTTAGCATGTTTGAGTGACAGCTAGGCTGAGTGAATGGGGGTTTTCTGCATAAAAGCAGGGCTTTGGGGACTGGAACTTCAGAAGTCACCACAGGACCTAAGAATCCGACGAGGGAGAAGCTGAGCCGACCTGCTACAACAACACCACCGGTGGAGCCCTGCTGAACCGTCTCACCACTTTTCCAAACGACAGAGGAGATCTCCCGCCGAAGAGTCTTCTTCCTTTGACTGGTGGGGATAACCAGTCTCACCGTCTTTTCGCCTTCCCGGCGCATCTCGTGGCCGCCTTGCCTGTGCCACGCACCCCGGCAACCAGAATACCACATTTTACCATGACCGCGAAATAAAGGGTAATACCTTTAACCGGAAAACTCTGCGGCTGGTTTCTTCCCTGGCAGTGCAACGACCTTCAGCTTTCCTCCAAGTCGAGATCTTCTCTTCCCCTGGACGACGCTGAGACTTGCACCCACTGCCAGGAACAACTGCCACCGCTGGAGGATCCTTCCCACTTAAGGTACCGTGTTCCGCCTGGTTTCCCTTGCCACCGACTGTACGGGGTAGATTTAGCCCCCGGCTTTCGAACCTGGGTTAGCCTGGGACACCCTGGCTAAACTTTTCTGAGCCTCTCTAAACTCTTTTCGAACTCTCTGCAAGACTTTCAAAGCCTAGTGTAACTGTGTGATCTTGGGCGCATTTGTGCTCTGCTCTCTCTCAGAGTGGGCCCAGCCTATGGACTTTGGCTCACAAGTGACTTTTGCTCTTCTGCCTTGCTAAAAGTGTTCCTAAATCTTAGAGTGGTGTATCTTTCCATATTCTGTCTTCCCCCCCCCCCTCTTCATAAACTTATTGGAGTGCCATCTATAGTTAAGCGCTCACCTCTGTCTGGAAATAAGTGGTGTTAACTAAGACTTATCTGATAAGGAATAAGAGTTGTATATATTATGATAGTAACTGTGTTAAGAGTGTTTTCCAATAACAGTGCTGGAGTGTTTCAAACAGTGTGTTTTTAAATAAATAATTATATACTTTGATACCAAAGCTCTGGTCAGTGTTTGCTTGTATTATTGTATCTGGGTACCTATTGTGTATACTTTGCATACTGCCGAACTCTTCTTGAGGGAAGTCTGACTGCTCAGCCACAGCTACCAGGTAAATCTGGGTGGTACATACTGCTACCAAGTGGGTTTACTGCTAACACCTGTAGTCCTAAATATTTTGCTGTGTTCCCAAAGGGAACTGCACAGGTTTCTGCCTAACAGTACAGAAATGAGAATTCTCTGAATAGTCCTTTTTGTTACATTTGGCAAAATTGAGGCTCCAAATTGGGACCATTAAAGTATACTTGGTGGTGCTTTCAATCTTCAGGCGCATGTCGGAAGAGGTGTCTTACTTCAAGGTGCCGCTAGTCATACAATTTCTAAAGGAACTCACTAACGTGTTCCCTCCATCTCCGTTTCAGATTCCAATTTGGGATATTAATCGTGTTTTAAAATACCTCATGTGCGCTCCTTTTGAGCCACTCCATTCCTGTCCATTAAATTTACTGACCTTTACAACAATACTTTTAGTTGCGTTGACATCAGCGGGCAGAGTTAGCGAACACCAGGCCTTACCTTGGGAGCCTCCATATACTACCTTCCTCAAGGACAAGCTAGTTCTTAAAATCAAACCAACTTTTCTGCTGTAAATTGTATCAGACTTTCATTTATCCCAGAAAATTGCTACCATCTTTCTATCCGCCCCCATATCCTGACAAGGATGAGGAAAGCCTACATAGGCTTGATCCAAGACGAGCACTTAGCTTTTACATCTCTAGGATGATGTTGCGTCAAGATGAACAATTTTTTATTGGGTATACAGGTCACAAGTTGGGACTTCCAGTCACAAAACAAACTGTCAAGATGGGATTGTATTGTATTGGGCAGATTGGCTGATGAAGATTCCCCAGAAGGACTTGGGACCATTCTACAAACATATTTGTGCGCCACCCACTTGGTCTTCTTTTCACACTTTTACAAAACATTTCTGTCTGGATTCATCCTTGGGCCAGGAGGGAGCATTTGGGAAGGCAGACTTGCACTCTGTCCATGATAAATCTTAAAAGCACTTCTGAAATTCTTACTCCCTGTTAGGGGAGACTTCCTAAAGTCTCACTGGCAGTAAGCTTTCCCAGTGGTTTGTAGATCCCCCAACTCTTAGCATCAGTCTCTATTAGCTCGGGAACTTGGTAGAGTGACAGAACAGTCAGACTTATCTTAAGAGGAAGATGTGAACTGCAGGTATGTACACTATTTACACCAGAATCACCTTAAATACTTGACATTTATAGTAGAACACTTGGGTTTACTTGATAATACACTCAAGGGACACTTTCACTTTTGTGTTTGTTCGCGGTTACATTTGTAGTAACGCTAGACAGGGAAAAGACAATGTTATTGTATTATCGGTTGTCGCACTCGTGCGGTTTTCAACGGTTTATACGGTAGTACATTTACTCTGCAAACACATATAGTGAAGTCACTTAAAGGGAGGAAAGTGTTTAGTTAGTGCAACATAAGCTTAGTTCAAGGTTCTAGAGACGGTCAGAAGGTAAGGGGGGGTTTGCTCTGGATACCTCTACATGCACTCCCATGCTTTGGCGTGACTTCTTGGAATCGGGCAAGCAATACCTTTTTCCCCCAAAGTACCTTAGGTTAGAAGAAAATGTTCATGCTAGATGCTACGTGATGTTGCAGCTCTGTACCCGACCTCCGGATTCTTTTGTCTGGTGATTGAAGGCAGGACAATGGATGGGATCTCTTAGCAGCAGTCTCGAGTGAGGACCTTTGGCACAACTTTCAGCAACTTCTTCGTTCACTCTACGGTTTTGCCTTTTCTGCCGCACCAACAAAGGACACTGATCACCCCCAGTCAATCGTCTTCGATCCCTGCAGTCCCACACTCTGATGAGGGTGTCTGGGTGAGTTGGACCGGATCTCTGGAGTGTCCTTACGGGTTGAGCATAGATTTGGACGGATTTGGCCTTTCCACAACGATACATTCGAAATGGGCAGCAAGTCTCCTGGTGTTGGTTACGCAGCTCTGGAAGCTCCTATGACCTCAGGAGTTGGCTTGTTTCAAAGTTCGTCTTGGAACTGTTTGTTCTCACCAGCTAAAAGGAAGGATTTATCCTGGTCAGAGCCTCTCTGTCTCATAGAAAATGGGGTCAGCACAGCAGTGGTCGCTTCACGGCTTTGCAAAGGGTCTGCAGGCGACTGTCATCTTTGGGTACTTCTGTTTCCAGTGGTCGACTTGCTTTTCACTCCAGAAGCCTCACCTTTTATACAGTTCCAGCACACACTCCTCTGCAATCTCTCAGAATTTTACAGAAAGGGGCGTTTGGCTGTCCAGTCAGGATAGCCAGACCCCCTGTGGGAGCTGAACCTATTCAGGCACTCTGGCAGGCAAAGGACAGGGGGTGGAAAACTCCTCCCCTACTTCCTGCCTGCCCAGACACTCTGCAGGCAAAGCAGGGATACCTGCGGGTTCCCGCCAAAGGCAAAAACACACACCCAATTACCTCCCCCTCCCAGAATGGTAGAAAAGAACAACCACACTAGTATTTGCGTAAAAAGAAGGGAGGTCCCAAGTTGGTACTTTGGTGCCCCTATTGTGCTCTACCAAGGCTATGCACATAGCCTGCGGTTTAAAAAAAAATACACAATAGTTGGTTGAACACGCCCACAGCCATCACTAGGTGATTGTCTATGTGACTAAAAAGTCACAGGAGCAAAGACGGGGGATACTAGGTATCCCTTTGGCACTCTACTGAAGGTGGGGTATGCCAATCTCTCAAATTATAGAGATCTGGTCGAGATATATCCTTAAGAACTGTAGTTACTTGAGGGCCTAGAAATAGAATCTTAAAGGAGGACCCTAAGGGTCCTTTACAACACTGCCCAAAAGGAGATGTGTCCTGCAGTAATAAAAACATAGATGCCTTAAAGAGCGATGGAGCAGACAGACTCCATAGTACAGGTACAATGTTAAATGTTAAAGGTATTTGTACCGTGCACCGTCACCAACGGAATTGGTCCCCAGGCGCTCTTGCGGATCTGTCAACGATAAGGTGGGATGGGTTAGTAAGGTGAAGAGGGAGTAGGATAGTGAGAAGAGTGGTGTTCTGTTGGCAGCTTCAACTCGGTATACACCGGGTGCTGAGATTTGGTGTGGGTATTGGATCGGAGTCAGTCCGCGTGTACTGTTGCTCCGGCTTATGTATTGTTGCAGTGTTGTGAAGTGCTTGCGGCTTGTTGTGCGAGAGATGGTTGTGTGAGTTTTTTGAGTGAGATAAGTATGCAGAGTTTGATCTTATATTGGTTAGTAAGCTACCTGACCTTTAGTATGCTAACATTCACAATTTTGTCTAAGTGTGGCACTTCACAATCCTATCTAGATGCAGCGCAGGCCAATGTTTAGAATTCCATCCAGGTGTGGGCATGCCAACATTCACAATCACATCTAGATGCGGCGCAGGCTAGTGTTTAGAAATCTGTCTAGATGTGGGCATGCTAACATTCACAATTTTATCTGGGTGCTACGCAGGCTGGTGTTCACAATTCTAAGTGTGGCACATGCTGACATTCAAGTTTCATCTAGGCGCGGGCATGCTATCCTTCAATCAATAGAGTTCCAAAAGACAGAGCCTAAGAGAATGAATGAGAGGCAAATGCTCCACTCATTCAGGATTGAAATAAAAAGGGCCGGAAGTCCAGCCAAAGTCCTGGGGGGTCAACTATGTTAGGGAGAACTTTAATTTCTGTGCCAATTCCCTTTAACCTTGGAGACTCCCCGCTCTTTTGCTGGTCTCAGGGCTTTTTAATTTTCACTCCTGAGTGGGACTTTTTTTCTCACATGTGTTTTTTCTGACTAGGATGTTTATTTTTCTTACTGTTTAAAGAAGTCTGGTAAACTACATGGGCATCTGCTTTTTGCATTGTGACACACAGCGGCTTTTGGGCAGTGCCACTGAGAAGTCCGCTGGTCTTCTCTTAATGTTTAACTACATTTTCTTGGATGAACTACTGTTTGCAAGGATAGTAAGATGACCCCTATATTAATTACCCTTGCTTGTGTGGGTCCATGTTAGGACCTTTATTTTGAAGTCCAACTAAGGGCTTAGTAAAACCATTCAACTGAGGCAGTACAAGTCTCAACTCTTAGTATAAGGCTGTACCACCTGAGTTCATGGACGCGTAGACAGAGCAGCCAGGCTTATCTTACGGGGGAGAGAGGGCTTTAGAATCAGTACACAGTGAAATTGTAATACAAATGGTCCAAAGAAACACTGAAACACTTTGTAAAAATAAAGGATTTATCTAAACTCAAGTAGGCCCAGATAAATCTAGGGATAAATAATCAGGAACACATTTTATGAAATCAAAATATAAAAACGCGCTATACTTGAAGGCACACAGACCCAAGTATATACCTTATTTGAAATACCCAACAGTAGTTCTAGCAAAGTCAAAACCTTTTCATACACATTCAGTATAGGTCACACCTATTCTTGGGGAGTAAAAACCAATGGTTACTTTTCACAATTACATTCAGTAACGCAAGTGCAGTAGACCCTACCAGTTATACACTGACTCTTAATACAAATCACTTAGTCAGCTGGACAATATACTTTTGGTGAATAGTGGAACACTTATTCTAGGGGCAGTAAAAACCTATAACTACTTTTGTGATAACACACAATTATACTAGGTGAGTAAAACCTAAGGATGTACAATTCAATTACAGGTGCTTTTGAGATCCATGGAACACAGATGAATATAAGCTGTAACTCTTGTAACTTATTTTTGGATGGCACACAGCTAACAAAAGGTAAGTAAAACCCACATACTTTTTTAACCTAACAATGAAGGGGAAAGTAAAACCCAATGTTACACTTTACTGAATGACTCAGTTATTCTAGGTAAGCAACAAAGTAATAGACTGATTCTGGACAGGCTAGCAGCAAGTCAGCGGAAGCAAGACCCAGTTGGGGGACAATCCTACAATTACCCTGCAGGAATAATCTGGTGAAACCGACACTTTACTATTGGGAAGAGGCACAACCTAATCACAGGAGAGTAAAATACCTTCACGTCTACTTTCTATTAGAATGGAAAAACAGTTTCTAAGGAAGAAAAGATGTTAACCATACTTTTGAGAATAGTGCATCACATATTCAAGATAAGTAAGAACTTTTGTAACTGTTCATTCTTAGAGTTACAGTTACCAACCATCTCTTTACAAGTAAGTCACTTTTAAACACTTATTTTCCTTTTCTAGGCAAGAGGACCAATCCCTTAAAAGCCTTTATTCTTGGAGCATGAGTGTTCTCAGTGGCAGAAGGGGGGGTCGCTAGGACTAGTGACCAACAGGCAGTGTCAGAATAGGTTCTTTAGAAGCAAAAGTCTGAGTTCCTTAGGAAAACTGAACAAACAAGCGAGTACTTTATTTCTAGGGGTAGAAGAGGGTCCAGGGGCTTCGCAGAAGACACCGTAGCAGGATTCTAGCAGTGGACTGGGTGCACTGGATGAGCGGCCTCCCATCACAGAAAACACCCCCCAGCTACACAGAAATCCTAACAGGGTTAAGTGAAGTATATACCAAAGCCAACACAGTACCTCAGCATTGAAGAGGATTTTGCAGCAGGAGGACTTGAGGGTCTGCAGCCAAATACCCGGTTAGTGGATTCCTTGTCGTGGTGACTGGAAACAAGACCTCAGAAGGAACTTTGCAGCGGGGATCGATGAAGGGAAAAAAAAGAAGGCTCTAGGCAAGGTTTTCCTCGCGGCTGAATGCGGTTCTGCAGATTTGGCGCCTTTTCAAGGAGCACAAAAGAAGACAGAAAATCGTAGTTGAATTCTCATTACAAAGGTCCAGCACTCCATTGTGGGGACTTTTCGGACTCTATTTGTGACTGTTGATCCACCAGGATGCCCACGAAGTTTCAGCAAGATTTGGAAAACCGTGCACCGCACAGCAGCTTGAGGTCCCATGGTATTGGTGTATTGCAGCAACGCAAGGTTGCAGCAACTCGTGGGATGGCTCAGAATGCAGGTCTTGCTAAGTCTACTTTGTCTCACCATGCTCTGGGTCGGGATCGTCGTTTTCGTAGTTCCTAGGTCGATTAGAAGGAAGGGCTGAAGCAGGCTCCAGTTACACAGCAGGCTCTCCGGTCGCTAAAAATAGTTTCAGCCGCTTTTCCTTCATCCTCTTCGGTTTCGCTTCCAGTGGTAGACTTTTCTTCAGCTTCCAGGTTTGCAGTATTTATCAGGAATTACAGCACAACCTCTGCATTCTCTCCCTGCATTTTACAAGAAGGGGCAGTCTGGTTGTCCAATCAGAACAGCCAGACCACCACTGGGATTTGTCCCCATTCAAGAAAGGTGTAAGACAAAGGGCTGGGGAGTTTTGGACTTATCCCTCGCTTCCTGCCCTCACAGACACTCTGGAGCCTGGGCGTGGAGTCCACAGGACTCCCGCTGAAGGTAAAAATTGCACAAAGGAATTTCTGACCCTGGAGGTCAGGGGAAAGGAACAAGAAAGGACAAGGAACATTGCATCTGGGCCACTCTCAGTGACCTCGGTCCAGGGCCCAGCCACTCTCCACTTGCACTGCCTCCCTGGCTCCCCCTGCACTGTGGGACTGTCACTGTATCCCTACAGCCCCCTTCCCAGCACTTGCTCTGCACTTACCTCGCACTTGCCACCAGCTGGCCCTTTTATTTATTATTTATTATTTTATTACGCTACTTACCTTGTACTGCACTTCCCCCCCACCTCCTCCCCCTGCACTTTCTCCTTTTCCCCTTACCTCTGCACTTGCGCGATCTGAATGACACCTGGCCTAGTAGGATCGTTTGTCTGTCTTCCCCTTGTTTCCCTCCCTCCCTGCCTCGTCGCGCCTTGAAACACTTGTGTATAGGCGCGTTACAAATACCATATCATATCATATCATATCAAAATGACGAAAAACCAGACGGGGGCCATTTTGTTTAAATGAGCACCAATGGGTGCCTTTATCAGGGCTGTGCAAACATCAAGCGGTAAAGGTGCACCAAATTAACAAAAAGGTTCACTGCCACCAGCCATTAAATGGAAGTTTGTCCTTGTAACATAAATGTTGCATTTAAAATGAGAAAGTGGATGCTCAGTATCTCTCCAGCACTTCACATAAGGTGCGCGGTGCTGGTCTCACTTAATAAAATGCAAAAGGGATCCAAAGATCCTTTATACCCCTGGGAACTATAGTTCATACAAGGGTAGCCAGAGAAAGTTAAAAGGGGAGCCCCTAGGGCAACCCACCAACAATAGGCACTTGTTGCCAAAAAGTTGTCAGAGGATAACTTTTAAAAGACACTACGGAGAGTCTTATAAATGACACCTATAAAAAGAGTAAGACTCTGTGTGGAAAAAGGATCCCTCTCACTGAGGTATAAGGAAAAATAGTCCACCCGTAAAGCAAATAAGTTCTGTGGTTGACACCGGTCAGGCAGATGCATCATTACTATGAAAATTTTACCTAACAGTGGCAGTGCTTTCTTTTTAACTACCTTGTGCTGTTTATCTGCAGGCTGATTCCTCAGCTGCAGTACAGCTCCCAAGGGTGACAATTTTCTCAATCGCCTGTCTTCTTTTTTAGCCTTTTCTTATCAGTTAGTTCCTTCTCAGATTTTACTCTGTTAGAAGCGGGTTTCAGTCTTGTGCTTTTTGCCTTTGGCAGGCTTCAGGACTGAAGCCCGCCCAGGACCTGTGTGTCTGAAAAGGCAGGAAGTGAGGTAGGGTCCCAAAGCTTCTGTGTCTTTTGTCTCTAGGTGTGCCTGAGTAAAACCATTTCTGATTGGCCAGCTGGCTGTCCAGGAAGGCTGCCACCCTGTTGAGTGATTGACAGCCTATGGCTGTGAATGAATGAGAACTTGCTTAACAGGTGATGTTTTGGGACTGGAGGCAAAATCGACCACTGGAGGACATCTGACGAAGACGTGAAGAGACGCCAGCCGCACCCTCCTAGACCGCGAATTGCCCGGTGAAGCCCTGTGCTGGCCCTGTTTTCGTTTGCACTGGGAAGACCCATACAGGACGTCTTCCCTCCCTTGGGCTTGTGAGACAAACTAGCCTTGAGGCAAGCTTCATTTTCGCACAACCCCTGACTTGCTGTGACTTTCCAAGACTGCAGAATCCCAATGCCCGGGGACCCCTGACCACCTTCGTGGGCATCCAGAGGACCCTTCAGGAGCAGGAAATCTTCATCCAGAGTCCCCTCACCAGGATCGAGGGATCAATAACTTCTAACCAGAGCTGTTTGTTCTTCTTTGGCGCTGAGAAAAAAACGCCAAAGCCACAAAAGGCCACTGAATCAAGGAGAGTCCATTGCTGCAGAGCCCCCCTCTCGAGTCCCGCCGCAGAAGCTCGCCAGACATTGGTCCCTTTCGTCACCGCGACCAAGGAACAAGGGTCTGCTACACTGGAACAGGAAGACATCCATCTGGCATTAACTTTTCAGTTCACAGGTACTTTGGGGTTTGGGGTACATTTACCAGTTGTCAATTGGGGTGCTTCCTAGCTGGAGTACTATTTTAAACCCTTTTGAGTTGACCTCAATCACTTAATCTGGCCTGCCAGCGTGTGCTTCTTCAAGGTGGCTCATCTTGAGCTGCTTTGATTTTCTATTTGAACTACTGACTATTTTAAGACATTGTTCTAAGAAGGGAGCATCCAAACTTTGAACTGGCCCATTGACCTTTGCTATCCTGGCTCTCTAAAGGCCCCCTTCTGAACCTATTGGATTTGGCAGTGCTAGTTCCCTTGCAGGTATTAATTGTTGAACACTATTATTGCTGGGATAAAATACTGCCTACATCCCTCTGGGAGAATCGAACTGTTTTTCAAAGTACAAAGTATGTTCTGATCGAATTATAACCTTTCCCTCCTTATACCTCAATATTGCAATGGTGATCACGAATAAGTGTTATTACTGACAAATGATGTTGCTCAATGTGCTACCATGAAAGGTTACTCACCTGCTTTATTGCACTTGTTGATTTTAATCCTAACTTTAGGATTAATGTTATTAGTAGTTGCTGCTTTTTATAGAAGGTCTAATTATCCTTAAATATTTAATTGTACAGCTCACATTACCCCTCTTAAGATAAACCTGGCTGCTCAGTCACACTACCAACTTGTGTAGTACAGGCCTATATTAAAAGGTGGGTTACCTAATACCAAGAGATAAGTCTTGTAAAGTCCCACACCAGTTGGAGAAGGGATGAAGCATACAAATGATCAATCTCCCTAACACTCCCTACTCTAAATCTGACACTGCTTTGGGAGTCTATCAAAAGATGAGGTATACGTGGGAGGACACAATCCATTCGAAGAAAAGGTTACTTAACCCTGCTAACTTTCTTTCGACTAGATGTTCCTCCCACATATTAATCATCGCCCCTCCCAGCCTACCCCGCAGTATACTTTCCGTGCATTACACCTTGCACTCTTTCAATGTCTTATACGGCCATGGTCATATTAATGCTGGTAATTCTGCAAGAAGGAAAAGGGCGTAAAAACAGAACTGAAGCTAACAGGCTTTGCACGTGCTATATGCACCAGGGATACCGTCGACATCTGGATGGAAGCCCTCGAGGGACGAGTCAACCGCATCGACGCACAGCGCCTTCTGCCGAAACATAAATTCTGATGCAGCTGGAGACTAATATATCAAAAGATGAGGAAGGAATACGTAGCAGGAAGATCCAGTCGAAAGAACGTTACCAGGAAAGTAACTTGTTCTTACCTTCCTAAAGACTGTCTGATGTGACTTTACTAAATGAATGAAGCTACCGTTTCTCTGTAACAAATGCGAGGCGCTACTGGTAGTATGGTAGAACTGTCAGTGTCATCTCTAACAATTGTAACTGCAAGCAACTACTATTGAAGCAGTCACTTATCAATAATTTTGTTAATAATTCCTGTGTATGTTGACGTGTCTAACTATTTACCTACATTGCCTTGTGTATATAAGAATAAATGTATATTTTAATCTAACTTTCAGTGTTAACATATATTTTTTGGCTATTGTATTGACTAGATTGTAATTACACCATTACTGCGCCACACCGAAATGGCCAACATTTTTTTTCCACCCCCCCCCCTTACACCATATATATATATGCAGGGGGGTAATGGTATGTAATGCAAGTAGGGGAAGATGCGGGGGGTCTCCCCTTGCATATTTATGCTGTGTAAAGGCAGTTGAAATAAAACAGCAATTTCGGGGGCCCCAGTAATGGTAGTCACGGTAATCGTATAGATTAGACTGGGTCAGTGTACTTACCTACAGCTCACATCCTCCTTATAAGATAAGCCTGACTGCTCTGCCATTCTTCCAATCCTTTGGGTAGTACAGACTTGTACTAAGAGTTTGCGGACCTATGTACCAAGGGATAGTTTTATAGAGTGCTACCTCCAAGTGGACTTTAGGAAAACTCCCCTAACGCATGGTACATCACCTAGCTTTTTCCCCAGCTCTTAAAACTCTTGAAAACCTTGAACTTTGTGAGCACAAGGCCCCATTCAACTTAAGGCTGGACTTGATAAGTTAGGCTTGCAATACCTGTTGACAGTTGGTGCTATCACTAATTATTTTCCTTTTCCTTTCAGGTATTGGGTGGCAAGGGGTGGCGCGTAATTTGATCTGCATTAAATACAGTCACTGTATGTATGTTTTATAGTGTTTAGTATTGTGTGATAATACTACCGGTTATTAGTAAATTTGCGTAGTGTTTTCTGGGCACAAAATATATATAGTATTTCTGTATACTAACTTTGTAAGTGTAATCATTGGTGGATCACTGTGTGGACTGTTAGGTAAAATTTGCATGCAGTACCCTCTGGGACCGCTAGACACCACTATAACTACAGGTGTAAGCAAAACCAACCTTTGGTATAAGTGTACCACACAGTTTTTGGTAGCGAGCTGAGCAGCCAGGTTTATCTCAAGAGGGAATGTGAGCTGTAAGGGTGTTACACAGATGTCTGTAATTACATGTGTTCAAATGGACTCTTATGCTCAAGGTTTCTTGGTAAATCACTTCTTAATTCATTACACAGTCAGAAAGCATTCACTAAAATGAGGCAATCAATATCACACACAAATATACTACAGTATATTTGTATATACTACAGTACTTCACACCATCAGGTTCTGGGGCATTTAAACTACTTTGAAGGAGGAGCAAAATGGCATTCAGAGCATTTGAAGTAGGAGTAAAAAGGCATAAGATAATAAAAACGAATATTGGTTACTCATAAACAGTGCAATAAAAACGAATATTGGTTACTCATAAACAGTGCAAATAGTTTGAGTTCACCAGAGGAGTTAATTTGATGCAATAGGTAGGCCAAAGTCAATGGGATAGAGTCTTGTATAGGTAGAAAATGGTTCTGGTAGTTAAACAGAAAAGTCTTTGCCACGGTTCTTAGAAGTAGTTCATGGAAGCAAGATTCATGTCGGGTCTCAAGCTGACTAGGCCTGCAAGTTGCCAAAGTTTCACACACTTTCGCAGTGAGAGGTGAATTCTCTCGGTCGAGGTTTTCACAGTACCTCGTTTTGAACAAAAAGATGCAGCTGAAGACTTCTGTTCCTGGCAGTTCCTGCAGATCTCGCTGTCCTGAGCCTCAGTCGTGGGGACAAGAGGGAGGATGTCGGGGGACTCCTGCATTGGGACTGGTCAAAAAGCTGGCAAAGGCAAATCTTCAATTCCGGTAGCTGTAGTCAAGCACACAAACTGGTGTCCTTCTCCCTGGCTATTCGGTTTCCTGCAGCACTCTGAGGAAAATACATCCAGCTCCGAGAATGGTATCCAGGTGGCTTACGAGTTGATTGGTCCCACAAACTCAAAAGTACAAATCGTCCTTTAAGGGCTTATTGTCGAGATGAACTTGGCGATTCAGGCCTGCAGGAGGGCTTCACCGGGCAAACCAATGGTCCAGGAGTTGCAGCAGCCGTCCTCTGCCGGCTCGTCTTCGGTTCTTTCGTTCCAGTGGTCGACTCTGCCTTCCAAGCCAAGAGACTTGGCTTTTAAACAGTTTTCTCCCATTCATTCCAGTCTAGCTGCCACTCACCCAGCAGGGTGGCTGTCCTTGCCGGACAGTCAGCCAGCCAATCACGCCAGAGGGCATTTCGGTCTCCTTGGAGACTAAGCACAGGGAGTTTCGGGCACCTCCCTCACTTCCTGCCCACCCCAGACACTCGGGCGCCAGAGGCGGTCTTAAGTCCTGAAGCCCGCCAAAGGCGTTGGAACGAAGGAACCAAACCTGATTTGGCATGCAGAGACAAACTCTAGAAGAACCGTTCCAAAAACAAATGGTGAAAAAAGAAGACTGGGCCCGTTTAAACAAAGGGGACTCAGACGCCATCTTGAAAAACATGGCTCCCGCGATTTTCAGCTACCGCTGTTCGAGGTCGGGAAAAATCATGTTAGTTCATTTTAAAAACCACTGCCACCAGCCATTTCGATAGGAAAGGGTAGCATTTGACTGCTACACGAGTTTCTGGGCATAGGGGATACTAGGTAATCCCACCAGCACTCTATTGTAAGATGGTGTGTGCTGAGTCTAGGAAGACTGGTAAAGTCAATTTCACTTTACTTTCTCTGGGAAACAGTAGTTTATCCCAGAGAAGGTATTTAAACCTCCCTTGTGTCACTGCACTGAGGGTGCTGTGTGACACACATGAAAAGATGATGCCCATGGAGTTGTCTAAAACTCCATAATCAAAGAACACAAATGTAAAACCCACATCAAAATACATGAGAGAGTGGGGAAAAAAGGCTCACACTCTCCAGGTAAAGTCAAGTCCTCAAAATCCAGCAAAGTTGCTGAGGGTCACTAAGGTGAAGGGAATTAGCACATTTATGAGAATTCTTCCTAAAATGGACTAATTGTGGACCCCCCTTGTCATTCTCACATCTGAGACTTAGCCTTGTCCACAAGCCATGCTATCTTGATTGGTTTGGCTTAGCTCCCAGAGGCTTTCCCTGTTCACTACAACAAGGGTGGCCTCCTAAACGTCTGTCCACCAGACCGGAGTTTAGAAATCCATTTTAACAGTTGCCGGAATTTCGGTGGTCGCCAGTTTATGGTATAAATCACCTTCCGGACGAATTTCAGCCCATCTTCAAGGGATCCTGCTCTAGAAGGTCATCGACCGCAATTGAAAGGACGCCTGCCATCGCCTGTGTGCTTTGCTGGAACTTGCCTTCCGCAGTCTGATGAAGTGTAGTGCCTTCTGAATGTCTTCTTCGCAAAGGGTTGCTCTCCTCCTGACCGGAAACTTCCTTGCACCCTCACCTCCTGGGCACCTCTCACTGGAACAAACTGTGGGAAAACCTACCTACAGCGACCCCCAGTCGACCCACTCAGTTATCTGGGAAAATCTGAGTATGCGGGGTACGTAATTGCAACGCATTAGCCACCACCTGTTCTCTTTAGAATACATCTAAGAATACACTTTGGTTATTCCATTCCATCGCTTTCTGATCGTCAGATCTAAAAGCTTGTATCTGACAGGAATATAATTTTACCTACCTGTAACTTAGTTGAATTTCTGCTAGAACATTTCACCACCACAAGAACTCTTCCTACATCAGCCCGTTTTTCTAAGAAGCTGCATTGTGGCTTTTTGGCACAAGGCACCATACATCATAGGTATTGAACATATAACGTTGGGGTATACTTCTTATGAACTAGTTGCATACTCCCACTACTTACCTTCTTTTAGTTATCTAAGTTGTTGAATGCATTTCTAAGAACCTAACCGTGACTTCGTATATGTTTGATAAGATTTTTTTCTAATATTACTGACTTGTTTAATTTCCTAGTGTGTTTTTGGGCATAAAATAAATACAGTATTTTTGTACTTGCCTGTCTAAATTGAATTATTGTGTGCTTCACACTGTGGACTCCTGACTCCACCCACACACTCCTGAGAATAGCCTTGACCACTCTCCATGCTTTGTGATTGGTTTGGCTAAAGAGTTCCCCTTTTCACTAGAACTAGTGTGGTCGCCAAAAATCTGTCGTCCAGGCCAGATTCTAGAAATCCATCTTACCATTTGTTTGTGCCATACGGGTCCTAGATGGGTCGCACTGGCTAGGGAGAAAGAGGGAAGGTTGAGATCATCACAAAAGCATATCAGAAAATTCAATTAGCTCACAAGTGGCAAATGGGGCTTTCCTAAAAGGCATGGAGATGTGCATTACAGACAGCAGCTACTTTACAAACATATGACACTGAAGTCTTCGTATAGGGGAAGATATGAATATTCTTTGCCGAAAGCACATGTTGGCCCCTCTATATAACACATATATTGTTAGGGAATTTTACTGAAGTCCACCTATGATGGGACTGAAGAAGACTCGCTCTTAGGTGTACAGTGCTTCAATTCTTAGGTTTGGCCTGAACTACCCAAAAGGTTTGGTAGCTATGGTCAACCAGCGATGCTCAGTTGTTGGGGTGAATTCTCAATTCTGTGCTAATTCCCTTCAACCTTATAGACCCACAGCTCTTTTGCTGGACTTTAGGACTTTTTAATTTTAACCCTTGGATGACTGGGACCTTTTTCTTGCTCTCCCGTGTTTTGACCTCATTTGGATTATGCGTTACTGTTTTTGGAGACTGCCAAACTTCATAGGCATCTACTTTTTGTATGGTGACCCACAGCACCTTCAGTGCAGTGTCACAGATAAATCCTTTAGATTTCTCCTAAGGTTTAAATAGCTTTTCTTGTGTGAAATACTGTTCCCAAGAATAGTAAATTGAAATTGACTTTACTTGGCTTTTCTCTTTGTAGGTCCAGCACACACCATTTTATGTGGAGTGCTGGGGGGGTTACCTAGTAACCCCTCATCCTACATTCTCATGTAACATTTTTTTTGTTACCCTCACTACTTTAAATAGCTGGTGGCAGTCGTTTAATTTTCCTACCATTGTGGTTTTCTACCGCAGACTGAACCCTCGGCTGCAATACAGCACCCATGGGTGACCATTTTTGTCAAAATGGTCCCGGTTGTCTTGTTTTGTCATTTTCGGTTTGTGAGGTCTTGAGTTTTACTCTCTGTGTTGAGCCAGGTTTGAGAGCTTTGTTCATTTTGCCTTTGCCGGGCTTCAGCCCTGAGGCACGCATCTGGCTCCAGTGTGTATGGAAAGGCAGGATGTGTGAGGGAGCTTCCCGAAACTCCATTGTCCTTTGTCTCTAGGAATGCCTGAATGCCACCAGTCCTGATTGGCTGGCTGTCCATCCTTTCAGGACAGTGACCGTGCTGTGTGAGTGACAGCCTAGGCTGTGCATGAATGGGAGAAACCTTCTTAAAAGGTGAGGGTTTTGGGACTAGAGTCAGTCGACTACTCACTAGGAGAAACACCTGATGAAGAAACCGTGGACGAAGCTTGCTTCATCTACCTGGACCTTTGAATTGCCCTCTGAAGCCCTGCTGCTGTGCTGAAACTCCTTTTTCAATTCGACAGAGAAGCCCCAGAAGGGAAGACTTTTTTTCCCTTGGGTTAGTGGGACCAACTAACCCCGAAACAAACTCCACTGGACCACCTTCACGACTGGCTGTACTTTTTCGCTGCTGCAGAAACAGAGTGCCAGGGGTCAAGAAATCCATAGTCGAGTGCAATGTCTGAAATCTGGCTAGTTGCTCCAGGAGTCTCCTAGGGACCCTCCAGAAAGGGACGACCAGAGTGCAGGACCCAAGCAGTGAAGGAAGCCCAACCGGTATCTAAGAACTGCAACGGTGCTGTTTACCAAGTGCTGAAACTACATGTTGCTGCTGAACCAAAAAAGCCTGTAGCTGCCGACGACCTCCAAATTGCCGCCGCAGGAGCCCTCCAGACGTCCTCCCTCTTGTACCCATGACTGAGGCTGAGGAACCCAGGGTCTGCTTCGCTGCAACAGGACAGAATCCAGCTGGAACCCTCTTCAAACCAGAGGTACTCTTTAGACTTGGGGTACTTACCTCTTAGTCTTTTAGCTGTGCTCTTTTCAGTTGGGAATTGCATTGGTTTACCTTTAGAGTTGATTACAACTCTGCTTTTCACAGGCTTAACAGCTTGTGACCCTACAAGAGATGTTTCTACAAGCTCTCTAACTTTGTTCAGTACTGTGATTCTAAGAAGTGCCTCGGCTCCATAGACTGTTTCAAATTAACTTTGGCTGTCCTGGCTACCTGCAGACTCTTCTGGCCCATTGACTTTGATATTGTTTGTCCCTCATAGCTGGTGTTAGGCATGATTGTGTGCTGTACCCTTTGGGTGCACTACAACAATCCTGACCTCCTGGCAATAGGAACCCAACCTTTGGTATAAGTCTGTACTACACATGTTGGTAGCATGTTGAGCAGCCAGGCTGATATCAAGAGGGGTCAATGTCAGCTGTATGGGAGTTGCACTAGGACACTGTGGACATTAATCTACCACTGTGTGGACATTAATCTACCACTGTTTGCATTTAGAATCTGTCATGATCTCTGCTTCCAAAAGGTCAGGGTTTTCCCAACTCCCTTGGAAGCAGATCCATAACCCAGGTTCCGAGTGCCAACCAGTCCCAATTGGGACCTTTTGGACCCAGTCCTGGCGCCAGTGGCACCAGGCTCATAAATATGCCCAGTCCCAGCGCTGGAAGCGCCGGGCTCATAATGCTTGGGTGGACTTACCTGCAGCAGACCATGCTGCTTACTTGCCTGCCAGTTGAGCCTCTGATCCTCTTCTGTTTGGAACTACTTTTCCTGTTGGGTGGGGCAGGAGCCACTCCCTAGATTCAGAACACTGGAACTCTTCTGGAAAGCAGGAACTCTTTTCTTACCTAGGCGTGGCTGTGGAAGGAGACACCTAAGCACTACAGGAGGCTATTTAAACCACACCCGATGGATGAATCTTGCTTTGTGTTATTCTGCATCCTCTGCAGCAGAACGCTCATCGTGTCTTCTGCATCTGATCCTGGGCCTAAGGAAAAAGGCTTACCATCCTGAATCCAGTCTTCAGCAACACCTATAAAGACAAGAAAGAACAGGTTAGCATTACGGTCTTCAGTGACAGCTCTTCACTTACCTGGTCCATCGGCTGTCACCAACGCCTCGCGCTGCATTCCGGCATCTGAAAGACAAAGGCTTACCTACTCTTCGTGCGCTCCGGAGGTCTTCACACTGCATTCCGGCATCTGAAAGACAAAAGCTTACCACCTCTTCGCACGCTCCGGAGGCCTTCGGCGCTGCATCCCGCATCTGAAAGACAAAACAAGGTGCGTTTAAAGACATTGGGGAACTTTAATACTCACGTGCCATTACTCCTTTCCACATCTAACCCAGTGGGTATTCCGGCACCCTGCAGCCGCTCCGAACTTGTACCTGCAAAATAAAAAGACAGAGCGCATCGTGAAGCAGGCAACAAGCGCTTACTTACGTGCTTCCAGGCGCTTCTATTCATCACACGGGCTCCATCTTCAACTCACTTCAGCCCGTCATCCGCCATCGCCGGAACCCTGCAAAACAAGAAACATCATTACTAAAGACTTTAAAGACATTAGAATTACTCGAAACTTACCGTTCGTGCAGTAAACGACGGACAGCAGTCCTCTGAAGTCAAGAGGCCTGCTCCCCTTATCCAGTGAAGAAACTGGTTACAGCACCCTGTCCCGAGGCAGATGGAGAGCACGGCGTTCACTTACCTAAGGTGAGAGCGTTAACCTTTGGGGTTCTACAGGAGAAGAGAAAGGGAAGAAGAGAGACATTCAATAACCCAGTTCCTTAATCCCATATCTTACCCTTCGAGTCAGACATACAGTGCACAGAGGTCCAGCCCAAAGAGCCAGCCGTGTGTTACACATCACCTTTGAAGATACGGTATACGCCCAGTCAAGACCGGCGCCTCTACGGGAATCAGGTGAGCGTTACAGAATCGGACTTATGAGTTTGTCAAAGGAAAAGGTTATAAGAACAGAACAAGAGATCACACAAAAATTCCGAAGCAGGTAAGTGCTTTTGGTAACCCCCAATGCAAAGTTGGTTAACCTCTTCCTGGAACGAAGACCAAAAACAATGTCGGAGGGAAGAAAAATCATTCAGGGAGCCTGGCTAGGCCAAAGTCAATTGGGCAAAAGTCTAGGTGAGCTGAAGCACTTCTTGCAGGTAGGTAAAAGTCTTGCACAATGTTTTAGAAGTCTTTGTAGAAAAGAAGAATTCAAATCAGGGCCACAAGCTGTTTAGGCTTGTGAAGTAAAGAAGCTGTCAGCAACTTTACAGGACAACCACAAGAAGTCTCACCAACACAGAACAAGTGCAGTTACACGACAAGAAGTTCTTAGACTGTACAATACCTTTAGGTTGAAGAAAAGTGCAGCAGATGGTTTTTGTTCCTGTGCAGCACTGCAGATCCTGGTCTTCCTGGGCTTCAGTCGTGGGGACAAGAGAGAGGACATCTGGGAACTCCTGCACTGCAATGGGACGGTCACCGTCTGAAACCAGCAATCTTCAAACAAGTGGTCCTTCAGTGTTTCAACTCCTCGAATCTACCGCAAATAGCAACACTGCGGTTCCTGGCTGTCGAGATGGGCTTTCCTTGCATCTGCGGTCCAGCACTCTGAGGTGGTTCAGGCTCGATCAGTCCTGCTTCCTGGGAGTCAGGGGGATCTTCCTGGAGCTCCTGGCCAGCTTAAAAGCAATGCACACTATCTGGAGAAGTCGTCCTTGCAGGAGCTTCTCTATCTACACGAATTTGGAGTTTCAGCACAGCAGCAGGGCTTCACCGGGCAAACCAACAGTCCAGGAGTTGCAGCACGCGTCCTCCTCAAGTTCTTCTTTGGATTCCTTCGTCCAGTGGTCCACTCTGCCTTCCAAGCCAAAAAGCCTTGCCTTTTATGCAGGTTTCTACCATTCATTTCATCCTAGCTGTCAGTCACCTAGCAGGGTGGCTGTCCTTGCCGGACAGCCAGCCGGCCAATCACATAAGAGTGCATTCCTGTCTCCTAGGAGACTAATCACAGGGAGTTTCATGCACCTTCCGTGCCCCGGCCAGACACCCTAAAGCCAGAGGTGAGCTTCACTCGTGAATCTCGCCAAAGGCAAAACGAACAAAGGGTCCAAACCTGGTTTGCCGTGCAGAGTAAAACTCAAGAAGGAACTTTCCACAAAGAAATGGCGAAAAAAGACCAGGGCCATTTTTACAAACATGGCACCCTTGGGTGCTTTACTGCAGCTGTGAACGCAGCCTGCGGTAAATGCACACCACGGTAGTTGGAAGTAACAAGTAACCCACTGCCACCAACCCCAGTCTTTGTTACCCTTTCTACAATTAATGGCTGGTGGCAGTGGTTCACTTTTTTATTAACATTGAGTGTTTTTACTGCGGGCTGCCATTGGAGCATTGGTAAAGCACCCATGAGTGCCCATTTTGAACTCATCTGGACATCCTCTCAGAGCTGGCTGTACTTCCATTGCTACTGCAGGACCCGAGCTCCAGGAAGATTCTCCGGACTCCCATGAAGCAAAACTGACCAAGCCTGAGCCACCTCAACAGATTGCTGGACCCTAGATGCGAGGAAAGTCCAGCAAGGTATCCGAGAACCGCAGTGGTGCTATTTGCGAAAGATGCCAGGAGTTGAAACGGCGAAGTGCCGCTGATCTGAAGTTAGTCCATTGCCGCCGCTGACCTTCAATCCGTAGTGCAAGAGTCCATAGACTTCTTCCCTCTTGTCCCCACGACTGAGGCCCAGGAACAACGGATCTGGAGACCTACACCTGGAACAGCAGCAGCTGTAGTCCAGTTCTTCATACCAAAGGTACTGTAAACCAACGGGTCGCTTACCTCTTACTGCGTAGCCTTACTAGCTCTCAATTGAGACTTGTCTTGGTTGCCCCTTTGCAGAGTTGCCTGCAGCTTTGCCCCTCACAAGCATCCCAGCTTGTGGCCCTACAGTGATTTCGTTACTACAAACTTTTCTAAAAACATTGTACAAGACTTTTACTTACCTGAAAGAAGATCTTCAGCTCCCCTAGACTTTTGCTCAATTAACATTGGTTGTCCTGGCTCCCTGAAAGATTCTTCTTACCTCTGACGTTGTGCTTTAACTATCCCTCAACAAAAGTCAAACATTCTATAACTTGTGTCGCTGGGAAAGAGTTAATTTACTTTGCATTGGGGGTTCAAAGATACCTACCAGTTTATGAATTATTTGTTAACCTTTGTTTTATTCCCATATCTAATCTTTTGCACTAAGCTTAGTATTGCTCTAAATGTACCAGTGATAAATCGATGTCCATAGTGTCCTAGCTATTTAAGTCACCTGAGGGTGTAGGAAGTGTCTCTGTGCCATCCACAATAGGTATCATCTGATTTAGAGAGTGTGTGCTTTGAAGTATATTTTAAGTGTTCCATATTTTGCTCCCTTCTAAGGAAGGCTTATACAACTGACTGTTAAATTAATAAATAATTGTTTGAACAAGAAACCTTGAGAGAGTAAGTGTTTATTTTAATAATTGTCAGTGTGAAACTGTGTTACAACCTTCAGCTGCATTGACTCCTCCTGAGATGAGCCTGGCTGCTCAGTCACTCTACCCGCTTGTGTAGTACATGCTTATACCAAAGGTTGTGTTAACTACTGCCAAGGGGACAAGGCTGGTGCAGTTGACCACAGGTACTGCATACAATATTGCCTAACATAAATAAATTGCCTTTTTAAAGAACGCTTATTTAAAAATTGATGTTAATTCAATAACTATTTATAACAGAAACCTCGAGTGTAAGTGCTACTTGGTTACTTGTATTTATGAATTTCATTGCTACAGCTCACATTTATCCCTCTTGAAATAGGCCTTGCTGCTCAGTCACTCTACCAACTTGTGTAGTACAGACATATACCAAAAGGTGGGTTACCTAATACCAAGCAGATAAATGTTGTGTAGTCACACAGAATGTGACTACATCAATTCTTGCCTAACAGTCTAGCAGGGAGAAGGACTGTAGTCCAGTACAAAGACCTCTGGGCACACGTATAGTCAAGAATACACTTAGACACTGTAGTTTTATTAAAAAATACTAGCTGTTCCGGACATAACATACGCTGTTCTAGCATATCTTCAAGGTCAATATCGGTTGGTAATTCATAAGGTCACTTCTCTCCCCCCTTCTTAATTATTGGAATTACTAACGATCGCTACCAGGAAGGGAACATAGGTCCCTGTGACTTATTAATGGTCATTGAAAAGGCTAAACATATTGGAAACTGTCTTCTTTTAAATTTGAAAAGCACATTTGTATCAGATGGAATGAGAGGTATGCACGGTATAAGAATAGCATCTAAGTTTAATCCATAGATTACACTGACCTCTATGATGTGTCTTTGTAGACGCGTAATTGTCAAGTCCCTGTGATGGTATAAAATTGCGTAGTAGCAGAATAACATCACCTACTTTCAGTTTTAGCTCCTGAGGAGACATTTGTCCTACAGCGTTTCGCTCTTTAGAGACTGAAATGTTGAGCCGATATTTAACTCTTCATTGACACTGGAACCGCCGTGCCCTGTGTGAAGAGAAGTGGGGGTGGAAACAAGTAACTTGAAATTATTCAGAATGTTTGCGATAGTGGAAGTTGAAGGTGACCGCATAGAATCATGCTCATTCTGTTTGTTAAAATGATAGCTGTTGTTGAAGTGGAAGGGCACACAGAGGTGCACTTTGCTATTTGGACAGCAGAGGGCAACCTAACACTGATAAATTGCCTCATCTGAGAACAGAAACATAACTAACTGTTTTTTATATATATATATTTCTGAGGCTTGTGTAATCTGCTTAGATCACATGCTGTGCATAGTCCGACATCTAGTGGAAGCTGCAGAGTATTAAGTTGTTTTCAAAACTCAAAAAGGGCCGTCGACAGGGCGTGCCAATAATACTATCCCTAGTGTGACGTCCACTGTACCCATGATCCCTCGCGCGTCGAGGTCCCTCAGATTGTTTTTTTCCGCCATGCTCGACGGACGCGTATACCGGAGTTCCTTTCACCGATAAGCCATTGACTTTATACAATTACGATAGTTTTTCTTTCTATCCTTTCATGGACTGCCGTAACACCACGCCGAGGAAAGAGAAAGAAAACTGCCCATCGGAGACCATTGCGATGGACCTTACAGCCACGGAAGGCCGCCCCGGGCCTTCGCCCAGACAGCAGGAAAAGAGGGGAGGGGGCCATATTAGGAGGCCATTTTAGAATGCATATTCTCCCTTTCCTACACTTTGTTCGCCCAGCTGCCATTTCCATAACCCACAATTGTGGAAAATACACCATTTAAATGTTGCCCTAAGTGTAATCGCAAATTCCCCTAGGTCGACAAACACTTAGTTTGCAATTTGTGTCTCCCAAGAGACCACGTCGAGACGTCTTGTCGAGCGTGCAGGCTCTTCAACCCTAAGACGTTGAAAGACCGCTCTACCAACTGGAGGCCATGGAAGTAGAGAGGGAGCCTTTAGCGATGGCAGAGACGCTGCCCTTTCGGACGGCGAGGGCATCGGAGCAGCTTCGGCTACTCAAGCGCAGACCCACCAACCTCATAGGACAGGCCGGCGGCAATGTTGTGGGGACCACACCCGGCGGCGCCAGCGCTACAAAAGCACACACCACCAAGCACATAAGCCCCAGTCGACATTCGGCAGACGAGTCAAATACTCGACAAAGTTCGACACCCCGTGAAAGGTCCACTGAGTCCCGGTCCTCTGGGAAATCTCATTCAAGATCGTCACACAACAGGGCCCAACCGTCGAAAGACGGCAAGGGGGTGGCATGAAAAACTCCCTCCGAAGGCCGATCGTCCGTGGACGAAGCCTTGGCTCCCACACCCGAAGTTCGACATTCCTAGTCTGATAAAACGGCAGGCCCCAAGAAGTCTGTTGAACACTCATCTGGGCCCCCAGAGTGGGGAAAAACATCATAAAAAGTCATTTAAGACCCCTCATAGGGACAAGAGTCCTACTAGGGACAAGTCCTCACAAAAGGGTATACTGTCCAAGCCCATAGAGAAACCTAAAGTCTCTAGGCCAAGGGTTATACCTCCCACTAATGAGGATATGGGTATTCCCTCTCGACCCATAGTAATCCCAAGTTCGAAGGAATGGTCTTTGCAAGATATCGATAGGGTTATGCGAAGAATGAACTTTATGGCTAATTTCTATGAAAATATACCCAGATTACTTTCAAAGTTTTCACTCCAATCCTCCCACCTCAGCTCCTTCCGGCTCTCAACCTCTGCCTTACCCTCTCAACTTCCTGCTAAGAGGTCTCGCCCTAATGTCCCCGAACAAAGCAGGGTTATAGATCTATATGACCCTGAGATAGATCCAGAAGACCTAGATGACCTTTCATTTGTGCAAACATCTTACCCTCAACTTTTTGAACAGGAAACAGATGAACTTTATTATGGGGATGATGATGAAGAGCCAGACGAAGACCAAGAGGCGAACATGTACTCCATAGATTCTCCTATTAATAAAGACCCCCAGTGGTAGATTCCCCTGTCGACAATCAACCCCTACTCAATGAAGTCCTAGCCAAAGCGTTGGAACACTTCTGTATTGATACACAGGAGGTACAGGAAGATGGAGACTTCGCTGAACAAATATTGGGGGACAACAAGACAGTAGGCCAGTTTATCCCTGAATACAACCTTCCTTAGAGGCTCCCAATCTCACACGGGCCGTAAACCCGCGTGTGGAAAAACTGTTTAGGCCTGCACCTTCAGACCCCTTATACATAAGAGGCCAGTTGAAACCAGACTCGTTAGTGGTCACCACCACAAGAAAGGGAGCAGGTACGCCCCTTGCTTCATCCGAGGCACCAGCAAGGAAAGCAAGAAAATATATGCAATGGGTAGAAAGGTCGCCTCTTCAGCAGCCTACCAGACGAGAATAGCCAACAACGCTAACCTTTTGGCAAGTTATAACTGCCATAAGTGGTAGGAGGTGTCCGGGTTACTTTCGTCCGCCCCGGAGACCCTTAAATCACAATTAGCTTAAGTGGCTGCCGACAGAAGGGCGGTGTCTACTTATCTCCAAGTCAAATTTCGATGCAGCTGATAATACCGGAAGGTCATTGCAGAGGGGACTATTATAAAAAGACATGCATGGCTTCGCCAGTCAGGCTTTAGGCCAGAAACACAAGCCACTCTGATTAGTATGCCAGTGGAACCTAATGTGCCTTTCGGCAAGGCTGTAGAAAGTGCACTCAAGACAGCAAAGGTCTTTAGGTCAGCTCACAAACCTACTGGTCAAAGGGGTAACAGTCATTTTCACTGTTGTTGGGGCCAAAATTCAAAGAGGATCCGGCTACAGTTCAGGCCAAGGTTCTTATGGCAACAATCAAGGAAAAGTCTTTCAAGGCTATCCACGAGGACAATGCAGAAGTTGTGATGGTCGGGGCAGAAGCCCCTCTCGAGGTGGCACCCCACCTCCAAGCAAGTGACATTCTGCTCCAGGTGCCCTCCCATGCTCATCCAGTAGGACAACACAGGATATGAAAGATGCTTATTTTCATATTCCAATGTTCCCAGTGCACAGAAGATTCTTGCGTTTCAAGATAGCAAACAAGCACTACCAATTCTGGCGTCGTGCAGGTGAGGGAAGCCCATTTCAGACCGGCCTGGGCCTCGTAGCGTAATTGGCATTGTGCTTTTGTATTACATATTTAGTGCTCCCAACGTTGTTGCCTCTGCCTTTCCCTCCCCAGCATCCATTCTCTTGTTAACCTGTTCCCTCCCGCCCTCCTCCCCTGATTGGAGGCTGCACCATTGCGCTTGAGCCTACCTTCCCTGCCGTGTCCCACACTCGCCATTCTGGCGTCGTGCAGGTGAGGGAAGCCCATTTCAGACCCTCCTGGGCCTCGTAGTGTATTTGGCATTGTGCTTTTGTGTTACACTTTTTTAGGCTCCAGCGCTGTTGCTTCTGCCTTTCCTCCCTTCCCCTCCCCAGCATCCATTCCCTTGTTAACCTGTTCCCTCCCGCCCGCCCTCCCCTGATTGGAGGCTGCACCTTTGCGCTTGAGCCTACCTTCCCTGCCGTGTACCACACTCGCCATTCTGGCGTCGTGCAGGTGAGGGAAGCCCATTTCAGACCGGCCTGGGCCTCGTAGCGTAATTTGCATTGTGCTTTTGTATTACATATTTAGTGCTCCCAACGTTGTTGCCTCTGCCTTTCCCTCCCCAGCATCCATTCTCTTGTTAACCTTTTCCCTCCCGCCAAGCATCCATTACCTTGTTAACCTGTTTCCTCCCCGATTGAAGGCTGCACCATTGCGCTTGAGCCTACCTTCCCTGCCGTGACCCACACTCGCCATTCTGGCGTCATGCAGGTGAGGGAAGCCCATTTCAGACCCTCCTGGGCCTCGTAGTGTAATTGGCATTGTGCTTTTGTGTTACATGTTTAGTGCCCCCAGCGCTCTTGCCTCGGTCTTTTCCTCCCCAGCATCCATTCCCTTGTTAACGTGTTTCCTCCCTGATTGGAGGCTGCACCGTTGCGCTTGAGCCTACCTCCTCTGCCGTGTCCCACACTCGCCATTCTGGCGTCGTGCAGGTGAGGGAAGCCCATTTCAGACCCTCCTGGGCCTCGTAGTGTAATTGGCATTGTGCTTTTGTGTTACACTTTTTTAGGCTCCAGCGCTGTTGCTTCTGCCTTTCCTCCCTTCCCCTCCCCAGCATCCATTCCCTTGTTAACCTGTTCCCTCCCGCCCTCCTCCCCTGATTGGAGGCTGCACCTTTGCGCTTGAGCCTACCTTCCCTGCCGTGTACCACACTCGCCATTCTGGCGTCATGCAGGTGAGGGAAGCCCATTTCAGACCGGCCTGGGCCTCGTAGCGTAATTGGCATTGTGCTTTTGTATTACATATTTAGTGCTCCCAGCGCTGTTGCCTCTGCCTTTCCCTCCCCAGCATCCATTCCCTTGTTAACCTGTTCCCTCCCGCCAAGCATCCATTCCCTTGTTAACCTGTTTCCTCCCTGATTGGAGGCTGCACCGTTGCGCTTGAGCCTACCTCCCCTGCCGTGTCCCACACTCGCCATTCTGGCGTCGTGCAGGTGAGGGAAGCCCATTTCAGACCCTCCTGGGCCTCTTAGTGTAATTGGCATTGTGCTTTTGTATTACAATTTTAGCGTTCCCAGTGCTGTTGCTTCTGCCTTTCCCTCCCCTCCCCAGCATCCATTCCCTTGTTAACCTGTTCCCTCCCGCCCTCCTCCCCTGATTGGAGGCTGCACCGTTGCGCATGAGCCTACCTCCCCTGTCCCACACTCGCCATTCTGGCGTCGTGCAGGTGAGGGAAGCCCATTTCAGACCCTCCTGGGCCTCGTAGTGTAATTGGCAATGTGCTTTTGTATTACAATTTTAGCGGTCCCAGCGCAGTTGCTTCTGCCTTTCCCTCCCCAGCATCCATTCCCTTGTTAACCTGTTCCCTCCCGCCCTCCTCCCCTGATTGGAGGCTGCACCATTGCGCTTGAGCCTACCTTCCCTGCCGTGTCCCACACTCGCCATTCTGGCGTCGTGCAGGTGAGGGAAGCCCATTTCAGACCCTCCTGGGCCTCGTAGTGTAATTGGCATTGTGCTTTTGTGTTACACTTTTTTTAGGCTCCAGCGCTGTTGCTTCTGCCTTTCCTCCCTTCCCCTCCCCAGCATCCATTCCCTTGTTAACCTGTTCCCTCCCACCCTCCTCCCCTGATTGGAGGCTGCACCGTTGCGCATGAGCCTACCTCCCCTGTCCCACACTCGCCATTCTGGCGTCGTGCAGGTGAGGGAAGCCCATTTCAGACCCTCCTGGGCCTCGTAGTGTAATTGGCAATGTGCTTTTGTATTACAATTTTAGCGGTCCCAGCGCAGTTGCTTCTGCCTTTCCCTCCCCAGCATCCATTCCCTTGTTAACCTGTTTCCTCCCTGATTGGAGGCTGCACCGTTGCGCTTGAGCCTACCTCCCCTGCCGTGTCCCACACTCGCCATTCTGGCGTCGTGCAGGTGAGGGAAGCCCATTTCAGACCCTCCTGGGCCTCTTAGTGTAATTGGCATTGTGCTTTTGTATTACAATTTTAGCGTTCCCAGTGCTGTTGCTTCTGCCTTTCCCTCCCCTCCCCAGCATCCATTCCCTTGTTAACCTGTTCCCTCCCGCCCTCCTTCCCTGATTGGAGGCTGCACCGTTGCGCATGAGCCTACCTCCCCTGTCCCACACTCGCCATTCTGGCGTCGTGCAGGTGAGGGAAGCCCATTTCAGACCCTCCTGGGCCTCGTAGTGTAATTGGCAATGTGCTTTTGTATTACAATTTTAGCGGTCCCAGCGCAGTTGCTTCTGCCTTTCCCTCCCCAGCATCCATTCCCTTGTTAACCTGTTCCCTCCCGCCCTCCTCCCCTGATTGGAGGCTGCACCATTGCGCTTGAGCCTACCTTCCCTGCCGTGTCCCACACTCGCCATTCTGGCGTCGTGCAGGTGAGGGAAGCCCATTTCAGACCCTCCTGGGCCTCGTAGTGTAATTGGTATTGTGCTTTTGTGTTACACTTTTTTTAGGCTCCAGCGCTGTTGCTTCTGCCTTTCCTCCCTTCCCCTCCCCAGCATCCATTCCCTTGTTAACCTGTTCCCTCCCACCCTCCTCCCCTGATTGGAGGCTGCACCATTGCACCTGAGCCTACCTTCCCTGCCGTGTCCCACACTCGCCATTCTGGCGTCGTGCAGGTGAGGGAAGCCCATTTCAGACCGGCCTGGGCCTCGTAGCGTAATTGGCATTGTGCTTTTGTATTACATATTCAGTGCTCCCAGCGCTGTTGCCTCTGCCTTTCCCTCCCCAGCATCCATTCCCTTGTTAACCTGTTCCCTCCCGCCAAGCATCCATTCCCTTGTTAACCTGTTTCCTCCCTGATTGGAGGCTGCACCGTTGCGCCTGAGCCTACCTGAGTGCGGGGGAATGGCTGAGTGCGGGGGAATGGCTGAGTGCGGGGGAATGTACATAATATGCATTGATATGCGGGAACATTCGAATGAACATATATCATACCACACCTCACGCCTACTCTCCTCTTTACACCATCACTCAAATAGAACACAGGGATACTATGACACCATTCGGTATAACTGTTCTCATATCAACATCTCCCGCTCACTCCCCATCACTCTAAGTAACCACCGCTGGTTTAACACCCCCAGCCAGGCGTTTCTCCTCAGGCCTAACGCAGCCACTCTCGAGCTGGATTAATTCTGCCAGAGCGTACACATTCTCCTGACCTCTCAACCACCACACCTACCGCTAAGAAGCAGCTACCACAATAACCCCGCACCAGCTGCACACATACTCTGTGCGCACACGCACCTTTTGTCTCTCTTTACCCTCTACTGACTCGAACCTCGGTTCCCAAGGGCGTTCAACCTACCAGCGCCTTCAGACCATACCAATGTTATATAAGGCGCTATATAAATGCAAAATACAATACAATACAATACAATTCAAAGTGCTGCCCTTTGGAATAGCCTCGGTTCCAAGGGTATTCACAAAGGTAGTGGCAGCACACCTGCGCAGGGGAGCAATCCCAGTGTACCCTTACTTGGGCGACTGGCTCATAACGGGGAACACCTCTGATTTGTAGACAAAACAGCCAATCAACAATCAACCTCCTCTTTCAATTGGGCTTCTCAATCAACGAGAAAAAAATCAAGCCTAGTGCCAAACACAGAGGAAGGATTGGCCTTTCCCTCAGAGGAAAGAGTAAAAAATGTGTTACTACAAATACCACGTTATGAGGCCGGCTGCCAGATAAGGGTGTGCACATCAATGCGTTTAATTGGCATGATGGCATCTTGCATATACCTGGTTCCTCGCGCGCCTGCGTCCCATACAGAAGTGGTTGGCAAAACAATGGTCTCGAGCAAGCGGTCATTGGGTCGATCTAGTAGTCGTTTCGCCAACACTGGTACAATTGGGTCGATCTAGTAGTCGTTTCGCCAACACTGGTACAAAATCTTCGCAGGTGGACGAGAGAAAATATGACGAAAGCAAAACCCTTCTACGATGCATGCAGTGGTCACAGCGGACACCTCACTGCCAGGGATGGGGAGCTCACTACCTTCACCACACAGCTCAGGGTCTGTGATCTCACACTGCAGCTCAGAAACACATCAATGTGCTAGAACTTCTGGCAGTATTGAAAGGCCTTCAGGCATTCAAACCCCATTTAACAAACCTGTCGGTGCAGATCCTAACGGACAGCATCACAGGAATGTTTTCTATCAACAAACAGGGGGGTACACGCGCTCCAAATCTATCCAGACTTGCACAGAAAATCTGGAAATGGGCACTCAGACAGAATATGTTCCTGGCATCACAACATGTTCTAGGGGAACTCAATGTTCTAGCAGGCTCATTGAGCAGAGATCCCCTACCAGAGGAACACGAGTGGCGTCTACACGAAGAAGTCGTAGAACACCTTCTCTCAATGGGGTTTCCCAACTATAGACCTATTCGCCACAAGCCAAAAGCGTCAATGCCCAGACTTCGCATCCAGGTTCCCCCAGCCAGGCTCCAAGGGGAGTGCCCTATGGATGAACTGGTCAGGGAAGTTTGTTTACGCTTTAAACCGCCACACCCACCCCCCCCCCCCGACTACTCTCATAGGAAGGTGGTGAACAACTTACACAAGGAACCGATGCCGCTGATCCTTGTTGCTCCTATGTGGGCAAGACAACAGGGGTATCCACATATGCACAGACAGGCGATGTGCGATCCCATCAAACTCCCGTGCCAGTACAACCTACTCACCCAGCACGGAGGACTAACTGTGCACCCACAGCCACACTCAATGAACTTGACAGCATGGCTCCTGAAGTCATAGAGTTCGGACATCTCAATCTACCACAGAGGTGCATGGATATCTTGAAGGAATCAAGAAAACCAAACACTAAGCACTGTTACTATGATAAATGGAAATGATTCGTAATTTGGTGCCAGCATAAGCAAATCAACCCCATTGATTGCACTCCATCTAACATTCTAAGCTATATGCTCCACTTACTAGATGCAGGGTTAGGGTTCAACTCCCTAAAAGTCGGTCTGGCGGCTTTGTCAGCCTACACCACTTCCCATAACAATGTTTCATGGTGGAACGTACCAGTCATCAAAGCATTTATGGAAGGGTTAAAGAGACTCCACCCTCCAATCGCTAACCACTGCCAGGTTGGGATCTTAATGTGGTACTCGCTAAGCTCATGGGACCCCCTTTCGAGCCTATGCACAAGTCTAGTCTCAAACACCTGACTTATAAAACTGCGTTCTTAGTAGCCATCACTTCCATAAGAAGGGTCCGTGAAATCCAAGCTCTGTCTGTGCAGGATCCTTTCTTTACTATACATAAGGACAAACTGGTTTTATGTACTCACCCTAAGGTTCTCACCTAAATTTATCTCCAAATTCATGTAAACCAGTCTATTGAGCTACCGGCTATCTTTCAGGAACCCAAAAGCTCTGCTGAGGCAAAACTCCACACACTATGTGAGGAGAACGGTCCTCTACTATGTAGACAAGACCAGACCGCTGAGAAAGACAGATCAACTGTTTGTCTCCATAGCGCCAGGCAGTGAAGGAGATTGCATCTCTAAAAATGCTATCTCTTGGTGGATAGTCAGATGTATCCAACTGTGCTGTTACCTATCTAATAAAACACTGCCTTTTATGCCAAGCGCCCACTCCACAAGAGGTACTGGAGCCACTCTGGCTTTCATTGCAAATGTCCCCTTATACAGTATTTGCAACGCAGCTATAAGGAGCTCAATACATACTTGCACTCATCACTACTGCATTGACACTCATTCCAAGAGAGATACAAGAGAAGGACAAGCGGTTCCAAGACATTTATTCGCTCATAAACCTTCTCACATCCCACCTCCTCCTTATTCTTCCACTACTCGCTAATCTATGCACAGCATGTCTAAGCAGATTCCACAAGCCTCAGAAGAGATACATTACTCACCGTAATCGTATTTCTGATGCTTGTATCTGCTTAGATTCACATGTGTTCCAGAAGGCTTATGGATGCTTATGAGCTTGTCTGATGCATATCTGCTTGGATACAACTGCACTCACGCTACACCTCATGATACCTCATGTCAGAAAAATAACAATCTGAGGGACCTCGACGCGTGAGGGATCATGGGTGCAGTGGACGTCACATATGCACAGCATGTGAATCTAAGCCGATACAAGCATCAGAAATACGATTACAGTGAGTAATGTATCATATATATATATATATATATATATATATATATATATATATATATATATATATATATATATATATATATATATCTGATGTTTGCTAATCTGCTTAGAATCACATGCTGTGCATAGGTCCGACATCCAGTGGTCACTGCGGAGTATTGCATTTTGTTTTTCGTAGTCGAAAAGGGGACGTCGACAAGGCGTGTCTGTAACACTATCCCTATAGTGACGTGCGTTGTACCCACAATCCCTCACGCGTCGAGGTCCCTCAGATTGTTTTTTTCTGCCCAGCTACTGGTCGCCTTTATGCGGAGCTCCTCGAGAGACATTGCCAAATAGTTTCTTCGACCTTTGGTCGTTTGTTATTAATATCAATAACGTAGATCCCTCCCTCGACGCAGAGCCGTTTCTCCGCCGAGCAAGATCTTCGACGGAAGGACGAGCGGAGGGGATCCTTCGGCGCTGCCGAACACGTGGCCTGGCCTCGCCGGCCATACACAGTAGGGAGAGTGGGGTTTTGTGGTCTTTCTTTCTTTTCTTTAAGAATGCCTTTCTCTTTCCCCTCCCTCTCTTTCGAGGTCGTAGTCACACTTATTACCCTCAGCTATGGAGAGGACGCCATTTAGGTTTTGCCCGCTTTGCAAGGGTAAATATACCTGGAAGGATAAGCACAAACGGTGCAACCGTTGCTTCCCCCTCGATCACCAGGAGGACGGCTGTGCGGCCTGTAAATTACTTAAGCCCAAAACTCTAAAAGACCGCAGGGTCAAAAGGTGGGCTGCCGCCGCCGCCGAGTGTGACGAGGACAGTGACTACACGGCCCCCGTAACGGAGGCTGTAGACCTCTCAAAGGAGCGTTCACGCTCCTCGTCCGTCCCCAGCCCCGACAAGCCCGGCTCACGCCCAGCTTATGGGGATGAACACCCCGGCGACAAGGACGCACACAAAAAAACACCAAAGCACATACCCTCAGGCACACTTTCGTCGAAGACGAAGGCAGCCATAGCGCCAACGGGGACGCCGGGCGCACTGACGTCTTCCGCCGACCGTGAGGGTCGTCAGCCCTCCCCGCCACCGCTCCCGCGACAGGCGACTGGGCACTCAAAAAATAAGGGCGCTAACACCAAAATTTCTGGCCACGCGCATCGCAAGAGCGCTCACGTTGCCACCAAGGACTCGACGACCAAGGACTCGACGACCAAGGACTCGACGAGCAAGGACTCGACGAGCAAAGGCTCGACGTTTCATAGCGCGACGGCGAACGATCCCTCGGAAGAGAGAATGCTCGCCGAAAGTCTTGCGCGCATAGCATCTAAGGACGGCCAAAGACGTACGGCGAGTGAAACGCCGAAAACCGCACACAAGGCCAAAGATACGCCGAAGGCGCCGGAAAACAGATCAGGCCAGTTCCCGACGCCGACAGAAGTCCCTAGCCAGCAAGAAGGCTACTCAGAAGGCGAAGGCTCTCTTTCTTCGATGTTATGGGACAGAACCAGACAATTACAGGAGGAAGAAACCCCCTTTTCTTTCCCAGACCGTCCTGGCCGACCTCAGTGGACCTTTGAAAGGTTCCAGACCTGTATGGACAAACTAGATAGGTTCATGTCCATCCCAAAAGACAGGGCACCCAAGAGACCAAGGGAGGCACCCCTGGAGAGTCCAAGGGCTAAATACCAGAAATTTTATAACCCCATACAGGAGGACATAAAATCTTACAATCCCACTGAGGAAGACACCTTCTTCCAAGAGGAAGATGAGTTCACCTATGTTGAGGACCAACAAGAAGAGGAAGGTTTTCACGAGGAAACTAACCTATGTGAGGAAGAATTCCAGGAAGACACAGGCGAGGGCGACCCAAATCCCTGGCAGTCACCGGCTAGGTCGACTGACACAGGCAGTAGCAGTATAGTCATCAGGTCTACTGAAACTACACCAGTCAGGAACCCTTCGCCTGTCGATCAACCCACCTTCAATGCACTGCTGAAGAAGGCAGCAGCACATTTCGAGATCGAAACTGGGGAGGTCACCCCAGACACCGATTTTGTGGAGAGGATTATCAAAGAAAAACCCCCCACTAGCCAGGTTATACCCATCCTCGCCTCAGTTAAGAGACGTATTACACCTTCTCTTTCCACTCCTGCATTGGTGAGAGGGGTCAATCCGAGGATTGAGAAACTGTTTTCTCCCTCTCAATCAGACCCATTATATATTAAGGGTCACTCAATCCCGGACTCCCTAGTTGTGACCAACACCAGGAAAAGAGCAGGAGTCCCACTATCTACTAGCGAGGCACCCCCAGATAAAGTGGGGAAGAAGCTGTATGCCCTAGCCAAGAGAATCACCACCTCTGCAGCATTCTCTACCAGAATCGCCAATAATAATACCCTATTGGCAAGCTACGCCGATGCCCAATGGGCTAAGCTCAAACAGGACATCGAAGAAGCTCCCGAACCCCTAAAGACTCGTTTACTGGCTACAGTTAACGAGGACTCTCTGGTCAATCAAAGCATCTTCAAGAATACCCTCGATGCAGCAGAGACGGCTGGCCGCACTTTCGTACAAGGAATTTTACTGAAGCGTCACATCTGGCTTCGCAATTCCGGATTTAAGGCGGAAACACAAGCGTCCCTTATTAATAAACCCATAGAGGAGTCCAACCTCTTTGGGAGAGCAGTGGATGACGCGCTGGAGAACGCGAAGAAAGAATTTGATACAATAAAGACCTCAGACCAAATTTCAAAACCCCCTAACAGGCGGGGATTTGGTAATAAGCGCTTTTTTCGTGGACAACGCCAGCAACAAAACCAACAACAGCAGTACTCTTCCAGCAACTACCAGAGTAATAGCGGCCAGTACAATCAGAGGGGTCAGCGTCGTGGCAAGGGAAGAGGCCGGGGTTCCACCCCCAGAGGCTCCCAAGCCAACAACACCACCAAGTGACGCGAAGATTCGCGTCCCCTCCCATGCAACACCGGTCGGGGGCCGGTTAACATCCTTTCTTCCAGCATGGCAGGGAATAACATCAGACCGCTGGGTACTTTCCACCGTAGCCTGCGGCTACTGTATAGAGTTCAACAGTTCCCCAACATACAGACCCCCGAGGGGACGCCGCATGACACCAGAACACCTCTGCTGGAGAAAGGAGCCATAGAGGTCGTGCCTCTATCTCAGGTAATGGAAGGTATTTATTCAGTGTACTTCCTTGTACCCAAAAAGGATCTAACCATGCGCCCTGTAATAGATAAGTTTTTCAAACCCCAAAAGTTTCGTATGGTGACCTTACAGGAAGTAATCCCACTGCTATCACAGGGAGATTACATGACAACACTGGACATGAAAGATGCATACTTTCATATTTTAATGTTGCCAGCGCACAGAAAATAACTCAGGTTCATGATAGAGGGCAAACACTACCAGTTCAGAGTGCTACCCTTCGACATAGCATCTGCACCAAGGGTATTCACGAAAGTACTGGCAGTGGCAGCGGCCCACCTGCGCAGGTTATCCATCCCAGTATACCCTTACCTCGATGACTGGCTCATAACAGGGGATTCTTACGAGACCTGCTTCTCAAACACCCAAAAGACTGTAGACCTTTTATTCCAACTGGGCTTCTCCATCAACGAGAAGAAGTCCAGCTTAGACCCCAGCCAAGTCAAACAATTCCTAGGGGCTCTAATTCGAACAAAGGACGGCCTCGTCTTCCCCTCAAACGAGAGGGTCCAAAACATGCTGTTTCAGATCCCCCAATATGTGGCAGGTCGAGAGGTGACGGTGCGCAAAGCGATGCGATTGCTAGGAATGATGGCGTTGTGTATTTATTTGGTACCTCACGCGTGCCTGCGCATGCGCCCAATGCAAGAGTGGCTCAACAGCCAGTGGTGTCAGGCCAGCGGACAATGGGACGATCTAGTGGTGGTCTCGCAAGCCTTGGTTCTCTCGCTACGGTGGTGGACAAAGGAAAACCTGATAATAGGGAAACCCTTTGCCACACCCGCGGTGGAGGCCACTCTAACCACGGACGCATCCCTCACAGGATGGGGGGCTAACCTATCCCACCAGACTGCTCATGGAGTGTGGACTCCAAACGTAGCATCCAATCACATAAACCTACTGGAGCTACTGGCGGTGTTCAAAGCACTAAAAGCCTTCCAGGAACACCTACAAGGGAAGACAGTGATGGTCCTTACAGACAGCACCACAGCCATGTACTACATCAACAAGCAGGGGGGCACCCACTCTCCAGGACTGTCCAAGCTGTCCCAGAATATATGGAAGTGGGCTCTCAAACACATGTTCCTACTGTCACAACACGTACCAGGGGAACTCAATCTGCTAGCAGACGAACTCAGCAGAGACTTCCCCCTGCCCGAAGAGTACGAATGGCAATTGCACGAAGACATCGTCTTAGACGGCTTCACGCAATGGGGATTCCCGGAAATAGACCTTTTCGCAACTCTGGAGAACTCAAAATGCCAAAGTTACTCCTCCAGGTACCCCCAGAACCAGTCCAAGGGGAACGGTCTGTCGATTCAATGGTCAGGGAAATTTGTTTACGCCTTTCCCCCCCCCGACTCCCCTTCTCAACAAAGTGGTGCATAAGATGCACCAGGAGCAGGTTACCATGATACTAGTGGCCCCAATGTGGGCCCGGCAGCCATGGTTCGCTCACTTGGAGATGTCCCTATCTCCCCCAGTGAAACGTCCCTGCCCGTACAACATGCTGTCACAGGACAAGGGCAGGACACTGCATCCATGCCCTCAGACCATGAACTTAGCAGCCTGGCTCCTGAGATCATAGAATTTGGACATCTACAACTCCCGCAGAGATGTATGGACATCCTCAGGGAAGCCAGAAAACCTAATACTCGCCACTGCTATTCTAGCAAGTGGAAAAGATTTGTCATCTGGTGTAGAGGTAAGAGCATCAATCCGGTTGACTGCTCTCCCACTAGCATTGTTCTGTACTTGACCCATTTACTGGATTCAGGTCTAGTGTTCAATTCCATTAAAGTCCACCTAGCGGCACTTTCTGCATACACCACTTTCCAACTTAGTGTCGTGGTGGAAGATACCAGTTATCAAGGCCTTCATGGAAGGGGTAAAGGGAATACACCCTCCGATAGCTAACCCAGCTCCCGGATGGGACTTAAATGTGGTACTTTCTAGACTCATGGGCCCTCCTTTTGAACCCATGCACAAGGCAACTCTTAAAGTCCTCACTCTTAAGACTGCTTTCCTAATAGCTATCACCTCCATTAGGAGAGTAAGTGAAATACAGGCTCTTTCTGTTCTAGACCCCTTCGTAACAGTTCACAAGGATAAGGTGGTTCTACGCACACACCCAAGGTTTGCACCAAAATTTATCTCGAAATTCCATGTAAACCAGTCAATAGAACTACCAACGTTCTTTCAAAACCCTTCCAGCTTGGGAGAAAAAAGTCTGCATACACTAGATGTACGCAGAGCTGTCATGTTCTACATGGAAAGAACCAGACCACTGAGAAAGACTAATCAGTTCTTTGTCTCGGTGGCAGCAGGAAGAGAAGGAGATGCAGTTTCAAAGTCCACTATATCTAGATGGATTGTTCAATGCATCACTCTCTGTTACACTCTTGCTAAGAGAGAACTACCCTTCAAGCCAAGAGCACATTCCACTCGAGGCACTCGGGCTTCCATAGCGTTCATTGCAAATGTTCCCCTTGAGTCCATCTGCAAAGCGGCTAACTGGAGTTCTGTGCACACCTTTACAAAACACAACTGTCTAGATGCACACTCTAGATCTGACTCCCAGGTGGGACAGGCAGTATTAAGACATCTTTTCTCTACTGTTCCTTCTCATAACCCACCGCCAACTCCGGGTACTGCTCGCTAGTCTATGCACAGCATGTGATTCTAAGCAGATTAACAAACATCAGAAGACAATGCATTACTTACCTTAAAAGCATTTCTGATAGTTGTATCTGCTTAGATTCACATGCGCCCACCCTTCCTCCACGCTCGGATGGAAGGAACATGGATACCTTTCTACATCTCTCTCTCTTTTCTGTACTCACTCACGTATAGAAGGCTCCCTCAAGGCAGAAAAAATACCAACAGAGGGACCTTGACGCGTGAGGGATTGTGGGTACAACGCACGTCACTATAGGGATAGTGTTACAGACACGCCTTGTCGACGTCCCCTTTTCGACTACGAAAAACAAAATGCAATACTCCGCAGTGACCACTGGATGTCGGACCTATGCACAGCATGTGAATCTAAGCAGGTACAACCATCAGAAATGCTTTTACGGTAAGTAATGCATTGTCATTTCTGAGGCTTGTGGAATCTGCTTAGATCACATGCTGTGCATAGGCCGACATCTAGTGGAAGCTGCGGAGTATTACAGTTTGTTTTTCGGACCTCGAAAATGGGCATCGACACAGGGCGTGCCAGTAATACTATCCCTAGTGTGACGTCCACTGTACCCAAGATCCCTCACGCGTCTAGGATCCTCAGATTGTTTTTTTCCACCATACTGGTCGGAAGCATTTTGCGGAGTCCCCTGGCCTTAGCCATACTTTTGCTAAAATATCGATTAATTTACATCCTTTCCCCAACCCAACGTCGAACTTCGACACTCGACGCCGGCTTGGAGAAGAATTCGACCGTCGGCTGCTGCACGACGGATTTGGGCCTCGGAAGGCCTCTGGCATCGGCACAGGCCTTGAAAGGCCTCTGGCCTCGGCCCTGCAAGTAGGGAGAGCGGGGGGTTGGATATACTCTACACTCTTGGTATATAGGTACACCTTAGACATTTCCTACACTTACCAGCCCGCTGCCTCAAGGTGCGTATGGAGGGTACCCCTTTTCAATTCTGCCCCAAGTGCAATCGCAAATACCCTTGGGTCGACAGGCACGCCACGTGCAATCTCTGCTTGCCATGGGACCACCCCGAGGCGAACTGCAGAGCGTGTAGTAGGTTTAAACCGAAGACACTTAAGGACTGTTCGACGAAGCGTTGGGCCCACCACGCCAGGCAGGCGGCCATGGCAGCGGAAGGCGCCTTCAGCGATGGCAGCGACGCCGTGCTTTCGGGCGGCGGGGGCATTACGGCGTCGAAAGACAGCCGAGCGCAGGTCCCCGACCTCGGAAGGTCGTCCGACAGGGCAGCTATGGGGAAGACCCCCGGCGACACAAGCGCTTCACACACCACTCACACAAAACACACAAACTCCAACCAAGACTCGACGACGTCGAGTTCTCGGAAAGAGGCACATACAGAACGGTCCGATTCGGTGTCCTCTGGGCGTTCTCAATCGAGATTGCCGCATGACTCCAGGCAATCATCCACTCTTGCCAAGAGTGCCTCGCTCCCTAAGCTAACAGAAGTTCGATCGTCGGAGGACGAAGACGACTTCCACCCCCAGGTGGCTCTCCAGGAGTCAGAGCCCCCAGACAAGATCAGCGCGGCCCCACGTTCGAAGGACAGGGACTCTACCCCTGATCCTCGACGCCAAGCGTCGAAAACCTCCGGAGCCACAAAGGGACAGGGAAAACACTTTTCCACTCACGGGGAGTGGGAAAACAGCAAAAGAAGCAGCCACTGCACTCTTCCACACCTGTGAAAGACTCCACTCCTCCTAAACAGACAGACAAGCCCAAGTCTGCTGCTATTTCTAAAACCAGCAAATCTACTCAGGATAAGTCTCCTAGACTTTCTGAGAGTCATTCCCAGTTCCAAAGAATGGTCGAGTGATGACATAGATAGGGTCATGTCAAGGATGTCGTCTTTGGCAGACTTTTACGATAAAAATCCAGACCATTTCCTTTCATATAATCCACAAGGGGCTACACCCTCCTGCTCTAATGATCCTATCCCCCCGAGTAAGAAGCCCCGGTTTGAGACACCTATGATGTCTGCGGACCCCTTCGATATACAACCATACTCACGGCCATACTCGCAGTATCAAGGAGAGACTTCCTTTTGTGAGGAACAAGAATTTGGCATGATAGAAGAGCAAACCGGGACGGGCTACTATGGGGATGATGACCCAGAAGAGGAAGACCCAGAGTAGATTCCCCGGTAGAGAAGGAAGCCCCGGTTACCGACTCCCCAGTCGATAACCAACCCCTCCTGAACGAGGTTCTCGCACGAGCAGCAGAACATTTCCATATTGACACCCACGGTGTCCAGGAAGAGAGAGACTTTGCCGAGGAGTTAGTGGGAGAAAGGAGGCCTGTTGCCCAGACCATCCCTATCCTTCAGTCTATTCAGCGAAGAATAGACCCGTCCCTGGTGAACCCGAACCTCACCAGAGCAGTCAATCCCAGAGTTGAAAAACTTTTCAGGGCAGCCCAGTCTGACCCTCTCTATATAAGAGGACATCTGAAGCCAGACTCCCTGGTTGTCACCAACTCTCGTAAGAGGGCTGGAACACCCTTGTCATCGTCCGAAGCTCCTCCAGACAAGGAGAGCAAAAAAACTATGTTTCGGCAGGAAAGTAGCCTCAACGTCCGCCTATCAGGCCAGGATTGCAAACTCCACCACCCTGTTGGCCAGCTACAACTGCCATCAGTGGGAAGAAGTCGCGGCACTCATAGCCTCTGCACCAGAACCCTTAAAGGGCCAGTTAGCACGAATTTCCGCAGAGGGTAGAGCTGTGTCTGGTTGCATTTTAAAAGCAACTTTTGACGCCGCGGACAATGCAGGCAGATTGATAGCAGAAGGTACTGTTATCAAGAGACATGCGTGGTTACGGCAGTCTGGTTTTAAGGCAGAAACCCAGGCATCATTGTTGGACAAACCGGTGGAAGCCGATCTGTTTGGTAAGGCGGTCGAGGACACGCTGAAGAATGCCAAGGACGAATATGAGACACTCAAGTCCCTTGGCCAGTTAACCAATAAACCCCCTAACCAGAGAGGGAATGGTAATTTTCGTCGCCCACGCGGCCAAAATTCCCAGAGAGGATCAAACTATTCCCAGGGGCAGGGTACACAGTGGAGCAACAACAGCCAACAGTCTACCCAGGGTTACGGCAGGGGTAATAGGAGAGGACGTGGTAAAGACAGAGGCAGCCCCATTAGAGGAGGCGGCACGCCTCCACCAAAGCAGTGACGATCAGTTCAGGGTCCCTTCTCACACAACCCCAGTAGGGGGGATGCTTTTCCAACTTCACCCAGGCTTGGGAAGAGATCACATCAGACAGATGGGTGCTGTCAACAGTATCCGCAGGGTACTGTATAGAACTACTGCAGCGTCCCTGGAACCATCCTCCACGACGAAGAGTACACTCTTTAGAACATCAGAAGATTCTCCTCGAGGAGATCGCCAATCTGCTAGCAAAGGACGCGATAGAACTCGTCCCGGGACACCAGGTAAACAAGGGTATTTATTCAACTTACTTCCTTGTGCCAAAAAAAGATTTGACAATGCGTCCAGTATTGGACTTACGGCCTGCCAACAAGTATGTCAAGCTCCAAAAGTTTCGAATGACTATGCTACAAGAGGTAATCCCCCTCCTAAAAAAGGGGGATTACATGGCAACCTTGGATATGAAAGATGCCTATTTTCATATTTCCATGTTCCCAGCGCACAGAAGGTACTTGCGCTTCAAGGTGGACAGTCGGCACTACCAGTTCAAGGTACTGCCCTTCTGGATAGCTTCGGCACCAAGGGTATTCACCAAGGTACTGGCAGTGGCGGCTGCACACCTACGCAGGGAGGCAATCCCAGTGTACCCTTATCTGGACGACTGGCTCATAACGGGGGAAACACCAGTAATTTGCAGGACAAACATTCAAAGGACTATCGACCTCCTCCACGAATTAGGCTTCTCAATCAACGAGAAAAAGTCAAGCCTGGTGCCAAGCACCTCCAAACAGTTCCTAGGAGCAATCCTAGATACTCGAGAGGGGTTGACATTTCCTTCAGAGGAAAGAATTCGAAATATATTACTGCAAATTCTGCAATATCAGTCCGGTCACCAAATAACGGTACGCAAAACAATGCGTTCGCTGGGCTTGATGGCGTCATGTATTTACCTGGTCCCCCATGCGCGCATGCGTCCCATGCAGGAATGGTTGGCGAAATAGTGGTCTCAGGCAAGTGGTCAGTGGGACGATCTAGTGGTCGTTTCGCCAACACTAGTACAAAGCCTTCACTGGTGGACAAGAGAGAATCTTGCACAGGGGAAACCCTTTTACGATCCCGAAGTACAGGCAGTAGTCACTACCGATGCATGTCTGACGGGGTGGGGAGCTCACCATCTCCACCACACAGCTCAGGGTCTCTGGTCTCCCTCAGTGGCCAAGAACCACATGAACCTGCTAGAGCTTCTGGCAGTATTCAGAGCGCTTCAAGCGTTCGAGCCCCACCTACTAAACCTGTCAGTGCAAATACGGATAGACAGCACGACAGCCATGTTCTACCTGAACAAGCAAGGAGGGACTCGTTCGCCAAATCTGTCCAAGCTTGCCCAGAACATCTGGATATGGGCACTGAGACGGAACATCTTCCTGTCATCACAACATGTTCCAGGGGAGCTCAATTCCCTAGCGGATGCTCTGAGTAGAGACTCCCTCCCAGAGGAACACGAATGGGTTCTACACAGAGAGGCCGTAGAAGATATCTTCTCTCAGTGGGGTTTCCCCACTATTTTTTTTTTAATGTTTTGTTTGATTTGTCAAACTTTTCATTTTTCCATTTTTTTGAGTCTTTATAACAAAAAAGTTTTTAAAACTGTGATTCAATTCGGCTTTTCTTTTATAATTCTTTATCGATCTCAGTCCAGAAGTTGATCACTGTGATGATCAGCCACTGATTGTTTCCTTGGAGCAGTGTTGCCCATCTCTCCTCTGCTGTCATTTGTTGCTCTGAGATTTAAAAAAAATCTCTAAATAGATCTCGTTTATTGTTTAGTTCTGGGCACACCATGATTAGATGGAATAAAGTTTCTTTCCCCATTGGATCTTTACAGTATCGACAGACAGGAGAAATATTTTTGGCTCGGTCTGTTAAAGCCAAGTCTTCGCTTCCCCACTATACTTATTCGCCTCAAGCGAAAACAGACAATGCCCAGGATTTGCATCCAAGTTCCCCCAACCAGACTCCCAGGGGAACGCCCTGTGGATGAACTGGTCAGGGATGTTTGCGTACGCTTTTCCACCAACTCCTCTCATCAGGAAGGTGGTCAACAAGATGAACAGAGTCGATGACGCTCGTCCTAGTTGCTCCCATGTGGGCAAGACAACCGTGGTTCCCACACCTACGCAGGATGGCGGTGTGCGAGCCCATCAAACCTCCGGCCTGGTAGAACCTACTGTCCCTGCACCACAGTCAAACAGTGCATCAGCAACCCAACTCAATGAACCTGGCAGCATGGCTCTTGAGGTCATAGTTTGGATATCTCAATTTACCACAGAGGTGTATGGACATCCTAAAGGAATCTAGGAAACCAAACACAAGGCACTGCTACTTTGACAAGTGGAAGAGATTCGTTATCTGGTGCCAGAGTAGACAAATCAACGCAGTTGATTGCACTCCTTCCACTATTGTTACATACATGCTCCACCTGCTAGATGCAGGATTGGTTTTTAACTCACTGAAAGTACACCTGACAGCCCTGGGCATTGGGGCCACTCTGGCTTTCATTGCAAATGTACCCCTTGACACCATTTGCAAAGCAGCTACTTGGAGCTCTATTCACACTTTTACTCAGCATTACTGCATTGACACCCATTCCAAGGCAGATACATAAGTGGGACAAGCGGTTCTAAGACACTTATTTGCTCATGACCCTTCTCACATCCCACCTCCTTCGTCAGGTACTGCTCGCTAATCTATGCACAGCATGTGATCTAAGCAGATTCCACAAGCCTCAGAAGGGATACATTACTCACCGTAATCGTATTTCTGATGCTTGTATCTGCTTAGATTCACATGCGACCCACCCTTCCTCCCTTCTGAGAGAAGGCGCATGGTTGCTTGTAGTCTTACCTTTCTGTCTATCTGCTTGGATTATCTGTACTCGCGCTACTCCTCATGCTACCTCATGTCAGAAAAAATACAATCTGAGGATCCTAGACGCGTGAGGGATCTTGGGTACAGTGGACGTCACACTAGGGATAGTATTACTGGCACGCCCTGTGTCGACGCGCATTTTCGAGTTTCGAAAAACAAACTGTAATACTCCGCAGCTTCCACTAGATGTCGGCCTATGCACAGCATGTGAATCTAAGCAGATACAAGCATCAGAAATACGATTACGGTGAGTAATGTATCATATATATATTTCTGATGTTTGTTAATCTGCTTAGAATCACATGCTGTGCATAGGTCCGACATCCAGTGGTCACTGCGGAGTATTGCATTTTGTTTTTCGTAGTCGAAAAACGGGACGTCGACAAGGCGTGTCTGAAACACTATCCCTATAGTGACGTGCATTGTACCCACAATCCCTCACCCGTCGAGGTCCCTCAGATTGTTTTTTTCCGCCCAGCTTCTGGTCGCCTTCACGCGGAGCTCCTCGAGAGACATTGCAACTCGACCTTTGGTCGTTTTTTTATAATAATATTAATAAACCCTCCCTCGACGCAGTTGTAGCTGTTCTCTGCCGAGCAAAATCTTCGACGGAGGGGCGAGTGGAGGAAATCCTTCGGCGCTGCCGAACACGTGGCCTGGCCTCGCAGGCCATATACAGTAGGGAGAGTGGGGTCGTGGGACATCTCTGGGTCTTTCTGAGAATGCCTTTCTCTTTACCCTTCCTTTCCCTTGGGGTGTTTATCGCGATTTATTGCCTCGGCAATGGAGAGGACACCCTTTAGGTTTTGCCCGCTTTGCAAAGGCAAATTTACTTGGAAGGACAAGCATTCACGGTGTAACCGCTGCTTGCCCCTCGATCACAAGGAGGAAGGTTGCGCGGCTTGTCGGCTTCTTAAGCCTAAAACTCTAAAAGACCGTAGGGTTAAAAGGTGGGCGGCCTACGCGATGTCGAAGGCCGAAGGTTCACCCGCCGCTGCTACCACCGACAGTGACGAGGAACGCGATAACACGACCTCCGCTACGAAAGTCGAAACCCCCTCTAAGGAGCGCTTGCGCGCTTCGTCGTCTGTCCCCGGCCCCGACGGGCTCGGCTCACGCCCTGCTTATGGGGATGAACACCCCGGCGACACTGACGCACACAAAGACACACATAAGCACACAACCCATGGCTCTTCTTCGTCTAAGACGAAAAGAGCTTCGGCGCCCAAGGAGACGCAGGTTCCACCGGCGGACTCCTCGGACCGTTCGGGTTCGAAGCCCCTCTCGCAGCCGCGACCAGCGACTGGGCTTTCGGCAAATAAGGGCGCCACCCCCAAACCATCGGCCGGCGCGCATCAACAGAAGGCGCAGACCGCCGTAGAGCGCTCGACACCCATAGCGTCGAAAACACAAGCTTCCGCTGACAAACGAGTCGCCGATAGCTTGGCAAGGATCGCTGTAGCCGACGCCCAGAAGCGTACGCCGAAGAACACGTCGAGCGCTACGCGTAAGTCCAAAGACACGCCGAAAAAGCCCGAAGAAAGGCAGGGACTACCCCCTTCAATCGGGGGGTCACCCGGCACACCTGAAGGTTTTTCGGAGGGCGACGGGACACTTTCCTCGACGCTTTGGGAGAGGTCGAGCCATTTCCAGTTAAATGACTCTTTTTTTCCCCCGCCAGACCGCTCTGGGGTACCCCATGAAACCATGGAAAGACTCCACCTCTGTATGGAGAGGATGGAAAACTTTGAGTACCCAGACCTCTCTAACTCACAAGAGGACTAGAGAAGGCTCTCAGGAAGACCCCAGGGCCAAAAATCCGAGGCTAGTCGATCCCCAGCAGGACACAGCCTCAGACTTCCATAAGGTATACGACCTCACTGGGGAGGAACAATACTTGGAGGAAGAAGATGATTTCATGGACAATGAAGAAGGACAGTGCCAGGAGGAATGTCTGGAAGACAGCCCAGACATTATAGAAGAAAGCTTCGGAGAAAACCCAGAAGAAGGACCTTCGCACCCCTGGCAATCCCCATCAGTATATTCCGACACTGATGTCCTAAACCTAACTCCTCCGGACATTTCTCCGGTTAGGAACACGTCTCCAATCGACGATCAGCCCACTTTCAATGCACTGTTGCGCAGAGCTGCAGCGCATTTCGAACTGGACACTGGGGAGCTCTCTCCAGAATTGGACTTTGTAGAAAGAGTTATTAAAGAGAAACCCCCGGTCAGCCAGACCATTCCCTTCCTCGCTTCAGTGAAGAGAAGAATTATCCCTTCGCTGTCCACTCCCGCATTGATCAGAGGGGTCAATCCAAGAATTGAAAAACTTTTCACTCCTTCACCCTCAGACCCGCTCTACATTAGGGGACATTCCATACCGGATTCCCTAGTCGTATCTAATACTAGAAAGAGGGCAGGGGTACCACTTTCCACCAGTGAGGCACCCCCTGACAAGGAGGGCAAGAGGCTATATGCCCTTGCAAAAAGAGTAACTTCCTCGGCTGCCTTCTCCGCAAGAATTGCGAACAACAATTCCTTGCTTGCTAGCTACGCAGACGCGCAGTGGTCCAAACTGCGCAAGGACGCCGAGGAAGCACCGGAGCCTTTACGTACACGCCTACTTTCAACTATTGGCGAAGGAACCCAGGTGAACCAGAGCATTGTAAAAAACTCTCTGGATGCGGCAGAAACAGCGGGACATTCCCTAGTGCAGGGAATACTCCTAAAACGCCATGTATGGCTGCGCAACTCAGGCTTTAAACCGGAGACACAGGCGTCTTTGATAAATAAACCTGTCGAAGACTCTAACCTCTTCGGAAAAGCGGTGGATGAAGCTCTAGAGATGGCTAAAAAAGAGTTCGATACTATCAAGACTCTTGACCAGATCTCTAGGCCCACTACCAGACGCGGCTATGGCAACAAACGGTTTTTTCGTGGCCAACGCCAGCAACAACAACAAAGTCAACATCAACAATACCCTGCCACCAATTACCAGACCAATAGTGGGCAGTATAGCCAAAGAGGCCAACGCCGGGGTAAGGGGAGAGGTCGGGGATCCACCCCCAGAGGCTCCCAAGCCCCCAACAACTCCAAGTGACGCAAAGATTTGCGTCCCCTCCCATGCAACACCGGTCGGGGGCCGGATAACATCCTTTCTTCCTGCATGGGAGGAGATAACGTCAGACCGTTGGGTACTTTCCACCGTAGCCCACGGATACTGTATCGAATTCAACAGTTCCCCATCCTACAGACCCCCGAGGGGACGTCGCATGACACCGGAACATCTTGCCATCCTTCTCCAAGAAGTACAACAACTGCTGGAAAAAGGAGCCATAGAGGTTGTGCCTCTATCTCAGGTAACGGAAGGTATTTATTCAGTGTACTTCCTTGTACCCAAAAAGGATCTAACCATGCGCCCTGTATTAGATCTGCGCCCAGCGAACAAGTTTATCAAACCCCAAAAGTTTCGTATGGTAACCTTACAGGAAGTGATCCCACTGCTTTCTCAGGGAGATTACATGACAACATTGGACATGAAAGATGCATACTTTCATATTTTAATGTTGCCAGCGCACAGAAAATACCTAAGGTTCATGATAGAGGGCAAACACTACCAGTTCAAAGTGCTACCCTTCGGTATAGCATCAGCACCAAGGGTATTCACAAAGGTGCTGGCAGTGGCAGCGGCCCACCTGCGCAGGTTGTCCATCCCAGTTTACCCTTACCTCGACGACTGGCTCATAACTTGGGATTCTTACGAAACATGCTTCTCCAATACCCAAAAGACGGTAGACCTTTTGTTCAAGCTGGGCTTCTCCATCAACGAAAAGAAGTCCAGTTTAGACCCCAGTCAAATCAAACAATTCCTAGGGGCTCTAATTCAAACAAGGGACGGCCTCGTCTTCCCCTCCAAAGAGAGGGTCCAAAACATGCTGTTTCAAATCCCTCAATATGTAACCGGCCGAGAGGTGACGGTACGCAAAGCAATGCGCTTGCTAGGTATGATGGCGTCCTGTATTTATTTGGTACCTCACGCGCGCCTGCGCATGCGCCCAATGCAAGAGTGGCTCAACAGCCAGTGGTGTCAGGCCAGCGGACTATGGGAGGATCTAGTGGTGGTCTCGCAGGCCTTGGTTCTCTCGCTACGGTGGTGGACAAAGGAAAACATGGGAAAAGGGAAACCCTTTGCCACACCCGCGGCGGAAGCCACTCTAACCACAGACGCATCCCTCACTGGATGGGGGGCGCACCTATCCCATCAGACTGCTCACGGAGTGTGGACTCCGAACGTAGCATCCAAACACATCAATCTACTGGAGCTACTAGCGGTGTTCAAGGCGCTAAAAGCCTTCCAGGAACACCTACAAGGCAAGACAGTAATGGTCCTTACAGACAGCACTACAGCCATGTACTACATCAACAAGCAAGGGGGCACCCACTCTCCAGGCCTGTCCAAACTGGCCCAGAATATATGGAAGTGGGCTCTCAAACAGGACATGTTCCTACTGTCACTACATGTACCCGGGGAACTCAATCTGCTGGCAGACAGACTCAGCAGAGATTCCCCCTGCCCGGAGAGTACGAATGGCGCCTGCACGAAGACATCGTCTTCGACATCTTCACAGAATGGGGATTCCCAGAGATAGACCTGTTCGCAACCCTGGAGAACTCACAATGCCTAAGTTAGGCCTCCAGGTATCCCCAGAACCAATCCAAGGGGGAACGGTCTGTCGATGCTATGGTCAGGGAAATTTGTTTACGCTTTTCCCCCCGACTCCCCTTCTCAACAGAGTGGTGCACAAGATGCACCAGGAACAAGTAACCATGATACTAGTGGCCCCAATGTGGGCACGACAACCATGGTTCGCTCACTTGATGGAGATGTCTCTATCTCCCCCAGTAAAACTCCCCTGCCCGTACAACATGCTGTCTCAGGACAAGGGCAGGACCCTGCACCCATGCCCCCAGAACATGAACTTAGCAGCTTGGCTCCTGAGATCATAGAGTTCGGACATCTACAACTCCCGCAAAGATGCATGGACATCCTCAGGGAAGCCAGAAAACCGAACACTCGCCACTGCTATTCTAGCAAGTGGAAAAGATTTGTCATCTGGTGCAGGAGTAAGAGCATCAACCCTATTGACTGCTCTCCCACACATGTGGTACTATACCTGACCCACCTATTGGATTCAGGTCTAGTGTTTAACTCCATTAAAGTCCACCTAGCGGCACTTTCTGCATACACCACTTCCCAACTCAAAGTGTCGTGGTGGAGGATCCCTGTTATCAAGGCCTTCATGGAGGGAGTAAAGAGAATACACCCCCCGATAGCTGACCCAGCTCCCGGATGGGACCTTAATGTGGTACTTACCAGACTCATGGGCTCTCCATTCGAACCCATACACAAAGCATCTCTTAAACACCTCACTCTTAAGACTGCTTTTTTAATAGCTATCACCTCCATCAGGAGGGTAAGTGAACTTCAGGCTCTTTCTATTCTAGACCCCTTCGTTACAGTTCAGAGATAAGGTGGTTCTACGCTCTCACCCTAGGTTTGCTCCAAAATGTATTTCTAAATTCCACGTAAACCAATCTATAGAACTACCAACGTTCTTTCAAAATCCTTCCAATTTGGGAGAAAGGACTCTGCACACACTAGATGTACGCAGAGCTGTCATGTTCTACATGGAAAGAACCAGACCATTGAGGAAGACTAATCAGTTCTTCGTCTCGGTGGCAGCAGGAAGAGAAGGAGATGCGGTTTCAAAGTCCACTATTTCTAGATGGATTGTTCAATGCATCACTCTCTGCTATACTCTTGCTAAGAGAGAACTGCCCTTTAGGCCAAGAGCACACTCTACTCGAGGCACGGGGGCATCCATAGCATTCATTGCAAATGTTCCCCTTGAGTCCATCTGCAAAGCGGCTACCTGGAGTTCTGTGCACACCTTTACAAAACACTACTGTCTAGATACACACTCTAGATCTGACTCCCAGGTGGGGCAGGCAGTATTACGACACCTTTTCTCTACTGTTCCTTCTCATAACCCACCGCCAACTCCGGGTACTGCTCGCTAGTCTATGCACAGCATGTGATTCTAAGCAGATTAACAAACATCAGAAGAGAATGCATTACTTACCGTAAAAGCATTTCTGATGGTTGTATCTGCTTAGATTCACATGCGCCCACCCTTCCTCCCCGCTCGGATGGAAGGAACATAGACTTCCTTTATATATCTCTCTCTCTTTCTGTACTCACTCACGTCTAGAAGGCTCCCTCAGGGCAGAAAAATACAAACGGAGGGACCTCGACGCGTGAGGGATTGTGGGTACAATGCACGTCACTATAGGGATAGTGTTTCAGACACGCCTTGTCGACGTCCCCTTTTTCGACTACGAAAAACAAAATGCAATACTCCGCAGTGACCACTGGATGTCGGACCTATGCACAGCATGTGAATCTAAGCAGATACAACCATCAGAAATGCTTTTACGGTAAGTAATGCAATCTCATATATATATATATATATATAACACAATACTTTATGCACGTATATATTCAGGAAGACATTTGTTAAGCATTACTCAGTTTAATAGATTCTTGGATGATATACAGGTAAGTAGTCAGCATAGCAAAGAAGTTAGCAAATCAATTCTTTAACCAACATTTAAGGTAATGCAACAAGAATACTGGTAAGAGCGTTTAGACAGCCTACACTTTAGAAAGTCCAGCCTTATCTAGGGGTGAGAGTCTTGTCAGTTGGGACACTGGATGATCAGACCCCATGGGCCGAAGAACACATGAAGGCAGATGTCAAATTGAGCAGCATTCTTCACAGTAGGTAAAATGTTTAGTTACAAGAAGGTTCAGGGTGGGAAGCTAGGCCCCCCAGAGGATTTTAGCCCAAATGACCCATGTCCTTTGGCCTGGGAGAAGACTATTGGGTTGTCCTGCCCAAAGTCGCTCAGGAGGAGCCTGATTGAACACAGCAAGCACCCAGGTAAGCACCTAGTAGTGGGACAGTACCTTTTCTGATGAAGAACAGCAATGTCACTGGCGGGTCTCTAAGGTGAGGTGACAGCAGCTCTTGTTCGAATTCTTGGCCTGGAGGCTGAAGAACTTCGAATGGATTTTGTCCTCCTGCGTATTCCTCATCTTAGATATATCTCTACCTTCAGCTTTGCTGTTCGGAGACAATTTTCTCTCTCCACCCATTGGCGTAATTATAGGGTGGGACAGGGGGTTTTGTCCCCCCCCGCCCCCCCAACTTCTGTGGCCTTCCTTTTTGTCCCCCTCCCCCATCTTTTGGAGGGAGGGCAGGGGAGCCGCAATCATCAATCATGTAATTGGACAGCGTGAGCCCGGCTGGAGTGCTCAGCAAGGCTTGCACTATCCCATTACATAATGCAGAGATGCCTGACAGCAGCGCTGCAAACACATTCAGGGCTGTGATGCCCTGCGTAGCTCAGTCTTTCACCCTGGCTGGCCTAACTCAAAGTAAGCAGCCAGGTTGGTGAACTGGCCGTTGCAGCGCCTGCCGCCTGTGCTGTCATACTAGCAGCAACACTGCGCATCGGTTTCCGGCTTCGTGTTCATGCAACACAGACCGGAACTAGCTTCCAGGTTTCTGTCCGGAGGCGTGTGAGTGCGAAGATGTATGGTCGGTGTAACATGAGATGTGGCCCGGGCAGCATTTGAAAGCTGAGCAGAGGTACTTTAAAAAAAAAAACATTTATTATTTGTTTTTGTGTATGTTTGTTGGGGAGCTCTGTCCAGGCCCTCTGAGGCAAAATACATGCATACTTCCTAAATAGTATATGAATTGCACCAGCAGAGGTGACTTGGCAGAAAAGGACATTGGAAGGCGCATCATCAGTCTTTGATACTTGGAGGCACCACGGAAGTGACTTCAGAATATGTTGCCATGAATAAGCCAAGTGACAAATAACTTTGTAGTGCAAAATACCTAAATTGCACTATTGTTATATGTGGAGAAACTCTATAGTCATTAGCCTTTTCCATTATAATAGCATGGTACATTAACATAAGCTTTGAAGTGAATCAGAATCACTTACAGAGCTGCAGATAAGGCACACTGATTAAATAAGTTTTTCAGGATCACAGACTTGATTAAATGGTGAAACTGGGATGTGGACAATTTAAGCGATTGTGCACATCTTTCCAGGCTTAGTTGATATAAATATTAATTAAGGTTTTGCTTTACATTTCATGTGCTTATTATTTATATAATACATATAACATATAATTTATAGCAATGCATTGGAAGCAAACCACATTACATATTAAACTAGCCTTTCATAATAAACTAACCATACACTATATACATTGTAATAGAAGTATGTTGAGCAATGGGTGTATGGCTTTAGTTTCATTCTCCCCTTCTGCATGCAAAGTCACAATAGCATCATACAGATTAATGTGAGCCTAACAAATCCTACTTGGTTTTTAAAGCCATAGTCATTGGGCCTCATTACGATTGTGGCGGTAAGGCAACCACGGCGCCGGTAGTGCTACCGGCGCTGCTGTTACCATTCCGCCACATTACGAGTTCTGCTTGCGGGCGCTGCTCTGCATGCCTGGTCAGACCAGGCGTGCAGTGCGGCGCCCGCGAGCAGACCTGGATGGTAGCAACAGTACCATTATGAACGGTACCGCTGCTACCATCCTCCCCATTCTCATTGAGCCCTATAAGGGCTGAAATGAGAATGGCGACGTACCAGGTCCTGTGCAAGGGAAATTACTGGGCCTGCCGAGGTCGGAATGACCCAGTAATTCCCCTTTCGCGGGACCCGGAGCCCGACCTGAGTTTGGGGGTAGCCATGAAGGTATAAACGGCATAGCTACCTCCAACCTCGTAATGAGGCCCATTATTTCATAAGGCATGCACCATTATGCACTCTTCTCACTTCTGATCACTCCCTCCCATTCACATTAATGAAGGGACAAAAGTCCCTGCCAATAATAACCCCCCCCCCCCGTCCCGTCAGTGCCTAATGGCTCACATAGTAATAATCTGTTAATACAGAGCAATGTGAGGACCCTCTGCTGCCCGGCGCTCCGTGGGACGTAGTCCTGGCAGCGGGACACCTCTACCATTCAGAACGGGTAAGGTGACCTGCTGCCAGGACAATGAGCATGCTGAGCAGGAATTGCTCAGCACACATTGTCCTGCCAGCGGGACACTTTTGCCGTTGGGCACCCTCTTTGAGGTTCTGAATGGGAGAGGTGTCTTAATGACAAATGTCCTGGTCTGGCTCTTGAAAGAGCTACGGGGAGCAGCTTGGCCACCCCCTTGCAACTCTCCCGCTCGGTACTTCACTGCTTGGAGCCATTTGAGCACAGGAAAACATACCTTTATTTTATTAATCAGTCAGAATCTTGTAGAAAAACATCTATCAGCACGTAGACATATAAGGTGCTGTGCAGAACCCAAGTTTGGAGATGTATGGCATTTAAAAATCTATACCAATTATACTTGGTCACCTACTGCACTGCATTAACCAATGGTTTCTGCCTTTAAATGAAAGGAAAAATCAGACACTTCGAGGGGATTGGGGTCCTCCGACGTATTCCATATCTATGACAGTAATCACCGCAGCTGTGCTGCTGTGATTACTGTCATAGATATGGAATACGTCATCGGACCATCCCATCGAAAGAACGTTACCAGGTAAGAAATTAACTTGTTCATTTCTGTCTTTTCAGTGACTCTGGTCCTTTCGGCCATGGCTTTATAGTTCAGCTAGGTCAAGTCAACATAGCCCAAAATTTTAGGTATCGTTGGGTGATAGTCTGGTCTGCTCAATGGACGTTGTGCCACTGTTTCCATGTGTTATTGTAAATGTACATATAAATGTTGTGTGCACACAGTGTATGTCAGTGGAGGTGTGTGTGAGTGTGTGTGCAAGCATATGTGTTGACCTTTGTGCCTGAATGAATGATCAATAATGCATTGTTTGTATGTTCTATTGGAATTAAGTTTGTGAATTATGTTGTGTCACTGGGTGCATGGCAGGACGGCTGAAGATGTGTGGGGGCCCAATTGAATTTTAAAGATACGCCACAAGTCTTATTGAAGTTATAACAGAGTGACAGCAATGGACTCTTGTGGTGTAGTAGTTCAATGTTATCCGTCAGGGATTTAGGTTGTTTGACCTACATACAAAATCATGGCAGAATTAACAGTAGTAATTTTCTCTGCGAATAGGTTTTTGTCGGTACAAAAAACCAAACTCCTGTCCCCTCAAACCACCAGTACACCCATAAACCCCCCACTTACCTTCTCCATCCGCTGCCTCTCCTGTAACCTGCAGCATCATATCCATCCCTTTATGCAGGTCAGATCTGACGCTGCAGCATCCCTATTCTTCTTATTTTTGTTGGGTCCCATGCCGCCAATGCTGAGGAGGCGGGGAACACCCCCGCCAAAGCCAAAAAGACTGAACATGGGCTGAGGGGGCCACTCATGCAACCACTGCTCTTCATGTTCGGTATCTTCACCTTCAAACTAATGGTGGTGACCAAATTCTGTCAAATCTATCATTCAACCACATTTCTTTCTAACAATTTGGCCAAAACAATCCCTCAGGGCCACCATCCGCCCTCCCTTCATCCTCCCCTTTCTTTCAGTTGTCATGTCCCCCCAACATTTTCAGCAACGTTACTTCACTGTCTCCACCAGAGGGCGCTCCACTCGAGGCTGTAGCGTCGATATCCCTCGGCGGCATCCGTCGAGCGCCGACGTCATCTGCTGTATAAATGCCCCAAGCGTGCCCGTTGGCCTCAGTTCCGTTTTTCCATCAACTTCCCTTCGGATCGAGAAAACGGTGCTTCAGTTTGTAGAAATGTCATCTTCATCTAATCCTTCCAAGCCAAAGACTGGATTAAAAAAATGCCAGAAATGTGGGAGAAAGATGTTGCTGACTGATCCCCCATCAGAATTGCCTCTGGTGCCTCGGTTCCGACCACCGTATAGACTAGTGCTGTTCCTGTCAATCGATGACCCATAAGGCCTTAAAGGAACGGAGAGGTAAACTGGGATGGGGGAGGAATCCTCGAAGTTTTCTTCAAGAGGGAGAAAAGACTCGGCTGAGTCTTCATCAAAACGTCAAAAAAATCTAGGTCCAGGAGTAGATCCAGGAAGTCCTATTATTCCTCAAAAATTGCAAAGAACAGACACTGGTCTTCCTCTTCCTCGACATCGTCTGAGGAACTCATTACATGTCCATCAAAACATGATTCCCCAAGAAAGTGGGAAGCCTTCAGAACATCTATGCTTAGGATTTTTGATAATGCGGCCAGACCCCCTCAAAAAAGTCTAGCGAAAGCCATGCCCCTGCTCATACAAAAAGTGACAGGGGAAGATCTAAGACTAGAAAATCTGACAAAAATCATTGAGGGTGTCATCCAGGGAATCTTCCCAGACACCTCATAAACACCTACCGATGCAAAAATCGGGACTAGATCTTGAAAGAATGTCTAAAACTTCCTTGAAGCCTCTATCGAAGGCGGTCGAGCATAGGGTGTCGACAAACCATCCCAAAAAGGTTACATCGATTGCTCAGTCGACCGTGTCGAAGGCTCCTTCGGCGGTGTCGACAATTCCTTCAAAGGTTTCGAAGATTACCTCAACGATATCGAAGGTGATGACTGCAACGTCGACGCCATTGACTCTTTTGTCGACGTCTTCGTTCATTCCGGTTACAAAATCGACATCTGTGTCGAAGTCTATGCCACCTGAGAAGGTATTTCATCCTGAAAGTAGACTGGATTTCTTTAGAACCATGTCCTCCATTTATGAGGGAGATTCACCAGGAGAAGATGTTTTACCTGCTGGTGTGAAATTTGGTACAAAACAAGTCACTGAGGAGTTGATTGACCCTCAATCTAAGGTGGCAGACTTGAGTGCTTGCAGTCAGCAAGTGGTCTGGACACATCTCCAGAATATGAATTTGAAAAGCCTGACCCGGCTGAGCATGCTGATGCAGGATATAGAAAGTTGATGAACAGGATAACTGAATTTATATGGTGTAGTAGAAATTCACCGGTTTATCAGAAGGGTTATATGACTGACATTCTTTCAGGGGGACCTCAGCAAGACCCCATACTTCCTTTTCATGTAGCTTTACAAAGAAGGGTGAACACTGCATGGAAAATCCCTGAATCTATTCCAGCAGTAAATAAAAAATATTTAACAATATAGGCCCTGTTCTTCAGATCCTGAATATTTGACCATACACCTGAAAGTCTTGTAGTTCAGGCAGCTACTTCTACTAGAAATGCTGCATATCCTACTATTCCCCCAGATAGGGATGATAAAAAGATTGATGCATTGTCTCAAAAGATTTTTACGTCCAGGAGCATGGCTTTAAAATCTACAAATGTAAAGTTTCAAAGAAACAAGCTGGGGATGGATCTCCATCTTCGGCTGGGGCCTCCCTCTGGAACAGCCTCCCTGCCACTCTAAAACTTGAGAACCATCTCTGGTTCCTGAAGTACCTCAAGACCTTCCACTTTGCTTCTGCCTTTGCTCCCCCTCTCCCCTGCTGATGTGCTCTATCTTGGCACTATGCACCTGGCCACCCGCTGTCCCCTGGGCCCAGGTACCTGCTCACCCTGCCACCCTCCTGTACTGCCTCCTGGCCACCCCTTGCACTTGGAACTGTATCTGTACCCATACAGTCCCTCCATCCCCCCTGTTCTTATTTTTCTGCACTTATCAGACTTACTCAGTTCTGCTGCTATAAACACAGCACTTGCTGGCTGCACTACCACTGTTTATTGCCTACATTTATCTATTTATTTGTATTTATTATTATTTATATGTTATCGTCTGCTCTGCACTTTCCACTCACCCCCTTCCAGGCAATTTCCCCCTTTCCTTTTCCCATGCATTTGCGTGTTCTCAATGTCACTGGGCCTTGTAAGATCGCTGTTTGTTCTCCCCTGTCCCTCCCCTTGCCTTGTCGCGCTATGAAACACTTGTGTACGAGCGTGATACAAATAAACTATCATATATCATATCATAACTTGCACCCTTGCAAGATTTACATATACCCTGTGGGACTGTATGACAGTGGCAGCTGAACACATCCCGGAAGGTGAGGAACGTGAAGGGTTCCTGTCCATAGTAAGAGATGGAAAGAAGGCTTCAGGGGCATGCCTTCAATTAGGTTTGGACACGGCTGACAGTATCAGTAGGTCCATGGCGTCTAGTACGGTACTACGCAGATTTGTGTGGCTGAGAAAGTCAGGTTTTGCACCGGATGTGCAGTCAAGGCTTCTCAATATGCCATTTGACGGCTCAAGGTTGTTTGTCAGCAAGGCGGATGAAAGTTTGGAGAAGCTGCAGACCTCCAAAGCGGCAGCAAAATCACTCAGTGCCGTTATGACAACCTGAACAACGCCCCTACACAGGCTCATCTTCCTGGAGTGGTCGTCCCTTTAGTTTTTTTTCCCCATTTGGATTTATTTTTCCTCATTTGGAAAAGGAAGGGGACAGGCCAGTCCAAGAGGACAAAGGAAATTTCCCATGGGGCGAGGAAAAGTTAATAGATCTGCCCCAGCAACGGCAACTGTCCCTTCAGCCGTTGCTGCAGCTGCCGCAAAACCACTGTGAGGTTTTGACCCACCAGACCCTGGTGGGAGGCAGGAGCTTGCAGCATCTGGAAGAATGGAGAGCATTACTTCAGCTGCTTGGGCACTGGAAACAGTATCCCAAGGTTACTGCCTTCCTTTTCAAAAGAAACCTCAGAATCACCCAGCCAGGATGCAACTCTGCCAAACATCCAGACAAGCTCTTGTTGCAGGAAGTCTTAACCCAGCTACAGAAAGGTGCAATAGAACATGTACCTGTAGCGGAGAGGAACAAAGGTTGGTAGTCCCCATATTTCCTCATACCAAAGAAGGACGGAGGATTGAGACCCATCTTGGACTTGAGAAGCTTGAACAAGTTCCTCGGGAAGGACAAGTTCTCCAGCATGGGGTCTGGCATGGATTCACATGCTAATGAATATTCCCCGTCGCCAGGCTGGGAATCCTCAGTAAAGAATAAATCAGTTTCATTTTCATTTCTGAACCGTCTTTCTAGTAGTAACCAATCACAGGTCTCTGGGTCATACTGCCCCCAGCCAATGACTGCCCTCTACCTAAGCCCCTCCTCTGGCAGCCATCTTCAGATTTTTACCGCACGTTCAAGTGTTGGGAGTACTCGTGCTGTAGCTCTCGAGCTTTTACTGCGTTTTGCGTTTTTTCGAAGAGTTTACTCTTATATTTTCGGTCAATCGAGCCTCAAGCTCCACTGATTCTACTTCCGATCAACGGGGACCCGTTTTCGAAATTTTCAACACCCCTCAAGGACATCTTTTCGTCGAGTTTCCACTTCTCGGAGGATTCCAGAAGATCTTTGAGGCCTACCCTGCGTGGACATGGCCCAGGACCAAGTAAGCATGACGCCTGTTGGATCCAAGCTGTTCAGGAGCTGCTCTTGATGCTGCTCTTGATGCGGACTACAGAACATCTTTAAGGAGGATGAGCACTCTCGGTGCCTCTACTGCCTTCATGACAACAAATCGCACGTGGAGGAGGACTGTGCGTTTTTTAAGAACATGTCCGAAAGGACAATGAAGGATAGTCTTACTCGGCTCACCAACTGGCTGAAGGGGAAGAGCCCAGCAGCAGGTGAGAAGAGGAAGAAGTCTGAGCGGTCTTCTAAGACCTTTGAGGGCGCTCCGGTGACGGGGCCCAACAAAAGGCAAACACTGCGAGTGCCGATCGGTTGGGCTCCTCGGCTGCCAGGCAGGGCGCATTATCACCGCCATCAACCACGAGCCGATGCTCTGGCACGGTGAAGAGGAAGTCGGAGAACCCGGATAAGCTTTGGGAGAAGCCCTGGTCGATTCCGATGGAGACAGCCGAGGGGGAGCGAGGCGGTGACTCCCCCAAACTCCCCCTCCCCCCCCCCCCCGAACCCCCCAAGCTGAAGGCCTCAGGCACGCCCAAGGTAGGGAAGGCCCTGATTCACCCGGCTAAGGCCTCGATTGAAGGAGTCATTGAAGGAGTCATGGCGGCCCTGGCGAAACCTATGGAGGCTTCCCCAGCGGAGATGGCTCCAGGCGCTAGAGTTTCCCTGCCACCTTGGAGGGAATCTTCTTTTCTGCCTATCGAGAAGACCCCCCGTGAAACCCCAGCAGGAGAAAGAGGGGGGGTACAGTAGCCATAACGGACACGGATACCACCTCTGAGGATGAGTTGGCTAGCATCCAAAGGATCCTGGACAGGAAGTCTGATGAATCCAGGGCCCACAGGAATGACCCCGACGAGAGCAACAGGGGAGCCGAAGATGAAGATAGAGGTGCGGAGGGCCCCACGCCCCAGCTGTCGGCCCTGTTGCAGCAGATACCTGTACCCGGGGACAATTCAGGAGCTATCTTGATGGCTATACAGGCCCTGTGTTTGGAGATAGGACAAGGATGCCCTTACCCCCCACCGACGACCTAGCAGAGCCTGGACCATCAGGGAGCCCACCTAACAAGTGGAGACGAGTCCATCTCCCCCCCCCCTCCCAACCTTCACCCACATCCCCTCCTCCAAGGGATGAGACAGGAACAGAGACTGCGGGGACGGACGATGACGGTGGTGACAACGGGACGGACCTCCCATCACCACCTCCCCGGGCCCCCCTCCACCTCCCGACGAAATTGTCTCCTTCCACGCCATGATCGCCAGGGCATCTGAGCTCTTCCAGCTCTGCCTCGAAGAACAGAAGGAAGGCTTCCTCTACCAACGACGGGAGGCCAAGAGGAAGACTGTCCTCTCAGTCCCGTTACTGGACGACATCTGGGACGAGGGGCTGGCACTCCTGAAGAACCCCGCTAAGAGACCGGTACGAGAAGAAGTACCGGGACCCCTATGTGCCCCAGAGCACAGCTGTCCCCGGATTCAGTTGTCTGTGGCGGGCAAAGAAGAAATCGGCAGGAGCGACGGCCTCAATTTATACATCCCTCCCGGACGGCGAGGGGAAGAAGCTGGACGCCATGGTTCGACGGGTCAACTCGTCGGCGGCGACGACAAATAAAGCGGACCTCGCAATCGTGGCACACTACGACAGGAAGCAGTGGTTCAAGATCGCTCCGCTCCTGGACTTCCTCCCGGACGACAAGAAGGGATGAAACCCTGGAAATCGTACAGGAAGGCCAGGTGGCTTCGGACCATGCCATAACGGTGGCCAGGGACATCGCTGACACCGGGTTTCGTCAGATGGGCGACGGCGTTTGCCTTCGCCGGCGCGGTTGGCTCAAGGCCACCGATTTCCACCAGGACGTGCAGACCAGGGTTCTGGACATGCCCTTCGACCAGAACAACCTGTTCGGCAAGACAGTGAATGAGTCACTGCAGACCATCAAGGCGGAAACCGAGACGGCTCGGGCCCTGGGTGTTCTTAAACAACGACGGCCGTTCTTTCGGAACTCCGGAGACAAGCAAGGTGTCTCCAAAGGATTCAGTGGCGGTTCCTCGTCGTACCGACAAGCGGCCTGCTCCTTGTCGCAGGAAGTCTACAGAGGACGCGGAAAGACCGGATGAGCCCGTCGTCGCCAAGGAGGGCAAGGCCGTGACGAAACAGGATTGAACCGGCCGTGGTGTTGGGCCCCCACCCGAGTACCCCGGTGGGAGGCCGGCTGGTGAAATTTGTCAGTGTGTGGGAGTCCATCTCCACCGACCGTTGGGTACTGGATGCCCTGGCCTGCGGGCACACTCTGGAATTTCAAAAAAGGAGTTCCCGTATTCCACCCATGGCCAGGAAGGAAAACCACGTCCCTCAACTGCTACTGGAGGTACGAGCGATGCTAAGAAAGGGAGCCATCTAACTCGTCCCAAAGAGGCTCCGGAATGTACTCGCGGTACTTCCTCGTCCTGAAGAAGACTGGCGGTTGGCAACCTATCCTAGACCTTCGTCGTCTAAACAAGTACATCAAGTCCCAGAAATTCCGGATGGTCACCCATCAGCACGTGCTGGGACAGCTGGAGGAAGGGGACTTCCTATCGTCGCTGGACTTGGAGGATGCCTACTTCCACATCCCCATTCTAAAAGGACATCGAAAATTCCTACGATTTGTGGCCCAAGGGCGACACTATCAGTTCAAGGCCCTTCCCTTCGGATTGAAGTCGGCGCCCAGGGTGTTCACCAAGCGTCTAGCACCAGTGGCTGCACCTGCAGGGGATCCATGTCTACCCCTACCTGGACGATTGGCTCATCCGAGCAAAGTCAAGGGAACTCCCCGTCTATCACACAGCGAAGACGGTCCAACTGCTCACAGATATGGGATTCTCGATCAACTTCGCGAAATCCCACTTGGTACCGTCACAAGACGCCCTGTTCCTGGGAATCAGACTCGACACAGTGGCGCGATTGGCTTCTCTGTTGGAGGAAAGGACGAAGCCCATCATTGGGCAAGGTACAACGGCTGTTGACCATGGATGTGACCAGGGTGAGATTCATCAAGTCCCTACTCGGAATGATGTCCTCATGCATCTAACTTGTGCGCCTATGCAGGCTACGGATGCGACCACTGCATGAGTTCGACGCCCGTTGGATGCAGGCGGCGGGCAGCTTCGAAGACATGATCTCACTCAATGAGACTTTCCGCCAAGCGATCCGGTGGTGGGGCACCCGCGCGCATCTAGTGGCGGGCATGGACTTCCAGACCCAAGCACATCAGGAGACCGTGACGACGGACGCCTCCCTGGAGGGATGGGGGGCACACGCCAGAAATCTCCACGCAAGAGGCCTTTGGCTCCCGGAGGAGAGGTCACTACACATCAATGTCCTGGAGCTCCGAGCAGTGCTCTGGGCCTGCAGGTCGTTCCTTCCGTCCCTCAAGGGCAAAGTGGTAAGGGTATTCACCGACAACACCACCACGATGTTCTACATCTGGAAGCAGGGGGGCACCAGATCCCCAGCCCTAACCAAGGAAGCTCAGGATCTGTGGCACTGGGCCGTCGCCCAAGTGATGTTCCTGGTACCCTTCCACCTGGCAGGAATAAAGAGCACCATTGCCGACTCACTCAGCAGGGAGCTGCGCTTGTGCCGCGAGTGGGCACTGTGGCAGGATCAAGTGGATCTCCTATTCAGATGATGGGGCAATCCCCAGATCGACTTATTTGTGACGGCGACGAACGCCAAGTGCCGGAGGTTTCCCCACCCGGGGAGCATGGGCGATGCCTTCTCATTCCCTTGGGACGGCCTATTCCTGTATGCGTTCCCCCTCCCCCCCCCCCGTTGCTGTTGTTGCTGTGACTCATTAGTCAACTCAGACGGTCCCGGTGGAGGATGATCCTCGTCGTACCGGCATGGCCGAGGCAGATCCAGTTTCCGGACCTTCTGGACTGGTCAGCGTCCCCACTCCGGGCAAACTACTGACGGACGCTGATCTTCTCACCAGGGAAGGGGGCGCCATCCTCCATCTCGCCCCAGGATCGCTGACCCTTCAGGCCTGGCTCCTGCAGCACTAGAGTTCAGAGGATGCGTTATCCCGGCGGACTGCAAAGAGTTGCTTGCAAAGGCCAGGGCGTCCTCGACTCTCAAGTGCTATGGACACAAATGGAAGAGGTTCGCTGTCTGGTGCCATGCAGAGTATTAACCCTCTGCGGATTACGGCCCCTCAAGTGCTGCCGTACTTGCCATCGCTGGCCAAGGCGGGGCTGGCGCATGCCTCCATCAAGATCCATCTGGCGACTATCACCCGCTACACCAGAACTCAGGGGCGGTCATCTCTATGGTCTCATTGCCTGGTGAAGGAGTTCATGAAAGGACTGTTCCGATCGTTCCCACCGGTGAAGGTTCCGGCCCTGGCGTGGGAGCTAAACGTGGTGCTGACCAGGCTCATGGAGCCGCCATTCGAGCCTTTGCATTCAACACAGTTGAAGTTCCTGTCGTGAAAGACAGCGTTTCTTGTGGCCATCACCTCTGCATGACGAGTGGGAGGGATCCAGAACCTCGCCTGTAAGCTTCCATACCGGACATTCCACGAGACGAGGGTGGTGCTGAGGACGCACCCCTCCTTCATGCCCAAGGTGCTGTCGGACTTCCATCTCAACAAGCCCTTGGTGTTACCTGTTTTCTTCCCGTCACCTTCGTCGCCGGCTGAGAGGACTTTGCACTCGCTGGATGTGGCTAGAGCGCTGAAGTTCTACGTGGACCGCATGACGAGTTTTCGGAAGACCTCACAGCTGTTTGTGAACTTTGGACATGTGAACCAAGGGAAGGCCCTCTCGACGGTTTCCATTTCCAGATGACTTTCCGGCTGCATCATGCACTGTCACTGGTTGGCAAACTGGCCGTTGCCCGGCCGTCCAAGAGTTTTCACCAAGTTGATGGCGGTGGTGGCAGCGAGTCTCCGGAGAGGGGGTATTCACGTCTACCCCTACCTGGACAATTGGATGATCAGGGCACGTTCTCCAGAACAAGCCCAGGAGCATCTGTCCAAGACCTTCCACTTCTTTCACAAACTTTACTTTTCTCTTAACTTAGTCATACATGATTCCATCACAGAAACTCCAGTTTATCGGAGCAGTCCTGGATTCTTGTTCGGGCAAAGCCTCGCCTCCCGAAGAGAGCTCACCACATTCTGCAGATGGTAACAAAATTCCAGAATGGCCAGCATCTACCGGCCTTCAATTTTCTCAGGTTGCTCGGTCTTATGGCATCCTGGATTTTTCTGGTGCCAGAAGCCAGATTGAAGATGACATCTCTTCAATGGGCTCTCAGGAATCAATGGTCCCAATTTTCAGGGGAAATGTCAGATCTTTTGAAACATGCAACCAGAGTAGCACAGGATCTTCAATGGTGGGCTTGCAGGGAACATATCCTCAGGGGAGAATCTTTTTGGCAACCATGGCCGGAGATGACGGTAGTGACAGACGCTTCACTCACAGGGTGGAGAGCTCACACCAACGAGTTGACAATCAGCGGTTGTTGGTCTCCATCGGAGTCCAAACTACAAATCAACCTATTAGAGCAGAGGGCAATGGGACTAGTTCTGAAAGCCTTCCTGCCCTCTGTACGGGGAAGGAATGCCCTGATAATGACCGACAACACGGTGGCCATGTGCTACCTCAACAAGAGAGGAGGAGTAGGGTCACTACTACTGTGCAGAGAAGTAATGCAGCTCTGGTTCTGTGCGATACAGTAAGGGATCTCTCTATCGGCAGTTCAGCTAGCCGGAGAGCAAAACACAGCGGCGGATGCTCTGAGCAGGCAGAGCACAGTCTCCCACAAGTGGGAACCAGCTCAGGAAGTCCTTCCGGAGATCTTCGCCCTTTGGGAACCCCTCAAGTGGATCTGTTTGCGACCAGTGGCAACCGGAAGTGCGAACTGTGCTGCTCACAGGAATTTCCTCCAAGAGGAGCTCTAGGGAACGTGTTTGTAGTGGACTGGGAATTCCCACTCTACGAGTTTCCTCCAGTCCCTGTGATCCCTCAAGTAATCGGGAGCTTGCGAAAGTTCAGGAAAACCATGATCCGAATTTCCTGGATTGGGCCAGGAGAACATGGTATCCGGACCTTCTGGACATGTCCATCTGCCCTCCAATACGTCTTCCAAAAAGGGAGGGTCTTCTCCCGCAAGAGGAAGGTCACGTTCTCCATCCAGAGGTCAACACACTCAACCTTCACGCATGGCTTCTGAGAGGTTGATAAAAGGATTGGGACCTTCCGGATGATGTCATGGAGATATTGCTTTCGGCCAGAAGGCCAGCAACTAAATCTCTGTACCGGTGTCATTGGAACAAGTTCAAAAACTGGGTGCAGAGATAGGAATGTGGACCCTTTTCCGTGTAATATTCCCACAATATTGTCTTTTCTGTTATACTTGGCTAATCTGGGATCTTGGCACGATAAAGGGTTATTTGGCAGCGCTATCCATTTTTAAGCGCTCCTCAGAGGAAGAATCTTACTTCAAAATACCTTGATTACACAATTCTTAAAAGGTCTTAATAATGTGTTTCCTCCAATACCTTTTTCAAGTACCTGTGTGGGACTTAAACTTAGAACTAAAGTTCCTCACATGCTTCTCATTTGAGCCTTTACATTCATGTCTGTTAAGGCTCCTTACTTTAAAAACCTTACTACTTCTGGAAATTACATCAGCCCGCAGTGAGAGTTGCAGGCACTTTCTAGCGGCCCTCCTCACACCTTCTTTTATAAAGATAAGGTTGTCCTTCGGGTCAAACCCTCTTTTTTTCTAAATATTGTCTCAGATTTTTACCTGTCGCAAAAAATAACACTGCCTGCTTTTTACCCTCACCCTCACGCAAGTAAGGAGCAGGAAAGGCTACATAGATTAGACCCTAGAAGGGCTCTTAGTTTCTATATTTCAAGATTGGCAAGATTACGTCAGTGTCACCAAATTTTTGTGGGATACGCTGGCCGTAAATTGGGACTGACAGTGACAAAGCAAACATTATCTAGATGGATAATTTTGGCTATAACTGAATGTTATAGATTGGCTGGGAAAGATCCTCCAGATGGGCTGAGGGCTCATTCAGCCAGGGGCATGGCAACTTACCAGCACTTCAAAGGGGTGTCCCAGTGCAAGATATTTGCGCAGCAGTCACATGGTCATCCATGCACACATTTATAAAGCACAATGCCCTAGATTCGACTTTTTCACAAGGTTTCTTGGCTAAATCAGTACTTCATTCTATGCATGACTTATATCTCTGTACTCCCGCCTCCAATACAAAACTGCTTTGGGAGTCTAAGATGAGGAATATGTGGGAGGATACAATCCATTCGAAGAACAAGTTAGTTACCAACTGTGACGTTCTTTCGATTGGATGTTCTTCACACGTATTCCTCATCAACCCTTCCAGCCTACCCCACAGTACAGTTTACGTGGTTTACACTCAAAATTCCTTTAAGGCTTGGGTCAAAAGAGGCATGCCATTAACTACAATCCATTGACTACAATATATGAAAAAACGGAACTGAAGCCAACTGGCGCGCTCAAGGCATTTATACAGCGGATGACATCAGCGCTAGACGTATGCCGCCAAGGGATATTGACGCTGCAGCCTCTAGTGGAGCGCCCCTTGGTGGATAGAGAACATTTTTTCCAAAGCAGCAAAGCTGAAGGTAAGTATATATTTAAGATGAGGAATACGTGGGAGGAACATCCAATCAAAAGAACGTTACAGTTGGTAATTAACTTGTTCTCCTGGCGGCAACATATAGTCTGCTCCTTTGGATGGAATGCCCAGCAGATGATCTTCACGATACTGGCATGTTGGGTTTGGCACAGGCTTCGGTTCAGCAATGGTTGTCACACAGCAGACTTCTGTTTCTCGTCGCTATCTTGGTTGAGAAGACTTCCAGGAATGGGAAAGAGTCACTCTATGCTCAGAAGAATGCCCACAAATTTCCAGGCGATACCGTGCTCCAGGAGACTATACACAGCAAAATGGTCCAGGTTCCTGGGTATTGGGAGGTTGCAGCCCAGGACAGTTGCAGTTCTTGAAGGGGCGGCTCAAAATGCATGTGGTCTCGAGAGTGGTTAGGCCCACCAGTCCATGGGATGAAGTCTGGTCTCTATCTTCCCTGTCGGTCAGAAGAGAGGGCAGGAGCTGCAGTGATCACTCCGTCAGCTCTGGAGGTCCATGGAGACGGCTGCAGGAGTCCTTTGGTTTCTTCTTTCTATTGGTTGACTCTCTTCTGATCCGGGACCCTCCCCTATAATGCAGGAAAGCCATTGGGATTCACCATTTAAGCCTTCATGCAAATCTGGGGGCTGGCTTGTCCAAAAGGGACAGCCAGCCTCCCAGTTCAAACTGTTTCCAGACAGATACACTGCAGGTCAAAGTAGGCAGAAGAAGGCTCTGTAAGGGAGAATTGTAATTTCTGTGCTAATTCCTTTCAACCGTAGAGACCCCCAGCTCTTTTGCTGGACATTAGGACTATTTAATTTTAACCCTGGAGTGTGTTTTGACCTGATTTGGATTACATGTTTGTTTTGTTTTTGGAGTCTGACAAACTCTATAGGCATTTGCTTTTTGTATGGTGACTTACAGCACCTTCAGTGCAGTGTCGCAGAGAAATCCTTTAGAATTCCCATATGGTTTAAATACCTTTTCTTGTGTGAACTACTGTTTTCAAGAATAGTGAAGTGAAATTGACTTTACTTAACTTTTCTCTTTGTAGGTCAAGCACACACCATCTTATGTGGAGTTCTGGTGGGGTTACCTAGTAGCCCTTTATCCTACCTGCTCATGTAACTTTTTGTATGTTACCCTCACTACTTTCAATGGCTGGTGGCAGTGGTTTAATGTTCCTACCATTGTGCTTTTATACCTCAAGCTGAATCCTCAGCTGCAGGATATAGCACCCATGGGTGACCATGTTGTCAAAATGACCCGGTCTTCTTTTTTCGCCATTTTCTGTTTGTGAGGTCTTTCTTGGGTTTTACTCTGCGCGCCAAGCCAGGTTTGTGCACTTTGTTAGTTTTGTCTTTGGCTGGCTTCAGTATTGAAACCCATCTCTGGCTACAGTGTATCTGGAAGTGCAGGACGTGATCGAGGTTCCCGAAACTTCCCTGTCGTTTGTCTTTAGGAATGCCTGAATGCACCCAGTCCCGATTAGCTGGCTGGCTATCCTTTTAGGACAGCCACCCTGCTGTTTGAGTGACAGCTAGGCTGTGCATGAGTGGGAGAAACCTGCTTAAAAGGCAAGGTTTTGGGACTGAAGACAGTCGACCACTGGGAAGAACAACCCGACGGAGAAACCGTGAACAAAGCTTACTGGGTCCTCCTGGACCTTTGAATTGCCCGGTGAAGCCCTGCTGCTGTGCTGAAACTCCTTTTTCTAATAGACAAGAGAAGGTCCGGAAGGGACAACTTCGTTCCTTTGGGTTAGTGGGACCAACAAGCTCAGAGGCAAACTCCACTGGACCATCTCGGTTCTACTACTTTGCTGCTTCAGGAACTGAGTGCCAGGGGTTGACAAATCTGTAGTAGAGTGCAGTGTTTGGGATCCGGCCAGAAGCTCCAGGAGTCTCCCCAGGACCTCCCAGAAGCAAGACTACCAGAGCTCGAGTCACCTCACCAGAGTGCAGGACTCAAGGAGTGAAGGAAGCCAAACTGGTATCCAAAATCTGTGGTGGTGCTGTTTACCGAGCACTGAAGCCACGAAGTGTTGCTGATCCCAAAAGAGCCCATAGCTGCTGCCGACCTCCGAATTGTTGCCGCAGGAGTCCCCAGACGTCCTTCCTTTTGTCCCCACGACTCAGGCCCAGGAACCAAAGATCTGCATCGCTGCAACCAGACTGAAGCCAGCTGGACCACTCTTCTAACCAAAGGTACTATTCCGACTTGGGGTACTTACCTAAGTGTCTTTAGTGGAGTGCTGAGGGGTTACACTGTATCCCCTTTCTCACTGCTCCTGTAACTTTTTGGTTACAGTGACAAGCTAATCTGAATGGCTGGTGGCAGTGGTTTTATCCGACATAGTTTTGTGCAATGTTTACTCTCGGGCTGTTGTACTCCTCTGCCATGCTGGGTGTGGGAGATCGTGGTTTGGCTTGTCTTTCCACTCCTTGGAAGGCCCCTTACCAGAGTGCTGGACTGAGAAAGCAAGACGAATCGACAGGGCAGTAATCGTTTGTCACGGCTATTTTGAAAAGAGCACCAAAATCACAGAACCCTGAAGAATCCTTTGTCTGAAGCCTCCTTACTCTGCTGCGAGATCCATTCCAGTGTCCCTTCTTTTGTCTGACTGACCAAGAATCTGGTGACCGGGTTTGTTGCTGTTACATCGTAGTGGCATCATGCTGCTTTTGCTCATTCACTTCTAAGGTACTGGGAGACTGTTGTTAACATAACATAACTGGTGTATTTGTAAAGCGCACATTCACCCCCGAAGGGGCATCTTGGTGCTAATAACGGATGTTTGTTACCCAATTTATTGGTGCTCATTTTTTCAACCTTGGAAGGATGAAGGGCTGATTGGACCTGCAGGGATTCAAACCTGTGACCATGAGGTCAAACACTGCCTCGTGTAAGGGTGTCCCTAATTACGCTCACACCAGCATGACTACAGCCCTCTAGGTGAATAAGGCAACAAGGCAATCTTGTAAGGATAACAAGTTTAATCTTACAAAATGAGGATGGTAGCAAAGGACTCTGCTGCCTGAACGGTCTTCTCCCGTCCCTCTTCCGTTCCTTCCTGCCAAAGTGGTTTCAGGCAGCCGTTTATATTGGCCTTGCTTGCCGTGGTGATGTCACTGGAGTTGGATCATGTCTTCATCCCAATCTGTTCTTTTTCCATAATAGGGATGCTCCAAAGCCGCCTTTCTTCATTGTCAGCGGTTTTGTCAGAGCATGCTGGTCTACATTTTGCTAGCTATGCAAAAACACACTGTAGCTCTGCAGACTTTTACAAACCTTGTGTCATGACTCGCTGGCGCCGGGGTTCCCTTTGGCGGCGCTGGAGGTTGCGGACTATGTCTTTATTTCCCTCTCCCAGCATGGCTCCGGTTATTATGGGTAGCGGTGCAGTGTTTCCGTGTTCAGTCAGACGTCCTCTGACATCACCACGCTGTTCCAGGGATCCCGGATATGGCGCAGCGGATCCACAGATCAACGTGTCGCTTCTCTCCCCAGACGCTCTAAGTTTGCAGCTAGGGTGCATTTGCTTACCTTCTCTCTCTCTAACTTCCTACAGACTTGTCCTTATCCAGCCCCCCACTCCCGACATCTGAGACTCTTCAAGACTCTTTGTTAGTCACTTCCTCCCAATTCGCTGGGTACTGCTCCTTTCCACTTCTGTCTGATTTTTCCGAATGTCTAACCTTCAGCTCATATCCCGTTTGTTTATTTAGAGTACAGAAGCAGTTGGGGTCCCGCGAATAAGAATCTGTGGATCCTTCCCGTGTTGAAAAGCGACATATCGAGGACGACTGGATCCATCCTACTACATCTTCGTTCCGGCAGGGTTTTCTCCCCCAGGAGGGTTTCCCTGGGATCCCTCACACAACCCCTTCTTCCCTTTCTAGGAGAGGGGAGGTGTCAGGGTCCTCAGGGGACTCCCCAAGTGCCTCGTTGATTGCTGCACAATCAGGTTAGTTATTGAAATTCTTACAGCTTGAGGCCTAGCCCAAGAAAAAACTAAAACATTTTATGTACAAAAATGTTCATTCATTCTATCCATATTTCACTCCTCCTGCTAACATTATCTGGGTCCTGTAGTTTCCTCCACACTTAATACTTATAATTGATCCCATTCTGTGTTTTCCCACACAAAACATGTGATTCTGATTTTAGTCCGTTTGTGCTGGCCATAGTTCAGACCACTGCATACAAAGCTGCCGCCTATTGTAGATCCCACAAGCGGCATACCCTCTGAGGAGGAGGGGGAGTTTGACTCCTCTATTGCACCAACATTTTACAATGCCTATGATCTGACATTGCAAATCTATCCAGCTAATAGTTAATTGTGCCTTATATTTGGACAATAACTACCTTCTTCAGTCCTTGTATGTGATTGTTTGCTTGAGAGAGCCTTCCCAGTGCCCTTCCTCCCCCCAGTCTGTTATAGTGCCTTAAAGAGGTCTTGCCTAACTCTAAAGCGGTTGGCGGTTCGGAAGAGCCTGCTTCCTTCACAACACTCCTGTAGTGGATGCATTAGTCCACTGAGCCACAGACCTGGCTAATCTAAGTTCCAAATTAACCTAGAGTTGCTTTGCTGCTCCTGTGTTGCTGGAGTGCTGATTTGTGTGTTTGGGAGTTTGCCAATACACGTTTGCCCAGCCCTACTCCTGTGTGCCTATAGGGATCCTTCTCTAAAGTCTCAGAACCTTTTTCCCAACAAAGAGTGTGCTTACTTGTTACTGAAGTCTTTCTCTGGAACTTTTGGAACTTCCTACAGCTTGCGCCTTGCATGTTTGGCCTTCCAATCTGACTCTGAGACTCTCATAACTGGAAATGGGCAGATCGGCAAGATGGGGAGCAGGGGCAAGTGGATCTTGATCACCTGGCCTAAGCCCCGCCACCTTCTGCCTACCTGGTTGCCGCTCTTTTTCTCTACTTAAGAAGCCCTCCATCCTCTTTTCCTTTGCAGATGGGGAGCAGGTGTAAGTGGATCTTGGTCACCTGGCCTAAGCCCCGCCCACCTGGTGCCTTCCTGGATGCCGCTCTTTTTCCCTACTTAAGGAGCCCTCCAGCCTCTTTTCCTTTGCAGATGGGGAGCAGGTGCAAGTGTATCTAGCTCACCTGGCCTAAGCACCACCAACCTTCTTAGCCCTGCTTCTACCTTCCTGCTCTTAACCCTTAGATCAAGGATGTGTCTCACCCAGGCGTCCGAAGGGCAGGCGAAGAAAAGGTCAATTCCTGTTTGGACCAGGAGGACCCAGGGCCCGAACCCATGCTCCGACAGCAGGTGAGTATGCACCAATATGTGTTTACTCCCTCTTTCCCCACAGGCCATCCCCACCCCTCTTGTCCCCATGTGATGTTCCCTTGTGCCCCCCCCTTCTCGCACACAGGTTTTGCCTGTTTTGCTTGATTCTTCTACCCTGCTCCCCCTCCAGCCTGCTTCTGCAAGAGTCTGTCCTGATACATTCTGGTTTCACCATCACCGTCTTGTGGCCAATGCTGGATTTGACGTTTATTGATTCATGGTGCGTCACCCTTTCTCATGGTGGCCCTGAATCATGCTGTTCCCATCTTCATCTTGTATCCAGGCTTGCAACATTGTGTTACTACCGACTTCTGCAATTGTATTCACGCTCCCCTCTTACTTCTCCACTCTTTTTGACTGCTTACTCTGTTCTCTCCACCTCTCCCTTTCTCCCTTTTCCGATCTTCTCCCCTCCTCCCCTTACTTTCTTCTATGCACTTATTCTATCAAAATTGTCCCTGGACCTAGTATGATAGCAACCTCGTCTGTCTCCTCCCCCCTCCCCTTGCTTGTTTGTTTTCCTCTCCCCCCTCTGCCCCACCAGCACTATTTGAAATGCTGTCATGCCTAGTACGCTAGTCACTTGTTTTGTTCCGCCCCTCCCTTTCTGCAACCTCTCCCTCACCTTTTCTTTTCTCCAGCTCTACCAGAAATGTCATCAGGCCTATTACGGCAGTCACCTATCCGTTTCCATTTCCTTCCCACTCTTCCCCCTTCCTTTGTCATCTGTCTTAGCTCTTTCACTATCTGAAATGTCGTCCGGCTGAGTACGATGGTTAATTTTGCATCCTTACTGTTCATGGCTTGTAAAAGGTCATTGTATTTTCCCTTGTTCCCTCCCTTGCTTTGAAGCGCTTTGAAACACATTGTGTATGTCATATCATAGGGGTGGACTATTAAAGCGTAAGACCTTTGTGAAACTATTACAAATATTTACCTGCTTTATGTTGGTTTTGGTTTCATCCTTTATTACCTGAAATAGATGTTACAAAAGTGTTTACAAAAGTATTTACTTTTTGCATATTGCCATTCTGAAAGTATTACTCAAGTGATTGACTTAGTGTAAAGATTACATTAGTTCTAAAGTTACTTATTGTGTGGGTTATACTTACCTTTCTGAAGAATCACTTTCCCCTTAGTGTATATATAAAATAAACCATTCTTTTTATATAACTGTTAGACCAAAGAAACACTATCTGTATATTCTAGGTTCATTGTACTGCCTACAGCCCTTCCTCCCTTCTAAGATAACCCTGGCTGCTTAGTAATTGTTACAAATAAAACGTGTGTGGTTCAGGTCAATACTTAGAGCTGGAGCCCTGTGTCCCAAGTGTGAGTCTTCTAAAGTCCTACCTAAGGTGGACTTTTGTAAAACTCCCTAACACTGTTACAACACCCAAGTGTCAGGGCAAGTACAGCGGCTTTGCCTCCATTGCTGCGGGATGAGTTCCATGTGGTATAGGGGGAGGAGGTTTTGTTTGCATGCCTTAATGTCACCTGACGGACGCAGTTTTCCTGCTGAATGTCCATGCTCTCGAATATCTACAGAAGGGACCAGGAAGCAGGCCATTCTTTTTGCTTAAAGATTCAAGTAAGATTCAAGTGTAGTGCTGCTTCATGAGATCACGGTGTCAGAAGTATGCCATTTCACATCATATCTCTTCCGTGCCTATAGAGGGACAGGCCAAGGTGTGGTCGGCAGATGCAGTGAAAACTTACTGGTGTCAATGTCTTGTTTCATCAGAGCAGATTGGTGGGATACTGTGTTGCATGTACTAATCTTAAGCATGTTTCAGGATGGGAAATTGGCTATTTGTTTTAAGAAACAATTGGGTGAAGGTGACCTTGGTATGCTTTGTATTGAGTGGCATTTTGACATTTGTGAAACGACTAGGAACCTTTTTTTTATACTTCTTTCTTTTCCCCAGGCTCTGGTAGAACAGGCAAGGACCCAGCAGCAGACGTGCACTACCCCTCAGCCACAGCAGAATGGCCAGCCTCAACAACCTCAACAGGCTACAGTTCAGCAAGCACCGGTTCAGCCACAACCTCCGGTCCAGCCGCAGGTAGTGCAGCAGCCACAGACAAAGGTTGCCAATGCAGTAACTACGGTGGCCAGCACAGCGCTACTGGTGAGACCTCATTCAGTGATGATAAAGACTACAAGCCTTTTTCTGATGGCTACTAGGGCAGAGGTGGTTTTTAAGCACACCATTTTGATTCCAGATTGATTCTTCTGCCCTAAAATTGTGAGAGTAGATTGGTGGCAACTGCACCAATGTACTAATGCTAGTTGTTGGGGGCGGAACAGGTTTGTGTGACTACTGGTGTTGTAGAGTTCTTGAGAAGCCAACCTTCGTGGTCCTGAAAAAGTTTACTACAAAAGTCGAACCAAACTCTCACTTGGTATCAATCACTGTTAAATTTCCAAAATAATACACAGGACAATTTTTTGAATTTACAGTATTCAAATGGATTTTCACAATCAGCCCTGTGGACAGATTCTGCAAGGCCACCCTCTTCTGCTGGACAGGGAAAGGCACTAATCTCTATCCAAACTCTTATTTGGATATTGACTGAACAGCAAATCTTAGACTTGGGCGAGTGTGTCAAGGGTTCAGTTAAGTTTGCACAGAGCAGTCTTCTTAATTACACAGGTAAGGCATAATGTATACAAATACAATAATTGTTTTAGGCCTTAGGCAAACTTTTAGAAATTAAAAACCACAAGTAAGTATTACACTAAACATTCTCTTATATACATATTCTCTTTTGTAGGTCTCTTGCTATAGAGCACTAACAATTGTCTTTAAGAACAGTTGAAGGAATCTGGGCAACTGTGTAGTATAGCAAAGAAAGTGAATGTTGGTAAAAAATAATGCACTACACATTATTCCATAGCTGGAGCATAGGGGGGGCTAAGTGCCCTTGGGGTCACGGGTCCAGTGCAGTTCTTTTTAGAAGGCTAAGAGTGTTTCAAGAGTTGGCAAAGCCAACAAACAATTTGAGTATTTCAAACTAGTAGAGCAATTAAAGGTCTTTGGCGACTCTTTCAATCTATCCACCCTAGGGGAAGCCCATGCGAGGATCCTTGACCAGAACTCCACTGATCATTGTCAGGCAAGGGAGAGGTAGGGCAAGGATTTTTGCCCATTAAACCCTGTGGAGGCGGTAGGGGCAGGAACAGATAAGTTTACTGACCCCCTGTATTCCAATTCACTTATCGACCACTATGTTAGCTCCTGAAATCACTGGGCCCCCATTCTCTGTCTTGGTTCTGATGTAGGAGGTCCAGGGATCGCGGAAGCAGAGGTCACTTTCAGTGTCATGATTTAGATCTGGGTTGTCTGCAGTTAGAGGATCTGACAGGTGGTTCCTGGGATTGGACTGCTGAATGTCTCCGGCTCGATGAGCTCCTGGTCTTCAGCAGGGATTCTCCTCTTCGTAGGGGTCTTGGCTCCTACAATCTATTGACTGGCTGCAAAGTCGCCCTTTTGTCCAAGATGTGTGCTGAAGGCGCCCCCAAGCCCACCAGTGGTAAGTATCTGCACCATTTAAACTGGCAGGGACTGCAAAGTTGGATTCTATAAGAAGTGGTAGTATGAAGAGCAATGAACCAGTATATTAGCACTAGGGGTACTCCCATTTTTATTAGTTTGGACCATATACGTTCCGAATGACTGTGTCAAAGGCTGAAGTCATATCAATCAGTGCGATATAAACAGGGTTAGCAGATTTTGGCTTCGCTCCGGTAATGGTAAATGCCATTATCAAGGCATTGAGCGAGGTGCTCATCCCCTTCTTGAATCCAGTTTGATATTTGGAATATGACTGAGTTTCGATGTATTTTTCTAGATCGTAAAGAAGTAAGATTGCGAACAGTTTAGCCTCTGTATCTATTAAAACAATGGGCCGATAATTTTGAGGTAAAGAGGGATCTCCTTTCTTAAATATCGGTATGATATTAGCCAATAGCCAGGAGATAGGTACAATTCCTGATTTGTGAATGGTCTCAAATTTACTTTTTAAAATTTGGGCCCATAAATCTGGATCTGCTTTATATAGGCAGAGGGGAAACCATCAGGACCAGCAGATTTGGAGTGGTTCAATTTAGAAATAGCCCATGTAATATCAGCAGTAGGCCAACTTAAGCGCGGAAGGTCTTGGTATCTTAACTTACTGATGATGGTGTTCTGGAATTGATCGGGCATCTGAAATTTGTGCGTGATATAGGTGCGCCAAGTTGCTTCAGAAATGGCGTGTAATGATAATAACGGAACTTGAGTGATTATTTTTGATGGTTCGCCAGATGGTGCGCGTATCATGAGCTAGAATTGCTCTAATAAGATTGCAATTGATTTCATTGTGTCTTGGAATTCTTACATGTTTGAGTTTTTGTTTGTAAGATGCTATGATACGGTTGCGCTGTCTTTGATATGTAAGAAAGTCTTTTCCAGAGCTCGAAGAGCTTTGTTTTTTTCACGCTTCTGCATTTTACAGAGGGGATCAAATGAATGGCGATGGGTAGTAACAGTTTTTCTATATTTGCTGAAATGAGATATGGCAGCCTGAATGATTTCTGGATAATTTATCTCTGTGGTATTAATAGAGAAATTGCCAGAGATATGACGATTGGAAATAGCCAACGTTACGTATTGAATAAATTGTTTACATAGAGCTTGGCGCCATCTAAGAGAGAGGTGGGGATGATCAATTTCACATAGCGTTGTAGAATAACCAACTGCAAGAATGGAGAAATTAATCTTTAAGGTGCCAAAGATTTGATCGTGGTCACCATAAGAGGTTGAGATGATTTTTAATGGGGTAGATATTGTAAGTAAATTGTAAGTAACGAAAATAAAATCAATAGTTGAGGTTTTAGCTTCCCTAGACCATCTGGTCCATATCGTTTGTGAATCAGGAATAATGATGTCTAAATCCCAATCTTTTAAGAAGTTGCGCCATTTAGTACCTCTCTGCTTAGATAGGATATTATTTTTTTTTGAGCCTCTAAGCTCAGTGGTGGTCCTGCAATCGCAGTTGAAATCGCCACCTAGTATGATTTCAACATTCTTGTATTCGTGAATGATAAATTCAAGGCAAGACTCCACCAGATCAAACATCTCATCAATTGGAGTGTTTGCGGGGTTCCAATATATTGTAATGATGATTAAATGCTGGTACTAGAGGAGATCTGTCTTTAACAGTACTGCTAATAAGTTTGCAGCCTTCCACGCAATATTGGAACCGAACATCAGCGCCATTATCAACTGCTATAAGGATGCCTCCGGAGGGACGACCAGCTGAAGCTTGTATCGCTGGAATGCAATGAGTTGTATAGTCGGGCAGCGAGAAGATATCAGTTTTCATGGTTTCTTGGATCATAACAATTGAAGGCCGATTGTGGCCATCGATCGTTGCGTGCCATTGCATAAGGTTATGATAGCCACAAGAGTTCCACGATTGAACAGTTAAACAAGTTTTAGAGGGAAGCTACGATTGAGCAGAGTATTCTTTAGATTTAAGAATGGAGTTAAGCATTGGGGCTAACCACAACAAGTCGTGAGAAATGGCCACTTTGTTTAGCAATTCATTAATGGCTCCATTTCCTTCTTCTTTGGTGTTAGATAGTGAAGTAGCATGGAGATCAGAGGTGGGAGCCTGAGGGCATTTGTACTGAATGAATTTCATTGCTTCTTGTTCGTTTTCCATTGAACTTAAAGCAAGAACTTCCTCTTTTATGCCTTCCCGATTAAACCATAGATATTTTAGAACTGCTTCAGAGGACAAGTAACACACTGACCGATAATTGTTTTCAGTAGAAAGTGATACTCTCAAAATGTCTTCAGATTTAAACATCCGTAGTTGAGGGATTCGGCTAAATAATGTTAGAAGAAACGGTCTATTGATGCGATTTGTTCTAAGTAGATCACATTTTCCTTCAAAGCCCACAAGATGGTGCTTTTCCACAATAGTCTGTTGGATCTTATTAGTTGGTAGTTCTAACGTTTTAACAGGATGGTCCGCGGAGCTGTTGGAAAGGGGGGGAAGTTTATGCTGACTGGTCGTATTTGGGTTGGTTGATTCATTATCCAAGGAAGATCTCATAGAACGATCATAAAGTTCTTTCCTAAGAATATTTAAAATGTCATATCGCGTCAAAGTAGTGGAGGGTGAGACTTCTAAGGCAGATCTATATTGAGGAGGACCATGCATCTTTGTGCAATTGCGCTCAATGGAGGATGGTATACTTTGGTTGTCCTGATTAATTGTTGACAAGGAAAGTGATTTAGTAGGGGATAAAATTGTGAGAGATGTAACTTTGCCTTGCCCATTGACAATTATTTCTGGTCGAGCTGGCGGGGGCTGGTCTGTTTTAGAAGTGTTAGTAGCAGGTGCATTTAGACCGTCGGGAACAATAGGTGGTAAAACATAAGAAGTAGTCGAATTAGCATTATTCGGCTGTATAGATGGCTGCTGTACTACTGATAATACAGGTATTGAGCCGAGATTTGCACATCCATTTATTGGAGGTATTGGGCGGGTCGTATTTGGGGGATCAGTGATACCCGACAAGGTTGAAATTGAATTGGGAACATGTATGCAGGCTTCGCTGTAAGTTTGTTATTGTAGTAGCAGAAAGTCCTAATGGCCCAGTATCATCATGGCGAGTGGTGCGAATTCTGCCAGATATCGGGAAATAGTTGGCTAAGTTCGATTTGGAACCAGACAATTGTGCCGTTACTTGCTCATTTAATAGTGCCACAACTGCTGGTGGATGATTAGGTGTCATCTTGACTTTTTTTATTGTTTCGTTTGGATGTTGTTGGTACTTCAATACTATCACTAGAAAGTGTTAATGGTTCATTGTTAACAGAATTCATAAGATTAGTTTCATTCAAAGAGTTTGGGTTTACCAATAAGGACGGAGTTTTTGAGGTATTAGTTACATTGTTACATACTTTCAGATGTGCTTTTATGGGTGGTATCAGGGCTTCTTGGCTTTCTTTGGAAAGTTGGTGGAGGTCAATATGGTCATCTGTGATTATATCAGTTGCAATGCATGATGCTTGTTCAAGTGGATCAGTTTGAAGTGCAGAGCCTTTGAACAGCGCCTCCTTTCTTCTTTCGGCATACCTTTTAACAGCCCTTTGGTGAAGTTTTGTAGCTCTTTGTGACATAAAACCGATGGGTGCTTCGGTTAATGGCTGTCCAGAGGGTCTGGATGCATTTGTTCAAGTGCATCAAGCAATTCTTTTGGGCTACCTGGACCGTTTTGATGTGGCGTAGGATTTGAAGTATATAGCGCTATGATAGTATTCATTTTTTCTATTGCTGATTTTTAGCTCAGAAGGAGCTTTTTGACAGGTACATGTGGAATGAATTGACAAAGCTTCAGGAAGAGGTGGAGAGGGTATAGGTGTTTGTACGTAACAGCATTGAGTATGTTTATTTTTCATTACTGGATTGGACATGCTAACATTATTGAGAATTGGATCCGATTTGAGATTTTTAATTGTTTCAGCGGCCATGATAAATCCTTCAATGCGATCCATCTTAGAGTACATGAGTAGAAGCATTGATTTGATCTCCTTTAATTCAAGATGAGTCAACTCGTGGCCCTTGTCAAGGAGGTCAAGGATCCGTATGATAACCGGAAATGAACCTGGGGAATGTTGGATTGAGCTCTCACCTGGGGATGGAGGGAGGTGGGAGGATTTATTTAAGTTTTACCCCTGGTTCCGGAGATAAAATTGATTGGGATGACAATGGTTCTTTAATTATATCATCCACAATTTCAGTACTCATGTCCAATAGATTTTTACTGTAGTTTGGTAGATTTGAATGAAAGGACATGTGCCTTTTTACTGAGTTAAAGACTATTGGAGTCAAAGTGCCGATGCAGCGGCCAATCGCCTGATCTAATGCCTCCATTTTCTCCATTGTTACCTCATGTTGCCTTTTGCCAGTTTCGTAGGCCAGTGGTGATTCTGAACAACTTCTGAAATCGTCAATGGCTTGACGCACCTCAGGACTAATAGAGGGAACAGGGGCAGAAGGCACGGAGAGTTCCATAAAAGGATCATGGTTGGGGGGAAGTGGGAATTCCCTGTGCGTGTACTTGGGCGATATGTGGAGCCTGAGAGGATATAAAAGGCTCTTAAGTGATAACACTCATTGCATGGTCTTCAGAAGCGGCTGGTTCAATATATGTGGATTTTCCGGGACAGACAAGGGAGTCAATTTTGCTAGCGGACATCGGGAAAGGGGTAATGAAGTTGCCCTTAAGGCTTCTTAAGCCATTCGCCATGATAACGTTGGTTAGGGAAGCTGGGTAAATGGTATGTCACAAAAAGCTTAATGCGGTTCGCTTTAGCAGGTTGTAAATATTAGTAACATTTACATCATTGTGTGTGCTTGGAGCGTTGAAAGCTAGTAGCTAAGTGACAAATAAGGCAACAACTAACAGCAAACGGCGCTATTTAGAGCGTGTACCTGAAAAATTGTGGGAAAAGGGGCGGAGTTACCTTAAAAGGAGGAAGAAAAAACACTTAAGAGGAATGGCCCCAAGCTGCTCCTCGCACAATTGACAGCGACCCGGTCTACGATCACAACTCCGGGTTTTGGCTGCTGCCTTATAGCTGACAGCTGGGCAAGGATATATTTCCTTTTTTTTTAAATAATTTTTTTTTATTTTTTTTTTATATATAATTACAACACAATCAGAGAAATCAGCACAATAAATTTCAGAAAGTAAAGTGAAAATAACAAAAGCAAAAATGAGTCCGTTCACCAGCTAGTTGTAAAGCAGTTCTGTTTGATACCGCTGAATTCAACGGCACGGAGTACTGACGTTCACAGTTAGATAATTGAAAGTTCGAGCAAGGAGAGCTTAAGCAGCGGGATCAAAGAGACAAGGCTCCGCAGTCTCCCACTATATGAATTACACGGCACACAACTGCTCGTAAGTTTGAAAATGCAGAAATTCACAGAGGGATCGAAGAGCGAAATCTCCACAGTCTCCCACTGTGATTAGGCATTCAGTACACCGCCCTACGAGAGGACGAGATCTCGTCTGCAGGATCAAAGAGTCTCCGCTCCACAGTCTCCCGCTATGTTTAATCACTCAGCATGCCGCCATACAAAAAAAGCAAGGCCTGGTCAACAGGATCAAAGAGACACTACTCTGCAGTCTCCTGCTGACATATGAACCTGGCTTGCTCTGCCACAGTGTCCAATCTTCTATCTTCAATCACTGCACCCGTGGGGACTCCCGATCCAACATCAGAGAGGAAACTGGTCGGGGGATGGAGGGGTCAATAACTGGTGTCCAAGGTGCCTGACAAAACTGTGCCAGAATCCGTTCCACAAGAGCAGTGTCACTTCTGGCACTAAAAGGGCGTAAATCACCTATGCATACGCGCACCACGGCCCCACAGCACCACAACAGGTCCCTTTGCACTAGCAGCATTGGGCGAGTCCCGAGCACTCAACTCACCACAGGAGTCGCCTATGTCAGGGCGTTCCCCAGGACGCAATCCGTATTGTGCCACTCAGCCCCAGAGCAGGCACAGAGCAGCGCCAAAGCAGACAGAGCACAGAGTGGACTATCCCCCGTCTCCCAGGGCCGAACGCCGTCACGGGAGAGGCCAGGAGCTCCAAATGCTCCTCCAGTCTACCACACCCCCGAGGACCGCCAACTCACCAGATTCACTAAAGGAAAGGACCTACGAAAAAAAACGGAATCGTATATCAAGCCGCACTGCAGAGTGTCTCAGTGACACGCAGCCGCTTCCGATACTCTTCGGTTTGTTTGTGGCGGGCCTTTGCACCCCAAACCTATACACACTTCAGACGCAACTATATCCGCTGGATAAAGAACAAGGACCACTAATACCTCTAACACCACACTGCCGCAGTCCTGTAATGTATGCTTATCTGTTATTTATAAAAATGTTGTATTGTATTACACCCTTCTGGTAAAACTGTATACACTGTCCTACACTGCCACATTGGAAGATTGTAATGTATAAGCAACCTGTAACAAGCTTTGAATAACCATGCTGCTCATGCGCCCTCATACCCTCGGGTCTGGTGCGCAATACAAATGAATAAACAAACTGTCCAATCATATTCTATGGCCAATCCCCCCCCCCCCCCCCGGAAAGTTTGCTTTCATTTTTTAACCTGTACAGTTTGTTATGGGGAAACTGGTCAGCCCTTCAGACTATCAGCACTGGCAAACAATGTTTCAATAGATTGCTTATCTCCCCCAGATAGATATCCCTTGGTGCTGCCTTTTAAAAGGATTTTTCAGTTGTATGCTTAATCCCCTGTCCTAGTGAGACCCCAGCACTTTTTGCTGGACCTCTGGACCCTTTTCTTGTTCTCTTGAATAAGGGGCGACCCTGGCACTTTTTGCTGGACTTGTGGATTTGTCTGTTCCTGGGTGAGTGGGAGCCTTTTCCCCACTCACCCATTCTTTTACTCTGGCTATGGGGAGTCGTTTTTTGCGTCTCTATACTTCATTTTTGGAGTCCTGCTTTCCTCCAACTTTATAGGCATATGTAATTTACATTTTCAGCACACAGCACTTTCTGTGCAGAGTTGCTGGGGAGCCCCTTGGGCTTCCCTTTTTCTTTTCTTATCCTCGTGAGAACACATGTTCCCAAAGGTAGTGGGCGGATACTTTTTTATCCTTTCTACATTTTATATTGTGAGAGCTGCACAAACCACTCTGTCGAGTACTGAGGGGTTACACTGGTATCCCCTTTCTCACTACTCCTGTAACATTCCTGTTGGTGACAAGCATACATGAATGGCTGGTGGCAGTGGAGGTGTTCTAATGACTTTTGTGTAATTTATACTTGCAGGCTCTGCTCACTGCCATAGTAATGCACAGGTCACCATTGACCCAAAATGGTGACTATTATTTTTTCGCTATTTCTTGTTTGCTTGTCCTTTCTTGGTCCTTCTGCCGTTCTGGGTCGGGGAGGTCCTGGTTTGACTTTTCTTTGCCTGGAATCCTTTGAAAAGCCCTCCAAGGCATTAGTGTCTGTGAGAACAGAAAGCACGGCAGAATCCCACAATTCTGCTGGTCTTTGTCTTCTATCATGCCTGCCTGGAACTAGTTCTAACTGGGAGGCACCCCCGCCTCCTCCCCCCACCCCCCCCCCCCCCCCCCCTCGTTGGCTGGGTTCCTTGATAAGAGGCTGGATTCCTGGTGCACAGACAGTGGACCACTGGCACTAAAAGAATAGGTGACTTCTGAACTAATTCCATAAACGGAAGGTGCCAACTGATTGACAGTTGTTGTTCAGAAGAGGATTCCTTCTTCCGTTGGGCTGGTGGGCTTAATCAACCTTGAGGCGATCTGGATTTTGAGCCATCCCACTGCGACTTCTGACCTTCCTGGGCTGCAAACCGCCAATACCCTTGGGTCCTGGGACCATCATGCAGCGCATTGTCTTTAGAACATTGAATCCTCCTGAAACTTTGGACTCCTTCCAGACATACAGAGGCAAGATTCCACTCCTTGAAAGCACCTCACCAGAGTGCTGTACCGAGAAAGCGAGATGAATCGACCGAGCAATAACTGTTATTCATCTGTATCCTGAAATGGGTTCCAAAATCACAGCCGCGAGAAGCCACAAAGAATCCTTTGCTGGATGCCTTTCTGCTCTGCTACAAAATCCCTTTGTGTCCCTTCTTTCATCATAAGACCCAGAATTTGGTGACCGGGTCCTGCAGCTGCTGCATCGTGAGGGTTTCTGTCTGCATCATCTTTTTCATTGCCGAGGTCATGAGAGACTCGAGGTGATACTTACCCAGAGTCGTTCTGCTGCTCCTGTGTTACTGAGGTGGTAATTCGTGCATTTGGGTGTTCACCCATACATGTTCGCTGGCATTCATTCGTGGAGCCTTCTACGAAGTCTCTGAACCATTTTTACCTAAGAAAAGCTTGATACTTGTTAGTGAAGAATGCTCTGTAACTCTGACTTTTCTACAGTTTGCACCTTATCCTGTTCTGCCTACAACAGGCCACTGATGCCCAGTGTCCCCCTCTGACTGCTATAATCTCATACCTAGATAGGGAAGGACTGTTAAAGCCTAACGCTTCTCTATAGAAAGTATTACAAGTAATGAGAAGTGCTTACCTCCATATGTTGGTCTTGTAACTCCATTTTATTCCTGAAACAGAAAATTCTACAAAGTGTTTTTTACTTGCCTTGAATTGCACACTGCCATTATATTAAGTCTTTTTACACTGATTTACTTGCCAGAAGTATTGCATTGGTTTTCTATTGTTTGCTTATGAACAGTACTTACCTTTCTGAAGAATTCTTTGTGTGTGTATGTATCATATATAATAAAATAAACCAGTATTTTCATGTAACTCTGGCATGTATAGGTGTTTCTTTGGATCATGGGTATGCTAAACGTTCTTTGTTCCTCACTACTGCCATCTCTCACTCCTAAGATAAGCCTGACTGCTCTGCCATGAGTGGCGCACTCCTATACGAGAAGTTGGAATTCTGTATTGCCAAGTAGAGTCTTATAAAGTCCTACATATATGGACTTTAGAAAAACTCTATCAAGGAAGCTTTTAAAGAAATAATTGGAAGAAGGAATGCTGTAATATAGTCATTTTTTTTAGTCTTGCGTGCCTTATGTTTGCAGATGTTATATATTCTATCATTGGCATGCACTGTTGTTTTTAATGTTTTGTGTTGTGGTTTTATTGTTTGTTAATGGAATGCTTCCCGAACAAACTTATTTCCTTTACAGTTGGGATTATTGGTTACTTTTTATATGTGCCTAATAGGGATGTAACGCTAGAACGGTATACCGTCATAGATACGGTGAACAGCATAATTGTACTATAATAACAGTCCCATTGTTTATACCGGTATACCGTTTTAGGGCCTGCAGCTATTAAGTGAGCTTTTCAATCTGATTTGGAAAGGCTGCAGTAAGCAAGTGTTGCACATTCTGGATCTTGCACTGTGGGATGTGGCGTTTGGCAGGCAAGAGCTTAGGGAAAGTGAGGCCGATTTGTAATTTTCCCACCAATTTGAAACATGGGGAACTACACATCCCAGAATTCAAAGGGGGGATGAACTGGATGCCCTTCTAATGCATGTCCACAAAAAACATTAGCTCTGTAGACTGTATGAACACTGGGCCTATCAGTGCTTTGCGCTAGTATATAAACTGCCCCCCCGTCCCCCCACTGTCCTCCATGTAGATTTACACATTGGCACTAGAGTTGTTGCTTCGCTTGATCCTTCACCTGCCTTCTGCATATGGCACTGGACTCGAGCAGGCAGGACAGATTCTGCATTCAATTTGAAGTATCCAGAGCAATGGGGGTGAGAGATTTCTCAGGTCTATCCTTGATTAGTGACACCACCCATGAAAGCATTCCTCCGTCTCAACTCACATGACAAGGGTCCTAATGCGCTCAGACCTGGGGAAAATGGTAATGATGGGGCTGTGGTGGTCGCTGTCCACTTAAAGCATCGAATGAAAAAGGATTGAATGCAAAAGGATCGACACAATAGGGCCGAAAACAAAAGGATTGTTTTGTTTTTTTTATTATATTATTTTATTTGTGTTTTCGTATAGGTAACAAAAAATGGTTTTTACCAAAAAAACAAGGGTTGGGGGGACAACCAAAAAAGAAAAAACAATTTTGATCCTTTTGTTTTCGGGTACTTTTGAGTCGATCCTTTGACCATTCAACCCTTTTTTTTTCTCGATCCTTTAACCTATAACCGTGGTGGTCTTGGCCATATTTGTGCCGATATGTATTTGAACTTTTTGTCATTTACAAAACTTTTTTTGCCACCATCTTTAAGAAGATAAATGAACATGTATTGCAAGAATCGAGAAAGAAATCTACAGCGCCCACTGAAGGCTTTCCTTTTAGGGTTACATGGTCAGTGGTGACTCCAACATCAGACCTGTATAATACACCAGGCAGATGGTAAACAAGCTATAGTGATTTCATCAATATGCAACCTTTCGGTGAGTGTGGGTTGGCTATGACATTTTGACAAAAGAAACACAACACAATGACATGGACTTTCAGACCTCACATGAGTGACTTTTCTCCCTTTAATGGGATAAAGCGTTATCAAAACAAACTTACTGATCGCAGTGAGGGGTCATGACGCCCATGCCATGTGGTTCCAAAATAATTCAGGTCGAGGCCGTTTTTCAAATCGATGACCTGTGACTGAACAGCAAGCTCATTGCTCAAAATGTGCATTTTAACACTTCCACTAGTCACTCTTTCATTCAAGGCGATCGAGTGAGTGCCATGAAAGACCAAATCTGCAGCCGCCTTAGATTCCTGGTGGAGCAGCTAAAAATGTGTAGAGACAAGTTTCAAAATGCTGACAATTAATGACCATTAAGAAAATATTTGTTAAAATTAGTTAACTCCACCTGCTATACCACGATAACCACGGTATACCATAATTTGTCAAGAAGGTTATCATACCACCATAAAACCAATACTGTGACACCCCTAGTGCCTAAAGACAAGCTGGTGGCAGCAGATACATATTTACCATTTTTGCAGTATTTTTAGTGTGCACACTCGTGGTTACTGCGTGTAACTACTAAACGTGGCTAGTGCCCTAAAAGGGCCATGCCACAAGATTTGTTGCTGGTTGTTTGGCCTTTTTCCTGCCTTTTCATGTCAGGAAATCCCTTATATGGTCATGCTTTCTCCCAGGAAAGCTGCTGCTTTCACAAACTACTGCTGGCGGTCCTGTGTGATGTCGCCTGGGAAAAAGTCGGCAGGTAGGCAACTTTTTTTACTGCACCCCTAAAAGCCTTCCCCCACATATTCTAGGATGGGTAAAATTAACTATTATATATACCAGTCGTAGAATATTTGGGGGAAGTGCTTGATCTTCTTTGGAGTTCAAATTTGGTGGAAAACCACCACCTTGCAGCCATTTGATTCTAGGTGTGGGGCATGAGGAAAACCCAAAGTGGTCCCCGATTGGGCAACTGCTGGCTGTTTGAATAGTGCAGATCCTTACCATGGCTTGGATTTGGATCCAGCCAGGATTTGGGATAAGAAGAGGACTCCTGCAGCCGTATCTTCAGCTCTGCATTGAAGCCTCTGCTATCCTTTGTAGACGAGCAGCCGGAAGAAGATCCGTGGACTCCTCCTGAAGAGGCCCAGCATTTTTATCTGTGGTTGGCCCACGTGAAGCCCAGCTGGACTAAATGATCTCCGAAGGCCCTGACTAGTGTTTCTTCCCTTGGACTATTGGGACCAACTAGGCTCAACGCATTCTCGAGGATCCAGTCGTCCTGAGCTGCCGAAAGTGTCCCTGGACCACCTGCTGGACTGACCAGCTCTACACTGAGCTACCTTAGTGGAATCGTCACCGTTCCGCGTTCGGTGACAGCATTTCGGTGGTTCCTAGCTTGTGGGATATGTTGCCTTCCTGCTGAATTTCTGCATCCCAGCCTCAAGGGTTCCTGCTCTGGAACGTCTTCAGCTGCTGATGGAAACTACACCTGCCGTCACCTGTGTGCAGCAGCCGTGGCTGCAACTCGCCTTCCCCCATCTGGTGAAGTGTCCTGAAGAGGTCTGCATCGGTACCTTCTGCATTTCTTCACAGAGGGCTGCACTCTGCTCCTAGAACCGACATAAAGAAGTCTTGCAACAGCAGCTCCTGGGTACCTCTCACTGGAACCAATGGCAGGAAAACCTACCTAAGTAATCACATTTATCTCCCGCCTTCTCCTTAGAATAAACCTTAGAATAAACTTTGCTTATTCTATTCCAAGCCATTTGCTTTTTGATCGTCTCATCTAAAAGCTTGTAATTAAAAGATAGGAATATAATTTTACTATAAAGACTGTGCCACACTTGATACTTATATTTGTTTGGTTTTAGTTATTTTTAAGTTATAACAAGACATAATACAAAAAAGAAAAGTGCCCATTTGATAACATGTGTTTCAACCCAAAAAGTGCCTTTTTCAAATCTGGGCTAATGAGGTCTGTGCATAAACAATAGACATTAAGTCAAAAAATGAACAGTATAGCGAACAAAAAAAGAAAAAATACATATTGTTGACAAAAGATTAGAGTCCAAACAACACACATTGACCAAAGTTCAATTTTAGTTTAAGACCAATTGTGAACAGACATTTAGGAGGGGTGAAAGGGATGGGCGGTTTAGGGGTATAGAGAAAAATTGAAAGAAACCAAAAAGAAAAGAGAACATGAGTAATGTTAATATATATAGTGAATATGGCTGAATCTGCAATATTTACACCATAGTTGTTAACAAATGATGAGTATTGTTGTATTCCACTCTTACCTATGGTCCAAATAGCGGTTCACATCTGGTGTGCCAGAAAGTCATGGTCTAAATCCCCCTGTAGGGTAAATTTAGAAATGATAGTAGTCCTGGGTAGGGTATGTTACGCACTCCATGTTTTGCATAGTTCGTTAGGCGAGTAGACCATTTGGGATAGGTTAGTTTGATTTGGTTGGGTCCCGATGTGTCCCTTTTTCCAAAGGCATTCGTTATGATATATTCACATACTCTAACTGCAAATATATATACATGTATACAAAAATCCATAAGATCAAACTGTGTGCACCTTAATATTTACATATAGCATGCTAGTATTGACCATAAATAGTGGCACGAGCAGTGATGTCGTGATTGGCGAATTAATGGTTACGCTCTATGTAAATAAACCGTATCCCGGTTGGTGAGGCTAATCTTTACGTAGGCATATAGCAATAACGGCATCAAAATCTGACTGCGTGTTTGTAATTGGTTTCACGCACGCGTGACCACGAGATGTGCATGCGGCATTAGGTGGGATAGTCAATTTGGGTGGTCCTGATTCATAGGGCTTACCTGAAAAGTACATCTCGTCTCTTCAAAGCGTCAGCATTTCTCTGTGTGTGCGCACGTCCTATTGTGTCTTACGTTACCCAGGTAACCTTAAGTCCTTTCTTTGTGTTTAGTGCACAAAATTACACGGGTGCCATATTTTGGGCTCCAAATGCATGCTTACCATTGAACGGGATATAAAGGAACCCAAACTGTTCCTGTAGTTTGGTTTTATGTTTAATAAATGCTATTAGGAAAATCAGTAAATAAGCACTAATTGATCGGCAGTCATAATTTACACTTTGGACTTTAAATAATGTAGTCATTTTGACTTCTATAACCAAGTCAGTAACAATTTACAAAATGGTCATAAAAAACGAGGGAATTGAACGGTAACTCAGATTTTACCTTTTTGTATGAGAAGAGAAATTTGTGACTAAGCAGATCTAAATAAGAGCATATTAACATAGATTCGGGCGTGAAAGATCCCATTTGCTTTTGTTAAATATTTTTGCTGGCTCAAAGGACTGGCGAGCAGCCAAATACTCCATGAATATGGCTCTATCTCGTTTTCTTTTTCTTCAGTGATTATTTTGTACATTATGTTGTGTTGGGGGCACTAAACCGATATTTATTAGTATAACAGGTATATCAAGTTCATATTATATCATGTTATATCAAACTCATGAATAGTCCCTTTTCTGGAACATGGTATATTTGAAATAGTTCTGAGCTCTTAGAAAGATATCTCGTCAGGTAATTATAATGATTTCTAGAAAGGTTCATACAAACAATAAATCTATAAACAGTATGAATACATACATTTCTCATCCCCCTTGAGAGAAACAGGCGATTCACAAACTCAGCACTTGATTATACATTCCTTACAGATATGATAATATATCAGTTCACAGAAAATGTGACATTTCATTGTCCTTATTTAGGCCAAACTCTGTTGCACGAAGGCTAATTACTGTTAGCCATTAATTCGCCAATCACAATCACGACATCACTGCCCGTGCCACTATTTTTGGTCGATACTAGCATGCTATATGTAAATATTAAGGTGCAACCAGTTTGATCTTATGGATTTTTGTATAGATGTATATATATTTGCAGTTAGAGTATGTGAATATATCATAACAAATGCCTTTGGGAAAAGGGACATATTGGGACCTTCCCAAATGGACTACTCGCCTCACAAACTATGCAAAACATGGAGTACGTAACATACCCTACCCATGACTACTATAATTTCTAAATTTACCCTACAGGGGGATTTAGCCCATGACTTTCTGGCATACCGGATGTGAACCTCTATTTGGACCATAGGTAAGAGTGGAATACAACAATACCCAGCATTTGTTAATATAGAGAATCTCTCCACTGGCTTAGTCAAAGACTGGATCGAATTTAAAGCTCTTACCCTAGTGCACAAATGCCTTTTCGGCAAAGCGCCCTGTTATTTGAAGAAAAATATCGAATTTTACTCACCTAAGAGACAGCTTCACTCAGCTGAAAAAAATCTACTAGTGGAACACAAACAGGCTCAAATCTGGTATGGGCAGATCATTCGCAGTAAAGACGGCTCAGATGTGGAACGCCTTTCCACTTGCACTGAGAAGCCAAGAAAACCACTTTCAATTTCGAAAACTCTTAAACTCAACTTTTTAAATAGTCTCCCTTGACACCCAGTGGGGCCAGAGAGCAGGTTGTCTATTTAAATCTGTATGTATTTTGTGTTACAGCGCCCTGATGGCTGCGGGTTTTCGGCCCTATAGAAGCATATAAATAAAAAAACACCCAAGGTGTAAATATTGCAGATTCAGCCATATTCACTATATATATATATATATGTTACTCATGTTCTCTTTTCTTTTTGGTTTGTTTCAATTTTTCTCTGTACCCCTAAACCGCCCATCCCTTTCACCCCTCCTGAATGTCTGTGTTCACAATTGTTCTTAAACTAAAAATTGAAATTTGGTCAATGTGTGTTCTTTGGACTCTAATCGTTTTTCAACAATACGTATTTTTTCTTCTTTTTTGTTTGCTATACTGTTCATTTTTTGACTTAATGTCTATTGTTTATGCACAGATCTCATTAGCCCAGATTTGAAAAAGGCACTTTTTGTGTTGAAAAACGTGTTATCAAATGGCCACTTTTCTTTTTTGGATTATGTCTTGTTATAACTTAAAAATAACTAAAGCCAAACAAATATAAGGATCAAGTGTGTGACGCAGTCTTTATTGTGTGTGGCCTTTTTTTTTTTTTTGGTTTGCTTGTCAAAGAGGTCAGGGTTCCATTTTGCCTCTTTTTTTCTACACACATTTGCGACAGCTTTGCATGAATCTCAGCTTAAACCAGGCGCATGGTGAAAAGTGGGTTGGTTACCAAAAGAACCCCAAACTTCTTTCTCAAATATAATTTTACTAACCTGTAACATTTTTGAAATATCTTCTGGAACATTTTCACCATCACAAGAACTCTTCCTACATCAGTCCCCTCTCATAAGAAGATTTGTGACTTTTGGGTACAAGGCCCCATACATCACATGGATTGGATTTATAACATTGGGTATAATTCTTGTGAAATGGTTTCATTCTACTGCATCACTAGTTACCTTCTTTTAGTTGTCTAAGTTATTGAATGCATTTCGAGGAACCGAACAGTGATTATGTATATGTTTCATAATTGAGTGTTGTGTAATATGATCACCTGCTTGTTTAATTTCCTAGTGTCTTTTTGGGCCTAAAATAAATATAGTATTTTGGTAATTACCTGTCTAAACTGAATTATTGTGTGCTTCACTGTGTGATTTCGTTGTGGATCCCTGGTCCCACTCATTCTATCATGAGATTAGCCTTGACTGCTTTCCATTGGTACCTTGATTGGGTTTTGGCTAACCTCCGAGTTCCCCTGTTAACTAGAACTATGGTGGCCCTCTGTGTACGAGGCGTAGATTCTAGAAATCCATCTCAACAGTCACTAGTAGTCCATGTGATGCTAATGAATGGTATCTCAACAGTCACTAGTATTCCATGTCATGCTAATGAATGTTATCTCAACAGACACTAGTAGTCCATGCCATGCTAATGAATGTTATTTCACTAATTACAGTTGTTTCGCTTTTATTACACAGGCAGGAGCCATCAAGCCTGCAGTCACTGGGACCAGCATCACAACCGGTAAGAGTAGCTAGCGAAAAAGAATCGGAATAGCTGTTCCTGTATTAGGAAAAAAAGTCCTGTAATCATTGTTTGTTCCTGTGCAAGGTACTGCTTATCATTGGGATAAATGTCCAGTTCTACAAAATAGATGTCAAAATAGGAATGTGGTATGAGTCGGTATGTGCATACTCACCGCAGTATGTCTCTCACAGAACCTCTTGCTTTAAATAGGGGCCACAGTGTCATATACCCAACCTTCAATGGGTTCCCCTACGCACCTGAAACACACCCAATTGCCACTTAGTATGCTGGCTCCTGAGCCCAGTATTTTACATGTTCTCAGGACACTTTCCGGTGTGCAGGCCCAGCCAGATACCCAGAATAGCACATGAAGTTTGTTTAATGATGGCGGTTCAGTAGGCTCAGGTGTCCTGGTCTTTCTTGGGGATCCTTCTCCATCTTGAATAGTCAAATGCAAAATCTTGGACCCCAATAAGAGCAGAGGCCCGCCTAGTCTTGGGCTGTAACCCTGCCTCTCTATTCAGATTGCAGGAGCATTGCGTGATCCTCTAACCATTGACTTTCTTCTTGTTGCTTTTCAGCCACTGTCAGTGGAAACGTGATTGTAAACACTGTTGCAGGAGTGCCATCTGCCACCTTCCAACCCCTCAATAAACGTCTGGTGTCCCCTGTGGTGAGCGGTGCAGTGACGGTGAGGTCACCACAAATGTCACACCAGTGTGTGTTCAACATCTGTGAAAGGAATGTTTTTTGTTTGTGAGGTCAACTGTCCTAAACTGTGCCTCCGATACGTGGCCCCTGTGTTGGTTCCTCCTTCCTTCACCCGATGAGTCTGCGTGAGCCTCTGTGTTAGTTAACCCCAAATACACATTGTTCCCTGTGCGAGTAAACTCACAGCTGGAAGGGTGGGCGCCACTAAATTTGAGAGTTCATATTTTTAATTTGCCCTCCTTGCCTCTGGGCAAGAGCCAAGTGTTTTATCCCGTGAGTGAAAGGAGTGAAAATTAGATGCCAATGATGTGGAATGCATTGAAAATTAAGCTATTGTACAGCCAGTTGTTGTGTTGGTGAGGAAACTTGATTGTGCTATCCCGGTAGACCCTTTGTTGACCGATTAATTTAAATATTTAACCTTTGGCCTCCAATAATGTAATGGTAAGAAACTTCCTGCAGGAATTGCTCCTGTATCTGTGCAGCCTAACTGCTCGAAAGACTGCATTATTCTTTTAAATCATTAGTGATCAGCTTAAGCAGGTTATCGTTTCGGAATCTATTTTTTTTTGCTAATGAATTATTTTTTACAACTTTCCCAGACTTCGGGGGCTACCGTGGGCCAGGTACTGCATGCCCAGCAGAGAACCGTAGCATCCTCTACTTTACCAGCCGAAATGGTGACCATCACAACCAATCAAGGTGTGCGCACCGTGACGTCCGCTGCAGCCTCCGTCGTGCCCACCAGCCTGACGCCAGTTCAGACGCAGACGAGGTCGTTAGTGACGCAGGTCACGCCAGGTATGTGTTGTCATTATTCCTGGGGCTCTTCTGGCTGAACAGCAGGCATTGATTTAGGCTATAATCAGAACACGTGCATGCTATGGCCGTAAAGTGGTAACTGCGGGTGCGGGCTGCCAAGCGCCTCCTCAGAATAAATAGCCTTTGGTTGTGAACACGACTGTAATCTGCTATTGACGGTGGAGCGTGAAGCGCCCCTTCTAGTGCTGGTCCAGTGACCCCGACGTGATACAATGAACAGAACGAGGCGTGCTTCTTTGATCAGACCCCACTGTTCGCAGACCTTTAGTTCCCACTTCTCGGTTTATCACGTTACGAAATCTTTATTAATTGGGGAACCCCTTCACGACACTGTTCTAAAGGTGAGGCTGGACTAGTCCCATTTCAAACCTCGCCTCGCTTAACGTGCCCACGTGCGCTAATATTAAGTTGGATTTGCATCCTACCCAGACTCTGATGGAGGGTTTCTCCACTCCACGATACACTTATCACCTGCCTAGTACCGTTGCTACTGACCCACTGTGCCTATGCCATCCAAATGTGATTTGCACAGTTCTGTAGCTACTGACCCCACCATGCTCAGGACTCCTGAAAGTGATTTGCCTTTGACCAACACCGAAGTTGCTGATTCACCCATGCCAGTGCACATTACTGGTTACTTGCCTCTGCCCAATATTGCTACAGATAGCCCTCTGACACCAGCGATGGTCAGTTCACTGGACCTTATCAATGTCGTACCTACTGCCCCCATAACCTTTAAATGTTCCGGTCCCTCCCAGCCCATGCGTTAGACGTTCATGACTTCATTGTCAATAGTAACATTGACCTACTGATATTGAGTGAAACTTGGCTAAATTATACCTCGTGCCCTGCCTTTGCTCTAGCCATCCCAGAAGGCTATACCATCTTCAGGCAAGACTGCACCGCCCAGAAAGGAGGAGGGGTAGCCCTGATTGCTAAGGAGACAATTTCAATCAGAAGGCTCGAAGGGGAATTGAGTGATACTTGTGATTACCTTCTTCTCAAAGATAACCCTTCCCCCACCTGTACTATCACTCCATGTAGTGCATCGTCCACCAGGGTCGGCCCTGGACTTCCAGGAAGCCTTGATTCATACTCTTTCAGACAATCTGAAACCTACTACCAGATCCATGCTGTTGGGTGATCTTAATCTAGGCCTGAATGACCCTAATGACCCTCAAGCAGCGGCCCTTAACAAAGCCCTTTTAGCTCTAGGGTTCACTCACGCCATCTCTGAGCCAAGCCATATTAATGGACGCACCCTTGATTGGGTGGCCCATCATAACTGTTCTGTCCTGGTAACGGATATTTCTCCTATTCCACGGTCAGACCATCACAATTTGACTTGAACATCGTGAACGGACCACCGAAGCACGTGACCCCATTCCCATCGGCTCTCACTAGAAGTTCTTGTCATCTCACAAAAGAGAAGCTTACTCCGTACCTGTTGGGGCCTGCATTTCATCCCCCCTGTTCCCATGACTGAGGTCCTTTGCTTGCACAATCAAATCTGTAATCACTCAAGCGGTGGATGCTATTGCTCCCCTCACGCTTAGGAAAGCAAAGCGGTCCAAGCATTCCAATGCATGGTACACTCAGGAGCTCCTTGAGCTTCGGGGCAAGAAGAGGAAAGCCCTGTCCACTTGGAAAGCTAAACCAAATGAGGCCTCCAAGCTGACTTTCAAAGATGTCTCCAAGGAATGGTGGTCATTATTAAAGCCAAAGCAGCCTCATTTGACACAAGGATTGCAAATGCTAAATCAGGGACTAAAGACATCTTCGCCCTCTTTAGGGAGTTGGAATCTCCCATCACCCTCCCACAGACTCTCCTTAAGGACACCAATTGGTGTACTATCCAAGCTGCCTTGCTGGATTAACTTGACACCTTACAAAGTAAAATTCTCGTACATCAACAGGCTCTCAGCCACCAAATTGCTAACCTACATAGCAATAAGTTTGTTGAACCTGGATCTGAGGGACCGCCGTCATTCGAATTCAAGGAGATCCGTGAACCTTAAGTCCTGGCACTCCTCAAATCTATTAAACCCTCCAACTGCAAAGGAGATGCCTGTCCGGCGCAGCTCATTAAAGACTGTGCCCCTACCTTGGCATCTTTCATCACAGCCTTCATTAATGCATCCTTCCAGTCTGGCCATGTTCCAACTGGCCCTAAAGAAGCTTGGGTACGCCCTCTCCTTTAAAAAAAAAAAACCCTTGCTTGACCCCCAAGGCCGTAGGGAACTATAGACCTATCACTACAGTTCCATTCCTATTAAAAATCCCGGATAAGGCAGCCTATCTGCAAATTCAAAACATTCCTTCAAGCCAACCATCTTCTGGGCCTTCGGCAGTCTGGTTTCCGCCCAGAATCCGGCAGCGAAACTGCACTCTTAGACTTAAAAAATCTAATAGATGACTTCTGTGATGCAGCCAAACCGGTGCTCCTGTTACTCCTGTATTTATCTGGAGCATTTGACCTTGTGGATCATAATAGTCTGCCATGATCCCTCCTCTGCGGCATACTTCTCCACTAAGGCTTGTGCTTGGATCACCTTGTTTCTTCAGGAAAGGGTTATGAAAGTCTTCTCTGACTCAGCCTGTGCAACATTAAATGTGGCGTTCCACAAGGATCCTGCATTTCGCCTACCTTATATAACCTATTTACGAGGCCGTTGTTCAGCATTCTGGACGCCCTCGGCATCTCATACACTAATTATGCAGATGATACGCAGGTGCTAATCCCCCTTATGGGTGATTTCAAGTTCAACATGAACACCCTCAATTCCATTTACCCAACTATCCAAACCTGGATGGCGGAAAATTGACTTTGCCTCAATACTGAGAAAACTGAACTTCTGCTTATTGGATCCCCTGCAACTATCGGAAGACTGGATAAACAATACAGTTCCTTCCTCATTGATAACTCTTCAATCAAGGTTTCCCATGTTGGGTGTACTTCTAGACTCCAACCTTACTATGGACAGACATGTCAATGCTATTGCTCCTACCTCTGCATACCACTCCAAATTGCTCAATGCTGCCAGACCCTTCTTATCTAAACAGAACTGTCTCGCTATTGCAAGAGCAATAATAGGTTCCTGATTGGACTATTGTAATGCCCTCTTTGCAGGGACCTCTGGAAAAAATATTTCTAAGCTCCAAATAGTACAGAATTATGCTCTTAGGGCCGCAACAGGTATCTTTAAAAGGGAGCATATCTCTGACACCAGGAAACGGATCCACTGGCTTCGCGACAAAGAAAGGATCATCTTTAAAGCTATCGCCTTTACTCATAAAAGTGTCCATAATCTTGCTCCCAAGACTCTGAGAGTTCGAGCTGGGGGTACAAGCTTTCCCACCATGGCTGCAACCCACTTCCACATCACATTGGGGGGATTGACTCACGCTCGACCTTTCGCAAAGCGATTTAGACGATGTTATTTGTATGAACATAGCTTCCCTTCCTTGGTCCCTCCGAGGTAAGATCTGAAATCTATAATGTATTTTTCCTGACTGTGCTCATCCTTCAGGTCTAATTGTAATGACAACTAAGCTTATGCTCTGTGTAACCCATGAGCAACTACTATGAATTAAGCATTTTTTCTTGCTGTAAACAATACAATTTCATGTAACAGCGCCTCAATGCCTTTGGGCTGTAGTGCGCTATACAAATTCAAATAAATAATGTCCCCCCCATGTGCTCAGACTTCCACTTCACCCACCCGCCCACTCAAATTCCACATATATTTGTTTTTATTTATTTGTAGTGATTTGCACATTTTCAAGCTGTTATTCGCGGTTTAACTGTGTAAGCAGCCACATTTGTATGCAAGCGTGATGTGTTGTTGATCACGCCCTCATCTCTACTTATTAAGTTTTAGACCTGCTTTGTGATGTGGCATTTGTGTTTCTCTGCAGCCACCACCGTTGGTGTTCAGCTCACTGGTAAAACCATCACGCCTGCCCAGTTCCAGCTCCTTCGGCAGCAGCAGGCCCAGGTACAAGTGTCACAGATGCAGGCACAAGCTCAGGCCCAATCTCCGAACCAGATCAAGGCAGTCGGGAAGATCTCTCAGGTAAGCAGGTGAATGCCACAGAAGGATTAGCCTCACGGTTTCCCATTGGGCTGCGGGATGATGGCAAGCTTGTGTTCACTGGGGTTTAAAGGGGACTGCAGGTCTAATAAAGATTCCTCTCAGAGCTGATAGAAGCCACCTGATTGCTGACACAGGTCAGTGGGTAGGAAGAAGACGCGTTTCCAAAGTCCAACAGTGCATTATTCCACTTTAAATGTAATTTAAGTTTTAGGAATACCAGCACCGGCTTGCAACCCTCTGCTGCGATGGCTTCTGTGCTTGGATGATATTTTGACGGTGTTTTGTTTCTTTTGTTCTGTCATCAGGAGCAGCTGCTCAAGTTGCAGAAGCAGAAATTGCAGCTTCCACAGCAGCAAAATGTGCAGCAAGGGGTGCAGGTGCCTCACACGACGCAGGTGTCACAACAGCAAACACAGCAGCTCACTACTGGGACCGTCCTAACCGGCACCACAGTGACCAACCTGCAGGTCGCGCGCCTGGTGAGTTGCCGTACAGAAACGCCTGGGAACAGCCACACTGTGCAGAATAAGTAGAGCCAGATGTGGCCTGCCATGCAATAGAGTGAAAATCGTGAGAGGTAGGGTAAAAAAAGCCTTCACTTACAGCTCAGGTCGGGCTTTAAGTGGGCCAGGGCTAGCCGATATTGCCCTTGAGCCGGGGCTCCTCTATGCTCTCCTACTGACTTTCCCAACCATATCTCTTCCTTGCAGTAATGTAAATATAAAGCGGAGGGACAGTGTGCTCTTCACCAGTACATGTCATTGAATCTCCTGTTTATAACATCAGTTAAATACATTTTTAATTGGGTTTTCACGCAGTTTTGGTTATTGCAACACATTAAAATATTGTCATTACAATGTTAATTAGATAGTGTATGGGATTGTATGGTGCAGTGAGCTATTTTGATTTTATTTTTTGTATAAATATATTGTGGTCTATTTTTAATGCACATTTATTATATTTAATATATTTTAAAGTAGAATATTGTTAGGGAGAATTCTCATTAATGTACCAAATCCTCCTACCTTAGAGTCCTCCAGCTCTTTTGCTAAACTTTGGGACTTTGAACTTTTCAATTCAATGTGTTTTCTGTGTTTGTTTCTTTTTGGTTTTGCAGTCTAACCAACTCCAGAGGCATCTTTTACAATTGTCACACAGCACCCTCAGTGCAGTGACACAGGGAAGCCTTTTAGGCTGTACCAAGGTTTAAATACCTTATCTGGGATAAACTACTGTTTCCCAGAGAAAGTAAAGTGAAATTCACTTTACTAGTCTTTTTTAATTGCTAGACCCAGCACACCCTATCTTCCTATAGAGTGCCGGAGGGGTTACTTAGTATCCCTGTGTCTAGAAACTCATGTAGCAGTCAAATGCTACCCTTTCCTTTCAAATGGCTAGTGGCAGTGGTTTTACAACTGCCTTGATTTTTCCCGACCGCGAACACTGGTAACGTCAAATCGCGGGAGCCATGTTTTTCAAGTTGCATCTGAGCCCCCTTTGTTTAAACCGGTCCCGGTCTTCTTTTTTTGCCATTTCTTTTTGGAAAGGTCCTTCTAGAGTTACTCTCTGCACACCAAACTAGGTTTGTCCCTTTGTTCCTTTGGCAGGCTTCAGTCGCCCGAGTGTCTGGGGTGGGCAGGAAGTGAGGGAGGTGCCTGAAGCTCCCTGTGCTTAGTCTCCTAGGAGACCCAAATGCACTCTGTAGTGATTGGCTGGATTGCTGTCCGGCAAGGGCAGCTACCCTCCTGGGTGAGTGACAGCTATGCTGGAATGAATGGGAGGAAACTGGATAAAAGGAGAGTCTCTTGACTTGGAATGCGGAATCGACCACTGGAACAAAAGGACCGAAGATGAGCTTTAAGAGGACGGCTGATGCAACTCCTGGACTGTTGGCTTGCCCGGTGAAGCCCTGCTGCAGGTCCGAATCGCCAGGTTCACCTTGACAGAAGTCCCTACAAGGACTTTGAGTTGGTGGAACCAATCAACTCGACACTAAGCCACCTGGATACCATTCTCAGAGCTGGTTGTATTTTCCTCAGAGTGCTGCAGGAAACTGAATAACCAGGGAGAGGGACGCCAGTGTGTGTGCTTGACTACACCTACCGGAATTGAAGATTTGCCAGCTTTTTGACCAGTCCCAGTGCAGGAGTCCCCCAGTGTCGTCCTCCTCGTCCCCACGACTGAGACTCCGCAACAGCAATATCTGCAGGAACTGCCAGGAGCAGAAGTCTTCAGCTGCATCTTTTTCTTCATTGTAAGGTACTGATTAAAAACTGTCAGAGAACTTACCTCTCACCGCGAAAGTGCTTGGAACTTTTGCAACTTGCAGACCTAATCCGCTTGTGACCCAACATATTATTCTTTCTTTTACAAACTACTTCTGAGAACTTTGGCAAAGACTTTTCCGTTTAACTACCAGACAAACTATGGTTTATCCTATACAAGACTTTGGTCCATTGACTTTGGCCTAACTTATTGCATTAAATTGACTCCTCTGGTGAACTCAAAACATTTGCACTGTCTAAGAATAATTGTAATCTTCTTTTTATTAACCTATGCCTTTTTGCTCCTACTTCAACGTACTCTGAAGTAGGAGCAAAATGGCATTCAAAGTAGTTTAAATGCCTCAAACATACAGTGTAAAGTACTGAAGTATATTTGTGTGTGATATATATTGCCTCCTTCTAGTGAATGTTTTATAACTGTTTTACCAAGAAACCTTGAGTGTAAGGGTCTAGCTGAGTTCTTGTGATTATAGCCTCTGTTTAACATAACAGCTCACATACCCCGCTTGAGATCAGCCTGGCTGCTCAGCAACGCTACCAGCCGTGTAGTACCAAAGGTTGGTTTGCTTATACCTGTAGTCCTAGTTGTGTGTTGTGGTCCCAAAGGGTACTGCATGCAAACTTTGCCTAACATATACAAAAGCTCGATTTGGTATGTTGGGTCACTCTTACGTATGCCCAAACTAGTTTAAAGGCTTCATGATTCGAGGGTTTACCAGACCTCTTTTAGGCCATACCCCCAATAATGTGCATCACGTAGAGCTAGAGGCCCCCCCCATTTCTTATCCCACTTCAAGCACTGAGCATAGGCGTTGGGGTTGAATGAAGAGGATAATTACAGGCCTTCACCAGCCACTGTCCATCATTAAAGGTTCAACAAGGGCAATAAGTTATCCACTCCAAGGATAGGCGTTGGGTTGGATGGGAATGGTTGTTGATTACACCGCGCCCCGCTGTCATTTGCATGGTCTCCAGGCGCTCACGTGGCTCTGTAAGAAAAGTGGACTGGGCTGGTTAGTGTTGGGCAAGATTTTCATTTCAGTGATAAATCTTCCTGACCTGTGTCAACCCCAGGACTTTTTGCTGGATTTTGTGATTCTTTTTCCTTTATTCCTAGGTGAGTGTGAATCTTTTTCCTCTCACCTAGTCTTTTTCTTCTTTTTTTTTTAAATTTTTTTTTAATGGGTGACCTTCTTAAGTCTCTCCATAGTGTGTGATTGGAATTAGTTTCCTTTAACTTTTGGGGTTAGGCTAGGTTGCCCCTTTGGGCTTCCCTTGTTAATTGCTCTTATTACCTCCTGGGTGAACTACTTTTCCCAAGAAGTAAAGTGGGATTCTCATCCACTTTACATTTATTTTAATGAACCAGCACACCCCACCTTATGTGGAGTTCTGAGGGGTTGGGGGGGGGGGACAATGGTAGCCCCTTTCTTACTTACCTGGTAATGTTTTTGTTACATGTGCAAGTTTACTTGAATGGCTGGTGGCAGAGGTTATATCTTAATGACTTTTAGTCATTATTACCCGCAGGCTGTCAGATCAGCCTCAGTAATGATCAGGATGGTCACAATTCTGCTAGAATGGAGGATTCCTTTTTTTCGCCATTTCCTGTTGGCTTGTTGTTTCCTGGGTCGTGTTCTGCCATTCTAGGCGGGAATGACCTCAGTTGAAGTTTTGTCTTCAGCGGGAATCCTTTGTATTTCCCTACCCAGGCTCCAGAGTGTCTGGGAAGGGAGGAGTCCAAAACTCTGCAGCCCTTTGTCTTTCACCTTGCCCGAAAAGGATCCGGTTTCCACTGGGGGCGGGGGGCTGGATGTCCTAATTGGACAGCCATACTGCACCTTTCTGTAGACTGCATAGAGAGTTTGCAGAAATTGTGCCGTAGTTCCTGATCAATACTCTGATCCTGGAAGATGCTAATAAGTTGACTACTGGAGCTGAAACCGAAGAGGAAGATGAAGAAAAGAATTCTGTAGCTAGTTCCAGCAACCGGAGAGCCTGCTGTGTAACCAGAGCCTGATGTAACCCTGCCTTTCCATCGACTTGGGGGTCTCGAACGACTCCTTCCCCGAGGCTGGTGAGACCCACTAGTTTCAAGAAGACCTGCAAAATGAGCAATGCCTCGACGTGACCTTCCTGGGCTGCAAACATACCATGGGACCTCAAGCCCGAGTGCGGTGCATGCACTTTCGAAGCCCGAAACTTGCAGATTCTTTGGTAGACTCCTGCTAGAACTCCAGACACATAATTCGAATCCCTGAAGTCCCTGCACCAGATTTCAGGACCAAGATTGTGAAGAGAATCCAACCAGCGATATTAGTTCATCTGCCTCCTGTAAAAGGGAGCCAAGGCCGTGGAGCCACCAGAAGCCTTGAAGCGTCCTTTGGTGGCGGCCTCTCCTGTGCACTGCTGCTGCCAGTTTCCATTCAGTGTCCATTTCTTCAGTCTCCAGACTAAGATCCCAAGGACCCGGGTCCTGTGCTGCTTCAGGAAGACAACCATCTCCAAGCTCTTCTTCGTTGCTGAGAAAATGTGTTGGCTTGGGTAATACTTACCTTAAGTCTTGTTTGAATCCTGTGAGGCTGAGTGGGTTAATTGTGTGGTTGGGAGTTTGCCCATATCATTCGCTCAGGCCTAATGCTGGAACACATATAGGGAGCTTTTAGGAAGAATTCTAATTTCTGTGTGAATTCCCTTCAACCTTACAGACCCTCCCTTTTGCTGGACTTCAGGTCTTTTTAATTTTAATCCTAGAGTGAGTCAGACCTTTTCCTCACTCTCTCTTGTTTGGATGGGATTTGGATTGTGTTTCCTCTGTATTTGGAGTCTGACAAACTCCATAGGCATCTACTTTTTGTATGGTGACACACAGCACCTTCAGTGCAGTGTCCCAGAGAAATCCTTTACATTTCTCATAAGGTTTAAATACCTGTTCTTGTGTGAAATACCGTTCTCAAGTATAGTAAAGTGAAATTGATTTTACTTACCTTTTCTCTTTGTAGGTGTTAGGCAGAATTGTATGTAGTGCCCTCAGGGACCACCACATACAATTAGGACTACAGGTGTAAGCAAAACCAACCTTTGCTATAAGTCTGTACCACAGTTTTGTGGTAGCGAGCTGAGCAGCCAGGCTTATCTCATGAGGGAATGTGAGCAGTACAAGAGGTTACATAGAGATCTTACAATCACAGTGGTTCAAGTCGACACTTACACTCAAGGTTTCTTGCTAGAACACTTATTAATTTATTACACAATCATTTAGAATACATTCACTAGAAGGAGGCAACTTAATGTTATACACACACACTTCAATAACAAACCAATGAGTTTCTGAACAAATTAGGCTCCCCTGAAATAGGAGAAAATGGCATTTCAGTTAGTTTCAATGGGAGTAAAAAGGCACAAGTTAGCAGAATAGATCACAAATACTTTCTTAGGCAGTGCGAATAGTTGTAGTTCACTAGAGGACTCAATTCAGTTCAATAGGGCTAGGCCAAAGTCAATGGACTAGTGTCTTGGATAGGAAATAGCAGTTCTTGAAGTAAACCGTAAAGTCTTTGCAAAAGTTCTCAGAAGTAGTTTGTACGAAAAAGAATCCTATGTTGGGTCACAATCTGATTAGGCCTGCAAGTTGGGAAAGTTTCACCAACTTTTACATGCGAGATATGCGTTCTCTCAGTCGGGTTGGCACAGTACCTTAGTATGAAGCAAAAGATGCAGCTGAAGACGTTGGTTCCTGGCAGTTCCTGCAGATCTCACTGTTCCTGAGCCTCAGTCGTGGGGACAAGAGGGAGGATGTCGGAGAACTCCTGCACTGCACGGGATCGTCTGAAAATGCGGGTAAAATGGAGTCACTTCAGTTCGAGTAGCTGTAATTCAAGCACACAAACTGGTGTCCTTCCCCTAGTTAATCCTAACCAGCTTTGAGAATGGTATCCAGGTGGCTTACAAGTTGATTGGTCCCAGCAACTCAAAGGAAGAAGTCGTCCTTGACCGGGCTTCTCTGTCGAGATGAACTTGGCAATTCAGACCTGCAGCAGGGCTTCACCGGGCAAACCAACGGTCCAGGAGTTGCAGCAGCCGTCCTCTTCCAGCTCGTCTTTGGTTCTTTTGTTCCAGTGGTTGACTCTGCTTTCCAGTCCGAGAGACTCCCCTTTTAAACAGTTTTCTCCCATTCATTCAAGCCTTGCTGCCACTCACCCAGAAGGGTGGCTGTCCTTGCCGGACAGTCATCCAGCCAATCACGGCAGAGTGCATTTGGGTCTCCTATGAGACTAAGCACAGAGCGTTTCAGGTGCCTCCCTCACTTCCTGCCCACCCCAGACACTTGCGCGCCAAGGGCGGTCTTCACTCCTGAAGCCTGCCAAAGGCGAAGGAATAAACACTAGAAGGACCTTTCCAAAAAAGAAATGGCGAAAAAAGACGACCGGGCCCTGTTTAAACAAAGGAGCTTAAGGTGCCATCTTGAAAAACATGGCTCCCGCGATTTTTAGCTACCAGATTTCGCGGTCGGGAAAAAACATGGTAGTTCGTTGTAAAACCACTGCCACCAGCCATCTCGGTAGAAAAGGGTAGCATTTGACTGCTATGAGTTTCTAGACACAGGGGTCAGGGGGTGATACTAGGTAGCCCTTCCAGCACTCTATACGAAGATAGTGTGTGCTGGGTCTAGTAATTTAAAAAAACTAGTCGTCAATTTCACCTTACATTCTCTGAGAAACAGTTTATCCCAGAGAAGGTATTTAAACCTTTGGAAACTTTAAAAAGACATCCTTGTGTCACTGCACTGATGGTGCTGTGTAACACACATGAAAAAGAGGCCTATGGAGTTATCTTAAAAGTCCATAATCAAAGAACACGAGTAAAACATAGATCAAAATACATGAGTGGGGGGGGGGCGGGTGGGCTCAGACTTTTTCCAGGTAAAAAGAAAAAAATCAAAAATACAGCAAAGTTGCTAGGGGTCTCGAAGGTGAAGGGATTTTGCACATTTATGAGGATTCTCCCTAAAAAGCTCTAGGCCAGCTTAAAAGGAATGCACACAATCTTGTGTTCCTCTCCCTGGCTATACGGTTTCCAGCAGCAACTCTGTGGAAATTCAACCAGCTCCGAGAAGGATGTCCAGGTGACTTACTTTTGAGTAAGTCACCAACTGAAGGGGAGAAGTTGTCGTTGCAGGGGCTTCTTTGTCGATACGAATTTGGAGTTTCAGCACAGCAGCGGGGCTTCACCGGGCAAACCAACGTTCCAGGAGTTGCAGCAGGCATCCTCTTCAAGTTCTTCTTCGGTTCCTTCGTCCAGTGGTCGACTCTGCCTTCCAAGCCAAAAGCTTTGCCTTTTATTCAGTTCTCTCACCTTCATTCCAGCCTAGCTGTCAATTATCCAGCAGGGTGGCTGTCCTTGCTGGACAGTCAACCGGCCAATCACTACAGAGTGCATTTGGGTCTCCTAGGAGACCAAGCACAGGGAGTTTCGGGCACCTACCTCACTTCCTGCCTACCCCAGACCACCTGGAGCCAGAGGCGGGCTTCACTCGTGAATCCTGCCAAAAGGAAAGCGAACAATGGGACCAAACCTGGTTTGGCGCGCAGACTAAATTTCAAGAAGGACTTGGGCCATTTTGATAAAAATGACACCCTTGGGTGCTTTACTGTAGCTGCGAACGCAGCCCGCGGTAAATGCACACCTCAGTAGTTAAAACAAAACCACTGCCACCAGCCATTCAGTGAGGAAAGGGTAACAGAATTATTACATGAGAAGCTAGACAAAGGGGGGGATACTAGGTAACCCCTCCAGCGCCTTATCGTAAGATAGTGTGTGCTGGGTCTAGAAAGTTAAAATTGTAAGTAAAGTCAATTTCACTTTACTGCTCTGGGAAACAGTAGTTTATCCCAGAGAAGGCATTTAAACCTTTGGGAAATCTGAAGGTGCTGTGTGACACAATGTAAAATATGCCTATGGAGTTTGTCAGGCTCCATAACCAAAAGAAACACGAAGCTCAGAAATCACATTTAAAATACACGAGAGAGTGGGGAAAAAGGGTCTCTGTCGCCAGGTAAAAAAAAAATCAAGTCCTCAAAATCCAGCACAGTTTCTGGGGAGTCTCTAGGGTGGAGAGAATTGGCAAATTCCTGAGAATTCTCCCTAACGTTTGTTCCGTGGAAGACGTTGCACTCGGTAATGGACACTCGACCCCTGGCATTGGCCGCCTGCAGCGCAGGAGAGTCACAGCAAGTCGGGGGTTGCATCAAAATGGAGTTAGTCTCGGGGATAGTGGGTCCCACCGGCCTAAGGGGAGAAGTCGTCCATTCAGAGCTTCTTGTTGATTTTGAAAAAGGTCAGCACAGCAGCGGGGCTTCACTGGGCACTTCGAGGTCCAGGGGATTGCAGCAGGCTTCTCTACATGGTTTCATCTTCGGGTGTTTCTTCCAGTGGTCCGCTCTGCCGGTAGTCCCAAGAACCTCACCTTTTAAACTTGTTCTCATTCAATCACCGACCTAGGCTGTCAATCACCTAGCAGGGTGGCTGTCCTTCCCAGCCAGCCGGCCGGCCAATCTGGACTGGTTTCATTCAGGCACAGCTACAGACAAAGGACAGGGGAGTTTCGGAACCCTCCCTCACTTCATGTCCTTCCAAATGCACTGGAGGCAAGGGGCAGGCTTCAGGGCTGAAGCCCACCAAAGGCAAAACACACTAAGGGCTCAAACCTGTCTCAGTTTATTGAGTAAAAGCCAAGAAAGACCTCACAAACAGAAAATGGCGAAAAAAGACGACCAGGGCCATTTTGACAAAATGGTCACCATTGGTGCTGTACTGCAGCTGAGGGTTCCGCCTGCGGTAAAAACTGGTAGTAAAAGGTAAACCACTGCCACCAGCCATTTAAACTAGTATGAGTTACAAAAGACTTTACATGAGAAAGTAGGATAAGGGGCTACTAGTTAACCCCCAGCACTCCACATAAGATGGTGTGCGCTGGACCTACAAAGTAAAAAGTTAAGATCAATTTCACCTTACTATTCTTGCAAACAGTAGCGCTTACCCAAGAAAATGTTTTTAAAACTTAAGAGAAATCCAAGAGACTTCTCAGTGACACTGCACTGAGTGTACTGTGTGTCACTATACACAAAGCAGATACCTATGAAGTTTGTCCGACTCCAAAAACAGTGAAAAGATAAAATTCTAGTCAGGGAAAAACATAGGAGGGAGTAAGAAAAAGGTCCCACTCACTCGGGAGTTAATATTAAAGTCCTAAATCCAGAAAAGAGCGGGGTGGGGGGTCTCTAAAATGGAAGGGAATTAGCACATAAATGAACATTCTCTCTAACAAGGGTATTGCCCTGGACACCTCTACATGCACAGCAACGCTCTGGAGCGACTTTCTGGAATAAGGTAAGCAGTACCCTTTTCCCTCACAGTACCCTAGGTTTGAAGAAAACGTTTGCAGTGGATGCTCTGCAGTGTTACATCAATGGACCCGAGCTCCGCATTCCTTGGTCTGATGACTGAAGGCATGACAATAGATGGGTTCTCTCAGCAGCAGTCTCAAGGGAGGACCTGTGGCATGGCTTTCATCAACTTCTCTTGTCACTGTTTTTTGCGCTTTTCTGCAGCCCCAATAAAGGATGCAATACGCACGGTCAATCTTCTTTGCTTACTGCGGTCCCACACTCTGATGGGGGTCTGGACAAGTTGGATCAGATCTCTGGTTTGTCCTTGGGGGCTCAGCAACAATGTGGATGGATTCGGCCTTTCCATGAGTTGCACTTGAATTGGGCCTAAGGTCTCCTGGTATTGGGGTTCTACAGCTCTGGAAACTCACAGGACCTCGAAGATGGCTCACGTCAAAGTTCGTCTTGGGTCTGGTTGTTCCCACCAGTCAAAGCGAAGGAGTCCTTTTTGGAGTTAAACTGTCGCACAGAAAACAGGGTCAGGACAGCGGTGATCGCTTCAGTGTTTCAGATGATCTGCAGGCGTCTCTGGTAGTCTTCTTCGTCGGTTACCTCAGCTTCCAGTGGTCGACTTGATTTTCACCCCAGGAGCCTCACCTTTTCTACAGTTCCAGCTCTAGTTCCCCTGCAAACTTCTTCAGCAGTTTACAGAAAGGGGCTCCCCAGTGGGAGCTGGTCCCATTCAGGCACTCGGGCAGACACAGGACAGGGGGGTGAAAAACTCCTCCCCCAATTCCTGCCTGCCCCGATTCTCTGGAGCCTAGCCTGAGACACCCAAGGGCTCCCGCCAAAGGCAAGACACGCCCATAGGCCACCCCAGCCTAGGATGGTAGAAGAGAAGGGGTGACCAAGAACAAGCACGCTAGTAATGACGAAAAAAGAAGGTAGGCCCCAAGTTGGTGCTTGGGTGCCCATATGTGCACTACCGAGGCTATAGCCATAGCCTGTGGTAGAAAAATCACACAATTTGTTAGAAAATGTCCACTGCCACCAGCTATAACTAGGAGATTGTCTATGTGACTTAAATCACAGGAGCAGAGAGAAGGGGTATTCTCGGTATCCCTTTGCACTCCACATAAGGTGGTGTGTGCCAATCCCTGACTATACAGTTTTAGGAGAGATACTAAGTATCTCTCCATCTTTAAGAACTGTAGTTACTCTAGGATAAGGAGAATAATCTCAAAGGATCCTCAGCAACACTGCCCAGAAGGAGCTGTGTGCTACAATAGTAAAATACAGATGCCTTTAAGAGTTATGGAGTAAAATACGCTCCATAGGACAGGTAAAATACAAAGAATTGAGTTCCATAAAGACAGGACCAAAAGAATGAATGAATGAGTGAGTGGAAAAAGGCTCCACTCATTCAGGATTAAAGAAAAAGGTCCAGAAGTCCAGCAGAAAGTGCTGAGGCTCTCACTAGGAGAGGGGATGAAGCATAAACATAAATCTCCCTAACATCCATCCCCCTAAAATACCTTGGCTTCAGTTATGCGCCAACCTAGACTGGTGGAAAAGGACTGAGGCACGAGGCCCGGAGACAGGGCTTGGGGGGAGTCGAAGCTTGTGGCTGTGCATGCGTCAGGCCCGCGTAAACTCGAAATTAATTATATTTTTAAGATGGTGCTACAAAAGGCTCTGGTCATGTACCATAGGACAGAATGCCCACAGGTATGGAGGGAAGGGGACCATGGACTAGAGTACGCTAGTCTCTATGGTGAGTAATTCTTCCTGTTTCAAGCCAAACCGGCTCTCCTAGGTTAGAAGCAGTCGTTCGCTCCCAGCATTTTCAAACCCTGCTATGTAGTAGTGGTGGTGACGATAGGGACAGCCACTTTGGTAACTAAAACCTAATTTGATTTTCAATCTTCATGCAGTTCTTTCCTCTTGAAATGGATGAGGGGGGAGTTACTTTGAGGCTTACTTTGTTTCACTTGTGCGATATACGTGTCTTGTGTACTTCAACTTTTTATTTTATTTTTTTTATTTATTTATTTTTTGTTTTCTCTTTCTCAGCTCCAGGCTCAGGGCCAGATCCAGGCTCAGTCTCCACAGACTGCACAGGTTGCACTGACGAAACCACCAGTGGTGTCTGTCCCAGCAACTGTTGTATCATCTGCCGGAGTTCCAACCCTCCCCGTTACTGTTGCTGGAATAAGCGTCGCCATTGGCCAGCCGCATAAAGCAGCAGGTAATTTACATGTGTATCTAGTGTGTTTTCATGTAAATCTGCTGACTTGGACATTGTGTTTTAAGAAAAGGGCTATATGTTCATTACACCCACTGTTCAGGCAGAATTCCATTTTTGGTGCTTTTAATATTTTGGTGGCTTTTTCAAACCTACTACTTTTTGTTTCCTCATAGGTACTTCTACTGAAATCCCCCTGTCCCTGCAACTCCTGTTGGTGTGCTGCCCTGTGGTAGCCAATAAAGCTACCAGGACAGAGGTGCTTTATTAATACTTAAGTTTGCTCACAGGGTGATTGCATCACCCTGAAATGAGTTTTGGGAGTAGGCTGGTAGTAGCTCAAAGTATGCTTTGTCTACACCATTTGTTTTGTCTGTCTGTGTGAAATATGCGGCATGGCCAAAATCGCTATTTTGCTGACTGGCTCAACCTGAGCCACAAAAGCATCATATGTTTCAGTCTAAACCCGTTTGTGCTGGGTTGGAGGCTTTGAGACTCCCCAGTCTACTAATTTCGAGGCATACCTGGGTGTTTTGGAGTTTAGCTGGCCTGTCCAGGTTAGCTGGCAGCCAATATCTGAATGCTGCATCCCGGTGTGTTCATGGGCTAGCTATTACAACCCGGAACCAACGGTGGTCGGTGTGAGATCGATGGAACTGTTTACCGCATACCAACCATTCAGCAATGTCCTGTGCTTGCCAACCTTTACATGGCGGCCCCCATTGCCAACCGCACTGCAGGACCCACTATTTGCCAGCCATAAGATGGCCGCTACGCGGCCGGAACTTCATGCGCACCGCTGGGAGTAGCTTCAGCAACAGACAAATGCAGAGCAGGTATGCAGCTCGCTGTGTTGCAACTTCGTTGCTTCTACGCTAGTACTCCCCTTGCACACTGCTGTGCTACTTCTCTTCTCCCTGTCCGACTTCCTCTGGCTTACTCGTTGCCGAAGCTTCCTTCTGCGACTCTTCCATCTCTTCGGCCACTGCTGCTCCAGTTCTCAGAGTTCCTATTCTTCCTGCTCTCCTCATTTTCATCACTGCTTGATATGGAACTGGATTACCATCTTAAGCTGCCACCTACACTGAACCTTTATCCGGTGACAAAAGTATATATATTTTTTCTTTTTACCCCGTGGAAGTTTTTATTTATCCTTCGGTCTGGCCTTACTGGCGGCCAGTCCCGCCTGTTCCTTTCCTGGGAGTCCTGGCAGCCAGGAAGGACGGGCCTTTTCACCACGATATGGAGACCTCCATTAAACCACAGGTGAGATCCAAAGCTAAAACTAGCTTAGCCAGGCCCTAGGTGAATGTGTAAGTCAGTGGGAGACTCTGGCCATTCCTCTGGTCTGCTTTTGAAGTCACATGAACACTGCTGATGAGATGGGCGCTGCTGAAGATCCTGCCATAGATTACTGGGTGGGCGTTGGCTCCTACCTCTTTATATTGTATTTGAGCGAAGACCTAGCTTTAGGAAGCAACAAAGTGCTTTACAATCATAGGTGAAAGAACAAGGTTAGTGAGCAGAGAAAGGGCATGGGATTTAACAGGCGAGGGATGGCAATTGTCAGCAAATGTATCTACCAGCAACCAGCAGAGGAAACAGTGGGGATCCCATTTCCCCAGTCTCCGGTATGGTGGGGAGTGGACCTTGCTGTTAGGAAGGAGTCATTCATTGAAGGGTACGAGTCTTAAACTCCTTTCTCAACTGTAGAAGTGAGGGGGCGGAGGGGCCTGATGGTTATGGGGAGGAGGCTCCAGAGTCTTGGGCGTAGAAACAGGCTGTCTTCTCTTTTTATTTTACTTCCTGCTCCTGCAGAGTTCAAGTATGCACATGTACTAATGGTGGATCGTAGGCCACCCTAGATGCTGAGTATCTCGGTAAGGTAGCTTGGGGACTCCAGGGTGACAACCTTGTAGAGGACAGAGCATGATTTAAAGATGATTTGCAGCGGGAGCCAGTGCAATTTGATGAGTGATTGAATTTTCAGGGTCCTGTGAATTGTGCTACAACATGCAGAACAGAAAGCCGTCCAACAAGGCATTGGCAACATCCAGGTGGGGGAGGGCCATGGCTTGGACAGCAGCTCTCAAGTTGTTTTCTGGGATGAAGAGCTGGATTTTTTTGCAGGACAGAATGTTTGGTATCTCCTTGCTATGTGCTCTTTGAAGTAGAAGTGTCTGTCAAGCCCTCAATGTGCATAGTCTGTATGTCTGGGTGTTGTTGGTCAGTGTTGAGATGGAATTCTAGAATCTGGCCTGGTGGACAGATTTTAGGAGGCCTCCCCCTAGTTAAGATGAACAGGGAGCTCCAAGAGGTTAGACAATGTTAGGTAAGAATTGGTGCAGTCACACTGTCTGAGACTACACAAGACTTATCTAATGGGTATTGGATGTTGAGGAGAATTCGCAGAAATGTGCTAATTCCCTTTCTACCTTAGAGACCCCAAGCTGGTTTTGCTGGACTTTAGGACTTTTCATTTTTAACTTGGAGAGAGAGACCTTTTTCCCACACTCATGTATTTATCTGTGATTTGGACTCTGTGTTTCTTTTGACTTTGGATTCTGACAAAATGCATAGGCATCATCTTTGCATTGTGACTTACAGCACCTTCAGTGCAGTGGCACAGGGATGTCTTTTAGATTAGAAGGTTTAAATACCTTGTCTTGGTGAAACTACTGTTTCCAAGAGCAGTGAAGTGAAATTGACTTTACTTATTTTGTAACTTTCTAGACCCAGTACACACTATCTTACAATAGGGTGCTGGAAGGGTTACTTAGTATCCCCTTTGTCTCGTTTCTCATGTAACAATTTTGTTACCCTTTCAACAATTAATGGCTGGTGGCAGTGGTTTACTTTTTACTACCATTGTGTGTTTTTACCGCGGGCTGCAATTGCAGCTGCAGTAAAACACCCATGGGTGCCTATTTTGTCAAAATGGCCCTGGTTGTCTTTTTTCGGCATTTCTTGTCGGGAAGGTCCTTCTTGAGATTTACTCTGCGCGCCAAACCAGGTTTGGTCCCTTTGTCTGTTTTGCCTTTGGTGGGATTCCCGAGTGAAACCTGCCTCTGGCTCTAGTATGTCTGGCAGGGGCAGGAAGTGAGGGAGGTGCCTGAAATTCCCTGTGCTTAATCCCCTTGGTCACAGGAATGCACCCAAAGGTGATTGGCCGGATGGCTGTAAGGCAAGGACAGACGCCCTGCTGTGTAATTGACAGCTAGGCTAGAATGAATGGGAGAAACCTGCATAAAAGGCGGGGCTTTTTGGCTTGCAAGGCAGAGTTGACCACTGGACGAAGGAATCTGAAGAAGAACTTGGAAGAGACACGTGCTGCAACTCCTGGACTATTGGTTTGCCCGGTGAAGCCCCTCTGCTGTGCTGAAGCTCTGAATGCGTTTAGACTAGAAAAGCCCTGCACGGACGACTTCTCCCCTTGGGTTGGTGGGACCAATCAACCCCAAAGTGAACTTGTTTGGACATCCTCTCAGAGCTGGCTGTACTTCCGCTGCTGGTACCGAACGGCCAGGGAGAGGAACACCTAACTGAGTGGATCGCTTTTAAGTCCGACTCGAGTGCCCGGAAGATCCTCCGGACTTCCCTGAAGCAGTACTGACTAATCCTGAGACACCTCAACAGTTCTGGACCCCAGATGCGAGAAAAGTCTGAAGTGGTATCCGAGAACCGCAGTGTTGCTATTTGATGTCACTGACCTTCACCTTAATTGAAGTTTGCCTATTGCTGCCACTGACCGTCCCATTGCAGTGCAGGTGTCCCCAGATGACCTCCCTCTTGTCCCCACGACTGAGGCCCAGGAACACCAGGATCTTTAGAGCTGTACAGGAACAGAAGCCAGCAGAAACTTTTCTTCTAACAAAAGGTACTGTAAACCTAAAAACACTTGCCTCTTGTTGTGCACCCTTACCTGCTCTCAGTTGAGATGTGTCTACAGCTTTGCCCCCTCACAAGCCTCCAAACTTGTGGCCCTTCAAGTGAATCTTATTTCTACAAACCTTTCTAAAAACATTGTGCAAGACTTTTACTTACCTGCAAAGATCTTCAGCTCCTCTAGACTTTGCTCAACTAACATTGGCTGTCCTGGCTCCCTTAGAGACTCTTCTTACCCTGACACTGTGCATTTCCCCCAACAAAGGGTTACAATTACTTGACATTCGAAGGTTTAAAAAGTACTTACCTTAGAGACCCCCAGCAACTTTGCTGGATTTTGAGGACTTGATTTTTTTTACCTGGAGTGTGTGAACCTTCTCCCCCCCCCCTCTCAGGTATTTTGATGTGTGTTTTACTCTTGTGTTTTTTGATTATGGAGTTTTAGACAACTCCATAGGCATCATCCTTTCATTTGTCACACAGCACCCTCAGTGCAGTGACACAGGGGATGGGACGCCTTTTAGGCTGTCCCAAGTTTAAAAATACCTTCTCTGGGATAAACTACTGTTTCCCGGAGAAAGTAAAGTGAAATTGAATTAGTCTTTTTTACCTAGTATCACCCATGTCTAGAAACTCATGTAGCAGTCAAATGCTACCCTTTCCTCTCGAAATGGCTGGTGGCAGTGGTTTTACAACAAACTACCATGATTTTTCCTGACCGCGAAGACCGGTAGCTAAAAATTGCGATAGCCATGTTTTTCAATATGGCATCTGAGCCTCCTTTGTTAAAACAAGTCAGGTCTTTTTTTGCCCTTTATTTTTGGAAAGGTCCTTCTAGAGTTTGTCTGTGTGCGCCAAACCAGGTTTGGTCCCTTTGTTCCTACGCCTTTGGCGGGCTTCAGGGCTGAAGACCGCCTCTGGCGCCTGAGTGTCTGGGGTGGGCAGGAAGTGAGGGAGGTGCCTGAAACTCCTGTGCTTAGTCTACTAGGAGACCCAAATGCACTGTGGTGTGATTGGCTGGCTGACTGTCCGGCAAGGGCAGCCACCCTGCTGGGTCAGTGACAGCTAGGCTGGAATGAATGGGAGGAAACTAGATAAAAGGCGAGTCTCTTTTCTTGGAAGGCAGTCGACCACTGGAACGAAAATACAGAAGACGAGCTGGAAGAGGATGGCTGCTGCAACTCCTGGACCGTTGGTTTGCCCGGTGAAGCCCTACTGCAGGTCCGAATCGCCAAGTTAATCTCGACAGAGAAGCCCTTCAAGGACGACTTCTCCCTTTGAGTTGGTGGGACCAATCAACTCGTAAGCCACGTGGATACCATTCTCGGAGCTGTTTGTATTTTTCTGAGTGCTGGGGGAAACCAAATAGCCAGGGAGAAGGACGCCAGTTTGTGTGCTTGACTACAGCTACCAGAATCGAAGATCTGCCTTTTCCAGCTTTTTGACCAGTCCCAGTGCAGGAATCCCACTACGTCCTCCCTCTTGTACCCACGACTGAGGTTCAGGAACAGCGAGATCTGCAGGAACAGACGTCTTCAGCTGCATCTTTTTCTCCATTGTAAGGTGCTGTGAAAACCCGAGAGAACTGCGAAAGTGCATGAAACTTTGGCAATTTACGGGCCTAGTCCGCTTGTGACTCGACATATGAATCTTTCTTTTACGAACTACTTCTGAGAACTTTGGCAAAGACTTTTCTGTTTAACTTCCAGAACTGCTTTATCCTATACAAGGCTTTACCCCATTGACTTTGGCCTTACCTATTGCATTGAATCAACTCCTCTGGTGAACTCAAACTATTTGCACTGTTTTAGAGTAACTGTAATATTTGTTTTATTAACTTATGCCTTTTTGCTCCTACTTCAAATGCTCTAAATGCTATTTTGCACCTCCTTCAAAGTAGTTTAAATATCTCAGAACCTGATCTTGTGAAGTACTGAAGTATATTTTTGTGTGATCTAGATTGCCTCCTGCTAGTGAATGTTTTATAAATGACTGTGAAATAAATTAATACGTGTTTTACCAAGAAACCTTGAGTATAAGAGTCTATTTGAATACTTGTAATTATAGACCTCTGTGTACCCTTACAGCTCACATTCCCTCTTGAGATAAGCCTGACTGCTCAGCAGCGCTACCACAAAACTGTGTAGTACAGACTTGTACCAAGGGTTGGTTTTGCTTACACCTGTAGTCCTAGTTGCGTGTAGTGGTCCCAAAGGGTACTGCACACACACTTTGCCTAAAGGTCGGGAGCTCTTAAGACTGAAGCTTGACAAAGGGCTTTCTTCAAATGCCTTGGTGCACTCCTCATCCACCTGACCTTTTTGGGGAATTTTGGTGAGGAGACCACTTTCAAGGGAGAAGCTGTGGTCTCATAGTTCTCTATGAAGTTCCTATAATAACCAGTGAGACCTAGAAAGGCTCTTACTTGGGTTTGAGTAGTAGGGGTGGCCCATTCTTGTACAGCTTGTACTTTGCTAGGCAATGGCCTTTTCACCTGCTCCTACCTCATGTCCAAGGTAGACCACTTTGCTCTGGCCAATTTGACATTTACTTGATTTTATGGTCATATAGGCCTGCTCAAGAGCTTGCAATACATATCCTAAGTGGTCAACATGTTCTTTCCAAGTAGGACTGAACACTACAATGTCATCCAAGTATGCCATGCAGAAGTCCTCCATCCCATTCAGAACTTGATTCATGATCCTGTGGAATGTTGCAGGTGGATTCTTTAATCCAACAGGTATTACCTTAAACTGGTAGAGGCCTGCTGGGGTCGAAAATGCGGTTTTCTCCTTGTCATGGTCTGTCAGAGCTATTTGCCAAAAGCGTGAGGTTAGGTCAGTTCATCTGTCCTGGGTAATGGATGATCATCAGTCTTTGTAACTGCATTTAGGGCTCTATAGTCCACATAGAATCTCCTTGGATCCTACCTTTAGTACTAGCACATCTGGACTAGACCATGGACTTGTAGATGGCTCTATTACCCCGAGATCAAGCATCTTGTTGACCTCTTCCTTTATGTGGGTTCTTACATGGTCTGACATTCTGTAACCTCTGCTTTTAACAGGTAAACAGTCACCAGTGAGAATTTCATGCTGGCCCCAAGGGGTCAAGCCTGGTGATAGTGAAAACAGGGAGACAAACTGATTTAACAGAGATTTGCACTCCTCCTGTTGTTCCAGTGTCCAATTAGAAGAGAGATTAACTCCTATCATCCCATCTAAAGGTTGTTCCCTGAGGTCAGGCAGAGGTTCACTCTCCTCCTCCTCTTGAGCAGAGGCTAGAAGCAAAGCTCACAGTTCTGGTCTAGAGACATAGGCTTTTAGACGGTTGTTGTGAAAGACCCTGGGGGCCTCGTAAGAATTGCCTAAATCCACCAAATAATTGACCTCTCAAAGTTTGCCCACAGCCTTGAAGAGTCCAATCCATTGGTCCTGTAAGGCCCTCTGCCTTGTAGGTACCATAACTAGAACTAGCTGGTCTTGGGTAAACTCAACCATGTTGGCCTTCTGGACATGCCAATGCTTCACCAGAACCTGACCTGCTTTCAAGTTCTCAGAAGCTTCTGTCATGTGTCATTCTCCTTCAGAGACCTAACACATAGTGACTCTCACTGGCTTGGGAGAAGGAGCACTCTCCAACCCCTCCTTAATTAGGGCCAAGGGGCCTCTAACTGGATGACCATAGAGGAGCTTGAAGGGACTAAATCCACCTCCCTCCTTAGGGACTTCTCTATAAGCAAAGAGAAGGCATGGCAGTAGAAGGTCCCACTTTCTTCTAAGGGGTTCCTCTAAAGCACCCATCATGCTCTTCATAGTACGGTTAAACCACTCTACCAATCCATTCGTTTGGGGATGGTAGGCAGTTGAGAACTTGTAAGTTACTCCAGTTTTTCCACATAGCCTGCATGTAGTGGGACATAAAATGTGATCCCCTGTCAGAGATGACGTCCTTAGGAAAACCTACCCTGATAAAAATACCAAGTAGGTCCTTAGCAACTGCCTGAGCAGTAACCATCCTCCTAGGTGTAGCTTCAGGATACCTAGAAGCATGGTCTACTACAACCAATATAAATCTGTTGCCTGAAGAGGTTGGGGGGTCTAAGGGACCAACAATGTCGATTCCTACACTCTCAAAAGGAACTCCCACCACTGGGAGAGGCACCAAAGGTGCCACTTTCTTGGCTCCACTCTTGCCAGATGTCTGATAAGTGTGACAGCTCCTACAGAATTTATCTACATCAGACCCCAATTTAGGCCAGTAGAAATACAGAGAAATCCTTTCCTTGGTCTTCTTAAAGCTTAAGTGACCAGCCAAAAGAATCTCATGGGCTAACTGTAGGAACTTGTCTTATCTCCTGAGGCACTAACAGTCGTCTGTAGTTCCCTGGGATAGTCTCGGTAGGTTTACTGTAGAAGGGGCCATCCTCCCAGTACAACCTGTGCTTCCCTGGCTCTTGCCCGTCCAGCTGGGAAGCTGCCTGTTGGCCAAGTCCTTCAAGTGTAGGACACTCTCTTTGACCTCTGCTGAAGTCTGCCCTACAAGGGCCACCTTCTGCCATTAAAGACTGCAGCTCAGGATGGTCTTTAGGATCCAGATCTCCAATGGGGGTCGTTGGGGAGGTCTTATTCCAGCTCTGAATCTTCAGCAGCTGATTCAACCTCTCCTGGTTGTTTCTCACACTCGGCCTCAGCTGGTGGAGTATTCACAGGCGTGACTTTGGACAGTCCTCTCGGGCATGTTGTGGTTTGATGCACAGGAGTGCTATCTTTCTTGTTTCCTCAGACCTTGGGTTTCCCCTTTGTCTCCTTTTTCCTGGAAGTAGAAGTTGTCATTTCCTGCGTTATAGGTTCTCCTGTAATAACCTCTTGAGTCATCTAGGGTGAGGTCTCTAGCTTTCTGTGTCTGTTCCCGTTTCCTTTTACTGGGAGGCCTGGGGGGTGCTTGATACAACTCCCAAGAATTTTTAAGCCATTCCCCAACAGGACTCTCCCAGGCACCTCACTTTGTACACGGACAGGTATCCTTACAGTCCTATTGTTGCACTGGATGAGAGCTGGTAGTCTTGGAAGCAGTTGGACAGGGTTTTAAATCTCACCTGGTATCCACAGGGACGCCACCCAGCCGGGTTACTCACTGGTATGCTTCTCAGCTTTGCCCTGATGTGGTCTGCGGGGAAGGTTCTGCCTGAAAATACAGGAGGACTGAGTTCAGAACTGACGGACTGGCGTAAGTATCCTCCCTCCACCCCCGTATGATTTCAGACCCTCTGGCTCCCTCTCCTCACCTTGTGGTAGAATTAGGCGTGCTCTCCGTCCTGCCTTCTTTGCAGGGGCGCGTTGTCTTTCATGGGCGAGTTCGGTCCAGTTACTTCACTGACGCCGGCCCGTTTGATATTGTTCAGGTAGGTCTTAGTGCTGTTCTTTAGTTTTGTTGCTATCCTGCATGCCTTTCTTTGTTTAAAATGTCTTTTTTCTCCCTTAGGTATGTGGAGCTTCAGCGCGGCGAACTGGCTTGGTTGAGCATTAAGAGCGCTAAGATGCGGTAAGTAAGTGCTATGCACAGCGCTGCAAAGTCTTGCCTTTGCTAACCTGTGTTTTCCTTCCTTGTAGGTCGCGGTATTCTTCAACGCGAGTGGAATGTCTGGAGTGGTGCCAGCCGAGAGGCGACCAGCCAGGTAAGCCTTTTAAGCAGTTCGTAATTTGTAAATGTCTGTACTGCTTTCTTTAATGTTGCCTCTATCTTCCTCTTTCAGGTCGTTCTGTCCGGGAAGCGTGCAGATTCGAGGAAGCTGTTCTCAGTAGCTGCAAGTGTTTAAAGATGAAGACTGCAGGTAAGATGATGATGATGATGCTGCTGCTAATGATGTTCCTTTTGTCTCCTTGCAGGTTCTGCTTCTCCGAGGTTCGAGGGAATAGCTGGACACGGTGAGCGTCACGTTGCAAGCTGCAAAGTAACGCAAAGCGTGTTTTCTTGCTCGGGTGTGGTTTAAATAGCCCCAACAAAATAGTCCAGGTAAAGTAGTCACTAGGCTACCACACCCAAAACATTAGACCGCATAGCTTGGTTCTTAGGAACCAAGCTATGTGGTTGCCTCCATGTTGGCTGACAATACAATAAAGTAGTTCCCAAGCACATTGTTTTTCATGGTTTCTGAGCCTGGCGCCAGGACTGGCCCCATGAGGGCTTTTGAAGAGGATGCCAGGCTCCAGAGGCCCGAGTCCTGACTCCACCTGGCCAATGGGTTTGCCAGAGGGTGTTTTGTGTGAGGTTTTGAGCACTCCCCCCTAAAGCCCCTCCCATGGTGTTCCTTCTGTCTGGCCCAGGTTTGGTTAGGAAGTTCCGATGGAATTTCCTGATTAGACGTGGTGCGTGGATATTCTCACTGGGCTCCCAGGATCTATCTTGTGGTCCAAATCCTTTCCAATCGAGGTAATATAGCTTGGTCCTAGAGTATTTAGAGTCCAAGCTATCTTTGGCTCCGAATTCTGGTTCTCCGTCAACAAGTATGGGCTTAGGTAGTGTCCCAATCCGTGTGCCGGGTTGCATTGGTTTCAGGAGGGACACATGGAATACCGGGTGGATGTGTAGATTAGGTGGTAAATCCAGTTTCACGGCTGCTGGGTTGATAATTGCCTTAATGGTATAGGGTCCTAAGAATCTGGGATGAAAGGTCCGGGTTCCCTTGATGGGTACTAATTTAGTGGCTAACCAAACTTTGTCTCCTACTTGATAATCAGGCGCCTTTTTCCGGTGTTGGTCGGCAAATCTTTTGTTTTTCTTTGGCATGAATAAGGTGTTCCTTTGCCCTTTTGAAAGCCTGAGTAATGGTTGTGTTTAGAGTCTTTACCGCTGGCATTTCCAAGCTGGCTGGAAAGTCTAGTTCAGAGGTACGTGGATGTCTGCCATAAAGGGTATAGAAGGGCATTTGTCCCGTGCTTGAATGCAAAGAATTGTTATGCATATTCGGCTATCCATAGGTCTTTCCAATTCCTTTCTTCGTGGCGCAGCATGCACCGTAAATATTGCTCGAGTGTCTGATTGGTTCTCTCGGTTTGGCCGTGCGTTTGGGGATGGTGACTTGTAGATGGCCAAACGTCGATCTGCGCCATTGCACATTTTTTTCCAGAAGTTTGACACAAATTGGCTGCCTCGATCAGAGACCAGAACCGAAGGGAAGCCATGTAGCTTAACCACGCCTCCAGGAACACTTTTGCTAAAGTGGCTGCGTCTGGGAGGCATTTCAGAGGAATAAAATGGGCCATCTTCGAGAATAAGTCCACAACTACAAGGATGGTGTTAAACCCTTGGCTTGGCGGTAGATCAGTGAAGAAAAAGGGAAAGGGTGTGCCATGGAACTGGAGGAATGTCCAATGGTTGTAGGAGACCAGATGGTTTTTGTTTCTGTGATTAATTTTGTGCAGACACAGCAGGACTGAATATACTGAATGATGTCCTTACGCCAGGTAGGGCACCAAAGGTTCTCTTTCACCTTAGCTAGGGTTTTGGTGATCCCAGGATGCCCTTCGATCAGTGAATCGTGATAGTTTGAAATAATATGCTGTTGTAATTCCTTCTTGGGTACATATAGGCGATCCCTAAAAAGGGGTAGATGGTCCTTGGTGGTATATTGTTCTCCTTGAGTTTGCCATGCGAGGTAGACATCAGGATTCATTGTCTGTTGGATTTCCTTTCGTAGTTCTGCTTGTGTTAAGTCTGTCATGGTACCCAAGAGTTTGTCTTCAGCTATAACAGGTACTGGGTCTGGAGTTGTATGTACTATTTCATCTATGCCCATGTGATAAAAGGCATCCTCCTTTCCGTTTCTGACTCCTGATCGAAATGTGATTACATAATCATATTCGGCGAAGAAAAGGGCCCACCGTGATTGGTGAGAGGACTGGGCCTTGGCTGTTTTGAGATATTGCAGGTTTCGGTGGTCTGTGAGGACTGTAATGGTGTGTCTGGCCCCCAGAAGGTAGTGCCTCCAGGCTTTAAAGGTGGATTTGATAGCCAGGAGTTCCTTGTCCGTGATGGCATAATTATTCTCTGGAGGTGAGACCTTTTTCGACCAGAAGGCCACAGGATGTAGCTGGCCGGTTTCCGGGTCTCTCTGTGAAAGGACAGCCCCCATTGGGAGACTGGACGCATCAGTTTCAACGACATAAGGGAGGTCTGGACGAGGATGTCTCAGGATTGGAGCGGAGGTAAACCTTGGTTTAAGTTCCTGAAAGGCTTCTTCTGCTTCTTCGGTCCAAGCAAATGTTTTATTGTTTTTTCGTAATAGTACTGTGACTGGGGTGTACAACCTGAGAAGTCTGGGATGAACAGGCGGTAGAAGTTGGCAAAGCCCAGCATGCTTTGTACCCCTTTCAGAGACGTCGGTGAAGGCCATTTCAGAATGGCATCTACTCTGTGCACATCCATTCTGATGCCTCCTGGATTAAGGATAAAACCAAGAAATTCTAGTTCAGTGACGTGAAAAAAGTATTTTTCAAGCTTTGCAAACAAGTGATGTTGACGGAGCCTGGTGAGGACTGAACGAACGTGCCTGACATGATCTTGTTCCGAGGCTGAGTATACTAAGATGTCGTCTATGTACACTAAGGCGCACACATCAATTAACTCCCTTAAGACGTTGTTCATGAAATACTGGAATGCCGCAGGAGCGTTGCATAACCCGAAGGGCATGTCTTGATATTCAAACAAGCCGTACTTAGTACGGAAGGCGGTTTTCCATTCATCTCCTTTTCTGACTCGGACCAGGTGGTACGCTCCTCAAAGGTCTAATTTGGTATAAATCTGGGCATCTTTAACTTGGTCTAGCATCTCAGGGATAAAGTGGCATGGGGTAGCGGTTCTTCACGGTGATCTGGTTCAATGCGCGGTAGTCAATACAGGTTCTCAAGTCTCCTTCCATTTTCGGTACGAAGAACAAAGGACTGGCTGCGGGGGACTTCGAAGGACCGATAAATCTGTTTGCAAGGTACTGGTCTAAATAGGATTTCAAATGAAGGTTTTCTGGTTCTGTGAGAGCGTAGATCCTGCTGCAAGGGATTTGTGCACCAGGAACAAGGTCGATCTGACAGTCATAGGGCCTGTGCGGTGGCAATGTATTGGCTTGGTCCTTTCGGAAAACATCCTGGAAATCATGGTATTCACTTGGCAAGGTATTAGTTGCCCCAGGGTTGATACTGTCGCTCCGGGAGTCATGGGGATACAGACGTCGGGTTTCTCCTCTTGATAATAGCAGCTAGGGGAGCAGTCACCGGGGAAGGTTAATTTTCGTGCCCGCCAGACTATCAAAGGGTTGTGAGCAACCAACCATGGCATCCCTAGTATTAGCCTGTACTGAGGTGCCTTGATGAGATCGAATAAAATAGACTCCCGATGTCCGTCCTGGCACAGCAAGGTTACCCTGGCTGTGCACTGGGTTACTGGTCCGGAAGCAATTTCTGTCCCATCCACGGTGGTTACCTTGTCCATAGTTGGCTTAGAACACAAAGGAAGCCCCATCTCTGCTGCCAGTTCTTGATCAATATCATTTGCAACTGCTCCGCTATCGATGTATGCTTCAATGGCATGCATTCTTGATGACTGTTGGTGGTTAATTAAGATAACTGGTATTTCAAAGTGTGAGGTCAGCAACTCTTTCTTCTCACTCGACAAACTGACCTCTACGTTTGTCGAGCTTGGTAGTTTTCTGATTCCTTAGCTTCATCCTTCTCTGTGGCCCGACTGTTCTTGGGGGGTTTTACTGGACAGTCCTTCAGGAAATGTCCTGGTTTCCCACAATACAAACCAAGTTGTCTTCTTTTGTCCCGCTCTTGTTTTGTTAATGGAGGCCGTATCCCTCCAATCTGCATGGGTTCTACACCATTTTCAGGTACACGGGGTGTGTTTTCCTTTGGTCGAACATACACGGTCCGAGGGTCCGTCTTAGACCGGTCTGCCTTTTGTGCCTGCAACCGGTGGTCTAGCTGCACGACCAGATTTATGAATTCTGCACAGTTTCTGGGTGGATCAACCACCTGGGCTAAAACGTCCTTTAATTCGCCTCTTAAGCCTCAATGGAATAACGTGGTTGTTATGTTTTCTGGCCAGCTAGCTTCGCAACCAGTCTGTTGAAGGTAGCAATGTACGTTAACAAGTCCTGATTCCCCTGTCGGAGGGACAAGTCCATTGTCTACTGCTTGTTCCTGGGTATGGCGAGCAAAACGTTTTTTCATTTATCTCTGGAACCCCCCCAAAATCATGTAATAGAGGATTGTCATAGGTTACCAACGGCACCAACCAATCTGCTGCACTACCACTCAGGTATGATAAAACAAAAGCTACCCGAGCTTGGTCATTTGGAAATGCTCCAGGCTTACAAAGAAAATGAAGGGGGCACTGATTGATGAATGCCGCATACTTCCGTGGGTCGCCTGAGAACCTTTCTGGTGGTGCCAGGGGCACTGTTCCAGGTAACGCGATCTGTACCGGAGTGGGTGGTATGACCGGGTTTTGCATCGTTGCATTGCTTCCAGGTAGAGGCATCTGTCCTGCCTGTGATTGCAAGTATTGCCTGCTAATCTCTTCAGTGCGTTCTTTGGTCACTATTGGGTCTCTCCAGAGGGCATTAGTCTCTTGTCGGGCAGAATGAACCTCGGCACGAAGCTCTCCTAGTAATTGGGCCAATTGGTCCATTTCTGATGTCTCCATGGCGCCCAGGTGGATTTGTTATGGTAGGCTTTGCGTTCTGTTACGCTCGCCTGGTATCCACAGGGACGCCACCCAGCCGGGTTACTCGCTGGTATGCTTCTCAGCTTTGCACTTATGTGGTCTGCGGGGAAGGTTCTGCCTTGTGGTAGAATTAGGTGTGCTCTCCGTCCTGCCTTCTTTGCATGGGCGCATTGTCTTTCATGGGCGAGTGAGGTCCAGTTACTTCACTGACGCCGGCCCGTTTGATATTGTTCAGGTAGGTCTTATTGCTGTTTAGTTTTGTTGCTATCCTGCATGCTTTACTTTATTTAAAATGTCTTTTTTCTCCTTTAGGTATGCAGAGCTTCAGCGCGGTGAACTGGCTTGGTTGAGCCCCGCTGGTAAATGATGGCGCATTAAGAGCACTAAGATGCGGTAAGTAAGCGCTATGCACAGCGCTGCAAAGTCTTGCCTTTGCTAACCTGTGTTTTCCTTCCTTGTAGGTCGCAGTGTTCTTCAGCGCGAGTGGAATGTCCGGAGTGGTGCCAGCCGAGAGGTGACCAGCCAGGTAATCCTTTTAAGCAGTTCGTAATTTGTAAATGTCTCTACTGCTTTCTTTATTGTTGCCTCCATCTTCCTCTTTCAGGTCGGTCTGTCCGGGAGGTGTGCATATTCGAGGAAGCTGTTCTCAGTAGCTGCGAGTGTTTAAAGATGAAGACTGCAGGTAAGATGCTGCTGCTAATGTTCCTTTTGTCTCCTTGCAAGTTCTGCTTCTCCGAGGTTCGAGGGAATAGCTGGACACGGTGAGCGTCACGTTTGAAGCTGATGTTGTCTTGCTCGGGTGTGGTTTAAATAGCCCCAACAAAATAGTCCAGGTAAAGAAGTCCCTAGGCTACCACACCCAAACCACTAGACCGCATAGCTTGGTTCTTAGGAACCAAGCTATGTGGATGCCTCCATGTTGGCTGACAATGCAATAAAGTAGTTCCCAAGCACATTGTTTTTCATGGTGTATGTGCCTGGCGCCACAGGCGCCAGGACTGGCCCCATAAGGCTTTTGAAGAGGATGCCAGGCTCTAGAGGCCCGAGTCCTGACTCCACCTGGCCAATGGGTTTGCCAGAGGGGGTTTTGGGCGAGGGTCGCGACACACGCACAACAGATTTTCGGATGACTCATTGCAGCCTGCAGGCCATTTCTGACCACCCCAAACACGGTCACACTGGCCAGAATCCTCATCATGACCAAAATCGACTATGGCAGCACCCTCTACCTAGGAACCAGCCAAGAGAATCTTAACAAATTACAAATCTCCCAGAACAACGCTATTAGAGCGGCCCTAAACATCCCGCGAAAACACCACATCTCTGAATCTAGATCCAATCTACACTGGCTACCTGTCAAACAGAGAATTTCCCTGAAAGCCTTAGGCCTTACCCACAAATGCCTAGCCAACCAAGCTCCCCCTTACCCCTGCAGCCGACTATCCCGCCATGCGCCCACCCACCCTCAAAGAACCACCTAGACCCACTGCTTAACCATCCCTAGGTTCAAACTACAAAAAGCGGGTGGCTCAAGCTTCCCCATTCTAGCTTCCAAGCTCTGGAATGCCCTCCCCCCTCACCATCAAATCTGAAGAATGTTTTAGTGCCTTCAAGTCCAAAACGAAATCCTGGCTCTTCAATCAGCCTTGAAATTCAGATCTCTTATGTACCTGGGAGTCCTGTCCCAGCAAAACGCCTGCTCTAATCTCTACTCTGTAAATGCTTATTGCTTTATGCTCTGAATACTTTGCACAAATACTCGTCCTGTATCCAAAGTTTGTATATATGTATGCTCGTTATGTAACCATGTCTAAAGTTGCGCCCTGATGCCTCTGGGTCTGACGGTGCGCATTACAAATAAAACAAATACAAATACTTCACAATTGTTTGTAAATTTTGGACCTGTGAACCATGGTAAGGCCTTGTCTAAGGCTTCCATCGCCAGGTGCCTCTCAGACTGCATCATGCTTTGTGATGGTCTGGCTAACGGACTTCTTCCAGGGCCCATTCCACCAGAGCCATCGCAGCGACGATAGCATTTCTCTCTGGTGTGCCCCTGCTTGACATCTGTTGGGCTGCTATGTGGGGGTCCACGCACACATTCACTATGTACTACTGCGTTGACAGGGATTCCAGGGAGGAGTCCTGGGTCGGCCAAGCAGTGCAACGCAACCTGTTTGTTTGAAGTGAGTCTGTTCCAGGGGTAATTGTATTGCTACTATTGAGCCTTGCCACCTCCCATGGTTGTATATATGTACTGGTGTTTAATCGTATTCAAGAGCATGTGAATCCATGCCAAACCCCATGCTGTTGAAGGAACAAGTTACTTACCTGTAACTCCTGTTCTCAAGTATGGGTATGGCATGGATTTACGTGCAAACTCTCCCTCCTTCCCCTCTCTCTCTCCTCTTGGTACATACTGCCACTTTACATGCTATGACAAATCTGAAGATGGCCACCAGGGTTGGAGCATAGGGAGACAACTGTCATTGGATGGGGGCAGTATGACCCCAAGGACAGTGATTGGTTATAGAGAAGAAATGCAGTTTTCAGGCTAAAGCAAAACTGCTTTTCTTTTTTACTGAGCATTCCCAGCCTGCCAGGGAATATTGATGAGCATGTGAATCCATACCAGACCCATGCTTGAGAACAGGAGTTAAAAGGTAAGTAAACTGTTCCTTCCCATCCCTGTACACCCGGTGTATAGGGATAGTGTGATGGGAACGCCCCCGTTGACTGCCACTGTTCTAATTCGAATGACAAGGAATAAACCACTAGATGGCGGCCTATGCAAAGCATCTCATTCTAAGCAGATACTAGCCACTGTAGGGTCCATCTTTAAAAAAGTTGTGTTTTGCCTGTAATTCTTCGTTAGCTTTTTTCCTTATTTAATTCTATAAATTGCTCAACTTCAACCCCACTGTTCTCCTCTAAAAAGTGCTGCCTTTGCTTGGGGGTAGCCCTGTTACATAGCTGTGGGTAGATTTCCTCTCACACCCTAAACACAAGGGCAGAGACGAATCGTCCAAACACAGATGTCAAGCACACCACAGTTTTTCACAGGTAAAGTATTCCTGATTTTGTTGGACCCTTCTAAATCTCCTGTAATGGCCTGAACATTTCTGATGAGCCACTTCAATGACTTGAAATGTTGTCTTTCGATCTGCAGGAGGACAGCCTTTGCACGTCCAGCCACTCCTTAAACTGAAGCAGCATCATGCAGCTCAGCAGCAGCAGCAGAAAGCGCTCCAGTCGCAGGGGGCGCCAGGCCAACCCACCGTGCAACAAAAGGTAGTGACCAGGGTTTTGGGTGACACATAAAATGTAATGAAACTGTATTGGGAACAATAGTTTTCTGTTCTTGTTGAATGCTGCATCGAAGTACAAAATGCAGCTTTTGTTACAGGTGTTTCTACAGAACCCATTTGGCAATTGCATAACCTTGTACGGCTGTGCTCTTTCTGTTATGCTTGTCCCCATATAGCCAAAGGAATTTACTGTACATCCTGCTGAGTGTTGATGTTACATTACAGTCAGTAGACTTTAGGCCTCAGGAAGCTGAGAAGCTCTTTTTTACGAGCCAAGACATGTAATTGGATTTGTGGCATGTTCGCTTTAAAGCAACTCTTTTAAGACACATCTTCTGGGTAAAAGGACCACCAAACCATTGTGATAATGCTGTGGGAAGGTCTTTAGTTCCCCCATTCTTTGAATGAGTTATGTGTACGTCAGTAGCACTGGTAAGAACTTGCCCTAGCTTGTAGAAGTATTTGTGTGTGCATATGTGCTTAATATGGCGTTAAGCCCCCGTTTTTAGGGCTGGAACAGGTTTTAATGTCGTGGCAACCCAAGTTATCGGCTCGAGCGGAGCCCCCTTGGAACGGGGGCTTAAGGCTATTTGCACCCCCAAAAAAGGATTTTCCTCCATTCAGTGGGATGCCGCACACGTCTGTTGGGTAAATATTTGTAGAGTCCAACTGGTGTGGCACTTTACAAGACTTATCTTGTGGTATTCAGTAACCCACCCTTTGATATAGTCTTGTACTACACAGTTGCTAGAGTGACTGAGCAGCCAGGCTTATTTTAAGAGGGGTAATGTGAGCTGTAGAGCTCCACAATGAAATTAGTAAATACAGGCGTCCGAGTAAACTCTTACACACAGTTATTGTGTGTGCATATATATATATATATATATATATATATATATCTCTGAGGCTTGTGGAATCTGCTTAGATCCCATGCTGTACATAGGCCGACATCTAGATCTAGTGGTAGCTGCAGAGTATTACAGCTCGTTTTTCGAAACTCGAAAAGGGGCATCGAACTAGGCCGTGCCAGTAATACTATCCCTAGTGTGACCTCCACTGTACCCATGATCCCTCACGCGTGTAGGACCCTCAGATTGTTTTTTTCCGCCATACTTGTCGGAAGCATATCGCGGCGTTCCCTTGGCTTTAGCCATTTATCTTTATTATTACAAATATTCCCCGTCTCCAACTCTACATCGAAAGATCGCTGAAGATCGATGTCGATATTAGAGACCGAGGAAGAACAGCCGTCAAGACTACACGACGGACTTTGGGTCTCGGAAGGCCTCTGGCCTCAGTCCGGTCTTCGGAAGGCCTCGGCCCCGGGCCTCGGAAGGTCTCTGGCCTCGGCCCTGTACAAGTAAGGAGAGTGGGGGGTGGACACACACATACACACACTCTCGTTCGTACATATACTTCAGCCAAATAGTGGCATATGCAGAGTACTCCCTTTAAATTCTGCCCAAAGTGTAACCATAAGTTCGAGGGGATTGGGTCCTCCGACGTATTCCATATCTATGACATATAATCACCACAGCTGTGCTGCTTTGGAAACTCTTCGGCTCCTGTGTCGATGACGTCGATACGCCGCCCTCGAGGATCTCCTCCTACGGCCAACGTCACTGGATGTTATAAGTAGGACGCATGACGCCCGTAGCCTCAGTTCCGTTTTTTCCGCGAACGTGTTCGCTTCGGAGATCTCGGCGCACCTCGACTCTTTGGAGTTTCTGTTCTTTTTCGGTTCTTCGAACCTGTTCGTATTGTGAAGTATATTCTTCGTGAAGATGTCTACCTCGTCTTCCACCCTGCGTCCGGGCTTTAAGAAGTGCGGGGACTGTGGGTCCAAGATGTCGGTGACGGACTCGCACAACGCCTGCCTCTGGTGCCTCGGGGAGGCCCATGACACGGATGACTGTGTCGACTATCAGTTGCTCACGTCCAAAGCCTTGCGGGAGCGCAAGAAGTTAGTTGTCGGTCGGTAAGGTGTCCAAGCCACGGAAGTGGAGGTCTGCGGGGCTTTCGACGGACGATTCGAGGGGCGACTCTCCGCATCGTCGTCGGAAGTCCAGTGGGTCTCGGTCCCAGAGTGGGTCCCGCCACTCCTCTGCCTCTTCGAGGCACTCCCAGAAGCGCCGTCATCGGTCGCCTTCCCCGTCCTCATCCGAGGACTCCGCCCGTCGGCGGGTCGCTTATCCCACCAAGCATGCGACGCCGGAGGAATGGGCTTCCTTCGGGAAGAAAATGTTAGCGATTCTCGAATTGCAGGGCACTTGTCCGTCCATGCCTCCGAGTGGGATCGGTCGTGATCAGTCGAGAGACACAGCTCGCACGCCTTCGGGCTGAGGTGGTCGGCACGATTCGCGGGAGAGGTCCCGCTTGGACAAGGGGAATCGTTCTCATCATGCCCGTTCCAGGTCCGGGTCCTCGACGCACTCGAGACCGTGTGCACCTGTGGTGTCTTCGAGGGAGACATCAACGCCGGTGGCGCCGAGTTCGTCGACAGATTCTTTCGAGGCCCCGCCTCCGAAGAAGTCGTCGGCGTCCAGGCTGTTGAGGGACACGCTCGGGGCTCCGGCCTCGAGGCCTGTGTCGATGCAGTTGATGCTGTCGGCGCCGCATTCAGCGTCAACGCTGATTCACTCGACGCCTTTCGAGGCTATTTCGACTCGGGTACCCCGGGGCTCGATGGAACCCCCTAGAAAGGCTTTGGCCAAGGTCGAGCATGGCTTTGTTCCACATTCTGTGCCCTCTTACCGCCTTCTTGAGTTTATTTCAGAGGTGGATGAGGGCTCTGATGATGGCATGGTTCCTGATACGGTGCCTGACGAGATTCTCTCAGGCCATAGCCAAATTGAGGACCTGAGGCAGTCCCTGCACGATGCCAGTGGGCTGGACACACCTCTGGAGGTGGAGTTTTGTAGGCCTGAGCCTGGCACTCATGCCGACTCCTCGTACCGGCGCCTTATGTCTTGGGTCACGGAGTACTTGGGATGGTCTGCTCCCCCAGGGGATTTTCTTCAGGATGACCTTACGGACATCCTCGACCAAGGTCCACCAACTGACCCGGTACTGCCGTTCCATATGGCTCTACAGAGGAGGGTGGCGGCGGCTTGGACTGCTCCGAAGAGTCTCCCAGCAGTGGGCAAGTCTTTGCCGCGGAAGTACCGCCCAGCCAGTAGCGACCCCTGCTACTTGACCAAGCACCCCACTCCAGAGAGTTTGGTGGTGCAGGCGGCTAAGGCCTCGGCAAAGCAGGCGTAGTATCCTACCATCCCTCCTGAAAGGGACGACAAGCGTTTTGACGGCTGGGCGAAGAAAGTGTTTTCTTCAGGGGGTATGGCGCTTCAGGCAGCCAACTCCGTATGTGCCTTGTCACGTTTCACGCACACTCTTTGGAACTGTTTCCTTAGCGGCTGAACATATTCCCGAAGGGGACGAACAGGATGTTTTCCTTGCCATGGTTCATGATGGCAAGGATGCCATGTGCGAGGCCGTTCAGTCGTGTGTTTGGACATGGCAGATTGCGTCAGCCGGTCCATGGCGGCGAGCACCGTAATACGCAGGTTTGCGTGGTTGCGGAAGTCGGGGTTTGCTCCTTATGTGCAGGCCCGGCTCCTCAACATGCCCTTTGACGGGGAACATCTTTTTGGCAGCAAGGCTGACGAGAGCCTTAAGAGGTTGCAGACCTCAAAAGCCGCAGCAAAGTCGTTGGGAGCTGCCAACCTCCGCCTTTATGTCCTAGGGGACAGCAATGGAGGGGAGGTTTCTTTCGTTATTACTGATACTTTGGTAAAGAGAGAGGAGCTGCCAGTCAAAGGGGCCACCGTAGGAGTGCCAGAGGTGGAAAACAAGGTACTGGAGGTGCCAAGGCCGCTCAGGCTGTTGCCTCTTTGCCCTCAGGCAACGCTGTAGCCGCTTCAGCTCAGTCATGAGGACATGTCCCATGGTTCGCCGGTTGGGGGAAGGCTGGCGCAGCATCTTGTAGAGTGGCACGCCATTACTTCAGATGTGTGGGTTCTGGAGATCAGAACCCACGGCTACTGTCTTCCTTTCCGGCAGAGGCCTCAAGACAATCCACCGGGAAATCTCTCTTTGAAGAGTCCGGATCCGCTCCTTGCGCAGGAAATTGAATCCCTGCTGGAGAAAGGTGCCATAGAACTGGTGCCTGTAGCAGAGAGGAACACGGGATGGTATTCCCCTTATTTTTTGATTTCCAAGAAAGACGGGGGTTTGAGACCCATCATGGACTTGCGCGGTTTGAACAAACTCCTCAGGAAGGACAACTTCAGGACTGGTTGGTGTCTCTCGACCTCAAGGACGCTTATTTTCATGTGCCGATACATCCAAAGCACAAGAAGTACCTGAGGTTTGCGGTTGGGACTCGCACTTTCAGTTTCAGGTCCTGCTGTTCGGATTGACCTCCGCCCGAGGGTCTTCACCATGCTCATGGTAGTGGTGGCAGCGCACCTCAGGAAAGGGGGGGATTCACGTCTACCCCTGCCTGGACGATTGGTTGATCAGGGCGCGCTCTCCCGAGCAAGTCCTGGATCATCTGTCCGTCACCTGCCACTCCCTCCACAAGCTGGGCTTCTCCCTCAACTTAAAGAAGTCCCATTTGACGCCAACTCAGAGGCTCCAGTACATCGGAGCAGTGCTCGACACGTCCCTGGGGCAGTGTTTTCCTCCCCTGGTGAGGGCTCGTCACATTCAGCAGATGGTGCACAAGTTTCAGCTTGCCAAGAGTCTCCCAGCGTTGGAGTTCTTGAGATTGCTCGGCCTCATGGCATCCTGCATTCTTCTGGTGCCAGAGGCCAGGTTGCGGATGAGATCTTTGCAATGGGCACTCAAGCTCCAGTGTTCTTAGCCCTCCGGCAGGTTGTCGGACCCTGTTCAGGTGCCGTCCTCGGTCGCCCAGGACCTTCTGTGGTGGGGGGGCTCCATTTTGGCTACCCTGGCCGGAGGTGACGATCATGACTGACGCATCCCTCACGGGATGGGGAGCTCATGCCAACGAGTTGACAGCGGTCGTTGGTCTCCGTCGGAGTCCAGACTCCATATCAATCTGTTGGAGCTGAGCACCGTCAGGCTAGCCCTGAAGGCTTTTCTGCCGACTGTGCGAGGGAGGAATGTCCTGATCCTGACGGACAACACGGTCGCCATGCACGACCTCAACAAAAGGTAGGGAGCAGGGTCACTTCCTCTGTGCAGGGAGGCGATGCAGCTCTGGTTCTGGGCAATCCAGCAGGAAGTTTCGATCTATGCAGTTCATCTGGCCAGAGAAGAAAACAAGACGGCGGACGCTCTGAGCAGGCAGAGCGTGATCTCTCATCTCCTGGAGATCTTCGCCGTTTGGGGGACCCCTCAAGTGGATCTCTTCGCCTCCAGTGTCAACCGGAAGTTCAAGAGGTTCTGCTCACGGGAATTTCCTCCAAAAGGAGCCTTAGGAGACGCGTTTGTGGTGGAGTGGCCATTCCCTCTGCTGTACGCGTTTCCTCCAGTCCCAGTCATCCCGCAAGTACTGCAGAGTTTACGGAGGTTCGGTTCCTGGATGATCCTCATTGCTCCGGCGTGGGCCCCGAGGACGTGGTACCCAGACCTTCTCGTCTTGTCCATCTGCCCTCCACGTTGTCTTCCCTACCGAGACGATATGCTCTCACGGGAGGGGGGTTGGGGTTCTCCATCCAGAGGTCAGATCCCTCAACCTTCACGCTTGGTTTCTGAAAGGTTGAGGTATAAGGATTGGGACCTCCCTGAAGACGTGATGGAGGTGTTGCTCTCGGCCAGATGACCAGCAACAAAGTCCCTGTACCGTTGCCGTACGTTCTGCGACTGGTGCAGGGTTAAGAGTGTGGATCCTTTTGCATGCGACATTCCCATGGTTCTGTGTTTTTTGCTTTCTTTGGCCCACAGGGGCTTGCAAGTGGGTATCGTTAAAGGTTACCTGGCGACACTGTCCATATTTAAGCGCTCATCTGAAGAGTGTTCCTATTTTAAAATTCATTTAATATCTCAGTTTCTGAAAGGGCTCACTAATGTGTTCCCTCCGTCACCTTTCCAGGTGCCTGGTTGGAATTTGAACCTTGTTCTCAAGTTTCTGATGGGTGCTCCGTTTGAGCCTTTGCATTCATGCCCTTTGAGACTGTTAACTCTTACAACTGTATTTTTGGTTGCGGTCACTTCCGCTCGCAGTGAGTGAGTTACAGGCACTTTCAGTCAAGCCACCCTTCGCTGTGTTTCATAAGGACAGGGTTGTCCTTAGAGTTCATCCTTCCTTTCTTCCGAAGGTGGTGTCGGAATTTCATTTAGGCCAGAAGGTTGTTCTGCCGGCGTTTTATCCTCCTCCACATCCTGGTAAGGAAGAGGAGAGGCTCAATAGGCTTGATCCTAGGAGAGCGTTAAGCTTTTATATTTCAGGCATCTCCAGGGTCAGAGTGGACGATCAACTCTTCATTGGTTACGCTGGAAAGCGTTTGGGACAGGCTGTGCCGAAACAGACTGTCTCGCTGGATTATTCTGGCTATTTCTGAGTGTTACCGCTTGGCAGGTAAGGACCCACCGGTCGGCTTGTGGGCCCATTCTACCAGGGGTATGGTTGCCTCTACTGCCCTACAGAGGGGTGTTCCTATTCGTAACATCTGTGATACAGCCACCTAGGCTTCGGTACATACTTTTTTACGTCACTACTTCCTCGATTCCATCTGTGGGCAGGATCTGGCCTTTGGCAAGGCGGTCCTTTACTCTGCAATTTGATTGGGCATTCTAAATTTCTGTTTTCTAAATTCTTTTCCCACCTCCTTGCATTGTTACTGCTTTGGGAGTCTGTCATAGATACGGAATACGTCGGAGGACCCAATCCCCTCGAAGAACAAGTTACTCTCTTACCTGGTAACGTTCTTTAGATGGGATGGTCGGACGACATATTCATATCGCTCCCTCCCTGCCTTCCCCGCTACAGAATTTCTTCTGCGATTGCAGCTTACGTTTCCACAAGGCTTTGTGTCAGACTGGCAGAAGACTGGTGCCACATGTTCTGGGGAAAAAACTACAACTGAGGCTACGGCCGTCGTGCGTCCTACTTATAACATCCAGTGACGTCGGCCGTCGGAGGAGGTCATCGAGGGCGGCTCATCGACGCAGGACACCGAAGATTTTCCGAAGCAGCAAGGCTGTGGTGATTATATGTCATAGATATGGAATACGTCATCGGACCATCCCATCGAAAGAACGTTACCAGGTAAGAGTAACTTGTTCTTTCCCTGGGTAGAAAAACACAATACGACGCAGTGGGTTCCTTCAGCGACGCCGCCTTATCGAACGGCGAGGGCACAAGGGTGTCGGCTGACACCCACGCGCATCCCCTGACCTCGAAGGACTGACGGGCGGTTCAGTTATGGGGACAACACCCGGCGGCAAGAACGCAACAGACACCTCTTCCACCAAACACACTAACCCCAGCCAAGATTCGACACGTATGTCGAGTGACCGTCAGAAGAAGGCACCTAGAGAGCGGTCCGCCGATTCGGTGTCCTCTGGGCGTTCCAGGTCACGGTCGCCTCATGACACACATCAACCGTCCACGGTTGCTAAAGGTGCCACAATACCAAAAGTCACGGAGGCCCAGTCGTCAGAAGACAAATCCGACCTCTTCCCCCAAGTAGCACGTTCGACGTCTACTTCTGTAGTGCATTCGAAGTCTGCTTCGGAGATTCTACGCCCTTCTTTCAAGACTCCCGAATCTCGTGATAGCACCTCCGAATTTCGACGCCAGGTGTTGAAACATTCAGGAAACCCCAAAGGGTCAGGTAAACATTCCTCTACACATGGGAAAGGGGAAAAACAACATAAGAAAGCCTCTGAACATCAGATTCAGAAGGAGAACCAAGGAAAAACCAAAGATCTGTTCCTCCCACTACTCAGGAAACAGAGATAATTGAAGCTACAACTGCCACCAATGGGAACAGGTAGCTGCCCTCATTGCCTCTAGACTGGAACCTCTAAATAGCCAGTTGGCCCAAATTGCATCAGACGGAAGATCAGTGTCTGGATGCATTCTTAAGGCAAACTTCGATGCAGCAGATAATGCAGGGAGACTAATAGCAGAAGGCACAGTCATTAAACTCCATGCTTGGCTAAGACAGTCGGGGTTTAAGCCCAAGACCCAAGCTACCCTCATAGACATGCCGGTAGAACCAAACAATCTATTTGGGAAAGTAGTGGAGGAAGCACTGAAGAGACGGCTAAGGATGAATATGAAACCTTAAAGTCCCTCGGCCAACTAACAAGCGTTCAGGTCAAAGGGGGAATAACAATAATTTCCGCCGCTTTCGCGGCCAAAACTCCCAAAGAGGGTCCAATTACCTCATGGGGCGGCAATCAACAGGCTACCCAAGGTTTCACCAAAGGTCAAAAGCGGGGCCGCGGTAGAGGGAGAGGCAGCCCAGGTAGAGGCACTACGCCACCCAGTAAACTAATGTGTTGTTCCGCTCCGGGTCCCTTCCCATGCATCCCCAGTAGGGGAGCGCATCTCCATCTTCACCCACGCAGGGAAGGGATCACTTTGGACAGATGGGTGCTGTCCAGTGTCCGCGGTATACTGTATAGAGCTACTAGAACGTCCCCGCAACCATCCTCCAAGACAGAAGATACACTCCTTGGAGCACCAAAGAATCCTCCTCGAGGAGATCGTTGTTCTTCTTGCAAAGGGCACAATAAAACTCGTCCCGGGCAACCAGGTAAACAAGGGTATTTATTCAGCCTTCCTTGTGCCAAAAAAAGATCTAACGATGCGTATAACTACACTCCAAGAACTAATCCCCCTACTAAAAAGAGATTACATGGCAACATTGGATATGAAGGATGCCTATTTTCATATTTCCATGTTCCCAGCTCACAGAAGATTCTTGCGTAGACAGTATAAATGCTATGTGAAGGGCGGGCACCGCTTCTATATTTGAATTGTACCCACCGTTACTTTTGGTGTATTGGAGCACACCTTAAGGCCTTGGCACAAGGTGAAAAACTCAGAAGTCAACAGACTTGTAAACTGGCGTTCGACACGGACGCAGGTTTGCTTGTACAAGAGTCATCACGGAACACGGAGGACGACGGAGGTTGCCATGGTGATTACAGCACACAGTGTTTGTACATTGAAAGTATACGGAGGACACGGGCAGTGCCCTTTTGAAATACAGTGCCCAAGTGCCCTGTAGGCCAGACACATGTCCGAAATGCATTGGAAAAATACTCTAATGGCACTATGCAATTAAGGAATGCCTAAGCCTCGATAATAAAGTAGAAGATAAAAATCTTCATGATTTTAAATAAAATGGGAATTTGTTTTCAATTCTGAAGAATAGTAAGAATGCTACAGAAGATACTTAAGATCTAAGCAACTCCTAGTAGGAGAGGTGGAAGTGAGCACACCTAGGATCAGATGAGATTCTGATTCTTCTTTTTGTTTCAAGACAGCCAGCACTACCAGTTCAAGGTGCTGCCCTTCGGAATAGCCTCTGCTCTAAGGGTATTCACGCAGGTACTGGCGGTGGTGGCGGCTCACCTACGCAGGGAGGCAATCCCGGTATACCCTTACCTGGACGACTGGCTCATCGCAGAGGAAACCCATCGTAATTTGCAGATCCAACATTCAAAGAACAATCGACCTCCTCTTCCAATTGGGCTTCTCAATCAACGAGAACAAATCAAGCCTGGTGCCAAGCACGTCAAAATAGTTCCTAGGAGCTGTCCTAGACGCCCAAGAGGGGTTGCCCTTTCCGTCGGAGGAAAGAATTCGGAATCTGTTGCTACAAATTCCTCTATCAGTCCGGTCGCCAGATAAGGGTGCGCAAAGCGATGTTTCCCAGGCATGATGGCATCATGCATTTACCTGGTTCCCCACGTGCGCCTGCGACCCATGCAGGAATGGTTGGCAAAACAGTGGTCTCAGGCAAGTGGTCAGTGGGACGATCTAGTGGTTGTTTGCCAACACTAGTACAGTCTCTTCCCTGGTGGACAAGAGAGAATCTTACAAAGGGGAAACCCTTTTACGATTCAAAAATACAAGGCGTTGTCACAACAGACGCATCCCTGTCAGGGTGGGGAGCTCACCACCTTCACCACACAGCTCAGGGTCTCTGGTCTCACACAGTTGCTCAGAATCACATCAACCTGCTAGAACTTCTGGCAGTCTTCAGAGCGTTTTGGGCATTCAAACTCCTCCTAATCCAACCTGTCAGTGCAGATCCTAACAGACTGCACAACAGCAATGTTTTACTTAAACTAACAAGGGGGCACTCGTTCCCAAATCTATCCAAGCTTGGCCAGAAAATTTGGAAATGGGCACTCAGACGGAACATTTACCTGTCATCCCAACATGTTCCAGGGGATCTCAATTCACTAGCGGACGCTTCGAGCAGAGATCCCCTCCAAGAGGAACATGACTGGCGACTACACGAAGTTGTAGAAGATCTCTTCTCTCAGTGGGGTTTCCACACTATAGACCTGTTCGCCATAAGCGAAAACAGACGATACCCAGACTTCGCATCCAGGTTCCCCCAGCCAGGCGCCAAGGGGAACGCTCTATGGATGAATTGGTCAGGGATGTTTGCCTACGCTTTTCCGCCAACCCCTCTGATGAGGAAGGTGGTCAACAAGATACACAGGGAATCGATTAAGCTCATCCTAGTTGCTCCTATGTGGGCGAGACAACCATGGTTTCCACACCTATGAAAACTGGCGGTGTGCGACCCCCATCAAACTACCATGCTCGTACAATCTACTCTTGCAGCACGAAGGACAAACAGTGCATCCTCAACCCAACTCGATGAACTTGGCAGCATGGCTCCTGAAGTCAGAGTTCGGCCATCTCAATTTACCCCATGCATGGACATCTTAAGAGTCTAGAAAACCTAACACAAGACACTGTTACTTTGATAAGTGGAAAATATTTGTTATTTGGTGCCAGAATAAACACATTAACCCAATTGATTGTACTCCTTCCAATATTGTCACCTATATGCTCCACCTATTGGATGCAGGGTTAGTATTTAATTCACTCAAGGTACACCTGGCGGCTCCGTCAGCCTACACCATCTCCCATAACAAGGTGTCATGGTGGACAATTCCAGTGGTCAAAGCTTTTACGGAAGGGGTAAAGAGACTCCACCCCCCAATTTCTAACCCACCACCAGGGTGGGACCTTAATGGGGTGCTTGCTAAACTCATGGGACCTCCCTTTGAACCCATGCATAAAGCTAGTCTCAGACACCTGACTTATAAAACAGCCTTCTTAGTAGCCATTACAGCCATAAGAAGGGTCAGTGAAATGCAGGCTCTGTCAGTGCAGAAGCCTTTCTTTACTGTTCATAAGGATAAACTGGTTTTACGCGCTCACCCTAGGTTTTCACCTAAGTTCATTTCAAAATTTCATGTTAACCAGTCCATTGAGCTAACGGCCTTCCAAGAACCCAAAAGCTCTGATGAGGTGAAACTCCACACACTAGATGTGAGGCGAGCAGTCCTCTACTACGTGGAGAAGACCAGACCGCTAAGAAAGACAGATCAACTGTTCCTCTCCATAGCTCTAAGCAGAGAAGGAGATCGCGTCTCTAAAGGTGCCATCTCTAAATGGATAGTCTGCTGTATCCAACTGTGCTACTCCCTTTCAGATAAAACACTGCCTTTTACGCCAAGGGCCCACTCTACAAGAGGTACTGGGGCCACTCTGGCTTTCATTGCAAAGATACCCCTTGACACCATTTGCAAAGCAGCTACATGGAGCTCTATTCACACCTTTACTCAGCACTACTGCATTGACACACATTCCAAGACAGATACTCAAGTGGGACAAGCGGTTCTAAGACATTTGTTCACTCATGACCCTTCTCACATCCCACCTTCTTCGAACACTGCTCGCTAATCTATGCACAGCATGTGATCTAAGCAGATTCCACAAGCCTCAGAAGGGATACATTACTCACCGTAATCGTATTTCTGATGCTTGTATCTGCTTAGATTCCCATGCGCCCGCCCTTCCTCCCCTCTGAGAGAAGGCGCATGGATGCTTGTAGTCTTATCTATCTTATCTGCTTGGATACTCTGTACTCGCGCTACTCCTCATGCTACCTCATGTCATAAAAAATACAATCTGAGGGTCCTACACGCGTGAGGGATCATGGGTACAGTGGACGAGACACTGGGGATAGTGTTACTTGCACGCCCTAGTTCGACGCCCCTTTTCGAGTTTGAAAAAGAGACTGTAATACTCTACAGCTTCCACTAGATGTCGGCCTATGCACAGCATGTGAATGTAAGCAGATGCAAGCATCAGAAATATGATTACGGTGAGTAATTTATCATATATATGTTTTTAAAAAGCAGCAATTAATATTAAATCAAAAGTTAGACAAGAGCAATAAAGTAGGCGAGTAATCATTTCTTATGCTGAACATGTTCAAGCACACTGAGTGACGTCATGTGAGGTCAGTATTGGCACTTATTTGTGATCACCATTACAATATTGAGTTTCAAGGAGGGGAAAAGTTAGTCCGATCAGAATATATTTGGTAAATATTAAAACAGATTCTCCCAGAGGGATGTAGGAAGTCTGTTATTCCAGCAATAAGTGTTCAACAATTAAAACCTGTGAGGGAACAAGCACTGCCCAAAGCCAATAGGTTCAAAAGAGGAGCCTTTATTGAGCCAGGACAGCAAAAGTCAATGGGACAATTCATGGTTCTGATGCTCTCTTCTTTAGAAAATGTTTTTAAAAAGTCAGTAGTTGATTAGAAAATCACAGAAGCTCAAGAGGAGCCACCTTTAAGAAGCACAAGCTAAAAGGCCAGTGCAGGTGAGTTGAGGTCAACTTAAAAGGGTTTAAAATAGTATTCCCCGAGCGAGGAAGAAGCATAGCAAGTGGCAAAAGGTAGATGCACTCCATGCCTCACAGTACCTGTGAATTGAAGAAATTGGTTTCAGCTGTATGTCTTCCTTTTGCAGTGTAGCAGACCCATGTTCCTGGTCCTTGGCCGAGCTGACAAAGGGGAGGATGTCTGGCGGGCTACTGCAGCAGCTCTCTTTCTGTCTCTGAGAGCGACAGACCGACAGAGACCGCCGCACAGAGACTGTGAGAGACACAGACAGACGGACAGAGACTGTCAGAGACATAGACAGACGGACAGAGACTGTGAGAGAGTCTGAAGAAATGTATTCTCCTGATTCTCCTGGATTCAGTGGCCTTTTGTGGTTTTGCTGCCTTTTTCTCAGCGCCAACAAAGAACGGACAGCTCTGGTTGGAAGTTAAATGATCCCTCGGATCTGGACTCTGGTGAGGGGACTCTGGGTGAAGATTTCCTGCTTCTGTAAGTTCCTCTGGATGCCCATGAAGTTTTAGCTGGATTTGCACTTCCAAAGACAATGTACTTGATGACTCTGCAGCTTTGGAAAGTCTCAGTGAGTCGGGGGTTGCGCCAAAATTAAGCTTGTCTCGAGGCTAGTTGGTACCACCAGCCCATGGGAGGAAGTCGTCCCTTGTGTGTTTTCCTAGTCAAAACGAACACGGTCAGCACAGCTGTAGGGCTTCACTGGGCACTTCATGGTCCAGGAAGGTGCTGCTGGCATCTCTTCACGTCTTATTCGTCAGATGTCATCCAGAGGTCGACTCTGCCTCTAGTCACAAAAACCTTGGATTTTAAGCAAGTTCCCATTTATTCACAGCCCTAGAGCTGTCAATCACCCAGCAAGGTGGCTGTCCTCCTGTACAGCCAGTCATCCAGCCAATGAGAACTGGTTTCACTCAGGCACACCTAGAAACAAACGGTAGGGTCGCTTCGAGACCCTCCCTCAAGTCCTCCCTTTGCAGACACACTGGAGCCTGCGCGGGCTGAAGACCGCCAAAGGCAAAATGCACAAAGGACTCAAACCTGGTTCAAACAGCGTAAAAGCCCAGAAGGAACTAACTGACAAGAAATGGCAAAAAAAGACTGGTGCCGTTTTGGAAAAATGGTCACCCATGGGTGCTGTACTGCAACTGAGAAATCAGCCTGCAGATGCAGGGCACAAAGGTAGAAAAAAAGAAACCACTGCCAACCATCATTGAAGTTAATGTAACAAACAGTTATTTGAAAAGTGGGAGGAGGAGTTACTATGTAATCCCCCCCACTCCCCCCCACACCCCCAGCACTCCACATAGGGTGGTGTGTGCTGGACCCACAAAAGAAAAGGTACTGTTCTTGGGAACAGTAGTTTACCCAAAAACATTTATTTAACCATTAAGAGAAGTCCAAGGGACTTCTCAGTGGCACTGCACAAAAGGTGCTGTGTGTCACTATGCAAAAAGCAGATGTCTATTGAGTTTACCAAACTCCATTAAACAGTAAGAAACCAAGAATTCCTAGTCAGAAAAACACAAGAGGGAGTGAGGGGAAAAAGTCCCACTCTGGAGTAAAAATGAAAAAGCCCCGAGTCCAGCAAGAGAGGCGGGGATCTGTAAGGTTGAAGGGAATTGGCACATAAAATTCTCCCCAACAGCGTCACATTCAATGAAGGAAAATCCTTTTACAAAGATGGCCACCATGGAAAAGTGAAGAGGCTCTCTTTCCATAGCGGCCAGGAAGGAGGAGTGGCTGCAGCAGCAAGTGCCTCTGCAGTCGTCAGTGCTGCAGCAGCCGAAATAAGGTGAGTGGGTGATGAGAAGGGTTTAAAAGAAATTAAATAAATAGGGAGGAGGGTGAGGGGAAGATGGCGGCAGGGGAGCTGGCCTTCAGGCTGGCTGGAACACAGGCTTGCATCGGCGGTTCAAGCCTGCTTTCCTAGCCACCTGATTGGCTGGCTTCTCCCACCCGGGTGCTAATATGTATTGGTATATTGTAGTGTCAGAATGTTCTTGTGTTTTTCTAATTTCCATACCTGTCATTTATCCAGTGCTAATCAGCCATATAGTTTGGCCAGTGCATGCTTGGATGTAGATTGGTGTAGAACTCCTGTGCCAGCGCTTTGCTCTGTTGCAGGAGTAATCAATAACTGGCTGCTCGCTGTTGAACAGCGCTTATTCTCCCCATTCCTCCAGGAGTTGCCCTGCGGTGGTCCTGCACCCCAGAGGTGGCTGCATGCCACTGGAGCACTAGCACTGTAGAGCCTGTGTATTGTCCTTTGATTTATCTCCTCCGATAAGCTTTTCACCTGGGCTGGTGATGCTCAGTCTTACTTTTCCCTCCAGATAACAGCACAGCAGGCCCAGGCCCAGCAGCAGAAAATGACCTATACCACCCAGCCAGCTATAAAGACCCAGTTCCTCACTACATCCATGGCCCAGGCACAGAAACAGTCTGGGGCTCAGCAAGTCCAAACGCAGATTCAGGTAAATGTGCCATCTTTGACACTTTATGATCTGATGTTTTAGTTGCATGGTTTTCTCAGTTTTCAGTTATCTTGCACTCTGGAGTTCTGCTGCTCATCATAGCTGACATGTGTCTCGCTAAGCAGCTGTGCTCCTAACATGCAACACCTGAATCAGCACAAATAGCATACATATTTTTCATTATTGTACAGTTTTCTATTCTTCGTTTAGCAACTTTTTATGACCTTCCTAGTGAACTCTACAGTCCTTTATTTGGTGCTTTCTCAGTCAATAAAACTTTCGGTTCATAGCCATGAATGTACATAAAAACAAGAATGATAAAAGAAATATCCAATAGAAAAAAGAACATTTAATAAAACTGCATTCTCCAGCATGGTGTCTGGCATGGATTCACATGCTCATGAATATTCCCTGTCAGGCCAAGAATCCTCAGTAAAAAGAAAAAGTTTCACTTTCACTTTAAAACTGTATTTCTCCTCTAAACCAATGTACTCTGGGTCATACTTCCCCCATCAATGACAGTCCTCTCCGTAAGCCCCTCCTCTGGCAGCCATCTTCAGATTTTACCGCACATTTCAGTGTTGGGAGTCCTCATGTTTTGCTCCGTGAGCTACTGCTAAATATTTGTTTTTCAAGGTATGGAAAAATGTTGTTACCTCCGCGCAATTCACTCTACTCTGATTTAAACATCTTTCTGATGGATGGTTCCTTACCATCAATGGAGAAATTTAAAGACCAGATGGATAATTTTCTTAAAGGCATGAATCCCGCCTACGAAGAGCTGCAGCTGGGCTTACCCAAAGTTAAGCGTAACTTATATGATTCGGATTGGTCAAATACTTTAGATACTAATAGAACCTACAAATGATATGCTGATTATGCATTAATTACAAGAAGGAGGGAGTTGCCCGCACCTTATTTGACCCTATGTCCTTGTAATAAAATAAGAACCATTTACATGCATTTTGTTGAACCAGTTTAAAACCTTGGAACGTACTTTCAACTGGTACAAGAGTCCTGTATAATTGGCCAATATGAAATGTTTTTGTATACATTCTGGACATCAAGAAACGCTAAAACATCTTGTGGTTTATTGTCCTAGCTTCGAAGATAAAAGGTGAAAATTACTGGGTGGGTATTATCTGCAGGCTTCTGAAATTGCTAGACTTTTCTTTTGGGAAAGATGTTTAGTTGAAAATAGCATTTCCTTTATAGTCGCCCTATCTTGACTTCTATTTTCGATTGAACACTCTCTCACATAAAAAAAATTCCCATGTAGCCTCACGTCATGTGTAGTAACTCTAAGTATAGAGCCTCATATAACTACCTATGTTTTTGGTGACATGGCTTCTTTGTAGTTGAAGTGTGGATTTAGCTGTACTTAAAGTGCCCCTGTAACGGTGCTTCAATGTCTATGTATAGAGAGTCATTTTACCATCTATGGTTTTGCCGATATGGCTAAATCGTAGTCGAAATGTTGAGTTACTTGTAATTAAAGTACCATTGTATAGGGTTTTCTAATGTCTACGTACTTGAAGAAACTACATGAGATATTTTGTTGAGTAATATTGCAAAGTAACGAAAAGTCATTTTAAGCGTAATGAATTGATATTTTATAGGTAGATGTTTTTTAATTACATGTTGCTCATGATTTAATTGGATTTTGCTTGTGTGTTTCATTTTCCTTTAAACAAAAAAGGATTCTATTTCGTTTATGTGAATGTTCCTTTATTTTGTGATTTTGTATTGACGTGTTTGTTGTAAAAGTTGACTATTCGTGTTTGTGGAGGACAAACGCCTCCAATGCCTGTACTGTCTTCACCCGGACCACGAAGAGGGGTGCGAGATCTGCTTGGGCTTCTCAAAAAGAACGATGAAGGACCGACACAGTAGACTGGCGGCGTGACTGAGTGCCAAGGCCTCTGCCTCGTGTAGGGTCATGCCTCACCGGTCCGAAGAGCAGGCTTATAAGACCTTTGAGGGTGCCCTATCCGTGGGGCCAAGCACCGCAAGGCAGGTTCCATCGGGGTTGCTGCGCAAGCCGGTCCTGCGATGGACTGGGCACGATCAACATTACCATCCGCCTCCATCGTAAGCTAGTTGTTGGGCAAGATTGGGTGCAGTACCCTTTGGGAGACTACAGCAAGCAACCTTGTCCTCCTGGCAATAGGTAACCCAACCTTTGGTATAAGTCTGTACTACACAGGTTGTTAGTGTGGCTGAGCAGCCAGGCTTATCTCAAGAGGGGCCAATGTGAACAGTAGGGTTTTTACACAGAGATTCAGTGACACAAATTCAAATAAACTTACATTCAAGGTTTCTTGGTTAAACAATTATCGATTTATTTAAGTCAGTTGAGTAAGCCTTCTTCAGAAGGGAGCAATATATAAGTAACACAAAAATACACTTCAAAATGCACACTCTTAGTTTCTCTAAATCGGCAAGTACCCATTCGGGATGGCACACAGGTTGCTTCTACGCCCTGAGGAGACTTAAGTAACTAGGACCCTGTGGACATTAATATATCACTGGTACATTTAGAGCAATACTGAGTTGGTGTCAAAGAAAAGGTTGGAGAATGAAACAAGAAATTAAACAAATATTCTGAAGTGGGTAAGTACTTTTGAACCCCCCAATGCAAAGTAAATTAACCCTTCCCTGGAGGAAAGATAAGGCACAGAGTTGGAGGTAAGAAGAGTCTTTCAGGGATCCAGGCAGGCCGATGTCAATTGAGCAAAAGTCTAGGTGAGCTGAAGCACTTCTTGCAGGTAAGTAAAAGTCTTGCACAATGTTTTAGAAGTCTTTGTAGAAAAATAGAATCACTATAGGGCCACAAGCTGGGAGGCTTATGAGGGACAAAGCTGTAAGCAACTCTGCAAAATCAACCAAGTCAAGTCTCAACTGAGAACTAGCAAGGCTACACGACAAGCAGCAAGTCCCCTTAGTTTTACAGTACCTTTTGGTTACAAGAAATTGGTTCCAGCAGGCTTTTCCTGTGTAGCTCTGCAGATCCTGTTGTTCCTGGGCCTCAGTCGTGGGGACAAGAGGGAGGGTGTCTGGGGACTCATGCACTATGAATTGAAGGTCGACGGCAGCAATGGGCAAACTTCAGATCAGCGGGGTTTCAGCTCCTCGCGGCTCTTGCAAATATCAACACAGCGGTTCTCGGATACCACTATGGACTTTCCTCGCATCTGGGGTTCAGCACTCAGTTGAGGTGGCTCAGGCTTGGCCAGTCCTGCTTCCTGGGAGTCCGGAGGAGCTTCCTGGAGCTCAAGTCCGACTTAAAGACACTCACTCTATTCTGGTGTTCCTCTGTCTGGCACTTCGATTCCTGCGGCAGCAATCGAATTACAGCAGCTCCGACAGGATTTCCAGATGAGCTCGTCTTGGGGTCGATTGGTCCCACCAACTCAAGGGGAGAAGTCGTCCTTTGCAGGTCTTCTCTAGTCGATGCGAATTCAGAGCTTCAGCACTGCAGCAGGGCTTCACTGGGCAAACCAAAGGTCCAGCAATTGCAGCAGACGTCTCTTCCAAGTTCTTCTTCGCATTCCTTTGTCCAGTAGCCGACTATGCCTTACAAGCAAAAATCCTTGCCTTTTATGCAGGTATCTCCCATCGATTGGCAGCCTAGCTGTCAATCACACAGCAGGGTGGCTGTCCTCCAAGGATAGCCCTCCAGTCAGTCACCCTTGGGTGCATTCCTGTAACCAAGGAGACTAAGCACAGAGTTTCGGGCACCTCCCACACTTCCTGCCTCTGCCAGACGCTCTGGAACCAGAGGCGGGCTTCACTTGTGAATCCCGCCAAAGACAAAACAAAGGGACCAACCCTGGTTTGGAGCGCAGAGTAAATCTCAAGAAGGACTTTTCCAACAAAAAAAGAGGACCAGGGCCATTTTGCAGCCTCCGGTAAAAACACACAATGATAGTAAAAATTAAACCACTGCCACCAGCCATTAATTGTAGAAAGGGTAACATAAACATGTTACATGAGAAACTAGACAAAGGGGTTACTAAGTAACCCCTACAGCACCCTATTGTCAGATTGTATGTGTTGGGTCTAGAAAGTTAAAAATGTAAGTAAAGTCAATTTCACTTCACTGCTCTTGAAAACGGTAGTTTCACCAAGAGAAGGTATTTAAACCTTTGGGAAATCTAAGACTTCCATGTACCACTGCACTGAAGGTGCTGTGTCTCACAATGTAAAGATGATGCCTATGAATTTTGTCAGACTCCAAAGCTACAAGAAAAACTGTCAAAATCCCAGAAAAATAAATGAGTGGGAAAAGGGTCTCACTCTCTCCAGGTTACAAATTAAAAGTCCTAAAGTCCAGCAAAAGAGCTGGGGGTCTCTAAGGTAGAAGGGAATTAGCACATTTCTGAGAATTCTCCCTAATACCAGTGATAGAGCTCCTCTTCGAAAAAGGAATCGTCCGACCCGGCTAAGCTGCGGGAGAAGTCAGAGAAGCTAAGGACTGAGGCAATAGCGGCCGACCTGCCCAAGAAGGCCCACACGACGCAGGAGAAGTCTTCGTAGACAGCGCCCAAAGTGTCCCTGTCTCCGAGGCGGGAAGCCGCCACAGTGACTCTGGTGAAGCCTGCTAGCCCGCTCGAGAAGAGGATGCAGTCTGAGCCCAGCTCCGACCACTCGGGATGCAAAAAAGACAAAGACCTGGCGTCCCCGCTCACTGTCCACAAGGACATGGAGGATGCTGGCGACAACTAACGCACGTGGCGTAGTGGGCCGATCACGCCAGCTCAACCCAGTGATGTATCTCTGGACATTCTATCGACCCTACACACTTTAGTGTTGGAAATCCAGAAAAGGTTGCCGCAGGGCTGGGTTCCTGCGGCCCCTGAACAGTCTCGGGCTAAGGAAAGGAAGCATCATCGGACGCCCCCCTATCAGCCTCCATATCCGTACTGGGCAACCACGAGGTAAAGGTTGTTGAACCCTTCCTCGTCTGCCTCGGTCCCTCCGGACAGCGATGGGAAGAAGTTGGGACGCCATGGGAAGGAAGGCCATCTACACTGCAGCGTCCACCATCAACGATCTGGCGATCCTGGACAGTTATGATGGGGAACTGTGGTACAAGCTGGGCCTGATTCTGGAGTTCCTCCCTGATGGCAAGAGGATGAAGGCGATCAGCCTCTTCCAGTTGGGAGAGGCATCTTCGGACCATGCCATCACAGTGGCGCTGGACATAGTCCACGCAGGGTTCCGGCGGATGCGTAACAGTGTCTGCCTCAGTCATCAAGGTTGGCTGAAACCACGAATTTCCACCAGGGGATCCAGGCGAGGGTACCGGACATGCTGTTCAACAGAGATAACCTGTTTGGGAAGGTCAACGGGTTCCTGCAGGCCATCAAGGCGACTACAGAGACAGCCTGTGCACTGGGCATGCGCCAACAACACTGCTCTTGTTTTTGTTCCTCCAGATCAACAAAATATTTCTCCTCGTACTACCAGCCCTCCAGGTCTACGACCTAGGAAGCCTACTAAGGCCGTTCCCAGACCTACGGTGGAAGTGGACAGCGTTGCCATCGCCCTCAAAGCAGGATGCCGACGCTGAAGCAGGACTGAACTGACCAGGACGTCGGGCCCCCAACTTTGCGACCCGGTGGGAGGTCAGCTGATTGGATTCATCAGCAAGTGGGAGAAGATCTCCATTGACGGATGCGTGCTGGACGCGCTCACCTACGGACATACACTGGAATTTCAGCACAGGTGTTAACAAATCCCTGCGGTAGCCCGGCAGGAGCAGCACATCCTTTAACACTTGGAGGAGGTACCGCCATCTTGCGGAAAGGGGTGATAAAGCTGGTTCCACAGCTTCAAACACTTTTTAGTCGAAATGAAAACCGGGGGCTGGTGGCCTATTCTGGACCTGCGATGTCTCAACCAGTACCTCAAGTCCCAAAAATTCAGGATGGTCACGTTGCAGCACGTGCTCTGCCAACTGGAAGTAGGAGACTTGGCGTTGCTGGACCTGGAGGACGCATACTTCCACGTCCCCATTCACAAAAAGCACTGAAAGTTCCTACGCTTCGTGTTGCAGGGAAGGCACTACCAATTCAAGGCCCTCCCTTTCAGCATGAAGTCAGCCCCCTGGGTGATCACGAAGTGCTTGGCACCGGTGGCACCCCTTCTGCGTCTGCGGGGGATATACGTGTACTAGTATCTCGACGACTGGCTCATTCGAGCCAGTTCATGCGAGTTGGCCGTCGGACACACAGAGTCGACCGTCCAGCTGCTGATGGTTTTGGGGTTCTCTATCAATTATCCGAAGTCCTGCTTAACGCCATTGCAGAACATGTTCCTTCCTAGGGGCCAGACTCAATACGGTTTCCTGTCCAGCATAGCCCTCGGAGAAGAGAGGAGCGGCCATTCTGAGGAAACGGTGTGAACCGTCAAGTCACTTCTCGGCATGTCGTTGTCTTGCATCTACCTTATCCAGCTCTGCAGGCTACGGATGTAACCTCTCTAGGAGTTCCTGGACGCTCACTGAATACAGGTATCCGGATGCCACGCAGATAGCAGATATGATCCCGCTCGATGAGGAGTTCAGTTGGACGCTAAGGTGGTGCGGCATCCACTCCGTCACCCGGTGCACAGGGTTTTGAAGCCCCCCATACCAGGCAACGGTCACCACACGGCTTTCCTGGAAGTCTGGGGATCCCACACCAGACGTTTGCACGCCAGACGCCAGAGGATGAATGACGAGAAGGAACTCCACATCAATATCCTGGAGCTGCTTGCAGTGTTCTGGGACCTCAAGTCATTCCTACCGTCTCTAAAGGGCAAGGTGGTGAGGATCTTCATGGACAACACCACTACAATGTTGTACATCTGGAAGAAGGGGGGCACTCATTCACCAGCACTCTCCAAAGAGGCGCAGTACTTGTGGCACTGGGCTGTCGGACAAGATATGTTCCTCGTCCCCTTTCACCTGAGTCGAGAACACCATCGCCAACTCCCTCAGCAGGGAGTTGCGCTCCTGCCACGATTTGAAACTTCGGCAGGACCAGGTGGACCGCATCTTCATCAAGTTGGACAGGCCCCAGATGGATCTGTTTGCGACGGCAGCAAACTCCAAATGCCAGATGTTCGCCAGCAGATTCCACCAACTGAGGAGTCTGGGGGACGCATTCTCCTTTCCTTGGGAGGGCGCGTTTCTGTACGCTTTCCCGCCGTTGCCTCTCCTGCTACGAGAGATCAACTCACTCACAGTGCAGATGCATGATGATACTCCTCGCCCCAGCGTGGCCGAAGCAGATTTGGTACCTGGACCGTCTCAATATGTTGGTGTCGCCTACGGTCACACTGCCAGTGGTCCTGGATCTTCTCACCAGAGGAGGTGATGCAATCCTGCACCACGAACCAGGATCGCTGAACCTGAGGGCTTGACTCCTGCAGCCCTAGAATTTGGAGGATACAAGTTGCTGGCAGACTGCAGGAAGGTCCTTGGCAAGGCCAGAGTGTCGTGAACTCTGACTTGCTACGGTCACAAGTGGAATCGTTTCACTGCGTTGTGCCAATCACAGAAGATTAGTGCTCTGGGGTCACGGCCCTGCGGATTCTTCCATACTGGTTTTCCTTGGCCAAGGCGGGACTAGCGCATACCTCTATCAAGGGGCATCTGGCAGCGATCTCCTGCTACACTCTTTGGTCTCACCGTCTCCAAGGAGATTGTCAAAGGACTGTTACGATCTTTCTCGCCGGTGAAGGCTCCAGCCCCAGTGTGAGAACTCAACGTGGTACTGTCTAGGCTCATGCCCCCCTCTTCCTCCCCCCCCGCTTCAAGCCTTTGCATCAGGCCCCTCGTGCTCCTCTCGTGGAAAACAGCTTTCCTTGTGGCTATCACCTCTGCCAGCAGGGTCGGTGAGATCCAGGCCCTATCTTGCAAACAGCCATATCTGACTTTCCACGAGTCTAGAGGGGTGCTGTGGACGCACCCCTCTTTCATGCGGAAGGTTCCGTCGGAATTCCACCTCAACGAGCCTATGGTGTTGCCTGTGTTTTTTCCAAAACCGGCTGAAAGGGCCTTACACTAGCTGGACGGTGCTCGTGCCCTGAAGTTCTATGTGACACGCACAGTGTTTTCGTAAAACGTCTCAACTGTTTGTGAACTTTGTTCCTGTGAACCAAGGCTCCCATCTCCAGGTGGCTCTCCGGCTGCATCACACACTGTCATCGGTTGGCAAACCGACCACTGCCTGGCCGTCTGGGAGTCCAGAGCGATCGCTGCAACAACGGTGTTACTGTCTGGTGTGCCCCTGCTGAACATCTGAATGGCTGCTACGTGGAGGTCCATGTACACCTTCACAAAGTTCTACTGCGTCGACAAGGATTCCAGAGAGGAGTCCACAGTCGGCCAAGCAGTGCTACGCAACCTGTTCACTTGAGGCGAGTCTGTTCCCGAGGTAAGAGTAATTGCTTCCGTAGAGCCTTGCCACCTCCCGTGGTTGTGTAATGTTGTACTGCTATGTATTCGTTATTCATGAGCATGTGAATCCATGCCAGGCTCCATGCTTGAGAAGGAACTAGTTACATAAGTATAACTTTTGATCTCCAGCATCGGTCTGGCATGGATTCCGTCCCACCCCTATGCGGCGGGTCTTGGACATACTACCACATTACGTGCTTACCAAATCTGAAGATGGCTGCCAGAGGAGGGGCTTAGGGAGAGGGCAGTCATTGGCTTGGTGCAGTATGACCCAGAGTACATTGATTGGTTTAGAAGAGCAATACAGTTTGTAGGTGAAACGGTTTTTCTTTTTACCAAGGATTCCTGGCCTGATGACGGGGAATGTTCATGCGCATTCATGCCAAACCCATACTGGAGAACAATAGTAACAGATTAGTAACTTGTGCCTTTTTTACAGCAAAATCTTATACAAAGACACTGCAGGGGCTTGATCCTGTCTTTCTAACCATGCCACAGATACATAATCATTTGGGAACATAATATTAAAGTGTGCAATACTTTCATTTTCAGGGTAATTTAATTGCTGTTTAAAAATGCAAAACGTTGTGGGTATTCCTACTAGTACTGATCTTGACATTGAAGTACAATGAGAGCTTCCAAAATAGTCAGAATCCATATTATAAAGTGCAGGCGCTTGAATAAATGCTTACTACCAATAAACATCATAACGAAGACTAGAAGGTTGGCTGCCCACTCTGACAATATGGAATTAAGTACTGTACTTTAATATTATCTAGGGTTAGCATATGAACAATACAAAAAAGTGAATGGAGCATTGTTAGGAAGAATTCTCAGAAATTTGCTAATTCCTCTCTACCTTTTAGACCCGCAGCAACTTTGCTGGATTTTAGGACTTTTAATTTTTAACCTGGAGAGGGTGAGACCCTTTTTTCCCACCCTCTCATGTAATTTTAAATGAGATTTGAACTCTGTTTCTTTTGGTTGTGGAGTCTGACAAACACCACAGGCATCATCTTTTACATTGTACCACGCAGCACCTTCAAGTGCAGTGGCCCAGGGAAGTCTTTCAGATTTCCCATAGGTTTTAATACCTCCTCTTAGATAAACTGTTTCCAAGAACAGTAAAGTAAAATTTACTTTACTTACACTTGTAACTTTCTAGACCCACCACACACTATCTTACAATAGGGTCCTGGAGGGTTACTTAGTATCCCCTTTGTCTAGTATATCATGTAACAATGTTATGTTGCCCCTTTCGTTGATGAATGTCTGATGGCAGTGGTTTACATGTAACTACTGTGGTGTGCTTTTACCGCAGGCTGTGCTCACAGCTGCAGTAAAGCACCCAAGGGTGCCATTTTTTTGTCAAAATGGACCCAGTCTTTTTTTTCGCCGTTTCTTTGTGGAAAGGACCTTCTTGAGATTTACTCTGCACACCAAACCAGGTTTGGTCCCTTTGATCGTTTTGTCTTTGGCGGGATTCAGCAGTGAAGCCCGCCTATGGCTCCAGCATGTCTGGCGGGGGCAGGAAGCGAGGGAGGTGCCCGAAACTCCCTGTCTGTGCTTAGTCTCCTAGGAGACAGGAATGCACTCCTATGTGGTTGGCCGGCTGGCTGTCTGGCTAGAACAGCCACACTGCTGGGTGACTGGTAGGCTGGAATGAATGGGAGAAACCTGCATAAAAAGTGAGGCTTTTTGGCTTAGGCAGATTCGACCACTGGACGAAGGAATCCGAAGAAGAACTTGGAGAGACGCCTGTTGCAACTCCTGGACTGTTGGTTTGCCCAGGAAGCCCTGCTGCTGTGCTAAAGCTCAGAGTTTGTATCGACTAGAGAAGCCCTGCCAGGACGACTTCTCCCTTTTGAGTTGGTGGGACCAATCAACTCCAAAGTAAGCCACCTCAACATCCTCTTGAAGCTGGTTGCATTTCCACTGCAGTTGCTGCTGGAAACTGAAGAGCCAGGGAGAGGAACACCAGTTTTTGCGTTGCTTTTAAGTTTGCCAAGAGTTCCAGGAAGATCCTCTGGACTCCCAGGAAGCAGGACTGACCGAGCCTGAGCCACATCAACAAAGTGCTGGACCCTAGGTGCAAGGAAAGCCCATCTCAAGAGCCAAGAGTCCGCAGTGGTGCTATTTGCTGAGACACAAGGAGCTGAAACCGCAAAGTGCCACTGAATAGAGGTTGGTCCTTTTCTGTCGCCGATCGTCCCGTTGCAGTTCAGGAGTCCTCCAGGCGTCCTCCCTCTTGCCTCCACGACTGAGGCCCAGGAACACAGGATCTGCACAGGAACAGAAGCCAGCCAAAGCCCTTTTCCTCTAACCAAAGGTACTGTAAAGTCTAAGAACTTACCTCTTGTTGTGTAACCTCACTTGTTCTCAGTGGAGACTTCTCTTGGATGCTTCAGTAGAGTTGCCAACAGCTTCTTTACCTCGCAAGCCTAATCAGCTTGTGGCCCTAGTTCGATTTCTTCTTTTCTACAAAGACTTCTAAAACATTGTGCAAGACTTTTACCTACCTGCAAGAATTGCTTCAGCTCACCTTGACTTTTGTCCAATTGACTTTGGCCTGGCTCTCTGAAAAATCGTATTTCCTCTCAATCTGTGTTTAGCCCTCCTTCCAGGAAGGCGATAACTTAATTTGCATTGGGGGTTACCGAAAATACTTCCCTGCTTCAGAATATTTGTGAGATCTCTTGTTTTATTCTAATAATCTGTTTCTTTGACATACTCCTAAGTATTGCCCTAAATGCAACAGTGATATATTAATGTCCACAGTGTCCTAGCTATTGAATGACTCTTCTCTCCTCTCTCTGCTTGTGTCTTACCTTCCCTCCAGGAAAGGGTTAATTTACTTGGCATTGGGTGGTTCGAAAGTACTTACCTGCTTCAGAAATGTGTGTGATATCTTGTTTTATTCTGAAATCTCTTTACTTTAACACTCAGTATTGCTCTAAATGTACTTGTGATATATTAATGTCCACAGTAACCTAGCTATTTAAGTCACCTCAGGGTGTAGGAAGTGTCTGTGTGCCATCCCAAAGGGGTGTTCACTGATTTAGGGAAACTCGGAGTGTGTATTTTGGAGTATGTGAATACACTCAGGGGAACTAACGTTAACCTTGATAATGATGGCTGTTGGCAATAAAAACTGCATTTAGTGTTCCGCTTCGAACACTTTCAAATACCATCACATTCACTTCAGTGAACATTAGATCTAAGGTATTTTGTGCCGATGATCCATGCCCTATGTAAATGAGCAGGAACAGTAGAAACCACCAGGTTACAAGTGGTAGGTTTGGAAAATAAGGCATCCTTGATTTTGCAGTGAGAACATCTGTAGCAATGGCTTTAAATACAGCTCCCTCACTCCTTTAAACAGTGGGCAAATAATGAGAAAGTGTGGAATATCCTCTCTGAGTTAGTGACAAACCGCACATAGGTCCGTATTACTCGTATGCCATATTATCTGTCGATCGTCAACGTTAATGTACCTATGTGACATTTTATGTATACGGATCGCAGGTAGCTGGGAGAAATTATGCCCAAGTATTTTATGTAACCAAAGTCCATCTTAGCGATTCAATATTGAGATGCTTGTTTGGATGTTTTATAATATCAAGGGTAGTGTGGCCCTCTTTTTTGATAAGGGGGGCCTAAGTCATGAGGGAGTCTAATATAGTAACAAAAGGGGACTTAGGCTACCCCACTTGTCTGGCTCTGGCCTGGAATGGTTTCAGCACACTTTGTACAGATCCCTATCGGTGATTTGTGCATAAGAGAACACCCGGATTACTTTTCATATAATAACAATTTTATTCATGTGACTAATAAACATTCATGTGACTTAAAAATAGCGTTACAAAGCTATTGTCCAAAACCTTTTGTTTGCCACTTAATTACTGGGTAGTAATACACTGTTGAAGGCTTTTCACATGAACCTCATACAATGAAAATTTACATACAGTTTATGCGGAGTGGGTTATTACATCTGTTGACTTTTAAATGTGGTATTATTTTCTTCACATCTCGACACTGAGTGGTGTTTCTGGCACCCTGTAGGTAGCTGGTATTCAGGTGCCGTCTTCAGGACAAATGTGGGGGACCTGGAAGTGTCCGCGATGAGTCACAGTGGTTGGACATCTAAAGGGAATGTAGTACAAATTAGGGACTGGGTGTGTCTCTTCAGGGACCGAGGTGCCTGGGTGTGTGCTGAGCTGTATTCTACCTGAGGCATTTCTTTACCAGGTCAAAGGTGGTGAAGAAAAAGTGTGCAAGTTCTTTACTCCAAGCGCCGGTAGTGCGCTGTTGTTGAATTTGATTGTGTGTGTCTAGGATTGGGTCCACAGCTGGGTAAATGTAGGACAAGATAGTCATTATCTAGTAAGGTAGTTAAGTGCACTAGCATTTACAGTGCAGTAATTAAGTGCACTAGCATTTACAGTGCAGGTGCCGCCATTTCTGGCTGTGTAATGTACTGATTCGCGGTACATGGGGTAGGCTATGGTGCAGTGTTGGAGACCAGCTATTGACCAGGTACCCTGTGCTTAGGTGGTGCATTATGTGCAGGGGCATATTGGGCGGGTTGTAATTGTAACATTCTCAGAGTTCAGGCAGTTCCCAGCACCAAGACACATTCTCACCCACCTAATCTGTTTGTCCGACAAAAGGTCACTGTGCATCTGTAGTGTATTTAGGATAGCCCTTCCTGAAATGTATGGAACGTCTCCCGCATTATTCGTGGTCTGCAGGTTCGAATTCCGGCAAGCCCAACTCAGCCTTTCATCCTTCCGAGGTCGATAAATGAGTACCAATTTCTGTTGGGTGATATTGTATGTAAATATGTGCTCTGTAAAGCGCTTTGGATTAAGGCGCTGTATAAATAACATATCATTATCATTACATACATCTTGGGACCCATACAATTAACGAAGGCAGACAAGGAAGGCATATATTATCTCCTCTCTTGCTGGGGCCTGGGTGTTCAAGGTCCAAGGTTGAACAAACACTGAGTCAGGCATTTTGTGTGCACCACATAATTCTCATGCCACAAACCTGTTTAGTTTCAAGGAGGGAAAATAGGAGACACAAAATGGAGTCTGATTGTGAATGAAATTGGGCTTAGGCTAACCAAAATGAATGCAGTTTCACAAACCCTACTTTTAGCCTAAGCGAACACCTTTCATTCAAACATCATTGTAATCATGTACATCAATGGCCACACATTTTTGGATCACCATATCCTGCATAATCGGTGCATTAGTCACATTGACTGGGGGGGGGGGGGTGTGACAGTGTTCCCTCTGTAACTTTTCCAGAGCCTTAGAACAACAATTACTCATCCTGGACACCAGAACTGGTAGACATTGTATGCAGCAGAATAAAATACCCTCAACAAACATTGCAAGTGCAGAGAATATTTTCCAGCCCCAGGCTGTTAACAAATTCCAAACCCAGGTCCCAACTAACTTCATTGTGAATTTCGGACCCCAATGTATGTGATCTTTTAATAGCCTGAAACACATTAGGAGAATAATCTGCTATGTAAACACAGCAAGCTGACCTGACCATTTTGCAAACTCATCCTCTTTCAGCCAGAAAGGTGTCTAGCACCATTTTATTCTGAAGTGCAACCAGTCTGACAGCTCTCCTTTCTAACGTCGTATTGAATAATATATCGGTTCTCTCGTTAATTGTTTTCTCCCATACTTTCTAATATTCTGGGAGTTTATCGCCAGACCCCAAAAGGGAACTATTGCTTTTGACACCTCCCCTAATATTTTGCCAGGCGTGTTGTTGTAGATATCCCTCCTAGGGCAGTGTTTCAATATATCTAAAGTAGATAATGGGTAAACCCCTGGTAACAGGATTCCTAAGTAGCAGATTCCTCTCCAATCCTTCGGTAACCATAGATACGCTTGTTTCCCACAGACCAGGTAAATGGATCTCCCAATCTACAAGGTCCTTGTCTCATTCACCAAAACTGCAGTGTGCATACCTTTGTCATATTTACCCATATACCTAGAACCTTCTTTACTTAAACAAAATGTTACTCTGTCAGTATTATTGTTGATTGTGTATGCTGGAGGAGTTGCTTCCATATTCCCTACTGGTGACTTCAAAATGATATCATCTATTGATATGGCCTAGAATTCTTGTCAGAACGTTTGGTGAGGCGGTGTTGGTAGGGCTCTTCAGTAAACACAGAGCAATCCAAAGGCAATGGCACCTGTTGATCAAACATAATTATATTTGTCCCATGTAAGTTACCAGTGGTACTGTCATCCCATCTACCAAAAAACATGGCCCTAAACGAAGCATAGCAAGCAGTTGATAATGGAAGAGGATATATGTACTAACCTAACCCTTTCTTACCGTGTTGTGGAAGATCCCTGCTCGCACTTTCACCAGCTGAGCGGATCCATTGACAAGACCCTCCGGTCCCATTTTGATTTTGTTTTTAATTGTGCGCCCCTGAGCCCTGCTGACCTCTCCCACCCCAGACTTGCTCCTTCCCCGTGTTGCTCCTTTGTCCCGCCTCCCTAGCCCTCCCGCTAACCCTGATTGGCCCTCCCTGTGTGTGTGAGCGCTTGTTGCTGCTTGGGTCCATGGATCGTCGCGCTCCCTGCTCGCACTTTCACCAGGTGAGTGAATCCACTGCCCGAGACCCGCCGGTCCCATATTGATTTTGGTTTTGTTTGTATTTGTGCGCCCCTGAGCCCGGCTATCCTCCTCCACCCTGGAATTGCTCCTTCCCCGTGTTGCTCCTTTGTCCCGCCTCCCTAGCCCCGCCACTAACCCTGATTGGTCCTCTGTCCGGCCTTACCTATCCCTCCCTGGGCAGCCCTCTGCCCGTGCATCCCTGTGGCTAAGGGCCCTAGGCAAAGGGCAGCTCCAACAGAGGCAGCTCCTTATCGTGTCTGCAGGGGAAGCCACTCTACCCTGACAACCCTGCCCCATTACAGAATCTCAGACTTGGGTGTTTTTTCGAAACCTAGGCCTTTTTCCATTATACAGCACTCTTGCACTTGGATGCGTTTTCTTGCCGTGTTCAAAAATTGCATTGTGAAAGAATATGAAATTTCAGTGTGAAACCTAAGCCTTTTTCCCTATACAGGAATCTCGCTCTTAGATGTGTTTTTTTTCTCCATTCTCTAAACAATATTGTGAAAGTAGTGTCATTCTGTGGTTTTTACTTCCTTGCAAAGCATTAATCTAGCAAACTTCTCCCATTGTCTGAGCGCCTGTTGCCTTGTCCAATTGACTACTACTGTCTCATCTCTCCCTGTCTCGTCTGTGTCCTTCCCTAGTGTTAGCCCCGCCCCCTTTAGTCCCCCCCATTCTCTTCTCTGCTATCCCCACCCACTCTATGGGGTTCTCTGTCTCTCCTATCTTAACTAACTGCTTCTCTATCGACTATCCTGCTCTCCTCACTAAATCTGGTAGGAAGAAGTTTAAAAAGTATATCTTGGTCTCCAACCCAGGCCTCCCTATCGCTGACACCTATACTAGTGTCTCCTCCAGGCAAACCCTCACCAACATCCTCTTTGTCGTTCCTGTTAGGGAGAATTCTCATAAATGTGCTAATTCCCTTCACCTTAGAGACACGCATCAACTTTGCTGGATTTTGAGGACTTCAGATTTTACCTGGAAAGAGTGTGAGCCTTTCCCCCCCCCCCCACTCTTTCATGTATTTTGATGGGTTTTACTCTTGTGTTCTTTGAGTATGGAGTTTTAGATAACTCCATAGGCATCATCTGTTCATGTGTGTTACACAGCACCCTCAGTGCAGTAACACAAGGATGTCGTTTAGACTTCCAAAAGGTTTAAATATCTTCTCTGGTAAAAACTACTGTTGCCCAGAGAATGTAAGGTTAAATTGACTTTACTAGTATTTTTACTGATTTATTTAACAATGTGAAACAGTTTATATTTAAGCTTTACACATACACATAATAGACGAATGATAAATTAAACAGATAATAAAAAGAAGATAAAAGATAAGAGAAATAGGAATAAAGTAAAAAATAAAATATTATCATAAAGAGAAAAGGAAACAAAATCAAGGAAACTCGGGCAGAATTGGGAAGACAAAGACCTCATTTAAAAAAACGTTTTTAAATTCCTAGACCCGGCACACACTATCTTCTTATTGAGTGCTGGAGGCTTTTCCTAGAATCCTGTGTCTAGAAACTCATGTAGCAGTTAAATGCTACCCTTTCCTATCGAAATGGCTGATGGCAGTGGTTTTACAACGAACTACCTTGATTTTTCCTGACCGCGCACACCGCTAGCTAAAAATCACGGGAGCCATGTTTTTCAAGATGGTGCCTTAAGCCCCTTTGTTTAAACAGGGCCCGGTGTTCTTTTTTCACCGTTTCTTTTTGGAAAGGTCCTTCTAGAGTTTGTCCCTGCGTGCCAAACCAGGTTTGGTCCCTTTGTTCTCACGCCTTTGACAGGCTTCAGGACTGAAGACCACCTCTGGCACCTGAGTGTCTGGGTGGGCAGGAAGTGAGGCTGTTGCCCGAAACTCCCTGTGCTTAGTCTCCTAGGAGTTCCAAATGCACTCTGGCATGATTGGCTGGCTGACTGTCCAGCAAGGACAGACACCCTGCTGGGTGATTGACAGCTAGGCTCGAATGAATGGGAGAGAACTGAATAAAAGGCGAGTCTCTTGGACTGAAAGGCAGAGTCGACCACTGGAATGAAAGAATTGAAGACTAGCTGGAAGAGGAGGCTGCTGCAACTCATGTTGGTTTGCCCGGTGAAGCCCTGCTGCAGGTCCGAATTGCCAAGTTCATTTCGACAGAGAAGCCCCTTCAAGGACGACTTCTTCCTTTGACTTGGTGGGACCAATCAACTCGTAAACCACCTGGATAACCATTCTCGGAGCTGGTTAGGATTAACCAGGGGGGAGGACACCAGCTTGTGTGCTTGACTACAGCTACTCGAACCTAAGATCTTCCATTTTGCCAGCTTGTTTGACCAGTCCCCATGCAGTGCACGAGTCCCCCAATGTCCTCACTCCTGTCCCCACAACTGAGGCTCAGGAACAGTGAGTTCTGCAGGAACTGCTAGGAACCAACGTCTTCAGCTGCATCTTTTCTTCATAATAAGGTACTGTGCCAACCCGATTGAGAGAACTTTACTCTCGCGGTGAAAGTTTGTGGAACTTTCCCAACTTGCAAGCCTGATCATCTTGTGATCCAACCTATAATTCATTTTCGTACAAACTACTTCTGAGAACTTTGGCAAAGACTTTAAAGTTTACTACAAGAAATGCTCTTTCCTATCCAAGCCACTAGTCCATTGACTTTGGCCGAGGCCTATTGAACTGAATCGAGTCCTCTAGTGAACTAAAACTATTTGCACTGCCTAAGAAAGTAGTTGTGATCTATTGTATGAACTTGTGCCTTTGTACTCCCTTTTAAAGTGACTGAAATGCCATTTTGCTCCTATTTCAGGGGAGCCTACTTTACTCAGAAACGTATTGGTTTGGTATTGAAGTGTATTTGTGCATGATATTAAGTTGCCTCCTTCTAGTGAATGTTTTCTAAATGACTGTGTAATAAATTAAGTGTTTTACCAAGAAACCTTGAGTGTAAGTGTCTACTTGAACCACTGTGATTGTAAGACCTCTGCGTAACCTCTTTTACTGCTCACATTCCCTCTTGAGATAAACCTGGCTGCTCAGCTCGCTACCAAAAACTGTGTAGTACAGACTTATACCAAAGATTGGTTTTGCTTACACTTGTAGTCCTAAATATATGTGGTGGTCCCAAAGGGTACTGCATGCAATTCTGCTTAACAGTTCCCTCGCCAGACCTATGGACTCTTCATGTGATCTCTGTGCTCTCTCCCATTAATGGTGGCACCCCATGAGAGGCCTTCCTTGCCCCCTTCCGCTCCTCTAACGTCATCATTAATGTTTACCTGAATGATACCATCCTAGTCCAAGGGCCCTCAAGCCAATCTTCTCCTCTGATAGACTCTTCCAGCGCCTCATCAATTTCCTTCTTTCTCGTGCTGTCCCTTCTCTACCCTACTCGGCTTCCTTGCCTCCTCCTGCTGTCTCCTCATTGGCTATTTTGCGTCTTCCTCTTCTGCCCCCTCTGGGGGCTTCTTCTACACCTCTGCGTGGCGTACCTCTGACTGTACCCCTGCCCGGAAGTCTTTCAAGGACGGCAACCTTCTCCACATTGCCACTCTCAACCCTCGCTCAGTTGTCAAACACTCCTGACATCCGCCGCCTCCTGGAGGAACTTGACCTCAATGTCACCGAGACATGGTTCACAGCCAGCTCTGTCACGAGTGAATGGGCCGACCTCTCCTCTTCCATCCCGGTCCCAATCTCCCTCTCTCTCCCCCTCTCCCCTCTGGTCCCTTTCTCCCCTCTCTCCCCCCTCTTCTCTCTTTCCCCCCTCTTCTCTCTCTTCTCCCTCTTCCCCCTCTTCCCCCTCTTCCCCCTCTTCCCCCTCTTCTCTCTCTTCCCCCTCTTCTCTCTCTTCCCCCTCTTCTCTCTCTTCCCCCTCTTCTCTCTCTTCCCCCTCTTCTCTCTCTTCCCCCTCTTCCCCCTCTTCCCCCTCTTCCCCCTCTTCCCCCTCTTCCCCCTCTTCCCCCTCTTCCCCCTCTTCTCTCTCTTCCCCCTCTTCTCTCTCTTCCCCCTCTTCTCTCTCTTCCCCCTCTTCTCTCTCTTCCCCTCTCTTCTCTCTCTCTCTCCTCTCTTCTCTCTCTCTCTCCTCTCTTCTCTCTCTCTCTCCTCTCTTCTCTCTCTCTCTCCTCTCTTCTCTCTCTCTCTCCTCTCTCTCTCTCTCCTCTCTCTCTCCTCCCTGGCCCAACTCACACTGCAGGGCACACTCTGGATGCTCTGATCTCTTCAGACATTCCCCTTTCTATCGCTCTCACCACTCCTCTCTCCTGGAGTGATCACTTTCTCCTTTCCTCCCAGCACACCCTCTCTACCCCGCAGGCCAAGCCAACTCCAGCACTGCCACCCACCTTCTCGAATATGCGACCCATGCTGCGTGGGTCAGCTGAGGCTTTCGCGCCACTTTCTCGCCCCCAAACCCTCCTCCACCTTTGGCTCATTCACACCCTGACACAGCCCTCTCCATGCTCCACTTTGCTAGATCTGATACTCTGGATGTTCTAGCCCCTGTCATGAGGATCTGCTTGAAGCCCAAAGCCAAGTGCAACTCCTGGTATGACTCGGACCTCGTCACCCTCAAACGCATGTGCAGGGAGGCTGAGAGGAATTGGTGTGCTTCTGGTACATCCTCTGACAAACTGGCTTGCCGGCTTGCCGCCTGCTCCAAAGGCAGTACCAGCTCTGCACCAACAAGAGAGCTCACATCCAAGCCTGCCTCTCTGCGGCATCTAACAACTCGGCCAGACTATTTAAAATCTGCAAGGAACTTTCCAATCCTGCTGCAGTCTCTACCTCTACTGTCCGCTCCCAGTCCCTCTGCACAGCTCTTGCGTCTCATTTAATCTCTAAAACTCCTCTCTTCCTCTCCCCCTCCTTCCTCTACTCCCTGTTCTTTCTCTGGCCCTACTTCGGCCACCTCTCCTCCCTCCTTCTCTGCCTTTCCCCCGTTCTCTCTAGACGAGGTGTCTAGACAAGTCCGATCTATGAAAGTCTCGTCAAAACAGGTTCATTGACTCCCAGGCTCCTGCTCTGGCTGACTTCTGCAACCACTCCTTCGCCGCTGGAGTCTTCCCATCCCCCCTGAAGCACTCCCTTGTGCACCCTCTTCTTAAGAAACCCTCTGCTGACCTGTCCTGCCCGGCTAACTATCGCCCAATCTCCATCACTCCTTTCCTGGGCAAACTCCTGGAAAAGCTGGCCATCTCCCAGCTTAATCTTCACACTGAATTGGTTGGTTGTCTCCATGACCATCAGTCTGGCTTCAGAGCTGGCAGAAGCACGGAAACTGCTCTCCTGAACATCCGTGAAGACCTGCTCTCCAACCTTGATTCCAACACCCCCTGTGTCCTCATCTTACTTGATCTCTCCTCTGTCTTTGACATGGTCAACCATGCCAGCCTGCTCAACTGTCTCTGTGATAACCTAGGAATCACCGGTCCGGCCCTGGCGTGGCTGACTACTTTCCTCTCTGATCGACCCTCCCAGGTCCAACTTGGGTCCTTCCTCTCCTCTATCTTTCTCTACTTGTGGTGTACCCCAGAGGTTTAACCTCTCTCCCTGGCTGTTCAATCAATACCTGACACTTCTTGTCCACCATATTGCTGCTTCCTGCCCCAACTTTCAGTGCTATGCAGATGACACTCTGCTCATTTTCAGGCACCTCTTCTCCTTCTCATCTCTGACTGTCTGCTATCCAGGAATGGTGTGCCGCCAATGACCTCTGCCTTAATGCCAGTAAGACTGAGATTCTCCTAATCGGCACACCCGCTCCCTCCTTTCCTGTCACTCTCGGGCCGGCCTCTCTTGGCCCTTTCCCTGCTCCCACCTCCAAGGCTATAAACCTTGGGGTCATCTTCGACTCCACCCTCGCCTTCTCTCCTCACATCTCCAAAGTCTCTAAGAAGTCACACTACCAGCTGCACCTCCTCCGAGGTATTCTTCCTTTTCTCTCCTTCCCCCTGAAGCTCGCTGTCTCCAGAGCTCTGGTTCTCTCTAGGCTGGACTATTGCAACAGCTTCTTCCTAAATCTGCCTGCTTCTACTCTCCATCCTCTGCAACTCATCCAGGACAGGACCATGCGACTTGTCCTTGGCTTCAAGCCCAGGGATCTTATCTCTCCAGTCCTGAAATCCCTGCACTGGCGCCCAGTGGTTGTGAGGATTACGTTCAAAACCCTCTGCATTGTCCACAAGGCCAGGCCGTCTGAGGCCGCAATACCTTCAACTCTCTCTTCCTAAAAATCTTCCTTCTCGAGCTCTTCGCTCATCTGCCTCCAACTCCCTCAGGGTCAGTTGCTTCTCCAAGCAACGAGTTGGCCTCCCTGCCTCCTTGAAACTTGAGGAGAGCCATCTCTGGTTCGGGAAGCACCTCAAAACCTTCCTCTTTTCTTCTGCTTTCTCTCCTCCTCTCCCCTGCTGAACTTCCGGCTGAAACTGCACGTAACTGCACAGGTTACCTGGCCACCCTGTGATCTTGGGCACAGCACACCTGCACTGCCTCCCTGGCAACCCCCGCACTCGGGACTGTTTTCTTCTGTATCCCTATAGTCCCCTACCAGCACTTGAAACCTGATCTCTGCGCCTTCCTTGCGCTTCCCACCAGCTGGCTGTACTTTTACTTATTACTTATTTAATCTATTGTTATTTATTTATTCCTTTTTCCCTGTACTGCACTGTGACCTTCCACCCCCCCGCGCACTGTTCCCCTTCCCACCCAACACTATTCCCCTTCCTCTGCCCTTGCGTAATCTGAATGACCCCTGACCTAGTAAGATTGTTATCTCCATCTTCCCTCTGTTCCCCCCCCCTTGCCTCGTCGTGCCTTGAAACACTTTTGTATAGGCACATTATAAATGCCATATATCTTATCAAGGTGGGATCATACCCAACAATTGGTCTTGATTAGTATTGCATGAGTATCATTCATTATTCTTATGAGGGTGGTATTGAGATACCACTCTGTGCTCAAGTCAAGGGGACGACGTGTGTGGGAGTGCACAGGAAAAGGAGACATGGTAGTGGGGCTGACCGTAGGCAATGGTGAGCTAAGAGGGTGGGGGCTCTCCAGAAACCATAACACGGGTATTAATATAAGTACAATACACACCACAACAATTATAATCACACATTTGTCCCTAGTTGACCATAATCCGTTGGACCTGGTCATTCCAGTGGCAATACTTTCTATGTTCTCGCTCTTGCGTGCCCCAAACAGAGCCATAGTTGTTCAGTGTCTGTTAAAAAGCCTCACTGATATAGGCTCTATAAATTCATCCGTGGTTGGCACCTGACCATGTGGCCAATCTTGCTTGTAGTCTTCCTTCCCCTGTCCCCCCTCAACCTCCAGGCGTCATTGTGGGGGCAGGGGGGGCGGTAAGGAGGGAATATTGTTGGTTGCTCATGGGTGCAGTATTTTACCACACTTTCCTACCCGCAAAATGTTCTTCCATAGCTATTTCCGTGGTCGAAGATTGTATTTGTACACTCCGGGTACAGAGTGATCCGTGAACAGGTGGTTTAGTATCTGGAGGAGGTGAACATTTTGACTGCTCAAACTCGGGATCAGTTTATTTGCCCTCACTGAAGGGGACGTACTTGGGGCCGTATTCGTGCTCAGAATCCCCTACCCCCTCTTTTACACATTTGCCATAGGGCAAAGGCAAGGGCACTCATTTTAGGTGCACAGTGTGGATACAGTGCTTTTTCCCCATCCACTTGAACAGCTGTTTTAGTAGCCAGTAGAACCAGATAGGGTCCCTTCCAGCGAGCTGCAAGACTCGATTTTCGCTCAAAGCCCTTAACCAGCATATAATCTTCAGGTCAAATGCGGTGACCAGGGCCCACATATTTATCGGTCAGTGCTAAACGAACCAGTTGAAAAACCAAATGCAAATTTTGAGTCCACTGGTCACAGTCAACCAATAATGGTTATTCAATGTCGGACAGCCTCTTTGGTCTGGGTGCATTCCATTCATTAGTAGGTCTCCCCATGACTATCTCCTAGGGAGAAAGGCCTATTTTTGCTTGCGCTGTTCTCATGGACAATAGAGCTAGGGGTACGACCATCAGGCTATTTGTCTACTGTGGGCACATACCTTTGCTAGCTTATTCTTAAGTATTCTGTTGTGAAATTGTACTAAGCCCGCCGATTGTGGGTGGTTAGCTGAGTGGAATTTCTTTTTGATCTTTAACCCATCACACACCTCGTGTTTTATGGCCGCAATGAAATGAGGTCCGATGTCGGACCAAATTACTCTGGGTAACCCAAATCGAGGGAAGTACTCTTTGATCATAGCTTTGGTGGTGGACATAGCAGTATTAGCCTTCAGGGGGAAGGCCTCAACCTATTTTCTAAATGCACATATTACTAATAGTACATAATTTGAATTTTGGCATAGTTCCATTTCAATGAAATCAAAATGTATTACTTTGAATGGTATGGAAGGTAGTCCAAAACTACCCTGTCTTATTGCTGTTCCCTTCCCAATGTTATGTTATAGGCAGATCGTACAATTCTGAACTAGTCGTTCCACTATTTTAGAAATGTTGTCATTTATCCATACACGGTCTAAATGTTTACAAATGTCTTTCACACTAATGTGACCCGGCCCATGGGCCATAGTAACTACAGCTGGTACTAAGCGTTGGGCAACATCTATCTCTGTTTGTCATGGTCAACCCAAAATCCTTCATCCAGCCCTGCTGGTCCAGAACCCCATTGTTTAGTTTCCTCTGCTGTGACCTCGGCATGAATTTCTCTTAAACTGCTAATGCCCTCTTCCATCATCCCACTTTCAGCGACCCACCTAGCAGGTCCTAATACTGTAAGAGGATTCAATTCAGCACTACAGCTAAGTTAACGCCTAGTCTAGAATACTGAATGAAAACCCTTATTGATATATCTTTAGGTCCAGTTCATGCGTTCTGGATGACTACCCCTATATAACACCCCTCTCTTGGAATCCCCCTGACCCCACTGAGCCAAGAAGTAGTTCTGTTTTGCAAGTTAAAAGGGTTTATTTGATAATTTAAACAATAGATATATATATGTCACTTTATAATAAATTAATAATTGACTAGCACACTTAATCTGATATGATAAAGATTAACAACGGAGAATCTGGCACTAGCACGCTTCTCTATAATCAATAAGGAGTTGACATGAAATGGATAATGTAGCACACTGGTAAATAGGAACAAAAGAAGAAGGTGGTACAAAATGCTTTATAGAGTTCAAATGGATGCAAGGTTGAATGAATGAAAAGCAGTATAGAAATACTCAATATGATTTCAACAAAACAATGTAATCACTTTTCTCTGGCAATCCCCTCCCCCCCTTTGATGCAAGTCAAGGAAATTGAAGGAAACACACAGTTCTCAGAAATGCAATCAAATGTGATTCAGTTCACCCCGGCAAGCTTAGACAACAGAAGTTTAAAAACACAGGCCCAAATTGCTTTGATATGTGCTGGCAATGAATTAAAAAATATGCTAAATTGCTTTTAATTCCCTTTCAGAGGTTCAGGGTGAGTGGTATCTAGTTAATATTAGTCCAGGCTCACACTAGCAATGATGCAGGGATAGTTAGCAGGTTAAACGAATTTCTGGCAAATGGAAGGCAAGCAGCAGCAGTTTTTACATGTGAAGAAATTTGCAAATCGCGGTAACATTCGCGGATGCGCCGAGCGCTATTACAGAGGAACCACAAGGACTATCTCTATCGTTTTGGGGTCCTAGGAAAGCCTAGGATCTCAGCTTCAAAATGAAAGTTACTGCAAGTCTCTAGCACAAACGGTTGCGGAGATATGAACGATTGAATAAAGGTCGTTTTTCAGATTTGAAATTTTAAACGCACACTTTTTCAGCTTTAAAAATGATGGCAGGATAACACAATTGTTAAGCTGCAGTTCTACTTAGGTTAAAATGGATTGAATTATATTATTTTAACTAGGAGATTGGATCTGCACAGTTTTCTAGGTACTCACACTATATTCTTGAGTGAAATGGGCCTCATCACGGGTCTGGTCAGGGTTTTAGACGGGACTCTGGTCTCTGCACTTCACAGTGATCTGGGTCAGCTCTCTCTGGTTCTCTGGTCTGGGTCTCTAGTTCTGGATAGATTGAAGTCTCTAGTTTGGCTCTCTGGAGGTTTATGGAGGTAAGTATGGATTTTTCCGGCAGAGCGTCCCGCTGCAGATGGAATTGAAGGTCCCTATCTGTCCTGTCTGTCTGCTTTTATGTGTTTAGAATGTGGGTGTGTTCTAGCATCACTGACCCTACCTCTCTCTCAGCTTCTAATTGGTCAAACTTCCATTTATCATTTGATTGGGGGAGCTAGGTTGGGTCAGAGTGATGTCATTTTACAGCCTGCAGAAAGTCCACTCCTCCTGTCAACTTACACACAAATCTAGATTTGAAACAAATACATATTTGCAGAGGTACATATTGTTTTAAAATCATATGCACCCATCATGCATTACAGGAGGTATCCCCTGTTCAAACTCTGCTCTTCCTGGGAGCTTGCATTCAGAAATGGCACATATTCCACTTTTTAATTGATTTTTCAATTTCTGACATTGACCCAACTTTACATACATGTGCGCAGGGAGTATGGACATTAACTGATGAAGTTTCAGATTTTTAACATGCATACATTTAGAGTTATATCCACTTTTCCGCTGACACCCCCCTGAACATACCACCGGTTCTAAAAACCTCTTAAACTGTGGGCAGAAAAATCACAAGAATTATGGTATCATTTATAAAATTTTCACATGTCCGCTCTGAGTTATTCATCTTTTTAAAGTTATGTTCTGGCTCCAAAGGGGTGTGGTTTACCCTCAGCACAAGGTTGAATTTCTGGTTTTTCCAGTTCTGCCAAGCCAGCTTGCTCTCACAGGCAGTGCCCCTCCCCTTTCCTCAGGAGGAAGCCACTTTTTACGACCATTTACGACTCCTGCCAATAAAACCTTTGCCTGAGCCAGGACAGGGCTTTGTTCACTTTCCTGCAGAGCACAGGTAATTCAATTATCAGATAGATGGCATATCCTTAGTGTGAGCAGCAAAAGGGCAGCTAGGCCTGGGAACACAGCTGTGACTCAAGTTTCACTCCTGATGGGGGTAGTTGCCAGGCAGAATTCAGTTCCTTAAGCCAGGTTTCAGATAAAATGTCACTTTTTGTTCCCCAGTTTCTGCATTCAAATAAAACTAAACATTTTCACATATGCAGCTAGAAGGCTGATTCTAAGTTTAAAACTATGACATTTAAACAGTTACAAAGGCATGTGACACCAAACATAGGTCACTCATTTAATCTAAACATTTTCGATTTTAGTGTCTTTAAATCCAGTGCAACTTAAACTGCTGACTCCATAGCTCAGCCAGTTTTGTTATAAGCATTGTTCTGGGCTCTTCATTTCCCAGATTTTGTAGGCACACAAAACTCCATTCTACCAAATGTCTGCTGGTGTCCAGTGAGTTTTTAGATGTGTTGCAATGTTTAAAATAGACAGTTTGAGCCTGCCTTCAGAGAAACACAGGGTGGTTTTAAACTGCCGGCTTTTGGATAGTGGTGAGTACTGGTACTGCACCCATTTTTGGGATTTAAGAAAATGAATTCCCAACAATTCTAGGTTGCATTTGGCAATCAGCATTGCCATTCCCAATGGTTTCAGACTACTGTGCGGGTAGTCCAATGGTGATTTTAAAGCGCTTTGAAGCTAACCGGCGCTACTGTTTTTCCTTTGGCAACCCGGCCTTTCATTCTCGCACTGGTGGGTGGCAAGTGAGGCACCCATTTTGGTGTGTGCACAAACTGCGCAGCTTTCCTGGATTTCGGCGCACATGTGGGTTTTCCGCCATCTTGAATTTTCTAAGCCCACAGCACCAAATGTTGTAGCATGATAGCTTAAACGTGGGTCAGGACACCCAACAATACGTACATTCCTGATTGTAGATTTGTGGCAGTTTGTTTGGCTAGTCTGTCTGCAAATGCATTCCCTTTCCCAATATCGTCAGTAATTCTCTGGTATGCTGTGCATTTCATTATGGCCAGTTGTTTAGAAGAAGCTAATGCGGACAACAGTTGCACTATCAAGGGGCCGTTTTGAATCTTAGTGCAGTGGGATGTTAAAAATCCCTTCTCAGCCCATAATCTCCCAAAGTTGTGAGCCACTCCAAAGGCGTACTAACTGTCAGTATAAATATTCACTTTGAGATCCTGGGATATCTTACAAGCTCGTGTTAAAGCGATTATTTCTGCAGCCTGGCCAGAATTATGGGGAATTTGTCAACTTTCGACAATAGTCGCTAAGGTGGTGATTGCATAGGCAGCAGTAGAAGTGCCGTCTGGAAGCTTAAAACAAGAGCCATCACAAACTATTTCCCCATCTGTGGATGACAAGGGTGTCACTCAAATAATTTCTTACTTTTGTCTCTTGCTCAGTGACATAGATGCTTCATATTCTCCAGCATGGGGTCTGGCATAGATTCACATGCTCATGAAAATTCCGTCTTCCGGCTGGGAATTCTCGGTAAAGAAAAATCAGTTTCACTTCTGAACTGTCTTTCTCCTAACAACCAATCACTGGTCTCTGGGTCATACTGCCCCCAGCCAATGACTGCCCTCTACCTAAGCCCCTCCTCTGGCAGCCATCTTCATATTTTTACTGCATGTTCAAGTGTTGGGAGTCCTCGTGCTATAGCTCTCGGGCTTTTACTGCATTTTGTGATTTTTCTAAGAGTTTTGCTCTATTTTTTCGGTCAATCGAGCCTCAAGCGCCATTGATCCACCTTCCAATTAACAGGGGACCCGTTTTCGGATTCTTCAACGCCACTTAAGGGCGAATTTCGTCGAGGTTCTTCTTGGAGGATTCCAAAAGCTTCTTCAAGGCCTACGCCGTGTGGACATGGCGGATGAGGACGACTCCTCGTCACCTCTCCGAGGTTTGACCCGGCTGCAACCTATGGAATGTCTTTTCGGACGGACATTCTCTGTGCCTTTACTGCCTGCACTCAGACCCGACGCACGTGGAGAAGGACTGTGCATCTTGTCAGGAGATGGTACCCTGCACGCTGAACAACGGACACAGGCGTCTCAACGAGTGGCTGCAGGCCAAGGCTCCTGCTCTGGGTGAGTCCCGGCAGCAGGCATCCCCTGCCCACAAAGAAAGTTGAGCGGTCTTCTAAGACCTTTGAGGGCATAAGGCTAAGCACAGCGAATCCACTGCCACCGGGGCGCCGTTGTGACCGTCTCCGCGTCGGCTAGGGCGAGCACAGCATCTCCAGCGGCTTCGACCAAGAGCCCCCGCTTAAGTTCTTCCAAGAAGATGAAGTCTGACCATCCGGGTAAGTTCTTGGAGAAGTCCCAGACAGGCCCTACTTGGAAGGCCACAGGGGAGCGGGGCTCAGACCCTCCCCCTAAGGTGAGGCCTCAGACTCTACCACGGTTGTGAAGGCCCAGGTTAATCTGATGAAGGCCTGAGATCAAGTGACGTAATATTGATATGGTCCAAGATAGCTCTCATTCTTGTGTCAAACCGTGTCATAGACGGAGGATGAGATTTAAGAAGCATCTTAAAAAGATCTTCATACAGTTTTTTTTTTTTGACAATTAAGTATGCGTGCGTAAATTGTTAATTGTCTCCATTGGAAGCGGGCAGATAAGGAGTATAAGCCCAATTTGTGGCGTAAACAAGAGTTTGGCTATGAAACCCAAAGTGCATTTCCATATTTGTGCTTGAATTACATTCAGGATGTTATCAATGTCAAGGAGACACATATCCAAGCCGTATAACTGAATAGCTTCTTCCTTAAGTAGGTAAAATTCCATGGCAGGATTAAGTGAATACTTGCAATATTTTCTATGAATGATTTTAGTTGCGATGCGAGAGGTCTAGGTTTTTGCTTCCAAGAATGATGCCAGTTAACTAAAGATGTAACATCGGACAGATCATAATAAAGATAGCGAATTTCAAGTGACCTCACAATAGGTGAACCATTTAAAGTCCAACTAAAAGGGCGATACTTTTTTCTACCAGTTAACCTCATTTTGGATTTCGTAGTATTAGCTTGTAAATTGTGTTGGCAAGCATAAATAGAGAAAACATTCAGTTTATTCTGGAGGCCATACTGAGTCCTATCGAAAAAAATGAGATCTGCGAAAGCTAGCCAGTGCAAATGCAGATGACCCACCCTTATAGGATACGTAATTAGCTAATATAAATTGAAAAGGGTCGATGCAAGGTTGCATCCTTGCTTGACCCCTGTGTGTGTAGGGATTTCAAATGTGAGCGTACCGGTCTGATTGATACAGACTCTATTGCATGTATCTCGATGAAGAATGGTAATTTTGTGGGTAAAGGGAAATCCAACTGTGCCATTTTAGACCACAGCAGGTTGCCTATCACACAACCAAAGGCAGAACTCATGTCTACTGCAGCCTTAAAGACTGGACCCCTCGTCGTTTTCTTTTATGATTCAAGAACATGGGAAAGTATCGTAGCATTGTGGGCAGTTCCTATATGCTTGCAAAACCATGTTTGAAAATGGGAATAGGAATCGTGTTCTTGAATAAACATATCCAACTCATGGAGTAATAATATAGAAAATACTTTATAGGAGGCGTCCCTGATAGCAATAGGACGATAATTGAACGGTTTAGATGGGTCCCCTTTTTTATTTATCGGGATGATAGATGTCAACCACGACCGAGGTACTTGATTGGTATTAAAGATATTCTCAAAATGTAGTTTGAGTATCCCTGCCCAGACGATAGTGTCGGTTTTAATAACACAGCCCGGAGGCTTTGGAAAAATTGGGCATGTTAATTGCCTAAATAATGTCCTCTATCGACCATTGAGTGCGTGAAATTTGAAAAGAAATGGTGGTGTGCGCCTCTGGAATGCCCAAGTAACATGCTGTGTCCAAGTGTCAGCCGAGATGGATGAATTCATAGTTACAGAAAACTTTGTAGTTGCACCGTTTAACAGTGCCTATATGGACTTTGAATAATGCTTACAGAGATGAAAAATCATGGCCTGATTATGATTAATATACATGTTGTGCTTAAGAGCCTTAATGGAATTCTTATGTCTGAAGAATGTTTTTTTTTAACCTTGCTAAATTTTCAACTGACAAGCACCAACTCATAAGCTCCCTTAGTCTTTTATTTGTATCCTGTTTTAAATTCACAACCTCCCAGAGATGGTTATGTTTATGCAGGTGGCAGAATTATATTTTTTGTTGAGATATTTGAAAGCGCTGAGAGCGAGTTGTTATGCTCTTCGATTTGTTTGATATCCCTAGCTGTATAAATACAATGTGTGCTCATCAAACAGTACAGTGTCTTTAAGCTGTAGTAGAAGATGTCTGCACAGTCTGACATTGCAATGGTGGATTCCAAAGGACGCTCCGACTCTATTAGACTGAGTTCAGGAGCAGTGTTGAGTTGGTGACATGCCACAGCTGTCGTAAGTGAGATGACCAGATGATCACTAAGACCAACCTCAGTGATACTAATACGTTCACAAATATTGAGAAGATTCGAAGAGACAAAAAAATAATCTATAGTCCCTGTTGCCACTGAAGCGGGCATACGCTGCTATCGTAAAACAAGATGACGATCCCAAGATGCTAGATAGTGGACCCAGGTCCGACCTCTGATGGAGGAGCTCAGATCACAGTCTAAGTTAGGTGGCTTAGAAGAGCCCTCAGAATGAAAGTCCCCATCCAAGATTATTTCATACTGGGGATTAGATAATAACGCATTCTCCAGGACAATGTCAAGATGGTGCAAATATGTAGTTCCAGTATAGACATATAATTAAATATTTGCTAGAAGAATGAGTTTCAGGAAGAAATGTGATGGCCAGAAGAGCATCAGACGAGTGTTTCATGTTAACAAGAGTTCTGAGATTGTTGTTGACAAGAATGGCCAACCCACCACAGGGGATCCCAGCTGTTCCTTTTTTAGCTGAGACAGTAAAAGTAGTATAACCATCAATGCTAAGATGTTGTAGACGCATGGTTTCCTGTACAAAAATAATGGAAGGATTGTGGAAAATGGGGTGCAATTTAACACACAAAAATAAGTTTAAACCCACATGAGTTCCACGAGTGGAAAATCAAATTAGTTTGGCTACGAGGTAGAATTGGATTTGCTCGTGGCCGTCCTAGTTTACAATAAGGTTTAAACCCATGACCAGTCCTATGGACGTGCGGGATGTAACCTCTGATATTAGCTCGGGATTCCCTGCTTGAGAGTCATTAGCAACCAGAGCCACCCTGTCTAGCTTAATTGAAGGAGGTTCATACTCAATGAAGGACTGAGCGTCCTCCAATGAATGAAAAAGTGAGACACTGATGCCTAAAAGAATGAAATCATCATGATGGTCCCATATCAATTTTAAGATAATCAACGACTGGACTTGGCATATTGTATGGTTATTGGTTAGAGCCAAAGTGATCCAGTCGATATCTTCTGAATTGAGGTTGCTCAAGGTGGGAATCTGAATCGCGAGGAGCCTTTAATCACAGGGTCACTCGTCCAACCCAAGATAGCGGGAGTGTTAGAAGTTAAATCAATACTAAGCCGTTTGCTCAAATCATTTTGAGAAACATCTGGCAACATCAGAGTAGGATTGATGCAAGACTAAACATTAGCACCAAGTGGCAAGTCGAGCTCAGACTGAGGCTGAGAGACTAAAGCAGATGTACCATCTACGGCTAAGGGCCCTTCTTGCTCAGACAAGGGCTGAGAAACCGGCATAGGATTATCTACAGCCACTAGAGGCACTTCAAACACAGATATATATCATATTTACACCAGAATCACTTAAAATACTTCAGACGGTAACGGTAAAACACTTAGGAATACTAGATAATATACTTCAAGGGGCACTTTCACTTTTGTGTTTATTGGCAGTTACATTTGTAGCAATGTTAAGAAGGGAAAAGACAAGGTTATCATATTATTGGCAACTGCGCACTCCTACGGTTTTCAACAGGCCATTCGTTTGCAACGCTGACCTGGTATCCACGGGGACGTCACTCAACCTGTTCTGACCTCTTACGACCTGGAACCCTTCTCTGGAGTCTACTCGACTGGAGACTGGACCTGAAACACAGGATTGGTAGAGTTTAACTCCCTATTGTCTCTGTGTGCTTGAATCTCTTCTTCCCCGGGGTCCAACCCTTCCCTTTGATCCACAGCGCACCTTGTTTTCTTGGATAGTGTGCTCTACGTCCTGCTTTCAGCGCAGGGGCGCGTTGATTGATGCGGGCTCGTTGCTGCCTAGTTACTTCACTGGCAAGAGTCCGTCAGGTAAGTTTAATGAGTCTTTTGAACAGTTCTCCAACTTCGTTCCTTTCCTTCCTTAGATGATGGCCGGCGTCCGGGGATGGCGATGTGCTGCTGAGCTGAGTAGCGCTGAAGGTGAGAGCGGGGTGCGACCCTTTCGTATTTGTATTGAACGGAGTTCTTTTTCTGTGTCTTTTAGGTGCCACGACGTTTTCAGAGTGGATGCCGATTATGAAGAAGAAATGTGGTGAGTAAGCGCTGTATGCAGCGCCTCTATATGTTTCCACGCTAACCTGGAGTGTCTTTTCCCTCTTGCGGATGGATGAGAAGTTCCGGAGACAGTTCCCCCAGAGCGGCTGGGATTCAGATAAGCGTTTGAAGCTCGTACAGTCTTTAAAAATAAGCGAAGATTTGCTGAATGCTTACTAATGCCATTTTTCTGTTCTTTTCCCTTTTCCTTAGGAAGCGGCGTGGTGGGATGGGAATGATACCGCCGAAGATGCCCGCAGAACAGAAGGAGTGATGAATGATGGGCAGAAGCGCCGCAAGGTAAGGCTGTTCCTAACGGTGTTCTTGTTCTTGCAGGGGCGGAGCGCAGAAGAAAGATGCAGGCCTACTGGAGACCGATCCGAACACGGTGAGTGTCACGCTGCAGGTGCAGAAAACGCAAAGCATGTTTCTCAGTCTGGGCGTGGCTTAAATAGTCTCTGGGTATCCCAGATGACTCTGAGCTGAATCACACCCAAACGACTAGACTGCACATGCAGTTCTGGGAACCAAAATATGTGGGGGCATCCATCTTGTCCCCATCAATGCACTACAAGTCCAATCCCCAATGTTATCCTATAGGAGTGAGTGAGTCTGGTGCCACAAGCGCCAAGTCTGACTCCAAGTGGGTCTTTGGAGGGATGGAGAGGCCGTTGAGGGCCATGTAGGTGATTGTGGCCTGGCTCCAGCCTGACATCTTGGAGGGCTGGGGACATGAGGGGCAGGAATCATGACATCGGTGGCTGTTAGGGAGAATACTCTGTAAGGCTAATTTCCCAAACCTGGTGAGTCCCCCAGCAGCTTTGCTGGATTTTTGGGGGCTATTTTTTTCTCTCCTGCTAAGAGTGAGATTCTTTTGCTCCCACTCTTAGACATGATTTGAGGTGTTCCTTTAACTTTCCATGTGTTTTATGGTCCATGGGGTATTTTACTCCATAGGGACTCATGTGTTTTTTTGATGTGGGTTACACAGCACCCTCCGTGCCGTAACCCAGGGGTGTCGTAGCGACCCCCCAACAGACTCCATACCCTGGGACTGACTGTCTCCGAGGGCATGTAAAGTCCCCATTGGCTTTGCTAGTCCCAAATTATGAACAGAAACCAGTACAAACCATCATATTGTGGACGTACTGGTCAGGGAAATTCAATTGCCCCGGGGTCTGTTGTTCGAGGGGGCACGTCTCCGTCCCCCCTGATCGAGTTTTGGCTGGTGGTAGTGGATACTACTTTTTATATTCGACCGCGAATATATCTCTATGGGATTTTCCCATTGTTCGAGGCTACCAACTTTAATTATTTAATTCTTATAGCCTCGAACATACCGCCGGGTTATTTATTTAATATTAATTCACCGGTTGGTATTTTCTGCCAGAACTCGATTCTAAAATGGCGTTTGTGTTCTCTTCTGTGACTCCAACCCAAGTCGAGCCCTTTGTTCCACTTTTTGGCAGGCTTCTCCACAGAAGCCTCCAAAAGTGGTACCACTCTGTCTGGGTACCACAGGGGGGGTTGGAGGGGGTTTAGGCACCCTGGACTGAGTTACCTTGGTAACTCAAGTCGCACTCTTGTGTGATTGGCCCAAGTGGTGAGCCAGCCGGCTCACCACTTAGCATGTTTGAATGACAGCTAGGCTGAGTGAATAGGGGTGTGCTGCATAAAAGCAGGGCTTTGGGGACTGGAACTTCAGAAGTCGCCACAGGACCTAAGAATCCGAGCAGGGAGAAGCTGAGCCGACCTGCAACGACGACACCACCGGTGGAGCCCTGCTGAACCGTCTCGCCACTTTTCCCGACGACTGAGGAGATCTCCAGTCCGGAGAGTCTTCTTCCTTTGACTGGTGGGGATAACCAGTTTTGCCGCCTTTTCACCTTCCTGGAGCATCTCGTGGCTGCCTGCCCGTGCCAAGCACCCCGGCAACCGGAATACCACGGTTTACCACTACCGCGAAGAGAAGTTAGTACCTTTTAACCGGAGGACTCTGCGGCTGGTTTCTCCCCTGGCAGTGCAACGACCGTCTTTCCTCCACGGCGAGACCCCTTCCTCTGGACGAAACACCGACTTGCACCTGCTGCCAGGAACAACTGCCCCCGCTGGAGCTCCCTTCACACTTAAGGTACTGTGTGCCGCCTGGCTTCCCTTGCGACAGATTGTTTGGGGTGACAGTAAAGCCTCGACTTTCTAACCTGGGCTAGCCTGTGACAACCTAGCTAACTTTTCGTGACTTGAATTTCATCCTTTTTCTGCGAAGTATCTACAAGACTCTTTGGGCATAACCCCACTGTGTGAACCTGGACCCCTTCTGCTTGCTCTCTCTAAGAGTGGGCCTTGCAATTGACTTCCTTGCTCGCCAGTAGAACTCTGCCTATCCTGCCTTACTGAAGTTCTTGGTAAAAGTATTGAAACTTGTGTGCTTCCTTAACTCTGCCTTTTTCCCTCCCTTTCTTTACAACTTATTAGTGTCATCTTATGTTAAGCGCTCACCTCTGTCTGAAAATAAGTGGTGTTTCTCACTAAGACTTGTCTAATAAGTGAATAGGGTTGTATATATATGATAGTGACTGTGTGTTGAATTTACTTACCTCGTTTATTTGCTAGTGTAAACTACAAGTGTTTTTAAATAAATAAGTATATACTTTTACACCAAAGCTCTGGTCAGTGTTTGTTTGTACTACTGTGTCCCTGTACCTATTGTGTATACTCTGCATACTGCCTAACTCTTCTTGAGTGAAGTCTGACTGCTCAGCCACAGCTACCAAGTGAATCTGTGGGGTACAGACTGCTACCAAGTGGGTTTACTGCCAAACACCTGTAGTCTTAGGTTTTTTGCAGTGGTCCCTAAGGTAACTGCACAGATTTCTGCCTAACAGGCTGCTATAATGGAGTTGGGTGCCATTGAGAGATGGGATTTTGAATCAGTGAAGCTGGCATTAATAGCCAAATATGGGAAACTCCTTCCCAGTACCTCAAGAGATTTAGGACCCTCAAAGTAACCCTTGGGCTACCTGGGTATGTGAGTGTTTAAAGAACTTAGATGGTTGGCTTAAGGGTTACAGAGTGAACACCTTTGAAGGAATGAGAAATCTGTTCTTAGAATCTATTTTTGATGCCTGCTCTCCTGAGCTGAGACAGCACTTGGCTGACTCGGAGATTGATCCCAAAATGTTAGCACAGGCTGATGACTTGTGGGTAGCCAACAGGGCCACTCACAAGGACTCTGGAGCCACTCAAAGAAAGTATGAGGGGAACCACCACAAGAAAGAGGGAAAGGAGAAGTCTTATTCCAACCATCCAAAAGAGGGCCACAAACATAGCAAGGGTAAATTCTATGGGAAACCTGGTAAGTCTAGTTAAACCTCTGGTGCTAAACCAGAGGGAGGACTGCAGAAATTCCAATTCCAGAGAGCATTTGGGAAATGCTTTGTATGTGGGTCTACTGATCATGTGAAAGGGGTTCCCAGATGTAAAGGTAAACCTTCAGGGGTCCACACTGCCTCCTTAGCCTTCATCCCCGAGGGAGAAGTTCATGTGGCAAGTGTTAACTTTAATTACTTGCTGAAGACCCCATTGGAGTCCAAGCCAGTGTTTCTTTAGTGTCCCTGGGTCTGTGGGAACAACAGAATGTGGATATGTACAAATTCATACCAGATAACACCAAAGAATATTACAAGGACAGTGTACTTGTAAATGGTCAGGATACCATGCATTACCGTGATTGATGAACGTTTTTATAAATCGGAGTATGTGGCTAAGGTACCCAAAGGTCCCACTAAACTTGCAGGAGGCCCAATCCAGATGGTTCCAATAATGCAAGCTCTCATCCAGTGTAATAATATGACTGTTAGAATACCTGTCAGTGTACAAAATGAGGTGCCTGAGAGAGTCCTGTTGAGTAATGATTTGAAAACCCTTGATATTGTATCTAGCACCCCCCAGGTCTCCCAGTAAAAGGAGGCTGGAGAAAATAAGATTGGCCAGAGAGGCAACTTTGGATGACTCTCAGTGGGAGGTTGAGGAGATTCCCTTTCTCCAGCATGGGGTCTGGCATGGATTCACATGCTCATGAATATTCCCCGTCGTCAGGCTGGGAATCCTCGGTAAAGAAAAAACCAGTATCAGTTTCGTTTCTGATCTGTCTTTCGTAGTAATAACCAATCACTGGTCTCTGCGTCATACTGACCACAGCCAATGACTGCCCTCTACCTAAGCACCGCCTCTGGCAGCCATCTTCAGATTTTTACCGCACGTTCATGTGTTGGGATCCTCGTGCTATTGCTCTCGAGCGTTAGTGCTTTTTTTCGCGCTTTTTCACAAAAAACTTCAATTCTTTCGGTCAAAAGAGCCTCAAGCTCCACCGGTCCTACATCCGATCAACGGGGACCCGTGTCGGATTTGTCTGTGCCCCTCAAGGGTGAAGATTTCGTCGAGCTACACTTCGGAGGACTCCGAAGCTTCTCAGGCCCGGTCTCGGAGATGGCCCAGGAGAAGGGAAGCTCGACGCCCGGAAAGCTGTTCAGGGTCTGCCCTGGATGCCAGCTGCAGAACGTCTTTAAGGAAGACGAACACTCTTTCTGCCTTTACTGCCTTCATGAGGACAAAACGCACGTGGAGAAGGATTGTGCGTTTTGCGGCAACATGTCGGAACGGACCATGAAGGACCGTCATCAACGTCTCGCCAACTGGCTGGAGGGTAAGAGCCCGTCTGGCGAGAAGAAGAAGAAACCCGAGCGGTCTTCTAAGACCTTTGAGGGCGCCCCGGCGACGGGGGCCCAACATAAGGCCAAGCACCGCGAGTCCGCTGGCACCGGGAGCGCCGAACGGTCGGGCTCTACGGGCGCCAGGCAGGGCGCACCCTCCCCGGCACCATCAACCACGAGCCAACGCTCTGGGTCGGGTAAGAGGAAGGCCGAGCACCCGGCGAAGCTCCTGGAGAGGCCCCGGTCGAGCTCTAAGGCAGAGGAGGAGCGTGGCAGTGCCCCCTCCCTCAAGGATAAGGCGGTGAGCGCACCTAAGGTGGTGAAGGCCTTGATCCATCCGACCAAGCCCTCTATCGAAACGGTCGCGCCGGCCCTGGCTCAGCCTGTGGAGGCTGCGCCAGTGGTGGCGACATCAGGGCCCAGAATCTCCCTGCCTCCTCGGAGGGAGTCTTCTTTTGTGCCCATCGATAGGACCCCCGTGAAACCCTCCGTGGGGAAGAAGAAGGGGGGGCAGGGCGTCGTCGTAGATTCGGCCTCAACCTCAGAAGAGGAGCTGATCGAGGTCTTAAGCCACGGCCTAGGCGTGGAACAAGGCCAGCCCGTCGGAATGGACCCCGACGCGGGTGACGACGACGACATCGTCGAGGATACCGACGGGGCCCCTGCTCGCCCGTCGGATTCCCCTCTGCCAGCGCCGCGAGACAACTCGGCGGCCATTTTGTTGGCCATACAGTCCTTATGCACCGAGATAAGGACGAGGCAACCGTTACCGACGGAGGAACCTCTCCCGTCGGGGGATCCAGAACCGGGACCTTCTGGTGTTCCCCCTACCAAGAAAAGAAGGATCCATCCTCCTCCTCCTTTTCAACCGTCGCGCCCCGTCCAGCCCTCCTCCCCGTCCACCCGAGGGGATGATACGGGGACTGACACGGCAGCGACGGGTACGGACGACGAGGCATACGACGAGGATTTTCCGTCGTCGCCCCCCACCAGGGCTTCTCCGCCCGACGAGATCGGATCTTTCCACTCCATGATCTCCAGGGCTTCCGAGCTTTTCCAACTCTGCCCTGAGGAGAAGAAAAAGGAAGGCTTCCTTTATCAGCGGCGCGAGGCCAAGAGGAAGACGGTCCTCGCAGTGCCTCTGTTGGACGACATTTGGGATGAGGGCCTTTCCCTCCTCAAGAACCCTTCCACTACGCCAGCTAGAAGAGACCGGTACGAGAAAAAGTACCGGGTCCCGGACACGGCCCCCCTATGCCTCCGGGCGCAGCCTACCCCTGACTCCGTCGTCTCCGCGGCAGCCAGGAAGAAAGCGGGGGGGGGTGCGGCCTCCACATCGACTTCCCCGCCGGACGGCGAGGGAAAGAAATTGGATGCTATGGGACGTAGAGTCATCTCGTCGGCAGCGACGACGATTAAAGCGGCCAACGCCTTGGCTATCGTGGCCCGCTACGACAGGGAGCTCTGGTACAAGATAGCTCCCCTGCTGGATTTTCTGCCGGACGACAAGAGGGCGGAGGCCCTTGAGATCCTCCAGGAAGGTGAAGTGGCTTCTGACCACGCCATCACCGTGGCGACGGACATCGCCGACACTGGGTTCCGCCAGCTGGGCAACGGCGTTTGCCTTCGACGTCGTGGATGGCTCAAAGCTACGGACTTTCGGCAGGATGTCCAGACCAGAGTCCTGGACATGCCCTTCGACGGGAACAACCTGTTTGGGAAGACAGTGGACGATTCCCTTCAGGCCATCAAGGCGGATACTGAGACGGCCCGGGCCCTTGGAGTCCTGCAGCAACGACGGACGCCCTTTCGGAGCGGCGGAGGCAAGGGCGCCTCCAAAGGTTCCGGCGGCGGTTTCGCTTCCTACCGTCAAGCGGCCCGCTCGTCGTCGCAAGAGGCCTACAGAGGACGAGGCAAGTCTAGCGGACCCCGCCGTCGTCGCCAAGGAGGTCAAGGCGGCAAGGCCGCGTCCAAGCAGGATTGAACCGGCCGTGGGGTCGGGCCCCCACCGAGGCACCCCGGTGGGAGGCCGGCTGGCGGGCTTCGTCAGCGTGTGGGAGTCCATCTCCACCGACCGTTGGGTGCTGGACGCCCTGGCCCGGGGCCACGCGCTCGAGTTTCAAAGAAGGTGCCCGCGCGTCCCCCCCGTGGCCAGGAAAGAACTTCACAGGGCGCCATCGAACTCGTCCCAAAGAGGCTTCGGGGCTCCGGAGTCTACTCGCGATACTTCCTCGTGAAGAAGAAGACGGGAGGATGGCGCCCCATCCTGGACCTGCGACGGCTGAACAAGTTCATCAAGGCGCAGAAGTTCCGGATGGTCACCCTCCAGCACGTCCTGGGTCAACTGGAGGAAGGAGACTTCCTATCGTCGTTGGATTTGGAGGATGCCTACTTCCACATTCCCATCCTAAAGGGGCACCGAAAATTCCTCAGGTTCGTGGTCCAAGGGCGTCATTACCAGTTCAAAGCCCTTCCCTTCGGACTACGGTCGGCACCCAGGGTATTCACCAAGTGCCTCGCACCGGTGGCGGCGCAGCTGCGCCGCGAGGGGATTCACGTCTACCCCTACCTGGACGACTGGCTCATCCGCGCCAAGACGAAGGGGCTCGCCGTGGTCCACACGGCAAGGACCGTCCAACTCCTCACGGACCTGGGATTCTCCGTGAACTACGCCAAATCCCACCTGGTGCCCGCGCAAGTCGCACTGTTTCTGGGAGCGAGGCTCGACACAGTGTCCCTTCTGGCCTCCCCGTCGGAGGAGAGGACCAGGACCATCTTGGGCAAGGTGCAACGGATGTTGGTGGCCGACGCGGCCAAAGTGAGATCCATCAAGTCCCTCCTCGGGATGATGTCTTCCTGCATCTACCTCATTCCCATGTGCAGGCTCCGGATGCGCCCGTTGCAAGAATTCCTGGATGCGCGCTGGATCCAGACGACGGGCAGCTTCGAGGAAAGGATCAAGCTCGACGAGAGTTTCCGACGAGCGATACGGTGGTGGGGCACCCGCGCGCATCTGACGGCGGGCATGGACTTCCAGACCCCAGCCCACCAGGAGACTGTGACCACGGATGCCTCCCTGGAAGGGTGGGGAGCGCACACCGAAAATCTGCACACGAGGGGACTCCCGACGGAGAAGTCCCTGCATATCAACGTCCTGGAGCTCCGTGCAGTGTTTTGGGCCCTCAGGTCCTTCCTTCCGTCCCTCAAGGGCAAGGTGGTGAGGATCTTCACCGACAACACCACCACCATGTTTTACATCAGGAAACAGGGCGGAACCAGGTTCCCAGCGCTGTCCAAGGAGGCGCAGGACCTGTGGCATTGGGCCGTCGCCCAAGGGATTTTTCTGGTGCCGTTTCATCTGGCAGGGATAAAAAACACCATCGCCGACTCACTCAGCAGGGAGCTGCGCTCGTGCCACGAGTGGGAACTACGGCAGGATCTGGTGGATCGCCTCTTCCGACGGTGGGGCACACCCCAGATCGACCTGTTCGCGACGGCGACGAACACCAAGTGCCGGAGGTTCGCCAGCAGGTTTCCCCAGACGAGGAGCATGGGCGATGCTTTCTCGTTCCCCTGGGAGGGCCTGTTCCTCTACGCGTTCCCTCCCTTGCCTCTGCTAATCCGGCTCGTCAACCAGCTCAAGAGGTCACGGTGCAGGATGATCCTCGTCGCACCTGCGTGGCCGAGGCAGATATGGTTCCCGGACCTTCTGGACTTGTCAGCGTCCCCGCCGATCAAGCTGCCGGCGGACGCGGATCTACTCTCCAGGGAAGGAGGCGCCATCCTCCACCACGACCCGAAGTCGCTGAACTTGCAGGCCTGGCTCCTGCAGCGCTAGAGTTTGGAGGATACGACATACCGGCCGATTGCAGAGAGGTTCTTGCAAAGGCCAGGGCGTCCTCGACTCTTAAATGCTACGGACACAAATGGAAGAGGTTCTCTGTCTGGTGCCACGCACAGAAGATTAACCCTCTACGGATTACGGCTCCCCAAGTACTGCCGTACCTGCTGACGCTGGCCAAAGCTGGTTTGGCACACGCGTCCATCAAGATTCATCTTGCTGCGATCTCCCGATACACCAGAACCACAGGGCGGACGTCCTTGTGGTCTCATCGTCTGGTGAAAGAGTTCATGAAGGGACTGTTCAGATCGTTCCCGCCGGTGAAGGCTCCGGCCCCGGCGTGGGAGCTCAACGTGGTGCTGACCAAGCTCATGGGACCTCCGTTCGAGCCTCTGCACTCGGCCCCGTTGAAGTTTCTATCGTGGAAAACAGCTTTTCTTATGGCCATCACCTCCGCACGACGAGTGGGAGAGATCCAGGCCCTTTCCTGCAAGGCCCCGTACTTGACTTTCCACGACACGAGGGTAGTGCTCAGGACGCACCCCTCCTTCATGCCCAAGGTACCGTCGGACTTCCATCTCAACGAACCCTTGGTGTTACCTGTGTTCTTCCCGTCGCCTTCGTCGCCGGCTGAGAGGACTTTGCACTCGCTGGATGTAGCTAGAGCGCTGAAGTTCTACGTGGACCGCACGAAGGGGTTTCGGAAGACGTCACAACTCTTTGTGAACTTTGGACCTGTCAATCAGGGGAAGGCTCTCTCGAAGGCTTCCATCTCCAGATGGCTCTCCGGCTGTATCATGTACTGTCACCGGTTGGCAAACCGACCGCTGCCTGGCCGTCCGAGAGCCCATTCCACCAGAGCGATCGCAGCTACCACGGCGTTCCTATCTGGTGTGCCCCTGCTGGACATATGCAGGGCTGCTACGTGGAGGTCGACGCACACCTTCACGAAATTCTACTGCGTCGACCGGGATTCCAGGGAGGAGTCCAGGGTCGGCCAAGCAGTGCTGCGCAACCTGTTCGCCTGAGGTGAGCCTGGTGAGGAGGTAAGATGCTTAATGTTGAGTTGATGTGATGCTTAATGTTGAGCCTTTGCCACCTCCCGTGGTTGTGCATGTGTGTACTGCTATGTATTCTTTATTCATGAGCATGTGAATCCATGCCAGACCCCATGCTGGAGAAGGAACAAGTTACTTACCTGTAACTGTTGTTCTCCAGCATGGGTCTGGCATGGATTCACATGCGAACCCTCCCGCCTACCCCTCTGCGGCTCTTCACTTGGTCATACTGCCACTTCACGTGCTTCCAAATCTGAAGATGGCTGCCAGAGGCGGTGCTTAGGTAGAGGGCAGTCATTGGCTGTGGTCAGTATGACGCAGAGACCAGTGATTGGTTATTACTACGAAAGACAGATCAGAAACGAAACTGATACTGGTTTTTTCTTTACCGAGGATTCCCAGCCTGACGACGGGGAATATTCATGAGCATGTGAATCCATGCCAGACCCATGCTGGAGAACAACAGTTACAGGTAAGTAACTTGTTCCTTACCCCCAGTCCACAGGAAGCGCACCCTTCTATTTCCAGGCCAAAGAAAGCGACAAAGGGGAAAACCAAGGTCACTGGAAAAAAGAAAGGTATTGCACCTAAACCTGCTCAAAGGACAAGGGCATCCTTGGTCACCCCTGTGACCCTTTCCCCAGCTGAGGCTGTGTGGGAGGAACAACCAAACTCAGAAGAGTCAGCTACTGGTGAAACAGAGTTGGAAGAAAACCTTCCCTATGTTGAAGATCTGGATCCCAAAGACCATCCTTAGCTGCAAACTTTACTTGCAGAAGGTGGACCCTCCAGTGCAGACTTGAGCAGAGGTAAGAGAGAGTGTCTGTCTCTAGAAGGTCTTCACCAACAGACAGCTTCCCAGCTGGAACGGCAAGAGCCAGGGAAGCACAGGCTGTACTGGGAGGATGGCCTCCTTTACAGTGAGCCTATAGAGTCTACCCCAGGGGACTACAGAAGACTTGTACTGCCTCAGGAGGTGAGACCCCAGTTTCTACAGTTAGCCCACGATATTCCTTTGGCTGGTCACTTAAGTTTTAAGAAGACCAATGAAAGGATTACTCTTTATTTATTTTTTTTATTTTTTTTTGGATCACATTAGACCTTTACAAAAAGAGGAAAAAAATCAATTTGACAAATTTTACAAGTAAAATATATAAATCAAACATTTCAGACCCTCTTAACATGAAAAGAAAGATTTCAATTTTGGAAATTTGTTAAGGAACCTCTAGTACAAATTCATATTCTGTCCAAGAGGTAAGATATTAGGCATCCAACGATTCGAAGTCCAGCTTTCCATTTAGTCTCTTTATACTAATGTCCACATTGTCACTAGTTTCCGTGGATAATAGACCAATCTTTGTTAGGACCTGTCCTACTGCAATTGTTAGGGCAGTGTTATACCCCGAGATTTAGGAGGTTCCAAAAATGTTCAGAGAGCAAACATTCCACTGTATTTACAAACCTCGAAAAATAGATTATTCTAGTTTCCCAAGTTCCTTCACAATCTCTGGACAGATGCTGCAGATTTTTTTTTGTATCTCCACATATTCTACAAAAGATAATGGTGTTATGTTTTTGGCCTCTAACACTTAAAATTTCACCTGTGTGGATTAAGTGTAATCGTGTTCTAAAAAATGTTTCTAGAATCCTGATTAGGATGCTTTTGCAGATACTTTGGCAGTTCTCCCAGCTTTTTTTCCACAGTCATGAAGCTATTTGGTTTTGAACGCCGCATTTCTGCCACAGTTTTAATCCAGTCCATTATTTCTGTTTCTTTCTTAGCTTTCAGAGGGTTCTCTTTCAATGTTTCCAACGCTGAATCAGCCTCTATTAAAATGCTCATGACTTTTGCTTCCAGCTGTCGGAGTATCTTAGATCTGTCGAATTGAAGCTGTGATTTTATGTCCTTGTAGAGGGAGTTTTTCTGGGGGATTATTATCAGCCTATACAGTCAAAGTAATCTCCAACCCACTTGCTGCTGTAATGATTTTAGGCCAAGTTAAAACCTTAGGACAGGCATAGGGAGGCAATTATGCAAGCCCAGGGATCTTTTCCAAAGTTGACTTTCCACTTTTTGCCAGTTGATGTACCACAATGTTGGTTGTGCTTCCAACCCATAAAAGAGCACCAATACTATTTTTGCGGTGTAAAACATTTAGTGGCAGAATTGAAAATTTACAGAAGTCAGAGGATTTTTTCATTTGTGGCACCGCTTTCTCAACCTTCTGTCTCATTTCTGTTTCCGATTTATTAACTGATGGTGAGGAGAGCACCGGATAACCCGAATAAACTAGCTCTTCTGTTCTCCCAATTGCCTCTCCTTCGAAGAACCATTTTCCATAGTTCATGATCTTTGCCGGATGTTTCAACACTAGAATTTTGGATTTCTTTAGGTTTATCTGAAGTCCATTCATTTTGGAAAATGCACTTAGGATTACAACATCTATTGAATGGCCTATCGCTGTCCTATAAAACAGGACGATATCATCTGCATAGGCGAGCCAAAAAATGTTGGTGGAATTTAATTCTGGGCTCGCCATCGTCCAGGATTGCAGAAAGGCCCCTAGGTCTGACGAGTACAGATTAAAAAAGAATGGCTCCCAGGCAACCTTGTCTCACACCTTGTTCAACACTGATTGAGTTGGTAAGATGACAAGCCTCATCCAATCTTACCATCAACGAGGTGTCCTTATGTAACTCAATTAGTATTGATAGCAACCTTCTTGGTAGTCCCCAGTCTGTTTGGCCCACAGTTTCCCTCGTATTACTAAATCGAAAGCCTTTGAAAAATCTATCCAGGCTCCGTATATCGGGCCCTCCCCATGGTCTTTAGAATATTCTGCTAGGAGGTTCAGGGTTAGACCGTTTAGTGTTGTGGACATGCCACATCTGAACCCTATTTGAAATTTTGATGCGATATTTGATGTTTTAGCCCAGTCCTCGATGTCCAGGAGGGCGATCGGCTTATCATTCTCTGGCTGTGATCTACCACCCCCCACCCCCTTAAAGAATGGTTTAACAACTGCTTGCTTCCATGAGGCAGGACATCTTTTTGACTCTAGTATCTCATTGAAAAGGTTGTAAAGGAGATTTGCCCATGTTTCTACATTATCTTTTAAGGCCCGCTGCCTTTGATGTTGAGGCACTCAATGAGTTCTTCTATTAAATTTGTCGTATTTGAGTTTGCATTGTGCAGTTTCCTGTTTCCCTCCTTTATAGTCTGATATATTTTTGAAGTTCTTTGTGAGGTAATCTATCCAGCTTTTTTCAGTTACCAAATTGCATTGGATACTTTTGGCACCTGCTTTCTTCCCCGCTTTGTTTATCTTTGACCAAAAGTTGCGTGTACTATTTTTGCAAAGGGCTGAAAGTATCTGTTCATTATCTTGTTGGATCCTCAGTGCTTTCCTTGCTCTGGACCATTGTTTATAACCTCTTTTGAGTTTTTGCAGTTCTCTTCGTTACTCTATTTGATTTATGTTTTTCTTCAAATGTCTGCATCTCTCCTTAGGCTTTTTTTCCGTTCCCAGGTTTCTTCATCAAATGAGTGTTGATGGTGAGTTATTTTCTGCGGTACCCCTGTAGTTGGTGGATAGACAGACCAAATAAATGACTTAAAGCATTCAGGCCTGCAGTTTTCCTTTTGTTCTTTAAGAGGGATGTTGTTCAGTTTTTTATTTAGCTTTTTTCCCTCTTATATTTTACCAATACTACTTTGCCTTTTCTCACAGTTGGATCATGGGCGTATTTTTCCGACTCTATTTTCTTGGGGTTTTGAAAACTAGCTTTTAAGCGAGCATGGTCACTCCCTTCTCCCCATATGGTCTCCATTACTATTTCCTTTGTAGAACTTCTGAAACAAAAAAATAGTCCAGTGTGGCGAAGGAGTTTCCTCGCATCCAGGTTGGTCTTGATGGATTATCTCCCCGAGTTGAGCCATTTATCATGTAAAGACCCCGAGAGTTTAAGTAATTTACCCATTGCATTCCTGCCTTTGACTTTTTTGCCCATTTTGAGTCATTGTTGGGGTCCTGTGGTGTTAGGCATTGTGCATTCAAGTCACCTCCCAAGATCACACTGGCCTCACCATGAAACAATGCAGTCTTTTCCAATACTGAGGTCCACTTCAGATTAAAGTTTTGGAGGCTAATTTGTGCTTGGTTCCAATACACGTTTATTATTACAAGGTACAGATGTCCCTCTGTTTGCACTCTTATTTTGCTTGCAAGAATACCATCTCCTTTATGTAAGAGCATAACCTCTTTTCTCAATGAGTAATTGACACCAAGTAAAAGCCCTCCAGATGGTCGGCCTTCTGGTTTTTGAATTGCTGGTACAGTAAATATTGTAAAACCTTCCATTTCTATTGGATGCGTATGCCAAGTCTCTTGAAGTAAAATGACATCAGAATTGAAAGAGCTTTCCTTCTGCAATTTTCTTTGAAAGAATTTGGTCCACAGGTATTCCAGCTTGTGATGTTTATTTCACCTTGCCTAAAGGTTCTGTTGCCCCAATCCCAAACTTTGAAGTACCTGCATAAGGATCTCTGGTAGCGCCGCTAGCGTGTTAATTTTCAAGTCTCCATTATTCTCCTGGGTGTTCGCACATGCTTTCTGGTTTTCGAAGTCCGTAGCTCTTAAATTTGGCTCTTCGGAGGCAAGACTCCCACTTTCTTTTTCTCTCAGTAATTCATTCGGGAATGTTTCCAAGATTTGGAGATTAACTTTTTCTAGTTTTTTTTAAATTATATTTTATTGCTTTCCATGCCTTTAGTGATGCAAACCTTACCTCTATCAGTTTCGAGTTGTTTCTGCTTGGAAACTTTACATATTCTAGATCTCCGGATCCTAAAAGAAAGAGGTTCGGGACTTTATTGAAGTAACCAAGCACAGCCCTCCTGCAGAATTTTATTCAGCGCCCTGAGCCAACATTTTGGTACAGTGTTTTCTTGTTCTTCCAGTTTATCCGCCAGTGGCTGAATTTGTGGGTTCTCCTCCAGACTGTCCATATTTGTGCGATCTTTTGTTTTTTCCTTATGGTCATCTTCTATTTCCTTCATTTTGCCTTGTCCATTTTTAGTTTCGACCTGCGTGGGAGCAATTATATTTCCGTGAGATGCTTGTTTTATTTTTATAGATGGTTCTATTGCAACAACTATTTCTTTTTCAGTAGACTTGTGCTTTCTTTCCCCAGAAATATTGGGGCCCACGGAGGTCCCTTTATTGAAGGGCAACTTTTGATGCCAAAGTTCCCCCTCTTTTCTTCTATTTTCTCTGGGAGATTTGTAGAGCTCTCGGCCCCTGTGTCTATGCTCTGTGGAACTTCTATAGGAACTGTCTGCAGGCCCACATTGACATTCTTTTTCTTTTTGGGATTCAGATCTTTCTTTTTGTACATCGAATCTGTAACCTCTTTGTCTACTTTGTTTTTTTTCCTTCACATCTGTCGTAGGCTTTCCATTTTTTTCAAGGGTTTTTTTCGTCTTTCATTAGTTATATCCTGACCTTTGTCTCCAAACTCTTCCTCTGATGTTTCTTCCTGGATTGTGATTACCTTCTCATTACTTTTTATGGGTTCGACACTTACCAAATTTGTTGCCTTTTTTTTGCTGTCTTCGAAGGGCAACTGGAAATGCCATTGTTCTCTTTGCCTCTTTTTTCTTTGCTTTCCTTCTTCCCTTGGATACTTGCTCACCAGCTTCTATCCAATCTAGGGACCTTGCATTATTATTTTCTAATGGGAAACCCCTTGTTTAGATGTAAGGGGTTCGGTTACTCCATCTTCTTCTTCTCCTATGACGTGGTCCAGTCTTCTAAATTCTTCCAGGACAGATTCCGAGAGGGGGGTGTCATCAAAGAAGTCAGTTCCATGATCTTCATTATAGGAGCCTTCTGAGCCCCCTTCCTTCATTGATCTTTCAACCTTTAGTAAGGATAATATTTCTAGCAGTAGGCATTTCTGCTTCTCTTCCTCCTCTCTATTTCTTGCCAAAGTTATTTCAATGGCTGATAGCCTTGTTTTGCGAGGTCCACCCTCTGCTCTTTCAATGATGGTATAATTACTGTATGTATTGTTGAGGTAATCACCACTATTGCTGGTTCTATACAGGCTGTTTCTCTGGTCAACTCCAAGAGTTCCAGCTTGTAGTTGTACGTCCAATTTCAATCGATCAAAGACTGTTACCAGGGAGTTTAATACAAAGTTCAAAGCTGCTGAAGTAGCAGTACTCCAATTCTTCAAGGCCTCTTCTTCTGTTGTAAGCTTAAAGTCTTGAGCTACTTCCATAGTTGTATCAGTTACTTCTTTTCCAGTGTTTTGGACAAGCATGGGTGTCCACCCCCCTGCCCCCCCTTTCCAGCTCCTTCCCTCATTGTGTCAAATATTACATCGGTTACAGTAATGTTCACTTCTTGCATAATCGCTGGGGGGGAGATATTTTCTAGGCGAGAGCTCCTTATCTTTACTACCTGTAGTGATTTTGCTCTTATAATGGGTATCATTCTCACTTTGGCTTTGTTTTTTTCCGCCAAAATGTTCCTCAATTTTCCTTTGAATTTTATTGGTAGTGGTAGTATACCCCAACCCACACTTCCATGAATGTGCAATATCAAATGGGGTACTAGAAGTTGACAAGAACCCTATGTGCCCCCCATGCACCTGCGCTGCAGTTATGTTAGTCGCAGCCAAGTTTAGAGTGGGAGCGCTATGTGATGTTAAATCTGTATCTTGGGTTACTAGCTCCTCTGTATAGGAGCCATCCCATTCGGGGCATCTATGATCATCTTGTAGGGCTTTGCTGCGCAACTTCATATTTAAAACTTAATTGGTGAGCCAACAAAGTTGTATAAAAATAAAAATTGGGCGCTTGCGCAGGTATAGTTAAATGGCTGAAATTTTGACCTATCGCTTTAAGATGTGGAGGTCCTCGAGTCAAAGGTCGCAACAAAATGTGTGCCCCGCAGTCCCCAAGGAACAGTTGCCCAGAATCAAAATTAATTTGAACCTTTCTTGATGATCAAGTCAATATGGATAGCAAGTTGTACTTGATGTAGTTTGCCCATTTAAATTGTATTAAAGAATGGAAGAGGGATAGCTCATTTGCTTACCCTGTTCGTCCGTGTAGAGGATGACTTACTTCTGACTGCGACCAGACGTAGTTGCTCCTGCGGCCATCGGCAAAGCAGGAAACACAGAAGTCGCCCTTTACGCGGCCCGGCTTCACTCTTTATTTCTACTGGCCTAAGATGGGGTCTGATGTAGATAAATACTGTAGAAGCTATCGCACTTGTCAGACATCTGGCAAGAGTGGAGCCAAGGATGTGGCACCCTTGGTGCCCCTCCCAGTGGTGGCTGTTCCTTTTGAGAGGGTGGGGATTGACATTGTTGGTCCGCTAGACCCTCCAACTTCAGGCAACCAATTTATGATTGTGGTAGACCATGCTACCAGGTACGCTGAAGCCATACCTATGAGAAATGTTACTGCTCGGGCAGTGGCTAAGGCCCTCCTTAGTATCTTTACCAGGGTTGGCTTTCCTAAGGAGGTCATCACTGACTGGGGGTCACATTTTATGTCCCACTACATGCAGACCATGTTGGAAAACTGTGGAGTGACCTACACATTCTCAACAGCCTACCATCCACAAATCAGTGGGTTGGTGGAAAGGTTTAACAGAACTATGAAGAGCATGATGGGTGTTTTAGAGAAACCCCTTAGAATAAAGTGGAACGTTCTACTGCCATCCCTTCTCTTTGCTTGTAGAGAAGTCCCTCAGGAAGGGGTTGGCTTCAGCCCTTTGAACTGGTCTATGGTCATCTGGTTAGAGGCCCCTTTGGCCCAGGTCAAGGAAGGGTTGGAGAGTGCTCCTTCCCTCAAGCCAGTGAGAGTCACTGACTGCTAGGTCTCCAGAGGAGAGTGTCACTCATGATGACAGAAGCGTCCGAATACTTAAAATCACGTCATACTCTGGTCAAACATTGGCATGACCAGAAGGCCAACATAGTGGAGTTTACTCCGGACCAGCTAGTTCTAGTTATGGTGCCTACAAGGGATAGGGCCTTACAGGACAAATGCATTGGACCCTTCAAGGTTGTGGGCAAGCTTGGAGAGGTCAATTATTTAGTGGACTTTGGCAATCCCAAGAAGGCCCCTAGGGTCTATCACACTAACGTCTGAAGGCTTATGTTTCCAGACCAGAACTGACACCATGCTTGACCCCTTTGGGCTAGCATGATATTCTCACTTATTTATTTATAGCGCGCACCAGACCTGAGGGTATTTGGGCGTGGAAAAGCAAGAAGAGGATTGTCCAGCTTAAGTTACAATGCTGTGCATTATATTACAGTACTTACAATTATAACTTACAGTACAATAGTGGACAATACTAAGAATTATCACTGGTGTCAGTCTCCCTGTCAACAGCAGGGGTTACCGGATGTAAGATTGCACATAAAGGAAGAGGTCAAGAAGATGCTTGATCTTGGGGTAATAAGCCATCTACATGTCCACGGGCTAGTCCAGCTATACGAGTGCCAAAAGCAGGAACCAAGGAGTTGAGACTCTGTGTGGACTATAGAGCTCTTTATGCAGTCACCACGACTGATGCCAATCCTTTACCCAGGACAGATGAGCTGGTGGACAAACTTGGTTCAGCCAAGTTAATCAGTTCATTTGATCTGACCTGAGGTGTTGGGGAGAATTCTCAGAAATGTGCTAATTCCACCCACCTTGGAGACCCCCAGAAACTTTGCTGGATTTTGAGGACTTGATTTTGTTAACCTGGAGAGAGTGAGACCCTTTTTCCCCACTTATGTATTTTATTGTGGTTTCTGAACGTTGTTTCTTTTGGTTATGGAGTCTGAGAAACTCCATCGGCATCATCTTTTACATTGTGTCACGCATCACCTTCAGTGCAGTGGCACATGGAAGTCTTTCAAATTTCATATAGGTTTAAATTCCTTCTCTGGGATAAACTACTGTTTCCCAGAGCAGCGGTGTTGCTATTTCCGCTAGCCGCGAGGAGCTGACACCGAAGTGCCACTTGTTGGAAAGATTGCCGGTTGCGAGCGGTGACCGTCCCATTGCAGTGCAGGAGTCCCCAGAAGTCCTCCCTCTTGTCCCCGTGACTGAGGCCCAGGAACACGGGATCTACAGAGCTGTACTGGAACAAAAGCCAGCCAAAGCCCCTTTCTTCTAACCAAAGGTACTGTAAAGTATAAGAGAACTTGCCTCTTGTTGTGTAACCTCACTTGTTCAGTTGAGACTTGTCGTGGTTGCTTTTGTAGAGTTACTATCAACTTTTTTACCTCACAAGCCTAATCGGCTTGTGGCCCTGCTTTGAAATCTTCTTTTCTACAAAGACTTCTAAAACATTGTGCAAGACTTTTACCTACCTACAAGAAGTGCTTCAGCTCACCTAGACTTTTGATCAATTGACTTTGGACTGGCCTGGCTCCCTGAATGACTCTTCTTCCCTCTGACTTTGTGTTTGGTCTTCCTTACAGGAAGGGGTTAACTAACTTTGTATTGGGGGTGGGGGGGTTCGAAGGCACTTCCCTGCTTCAGAATATTTCGGTGAGCTCTTGTGACCTTTTTCTTTGACATACTCTTAAGTCTGGTTCTAAATGCAAACAGTTGTATATTAATGTCCACAGTGTCCTAGTTACTAAGGTGTCTGTGTGCCATCCCAAATGGTTACTTGCTGATTTAGAGAAACTAACAGTGTGTATTTTGGAGTGTATGTGTTACTATTATACTGCCCTTCTGAAGAAAGCTTACTCAAACTGACTGTTAAATATATTAATTGTTTTAATCAAGAAACCTTGTGTGTAAGAGTTTATATGAATACTTGTCACTGTGAATCTCTGTGCAACTCCCCTACAGCTCACATTGACCCCTCTTGAGATGGGCCTGGCTACTCGACCACACTACCAACCTGTGTAGTACAGACTTATACCAAAGGTTGGGTTCCTATTGCCAGGAGGTGAGGGTTGTTGTAGTGCACGCAAAGGGTACTGCATACAATCTTGCCTAACGAGTGCATAGTCTTTAAGCCGGACCAGAACTCGAGGAAGATCCCGGGGACCCTCCTGAAGCAGGACGACCCAAGACTAAGTTACCCCACCAGATCCTCGGTGGTGCTGTTTGCCGGTAGCTGAAACTGTGAAATGCTGCGGATCTGAAGAGCCTGTAGCCGCCGCCGACCTTCAAACTGCAGTGCAGGAGTCCTCCAGACGTCCGCCCTCTTGTCCCCACCACTAAGGCCCAGGAACCCTGGATCTGCAAGACTGCAACAGAACAGAAGCCAGCTGGATCTTCCTCTTCAAACGTAAGGTACTGTTTTGACTAAGGGGGTACTTAACTCTTGTCAGTAGCTTGCATCATCTCACTTTGGAATTGCAGTAGCTGCTTTTTGCAAAGTTGATTCCAGCTCTGCCCCTCACAAGCCTCACAGCTTGTTGCCCAACAGTGATTCTATTACAAACTCTAAACTTTGTGCAAGACTTTTGTGCTATCTAAAGAAGTGCCTCGGCTCCATAGACATTGTTCAAATTGACTTTTGCTGTCCTGGCTCCCTGCCCATTGACTTTGATTCTAACTGTCTCTCATAGGTGGTGCATACATTTAACTTGTATTGCTGGCAAAGATCTAATCTAGACTTCATTGGGCGATTGAAAAGTTTTCACATGCTCTGAGAACCTGTTAAACTTAATTGAAGTCACCTCAGGGTATAGGAAGTGTGTGTGAGGCATCCCAAAAGGGAATTTACTTGCTTATCTTAAATCTGAGGAAGTGTTATGAAGTGTCTTTTCATTGTTGCATATTGCCCCTTTTTAAAGAAGGCTTACTTAAAACTGACAGTTAAATAATTACTTTATACCCCTCCACCCCCCTCTGCCAGAATGGTAGAAGGGCTAACAAAGCACAACTACGCTAGAAGTGCCGAAAAAAGAAGGAAGCCCCCAAGTTAGTACTTGTGTGCCCCTATTGTGCACTACCAGGGCTATGGACACAGCCTGTGGGCGATCGAAAAATCACACTCTCGTTGGTAGAACACGTCCAATGCCACCAGCCATAACTAGGAGGTTGTCTATGTGACTAAAAAGTCACAGGAGCAAAGAGAAGGGGGGATACTAGGTATCCCTTTGGCACTCCACATAAGGTGCCTTCTGCAAATCTCTGACTGCAACGTTTTTAGGAGAGATGCTAAGTATCCTGAAGAACTGAATTTACTGTAGTTACTCTAGGATAAAGAAAATAAAGGAGGACACAAAGAGTGGCCAGCAACACTACCCATATGGAGCTGTGTGCTGCAATAGTAAAATACAGATGCCTTAAAGGGGTATAGAGAAAAATAGACTCCATAGGACAAATAAGGTACAGAGAACAGAGTTCCAAAAGACAGAACCCATAAGAATGAATGAGTGGGAAAAGGCTCCACTCACTCAGGATAAAAGAAAAAGGCCCGGAAATCCAGGGATGAAGCATAAAAATATTACATTTCCCTAACACGGACTGTCTAAGCAAGCTAAATTGTGTTCTATACAGTGTGAACTCATTGGAACCCCTGACCTCACTCACTCTCCAATGATTAAGCCTCGATTGCTCTCTGCAAAACCCAAAAGTCTTCCTGTTCACCATAACTAGCTTGGCCTTCTAAAATTTTAGAAATCCATCTGAACAGCTACTCACTATGCATTCTGCAGACAGGTTCTAATGTCCAATCGAGTTTGGATGTTCCATTTGTCCAAGCGCTGCTGCACAGCATTTTTGCATAATACCAGGCGGCTAGTAGCTACCTCATCCTAATAGCACCGAAATGCATCACAATCATTACATGACACAGGAGAACAGGCAACTGAATGCATTGATTTCTACAAGTTACCATTGTGGCGGATACTCTGTTTCTCCTTGTTGGGTATGATTTTCATAGAAATGGTAAATATTCCTGACCTGGGTCAACCCCAGAACCTTTTGCTTTACTAGTGGGATAGTTTTCCTTAATACCTCTGAGTGGGAATCTTTTTCCACCTTCACAGAATCTTTTACTCTTCTTTTTTTTTTCTTTTTTTTTTATGGGTGTCATTTTTTTGACTCTCCATAGTGTCTTTTTAAAGTTACCCTCTAACAACTTTTTGGCAGCAAGTGCCTGTTGTTGCTGGGTTGCCCTAGGGGCTCCCCTTTTAATTTTCTTTTGCTAACCTTGAGAGAACTACAGTTCCCAAGGGTAGAGACGATCTTTGGATTCCTTTTACATTTTATTTTGTGAAACCAGCACACCCCACCTTATGTTGAGGGCTGGGGAGATGCAATGTATCCCCTTTCACATTAAAACTGTAGCAATTCTGTTACAGGGACACGCTTACCTTCAATGGCTGGTGGCAGTGATACCTTGTATTAATTTGGTACACCTATACCACGGGCTGTGGTCACAGCTGCAGTACAGGCACCTAAGGGTGCTCATTTGACCAAAATGGCCCAGTCTTCTTTTTTTCACCATTTTAGTGTTTGTCCTTTTTTGTTCCTTCCCTTGACATCCAGGGCGGGAAATATCTTTGTATGATTTATATCTTTGGCGGGAGTCCCCTGGACTCCCCGCCCATGCTCCAGTCTGTGAGGGCAGGAAGCGAGGGAGGAGTCCAAAACTCCACAGCCCTTTGTCTTGTGGGGGGGGCGCGACTGTCCTGACTGGACAACCAGACCGCCCCCTCTTGTAAAATGCAGGGAGATGATGCAGAAGTTGTATTGTAATTACTGATACTGCGAACCTGGAAACTGAAGACTAGTCGACCACTGGAACCAAAACCGAAGAGGAGGATGAAGGATAAGCAGCAGAAACGATTTCCAGCGACCAGAGAGCCTGCTGTAGCCCTTCCTTCCAATCGCGACCTGGGGACTCCGAAAACGACGACCCAAAGCCTGGTGAGTTCGACTAGACTCAAGAAGACCTGCATTTTGAGCCATCCCACGCATTGCTGCAACCTTGCGTTTTTGTAGTACCCTGGGACCTCAAGCCATTGTGTGGTGCACGGTCTTCCGAATTCCGAACCTATCTTGACCCTGCCTTTTGGACACTGGATCCTGCTGACCTCCCTGCCCCCTTCTGCCACTGAGAACACTCATGCTCCAAGAATAAGGGAAATACTTTTAAGGGATTAGGCCTTTTGCGTAGAAACGAAAATAAGTGTTTTTACAAGGAATTCACTTTTAGAGTTGGTTGGTAACTGTAACTCTAAGAGTGAACAATTAAAAAAAGTTCTTCCTTATCTTGGATGTGTGATGCACTATTCTTAAAAGTATGGTTAACATCTTTTCTTTCCCTAGAAGCTGTTTTGCCATTCTAATAGAAAGTAGATGTGAAGGTATATTACTCCCCCTTGATTAGTGTGTGTCTCTTCTCAAAAGTAATATGTTGGTTTCACCAGATTATTCCTGCAGGGTAATTGGATGAGTGTCCTCCAACTGTTGGTATCACCAGATTAGTCCTGTTAGGATAATTGTATGAGTGTCCCCCAACTGGGTCTTTCTTCCCCTGACTTGCTGTTAGCCTGTCCAGAATGAGTCTGTATTAGGTTGTTGTTGCCTACCTAGAATAACTTTGTCATTCAGTAAAGTGTAACATTAAGGTTTACTTTCCCTTTGCTATCTAACCCAGTCTGTGGTTCTAACTGTCCCTTATAAGTCCTACATCATTTGCTTGTATAGTTGGGAAGGATCTAACCTGGACCCCTTGGGAGATTGAAACATTATATGGGTTTTACTTACCTTAAGTTAGCGGTGTGCCATCCCAAAAATAAGTGACAGGAGTTACTGCTTACCTCAAGCTGTGTTTCACTGATCTCAAAAGCACCTGTAATTGAAAATTACATCCTTAGGTTTTACTCACCTAGTATAACTGTGTTATCACAAAAGGAGTTAAAGGTTTTTACTGTACCTGGAATAAGTGTTCCACTACTCACACAAAGTATATTGTCCAGTTGACTGATTATTTGATTTGTACTGAGCGTCACTGTACAACTGATAGGGTCTACTGCCCTTGCATTACTGAATGTAATTGTGAAAGTAACCGTTGGTTTTTACTCACCAAGAATAGGTGTGACCTATACAGAATGTGTATGAAAATGTTTTGACTTCCCTAGAAAAACTGTTGTGTTCCAAATAAGGTTTATACTTTGGTCTGTGTACCTTCAAGTATAGAGTTGTGTTTTCTTAATTGTGATTTCATATAATGTGTTGGTACTTATTTACCCCTAGATTTATTTGGGCCTACCTGTATTTAAATAAATCCTTTATTTTTATACACAGTGTTTCAGGGTTTATTTGGACCCTATGTATTACAATTTAATTTGTACTGATTCTACAGCCCTCTCTCCATCCTAAGATAAGGCTGGCTCTTTCTATGCTGCCGTGAACTCCGGTGTTACAGCCTAGTACTAAGAGTGGATTCTTATACTGTCCCAGTTGATTAGTTTTACTAAGCCCTTAGCTGCACTTCAGAAAAACTGTCCTAACACTCCTGTATCCCACTTTCCTCAAGGCACCACAGTCGTCATTGCATTCCCAGATAGGGAGACAAAAATAGGACCATTGGCCACTGGCCTGTGCATAGTGTGCTAGAGACCGACTATTGTGAACCGACTTCCATTTCATATTAGTGTAGTGCTGTTCCATTGCCGTTAATTTTAGATGAGGTCATGTTAGTCTGCAGTAACCAGGACTTATGACCACTAGTTTGTCATGACAGTGACAAGCCTTTACTTACTTGGGTGACAAAGCCAGATGTGTTCAGCGCATCGCATATACAATCCTACGGATGCTTTGCTAAAGGACACCCATAGTCATCTTTTAGTCATATTCCCATACATCATCAAATGTAAGAGGTCTGTCTATTGATCATATTCTTTTTATTTGAACAATTTTAGTTTTAATTTTTCTGCTCTATTTTTGACCAAAAAGTGTAGATGGTAAATTAGGGTTATTCAGTATTGTTTTAGTGGGGGCTTTGGGTGCAGTCGGAGGTGCTGAGGGGTCTCACCCACCCCTCATTCGATAACAAGAAATCAAGCAAAGAAAGGTAAACTAAAAAAAGGATCATTAGAATTTTTACTTTCCATCAACATAGCTTAGAATTTGATAAGCAGCTCCAAAACCTGTTTCGTTGAAGTGGAGGTAAGCTGTGGATCAGATATGCTCACATCGACTTTCTTCATGAGTTTTGTACAGTCTCAAAATCGGGCCTTTCGAACTGCTTCAGAGGATTTCGCAATACTGTTAATATTACGCACATGGGAAATATTCAATTCATCAACCCTTAGTTCAGTTGTTGGCTCTCTCCTTGGCACATTACCTCTGCAAATTGCAATGCCATTCCTCTCGGCTTTTGCATCCAGTGTTGTGCTATTTTCAAGTATGAAACTTTGTGCATATCTCACTCCCCGTATGCAGTCACCCCCACACTGCGGAACATCACGCAGTGTACACAGTGTACTTGGGTGCATCAGTTTGCAACATACAGCTAATAAGATCTGTCCAAGCACATTCTTTGAAAATGTACAACATACTGAGGTCATGCACTTATCTCCAAGATTGATATAATTCAGGAAAATGTTTTCCTTTTTTTTAATTGTGCTTTCTTTCATCAGTATATCTTTATTTTAAAGTGCTGCTTATTCACCATGGGAATATGGTGTGAATGTCCAGCATCCTAACACTTGACAGCCTTTACACCAATAACCCCTTAATTCAGCTAATGTTACATGTCTACATTTCAAGAATATCCTCTACGGGTGGTCTGTGCTCACATTTTTTCTCTTCTGACAGGTGGCCAAGCTTCCACAAGTGGTGCAGCAGCAAGCAACTGTAGCCAATATCCAGCAGATGGTGTCTGCCCCCCAACAGGTAGGTTCCCATTCAATGAACATCAGGTCCTGATTTGTCCTTTGGGCGTACCCGTTAAATTGTACTGTGCCATTCTTCAATGAATGACTTTGAACAACCTTGTTGAGATCTTGCACTTGTGCGTGTGCTCTGTTCTTTGCTTTCTCTGTAACCATTGCACATCAGTATTTTTTCTGTTATGTGTTAGGGAGAGTTTTAATTTAATTCCCTTTAACCTTAGAGACCCCAGCTCTTCTGATAGACTCTGGGCTTTTTAATTTATACTCCTGAGGGAGTGGGACCTTTTTCTCACTTGAGTGTTTTCCCGACTATGATTTTCTATGTTCCTTACTGTTATATGGAGTCTGGTAAACTCCATGGGCATCTGCTTTTGCACTGTGATACACAGCACTTTTTGTGCACTGCCACTGAGAAGTCCTTTGGACTTCTCTTAATGTTTAACTTATTTTTTGTGGGGGAACTACTGTTGCCAAGAATAGTAAGATGCCCCCTGTCTTACTAACCTTTAGTTTATGGGTCCAGTAACCACCAGCCTTTGTGGAGTGCTGGGGGTGTGTACCTAATACCTCCTTTAACCCATGCCTCATGTATCATTTTGTGACAATAACTAACTGGAATGGCCTCTGGCAGTTGTTTCTTTTTTTGCTACCTAGTGACATGTACCTGCAGGCTGATACCTCAGCTGCAGTGCTGCACCCAAGGGTGACCATTTTCTCAAAATGGCCCCGTCTTCTTTTTTTATTTTTCTTCAAATATGTTTTTATTGGTATTTATGCATACAAGCTTAACATTGCATCGTCAGAGACGCCTTTCCCAGAAGGCATGCAAGTAAGATATTACAACGAAGAAGAGAAACACAACAGAAACATAAACGGAACACAAATAGGCCCAACGCTGGGCGAGTCTTTTGGGCTCCAGGGGAGGAGTCAGAGGGGGAAGCTGTCCACAGAAGGGTGTAGGGGGGAGCTGAATGTCTTAGGTTGACGGGTTAAGGGGGCGGAGCGTACCGCTTGCTCAGGTGCAAGGCTCTGGCAAGGTACAGGCTTCCCCGGGTCTCGGGGTGCCGGAAGGAGGGTTGTGTCGGGCCTAGGACTGTTTGCTGGTGGCAGAGTTGTGTCCTGTTTCGCCTTCCCTGGCATGAGTGTTTTAGGCCTGTACCCCCATCCAACGAAGGTTGGGGGGGCTGTCTCGCTAGGCCCGGATATTTCGTTGTGTAGTCCAGGAAGGGGGACCAGATTTGTTCGAATTTGGCGGTATTGTCGAATCTTATGGCTGTGATTTTTATTTTTTTTTTCCCGCCGCCACTGCCTCCCAACATTTGAACCACCACATTTGTATGGCTGGGCCTTTGGGTTCTTCCAGAGTCTGGCCAAGGCGATCTTTGCTGCCATCAAGAGTTGGATGCAGAAGTCCGCTATGCGGCCTGTTAGCCGGACCTGGCCCTCGCCGGTAGCTCCCAGGGAAACGATGCCCGGGTCCCAGGGGATTGTGAGGCCCATTATCCCTTTGATCTGGTCCAGGACCTCCCTCCAGAACAGCGTGGACTTCGGGCAGGCCCAGAGCAGGTGGAGCAGCGTGCCCCGGTCGGAGCAACACCTCCAGCACTGTGGGGGTATGGCCGGATTGAATTTGTTTATAGCTTCTGGGGTACGGTACCATCTGTAATACACCTTGTAGGCGCCCTCTCTGTTTGTCGTGCATCTGGAGCTCTTGTGGGCTCGGGACCAAATCTGACTCCATTCCTCCGACTCGGTGGTTCTGCCAATGTCTTTTTCCCATTTGAGCATGTACAGTTCTTTTTTTGGACGGGTCCGAACTGTCGAGCAGTTTGTATAAGGTCGAAATGTTCGCCTTTGGGGAGATTCGATGAGAGGGTCTGCTCTAGGGCTGTTGACTCTCTGCCGCCTAGTTTCCTGGCTGCTACGCTGGATAGCCAGTGCCTGAGCTGGGCATAACGCAATCTTTCCGTCTCAAGGATCGAGAATTTGGCCTTACATTCCTCAAAGTTTAGCGCGTTCCCATTCACATAGAAATCCGCCATGGTTCTCAGGCCGCCCTCCTGCCATCTGATAAAGGTGTTTGGGACGAGTCCTGGGGAGAAGTCAGGGTTGCCCCAGATTGGGTTGAGCGGACCTGTCGAGCTTCTGCTTTTCCAGAGCTGGGCTGCTTTCTTCCAGTTCAACAGTGTTCCACGTTGCCGGTAGCGGGCCTTTGAGCCCGGGCATGTTGCCTACTTTCATGTGGGGAAGTGCTTAAATCGGGGTGGAGCTCCAGTCCTCTTCGAGTTTCAGCCATCTAACTCGATTGGTGGTTGTTTTCCAAGCAAAGGCGTGGGAAAGCTGGGCTGCGAGGCAGTATCTGGCCACGTCTGGGACCCCCAGACCACCGAAGGCAGGTCCGCGAAGCATGTGTCTTGGGATTCACGGTTTCTTGCCCTCCAGGACATATTTCAAAATGGCCCTTTGCAGTTTTTGCAAGGCTTTCATGGGGACAGTTGTGGGGAGCGCCAGGCAGAGGTAGAGCAGTCTCGGGAGCAGGTTCATGTTCAGCGCAGAGATGCTGCCGAACCAAGAGATTTCCTGCTTTCGCCAGCTTCCTATGTCGTCTCTGAGATCTTTGATTAGTTGTGGGAAATTTGTTCTGTATATGTTTTCTGGTTTGGACGGGATCTGGACCCCCAGGTAGTTTATCTGAGCTTTAGCCCACTGGATCGGGTAGGAGGTTTGCAGTCGCTCCATGAGGCTGTCTGGCATGTTGACACTCATAGCTGTGGACTTGGCGATGTTTATCGTGAACCCCAAGGCTTCTTTAAATTCCTCCAGCTCCTTCCATAGGGCCTGCATGGACTCCTCTGCTTGGGTGTGAGTGAGCAGTATGTCCACGTAAAGGGCCGTTTTGTAGGATTCTCCCTTGAGTTCCAAGCCCTGGATAACGGGTTGCTCTGGATCCTGCTGACCAGTGGTTCCATGGAGAGAGCGAAGATGAGCGGGGAGAAGGGGCATCCCTGCCTGATCCCCCCCCTCGTGATGCTGATTTCCTGGAACAAGCTCTGTTCAGTCTCAGGTGGGTGGAAGGATGCTGGTAATTGGCAAGGGCCCATTTCCTAAAGTTAGGGCCGAACCCATAGTGGCGGAGGGTTTCTTCTATGTAGCCCCAGTCCAGCATATCGAATGCTTTGTGAGTGTCCAATGAGAGAACCACCAGGGGGATGCCCACTCTATGCGCTGACTCGATGATATTGATCGTTCTTCTAATGTTGTCCTGCGTGCTGCGGCCCGCCATGAACCCAGTTTGGTTCGGGTGGATGATGTCTGGGAGGATGGGGGCTAGTCTGTTGGCCAGGATTTTGGCAAACAGTTTGGCATTGTTGTTCAGTAGCATGATAGGTCTATATGACGCGCAAAGTGTGCGGTCTTTGCTCGGCTTTAGGATGAGGAACGTGGAGGACTCTTCCATGGATGGTGTAGTGGCCCCCGACGTTAGAAAGGAGTTGAACAGGCCAGCCAGCTGCAGAGCCAGGATGTAGGCGAACTTCTTGGAACATTTTGTTGACTCCGACTCGCCTGGGGGACGTGTTCTTCAGAGTGCGAATCGTGTTAGATACTTCCTCCGTTGTGATTGGCTGCTCCAGAGCTTCTAGCGCCGGGTGTATCGGGAGCTTCTGGGTGGCCTCCAGGAAACTGGCACGGTCTGGGGTGGCCATGGGGGGTCCTGCCATGATACCTTCATGATGATGCGTCATAAGGTCAAGCTTCTCTGCCTCTAGGTAGCGCAGGGTGCCGGAGTGGTCCGACAGGCACTGGACAAAGTTCCTAGTTTGAGTTTTCTTCAGTTTGTGCGCTAGGAGGCGGTTCGCCTTGTTGCTGTTAAAATAGTAAAATTGTTTGGTGTACAACAGGGCTCTGGCCGCCCGGTCTGCCTGGTGCATTTCCAGTTCTGCCTTTGCTCGTTTGAGGTCTCGGTCGGTGGCTTTGGCGGGGCGCTTTTTGAAGCTGCTTTCCAGCTCTATTACTTTTCTCTCCAGGTTGGTTTGGTGTAGCTGGTTAAGTCTGCGGAGCCTTGGTGTGGCATTCATGGCTACCCCCGGATCACTGGCTTCATTGCATCCCAAGTGGTTGCTGAGGTGACGTCCGGGGTGGCATTCTCCTTGAAATAGTTCACAAGGGTTTCCGCTAATTCGGCATTGATGGCTGTGTCCGAGAGGATGTGGTCTTGGAGTTTTCAGGGCCTTTGGCGGGGTTTCGGGAGCCCCTGAGTGCGTAGGCTCAAAGTCATTACCGCGTGGTCTGAGATGGTGATGTGTCCTATGTCGATTCCCTCGACGCAGGGGACCAGCGGGCTAGAGGCTAGTATGATATGATATGATATGATATGATATTTGTAACGCGCCTATACACAAGTGTTTCAAGGCGCGACGAGGCAGGGAGGGAGGGAAACAAGGGGAAGACAGACAAACGATCCTACTAGGCCAGGTGTCATTCAGATCGCGCAAGTGCAGAGGTAAGGGGAAAAGGAGAAAGTGCAGGGGGAGGAGGTGGGGGGGAAGTGCGGTACAAGGTAAGTAGCGTAAAATAAATAAATAATAAATAATAAATAAAAGGGCCAGCTGGTGGCAAGTGCGAGGTAAGTGCAGAGCAAGTGCTGGGAAGGGGGCTGTAGGGATGCAGTGACAGTCCCACAGTGCAGGGGGAGCCAGGGAGGCAGTGCAAGTGGAGAGTGGCTGGGACCTGGACCGAGGTCGCTGAGAGTGGCTCAGATGCAGGTTTAGTGCAGAATTCAGTGGGGAGTTAAGCAGGTTTAGCAGGGGAGAGGGAGAGAGAAGGCAGAAGCGAAGAGGAAGGTTTTGAGGTGCTTCCGGAACCGGAGATGGTTCTCCTCAAGTTTCAGGGAGGCAGGAAGGCTGTTCCAGAGGGAGGCCCCTGCTGCGGAGAGAGATCTACCCCCAGCTCGTTGCTTCGAGAAGCGGCTGACCATGAGGGAGTTGGAGAAGGATGAGCGAAGGGCTCGTGAAGGAAGATATTTAGGAAGAGAGAGTTGAAGGTATTTAGGCCCCAGGCCCCAGAAGGCCTTGTGGACAATGCAGAGGGTTTTGAACTTAATCCTCGCAGCCACTGGGAGCCAGTGAAGAGATTTCAGTCCTGGAGAGATACGGTCCCTGGGCTTGAGGCCAAGGACAAGTCTCGCAGTTCTGTTCTGGATAAGTTGCAGAGGGCGGAGAGTGGAGGCAGGCAGATTAAGATAGAGGCTGTTACAGTAGTCCAGCCTTGAGAGAACCAGGGCTCGGGAGACAGTGAGCTTCTGGGGGAAGGAGAGGAAGGGAAGAATACCTCTGAGGAGGTGCAGCTGGTAGTGTGACTTCTTAGAGACGTCAGATATATGAGGAGAGAAGGAGAGTGTGGAGTCGAAGATGACCCCAAGGTTTTTAGCCTTGCAGGTAGGGGCAGGAAGGGGGCCAAGGGAGGCCGGCCAGAGAGCTGCAGGGAAGGAGGGAGTGGGTGTGCCGATGAGTAGAATCTCAGTCTTACTGGCGTTAAGGCAGAGGTCATTGGCGGCACACCATTCCTGGATAGCAGACAGACAGTCGGAGATGAGGGAAGGAGAGGAGGAGGCCGAGGGTAGCCTGAAAATGAGCTGGGTATCGTCCGCATAGCACTGGAAGTAGGGGCAGAGAGCGGCGATGCGGTGGGCAAGGAGTGCCAGATACTGGTTGAAAAGCCAGCGAGAGAGGTTGGATCCCTGGGGGACACCACAGGTGGAGAAAAAGATGTCAGAGAGGAAGGAGCCCATTTGGACCTGGGAGGGTCGACCGGAAAGGAAAGAGGTCAGCCATGCCAGAGCCTGACCAGTGATACCCAGGTTATCACGGAGACGGTTGAGCAGGATGGCATGGTTGACAGTGTCAAAGGCAGAGGAGAGATCGAGCAGAATGAGAACACAGGGAGTGTTGGAATCGAGGTTCAGGAGCAGGTCCTCACGGATGTTCAGGAGAGCAGTTTCCGTGCTTCGGGCCGCTCTGAAGCCGGATTGATGGTCATGAAGATTACCAACAGATTCAGCATGGAGGTTAAGCTGGGAGATGGCCAGTTTCTCCAGGAGCTTGCCCAGGAAGGGAGTGATGGAGATTGGGCGATAGTTGGCCGGGCAGGAGGGGTCGGAGGAGGGTTTCTTGAGGAGGGGGTGCACAAGGGAGTGCTTGAGGGGGGATGGGAAGACTCCAGAGGCGAATGAGTGGTTGCAAAAGGCAGCCAAGGCAGGAGCCAGGGAGTCGATGTGGTCCTTGATGGTTTTGGAGGAACAGGGGTGAACCTGTTTAGACGAGGCTTTCATAGATCGGACTTGTCTGGAAACCTCATCAGCAGAAAAAGGTGGAAAAGCAGAGAAGGAGGGCGGAGGGGAGGCTGCAAGAGAGCAAGAGGAAGGGCCGGGAAGAGAGGGAGGGAGGAGAGAGGAGGAGAGCGAGGACAGGATGTCCTGAGTTTTTGAGATGAAGTGCGAGGCCAGTGCGGTGCAGAGGGCCTGGGAGGGGACAGGAGAGGTAGAGACTGCAGCAGGGTTGGCCAGCTCCTTGCAGATTTTAAAGAGTTCGGCCGAGTTGTTAGATGCCTCAGAGATGCGGGCTTGGATAAGGGCTCTCTTCTTGGTGAGAACGGAGAGCCGGTATTGCCTTTGGAGCAGGCGGCAGGCCAGTTTGTCAGAGGATGAGCATGAAGCACGCCATTTCCTCTCTGCCACCCTGCACTTGCGTTTTAGGGTGACGAGATCCGAGTCATACCAGGAGTTACATTTGGCTTTGGGCTTCAGGCGGATTCTCATGACGGGGGCAAGGATATCGAGAGTATCAGATATAGAGGAATAGAGGATGGAGAGGGCTGTGTCAGGGTGGGAGTCAGCCGAGGGGGGAGGAGGGGGCGAGAAGGTAGCAGCGAAAGCCTCAACTGACACGCGCTTCATGGGTCGGATGACCGAGAAGGTGGGTGGCAATGACGAGGGTGGCTTTGCCTGTGGGGTAGGGAGGGAGAGGTGGGAGGATAGGAGAAAGTGATCACTCCAGGAGAGAGGAGTGGAGAGAGGGAGGGAGAGGGGAAGGTCAGAAGAGATCAGAGCATCAAGAGTGTGCCCTGCAGAGTGAGTAGGCCCAGAGGGGAGGATAGAGAGTGAGAGAGAGTTGCAGAGTTCGCGAAAGAGACCAGTGGGGGGACAGGAGGCATCGAGGTGGATGTTGAAGTCACCGAGAAAGAGGAGTTGGGTGGTTGAGGACAGGAGTGAGGAGGAGAGGTCAGCCCACTCAGAGAGGAAGGATGAAATTTGACCAGGTGGCCGATAGATAGTAGCCACGGTAAGGGAATGGCTAGGAGAGAGAGAGAGTCGGCAGACAAGACATTCAAAAGAGGAGTAGGTCTGCGTAGGAGTGACAGTGGCAGGAATCCACTCAGGGAAGATAAGGGCAACACCACCCCCTGAGCGGTTTGGCCTAGGCATGGAGAGGATCTTGTAGCCGTCAGGTAGGAGTGTGTCGAAGCTGGTGGCAGAGCTGGCAGTGAACCATGTCTCAGTGAGACCGAGGACGTCGAGGTCCAGTTCCTCAAGAAGGCGACAGATATCAGAGGAGTGCTTGATGGCAGAGCGAGAATTTAGAGTGGCAATGTGGAGAAGGTTGCCACCCTTGAAAAACTTCCGGGGAGGGGTACAGATCAGAGGTACGCCCTGCGGAGGTGTTAGAGAAGGAGTTGAAGAGGGAGCAAGAGAAGGGGCAGGGAGGGAGGGGAGAGGCAAGGTAGCCGAGGACAGAGGAGGGGGGACAGCGGGAGCGGAGAGGAAGTTGATGAGGCGTGGGAAGCGTCTATCAAAGAGGTGAAGGTTGGCCTGCGGGCCTTGGACCAAGACGGTCCCGTTAGCATAGACATTAATGATGGCCTTAGAGGAGTGGAAAGGGGCCAAGAGGACATCCCAACGGGTGCCACCATTAATGGGAGAGGAGGAGAAAGGAGAGAGCACAGCGACCATGTGAGGGGTCCATAGGTCAGGTGAAGGCACGAAAAAGAGAATGTCAGTAAGAGTTTCCCTGGAGCAGGCGCTCGTGTAGGTGTCAGCGATAGGGAGGCCTGGGTTGGAGACCAGGATGTCCTTTTTAAACTTTTTCCTACCAGATTTAGTGAGGAGAGCAGGATAGTCAATAGAGAAGCAGTTAGAGTAGATAGGCGAGATAGAGAGCACCATGGAGAAGGAGGGGAGGCGGATGACACGAGTATGCAGACAGGAAGTGGGTGGAGGGCACTAGTTTACCACAATGCAGAGCAAACAGTAATGCGTAGTATCAGGTCAATCCTCGAGTATCCCTTTTGTACATGCGACAGGTGTGTGTAGTCTCTTGCTCCTTGGTTGGGGAATCTCCAGATGTCTAAGGTTTCTGTTTCCCTTAGGAATTCGGCCAAAGCTAGGGCGTTAAGGAAGTCCTTTCTCGAAGGTGGGAGGGTTTTGTCCAGGATAGGGTCTGGTGGCAGGTTGATGTCCACCCCCAATGAGGAACTGGCCTCTGGTGAAGGTGGCCATAGTCGGCAGGAGCTTGCGGAGGAAAGGGTCTTGGTCCTTGTTGGGGTTGTAGATGGCGACTAGGGTGATCAGTAGCTCGACCAGTTGGCCTCTGAGTAGCAGGTATATGCCCTCGCCTTTGGATCCTTTTTGGTGGTGACTTGGGTTAGGGGCAGATTGCTGCTGATGAGGATCGCGCCCCTCTTTTTTTCTTTTTTTTTTTTTCGCCGAGGCGAAGAAGCGCCTTGGATAACTTCGGAAGTTGATGTGCTTTTCGTCAGGCTCCAAGAGGTGCGTTTCCTGGAGGAAGACTATCCGAGACCAGGCGCGTTAGCTTTTGCTCCGAGTTTCCGTTTCCTGGGTGCGTTAAGGCCCCAGACGTTCCAGGTCGTCACTTTAATAGTCTGTTCCGGGGTCCCCATCCGAGGCTTCTATGGAAAAGAAATATGTAAACCCCCGCCCATCCCCCCCCTGCCCGCCGCTGCGTCGAGTTCCCTCTGACCCTTTTGGTTTGTCTTTCTGTTAAGCTCCCCCCGCCCCCCCAAACCCACTGAATGAACATCCAGGTCAGCCTTAAGCGAACGGGGCAGGCGACCGGTCCAACACGCCAAGTCAGTTGGAGGCAACAGTGCTTCTTGTGTAACTGGTGAAACTGAACGGTGGGGCGCCACATGGGGGGGCTCTGGGGAGTACCACCCCGGCAGGCCATCGGGCCTCGGCGGGAGGTTTAGGGGCCTCCATGGCGTGAAAAATTTGAGGAGTTAGGCAGTTCCTGTCGGGCAAGCCCCAGGGAGGGACGGGTCGCCCGGACCATGGGCCACTGGATTCATGTGCGTGATCTCCGTGTAGTGCGAGGGCCTGGGTTTCCGGAAGTTGCAGGCTGGTGGGCTGCCCGATTTTGAGAGGCAGTCCGCAGGCTCAGCTGTTGTCGTCGTCCTTGTTTTTGGCAGGGGGGATGCGCGGTCTGCGCCATCTCGACTCTGGTCCAAGACTTCAGGGGCTCCCGTGGTCCTCCCCCTGAGGTCCGGGCGGGCTCTTCGACTGCGCCCGGCGTCTCCTCTGGGTTCATGAAATTTGCCGCTTCTCTGGGGGTGAGGATGTGGCGGGTTTTGCCTTCCCAAGCGAAAGATAGGGAGGTGGCGAATTAATTCCCAGCGGTATGCGATCTTCCTCTTACAGAACCAGTCGGCCAGTGGTTTAAGAGCTTTCCTCTTTGCCAAGGTGACTGCCGCTAATTCTTGATATAGAGAGATTACCGCATCCTGGAAGAGTACTAGGGTGGAGACGGGGGAGAGTTTCTAGCCTCGCACATGATCTCTTCTTTGATCTTAAAGAAATGCACCCTCACTAGGACGTCTGGAGGGGGAGGCGTTGCTTTGCCTAGACCTGGTCCTGTGGACTCTGTCGAGCTCCAGGGGGGGCCATCTGGGAGGGTTAGGATGAAGCGCAGGAGGTCATTAACATAGGCCCCCAGCTCTGCATCGAAGAGTGTGGGGGGGGGATTCCCCTCAGGCGGATGTTGTTGCGCCTGGATCTGTTCTCGGTGTCGTCCTGTTTCAGCTCCAGGGCCTCACATTTAGCCTCGAGCGCTGCAATTCGCTCCACGCTCTTGCCGATTTCCGAAGTTCTGCTCGAATAGGGTGGTTTCTATTTCTTCCGTTCTTGACTCGACTTCGCCCACCCTTTTGTCCAAGGTGGAGATCTTGCCTTTCAGTTCCTCGGTGCCTTTTTGGTATTCTTTAGTGATCGCTGCGAGGAGGTCTTGAAGGTCCCCTTTTGTCACCCCCTGCGCTGATTGGTCAAGGCGGGCATCCGCCTGGGACTCCGAGCTGGGCTCTTCAGGGCGCTCTCCCCATTTGGGCTTCTCAGTCGTGGTTGCCGTGAACAGGCGGAGATGTCCGCTAGCTTCGGGGGTCTGCTGTTCCTGGACATTCTGGGGTATGTGTCGCTGGGCCTTTGGGTGCGGTCCCCTGAGGGCTTTTTGTCCTGGCCTCTGCCCATGTTGGTCGAGGCAGTGCTAGGTTCCCAAGGATCCCATGTGCAGGGATGGGGCTCCTGGTTCAGCAGGCACCTGTGGCGGAGGGTGGGTGCACAGATGGTCTGCGAGGTTCCAGGTATGTTAGTTTGGGAGGGTTCTCTCTGTGCTGGCAGGGCCTGGGGAGTACAGGTGCCACGAGTTGGGCTGCCGGGGTGGGCTCCCCGAGTCCGGCAGGGCCGACCGGCGTGCAGCGCGCCCAGGCCCGTAACTAGGGCCACAAGATTGCAGTGCCGGTGGTTTGCAGCCTCTGACCAGGCGTTTGGGGGTCGGCGAGAGGCGACCAGGGGTCTGCAGGCTGTTGGTTGCAGGCGCGGTGGGCCCTGGTGCGCTGCGTAGTATCCGGGCTGCCAACAGGGTGCGTGGGACAGGCTGTCGGCAGGAGTCCTTCACATGTGCAGCAGGGGGCTGTGGGCAGGCTGTGGCACGATGCTTGTGGGGGCCCCAGAAGATCTTGTTGGCCCCGCTCCCACCCGGGCAGGGGGAGGGACAGGGAGCGGAGCAATGGTCCTCCTGGCTGATGTTTGGGGGTCGCGCTCCCCCATTGCCTCGGCCGTCCCCCTGCTCTGGGGGAGCTTGTTATATCAGAGTCAAAAGGGGGGGGAGAGTGTAGGTATCTCCTCAGGCCTCGAGGTGCCACAGAGTCAAGTCCCCTTCTCCCTGGATTCGGGGGCAGGAGGCAGGTGTGAGGCTGGTCGCAGGTTGCAGTTAGGGGTGCTTGGGGAGTGCGTCTCTGCTGCCCCAAACCCACCGCCGATGTACAGAAGGGGGGGGGGGGTGCGCAATTATCTCCCGTCTGGGTGGGCTCACCTCCCCGCCACCTTCCCCAGAACGGCCAATGCGGGCGTACCTGTCACTGAGCGGGTGCCTCTAATGTCTGCGCCGGGCGGCAGGGAGAGTGGGCACCCCATCAACCGGGTGCGGATCGCCTTTGATGCAGCTGGAGGCTATGGGGGCCCTGCAGACCCAGCCGTCGCAACTCTCTCCTTCTCCTCCTCGGCAGACACCCCTCCTGCTGCTCCTGGGGACTCCGCCGGATGAAGGGGCTGCTCTTCATGCAGCAGGGCACGCTGCTCTCCTAGATGGCAGCACACCCAGGTGGAGGGGAGAGCAGGCACCCCATCAGCAGAGTGCGGGTCGCCCGCAATGAACGAGGACTCGGTGGGGGGGGGGATAGGAAACTCTGCATCCACGCCTCACACTCCTCAGTCCCTGCGGGTGTTCCCCATGTCGTGCCCCGGTCCCGGCGAGTCAGGCAGCCGTCCGGGTGCCACGGCGAGCCAGACACCTATGAACTGCAGGTAAGTGCCGGGGAGCAGGCATGGAGCGGAGCCACAGGGGGGACTCGGCCTGTCGGAGGGCCTGCCCCGGTGGCCGCCAAGGCCAGCGCTTCATGCAGCGGGTGAGGTGGTTTCATGGATTATGCGGCGCCTGCCATTTTGGAGCGGAGGAGCGGAGGCCTCCCCGGCCCCTCTTCGACTGGATATTTTCTCGGGACATCAGTAATCCCACGGACTGAAAGTTGGCCTCTGCATGCAGGAGCCCCGCCGGAGGCACCGTCTGTCGATATTGGGCAGTCAGCCTACCCTAACGTCTCAATGTCGGCATGTGGACATGGTCCGGAGCTCTGAGAGCTAGACCAGCCATCTTGGCACCAAGCCACGCCCCCATCTTCTTTTTTATGCCATTTCTTGTTTTAGTTTCTGCTGGGTTTTTACTCTGTTTACATCAGGTTTGAGTCCTTTGTGCATTTTACCTTTGTCGGGCTTCAGCCCTGACGCCCGCCCAGGCTCCAGTGTGTCTGAAAACGTAGGAGGTGAGGGAGGGAACACGAAACTTCCCTGTCCTTTGTCTCTAGGTGTTCCGAGTGAAACCAGTTGCAATTGGCCAGGTGGCTGTCCTGTAGGACAGCCACCCTGCTGTGTGATTGACAGCCTACAGCTGTGAATGAATGGGAAATTGGAAAAATAAAATTGAGTTTTTTGGGACTAAGAGCAGAGTCGACCACTGGAGGACAACATCCGAAGCAGAAGACGCCAGCAGCACCCTCCTGGACTGCGAGAGACCTGGTGAAGCCCTGCAGCTGTGCTGACCCTGTTTCGAATCAACGGGGAACACCTACAAAGGACGACTTCCTCCCTTAGGCTGGTGGGACCAACTAGCCTCGAGACAAACTCTATTTTGGCGCAACCCCAACTTGCTGCGACTTTCCAAGGCTGCTGAAGTCCAATACCTGGGGTACCTCGACCACTTGTGAGTGCATTGTCTTCGAAGCATGAATCCGGCCAGATCTTCGTTGGCATCCAGAGGACCCTACAGAAGCAATAAATCTGCATACAGAATTCCCACATCAGAGACCAGGACTGAGGGATCACGGAAATCCTAACAAGAATTTTTCATTCTTCTTTGGCACTGAGGAAAAAGGTGCCATAACCACAAAGAGCCGCTGAATCGACGGAACTCCATTGCTGCCAAGTCACTCTCTTGAGTGCTGCCACAGGAGCCCGTAAGAAATCTTCCCTTTCGTCACCACGACCAAGGACCAGGAACAACGGTCTACTGCATTGCTTTGTGAAGGCAACCATCTCGAACAACTTCATTTGAAAGGTACTGTGGGGCTTGGGGTACATTATCCTTTTGCCATTTGGGGTGCTTCCTATCTTTGGGAGTGTGCTTTAACCATTCACTAATTTGACCTCAACTTATCTGCATTGGCCTTACAGCTTGTGCTTTCCAAAGGTGACACCTCTTGAGTTGCTGTGATTTCTCTTTTGAACACGGTCTATTTAAGAAAAATGTTCTAAGAAGAAGAGCATCAGAACTTTGACTTTGCCCATTGACTTTGGCTGTCCCGGCTCCCTAAAGGCCCACTTCTGAACCTATTGGTTTTGGCAATGCTTGTTCCCTTACAGGTTTTAAATGTTGAAAACTTTAATGCTGGGATAAAGGATTGCCTGCATCCCTTTGGGAGAATCTAACTGTTCTTATAACCTATCAGTCTATTCTGATCTAACCCTAACCTTTCCTTTTTGAGAAACTCAATATTGCAAAGGTGATACTATATAAATGCTATTCTAACCTCAAATGACGTCACTTCCGGGTCCTGGAACATGAGTAACATATGAATGAATTACTCAGCTGCTGTATTCACTTTTTGAATTGAATCCTAACTTTATATTAATGTTACAGCTAATTACTGCTTTTTAAAGAATGCTTTAAATATCTTTGTGTATAAATAATTGATTATATAACTTAAGTGTGTAAGTGTTGAATTGGATACTTGTATTTACTGATTTCGATGCTACAGCTCTGCAGCTCACATTACCCCTCTTAAAATAGTCCTGGCCGCTCAGTCACTCTACCAACTTGTGTAGTACAGGCCTATATTAAAATGTTGGTTTCCTAATACCAAGAGATAAGTCTTGTGTAGTCTCAACAGTTGGACTGCACTAATTTCACCTAACATCATGAAATTACCATGAACATGATCTATTCTTTTCTTTTCCTCTTTGTTAGGGAGAATTCTCAGAAATGTGCTTATTCCTTTCTACCTTAAAGACCCCCAGCAACTTTGCTGGATTTTAAGGACTTTAATTTTTAACTTGGAGAGAGTGAGACCATTTTTTCCACTCTCTGGTGTATTTTAATGCGATTTTGAACACTGTTTCTTTTGGTTGTGGCATCTGACCAACTCCATAGGCATCATCTTTTACATTGTGTCACACAGCACCTTCAGTGCAGAGGCACAGTTTCAGATTTCCCCAAGGTTTAAATACCTTCTCTTGGATAAACTTCTGTTTCCTAGAGCAATAAAGTGAAATTGACTTTACTTCTATTTGTAACTTTCTAGACCCAGCACACACTATTTTACAATAGGGTGCTGGAGGGGTTACTTGGTATCCCTTTTGTCTAGCTTCTCATGTAACATTTTTGTTAGCCTTTCCTCAATGAATAGCTGGTGGCAGTGGTTTACTTTTAACTACACTGGCGTGCATTTCATGGGTTGCGTTTGCAACTGCAATAAAGCAGCCATGGGTGCAATTTTTGTCAAAATGGCCCCGGTCTTCTTTTTTCACCATTTCCTTGTGGAAAGGTCGTCCTTGAGATTTACTCTGCGCGCCAAACCAGTTTGGTCTCTTTGTTCGTTTGGTCTTTGGCGGGATTCACAAGTGAAGCCCGCCTGTGGCTACAGGGTGTCTAGCAGGGCAGGAAGCGAGGGAGGTGCCGAAACTCCTAGGAGTCAGGAATGCACTCTTAGGTGATTGGCCGGCTGGCTGTCCGGCAAGAACAGCCACCTTGCTGGGCGACTGACCACTAGGCTGGAATGAGGGGAGGCGTTTTGACTTGGAAGGCAGTCGACCACTGGACAAAGGAATCCGAAGAAGAACTTCAAGAGGACGCCTGCTGCAACTCCTGGACCGTTGGTTTGCCCAAAGATGCCCTGCTGCTGTGCTGAAAACGCCAAATTCGTATTGACGGAGAAGCCTCTGCAAGGACAACTTCTCCCTTTGAGTTGGTGGGACCAATGAACTCCAAAGTAAGCTGCCTGGACATCCTCTCAGAGCTGGTTGAATTTCCACTGCAGTCGCTGCTGGAACTGAATAATCAGTGAGAGAAACACCAGATTGTGTGCGTTGCTTTTAAGCTTGCCAAGAGCTCCAGGAAGGAGGACTGAGCAAGCCTGCCCCGCCACCACCCAACAGAGTGCGGGACCCCGGATGCAAGGAAAGCCCATCTCGACGGCCAGGAATCGCAGTGTTGCTATTTGCGGTAGACGTGTTTGAAGATTGCTGGTTGCAGTCGGTGACTGTCCCATTGCAGTGCAGGAGTCCCCAGAAGTCCTCCCTCTTGTCCCCACGACTGAGGCCCAGGAACACCAAGATCTGCAGAGCTGCACAGGAACAGGAGAGCCATCTGCTGCACTTTTCTTCAACCTAAAGGTACTGTAAAGTCTGAGAGAACTTGCCTCTTGTTGTGCCACCTTGCTTGTCCTCGTTGGAGACTTGTCTCGGTTGCATCTGTAGAGTTGCTGACAGCTTCTTTACCCCACAAGCATAATGAGCATGTGGCCCTACTTTGATTTCTTCTATTCTACAAAGACCTTTTAAACATAGAGAAAGACTTTCTACTTACCTGCAAGAAGTGCTTCAGCTCATCCTTGACTTTTGTTAACTTAACATTGGCTGGCCTGGCTGCCTGAATGACTCTTCTTTCCTCTGCTTATGTATTGCCTTCCTTCCAGGAAGGGGTTAACTGACTCTGCATTAGGGGTGTTACTTTGAACGTACTTACCTGCTTAAGAATAATTGTATGAATACTTGCTCTGTTCTGAAACCCCTTTTATTTGACACATCTGTAGAGTTTCTAAATGCAACAGTGATATATTAATGTCCCCAGCACTCTAACTATTGAAGTCACCTGAGGGGGGTGTAGGTAGTGTCTGTGGGCCATCCCAAGAGTATTTACTGATTTAGAAATATTAAGAGTGTGTTTATTTTGGAGTGTATTTGTGTATTACTATTATATTGCCCCCTTCTGAAGAAGGCTTACTCTAACTGACTGTTAAATAAATTAATAAATGTTTACTCAATTGTGTAAGGGTTTATTTGGACACATGTCGCTGTGAATCTCTGTAACTCCCCTACAGCTCACATTGACCCCTCTTGAGATAGGCCTGGCTACTCGACCACACTACCAACCAGTGTAGTACAGACTTATACCAAAGGTTGGGTTCCTATTGCCAGGCGGTCAAGGTTGTTGTAGTGCACCCAAAGGGTACTGCTTATAATCCTGCCTAACAAACTTTCTCTTTGAAATACCTTCAAGTCAGTCAGCTTGCCTGAGCAGACCACACACCACAGCATGAAGAGAAGCAAAGGTCATGTTTAGCCCAGCACCAACATCGTACTCTCAAACTCCGCACACCCAATTCCTCCCTCTCTTTTATCCTATTTTCTCCATCGCACTCTTCCAATGCAAAGCTTTCCCCATGCACGTTTTGTTTTTCTTTGAAATTGGCGTTTTGTAGCTTGCAGATTGGCTACTCTGCAGTACTTCCTGGTCTGGCGCACTGCCTTATTTATAGGAAAATTGATTAGTATGCCTCAGCTAGAGATCTTATCTGATCATTATAAACACTTTGTCTGGGTTTAAGGTACTGTTAAGCCGGAAGTCCTGTTTTGGTAGGTTCTAATGGATTCCTTCCTAACACAGTTTCCTCATCTTCATCGATTTCCCCAGGCAGCTATTCTTTGAAACTTTTTCCACCACCATGTGCCACATCGCAGCTCTGCATTGGCTCCACACAATGCCTCTATGCACCCTGCGCACATCAAGGCCAGTATACACTGAGGCAACGCCCCCGTGACCATAGATCCTTTTTTCCATGCACACAGCTCGTTTCAGGAACACCTCTTCATTTGAAGTTATTTTCTTGTTTTTCCCTTCATGCTGAATGCATGTAAGTCCCTGTGTCAACTGCGGGCGTCCGATTGACCCACACAGGATATGTCTGTATTGCCTCGATGAGGCGAACACACATGACTGCGGGTTGTGCCATTGAATGCGGTGGAATTGAACATCCCCAGTAAAGACACCCATGGATCTCCATTTTAGTGTTCCTTGTGCTTTATTGTTCCTTCCCCCGACATCCAGGGCAGGAAATTCCTGTGTGTGATTTTTATCTTCGGCCCTGTTAGGCAAGATTGTGTGCAGTATCCTTTGGAAGACTACAGCAACCTTGACCTCCTGGCATTAGGATCCCAACCTTTGGTATACGTCTGTACTACACAGGTTGGTAGTGTTGCTGAGCAACCAGGCTTATCTCAAGAGGGGTGAATGTGAGCAGTAGAGTTGTAACAGAGTTTCACAGTGACAGTTATTCAAAATTCATATAAACACTTACGCTCAAGGTTTCTTGATTAAATAATTTATTTAACAGTCAGTTATATAAGCCTTCTTCAGAAGGGAGAAAAACATGTAACAATTATAATACACTTCAAAACACACTCTAAAGTTTCTCTAAATCAGATGATACCCATTGGGGATGGCACACACACTTCCTCAACCCTCGGGTGACTTAAATTGCTAGGACACTGTGGACATTGAATTATCACTGGTGCAATTAGAGCAATACTGAGTTTAGTGTAAAGGTTAGATATGGGAATAAAACAAAGATTAACAAATAATTCATAAACAGGTAAGTACTTTTAAAACCTTCCAATGTCAAGTAAATGTAATCCTGGAGGAAAGGTAAAGGCACAGAGTCAGAGTTAAGAAGAGCCTCTCAGGGAGCCAGGACAGCCAATGTTAGTTGAACAAATTCTAGGGGAGCTGAAGATCTTCTTTGCAGGTGAGTATATGTCTTGCACAATGTTTTTAGAAATGTTTGTAGACATAGGTGTCACTTGAAGGGCCACAAGCTGAGAGGCTTGTGAGGGGCAAAGATGAAAGCAACTCTGCAAGGGCAACCAAGACGGTCTCAACTGAGAGCAAGTAAGGCTACACAACAAGAGGAAAGTCCTTTTAGGTTTACAGTACCTTTGGTTAGCAGAAATGGTTCCAGCTGGCTTCTGTTCCTGTGTAGCTCTGCAGATCCTGGTGTTCCTGGGCCTCAGTTGTGGGTACAAGAGAGGGGACATCTGGAGACTCATGCACTGCAATGGGAAGGTCAGCGGCAGTAATGGGCAAACTTCAATTCAGCAGCACTTCGCGGTTTCAGCTCCTCACATCTGACGGCAAATGGCAACACTGCGGATACCACTTCGGACTTTGCTCACATCTGGGATCCAGCACTCTGTTGAGGTGGCTTGGTCAGTCCTGCTTGAGGGAAGTCCGGAGGATTTTCCTGACGCTCGGGTCTGACTTAAAAGCGATCCACTCGATTTGGTGTTCCTCTCCCTGGCGCTTCGGTTCCAGCAGCACCAGCAGTGGAAGTACAGCCAGCTCCGAGAGGATGTCCAAACGAGTTCACTTTGGGGTTATTTGGTGTTAGGCAAGATTGTATACAGTACCCTTTGGGAACACTACAACAACCCTGACTACAGGTAATGGGAAACGCAACCTTTGGTATAAACTTGTGCTAAACAGTTTTGGTAGCGTGCTGAGCAGCCAGGCCTGACTCAAGAGGGGTCAATGTGAGCTGTAGGGGAGTTAGAGATTCACAGTGACAAGTGTTCAAATAAACTCTTACACACAAGGTTTCTTGAATAAACAATTATTCATTTATCAGTCAGTTAGAATAAGCCTTCCTCAGAAGGGAGCAATATAATAGCAACACACAAATACACTTCAGTACTATACACACTTAGTTTCTAAATCGGTAAAGACCCTTTTGGGATGGCCCACTGACACAACCTACACCCTCAGGTGACTTACTATTGCATTTAGAATACTTTTAGAAGTTGGTGAAAGGAAAAGGTGATTAGAACAAACGAGACCACAAATATTCTTAAGCAGGCAAATACTTTTGGATCCCTAAGCACAGAGTCATTCGGTATAATAGGGTTAGCCAAAGTCAATGGGCAAAAGTCTTATATAGGATGAAGTACCTCTGGTAGGTAAGTAGAAATTCGTTGCACAATGTTTTATAAGTCTTTGAAGAAAAGAAGAATCAAATGTAGGACGAAAGCTGTTAGACTTGTGAGTGGTAGAAGATGCAAGCAGCTCTACGGCAATAGGTAAGTCCTCTCAGACTTTTTACAGTACTTTTGCATTGAAGAACAAGTGCAGCAGATGACTACTGTTCCTGAGCAGCTCTGCAGATCTCACGGTTCCTGGGCCTCCGTCGTGGGGACAAGAGGGAGGACTTCTAGGGACTTCTGCACTGCAATGGGACGGTCACCGCTCAGAACCGGCAATATTCAAATCAGTGGCTGTTCAGTGTTTCAGTTCCTCGCGTCTACCGCAAAGAGCAACACTGCGGTTCCTGGCTGTCGAGATGGACTTTCTTTGCTTCCTGGGTCCCGCACTCTGAGGGGGCTCGGGCCTGGTCAGTCCTGCTTCCTGGGAGTCCAGAGGATCTTCTTGGAGCTCTAGGCCAGCTTAAAAGCAGCACACAAGCTGGTTTTCCTCTCCCTGGCTACACAGTTTCCAGTAGCAACTCTGTGGAAATTCAACCAGCTCTGAGAACGATGTCCAGGTGGCTTACTTTGGAGTTGATTGGTCACACCAACTCAAGGGGAGAAGTCACCAGGCAAATCAACGGTCCAGGAGTTGCAGCAGGTGTCCTCTTAAAGTTGTTCTTCGGTTCCTTCGCCCAGTGGTCAAAGAGACTCCTGCAGACCCTTTGGAACACTGTGAAGCGGCAGCTGCTGTCCTAACCCTATTTTCGGTGCGACAGAGAAGCTTCCGAAGAGGACTCCTTCCCTTTGGCTGGTGGGAAGAGCCAGTCCCAAGTCAAACTTTGTTTTGAGCCATCTCCCGAGTACATTGTCATGGAAAGGCCGAATCGGTCCAAATCTTTGCTGAGCTGTCAAGGACACCTCAGAGATCCGATCCAACTCACCCAGACACCCTCATCAGAGTGCGGGACTGCATGAAGCGAAGAAGATTGACCGGGGTGATTCGTGTCCTTTGTTGATGCTGCAGAAAAGGTGCCAAAACCGCAGAGTGAACCAAGAAGTTGTTGAAAGTCATGCCCCAGGTCCTCCCTCAAGACTGCTGCTGAGAGATCCAGTCCATTTTCCTGCCTTTCATCATCAGACCAAGGAATCTGAGATCGGGTCCAGAACTGCAACATTGCGGAACATCCACCACAAATGTTTTCTGCAAGCCCGAGTTACTGTGGGGGAAAAAGGTATTGCTTAAATGGTTCCAGAAAGTCGCTCCAGAGCGTTGGAGTGCACGTAGAGGTGTCCAGGGCAACCCCCTCTTGCCTCGGACTCAAGCCGCTGCTTGTGTCCCCTTTAACGAGTCCTTTCACAGTGTCTCCAACTTTGGTTAATTAAGCCTTCTTGTATCTTCCTTCCTAGAGACTAGAAAGTATCCACAGGAACGTTTGATTTCTACTGCTTTGAAAGACTTTAAGCGGCTACGAATTGCCTTTTAGCTAGGGTTGCGTTTATTACTTTGAAAGACTTGCTGTGCCGCGAAACTGCCTCTAGAACCTGCAGCTCTGCTACGATAACTGTTAAGAATTGGTGCAGTCACACTGTATGAGACTAAATAAGACCTATATGCTTAGTATTAGGTAGCCCACCTTTTGGTATTGGTCTGTACTACACAAGTTGGTAGCCAGGCCTATGTCAAGAGGGGTAAATGTGAGCTGTAGAGCTGTACAAATGAAATCCGTAAATGCAAGTAACCCTTAAACTGAAGGTTTGTTATAAATAATTTATCTAACATCAGTTTTAAATAAGCATTCTTTAAAAAGGCAATTTGTTGTAACAATTCAAATATACTTTACAATTATCAGAAGATAATCTTTGGAAATGCTTCATACACAATTCCTACACCCTGGGTTGACTTCAATCAGAAGGACAGTAATGGCATTTATATATCACTCTAGTTATACTTTGTAGATTCTGAGGTTGCAGAAAGGAAAGGTTAGGGAAATAAGTTTAGAACAGTTTCTCAGCAAATTTGAGGACAATTAAAATCCTCCACTGAAGCCTAGATGAGCCTTTCCCAGCAGCAACAGTGTGTGTTTAACAAACCACAACCTATGAGGGACAAGCAGTATCAAAGTCAATGGATTAAGAAGATTGTCTTTACAGAGCCACGACAGCCAAAAGTCATTTGGGACAGTCTATGGATCTGATTCGCTTCTTGGATCAAAGTCTTGCACAAAGTTAGAGAGTTTCAGAAAATCACTTGTAGGGTCACGAGCTGTTCAACTTGTGTGAAGGGAGTTGCAGTCAACTCGACAAAGGTAGCCAATGCAAGTTCAAGTGGAAAAAAAGCGTGGCTAAAGGCAATAAGGTAAGTAGCCCAAGCAGTACTTCTGGGTTGAAGAAGAGTGGGCCAGCTGGATTTCATCTTGCTACAGCCTTGCTGTAGTGGTGGAGCCCCCATCCAAAGCTCTGACCCCATGGTGCCTGTATGTTGTGAACCGGAAATAGCGACACATGCAGTTCCAGTATGAATGCCAATACCGCAAAGAACCTTCGAGACAAGGTACCCATTGAGAAAACCCTATATAAATGCACGAGGAAATGGTGCCTGTCTGGCTGGAGTGCCAGAAGAAAAGTGCATTTGAACACAGAAGGAGACTGATGACATGTGAAGAAAGAGCTGACGCAACCAGAAAGATGAACGAGGTGAAAGAACATAAACATTCTCTAAGAGCTGAAGAGGAGGTGATAAAGATGAGCAACTGTTAGGCAAGATTGTATGCAGTACCCTTTGGGTGCACTACAACAACCCTGACCTCCTGGCAATGGGATCCCAACCTTTGGTAGAAGTCTGTACTACACAGGTTGGTAGTGTGGCTGAGCAGCCAGGCTTATCTCAGGAGGGGTCAATGTGAGCTGCTTGCACAAATACATTTTAAAAATACACGGTCTTAGTAGGGTGTCAACAAAAAGAGGCATCAGAATAAAACAAGTATTCACACAAGGATTCTTAAGCAGGTACGTACTTTCAATAACCCCACCCCCTATTCTCTCCCCCTCCCCCCCCAATGCAAAGTCAGTTAACCCTTTCCTGGAAGGAAGGTAAAATGCACAAGCAGAAGGGAGAAGTCATTCAGGGAGCCAGGCCAGCCAATGTTAAGTTAGCAAAAGTCAAGGTGAACTGAAGCACTTCTTGCAGGTAAGTAGAAAGTCTGTTCCAATGTTTAAAAAGTCTTTGTAGAATAGAAGAAATCAAAGTAGGTCCAAAGCTGATTCGGCTTGTGAAGTAAAGAAGCTGCAAGTAACTCTACATATGCCATCAAGTAAGTCTACAACGAGGACAAGTGGCTACACAACAAGAGGTAAGTTCTCTTAGACTGTACAGTACCTTTAGGTTAAAGAAAAAGTGCAGCAGATGACTTCTGTTCCTGTGCAGCTCTGCAGATCTCGCTCTTCCCGGGCCTCCGTTGTGGGGACAAGAGGGAGGACTTCTAGGGACTCCTGCACTGCAGTGGGACGGTCACTGCTTGCAACTGGCAAACTTCAAACAAGTGGCTGTTCGGTGTTTCAGCTCCATCGCGTCTACCGCAAATAGCTACACCGCTGTTACTGGCTGTCAAGGTGGGCTCTCCTTGCATCTGGGGTTCCGCACTCTGTTGAGGGGGTTCAGGCTCGGTCAGTCCTGCTTCCTGGGAGTCCGGAGGATCTTCCTGGAGCTCCTGGCAAGCTTAAAAGGAGCGCACACGAACTAGTGTTCCTCTCCCTGGCTATCCGTTTCCAGCAGCGACTGCAGTGGATACTCAAACAGCTTTGAGGGGATGTCCAGGTGGCTTACTTTGGTGTCGATTGGTCCCACCAACTCAAAGGGAGAAGTCGTCCTTGCAGGGGCTTCTCTGTCAATGCGAATTTGGAGTTTCAGCACAGCAGCAGGGCTTCAACGGGCAAACCAACGTTACAGGAGTTGCAGCAGGTGTCCTCTACAAGTTCTTCTTCGGATTCCTTCGTCCAGTGGTCGTCTCTGCCTTCTAAGCCAAAAAGCCTCGCCTTTTATGCAGCTTGCTCCCATTCATTCCAGCCTAGCATTCAGTCACCCAGCCTAGCATTCAGTCACCCAGGCCTACACCGCGCAGATCATGTCGGATGAGAAGGACATTGCTTCCCTCTTCAAACTGTGCTCCAGCTGCAGTTTGCGGAATGTGTTCAAGGATGACAAGCAATCCCAGTGCCTGTATTGCCTACACCTGACGTCTCAGGAAGATTGTAAGATCTGCTGTGGCTTCACCAAGAGGCACGATGAAGGATCGACCCGTCTAGTTGGCAACGTAGCTCAAGGCCAGGACCTCTACACTGGGTGATTCACAGGGGCATGCCTCTTCTGGATCCTGCCAACCTGAGTGGGCTTTTAAGTCCTTTGAGGGCGCTCCATCTGTGGGCACCCAACACAAGGCCAAGCACTGTGAGTCCGCTTCAGTCGGGGTCGCCGCTCCTGCCAGTTCCGCGACGGTCAGGACGCATTCGTCTCCATCGGCATCTGTCTCTAGCCACCGCTCCAGCTCTTCATCCAAGAGGAAGTCAGCTACCCCAGGGAATCTGCGGGAGACGCCGGAGAAAGCCAAGCAAGACAAGGTGTCAGACCTGCCTGTGAAGGAGAAGGCCAAGCAGGACAAGGCGTCCAACCGACCCGTGAAGAAAGCCAAGCAGGACAAGGGATCCGGCCTACCTGTGAAGGCCCAGGTTCTCCAGGCCAAATCGTCGTCCTCAATCGAGTTGGTGGGGCTGACCCAGTCCAGGATACCCTGACGGCGGCCAGAGTGGCTCTTCCTCCCAGGAGGGGAGGCTTCAGCCAAGCTGGTTGAGAAGACTCCGGAAAAGAGGATGTTGGATGTCAGCCCGAGACCGACACCTCAGGACCAGAAGAAGGTGGGTGGGGAGGCTGGAGAAGACCTCCAAAGAACTGACGTTTCTTCATCCGAGGAGGAGATAATTCTGTCCACACCATTCAGGGTGGTGACAAAGAAGATGGAAACGTCAGGATGACGCCCAGGGTGGCGACAGTCGATGGGGATGACGACATAGGCGCTGGGCCCAACGACCCTGCCCCCCCCTATGTGCCTCCTATAGAACATTAACAGGACATCCTCTTGACTCTCCACATGCTGGTGTCAGAGATTCAAAGGAGGATGCCGACAGCACCACCAGCAGTACCACTGCCTTGGCCCCTTTGACACCCGGGCAACCGCCGGCAAAGAGGAGCAGACATTCTATACCACCATTCCAACCGCTGCTGCCCCCCACCCCCTCCTCGGGGGAGGGGGACGGACATGGCGACAATGGACACAGACGATGACGGCAGTATGGGAGATCCTCGATCACCACAGCCAAGACCTTCTCCACTAGACGAAGTGGGATCCTCCCATTCTATGATTGCCCGTGCGTCTGAGCATTTCCAGCTCACCCCAGAGGATAAGGAGGGCTTCCTGTATCAGCGCCGGGAGGCGAAGAGGAAGACCATCCTGTCGGTCCCACTCCTGGACGATGGTTGGGATGATGGGATGATGGGCTGGTGCTGCTGAGGGACCGCGTATCAGCCCCGGCGAAGAGAGACTGACTTGAAAAGAAGTATAGGGTGCCGGAGTCTGCACCCAAGTGTCTGCGATATAAACCGTTGCCGGACTCGGTGGTCTCGGCGTCCGCAAGGAAGAATTGGTAGAGTTCAGCAGCATCTTAATCCGCAGCTCCGATCAACATGGAAGAAATTAGATTCCATGGGCAGAAATCTACTCAGCGACGACTGTCAAGCCGGCCAATGCCTTGGCGATTGTGGCCAGATACGACCGGAAGCTTTGGTACAAGATGGCTCCACTCCTGGATTTCCTCCCTGATGACTCACGGGTCGAGGCTTTGGAGAACCTCCAGGAAGGCAGGTGGCATCAGACCACGCCATCACAGTGGCCCTGGACATTACGGACACAGGATTCCGCCAGATGGGAAACAGGGTTTGCCGTCGTGGCTGGCTCAAGGCCACCAACTTTAGACTAGAGGTCCAGGTGAGGGTCCTGGACATGCCGTTCAACAGAGACAACCCGTTCAGGAAGGCTGTTGATGAATCCCTCCAGGCCATCAAGATGGACACAGAGACGGCCCGTGCCTTGGGCACTCTGCAGCAACACTGGCCCTCCTCTCTTTCCTCCGGAGGGAAGTCTAACAGGTCTTCGAAGGGTTTCAGCTGGGGCTCATCTTCTTACTTCTAACCCTCCCGGTTTTCGACCCAGGAAGCCAACAGGGGTTGCTCCAAGGCCTTCGGAGGTGGCCGCCGTCGTCAAGGACGCCAAGGCGGCACAACGACCTCCAAGCAAGCTTGAACCGGCCAGGATGTCGGACCCCCACCCATGCACCCTGGTGGGAGGCCAGCTGGCGAACTTTGTCAGTGTGTGGGAGACCATCTCCACCGATCGATGGGTGCTGGATGCTCTCGCTCACAGACACACCTTAGAATTTCAACAAAAGTGTCTGCGAATACCACCAGTGGCCCGGCAGGAACAACACATCCCTCAGCTGCTACTGTAGGTTCATTCCATGTTAAGAAAAAGCGTGATGGAGCTAGTTCCATGGCTACTCCGGGGCTCCGGAGTTTACTCAAGATACTTTCTTGTAAGAAAGAAGATCAGGGGCTTGGAGGCCCATTCTCGACCTAGGCCTCAAGTACATAAAGTCCCAGAAGTTCAGGATGGTCGCGCTGCAGCACGTGCTCGGCCAGCTGGAGCAGGGAGACTTTCTGTCATTGTTGGATCTAGAGGAGGCTTACTTCCGGGTCCATGTCATTTCATTGCGGTATGTTTTTTGGTGGGGTTTTTTACCGCAAATTTTTTAACGAAAAACCCATCTAATTTTTTTTTTACATTTTTTCAGTTTGATCTATTCCCAAACACCCGCATCCCATATATATAATTTTCTAACCCCCCGCCCCAAAACTAAATGTGATGGGGTTTTTTCCTAAAAAAATTTTGGTAAAAATCCTGCAAAAAAAGTCCTGCAATGAAAGGACGTTGTACCGTACTTCCACGTCCACATAAACGAAAAGCATTGCAAGTTCCTGCGCTTTTCGTCGTCCAAGCAAAGCATGACCAGTTCAAGGCTCTCCCCTTCGGACTAAAGACAGCACCCAGTGCCTGGCGCAAGTGGCAGCCCATCTACGACTACAGGGGATTCACATGTACCCTTACTTGGACTGGCTCATCCGTGCCAAGTCAAAAGACATTGCCGTTGATCTTATGGTTTGGACCGTCCAGCTGCTGACGGACCTGGGGTTCTCAGTGAATTATGCAAAGTCCTGCTTGACTTCATCACAGGACAAGCTGTTCCTGGGTTCCAGGCTCAACACAGTGTCCTGCCTGGTATCTCATCGGAGGAGAGGATAGTGGCCATCTTGGGCAAGGTGCAACGGCTGTTAGCACTGAAAATCGCCATGGTGAAACAATCAAATCGCTGCTCTGTATGATGTCGTCATGCATATACCTGATACGACTCAGCAGGTTGCGGATGCTCCGCACCAGACGTTCCTAGCCACCCTTTGGGTCCAGGTGTCCAGAGGCTTCCGGACAGGATCGCCCTCGACGAGGAGTTCTGTCGAGCGATAAGGTGGTGGGACGTGCGCTCCAGCATCGCTGGAGGCACAGACTTCCAAAGCCCTCCGTACCAGGAGACTGTCACGACGGATGCTTCTGGAAGTATGGGGAGCTCACACCGGTCGTCTTCACGCCAGAGGCCTGTGGCTGCCAGAGGAGACGACGCTACACATCAACATACTGGAACTATGGGCAGTGTTTTGGGCCCTCAAGTCGTTTCTGCCGTCCCTCAAGGGCAAAGTGGTGTCTTCACAGACAAAACCACCACCATTTTTTACATCCGGAAGCAGGGGGCACCAGATCCCCAGCACTCTCCAGGGAGGTGCAGGACTTATGCCACTGGGCCGTCGCCCAGGGGATGTTACTCATTCCATTCCACCTGGCAGGAGTAAAGAACACCGTTGCCAACTCTCTCAGCAGGGAGCTGCGCTCTTGCCATGAGTGGTATCTTCGGCAGGATCAAGTGAACAACCTCTTCCTCAAGTGGGGCAGTCTACAGATCGATCTGTTTGCAACAGCGACGAATACCAAGTGCCGGAGGTTCGCCAGGAGGTTCCCCAGCCGGGGAAAAGGGGATGCATTCTCCTTCCCTTGGGAAGGTCTGATGCTGTACGCGTTCCCTCTGTTGCCACTACTACGTCGAGTCATCAGTCAACTCAGACGGTTCCGGATGATCCTCGCTGCACCGGCGTCGACGAGGCAGATCTGGTATCCGGACCTTCTCAGCATGGCAACGTTCCCCGCCAGTCAAGCTGCCAGTGGAATTCTGCACCATGACCCAGTATCGCTGAACCTGAAGGCCTGGCTCCTACAGCATTAGAGTTCGGTTGTTAGAAGCTTCCGGCAAACTGCAGGGAGGTGCTCGCCAAGGTCATGGTGTTGTCGACTGAAGTGCTACGGGCACAAATGGAAGCGGTTTGTGACTTGGTGTCGGTCGCAGAAGATCAACCCTCTGAGGGTCACGGCCCGTCAGTACCTCCGTATTTACTGTCATTCGCTAAATCGGGGCTGGTGCACACCTCCATCAAGGTACATCTGGTGGCTATTTCCCACTATACCAGGTCTCTGGGACGGTCTTCACTGTGGTCACATGTCTAGTCAGAGTTAATCAAGGGACTGTTACTTTCATTTCCGCCGGTGAAGGCTCCGGCCCTGGCTTGGGAACTAAACGTGGTGTTGACTAGGCTCATGGGGCCCCATTCGAACCGAAGCCTTCAGCTCCGCTCAAGTTTGTCGTGGAAGACCGCTTTCCTTGTGGCCATCACCTCTGCAAGAAGAGTATGGGCCTCATTACAAGTTTGGAGGTAGCCATGCCCTTAACTCTGGTCCGGGTTACCTGAATGGGGAAATACCGGGCCATTCCGATTTAAGAGGGCCCAGTATTTCCCCATTCAAGGAACCTGGACCCGGTACATCCCCATTTCCATTTGAGCCCCTATAGTGCTCAATGGGAATGGGGAGCATGCTAACAACGGGCCGTTAATGATGGGCCCGTTGTTGGCATGCTGGGCTAGTCGCAGGACCCGCTCAGGACGGGTCCCGCGAGCGGACCTCGTAATGAGGTGGTGTGGGGTTAATGGCGCCGGCAGCTCTACTGGCGCCGTTAACCCCATACCGCCAGGGTCGTAATGAAGCCCAATGTTATGAGATGCCGCTTATAACATGCCTATACACAAGTGTTTCAAGTCACGACGCAGCAAGGGAGGGGGAAACAGAGGGAAGACAGAGAAATGATCCCACTGGGCCAGGTGTCATTCAGATCGCGCAAGTGCAGTGGAAGGGGGGTAGAGGAAAAGTGCAGAGTGGGCGGGGGTCGGGACAGTGCAGTACATGGGTAAATGAATAATAAAACAATGAGAAGTAGGGCAAGCTGATAAGTACAAGGGTAAGTGTAGACATCAGTTGTCAAGTGCTGGTGGGGGTCTGTAGGGATACAGAGAACAGTCCCCAAGTGCGGTGGTTGCCTGGGAGGCAGTGCGGGTGTGTAACTGGCAGGGAACCTGGGATCGAGATCAGAGGGTGGCCAGGTAACCGGTACAGTTTCAACCAGTAGTTCAGCAGGGGAGAGGAGGAGAGAAAGCAGACGCAAAAAGGAAGGTTTTGGGGTGCTTCCGTAATCGGAGATGGTCTCCTCAAGTTTCAGGGAGGCAGGGAGGCCGTTCCAAAGGGAGGCCCCAGCCGAAGAAAGTGATCTACCACCAACTCGTTGCTTCGAGAAGCGACTGACCCGGAGGGAGTTGGAAGCGGATGACCGAAGAGCTTGCGAAGAAAGATATTTAGGAAGAGAGTTGCAGGTATTGAGGCTCCAGAAGGCCTTGTGAACAATGCAGAGGGTTTTGAACTTCATCCTCGCAGCCACTGGTAGCCAGTGCAGAGATGGCAGTCCTGGAGAGATACGATCGCTGGGCTTGAGGCCAAGGGCAAGTCTTGCAGTCCTTTTATGGATGAGTTGCAGAGGGCGGAGAGTAGAGGCAGGCAGATTTAGAAAGAGGCTGTTGCAATAGTCCAGCCTGGAGAGAACCAGAGCTCTGGAGACGGTGAGCTTCTGAGGGAACAAGAGGAAAGTAAGAATACCTCTGAGGTGGTGCAGCTGGTACTGGCGAGAGTGTTGAGTCGAAGATGACCACAAGGATTTTAGCCTCGCAGGTGGGAGCAGGAAGAGGGCCAAGGGAGACCTGCCAGAGAGTGACAAGAAAGGAGGGAGCGGGTGTACCGATGAGGAGAATCTGTCTTACTGGCATTAAGGCAGAGATCATTGGAGGCACACCACTCCTGGATAGCAGACAGACAGTGATGAGAGACGGGGAAGAGGTGGCCAAAGGTAGCCTGAAAATGAGTTGAGTGTCAACCGCATTTCACTGAAAGTTGTGGCATAGAGCGGCAGTGCGGTAAACAAGAAATGCCAGGTATTGGTTGAACAGCCAGGGAGAGAGGTTCGACCCCTGGGGGACATGATAGGTAGAGATAGAGGAGGGGAAGGACCCAAGTTGAACCTGGGAGGGTCGATCAGAGAGGACAGAAGTCAGCCAAGCCAGGGCCTGACCGGTGATGCCCAGGTTATCACGGAGACGATTGAGCAGGATGGCATGGTTGACCGTGTCGAAGGCAGAAGAGAGATCTAGTAAGATGAGGACACAGGGGGTGTTGGAATCAAGGCTGGAGAGCAGGTCTTGACGGATGTTCAGGAGAGCAGTTTCCATGCTTCTGGCAGCTCTGAAGCCAGACTGATGGTCATGTAGACAACCAACAGATTCAGTGTGAAGATTAAGCTTTTCCAGGAGTTTTCCCAGGAAGGGAGTGATGGAGATTGGGCGATAGTAGGCCGGGCAGGACGAGTCGGCAGAGGGTTTCTTAAGAAGGGGTCCACAAGGGAGTGCTTCTGTGGGGATGGGAAGACTCCAGTGGCAAAGGAGTGGTTGCAGAAGTCGGCCAGAGCAGGGGCCAGGGAGTCCATGTTGGACTTGATGGTTTTGGAGGAACAGGGATTAACCCGTTTTGATCAGACTTTCATAGAAACCTTGTCTGGGGAGAACAGGGGGAAGGCAGAGAAGGAGGGAGGAGAGGTGGCTGAATAAGGGCCAGAGGAGGAGCGAGGAGTAGAGGGGGAGGGGTAGAGAAAGCGAGAGAGGACAGGATGTCCTGAGTTTTAGAGAAATGAGAAGCCAAAGCCGTGCAGAGGGCCTGGGAAGGGACAGGAGAGGTGCAGCAGGATTGGCCAGTTCCTTGCAGATTTTAAATAGTTCGGCCGAGTTGTTAGATGCCGCAGATAAGCGGGCTTGGATGTAGGATGAGATCCAGGCCCTGTCCTGCAAGCAGCCTTATTTGACTTTCCACGAGACGAGGTTAGTGCTGCGAAGCTCCCCTTCTTAATGCCCAAGGTTCCGTCGGAATTTCATCTCAACGAGCCCTTGGTGTTGCCTGCGTGTTTCCCGATGTCTTCGTCGCCGGCTGAAAGGACTTTGCACTTGCTGGTTGTGGCTCAAGTGCTGAAGTTTTTTGTGACCCGCACAAAGAGTTTCCAGAAAACTTTTCAGCTTTTTGTGAACTTTGGTCCTGTGAACCATGAGAAGGCCCTGTCCAAGGCTTCCATTTCCAGGTGGCTCTCGGGCTGCATCACTCAGTCACAGGTTGGCAAACAGACCCCTGCCTGGCCCATTCTACCGGAGTGATCGCTGCTATGATGACGTTCCTGTCTGGTGTGCCCCTACTGGACATTTGCGGGGCTGCTACGTGGAGGTCGACGCACTCCTTTCTCGAAATTCTACTGCGTCGACAGGGATTCCAGGGAGGAGTCCAGAGTCGGCCAAGCAAGCTCCGCAACCTGTTCGCTTGAAGGTGAGCCTGGTGAGGAGGTAAGAGATTGCTTCTCTTGAGCCTTGCCACCTCCTGTGGTTGTGCATGTGTGTACCGCTATGTATTCTTTATTCATGAGCATGTGAATCCATGCCAGACCCCATGCTGGAGAAGGAACAAGTTACTTACCTGTAACTGTTTTTCTCCAGCATGGGTCTGGCGTGGATTCATATGCAAACCCTCCTGCCTACCCTTCTCAAGGTCCTACTGCCACTTTACGTGCTGCCAAATGTGAAGACGGCTGTCTGAGGAGGGGCTTAGTTAGAGGGCAGTCATTGGCTGGAGGCAGTATGACCCAGAGCTCAGTGATTGGTTTATAGGAGAAAGACGGTTGATAAACAAAACTGAAACAATTTTTTTCTTTTACAGAGGATTCCCAGCCTGACGGGGAATGTTCATGAGCATGCGATTCCATGCCAGATCCATGCTGGAGTACAACAGTTACAGTTAAGTAACTTGTTCATTCTCTACCCTGCCCCCTTGACGGTAGTCTTGACTGCTCATCAATCCTTACCCCAGGAACAATCAGCCATAATAGACCTGGCCTGCATCCTGGGTGCGGATTGATCTTCCTGAACCTTAAAAGTAGGATCTGGTCTAATCCAGTCTTTATTTATTTATTTGTTATTGTATATGGTTTACAAAAGAAATCTTTACAAATACATTGAATAAGAAAAAAAAACATACATTACAAATAGATTTCATTACACATATGGTAAAAGATACATAAAGACCAAAATATCCGTTTTCTAAGAATAAGAGACATAGCGCAAATCAATTTAAAATATTTCAGTGCAAGTTAAAATTCAACACAGTGTTTAGTGATTAAAAAGCAGCTTCCCATTACGTATAAACAAATTTTAGCAAGAATGTCATAAAAGATTTCAAATTATTAAATACATACATAATCTAGTTGGTGATATAAGAAGTTAAAATTCATCATACAAGTTAATCAAAGGGAAGAGACATACAAATCCAATGATTTGATAAATCCCACCACAGCAAGCCCATCTTTGATTTCAGAGATGGCAAGACACTTAGACCAAATAAGGTTTTCTGCCCCCCGTAGACACAAAGTGTTGAATCTACCTAAATAGATGTCCCTAGGACCTTTCAGAGCAACGCAATCTAAGAAATGGGTGTAGATTCAATTACCCCAGGAGTGTGACAGAAACGGCATGAAAGGTCCAAATCACTAATCTCCTTCCTTCTATGGAGGACTTCCCTAGTATGGAGGAGATTCCATCTAAGCTTGAGGAGAAGTGAGCGGTAGTGGCGGTTAGGGAATTGAGTCAGTATAAAAGACAGGCAGCCTCTCTTATGTTCAAATTGTAGGTCACTGAGGGATGGGTAAGCATGCAATTTTTCAAACGTGTTACTCCAATCACAGCTAAAAAGACATTCCTTAACTTTATTAGGGTTATTTAACAGGGTATCCCTATCAGTGGAGAGATCTAATAGTGTCTTGTCGCAGAGGTCACAGAATCTTGAAAGATATAGATTTTGGTCTAAGGATCCCTGCGAGAGGAGCGTTTTACCCACATCAACATAGAGGGTATTGTGTTTAGGAGAGAGCAGGGCAGAAAAAAGTGTAAGAACTCTCCAAAGAATTCTAGCTCGCATTGAAACCAACCCCAGTTCATATCTTATGGCCACTATTGGGACACAATTAGGCAGTTTCATAACCTTTCTCCAATAGATACCCTCAAGGGTGTCCCAAAAGGTCAGGAGGTCTAAGTAGTGCAGTTCCATTCCATATATTAGTTTTGGGATCACCTTTCCCTTGAAGAAAGCTACAATAGGTTTAAAGGAAAACATGCCATATTTATTGTCTAGCTTAATAGATTGAGAGATAAGCGGAAATATTTTGTGTCTAAGGGAACATCTTAATTCAATGGCCAAAGGTTGGGCCAGAATAAGGAATCCCAAATAGACAATTTTATGTGCTCTGATGATATTTTCACCACCAACTTTCCGCACTTTTTTATTCCCTTTTCTCCCCCTGGAGAAGACCATCGTTCGAGTTTTACTCGGGTTGATTTTTAACCTGTTAAGAGTGGCATATTCTTCAAATTTGCAGATAAGCCTCTGCAGGCCAACTTTAGTGTGGTCAAAGAGAAGAAAATCGTCGGCATATGCCAACCATGAGAGCCTGAGATCCCCCAATTTTGCATTCACCATGCCTGTATTTCCAAGAAATTCCCCCACATCTGCCAGATGGAGGATAAAAAGGCATGGGGCTAATGAACAGCCCTGTCTGACCCCAACTCGAGTCCTTATCCTTCTAGAGAGTGTTCCTTCAAGATCTATCCTAATATGGACCCCCGAGTTCTCGTACATTGCCATAATTAAAGACAGAAGACCTGCCGGGATCCCCCACTTAGTTTTTCCCACAGTCTCCACTTAATTACCAGATCAAATGCATTCGACAGATCGATTGAAGCAACATAGAGAGAACCACCGTATTTTCCCCAGGTTGAACTTTGTAGGGCAGTTAAAATGATGCCATTGAGATTGGTTGAATGGCCAACCCTGAAGCCTGTGTGTTGCTTTGGGAGGATATGATTTTCCTTAATCCAGACATTAAGGTGGGAGAGAAGCATGGAGGCAAAAAGCTTACAGTCCGCATTGATAAGAGAGATTGGTCTATAGTTCTTGACCGAAGTTCGTTGGCCTCTCTTAAAGATGGGGACAATGTGTGCGGTCTGCCAACTGGTTGGGACATTACCAGAATTAACAACATCTTGGAATAGCAGACAAGAGTTTAGCCCAGATTTCTGGTTCCGCTTTCAATGCATTATTTGTTAGGCCATTAAGCCCGGGGGCCCTTGAGTTCTTAGCTTTTGCAATAAGGCCAAGTACTGTCTCATAATCCATGATGGGCTCCCAAGTATCATTTAGAGCATTCGCCCCCATTATACAGGGTTCTAGCCCCTCTCCCCCTGTACCAAAAAGTTTGGTGTAGTGCTCTACCCATTGAACCTCTGGGATAGCATTCAACTGGTCAACCACCGCCACATCATCTTGGCTGGAAAAAATAGCCCAGAATGCCCCAAGATCTCTTTTGACAAGTACTCTAAGCATATGCTCTGCATCATTTTGTAGCAAACTAGATTTTCTTGATTTGCAGTAGTTTTTATATTTTTGGCGGATAGCTTTAATTTTTGTTTTTTTGTTATCCCAGTTAGTATCGAGAACTTGAGCCTCTCTGATAAGTTTCCGAGTGTAGGCCTTTTCATTGGCCAACACCTGATCAAACCTATGAGCATGATATTTTTAAACATACCCTTCCTAAGAGAGCCAGAGATACTGCTGTGGAGAGCATTGAGAAAGCTATCAAAATACTGCTAGTTTCCAGGAAAAAAGGTATGATTAAACGAAGAAATCAGTTTACAGTTGAGGAGATTGATATTGGCAGGTGACCAACGTACCCCGTCCCTTGTCTCACGGTTTTAGATTACGTGGCCCCCCCAGCGGGCAAAAGCTTCATGGGAAAAGGAGAAAGAAATGTAACCAATAGTGACCCATGGTCCACTCCATGGGTTGAAGAAAACCTCAACCTCAGACGAAAGAGCGGACAGAGAGTGATCTACATAGACATAGTCTAAAGTAGACGTTGCCATGTAGGGCAAGGTGGGAGAGTAGCATCATAAGAGCCATTAAGACATGTTAAACCAACTGAATCCAAAGCGAGATTCCACATTCTACCCCATACATATTTCTGGCCTCGCCGATTGTCATCCTCCAAAGCCAAACCCAGGTCGTCATAGTTGGCCTCGGACGAGATAGAACAGTCAGAGTTAAAATCACCAGCCAAAATCAATTTCCCCCTGGGATATACAGATCTCCATGCAAGTACCATATCTGTTAGACTTTCCAAGAATGGCTCGAGGGCGGCAATTCCCTTGTGCCAATATACATTAATCAAAAGAAGGTTAACCAGTCGATCAAGGGAACTGACCTCCAGAGCCAAAATCCCAAATGGCGTATCCACAAGGACCTTGTTCCTGAAGCCAAAGGAAGCTCTGATTCCAACGAGAAGGCCCCCAGAGGCCCTCCCTCCCGAGCTAGATTTAGCATTTTGAGAATGGATATCAAATCCATCTACAACGGGAGGAGAGAGCAACCAGGTTTCCTGTAGGATAAAACAGTGTGAAGCACTGATCATAAGTACTGTGTCAGTATTTGTGAAGAGATGATTATTTCCCCTGGAATTCCAGGAAAGAAAACTGAATTTATTCGGGACCAAGGCATTAATGGGAGTAGCAGAGCACTTAGAGGAGTGCTCATTTCCACAGACCTGAGGTAACCTGGGACCAGTTTCTTGCATTTTCATTGAATCTAGGCGTAAATTGCCTCCATTGGTGCTGTGGAGCTCTTTCTGGGTGATACACCATTGTAAGGTTTCCCCTATACTCTTCACACCCTCCATATTTACCAGGAGGCTGATTAGATTGTAGCAGATTTGCTTCAAAACCAAGCTGCATTAAACTTTCCCTTTGGCCCATTATTAGTTCTAATACCACTCTTGATTTCAGAATAATATTGCTCATATCTACACGTCCTTGAGTGGGAAAGAAAATCCTTTCCATATCGTAACTAGAAATGAGTGAAAGAGAAGGAAGTTGGTGGAAGAATTTTAATATATTTCCGCGGTTGAGACAGATGGGCATGTCTTGACCCCAAAGGCTAGTAAGCTGCAGGGTGTCCAAGGGATCTTCAGCCTCCACTGAGTGAGGTAATGAATCAGTTATACTTTTTGTAAATTGAGTTAAGGAGTCCACTTCCAGATCAGTTCCCCTTGTACCCCTTAATATGGTCCTATTTTGAATTACATGTGGTCCCACAGGAAATCTTTCATACAGATTGCGAGAATTACTATTTCGAAAAGGTTTGGGCCCGGTGGTAGGGCCTTCATGACCATTGAATGAGCCTCCATTTGGCAGCTTAGGGTGAGCTGAATTAAGAGAGTTGGGAACATAGACACCCCCCACTGGTCTAAATCCCATAACACGCTCCCCCATTATAGACTCTGTTGGTCACGTGACCATCAAGATGGCAAGAAGGGTGATGATCTATAGAGGAAGAAGGAATAGTGGGGGCCCTATCCTGAGATGAGCCTGTAGTTGGGTTAAGAACCACCCCAGTAAGTGAATTTGTGCTAAGGAGCTCCTGAAATAATTGTTTCACCATGTCGAGGTTAACCATATTTGCCGGAATCAGAGTGGTAGTAGACTCAGGGTAGGTAGGATCTAAACTGGATAAGGAATTGTACGGAATAGTTGAGGATTCTGCGTCCAAAGAGGATTCCATCGACTTGCGTACGGTTTGGGTGTTCAATATAGTTGGAGCAGAGTTGTTTATAGGCTCCAGTTGAGTTGAGACTATTTTTGGATGACAGGTGACAAGAATTTCCTCAGCCCGCCCAATATTGCCCACCACCGCAGGAGGATTATTATCCTTTGGCATAGAACTGACTGCCGAAGGACCGGACTGACTGGGTACAGCTGGAGTAATATGTAGAGGGGTTAAAGCGACAGAAACATCAGCCGTGTTAGGGATAGCGGTCACAGATGGCGCTGGTTCCACCAAAATCTTAATCTCCTTAGAAGGGGTAAGAGTTGTTGCACACACAGGAGCACTTGCCAGAAAAAGATTTTTAAAGAATTGATTGGAAAAAGTTTATTTTTTTCATATTCTTCTGATTATTAGTTTTCTTTATTTGTTGGTTGTTTTTGGACTATGTGAGCAAAGCCCTTTAAGTGTACTGCTTCTTTTGTGAGGTCAATGACGTCAGGCGGCTTCTCCAGAGTAAAATCAAATTTAAAAACAAGAGAGGAGGCAACATTGTCTCCCTTAAGTGATTCAACCATTTCTAAAGTAGTAGGTTCACCAGATAATCCCTGGGAATTGGAGGAAGGAGAATCGACGATCAACCCCTCTTGGGCTTTCTCCACTAGGGGTTTAGTAATCGCTTTAATGGAAGTGATAGGAAGTTTTACATCTGGGGCGTAGTCCGCTTGGACGCCCTCAACGTTTGTGGGGGGAATCAGAGAAGATTGATCACACGTACCCCTGTCCGAACAATGAGGGTCAGTAGTACATGGGACCATATTAGGAACGTCCCTCGAGAAACTATCCTTTTCCACATTAGTGGCTTTTTTAACCAGAGGCCCTTCCATAATGGGTTGGCTTTGGAGGACAGAGTCTGGAGACTGTTTTATTATTGAGGGATGGTCTTCCTTAATAATTTTAAACAGCTCTTCAAATCTCTCTAGTTCTTCTAGCCTATTATAGATTTCAGAGAGTAAGAGGGAGTGTGATCTAACCTCTGACCATATATTGTAATAGAGACTCACAAAGGAACGAAGAACCATGTTCAATGCAGAGAGTGTGGGCTGAGTTAGTTTTATTCTGTCTGCTTCTTTAAGGGTATGATGCAGAATAGACTCACTGGCATGAACCTTTTTTATATCTGGGAGTAAACCCCTTTCTCTAAGCCAATTTTGCTTCTCTGTATACTCATCAATAAAATTAGTGAGTTCAGAAGGGGAACCCACGTAGGAGGCATCACAAGTTTGCTGGGTTACATTATTTGTGTTAGTGGAAGTAGGATCCAACTGACTCAGCTATTGCCTTATCTGCACATTCTATAATACTAATGTAATCAGTATCATTATCTATAGGATCTTTAGTCTCCAACTTCTTTGCTACATCCGCCAGATATGGTCCAGGGTAGCCACTGTAAAAACTGAAAGCGGAGGTTTGATGAGGGTACTAGTGGCAGTCCTTTTACCAAAGCAGTTAGAGATTTTTTGCCCTTGGATGGGTTTACCCTGAGTACCCATGTTAGATTTTGTTTTAGGAGTAGAAGTTGGGGGTTTTGTGAGTGGAGTTTTAAACACTATGGATTTCACTGTGGAAGTATTGGCAATACCATCAGAAGTAGCAGAGAGAGTAACATGAATAGAAGAAGTATGGTTAACCCCCTTACCAGAGGAGGATACCTCCGGTGATAGATTAATGGGAGGAATACCATAGTTTCTGTTGCCCTCTGGTGGGGGAAGTTGTTCAACAATAACCTCTTTAGACAGGACAGGAGATTCTGTAGCACTCGCAACATTGTCACCCAGCACTGAGACAGGTAAAGGCAGCCTAGGTTGTAATGGGACGGGGGTTGGGTGTGCAGAGTTCACCGTACTGTTATTAGGGTGATCAATGCGCACCCTTGCCCTTGGTAGACTACCCCCTTCCTCCAAATTCAAAGCTATAGTCCTGCGCCTCTATGGATATATCTTGTTTTCCACTGAAGATGCAGCTGTTATTAGCTGGAGTGCGTGGGCTAATACCCATCATATTAAATAGGTCAGTCCTATCTTGTGAGTGAATTTGGGCATGGACCAAAGGGTTTTGAAGAGAAGAATCCTGGGAGCTGTCTCCTTGTGTATGTTGTGGCTTGCCCAGAGAAACGGGGATGGGATTCACTGGTGGGATACAATCTATCAAAGGAGGAGAAGGAGCCGCCACAGCAGGAAAAGTAGAATCAAAAGAAACCTCCATAGCTGCCTGGCTCCTAAGACCCTTACATGTCATCCAAACAAGTGGAGAACCGGCAGGGGCGAAAGGCAGGTAACAGGAGGTGTAACAGCAGTGAAGCTCTATGGACGATAAAGTGTGGAAACTCCTAGAGTTAATGTTAAAATAGCTATCACAAGCAGGAAAAATCACAAATACTAAGACCTATGGAATAGCCGACCATAATTTAAAAATGCACTGAATACAAGGAGTAGCTAGAACACATCACACACTACCCCAGGTACACTTTAAAATAAAATACAAATAGATATGGATCTCTTTCTAGAATTGAGAGGATAAGGTATAAATGTATCATCAGGTATGTCCTTTAATTATTTCGACGAAGAACTCATTAACTGAGTAATAGTCCCATAAATCAGCATAGAACTGAAGGAGCACCTAGTCTCAAGTAAGGAACCCCCGACAGCTTGAGGAGCTGCCAGACTCTGACTCTCCCCCCTTACCCTTGAGACTGATTAAAATGTTGCAAGTAAGGTGGCAGCATATGACCTCAAGCTGGGTTACTCACGGAGCCGGTGCACAGACACAGGTCACAGCAAAACAGAACCTCCAGCCCTTACTGCCTCCAAGGCTTAACGCTGCAAGGGTGGTTGGGCTGGCAATTTGTGTAGGCTGGAAATCATGTGGTCCGTCACGTGCTCGGCAAGGGCTCCGCCCCCTCCAGGAAGCGGGTGTAGCAGCAAGAGGTCAGCTCGCAGTGCTGTTGTGGTGAGGAAGACTGCAGGCAGGAGCGTTAGTTCGGTAAGTAAAGCGCTCCTTCAAAGTAACAGGAAACACGCAGCAGGGGTGGTTGGGCCGGCAATTTGTGCAGGCTGGAAATCATGTGGTCCGTCACGTGCTCGGCATGGGATCCGCCCACCCTCCAGGAAGCGAGTGTAGCAGCAAGAGCTCAGCTCGCAGTGCTGCTGTGATGAGGAAGACGGCAGGCAGGAGCGTTAGTTCGGTAAGTAAAGCGCTCCTTCAAAGTAACAGGAAACACACCGCAAGGGTGGTTGGGCTGGCAAGTTGTGCAGGCTGGAAATCATGTGGCCCGTCACGTGCTCGGCAAGGGCTCCGTCCCCTCCAGGAAGCGAGTGTAGCAGCAAGAGCTCAGCTCGCAGTGCTGCTGTGATGAGGAAGACTGTAGGCAGGAGCGTTAGTTCGGTAAGTAAAGCGCTCCTTCAAAGTAACAGAAAACATCCAGTCTTTATTAAATCCGCTTTCAGAGCTACCACCATTCAGGACTTTTCATCTTATAAATCATGTTTACCATACTGACAAGTTGGTTCCTTGAATACATCCAACTTCTCGTCTGAAATGTGGTCACCATTTTGCGTGAATCAAGAGATTTTAAAGTCTTCCTTTAAATCTCTTTGGGGGCATGCCCTGGACATGAAGGGGACTCTTAGGGTTTCATTTGGATCACAGTAGATAGTGTGATCTGCATCCAGGGAAAGATTAGTCTCATACCTTGTCAACTGAATAATCTCCTGCATAATGAGTGCTTTCATACCATGGTTTAAAGTTCATATTTCTTTGTGCTCTCGCATATGCTTGGATCCCGTAGACACTGTGAATCAATGTCTTGTATGTGTGAAGGAAAGAGCTGTTTAAGTGAGTGCAGGCCTGTGAAGTGCGTACTCCATGTAATGTGATTTAGGGGTGCCTAAGGTTTTAGTGAAGTCACGGATTGGAAATCAAAACCAATTGTTTGTCGGGGGAAGCAGTAAACTAACTAATCTAATTTTCCACGTATGTCCTGCAGGTTCAGCCACAGACTGTGACATTTACCCAGACAACCACAGCAGGTCAGCAGGTGCAGGTGATCCCTGCTGGCTCTGCAGCAGCACAAGTCGTCCAGCAGAAGCTTATGCAGCAGCAAGTGGTGGCAGCAGCAACGGCCGCATCAGCCCAGATTCAAGCCCCTTCTCTGCAAAACCAGGCACAGGCTGATGCCCAGAAGCTACCAGTGAGGACGCCAACTGTTCGGTTAAAAGCCCCAACCAAACCCAGCTGAACTTTCTAAGCCAACCTGGGTCAAAAAACATTACTTCTTTGCAGTCTTTGTAAAGGCACTGGCAGATTAATGATCTGGAGGTAGAAACTCTGCGCACCTTCCACCGCAAATACTCCAGAATATAAATGTAGTGGTGTCTGCATATATATTTATATATATGGTGTATATATGTCTGTATTTAAATGACCTGCTTTGAGCACTACCCAAAGCCTGGTTCTCATTTATTCAGGTAGGCAGTGAAACAGTACTGTCTTATCAGCATTTCAACAATGCTTTGCTTCGCTAGCAATAAGAGGTCTGGTACGCCCCTTCAAGGGAGCCATATCACCCTGCACATTGCAGCCGGCGAAGTCCTGGAAACACGTCGCTGCATCAACAGGCATGTGGCTGTAAGAACACGTCTTCTTACATTATGGTTGCTTTCTTTTGCAATGTTTAAATGTGAAACTTTCGTTTAATTATGCATTAAACGTCATTATTTTTTTGTTTTAAAAAAATTACATTTTTATTACCATATTTAACTGCCCAATTCTTTGGCAAACCTAATTGAACGTATTTTTCTCGTTCTAGAAAAAAAAAGGTATGTAATTGGGTTGTTTGTTGAATCAGATCTTGCGACAGCAAGGCTCTGGTATCTGTAAGGATTCTGGCTCAAAGGAGATTGCACCGCAATGGAGCTTCAGCAGTGTTACGCAAGGGCATGTGATTAAGACTGTGGTCTTAGATCACCGTACCCACATCACAGCACTTGCCACCCAACTTTTTCCATGGGTTTCAAAAGCCATTAACCAACATGTCTCTGAAATGTTGGTGGTCCCCGTTTGCACCATATCAAAGGGCTCATAGCTCCAGGCTGCGGGAACACTCGACATTATGCTGCATTTTGCACTCTATCACAGCCAATCAGTAGCTCAGCAGGTGTTTGGGCGGTGGGAGGGAGGAGAGATTAGACCATCAAGATAAAGAAAGGACCTGTGTGTTGATGAGGATTTAAATATTTGTGGTGTTGCAGTAACTCTGACGTTAGTTGTATATGTGTACCCTAATGGCATCATTGGTTGAAAAGGGGTTCTGACGGGTGCATTTCCTTCACAACTTGCAACTTGAATTTGTTTTCAAAGTAAAGGACAGGTTCTTCTCGGATACAGCATGTGTGCCTCAGTCAACCCTTGGAAGAATTGTATCGTGGTATTTCTAAATTGAGAACGGGTTGTTCTTGTGGCAAGAGGAGAATTTAAGGGCACTGGTCATTTGCGCAGGATCAGGATCTGTGACGCTCGTTTTTGTGCAAATCCCCCTTTTCTTGTAATAATGGCTTCCACTTGTTATTGGGCAGTTAATGCACCATTGGCTGCTTCTGTGACCAGATCTATGTGGCCCCACCCCCGTTACGCTGCACCATCTGTGCACAAAGACCCGCACATGAGGATTTGCAATTGTATGTGAACGTTTACTAGACACACACACACTGGGATTAGGAACATAATCAAATAAATAGCAACCAAGCAGTGGGTTGTTTTAACTAATCTCTCCTTCAATTGATAGTTTTAACATGTACATTCCTTTCATAGAATGTTTGTAAGCATTCAATGTGTCTTTTTGGCCTATCTGGTGTAATTTATGAAACGTAAAAACAAAATACTTACATAATTGCTTCCCGTTAAAGCTGCCTTACTTATCTTCTAATTGTGGACAAAGTCTCACCAAAAATGTTCCACAATCCTGGATGGGGGGATATGTGGCTGAAAGGGGGCATATAACGTTGGATAAACGTGGGCCAAGTCCTGGTCAGTGGAGGCAGTGTGCAGCAGCGTTTGAAAGCCGTCTGAGATAAAGCATCACAACCATCATGCCAGCAGCCTGCGGGAAGGATAATCTCATTTGGTATGATTTTTAATCACGGAAACTCTTTTCAGAGGGAGTTGTTAAATTTGTCTAGGTTACTTTCTCTATCTTGGCTTTATTGATGTATTTGTTTCTGTTTTTGATTGTCGTGACAAATACGTGAAACATCTGATTTTCAAGTAAAGTGTCTGGTTTAGTGACAGAGCAATTTGGGCAACTTGGGCCGTAGTCTGTGCTAGATTAGGTTTTAGGGAGGAGCTGTAAAATAGTTGAAAGGAACTCTTCAGTTCAAAGAACAGGATTTATGAAAATAGCTCCATTCTGTTGCAAGTGGAAGACTACTCTCCTGACTTAACAATGGAAGCTAGTTTTGAAAAATTCAATTCATAGCTGTGATGGCTCCTATGCTTGAGCGGCTCGTTGACCAAGAAAATCCATTAGCTTGATTGGCTCATTGACTAGGGGAGCTCGTATCCTGTGACAGCCCCTCGCTTTCGCTAGCCTCCCGGTTTGCTGAATGCTTTGCAAGTCCATTCCCAATGTCGTCGGACAGAATCCAGCTAAAGGCAGTGACGGAAGCCAATAACTTCTGACCTTCATCCTGCCTGATGACCACTGAAAATGTTTTTGCATTTCCCCAAATCTCCTTTTATAATTCACTCCTAGGTTGGGTGATTCAGAAGCCGTAGGCACAGGAGTGTTCATGAACTCCAAACTCTACAGCCTTGCTGTGTGAGGTGGTTGTGGGTGGCCAGGGGAAATAAAGGTTCATGTGTTGCAAAGGCGGCATCTTGTCTACCGACTGCCTATTTAGGTGTTCTATTCAATAGCTCTTTAGCTTCTTGTGCAGTCAGCCTAGCACCCTTCCAGAGCACTAAATAGAGTATTTATTATAATTCAAAAGAATTGGTTGCTTATAGAAAGGAAACAGAAATCCCGGTCCATTCCCACTGATGTTTTCTAGTCTTATGAAAATTATGCAAAGTCTGACCAGGCCCGGCCAGAGATGTGTAGGGTCAAGCAGATGTATTAATTGGAGTTCTTTACCAAACATCCATAGAAAAGACTGGTGTGTGCGTTGTCCATGTGTTGTTAATATTGTTTGTCTTTGGGGCCTACCAGGGTAGGTATTTACCCTTTGAAAGTAGGCGTACCCCAGTAGTTAAATGTCATGTTAAAAATAAAACTGAGAACGTTCTGAAATGTAAATATTTTGTAAACAGGAACATTTGTACTTACTAACTATACTTTTTGGGAGCACTGATGTATCCAACCAAATTGATGGACTATTAAAGTGTCAATATTTATAGAACTGCCATTCATGCAGTCTTTTATTTCCATGGATGCTATTATACATTTGTATTCTTTCCACAGACTGTCAGCTCAATTTGCTATTAAGGTAAGTGTTATAAAGTAGTTCTTAGAATTAAAGTAGGTTGAATCTTTTTCGCAGGATGCATAATGTCAGAGTATAATCAAAACCAGGCCACTTGGATAGCTTTCTGCTAACTTTACTGAATCCTCTGCTTGGCAACAACAGCACATTTCATGTGTGTAGTAAAGAACCTAGATTTGGATGCAAAAGGAAAGTTCCCAAGGTATCTATTCCAACTAATTAGAAAGGGGGGGGGAAGGACACCCCCTCCAAGTGGTTAAATTTAATAATTTAGAAGGTTTTGTAAGGGAGGCATGGCATCACAAGTATGACACTGACACAAGAACTAAAAGTTTCAAAACCTTTATTAAATTCTTGGGGTTTTGAAAAACTCCTACTTTGCCCTATAGCTATGATGGGAGTAGTCTCTACCATCAAATAATGAAGAAAACACTTTCCTAGTTAGTCTGTCATATAAAAATGGCCTATACTAAAAAAAGAAGAATGCCTTCCCTATCTCTTATACAAAAAGTGTGTAAAGGGGAATGTGTATGCACAGAAAAGTCAGTGTTATAACATAAAGGATCAAAATGACTGAGTCAGCTCGCCTCCCCACGTTGGACAGCACGGAGTAAGGCAGCCCCCGTAGATAGGATGACACATTCTGGCTCGGGTTATCATAAAAAGCCAGTTCAAAACCTGGGTCGAGGCCCGCTTGGCCTTCCACATTAAAGTCACTTATTTACAGTTCACCGAAAGTTCTTTCACAGTTTGACGAAAGTACACATAAATCTCCCTCTGGTGGGTTCAGACCTCTCAACATAAAGTACCTGATTCCACGTAGATCTCCCTCAGCCGGACTCGGACCTCGCAATCACAGCACTTGTAGGGGTTCCCTCCCCAAGCTTCCTTCACATTCGATAGGGTTTATCTTCCCCTAAATTATTTCATGTTCCTGGTCTCCCTCAGTCGGACTCGGACCTTTCACTGATGTTGAAGACTTTCAAGTGTGCAAGGTATTTTTCATAGACCTCCGCGGGACCACTTCGACTTTCACTTCAGCTCTCCCTTATGTTAAGAGAACCTAGTGTCTCTTGGTCTTTGTAGATCCATAGCACAATCAGCAAAGTTCAAAAACTTCTTCCTCTTAAAGCAATCACCTTTTAACTTGCCCTTTCAATGAGATTAATCTTGACCATTGCACATTTCCGAGTATGTTCATTTGCTGCTTTTTAACAAGACATCAAACATTTCGCTGAGACTTTCGAGTGGGCTACTTCCTTTCGCCGGACCACTCCGCTACTCTATCACTGGCTTCACAGTTATCAGTAACTTTTAAGTTTACTACTGGTTTGCTTTCTTTGCCGTCTCACCAGTACGCGCGCAACCTTCAATCGTGAGATACACTGTTGTGGCTTCAATCTTTCCTTGACACAAACTGGCCTTTCATGTCTTTCGCTAACACACCGCCGAGTGTGTGCATTCCTTTCCTATCTCTGCAGCTTTGTTTCACAAGTCAGTGTTGATAAGTCTTGGCCTCGCCTCCCCAACTCGGTCGTTCGCTCGGGAGGGTCGCTGGCGTCCTTGACACATAATGCAGGCTTCTTCTTGTCTGGGATTTGGCTTTCTCTGCGTATCCTTCACGGTTTCCCAGAGGCAATGACGTCCTGAAGGGATCTTCAGGGTTTCCCTACCCTTCGCGGTGGTCCCTCGATCGGTCATCCTGCTCCAGTGGGTTTGCCTTCGCCCCGGAAGATCTGCTCCTTCTCATGTCTCACCTTGCTCAAACAAATGTCTTAGATAATTCTGGACTCCAAATGCCACAATGCCTCATTCTTATTTTGCTCCTACTTCACCATCTCCCCTAAAAAGCATCCAGGCGGTTTTGGGAGCAGTAGGCTTTCTCAAGGGAATTTTTCTGAGTTCAGGGTCTCACCACCTGCCCCTCAGATGCCTGGGCTTCAGTATCATACGCAGGGGAGAAGTTCTGTTTTGGGCTCTGCCAGGTAACCCCAGCTGCCCCTGATTGGCTCCCTTGAGACACAGCTCCCTCGCCACCGTGCAGCCTCCTCTGAACTCACAGGCCCAATACTGTGACCTTCCAGGGTTCGTCCAGCTCCAGGTCTTTCCTCCTGGTCTCTGTGCTTCCCCCAGCATCCCCAGCTCGCTCTGAGTGGGCTCCACCTTTTATGCTGACTGGGAGGTTTAACAGGAGTCGGGTTTGAGTGGTTGCCCAACCCTGACTGACTATGCCTGACCTTGTTAACGTGACAAGATGGAGACTGCCTATAGGAATCCATGGTACAATGGTTCCTATGGGTAATCTTCATAGCTCTAGTTTGCCTCTTCCTTGTCGCAGTGGTTTAAAGAAAAAGTGGGGAGGAATTATGTGAGTTGTAGTGTTTAAGTGTTTGTGGAAAAATCATAAGAAATGCGGCTAGGAGAAGGGAAACAATGGTGCTGCTGTAAAACATAGGGTGATGTATGTGTCGCCTTTTCCTGGCTTTCCAACATCTTCCTTTGAACTTAGTAGCTGTTGGCATTGGGGAGGGGCCAACAATATAAGATTTATGATGCCGTATGACTGTGGAGGGAATATCAGTCAGGGAGGTATCAAGGAAAGGGGAACACCATGCCTCACCTTGAGACTCCCCCCCCCCCCCCCCCCCCCCTACACCCCCCACCCACCCCCCCTCTCCGGTCAACTCCCCGAGTCCGGTCTCAACAGCAATAAACCCTTCCTAGCCGCTGCAGAAGAGGGTACTAAGGGGATTGGTGGGGGTGAGGGGGTCAGCCCTTGGGGTTTTCAGTTTTTTAAATATTTATTCAGTGAATCATTTCTATAAAAAAAACACAATTGATCATTGTTCAAACTCAATATAAATATAGATAAAACAGATACAATTGATCACACATTGTGTTTTGGTAACCTTATGCATATTATTTGTATAGTTTTTATTCCTCATCCGTTCATGGACCTTAGTCTGTCATGTCTCCCATTTCATACGTCGTCAACAAATCTGCCATACAAGGAGTTCCCCATTATAAATTAAAAGTTAAAGTATTATGTGTTTTCAAGATGACCGTGGCGTAATGGATCCAGTGTACCTTTTGTGCATTCTTCAAATAAATTAGACTTAATTGAACAGGTAAGGAAAAGAAAGTAAAAAGTCACTCAACAGAGCATGCTAGTTTCACAAATCTTGCCCAAACATGTTTACGTTAGGCACTGCCTTCTTCGGGACCTATCTTGGTCTCGTGTACATCACACCAGATCATGTATTTATTCCAAATGAAATGCTGCCAATTGTTGAGATGAATTTCTCAAATCTGGCCTGGTGGACAGATTTCACGAGGCCACCGGTCAAGCCAGAGGGGAATTTAACACAATTCCTTCCTGACCACGGAATCCAAACGGAAGTCGACTCTCCTACCTAGGTTGGTACAGGTTCCTGAATGTGAAATAACTGGTAACCACGGTGCAGTCAGCGGGGCGGGGTAGGAGGGTTGGGGAGAAGTTGTGGATGGATAATGGGAGTTAGGAAAACAGGGACGAGGTTTAGGGAACGTGAATGGATGAAGGAGAGTTTGGGGTGAAACACTCCATGGTACAGTCATACTACTTTTAAGACGCATCACTCAACATACAGAAGTTGGTACTTAACCATTCCTGGCCTTTGTCTCTGTGTAGCTTGCTTACTAGCATGTCGTACCCCTCCCTTTGCCTGTTGATTAGCACCACCTGCCCTTCCTTATTCCAAGGCAGTGGTGCATTTGGGTAGCATACTGATTATCACCTTTCCTTAATCAAAGGCTCCTGAAAACCTGCCGTTGTGCACAGACATATACAACATAAAGCAAGCACATTTAAGCACATTGATTCCTGCCACTATTGACTTCTCTTTGGTAGCAGCACAAGGAATAATTAGCAGCAGTACAACATATATATGCAATCGAAAATACTCTGAAATGCAATTGTTTAAAAGGTGGCTTGGAGCCAAGTTCTTCCCTGCTATGAGCTTCAGCCTTTCACGCGTCATGTTTTCCTGTTCTCTTCACAGGATTACTGAAGCATTTCATTCACTCATTAAACTATTTATTGTGCACAGTAACTGTTCAATGAATTGTATTCAGTGGAGTACTTGGCTTATGCCTGGGGAATCGCCCTTGGTACCCCCCAGGCGCTGTAGTGCAGGCGGGAAGACAGCGAGCAGTAACCCGCTTGCAGTCTCTTATTGCAACGGTCCAGAGCGGCTCAGCAACCATCGAAGAACGAACCCGCCACACATGGGAGGTTGCCAAGCCCCAGTCTGCCTTGCTGCTGCCCTGAAGTTCTGTTCCTCCTCAACACGTGCTCGTTCACCGCTTCCCGTGCCTGCGTTTCCCACAATCACCAGCAAGCAGCACTGGCCAAGATGGAGCTAAAAGGGCTCCAGGGATGATGTACCCAGGCATGTGAACGTGAAAGGCCAGAACTACACTGTTTGGGGCCCCAACTCACTACACCTCCAGGGCTGCTTAGCCAATGTGTTGAGGCTCCACCCACAAATGCCCTCATGCCTTACACTGGCACCCAATTCCTCTCACCACCCTATTTATAGTGAACAGGGGAACTCGGAGTTTAGCCAAACCCAATCGAGGTAAGCGTGGAAAGGGGTTAAGGCTAAGTCTCAGGAGAGGTGAGTGAGGTCAGGGGTCCACAATGCGCCTACACAGTGAAATACACGATTATACTTTTGACAGCTAAGTACAAAAATATCTATTATAGGCCCAAAAGCACACCAGGAAAATGAATCAAGCAGGTAATATCACACAACACTCTGAATCAAAAATATATACAGTCAGTTGGTTAATGCAATGCATACAATTCACCATTACACCTGAATGGAAAGGTCATTAGTTAAGCAATTGTATAACCAGTCCACAGGAACAGAAGCCCTAACTTTGAGTCCAACCCTAAGTTGAATGGGACCTTGTGCCCAAAAGTTCACAAAGTACCCTAGATTAGGAAATGTTCCTTTGGGTGTGAAGATTGTTCCAGGCGTCTTTCAAAGGGATTTACAGTTAATGAAGGAGATGAGGGCAACAGTAAGTATTGCAACTACTTAACGCCCTTACGCAGAGTTTCCCAAAGGAATTGGCAGGTCGAATGGGGGTCGCTGGAGGTAGGTTTCCCCACTGTTGGATTCAGTAGAAGATGCCCTGCAGGTGCAAGGAAGTTTCCGGTCGGGTCCAGGAGCTGAGTGCAACCCTTTCTATCGAAGAAATTAAGCCGGCACTTCTTGACACTCTACCAGACAGGGGAAGGCAGATTCCAGCGATGGTCACCGCACACAGGTGACAGCAGGCATCCCATCCGTTGCAAAAAAAAAGGAAGCCTTCCTGAGAAGCACCCACCGATGCTGAGACGCTGAAACTTGGCAGGAAGCCACTTGTAGGACTAGCTGGAGAATCCTGAAGTTCCAGGCAAAAACGTGGAATGGCAATGCTTCTGGAATGGTAGACTAAAATGGAGCTGGTCAGGGACACTTCTGAAAGCAGCAGGATCATAAGGTATCGAGACTGGTTGGTCCCACAGTTCGAAGCACCAGCAAGGGTCTTCTGAGGTCGGGTAGTCCAGCAGGGCTTGACCAGGACAGCAGCAAGAATGGTCTCCAGGCCTCTTCAGGATTCGTCCTTGTGTCTTCAGTCGCTTGCACAGCTACACAGGATACTTGGCTCCTATTCTGATGGCTGCAGGACTCCTTATTCTAAATTCATGTGAGTGATCAAACTCAGCCCTCCAATAGCAAGGATCTCATGCATGCCAGCAGTGGTCCAATCAGGGACCACTGTGGGGCTGACTCATGCGTACACACTAGATTCACTGGCACCAGTTTGTGGATTGGGAACCAGACAGTCCCAACCTTCTTCCCGCGGAGGGGGGGGGGCATTCCCTTTAATGCATGACCATTGAATGCATGACCATTAAAGGGAATTCCTGACCTGAGAAGGCAGATGGAAGGCCAAAGAACAACCGAATAATCTTGTGACAGATCTCTTGGGACACTAGACTTTGTTAGTAGTTAAATGCTGTAAACGTGGAAGTGTGAACTAGAAATATAGCAACAATATTACAAATCTAACTGCTGCCACCAGATCGTCTTTGGTTACATTTAAAAGTAACCAAAATCCCTTTGGTGTAAGTCTAGGGTGATGCAAAACTATCCCCATTGCACTGCGTTGCAATATGAAAAGGTTAGCCAAACACATGACTAGTAAAAAAGATAAAAGGGAAAACTAGTTTCCCAGTGCCGAAATGAGATAAAATGGCAGGGACGTGAAGCAGAAGTCAGGAAAAGGTGTAAAGCAAAAGGTTTGGGGGTCTTATTAAGGCTAATCAATACAATTATATTTGTTTTCTATAGTTTGTGCAGCCATTACATGCCATCTGTGGTCTGTTGGTTATCCCATCAATCCTTGATAAGATATAAGTCATTTGTAGCAGGGCAGGGCATGTGGGTATTCTGACTGCTTACTCAAGATGTCAACTATGGGAGACCCATTAGAGTGGAACAAATGATCTGGTCATAGTGTGCCATCTGTCCCCAAACTGTTGCTCCGACTGGCTGGCCGTGCTTGTAGCCCTCAACCAATACATGGCCAACCTCTAGAGGACTTTTTGAATGGCCGCTCAGCCCTCTCACTGCTCAAGGGCCACATATTTCACGATTACATATAACTCAAAAACTTTGCATTGGAGCTCCAGAAGACTAGTAAGAATGTATGCCATGCGTGCAGAAACATCATTTTGAAAATAAACTCGCTGCTGGAGCAGGTGGCAGGCCCCAGTCCAACAGCACTCACACTGCCTTACCAGACGAGGAACCATGCGCCAGCACAATCTGAAGTAATGCCATCCTATATGTTTTGCAGAAACTTTTCTGCCTTCAGCGGGTGCAGTGTGTCTCCATCTGACGCTTCTACATGCCCCATGCGCAGACATGTCGGGACCAGTATATATTGATTATGACTGTTGCATGTCACCCCTTCTGGGGGACATGGTACATTCCAGTGGAGGCATCATGGTCACATGGTGTAACCATGTGGCCATGTTAATAAAAGGGACGAGCCATTTCCAGCTCGCCAGTCGATCCCAAGCTGACTCCTGTGTCTTCTTGCACCATGCTGGTGCGGCGCAGCGTGCCTTGGGCCCACCACGTGGCCCGGCATGGAGACGGTGCCCCTGCTGGGAACACCGCCTATTGATTCCTGCTGCCGTGTAACCACGGCAGTAGTTTTGCCCCGACCTGGGTGCTCCCAGGACTGTGGCCGTTGATCCTGCAGTTCCAGTACCCAGGGGGCTGCAGAGGCCGCGGGATGCCCCTTGCAGTCTGCCTAATGTTGAATGGCGCATCCGGTGAGGGTGCCCCCTCTGGTCCGCCCTGCATGGATGCAGAGCGGAGGTGTGGTCTGGTGATCCGAGCCCCCATAACAATGGCGACGAGGATGGGATCCCGTGGGTGTATGATGGCGTTGGCCGCTGAAGGTGAGGAAGCGCTGGGGATGGCCCAGGACCCCGTGTGAATTAGCATGGGCGCCTGGTACCCCCAGGGAGGAGGCCGTGTGCGGCTGGGAAGGCTGCCCGGAAGAGAACTGAGGAAGGCTCCTGCAGGAGATGGATTGAGGGGTTCCCGTGCGCACACCGCCCCGGTCCTCCCTGCATGGATGCAGAGCGGAGGTGGGGTCCGGTGATCCGGGCCCCCATAACAGTGACCTCACTTCCTTCTTTCCGCAAACTGTTCGCTTCAGGAACACACAGCTAAATTTCAGAATTTGTCATCGCCATGCCCACCATGCAAAGACCTATGGGTTCAAACCATGCGTGGGCTGCAGCCGTAGATGTCGGTTTGTTTATACTACTTGGGCAAGGAGCATGACATCCAGTATTGTGCGTCGTCAGTCCCGGCACTCGAAGCCTTCCGGGAACAGGCGGCAACACTTTTTACTTTCATCCAGAAGACAAGGGTTGAGGTTGCATAGTCTCATTCAAGGTTGTGTGGAGTGTCGGCCCGAGGAGGGGCTATTGGGGAGATTTATCAATTTTATGCTTTATATCCTGAATGAGGGTAGCCCTTTCCCCCGCATTCATTCTTATGTGCTCAGACTTTTGGAACTCTGTTCTGTGTTTTACCTTTCATATGGAGTCTGCTTTCCTCCATATCTCTTTAAAGGCATCTGTGTTTAACTTGTGCACGCACACTGCACCCTATGTGCATTGTTGCTGGGAACCGTTTGGGGTTCTCTCCTTTGAGTTTCTTTGATTATCCTTAAAAACTACTGTTCTTAAGGAAAGACATGCAAGGATCTGCATTGCAGGGCAATAGGGGGTTGGAACTTTCAACAAAAGAAATCTTGCCAGCAGCCAAGCCTGGAAAGCAATTTGCATGTTTTGGGTCTGCAAGACGTCCTGGTGTTATGAACTCTGCTGGTGACATGGCTAAAACGGCATATAAACCTTGAGTGTATCACAAAATCCCTACAAGAGGTCGCCGTCCTTGTTCTACATCCTCATTCTTTGTGACAAAACAAGTTCTCCCTTCAAGTGACATATCGCTGGGGGACTTGTAGACGCTGAAGCTACTGGAGGGTGCAGAATCTTGTGGTAAGCAATTGAAAGATCACTTGACCAATCAAAATGACAATGCTTTAAATTGCAAATCTGCTACTTCGTATAATTGTTCTCCTTTTGTGAAGCCAACTCGGCCAAAAGACCCTCTGATGTTAGGCGTGAAGCGGTCCAGCGCAACACAGCAACCTACATCTAGTGAAGGGCAGCCTGCAATGAAGGACTTAAATCTTTGTTCGAAAATTGGGGAGGCGGATTTGTCTCATCAATCCAAGGGTCATATAGAGCATCAAACAAGCACCAATATTTGGGAATCTGCGATCATCCCTATGAATTCAGATAAAAATGGCATATGTAATACAGGTCAGGCAGCAGACTTGTCCGAGTGGTTGGACGCTTCAACCTCTCTGCCTTCTCTGGAGATGAATGCTGAAGGAACCCTCACCTCGGTAGAGCCTGACCTATCTAACCCAAGTCAAGTTGGTGGGGTGACGAGAACTGAGACATTTTTGGAACAAACTCTTAACCAACAATAGAAGAGAGGGGCCACGGTAGCAGACTCTCGACCACACAGATTCAAACAAAATAAAGATGAGCAGTGCTCCTGTTCACCCAAACGCGTCATCAAGAAGAGAAAAATCAGATCTTTTCACCATGATGTCAACCATCACCATTGCCTTGGCTCCGTTCATGAAACTCACATCTAAAAGATGCATTAAACACCATAGAACATTACTTGCGATGATGTGTACCAAACCTGGTTTCGTTACAGCTAAAGAACATGCTGAACAAGACGTCCCTCTTTCTGAAGCCACCAATGAGAAACATCTGAAGGAGTCTAGTGGGAGGTAGTGGGGTAACCTCCTTGAAATCTACAGACATTGAATGCTTCGCAGTTGGTGGATTTAGCAGGGGACCAAACTGGTCAAGCACATGAACGCTGCAAAATACCATCAAGGGTGATGTCATCCACTCCTGTGGAGAAAAGAAGTGAACCTTGCATCTGTTGGGAAGAAGAAGCAGAAGAAATTCACGTCACGGAGGAAGATTGCAACGCCTCACTAAATCCCACTTATTCAATCTTAACTCAGAAAAAGGTGGACTTGAGTGGTGGAACTGAGCAGAAGGCAAAACAGAGAGGCAGCAACACTCGTATAAGGCCCAAATTACCTCTTTCTAAAGATCAACCTGTTAGGAAGGTAGCCCCAAAACCGACGCCAAGGAGAACTTGCCCAAGAGTAAATAGATATCCGGGCTCCCCGGGACTTGGGGTGCCGTTTGTTGATGGGACAGTGCTTTTAGCTCATGTATCAGCCACGAGGGAGCCAGACTCTCCAAACTTTAATGGATCTATCAACATACTCGATGGACGAGGAAGCTAGCAGCCAACTGGAAGCAAGCAAGCTGGTAGAGCCTCAGGCCCCTCCAGCAGACACCGCTTCTCGGCAATGTACTCCCCTGAGAATTCCTGCGTCACCTCTTTTCCTAACAATGTCGGAGAAAAGAAGGTTGGCTACGGATCAAAACTCAAAAGGGGAAATTGTTTGCATAAATTCTTTAAAGACAAAACATGGACGGGAACAAATTAGTGGGAAAACGCTCCCGACTACTCCGATGGACCTGGTCGGTGTCAGGCGTTTACTTTGAATGTTTCAAGAGCCCACGAGGGGGCAGTCAAATTAGCTTGGATCTACTAATTACCACCGGTCCGATCCCAAAATGAGATCAGGGAATGGTTCTCTGGGACGCATGATGGGTAGATCCAACATTAACCATCAAAATATTACTCAATTACCTGAGCTGAGAAACCAAAATCCGAAAGATCGCTCTCTCAAACTTGAGAGAATTTTGGACATGGAAGATACCTTAATACTCAATCGTAGAGCGGGGATGGAGCTGCTGCATTGTATCCCAAATCTGAGGCAATCAACATCTGAGGATTTGAAGATCATGGAGTTCGGAGATTAACGTTGTACGGATTCTATTTATCTCCACATCACTTCCCTGGTGGTGAAGAACATGCTGTTGAAAGCAGCAGAAAACCTTCTAATGCTGGGTTTTGATTTAACAGCTGTTAGGGCCCCGGAGCCGGAGTCTGAACAAACATTATACCAAACTTCATCAAAGAACACATTAAATGCAGCAGACAGTGAAAGCAGTGAAATTGCCACAAGAGCACGGTGCCCAAACTCTACCAACACTTACCTAGATCCATTAAAGACAGGAAGGGTGTCACGACCCTCGCCCAAAACCCCCTCTGGCAAACCCATTGGCCAGGTGGAGTCAGGACTCCGGCCTCTAGAGCCTGGCATCCTCTTCAAAAGCCCTCATGGGGCCAGTCCTGGTGCCTATGGCGCCAGGCTCATACATCATGAACAACAATGTGCTTGGGAACTACTTTATTGTATTGTCAGCCAACATGGAGGCATCCACATAGCTTGGTTCTGAGGAACCAAGCTATGCGGTCTAGTGTTTTGGGTGTGGCAGGCCTGGAACTCCTTTCCCTGGTACTACTTTACCTGGGCTATATAAACCACACCCTGACTGCAGAACATGCTTTGTGTTACTTTGCAGCTTTCAACGTGACGCTCACCATGTCCAGCTATTCCCTCGAACCTCGGAGAAGCCAAACCTGCAAGGAGACAAAAGGAACATCATTAGCAGCAGCATCTTACCTGCAGTCTTCATCTTTAAACACTCGCAGCTACTGAAAACAGCTTCCTCGAATCTGCACGCCTCCTGGACAGAACGACCTGAAAGAGGAAGATGGTGGCAACATTAAAGAAAGCTGTAGAGACATTTTCAAATTACGAACTGCTTAAAAGGCTTACCTGTCTGGTCGCCTCTCGGCTGGCACCACTCCGGACATTCCACTCATGCTGAAGAACACTGTGACCTACAAGGAAGGAAAACACAGGTTAGCAAAGGCAAGACTTCGCAGCGCTGCGCATAGCGCTTACTTACCGCATCATAGCGCTTTTAATGCGCCATCATTTACCAGCGGGGCTCAACCAAGCCAGTTCGCCGCGCTGAAGCACTTCATACCTAAGGGAGAAAAAATACATTTTAAACAAAGAAAGGCATACAGGATAGCAACAAAACTAAAGAACAGCAATAAGACCTACCTGAACAATATCAAACGGGCCGGCGTCAGTGAAGTAACTGGACCACACTCGCCCATGAAAGACAACGCGCCCCTGCAAAGAAGGCAGGACAAAGAGCACACCTAATTCTACCACAACGTGAGGAGAGGGCCCCAGAGGGACTGAAAGCAATCGGGGGTGGAGAGAGGATACTTGCCTCAGTCAGTCTTGAACACAGTCCTCCTGTATTTTCAGGCAGAACCTTCCCCGCAGACCACATCAGGGCAAAGCTGATAAGCATACCAGCGAGTAACCCAGCTGGGTGGCGTCCCTGTGGATACCAGGTGAGTGTAACAAAGGGTACCGGTTGGTTTGGGACAAAAATATAGTGGTAATACCAAACTGGAAACTCTGCTGCACCATCTAAGCAACCCGACAACAATGCCAGCGGGCACATCAGTGGGAAGTAAAACATTGAACTGGTCATGGTTGGTAAGAGCACTAACCCTCCAAGATAAAAATCTAGCCACTCACCCAAATTAAAGATATATCATCTTTTGTATCGTAGAGCGGGCCTAAAATCTCAAGGTTGACTGGATTAAAAATGGCCTCCTGAAATACGAGAGGCTTTACGCAATTTACTAAACCGAGTGAAGTCAACCTGGGGAACTTTGATCTATTCTGTTTGCAGGAAACATGTCTTGGGGAGAAATCTCATTGAGCCCTGCTTCCAAAGGAAACCCGTCTGCCGGTCCCCTTACAGCAGTTAAATCTGGCAGTCCTCTGAACCTTATTGATACGATTTCATCCAGTCTCTTGTCACAAGAACTTCTCATTGGCTGGGAATCTGAGGACTTGGGCCAGAAAAAAGGGTAACCACTTGTTATAATTAAGGTTTACTGGAACCCTATGCTCATTGCAAAAGAGACCTTCATAGACCACTTCATGACGATGCGCACATCATCCAACAGACGCAACATGTGATCATATGTGGGGACCTAAATACACCATGTCTGATTAATCAAGATGATGGTCGAGATGTCTCACGTGAACGCTGGACTTACGAGGGGGGACCTGTGGAATTCCCTGATGGACGCAAAAGACATGCGCATGCTGAATGGCAACACCAGAGACGACATACCGCCCGACCCGACGTGGGAAAGTATGGACCGTTCATCAGTGATTGACTACATTTTTGTCTCTAGGAATTTTCTACCTTTGGTAAACACATTTAAAGTTGTTAAAACAACTTACAGCGACCATCACTTACTACTCCTGGATTGGTCAATTCGAACCCCTAACAAACGGGAAAAAATGTCTGGGACGCTGGAGGTATGTAATGGCGGTTCTTGCTTGAAAATCTCTAATAACAAAACAACTGTCAAGGGACTTTAGCCAGGCTGGTGCTACAATGGAGTATAATCTATTTCTAGCCCTACACTGCACTAACTGTAAGGAGACAAGACAATCAACTGTAAGACATCTACACGCATTCAATAAAGAAGTAGTGATGAGAAGAAAAGAGGTTAAGAGGCTCCAAAGGGTGGCAAATAAATCCAAATCACAAAGACAAAGAAGAAGCTCTTGAGACAAAAAAGGAAATACAAAAATTGGCTGTACTCCATCAGACTGTTAACCTACCAGAATGACTCTGAAGCCATGCTTAAGGCACTTTTAACCAAAGAGCCTATGACGAACAGACCAACCCTATAAGCAAAGACAGCTGGATGAAACATTTTAAAAACATATACACCACAGAAACCATCTCAATTTGCTCATATGTTCAAGACGTGGAGCCCTGGGTCTATGATAGTGACATCAGTGATATCCAAAGACATATTCAAAAGTTGAATGGCTTGTGTGCCCCTGGTCCGGATGGCCTGACCAACTTTATGTTGAAAGAACATACTGAAGAATGGACGAGCATCGTCCATGCCTTGTCGTCTCAGGTCACCCTACTTCATCAAATTCTAAACTCATGGAGGAGGGCGATAGTGGTCCCAATCTTCAAAAAAGGAGAACGGGAAACCCTAAGAACTATCGACCTATCACCCTCCTCAATGTGTTCGGAAAGCTTTACGGTACTATACTCCTGGACCATTTTCATAGTTGCAGCCTACAAAAAGGCTGTAATGACCCCCTGCAAATGGGTTTTGTCAAGGGTATCGGGACCGTAGTTAACATATTACTGAATATACTAAAGGCCCGAGTACAAGTTCTTTATGGCCTTTGTAGACTTGGTCCAGGCATTCGATCGGATCGCCGGTTATACATTGTGTACAAAACCTGAAGCAAATAATTGCCCGCAGGCCTTACTAGATGCTATAAAGGCCATGCATGAGAACACAGCCTTAAGAGTCCGGTTGAATAGGTCGGGCACCTATCTAACGAAATTATTACTCAAAATGAGTCAAACAGCGGTGTCCAATGGCTCCGGCCTTATTAAACTTCTTTTTGACGGATATGAAACAGACAAACGTCAACTATAATTTTTCTGGTGTCCAGACATTTGGTCGAATGAAAACTGGTCGAAAGACATTTGGTCGACGCAATTTGGTCGAAAACCAAATGGTCGAATTATTTTTTTTATTTATATATATATATTTTTCGGGTTTTCGTTTTTTAAAAAAAAGGGGTTTTAGAAAAAAAAGGGGTTTGGGGCGGGGGGACCCCCCCCCAAAAAAAAGGGTGGAAAAAAAAAAAAAATTCGACCATTTGGTTTTCGACCAAATTGGTTCGACCATTTGTCTGGTCGACCAATTTTTTTCGACCAAATGTCTGGTAACCATTTTTCCAACATTGGTAGGTGGTGTACAACTGCCACGCCTACTGTACGTGTAGGATGTGGTCCTAATCGACCAAACACCAGTAGGGCTACAACGTCAATTGGATTCACTGTATTGTTAAATTAAAGCTAATGGCTTAGAAATAAACGAAGGGAAAACGCAAATTCTGAGTTTTGGAAACTCTATCCTGGAGGGTAAGCATATCGACAAAGTAACTTTTTTGAAGTACTTGGGTGTATAGCTTAGCGATACAAATGTTGAGGCCCCCATGGTGGCACATCTAAGGGCAAAGACCTGGCAAGCCGAGCGCGCGCAGTGAATCAGAAATTCGGCCGTTTTGCTATAATGCTGGCTGTGGTGTTCTATAAATTTAAAGTGGTGCCTGCCTTAATTTAGGGAGCTGAAGGGAAGGTCTAACATCCCAGATTGTATGTGGCCACAGTTGGAAGGCTTTCTTTGGAAGAGTGCTAGGAATTCATCCATCTACACCGATTCAAATTGTGCGGTGGGAGCTGGGTCTTTCCTCTTTAAAACAAACGGTGCAATGGAACAGTATGGCTCTTTATATAAAATGTCTTATGCGTCCTAGGCCAGAAATTCTGGAAATGCTCAACAAGGAAATCACCATATCCCAAAACTCCATGTTGAGGAAATGGCGACTAAAAATAATCGCTCAACTGGAAGAAATTGGTGGTTCCATTGACCTTACTACTAAAGAATCCAACATGGATTAAGAAAAAACTTGGAGCAAGATTTGATCACCACATTGGAGGCAGCGGCCAGTTATCAATCGCCCATCTACCCTTAGAACCATGAAAATTGGATTTCGTATGCAATTATCTAAAACAGTTTCCTAACAGATCATTTTCTGAGAGCTTGTTCGGACCTCTTACCCACGAATGAGATACGGGCAATCCGTGGCATTTCAGAAGGGAGAAAATGTCACCATTGCAATGATTCCTCAGCGCTGGAAACTCAAACACCTCATTATATTCTGTGCAGCCTTAGCAGAGGCTCATACAGCTCACTTTGGCCCTCTATTATCTGACTATCGGATGCTCGATCCAGAACTATGGTGGAAAACGTTGATAGAGGGAAACAAGACCTGCTAAGTGATTGCTCTCGTAAACTTTTTATCTAACCTGTCGAGGAAACTTCCCGAAAGATGTAGGAAGTTATGCCTGGGATTTGAGTTTGTATTGTTTGTTTTTCCAAAAAAAGGTTTTTCAATTAAATGCAAATAAAAAAAATAATCTAGCTAAGTTTTCATCTTCTAACGTACTGTGGGGCTCGCCTTAAGCCGAACAATTGCTCCGGTGTCACTGGAGAGCATGGAAGTGTTTGGGTGTCCCCCCATACCTCTGGCCCAGGCTTAACAGCTTGTGTCCTATGAAGGAAGTGACTAAAGTATCCTGTGAAACTTTGCCTTTCCTCTTGCTGCTTAAAACTTTTATTCCTCTCCTACACTGACTTTGATGAACACTTGGATAATTAGAAGCCTTTAAAAGTGTAACTATAATGTAAATTGTTGCTAAAGTGTGAATAACCCTCTTTTTCCTTCCTACAGACTTGCTGATGTGACTTTACTAAATGAATGAAACTATAATATTTCTTTGTTAAAAATGCGAGTGCGCGGTACTACTAGTAATACGGTAGAACTGTTATTAGTGCCATTCCCTGTAACAATTGTACTCTTACGGCCCGTTCCCTTTCCTCCGTACTGCATGGGCATCCCTTCCTAGGGACGGGAGACGGAACCTTTTTCACCAGAAAAAAACCTTCCCCTTTAAATGTATAGTCGCGCAGCCCTGGGAGCAAGCGCTACCCTGACTCCTGAAAGGTAGCCAAACTTACAGGGGTACCCCTTAAATACGGGTACCCCTAATCACACTCACACCAGATTAATAGTTCATCCGTCTAGGGAATTAAGGCCAAGAGTCTTATCTTGCGAGAATAACACATTTAATCTGTACAAAAATGAGGATGGGGGAGGGTGGGCAAAGGACTCGGCTCCCTGACCGGCATTCTGTCCTTCCGTGGCTGGCTCCTCTTTACTGGTGCCAAGCAGGCGCCTTATATACTATTTGACTTGGTCACTGAATACTGGCATAGCTCATCCAAAACTGTCCTCCTTGCCTTACAAGGGATGCTGCAGTCTTCCTTCTTGCATGGCTGGGTTTCCATTTAGTATTTAGCATACTACTACCTATGCAGGAATGCATTGTAGCTCCTGTTTATCATATTTTGCTATATTAAAAACATTTATATATAAACACACCTTCCCGCCATACTCTCCACACTTCACTCAATATACTCATATTTTATCTGGTCCAGTAATTCTCCTTAAAACCATGTTTTTCCTAGTACTCGGTATGTCGTGCATTGAGTTTTTAGTCTGCATGGGTTTCTGATGGACGGGAAACAGCTGATCAGCCACTTTGTGTGCTCTGTCAGAGCTAGCCAGGCACCATGCAATGCCTGTAGTCTATTTTTAGCACAGGCCGCATTCCATTTGGCACAGAGCTCTTAACCAATACAGAGAATAACATTTACAAGTGTTTTCTGCTAATGGTTATATTTAAATACTATCTTCATTTCGTGGCTGGCCACATCTGTGTGTGATTATACTTGCATGGAAAAGGCTTTCTCGGTGCTATAGTGCTCGGAGAAGTCTTGCCTAATTGTAAAGCACTTGGGGGGGGCGGGTGCAGGAAGGCACTAACTCCTCCCTAACACTCGGCCCACTGGCGCCACACCTCAATCCCCTTTTCTGCATTGCCAGGAACGTGCTGATCACACCAGTGCTCCTGGCTTTGGCCATGTAAACCACGCAAACTGCAAAGTCTTTTTCCAGTCCCCCTCCTCCGCAGCAGCCCCAGAGGGAAAGAAAGCATGATGCGTCCCTTCGGGTGCACATGTCTCTTGTGGGAGGCAAGCTTGCCTTTCACGTGCAATTTTGGCGCCAGAACTTTTTTGAAACACTGGATCCTCTCTGTAGTATTCTTAGGGTATTGCCTACCAGTCCCTCCCTCCCCTCGTCCCTCCTCCCCTCCGCTCCCCTCCACTCCCACAGATTGGCACGGCAACTCTGTTGGCAGAAATTCGGTCACTCGTTGAGAGCCAGGTAGTGGAAGAAGTCCCAGCCTCCCAGAGAGGATTGGGCTTGATTTCAGGATTTTTGCCATTCAAAAGAAGAGCCAGGCTTGCCTGAGAGTTGTTATACATATCCACCCTCAACCTCTCCCTCTTAAAAGATTCAAGATGGTTACACACACACTCATATCGGAGACACTGGAGAAGGGAGACTGGATGTGCTCCTTGGATCTGAAGGACACTTATCTACACGTACCGAATTGGCAACCACATCGCTCCTTCCTGCGCTTCAGGATCATGGGCTGCCAGTTCCAATACAAGGTGCTACCCTTTAGCCTCAACTCAGCCCGCCAGGGTATTTACTGGGCTCATGAATGCAAAGGCAGCCTTCTGCAGGGCCCAGGGCCCACCACGTCAATCCGTACCTGGACGACTGGCTCGTCAGGGCGAGATCTCCGGAGGTGGTTATCCACACTTCCTCCGCACTTATGAACACACTCCACGACCTGGGGTTTACGATGAACCTCAAGAAGTCTGAGCTGCAGCCTACGTAGAGTATGACCTTCCTGGGCCTTATCTAGGATACAAGCTCCATGAGAGTTTTGCCCTCGGAGAACAAGATTATGGTCATCAAGAGGCCCACTACTCACTTCTTCACCCGAGAAGTGACATTGGCCTGGTGGTACCAACATCTATTGGGTATCATGTCAGCAGTCCTACTGGCTGTACCCCACATGAGACTCAAGATGAGGAGATTACAGCTGCACTTCGCAGCCTCATGGAATCAGGAGCGGGGCTACCAAGCGGAGCTTGTAAACATTCCTCGTTCTCTCCACTCGTTTCTCACATGGTGGTCCAGGGACTGCAACCTGCAGACGGGCAGGCCTCTCCGGCAGCTGGCCCTGAAGGTCACCATCACAACAGACTCCTTCCTAGAGGGCTCGGGGGCCACTCTGGACAGCCACAGCGTCCATGAAGTCTGGACCGGGCAGGAGTCTCATATCAACTGCCTGGAGCTGTAAGCTATCTGGCTAGCTCTCAAAGCTTTCCTTCCGCTCATCGGAGGCATGATCGTCCTTATCCAGACCGGCAAGTCCACCAGCATGTACTATGTCAACAAGCAGGGGGTGGTACCAGGTCACTGCCACTGTCCAGCCGAGTGGTCAGCATTGGGAATGGGCCCTGCAGAGCAACATCTGCCTCACGGAGGTCCACGTCTCGGGGGAGGCCAACTTGGAAGCGCACAGGCTCAACAGACAATTACGAATGGCAATTGAATGACCAGGTGCTGCTGAAGATCTTCAGCAGATGGGGGCATTCTCAAGTGGGTCTGTTTGCCTCCTGGTACAACAGGAAGTGCCAACAGTTCACGTCCTGGCATGGCCCCGGCTCCCTGGGGGGACGCATTCCAGATACAGTGGGATGGCATAGCAGCGTATGCCTTCCCTCCCACATCCCTGGTCCACAGGGTAATCCGCAAGATAAAGGAATCTTGTCACCTCAGCATCATTCTGATAGCTCCATGGTGGCCGGCTAGACCGTGGTTCTCCGAACTGCTCAGCCTCACGGACCGACCTCCCATTCACCTTCTGATGGGGGCAGGGTCCTCCACCCTGCCACACAGAAGTTAGCCCTTGCAGCTTGGATCCTGAGCAGGTCATGCTCAAGCACCTGAGCTGATCACAGGCTAACTGGAAATCATTTAGGGTGCAAGGAGCAAGGCTACCAGAAGCCAATACAAGAGGAAATTAACTAGGTTCTGTCATTGGGCGGACTCTAAGGAGATCGAACCCTCCCCCCCCTTACGTGAGCGCTGAATGAGGTGCTCTCCTTCTCGGCACACCTTGCCCACGCAGGCATACAGGTGGACAAATACTGCACCTATCTGGCAGCCATAGGTGCCTACAGAAATTCAGAGGAGGTCTTATCTTCCAACCCGATAGTCGGGAGACATTTGGCGAGCCTGTCCAGGCTCTTCCCGCCCATCAAAAACTCACACTCCGTATGGGACCTCAATGCGGACATCCGGCTGGTCACCATTAAAACAGCTTTGTTAGTGTGCCTCACCTCTGCTCGCAGAGTCAGCGAGATCCAGGCTCTGGAGGCCTCAGAACCCTGTACCACATTTCACAAGGATATGGTGATCGTTCTGAGACACCCTGCGTTCCTACCGAAGGTACCCTCCGATTTCCATCTAAACGAGGAAATGGTCTTACCTATATTTTTTGCTGACCCCAAGGATGAGGCTCAGAAAGTTTTGTACTGTCTGGATCTCGGGTGCGCTCTGAAATTCTATCTGGACAGGACCCAGGGCTTCTGCAAGTCGGACGCACTGTTTGACACCTTTGGGGGCTCCAGGCCCGGTTATCAAGCATCCAAGGCCTCTGTTGCACAATGGATGGTTTTTGCCATCAAGGAGGCCTTCGAGGGGCAGCACAAGCTGCTGCCGGCTAACATGCATGCCCACGCTGTCAGAGCCAAGGCCAAGGCCGTTGCATTCCAAAGGCAGGTTCTGTGGCAGGTCATCAGCAGGGCGGCCGCCTGGGGCACCCCTTCGACTTTCTGTAAGAATTACTGTTTGGACGCTGGCTCGAAGTCGGACGCGGCCTTTGGGCAGGTGGTTCTAAGGAACATCTTTGCTTAAGAAGGGTCTCCTCTCCACCCTGGGGCTACATTCAGTTGTAATTGCCCATGCAGTATGGAGGAAAGGGGACCGGATTTAAGAGTCATTAATAGTTACTCACCGTAGTGACTAACATACTCTTAGTCCATAGTCCCCTTTCCTACATTTGTCCCACCATCCTCTACCCTAATAATATTTGTGTCATTAGGTAATGTTAAATATTGTCGATGCGTCAATGGGGACTGAGGTGTGGTGCCGGTGGGTGGAGTCAGAGTAGCGCTTGCTCCCAGGGCCGCACCCCAGCGCGCCTCTAAATTTTGAGGAGAAGAAGCTTTTTTTCTGGTGAAAAAGGTTCCGTCTCCCTAGGAAGGGACGCCCATGCAGTATGGAGGAAAGGACTATGGACTAAGGGTACGTTAGTCACTACAGTGAGTAACTATTAAATAACTGCGTGCAACTACTATTGAAGTCGCCTATGAAAAGTATTGTTAATAATTTGTCAGTGTGTTGGTTAGTCTATGTAAGTCTTTACCTACCTTGCCTTGTGTATATAGGAATAAGTGTATATTTTAATATACCAGTGTATGAGTTTCTTCGGACTTTTGTATTGACTGGGTTCAGTGTACTTGCCTACAGCTCAGATCCTCCTTATAAGATAAGCCTGGCTGCTCTGCCATTCTACCAATCATTTGGGTAGTACCGACTTACACTAAGAGTTGGGGACCTGTATACCAAGGGATAGTTTGATAGTCTTCCCTCCAAGTGGACTTCAGGAAAACTCCCCTAACAGGGGCGCCCTCCACTTAAAGAAAAGAAGCACCGCAAGAGATCCCGCTCTGAGAGTGGATCATTGCACTGGCATTCTTCCTCCTCTACCAAAACGAGCCACTGATCCCAAGCTTCCCCTTTTCCTACTCAATCCTCTTCCACAGAGGAATGGAAACAATTTCACTAAATGGTGCTAGATATCTTTGCCCAGGTGCCGACTGCTTTTGCCTCTCCGTCTGCAGCATTATTATTTTCGACCTCTGCGCCGACAGGACCCACTGCATCTTTCGCAACCAGCAAGGGTATCTGCTATGGACCACACTCTTACAGGCTCGGGCCTGACCAAGAAGATGGAAGAGCTTCCCCTCTGCCCTACTCCACTTTCGGGCATCGAGATCTCTGTGCCTGCCCAGACTTCATCCTCAACGCTGATGCTGTCGCGTGTACTGAAGAACCTCTGGAATATACTCCCCTTACTTTCAAATCCTATGTCTAAGATGTGCGTCATCTACGATGACGGCCAGATACCCTTTTGGCTTGAACCCTTCCTCTTATGGGAAGAGAGGGACTACCTGGGGGAATTCTATGAAGAGGGTTAGGACGTCCAAGGGCTGGCCTCGAACCTTGAAGAGGCCATTGGCCAACCTTATAAGCAAAATTTCACCCGTCCAATTTATCCTAAGAAAGGACTGCCCCACAAAAAGAGGGGAGATACTACAATAAATCGAGAAAAAGAGAGTAGCTAGCCTTGCCCTCGTCCTATCTCCAAAAAAGACACCAAAGGTCAGTGTGGTGACTCAATATCTGAAATCGACTCCAAAAACACCCACTATTATAACTTACCGCCAAGTTTCTCCAAATCTTGCAACACCTATTGATATATTGCAGCACCATATATTCAAAAATTATTTTATTCTTACAAATACATAAATTGTTTAAAATACATAAACACACAATAATTAACATGGATCATTGAAGTGCAAAAAATGCAAACAAGAATGCTTCTCACTACAGCATTACAAACAGAATATTTCCATATGCCATAAAGTGCAAAACAATTTTTAGTACACTGTGTACCGGGGAAAAGAGCTTGTCTCTCACGGTCTGACTATATATTCAGTCTGACTTTATTTTACACACAATGTAAATATGAAAGATTAACATCAGTAATAATCACAATTATGCACTCCCATCTAACATGCATCAATCGTATATGCCAGACTACTCTATAACCCTCTAGAGGTTACATATTCCCTATGCGAAGGAAGAACGTCACACGGTTGACGTAAAAATGCTTTGGATGTCGAGAAGTGTTTCGGTCCATAGTGGTCAGAATGCATTCACCCATAATGTTTCTTCTCACAATATTATTGTACCAGGCCTTCATCAGGACGTGAACTGATTCAATACTGAAGCCAATTCATGCACATATTAAAATGGAACTCAATGTACCAAGTCAATCCCTTATTTGGTGTTAAAAATAGGGGTACAGAGCTTTTTTGTGCAACCTGGTATTACTTACACCGCTGTGGTGAATGCAGCTGAGCATATCCCTGAGTGGGAGATGTGGGAAGGCTTCCTGTCTATGGTGGCAGGACGCATTCTGCCATCAGGAATGGACACAGCGGACTGTGTGGGCAAGTCCCGGGCCACAAGTGTGTTGCTCAGGCGCCACTCTTGGATTGTAATGTTTGGCTTTACATCTGATATACAGGCTAAACTTTGTGCTATGACATTTGTTGGCCAAAACGAGTTTGGTGTGAGTTGATGGCAACCTCCAAAAATCCTAGACATCAAAGGCCATGGCTAAGTTGTAGGGCTTGGCTGTGCAGCGTCCCTCTGCCCCAGGAAGCACCTGCCCTACAGAGGTAGAGGTGCCCTCAGACGATGAGCGGCTGAAGCCACCGTCCCATCAGCACCTCGAGGGACAAAACTTCTGAAGTTTTCTGCCATGGTTCCCCTATACGGGGCTTTTCCGTGTTCAGTAAGGAAAGGTTCAAGACCACATCCGATGCTTCGATCTTACAGGTTGTTCAACAAGGTCAGTCTCCCTTTCGTGCAGTGTCATCTGAACCACAGCCCTTGAGCCAGCACCTTGCCTCCAGATCCCATCCTCTTGGAGGAGGTCTGTCCACTTCTTTCTTTGTGATAGAACTGCGACTACACTTGGAACAAGGCAAGGGTTGGTACTCCACCTATATTTTGGTGCCGAAGAAAATCTGAGGCTTGCGTCCCATTCTGAATTTGAGGCTGTTTTAGTTCCTGCGCAAGGACAAACTCAAAGTGGTTAAACCAGCTCAGATCCTGCAAGCCCTCCATCTGCAGGACTGATTGATATCACTGAACTTTCAGGACGCCTACTGCCATGTGCTGATTCATCGGAAACACTGGAAGTACCCGAGTTTCATGGTGGCCCAACATCGCTACCAGTTCAGTCTGGCAGCTTGGTCTTTCTTTGGCTCCCACGGTTTTCATCAAGCTGCTAGCAGTTTTGGGGGCTTGGCTCAGGAGGGAGGTCATTCATGTCTTTCCCTGCATGGATGACCGGCTTGTCCGAGCTCGCTCCCTAGTGTTGGAGCACCTTCTTGCACATGCACTCTATTTCACAGCTTGGGCTTTTCCCTGAAATTTGTCTCCTGCCCCAGTCTCACTGATTAATCGGAGCAGTCTTGGACACTCGCCTAGGTAGGGTATTTCTGACAGAGGAGTGGCGAACATCTTTCGTATGGTCCATGTCATCCAATCCCAGTAACAAGTCTGTGCTTCTGCCTTTCTGGGCATCTGACTGGTTGGGGCGCTCACCTATTCGAAGTCTCAGGGGCACATAAATTTGCTGGAGCTGAGGGTGATCAGACTGGCCCTGGTCACCTTCCTCCTCTCTGTGAAATGCAAGACTGTGCTGATCCTGGCAGACAACACAGTGGCTATATACTACCTCAACAAATGAGGTGGTGTGGGGCACTGCATCATTTGGCTCTGGGGAATGGTGTCTCTCTAACAGCAGCCCATCTGGTCAGAAGAGAGAATGTCACAGCGGATGCCTTGAGCAGATGTTAGGCAAGATTGGATGCAGTAACCCTGTGGGAGACTACACCAGTCTTGTCCTCTTGGTATTGGGTTTCTCCAGCATTGGATCTTTCATGGATTCACATGCTTAGAATATTCCCCGTCGTCAGACTGGGACCCCTCGGTACACATATATAGCCTTTTCCTATAGGAAAACTTCAGACACTTGTGTCCTATCTACGTCCTTTTAGGACCCGCCTAAGCATGCTCCGTAGGCCGTCCCAGTATAAGAGGCCCGCCCCCACGGCTCCCCTTCAGATTTCAACCGTCTCCAAAGTAGTGGCATCTCCTCGCGTTGTCTTACTATTTTGTACAAGGTTGTATTCCTGGAGTTTGAATTAGAGAAAATGTCCTCCATGTCAGGGAAAGCGCTGTTCCGTCCATGCGCGACATGCGGCTTGAAAAAAGTTTACGAGGGGGACGGACATATGGATTGTATATATTGCCTCCACCCTCATCATTCGGCAGATAACTGTGACATATGCAAAGGGTTTTCTCAAAAAACCCTCAAAGACCGGAGTCGACGACTGGTGGCATGGCTGAATGATGGAGCGGGGGCATACCCCCCTTCGGAGGTAGGCTCCACACAATCGGCAAAAACATCACGCCGCGCTACCTCGTCGGAACCACCGGCGAAGAAATCTCGACCGGCGGAAAAAGAGTCATCTGGGAGTCACTCGGCTAGAGACTCCTCGTCAAAGAAATCATCTTCATCAAAAAAGCATGAAAAGGAAAGGAAATCCTCCTCGGGCGATCATCATAGATCGACCACGAGTCGAGAGTCGAGTAAAAGCAGGCCAAGTGTGGAAAAGGCGGGACCGCCTAAACCACCTGCTAAGTCACCGTTGTCGACGGCGGTCCAGTCATCGGCCTCCACCCTGCCACTTACGCAGGTGGCATCCACCGTCCTACCGACAACAGCGGCGACGATGGTCTCGTCGACGGGGGTTCTACAGGAGGGCTGGAGGCCTGAAGTTTTTGATCCGATCCCCCGGATACTTTACTGCAAGAACAGGCTGTATCGCTGTCCTCGGAGGACGAGAACGAGAGAATAGCTGGCCCAGCAGACCTAGGGCTACGAGTGGCTGACAAGTCGTCGACGAGGGGATCCAGTATACCGGTACCTGCCCCTCTTCTCAATCCTCCATCTGTTTTGTCGTTGGAAATTCTGTCCACGCTTCAGTCCTTGCTACAGTCGTTGGACCAGAGACTACCTCAGGCAAACCTGCCACAGTCACCCTTCGACGAGCCGGGCGCGTCCCGTCCACCGACGCACCTACGCACGCCAATCTCAGCACTGGCACAAGAGGAAGGTGAGCTGCCAGATTCGGAGTCTGACAGGGGAGCCATGTCGGATATCTCATCATCCCCCTCCAGGGATCCAACCTGGGAGTCAGAGGTGGAGTTGGAAACCCCTAGAAGCCCAGCTCACCCGTCCCCTCTGGACAACATTGCGTCATTCCATTCTATGATGGAGAAGGCATGCAAAGAATTTGGTTTGTCCCAGGAAGAACAGAAAAAGGACTGTTTTTTGTTCGACCACATGGGTAAGAGAAGGTCTGTGTTCTCAATACCAATACTAGACCACGTGTGGAAGGAGGGGTTGCAGACAATGCGTCACCCTTTTTCAGAGCCGGCAGTGAAAGGACGCCTCGAGAAAAAGTTTAAGGCTCCAGAGTCTACTCCCAACCAACGCCAGACTCAGTGGTGTCGGCGGCAGCGGCGAGGAAGGCGAAGGCCCAGCACAAGTGCACGACTCCGCCTGAAAACGAAGCGAGACGCCAGGATGCCTTTTGCAAAAAAAGTGCTATCCGTGGGAGCAACCACAGTAAAGGCCGCAAACTCTCTGGCAATTGTAGCCAGATACGATAGGGAGATGTGGCACAGGCTAGCTCCGTTGCTTGATCATCTTCCGGAAGAGCATAGGAAGGCAGCGATGTTACTTGTCCGAGAGGGTGAGGAAGCCTCAAATCACGCAATAAACATCGCGGTGGACCTCGCTGAGTCAGGCTTCAAGCAAGTCAATAATGGGGTCATATTACGACGACAGTCATGGCTTAAGTGTACCTACTTCAGGCCAGAGGTACAATACAAAGTTTTAGATCTGCCCTTTGAGGGAGACCTTCTTTTCGGTGAGAAGGTGGACGAAGCCCTAAAGGGAATGAAAGAGGACTCGGACACGGCACGTTCATTGGGTGCCCTCCAGAGTGGCCGAAGCTACAAGTCTTTTCGTCCCTTTAGAGGGGCTTCAGGTAACTCAAGATTCTCTGTCTGGAGACAGATCCTTTGGCAGATCGGCTTACCCCTCCCAGGGATACAGAGTGCTTCCCAAACCGCAAACCGACGCCGTAACTTCCAGACTTCCAGGAAAAGACCATCATATCAGTCGTCGAGAGACAAGCAAAATAAAGATCAGCAGTGACATACAACACACCGTTCTGGGGGGAAGAGTGTCAGCATATGTCGACAAATGGGAACGAATAACGACGGATCAATGGATGCTGGACACGATAAGAAACGGACACTCTCTACAATTCAAACACAGCCCTCCGCACATTCCACCTGCGTTCACCGCTCATTCCCATCTGAAGATACTGCAACAAGAGGTAACACTCATGTTAGCAAAGGGCGTGATAGAATTAGTTCCAACATCACAGAAAGGTCAAGGAGTCTACTCAAGATATTTAGTCGTAATAAAGCCGAACGGCAAATGGCGTCCCATTTTAGACTTACGCGATCTCAACAAGTCTTTAAAGAGCCTAAAATTCAAGATGCTCACTCTGCAGGAAGTGATCCGCGCCGTTCAAGAGGGGGATTTTCTAGCGTCCCTGGATTTACAGGACGCGTATTTCCATATTCCAATGTGTCGGAAACACAGGAAATTCCTGAGATTTGTAATAGGGCGGACTCGCTACCAGTTCACGGTTCTTCCCTTTGGGCTCAAGACCTCCCCCAGAACGTTCACGAAATGCCTGGCTCCAGTAGCGGCATGGCTAAGGAAGCAAGGCCACCATGTATACCCATACCTCGACGACTGGCTGGTAAGGGGATCCTCCCCAGCGTCGACCAACACAAGTTTACAAGCCACCATGCAGCTTCTACAACAGCTGGGATTCGCCATAAACTTCGAAAAATCCTCTCTGCGGCCATCGAGAACGCTTGTATTCCTGGGGGCACAGTTCGAGACCCAGTTAGGGCTAGTGAAACCTTCTCTCGACAGAACCTCAAGACTCAATCAGCAAGCGAGCCAACTACAGCGAAACACCAGGCTCTCAGTGAGAAAATACGTTTCGGTCCTAGGGGCCATGGCATCCTGCATCCATCTGGTGGAAAATTGTCGCCTATTCATGAGGCCAGTCCAGAAATTCCTCGCGGACTGATGGACGCAGGCTCAAGGATCGTGGTCAGACAAGATAACCATCGACGACGACAAGCTGCTTCGGAACCTTCAGTGGTGGCAGAGTTTCCTCAATCTGAACAACGGTGTACCCCTACAGGAGCCGGAGTTTCAGTGAACCATAGTCACGGATGCGTCCCTAACCGGATGGGGAGCTCACATGGGTGCTCTCCAAACGCAAGGTCGCTGGTCTCCAACGGAGTCACTCCTACACATAAACGTGTTAGAGCTCAGAGCAGTACGATGGGCCTTGAAGGCATTCCTACCGCACATCAAGAGTTCGCGAGTACGGGTACTGACCGACAATACAACGGCCATGTTTTATCTGAGGAAACAAGGAGGGACGCGATCAAGAACTCTTTCCATAGAAGCCCAGAAAACATGGCATTGGGCATTAAAGCACGACATTTCCATCGTGGCTCACCACCTCCCAGGAGTGAGGAACTCCCAAGCAGACTCCCTCAGCAGAAGCATGGCCCAGATACACGAGTGGGAAATGGACACAGTTCACCTGATGAAAGTGTTCGAGAAATGGGGTCACCCCCCTCTGGACGCCTTCGCGACCAAAGACAACAAGAAATGTGAGCAATTCGCAAGCAGATGGCCTCAAGAGGGTTCCATGGGGGAGGCATTCTCCTTCCCATGGACGGACATGTTCCTTTATGCTTTTTCCCCGTTCCCCCTCATACGGAGGACAATACAGTGGATACGCAGATACAATTGCCGAGTAATTCTAGTGACATCATACTGGCCAAGGCAACCATGGTTCTCCGACCTGCTTCACCTGTCGCTGGAACATCCCATAGCGTTTCCGAGAGTCCCGAACCTACTATCCCGGGACAAAGGCACGGGGTGGCATCACGACCCGGACAGTCTCAACCTTACAGCCTGGCTCCTGACTTTTCGGAGTTCGGTGCTTTAGACGTTTCAGAGGATTGTCAAACAATTCTGCAGGCGGCTCGAGCCCCTTCTACAAACAAATCTTACTCCTATAAGTGGCGGAGTTTCTGTGAATGGTGTAGAGGACAACAAGGCCTACAACCGTTGTTGGTGACGCCGGAACAAGTTCTACCTTACATGCTCCTCTTGGCAGAGAGGGGGTTATCCTTCACATCGATAAAGGTGCACCTGGCGGCCATCTCGAGGTTCACAAGGAAGAGGCAGTCGTCTCCTCTATTTAGCGACAGACTTGTAAAACACTTCATGAGGGGTTTATTTCGAGTTTTTCCCCCGGTAAAACGTTTCCCCCCCAACTTGGAGTCTCAACACAGTGTGGGCAGGCTTAATGAAACCGCCTTTTGAGCCTATGGCCACGTCCGACATAAAATTAATTCCGTGGAAGTTGGCATTCTTGATTGCTATCACATCAGCTAGGAGAATCTCGGAACTGCAAGCGCTGGTCGTAGACCCGCCATACCTAAGATTCTTTAAGGACAAAGTTGTCCTGGCAACTAATCCTACGTTCGTCCCAAAAGTTCCGACAGTGTATCACAAACACTCGTCCATTGTTCTCCCTACTTTCTTCGCCACACCATCATCGGCAGCAGAAAAAGCTCTTCATACCCTGGACATTAAGAGGGCTCTGAAATTTTACCTACATCGTACACAGGAACTCGGGTCTACTCGACAACTGTTCATCGCCTATGGTCCGTCGACGAGAGGAAAAGCAATCCCTAAACAGGGACTGGCTCGATGGGTCTCATCGACGATTGTGTTTTGTCACTCTAAGGCCGGAAGGCCGCTGCAAGGACATCCTAGAGCCCATTCTACAAGATCGATGTCCTCCTCAACAGCTTTATGGGCAGGAATTCCGCTGACGGACATATGCCAAGCTGCGGCATGGTCAGTGCCCCACACGTTTACCCGCCACTACTGCCTTGCCAGGCAGCATGCGGACGAGGTGCAGATGGGAAGAGCTGTCCTGCGCCATCTGTTTCAGTAAGGTAAGCTCCACGCTGTGGAGAATCTGTTTTCTACCTTTTTGATGATAGTATACTTTATGTGGGTAAGGTTATATGAGTTAACTTATTCCTACTGTACATATGCATTGTGTAGTATGGTGAGGGTATATTACATTACATTCTCACCGCCGTCTCAAGTGTTACTGCTATACAATCTATTCTAAGCATGTGAATCCATGAAAGATCCAATGCTGGAGAAGGGAATAGTTTCTTACCTGTAACTCCATTTCTCCAGCATTGGTATCTTTCATGGATTCACATGCGCCCGCCAACCTCCCCGGAATGCAATGTATTTGATAAGTTTAACCCTTCCTACTTTGGAGGGGCCGAAATCTGAAGGGGAGCCGCGGGGGCGGGCCTCTTATACTGGGACGGCCTACGGAGCATGCGTAGGCGGGTCCTAAAAGGACGTAGATAGGACACAAAAGTGTCGGAAGTTTTCCTATAGGAAAAGGCTATATATGTGTACCGAGGGGTCCCAGTCTGACGACAGGGAATATTCTAAGCATGTGAATCCATGAAAGATACCAATGCTGGAGAAATGGAGTTACAGGTAAGAAACTATTCCCAACTCGCCTATTGGTTTAGGTCTGTACTACAGAAGTTGGTGAGTGACTGAGCAGCCAGACTTTTCTCAAGAGGGTAAATGTGAGCTATAGCATCGAATTCCACACATACAAGTATCCAAATAACACTCTCACTCAAGATTTGCTAGTAAAATAATTATTTATTATTTAACGATCAGTTTTAAATAAGCCTACTTTAAAAAGGGCAATATGCAACAATAAAAATACACTTCATACCACTTGCTCAGATTCAGAATAATCAAGTAGATACTCGTTAGAGATGCTGACAATAAATTTACTACACCCTTGGGTGACTTCAATTACTAGGCAGTATTGGCATTTATATATCACTTTTTGGTACTTAAATTCTGAGGTTGTGATGAAGGAAAAAGGTTAACAGATTCTCAGAGCATGTGAGCAATTTTCAATCTCCCAAAGAAGTCTAGATTCGATCTTTCCCAGCAATACAAGGTAAACTTATGCACCACCTATGAGTGACAGAATCAAAGTCAATGGGTCAGAAGGACAGCCAGTCAGTTTGAATAATGTCTATGAAGCTGAATCACTTCTTTAGATAGCACAAAGGTTTTGCCACAATGTTAGAGAGTTTGTAAGAAATTGCTGTTAGGCTTGTGAGGGTCAGAGCTGAGATCAACTCTGCAAAACGCAGCTACTGCAAGTCTCAAGTGAGATGATGCATGCTACAGACAAAAGAGGTAAGTACCCCTTAGTCAACACAGTACCTTAGGTTTGAAGAAGAGGATCCAGCTGGCTTCTGTTCTGGTTGCAATCTTGCAGATCCTGGGTCCCTGGGCCGTAGTCGTGGGGACAAGAGGGAGGACGTCTGGAGGATTCCTGCACTGCAGTTCGAAGATCGGCAGCGGCTATGGGCTTCTTTTAGATCAGCTGCACTTCATGGTTTCAGCTACTGGCAAATAGCCCCACTGAGGATGGTGGACACTTGATGGGCTTCCCTTGCTTCTGGAGTCCAGCACTCGGGTGAGGTGACTCGGGCTTGGGTTGTCCTGCTTCGGGAGGGTCGTCAGGATTTTCCTGGAGCTCTGGTCCGACTTAAAGACGATGCACTCCACCACAGATTTCTTGACTTCTGGCACTCTGTTCCAGCAGCAGCAAAGTCGTACAGCCAGATGGGGGAGGTCCACCAGCAAAGTTCGTCTTGGGGTTAGTTGGTCCCACCAACTCAAGGGAAGAAAATGTTTGTTCCACGGATTCTCTAGTTGATTCGGAGCTGGATCTTCAGCACTGCAGCAGGGCTCCACCGGGCAGTTCAACGGTCCAGGTGGGTGCAACAAGCTTCTTTTCCAGTTTCCTTCGGATTTTTCATCCAGTGGTCGACCCTGCCCTTAGTCAAAGAAACCTCGCCATTTACGCAGGTTTCTCCCATTCATGCACAGCCTAGCTGTCACCCCCACAGCACTTGGTGTATTCATGTAACCAAGGAGACTAAGGACAGGGAGTTTCGGGCACCTCCCTCACACTGGAGCCTGGGGTAGGTTTCAGTACTGAAGCCTGCCAAAGGCAAAAAATTGACAAAAGGGTTAAACCTGGTTTGGAACACAGAGTGAAACCCAAGAAAGGCCTTACAAGCAAGAAATGGCGAAAAAAGACGACCAGGGCCATTTTGACTAAATGGGCACCCATGGGTGCACTACTGCAGCTGAGGGTTCAGCCTGCATTAGAAACACACAACGGTAGGAAGATTAAACCACTGCCACCAGCCATTTAAAGTCATATGGGTAACATACAAAATGTTACATGAGTAAGTAGGAACTACTAGGAACCCCCAGCACTTCCACATAAAATGGGGTGTACTGAACCTACATAGAACCTACAGGCAAGTAAAGTCTATTTCACCTTACTCTTGGGAACAGTAGTTCACCCAATAGAAGTTATTTAAACCTCATGAGAAATCCAAAGGACTTCTCTGTGACACTGTACTGAGTGTGCTGTGTGTCACCATACAAAAGTAGATGCCTATTGAGTTTGTCAGACTCCCAAAACAAGTCCAAATAAGATAAAAAATACATGAGCGAGTGAGAAAAAGGCCTTGCTCACTCCAGGATAAATATTAAAAGTCCTAAACTCCAGCAAAAGAGCTCAGGGGTCTCTAAGGGTGAAGGGAATTAGCACAGAAATGAGAATTCTCCCTAACAGCAGGCACTTTTATTTTTTATTTATATACAGGAGGATCAATACTCTTTTGATCACGAAAGAACGTACAATAGATTAATCAGATTTGACTGGAAGCATTGAGTGTCTTACAATGGGGTTAGTATGAAGGACATTCTGACCATGTTGAGAAGGGGAGTAAATGGAACAGTCACCAGGGACAATACATAAGTGGACATACATAGATTAAGGACAACCAACATTGGACATTTTTGTGTAGGTAGGTGGTACGGCCAGCTGTTCTCTAGACGTGACCATGATGGGTGAAATGCTAGAATGGAGGCAGAGGAAGTGAGAGATGCAGGTTAGAGGCGAGTAAAAATGTTAGTAGGCAGATGAGGGTTAGGTTAAGAGGGTAACTCGGAGGCGAGGAGGTAGGCTTTTAGTTTGATTTTGAACAAATCCATGTGGATCTTTCTCAGCTGCCAGGGGGAAGAGAATTCCATGCAAGTGGAGCATGAAGAGAGAATGAGCGCAAGCGAGAGGAGGCAGAGGGAGGGCGGGAGCCACACGGGTATTAGATGAGGCGGAGCTGAGATTATGAGAAGGCTTATAGAGTTGGATGGATACATTGGTGCCTTACCTTGGATAGATTTGCGAACCAGGAGAAGAAATGTAAATATGGCCCTGTTTTGCATCATCAGCCATCCAGCCTGGTGACGGTACAAGGAAGTAGGTGGGAAGTGAGAGAGTTCAAACAGAGTCCTGGTAGCGAAATTAATGATCTTGTCGAGATGACAGAAAGCATTGTTGGGAAACCAAAGAGGATGCTGGCACAGTAGTCGAGTTTAGGGAAGACAAGAGTGGTTAGGAAGTGCTTGGTGGTGTTGAAAGGAAGGAGGTTCCTGATTTTCTTAAAATTTAGGAGGTTGAGGCAAGCTGCTATTCCAGTTTTGGAGATGAAAGTATAGAAGGTGTGAGAGGGGTCATAGATGATGCAGAGGTTTCTAGCTGCAGAGGAGTAGGGGAGAGTGTCAGGTGGGAACTGGATAGGCAGAGGAAGAGATGAGAGAGAGCTTTTGGCAGATAAGAGTACCTCCTTTTTGGTAGAGTTTAACATTAGAGAGTGTGAAGCCATCCAATATTTAATGGCAGAGACACAGTTGGACATTTTGATAAAGAGATCGGAGGAGAGTTCAAGAAAAGCGCAGATGGTTTGGATTTTGTCTGCAAAGTTGGTATGAGAACCCAAAGGACGAGATTGGTGCCCAAAGAGCAGAAGTGCAGAGTGTAAAGATGAGCTGACCCAAGACGGCCTTGTAGAACACAAACAGCGGAGTGTGTTGAGAGGTGTTGTTGCTTGGTGAGGTGCAAGGTCTGACTCAATCCAGGCAAGGGCATGATGCGAATCCCAAAAAGAGATAGTATTTAGAAGATCAAGTGTCATAGGCAGCAGATGGTTCAAGGAGAATTAGGATGGAGGATAGGTTTGAGTGCTTAGCAGAGGGAACGAAGTTGGGCACATGCATGAGAGCAGTTTCTGTGGAATGACCTAGCGGAATCCTGCTTGTAGGTGGTCTCAAACGTTGTGGATGTCTAAGGAATTGGTAATACGGCTGAACACAACCCTTTCGAGCACTTTAGAGTAGTCCAGAAGGAGAGTCACAGGGTGAAAGTTAGCCAGTAGGTTTGGGGCAGACTTATGCTTTATTAGGAGAGGGATGACTGTGGCTATTTTGAAAACAGAGGGAAAGCAAGCCGAGACAAAGGACAGGTTGAAGAGTTCAGCAAGGCGAGAGGCCACTATAGGGGCAATAGGCTTGACTAGCTGAGGACCACAAGGCGGCTCTGATGGGGCACAAGAGAGGTTTGCCTTCCTCGATAGAGAATAGCACTTTGTATTAATGTGACTAAAGTGGTAGATGCAAGCAGAGGATGATGGTAGAGTAGGCAGAGTGTAAAATGTAGGAGGAATGTGAGCGAGTATGGAAATGTTTTCAGCTAAGTATTCAGCTAGGCCATTAGCTGTGAGTGGAGTTGATAGTCCTAGACTTAAGAGGAGTGCGTTTAGGGTGCCCTTTAGCCGGCTAGGACGGTTGGAGTGAGGGTTAGGTAGAATTCCCTTTTAGCTCTGTCAAGTGTGGCTTCATAGAGTTCAGGGCAGAGAGATAGATTTGCAGGTCCTCATGCAAGTGGGTGCGTATCCATTTGCGCAGCAGCCGGCACATGTCTGTGCGGAGAGAGCGTATGAATGGAGTGACCTATGTTTGAGTATGCTAAGACCTAAGGGTGAAAGTAAGTAGTGAGAGGAGAATGAATCGTATAGTAGGGATTGGAAGCTGGAGAAGGCAGTGTTGGTGGAAGAGATCTCGGGTGTGAAGGAGAGTGAGAACTGTAAGTCTGAGAGGAAGGGGGCATAGCAGAAGGTTGAAAACTCAGTTTAGTAATAGGGGAGGCAAGGTAAGAGGGTGGAAAGGGGATTGGGGTGGAAACAATTGTGATAAGATATGGATGTTGTGACGGTAGTATAAGTGGCTGAAGGAATTGAATACGAGATTCAAAGAGTTACCCCTCTGTGGTTAGGTAGGTTATGTATAGAGTGGAGAGCGTGGTTGTTAAGATGGATTTCTGAACTCTGACCTGGTGGGGTAGAGGTTCAGAAGGCCAATCTAGTTTCTTGGAACAGGGTAACCTCTGGATAAGCCAGACCAATCAAGGTAGCTGTGGCAGGCTGTCAAGACGAAGTCTCAGGAGGGATGAGGGTGACAGGAAGACTTCAATGAGCGCACAAAGCAAGGACATTTATAAATTACTCCCAGACAGGTGTTATATCAAAAATATAGACACATTTATTACAAGGCCTATGTAACATAGACCATAGCAAAAGAATCGCAGTAACACTCAGTAAACAATACAAAACTATCAATACAATGTATATACAAGACCATTGGGGTCTAAAGAGTTAAATGCATGAAATATGTTGACCACCTAGTTGGGAAGGAAACGGGCAGTGCAATTAATCTTTAGGCCCCTTCCACATCAACAACACACCTAACTAAGAGGCAGTCCAAGGCCTAAGAAGAGGGGAGCCTTGTGTTCAATAGTACAATCAATGCAAGCGCACACGATTTTTCCAATGGGCAAAATGGGGTCTCATCAGGGGTCTCTAACAGTTCAGGAAGGTGGATGAGGCGATGAAGAATAAGTTCCCACTATTCAGGGAGGACCTCCACTTGAAGGCAGAGGCAGTTCCAGAGTGCAGGATGGAGTCGCTAGTTTGCACTAGCAGTGGAAAGGAGCGGGACCCCAGGGGCCACTCATGGGTAAAAGGGGCCACCAGTTACTGTTGTAAGTATTCACCGGTCCCAGGCACACTTGGCCCCAAACTTCGCCTGTTCAGTCCACTCAGGTTGCAGGTTTGAACGCGACAAAAAGGACGTCTCTGCGGCTTTACGTTCCTGAGTTACAGCGATGATTCCCAAATGGGACAGTGGCGATTTCTCCAGCCGATTGGATGAATCGACTCAGTTTCACAGCAGCAGGTTTCAGGGGCAAGAGGGTCACAAATGCAGCGTACTTGCAAAAGACGTTGCCGCGGTAGGGCAACACGGTAACGGCATATGCTCTGTTCCTGGCGCACTCGTCTCACTTCAGACCTGGGAATAGCAAGTATACGAAATTCGGTGTGAGGGTGCTGTGGACACAGAGCTAGCAGTCTACCAAGTTTCAAGGGCCTCCATGAAACAGCGCCGGTGACAGAGCAAAGGTCCTGCGTAAGCTGGTCAGTCCACTGGTTGGCCCAGGGACACTTCAGAGAAAGCTAACTTGCAGGTTTTGGTGAAGGTGCCGAGAATAGTAGGTCCCACTATTCCAATGTGTCGAAGCGTCTTCGCAGACCTTCTAGGACAACCAGATGCAGAGGGGTCCCACGGGAATACAGCGGACTCAGGGTGCCAAACCTTCCAGCGGGTCACCAGCGGTTCCTCGACTCTGCTTCGTAGTTGCAGGACATGGATCCTATCCTTTGTTCAGTGAGAACTCAGGAGATAAACATGGTATGGGTGTTTTCGGCCTCCTCTTATGCAAAGTTCCCTTCGCGTCAAAATGCAGAGGACCCAATGGGAGATCTGCTCACAAACACGCACTCCATACGTGGACCAATCATGGACCATGGTGGTCCCAGTCATTCACAGCACACCAGACTCTCTGGCACCCAGGATGTGTATTGGGGACAGACACCCCAGCCCACATCCTGGAGGCACACACACAAGGCATGCAGAAGCCCGCAAAAGCATTGTGTTTCGCTGGAAAATGCAAGACCAAATAAGGACTGACCCGGGTCGACTCGACCTGGGGAAGGTGAAGGGGCAAGATGGCCAAAGGACAGGACAAAGTACCTCGTGGCATGGCCATTTTGGAGCCAGGCCACCTATTCGTGCCAAACGCGGTTAACCTGGCAGGAAAGGGTTCAAAAGAATGCAAAAAGATAGCTGCCACCAGTCCTGTCCATGATACATCTGCACAGTTAATAAAAAGTCAGAGAGTTTCTATGGCCTATGGAAATGGACTACAGACCCAAGTACACTGTACTGGAAGGTACATTGTGTACTTGTTACATGTTGCACAAAAGTTGCAACATGGGAAAAGGAGTAAGGGAAACAAAGTCTCCCCGTACTGTCTGTCTTAAGTGCATGTCAGTTTCCCCATAAAAAGTGAGCAAAAGCCCAGAGGAGTGCAGCAGAAGGCTGTGCTTCTCTGGCAAAGTCAGGCAATGGTGTCTAAACAGCAGCAAAAGGTTTGGGGGTGGACACATGGAGGGAAAATTGCATGCAATTATGAAATCTTTCCTAACAGTGGTCACTAAGAAGACTGAAGTTCAGATTTCGGAGAAGTGATTGTAGCAGGAAGGTTAAAGTCACCAAAGACTTTAAGAGTGTGGAAAGAGAATCAAGGAGTTGCCCAAGGTAATCGAAGAATGGTCCAGTGGGACCAGTAGGGCGATAGATGGACATGTGAACCGAGTGAGGTAGAGCAATAGTGGAAATGGTGATAAAGAGGTAGGAGTGAACCTGACATTGGAGATTGAGGCGGGAAGAGATTAGGTGTCCAACACCTCCACCTCTGCCAGTCAGTCGAGGAGAGTGAACAAAGGATAGTTTGGAGTCATCTAGGACTGCCGGAGTGGCAGTGTCGGCTGGAGAAATCCAGGTTTCAGTGATGGTAAGGTCGTCTCTGGTAGGGGAGCTTTGTTACATACAGACTGAGCATTCCAGTGTGCAATGTTCAGTTGATGAGATAAGAGTAGAGAAGTTGCGTATCGGAGGAAGAGAGGCAAGGTGCATAGGTGTTAGGAGGTATGGTCAGCTCGTTGGCTTTGTTGTAAGGAGGCGGAAGAGAAATGGAGTAGTGGGAGTTTCTATTTGTATAATAGGGAAAGGAAAGGCGAAAGTTGTAGCGTGATTGGGGAAAGTGTAGAGAGAGGTGAGTAGGATGAGCAGGGGAGAATGCATTATAGCTTAGTAGTAGTGTGTGGAGGGACGGTACAATAATTAGGAAGCTTTGGGTACTCACAGGTGCAAAAGGGAGTAAGACAAAAGCAAAGCATAGGCAGAGAGACTAGGTCTTCACCCTTCACTGGTCTGCCCATCACTGGGGACGCCCCAGACTGGGCGCCCCAATGAAGTTCAGAAGGGATGACGCGCTCTTGTCACCTGATTGCTCAGTCCATCCATGGTTGCTCTCTGATATTGTCTCTGCTGTTGCTTGGGTGAGGCGATTTCTTCCTGACTGGTGTTGCAAGAGGAACCTTTTGTCACTTTCGGCTGGAGATGGGGTTGTTCCAAGATGGCCGCAAGAAGTGATGTCACGGATCGAAGATGACCGCTGGAAGTGACTTCGGCCTCCTACAAAGTTCTGGAGGTGATGATCTCCTTTTGAGCTACTCTTCAAGCAGACCTTTTTGCTTCCAGTTTAAACAAGAAGTGCAAGTTCTTCTGCCCAAGGAATTTCCTCAACAGGGAGCTCTGGAGGACATGGACATTTGACCTCCTTTGCACGTATCTGCTGATATCTGTAATTCCGCTGGTTCTCAGGAGAGTATGCCTATTCAGAACCATGTGGATCCTGATCGCCCGGACTGGGCCTGGTGGACCTGGTATGGAGTTGCTGGACATGTCCGTCTGCCCTCCTTGGCGCCTTACGAGGAGAGTCAACTTGCTCTCCAATCAGAGGTGCCTTTTCTCCATTTGAATGTCAGCAGCCTTCTCCTTCATGCTTGGCTACTGAGCGGCTGAGATACAAGGTGTGGGACTTGTCAGATGACCTCTTGGATGGGCTCTTTCAAGCCTCAGACCCGCCACTAAGTCTGTTTATGTCTGCCAATGGCAGAAATGTTGTTCTTTGTGCCGGGAGAAGGATCTGGACCCTTTTTATTCTGTCAGTTGTAGATGTTTTGCTGTTATTGGCCCAAGCAGGCCTGCAGTTTGGCACTGTTAAGGGATACTTTGCCGCTATTTTGGTTTTCAGGAGGTTCCCAGAACAGGGTCTGTTCTTAGCAATCCCCAATGTCATTCAATTTTTACAGGGTTTTTGTAACCAGTTTCCTCCATGCCAATTTGATGCCTTGGAATGGGATTTCAATTTGATTTGCCAATCCTTACGGGAGCTCTGTTTGAGCCTCTTCGTCTCTGTTGTATTAAATTGCTTACCCGTAAGGTTATTTTCCCGTTTGCCATCACTCCTACGAGACTGGTGTGTGAATTCCAGGCGTTATCTGTTAAACCTCCCCTTTTAGTTTTCCCCAAAGAGAATCAACCTGAGAGTGAGGCCCACTTTTCTCCCGAAAGTTGTCTCTGATTTTCTACACTGTCTCAAGATTAATCTTCCTGTGTTTTTTCCTCTGCCTCATACTTCTAAGGCAGAGGAACGATTCCATTGCCTGGACCCCATGCGGTCCCTCAGCTATTACATCTCTTGGACAAGAGAGGGTAGGAAAAATGACAAGCTTTTTGTGGGGTACGCTGGTGCTCGTGCTGGCAGAGCTGCTACCAAACTGACCCTGTCCCTGTGGATCATTCTCTGCATTTCAGAATTCTACGATCTGGCTGGGAAGGCTATGACTGAGGGTCTCAGAACTAATTCTAACAGAGGAGTGGCTGCCACCTCTGCCCTGCAGAGGGTAATCCTGGTCCTGTCAGGTAGCAATCTGGGTGCCTTTGCACATGTTTGCTAGACATTAGTGCTTAGATTGCCTTGCGTGCCAGGATACCCGATTTGGTAGGGTAGTCCTCCAGACTTTCTGGTTTAGGTGGTGTCCTTTCTACCTCCCTCCTCCAGGTTACGTACTGCTTTGGGACACTATCATAGATAAGGAATCAGTGGGGGGTTGAGGAGGGGGGGGCCTTAGAAGAACAAATTGCTTACCTCTCTATAATGTTCTTTCTGATGGACATTCCTCCTGTGAATTCCTCATCATCCTCCACAACTTGCCCCTCTTGTGGGAAGCCTAGTGCAGCATCAGTTCACCGACCTCTCTGTTTTAGAGTGCTAGAGAAAAAAGGCGGTGGATCTGAGATAACAGGGCAGGATGTCGCTATATATAGTGGCCCCGATGTAAAACCCCATGCCTAGAGGCATTGGAAGGGGCTGACGACGAGCTGTGCTGTGCCACCTTGCAGCGGAAAAGATTATGGAGAACAGCTGCACTGCGATAGGGATATAATGCATGAGAAATCAGTGGAAGGAACGTCCATCAGAAAGCACATTACAGAGGGGTAAGTAATGTGTTCTTCCGAACACTAGACCTTAGAAGTGCTATCAGGTACAAATACTGTAAAAGTGCAAACTGCTCCTCCGTTTATAATGTCATTTGGACTATACAAATTCAGCCAGATTCCATTTGGCCTAGTTTCAGCTCCATCCGTTTGTCAAGATTAATGGGAACATTATTTGAAGACCTGCCACAAGTATTTTCCCCGGATGATGTCCTGGTTTGCTTAGAAAATGTAGAAAAATCTACCTCAGTTTTGATAATGGGTTTGACCATTCGGAATGTGCCTGCGCGCACACAAAATGATCTGATATGGCATTTATATTGCGCCTATACATAAGTGCTTCAAGGTGCGAAACCTAAAGCTGAGAAGTGCAAGCTTTCTGTAGAGGAAGTGGACTTTCTAGCTCACACCCTCATGAGATGTGGCATTAAACCAAAATGGGTTTTTGTGCAGGCTAAGAAAGTATGACTGCCCTCCTTCAAAGAACAGATTGTGCTGTACCTTGGGATGTTCGAATACTGTGCACAGTTCCTGAAAAACACATTTTGATTTGTGGGACACCCAAGCAAGTTCATAAAGAGAGGGCCGTTTCAATGGCTGCGAGAACAGGACTTTGCCAGAGCTAAGAAAGGGATGTTAAAAGCCCTCATTCTGCGACATTTCGATTCAAACAGGCGCTCCATCCTTACTGTGTATGGTTCTGCTCTCAACAAGAATAGGCAACTTAGGTTTTTATGGAATTTTCCTCCGACTTGTTGCCTGAGGCAGAAAGGAACTACTCCGCAAGGGAGAAGCCATTGACCTGTGCTTGGGCTGTAGAACACTTGTGTGTGCGTTTGCAGAATTGGCTCATATGTTTGTTTGTTTGTTTGTTTAGAATTTATTGTGCGCACCGGACCCTGGAGTATAAGGGCGCAAACAGTAAGAATATGTACAGCTTAGAGCATAGGTTACAGGTTACAGTTACAAGTTACAGACATTACCAGTTACAGAAATTACCAGTTACAGGTGCAAGTTTACAATACAGGTTTACAATCGTATGATGCAGATACTGTGTAGCAAACAGGCGTGAGCATTATCATGGGTTCAATTAGCAGTTGCTATCGTTAGCCAGTTAATTACAATTTGCCTGAATTTGGAAAATGAATGTTCTAGCCTCGCAGTAATGGGTAATTCGTTCCACAATTGAGCAGCTTTGACTGGGAAACTAGCTCCGCCTATGGTGGTCAGTTTAAAGCGTGGTACTTGTAGGCGGTTGGTGTAAGCAAGTCTGGTTTGTCTTGTGGGGTGTGTTCTGGTGAATCTGTCCTTAAGGTATTGGGGGGCTTTGTTGTGTAAAGATTTGTATGTGAGAGATGCCGTTTTGAGTCTGATTTTCTCGTGGGTGGAGAGCCATTTGTGTTTCCTTCTTATTACTGTAATGTGTTCTCTCCTGGGGATGTTCAATGCCGCTCGGAGGGCCTTGTTTTGCTGTATCTGGATTTTGTTTATGATAGATTTATTGGCTCCTATGTACAGTGCGTTACAATAATCTAGTTTGGAGATGATAAGGGCTCTGGCTAAAGTTAGACAGCTGTGCTGGGAAAGGAATTGTTTTCCTGCTCTAATGAGCTTACATGTGTAGGCTGTCGAGGAAGCTAGGGAGTTTACCTGTTTGGAAAATGATAGGGTAGAATCAAGGTAGATCCCTAATGTTTTAACTTCTTTGGTAACTTGTATGCAGTTCCCATCTATGATAAAGGAAGAGTAGTTTGTGCTTAGTTTTTTGATGAGGGGTGCGGTGCCTAGGATAAGAAGCTCAGTTTTATCATCGTTCAGGCATAGGCCATGGGTTGCCATCCATGCCTGAACGATGCTGTATATTTTGTTCACCATTGCTAGATCTTTTTCGTAAACCCCTGTGAGTGGGAGGAGGATCTGGGTATCATCAGCGTAGTTGGTATACGTGATACCCAGAAGGTCCAAATCATCAAACAGAGGCTTAGTGAATATGTTATATAGCGTTGGTGAAACGCATGATCCCTGTGGCACGCCGCAGGTAATAGGGATGGGGTCTGCAGCTGCTATAGGTGAGAAAACCCTCATGGTGCGGTCACTGAGGAAGGATTGTATCCATGCTATAGCCTCAGTGGAGAAGTGTGCTGCTGAGTCTAGGTGGTTACATAGCACTTTATGGTCCACTAAATCAAAAGCGGCCGATAGGTCTAGTAGCAGGAGGAGTGCTGGTTTTCCAGAGTCTCTTACTTTGTCTATTTGGGCTTTCAGGTCAATCAATGCAGTTTCTGTGCCGTGAAGAGGGCGGAAGCCAGATTGTCGGGAGCCTAGTAGTTGGTTTTGTTCCAGGAAACTCTGGATTTGTATATATGCCACCTTATCCAGTATCTTCAGAAGGAATGGTACCGTAGTAATAGGTCTATAGTTAGTGGGTATGGTGGGGTCTAGAGTAGCCTTTTTTAAGAGTGGGAGCACCCAGGACTCTTTTAAGTTACTGGGGATAATGCCTGTGGTAAAGGAGGCATTAATTAACTTGGTGATAAATGGTGCTAGATCTCGTGCGGCATCTTTGATGAGTTGTGCTGGACATAAGTCTCCTTTGCAGTTGGACGGTTTTAGACCGAGTATTACTTTCTCTACTTCTAGTATGGAGACTTTGGAGAAGTGGAATTGCGTAGTGGGTTTGGAGTTAGGAAGTGTCTTGCTAGGCGGTAATATGTTGGGTGCTAGGGTCTCACGTTTTAGTTCTATTTTCTTTTGGAGGTTTCGGACTTTGTTAGAGAGGGCTTGCTGGATTTCGGAGCACCACTTTTTATCTTTAAGACAGTTGTCTTGAGGTGTTATTGGGTTTTCCAGTTCTCTGAGTATGGCGAACAGTTCTTTAGTACTTGATTTGGCTTGTGTGATTCTGTTATTGTAGGTCTCTTGTTTAGCTAAGATGATTTCTTTTTTGTAATGAGAAGAGATTTTAGCTAGTTTCAGTTTATTTTCTGGGCTGGGGTTAATTTTCCATGTATTTTCCCATTTCCTTTTTTCTAATCTCAGATTTTTTAAGAGAGGGGTGAACCAGTTGTTCAGGTGGTTCTTTGGCTTGCTGTTTCTGAGCTTGAGTGGTGCGATGTTGTCAAGAGTTTTGTTCATGATATTGTTAAATTCTTCCACTAGGCTGTTAGGGTTAAGGTTGTCAGGTAGAGCGACCAAAGTGGGCATGATGCCGGGGAGTAGTTTGTCTAGTGTCATGTTTTTTTTATTTCTGGTAAGTGCAGGAGGTGCACATGGTTGTTGCAGTTTGGGGGTGGCAGTGTCCAAGGAGAATGAGATTAGATGGTGATCTGACCAGATTTGGGGTGAGATGGTGAGAGTGGCTATATTGCAATTGTGGTCAGCAATCCAATCAAGGGTTCTCCCTTTGATATGGGTGGGCTCAAGCACTCTTTGTGTGTAGCCCAGTTCTGATAGGGTGTTGGAGGCTGCTGTGGCTTGTAAGTCGTTGATATCATTGAAGCCAATATTGAGGTCGCCTAGTAATATTGATTGAGTAGTATCTTTAAGGTTTTCTGATAGGATGGTAGTTAAGTCTTCTATGAAATTCTTGATTGGACCTGGAGGTCTGTATATCAAATGAATGTTAAGGGTTTGTGAGTTAGCTGTAGGTGTCTTGGTGGACATTATCTCACAAGATTCAATGGTTGGTGAGGGGGTGAGTCTCATCTGGAGTTTAGTTTTGACGATGATGGCTAGTCCTCCACCTCGAGCTCCGCACCTATCCGATCTGAGGATAGTGTAATTATTGGGCACAGCTAGGGATAGTGCTGGGCCTGATGCCTCATGTAGCCAAGTTTCTGTAATGGCTAGGAAGTCGTAATCTTCTGTCAGGATAATTTCCGATATTTCTATGGCGTGGGCGACTAAGGATCTAGCGTTTATTAAGGCTCCTTTGAGTTTAGGTGTGCGGTTAAGATGTGTAGCAGTATTTTTTGCAGCATTGGGAGCGGCAATTGTTTCTTTATTGGTTTGGTAGTTGTTGAGCTTAACGTGGTTATGGGTGAATGGTTTGCGAGTAGGTTCTTTTTTGGTTCGAGTAGTGTTAGTTTCGTATTTGATGAGCGGATCAAAGATTCTGGGTAGTCTTGCTCGTAATCTTAGGTTTCTGTCAGCTATGTTATATTGTGTAGTGGAATGTTGTATTGTAGTTGCTATAAGAGGCGACATGGTGAGATGTTCCCATGGGGTGAGTGAGGAGGCCAGGTATACTAGGTAGGATAGTATAAGGAGCATTGTGTAATGTGTAAGCGTTCTGTGTCTGGATAGATGGCTAGAGTTTTAGTTATGGTGTAGTGCAGGCAGAGTAACTGCTAAGTCTGCTATGTTGTTATCTAGAAAATGAGGTCAGGCATATAACAGGCCATAAGCACTTAGTTAACTTCTTGTGGGAAAGCGGGTAGGTTTGTTTGACACAGGTTGCCCTGTATACGGTCCGGAATGATGAGATTTCACTGTACCATACAACACAAAGTAGGATAGATCAAGGTAGTGGCCTATTGGTACATGTCCCCGTCAGTCGGAAGAGTGAGTGAGGGAAAGAGCGAACAAACGTGTGGTATGATACTGCAACCCCATGATGCCCAGACGTGTGTGCAGTTTCAAAGGGAAGTCAGTAAGCAGTGAGAAATGGCAGAATTTGAAGGCTTTTACAACAGACACTTCGGCTGTCTCTAGAGTGCAGTCCATTGACTGCACTCTAGAGACAGCCGAAGTGTCTGTTGTAAAAGGTTAGCCTTCCCTCAGGCCAATAAGACATACACCCTGGTTGCAGAAGAACTAATCAAAGCAGCAAGAGTCCTGCAGAGGTGAAAAGAGCACTCGGCAAAAAGGGTCGAGTGGGGAGATAGGAGGAATAAGAAGGAGAAAAAGCATAGTCAAGGAATATTCATAATAGACCGGCCCTGACTGGAATGCCTGCTTGTGTACCAGAAATGGTCCCCGCACATGCATAGATTTGCCTGAGAAATGCTGGAGCAGGATTGCATCAGACATATTTGGACCCATCTATATTCCTCTGAGGTTTTGCATAATGATGATGGTCTTTCCCAATGGCTAGCAGTGGAATTCACAGATTAAATCACAGCACGGAGGTGCTGAAATTCCTTGAAGTAATCTGCAGGGAATGGACTTGTGAGATGATCATAGCAGACAATGCAACCCAATTGAAGTTTGACACAATTAAGCAATATCTTACGAGCCAAGTGATAAGGCTACATAACTCGGCTTTATACGCCCTACAAACAATGGGATTGTGGAAAGATGTAGTGGAATAATAAGACTGCACACAGCTATTAGTAAAGGCAGGATATCCGCTGAAGAAAGGCATAGAAGATCTGATCCCCCATACAGGGTGACAGAGCACCCCACCACTGGGTGCACAGCCTTTGAGATTATGAGAGGAAGGACAAAAATAGATTCTCTCTCTCTCTTGGTAAGGGACACCTGGAGTGACTCAGATATTGGAAATACCGGTCATGTGGATTAAGGAGAGAATCAAGCATGCTCAGATAAGATATAGCAAAACCTGCAACAACAAAAAAAATAGGATGGCATGTATCATTCCATTACTGTGATCGCACAGTAACCTACCTCATGTAGTGCCCAAAGTGGCATCCAAATGTATAAAACCTCTGCGGTATGGAGATCACCAAATCGAATATCCTCTCCAAATTATGGAATTGTAGGTGCCTGTTTCCACTAATCTCAATCGGCAGGCCTTCACTGAGGTGCCAGACTGACGCCACATGAGAAAACTCTGTACCCCTGCTTTAATGTACAGGAGAGTATGTGTGCATCTGCTAGAAGAACCAAATGTCAGATGAATGGCAGGCCCAAAAACCGATCGATAAAAAACAATCCAAGCCGCAATGCTTGCTTTGCAGGAAAAATGTTTTATTACATGCAAATATGGCCAGGAGGGTCAATCAGCTGCTTAGAACTGAAAACTGAAGAACTCACTTGACACTCCCATGTTGGTTACAGAAATCACAAAAACTACATAAGGCAACATGTATCCAATACAGGTTAATCCCACGTTTTCTATTGGCTATCCCCTATAAAAAAAGTCTAAACCTCACCTATATTTTACTACCCCATTGGTTGTCCAGTATCTGTGATGACATTTGTACAGCTTCCTGCGAATTACCTAATTGTTAATTGTACAGTACAAGGGCTTGTTCTCACTAAGATGTGTTCTTCACAGCTGCTGCACTAATCTAATCCTCAGGAACAACCTAACCTGATGCATTCCGTTCACAGCTCCTGTGGACTACTCGTCGTTGTACCATCAACTGCTGTCCCCCCTCCTCCAGGGACCTTGGTTGCCTGAATACTCGCTGGGGGAAGCAAGAATAAAATCAAATTAATAAACGGGACAGAAGCTCGCTAATGCGGCCTAGTGCTTCTTTACTAACAGAGAGCTGCAAACTCATTGCCTAGTTCAAAATAGTAGGTAATCTCTTTAAAGACTTAGTGTCGCATTGTCGGATTTCAGGACATCACATGTTCCCCAGCAAGGAAATACTTTGCACACCAAAAATGCAGCTGCCGATTTTACACAAGGGTGGACACATGGACCAGCTTGAAGCCAACGAGAAAATGGACACACCACAATAATTAGTTGGTGGTTGGTGTGGCTATCGGCGTCTGCCATGGCTGCCAAATTCAGCCACTCTGACTACCCTGGGGAGTTTTCACAGTGCCCAGGATGGAGAACATAGCTCACTGAAAGGAAGCAGCACCTGTGGAGCGAGTCTCGTGCAGTGACGCAGAACAGGACATACGACTGGGACACCTCGAGCCGCATGGTGAGGCCTACATACTTGGCTTGGACGAGCTGAGGCCCACGGACTGCTTCCTACGGCTGGTGAGGGGGAGAGCGCTCTGGAGATTGCACCGGCAGCGCAGTGCTGAACACTGTTCGGGCGGCAGAAGGGCAAAGCCCTTGTGGAGGAGGAGTGGGGAGTGAGGCTCCTATCCTTTGAGACAAAGTTGTGTGGGTGTCGCTGCTGGAAAATGGAGGCTGCGCGCCATCCCAGAGGCTGGGGCTACAATGCCACATGTGGAGGGATGAGCGTACTGCCATACTGTGTGACGCAGTGAGGAGACCAGTGTGCAGAAGTGGCAGAGGACTGGGACAGCAGCGGGGCTCCTACGTGGGCAAGATTGATCGGCCCGCGTGGAGGGGTGTCCTCAGCCCAGGGGTGAAGAAAGCGAGGCCCTGCAACACATGAGGCAGAGCCAGCCACCGTGGGGAGGTGCATCAGGGTGTCAGAACAGGAGCCTGCAAGAAGGGTGTCTTACAGCATCTGCGGGGAACAGACAGTGGTGCAGCCAGGACCGACGGCAGAGGCAGCAGCGGTTTAGCGAGGCAGGTGCTGCGGGCCAGCTCCGAGTAAAGTAAAGAAGGTGGCCTAGCAAACATTTGAGACGAGGAAAGCAGCAAAACAAAGCAGAGTGCACAGGTGGAAGCTCTCTTCAGCCCAGGGCCCTATCCAAGAGTGTTGTCAGGTGGCAGTGAGCAAGAGCAACAGACTGGGCTGCACGTGGAAGAAGTGATCTGTGGCGAATGAGCGCCAACTTGGAGTGGAAGCGCAGCTCTTCAGCAGTGAGAGGTGGATTTGCAGGTCAGATTGGCACGTCGTGGTTCCTGTGGTCCGACTGACTACCTACTGGCCCTCTACCCAACAATTAGCGAAAGAAAGGCAGTGGGCCCCGGCAAGTCAAGCACCAACGGAGGACAGTGCCTATGGAGGAGGTAGCACAGGAAACTGCAAGAGGACTCTCTAAATCGAACTTGGTGGACTGTCTAAAGACCCCAAAAGAAGAACTGAAGGAGGAACTGACTTGGCCCAAGACACAATAGTTGAATGCAAGAGTGGGGTGGATACAGAATCGACAGTGCAAACCTTGCAAAAAGATGTGATCCATCTTCAGGGGGAGCTACCCAGCACTAAGCAGGACAGGTCTCTTCTGGTTACCGTCATTGAGGACTTGAGGAACAGGCACAGTTGAGACGATTTCCCTATACGAGGGGCAGTGGCGGGAGTGGAAGGGGCAGATCTGCGAGGCTGGGTCAAGCAAGTCTTCAAGGTGATGACCCCATGAGATGGCAAACAACGGCATAGCGTTGGACCGTGTCCACACGGTAGGCCTGCTCAGAAGAAGCCTGAGAGCCCAACCAAGAGACATTTTCATGAAGTTTCACTTCTATAACACAAAGGAGGAGATACTGCAGTCCTCAAAGTTGGGAAGCATTACCTTCCAAGGGCAGTCGCTTTTGATCTTTCAGGATATGGCAGCACTCACCCTACAGAAGATGCAAGCATTTCGATCAATCAACGAGAAGCTGCAGAAGGGGGGGGGGGTGATACAGAATGACTTTTCCCTTTGGATTGGTGTTTGCATGGAACATCCGGGAAACAAGACTCTCAGCCCCAGAGGAAGTGGCACAGATACTTGGTTTCCCAACCGTGGGGAGCAAAGAGAGCAGAGCGACAGGTGCTGGTTGACTGTGCCGACGTGCAGAAAACTATGTGACCCTGTAAACGCAGAGATGAGGCAGGACTTGCAGGCACTGAAACCCTGAAAGGGGCATAGCAGCGGCATGATCACAATTAGTGTATATCTGAGAACTCCCCGGGGGGATAGAGTTGAGGGCTTAGGTCCTTGCTAACTATGGTAGGAAAGGAGGAGGTGAGGATCATATATCACCTCAGGCTAAAGGGAGAGGTGGAGGATTGAACAGGGTGGGAAGGAGGAGGGATGCACGTTCACATCGTTCATTCTCGTAGTAGTAGAGCTGGAGGGGTTGACGCTGTTGGCTCACGCTAGCAGTTTGAATTATTCACTATCCAACCACGTTCCAGGTCCTAAGATCAGATTACATACAATGTTGGAGGTCTCAGTGCCCCGCAGAAGAGGGGGGAAGACTACTGATTGAGCACAAGCAGCTGCAGGTTGATGTTGCTGGTCTCCAGGAGACTCATCTCAAGAAACATGCACATAGGTTAAGGCTGAAATACTATCTGCATCAATTCTTTGCAAGTGCAAGGAACAAGAGCAATGGGGTGGGTATTCTGATGAGTAGGAGTGTTCAGTTTTCCCTGGTGAAGATGAAATCGGGTAAAGCAGGAAGAAACCCTTTTTTAGAGGGATGGTTTAACAGGGAATTATTGAAAGTGGAATCGATATATACCCCAAACTGTGGCCTGAACTAATACTGCAGTGCGATATTACAGGAGTTTGTGGCATTTGCCAATGGGGGAATGCTCTTCGCTGGTCATCTCAACAGGACATTTGACCCCCATCTGGATGTTTCCAGAGGCATCTACATGGCCATGACACAGGCATTGAAAGGGCTGATAAAGGGTCTGGAGGAAGCAGGGCTAGTAAACACTTGGCGGCATGCTAATTCTGGGATGAATTCCTTCTGTTTCTACTCTCATGTGCACAAAGTATACTTCAGGCTAGATTGTTTTAATGGGGAGGGATTAGAAACTGCGATGATGGGCACAATCACGCATTGGGACCATGCCCCAGTGTATACTACGTAGGATCTACACCACAGTGCCTGGTGGCCCAGCTGCTGAAGGCTGAACCCGGCACTTCTACATGACCCTGTCTGCCAAAGGGAGATTGGTATTAAGCATTGTTTTAAAGAGAATGCCCGAGATATGACTAGTGAAGGGACACAATGGGATGCATTCAAAGCGTACATAAGGGAGTGATAATCGCAAAAGGTATTGGGATGCGTGGAATTGGAGCACATGTTGGCTCAGCTGAAAGAACTGGAGGAGACCGTATTGGACCTCTGGCTCACGAAGGTCTATAGACAGCTCCAAGTGGCACGGGGCAGATCAGTGATCTAGAGGGGAACGGAGTAGAATAAGCCTTGATGAAAATTAAGCAGTGCCACTATGAGCAAGGGAATAGGGGGGGGCAGGCTGCTAGCATGGAAGCCCAAGGCCAGAGCAAATAAAAGCACCATTGGGGAGCTACACACACCTGAAGGGGGAATAGTGATCATGGTAACGAGAGGCCTTTGACTGGTTCTCTAGGGATCTATACACATCTGACTACCCATTGCGGGAGAGGATAGGCCCCTTTCTGGCGATGTGTGATTTTCCAAGACCTACGGATGCATGGGTGATGGGGGACATCACAAAGGAGGAAATCCTGAGAGTCATTGGTTCCCTGAAAGCAAATAAAGCACCAGGCTTAGATGCTTTTTCCCCCAGAATTTTGCAAGAGTTATGCAAGCACACTTCACGCTTTATTCAATACAATCTGGAGGGAGGGTAGGTTCCCGAGTTCGATGGAGGAGGCGCTGGTGTCAGTTATACTTAAAGAGGGCAAGGGCCCTGGCCTATGCTCATCTGATCGCCCCATTGCAATACTAAACACAGATAGGAAACTATATGCCAAAATCCTAGCTGGGTGCCTGGATCAAATACTCCCAGACTTGGTAACAGAAGGTCAGTCAAGTTTTGTCAGGGGGAGGCAAGCAGCAGATGACACTAGGCAGGTAGACCTAATCGACATTGCATGTAGATGAAAGATACCTGTTAGGTTAGTGGCATTAGACGTGGAAAAGGCCTCTGACTGCGTGGAATCGGGATACTTAAAGGAGGTGCTCAGCAAGTTTGATTTAGGTGAGAACTTCATAAGGGAGTGTTTGCCTCTGGGTGCTCTATACAAAGCAAAGTGACAGTGAATTGCAGAGATTCTGCTTGAGTAGTGTGTAACGCTCACCTGATTCCCGCAGAGGCGCCGGTCTTGACTGGGTGAATGCCGTATCTTCAAAGGTGATGTGTAACACACGGTTGGCTCTTTGGGCTGGACCTCTGTGCACTGTATGTCTGACTCAAAGAGTAAGATGTCTGCAGATAGAAAATATGGGATTAATGAACTGGGGTTATTGGGTGCCTCTCTCCTCTTCCCTTTCTATTCTCCTGTAGAACCCCAAAGGGTAACGCCCTCACCTTAGGTAAATGAACGCCGAGCTCTCCATCTGCCTCGGGGCAGGGTGCCGTAACCAGTTTCTTCACTGGATAAGGGTGCAGGCCTCTTGACCTCAGAGGACTGCTGTCCGTCGTTAACTGCACGAACGGTAAGTTCTGGGCACTTCAAATGTCTTAAAAGTCTTTTGTAATGATATCTCTTGTTTTGCAGGGTTCCGGCGATGGCGGGCTGATGAGAGTTGAGGATCGAACCCGCATGAGGAATAGAAGCGCCTGGAAGCACGTAAGTAAGCGCTTGTAGCCTGCTTCACGATGCGCACTAAATGTCCCTTTTATCTTGCAGGTACAAGTTTGGAGCTTTAGAGAAGCTGAAGGGTGCTGGAATACCCACTGGATTCGGCGTGGGAAGGAGTAATGGCACGTGAGTAATAAAGTTGCCCAATGTCTTTAAACGCACCTTCTTTTGTCTTTCAGATGCGGGATGCAGCGCCGAAGGCCTCCGGAGCGTGCGAAGAGCTGGTAAGCTTTTGTTTTTCAGATGCCGGAATGCAGTGCGAAGACCTCCGGAGCATGCGAAGAGTAGTTAAGCCTTTGTCTTTCAGATGCCGGAATGCAGCGCGAGGCGTTGGTGACAGCCGATGGACCAGGTAAGAGATGCGCTGCCACTGAAGACCGTAGTGCTAACCTGTTCTTTCTTTGTCTTTACAGGTGCTGCTGAAGACTGGATTCCAGGATGGTAAGCCTTTGTTCCCTTAGGCCCAGGATCAGAAGCAGAAGACACAATGAGCGTTCCGCTGCAGAGAATGCAGAATAACGCAAAGCAAGATTCTTCCATCGGGTGCGGTTTAAATAGCCTCCTGTAGTGCTTAGGTGTCTCCTTCCACAGCCACGCCTAGGTAAGAAAAGAGTTCCGGCTTTCCAGAAGAGTTCCAGTGTTCTGAACCTAGGGAGTGGCGCCTGCCCCACCCAACAGGAAAAGTAGTCCCAAACAGAAGAGGATCAGGGGTTCAACTGGCAGGTAAGTAAGCAGCATGGTCTGCTGCAGGTAAGTCCACCCAAGCATTATGAGCCCGGCGCTTCCAGCGCTGGGACTGGGCATCTTTATGAGCCTGGTGCCACTGGCGCCAGGACAGGGTCCAAAAGGTCCCAATTGGGACTGGCTGACACTCGGAACCGGGGTTATGGGTCTGCTTCCAAGGGAGTCGGGCAAGTCCTGATCTTTTGGAAGCAGAGATCATGACAGCACCCCCCCCCCCCCCCCCTCAAGGCCCCTCCCAAACCGGACTTCTCCGGGGGTTTGGGCTTGTTAGGGAATGTTCGATGAAATCTTTTGATTAGACGAGGCGCGTGGACATATTCTGCAGGTTCCCAGGATCTTTCTTGGGGACCGTAGTCTTTCCAGTCAATCAGGTAAAATAGTTTAGATTTGGAGATCTTGGAATCCAGGATGCTTTTGACTTCAAACTCGAGTTCTCCATCAACTAGAATAGGTTTTGGAGATGTAGTTAGTCGGGTTTGAGGTTGCACAGGTTTTAATAGAGAGACGTGGAAAACCGGATGTATCTTCATGTGAGGGGGCAAGTCCAACTTGACCGCTACTGGATTTACTATGGTAGTGATGGAATAGGGACCAAGGTATCTTGGGTTGAATGTGCGTGGTCCTTTTAGAGGTAGATATTTGGTGGATAACCAGACTTGATCTCCTACTTGATATTGGGGGGCTTCCTTCCGATGTTGGTCTGCTCCTTTCTTGTATTGTTCTTTAGCCCTTTGAAGGTGAGAAACGGCTTCCTTAAAGGCTTGGGTGATTGTAGAATGCAGGTGGTCTACTGCTGGTGTTCCAAGATCTTGGAGTGGATCCAACTCCGAGGTTCGAGGGTGACTACCATATAAAAGAAAAAACGGGGTCTTCCCAGTTCCCGAGTGGACAGAGTTATTGTAGGCATATTCGGCTATCCAAAGGATATCTTTCCAAGTTTTTTCAGTTTGTTGTAGCATGCAGCGCAAATACTGTTCCAGAGTTTGATTGGTCCTCTCGGTTTGTCCGTCGGTTTGAGGGTGGTGGCTGGTCGAAAGTCTCACATCAATTTGAGCCGACCGACAGCAACTTCGCCAAAAATGAGAAATAAATTGACTACCTCGATCCGAAATTAGAACTGAAGGAAAACCGTGCAGTCGGACGATGTTTTCGAGAAATTCTCGGGCCAGAGTTGCTCCTGTTGGTAAGCCTTTGAGTGGAATGAAATGCGCCATCTTGGAGAATAGGTCCACGATTACTAGGATCGTATTGTATCCGGAGCATGGAGGTAGATCGGTGATGAAGTCCATAGAAAGCGTATGCCAAGGGCGAGGCAGGATGTCAATAGGGCGTAAGAGGCCGGCTAGTTTTTCCTTTTGACTCTTGTTTTGGGCGCATACTCCACAGGACATTATAAAGTCTCTGATATCTTTTTTCCAAGACGGCCAACAGAAGTAGCGCTTGATCTTTTCTGAGGTCTTGGTCATACCAGGATGTCCTTCCATTAAAGAATCGTGATAACAAGAGATTACCTTTTTCTGTAAATCTGTGCTGGGCAGGTATAACTGTTCTTGGAAATATAATAGGTTGTCCTTCACCGTAAAGTCCTTTCCCTGCAGATGCCAATTCTGTATGTCTGCTGGAGTTACCAGTAGCCTGGCTTTATCCTTAACTTCCTCTATGGATTGTGTGGCGATTACACCTAGAATTCTTTGTTCGGGAATGATAGGTACAGGTTTAGGATTGATCAAATGTTCTTCCACTCCCATCCGAGAAAGGGCATCAGCTTCACCGTTTTTTTGTACCAGGTCGATAGGTAATTATGAAGTCAAACTCGGCAAAGAATAGTGCCCAATGGAGTTGCCTAGAGGATTGAGCTTTTGCAGTTTTCAAATATTGCAGGTTTCGGTGATCTGTAATCACAGTAACGGTGTGTCGGGCCCCCAGAAGATAATGCCGCCAAGCCTTAAAGGCGGACTTGATAGCTAGAAGTTCCTTATCAGTAATAGTGTAATTGATTTCAGGAGGCGAGAATTTGCGGGACCAAAATGCCACGGGATGCAACTGATTGGTTACTGGGTCCTTTTGTGATAGAACTGCCCCCATGGCAAGGCTCGAAGCATCAGTTTCAACGATGTAGGGGAGTTCTGGGCGAGGATGTTTTAAGATCGGTGCAGAGATAAATCTAGTCTTCAAATTCTGGAAAGCTTGTTCCGCCTCGGTAGACCATTCAAAACGTTTGTTTTTCTTTAACAAGGCGGTGATGGGCTGGACTATTCGAGAGAATTCGGGGATAAACCTGCGGTAAAAGTTAGCGAAGCCTAACATGCTTTGAACACCTTTTACGGAGGATGGCGATGGCCATTTGAGAATTGCATCGACCTTCTTTGAATCCATACGCACTCCGCTAGGTGATAATATGAATCCCAAGAATTCAACTTCAGTCACGTTGAAAACACATTTTTCCGACTTAGCGAAAAGTTTGTGTTGACGCAATCTCTCGAGGACCATTTTCACGTGTTTCCGATGTTCAGTTTCCGATGAAGAATAAACGAGGATGTCGTCAATGTAAACAACAACACACACATCTATGAGCTCTCTGAGGACATCGTTCATAAAATATTGAAAGGCGGCCGGGCCATTGCAAAGTCCGAAGGGCATGACCTGATATTCAAATAGCCCATACTTGGTGCGGAAGGCCGTCTTCCATTCATCGCCCTCTTTTACTCGTACCAAGTGGTAGGCTCCTCTAAGATCCAGCTTTGTATATATGCATGCTTTTCTGACTTGGTCCAGGAGTTCAGGGATCAAAGGTAACGGATATCTTTTCTTAACGGTGATCTGGTTCAGGGCGCGATAATCTATACAAGTTCTAAGGTCCCCTTCTTTTTTTTGGAACGAAGAACAAAGCTGCGGAAGCAGGGGACTTGGAAGGACGAATAAACCCATTCGCTAGGTATTGATCCAGGTATTGTCGGAGGTGAAGATTCTCAGGATCGGTGAGGGCATAAATTCTACTACAAGGAGGAGTAGATCCAGGTATCAGGTCTATCTGGCAGTCATAAGACCTATGAGGAGGTAGAGAGTTAGCCTGATCCTTCCGGAAAACATCTTGGAATTCTAGGTATTCAGGAGGTAACTGGGGAGCCTCCGAGGAAATTGCTGCCAGTGCAACACCAGGTCGAGGGTGACAAGTAGAGACACATTCTGGAAACTGAACCGTTCTTGCTCGCCAATCGATCTGAGGATTGTGCTTTTCTAACCAAGGAATTCCTAGAATAATCTGGAACTGAGGGGCCTTGATCACATCGAACACAATCTTCTCATGGTGTCCATCTTGACTTACTAGCGTCACTTCTTGGGTGGTATGCGTTACTGGTCCGGAGGCTATCTCCGTACCATCCACCGTAGTAATGACGTCCTTTACAGCCTTTGGACAAAGAGTCAGATTCATCCTCAAAACCATTTCATGATCCACATAAATGCCGATGGCACCGCTGTCGACGTAAGCTTCAATTGCGTGTAATCGATCCGGATGTTCAGGGCTAATGAGGACCATAGGTATCACGAAATGCGAGGTCGCGGAACTGGTTTTAACGCTCGGCAAGAGGACCTCTATTCTTGTCGGGCGAGGTAGTTTCCCTGCTCAGAGTTTGTGACCCTGGTAACTGCAGCTCCTACTGCCTTCTTGGCTGGTTTGACCGTACAGTCTCGAAGAAAGTGCCCCGAGTTTCCACAATAGAGGCATAATTGTAGCTGTTTTCTCCTTTCCCGCTCCTTTTGTGTTAGTGGTCCTTTCAGGCCCCCTATTTGCATGGGTTCCCCGGAGTCTACTCCTTTGGTAGGAGTTGGTGGTTTGGAAAATACTCGAGCATCAAATTTGGAACGATCGGCCTTCCTGTTCTGCAGTCTGTGGTCAATTTGAACGACTAAGTCAATATAGTCCGAACAGTCTTGCGTGGGATTCACTACTTGGGCTAACACATCTTTGAGCTCTCCACGTAGACCTCTATAAAACAGCGTAATCCTTTTGTCCTCAGGCCACCGAGTTTCCACTATCAGTCTGTTGAAAGACGCAATATAAGCCAAAAGGTCTTGATTACCCTGTCGCAATGAAAGGAGCTCATTGTCCAAGGCCTGCCCCTGTGAATGTCTTGCAAACAGTTTTTCCATACTGAGCTGAAAAGCTTGAAAATCATGGAGAACCGGATCATCTTGATTAACTAGAGGGATCGACCAGTCTGCCGCATTGCCACTAAGGTACGAAAGCACGAAAGCTACCTTAGCTTGATCAGTTGGAAAGGCTGCTGGCCGGCATAAGAAGTGCAACCGGCACTGATTAATAAATACTGCAAACCTCTTTGGGTCACCAGAAAATCGTTCGGGCGGAGCCAGAGGTACATTCCCAGGTAGGTTGATCTACACTGGGTTCGTAGAGGGTGTTGAAGGAAGATTTGCCCCTGATGCGGGTAACGGAGTTTGTCCGGCTTGTGACTGTAGCAATTGTCTAGCGAGATCGTCTGTTCGCTCCTTGGAAATAATCAGTTCCCTTCTTAGAGCATTTGTTTCCTGACGGGCTGCATGCACTTCTGCTCTTAGTTCCCCAAGTAATTGGGCTAGCTGGTCGGTATCCGAGGTTTCCATAGCGCCTGGGTGGGAGTTTTGCAGTAGGCTTTGCGTTCTGTAACGCTCACCTGATTCCCGCAGAGGCGCCGGTCTTGACTGGGTGAAAGCCGTATCTTCAAAGGTGATGTTTAACACACGGTTGGCTCTTTGGGCTGGACCTCTGTGCACTGTATGTCTGACTCGAAGAGTAAGATGTCTGCAGAAAATATGGGATTAATGAACTGGGGTTATTGGGTGCCTCTCGCCTCTTCCCTTTCTCTTCTCCTGTAGAACCCCAAAGGTTAACGCCCTCACCTTAGGTAAGTGAACGCCGAGCTCTCCATCTGCCTCGGGGCAGGGTGCCGTAACCAGTTTCTTCACTGGATAAGGGTGCAGGCCTCTTGACCTCAGAGGACTGCTGTCCGTCGTTAACTGCACGAACGGTAAGTTCTGGGCACTTCAAATGTCTTAAGTCTTTTGTAATGATATCTCTTGTTTTGCAGGGTTCCGGCGATGGCGGATGGTGGGCTGATGAGAGTTGAGGATCGAACCCGCGTGAGGAATAGAAGCGCCTGGAAGCACATAAGTAAGCGCTGGTAGCCTGCTTCACAATGCGCACTAAATGTCCCTTTTATCTTGCAGGTACAAGTTCGGAGCTTTAGAGAAGCTGAAGGGTGCTGGAATACCCACTGGATTCGGCGTGGGAAGGAGTAATGGCACGTGAGTAATAAAGTTGCCCAATGTCTTTAAACGCACCTTCTTTTGTCTTTCAGATGCGGGATGCAGCGCCGAAGGCCTCCGGAGCATGTGAAGAGCTGGTAAGCTTTTGTCTTTCAGATGCCGGAATGCAGCGCAAGGCGTTGGTGACAGCCGATGGACCAGGTAAGAGATGCGCTGCCACTGAAGACCGTAGTGCTAACCTGTTCTTTCTTTGTCTTTACAGGTGCTGCTGAAGACTGGATTCCAGGATGGTAAGCCTTTGTTCCCTTAGGCCCAGGATCAGAAGCAGAAGACACGATGAGCGTTCTGCTGCAGAGAATGCAGAATAACGCAAAGCAAGATTCATCCATCGGGTGTGGTTTAAATAGCCTCCTGTAGTGCTTAGGTGTCTCCTTCCACAGCCACGCCTAGGTAAGAAAAGAGTTCCGGCTTTCCAGAAGAGTTCCAGTGTTCTGAACCTAGGGAGTGGCTCCTGCCCCACCCAACAGGAAATGTAGTCCCAAACAGAAGAGGATCAGGGGTTCAACTGGCAGGTAAGTAAGCAGCATGGTCTGCTGCAGGTAAGTCCACCCAAGCATTATGAGCCCAGCGCTTCCAGCGCTGGGACTGGGCATCTTTATGAGCCTGGTGCCACTGGCGCCAGGACAGGGTCCAAAAGGTCCCAATTGGGACTGGCTGGCACTCGGAACCGGGGTTATGGGTCTGTTTCCAAGGGAGTCGGGCAAGTCCTGATCTTTTGGAAGCAGAGATCATGACAGCGTGTGACTAAACAAGGCTGCCCCTTCTGGTCTCTACTCTTCGCTTTGTCGGTTGAGCCTCTGGCTGAGCGAAAAAGGGCCAAGGGGAACATAAAAGGCATCAGCTATGAGGGGGTCAATCACATAATAGCATTGTACGCTGATGATATTATCTTAGTACTGTCTGAGCCTGAATGCTTGCTTGCCCCAATGCTGGACCTCCTCGAAGAATATAGAGTAGTATCATGGTTCAAAATAAACCTGAACAAATGTGTGAAGCCCTGAATCTATCCTTAATACACGACAGAGTGCAATGTCTGCACGTTATCGCCCCCTTTAGTTGGGCGAAGAAGAGCATCAACTATTTGAGTGTTCAGATGACTACGTTTGGGGAACTGTATGAGGTCGTCTACTGTGGATTTCAGAGGGCAGTCAAGGAGGAGTTGTTGCAGTGGAGTGAACAGGAAATATTGGTAATGGGCCGGGGTGGTGGCGATAATGATGAATATGTTGTCAAAGCTGCTATACTTTTTCCACTGCCTGCCAGTGTTGTTTCCCAAACAAGCTCTGGGGATCTCCAAAAAGAGCCTGACAATTTTGTGTGGAGAAATCTCCCCGCCAGGGCAGCGGCTGCAATGCTATACAGATCCAGGAATAGTGGAGGCCTGACATTGCCCCACCTCTGGGCTACCAAGTGCCGCAACAGAGTACTGCAACACTGGGTTGACCCAAACTTGAAGAAAGTCTGGAAGTAACTAGAAGAACAGGTGGTCAGTAGGCCCTTCGGTATATGCCTTGGATCCCCAGACCTGATCGCCCTGTATGTATGTACGAACTACCGTCCACTGCCAACACACCTAGGGTTGGACGATGTTGTTAAAAGACCAGAACGCACAACATTCTCAGGTCTGGTAACCCCAATACAATATAATGTGTACTTTACACCTGCCTACTGAAATAAAGCCTTCCAAATGTGGCATACGCGAGGGTGTGAGCTCACCTCACATATGTTTGACAGAGGGGGAATTGGATCATTTGCATCCTGTAAAGCTACGTTTGGCATAGGGGAGGAGATCGCTTTACTTACCTACAACTCAGACACTTGGTCCTCCAGAGGCATAATAAAAAAGGTACTACGAGGCAACTAACACCATTCGAGAGGCTGATATTCTCTCATGGAAGCGCGGCAGGCGTGATCTTAGTTATATGGCTGCCTCAACTCGCTAGTGAATGAAGGGCTCCCAACCTATGTAAAAGGGTAGCATTGAGAGATAGGCAGGGAATTAGATGGAACTCAGTGGGCAGAGACAGTGAAAGGGGTCTTGAAGGTGACTGGTGGCACCCATAATGCATAACAAAATGATAAGATGCTGGTGAGTTGGTATATATCTCCAGAGAGAGTGGCTTGCATGGGGAGGGGTGCAACCGGGTTATGCTGGAGTGGATGCGGTGCAGCAGGCATATAAACTGCATATCTGGTGGAGCTGTCATGAGCTGCAGACCTATTGGGAGGGGATGGCTCTTATGCTAAAGCAGGTAACAGGATTGATGGTTAAATGGCCTCTAGAGGTATGTCTACTGGGATGGTGGGCCCCACAAAATGTTCAGAGGGAGAAATACAGAACGCAGTCGATACGACTCAGACTGATGTCGATAGTTGCCATAAATGTGATTGCTACACGCTGGAAGTCAATGCTCTTCTCTTCCATTGGCTAGGTGGTATGTGGAGGCTCCTTATTTGTGAGAAGGTAGCATATGCTCTACTTCACAAATTGACATTATTTTTTTAGAAAGTATGATGGATTCCTGCTGCATATCAAGTCTACGAACAAGGATTTCTCCTGCCCAACGCAGCTCAGGGCATTGGGACGCCTGAACCTGTTGTGAATGTACAGATGGATATGTAAATGAAACATGGAAAATAAGGTTGAAACAGGAAGAAGCGAGTGAAGGGTTGTGGATGACCTCATGAGTGTGAATATTGTGAGGGGGTCGAGCGGAGGGACTAGGGGGTGTTTGCAGTTCAAGTTATTATGAGGAGTTTAGATGCAATTGCTTTTTATAACGTCATCGCAGAGTGTAAATTCTGATTTAAGATTTGTTGTATTGTGGTTTTGTAACTTTAATAAAAAAAGATTTGAACACAAATAACAAACGTTACTTCACCTGTTAACCAGGTCAACGTAATCAAAATGGAGCTCTCGGGAAGACCCTAAGGGTTGGGGCAACGTTCCCTTCAAAGTTTTAAGGGTGTGTCCTGTACTATAACGGTGACCTGTAGTACAGTTTGGTACACAATTATCTACCAGTTCCTGGAATTGGGGATACAACAGTCCTCTTGTGTGTCTGCTGCAATGTACTGCTTAGATGTGTATGTAGGGTAGGGCAATTGTTCAAAGATAACTATAAGCAATTCCTCAAGCATTACTGTTTTTCCTGTGATATTTTGTTTCCAAGTTAAATCTGTGGGGGATAAGGAACACTTTCTTGATCCATAAAGCATTCTCTTACTGTGCCTCTCGTCGCTGCAGTTCAATAATCTGCATCATAAGGAGCAGCAATGCTATGTCATTTGCCCTCTTGGCCTGTGATACTTCCAGCCATGCTGCTTCTTTGGCTGCTGTCTGCTGCATCATTGCCATAAGCTATTGGGTCTGCATTGTTTGTATGGGCTGCACACTTCACCACAACAACAACCGAGGGAAGTGCCACTATGTCAATTAATTTGGACAGTAATGCTGCACGGTTGTCTACCATCTGATTTATTTTTTTAACCCTCTCCTGTGCCATCTCGATAACTTGGAGTGCACCATGGAAGTGACATATGCGGAGTCTGAGTAAATGGTGACGTAACACCCTTTAGACATGTGTAGTGCTTCTGAGTGTTACAAGTTCTTCCGCTTGATCTGAATAATGCAAGGGCAACCTCTTTTTGATCATGACCTTATACTCTCCATCTTCAATGTTTTGTGCTGCTGCACCTGTGTGCCGTTTTGCCGGTGCTCTGATCAATAGTTGATAACTCATCAACGAGGAGCACTTCCTCCTCAAGTGCATCTTCCCTGACAGGTGTACCCTCATCTGGATCCCCTTCATATGTTGAGCAATCATGTACTGAATCCTCTGGCTGTACTGGCTATGCAATGAATGTTGCATGGTTCACTGTGTGACACCTGACTGTGTGAATGGAGGAGTTGGACAATATTACTTCGTAGCCTGAAGCTCTATGTGTAGTGAGGGTAGATTTGGATTTCTCTAGAATGTCAAAAACTGCATGTTCCACGTGTGTTACTGGGCAATCCATTGTGATGGTTGCAGAATTTAATATTGCAAAAGCTGCTGCTGTTGCTAAAGCATGCTTGCATGTGAAATGACCCTTCATCTCTGGATCTAAAAGTCCACTGTAGTAAGCAAAGTCTTGTGTTCCATTGATGTCTGCTGCGTGAGGGCAGCCTTCATCACCTGACCCTTTAAAAGTGAGAACAGAAAGAATTGTTTATTATCTGGTGTTGCCAACACTGGTGCATTACTAATGGCAATTTTGAGTTTCTGAAATCATTTGGTCATTTCATCTGTACAGCTAATTGGTCCCTTTCCTTTCTGCGCTTCCTTTAGCCCTTGCAACAGTGGTTTGGTGGATCTGAAATAAATATCCAAGACCTGCAATAGTTATAGTCCTAAAAAGTACTGCATTTGTTTCACTGTGGTTGGCTCCAGTTTGTTCTGCACTGATCCTGCTCTTTCTTGTATTACTCTCCTTCCTGCTGATAATTTTTACCCTAGGTATAATACCTCTTTCTGGTAGTAAAGTTAAAAGCGCCACTGAATCTTATCTGCATTGCTCTTTTGTTGTGCTGCAGACAAAAAGGTTGTCTACATATTGAATCACTGTGCTCGGTAGTTGTACATTTTCCAAAGTCCATTTGTGCTACTCTATTAAATATGCTAGGGGACTCTCAGTACCCCTTAGGTAATCTTGTGTGTTGAAATCTGTGCCCTAGATAGGTAAATTCTGTGAGGTATTGGGAGCCAGGGTGCAATGGGACAGAGAAAAATGCTTTCTTGATCTATTACTGTGAAGTGGGTTGTTTTTGTGGGAATATTGCAAAGGATGGTGGCGAGGCTGGGTACCACTGGAAATTCTGCTTCTACAAAATTGTTCAACAGGTGTAAGTCCTGAACCATCCTCCATCTTGAACCCTTTGCTTTCTTCACAGGGTATATAGCCATGTTACATTGGGATTCTGATGTTTGTATAATGCTTTGTAGCTACAATGGTGGTATAGATTCTGCTTCCCTTAACATAGGGTACTGTCTTATTCGGGGTAACCCTGCACCTAGTTTCAGTTTGATGCAAACTGCCACTAAGATCTTCAATAATCCTATACCATGGGGTTTGCTAGTTCATAAGTGAGTGGGCACTGTCTCCGGATCTTTCTCCAAGTGTGATGGTAATGTCTTCACAATAAGCATAGTGTGAGGTACTTCTGTGTTGTCATTATTTGGCAGGGTATGCACATTTTCAAACACCATTTCTCCTGCGTCCTAGGTTTCCTTGAAGGGCTGTTCACCAGACACCCTCCTCAGTATCTGTGTTAGGTCTATCCACAGAACTGTGCACCGTTCCTCCCTATCCTCATTGTTAGGACAGTTTTGCTGAAGTCCACCTAAGGGCTTAGTAAAACCGTACAACTGTCCACTCTTGATATACAGCTGTACCACCTGGGTATTTGGTAGCGTACACAGAGCAGTCCAGCTCATCTAGAAGGGAGAGAGGGCTGTAGCTTGGTACAAAGAAATTGTAGCATACGTATGGTCCAAAGAAACACTGACACATTATGTATTGTAAAATTAAATGGTTCAAGTAGGCCAAGATGAATCTTGGGTAAATAAGTACCATCACATTATATAAGCACAATTATGGGATCTATGTGATCACTGCGACCACACATAAATGTGACAGCCGAAAATGATGACTTTAAAAATAAAAAGTAACCCTCTTTACACCACATAGATATGCGGGGGAGAGATCCCTTCTGTGGGATAAATTAACCCACTCAGCTGTGCTTTACTACATCACTTTGCTGCAGTGGTGCAAGAAACAGCAAAATGGCCGCGCTGACTCCTGTGCGCACCAGGATCTCTAAACTGTGTTTTTGCAACGGCCAGAAAATGGCTGCACCACCCTGCCACACACATTTCAGGTGGGGTGGAACAGAGTAATCGCTGCAGGAATATGCCAGTGTGCTATGCAACATTTAACATGGAGTGAAGTGAAAGAGACAGCATTACGTTGCTGAAAACCCAAAATGCCTCTTTAAAATGACACCTTTTTCAACCTTTAAAAGGGCTGCTTGGTGCTAAATTCATCCAGTCCTTATGCACCACTGTGATTAAAAAGGCCCTGCAATGCCCAGGATCATTCATTGTGGCTTAGCAGAACCAGGCCTAATTCTTGAAAGACGGCTCCTGTCAAACATATCTTTGAAAAATCAACCAGGGACTTTGTTTTCATTTTACATGAGAAACGCATCTATTTGCTTTCAAAAGTATCTAAAAATCAGCTGTCGGAGAAAGACTCTAAATAGATGCCTGTTTAAATGTATCCATGCTGCGAAACAACTCCAGCACTCAAGAAAAGAACTATAGCTGCATAAAGTGTGTATTTGCTGGAGATGAAAACTGAATTTAAAGAAATAGTAAATGTGCTTTTTCTGACTGAAGAGAGAAAATCGCCTGTTTAAAAGTAAATTGTTGTGTGAAGGCCTGCTTACTTAGCAATGTAAAAGGATTTGTTGCTGGTAAAAGAACACCTATAAACTGTTTTGATTCCACAGGTTTGTCAAGTTGTAAAATGAGAAAATAAAAGCTAAAACTCAGGCTACGTTGGCAAGTTCTAAATAAATTGCTCTGTCAGTTGCTAGCCTTGAGAAAGGGTGACACCTCATAAACCTCTGGGACAAGAAAGCGCTAATTGCCAGTTTGAAAGACTTTGAATGCACCAGGACAAAGAAACTTCACAAGTTCATCAGACATTCGTCTTTGCTCCAGGCTGGGACAATAGCAGGAGGAGACTCTCACCTGTCAAGTGTGAGGGGCAATAAAACCTTCAATCAAGAGAGAGGCCCCACATCCTGCTTCACAGGAAGTGACAATTGGTAGCAGTTGGGGGGGGGGAATTGATCAAGTGACAATGGACTTCCTTTTGGTTTTAAAGGCTATTTTGTAACTGAACTTTAAAGACGTTTAACTTTGCAGCAAGAATTAGGAAAAATATAAGTTCGTAGCTCTAAATATAATTTTATGCTCTATCTTTGAAAACCTGGTAGAACTCATTACTGCATAAGGAACAGAAGTTATAAAAAATGACAGATTACGGAGAAAGTATTGATGTTGCGAACATAACATTTTGTACATACATCCCTGGGGATAAATGTGCATCTGTGTACGAAGTTGGGGAATTTTAGGCCAAATCTTTCATGTTTAAAATTACCAAAATGTGTCAGCAAGGCGAAACCAGGCTCCACAGACTTGGGGTTTGGATTGAAATATGACCCTAAATATGTAACCTGTGTATCTGATTTTCTCAGAGGTTGCAACTACATAAATGTGTTTGTGGCAAAATTAGATTTTGGTTCCAGTAGCTAGGGGAGGTTTCTAAACGCTGTAAAAATCACCCCATAAACATGACATCCTTTTCCTGTGATCCAAACAGCTGTGGACAAGGCAGAAACTATGCTCTTGCCCAATCCTAGTATTAGGGTGTGGGTAGCAAGCCTGCCCCTGCCATATACTGTAGTGATGTCATCTGGCATGATAAATAAGGGCCCCTGACGGCACACAGGGTACACACTGATCCCTGACTTTCTTCCTGTATTCCTGCGTGGCGTCTGGTTCCTGATTTCTTTATCCTGTTTGATCCTGATTCCAGATTTACATTGCAAAGCCAAGGCCTATGCATTGCGGACCCCATTTTCAGCTAGGCCTCACATTCTAAAGAAATCCCCAAAACCCAAGCGATTCATCCTGATCTAGCCTGGCTTGCTGCTACTAGCTGCATTCCTGCTGCAACTTGTCACCCCGCTGATCTGTAGCATCTAGTAACCAGAAGTGCCAGTCCAGTGCAGTCCGGCGACCAGAACGCCCCAGCTGAACCTGTCCTGCCAGATTTGTCCAGCTTCCCTTTGTTAGACCAGATATGTGTGGTGACCAGAACCCTTTACGGTCCAAAATCCTAAATTAAAGTGGACTGTAAGTATTAGTAGGAATCATAGAAAACTATAGCATACCTTGCCTTGTCCTATCCCGGCAGGGATGCCCCCTATCCCCCTTACTTTACATCCTAGCGATCGAACCAGTGGTGGCATACCTCAGGCAGGAGTACGGAGACGGGGGTATATTGATAAATGGGGTGAACCATCTAGTCTCCATGTACGCGGACGACATGCTCCTCTACTTAAAAGATCCCGAACACATCCTCCCCTACATTCTTGAAACCCTAGATGGGTTCCACAGATGCACCGGGATCCAGATCAATCACGGCAAGTCTTGTTTATTTCCCCTGGACGCCCTCAGCAAGACCAAGAAAGAACACCTCCCCCCACTAGCCCTCAAATGGGAACCCACCACATTCAAATACCTGGGCGTTATGATCCACCGCGACCCTGTAGCCGAACACGTGCTAAACACTGGAAAGGCAAAGGAGGGCCTGGCTAAATCAATTGACTTCTAGTGCAAGCTACCTCTCTCGGTGGCTGGTAGGGCGGGCCTCCTTAAAATGGTGGCACTCCCGCGCCTCCTGCACTTCTTTACCAAAGTCCCGTACAATATCCCACAACACTTCTTCAGAGACCTGAATAAACTTTTCAGGAAACTTCTATGGCAGGAAGGAAGGCACAGAGTCGCCCTAGACATAACGCAGAGACCGTTTGACAAAGGAGGCCTAAAAACCCCTAACTTCGAGCTCTACTACATAGCAGCCCAGCTCAAGCACGTGATCCAGTGGATGGCTGATGACGCCTCAACGGACACCCGCCTGTTACAGCCCGCGGACGCACCCTGATTGCTCAGGGACTTACTCTGGACTAAACCGGAGCCAAAAACGCAAAATGCACATCTAATCCGCCTGGGCACCCAGATCTGGAATCGAGCCTGTAAAATGGCCAAACTAACTGACCCTTACACCCCGCAAATCCCAATAGCCGCTATCATGTCTACCAGACCAGAGGACCAAAAGGTGATCCGGAACAAATGGGAACCCTCTGGTATCGCCACCCTAGGAGACCTGGTGGATGACCAGGGTATCCACACATTCTCTGAGCTGCACGAGATGACAAGGATCCCGCTGGGTCAGTTCCTCCTACACGGGGCGGTGTTGGAAAAGCTCAAGAAGCGATGGGCAGACGCAGAGACCCTCCACGCTGGGCACGAGGTCATCGAAAACTTGCTGAGCGTTGCGGAGGGGGGCACGAAACTTCGAGGCTCTGCGAGATCCTACTTGATAGCACCACACAAAACGAACTCAAGTGCAAAAGAAAATGGGAATCTGAACTAAACACGCAGTTTGGAGACACGGAATGGGAGACCATAACACATTACCATAAAAAAGTATCCAGGAATGCCCGATTTCAGTTTATCCAATTCTACATTCTCCATAGAGCCTACCTTACCCCAGACGTCATCTCGAAATTCAATGGCACTGGTGCGGCAACATGCCCCAAGTGCCAAGAACCCTCAGCCGCACTGACCCATATGTTCTGGGCCTGCCCGGCCATACAGACCTTCTGGTCCCAAGTTCAAGCCAGGGTAGCAAAAGCGGATATAACACTGGATGTGCAGTCCCCCAGGGCTTGCATTTTGGGCTCATACCCGAGAGGCAGAAAGAACAAGCCTCTTAACAGACTCAAGGATTTAATGTACATCCTGGCAAAAAGACGTATCGCCATGGCCTGGAAATGCCCCAGAGCCCCTAGCGTCACAACATGGTGGGAAGACCTCCGTAGATGGACTGCGGCCGAAACCGGGGCCTGGGAGCTGGCGCAACGACAACAAAAATTAGGTGACTCTGAGGACCTCCTACAATGGATAGCCCTCACAGCAGCTCTGTTCTGCACCAAAGAAGACAGCTCCTCCGGCGAGGACTTGGACAGCCCGGGCTCACCCTAGCGCAAGCGGTCGACAGTACAACGTCCTGGTCTTGGTTTATACTGGGGGGGAGGGAAGGGGGGGGTTATTATTGTCACATAACTGATTATTATATTGATGATACTGGTTGTATTGTATTTGAAAAAACAATAAATATATTAAAAAAAAATGTTTGATTTGAATTTTAAATAAATAAATATTACCTTTACCAACCAGCCTGATTCCTGGTCCATCGTGACCCGGGTATTTGAAAAGGGATGTGATGGGAGTGGTGTATCTCTCAAATATTGAACATATATATATATATATATAATAAAATGAGCATTTTGGTTGTGCGCTGCATACTAGGCTGAGACCAGGGTGTATCGCCTGATTGAAATACTTAACACAGAAGCCCCCCCCCCATATTACTAGAATATCCCTAACCCCCCCCCCCCCCACATATATATGTGGTGTAAAGGGAGTGTTTAAAAAAAGAAGTCAGGCATTTCAGCCGTCGCAATTATGAGGGCGACATTTTGGCCCATTTCTCAATTATGGAAACCAACACAATGCCCAAGGTAAACAGACCAAAGCATGGATCCTATTCAGAAAATGAACAGTATTTCTAGGGAAGTAGGACCTTATCAAACACATTTAGTATAGGGCACACCTTAGGGCCTGATTCAGAGAGCGTTTTCCTGTGGGATTGCGCCACTATAAAACGCTTCTTTGAATCGGGCAAAACCACCAGTTACTTTTAGATTACTTTACAGTATGCCAATGGTAGTAGACCCTGTCAGTCATGCAGTGACACTCCATTACGGAATCACTTAGTAAACCAACCCTGTTACCAGGATACTTTTCTGAATAGTGGAACACAGATTCCAGGAACCGTATAAACCCATAACTACATTCAGGATAACCCACAGTTATACCACGTGAGTAAGAACGTTTGGTGTAATATGCAATTAGTTGCTTTTCAGATCAGTGGAACACAGACTAAGGTAAGCAATAACTCTTTAACTTATTTTAGGAAGACACAAGGCAGACCCAGGTTAGTAAAACCCACAATACACTTATTAAGAATTGCACACTGCTATTCAAGGTAAGATAGATCTAAGGCTATACAGCAGGATAGATGAAGCAAGACCCAGTTGGTAAAAGTATACACTTTTATATTCTGAAAGAAATAGTTGGGTGAGACCAACAGCATTACTTTTGGGAAGAGGCCCAATCAATTCACATGTGAGTAAAATAACATTATATACACTTTTAAGAATGGCAAAACACGTTCAAGGTAAGTAAGAACTTTTATAACTGCTCACTCTCTGACCAACTCTTTCACAAGTAACTAACTTTTAATCACTTGTTACACTTTACAAAGCATAATCTTTTTCTTAACCAGTCCTTTCCTAGTCTACTTTGAGTGCTCTCTGAGGCAGAAGAGGGACCATATTGGTCTAGGTGCCATCTGTAGGCCGTGTGAAATAGGGTTTAGTTGCAGGAAAAGTCAGAGAGTTAGGGTCCATGAACAACTGTGAAAACACCCTAAGAGGGTTCCAGCAGTGGGCCTGGGTGAATTGGATGAGATGAATCACAAGAAACACCCCAAAGCTATACACAAATCACACATGCTTAAGGTGAGTAAATACTGCAGCCAACACAGTACCTCAGCACAGAAGAAGAGTTTGCAGCGGGGGAGAATTCAGGATCTGCAGCCAAAAACCCAGTCGATGAATTTCTTGTCATGAAGACTGAAGACAGGACACTGGAAGGGATTTTACAGCAGGGATCAATGGACAAGGCTCCAGGAAAGAGTTTCTTCATGGCTGGATGCAGCTCTGTGGTTTTGGCACCCTTTTCAGGACACCGTAGAAGACTGAATATGCCTGGTCGGATTTTCGACTCTAATCTGGTCCAACACTTTGGTGAGCAGATTTCAAGGGCTTTAATCGCGTCTCTGTAGAGCCAGGAGGTGGCCACCAAAGTTGCAGCTTGATTCCGAAAACTATGCACTGCATGATGGTCCGAGGTTGGGGTATTGCAGCCCACAAGGTCAAAGCACGACATGGGATGGCTCAAAATGCAGGTCTTCCTGAGTCTAGGGGATCCCAGGAGGCTCTGGATCGAGGTCATCCTTTTCGGGATCCGTCCCTAGGTTGATTGGAAGGAAGAGTTACAGCAGCCTCAGGATACACAGCAGGCTCTCAGGTCGCTGGAAATAGATATGGTGGTTGTTTCTTCATCTTCGGTTTCTGCTCCAGTAGTCGACTTGTCCGCAGCTTCCAGGTTCAGGGTATTTATCAGGAACTACAGCACAACTTCTGCATTCTCTCCCCACATTTTACAGCAAGGGGGTGGTCTGGCTGTACAAATCAGGACAGCCAGCCCCCCATTGAGACTGGGCTCCTTTTAGGCAAGGTGAAAGACAAAGAGTTTTGGACGTCGCCCTCGCTTCCTGCCTTCTCAGACACTCAGGAGCCTTGGTAGGGAATACAAAAGATTCCCGCCAAAGACAAATCTCCCACTATGGTTGTTCCCACCTAGAATCATAGGGGAAGACCTCTGAAAATACAAGCAAGAAATGGCGAAAAAAGGAGCTCACCATTTTAGAAAAATTGTGGCCTTTCTGTGCATCACTGGGGCTGAATTTACAGCCAGCAAGTAAAAATGAAGGTAAAACTAGTGCAATGAGTCATTCAAGCAAACTTGCAATTGTAATACAACTGTTACAGGTAAGTAAGAAAGGTTGGGTGTGCTAGCTCACTATATAAAATGTAAAGGGGAGATGAAAATCCCTCTTTACTATTTGGGAACTGTAGTTCACCCAAGTACATGAAAGAGCAATTAACAGGGGAGCCCATAGCGGCAACCCAGCCAAAGCCCAAAAGTTGTAGGAAACTATATTTATTATTTATTATTATTGATCTGTTTTTTGGCAAAATCCACGCATCTCTTGTGGAACCTACGCATGAATGAAGAGTGGGCCAATCTGTCCTTTAGCAGATCTTTCATATAAGAGCAAAGGGAATTTCCATCGGCTGCCATAATATTTCAGTGCAAGGACAAGCATTGTTTTATGTATTGAGCCCACCAAGATGCGAGTCCCATTTATGAGTATAGACTTTGGGAGGGCTAAAATGGTCTTCCAAGCTTTCCCTTCCAGTCTGGCTAAAAAGGTTCTGTCGAGGAAAGGCATCCATTCGTAACCGTACAATGTGATGGCAGTGATTTTCAGTTTGTACAATTCAATCAGCGGGAGCAAGGAGAAAGCACTATGTTTACTCCGGAGGACCTTCATAAGAGTTATACCAGACCCAAGTGTAGTCGTCCTTCTATCTCTTTACAGCTGGAATAGTTTTTTTGACGAAATCACATACCTTAGGTAGATTATGGTTGGAACCAGTATAATTTTGGATTGGTTTAAGTTCCAAGAGTAAGATTTGGGCTTACGCCTATGCCAGGACAAAGGACTTCCGGGGGTTAATTCATTAGATGGTTCCCCTCCATGTAACCATATACCCCATCCAGAAGTCTTTGTAGGCCAGCGGGAGTGTGATCTATTAATACAAGATCCTCCGCATAAGCAATAACATATACCCTTGCCTTACCCCATTTGGGTGCGTACCCTTCCCATGAAAAGGACTCCTTCCATAAATCTGCTAGGAAGATATTAAAAAGAATGGGGCAGAGCATGCGACCTTGACGGACCCCTCTGGTCACGGCGATGGGACTAGATGGATCGCCCTGCGGGTTTAGTCTTACACTTATGAGGTTGTTACTATAGAGTAACTGAATCATTCGCAAATGGCCTTTGCAAATACCACACTTCAATGGATTACTTTTCTCCCGCAGAGTCCTCTTCTGATAGATACTGTCTGCAGCTTCGCTGCTTCAGAAAATGTTCAATAGGGGGCGTAGTGGACCTCAACCCGGCTGTCGACCATCGATCCGTCTTGCTCGGTGTCTGGTCGTCTGCTCCGGACATGACATCGGGTGTTGTATAAGTACCGCGTCACTACGCCCCGATCTCGGTTCCTTTTTTCTGTGGGCTAACACGCTGCTTTAGGAAGACGGAGCTAGTCTCTTTTTTTAAAAATTTCTTGACGCGAGATGTCAGTCGCACCAGTGTCTGGCTTCAAGCGGTGTACCGATTGTGGAACCAAGATGTCCCTAACCGACCTACACAAGTTGTATCTCTGGTGTCTCGGCACGGGTCACAGGACTGACGGGTGCCGTCGTGTGCCAAGATGCAGCTGAAATCGCTTCACAACCAAGCTGCTCTGGGTTGACCGCCCTCAAAATTTCTGGCGTGGTCAATGGGTTGGTCCTCGGAGGCCGAAACCGAGGGTCATGCCCCCGAAAAAACCTGCAGAAGAAGAAAAGGTCTCACTCGAGGAGCCACTTTTACTCGTCTTCGTTCCGAAAAAAGAAAAGGCGCTACTGCCATCATCGGTACTCCTAGTTGTCGACGGGCAAGGGGTAAGCCGTCAGCGGGGCCTAACACCCACCAGGAGTGGGAGGAATTTAAGTCCTACATGCTTGAAATGTTCAAGCAGCATGCTGCAGTCGGCGCATCTCCCACCCCACGCAGCATGCTTTGGAAACAAGAGTGGGGCTTGGTTGAACCCGACCCCTCTAGTTCACCGGTACCGACTACGTCAACGCCGCTTAACGTTGCAAAGTCAAAATATGTATGGAAGCCGGATTATCCCTATGTGTCCATGGATGTTGACGCTACAATCCAATGTGTTCGAGAGGGTAGTCCCTATCCGGGAGATTTGTCGTGCTGCGACATGGTCGTCTTTGCGTACCTTCGCAAAGCACTATAGCCTGGATGTGGTTCGCACTTCCGATGCATGTTTTGGCAGAGCAGTTCCGCAGAATCTTAGTTTGACTTTCTGCCCACCTCCTTCATTCCTCCGCCTTCTAGGCCGGAACAGCTGATTTTAGGAGAGCTGACAAGATCTTCATGGCTTTTTTTTTCGCCCATAAGGGCTTACCCATAACAAAGCAGACTTTATCCCGTTCGATAATCCTCTGCATAGAAAAGTGTTACCCGACCGCTTGGAAAGAATTAACAGCAGGCATCAGGGCCCATCAGGGGTCTCCGCATCATTATTGCTTTGGAAGTCTATCACATGAGGAATCTGCGGGAGAAAAGCAATCCATTGAAGGATTCTATGGATTCTTCTCCCGCAAATTCCTCATCTCCCCTCCCATCCCTCCCAGCTGATAAAGTCGGTGGTTGGTGCGCTTCTTTCTATTTCAAATAACGATGACTTGGAGATGGTCGTCTGTGTCCTGGTTTTCTGTCTTCCTGCCACATCCTTGATTCATAAAAAAAAAAGTGTCACTACTACTAGTGTTTCTTTTTCAATTGTTCCTCCTTCAGAGGTCTGTAATTTAATTACTATTTTTCAAGAAAGGGCTCAGTAGCCCGCTTGTTCTGTTTCCTATGCAGTGTGTAGTGCTCTGGAAAAAAAGGGAAACTGAGATTAGGGAGTAGTGACGCGCTACTTATACGATGCCTGATATGTCTGCAGCTGTTAGGCAGAATTACATGCTGTACCCTCTGGGACCACCACATACAATTAGGACTACAGGTGTTTGCCAAACCAACCTTTGGTAGAAGTCTGTACTACACAGTTTGTGGTAGCGAGCTGAGCAGCCAGGCTTATCTCAAGAGGGAATGTGAGCAGTACAAGAGGTTACATAGAGATCTTACAATCACAGTGGTTCAAATAGACACTTACACTCAAGGTTTCTTGGTAAAACACTTATTAATTTATTACACAATCATTTAGAAAACATTCACTAGAAGGAGGCAACTTAATATTATACACAAGCACACTTCTATACCAAAGCAATAAGTTTCTGAACCGATTAGGCTCCCCTGAAATGGAAGCAAAATGCCATTTCAGTTACTTTCAATGGGAGGAAAAAGGCACAAGTTAGCAGAATAGATCACAAATACTTTTTTAGGCAGTACAAATAGTTATAGTTCACTAGAGGACTTGATTCAGTTCAATAGGCATAGCCCAAAGTCAATGGACTAGTGTCTTGGATAGGAAAGAGCAGTTCTTGAAGTAAACGGTAAAGTCTTTGCCAAAGTTCTCAGAAGTAGTTTGTACGAAAAGAATCATATTTTGGGTCACAAGCTGATTAAGCCTACAAGTTGAGAAAGTTCCATGAACTTTCACCGCGAGAGAAGTGTTCTCTCAATCGGGTTGGCACAGTACCTTAGTATGAAGCAAAAGATGCAGCTGAAGACGTTGATTCCTGGCAGTTCTTGCAGATCTCACTGTTCCTGAGCCTCGGTCGTGGGGACAAGAGGGAGGATGTCGGGGGACTCCTGCACTGCACGGGATCATCGAAAAACACAGACAAAATGGAGTCACTTCAGTACGAGTAGCTGTTCATCAAGCACACAAGCTGGTGTCCTTCCCCTTGGTTAATCCTAACCAGCTTCTCGAATGGTATCCTGGTGGCTTACAGGTTTATTGGTCCCACCAACGCAAAGGAAGAAGTTGTCTTTGAAGGGGCTTCTCTGTCGAGATGAACTTGGCAATTTCGGACCTGCAGCAAGGTTTCACCAGGCAAACCAACGGTCCAGGAGTTGCAACAGCCGTCCTCTTCCAGCTCATCTTTGGTTCTTTCGTTCCAGTGGTCGACTCTGCTTTCCAGTCCAGGAGACTCGCCTTTTAAACAGTTTTCTCCCATTCATTCCAGCCTAGCTGTCACTCACCCAGCAGGGTGGCTGTCCTTGCCGGACAGTCAGCCAGCCAATCACGCCAGAGTGCATTTGGGTCTCCTAGGAGACTAAGCACAGGGCGTTTCGGGAACCTCCCTCACTTCCTGCTCACCCCAGACACTCAGACGCCAGAGGAGGTCTTCAGTCCTGAAGCCCGCCAAAGGCATGGAAACAAAGGGACCATACCTGGTTTGGTGCGCAGAGACAAACACTTGAAGGACCTTTCAAAAAAAGAAATGGCGAAAAAAGAAGACTGGGACCCGTTTAAACAAGGGGGCTTAAGGCGCAATCTTGAAAAACATGGCTCCTGTGTTTTAACGCTACCAGTGTTCGCAGTCGGGAAAAATCATGGTAGTTCGTTGTGAAACCACTGCCACCAGTCATTTCGAGAGGAAAGGGTAGCATTTGACTGCTACATGAGTTTCTAGACATAGTAGATACTAAGTAACCCCTCCAGCAATCTATTGTAAGATAGTTTGTCAGGGTCTAGGAATTTCAAAAGACTAGTAAAGTCAATTTCACTTTACTTTCTCTGGGAAACAGTAGTTTATCCCAGAGAAGGTATTTAAACCTTTGGGAAGTCTAAAAAGACATCCCTGTGTTACTACACTGATGTCAATAGGGTCAGAAATATCCTCCTCTAACTCTGAAGATACCGTCTCCCCTTCCACCCCTTGCTCCTCACCTGAAGATAACAACTTGGGGTCCGACTTTTTTCCTTCTCCGGACTGGTAACTCCTTTTTTTGTGAAGATCTGGCCTGCCACAGAATGAAGCCACCGTGTCCACAAAGAATAAGTGGATCGGTGACTCCTCTCCCGTAACCGCCTGGGAATGGGGAAAAAGCCTCTTGGCATAAAAAACCCCAAAGATGGATGGACTGTCCTTAACAGAAATGGATATTCAGGGAATATCTCCCCTCGACGAGGCGAGTGCTTGATCGGGAGGTCCAGTGGAGGAGGAGAGAAAACTGGTAAGGAAGTACAGTTAACGAGCCGGCACCAGGCGGAATAACCGATTAAGGTAAGAAGGCACAAGACAAAGGAGAAGGCGAGCCCAAGGACCGCGAGGAGAACAGGTAAGTGGAGTAAACAGGTAAGATTGAGAGTAGCAAAAACCAGGCAAAGCCGAAGCGGCAGCAAGGGAGAGCGGAAGTATGAAAGGCTGCGACAGGAACAGTGATCAGGCAAGCAGACCGCGAAATGGTAAGCCTGAGAAGGAGAAAGCAAAGCAGAAGGAAGAAGGAAAGAAGCAGAGCACCGCTAAAGGAAAACATATAACAACAAAGGAGAAAACCAGGTATGTTGCTACGCGTCTGCTGCCGGAAAGGAGCTGGAGAAATACTTCCAGCGGTGGCCGCGCAGCAAAAACAACTTGACTAAACAGAAAAGTGCGAGAGAGCGTGGGGGGGAATTCAATGGAGGACCCGTTTCCACCTATTCCATACTCGCCACTTCCCTAAGGGCATGACAGTATGCCCCCTACAGAGACCTACTCCCCCTGGCTTGCCTGGGTGACTTCGGTGGAATCTTCTTACCAAGAGAGGGGCATGAATATTGGATTTAGGCTCCCAAGAGTTCTCAGACCACGGGTATCCCTTCCAATGAACCAAGTATTCTAGTCTTCCACGATGATATCTGCAATCACATTTCTGGGCAACTTCATACTCATCACTTGAAGGGTAGGGAGGTAACCGTAACTTGTGAGTGGTACGGCCCCACAAGTCTGGTTGGAATGAGCGTAACTGAGAGGAATGGAAGACCGGATGTATACGTCATAGACTGTTGGGAAGTTTGAGATGAAAGGTCACAGGATTCACCATAAATGTGATCTTGTAGGGTCCTATATATCGGGGAGACAACTTGGAAGGATGTACCCTCCATTCTGGCACTGGTCTGCGATGTTTGTCGGCCTGGGTCTTATACCGGTCACATGCCCCCTGAAGGCTTGTTTTGGCTAGACCATGGGCTTCTATGGATGGTACTTTCGAACTGACCCTGGAAGAAGGTAAGATGGAATGAGGGTGAAAGCCATAGGTACAAAAAACGGACTCAGCCCCAGGGCCGTGTGAATGGAATTATTGTAGGCAAACTCAGCAGTAGGCAACACTGCCATCCAGTTGTCTTGTTGCTGATTGATATAACAATGGAGGTATTGCTCCAGGGTGCCGTTAAGCCGCTCCGTTTTCCCATTGGTCTGGGGATGAAAACCCGATGATAGAGCCCTTTCAATGCCCAGACCTTCACACAACGCCCTCCAAAACCGAGAAGTGTACTGACTTCCTCGATCAGAGGTTATCGTTTTTGGAAGACCGTGGAGACGAAAAACGTCCTTAAGAAAAACCTCTGCCATTTCAGCGGCTGTGGGAATACCGGGTAAGGGCGAAAAGTGAGCTAGCATGGAGAATGAGTCTACTGTAACCATTATACAGGAACATCTCTGTGAAACAGGCAAATCAACGATAGTCAGTAGAAATGTGGCTCCATGGGCCTGGTGGTACTGGACTGGGTTCCAGCAGACCCAATGGTTTCTGTGTCTGTTACTTGCTCCGGAGGCATGTAGCACAGGATTGGAGATATTGAGCAGTATCTTCCTTCATGCCCGGCCAATAGAAGGATCTTTTAAGGAGATCCATAGTTCCCTTAAGACCGCGATGTAAGGCCGTCTTGGAGTCGTGACACCAAGAGAGAGCACATTTTCTCAATTTCTGAGTGGGTAAGAACAATTTCCCTTGGATGAAGTAGAGTCCTTCTTTCTTCTCATAATAGTCCTTACTGGGCAGGTCTTTAAGCCCTACTGTCATGACCCATATCAAAAGAAAAAACCTGGCCACCCCATGGGCCAAGAGGGGCCTTGGATCGGGTCTCAAACAAACTCAGGCATCCTTTGCTGAAGCCCTCTTGGGGCCAGCCCTGGCGCCATTGACACCAGGCTCATACTTCGTGAGGACTTGTGTTTTGGGACTACTTTATTTCCAGTGCCAGCCAACATGGAGGCACCCACATAGCTTGGTTCCCTTCGATCCAAGCTTTGCGGTATAGTGTTTTGGGTGTGGTAGCCTAGGAACTACTTTACCTGGACTACTTTTCTGAAGCTATTGAAATCACACCCCACTTGAAGGACACGCTTCGCATTACTTTGAATCCTGCAACGTGACACTCATCGTGTTCAGCTGCACCTGCGAACCTCGGAAGAACAGCATCTGTAAAACAAAAGGACATGGTTAATAGCAGCAGCTTACCTGTGATTCCACCGCTAGCTGCCCTTCGCTCCTGCAAACAGCATCCAAGGAACAACGAGCCTCCTGCACTGACGGATCTGCAAAAAGGAGAGAAACAGGACATTAGACATTTTACAATTGTGCCGGCTGCTTACCTCACGAGTCGCCCATTGACCAGCATCGCCTTGGGACTTCTTGCTCCAGGTGAGCACCGCAACCTACGGGAACAAAAGAACAGGTTAGCAAAGGCAAGGCATCATAGCGCTGCGCATAGCGCCTCCTTACCGCATCAAGGCGCTCTCGGAGCACCATCACCTACCGGTGAGTCCCAACTCAGCCAACGTTCCCCAGTGAACTTCCGCGCACCTAAGGAGAGAGAAAAGACATTACTTAAACCAAAGAAAGGCATACAAGTATAACAGTAATAAGACCTACCTGAAAGACTCAAAAGGGCCTGCATCAGTGAAGGAACTAGATCACACTCGCCCACAAAGGACAACGCGCCCCTGCCAAGAAGGCAGAACAGAGAGCACGCCAAAACCCATAACAAGGTGAGGAAAGGTCCGGGGAGGGGCTGCAGGCATACGGGGTGTTGAGAGGCTCTTGCCTGGGAGCGGCTGAGAAGGATACCAGAGTCCCCACAGCTGGATGGTGTCCCCGTGGATACCAGGTGAGCATAACACCTATGGGTAAAATAGAGGCTTCCCTAACTTGCTGCAAAAAAGAATAGAGTAATGAGATGTTCTTAGTCTGGGGAAACATGAGTTCCTTAACAGAATCTTCATTAGAACAGTAGTCGCTGCGACGAGATAAAGCATCAGCCAACTCATTTTGAGATCCAGGTATATAGGTGATGTTTAAGTCAAATTGAGGAAAAATGTGAACCCACCTAGCCTGCCGGATGTTATAACACTCAAATTGTCTCGGCACCTGCAGATTCTTGTGGTCAGTTCGAATAGTGAATGGGTGTTCTCCTCCTTGAAGTAAATGCCTCCATTCTAAGCAAGCCAATTTTATAGCCATCAATTCTCTTTCTATTATGGAGTAATTCTTTTGACTTGAATTGAACGTCTTGAAGTAGTATGCTATTGGATGTTCTTTGCCTTCATACAGTTGCAGAAGAGCAGCCCCCACAGCCGCTGAGGATGCATCCGTTTCTACAATGAAAGGTTGGGATTGGTCCGGTTGGTGCAAAACGGGCGCAGAACAAAAGGAATATTTGAAATGTATGAAACTGTCTTCTGCTGCTTGAGACCATAGAAACGGAGGTGAAGACTTCTTGAGCAAGGAGGTGATGGGTAATACCATCTGGGAGAATCCGGGTATGAACTTCCGGTAAAAATTAGCTAGACCAAGGAACTTTTGGACTTCCTTTACCGTGGAGGGGGAAGGCCATTCAAGAATAGCGGCTACCTTCTGAGGATCCATAGTGATGCCTTGATCCGAAAGGATAAAGCCCAGCTAGGAGATGGAAGACACTGAGAAGAAACATTTTTCAAGTTTAACCAATAAACGATTTTCTTGCAGCCTGTGAAAGACTTCTTTGACGTGTTCCTCGTGCTATATAGGGTTGCGTGAAAAGATTAATATATCATCTAGATATATGATGGTGGTTTGACCAAGCAGATCGGAGAATAGAATAGACATGAATCTCTGAAAAATGGACGGGGCATTGACAAGTCCAAAAGGCATTACCTGATATTCAAAGAGTCCGAAAGGGGTGCAGAATGCCGTCTTCCACTCGTCCCCAGCTTTGACTTGGAGCAGATGATACGCATTCCGTGGGTCTAATTTGGTAATATATTAGATCCCTGGATCGCCTGCATAATCTCAGCAATGAGTGGCATGGGGTAATGGTCTCATATGGTTACCTTGTTTAGGCCTCGGTAATCTATGCACGGCCTCAAATCCTTAGAGTTTGTTTTGGGAATGAAGAACAGGGATGCTCCTGCAGGGGATTTGGAAGGTCTTATTAATCCATTGGTAAGATTGTCATCCAAGTAGTCTCTGAGAACCTTCATTTCTCCCAAAGACAGGGAAAACATTCTGCCAAAGGGAACCAAGGCCCCCGGTGTGAGATCAATGCTACAATCTTCAGCTCGATGAGGGGGAAGTTCCAATGGGTTCTTTTCTTCAACCACCCCAGAAAACTCAACCAGGCAACTTGGTAAACAATGTATTGCACAGGTTTCAGTACTACACACAGTCTTGATAGTTTCATATTTGGGTTCCGGAAGACAGTTAGATGTGCAATAGGTAGAGTGAAAACTTAACAGGTTCTTTGACCAGTTGATTGTGGGATTGTGCTTCCGGAGCCAGCCAATGCCGAATATTATGGGAAAGTGAGCCGCACGTATTATGTCAAAGGACAGTCTCTCCGTGTGTTGTTGAATAATAACTGTCAATTCGTCGGTGGTATGTGTAATGAGACCTGAGCTCAAAGGTTCACTGTCCATGCCTTCCACCTTCTGATCTTCCTTCTTGGCCCCTCTCAATAGCCCTATCTTGTCTGCCCACAGAGTATCAATAAAGTTCTCAGCTGCCCCACAATCCAATAAGGCTTGGGAGTCAACTTCTTTATCGCCCACCTTTATCTTCACTGCCAAAACCATGAGCCGGGAGTCCTCTGCCGTCATCGATGATGTCACTGAAAGAGTGGTATAAGGACCTACAGAAGCCCCTCGGTTGTCTGTCCTACTACCTACCGAGGGTGCTTGTTTCTTCTTGGTGGAACATCCGGACAGTCTCTCAGTAAATGTGTGGCCACGCCACAGTACATAGAGACTTCCATCCCTTTGCTTCTTTCTTTATTCTGGAGTAAGCGGAGCTCTGGTGGTTCCAATTTGCATAGGCTCCTCTTTGGTCTGTCTTGTAGAAGGTGAGGAGGGTAGGGGAATAGAATCGGATGAGGGTAAAAAACCTTGTACTTTCTTCTTTTCCATCTGTCGTTCCGCCATCCGAAAATCTATGCGGAGCACCGCAGTCAAGAGATCAGCAAACGTCGGGGGTCGGGCTATGCGAGCAAGTTCGTCTTTCAAATACTCTTAAGCCTCTGCGGAATATGGTGTATTGAGCCTGCTCAGGCCAACCTGCTTCTGCAGCCAATTGTATAAATAAAGTGATATAGGTCAACGAATCTGAGTTCCCTTGGCGTACATCCAAACGGTCTTTCGACGCTATAAAGGTACTCTTGGGTCTCAGAAAGGTCTGCTGCAGAAGAGTCTTAAAGGCACTATAGTCTTGTAGGACTGGGTCTGACTGTGAAACCAAAGGAGTGGCCCATGCCAGGGCATTGCCAATCAAGTGAGTAATCATGAATCCCACCTTAGCGTGGTCTGAGGAAAAGGAACCAGTTTGAAATGCATAGTGGATGTTGCAAGCCTCAAGGAACTCCTAGACCTTCTTGGACGAGCCATTGAATTTCCCGGATACTAAGGCCATGGGGGGAGATCCGTAGTTTGTTGCTCTTTTGCTGCCACTCTTTGTTGAAGAGCGGCATTTTCATTCTTTAGATTTTGTACTTCTAGGTTCAAGTTTTGAACCGCTGCTACCAATTCTTGTATTTGCTGAGAGGTAGCCATCCTATCTTCTAAGCGTTGCAAACTGTCAATAGGATCAGAAATATCCTCCTCTAACTCCGAAGACACCATCTCCCCTTCCACCCCTTCCTCCTCACCTGAAGATAACAATTTAGGGCCTGACTTCTTTTTCGTTCTCCGGACTGGTAACTCCTTTTTTTGTGACGATCTCGCCTGCCACGGAAGGGAGCCACCGTGTCCACAAAGAATAAGTGGATCGGTGACTCCTCTCCCGTAATCGCCTGGGAATGGGGAAAAAGCCTCTTGGCATAAAAAACCCCAAAGGTGGATGGCCTGTCCTTAGCAGAAATGGATATTCAGGGAATATCTCCCCTCGAGGAGGCGAGTGCTTGATCGGGAGGTCCAGTGGAGGAGAGAAAACTGGTAAGGAAGTACAGATAACGAGCCGGGGCCAAGCGGAATAACTGATGAAGGTAGGAAGGCACGAGACAAAGGAGAAGGCGAGCCCAAGGACTGCGAGGAGAACTGGTAAGTGGAGTAAACAGGTAAGATCGAGAGTATCGAAAATCAGGCAAATCCGAAGCGGCACCAAGGGAGAGCCGAAGTATGAAAGGTTGCGACAGGAACAGTGATCAGGCAAGCAGAGCGCGAAAAGAGTGAGCCTGAGAAGGAGAAAGCAAAGCAGAAGGAAGAAGGAAAGAAGCGGAGCACTGCTAAGGGAAAACACTTGAGAGCGTAACAACAAAGGAGAAATCCAGGTATGTTGCAATGTGTCTGCTGCTGGAAAGGAGCTGGAGAAATACTTCCGGCAGCGGCCGTGCAGCAAAAACAACTAGACCGTAAACAGAAAAGCGTGAGAGAGCGTGCGGGAGAATTCAATGGAAGACCCGTCTCCACCTATTCCATACTCGCCACTTCCCTAAGGGCATGACAACTGTGGGTGCTGTGTAACACATGAGAAGATTCCTATGGAGTTATCTTAAAACTCCATAATCAAAGAACACACAAGTAAAACATACATCACAATGCATGAAAGAGTGGGGAAAAAGGCTCACACTTTTTCCAGGTAAAGAAAAATCAAGTCCTCAAAAATCCAGCAAAGTTGCTGGGGGACTCTAAGGTGAAGGGAATTAGCACATTTATGCGAATTCTCCCTAACGGGTGCCAACGACCAGATGCAGAGCAAGACGGTTCGATGGTCGGTGGCCGGTTCGAAGTCGACTATGCCTCCTGTCGAAACATTTCTGAAGCAGCAAAGCTGGAGGGAATATCTGTCAGATGAGGGATCTGTGGGAGAAGAATCCAGAGAAAGAACCTTACAGAAAGTAATTTCTCCTTCTCCAGCTTCTCCCAAAGAATGGCTATATCAAGGTTATCGAAAGCTGTGGTTAGAGCTAATACTGCGACATATAGTGATTTGGCAAAAGTTCTGCCAATGCCCGAGATGCAGGTGGACAGTGCCAGGGCACTTATCGATGTCCCCAGCTTTTTCCTGAACCCTGTTTGCAAGGGGCTTAGCAGATTCTTGCTCTCCACCCCATCTTTCAAGATTATTTTAGCGAGTACTTTTGCTGAAGAATCAATTGGGGCTATCAGACGGTAATTAGCTAGGTCGGATCTAGTCCCGGATTTGTAAATTGTCCCGGGAGGATAGCTCAGCGGCAGCGTGCGCGTCTTGGAAGCAAAACGACACGAAGCAACAACAGGTTCGATCCCCGGGTCCGCGCTTAGAAACCTCCGGGTGTTTAAGCGCGTTATAAATACGTAAGTAACTAAGACAAAAAAAAAAACCCCAATTACGCAACTAAAAAAAAAAAAAAAAAAACAATTCCTGTAACAGCGCCTCGATGCCTGCGGGCTGTTTGAGCGCTTTATAAATGTAAAATAAATAAATAAATTGGGACTATAGGGACGAGGACCATTAGCACCAGCCACAATGTAGGAAAATAGTCTAAACAGGATGTCGGTCCACAAAGGGGCATTGTCTTTGAAGAACTGGTTCTTGATCCCATCTGGACCACAGGCTCTTGAGTTGTTTAACTTCTGAATCACCAAGATTATAATCTTCTCTATCAAAGTCGAGGCCCAGGGAACACATTCTAAGGTTTAGGCATTCTCCTGAACTTTCTCCCCTATTCCAGGATTACGTTTTTTAAAGAGTTACTCCGACCACGTTATTTCTGCCACACAATATACCTGGAGATTTGCTTGGTTAGAAGCTGTGCCATTAAGGAATCTCCATATTGCACTAACCAGTTTGTCAACAAGTTTCTTAAACAGTTTCTGGTTTTCGTCAATGTAAATCTGGAGTTTATAGTTCCTCATGCATTTGAATACGCCAATCTGATCATTGTTTTCCCCTTGTCGAGGCCGCCTAACGAAATCTCAGGACGGTATGACATTTTTAGTGCCCTTCTTTTTGCCCTTTTCTTCTCGTTAACGATGGCATCAAAGGGTCGTGTGTGAAGGGGTACGAAAGCATGGGACCAAACATTAATGTCCCATCCTGTCGTGCCTAGGTTATCAAGTGATTAAAGATGCCAGGGCAAGTAGTGGCATCTTTTTCTGCTTCAGAGAGTCCGCCCACAAAGCTTTTAGTCGGCTGTTGTTGTTGGCCAAATTTCGGCCTATCCTAATCTTAAGCCTAACTCCAGTTATTGTCAAGTTGACAGGCCCTGTCCTGGTCACTAGTGGAGCGATACCCAATGATATTGTTAGTGAAAGCATTGAGTGGTCACCAATTTCGTTTTACTATCCTAGAGAAGCACTCGGCTGTGATTGTTTTCCAGTAGAAGCCGACCATCATCTTCCAAGTACCATTCCTCGTCTGGTTCCAGAAGGTTCCTGCTAAAACCCTGGTTCTGGAATCCAAGCAGAGCTCCCACAACAAACCCTAACTAGGTCTTTTTATAGGAGGTACCTTACCCCTGATGCATCCAGGCCTGTAGATTTAAATGCTATTTCTGGCCATTTTTATTGAGGAATGTTCCAGCACTTTCTGCACCAACGCCCTTGACCCCTTGTTCCTTCCCGTTGCTGTTTTATTACAGTGCACCATAGGATTGCAGACTCTGCCCCTTTGGTTAATTCAGTCTTTGGTGAGACTACTTCTTCGTTCACGCCAACACCAGATGAAACTGTGCTACCAATTCACCCTAGCAAAACAGAAAGGTGATGGCTGGAAGGTTTTGAATTAATCATAACCACGGGCAAAGCTCTGGGCAACCCTCCAGACCATCGTTTTTCAGCCTGCCAAGCCATTACAGAAGGGGAAAAACCATATGCAAATCAGGCTTGGTCCTACCCCAAAAGGGGCAGTCCAGCCCGAACTGCTAGGTCACATCCCTTCTGCACGAGACCACAAGCATCCCCAGACATGTTTCAGCCTTTTTGGGCGTCATCAGTGAGGAGTAGCTTGGGTCTCTAGGCCCGGCAGACTCGGGACCCACGTCTGGGCATACCCGTCCCACTCGGGGTGACTTTAGCAAAACAGAAAGGTGATGGCTGGAAGGTTTTGAATTAATCATAACCACGGGCAAAGCTCTGGGCAACCCTCCAGACCATCGTTTTTCAGCCTGCCAAGCCATTACAGAAGGGGAAAAACCATATGCAAATCAGGCTTGGTCCTACCCCAAAAGGGGCAGTCCAGCCCGAACTGCTAGGTCACATCCCTTCTGCACGAGACCACAAGCATCCCCAGACATGTTTCAGCCTTTTTGGGCGTCATCAGTGAGGAGTAGCTTGGGTCTCTAGGCCCGGCAGACTCGGGACCCACGTCTGGGCATACCCGTCCCACTCGGGGTGACTTTAGCAAAACAGAAAGGTGATGGCTGGAAGGTTTTGAATTAATCATAACCACGGGCAAAGCTCTGGGCAACCCTCCAGACCATCGTTTTTCAGCCTGCCAAGCCATTACAGAAGGGGAAAAACCATATGCAAATCAGGCTTGGTCCTACCCCAAAAGGGGCAGTCCAGCCCGAACTGCTAGGTCACATCCCTTCTGCACGAGACCACAAGCATCCCCAGACATGTTTCAGCCTTTTTGGGCGTCATCAGTGAGGAGTAGCTTGGGTCTCTAGGCCCGGCAGACTCGGGACCCACGTCTGGGCATACCCGTCCCACTCGGGGTGACTTTAGCAAAACAGAAAGGTGATGGCTGGAAGGTTTTGAATTAATCATAACCACGGGCAAAGCTCTGGGCAACCCTCCAGACCATCGTTTTTCAGCCTGCCAAGCCATTACAGAAGGGGAAAAACCATATGCAAATCAGGCTTGGTCCTACCCCAAAAGGGGCAGTCCAGCCCGAACTGCTAGGTCACATCCCTTCTGCACGAGACCACAAGCATCCCCAGACATGTTTCAGCCTTTTTGGGCGTCATCAGTGAGGAGTAGCTTGGGTCTCTAGGCCCGGCAGACTCGGGACCCACGTCTGGGCATACCCGTCCCACTCGGGGTGACTTTAGCAAAACAGAAAGGTGATGGCTGGAAGGTTTTGAATTAATCATAACCACGGGCAAAGCTCTGGGCAACCCTCCAGACCATCGTTTTTCAGCCTGCCAAGCCATTACAGAAGGGGAAAAACCATATGCAAATCAGGCTTGGTCCTACCCCAAAAGGGGCAGTCCAGCCCGAACTGCTAGGTCACATCCCTTCTGCACGAGACCACAAGCATCCCCAGACATGTTTCAGCCTTTTTGGGCGTCATCAGTGAGGAGTAGCTTGGGTCTCTAGGCCCGGCAGACTCGGGACCCACGTCTGGGCATACCCGTCCCACTCGGGGTGACTTTAGCAAAACAGAAAGGTGATGGCTGGAAGGTTTTGAATTAATCATAACCACGGGCAAAGCTCTGGGCAACCCTCCAGACCATCGTTTTTCAGCCTGCCAAGCCATTACAGAAGGGGAAAAACCATATGCAAATCAGGCTTGGTCCTACCCCAAAAGGGGCAGTCCAGCCCGAACTGCTAGGTCACATCCCTTCTGCACGAGACCACAAGCATCCCCAGACATGTTTCAGCCTTTTTGGGCGTCATCAGTGAGGAGTAGCTTGGGTCTCTAGGCCCGGCAGACTCGGGACCCACGTCTGGGCATACCCGTCCCACTCGGGGTGACTTTAGCAAAACAGAAAGGTGATGGCTGGAAGGTTTTGAATTAATCATAACCACGGGCAAAGCTCTAGGCAACCCTCCAGACCATCGTTTTTCAGCCTGCCAAGCCATTACAGAAGGGGAAAAACCATATGCAAATCAGGCTTGGTCCTACCCCAAAAGGGGCAGTCCAGCCCGAACTGCTAGGTCACATCCCTTCTGCACGAGACCACAAGCATCCCCAGACATGTTTCAGCCTTTTTGGGCGTCATCAGTGAGGAGTAGCTTGGGTCTCTAGGCCCGGCAGACTCGGGACCCACGTCTGGGCATACCCGTCCCACTCGGGGTGACTTTAGCAAAACAGAAAGGTGATGGCTGGAAGGAACATGGGTGCTGAAAGCATGTTGTCCACCTCTGAGGCATCACCAGCTCGCTTTCTAGTAAGCATGATTATAATTTTTAAAATTATTATTGCTTTATAGTTCCCAGTGATGCTTTTAGCAGAGTACAACATTTCCAACAAGTGATCATGTAAACTCCATCTATAACCACTGAGGAGAACCTCTCCAGTCCAGAGGCGTTGCTAGAGGGGGGGGCTTAGGGCGTTATAGCACCAGATCTTTTGTGTGTAGCCCCGGAAAGAAGCTCAGGAGCTACAACCAAAAGGCTAGTTAACCCCAGGTCTCGACAGTCCCGACATTAGTGTAGCCCCGGATCTTTTCCAGACCTAGCAACACCCCTGCTCCAGTCTATTAGATACAAACATCAGGCAAGAGAAGGCACTTTTCTCATTCATCAAAGATGCTAACTAGCCCAAAAGTGGATGAAGAACTACCATATTTATTAATGCTACTGCCTTTTCAAGAATCAATCTGTAGAAATCAACCATTACCAGAGTCAATGAGATTTTTAGGCCACTCAGCATATGATGCCGCCAGTCCTCAGCTGATACGGTGTTGCCTACAAAAGTGGCTAAAGCAGCCGGTCCTTTGTTCCTCAAGATAGGGACACAGCAAAAAAAGATACATGAGTGTTTCTTTTCTGGATTTTATCTTGCAGAATCTACAAGTTGCGCTCTTACGGTTAGTGGGGTCTCGAGCTGCTATGATCTGCCCAGTTTTGAAGAGACTAAAACAAATTCTCAAGAAGGTTTCACAAATTCCCGGATTTGGACGCTTTAATATAGGTATGGCTCGACCGTACTCCTTTTTTTAGTTTCAACTACCAGATCCTGGTGGAATTTTAAATGAGCAATATCCTCCAGGATTTTATCCAATCAAGCGAAGTCATTTTTTCTTGCTAAATGCCGGTAAAAATAGGTCTGGCAATTGGATTTCCAGTTCCGATATTAGGTTATGACATTTTTTCTCCCATGAGCTAATTTGGGAATTAGTTCCATGTAAGGGTTCCTGATGAATATCCCTAATCATTGGTACAGTAGGGGAGTTATGGCATTTGGCTAAAAAGGTCAGTTTCTTCCATTGTGTTGCCATCAACAACGAACTCAGGCCCAGTTCTTTCCCTGTTTACTGGATCGGAATAGCGCTTGGAAGTCCCAATACTTTTTTTTTCTCCAGAATGTTACTTCTAACAGGGGCCACCATTTATCTGACATATCAAGAATCGATCCATAATTTAAGGCAGGAGTGACTTCGGTTTTGTAAAACTCTATAAGTGCTGACAGTGAAAATGTACAGTATTTTCTTTTCAGGATTAAGGCCCTGGCTCGACAGAATCCTGACCTTTTTGTTTCAGAAAATCCACTGCAGCAGTTTCCACCAAGATTTTTGAGATTCTAATTCCCAAATATCTAAATGATTCAACCTTTTCGATTTCTTTATTTAGGTGCCATTTGAAATGTCTTTTTTTTTTTCGTCGCAGGATTATTGTTGGCCGGGATCTTTCAGAACCAGCCCTGGCAGAGGCTTCTGATAGGCCTACCCAGATGACGAGCAACGTCTTACCAAACCCTCTCAAGGTAACGTAGTCTGAACAAGAAGGCAAACTTATGTGGTCAGGAACTGGTACGCAAATACAGTTAACAATTCTTTGCTACGCCAAGTAATAGCGTTCCACATGGAAGAATACAAATGTACTACTTATCAGGCCTTAACACGCTTTGCAGATAAACCTAGAGTATTATATGCTACAAAGCATGCGCATGGCTAATGTCAAAGTTAGACGATCTGCACTATACACTGAACGCGCAATTAAATTAAGCAATGCAACCCAACTCTAACAAGTGAAAGACAATGGGGGTCATTACAAGGTAGGAGATAACCATGCTGCTAATAGCGGCATGGCTACCCCCTTACCGGTTACCGGGTCTGGGTTCCTTGAATGAGGAATTACTGGGCCATTCCGACCTTGGAGGGCCGGGTAATTCCTCATTCAAGGAACCCATCCCCATTCAAGCCCCCATAGGGCTCAATGGGAATAGGGAGGGTGCTAAATACGGGCCCGTTAATAAGATCTTCAACCTGAACAGACCACTGTTTGCTATTGTATCACCTCTTTCTTTACCTCATTAGAAACCACAACCACTGAGAACAGGAAGAGTTAAGGTAACATGAAGAGTGCCAACAGGTTGGAATGCACTCGTACTAGGAAAAAAAAGAATGAAGGAGTAATAACGATCATACCTCCATTGGAAACATATAACACTGGGAAGAGTTGGACCCATGGAGTCATGAGGAAGACTCCATGGCGACTGAGGAAGGACATTCCAGTCAGAAAGTATAAACATTGAAGAAGGACTTGCAGAAAAGGGAAACCGATACTCAGCAGGTGTATGTAACGCTCACCTGGTTCCCACGGGGGCGCTGGTGTAGTCTGGATTGCTGTGGCCTCTTCTAGCGTGATGCGCAGGACCCGGAACACCAATTGGACAGGACCTCCAAATCGCGCTTGCCTGAGCCGTAGGAATATCCTTCTGCAGATGAGAAAGGGGATTAACAGTCTGCAGAATAGTGTGCTAGCTTCCCCCTTTCCCCCTTCGTTCCTCTCTAACTTCCTCCAAACCCTGGTTTAAGCTCACCTTATGGTTTGGAAGGATGAACTCTCCATCCTGCTTCTGGTGCAGGGGCGCGTGTTCATCCAGTTACTTCACTGGTTTTCAGAATGGCGCTGGCAAAATCCACTTGACTTTCCTGAGCGATGCGCCGTAAGTATGAAAGTTCAAAGTTCAAGTGAGGCCCCCTTTATGTTGTCTTTCTAACCTGTGATCTGTCCTTTATTTCAGGTGCAGAATGAAGGCGATGCGTCGAGGGGTTAAACTGCCGAGGTGAGTAGTGATGAGGGCGAGCCCTCTAAATGTCCTTATCATTCCCCAGAAATGTCTCTTGTCCTTTCCCCATAGGGGTCGGGGTACGGTACCTGCCAATGGGGCGGCGCCGACCCGAAATGTGGAAGAAAAGCCGGTAAGTATTATGGCTGTTAATCAGGCTTTCCTTCTGTGTTCCTTCTGCTCACCTTTTGTTTCTTCCTCTCTCCCCTAGGTGCAGAGATGTGGCGTCCGATGCTGAGAGCCGCGATGGAGCCGGGAGATGTCTCGAGGACAGGTGAGTGAAGCGTGGCGCTGCAGCGAGCAGCGCAATGCTTTTAAATGGAAGTCTTTCTTCAGGGATGCTGGCGAGAAGATTCCGGATGCAGGTAAGAAGTTTGAAATAGTCCTTGGTTTTCACCTTTCTCTTCACTTCCTTCCTTGCAGGTCTTCCAGGTTCGAGGCGGGCGTGGCTGGAGTCCAGGAGCAGGAGCAGACACGTTGAGCGTTAAGCTGCAGGAAGCAGAACAACGTGAAGCATGAGCTGCTGTCTGGGCGTGGCTTAAATAGCCCCCAAAGAAGTCCCAGGTATGTATCCTTCCCTGGCCACGCCCGAGTGAAAAAATAGTCCCTATGAAAAAATAGTCCCTTTCAGGTCTCAGGGAGGCCTGAAGCGTGCAGCATGGTCTGCATCAGGTAAGTGCACAAAACACCTCCCTTTATGAGCCTGGCGCCTATGGCGCCAGGACTGATGTCCAACATGAGCCTGGTGCCAAAGGCGCCAGGACTGAGACCAAAGAGCCCCTATAAGGGGCCGCTGGGCATTTACCCGAGGGCACGATGCCCGCCCCCGGGGGTGCCGGGCCCGGCCCGGCGCTCCGGGGGTAGGCATCATGACAGCATAGCCCAGGAAGTAAAAACCAGGGATGGAGAAACCGAGAGAAGCAGGCTGGTCCTCAGTCGAGCGGACATGGCGAATCAGTCCAGAGGCCGGCAACAAGCTGATTCCCATGAAGGACTGGAAGAGCCAGGTGGTGGTGTGACCTCGAGGAGGTGGACCGTGCGTCCACAAGCAATGTCATGACCGCCGAGTCGAGGGCTCAGCGGAGCTGCTGAGACGCACGGAAAGCCGGAGAGAGAAATGCTGGAAGCATGGAGAAAACCCACAACCCCAGGAAGAACCAGTGATGCCAACCAATCAAGACGAAGGTAACGGGAGCAGCTGGCGACACAGGGAACAGTGGCAGAGAGAAGGCATAGACACCCCCACCGCCACCCCCCCTTCCTGAAGGTCATGTCTGTACTGCACTTCCTTGGCAACGGTACCTCTCAACACACAGTTGGTGAGCTGCACGGCCTATCACAACCCTGTTTCTCCAAAATCCTGGTTCAGGTACTGGATGCCCTGTTGCGTCATGTGTCTGAACAGATTGCCCTACCCTGTACCCTCCCCCAGGTAATTGCCACCAAGTTGGCCTTCCATGCCATAGCAGGCATTCCAAATTGCATAGGTGCAGTCGACTGCACCCACATTGAGCTGACAGTACCAGGTGCAATTGAAATGGTGTCCTGCAATAGGAAACAGTACCACTCAATGAATGTACAGATGGTATGTGATGCCACGCAAGTGATAACACATTGCTGCGTACATTTCCCGGGCTCAACCCATGACTCAATTGTACTGCGGAATTCAACATTGCCACGATACATGGAACGCTATGCTTGACAAAGCACATGGCTATTGGGTGAGTACAGCTGCCATTGCTCCGAACCTGTGGAAGTGGTGTGTGTCTGTGTCCAGGGCAATTAGCAATGTGAGTGGGCTACTGCGACTGCACATGCATCACCCCCACCCATCCACTGAATAGACAGCAGAACCCAAACATCACAAAGCAACACATGACAGGTTGCCACAGTGTGGCCGTACACACCCTGCCATCTGACACACACAGCCTGAACTCTCGCTGGCACACACACCTGGAGCCACTGCAAACCCCCACCCATAATATGCAACACTGCCCTCACAATGCACATGATGGCTGTACCTGAGACGTCCTGCATCTACTATATCATCACTGTGGAGTGACTCTGCCATGTGTGCACATCACTGCACAATGCCATACTCACAAGCCACATGCACATCAATGCATTGGTCAATGTCCAGCTGCCAACGTCCACTATGATGGACATAGAAGATGAACACCCATCACTAAAACCACTGCATGACACATACGCATGAATGAACAATGACACAAGATTGCACTGCATCTGATGAAGACATGATACTACAAACGCTGACATGTCTCCCACATCTACATCCCATGTAGGAGATGCTGGATATGCACTCACGTCATGGCTGATGACGCCTGTACGGAGGAACAGGCATGAGGAGGTGTACAACAGGGCACATGTCGTCCGCACACGTGGCATGATTGAGAGGACATTTGGACTACTGAAGGCCCGGTTCCGCTGTTTAAGCAGATCTGTCGGATCACTGCTGCACAGCCCAGTGAAGACGGGTAGAATTACGCTTGTTTGTGCCATGCTGCACAATCTGTGCCTGCGCAGGAACTTTCCAATGCCCCCAGACGGAGATGATGAAGCTGGGGATGGTGACGGAGACGGAGACAGAGATGGGGATGGGAATGGGATGGCACACAACCAACGAGCACGGGATGCACTAATTTGCATTTACTTTTGAGAGACAGCACATTCACAGCATTTCATGGATATGTTGATGCCAGTAAATGAATTATTGTACTGCAAATGAAATGATGGATGTCCTCTCATGTATGTTTTTTTTCAAATGAAGATATATTGATGAAATCACAACAGGGAAGGAGGTGCAATGGTTAGGGAAGCTGTACACCCGTGCCCACCCACCACCCAAACGTTCCCACCCCCAAACAGGCCCCAAAACACTAACCCCCTAATGGACCTCCCCCACCACCCAAACGTACCCACCCCCAACCAGGCCCCAAAACACTAACCCCTAATGGACCTCCCCCACCACCCAAACGTACCCACCCCTCAAACCCTTCAAGTCCACATGTGTACTGCAGTGCCCGACACACATGCCATCACTTCCGTGTGCACTTCTGTGCCTGTGCATCCTTGCCCGAGACCCCTGTCAGCCGACTCGAGCGCCTCCGTGGACTGGCAGTGGTGGAGCTGGATGGGGTGGTGGTGTTGGATGGCACAGAATCGGGAATAGGTGGCATGCGTGCAAGATTAGCCTGTTGGCCAATCAACATGGACTCAATGAGCCTCAAGTTGTTATCATTTCCCTCCCGCACATGGCGTGCCAGGGTGACTATTGTGCTTGCAAAGCGTCCAATGGACCTTGAGAGGCGACGTACTGAAGTGCTGCAGTACTCCCTCTGCAGCCTAGATTTCTCGAGCTGCCTCTCCACCAACTGGGTGAGGGTAGCCTGCTGCTCCTCCATCCGCTGCATGCGGGAATTTAGCTCGGCCATTGAGTGGGTAGGTGACCTCATGGGATTCCGGAGTGATGTGGGGCTGAACTCCAGCTGATGGAAGGATTCCAGGTCATCCAATGTGGGCATCTCCCCCTGTGGCCCTGTATCAGACTGCACTGCCGTGGCACTGTTGTCACTACAGGCTGCCTCCTCTGCAGTGCAGATGTTTTCTGTGGTGTGTTGGGTAGGCATGATGGGTGCCCGTGGCACCTGTGTTGCATCAGGCAGCAAGGAGATGGTGGGGATGTTGGTGATGGTGGCCGGCACTTGTGTTGCAGTTGCTACTGGGGGCAGCGATGCTGAACTGCTGGCAGCATCCTCCTGGGCAGTGGCGCGGGCTTGGACATGTGCAGGAGCTGATTGCTTGGCCGGTTGTGCAGTATCACTGTCACTCGATACGGCTGTGGGGACACAGAGGGCATGCAGTTAGTTATGTGTGGTGCCTGATGGCTACATCACATGCATCATACAGGTTGATAATTTAATAGTGTCATTTACATGCATCTGCTTGCTGCCCGAAATGCATGGTAGTGATATTGGGCACCATATGGATCATGATGGGTCCTTTGGCCCAGTCATGCACTGCCTGGGGGGGGTTGTTAGTGGTTCCTTTGGCCCAGTCATGTACTGCCTAGGGGGTGGGGGAGTTGTTAGTGGGTCCTTTGGCCCACTCATGCACTGCCTGGGGGTGGGGGGTTGTTAGTGGGTCCTTTGGCCCAGTCATGCACTGCCTGGGGGGGTTGTTAGTGGGTCCTTTGGCCCACTCCTGCCCTCAACATATATTCATATGCCATTCATGTTTGCGCACTTACCAGCACCTGCAGGTGGGCTCACTCCTGCCTCAGCCTCCCCGATCCCATGGATGCCCTCCAGGTGGAGGACACTGCTGCAACGCTCCTCCCATGCTTGCAGCCTCAGTGGGGAAGGGGGTCCTCCACCTGTCCCACTGCTGCGTTGGCGGTATGTGGAGATCAGGTTCCGCACCCTCAGCCTGAGGTCATCCCACCGCTTGTGGCAGTCCTTCACACTCCTCACAGTCACGCCCACAGCGGTGCACTTGCGTGCTGCTTCCACCCACACTTTCTTCCTCCGCTGCTGTGTGGCACGCCTTTGATCGGCACTGAACAGCATCTCGGCATGCTCCACTATGTGCTCGACAAGAACACTTAACTCCGCCTCACTGAAGCGCGGTTTGCGCTGCCTCTGGGCTGGAATCCTGGCAGATATGCTGGTGGTCCCTTTTAGCTTCTCACAGTGTAAAATCTGCTTGTGCTGACTCTGGATGGCAATGGATTATGCTTTATATGATGGCCGCCTCTGTTTCCGGTTTCGGCGATCATGGTAATTCCGTGTCCGTGGCGACGGTGGCGGTCACGGGTTTTCCGCTACTTGTGGCACTGCTATGTCCATTTCCGTGGGGGTTTTCCATGACGGCGGTTACACCGTTTCCTCGTCTGTGTGGTGCACGCGACAGACAGCACGTAATCGGACGGTTTTTCCGCAACCTTGCGGACGTGGAGACTTTGTTACCGCCGCCGCAGAATCACTGCAGTCCGGACCGGAAAAGTTGGAATGAGGCCAATAATCTCTCTAACATCTGCAATAGCGCAGGTGATGCCAGGCCCAGTTGCACGAGGGCCCATTTCCCACCTGGATATGTAAACCAGAAATGCTCAACCTAAGGGTTTCAAAGGAAAAGGGCAGTGGATGTTCAATTGGTGTTGGTGTGGATCCCTGAAGCATAAGTCTGATCCTAAAATATATAATAAGGAATGGGAAGAATTATTGGCGCGAAAAAATGATTGCTCCTCACACGTCACTTTTTTTTTTTTTTAACTCCTTTCGTTGTAGGATTCCAGGTTTCTTAGATCCGTATAATTCTAATAGGGTTTCCTTAGGAACTATGTGTACCCACAGTCACAATGTATGCCTGGCAGTGTCAGTGCCCTCAACAAAGCCATTCGTGTGCATGTGGTACAGAGGTTGTCAAAGGAAAGATGTAGTGACCACTGCACAGTAGAACAAAGAAAGGCAGCCAGCGGGGAAACTGAAGCATACAACCGCCACTCAAGAAAAGCCATTAAGCTTTCTTTGTCACAGCCCCCCACCCAAAAAATGTGTGTGTGGCGCGTGACGCTGAGGCCGACAGGCCTCCTCGTTCCATACCATGAGAAAACAGGCCTGTGATGGGACTACGACAGAACGTAAATTTGGAGCGCACACTGCGAAACAAGAGTTTTCTTGGGCGTGGAGCGCTCGTTCCCTCCAGATATCGACATGGGTTCACGTTTATACTGGTTTACACTGGTTCTTTACTCACTGTGCTGCTTGGGTGGATGTTACAGTAACTTCATACAACCTACTGATTGGCCTTGGTGTTGCGCTATTTGTTTACCTTTTGGTGCTATATTAATCTTTGCCTTTAGGTCCTTTTCCTAATAATAATACACAGCTGGGTAGATGCAAGCCTTTCTTACATGTGTTTAGTACGGATGCATTCTCTCTTGTATATATAGTTCTGCTCCCTTGAAACCTACATATTCTTTTGAACAAAGGTGTTATTGATTTTTGAAAAGCGCGCGTTCGTCAAAGGCGGCATGACGCTGGAGGACACAGCATGGTCGGAGGCAGCCTAAAATAGATGGGTTTTCAGAAGTAGACCGAAGCTAAGATGGTCTACTATAGCTAGAAGAAAGCGGGGGAGAGCATACCACAACTTAGCCGCTAGATGGAAAACGAGCGACCACCTATCCGAGCCAGTCGGAATCTGGGAGCGACAAGATGGCGGGCATCACGCCAACCAAGAGAGTCACGCTAGGCACTTAAGGTTGAAACTTCTCCTGCTAACACTCTATTCCCGAGCCATAATAGGCCCGGTGAACGATACAAAGGGGATTTTAAAATACTCTGTTTTTGAACCGGCAACCAGTGCAGTGAGTGTAAGATGGGAGAGATGTGGGAGCCATAAGGATTATCTGTAGCGATACGGCCCCCAGATTTTGCAATAACTGTAGGCGATGAAGAATGTAAAGCGGTTGAGCCAAAAACAGAGAGTTGCAATAATCTAAGTAGCTCCGAATGAGAGAAGAAACCACAAGGTAACGGAGATGAATAGGCAGGAAAAGGAGCACCTTTTCGAAGAACCCATAGCAGAAAAAAGCCAGTTTTGCAAATAAAGCTAACCTGGGCTGCAGCAGACAGACTCGGAAACATGAACCCAAGACTTTTCACCTGGGAACAGGCCGAGCTCCAAGGGCCACCAAGCAGCCGACCAGAGCTAAGAGGTAAGTGAAGAACCAGAGCGAGTACCAGGAGACGGTCCCACCACCAACACCTCCGTCTTGTCCCCATTCACCTTAAGTCAATTGCTACCCATCCAACTACCCACCGTTGCCAGGCAACCCCTAAGCTGAGACGCTGTGTCCGGCCCAGCAAGGTCAGGAGTAGCAACGGAAGCCCTGGGAGTGGAGGAGCAGCAAGGTCAAGCCGGACGACGATTTGGGTGTCATCAGCATAAGAGTAGCAACGGAAGCCGTGGGAGTGGATGAGCAGCAAGGTCAAGCCGGACGATGATTTAGGTGTCAGCACAGCAGTAGCAACGGAAGCCGTGGGAGTGGATGAGCAGCAAGGTCAAGCCGGACGACGATTTGGGTGTCATCCGCATAGGTGTAGCAACGGAAGCCGTGGGAGTGGATGAGCAGCAAGGTCAAGCCGGACGACGATTTGGGTGTCATCCGCATAGGTGTAGCAACGGAAGCCCTGGGAGTGGAGGAGCAGCAAGGTCAAGCCGGACGACGATTTGGGTGTCATCAGCATAAGAGTAGCAACGGAAGCTGTGGGAGTGGATGAGCAGCAAGGTCAAGCCGGACGATGATTTGGGTGTCATCCACATAGGTGTAGCAACGGAAGCCCTGGGAGGGGAAGAGCAGCAAGGTCAAGCCGGACGATGATTTAGGTGTCAGCATAGCAGTAGCAACGGAAGCCCTGGGAGTGGAGGAGCAGCAAGGTGAAGCCGGACGACGATTTGGGTGTCATCAGCATAAGAGTAGCAACGGAAGCCGTGGGAGTGGATGAGCAGCAAGGTCAAGCCGGACGACGATTTGGGTGTCGTCCGCATAGGTGTAGCAACGGAAGCCCTGGGAGTGGATGAGCAGCAAGGTCAAGCCGGACGATGATTTAGGTGTCAGCACAGCAGTAGCAACGGAAGCCGTGGGAGTGGATGAGCAGCAAGGTCAAGCCGGACGACGATTTGGGTGTCATCCGCGTAGGTGTAGCAACGGAAGCCCTGGGAGTGGAGGAGCAGCAAGGTCAAGCCGGACGACGATTTGGGTGTCATCCGCATAGGTGTAGCAACGGAAGCCCTGGGAGTGGAGGAGCAGCAAGGTCAAGCCGGACGACGATTTGGGTGTCATCAGCATAAGAGTAGCAACGGAAGCTGTGGGAGTGGATGCGCAGCAAGGTCAAGCCGGATGATGATTTGGGTGTCATCCGCATAGGTGTAGCAACGGAAGCCCTGGGAGGGGAAGAGCAGCAAGGTCAAGCCGGACGATGATTTAGGTGTCAGCATAGCAGTAGCAACGGAAGCCCTGGGAGTGGAGGAGCAGCAAGGTGAAGCCGGACGACGATTTGGGTGTCATCAGCATAAGAGTAGCAACGGAAGCTGTGGGAGTGGATGCGCAGCAAGGTCAAGCCGGACGATGATTTGGGTGTCATCCGCATAGGTGTAGCAACGGAAGCCCTGGGAGTGGATGAGCAGCAAGGTCAAGCCGGACGATGATTTGGGTGTCATCAGCATAAGAGTAGCAACGGAAGCCATGGGAGTGGATGAGCAGCAAGGTCAAGCCGGACGACGATTTGGGTGTCATCAGCATAAGAGTAGCAACGGAAGCCGTGGGAGTGGATGAGCAGCAAGGTCAAGCCGGACGATGATTTGGGTGTCATCCGCATAGGTGTAGCAACGGAAGCCCTGGGAGTGGATGAGCAGCAAGGTCAAGCCGGACGATGATTTGGGTGTCATCCGCATAGGTGTAGCAACGGAAGCCCTGGGAGTGGATGAGCAGAAAAGGCGGTTCAAGGTAAGTGTTCAGTGAGGTAGGGGACAAGGCGATGCCCAGAGGGACACAACAAGAAAACGTGGTAGTTTGTGAGAGAAATGTGGAGAGAGGATCTGTGTCCTGTCCATCATGAAGGACGTGCCCAGAGAAGCCGGCATGGGAGAGGCGTTTCAGAAGCGTCGGGTGGTCCACTGTATCAAACCCTGCTGATAAATCTAGGAAAAACAATGGACCACTCCAGGAGTTTCATATACAAGGGAAGAAGAGAGATGGGGATGGAAATTAGCAAGAACAGCGCGGTCAAGAGAAGGTTTCTTTAAAAGAGGGATGATACGAGACTGCTCTAGCTCTGAGGTAATAAAGTCAGATGAAAAGGACAGATTCACCGCCTGACATACCCAGGGGGCAATTTGAAGCATAATTTCCTGAAGGATTCCTAGGGGATGGCATCGAAAAGGGGAAGTTGATTTTAGACGCTTGGTTGCGCTTATAATATCAGCAGGTGAAAGAGGGGACAGTAGACCACAGTTCCACGTTGGCCACTGGTGAACCTGGTAAACCGTGGGTTGCTCTACGCAGCCTTGTTGATGCGATCTGATTGCGTATGTCTCTAACCTTTTTAACAAAGAAATCAGACAGAGTCTCAAAGTGCTTGTGAAGGAGTAACGCCTGCCAGGGCGTCAGTTCTTGAGGAAAGCGAACACACTGGGCAAGGGAGCTCCTTGGGTTTATTCAGCGCACATTCTACCTTGTGAGTAGAGAAGGTGGATTTTGCAAGGCAAATCGACTGATAGCTATTAGAACAAAGTCTAAATGACATCCTATCTTCCAGAGAGTAGGAGGAATGTCACTTGCGTTCAGTTTGCTGATTTTTCAAGTGGAGGGGTTTAAGCTCATCATTAAACCAAGGCTTGGAGGGTCGACAAGTGGCCCTCCGCAGCTTGAGTGGAGCCAAGGAATCAGCGACTGCAGTAAAGGTCTGTGCTATAAAGGAGAAGCCCATAGGTGGGTAGCGTTACATTTCGCTTGAATATTTGATATAAAGCCTGTCGGGGGCCAAGCGCCACTCGAGGGGATTGTGTTTGGACTAGAAACGGGACCATAGAGTGGTCAGACCAGAGAATAGGGAAAGGAGGAAACACAGTAGCCAGCGATCTGGGCGCAAAGACCAGATCCAAGGTGTCCCCCCAATAGGTGGGTTGGGCCATTGACTCAAGGCCCAAATCAGCCATGGAATCAAAACAATTGATGGATGTTTCCACCCATTTTTGCTACTCAGGATTAGGAAACGAGATGGGTATTGTAGCTACCATTATTTTGTTCAATTCCTAAATAGACTGTATACAGAAAGGTTGCAATCCAACACACCTGTTGTATTTTCTCCCTCCCCCCTTTTTCTCAGAATTTCTTTTTTGGATTTCATGTTTTTGGACTTAATGCTACATTTGAGAAAAGATATGTGGTTCACATTTCTACTCCCTGATGAAGGACTTTCGATCCGAAATGCCTTGGACATCATTCATTCCGTGTCGTCATTAAAATAGACATTTTCTTAAAGGTTTGCTGTGGACAAATCTCTTCCTTTGTGATAAGAATTGAATGAATTTAATTGAATGGTCTATAAGTGACAGCATTATTTTCAAGGGAACAGACGATATCAAAGGGGTTTGATCCATTGGTCTTGGTTGGATCCATGCCAACATGTCCCATTCCAATCGAGAGATGCTAGACCAGTCCTGGTTTTAACTTTGCCTTCTGGAACTTGTAGACCCAATGGGAATGGGAACTCCTCCCCTGCCCCCTCAACCACCACAACCCCCACCCTTGCAACTCCAGTTCCGGACCAAGTTGCGTTAACTCTAGTTGTGTTGGGTGGTATCCCAGCACAATTAGCCCTGGGATATCGGCCAACTCATGATGAGGCCCTGGAACTTTGATAGTGGTGTCTGGATAAAGCAGCCTTATTTGTGTTAAGTCTCTCTGGTAGTCCGAACTGGGACAACATATGCCACAATCTATTTGATTGAGCCTGTCAAAAGCAGCCGCTATGTAAAAAACAAAGCTACATAAGCTGGTGCCTGATACTTTTGAAGATGCCCAAAGTGACCAATAACCAAGTTTTTCGAACCCCCAGGAGGCCGTAGAGAAGCCCCACCCACAGCAAATAGACCTTCTTTTCTCCTTGCCCGACCGGCTCAGGTGGAGTTTGAACAATGTTGATAAATGCCATAATCATATCATAACAATGTTGGTAGTGATTGGCAGGAAGCTTCCTTCGTCTTCAATTCTCTCCTGCTGTGTTGCGAGAGGTCATGCCAGGTTTGATGCCATAAGAATTTGTGCTGAATGAATGGACAGTGATATATACGCTGTTTGTGACCAGTCGGTGTCCTTAATTAGTGTGCAGATATGAAATTCCCTAGATGAGGGCAGAATACAATCCATGTGGAAGACTTGGGACTAAATAACTGTTACCCAGGTTGAAACATGCCCCACAGATTTAAGATAAAAATGGAAGCTTGAAGTTACGTACAAGTGTACAGAGCTTCAATCTTTAGGCTGTCACAAATCGACTTTTTGAAGGATTTTGATGTGGTAAGAATGTGTTTGTAAGTATAAATGGAAAATGAGTGTGTGAATGTGAGTCTTGCATACACAAGGGAAGATTGTATAGTTGTATAATGAAACCGGTTTTTTGTTTTCTTGTTCTTGATTTGGCATTTTATAATTAAAGGGGTAGTCCAGCTAAAAAATTTATTTAAAAAATAGATAGGCAACATTAAAAAAAAAATACTAGCACTTTTTTTTTTAAACTTCCTATGTAAAATTTTGAGCTATTCAAGCTCAAAATTCGCAAAAGCAAGCACATGGGCGCATCCATTTTGTGAAATGGATGCCCACCTGTGCTGGCTTTTGCTTTTGCGGCACTAATGAAGGAAAAGCCAGCCAGCTGTAGTAAACAAAAGCTACCGCTGGGTGGCTTTTCCTTCATTGGTGCTGTACGCGGAGGACGGGGACCGGAGACCAGAGCAGGAAAGTTGCAGCTGAATCTCGGTAAGGGTAAGTGCTATTTTTTTTTTTTAAATAAGCACTAGCTGCTGGAGGAGCCCGGAAAACTTAGAAATAAAACCGCAGCTTTAAAAACGTTGTATTTATGTTTGCGGTCGCTTTTGAAGCGACCGCAAACATAAATACAACGTTATTGTGTTTGAAAACGCTGCGGTTTTTCTTTCCAAGTTTCTCAGGCTCCTCCGGCTCGGAGGAGCCTGAGAAACTCGGAAAGAAAAACTGCAGCGTTTTCAAACACAACCGCGTTGTGGTTGGTACATAAAATTAGAAGAATTTCCACCCAAATGATTACCTGCACTTTAAATATCAAATTGGAGAGCCTTCTGGGCCTGGACTTCTTGCACCTTTTATTCAGCTGTCCTGTCTCTAATCACTAAGGTGGGGTTGGGCGCCACTGCATGCGTTGCACGTGTAGCACTTTCAGGCCGCCTTCATGCACTTTAGAGCAGTGCTTTCCAATGTTTTTATGCTCAACCCATCCTTGAGTAAAAAATACTCTTGCTGCCACTGCCCCCCTCAAAATGCTTTCTATTACAAGGAGTCACTACACACATTTTAAAGAGACTCATGCCCCCTGGACATCCTCCGAGACCTCCTGGTGGGCTGGCCCACAGTTTGAAGACCACTGCAAGAGGATAAAGGGTGGGGGTAGGAGAGAGCTTGAAAGAGACAGAAGGCTGAGGGGGGTCATAGGCAAAAGAAATCGGGGAAGCTGCAGGTTGCAGACCCCCTGAAGTAAACAGTGCACCAGCGGGTGTGAGGCCAGAGACTTGGGCACAAGACTACAGGCATGGCTTGCAACAAACCTATAACATGTCTAGTATTGACATTCTGCTATACAAAATATGTTCTGTTCCAGATTCATGGATATAAGAAGAGCTCACGTTTTATACTTAGCCAAAAATATTATTAGAAAATATGTTCTGTAAAAGGGTGAACTCAAAACCCGACACGAAAAAACTATTGCTCCAAAAGAGAATTAATGCACACGGCTGGAAGGGGTCAGTCTGCTTCGTGAAGCTGAAAACAAACAATTCCTCCCAGTGCTAAACCAAGTCACAGCTTTTATACACAACCTTACATAATTTACATAATAGCACATATCAGTTACGTCATCCCACAACCCTCATTGGCTAACCCTATACAACAAAATCTAATCATCCCCTACATTCTCTAATCCCATTGGATACATTTACTAAACACAATCCCTTTGACATGTGGTCTCATTGTAATAAGTCATGACATCCTGAAATATAATTGTTTTATTAACCCTAAACAATTCAACAGTTAACTTGCCCCATTTGTCAGGAAAACTTGAACCCAGTACGTGATGTGCATATCCTCGATACGATTACCCAAAATAAGAGGAAGGAAAGAAAACCGTGACCATTCCTTAACTGGCTTTGATGAATTTTTCACTACAACTGCTCTCTCTGCCATCACTTTGATATTACTTGCCCTAAATATACTACCTCTGGCTGACAATACTGTAGTTTCTCCTTGTCCGCTTTGTATCCCTTTTCGGTGGGCAGAGTGAGAAGCATTATTTAGTCTCCTCGACACTGCTCCTCCGAAGCGCTAAACACTAGCAAATTGTCCACACATTGAATAGCTGTACTAGACACGTGTAAATTCCCCAAATCCACTTGAACCACCCTATTAAAAATACTAGGGGATTTGCAATAACCCTGTGGCAACCTCGTGTGCTGAAATCTCTGGCCACGATGCGTCAATGCAGTGAGATACTGAGAATCGGAAAAAAGCATTTTTAAGTCAATCACAGTAAAGTGAGTGGATCCAGTGGGAATGTTACAAATAATGGTAACAGGATTTGGAACCACCAGGCACTCTACCTCAACAGTATTATTCAAAGGACACAAATCCTGCACAATCCTCCAACTTGACCCCTTTGCCTTTTTTTGCAGGATTTATAGCCGTATTGCACTGGGACACTGATGGTTGTATCTTACCTTGCTGCCACAGCGCCACAATAGCATCATAAATGTCTTCCTCAGCCTCCCTTGACATGGGTATTCTTTCACTCGCGGCAATATTGAACCTGGTTTCTGTTACGCTCACCTGATATCCCCGGGGGCGTCTGGAAGGCTCTGAGATCTGGAACCCTGGATGCGTAGTTGCCCAGTGATGAATAATGAATCTTAGTTATTTGTAGGGTGAGCTATCCATCCTGCGTTTCATGTGCAGGGGCGCTTGACGTTTGTTGGCGAGCTGCCCGAGTTGCTTCACTGGTGCAGTGCCCCTTCCTTGGGCCCAGGCCTGCTGTGCTGGTAGGCAGGTAGGTTTGTTAATTGTAAGTCTTTGTTCTGTTTATGGTGGGAATTCGTTAATGTCTTTATCTCCTTCTTTCCAGGTGTGAAGGTCTTGATGCTGGCATGCCGGATGGAGAGGCATGTTTTCTAGGTAAGAGAAAGCGCGCAGCGCCTTTATTGTTTTTTAAATATAACCTGTGTTTTCTTCTTCTTCTCCTCCTCACAGGCCGCTGTGGTGTTGCGAGTGGATGAGCGTGTGATGAAAAATAGGCCCCCGGAATCCGTTAAGGTAAGTACAGCGCTGTGCGGTTGTTTAATATTGAAAGCAAACCTGAATATGTCTCTTTTCCTTTGCAGATGTTGCTGTGGTGCTCCGGATGGAAGCGTGGCATAGCACAATGGAATTCAGGTAAGAATGATGGAATTCGATGTATTGGAAGCGCGCGTTCTAATATTGTTTTTCCCTTTCTCATTATTGCAGGTCACAATGTTCGAACAGCAGCTTTGGTAGCGGTTCTCCGGAAGTCCTTTTGAGATGCTGAGTGCTGGATGGTGTTTTCTCAGGTAAAACAGAATAATCTTGTTCTTGTAGGATTACAGGAAGATGCTGAAGACCAGGAGCTGGACATGGGGAGCGTCGCGCTGCTGGTTGCAGAATAACACGAAACGTGTTCTGCAGTCAGGGTGTGGTTTATATAGCCCAGGTAAAGTAGTACCAGGGAAAGTAGTTCCAGGCCTGCCACACCCAAAACACTAGACCGCATGGCTTGGTTCTTAGAACTAGACTGTGTGGGTGCTTCCATGTTGGATTTAAAGGCCCATGTACATATATGGGACCTAGTTTGAACAGCCCTTCCTTCCTACATATGAGCCTGGTGCCAAAAGTGCCAGGACTGGCTCCAGGAGCCCTCTTGCTGTGGTATTAAGGCCTTCAGGGTTCTGGTGAGAGCCTGCTTGTGGCACAACTTGTGCCCCCAAACAGTGGTCATGACAGTTTCATCGTTATACTGCATCTATGCTCTTTAATAACCCCACGACATGGGGATTACCAGACCACAAGTGGCTAGGTACTCTCTGTAGATCCTCCTGCTAATATGGCGATGTGGCTCTAACAATGGAAATCATCTGTGGTTACCTCCGTCTTCTCTGCCTTTCCCCTGTTCTCACCAGATGAGGTTTCTAGACAAGTCCAATCTATGAAAGTCTTGTCAAAACCGGTTCTCCCCTGTTCCTCTAAAACCATTAAGGACCGCATTGACACCTTGGCTCCTGCTTTGGCTGACTTCTGTAACCACTCCTTCACCACTGGAGTCTTCCCTTGCCCTTTGAAGCACTCCCTTGTGCACCCTCTTCTTAGGAAACCCTCAGCCTGCCCGGCTAACTACCACCCAATCGCCATCACTCCTTTCCTGGGCAAACTCCTGGAAAAGCTGCCCATCTCCCAGCTTAATCTTCACACTGAATTGGTTGGTTGTCTCCATGACCATCAGTCTGGCTTCAGAGCTGCCAGAAGTATGGAAACTGCTCTCCTGAACATCTGTGAAGACCTGCTCTCCAACCATTATTCCAATACCCCCTGTGTCCTCATCTTACTTGATCTCTCTTCTGCCTTTGACACGAGCAACCATGCCATCCTGCTCCACCGTCTCTGTGATCACCTGGGTATCACCGATCAAGCCCTGTCTTGGCTGACCACTTTCCTCTCTGATCGACCCGCCCGGGTACAACTCGGGTCCTTCCTCTCCTCTATCTCTACCTGTGGTGTTCCCCAGGGGTCTACCTCTCTCCTTGGCTGTTGAACCAATACCTGGCACTTCTTGCCCACTGCATTGCCGCTCTCTGCCCCACCTTTCAGTGCAATGTGGATGACACTCAGCTCATTTTCAGGCTCCCTTCCGCCACCTCTTCTCCTTCTCTCATCTCTGCCTGTCCACTATCCAGGAGTGGTGTGCCACCAATGATCTCTGCCTTAATGCCAGTAAGACTGAGATTCTCCTCATCGGCACACCTACTCCCTCCGTTCCTGTCACTCTCTGGCCGGCCACTCCTGGCCGTCTTCCTGCTCCCACCTGCGAGGGTAAAAACCTTGGGGTCATCTTCGACTCCACACTCTCCTTCTCTCCTCACATCTCTAAGAAGTCAAACTACTAGCTGCACCTCCTCAGAGGTATTCTTCCTTTCCCTCTCCTTCCCCCAGCAGCTCTCTGTCTCCAGAACTCTGGTTTTCTCTAGACTGGATTACTGCAACAGCCTCTTTCTAAATGTACCTTCTTCTACTCTCCGCCCTCTGCAACTCATCCAGAACAGGACTGCTAGACTTGTCCTTGGCCTCAAGCCCAGGGATCATATCTTTCCAGGACTGAAATCTCTACACTGGCTCCTAGTGGCTGCGAGAAATAAGTTCAAAATCCTCTTCATTGTCCTCTTCTGTGGCCTGGAGCCTCAATACCTTCAACTCTCTCTTCCTAAATATCTTCGTTCTCGAGCTCTTCGCTCATCTGCCTCCAACTCCCTCAGGGTCAGTCGCTTCTCCAAGCAACAAGTTGTTGACAAATCTTTCTTTGGCTGGGGCCTCACTCTGGATCAGCCTCCCTGCCTCTCTGAAATTTGAGAACCATCTCCGGTTCCTGAAGCACCTCAAGACCTTCCTCTTTGCTTCTGCTTTCTCTCCTCCTCTCCCCTGCTGAACTCCTGACTGAAACTGCACTGGTCACCTGGCAACCCTCTGATCTCGAGCCCAAGTCCCCTCCCCCGCCAGTTGCACACCTGCACTGCCTCCCTGGCAACCCCTGCACTTGGGGGCTGTTTCTGTATCCCTACAGTCGCCTACCAGCTCTTGACACACGATGTCTGCACTTACCCCTGCACTTGCCACAAGCTGGCCATCCTTTTTACCTATTGGTTTTATGTATTTTATTCATTTTTACTGTTGATCCTATGTATTGCACTGGCCCTCATTCCCCCTCCCCTGCACTTGTGCAATCTCAATGTCACCTGGCCTAGTAAGATCATTGTCTCTGTCTTCCCTCTGCTCCCCCTGCCTTGCCTCGTCGCACCTTGAAACACTTGTGTATAGGCGCGTTATAAATGCCATATCAAATCTCTCTGTATTCTATTGCAATCTGGCAAGGTATACAGATCTCAAATACCATCTCTCCCCTGCCCTCGGCATCCTCGAACAACTGTTTATCGGACACCCCCCATAGTGATAATGTTGGATCTATGCACAGAACTGTGCGTCACTCTCCTTCCTCATAGATGCCCGAGAGAACAACCGTGTCCTTCTTCATAATCACTGCTTCTAGATGTAAATTAATGACACTACCTGGCACTTTTTCTTGGAGAACAGCAGGACGGAATAGAAACTCAGTAGGCACCTGCAGCGCTCTCTGATCCCAGGCACCCAACCTAGCACTATATTCACCCTCGTAAAGAAACAGATCTAGATGTACGGGCAACCCTCTTACTGCGCCATTACTGAAATATGCTTGCATAAGCACCATTGTCCTGGCCAGATACAAGCCTGGTTTTCAAGCATACTGTACCTGCCTCTAAATATGAGATTGCCATATTCAATTTGTTCAAGAGATCTCTACCCAAGAGATTCACTTGGGGTATTTACACACTACAACAAAGGAACTGGCAAATTGTCACCTGTAGTAAGTTCTTCCTCTCCTGAGTTGTCACTGGATGTTAGTACAGGTGATTCCACTGACGGAGGGCTGGCACCTTTCTTCTTCGCTGATCTTCGATCTTTGAAGAGATAGGGTTTATAATGAGAGAAAGCCACTATGCCCGTGAAGAAAAAGCCAAGGCAAGAGGCCCCCGTCCATGACAACCCAAGATATGGGAAAGCACCTGATTGGCAGAAAAAAACCCTTATATTGATGTTCCAATATTGTGGTGTCTTCCCAAAATCCTGATAGGGATGGTGTGCCGTGAATGCCGGGTATAGAAATCCCAAAGTACCCAAAAGTTGGGTATGAATAGTGCTACATGAATAACAAGGGCACGAAGATCTTCCAGGCACCGAGACGCCAACCGTTAATGGAGATATCCTGATGGCAAGTCCAAGAGAGTATACAGGTAAGTAGCAACAGCAAGGAAAAAAGCGGTTGCAGAAAGGGTAGAACAGGGCGAGATCAAGGGATAGCGGAAAAGCGAGGCAGGCAGCACGGAGAAAGCAGTCGTGCCTAGGCAAAAAGAAGATGTCTGCGAGAATGGGCGAGAGAAAAGGCGAGAAGGCTAAGAGCAGGGCAAAAAGGGGCGAAGAGGTATGCACGAAAGGAAAACTGCATCTAACCCAAAAAGCAGCAATCAGGGTTGCAATGCGCGGCGATGATGCTGTGCTTTGAAGAAATAGTAAGAACGCTGCCATGTTGGTAAAAGTCTAGATGGAATATTTATGGCGTAGCATATACCACCTTTTCCAAACCTTCCAGGGAGGACGAACGTTGACACAAATCCTGTGTACCTACCATAATAGGCAGAGCCTCCATGCAAGGAACTGACAAAATAACCCCAGAGGATCCCAGCGTCTCTATCTTTTTCCCCTCATATGGGAAACTTACCTTCTGAAAGGTAGCCCAATTTATAGGGGTACACCTAAAATACAGGTACCCCTAATCATGCTCACACCAGAGTAAATGCACCCCTCTAGGGAATTAAGGCCACAAGTCTTCATCTTGCAAGGATAACAAACTTTAATCTGTACAAAGATGAGGATGGAGGCAGAGGACTCTGCCCGCCCCCGACCAGCATTTTGTCTTCCGTGGCTGGCTCCTGCAGACTAATGCCAAGCAGGCACCTTTATATACTGTTCAACTTGGACACTGGATACTGCCATAGCTCATCCAAAACTGTGGCCTTACAAGGGATTCTGCAGTCACCCTTCTTGCATGGCCAGGTTACAACCTACTTAACATACTGCTGCCTGTGCAGGAATACATTGTAGCTCTTGTTTAGCATAATTTTTTTCTATATTATAAACAGTTCTATATAAACACACCTTCCTGCCATACTCTCAACACTTCACTCAATATTCTTCTATTTTATGTGGTCTAGTAATTCTGCTTAAAACCTAATTTTCACATAATGTTGCATTGTGTGCATGAGCATGTACGCTCCACTATTCTTAGTCTGCAGGGGCTTTTGATGGGCAGGACACAGCTGCTCAGTCACCTCGTGCTCTCTGTCAGCCTTAGCTGACACCAGGCAAGGCCTGTAGTCTATTTTTAGCACAGGCTGCATTCACTGTGCTTTGAGAAAAGCCAACTACACTTTAACAGTTCTACAAATATATTCAGCTAAATAATTATTAGCATCTTATATTTAAATACTAACTATCTTCGTTTAGTGACCCTCCTCCCCCTGGACTCTTGTAGTGCTTAGAAAAAAGATAACGGAAGTCTTGCCTAATTCTAAAGCGCTTGGGTATGAAGAAAGGCACTAGCCACTTCCCAACATTTCCTTGATGCAAGATTTAGTTTCCCCTGTCTCAACCATGAAAGTAAATGTACAATCTCCTGTCGTCACAACTACCTGGGATTCCTCTTCCGGATCGGCAGTGACTGACAGAGCTGGACACGTTGGAGCTCTCTCTGGGCTGTCCTTGTTGGGGTATGTGCTCATACCCAGGAGCAGGAAAGGATTGCCCCACAAAACACTTGCTCCAGTATAGTGTGTCAACATACCTTGGGGTAAAGGATCCATATCCCACTATTGTATAGGTAGGTGCCTGTGCAGGAACAACAGGCGTGGCACTTCGGTATGTGCAGCCTCAGGCTCTGGGTGCTGACCTACCCGTGCTCGCTGTGGCTGCACAGATCCTGGGGCATATGGCATAGTCGGGGGATGCATTTGTGATGAGGGATGGTGCATTGGGGTTAGCGCGAGAATCATAAAAACATGGCGATCTACTCCTGCAATCCTGTGCTAAATGTCCCCTCCTGCTATAGGACCAACACTGAAATGATCGTACAAACTGACTTCCAAATTGTCCGCCACACCTAGGCCTCATCCCTCTGAATCCATCCCCTTCTCTCTGAAAACCTCTCCCTACGTTCTGGAACGTATCCATCTGCACATCCCTGTGCCATATTCTGCTCGTATTCCCTTTCTGTCCTTGCTGTCTTTCAGTGAAGCTTGTAATCATCGCCCCTTTCCAGCTTATCTTAGCTACCTGCTTTTGTACCAGCTTCACTTCCCCTTTCTGCGCCTGCTCCGCTGCTTCTTTCTCCTTTTCTTGCCTCCATCTGAAATGCTGAACTATATGCACCTGAATCTAAGGCCAACCCTTTGTTTCTATTCCCACTAATTTATCTAAGTCATTTCGGACATCATTGGGGGAGCCCCTTCTTCAATATTGATAAAATATTGCAACATTCTTATTCCATGCCTCCCCACATTTCTTGAATTTTCTTAATGTACAAGGAAAGATCTTTGTCTGCCATCATGGTATGAGCCATAATGGAATTAATATCTGGCATGTCTGTGTGCATGTTTCTCAATGCTGCCCAAACCTGTGCCCTATGGTTATTAAAAGGTGCACCATCATGACCATTAGTGTTCAGCCTAATTACGAGATACCCTGCTTTTCTCCAAATATCATCTGCCTGCTCCCCTACTGGAGCAGCAAACACATTTTTCATATCCCCCACGGGCAAGATCATCCCTGCTGTTTGTTTTTCCACAGCATAAATCCACTTTCCTGCTCCTGCAGTGAGCGAAGGTAGTGTCTTCAATAAAATATTCCGATCCATGCTTGGCCATGGTACATATGTGCTCTTCTTAATCTCTTTTTTAATAATGGGAACTGCTTTTTCTGAGCCTTCCCTGTTCTTTTTTTACATTTCATGACAGTCACTCAGCCACAATGAGGCATCCTAAGCCTCGGTCCATATGGTGTAATCTCCTTATTACCTCTTGGTGCTTCCCTCTGTTCTTCATCTGCTAACCAGTCGTCTCCCTCTGCTGCGTTTAGTCCCTTTTCAGTATTCACTGAATCATATCCTACAATGCTGTGGCGTGCCGTTTCATATGCCGGAACTTCAAGTACCCTATATAAACTAACACCTCCCTCGGCTGAATCCACCTTGACATTTTTAATAATCACACTATCAACCTTAAAGAGAAACTGCCCAGACCTCCATTGATCCAAACCTGTCTCTTCACCATGCTCTTCCCTTACTCCCTGCGTCACTCTTTCTATAACTCTTCATCCGATAGTTGCAGCTCTTCTTCTAGACTCCTATGCGCTTGGATCTCCACCTCCATCCTTAATCATTCACTTGCTCCGACAGTTGAGACCGCTGTTGGTTCCCGCTTTGGTTATACCGGGGCAAAATATATATATATATCCTGCAGTGGCAATAGAGGGAAACAACCATGTGGTTTGCGGGGCCAATGGGAGTTTCCAGACATGCATGTGTCTACCCCACTACCTAAACCTTGTCCTCAGGGGGCTTTCCCTGCCTCCTCGAACTTCCTCTACAATTCAAGGATGCTCTGCCTATTCGCTAATGTCTTCTCCTTATACTTTGCTGACATATAAGTATACATATTCTCCAGAACACCCCTGTCATGCATGCCTTCTTCAGGCCAAGATTTCAACATCCTGCCTTTAGTTCCCTGCACCCATTGATAATGGTACTTCAAGATCTTTTCCTTGTACCTCAGTGGAGTCTCCATACTCCGTTCCAATCCCTATCATATTATTAAAAAAATAAGCTTTCACAAAACGTCAATCATATGGCACTCCAAAAAATATTATGACTCCTTAAAAGACCAGTCCCCCCCCCTTACTTTTTATACCCCTCAATAATCACTCACTTTATCCTCACTCACACCACAATCACTTTGCTCTGGGCCATCACTGGCCCACACTAAAGACTCCTGCATAGAAGACAAGTACAGCATTATTAAAAAAACACAATCCCTTATACCATAGTTCCTCATCGTATCTCCTTCACTCGAGACAAAGCAGTGTACCCCTGCGCACACACACGCTTCTATGGGGAACGGGGAAGTACTGCATGTCCTTTGTATAGCAGACCACCATTGACAGCACTTTTGACTGCAATGCTGTCTTTCTTCTACTACGAGATCATCTCCCTTCACTACTTTGAGTACCAATCAGAAAATAAAATAATAAACAAAGTAACAAATTAAAAAAGGACTTACAACATATAATAATTCACAGTTCCATGCATTTCCTCTACACTCACAATTTGCTTTTCTCTTTCGTATTCACTCTCAACTACCTTCTGGACTCCATTCAACCTCACACATTCCCATAATCCCAAATAATAACATTTCCCACTTCCTCCTCTGTTTTCTCGCAAAGTGCACTCACATAACATTGCATCCTCCAAAGCTGAGTCCCCTCAAATAATCTGCAAAGCTAGGCCATTGCACCTTGTTTCAGCGAACAGGCTGTGCCTTTCTCAAATCAAGGCAAATCAACGTGAGAAACCTGGTTACAGACTTCAGAGGAGGGATTGTATCCCGTGACTTGTCAATTTCGAATGTGCCACCCAATAGGAGGGAATTTAGCTCTATTGGTTTCATGGTGTAATTCTGATTTGCCCTGATTTGAGAAAGGCACCGCCTTGTGCCGAAACACGTGTTATCCAAAGGGCATCACTGTAACAAACAACAGTCTTTTGATTTGTGTGCCACGTGGCACTTTAAAGATAAAATACACTAATCAATTAAATTTGTGTGGCGCATTTTCTTGTATGGGAAAACTATGTTCTTTTACAATCTAACCGTTAACTTGCCCCATTTGTCAGGAAAACTTGAACCCAGTACGTGATGTGCATATCCTCGATACGATTACCCAAAATAAGAGGAAGGAGAGAAAACCGTGGCCATTCCTTGATTGAGGAATAATCTCCTTTCACTACAGACAGGCTTGTGTCCTAAATTGCTCATTCTACATTCTTTCACGTCACCTCAATGCGATTTCCATCTTAAAACATATGGCCTCTAGCACATTGCCCTGCTTATCTTCCTGAGAGTCCAGATGGAACCGTTAAACACCAGTCAAGCTCTGCCCTAAAGCACCCACTTTCTGTATTTATTGACTAACTCCAATTCATCCCTCGCAACCTAACCAGACTCCCCTAGTCATTGAACAAACAGCAGGGTTCATGCTCTTAGGAAGATGGCCCCGTGTACATACATACCCAACTGCCCGAAAATCCCATTCTAATAAGTCATTCCATCCTCGCCTCTGGTGATCATTTGCTCTCTAACGCCATCTGCTCGATGCGGTTCGGATCCTCTGCCACCCCTTGACATCCGAACTCCCAGAGCTAAAGAACGTCAGCCTTTGCAAACCAAAGATTTGGCGACCGCCACAGGCCCGTACTACAAAAGGACTGCAATCTGCAAAGTTCTTAAGTGTATGCAGTAAAACTCATAACACCCTAATATTCTAACAGTATCTCCAGCCTACACCATCTGGAGTCCCCACACGTTCACTACGAGGGATTACTGCATTCCCTTACAACTGCATTCTCTACTGTCAGTCCCCTTCTCTCACAAGCACATAGCACCTCACCACCCGACTCCAGGCGCTATGAAGTTAAAAAAGTTCTATTCCACAGAATAACCTTGTGATCTAAAATGCATCCAAAGACTAAACACAACGTAACACTTATAGCAATTCCTCAAACTATACCAAAGTTGATTGCAACAGCACGTTTAAACAAGCCACACCAAAGACTAATACAAATTCCATAGCGGAAACCTCTTTTCCCTTTTGGGGCATTGTACTTGCATCCCAACAGTTCTCTTGACAAATTCTTATTTTTCCTATACACTTAATTCACTTGGAAAATTCTGAATGAAACTGGCATATTTCACTTCCGGGTGTGTTCACTTGACGTGCCTGTTAGGTGGGACCCTCCTGTGTACGTTGCCCCTTTAAGGGGATGTGTTTTCTTTATGTGTATGGCCCCTTTAAGATGTGCCAGGACTGTGTCATGGCCCAAGCTAATAAAAGGAGCCCCTGCAGGCACGTGAGTTAGAGCGGCTGCAGACTCCCAAAGAGGAACAACTGGGTCCATGTCTCGTTATTGAAGTAGGCCACAGGCCTACACGTGGAGGCACAGGCCTGCACGCCCTGATGCCGTGGGACCCGCATGCCAGGATGGCAGCCGATGTCCGCACGGTCAGAGGCCTGGCAGGCTGTGACCCCACTTCATGGTGCTGATGCCCCATGCCACATGGGGCCCTGCTGGATGTCCAGGGCAGGCCCCAACCCCGACACATAGTGGGACTGTGTGGCGCTAACAGAGATAGCACCCCAGGGCTCCTGCAGGATGACCATGGCAGGCGACCCCCAACAATGGCGACGAGGACCATGAGCCTGCATTGCCCCCCCCCTGCTGCTAGTAAGTGGTGGGGTGGGGGGGGAGAGTTTCCAGGCCCACCGTGGCTTCGAGTGGCCTGCGCCTCACCGCCACGGCACTGGGCAGTGTAGGCCCGGCTGCCCCGCGGTGAGGTATACACCCGGCGGCGTTCCGCCGCAAAGAAGATGAAGGTGAGGTGAGCCATGGCGTGTTTCGCCCCGGCCGCGGCCCTCAGTGGTGGGGGTGCTCGTGTGGCCGCGATCGAGGCATGGTGGCACCCCTGACTCCTGCGACGTTCGTTTTGTGCAGGGGGAGAGGATGAACACCACCCGTTGGGGTGGGATATGTTGTGAATTATTCCCGGCACCCTGCCACGGGGAGGGTGAGCGTGCGTGCCCCGGAAATGCAATGAGCGGTGTACGCCGCGAAAGGAGGGGCTGATGGCAGACCCCGGCGGCATCCGCTGTGCGGAGCCGCCGTGTCGTGCCTGTGGCCCCGGTGCGCCTGCCGTTGCAGAGGCCCCGTGGTCATCCCGCCCCAGCGACTGCGGATGCTGCTCCAGTTGGGAGCAAGCAAGGAGAGGTACGGTCGCAACGGCAGTGATGCGGCCCCCTGGGGGTCGGACTGTCTTCCCCGGCGGCATCTGCTGCGAGAAGGTGGAGGCCGTGCTGGCCCAGCAGAGAATGTCGCGCTCCTGTCCAGAACGAACAACGGGAGGTGGATTCCTCCTGCAGGTGGCAGGGCTGACTGGTGTTGTGCCACCGCCGGAGTCCCCACAGTGATCGCGGGCCCGGCGGAGTCGCGAGGTGCTCCAGTCGGGAGCATGTGGATAAGAAAGTATCCGTGGAAGATCCCGGGCCGCTGGGGGTGAATGCTACTGCGCTCCGGCGGGAGCAGAATGGAAATAAAATACATATACGTGCTCCCTGCTGGAGCGTATTCAGGTACAGCTGATGGCCCTCTGAAAAGCATGGGCCCGGTGGGGAAATAGAAGAAGAGCTCCTGTGGGAGTGGACGCCTGGAGGTGGGTTTCACATGCAGCAACAGCACGGTCATGCGTGTTACAGTGCTGTTTGAGCCCAAGAATGATTCTGGGCCGACAGGCGGTGTGAAGTTGGGTGCAGAGTCCAAGTCCCTGCAGAAGACCATAACGCCCATATGACGGGAGACAGTAACACCACAGCCTATCAGTCAAGAAAGATGGCTGTTTTCGCCCCTAAGAACTGCTCAGATATCCATACAATCTGGAGAGGACAAGAAAGGCTAGCCTCAGGTATACCAATGGGAAGGGTATTATGGCAAGATCTGAACTTGAGGCTATCCTTCCTCGGGTGCTGGTGCAGTCATCCTTTCCTACTACGGTGGTAGGTCGTGAAGGTCGTCGGGAATTAGATGAGCAGCAGCCCCTCAGCGATACAAACCACACCCAGACCTGAGTGAGGTGGGCAAACATTGACCACCAAATGCCTTTGGGGATTGGCTGCCTGGAGCTGTGTCCTGCCATCAGCTCGAGTAGAGCACAACAAAGAACGCGGCCACAACAAGCGGGGGAAAATGCCCCGTGTCAACTGAGGCAGACATTAGGCTCCGAACATTGGAGCAATACTCTAAGACCCCGAGGCCCAATGTAAGAAATATGTCACCAAAGCAGAGCATTTCCAGCAGCGCCAGGATGGTTCTGCCACCCTCCGGCTCATCAGAATTCTACACCTCGACAGTGGGATTCCCACCCTAATGCTCATCAAGGCTCTCAAGCCAGGGCGTTGGAACGATCTGTGCACTGGACACCGCACTAGCAGCGCCATCAATGAGGCGCTACATGGGATATGAAACATTCTGTGCTGCCGGACACTCAGAGAAAGATCAGGGTCATTGCGCGCCTGCTGTGCCGGTGCTGTCCATCAAGGGATGTAGTGCTGGTGGGGCAGGAGGAGGAAAAGGCCCTCCAGCACCGGGGAAGTGGCGCGAAGTGCTATCAGGTGGCTCGAGAGGGTGGCTCCCACCACATACCTGTGACGCCAATCTAGCCCAGCGGGGGAAGCCGGGTAAAACCTGGTACACCGTTACAGTAGTCGGAGGGGAAGGCCAACCAGCGCAGAGGTTATCGTCTCCCGGAACAGCACCATCAAGCACAAACCATCCTGCCCACCATATTGGTGGCCCTGACTGCCCGCCACTGAGGACACCCTGGCGGCCTGTTGCTGATGACACCTTGCGCACGATGCCATCGAAGGGACAAGCTCGACGGGGCTTGGGGAAGATACCTTCCGGGCCCCCTGAGTTCAGTCGACAACTTGTGTTTGACCAATTAACCAGGCAGCCGTGGGCCCTAAAACCAAGACTCAGTGCATCAGTCAAGAAATGGGTTGCAGCTCACCATGAGTGCTTGTGCGCCCTTCTGTGCCCCTGGAGGAAAGAGATGTGCCAGGTCGGGGGAGCATCGCCAACAAAAGGGGGTGAGTGATGCCATATCACCCCGTACTTGATCAACAACACAGTGACCTGTCAACAGCACACGGAGCAGCCTGGATGCCCCGCAACCGGCGTCTCGCTGCTCTGTTCGGAACATCAAGGGACTAGGCCGATGTGGCCCCTGGTGCCCGCCAGGTGTGGCTTTGGCGGCCGTGAACTATACCATCAATGGACCGGAACTCGGGGAAGTGACTCCTGAATGGACGCTGATGGGAGATGGACGGGTCTCATGCTGCCCTGCGATTGTTTAAAGAGGACTCAGTAGTCTTGTGTTTTGATACCGTGAACCTGCATAGTAACTATATGTTTTAAGTAGTCTCAGTAAAGAATAATAGGGTGAGGCTGTGATCCCGCAGTCGCGAGGTGTGCATGTAATGCCAGCCGCCAACCATGGCGTTTGTTTGTATAGTTATCTTTCCGAGCCCCAGGTTAAGAAAGGGTTTTGCAAACTGTGGTGGAACTGCCTATATTCATCTGGCAGCTCACCTGCCACGACTGTCACCTGTTTCAGTGTGTTAGAAATGGGTTAATATATGGTAGGTTTGTAACTAGTATGTGTTAGGTAATTGTTTGAGCAGGCTAAGTATGTGGCATGTCGTGGTATTTGCCTGCCCCACAAGTTTAGACCGACAGGTATTTCATTGTTTTGTATCAGATGGAATGACTGTGCGTTTCAGCACTGTTTTGTTTGTTCATTATGAAAAAGGAGGAGTGATAGGTGGGACCCTCCTGTGTACGTTGCCCTTTTAAGGGGATGTGTTTTCTTTATGTCTATGGCCCCTTTAAGAAGGGTCATGACTGTGTCATGGCCCAAGCTAATAAAAGGAGCCCCTGCAGGCACGTGAGTTAGAGGGCTGGAGACTCCCAAAGAGGGATGACTGAGTCCGTGTCTCGTTATTGATGTAGGCCGCAGGCCTGCATACCCTGATGCCGCAGGACCCGCATGCCAGGATGGCAGCCGATGTCCGCACGGTCAGGGGCCTGGCAGGCTGTGACCCCACTTCATGGTGCTGATGCCCCATAGCACCAGGGGCCCTGCCGGATGTCCAGGGCAGGCCCCAACCCCCACACATATTGGGACTGTGTGGCGCTAACTGAGATAGCACCCAGGGGCGCCTGCCGCATGACCATGGCAGGCGACCCCCAACAGTGCCGTCACGTTACTTGCCATTGCCTAATATCATTGCCTCCTGCTTTGTTTAGGACTTAATTAATGTTTATATTGCATTCCAAACAAAACGCCCTCGTGTATCCATGAGATCACTTTGCTTCTAAAGAAAGGAGACCGTGTTTTGAACACCTATGGCAGGGAAGAGTTCTTTCTCCTACCAGAAGATGGCGCCATTGCAGTGCAATGCACAATCCCACAAGACTGAAATAGCCGGCAGGATGTCTATGTGCGTTTCCTGAATAGCGCTTAAGGCCGGCTTCTAGCTGCTTCAAAGAGATGTAGGGTGAGCAGAAGAGAGCGGTCCCTGGTATGCAGTTCTCCTAAACCCGCCCCGCCCTCTCTTGTCATCATCGGTGCTCAAGCAGTTTGTTGACTTCCAAGCACTTAGGATCCGTTTCTTTGCTCTCAAACATCACCTGAACAGTCGGACTTTGCTTGTTTTTGATATTTATTTATGTTTTGTACACGGCTAGTACAACCTTTACAATTGTCATATTCAAAACGTCACAAATCGACAAAATACACAGACATCCTTGACTGCAGTAAAGAAAATGGAGACATTTTGTTAAAACGGAAGCATTACATTTCCTCCATATTGGCAAGTTTCAAGCTTTCATAAATACATAACCACGACACCCCCGCCCCGGGCTGGTAGCTCAGTGGCAACGTGTTCGCCTTGCAAGCAAGACGACGTGAAGCAACACAGGTTCGGTCCGCGCTTAGAAACATCTGGGTATTTAAGCGCGTTATAAATACGCAACTAAGAAAGAAAATAAAAAAAAAAATGATTACGCAACTAATAAAAAAATTCCTGTAACGGCACCTCGATGCGCTTTAAAAATGCAAATAAAATAAAAATAATACTATACATGTTTCTCAAATATCGAAAGTCGCATGACATGTACACATCAGAAAAATGAAAAGTGCAAACTAACGCACTATTTCTCTCCAAACATTCCCCAATAAATGGGTGCAAAGTGGCATATGCTTGGACATTTAACTCAGTGTTCTTCGTCATTATTAATACACAATCTTATGTGAATGTAATGCAAATAACCTGTAACAGCGCCTCGATGCCTCCGGGCTGTTTGTGTGCTCTATAATTGGAATAAATAAATTAGCATGGACATTTCCGTAATCATACAGGACATTTGTCTCAACAAGGCACCGCCGCATACCCTTTTCCCCTCTGCACTTGCACGCTCTGAACACTCACAAGGCGTAGTAGGTTTGTCTGCCTCTCCCCATTCTCTCTTCTTAACTATTTAACATTGCGTAATGACATTGTCTTTCCTCCCCTGTTGCCCTGTGGGCGCTTTGAAACAGTATGTGCTTCCTGTATAAGCGCCTAACACGTGAACAATGAATAAATAAATATCATGTCGGCATCCTATAGCACAATCCGGCACATCAATGCCTTTTATATCCCTCCTCATAACTCGTGGCATCATGGGTGATATGTAGTAGACTCCCAGGTGGCTTTTCCATGGCAATTTAGGATCGATACAGTTATACTTTTTATTTGATTGCATAAAGCAAGCTTTGCTCAAGAGCAGTGTAGCGCTTTACAACAGGATGGTGCCAGAATTGGTCTTTGCATTTTACACAGTACCACAGTACTGTCGGTGCAGGGAGAGTGGGGTTTTGTTTTCGGCTGGCAGAAAGGAGGCTCCAGTTGTTCCAGTACCCTGGTCTCCAGTTTTCGAGCCCATATCTTATTTGTTTTAACATTTATAAAGCGCATCAAACCCATCGGCATCAAGCAAAGCAGTACATCACAGAAGAGCAAAAAGGAAAGGCCGGTTCTGGCAAAGGAAAGTGTGAAATGTCTAAGAGAAGGGGTTCCGAAGATGGAGAGGCCTCGGTGAACAGCAAAGTCTTAACCCTTGAAGTGCCATGGGTATTTCCCCCCAGTGCTAAGGCCTTTTTTGGTGATTTCGGCGGTATGTCGCCATTCAATGCCTTGTAACTTTTTTGTTACATGAGATATCTTGGCCAAATTGGGCCCCTTTAGCCTTTTTTTCCCCACATGTAGGCGATCGTAACGCCACAGAATCCTAGGTTGCTGTAGGGGGGTGAGAGAAAATAACCAAGAAGGGCGAAAATGTGGTGTTTTTTCAAAAATGCCAATAAAATGATGTACAAAGAAGCTTGTGGTTATTTCCTTGTAAGAGCTATGAACAAATGGTTTGCTGTGCTGAATTCCCCAATTTCCCGGCTTTCAAGAACAGGTTGAGTGGAAATGAAAAAAAATTATTTTGATGTGGTTATCAACCATTTTGTGAGAGGTAGGCGATTTTTGCCAATTGGACATGCATGGACGGAATGGAAGAAAAAGATAGGAAAGCCGAATCAGAGGACAGAAAGGCATATATTTCTGAAAAGTAGACAAAATTCCAAGTTTAGTGCAGGTCGGCAACAACTAGGTAGGGGAAAATGCCATAGATTGGGGAAAAAGTGGGAAAATGACTGAAAAAAAGTATGTGGTGGACATGGTTGGCTTGGTACGGCAATGGCTTCTATGAATTTTGAGAAAAGCAATGCTCCACTACATTCCCCAGACTCTTGCAGTTAGGAAAGCACACATTTTTTGTAGTGTTTCACAAAACACGCAATACCACAAGCCAAACACTGAGCCATGGTACACAGGAATTTTATGCTTACGGCCTGAACAGACGTACTTAGCATGTGTAAATCAGGAAAACCAATGTGGTGAGGAATGGTAAGCATACATTTTTTGAAAGAGCACAGGCAGACCTTTTCAAGAGTAGGTGACTTGTGCAGGTTACAAAAGTGTATGGTGCCTAAAGCAGCAACTAAATGTAGGGCACATTTGGGAAATGAAAGGGTTGTCTGACAAAGGGCACCAGCAAATGGGTCAAAACGTTATGAAAACCACACAAACACAACAAATGTCATACCTTCCCGCATTTCCAGACTTGTCCCGATAAAAACGGTACCTCACATGTGTGGGTGCACCTACCTGGGCGCCAAGGGGAAAGCCGGACACACCCCTAACGCCAAGTCTTTTCCGACATCTGAATTTCACGATTTTTCCAGACAGGCACACCATACAGATATGGGCCTAGGGTTTCCAAGCCACCAAGGAAAACAGGGATCCCCATGCATTTCCGAAAAGAGGACACCCGTGGGAATCCGCAGAGGTCTGACTTGCGCAAATCGGCCCAGAGTGTATTACCCAGAAACCCCGGCAAAGTCCGAAATGTGGCCAAATAAATGCATTTTCCGCACATTTCACTCGGCTCACCCACCGAAACACGCCGCCAACAACACATCGCCTACCGTCCCTCGTTCCCACAGGTGTCCCGATGAAAACGCTACCTCACATGTGTGGGTGCGCCTACCTGGGCGCCAAGGGGAAAGCCTAAAAGACCCCTACCCCAAGTCTGTTCTGACAGCTGAATTTCACACTTTTTCCAGACGGCCACACCATACAGATATGGGCCTAGGGTTTCCAAGCCACCAAGGAAAACAGGGATCCCCATGCATTTCCGAAAAGAGGACACCTGTGGGAATCCGCAGAGGTCTGACTTGCGCAAATCGGCCCAGAATTTATTACCCAGAAACCCCGGCAAAGTCCAAAATGTGGCCAAATAAATGCATTTTCCGCACATTTCACTCGGCTCACCCAACGAAACACGCCGCCAACAACACATGGCCTACCGTCCCGCGTTCCCACAGGTGTCCCAATGAAAACGGTACCTCACATGTGTGGGTGCACCTACCTGGGGGGAAAAAGGAAAAGGTTAACCCACTGGTAACCCCAAGCCTTTCGGCTCAGCACATTTTGTTCGTGTGGGCAACCTACAGATTTGGGCCTCGGGTGTCGAAGCCAGCAAGGAAAACAGTGAACCCCATGCATTTCCGAAAAGGAATCCACAGAGGTCTGCCTTGCGCAAATTGCCCCATTTTTTATTAGCCACAATCCCCGACAAAGTGGATTATTTGGTGGGGGAAAAACACAATGTTCACTTTGTCTGGGGTTCTGGGTAATAAATTCTGGGCCACTGCGCGTTAGTCAGACCTCTGTGCATTTCCACTGATATCAGACATCCTGGAAGCACTTCGAGGTGCCGTGATATTTACCAAATTTGACTTAAGAGGAGCCTACCGTTTGGTCCGAATAAAAGGGGGCAACGAATGGAAGACTGCCTTTCGAACACCCTTTGAGCACTTCGAGTATCTGGTTATGCCATTTGGTCTTGCCAAAGCCCATCTGTCTTTCAACGTTTTATGGATAGGGTTTTCTCGGACATGCTGTTCCTCTTTGTAATCATATATCTGGATGACATCCTGGTGTATTCCAGCGACCCAATACAGCATCAAGAACACGTCTCTGCTGTAATACAAAGACTAAGGGAACATCAATTGCTAGCCAAACCCGAAAAGTGCATATTTCACGTTTCTACGGTACGTTACCTGGGATTTGTCTTGAACCCTCAAGGGGTGGGTATGGATCAAACCAAGATTAAAGCTATCACTTCCTGGCCAGTTCCATGGCCTGTTAAACAAATCCAATCCTTCCTGGGCCTTGCAATTTTTTACAGGAAATTCATTCCCTCTTTTTTAGCTATTGTTCAACCGATTGTATCCTTACTCAAAAAGAACATTCCCTTCCTATGGACTTCTTCCCAAGAAACCGCCTTCCAAAGACTGAAGGAGATGTTCACTCAAGGACCCGTTCTGATACAACCTGACATTTCAAGACCCTTTCTGGTGGAAACAGATGCCTCAGAATATGCTATTGGTGCGGTTTTGAAACAAGAAGCTGAAGATTGTCTTGAACATCCTGTGGCTTATCTGTCCTGAACCTTGCTTCCTTGTGAGACACACTATTCAGTCCTGGAAAAGGAACTACTTGCCGTTCGTCAATCCTTTAAGGAGTGGCGTCGGCTCCTCCTGGGCGCCACTCACCCTGTGCAGGTGTGGACGGATCACATATATCTACAAGTCCTCTAGTCCATGGAGTGCAGAAACAGTCGACAAGCACGATGGGCCTTCTTCTTTGCTCAATACCAGTTCCAAATCCTACACATTCCAGGAACCTTGCATGTCATTGAAGATGCCTTGTCCAGACGTCCTGACTATCCCTCACAAGATATTCACAACCTACCCAAGATTTTTCCCAACACTGTGTTCATCGCCCAGGCTAGTGATATCCTGGATACTTTTAAGAGTGAAACCACAACCTCAGACCTATGGAAGGATTTCCAGGGACACAATTTGTGGGCCCTGAAATATAAAGACTGCGTCCTTTTCCGAGGTTCCCAACTAGTGATGCCTACCCAGACATTGAAGGAACGGATAATACATCTATCGCATGATATCTTTCACTCCGGACACCGTGGAATCAGTTGTAGCCTTCTCTCCATCAAAGAAACTTCTGGTGGCCTAAGATGGTTAAAGATGTTCAAGCATATATCCAGGCATGTACTATATGTAACCAAAACAAGACAGATAGCAGAAAACCTGCAGGACTGCTCCTCCAACCAGATCAACCTTCTCGTCCCTGGGAAGCCATAGCAACGTATTTTATAGTAGATCTACCTCCCTTCAGGGGACATACGGTCATAATGGTAACCATTGATCTTTTTTCTCATATGGCCCATTTTACACCATTAGTGAAGTTGCCTTCTGCACTTGAGATGGCTGGCATTTTTGTGAAACATATTTTTCCTGTACATGGGCTCCCATCTAAGATTATCTCTGACCGTGGAACCCAGTACATCTCAAGGTTTTGGAAACATCTCTGTAAGGTATTAGGAATCCAACGTGCCCTGTCATCGGGATACCATCCCCAGACCAATGGCATTACTGAAAGAGTCAATCAAACCCATGAACAATATCTGCGATGTTTCGCCACCAAGGTACAGGACGACTGGTCTGTTTTGATGCCGGTAGCTGAATTTCCCTACAACAATTCTGAACATTCAGCGATAAAATCCAGCCCTTTTTTTTGTAATCAAGGCTTTCACCCCTCAGTGCTTCCTTCTGTATTACCTTCGCCAAGTCCTGTTCCCTCTGTTGATTCCTGGACTGCTCAGTTAGTTTCAAACCATCAGGAGGCAAAGAACCATCTATCCAAGGCCAGCGAAGACGTAAAGAGATATGCAGATGCCAAAAGACGTTCTGCCCCATCTTATACTGTTGGGGACAAGGTCTGGTTGTCCTCCCGGTATTTACTAAGACATTTAAGACAAAACCAGCTGGCACCCCGATATTACGCACCCTTCGTTGTATCCAAGATCGTCAAGCCTGTGGTCTACCAACTACGTCTAACTACAACATAGAACAGAAATCATCCCGTCTTCCATACCATCAATCCACCAAATATGCTCCTCACCCTCCTCCTCTGCTTGTCCAGGGTCAAGTCGAATATGAAGTCTTCCGGATCTGTGATTCTAGATACAGAAGAGGATGTTTACAGTACTTGGTGGAATGGAAGGGATATCCACCAAGTGATCGTACCTGGGAACCAGTCTCCAACCTCAATGCCCCAAAACTGGTCCAACAATTCCATTGGTTACATCCTGGCAAGCCAGGGGGTTGGAGGCTTCGGAGGGTGGATACTGTCATGAAACCACGCTACTGCACCCTCTGGACATCCTGGTCTATACAGCAACATACCAGAATGACCTCACATACCCCCCAACATGGCGGACACCGCTCTCAAATCCGCGGTCTAGCTCCTGGGTATACCAACTCCTCTTTTGGGAAATGCATGGGGTTCCCTGTTTTCCTTGCTGGCTTAGACACCCTAGGCCCAAATCTGTAGGTTTCCCACATGAACAAAATGTGCTGTGCCGAAAGGCTGGGGATTACCAGTGGGTTACCCTTTTCCTTTTGCGCCCGATAGGTGCACCCTTCATTTGGGGTTGGGGGGAGAGGGCCACAAAAAATTGTGGGACAGGCCCCCCAGTGGGTGGGGGCAGAAAGGTGTTGGCACCCTGGGGCCAGATTGGCACACCAATGTGCCCCTCTGCGCCAAGGCAAGTTTGGGCAAGCACCCTAAACCGCCAGGTAATTTTCGAATGTAATGGGGGTGACCCTCTCCCCTCCACACCAAATGCAGGGTGGCATCTCATTCAGCCCTCCCTGGGGGCAGATAAGAGTGGGGCATCTCATGCAGCCCTCCCTGGGGTCAGATGCCCCTTCCTAGGAGCAGATATCTGCCCCCAGGGAGGGCTAAAAGGGGTGACCCCATTTCCCCTTGCGGTGAGGGGGAGAGGACCACCCCCCTTTTCCATAAAATAAATCCCTGGTCCTAGTGGCCTCCCCACTCCCACCCAAATCTCCCTTTAGTTTTTTAAATTTTTTTTTAATTTTTAATTTCTTTTTGCCCCTTCCCTGGGGCAGATGATCAGCCATCTGTCCCCAGTGGGTCCTAACACTTATTCCTGGTGGCCCCCCTCCAATTGGATGGGGGGCCACCTCATGTACTCCTGCCTGGGGGCAGCAATCTGCCCCCAGGGAGGGCTACAAGGGGTGGCCCCCCTTTCCACTTGGTGTGGGAGGGGGAGGGCCACCACCCATTCCCTGGGGGCAGATGATCAGCCATCTGCCCCCAGGGTTGTGCACATATGTGCCCCCATGCATTGGGGGCTGGGGGGGAGAGGGCTGCTTACTGTAAGCAGCCCCCCATCCCCCCGCATTCAAAGACATCCCTGGTGTCTAGTGGGCATTGCTGGGCGCGGATCTAGCCCTTTGCGCCCTCTCCGCGCCCAGCAATGCTTTCACGCAAGGTGTCATTGGAAAGGGGAAAATCTCCCCTTTCCAACGACACTTCCCTTGATCTCTGGCTTGAAATAAAGCCGGCGATCGAGGGGGAGAAAGGTGAACACTCACCTTGCATTTTCACTGCAGCAGCCCGAAATGGCTGCTGCAGTGAAAATTACTTTAACTTTCACGTCGGCGTGGTGAAAATGAAGGTAATCTAGCCCCGTTGCAGTGAGGGGGGACCTCCCCCTCACATAGCCCGGGGGTTGGAATACTGTTTTGAGCGATCCCTGCTTTGCAGTGATCCCTCAAAACAGAGTGCCAAAAAGGACGAGCTATTTCGTCCTTGGCACTGCGTACGTAATGTCAAGGACGAGATAGCTCATCCTTGGTACTGAAGGGGTTAAGGGGTTTTCGGAAAACCTGATCCGATTGTTCAGATCTCAGTTTATGTGGAAGGGTGTTCCATTTTTCAGTGGCAATGCCTGGGAAACTGGAGCCGGAGCATCTTTTCAGTCTGTACCTCGGGGTCACTGGTCGATTGGAGTAGAACGACTGAGTGGGACTTGTTGATTTGGCCTTTAGTCGTTTTTGCGAGAGGTATCGGGGTGCAGTGTTGGCTATGCATTTATGCGTGATGGCCATTGTTTGGAAAATAATCTGCTGTTGAATATGCAGCCAGTGTGCATTTTCTGTGGCCAAGGTGATATGCTCTAACCTGGGGAAGTTCAAGGCGGCCCTGAGAACGTTATTCTGAATTATCTGCAGTTTATTGAGATTTCGGGCAGATGTGCTTGCAAATAGACGCTGCACTAGTCCAGTCTGGACCCTAAGTTCTGGAAACTCCTCAAGACATTCCTCTTGTCCTCCTTCTTCTCTCTTCCTCTACTCTGCTAACCAATCTCTCTACTCTATTCCCTCCTTCCCTTACAGCATGCTGACTGGCCGACTGGTGTACCTCAGAGTCTCACAAGTCCCTGACACCCCTGCCAGTCCTCTCGCACCTGCCTCCTGGCCTTGCACTTCTCCTATTCATCACTGCACTTGGTGTCACAACTTTTACTGTCACGACTATCACGACCTGCTTGTGGGCTCACCTGTGAAGACTTGGAGTGTTTCTTCTTTGTTGACTCAAGCTGCCCGCGTTTCTTGGAGGTGCTGGTCTCGTGGAGATAAGAACGGGCTTCTTCCGACACCACTCTGTCAGTAGTAGTTCAGATGTCCGAAATGTAGACAGTTTTCCAGGGAGGAGAGGAAGCGGTTAGAGTAGCCGCGTAAGTTCGTGGATGGATGAGCCCAGGGAGGAATAGCAGTGGTCTGGAGTCACCGCTGCAATAGGAAGCCCAGGAAGGAAGAGGTGTAGCGATCCGAGGATAACCGCGAAGTAGAAAGTCCAAGAAGGAGGAACCGCAGAAGGCTGCAAAGCGCAGCCGCGGTCAAACAGTCCAGGAAAAAGGCACAGGATGGAATCGCTAGTGGAGAGATTACAAGGTAGGCGTGCACTAGGAACAGCAACCGGAACTCGGAACTGCAAGCGTTGACACGCGCCGTACCACAATGACCCAAGAGAGTGGCATCTCTCTGCACTTATACCACCCACTACCGACTGAGTGCACTTGGATTTCCCCCATTATCCCCACCCTGATCCCCCTGCCTCCACCTCTCCCGCTTGTAATCGTCTGTGCACTTACGCGATCCGAACGTACCATGCCTGGAGATCGTCTGTCCCTGTTTTCCCTAGTCTTCCCCCCCCCCCCCTGCATGGCGTCGCCTTAAGGCACTTGGAAAAACTGCAGAATTATCGACAGACATATTTGCTGTTACCTCTACTGTTATATGTGTTATATTCACTTGCTCTGCGTGTGCAGACTACTATCATCTCAGAATTTCAAGGGCTCTGAACGACTGTTGTTTTTCTCCCTTCTTCCTTCCCTCCTTGAGCGCTTTGAAAAACTGATCGTGTATAGGCGCTATACAAATAAACATTACCTTACCTGTCTCGAGAGGATTTCTGCGTCCTCTTCACCAGTTGCTGCCAGAAGTGTGTAGAAGGCGGCAGCTGTGTCGGCAGTAGTCATGCACACTTCCATTCGAGACCACTAGCCAGGAGAGGGTCCCAGGCCCTCGTTTAGGATTCCTCCCCGCTGTCGATATTCTGTATAGGAACTAAGAAAAAGTGTCTAAATTTAAAGACACTCCCGTCCCCTGCACACCATTTTAATGGTGTGCAGGGGACGGGAGTGTCTTTAAATTTAGACACTTTTTCTTAGTTCATGTTTTACACAGGCTCCAGTGTCAGGGTCTGCATTCCTCCCCAGCACCCAGAATTTTGTAAAATGTTTATGTGACTACTCTTCACAGTGACAGATAATTAGGTGTGCACTTATCGATAACCATTTTTTGCTTAGATATTCTGTATAGGTACAGTCTCGCAGGTCCTGCCGCTTGCAAATTTGGCTATAGGAGATCCATTTTCCATTCTCAAAAAGGTCTTCAACATAACAAATACCACCTCAACTCCAGTTAGGCCAGAATAGGCTCTTCCCTTGTGACTTGAATTTAGGGTTTTGCCATGACAAGGCCTCTAAAGCAGCCTAAGGGTCTTTATAGAATTTCTCCCTTAGAAACTCTGTGAGAATTACATTGAACATTGATAGATTATTTATAACACGCTTAATACCCAGAGGTTTCTAAGCGATGACCCAGGGATCGATACTTTGTTGCTCTGCGTCGTCTTGCTTCCAAGGTGAGCATGTTGCCCCTGAGCTATCCTCCCTAGACTGCTGTGCTCTTGGATTCAGTGGTCAACAAATCTCTGGGTTCCAGCTGTGAAGCCAGTGCTCGAAGTGGTCGGGAGCGGTAATCCTCTACTTAAAGTTTTTACTGTTCCTATACTTTTATTTTAAAAAGAAACTGTTCTGGAATGTTTTTTTTCTTTCAAATTATTTATTTATATAAACCAGTCAGCATGTACTTGTGTCATTTTCTTTTAACTGACAGTGCCAGTGCCAATGGACTGGTTTACATTTTATCTTTTTTCAACCCAACTGACACAGAAAAAACGTGAACTCGCCCCGTTCTTCTTAATCATCATCCAATCACGCCGATGTTCTATGGATTACCGAAGATCCACAAAAATCAAAGGGACCCCCCACTAAGACCCACAGTAGCTGGCACAGACAGCATTTTCGACCCACTGTCCATATATATTGACCGGTTACTTCAACCACTCATCCAGGACATCCCAACGTACCTTAAGGACACTACAGACTTATTAAACTGCATTCAAGAAATTAGAGCATTAAGTTCAGAGTGCATACTGTTCAGTGTGGATGTGTGCAGTTTGTACACTTCCATCCCACATGAGGAAGGAATCCAAGCAGTGGAATGGCTGCTATTGAATTCACAAGCAACGAGTGGTCATCCACAATTGATTGTGAAGCTCCTAAGCTTGATATTGAACAATAACTATTTCAGATTTCAAGGTAATTTCTATATTCAAGTCACGGGGACATCTATGGGGTCAGCGATGGCCCTCGTGTACGCGAATACCTTCATGTACAGATTCAAACACATACATGTACTGGAGAATGCAGACTGGTCAGATAAAATATTAATATGGAAACGATTTATCGATGATATTTTTGGGATTTGGTGTGGCACCAAAGAGAAATTGACTGCTTTTTTCAACTTTATGAATTCAGTGCATCAAATCATTACATTCACAATGGAAGTAGGAACACCATCTCTACATTTCCTAGATGTGTGCCTGGAGATCAAAAACAATCAAATTGAGACCAATGTCTACCACAAACCAACTGAGGTCAATAACTTATTACATTTTTCTAGCTTTGACCCGAAGTCAATGCTGGGTAGAATACCCTATAGCCAAATTCTGAGATTGAAAAGGATTGTTTCGGATCCAGCGGGACTTGATGTCGAATGCACCAAATTGTTGGACAAGTTTGCAAAGAGGGGCTGCCCACACTCTGTTTTAGAGGAAGACAAGGAGAGATCATCCAGTGTGAGCAAGGAACAACTACTCACACCAAAGATTAAGAACAAAGAGACACCATTACTCTACATTTTGAAGTATTCTCGACAGAGTTTTCAAGTAGGGAGAGCAATCAAAAACACTGAGGAATTCTCCATAGTGACCCACTACTCGAAAAACTATTTCCCAAGTCCCCAATGATGGCCTTTAAAAGAGGCCAAAATTTGAGAGACAAACTAGTAAGAGCGGAGAGACCCCCTAAAGAAAAACAAACATTTTTGCAAACAAGAAAGAAGGGCACATTTCCATGCTTGGGATGCTCCCACTGCAATAATGTAATCAAGGGTGAAAGTGTAACACATCCGCAGTCGGGCAAGAAACACAAATTACGAGATTACGTTACCTGCATGTCAACAGGGGTTATTTATGCAATTAAATGCCCTTGTGGTAAACTGTATGTGGGTCAAACTACAAGAGCGGTGAAAGAAAGAATAACCGAACACAAATCAAATATCAGATGTAAAAATATAAAATCTCCATTAGCAAGACACTTCACAGAATACCATCATACAGTATCTCAGATTAAATTCCAGATTTTGGAGGTAGTCAAGAAACCACACAGAGGGGGAGACTATCAATCAATTGTCTCACGCAGGGCAAAGTTTTGGATACATCTCCTAGATACATTAAATCCACAAGGTCTTAATGAAGAGTTTCTCCTGAAGTGTTTTATCTGATTATCTGACGGATGACAGACCTTTATCCTTTATTTTTGTTTGATTATGTTGAATGTATAATTTTGCATTTCTTCCCATCTTTGTAAAATCTCATTTTAATTGGGGCACACTCATATAAAAAAACACCCCAGAGGCAATTGCTTGGTCCACTGGGGAGATTAAGCTGTTAAAAATGTTAAAGGAGAGTAAAAAATGTTCTACATGAGACGTAACAAATGCCACATACTGTTCGTGACAGTGGAACAACTGTTAAAATAGATTTAGTCCGGGGTGTGTTGACCGGCCCACTGTTCACAATTAAGACCTTATCTATGAGTACTTTACATGTTTATTTTATGTACATACATGTATACAAAAGACCCATAAGATTCATATAGCAGGATGTCTACTGTGGCCAGAGTGTAATTCTCATACACGTGCATCAAGGCAAATCTCTACCACCTCCCCCGGCTCTTTTACTTACCATATCCACTCTCATAACAAATATGGTTACACCGTTGATTATTCATTACTTTTACTTCATTTTACAATAACATTAGATCTAACTAATAATAGTAGCACGTTGATGTAAGCTTATTAATGAGCTTTTTGGATGTTCCAAGATGGCGCACATACACACGTCTCTAAGATAGCACCTTGCACATAGAGACTCAGAATAGTCTGTCTTCTTTGTTTATGAACAAGCATACAGACAGAGATGGTCTCAGTATGCGTTGTATTTGCCGACAACTAAGAGGATTGCCAGGGTTACGAGGAAACCCACCGCAGCACGAACGAGGAGCGCATCCATCTGTTTGGAGCACGCGCGGCCTCAGGGAGAAGCACAGAGAAGAACGAACATTTTTTATCCACGATTGTGGATTCCACATTAACACTGCAGAGGTAAGTAGGAGTTAGGGTAGACATTTGTGTATTTACTCCTTTACATAGCCCCAAGAAGGTCTTTGGGAACAGAGCTCACTCCTCTATCTTTTTATTTTCATATTTTTCTCTGCATAGAATATCCCAGTTGATCCTGTGTTGACAACGCCTGGCACGCCAGGTTTTCTAAACAAGGCGAGCCATAGCCCTCTCATTTTCTTCAAACCTCTCAACTTGAGAGGTAAGCCATTTCACTATTTACGGCGATTTCTTCTGACGTAGCAGTATAATTTTGTTCTGCATTTTTGTTTTGCAGTTTTATATTCCAAAGATTTGGTTATACTCGCTGATATTACATGCTGTAAGGGACCTATAATTTTATTAACCACGCATTTTGGAGATTAAACAGGATTTACTATATCACAGGAATTTAAGTCAGGATATATTTCCCATTTCTTCACTTTAGGTGCTCCACACTCAGGAGAGGAACACTTCTTCTAACCGAAGTGAAACACACCATTTCACCATTTCCAGGGGAAAATACGAACTTTACTTTCTCTACATTCAAGGTATGCTAACTCTAAACAATATGATGGAGAGTTGCATTTATAACTAGATGGTTTCTTAAGTGATTGATTTGGGACGTGTAGTGAGTATACCAGTGCACACTGGCTGCAGTAGAGGCCTTGAAATACTAGAACAACTTCGACTCTCATACTAGAATGTCTTTTGAATTGTGCTCAGAATGATATAGCAACACATATACGACTAATTGGCAATGTTATGTATAACTTGTTATTCCTCTGTAGATACATGATGTTTATGGGAAGAATACAGGATTGAAACAGTCTTCACTCGCTCGCCCGACGGCGCCTGACACTAGTCTGGGAATTGCGAATGTGCCGATTTCGGCAACAGCATCTGGAGCTGCCATAAAATGGCGGAGTAGATATCACCTGTACGCGTTATATTATCCAGACAATCCACTTACATGAGCTGAACAGGCCATCAATGTTTTGGATTCAACCCAGGAGTAGAATCACCCATTTTGAATTGGAGAAGCACAAATACTCATGAAAACCACGACCTGCTACCCATTGGTCGTATTCATGCCTATATTATACTAAATAATCAGTAACAAATGCAAGTAAAGAAATGCTGACTGTACTTATTAATATTGTCATTACGCCCTGAAGACGGCCTCGTCAGGTTGAAACACGTGTTGGTGTGACACAGTTCTATATATGAAGGCGTGACATAGCTCCTCATTTGAAACTAAACACAACTGGTTATTTTTTGCCTTGACTTGCACCTTAATGCATGTAGACAACTTTGTATGAAGTTAATACAATTGTCTATTTCATCTGTACGACAATACAGAAATTAACCTTTTTTTACCTATATATGGTCTCTGATCTTTATTCATTTTTTCGATTTTAAAAATAAAACAACCTGGAATGATATTAATATAGCTACGAGCGCAGTCTCTGAGGTTAGCACCACTCTAGATATATTACAGTCTTCATTTATGTTTGTTTTCCCGTTTAAACCACTTGGCTAAAGAAGAAGGGATGCTTATCCCGAAACGCGTCAGCCACCTTTGTATTGTATACATGGATTATCATTGCTTATCATATTCTGTTGACAGCTAAATTGGCTTCTGCATTTTAAGTTTTAATGGTGAATTAATTGTGAGTACAATTAAAATTTCTTTGGTTTTTTACCAGATGAATGAAAATCTTTATTATTCATAAAACTTATATACTTTTGAGTTATAACAACCAGTTTATTTGACTTTGATGAACCATCTGTTGATGGATTTATAATAGAGTGCAGGGTACGGAAGGGCTCCTATCTTTGGATCCTCTTTTCTTTTCCTACGTATATGTTGCAGTGATCCTGTGCCAGGGTCACGTTTCCTCCCCCGCACCTGGAAATAATATCTAATTACTACATAGAATTTAGAAAATTTACTTTTCATACAAAACAGAAGGTAGTGCGCCTACTAATCCCTTTCTTTTCTCAACTCGCCCCGTTCTCCCTTCCCGCCAACAGACAGATGGGTGGTTTCGGTTTCCCAATAACGAATCGTTGGCCTATCAAGGTGTTCTTTCTCATATCGGTGTGCACAGGCCCCTTTCATGGCTCAGGAACCACAGACAGCTTCCCCCTCCAAGGAGAATTTCCTCTGTCCCCTGGGTACACCCCCTCACTATATTCTTTCCCTCGCCCTTCGCTCCGTCCTCCGGGGAGCCTCCCCACTTATACTTCTCAAGGAACGGTGCCCATTCCATCACTCTCTTGCGGGGTGCAAATCATGTAGGGCCCCGGTGCTTTCTGGACCCACAGTTTCTCCCAAGAGAGCCCTTCACTCTTCCACCCAATGGTAAGGCAAACCCTCGCCGCCACCAAAAGAAAGTTTGGCATGTGCGGCAAACGTCTCCACCACCCCTACGTCCTCTAACTCAAACTACATGGACAGTGGGCTACAGGGCCCTCCAGGCTCTTCACCCACCCCATCACCTCCTTCAAGAAAGTCTGTACCCTTGAGCATGCCCACCACATGTGCCAAAAATCAGCTCTCTGGCCGCATCCCCTCCAGCGCAAAAGATGAGATCCTTGATACGTTTTGGAAAGGCGGACCGGATCATATTGCCACTTACGCAGAAGCTTCGCGTCATGCAACGCGTACTGGCAGGAGATAGAAGTTCTGTGGGCTCCTACATAGTGAATGCCATTCCTAATAGAAGCAACGTGTACTGGCAGGAAATAGAAGTTCTGTGGGATCCCACATAGTCGCTGCCATTCCTGATCGAAGCAACTTGCATTGGCAGGAGATAGAAGTTCTGTGGGCTCCCACACAGTCGGTGCCATTCCTGATCGAAGCAAATTGCACTGGCAGGAGAAAGAAGTTCTGTGGGCATTCCCACATAGTCGCTGCCATTCCTGATCGAAGCAACGTGTACTGTCAGGAGATAGAAGTTCTATGGGATCCTACATAGTGGCTGCCATTCCTAATAGAAGCAACGTGTACTGGGAAGAGATAGAAGTTCTGTGGGCTCCCACATAGTCGCTGCCATTCCTGATCAAAGCAACTTGCACTGGCAGGAGATAGATGTTCTGTGGACATTCCCACACAGTCGCTGCCATTACTGATCGAAGCAACGTGTACTGGCAGGAGATAGAAGTTATGTGGGCATTCCCACATAGTCGCTGCCATTCCTGAACGAAGCAACTTGCACTGGCAGGAGATAGATGTTCTGTGGGTTCCCACACAGCCGCTGCCATTCCTGAACGAAGCAACTTGCACTGGCAGGAGATAGAAGTTCTGTGGGCATTCACACATACTCGCTGCCATTCCTGATCCTCCTTCCCTATCTCTTCCTGGGAGCTTTCCCCTCCCCCAAGCACCCACCAAAGCTTTGTACATTAGGGGGATCAGCTCCTTGGCATCGGTGGCCATTCTCGGAATACTCTCAGTAGGTGTGACGTCTCTCTGCAGGCTATCCTTCCACTTGTCTGGCACCAGGACCCCCTTCGGATGCAAAGTAGTGAAACACGGGCAAGGCCCCCATGCCTAGCCCGTCCTCTAGTTCCTCCAGAGGAATGCAGGCACCCCCTTTCGGAAGGGTTTACTTTTAAACTAAAAGTGTAGTAAAATGTTTAAACTTGCACCTGAGCATTCCCTTAAACAGCAGGTGTGTTTGTTGGGGGGCCGTGGGGGGAGATGGGGGGGTTAGGGGGAGTTGGGTTACGCGTGGGAGGTTGGGGGGGGGCAACAGGGAACATAGTGCCACTGCTTCTTTTCGTACACTTCGACCCGCTCGATTCAGTTCGGCCTCCAGCACGCACCTATTCTTGAATGCCCCTCTGCTGCTGCCCCGGGGGCATGGCATAAAGAGACTCTGAAACTCTTAGCCACCCAATCCCCCCACACCTTCCCACAGTTGCCCTGTTCATCCCCGCACTGCCCCGTATGCCGCCTACTTCTCGGGGGCCAGCTGAAGGATGAGCGTAGATTGAGTGCCACCCTCCCTTTAAGTGGCTGCCAGAACAACACTGTGCCAGGGCGTGTCATGTGCCAGTGGAGCAGGGCCTGCTTCCCCGGCGTGTGTGGCAACACTCGCTCTGATCTCAGCAGGCAGTCCCCAGGGAATGCCCTGCCGCTTACTATCATCACTCAAACACCTGCTGCTGATCACAATGTTTATTAAAGTTCTATCAGGACCAGAGCACACGTGGGCACAGGGGAGTCAGGCAGGCGTGCCTAAAAGGCGAGGCCCGGGTTCTGGTGCCTCCGGGAGTGCAATGTGGAGTGGGCCTGGGGGGTTGTGGTTCTGCATTGCTGTGTTCAAGATTACACCTAGATGGTACAGCGCCAAGGCACCAGGGAGAGGGCCTTAAGCCTTCTCTGCTCACCCTTCTAACAGCCAGGGCTTGTGGAGTGGCACATGGGGGCCACAGAGGGAATTTAGGCCCAGTTGGGGAGGAGCCTCTGCGAGGGACTGATTTGCATTTCCGCCCTCAGCTGCAGGATCCCTTTGTTACAGCATAAATGCCGTAATCGCATAAGAAAACTATTGAAAGAAAGCAGGGTACACAGCATAGCGCCTACAACCAGAATGGGCGCTACTAAAACCATATCGACGAATTAAACATGAATTCCATACCAGTTAAGAGTCTGAGTAATGACTTGTTCTTATTGCTTTTATTTATTTATTTTTGCATTTATAAAGCGCACTAAACCCAAGGGCATCGAGGCGCAGTTACAGAGACGGTTGTAATATTGATTGGAGGGGGAAAGTGTATTTTATGTTATAGTGGGTGCCCCCACACCCCCCAGTCGCCTATGATGTTGTGTGTGCCCCCCACCCGCCCCTGATCGCCTATGTTGTTCTGTGTGCCCCCCCATCCCTCCTGTTCACTTTTGATGTTGTTTGTGCCTCCCTCCCCCCGGTCGCCTATGTTGTTGAGTGCTGCTATTCTGCCACATGGGGTAGGCACCATGTATTTGCCCACTGCTTGACTTTAGCATTTGTGTGCTGCTGCCGCCCTGCAACATAGGGAAGGCACCATGTATGTGCCCTTTGTTTTGACTTTGCATCTGTGCGCTACTGCCACCCTGCAACATGGGGTAGGCACCATGTATTTACCCACTGCTGGACTTTCGCATCTGAATGCTGCTGCCGCCCTGCAACATGGGGTAGGCACCATGTATTTGCCCACTGCTGGACTTTCGCATCTGAATGCTGCTGCCGCCACCCTGCAACATGGGGTAGGCACCATGTATTTGTCATTTGATTTGACTTCGCATCTATGTGCTGCTACCGCCCTGCAACATGGGGTAGGCACCATGTATTTGCCCACTGACGTGACTCTGCATATGTTAGTTACTACCGCCCGGCAACATGAGTCAGGCCCAATGGATGTGATAACCATGTACTTTTTCTTGCACTTGGCGTATGATGTATTACCTTTTGCACGTTCCGCGATGTAATTCACCTCTTACGCTTCCTTTTCTGAAACCTGATACACTTACTTTAACAGTATTCTTAAGTTAAATGCACCTAGATACCTAAGGGTTTTGTGCGCTGTAGAAGTGTCAAAATAAATAAATAATAAATACATAAATAAATAAATAGATGCAATCGAGCCGGTCGGTAGGCAATATTAAAATTGAACTGGGAGAAAAAAATATGCCAACTGGCTTGTTTTGCGGTTACGCACTTCATGGATTTGAAGGCCTGGAGGTTACGGTGATCTGAGTAGACTTTGATCGGATAATAAGCCCGCAGCAAGTGAAGCAGCCATTAGGTAAAGGCGTCCTTTACGACAAGCAACTCGAGCTCAGTGACAGTATAGTTCCTTTCATATGGGGTCAGTTTCCGGGAGAAATAAGCAACCGGGTGTATTTCCCCCGTATCCTCACATTTTTGGGAGAGTACGGCTCCGACTGCGATACCCAAGGCATCGGCCTCCACAAAGCATGGAGCATCGGGATTAGGGTGCTGGAGGAGAGGAGCCCTGGTAAAAGCATCTTTTAGCGCTGAAAAGGCTGATTGAGCAAATGGAGTCTAACAAAATGGCACCTTAGAACTCGTTAAGGCTGTGAGGGGAGCAAGTATAGAAGAGAAGGACTGGATAAACCAGCGATAAAAGTTGGAAAAGCCCAGGAAGGTCTGCAGGGTTTTGGCCCTCATAGGGGCTAGCCAGTTCAGGGCCGCCTTGACCTTCGAGTGGTTCATACGCACACCGTGATCCGTCAGATCATACCCCAAGATCTCGACTTCGTTGACATTGAAGACACATTTCTACGCCCTCACATAGAGATGGTTCTCCCAGAGTCTCTAGAGTACAACCTTTACGTGTGTCACGTATTCGTGGAACGAGGGAGAATAAATCAGGATATCATCCAAGCAGACTATAACATACTGGTCAAGGATGTCCCTGAAAATGTTGTTCATGAAGTTTTGAAATATAGCGGGGCGTTACATAAACCAAAGGGCATGACCAAGTATTCGTAAAGCCCGTACTGTGTCTTGAATGTGGTTTTCCACTCGTCCCTATTCCTGATGCGTACCAAGTTGTATGGCCAACGTAAATCGAGTTTAGTGAACACCACGGACGTACCTAGCTGATCAAGGAGAACAGAAATCAAAGGGAGAGGATACTGGTTTTTCACAGTTATGTAATTGAGGGCCCTATAGTCTATACAGAGCCTTAAGTCACCCTCCTTCTTGGGTACAAAAAACAATGGCGATGCCGCCGGGGACCGGGAGGGATAGAAAAACCTCAAATGCAGGGCTTTATCAATATAATCCATAAGAACCCAGTCCTCATGACTGGCAACGGAATACATTGGGGCACAGTGATCAAATTGAAGACAATGGGCCTCACTACAAGTTTGCCGGTCCAGCAACAACGGTGCTGGTACCGTTGTTACCGGACCGACAAACTATGAGTTCTGCTTGTGGGTGCCTTTTCGCCCACCAGGTCTGACCTGGAGGACGGACCCGCACCTGCGAGCAGAGCATGTCGGATGCACCGGCACCATCCACGAATGGTGCCGGTGCATCCGACCTCCCCATTCCCATTGAGCCCCATAGGGAATGGGGAGCATTTTTTTCCAGCGCCCGGGAATGGGCAATTACCGGGTCTGCTGGGGTTGTAATGGGCAATTACCGGGTCTGCTGGGGTTGTAATACCCCGGTAATTGCCCATTCCTGGGTCCCGGTAAAAAAACGACTCTTGCAGTTTACCAGCACAGCTACTGCCGAAGTCCTAATGAGGCCCATTGTCTTCTGTATGCCCTTCTACAGTTGACATGTGTAGGGGTACAGTTTGCTTAGTAACCATGCCAGAAACCAAAGCGGTACCATCCATGGCCTTAACTGCCTCAGGCATTGGTTTGGTCACAACAGGAATGCCGTTCTCATGGGCATACTGCAAGTCCATATATTTATGGGTGGCTCCGGAATCAATAATTACCCTGGTTGGAATGTTCATACCAGATTGCCCCTTGAGAGAAATGAACAGCAACATTGGTGAAGAGGCGATGAGAGCGCAGGAGTCCGATGGACCTGGACCCGGCAATGGGGCCCCATCTGTTGCCGGGCTTTGGCGTTTCCCGCCTTTTGCAGTGGTCTTATAGGACAACTCCTAAGCAAGTGCTCCGACGAACCACAGTACATACAAAAGTTGTTCTTTCTCCTGTGTTCTCTTTCGCTAGTTGTTAAGGGACCCCAGACGGCTCCAAATTGCATTGGTTCAACGTCCGTGTGTGGTAGACCGACGGTTCTGTACGCAAAGATGTGTTAGGGAGAAGCTTTTTCTCTCCCCTGCATTCCGTCCTTCGGGCATCAATTTGGAGGACCAGATCCAAGAGTTCTGCGAATCCAGTGGGGACCACGGGAACCGTGGCTAAGGTGTCCTTTAATTTGTCTGAGAGTCCTTTATAGAAGATAGCGGCCGTTTTGTCTTCAGGCCAGTCTGTTTCGGCTGCCAGTTGATTAAACCGAGCCAGGTAGGACAACAAAGGCAGCGTCCCCAGCCATAGGTTGAGAAACTCGATGTTTTGTGGCGGGCGTTGAACACCCGGTTCATTGCCATAATCAATGCACCACAGTCGTATAATACCATGCTATTAGATTCTAGCAATGGATTGGCCCAAGCGGCAGCGGTGCCCCAAGATAGGATAACACGAATGTGGCTTTGGTGGTATAATCCAGGAACGAGGATGGCTGACAAAGGAAATTTAATTTGCATTGATTGTTAAATGTCCGATAGGACTTGGTATCACTGGTGAACCTTTCAAGCGGGGCCAGTGGGAACTGGGCCAACATCAATACAGGCAAACGGAGCCTGCCTCAGTAGGGGATAACCAGAACCGGACACGGATGCCCCCATGAGACCTTCCTTCGGGGGGGAAGTGCGTGCCAGATCCTGGAGAACGTCAATCTGATTACGCATAGCGTCATGACAGCTCATGAGCTGTGGTCATATAATTCCTGAGTTCTTTGACAAGTTGCATCAAGGCCGCCAAAGTGTCAGAGGTGTCAATTTTCTTTTACGACTTCGCTTAAACAAAGGTGAGTGAAACAATTCTGGGTACTCACCCAGGATGACCCTCGGGGACTCAGCGATAGGGATTTCGCTTTGGATGGAATCTAGGCCCAATCTCCTCACCAAGAGAGAGACCGTCCCAGTGATACACCCTACTGCCCTATGATATAAAAGGGTCAGATGAGCAAATCACTTGAAAGGGTGAGAGTGTCTGACACCCAACAAGGACACCAGGCTGGAACAACAAGAAAAACCCAATCAGGAAAGTGTTCCAAAAACAGGCAAGAACTACAGGCACAGAGCACCAATGTGTAACAGATCACTAACCTGATCAAGGAGCCTGTAATCCTCAGAGAAGTACCTAGGAAGATCCCTGTCTTGGGGCTTGCCATTGTAAGAAGAAGGGAAAGACAACCGCCCCTTGATTACACACTAGTCCTGGAAGTCTACAACAGAAACCCTAACTATGAATACAGCAAAGGCCAGGGACAGGTCTTACTGTGTTGCAGTGTCTAAGTTGTCCAGGAGCTCCGTATCCCAGGAGAAGGAGCTTCTGGAGAAGCAAGGAGTAGTAACAACGAGGGTAGGTAAGTTAGTACAGGAGCTAGGCCCGGGTACCACGAGGGACACACTAGAGTCTGGATGCAGAACTGTATATTCAGCGTAGCGTCCACAGTCCTAGTACCGGATGAAGTGCGCCAGGAGAAGTTTGGGAGGAAGTGCCAGGAGGGAGAAGGTAAATCGGTAAGGGGCTGGAGCACGGAAGATTGGTCTAGATGGCCACAGTCCTAAGGGAAGGGATAGGACAGAGAGCGGAATCCAGCAGAGGTGAGGTATACAGGGACAGACCAGATCATACACAGGCGGGCAAGGTAACAAAATGGACTCGGAAAGAAAATCCAATTCCAATAGGCGATCCGAGTTCGTCACAGAGAGACCAGCATCAGACACAGAATCATTCAGCAGAAGAATAGTCCAAAATGCGGGCCGGGGTCATCACAGAGCGGGCAGCATCAGATGCAGAATCAAGCGGCAGAAGAGTAATCCAATTGGCGAGCCAGGGTCATAACCAAGAAGGGTAAACCATTGTGCAGAACGGAACCAAGAGTGGAGTCCAGAGTTCAGTAAACATGGTCGGTAACAGGATATCCAAATAACACGGCAGCCTAACAGCGTAACAGGGAACTTCAGGCAAAAGCTTCAGGAGTCACATAAATGATAATCAGAAGTGCTGCATCAGACGTCGCTTCTGGTTTTATGCTGTCCTTGACTACGGTGTTGACGACGCAATTCCGGCATTGGAGTCACGTGACCGCGTATGACTGCAGATCGTGAAGCTGTCAACCCGGTTCTGTGGGAAGTCCAGCATGACCATGGCAACCGCCAAGCCACTTTTCAAGACCCAGAGAGCAGATGAATCCTATGCCCGGAACCAGGCAGAATTAGACCATAGCAGGAAAATTAGGACAACCGTTAGTGAGACGATGAGCGTGCAGTGGGGAGCATGACAGCATGTGATTACTAAACAATTGGTAATATATGAAATATTACATCTTGTATGTATCATGTTTATACATTCAGATTGATTTATTGGGTAATTAAGCCCTGAGGCTGACCTGAGTGTTCAGATCAAAACATGTGTTGGCTTCCCAGTAAAGAGACCTAGACCAACAATGTACGAGTCATCTATGATTTTGAATGCTATTGTTTATCAAAGGACACTTAGGGCCTCATTAGGAGTCTTGAGGCATCCGAGCGGTAAAATCGAAGGGACACCACTACTAGGGTCACTACTAAATGCTCCGGATCACGAGTAGCGGTACAGTGGTAAATTCCCATCGCCCATTGGGTCCATCGGTAATTGCGCCGGCGGTAATAGCACCAAAAATGACAGAAAACAGGCGTTAAGGTGAGATTTTACCCTAGCAAAAAGCTTGAGGTAAAACTTCCACTTAACGGCCAACTCATGATTGGGCCACCCCTCAAATGCAGCAGTAATAGCGTTATCACTGCATTTAAGGACTAAGGCCCAAATCATGATGAGACCCTATTAATATTGATTAAGGTGTAGTGCTTTGGTCTCACAGTCTAGTTGACAATCTAAGCAGTAGACCATGGACTCCCACTCCACGACAATGAGCACTGCTGCCACCCGGTACGCCTCAAGTCCCCTGCATGCTTTGACTCAGTGCAGTGGATTTGAAGAGAACGCCCTCTCTCCTGGTTCACTGCCTAATGAAAAGATGGCCATCAATTAGATGGGTATCTCCAGACCACCATCTTTTCCCGTGACTCTTGGATTCCCACAGGGATTCATCTTCTCGCCCATGATCCTCAACATCTACATTAAGCCCTTGTGAACCCTCATCAACCACGACATCCACATCCACTAATGTACAGACACTCCACAACTCTACCTGAAAATATTCTCCATCAAAGATATGCACTAGTTCAAGGCCTGACTCGCCTTGATCCAGACCTGGGTGATTGATTGATATTTTATTTCTATTGCGCTCGTACACAAGTGTTTCAGAGCGCGACAAGGCAAGGGAGGGGAACAGGGGAGAACAAAACAGCAATATTACCAGGCCCAGTGACATTGAGAACGCGCAAGTGCATGGAAGGGGGAGAAGTGGAAAGTGCGAAGCAGAGGAGAAACAGATAAATAACAATAGATAAATAATAAAGGCAACAAACAGTGGTAATGCAGCCAGCAATTTGCAAGTGCTAGGTTTAAGGCAGCAGACAGGGTAGGTCTGATAAGTGCAGGAAGAAAAAGAGGGGGCTGTATGGGCACAGATACAGACCCCGGTGCAAGGGGTGGCCCAGAGGCAGCGCGGGAGGGTGGCAGGGTGAGCAGGTACCTGGGCCCAAAGGACAGAGGGTGGCCAGGTGCACGGTGCCAAGAGAGAACAGATCAGCAGGGGAGAGGGGGGGTGAAGGCAGAAGAAAAGAGGATGTCTTGAGGTGCTTCCAGCACCGGAGATGGTTCTCCTCAAGTTTTAGAGTGGTAGGGAGGCTGTTCCAGAGGGAGGGCCCAGCCGAAGACAGAGATCTACCCACAGCTCGTTTCTTTGAAAAACAACTGGCCCTGAGGGAGTTGGAGGTAGAGGAGCGAAGAGCTTGAGAGGGGAGGTATTTGAAGAGGGATAGCTGAAGGTATTTTGGACCCAGGCCCCAGAAAGCTTTGTGGACAATGCAGAGGGTTTTGAATTTAATCCTTGCATCCACTGGGAGCAATTGGAGAGATTTCAGAGCTGGAGAGATACGATCCCAGGGCTTGAAGCCAAGGACAAGTCTCGCAGTCCTGTTCTGGATTAGTTGCAGAGGGCGGAGAGTAGAGGCAGGTAGATTTAGAAAGATACTGTTACAATAGTCCAAGCTAGAGAGAACCAGAGCTTTGGATACCATGAGCTTCTGGGGGAAGGAGAGGAAAGGCAGAGTACCTCTGAGGAGGTGCAGTGTGAAATTTGACTTTTTAGAGACCTCAGAGATGTGGGCGGAGAAGGAAAGGGTGTAGTCAAAGATGACCCCGAGGTTCTTAGCCTCGCCGGTGGGGCTAGGAGGAGGGCCAAGGAAGGCCGGCCAGAGAGTGAGGGGAAAGGATGGTGAAGGTGTGCCGATGAGGAGAATCTCCGTCATGCTGGCATTCAGACAAAGATCATTGGCGGCACACCAATCTTGAATGGCAGTTAGGCAATCAGAGATGAGAGAGGGAGAGGAGGTGGCAGAGAGCAGCCTGAAAATGGGTTGAGTGTCGTCAGCGTAGCACTGGAAATTTGAGCAGAAAGTGGCAATGCAGTGGGCGAGAGTTGCCAGGTATTGGTTGAAAAGACAGGGCGAGAGGTTAGACCCCTGGGGAACACCACAGGTAGAGAGGAAGATATATGAAAGGAAGGACTCAAGTTGGACCCGGGAGGGTCGATCTGAGAGGAAAGAGGTCAGACAGGCCAGAGCCTGATCAGTGATACCCAGGTTTTCACAGAGATGGTTGAGCAGGATGGTATGGTTGACCGTGTCGAAGGCAGAAGTGAGATTGAGGAGGATGAGGACAGAGGGAATGTTAGAGTCAAGGTTGGAGAGCAGATCTTCACAGATGTGCTTTGCACCTGCCTTAAATTGAACACCACCAAGACAGGGCTTCATTATGAGTCTGACGGTAAACCTGCTGGTACTATCGGTGGGTTTCCGTCGGACTCGTAATGTTTAACCTGTGCCTGACCTCCCAGTGACACAGGGAGATTACAACTCCGGCGGCCCGGGAAGTCAGGCACCAGTAAAATGTAAGTCCCCATTCTCATAGAGTCCCATAGAGTGGGGACTCGCAAGCGCCATCACTGTTGTTAACAGGGCAAGCGTTTCCATGAGGAGTCTGCCTACCATGGCCGCTGCGCCCGGCAGGGTCAGACCTGTTGGGCCCAGCAGCCATGGCAGGCAGACACGTTGTTTCCGGACCAGCAAACTCATAATGAGGCCCATAATTCTGCTCCTCACCAACAAAACTGAACACCCCACATCTCGACTTCAATGTTTGCCTTGAACCTCGAGGGCCTCTACCTGCAGCTGAGACCTGTCAGCAAAGGCTTGATATTCTTGCCAAAAAGGCGTAGGTCAATCTTGGCAGTTGAACCCGTCATGTAGCCGACGAGTTCTTTCTGCCAATATACCCTTCAGAGGGACTCAGAAATACCCCCTGAAGGATCTATTAACCAAAAGATGGATGGACGCCACAAGAACCGCCAGCCTGCCTGCAAGACTAGTAGAGAGTCGTAACTAGTAGAACCTCGAGACGTCTAACCATCTGTATATTTCTTGCAGGTTCGTGAAGAAGAGAAATCCGATGATCCAAGGTAAATCTGGACAATACCCTAACACCCGCCGGCACGAGGACGCCTAGTAGTCTCAAATCCCAGTGTCCATGTGGACAAGAGTTCAGTGATCCACCTACCCACCGCCGGCACGAGGACACCGGGAGGGCGTAGAAGAAGTCCACGGAAAGAAGGGCTCTGATGTCCAAATGCTGGTTCACAGATCCACGGAAGGTCGAGCAAGAGGTCCGGGTCGGTAACGAGGCAGGTAAGGAAGAGACCAGGGTTAGGCAGCAGCAGGTCGAAAAGCAGTCCTGGGTCAGAACCTAGGAAAACGAACAGGAATCAGAATCTCTAAGCAAAGCAGGTCTATAAGCGGTCCGAGGTCAAAACAGGTCCGAAATCCAGAAGACAAATGGGCAATCCAAAGGGAATCCGATAAGCAAGCCGAGGTCACGAGAAATCAAGAGTCGTCAAGTACGAAAAGCAATGGCAATAGAATACAGATTCAGAAGCGAAGCGCCAAGTTTGAACGGGCCATTAATACTCAGAAAGCCGGTCATGTGATCCGCCAAAATCAGGCTCAACGTGAAAAGACACGTGATCCCAGCAACGCAGAGCGTCCGTGTTGCCATGGCAACCCCCAGCGCTTTCGGAAAGACTGGTAGCGTACCTGATGATTACGGGTACGCCCGCTGTAGGGAACCCCTCTGACTCCATGTTGTTGAAGGTGGATACGTGGGGAAACAGCGGGTGGGACAGGTCTCGCTACTTGGCACCGGGCTTCGGACTGGCCCGGATACCAGATCCCTTTATGTTATCTGACAAGACCCTGTGGCAAGTCTCTGGGGTGCCACATAGACAGACACATCTCCATTACTACACACATCGCAAAGAAAGCTTGGACAGCATGGTACCAACTATTCCTCTGGCAGAAAATAAATCCTCCTGTCTAGACACTAGCTTCTTGTATAGCATACAGGCGGTGGTCCTATCTCATCTGAACAGAGAAACACTATACTCACTGGATCACCCAACACCATCCTGGCACCCATAAAATCATTTTCAATGCTGCTGCCTTGGTTATCACAGGTTTCCACAAATGTGACCACATGAAGCCCACACTCATCAAACATCACTGGCTACCCCCACAAGGGCCCATCACTTTTAAAGCCAGCCACATCACACTCCAAGCTGTTGTCATGCACGCTCCTTCTTACCTTGCAGACAAAGGGCCTCATTACACGGACGGCGGTAAGGGTTAATGGTCACCGTTAATGGTACCGGTGACCGTTAACCCTTACCACCTTACTACAAGGTCCCTTTGCAGGTTGGAGAATTTAACGCCTGCTTTTTGCAGGCGTTAAAAACCAACCCGCAAAGGGACCAGGGAGCTAATTACGGTACCACAATTTGCGGTGCCGTAATTAGCACCTTCCCCATTCCCATTATGCCCTATGGGGCAAAAATGGGAATGGGGAAGGGCAATGGGGGAAGGGGGAATTACCGCCCCACCAACCTTGGAATAGGGCGGTAATTCCCCTTTCCACCAAGGCGGTGCTGGTATTTTACCGGCATGGACCAAGGTGCTAATAGCACCTTGGTCCACCGCCGTCCGTCTAATGAGGCCCATAGTCACCATTTCTGATGGTGAATGCATCAACAGAAGTCATAACATGACCTGGCGGCACAAGAGCAGCAGAGAAGCAAGAAAAGAACAAACCACCAAACAAGTATGCTCCGTTCAGGCCCTCAGACTGTGGAACCTCACACCCATGAACATCAGACACGCCCCCACCCTCATGCAATTCAGAAAAGAAATCAAGGCCATTGTCTTCGAAGAGCAGCTTCTTCGCTCCTGGAAAGATGCACCCTCTCGAGCCCAATCAGCACAGCATCCTTCTGACAACTCTGTACACAGCAAGCCCCATGTTCCACCCCACCAAACATTACAGCACTGTGACATGTTCCATACTAACTGTAAATGTTAATTATTGCCTGTGTTGTAAGGACCATCCCCCCACCCCACCACAACCATATAATGAAGGCCTGGAATCCAGATCATTGTAGGTACTGATGTACACTACTCTATTAAGTCCAGCAGCTAAGGTTGCACTTAAGAAATACCCCATAATAAAAATGTTAATATTCTGTAATTTAGATACCACTGACAAGAAGGGGGGGGCTCTAGAGTACCTGTGGACCATGGGCCTCATCCTCCCTTCTTCTCTCAACTCTGTGCTTTAACTTGCAAACAGCTGCCCATTCCAAAAATAAGATCCAGCCTTTCTAAGTACTGCAAAACTTTTCCTAACTTTAGGGCATATATCACTTGCTTCAAAAGGGGCATATGCTTGATAGTTTTGGCAAATAATGAAATATACCCCATCCAGCACATTCTAACATGGTCTTCTTAGAATTTGCATGGAATTATTTCCATTTCCCCTTGATGATGTGAGCCACCTATTCCCCAGGATTTCATATGCATCTTAATTTACCTGTCTCAATACTATCTTATCTTCTGCAACAACCACTTTCTTTTCGCCTTCTTTTAACACATCTACTATGGATGGCCACCAATTCTTCAAACATTTCTGTTTTTTGACATCAGTATTTCTCAATGGCTCCCTGTAGCCAAACGTGTACAATTTAAGTCATTGGGCCTCATTACGACAGTGGCGGTACAGTGATAACGGCACCGGTAGTGCTGCCGGCGCCGTTATCACTGTACCGCCACATTACGAGTTCTGCTCGCGGGTGCCGCTCTCCACGCCTGCTCAGACCAGGCTTGCAGAGCGGCACCCGCAAGCAGATCTCGATGCTAGCAACGGTATCATAATGAACGGTATCGCTGCTACCATCCTCCCCATTCCCATTGAGCCCTGTGGGGGCTCAAATAGGAATAGGGACGTACCGGCACTGGGTCCCTGGAAAGGGGAATTACCGGGCCCGCCGAGGTCGGAATGGCCTGTAATTACCCTTTCACTGGACCCAGAGCCGGAACCGAGTTTGGGGGTAGCCCTGCCCTTAATAAGGGCATTTCTACCTCCAAACCTGGAATGAGGCTTATTATGTTTGGTCCACTACTCTTTTTGTAGCTGTGGAGCTGAATATTTACAGGTGAAATTTTCACCGTAGGTTCCAACTCAGGCGCTTCATTCAGCTGATGCCCGTCTGGTCTCTGTGCCCCGGTTCGAGGCATCTCGGATGCGCGGTCGGTCTTTTTCGGTGCCTGCCGCTCAGTTCTGGAACTCCCTTCCCCACGTACTGAGATCTATTGAAGACCATTTTGCGTTTTGACGGTCACTGAAAACGCATCTCTTTTAGTGTGTTCCACCTCCTTGTCTTGCTTTCTAGCGCCATCATGCCTTCATAGGCGACCGTGTGCTCTATAAATACAGTGCAACAAAACATAACACATGTTTTACAAAGTATTGTTTCACTGTCGCTAATTCCCGCAATATTCCCAATTTCTATCATTATGACATTCTATCCTCTATATAGAGCTTTATTACATTGCATCTGTCCTGATCGTACTCTATTAAAAATCAGATCTTGGGCCTCATTACGAGTTCAGCGGTTAACCCACCAATGCTACCGGCGGGTGGCCGCCGAATTCGTAACACCGTTCCGCCGCCTTACATCCCGGTGCCAACGGGACATACAAGTCCCGGCGGCCCGGGATGTCAGACGGCAGAAAGTGTAAGTCCCCATTCCTGTGGAGTCCAATAGGACTCCACGGGAATGGAGACACGGAAGCACCATAGCTAACGGTGCCGGTACTTCCATGCAAACCATGCCTGTAGGGACCGGAGCCCACAGCAGATCAGACCTGCCGGGAGCAACGGCTCCTGCAGGCATAATTGTAGTCTGGCGGTCCGGAAAGGCTGCCGCTACGCTGCTATTGGCACCCTTATTTCCGGACTGCCAGGCTTGTAATGAGGCTGTCTCTGAATCAGTTTGTTGTTTTACTTCAATTCCATTTTGAACCAGCGGTTGTAGGTTGAAATATAAAAATAAAGGGGTCTACCCATATGACAAGTGTCCCATCATTCCTGCCACGATTCCACAAGTCATCTTGGAGATATGTGTCTCTGTGACGCACTCGGCATCATACTTATTGCGACACAGACACAGAACCTGTCGAGATAGCTTAGATCTGAAATCATCTTCTTATAGGACCTCATTCGTTTGGCGGTCAGGAAATAAGGGTGCCGGTAGCAACCTACTTTCCGGACCGCCATACTACAACGATGCTGGTAGGGGCCTCGGATCCCCCGGCAGGCCTGACCTGCCGGGGGTTCAGGCCCCTACTGGCATGGTTGTCACGGAAGCAGTTCTTTAACGGTGCCGCTGCTTTTGTGTCCCCATTTCCATGGAGTCCCATGGGCCTCAATGGAAATGGGGATTAACCATTACTGCCGCCGCTTGTGATATCCCGGTGGCACCGGGATATCAAGCGTCAGTAAGGGTGTTACCAGGTTGGTAACACCGACAAGTTATTGCCAACCTCGTAATGAGGCCCATAGAGTGCAACATATACACTCGCCGTTGGCTAGTGATCATTCACTCTTGGTAAGTAAGAAATGGTGTGCTGTGTGCATCATACCTGCCTAGGCTTCCAGTTTAACCTGGAGACTCCGGGGTTTTACGCTCTTCTCCGGGTCTCCGGGGAAGAGCATGGAGTTTTCCGGGAGACTTCAAAGGCCCCCCCCCCCCCCCCCGCAGTGCACTTCTGTCCTGACTGAAGAAAAAAAAAGCTGAGGGAGAGGTGGTGGCCCGTCCAGCCTGCCTCTGCAATCTGAGCACAGTAAGATGGTGGGAGGCTGACACAGGCCCAGTCTCCCAGGGAGGGGGCCAGGTGCTGACACTGCGCCGCGCAGAGGCGTTGCTAGGGGGGGCTGTGGGGGCTATAGCCCCGGGTCTTTTGGATAGCCCCAGATAGAAGCTCAGGTGCTACAACCAAAATGCTAGCTAGCCCTGAGTCCCGCCAGTCTCGACATTAGCTTAGCCCCTGATCTTTTCCAGACCTGGCAACACCCCTGGCGCCGCGTCCAGTCACTCGCACTTTTGTAATGTCCAGTGACTTCTGCCGCCTCCTCCAGCTCAAGGACTTTTACAGCACCGTTACTTTGTGCCTCTTCAAAAAGAAATTATAAACCTCTCCGGCTTCTTTCCACAGACTCAAGACTGACGGTTTGCTCAACGTGTACCACACTATTGAGAAAGCAGTTTCACGCAGACTGCCTTTCAAGTAAACTCAACATGGCAGACTTTACACAACCGGATGCATGTTAAGCTCCAGTTGCACTTTGACCCCGATTTGTAGGGCAAGCTAAGCAATTCCACAGGATAGGCCCTGCTGTAAAACCCACCCTTGTTTTTATAACCAGTCAGAACGTGTCATTTAACCGTTATTTTGCAAATACCATTTTAAAAACCCAGTTAAGGTAAACGAACGGAAAAATTGACATTTGCAATTACTATGGACACAAGTTGACTAAGCAATGTCAGTGGGAGCATATGTGGGCGGAGCTTTGTGGTAATGTGGGCGTGGCTCGGGTGACATAATTCTCTGGGTTTTTGTTTTCAGAGGTGTGTGTGTGTGTGTGTGTGTGTCTAGAATTGTGGTGGCAAACTCAATGATGCACAGTCACGTCCAACTTCAAAAAAAGACTCTGTGTAAGCATCAATTCTTAAATGGAACATTACACTTTACGCACTGCTGCTGCCCTTTTTCATTCACAGCTACATTCAGGGAGGAGAAGTGTGGGCGGCGCAACTACTGTGACATGATAAAGAATTCTGTCGCACATTGCCTTGTTGCCTGGCACCGGCAAATGGTCATGCCTACAAGTGCAATGCTCTAAGCAAGCGGTGGCTCCGCCATTGTCTTAATGCTGCGTTCCCTCTGTTTTTGTTTGGTGATAGGTTATTCTAAATGTTGCTTGCTTGGCAGTGTGTGGTGGTAGCAAGGAATGAAGAATAACGCCACGTGTGCAATAGGAGTGCATTCATGTGCATTGAGAGGCACACTTCTGGCAACGCTGCACAGCCTCAATGAAAGTAAACATTACTTTGGAGATGTGCCTTGCTTTTCCCCCGGCTGTGGCTAGCCTTGTTTAGATTGTAGTCTTGTTGCTCCCTGCTGTTGCTAGGCCCTTTGAAGCGTTCTTTTGTGTGGTGCAATGTAGCTATGGGCATGGAATGACACTCTGCTAGTGCAGTTTAAATGTTACAAGCAGTTAACTCTATCCAGGTCTGAAACACACACTTAAGAACTGCTGTGCAAGAATCGGCTGTCTCCTGGCCCCTATGCCCTAGTCTAGCGAAATCAACAGCCAATAACGCAAGAATTCCAAATGCCAATTCTCAATCAAAAGAACTTTTCTCCATTTTCAAGGAAATGGCCGCCCCTGCCACAAACACTCCTGAACTCATCAAAGATGAAGCTTGGTGCTCCAATTCCAAATGGCCATGCGCAGTAAAATGAACCTCCTGCAAGAAAAAAGCAACTCACATTTTAGCACTCTGCCCAAAGCCAATCCTCCTTAATGCAACTATCACCAACCCCGACAACAAAGACAAATCGCTCTTCTCTTTCAGAGAAGTAACTGAGTCCGAAGTTCTTGACATCATGTAACACATCAAACCCTCCATCTACAAAGGTGATGTCTGCCCCGCCAACCTTATAAAAGACTGTGCAGAAACGCTAGCACCGTTTCTCACAGCCTTTATCAACTCCTCATTTGCCTCCGGAATTGGCCCCTCCTGTCTCAAAAAGTCACGGGTTCGCCATCTTCTCAAAAAAAAACATCCCTGCACCCCGAGCCACCTAATAACTGCAGACCCATCACTACTGTGCCATTTCTGTTAAAAACACTACATATCTACAAATCCAACACTTTATCGAATCCAATAGTATCCTTGGCAAAAGCAATCAGGACGCCGCCCAGGTCACGGCACAGAGTCAGCGTTATTGGACCTGAAGAACCAATTAGGAGAAACTATGGATGAAGGCAAGCCAGCGCTGCTCCGGCTCCTTGACTTGTATGCAGCATTTGCTTTTGTTGAGCACAAGACTCTCTGCAGACATCTACGAACACAGCCCAATTCTCCCCGGAAGCCACATTCTGGTTCACCTCCTTCCTTCCTTCCTGGAAGGGCGACGTATGAGAGTTTTCTCGGATCAGGCATCCACTGCGGTGTCCCTCAAGGCTCTTGCACAAGGCTCACATTTTATAACCTGTACACTCTATCACTCTTCAATGACCTGGACATGCAAGGTATAGCATACACAAACTATGCCGATGACACTCAGGCCCGCCTCCCACTGTCAGACTGCTACAGACAGGACTCTACTATTCTCTGCAAAACGTATGCCCTCACCCAGTCCTGGATGGCGGCTAATGGTCTATGTCTTAATGGGGATAAAACAGAAATCTTCCTGGTAGGCCCAAAGGAAATCCTCAACAAGCTGGACACGCAGTACAGCTCCTTTAACATTGAGAACACCCCAATCAAGGTGTCATCCGCAGTGAAAACATTGGGAGTCTACTTTGATTCCTCCCTCTCTATGACGTGTCAAGTCAGCACCATCTCATCCTCTGCAGCACTCACCACCAAAATTATCAATGCTGTCAAACAATATCTCTCACCCAAAAACTGCCTCACCATTGCGAGAGCCACCATTGGATCCAAACTGGACTATTGCAATGTTCTGCTTGCGGACACATCTGCAAAAAATCATTAAGCATTAGGCATCCCCAAAAGGGAACATATATCCCAGGCCAGACGTGATGCACACTGGCTCCCAGTCAAAGAGCGCATTCTGTTTGAAACACTTGCCATTACACACATGTGCCTCTCACTTACAGCACCTCCATACCTTGTAGAGAAAATAATCTGTGCCACTTCGTCGAGACCCAATTGATCATACCATGCCAATCAGCTCCTCTTCCCAACTTTTAAAAGAGTCAAAGCAGGAGCCTCTAGCTTCCTATATTTAGCCCTAAAAGCTGGAACGCCCTACCCACCTCCCTCAGAAACAAGACCTCTCATGCAGCTTTTCGCATAGCTCTTAAAACGAAGCTCCTCTGTTAATCCTACCATAGAAAATAAAACAAAATCTGTTTGGTTCCCCTGTAACCTTGGAACCTGCTTATGATTAACCTGCTTATCTTTACTTGTCAGTATGAACTGTATTCATTCATGTATCTTTTCTCACCGTACTGTCTGTTTATCTATGCAACTAAGTAAGCCTTCTTGTAACAGCGCCACGATGCCCCAGGGCTGCCTGTGTGCTTTATAAATGCAATAAATAAATAAATAAATCACTCCCCTGATATGCAAGTACTAGCCGCACGTCATTATTTCAATTGCCTAGAAATGTATGCATACGAATGCAGGCGCTAACAATGATGCGGTTACATTAGCACTTGCCGGGCCTTTGTTAACAGTGCAGCCCCAGCAACTGTTTATTGTCTGGGCCCAGTCCTGTCCTGCCACAGCTCTGCCAAGTCAAGTCAACATAACCTGAAATTTCAGGGGCTGGGGCGGCTAAAGCCCGGTCTGCTCAATGGCCGTTGCACCACTGGTGATTGCAAGGCAAAGAAATGCAATGAATGCTGCAGGAGAGCATCACGTGGAAAAGAAAGGCAATATACCCGAGGGAATCAGACAGCAACGAACAAACGGCTGGACGGCAGAATCAGGCAAAGAACAAACTGCTAGAGGGCTGAATCGGGCAACAAAAGGCAAGATATCCGAGGGAATCACACAGCAAAGAAAAAACTGCTGCATGGCAGAATCAGGCAAAGAAAGACAATATAGCCAAGGGAATCAGGCAGCAAAGACACAACTCCTGGAGGGCAGAATCAGGCAAAGAAAGGCACACTACCTGAGGTAATCAGACAGTAAAGAAAAAACTGCTGGAAGACATCACGAGGCACAGAAAAGCAAGATAACAGAGGGAACCAGACAGCAAAGAAATAAATAACTGCAGGAGGGCAGAATCAGAAAGTGTAGAGGAGGTACTAGACTTGCTAGTGTAATGCTTACCTCTGGTGCCCTGCAGGAATCCAGGTTTGGATCATCAGAGGCGAGTTCCCTGGTGGTGGGTACGTGACTTGAGGTGAGATTCTAAACCCAAAACACTCTCTCCCCTCTGCGTTGCTGAATGGCTATTGCCCAGTGCACAGTAAGGTTGGGCGTGATTTGGTGGGACTCTCAACAAGATGGTGGTGTGCTTACTGATCATCGAGGGTGGGTTCTATGGGTATACAAGAGGTGGACATGAGTATATGTTGTAAGACCTGTTTCCCCCCACCTCCCCGTGCTTGCCAGGGTGCCCGGGCGGGTTAACTAGTAGTCTGGCTCAACTTTGGTATTGGTTGAGTCTCTGGGCCTTTCGCCCTGCATCTGGTTCCAGTTGCTTCACTGGTGGTGGCCCAGGCCTGCTGCAGCGCACAGGATGCGGTATTGAAGGTAAGTATTAAGCTAAGTGTCCTGGTAGATGTCCTTGTTAAGCAGCGAGTCCTGCTGAAATGTGTCCTTGCCAACAGTCTTTCCTGGGTTGCAGGGTACTAATGTCTATGGCACCTTGTGCAGTATCATAGTCTTTCCTTGGTTGCAGGATATTGCTGTATTGTAATGTCTGTATCAGGATTTTGACTGCTGCCCTTATTCTTGCAGATGCGGCATGTTGACTGCTGCCTGTGTCTCTGCAGATGCGGTGAGAACAGAGTATCCAAGATGTTGCAGCATGTGGAGCGAGCCGGCAGGTGAGCGGGTAATGAGAGTGGCTACGGGGATGCGAGCAGTGAGATGCGGGATCTGTAAATGCTGCCAAATATCCTTTCTCTCCCTGTAGATGGTGCCGGTAGCCGTGTGCTGGGATTTCGTCACAGGTCGCAGTAAATACGAGGAGCTCTACGGACTCTCTGGAGGACTTCAGTAAAGGAGCCGGGCGAGTCCGACATCGGATAGAGAGCAGCTGGAGCTCTGAAGCTGCCGCAGGTAATGGGAGCTCCAATGCGTGCAAAACAAGCACATGGATACCCAGAGCTTGCAGGGATAATCGCTACTCTGCCTGTTTAGCGCTGCCAGAGAGAACGCAAAGCACTGGGTGTAGCCCAGGGCGGAGCTTGTATATCCTTGGGCTGCACCCAGCACCACCAGACCACCATGGATTTTTGAGGGGTGGAAATTTGGGGGCCATTTTAGGTCCTATATGGCATCCTGGACTGGGTGCCATCTTGGTGGAGGCTGCAGTGCATATAAACTGCTGCCTTCGCCTGCCAGCCACTAGCTGGGTCCAAACCCTGCCCACTGTGTGTGCCTGTACTGGGTTCATGGTCTCAGCATGTGCTTGTGTTGGGATTGTGACAGCTAGACCCCACCTCTCCTCAAACTGAAAGAAGATAACTTGTCAGGCTGATCAATAGTTTCAGTATTGCAAAAATCAGAATTGTAGTGCTTTTTAGGACAAAAGCACATTTAATGGCAATATTTATTTTTCAGGGTCAGAATGCCTTACGCAGCAGAGGGTATCTCAGGTAGTACACATATATCATGAATATCGAAAATCTAGTCTGGGAACTGGACAGAAAATAAGTTATGATCAAAAGTAGGTTGCCATTTGGTAGGCTGGCCAAGTATTCAGATGGGGTTAGAGTCTAAAATGGATGCCATAAAATAAGATGGTTAAAAAACCCATAGTCATGCAAAGATAATTAAATAATTCAACAGTTCATGGATAGTTCACTGCAGCTGGGGCATATACTTAGAACTTCTTGGCAGCAATTCTGACATTGATGGGCTGGGGGAGGCCAGTTAGCAGTCTGGGAAAGTAGCAATTAGAGCAGACAGCTGTTTGGTTTGCAACAAATGTGATGAACTAGCAAGGTATAGCCTGCCAAAAAGACTCTGGTGATCTGAAAAAGACTGCTCCTTTCAAAACATCTGTAACGCTCACCTGACTCCCACGGAGGCGCTGGTCTAGTCTGGGTTGCTGTGGCCTCTTCGAGCGTGATGCGCAGAACTCGGAACACCGACTGAACAGGACCCTCAAATCTTGCTTGTCTGGCCCGTAGGAATATCCTTCTGCAGATGAGAAAGGGGATTAACAGTCTGCAGAATAGTGTGCTTGCTCCCCCCTTGCCCTCTTCGTTCTTCTCTAACTTCCTCCGAAATCCCCGGTTGAAGCTTACCTTATGGTTTGAAAGGATGAACTCTCCATCCTGCTTCTGGTGCAGGGGCGCGTGTTTGTCCAGTTACTTCACTGGTTTTCAGAATGGCGCTGGCAAAATCCACTTGACTTTTCCGAGCGGAACGCCGTAAGTATGAAGATTACAAAAGTTCAAGTGTTGAGCCTCCTTTTCTGTTGCCTTCCTAACCTGTGATCTGTCCTTTATTTCAGGTGCAGAATGAAGGCGATGCATTGAGGGATTGAATTGCAGATGGTAAACTTAGGTGAGTTAGCGATGGGGGCGATCCCTCTTAATGTCTTTATATTCCTCCAGTAATGTCTTTTGTCCTTTCCCCATAGGGGCCGGGGTGCGGTACCTGCCAACGAAGCGGCGCCGACCCGAAATGAGGAATGGTCCACCAACAGAAGGCCGATAAGTGTTATGGCGGAAAATTAGGCTTTCCTCATATGTTCCTTCTGCTCGCCTTTTGTCTTTTCTTCTCTCCCCCAGGCGCAGAGATGTGGCGACCGGTGCAGACAGTCGCGGTGGAGCCAGAAGAACTCCCGAGGACAGGTGAGCGAAGCGCGGCGCTGCAGCGAGCAACGCAGTGCTTTTAAATGAAAGTCTTTTCTCAGGAACGCTGGCGTGAAGGTTCCGGATGCAGGTAAGAAGTTTGATAAAATTCTTGGTTTTCACCTTTCTCTTCTCTTCTTTCCTTACAGGTGTTCCAGGATCAAGGCGGGCGTGGCTGGAGACCAGATGCAGGAGCAGACACGGTGAGCGTTCAGCTGTTTGGATGCTGAACAACGCGAAGCGTGAGCTACTGTCTGGGCGTGGCTTAAATAGCCCCCAAAGTAGTTCCAGGTAAGTATCCTTCCCTGGCCACGCCCTAGTGGCAAAATAGTCCCAATGAAAAAATAGTCCCTTTCAGGTCTCAGGGAGGCCTGAATCTTGCAGCATGGTCTGCATCAGGTAAGTGCACAAAACACCTTCCTTTATGAGCCTGGCGCCTATGGTGCCAGGACTGATGTCCAACATGAGCCTGGCGCCAACGGCGCCAGGACAGAGTCCAAAGAGCCCCTATAAGGAGCCGCTGGGCTTTTACCCGGGGGCAGTTAAGCCAGCCAATCGCAGGCAAATAAGGGGGTGGATCTATGGGTAAACAAGAGGTGGACATGAGTATATGTTGTAAGACCTGTTTCCCCCCACCTCCCCTGCTTGCCAGGGTGCCCGGGCAGGTTAACTAGTAGTTTGGCTCACCTTTGGTATTGGTTGAGTCTCTGGGCCTTTCGCCCTGCATCTGGTTCCAGTTGCTTCACTGGTGGTGGCCCAGGCCTGCTGCAGCGCACAGGATGCGGTATTGAAGGTAAGTATTAAGCTAAGTGTCCTGGTAGATGTCCTTGTTAAGCAGCGAGTCCTGCTGAAATGTGTCCTTGCCAACAGTCTTTCCTGGGTTGCAGGGTACTAATGTCTATGGCACCTTGTGCAGTATCATAGTCTTTCCTTGGTTGCAGGATATTGCTGTATTGTAATGTCTGTATCAGGATTTTGACTGCTGCCCTTATTCTTGCAGATGCGGCATGTTGACTGCTGCCTGTGTCTCTGCAGATGCGGTGAGAACAGAGTATCCAAGATGTTGCAGCATGTGGAGCGAGCCGGCAGGTGAGCGGGTAATGAGAGTGGCTACGGGGATGCGAGCAGTGAGATGCGGGATCTGTAAATGCTGCCAAATATCCTTTCTCTCCCTGTAGATGGTGCCGGTAGCCGTGTGCTGGGATTTCGTCACAGGTCGCAGTAAATACGAGGAGCTCTACGGACTCTCTGGAGGACTTCAGTAAAGGAGCCGGGCGAGTCCGACATCGGATAGAGAGCAGCTGGAGCTCTGAAGCTGCCGCAGGTAATGGGAGCTCCAATGCGTGCAAAACAAGCACATGGATACCCAGAGCTTGCAGGGATAATCGCTACTCTGCCTGTTTAGCGCTGCCAGAGAGAACGCAAAGCACTGGGTGTAGCCCAGGGCGGAGCTTGTATATCCTTGGGCTGCACCCAGCACCACCAGACCACCATGGATTTTTGAGGGGTGGAAATTTGGGGGCCATTTTAGGTCCTATATGGCATCCTGGACTGGGTGCCATCTTGGTGGAGGCTGCAGTGCATATAAACTGCTGCCTTCGCCTGCCAGCCACTAGCTGGGTCCAAACCCTGCCCACTGTGTGTGCCTGTACTGGGTTCATGGTCTCAGCATGTGCTTGTGTTGGGATTGTGACAGCTAGACCCCACCTCTCCTCAAACTGAAAGAAGATAACTTGTCAGGCTGATCAATAGTTTCAGTATTGCAAAAATCAGAATTGTAGTGCTTTTTAGGACAAAAGCACATTTAATGGCAATATTTATTTTTCAGGGTCAGAATGCCTTACGCAGCAGAGGGTATCTCAGGTAGTACACATATATCATGAATATCGAAAATCTAGTCTGGGAACTGGACAGAAAATAAGTTATGATCAAAAGTAGGTTGCCATTTGGTAGGCTGGCCAAGTATTCAGATGGGGTTAGAGTCTAAAATGGATGCCATAAAATAAGATGGTTAAAAAACCCATAGTCATGCAAAGATAATTAAATAATTCAACAGTTCATGGATAGTTCACTGCAGCTGGGGCATATACTTAGAACTTCTTGGCAGCAATTCTGACATTGATGGGCTGGGGGAGGCCAGTTAGCAGTCTGGGAAAGTAGCAATTAGAGCAGACAGCTGTTTGGTTTGCAACAAATGTGATGAACTAGCAAGGTATAGCCTGCCAAAAAGACTCTGGTGATCTGAAAAAGACTGCTCCTTTCAAAACATCTGTAACGCTCACCTGACTCCCACGGAGGCGCTGGTCTAGTCTGGGTTGCTGTGGCCTCTTCGAGCGTGATGCGCAGAACTCGGAACACCGACTGAACAGGACCCTCAAATCTTGCTTGTCTGGCCCGTAGGAATATCCTTCTGCAGATGAGAAAGGGGATTAACAGTCTGCAGAATAGTGTGCTTGCTCCCCCCTTGCCCTCTTCGTTCTTCTCTAACTTCCTCCGAAATCCCCGGTTGAAGCTTACCTTATGGTTTGAAAGGATGAACTCTCCATCCTGCTTCTGGTGCAGGGGCGCGTGTTTGTCCAGTTACTTCACTGGTTTTCAGAATGGCGCTGGCAAAATCCACTTGACTTTTCCGAGCGGAACGCCGTAAGTATGAAGATTACAAAAGTTCAAGTGTTGAGCCTCCTTTTCTGTTGCCTTCCTAACCTGTGATCTGTCCTTTATTTCAGGTGCAGAATGAAGGCGATGCATTGAGGGATTGAATTGCAGATGGTAAACTTAGGTGAGTTAGCGATGGGGGCGATCCCTCTTAATGTCTTTATATTCCTCCAGTAATGTCTTTTGTCCTTTCCCCATAGGGGCCGGGGTGCGGTACCTGCCAACGAAGCGGCGCCGACCCGAAATGAGGAATGGTCCACCAACAGAAGGCCGATAAGTGTTATGGCGGAAAATTAGGCTTTCCTCATATGTTCCTTCTGCTCGCCTTTTGTCTTTTCTTCTCTCCCCCAGGCGCAGAGATGTGGCGACCGGTGCAGACAGTCGCGGTGGAGCCAGAAGAACTCCCGAGGACAGGTGAGCGAAGCGCGGCGCTGCAGCGAGCAACGCAGTGCTTTTAAATGAAAGTCTTTTCTCAGGAACGCTGGCGTGAAGGTTCCGGATGCAGGTAAGAAGTTTGATAAAATTCTTGGTTTTCACCTTTCTCTTCTCTTCTTTCCTTACAGGTGTTCCAGGATCAAGGCGGGCGTGGCTGGAGACCAGATGCAGGAGCAGACACGGTGAGCGTTCAGCTGTTTGGATGCTGAACAACGCGAAGCGTGAGCTACTGTCTGGGCGTGGCTTAAATAGCCCCCAAAGTAGTTCCAGGTAAGTATCCTTCCCTGGCCACGCCCTAGTGGCAAAATAGTCCCAATGAAAAAATAGTCCCTTTCAGGTCTCAGGGAGGCCTGAATCTTGCAGCATGGTCTGCATCAGGTAAGTGCACAAAACACCTTCCTTTATGAGCCTGGCGCCTATGGTGCCAGGACTGATGTCCAACATGAGCCTGGCGCCAACGGCGCCAGGACAGAGTCCAAAGAGCCCCTATAAGGAGCCGCTGGGCTTTTACCCGGGGGCAGTTAAGCCAGCCAATCGCAGGCAAATAAGGGGGTGGATCTATGGGTAAACAAGAGGTGGACATGAGTATATGTTGTAAGACCTGTTTCCCCCCACCTCCCCTGCTTGCCAGGGTGCCCGGGCAGGTTAACTAGTAGTTTGGCTCACCTTTGGTATTGGTTGAGTCTCTGGGCCTTTCGCCCTGCATCTGGTTCCAGTTGCTTCACTGGTGGTGGCCCAGGCCTGCTGCAGCGCACAGGATGCGGTATTGAAGGTAAGTATTAAGCTAAGTGTCCTGGTAGATGTCCTTGTTAAGCAGCGAGTCCTGCTGAAATGTGTCCTTGCCAACAGTCTTTCCTGGGTTGCAGGGTACTAATGTCTATGGCACCTTGTGCAGTATCATAGTCTTTCCTTGGTTGCAGGATACTGCTGTATTGTAATGTCTGTATCAGGATTTTGACTGCTGCCCTTATTCTTGCAGATACGGCATGTTGACTGCTGCCTGTGTCTCTGCAGATGCGGTGAGAACAGAGTATCCAAGATGTTGCAGCATGTGGAGCGAGCCGGCAGGTGAGCGGGTAATGAGAGTGGCTACGGGGATGCGAGCAGCGAGATGCGGGATCTGTAAATGCTGCCAAATATCCTTTGTCTCCCTGTAGATGGTGCCAGTAGCCGTGTGCTGGGATTTCGTCACAGGTCGCAGTAAATACGAGGAGCTCTACGGACTCTCTGGAGGACTTCAGTAAAGGAGCCGGGCGAGTCCGACATCGGATAGAGAGCAGCTGGAGCTCTGAAGCTGCCGCAGGTAATGGGAGCTCCAATGCGTGCAAAACAAGCACATGGATACCCAGAGCTTGCAGGGATAATCGCTACTCTGCCTGTTTAGCGCTGCCAGAGAGAACGCAAAGCACTGGGTGTAGCCCAGGGCGGAGCTTGTATATCCTTGGGCTGCACCCAGCACCACCAGACCACCATGGATTTTTGAGGGGTGGAAATTTGGGGGCCATCTTAGGTCCTATATGGCATCCTGGACTGGGTGCCATCTTGGTGGAGGCTGCAGTGCATATAAACTGCTGCCTTCGCCTGCCAGCCACTAGCTGGGTCCAAACCCTGCCCACTGTGTGTGCCTGTACTGGGTTCATGGTCTCAGCATGTGCTTGTGTTGGGATTGTGACAGCTAGACCCCACCTCTCCTCAAACTGAAAGAAGATAACTTGTCAGGCTGATCAATAGTTTCAGTATTGCAAAAATCAGAATTGTAGTGCTTTTTAGGACAAAAGCACATTTAATGGCAATATTTATTTTTCAGGGTCAGAATGCCTTACGCAGCAGAGGGTATCTCAGGTAGTACACATATATCATGAATATCGAAAATCTAGTCTGGGAACTGGACAGAAAATAAGTTATGATCAAAAGTAGGTTGCCATTTGGTAGGCTGGCCAAGTATTCAGATGGGGTTAGAGTCTAAAATGGATGCCATAAAATAAGATGGTTAAAAAACCCATAGTCATGCAAAGATAATTAAATAATTCAACAGTTCATGGATAGTTCACTGCAGCTGGGGCATATACTTAGAACTTCTTGGCAGCAATTCTGACATTGATGGGCTGGGGGAGGCCAGTTAGCAGTCTGGGAAAGTAGCAATTAGAGCAGACAGCTGTTTGGTTTGCAACAAATGTGATGAACTAGCAAGGTATAGCCTGCCAAAAAGACTCTGGTGATCTGAAAAAGACTGCTCCTTTCAAAACATCTGTAACGCTCACCTGACTCCCACGGAGGCGCTGGTCTAGTCTGGGTTGCTGTGGCCTCTTCGAGCGTGATGCGCAGAACTCGGAACACCGACTGAACAGGACCCTCAAATCTTGCTTGTCTGGCCCGTAGGAATATCCTTCTGCAGATGAGAAAGGGGATTAACAGTCTGCAGAATAGTGTGCTTGCTCCCCCCTTGCCCTCTTCGTTCTTCTCTAACTTCCTCCGAAATCCCCGGTTGAAGCTTACCTTATGGTTTGAAAGGATGAACTCTCCATCCTGCTTCTGGTGCAGGGGCGCGTGTTTGTCCAGTTACTTCACTGGTTTTCAGAATGGCGCTGGCAAAATCCACTTGACTTTTCCGAGCGGAACGCCGTAAGTATGAAGATTACAAAAGTTCAAGTGTTGAGCCTCCTTTTCTGTTGCCTTCCTAACCTGTGATCTGTCCTTTATTTCAGGTGCAGAATGAAGGCGATGCATTGAGGGATTGAATTGCAGATGGTAAACTTAGGTGAGTTAGCGATGGGGGCGATCCCTCTTAATGTCTTTATATTCCTCCAGTAATGTCTTTTGTCCTTTCCCCATAGGGGCCGGGGTGCGGTACCTGCCAACGAAGCGGCGCCGACCCGAAATGAGGAATGGTCCACCAACAGAAGGCCGATAAGTGTTATGGCGGAAAATTAGGCTTTCCTCATATGTTCCTTCTGCTCGCCTTTTGTCTTTTCTTCTCTCCCCCAGGCGCAGAGATGTGGCGACCGGTGCAGACAGTCGCGGTGGAGCCAGAAGAACTCCCGAGGACAGGTGAGCGAAGCGCGGCGCTGCAGCGAGCAACGCAGTGCTTTTAAATGAAAGTCTTTTCTCAGGAACGCTGGCGTGAAGGTTCCGGATGCAGGTAAGAAGTTTGATAAAATTCTTGGTTTTCACCTTTCTCTTCTCTTCTTTCCTTACAGGTGTTCCAGGATCAAGGCGGGCGTGGCTGGAGACCAGATGCAGGAGCAGACACGGTGAGCGTTCAGCTGTTTGGATGCTGAACAACGCGAAGCGTGAGCTACTGTCTGGGCGTGGCTTAAATAGCCCCCAAAGTAGTTCCAGGTAAGTATCCTTCCCTGGCCACGCCCTAGTGGCAAAATAGTCCCAATGAAAAAATAGTCCCTTTCAGGTCTCAGGGAGGCCTGAATCTTGCAGCATGGTCTGCATCAGGTAAGTGCACAAAACACCTTCCTTTATGAGCCTGGCGCCTATGGTGCCAGGACTGATGTCCAACATGAGCCTGGCGCCAACGGCGCCAGGACAGAGTCCAAAGAGCCCCTATAAGGAGCCGCTGGGCTTTTACCCGGGGGCAGTTAAGCCAGCCAATCGCAGGCAAATAAGGGGGTGGATCTATGGGTAAACAAGAGGTGGACATGAGTATATGTTGTAAGACCTGTTTCCCCCCACCTCCCCTGCTTGCCAGGGTGCCCGGGCAGGTTAACTAGTAGTTTGGCTCACCTTTGGTATTGGTTGAGTCTCTGGGCCTTTCGCCCTGCATCTGGTTCCAGTTGCTTCACTGGTGGTGGCCCAGGCCTGCTGCAGCGCACAGGATGCGGTATTGAAGGTAAGTATTAAGCTAAGTGTCCTGGTAGATGTCCTTGTTAAGCAGCGAGTCCTGCTGAAATGTGTCCTTGCCAACAGTCTTTCCTGGGTTGCAGGGTACTAATGTCTATGGCACCTTGTGCAGTATCATAGTCTTTCCTTGGTTGCAGGATACTGCTGTATTGTAATGTCTGTATCAGGATTTTGACTGCTGCCCTTATTCTTGCAGATACGGCATGTTGACTGCTGCCTGTGTCTCTGCAGATGCGGTGAGAACAGAGTATCCAAGATGTTGCAGCATGTGGAGCGAGCCGGCAGGTGAGCGGGTAATGAGAGTGGCTACGGGGATGCGAGCAGCGAGATGCGGGATCTGTAAATGCTGCCAAATATCCTTTGTCTCCCTGTAGATGGTGCCAGTAGCCGTGTGCTGGGATTTCGTCACAGGTCGCAGTAAATACGAGGAGCTCTACGGACTCTCTGGAGGACTTCAGTAAAGGAGCCGGGCGAGTCCGACATCGGATAGAGAGCAGCTGGAGCTCTGAAGCTGCCGCAGGTAATGGGAGCTCCAATGCGTGCAAAACAAGCACATGGATACCCAGAGCTTGCAGGGATAATCGCTACTCTGCCTGTTTAGCGCTGCCAGAGAGAACGCAAAGCACTGGGTGTAGCCCAGGGCGGAGCTTGTATATCCTTGGGCTGCACCCAGCACCACCAGACCACCATGGATTTTTGAGGGGTGGAAATTTGGGGGCCATCTTAGGTCCTATATGGCATCCTGGACTGGGTGCCATCTTGGTGGAGGCTGCAGTGCATATAAACTGCTGCCTTCGCCTGCCAGCCACTAGCTGGGTCCAAACCCTGCCCACTGTGTGTGCCTGTACTGGGTTCATGGTCTCAGCATGTGCTTGTGTTGGGATTGTGACAGCTAGACCCCACCTCTCCTCAAACTGAAAGAAGATAACTTGTCAGGCTGATCAATAGTTTCAGTATTGCAAAAATCAGAATTGTAGTGCTTTTTAGGACAAAAGCACATTTAATGGCAATATTTATTTTTCAGGGTCAGAATGCCTTACGCAGCAGAGGGTATCTCAGGTAGTACACATATATCATGAATATCGAAAATCTAGTCTGGGAACTGGACAGAAAATAAGTTATGATCAAAAGTAGGTTGCCATTTGGTAGGCTGGCCAAGTATTCAGATGGGGTTAGAGTCTAAAATGGATGCCATAAAATAAGATGGTTAAAAAACCCATAGTCATGCAAAGATAATTAAATAATTCAACAGTTCATGGATAGTTCACTGCAGCTGGGGCATATACTTAGAACTTCTTGGCAGCAATTCTGACATTGATGGGCTGGGGGAGGCCAGTTAGCAGTCTGGGAAAGTAGCAATTAGAGCAGACAGCTGTTTGGTTTGCAACAAATGTGATGAACTAGCAAGGTATAGCCTGCCAAAAAGACTCTGGTGATCTGAAAAAGACTGCTCCTTTCAAAACATCTGTAACGCTCACCTGACTCCCACGGAGGCGCTGGTCTAGTCTGGGTTGCTGTGGCCTCTTCGAGCGTGATGCGCAGAACTCGGAACACCGACTGAACAGGACCCTCAAATCTTGCTTGTCTGGCCCGTAGGAATATCCTTCTGCAGATGAGAAAGGGGATTAACAGTCTGCAGAATAGTGTGCTTGCTCCCCCCTTGCCCTCTTCGTTCTTCTCTAACTTCCTCCGAAATCCCCGGTTGAAGCTTACCTTATGGTTTGAAAGGATGAACTCTCCATCCTGCTTCTGGTGCAGGGGCGCGTGTTTGTCCAGTTACTTCACTGGTTTTCAGAATGGCGCTGGCAAAATCCACTTGACTTTTCCGAGCGGAACGCCGTAAGTATGAAGATTACAAAAGTTCAAGTGTTGAGCCTCCTTTTCTGTTGCCTTCCTAACCTGTGATCTGTCCTTTATTTCAGGTGCAGAATGAAGGCGATGCATTGAGGGATTGAATTGCAGATGGTAAACTTAGGTGAGTTAGCGATGGGGGCGATCCCTCTTAATGTCTTTATATTCCTCCAGTAATGTCTTTTGTCCTTTCCCCATAGGGGCCGGGGTGCGGTACCTGCCAACGAAGCGGCGCCGACCCGAAATGAGGAATGGTCCACCAACAGAAGGCCGATAAGTGTTATGGCGGAAAATTAGGCTTTCCTCATATGTTCCTTCTGCTCGCCTTTTGTCTTTTCTTCTCTCCCCCAGGCGCAGAGATGTGGCGACCGGTGCAGACAGTCGCGGTGGAGCCAGAAGAACTCCCGAGGACAGGTGAGCGAAGCGCGGCGCTGCAGCGAGCAACGCAGTGCTTTTAAATGAAAGTCTTTTCTCAGGAACGCTGGCGTGAAGGTTCCGGATGCAGGTAAGAAGTTTGATAAAATTCTTGGTTTTCACCTTTCTCTTCTCTTCTTTCCTTACAGGTGTTCCAGGATCAAGGCGGGCGTGGCTGGAGACCAGATGCAGGAGCAGACACGGTGAGCGTTCAGCTGTTTGGATGCTGAACAACGCGAAGCGTGAGCTACTGTCTGGGCGTGGCTTAAATAGCCCCCAAAGTAGTTCCAGGTAAGTATCCTTCCCTGGCCACGCCCTAGTGGCAAAATAGTCCCAATGAAAAAATAGTCCCTTTCAGGTCTCAGGGAGGCCTGAATCTTGCAGCATGGTCTGCATCAGGTAAGTGCACAAAACACCTTCCTTTATGAGCCTGGCGCCTATGGTGCCAGGACTGATGTCCAACATGAGCCTGGCGCCAACGGCGCCAGGACAGAGTCCAAAGAGCCCCTATAAGGAGCCGCTGGGCTTTTACCCGGGGGCAGTTAAGCCAGCCAATCGCAGGCAAATAAGGGGGTGGATCTATGGGTAAACAAGAGGTGGACATGAGTATATGTTGTAAGACCTGTTTCCCCCCACCTCCCCTGCTTGCCAGGGTGCCCGGGCAGGTTAACTAGTAGTTTGGCTCACCTTTGGTATTGGTTGAGTCTCTGGGCCTTTCGCCCTGCATCTGGTTCCAGTTGCTTCACTGGTGGTGGCCCAGGCCTGCTGCAGCGCACAGGATGCGGTATTGAAGGTAAGTATTAAGCTAAGTGTCCTGGTAGATGTCCTTGTTAAGCAGCGAGTCCTGCTGAAATGTGTCCTTGCCAACAGTCTTTCCTGGGTTGCAGGGTACTAATGTCTATGGCACCTTGTGCAGTATCATAGTCTTTCCTTGGTTGCAGGATATTGCTGTATTGTAATGTCTGTATCAGGATTTTGACTGCTGCCCTTATTCTTGCAGATGCGGCATGTTGACTGCTGCCTGTGTCTCTGCAGATGCGGTGAGAACAGAGTATCCAAGATGTTGCAGCATGTGGAGCGAGCCGGCAGGTGAGCGGGTAATGAGAGTGGCTACGGGGATGCGAGCAGTGAGATGCGGGATCTGTAAATGCTGCCAAATATCCTTTCTCTCCCTGTAGATGGTGCCGGTAGCCGTGTGCTGGGATTTCGTCACAGGTCGCAGTAAATACGAGGAGCTCTACGGACTCTCTGGAGGACTTCAGTAAAGGAGCCGGGCGAGTCCGACATCGGATAGAGAGCAGCTGGAGCTCTGAAGCTGCCGCAGGTAATGGGAGCTCCAATGCGTGCAAAACAAGCACATGGATACCCAGAGCTTGCAGGGATAATCGCTACTCTGCCTGTTTAGCGCTGCCAGAGAGAACGCAAAGCACTGGGTGTAGCCCAGGGCGGAGCTTGTATATCCTTGGGCTGCACCCAGCACCACCAGACCACCATGGATTTTTGAGGGGTGGAAATTTGGGGGCCATTTTAGGTCCTATATGGCATCCTGGACTGGGTGCCATCTTGGTGGAGGCTGCAGTGCATATAAACTGCTGCCTTCGCCTGCCAGCCACTAGCTGGGTCCAAACCCTGCCCACTGTGTGTGCCTGTACTGGGTTCATGGTCTCAGCATGTGCTTGTGTTGGGATTGCGACAGCTAGACCCCACCTCTCCTCAAACTGAAAGAAGATAACTTGTCAGGCTGATCAATAGTTTCAGTATTGCAAAAATCAGAATTGTAGTGCTTTTTAGGACAAAAGCACATTTAATGGCAATATTTATTTTTCAGGGTCAGAATGCCTTACGCAGCAGAGGGTATCTCAGGTAGTACACATATATCATGAATATCGAAAATCTAGTCTGGGAACTGGACAGAAAATAAGTTATGATCAAAAGTAGGTTGCCATTTGGTAGGCTGGCCAAGTATTCAGATGGGGTTAGAGTCTAAAATGGATGCCATAAAATAAGATGGTTAAAAAACCCATAGTCATGCAAAGATAATTAAATAATTCAACAGTTCATGGATAGTTCACTGCAGCTGGGGCATATACTTAGAACTTCTTGGCAGCAATTCTGACATTGATGGGCTGGGGGAGGCCAGTTAGCAGTCTGGGAAAGTAGCAATTAGAGCAGACAGCTGTTTGGTTTGCAACAAATGTGATGAACTAGCAAGGTATAGCCTGCCAAAAAGACTCTGGTGATCTGAAAAAGACTGCTCCTTTCAAAACATCTGTAACGCTCACCTGACTCCCACGGAGGCGCTGGTCTAGTCTGGGTTGCTGTGGCCTCTTCGAGCGTGATGCGCAGAACTCGGAACACCGACTGAACAGGACCCTCAAATCTTGCTTGTCTGGCCCGTAGGAATATCCTTCTGCAGATGAGAAAGGGGATTAACAGTCTGCAGAATAGTGTGCTTGCTCCCCCCTTGCCCTCTTCGTTCTTCTCTAACTTCCTCCGAAATCCCCGGTTGAAGCTTACCTTATGGTTTGAAAGGATGAACTCTCCATCCTGCTTCTGGTGCAGGGGCGCGTGTTTGTCCAGTTACTTCACTGGTTTTCAGAATGGCGCTGGCAAAATCCACTTGACTTTTCCGAGCGGAACGCCGTAAGTATGAAGATTACAAAAGTTCAAGTGTTGAGCCTCCTTTTCTGTTGCCTTCCTAACCTGTGATCTGTCCTTTATTTCAGGTGCAGAATGAAGGCGATGCATTGAGGGATTGAATTGCAGATGGTAAACTTAGGTGAGTTAGCGATGGGGGCGATCCCTCTTAATGTCTTTATATTCCTCCAGTAATGTCTTTTGTCCTTTCCCCATAGGGGCCGGGGTGCGGTACCTGCCAACGAAGCGGCGCCGACCCGAAATGAGGAATGGTCCACCAACAGAAGGCCGATAAGTGTTATGGCGGAAAATTAGGCTTTCCTCATATGTTCCTTCTGCTCGCCTTTTGTCTTTTCTTCTCTCCCCCAGGCGCAGAGATGTGGCGACCGGTGCAGACAGTCGCGGTGGAGCCAGAAGAACTCCCGAGGACAGGTGAGCGAAGCGCGGCGCTGCAGCGAGCAACGCAGTGCTTTTAAATGAAAGTCTTTTCTCAGGAACGCTGGCGTGAAGGTTCCGGATGCAGGTAAGAAGTTTGATAAAATTCTTGGTTTTCACCTTTCTCTTCTCTTCTTTCCTTACAGGTGTTCCAGGATCAAGGCGGGCGTGGCTGGAGACCAGATGCAGGAGCAGACACGGTGAGCGTTCAGCTGTTTGGATGCTGAACAACGCGAAGCGTGAGCTACTGTCTGGGCGTGGCTTAAATAGCCCCCAAAGTAGTTCCAGGTAAGTATCCTTCCCTGGCCACGCCCTAGTGGCAAAATAGTCCCAATGAAAAAATAGTCCCTTTCAGGTCTCAGGGAGGCCTGAATCTTGCAGCATGGTCTGCATCAGGTAAGTGCACAAAACACCTTCCTTTATGAGCCTGGCGCCTATGGTGCCAGGACTGATGTCCAACATGAGCCTGGCGCCAACGGCGCCAGGACAGAGTCCAAAGAGCCCCTATAAGGAGCCGCTGGGCTTTTACCCGGGGGCAGTTAAGCCAGCCAATCGCAGGCAAATAAGGGGGTGGATCTATGGGTAAACAAGAGGTGGACATGAGTATATGTTGTAAGACCTGTTTCCCCCCACCTCCCCTGCTTGCCAGGGTGCCCGGGCAGGTTAACTAGTAGTTTGGCTCACCTTTGGTATTGGTTGAGTCTCTGGGCCTTTCGCCCTGCATCTGGTTCCAGTTGCTTCACTGGTGGTGGCCCAGGCCTGCTGCAGCGCACAGGATGCGGTATTGAAGGTAAGTATTAAGCTAAGTGTCCTGGTAGATGTCCTTGTTAAGCAGCGAGTCCTGCTGAAATGTGTCCTTGCCAACAGTCTTTCCTGGGTTGCAGGGTACTAATGTCTATGGCACCTTGTGCAGTATCATAGTCTTTCCTTGGTTGCAGGATATTGCTGTATTGTAATGTCTGTATCAGGATTTTGACTGCTGCCCTTATTCTTGCAGATACGGCATGTTGACTGCTGCCTGTGTCTCTGCAGATGCGGTGAGAACAGAGTATCCAAGATGTTGCAGCATGTGGAGCGAGCCGGCAGGTGAGCGGGTAATGAGAGTGGCTACGGGGATGCGAGCAGCGAGATGCGGGATCTGTAAATGCTGCCAAATATCCTTTGTCTCCCTGTAGATGGTGCCAGTAGCCGTGTGCTGGGATTTCGTCACAGGTCGCAGTAAATACGAGGAGCTCTACGGACTCTCTGGAGGACTTCAGTAAAGGAGCCGGGCGAGTCCGACATCGGATAGAGAGCAGCTGGAGCTCTGAAGCTGCGGCAGGTAATGGGAGCTCCAATGCGTGCAAAACAAGCACATGGATACCCAGAGCTTGCAGGGATAATCGCTACTCTGCCTGTTTAGCGCTGCCAGAGAGAACGCAAAGCACTGGGTGTAGCCCAGGGCGGAGCTTGTATATCCTTGGGCTGCACCCAGCACCACCAGACCACCATGGATTTTTGAGGGGTGGAAATTTGGGGGCCATCTTAGGTCCTATATGGCATCCTGGACTGGGTGCCATCTTGGTGGAGGCTGCAGTGCATATAAACTGCTGCCTTCGCCTGCCAGCCACTAGCTGGGTCCAAACCCTGCCCACTGTGTGTGCCTGTACTGGGTTCATGGTCTCAGCATGTGCTTGTGTTGGGATTGTGACAGCTAGACCCCACCTCTCCTCAAACTGAAAGAAGATAACTTGTCAGGCTGATCAATAGTTTCAGTATTGCAAAAATCAGAATTGTAGTGCTTTTTAGGACAAAAGCACATTTAATGGCAATATTTATTTTTCAGGGTCAGAATGCCTTACGCAGCAGAGGGTATCTCAGGTAGTACACATATATCATGAATATCGAAAATCTAGTCTGGGAACTGGACAGAAAATAAGTTATGATCAAAAGTAGGTTGCCATTTGGTAGGCTGGCCAAGTATTCAGATGGGGTTAGAGTCTAAAATGGATGCCATAAAATAAGATGGTTAAAAAACCCATAGTCATGCAAAGATAATTAAATAATTCAACAGTTCATGGATAGTTCACTGCAGCTGGGGCATATACTTAGAACTTCTTGGCAGCAATTCTGACATTGATGGGCTGGGGGAGGCCAGTTAGCAGTCTGGGAAAGTAGCAATTAGAGCAGACAGCTGTTTGGTTTGCAACAAATGTGATGAACTAGCAAGGTATAGCCTGCCAAAAAGACTCTGGTGATCTGAAAAAGACTGCTCCTTTCAAAACATCTGTAACGCTCACCTGACTCCCACGGAGGCGCTGGTCTAGTCTGGGTTGCTGTGGCCTCTTCGAGCGTGATGCGCAGAACTCGGAACACCGACTGAACAGGACCCTCAAATCTTGCTTGTCTGGCCCGTAGGAATATCCTTCTGCAGATGAGAAAGGGGATTAACAGTCTGCAGAATAGTGTGCTTGCTCCCCCCTTGCCCTCTTCGTTCTTCTCTAACTTCCTCCGAAATCCCCGGTTGAAGCTTACCTTATGGTTTGAAAGGATGAACTCTCCATCCTGCTTCTGGTGCAGGGGCGCATGTTTGTCCAGTTACTTCACTGGTTTTCAGAATGGCGCTGGCAAAATCCACTTGACTTTTCCGAGCGGAACGCCGTAAGTATGAAGATTACAAAAGTTCAAGTGTTGAGCCTCCTTTTCTGTTGCCTTCCTAACCTGTGATCTGTCCTTTATTTCAGGTGCAGAATGAAGGCGATGCATTGAGGGATTGAATTGCAGATGGTAAACTTAGGTGAGTTAGCGATGGGGGCGATCCCTCTTAATGTCTTTATATTCCTCCAGTAATGTCTTTTGTCCTTTCCCCATAGGGGCCGGGGTGCGGTACCTGCCAACGAAGCGGCGCCGACCCGAAATGAGGAATGGTCCACCAACAGAAGGCCGATAAGTGTTATGGCGGAAAATTAGGCTTTCCTCATATGTTCCTTCTGCTCGCCTTTTGTCTTTTCTTCTCTCCCCCAGGCGCAGAGATGTGGCGACCGGTGCAGACAGTCGCGGTGGAGCCAGAAGAACTCCCGAGGACAGGTGAGCGAAGCGCGGCGCTGCAGCGAGCAACGCAGTGCTTTTAAATGAAAGTCTTTTCTCAGGAACGCTGGCGTGAAGGTTCCGGATGCAGGTAAGAAGTTTGATAAAATTCTTGGTTTTCACCTTTCTCTTCTCTTCTTTCCTTACAGGTGTTCCAGGATCAAGGCGGGCGTGGCTGGAGACCAGATGCAGGAGCAGACACGGTGAGCGTTCAGCTGTTTGGATGCTGAACAACGCGAAGCGTGAGCTACTGTCTGGGCGTGGCTTAAATAGCCCCCAAAGTAGTTCCAGGTAAGTATCCTTCCCTGGCCACGCCCTAGTGGCAAAATAGTCCCAATGAAAAAATAGTCCCTTTCAGGTCTCAGGGAGGCCTGAATCTTGCAGCATGGTCTGCATCAGGTAAGTGCACAAAACACCTTCATTTATGAGCCTGGCGCCTATGGTGCCAGGACTGATGTCCAACATGAGCCTGGCGCCAACGGCGCCAGGACAGAGTCCAAAGAGCCCCTATAAGGAGCCGCTGGGCTTTTACCCGGGGGCAGTTAAGCCAGCCAATCGCAGGCAAATAAGGGGGTGGATCTATGGGTAAACAAGAGGTGGACATGAGTATATGTTGTAAGACCTGTTTCCCCCCACCTCCCCTGCTTGCCAGGGTGCCCGGGCAGGTTAACTAGTAGTTTGGCTCACCTTTGGTATTGGTTGAGTCTCTGGGCCTTTCGCCCTGCATCTGGTTCCAGTTGCTTCACTGGTGGTGGCCCAGGCCTGCTGCAGCGCACAGGATGCGGTATTGAAGGTAAGTATTAAGCTAAGTGTCCTGGTAGATGTCCTTGTTAAGCAGCGAGTCCTGCTGAAATGTGTCCTTGCCAACAGTCTTTCCTGGGTTGCAGGGTACTAATGTCTATGGCACCTTGTGCAGTATCATAGTCTTTCCTTGGTTGCAGGATATTGCTGTATTGTAATGTCTGTATCAGGATTTTGACTGCTGCCCTTATTCTTGCAGATACGGCATGTTGACTGCTGCCTGTGTCTCTGCAGATGCGGTGAGAACAGAGTATCCAAGATGTTGCAGCATGTGGAGCGAGCCGGCAGGTGAGCGGGTAATGAGAGTGGCTACGGGGATGCGAGCAGCGAGATGCGGGATCTGTAAATGCTGCCAAATATCCTTTGTCTCCCTGTAGATGGTGCCAGTAGCCGTGTGCTGGGATTTCGTCACAGGTCGCAGTAAATACGAGGAGCTCTACGGACTCTCTGGAGGACTTCAGTAAAGGAGCCGGGCGAGTCCGACATCGGATAGAGAGCAGCTGGAGCTCTGAAGCTGCCGCAGGTAATGGGAGCTCCAATGCGTGCAAAACAAGCACATGGATACCCAGAGCTTGCAGGGATAATCGCTACTCTGCCTGTTTAGCGCTGCCAGAGAGAACGCAAAGCACTGGGTGTAGCCCAGGGCGGAGCTTGTATATCCTTGGGCTGCACCCAGCACCACCAGACCACCATGGATTTTTGAGGGGTGGAAATTTGGGGGCCATCTTAGGTCCTATATGGCATCCTGGACTGGGTGCCATCTTGGTGGAGGCTGCAGTGCATATAAACTGCTGCCTTCGCCTGCCAGCCACTAGCTGGGTCCAAACCCTGCCCACTGTGTGTGCCTGTACTGGGTTCATGGTCTCAGCATGTGCTTGTGTTGGGATTGTGACAGCTAGACCCCACCTCTCCTCAAACTGAAAGAAGATAACTTGTCAGGCTGATCAATAGTTTCAGTATTGCAAAAATCAGAATTGTAGTGCTTTTTAGGACAAAAGCACATTTAATGGCAATATTTATTTTTCAGGGTCAGAATGCCTTACGCAGCAGAGGGTATCTCAGGTAGTACACATATATCATGAATATCGAAAATCTAGTCTGGGAACTGGACAGAAAATAAGTTATGATCAAAAGTAGGTTGCCATTTGGTAGGCTGGCCAAGTATTCAGATGGGGTTAGAGTCTAAAATGGATGCCATAAAATAAGATGGTTAAAAAACCCATAGTCATGCAAAGATAATTAAATAATTCAACAGTTCATGGATAGTTCACTGCAGCTGGGGCATATACTTAGAACTTCTTGGCAGCAATTCTGACATTGATGGGCTGGGGGAGGCCAGTTAGCAGTCTGGGAAAGTAGCAATTAGAGCAGACAGCTGTTTGGTTTGCAACAAATGTGATGAACTAGCAAGGTATAGCCTGCCAAAAAGACTCTGGTGATCTGAAAAAGACTGCTCCTTTCAAAACATCTGTAACGCTCACCTGACTCCCACGGAGGCGCTGGTCTAGTCTGGGTTGCTGTGGCCTCTTCGAGCGTGATGCGCAGAACTCGGAACACCGACTGAACAGGACCTTCAAATCTTGCTTGTCTGGCCCGTAGGAATATCCTTCTGCAGATGAGAAAGGGGATTAACAGTCTGCAGAATAGTGTGCTTGCTCCCCCCTTGCCCTCTTCGTTCTTCTCTAACTTCCTCCGAAATCCCCGGTTGAAGCTTACCTTATGGTTTGAAAGGATGAACTCTCCATCCTGCTTCTGGTGCAGGGGCGCGTGTTTGTCCAGTTACTTCACTGGTTTTCAGAATGGCGCTGGCAAAATCCACTTGACTTTTCCGAGCGGAACGCCGTAAGTATGAAGATTACAAAAGTTCAAGTGTTGAGCCTCCTTTTCTGTTGCCTTCCTAACCTGTGATCTGTCCTTTATTTCAGGTGCAGAATGAAGGCGATGCATTGAGGGATTGAATTGCAGATGGTAAACTTAGGTGAGTTAGCGATGGGGGCGATCCCTCTTAATGTCTTTATATTCCTCCAGTAATGTCTTTTGTCCTTTCCCCATAGGGGCCGGGGTGCGGTACCTGCCAACGAAGCGGCGCCGACCCGAAATGAGGAATGGTCCACCAACAGAAGGCCGATAAGTGTTATGGCGGAAAATTAGGCTTTCCTCATATGTTCCTTCTGCTCGCCTTTTGTCTTTTCTTCTCTCCCCCAGGCGCAGAGATGTGGCGACCGGTGCAGACAGTCGCGGTGGAGCCAGAAGAACTCCCGAGGACAGGTGAGCGAAGCGCGGCGCTGCAGCGAGCAACGCAGTGCTTTTAAATGAAAGTCTTTTCTCAGGAACGCTGGCGTGAAGGTTCCGGATGCAGGTCAGAAGTTTGATAAAATTCTTGGTTTTCACCTTTCTCTTCTCTTCTTTCCTTACAGGTGTTCCAGGATCAAGGCGGGCGTGGCTGGAGACCAGATGCAGGAGCAGACACGGTGAGCGTTCAGCTGTTTGGATGCTGAACAACGCGAAGCGTGAGCTACTGTCTGGGCGTGGCTTAAATAGCCCCCAAAGTAGTTCCAGGTAAGTATCCTTCCCTGGCCACGCCCTAGTGGCAAAATAGTCCCAATGAAAAAATAGTCCCTTTCAGGTCTCAGGGAGGCCTGAATCTTGCAGCATGGTCTGCATCAGGTAAGTGCACAAAACACCTTCCTTTATGAGCCTGGTGCCTCTGGCGCCAGGACTGATGTCCAACATGAGCCTGGCGCCAACGGCGCCAGGACAGAGTCCAAAGAGCCCCTATAAGGGGCCGCTGGGCTTTTACCCGGGGGCATGATGCCTGCTCCCGGAGTGCTGGGCCTGGCCTGGTGCTCCGGGGGTAGGCATCATGACAGCACTCCCCCCCAAGGCCCCTCCCAAGGTCGTTCCCTCTGGAGGTTTCGGTTTGTTTGGGAAATTCCGATGGAACCTTTTTACCAGCCGAGGTGCATGTACGTGGTCGCTGGGTTCACAAGACCTTTCCTGAGGCCTGTACCCTTTCCAATCAATTAGATAGAAAAGTTTTGATTTTGAGATCTTAGAATCCAAAATGTTCTTCACCTCGAATTCAGGTTCCCCATCTATCTGGATTGGTACTGGTGGCTTTATTAATCTGGTTCCTGGTTGCACTGGTTTCAAAAGTGACACATGAAAAACGAGGTGAATCTGCATGTTAGCTGATAGATCGAGCTTGACTGCCACTGGGTTAATTATAGCTTTGATCGAGTAAGGGCCCAAATACCTTGGATTAAAAGTTCGAGGTCCCTTGAGCAATAACTGTTTGGTAGCCAACCATACTTGATCTCCTATTTGGTACGGAGGCGCCTCACTCCGATGCAGATCCGCATTCTTTTTGTTTTTCCCTTTCGCTTGTTGCAAATGTGCAGTTGCATCCTTGAAGGCTTGAGTTATCGTGGAATGCAAATGGTCCACTGCGGGCATTTCAAGGCTCAGAGGTAAATCCAGGTCTGAAGTACGAGGGTGATGTCCATATAGGGTATAAAAGGGGCTTTGTCCAGTTCCAGAGTGTACCGAGTTATTGTATGCATATTCGGCCACCCATAAAATATCCTTCCAATTACCCTCCGATTGGTGCAACATACATCGTAGGTATTGTTCAAGGGTCTGGTTCGTTCTCTCCGTCTGACCATCGGTCTGTGAGTGGTGGCTGGTTGAGAGTCTTACGTCGATTTGTGCCAGTTGACAACACTTTCTCCAAAAATGAGAAATAAACTGGCTTCCCCGGTCGGAGACTAGTATGGACGGGAATCCATGCAAACGGATGATATTTTCGAGGAATTCCTTGGCTAGGACAGAAGCTGAAGGTAATCCTTTCAATGGAATAAAATGGGCCATCTTGGAAAATAAATCCACCACAACCAGAATAGTATTGTATCCATTACAAGGGGGCAGGTCCGTGATAAAATCTAGTGACAAGGTGTGCCAAGGTGCTGGTGGAATGTCTAAAGGCTGAAGAAGACCGGCGGGTTTTGTCTTTTGGCCTTTGTTTTGGGCGCAAACTCCACAGGACATCACGAAAGATTTAATATCCTTTCGCCAGGAAGGCCACCAGAATTGTCATTTAATTTTTTTCCTCAGTTTTGGCAATGCCAGGATGTCCTTCCATCAGGGTATCATGATGATGGGAAATAACCAGTTCTTGCAATTCCTTTTCTGGCAGAAATATGCGTCCTTGGAAGTAAGGTAGGCCATCGTTGACCGAAAAGTAAGACCCCCTTTGGATCCAATCCTGCAAGGCTGTAGAGTCCAGGAGTTGTTTTACCCGTGCTTGAATGTCTTCAAGGGTTTGTAAAGAGGTTATCCCCAAAATTCTTTGTTCGGGAATTATCGGCATAGGTTCTGAGTTTGTGTCTATTTCTCCCATTCCTATTCGAGATAGCGCGTCCGCTTTGCCATTCTTACAGCCGGGGCGGTAAGTGATTACAAAATCGAATTCAGCAAAGAACAAAGCCCATCAGAGCTGACGTGACGATTGAGCCTTGGCAGTTTTTAAATATTGTAAGTTTCGGTGATCAGTGATCACGGTGATGGTATGCCTGGCGCCAAGAAGATAATGCCGCCAAGCCTTAAAGGCGGACTTAATGGCTAATAATTCCTTGTCGGTGATTGCATAATTTACCTTAGGCGGAGAGAACTTTCGGGACCAAAATGCTACGGGGTGCAGTTGGTTGGTTTCAGGGTCTCTCTGAGACAGGACAGCTCCCATGGCTAAGCTGGACGGGTCGGTTTCGACTATATAATGGAGATTGGGATGCGGGTGCTTCAAAATAGGTGCGGACGTGAATTTAGCTTTCAATTCCTGAAAGGCCTGTTCGGCTTCCTCGGTCCATTCGAAGCATTTATTTTTTCGCAAGAGTGCAGTGATGGGTTGTACCACACGTGAAAATTCCGGGATGAATCTGCAATAAAAATTAGCAAAACCAAGCATGCTTGGGACACCTTTCACCGAACTAGGTGATGGCCATTTGAGGATGGCATCCACTTTTCGTGAGTCCATTCGGACCCCTTTAGGTGTCAGGATGAATCCAAGAAACTCAACCTCGGTGGTATGGAAAACACACTTTTCCAGCTTTGCAAACAGTTTGTGCTGGCGCAATTTCTCAAGGACGGCCGTGACATGCTTTCTGTGATCAGATTCCGAAGAGGAGTACACAAGAATGTCATCGATATATACGACAACACAAACATTGATGAGTTCCCGAAGGACATTGTTCATGAAGAATTGGAAGGCAGCAGGCGCGTTGCACAACCTGAAAGGCATCACCTGGTATTCGAATAATCCATATTTTGTACGGAAGGCCGTTTTCCATTCGCCGCCTTCTTTTACTCACACCAGATGATAAGCCCCCCGGAGATCTAACTTGGTGTATACGCAAGCGTCCTTCACCTGGTCAAGGAGTTCAGGGATCAGAGGCAGAGGGTAACGGTTTTTAACAGTTATCTGGTTCAATGCGTGGTAGTCAATACAAGTTCTAAGGTCGCCTTCTTTTTTGGGCACGAAGAACAAAGCCGAGGATGCTGGAGACTTTGACGGGCGAATGAAACCATTGGCTAGGTATTGATCTAAATATTGTCTCAAATGCAGATTCAGTAAGGGCATACATTCTCAGGTTCAGTAAGGGCATAAATCCTGCTACAAGGGGGTTGTGCACCGGGCACCAGATCGATTTGGCAATCGTACGATCTGTGGGGCGGTAACGTGTTGGCCTGTTCCTTTTGGAAGACATCCTGAAAGTCTTGGTATTCCGGAGGTAGTTGCATGGAGACAGAGGTTACAGACGCTAGACTAATCTTCAGATTTTCTGGGTAGCAGGTTTGTGCACAATCCGGGAAGGTTATTCTCTTTGCTCGTCAATCAATTCGAGGATTATGTGTCTCTAACCAAGGGATTCCGAGAATAACCTGAAACTGTGGAGCCGTGATTACATCAAACACAACTGCCTCCCGATGGCCGTCCGGACCTATAAGTGTCACCTCAGCAGTTAATGTGTTACCGGTCCAGAGGCAATTTCGGTTCCATCGACTGTGGTGATGACATCTTTGCTGGTTTTAGGACGCAGAGGGAGGTTAATCCTAGAGACCAATTCACGATCCACATAATTTCCTATAGCCCCACTATCGATGTATGCCTTTATTGCATGCAACCGCTTAGGCTGTTCCGGATCTACGAGGACCATTGGCACAATGAAATGCGAGGTCTGAGAGTTAGTTTTCAAGCTCGGCAAGCGGACCCCTACCCTTGTCGGGCGTGGTCGTTTCCCGAAACAGAGTCTTCATGGTTTTTATCAGCGGCTCCTACCACCTTCTTGGGCGGTTTTGCCGGGCAATCTCGTAGAAAGTGTCCAGAGGACCCACAATAAAGACATAATTGCATCTGCCGTCTTCTTTCACGTTCTTTTTGAGTTAAAGGTCCTTTGACCCCTCCGATTTGCATAGGCTCAGAGACATCAGCACCCTTGGGGTTAGCGTGGGTCTTGACCAACACCCGGGTCTCAAACTTGGACCGATCTGCTTTTCTGTTTTGAAGTCTGTGATCCAATTGGACCACTTAGTCTATATATTCTGTGCATTCTTGGGGCGGATTTACAACTTGGGCCAGGACATCTTTAAGTTCTCCGCGTAGACCTCGATAAAATAACGTGATTGTTTTATCCTCTGGCCACCCAGTTTCCACAATTAGTCTATTAAAGGTTGCAATGTAGGATAGGAGGTCCTGATTGCCCTGTCGCAGGGATAGGAGTTCATCATCCAGAGCCTGCCCCTGAGAGTGTCGAGCAAATAACCTTTCCATGCTTGCTTGAAATCCTTGAAAATCATGGAGAATCGGGTCATCTTGAGTAACCAGTGGAACTGACCAAACGGCAGCACAGCCGCTGAGATATGACAATACAAAGGCTACCTTGGTCTGGTCATTAGGGCAGGCCCCAGGTCTGCATAGGAAGTGCAAACGACACTGATTCATGAATACGGCGAATCGTTTGGGGTCCCCAGCAAAGCGTTCGGGTGGGGCCAGCGGCATGTTTCCAGGTAGATTAATCTGCACAGGGTTACTGGGAACCACAGGAGCGGGGTTCCCCCCGGAACCAGGTAGAGGAGTGTGTCCAGCTTGACTTTGCAAAAACTGTCTAGCCAGGTCATCAGTTCTTTCCTTTGATACAATCACTTCCCTCCTGAGAGCATTAGTCTCTTGACGAGCGGCGTGTACTTCGGCCCGTAATTCCCCCAGTAGTTGGGCCAACTGATCAGTCTCAGAAGTTTCCATAGCGCCTGGGTGGGAATTTGTAGGAAGGCTTCGCGTTCTGTAATGCTCACCTGACTCCCACGGAGGCGCTGGTCTAGTCTGGGTTGCTGTGGCCTCTTCGAGCGTGATGCGCAGAACTCGGAACACCGACTGAACAGGACCCTCAAATCTTGCTTGTCTGGCCCGTAGGAATATCCTTCTGCAGATGAGAAAAGGGATTAACAGTCTGCAGAATAGTGTGCTTGCTCCCCCCCTCCCCCCTTCGTTCTTCTCTAACTTCCTCCGAAATCCCAGGTTGAAGCTCACCTTATGGTTTGAAAGGATGAACTCTCCATCCTGCTTCTGGTGCAGGGGCGCGTGTTTGTCCAGTTACTTCACTGGTTTTCAGAATGGCGCTGGCAAAATCCACTTGACTTTTCCGAGTGGAACGCCGTAAGTATGAAGATTACAAAAGTTCAAGTGTTGAGCCTCCTTTTCTGTTGCCTTCCTAACCTGTGATCTGTCCTTTATTTCAGGTGCAGAATGAAGGCGATGCGTTGAGGGATTGAATTGCAGATGGTAAACTCAGGTGAGTTAGCGATGGGGGCGATCCCACTTAATGTCTTTATATTCCTCCAGTAATGTATTTTGTCCTTTCCCCATAGGGGCCGGGGAGTGGTACCTGCCAACGAAGCGGCGCCGACCCGAAATGAGGAATGGTCCACCAACAGAAGACCGGTAAGTGTTATGGCGGAAAATTAGGCTTTCCTCATATGTTCCTTCTGCTCACCTTTTGTCTCTTCTTCTCTCCCCCAGGCGCAGAGATGTGGCGACCGGTGCAGACAGTCGCGGTGGAGCCAGAAGAACTCCCGAGGACAGGTGAGTGAAGCGCGGCGCTGCAGCGAGCAACGCAGTGCTTTTAAATGAAAGTCTTTTCTCAGGAACGCTGGCGTGAAGGTTCCGGATGCAGGTAAGAAGTTTGATAAAATTCTTGGTTTTCACCTTTCTCTTCTCTTCTTTCCTTACAGGTGTTCCAGGATCGAGGCGGGCGTGGCTGGAGACCAGATGCAGGAGCAGACACGGTGAGCGTTCAGCTGCTTGGATGCAGAACAACGCGAAGCGTGAGCTACTGTCTGGGCGTGGCTTAAATAGCCCCCAAAGTAGTTCCAGGTAAGTATCCTTCCCTGGCCACGCCCGAGTGGCAAAATAGTCCCAATGAAAAAATAGTCCCTTTCAGGTCTCAGGAAGGCCTGAATCTTGCAGCATGGTCTGCATCAGGTAAGTGCACAAAACACCTTCCTTTATGAGCCTGGCGCCTATGGCGCCAGGACTGATGTCTAACATGAGCCCGGCGCCAACGGCGCCTGGACAGAGTCCAAAGAGCCCCTATAAGGGGCCGCTGGGCTTTTACCTGGGGGTATGATGCCTGCTCCTGGGGGTGCTGGGCCTGGCCTGGTGCTCCGGGGGTAGGCATCATGACAACATCAAAGGATTTATAATAAAGGTCAGTAGGATCTCACATAAATTTAATTAGCCTATATGCCAGTCAAGTAAGGCCTGCCAAATTGTGGAGTGTGGGCTTGATGAGTGGCAGTTAAGCCAGCCAATCGCAGGCAAATAAGAGCTTGTCTTTAATTGAAAGAGCCAAACAAAATGTATTGCGTAATAAAATTAAATGTTGCATCAACTATAAAAAAAGTGTATAAACTCAGCTCATTGCGGGTGTCTTCTTGGTATCCTGTGATGCATTAAAGAGGACTTTTGAAACCAGCCCAGGTACCTGTCTGCCTACTTGCCTTGTGTCCTGTCTCTGCTGCCTGATCCACATAAGTCAATGCCCAGGAAGAGCAATTGGCCCTCCTCTTCACTTGGCGACCATGAAGGGAACCTGAAGACTTTCTTTCAGTGACAAGAATCTATGTATGCTGACAGACATGAGGGAATGTGCCCTCGTAAGAGTGGAAGGGTAAGTAAATGAATCTGCAGTGTGCCCCCACCTTGCCAGGGGGGTCTTCTATTGCTGTCAGCATGTGATGATAGCGTGGTGCTTTGGCATCTGTCGATTGCGGTATGTATTATGGGAGACTAAGGTAAAGAGGGAGAAAATAAAGAAATGTATTATTAAGGGGTCTTTAAAAAGTAATCCCAAGAGTAAACAGGGGTTTAAAAAGTAATCCAGAATGAATCTAGAAGTAATGTAAAGGTAATCCAAAAATAATGTAAAGGTAATCAATGGTTCAAAATGTAAATATGGTAGTTTAGAAAAGTAACATGGGGTTGTCTTAGTGTTTAGTTAATGACGAAGAGCTTCACATAAAGGTGTTGATTAATGATGTGAGATGAGGAACGTCACAGATAATGATGTGAGACAAGGAGCGTCACAGATAAGCTTAAAAACCCTACATTCAGGATTGTCTAGAAAAAACTATTTTAAAATCCAAGTGGATAAGGTCTGTGAAAGGAAATAGTTTACACCCCCATCAGGGTATTTCTAGGGGCAAGAATAGCAGCAATGTGCGCTGGAAGATACATGTGAAGCTGGCTTGTATGTCCATGTTTCTGTCTGTTTATCAGTTATGTGTGCAATTAAATATGTTGAGAAGCAAAAATGAGGTGTAAATAATTGAAACAGGTCAAGAAAATGCATTATATATTAAGGAAAGGTGAACAAGATAGATAGGAGTAAGCCATTAATAAAGGCACTCAAATATGTTAGTTTTGAAATACTATGGAGAAAGAAACAGGCAGAAAATATGCATTTTGTAGCCATAGAAGTGTAAAGTGCAGTCACTTTGAACCCCTGCAGCAGGCAGGCGCTGGGAGCCACAGGGTTAATGTTTTTAATCTAAAAACTTGACATGTTCAGGAATCCAAAAACTAATAGGCCTAGAGCACACCTATTTATCCTCCAATAGATATTTTTTAAGGTTATTAGTGGGGTGCGGGGGAGAATATCAACCCTGACACTAGGTTGTATCAAATTATGTGAAAACAGCGGGTGACCACAAACTTGTGGAACACTCCCGTCCCCTGCACACCCTAATGTTGTAATAACAACCAAACACTCATTGTTTTCATAAAATAACGCTTTATGAATTGATGATGTGATCATCAATAAATGTTAATGTCCTGTGAACAGGATTCTTTAGTAAAAAGATACAGTTCAACATAATAGTTATGTGAATTTATAGCAAAATCATTTAACATAATTCAAACAAAATTATCTTTTTTACAATTAATGGTCCAAGTTGTAACTATTACTTCATAGTTTATACAAATCGATCCCTCAAAATTCATAAGAACTCTATTAGTATATCACAGGTAGACATTTGCACTTTACATGATGTTTTAAACCAACTTTCTCGATGGAATGTGATGTTACCACTGTTCCAAAGTACAAAAAAACCTTTATGCGTTTTGGGGAACATCTCTCCCCTTCTTCAGAAGCTGCCTACAGAAATTCTCTTTTGTTCTTTGAGTATCAACTTAACAAATAAGTAGATAAAAAAGTATCTTAATATTAGTGATTTTCACTTTAAGTTCATATCAATCTGTCATAACTAGATAATTATTCACCAGTGATTACCTTATTCAATTTATTGCAGTTATTTGTTTTTGAATTCTATTGTCCCTCGGTTTGCACTGTAATGCCAATCCTAAAAAATAATAAATAAAGGAGACTAAATATGTAAGTCCCAATTATAAAAAGGAATGTTTATTATTAAAAACATGCAACTTGGTCTAAAACCTCAAATAGAAAAAGGGTGTCAATAGTACCTGAAAAAATAGGTTAGAAATAGTCAAGTAAAGTGAAAGATCTAACTTCTGCAGTATGGTTGGCTGTATCTGTCATCTGCCATCAGGGCGCATTCATTAGCGCGCACACATCTGTGGATAGAATGGACATACTCAGAATCTGTTCTTATGTATTATGGGAATAGCAAAACACTACTACTTAATCCATCAATAGGTTTACCATTGAGTCAAGGTAGCAATAAGCTTACCTGTATACATGGACTCTTGATCATAATAGTTCAGAAATCTAAGTGTTCAAGATAATGTCCTTAATAACTGATTTAATATCCAAATAGGGGTTCCAATCTGGTATAGAAGAATACCTGTACATATGTTGAAACAAATCAACCTTCTATCAGTTAGAGAGAAATGAAAACGGAGTCGGGTTACATAACTATATTTAGTATCCATCCATCTGAAAGTATCAAGGCTCACCTGAAAGGAGGCTTTCTGGAATGACCTTCAAGCGGGTAACGCTCGAAAGAACGGCATGGCCAAAATGGCCGCCTTTAAATTCACGTTGCGTGATGATGTCATCCCGTAAACACGCGATGACGTCAGAATGTTTACTTTTTAGCCGCGATGTACTGAAAAGTAACAAAAAACATAGAGACTTCTAAAATTATAATAAGGCTCTCAAACATAAGGCTCTCACATAGCTTCCTTTCATGATGTTGTTGCAGTTGCAACAATTTAAGCACGGATATGTGCACGTTTCTTTCTTTTTAAAAGGTTGTTGTTTGTCAATCTTTGTTCTCTCAGCTTTTACATCATGAAAGTAAGCTATGTGAGACACCCTTACAGTGGACACAAAAACAGATTGAAGGACTACACTACATGTGATACGAAATCAGTCATATACGGACTCAGCTGCCCATGCGGCTTTTTCTATGTGGGACAAACCATCAGAAAAGTCAAACAAAGGTGGAATGAACATAAGAGCAATATAGGTAGCAACAATACTAAATCTCCGGTTGCAAGGCACTTTGCCCAAAATAAACATACCATAGCGCAACTTAAAGTAATTATTTTGGAAGAGGTGAAGAAATCACCAAGAGGAGGAGACCATGGCAGACACATGAGTCAAAGGGAACTATATTGGATTGAGAAATTGAACAGTCTCTGTCCAAATGGAATGAATGAAGAATGTAATCTGGGTTCTTTCCTATAGTGTTCCCACCAGAATTTAAATATCCAATTATCATACATGTACAATAGTTTTTGAATGTTTTACATATCATCTACAGAGTACATGCATAATAAAACAAAGATGGGGTAGGACCATGTTAGTGGAAAAATAGATACATACTGTTCATTGGGTAGTATAGAAATACGTTTATCCATCCTTCAGGCAGTATATGTGAGATGGGCAGATTGGCCATGAATTTAACTGACTGTAGTTTACTTTTTTTATATAAAAAATTGCCATTTTGTGATGTGTCCCACAAATATAAGATTGTGAGCATAACTGGATTTTCCTTAATTACCAGATGATGACCAGATTCAATTGTTCCTTAGTGAACTAAATAATGGGACCGATTAGGCATTGTAACTTTAAGAGCGTTACAGTAATATTTTACCCTTTATAGGGTTTATATTTACAATGAAAGCCCCCCTGTTTGAGAGCCTTATTATAATTTTAGAAGTCTCTATGTTTTTTGTTACTTTTCAGTACATCGTGGCTAAAAAGTAAACATTCTGACGTCATCGCGTGTTTACGGGATGACATCATCAGCAACGTGAATTTAAAGGCGGCTATTTTGGCTATGCCGTTCTCTCGAGCGTTACCCGCTTGAAGGTCGTTCCAGATAGCCTCCTTTCAGGTGAGCCTTGATAATTTCAGATAGATGGATACTAAATATAGTTATGTAACCCGACTCAGTTAGTATTTCTCTCTAGCTGATAGAAGGTTGATTTGTTTCAACTTATTTACAGGTATTCATCTATACCAGATTGGAACCCCTATTTGGATATTAAATCAGTTATTAAGGACATTACCTTGAACACTTAGATTTCTGAACTATTATGATCAAGAGTCCATGTACACAGGTACGCTTATTGCTACCTTGACTCAATGGTAAACCTATTGATGGATTAAGTAGTAGTGTTTTGCTATTCCCATAATACATAAGAACAGGTTCTGAGTATGTCCATTCTATCCACAGATGTGTGCGCGCTAATGAATGCGCCCTGATGGCAGATGACAGATACAGCCAACCATACTGCAGAAGTTAGATCTTTCACTTTACTTAACTACTTCTAACCTATCTTTCAGGTACTATTGACAACCTTTTTCTATTTGAGGTTTTTTAATAAAAAAAACTCTCCTTTTTATAATTGGGACTTACATATTTAGTCTCATTTATTTATTATTTTTTCGGATTGGCATTACAGTGCAAACCGAGTGAACAATAGAATTCTAAAACAAAGAACAGCAATACATTGAATAAGGTAATCACTGGTGAATAATTATCTAGTTATGGCAGATTGATATGAACTTAAAGTGAAAATTACTAATATTATGATACTTTTTTATCTACTTATTTGTTATGTAGATACTCAAAGAACAAAAGAGAATTTCTGGTAGGCAACTTCTGAAGAAGGGGAGAGATATTCCCCAAAATGCGTAAAGGTTTTTTTGTATTTTGGACAGTAGTACCATCACATACCATTGAGAAAGTTGGTTCAAAACAACATGGAAAGTGCAAATGTCTACCTGTGATATACTAATAGAGTTCTTATGAATTTTGAGGGATCGATTTGTATAAACTATGAGTTACAACTTGGACCATTAATTGTAAAAAAGATAATTTTGTTTGAATTATGTTAAATGATTTTGCTATAAATTCACATAACTATTATGTTGAACTGTATCTTTTTACTAAAGAATCCTGTTCACAGGACATTAACATTTATTGATGATCGCGTTATTTTATGAAAACAATGAGTGTTTGGTTGTTATTACATTAGGGAGTGCAGGGGACGGGAGTGTTCCACAAGTTTGTGGTCACCCGCTGTTTTCACATGTTCAGGAATCCAAAAAGCTGTCAACGATAGAAAACCGCAGTGCTGTTCACATCAACAAAGTAGAGATAAAGTATGACAGAAATGAAAAAGATTAGGCTTTCTTGCTTAGAAGAGCACAGCTAATAAGATGGAGTACATCATTTAAAAATAAAATTTCATAAAATTAGGACCATTTGTATATGTGCTAAGCAGTTCATAAAAGTAAGCGTTGACAAGCGGGAAAAGGGAAATTTGTGTGTTTGAAGCCACGCGGAAAGCAACTACAATGCCCCGTTCAAAGCTGAGGGATAAACCACTGGCAGAGATAAAGCGAATCATTTATGATCACAGGGAAAAGCAAGGCTGTTGCACAGAAAGTCAGAGATAGTTCTTTGAGTTAATATGACTGAGATAACTTGCACAGGAGAAACAGCAACATGCGGTTGTTAAATGGTCTTAGCAAGGCTATGAGTAAGTTAAGAAATTATTTTGGATGAGCATTCATGTTGAAGAAAATAGGGAAAATTGTATTTTAAAAATCATGAAAAGTTTTATGAAACAAAATGATTTCAATTAGTAGGATTAACACTAGTATATGTGTAACCATGTAAGGAAAGTGTTTAGAAATGTATTTTGTGCAATTTTGAGAAATCTGTTTTTTCTAATGCCTGACTATAAGTGGCCTGAGGCTCACCAGGATGCATATGGAAATGTAGACTTGAATCCGAATGTATTCAATTTATTGAGCAATTAACAGATAAATATGTTTTGAAAAAGATCATTTTTATGGCATTAAGGGGCCGATTCATGGAACAAACGTGCGCCGAAAATATTGGCGCAAGCAGGCGCAAGCGCAAAAAAACAGGCGCACGTGCACGCGTGCGATTCATGGAAGTCCCTGCGCGTGTTTACCTCGGGATGTGCGCCAAACCCGTGCATGGCGCACAAGTCACTGCAACATCCCGAAAGGCGTGCGCGACGCGCACAGTGAAAGCGCACAACCTCGGCGCATACACCAGAAAGTGGGCGGAACACGGGGCGTAACGCGTGGAATGGGGAACAACGCGCAAAAATAAGGACGTAACTGGGGATGTACTGCAGGGAAGCAGACAGAACGCCCACACGCACTCGAACCACACATATTCATGGAATCGAATAGGGCAAAGCCACGCACAGCCAAAGACACGCACAAGCCGAAACACGTCCGCCACACGAAGGCAGGCGGTAGCGTCCCTGCGCATTACAAAAGTGGCAACATACAGCAATTGGGCCTGTGCGAGCGGGGCACGTGTATTTCGGGGGTGCGCGGGAAGTTACACACGCGATTGAGCGGGGTAGGTGTATTTCGGGGATGCGCGGGAAGTTACACACGCGATTGAGCGGGGTACGTGTATTTTGGGGGTGCGCGGGAAGTTACACACGCGATTCCATCAGGGTACGTGTATTACAGGGGTACGCGGGAAGTTCCACACGCGATCTCATCAGGGTACGTGTATTTCGGGGGTGCGCGGGAAGTTACACACGCGATTGAGCGGGGTACGTGTATTCCAGGGGTGCGTGGGAAGTTACACACGCGATTGAGCGGGTACGTGTATTTCGGGGGTGCGCGGGAAGTTCCACATGCGATTCCATCAGGGTATGTGTATTACAGGGGTGCGTGGGAAGTTCCACACGCGATCTCATCAGGGTACGTGTATTTCAGGGTGCGGGGGAACTATCACACGCAACATCAGCAGGGTATGTGTATTCCAGGGGTGCACGGGAAGTTCCACACGCGATCTCATCAGGGTACGTGTATTTCAGGGTGCGGGGGAAGTATCACACGCAACAGCAGGGTACGTGTATTCCAGGGGTGCGTGGGAAGTTCCACACGTGTTTCCATCAGTGTACGTGTATTACATTGGTGCGCGGGAAGTTCCACACGCGATCTCATCAGGGTACGTGTATTTCAGAGTGCGGGGGAAGTATCACACGCAATATCAGCAGGGTACGTGTATTCCAGGGGTGCGCGGGAAGCTCCACACGCAATTCCATCAGGGTACGTGCATTAAAGGGGTGCGCGGGAAGTTCCACACGCGATCTCATCAGGGTATGTGTATTACAGGGGTGCGCGGGGAGCGCCACACGTGAATTGCACGTGTGGGTCCTCCCAGGTGTTCCCTCTACACCCTCCACGGCCCCTGCAGGTGGCTCACACCACAGGGGCCTACCCTGCACATGTCCTGCAGGCACCCCATCCACCATGGCCATGCCCCCCAGCCAACCCACATGTCAACTTGCACTACTACCCACCAACGCATGTCCCCCTGCACCCCCAGCCACCACGGGCACCCTCCACAAGGCCCCCACCCATGTCTCCCCCTCACGCCCCCCAGCACTGTGGGGCACCTGCCAGCAGGCCCCCACCCATGTCCAACTCATGTCCCCCCCCCAGCACTGTGGGGCACCTGCCAGCAGGCCCCCACTCATGTCCAACTCATGTACCTCTGCACCCCCACCCCCAGCACTGTGGGGCACCTGCCAGCAGGCCCCCACCCATGTCTCCCACCACCCCACCCCCAGCAGTGCAAGGGCAGCCTCCACCAGGCCCCCACTCATGTCTCCCACCACCCCCACCCCCCAGCAGTGCAGGGGCAGCCTCAACCAGGCCCCCACCCATGTCCCCTATTACCCCCACCCCCCAGCAGTGCAGGGGCAGCCTCCACCAGGCCCCCACTCCTGTCTCCTACCACCCCCACCCCCCAGCCACCAGGGGCACCTGCCAGCAGGCCCCCACCCATGTCCAACTCATGTTCCCCACCCCCCACCCCCCAGCACTGTGGGGCACCTGCCAGCAGGCCCCCACCCATGTCCAACTCATGTTCCCCACCACCCCCACCCCCCAGCACCGTGGGGCACCTGCCAGCAGGCCCCCACCCATGCCCAACTCATGTTCCCCACCACCCCCACCCCCCAGCAGTGCAGGGTCACCCTCCACCAGGCCCCCACCCATGTCTCCACCCCCAGCACTGTGGGGCACCTGCCAGCAGGCCCCCACCCATGTCTCCCACCCCCCAGCAGCAGTGCAGGGGCACCCTCCACCAGGCCCCCACCCATTTCTCCCACCCCCCCACCCCCCAGCACTGTGGGGCACCTGCCAGCAGGCCCACACCCATGCCCAACTCATGTTCCCCACCCCCCCCACCCCCCAGCAGTGCAGGGTCACCCTCAACCAGGCCCCCACCCATGTCTCCCACCCCACACCCCCCAACACTTTGGGGCACCTGCCAGCAGGCCCCCACCCATGTCTCCCACCCCCCAGCAGTGCAGGGGCACCCTCCACCAGGCCCCCACCCATGACTCCCACCCCCCCACCCCCCAGCACTGTGGGGCACCTGCCAGCAGGCCCCCACCCATGTCCAACGCATGTTCCCCACCCCCCAGCACTGTGGGGCACCTGCCAGCAGGCCCCCACCCATGTCCAACTCATGTTCCCCACCCCCCAGCACTGTGGGGCACCTGCCAGCAGGCCCCCACCCATGTCCAACTCATGTTCCCCACCACCCCCACTCCCCAGCACTGTGGGGCACCTGCCAGCAGGCCCCCACCCATGTCCAACTCATGTTCCCCACCACCCCCACCCCCCAGCACTGTGGGGCACCTGCCAGCAGGCCCCCACCCATGTCTCCCACCCCACCACCCCCCAGCAGTGCAGGGGCACCCCCACCAGGCCCCCACCCATGTCTCCCATCCCCCAATATTGTGGGGCACCTGCCAGCAGGCCCCCACCCATGTCTCCCACCCCCCCCACCCCCAGCAGTGCAGGGGCACCCTCCACCAGGCCCCCACCCATGTCTCCCACCACCACCCCCACCCCCAGCACTGTGGGGCACCTGCCAGCAGGCCCCCACCCATGTCCAACTCATGTTCCCCACCACCCCCACCCCCCAGCACTGTGGGGCACCTGCCAGCAGGCCCCCACCCATGTCCAACTCATGTTCGCCACCCCCCTAACCCCCCAGCACTGTGGGGCACCTGCCAGTAGGCCCCCACCCATGTCTCCCATCCCCCCACCCCCCAACACTGTGGGGCACCTGCCAGCAGGCCCCCACCCATGTCCAACTCATGTTCCCCACCCCCCCAGCACTGTGGGGCACCTGCCAGCAGGCCCCCACCCATGTCAAACTCATGTTCCCCACCACCCCCACCCCCCAGCACTGTGGGGCATCTGCCAGCAGGCCCCCACCCATGTCCAACTCATGTTCCCCACCACCCCCACCCCCTAGCACTGTGGGGCACTTGCCAGCAGGCCCCCACCCATGTCTCCCACCCCCCCACCCCCCAGCAGTGCAGGGGCACCCTCCACCAGGCCCCCACCCATGTCTCTCACCACCACCCCCCCAGCACTGTGGGGCACCTGCCAGCAGGCCCCCACCCATGTCCAACTCATGTTCCCCCCACCCCCACCCCCCAGCACTGTGGGACACCTGCCAGCAGGCCCCTACCCATGCCCCTACCCCCCCACCCCGCAGCAGTGCAGGGGCACCCCCACCAGGCCCCCACCCATGTCTCCCACCCCCCAGCACTGTGGGGCACCTGAGAGCAGGCCCCCACCCATGTCTCCCACCCCCCCCACCCCCAGCAGTGCAGGGGCACCCTCCACCAGGCCCCCACCCATGTCTCCCCCCCACCCCCCAGCAGTGCAGGGGCACCCTCCCCCAGGCCCCCACCCATGTCTCCCACCACCCCCACCCCCCAGCAGTGCAGGGGCACCCTCCACCAGGCCCCCACCCATGTCTCCCACCACCCCCACCCCCCAGCAGTGCAGGGGCACCCTCCACCAGGCCCCCACCCATTTCTCCCACCCCCCACCCCCCAGCACTGTGGGGCACCTGCCAGCAGGCCCCCACCCATGTCCAACTCATGTTCCCCACCCCCCAGCACTGTGGGGCACCTGCCAGCAGGCCCCCACCCATGCCCAATTCATGTTCCCCACCACCCCCACCCCCCAGCACTGTGGGGCACCTACCAGCAGGCCCCCACCCATGTCCAACTCATGTTCCCCACCACCCCCACCCCCCAGCACTGTGGGGCACCTGCCAGCAGGCCCCCACCCATGTCCAACTCATGTTCCCCACCCCCCCACCCCTCAGCAGTGCAGGGTCACCCTCCACCAGGTCCCCACCCATGTCTCCCACCCCCCCGACCCCCCCAGCACTGTGGGGCACCTGCCAGCAGGCCCCCACCCATGTCCAACTCATGTTCCCCACCACCCCCACCCCCAGCACTGTGGGGCACCTGCCAGCAGGCCCCCACCCATGTCCAACTCATGTTCCCCACCACCCCCACCCCCCAGCACTATGGGGCACCTGCCAGCAGGCCCCCACCCATGTCCAACTCATGTTCGCCACCCCCCTCACCCCCCAGCACTGTGGGGCACCTGCCAGCAGGCCCCCAACCATGTCTCCCACCCCCCCACCCCCCAGCACTGTGGGGCACCTGCCAGCAGGCCCCCACCCATGTCCAGCTCATGTTCCCCACCCCCCACAGCACTGTGGGGCACCTGCCAGCAGGCCCCCACCCATGTCCAACTCATGTTCCCCACCACCCTCACCCCCAGCACTGTGGGGCATCTGCCAGCAGGCCCCCACCCATGTCCAACTCATGTTCCCCACCACCCCCGGCCCCCAGCACTGTGGGGCACCTGCCAGCAGGCCCCCACCCATGTCTCCCACCCCTCCACCCCCCAGCAGTGCAGGGGCACCCTCCACCAGGCCCCCACCCATGTCTCTCACCACCACCTCCCCCAGCACTGTGGGGCACCTGCCAGCAGGCCCCCACCCATGTCCAACTCATGTTCCCCACTACCCCCACCCCCCAGCACTGTGGGGCACCTACCAGCAGGCCCCCACCCATGTCCAACTCATGTTCCCCACCACCCCCACCCCCAGCACTGTAGGGCACCTGCCAGCAGGCCCCCACCCATGTCTCCCACACCCCCACCCCCCAGCAGTGCAGGGGCACCCTCCACCAGGCCCCCACCCATGTCTCCCAACCCCCCACCCCCCAGTACTGTGGGGCACCTGCCAGCAGGCCCCCACCCATGTCCAACTCATGTTCCCCACCCCCCACCTTCCAGCACTGTGGGGCACCTGCCAGCAGGCCCCCACCCATGCCCAACTCATGTTCCCCACCACCCCCACCCCCCAGCACTGTGGGGCACCTGCCAGCAGGCCCCCACCCATGTCCAACTCATGTTCCCCACCAACCCCACCCCCCAGCACTGTGGGGCACCTGCCAACAGGCCCCCACCCATGTCCAACTCATGTTCCCCACCCTTCCACCCCCCAGCAGTGCAGGGTCACCCTCCACCAGGCCCCCACCCATGTCTCCCACCACCCCCACCCCCCAGCAGTGCAGGGGCACCCTCCACCAGGCCCCCACCCATGTCTCCCACCCCCCAACCCCCCAGCACTGTGGGGCACCTGCCAGCAGGCCCCCACCCATGCCCAACTCATGTTCCCCACCACCCCCACCCCCCAGCACTGTGGGGCACCTGCCAGCAGGCCCCCACCGATGTCCAACTCATGTTCCCCACCACCCCCACCCCCCAGCACTGTGGGGCACCTGCCAGCAGGCCCCCACCCATGTCCAACTCATGTTCCCCACCACCCCCGGCCCCGTGCACTGTGGGGCACCTGCCAGCAGGCCCCCACCCATGTCTCCCACCCCCCCACCCCCCAGCAGTGCAGGGGCACCCTCCACCAGGCCTCCACCCATGTCTCTCACCACCACCCCCCCAGCACTGTGGGGCACCTGCCAGCAGGCCCCCACCCATGTCCAACTCATGTTCCCCACCACCCCCACCCCCCAGCACTGTGGGGCACCTGCCAGCAGGCCCCCACCCATGTCCAACTCATGTTCCCCACCACCTCCACCCCCAGCACTGTAGGGCACCTGCCAGCAGGCCCCCACCAATGTCTCCCATCCCCCCCCACCTCCCAGCAGTGCAGGGGCACCCTCCACCAGGCCCCCACCCATGTCTCCCACCCTCCCCACCCCCCAGCACTGTGGGGCACCTGCCAGCAGGCCCCCACCCATGTCCAACTCATGTTCCCCACGTCCCCACCTCCCAGCACTGTGGGGCACCTGCCAGCAGGCCCCCACCCATGCCCAACTCATGTTCCCCACCACCCCCACCCCCAGCACTGTGGGGCACCTGCCAACAGGCCCCCACCCATGTCCAACTCATGTTCCCCACCCCCTCCACCCCCCAGCAGTGCACCAGGCCCTCACCCATGTCTCCCACCACCCCCACCCCCCAGCAGTGCAGGGGCACCCTCCACCAGGCCCCCACCCATGTCTCCCACCCCCAACCCCCAAGCACTGTGGGGCACCTGCCAGCAGGCCCCCACCCATGCCCAACTCATGTTCCCCACCACCCCCACCCCCCAGCACTGTGGGGCACCTGCCAGCAGGCCCCCACCCATGTCCAACTCATGTTCCCCACCACCCCCACCCCCCAGCACTGTGGGGCACCTGCCAGCAGGCCCCCACCCATGTCCAACTCATGTTACTCACCCCCCCACCCCCCAGCAGTGCAGGGTCACCCTCCACCAGGCCCCCACCCATGTCAAACACACCCCCCCCACTCCCCAGCACTGTGGGGCACCTGCCAGCAGGCCCCCAACCATGTCCAACTCATGTTCCCCACCACCCCCACCCCCAGCACTGTGGGGCACCTGCCAGCAGGCCCCCACCCATGTCCAACTCATGTTCCCCACCCCCCCACCCCCCAGCACTGTGGGGCACCTGCCAGCAGGCCCCCACCCATGACCAACTCATGTGCCCCACCACCCCCACCCCCCAGCACTGAGGGGCACCTGCGAGCAGGCCCCCACCCATGTCCAACTCATGTTCCTCACCCCCCCACCCCCCAGCAGTGCAGGGTCACCCTCCACCAGGCCCCCACCCATGTCTCCCACCCCCCCACCTCTCAGCACTGTGGGGCACCTGCCAGCAGGCCTCCACCCATGTCCAACTCATGTTCCCCACCACCCCCACCCCCCAGCACTGTGGGGCACCTGCCAGCAGGCCCCCACCCATGTCCAACTCATGTTCCCCACCCCCCCAGCCCCCAGCACTGTGGGGCACCTGCCAGCAGGCCCCCACCCACGACCAACTCATGTTCCCCACCACCCCACCCCCCAGCACTTTGGGGCACCTGCCAGCAGGCCCCCACCCATGTCCAACTCATGTCTCCCACCCCCCCACCCCCCAGCAGTGCAGAGGCACCCTCCACCAGGCCCCCACCCATGTCTCCCACCCCCAGCACTGTGGGGCACCTGCCAGCAGGCCCCTACCCATGTCTCCCACCCCCCACCCCCCAGCAGTGCAGGGGCACCCTCCACCAGGCCCCCACCCATGTCTCCCACCACCACCCCCCCAGCACTGTGGGGAACCTGCCAGCAGGCCCCCAGCCATGTCCAACTCATGTTCCCCACAACCCCCACCCCCCAGCACTGTGGGGCACCTGCCAGCAGGCCCCCACCCATGTCTCCCAACCCCCAGTCCACCACCCAGCAGTGCAGGGGCACCCTCCACCAGGCCCCCACCCATGTCTCCCACCCCCCCACCCCCAGCACTGTGGGGCACCTGCCAGCAGGCCCCCACCCATGCCCAACTCATGTTCCCCACCACCCCCACCACCCAGCACTGTGGGGCACCTGCCAGCAGGCCCCCACCCATGTCCAACTCATGTTCCCCACCACCCCCACCCCCCAGCACTGTGGGGCACCTGCCAGCAGGCCCCCACCCATGTCCACCTCATGTTCCCCCCCCGCCCCCCAGCAGTGCAGGGTCACCCTCCACCAGGCCCCCACCCATGTCTCCCACCCCCCACCCCCCAGCAGTGCAGGGGCACCCTCCACCAGGCCCCCACCCATGTCTCCCACCCCCCACCCCCCAGCACTGTGGGCACCTGCCAGCAGGCCCCCACCCATGTCTCCCACCCCCCCACCCCCCAGCACTGTGGGGCACCTGCCAGCAGGCCCCCACCCATGTCCAACTCATGTTCCACCCAGCAGTGCAGGGGCACCCTCCACCAGGCCCCCACCCATGTCTCCCACCCCTCCCCCCACGCCCCAGCAGTGCAGGGGCACTCTCCACCAGGCCCCCACCCATGTCTCCCACCCCCCCACCCCCCAGCAGTGCAGGGGCACCCTCCACCAGGCCCCCACCCATGTCTCCCACCCCCTCCCCACCCCCCAGAACTATGGGGCACCTGCCAGCAGGCCCCCACCCATGTCCAACTCATGTTCCCCAGCCAACATGTCATCACAATCTAGATCCCTGGTCCCTATGGTCAGCCTCCAAATACAAAACACCCACCCGAGTATTGCATCCACCCACTCATAAATGGCAATTACATGACAGAACACCAATGCAAGTTCCAAAACAAACACATTTCCCTCACATACACCCAATGGGTGTCAGTGAATCTCAAAACCCATATCATGAAATGCATGAAACCAATGAGATACCACACATTGAAGTTCACTAAAAAAATATGTATTAAAGGAAACATAAATATAATCAAAAATAAAGAAACAGAAATGTGAATGCACAAAAATGAAAAGAAGCATGTCCATGAAAAAAAGCAAAACCAAAAATCAAATTCCAAAGTAATGGTGTCCAAAGTCACTGTCCACAAAACAAAATTCAATGGGAAATAAAAAAGAAAGCCATTGCTCCATGGTTAAAATGTGAAAGAAAAATACAATCCAACAGTGAACTATGTACATGGGAACAAGCCAGGGTCCATTATCCCAACAAAAGAAAGGAAACCTATCTAACTACATTAACTAATAAAATAAACTATATACAAAAATGTGGCCAATGTCCGAAAGGTCCAAAATAAATCCCAAAAAAAATGAAACCTAACACTACCTACATAACTATGTACAAGGGCAGCAGACTAGTTTGACGGCTCACTTGTGGATGTCCCGGGCCAGGGCATCATCGAACTCCTGCTCAATGTCCCGGAGGCGGTCCTCCTCCATGGCCCCGAGGGTCCGCAGGGCCGTCGACGTGTCCACCTCCAAACCCCTGCGGATTGCCTCGAGGCACTCGGCCTGCCTCAGGGTCCTCCGCATGGAGTTCTCCGCCCTGACCATTGTGAGCCGTGCCTCTTCCGCCCGCTGCCTCTCCGCATCTATGGCGTGGCCCAACCGCTGCCACACGGAAGACACTCTCTGTCCTCGGTCCTCCTGTCCTCCGGCCGATGCCTGCCCCTCCGATGTTGAAGGCCCCGAGCCTTCATGGCTCCCACCACGTTGCTGCTGCTGCTGTGCCTCTGCCCGTGCACCGCCTCCTGCTGCCTGCGCATCCTCCGCCGGCTGGGGTGCAGTCGTTGATGTGACCACCCCTGCTGGACGTCCGACTCCCGACTGTGGCAGGGATGCCTCCTCCACCAGCCTGGCCGCACCGTCGGAGGCAGCTCCACAGGGCACCCAGGTGACTGATGGGTGGGAAGATGGCACGGAGGACGACTGGCGCGTAGGGGGTTCAGTTGAGGAGAGGGTCGTAGCAAGCCCCATCATACGGAGGAATCCGGCCTGGGTGACCTGTCCCAGCAGGCTGACGTGGTCAACGAGCCATTCAAGATGACGTGCAGTCTCCTCATGAAAAGACTGCAGGTCACCTCGCATGGCCCGTTGACGCAACGCCACACCAGTCAGGACAGGCTCAACCCGGACCCGGATAGCCACGTCCGCAGGCAGAGGAAGGCCAGTTGACGTGAGCTCATTCCCTGCCTGAAAGCGGGTCTGGACGTAGGCATCCCTGCTGGTGCAAGATGATGCAGGGACAGGATCAGGGACAGGATTGCACACGGGTACCTCCGCGGCGGCCTGTGCTGCCTCCTGTCCCTGGTCCTGCACTGCACCACTAGCACCAGTGGGATCCCCACCTCCAGACCCCGTCTCTGGTGCTTGCACGGCCTCCTCCTCCACCAAACCCCCCACCAACCTGGATGACACCGTGCCATCTTCCCCTGTTGGGCCCTGTGGGGTCCCAGCTGCCCCTTCTGCTGCCGAGGAGTCCAACTCCAACCTCTGCCTCTTGGACCTCCCCCCGGCAGCTGCGGCCTGGGACGCGGCACCGGACTCCTCACTCCCCGACGAGATGACAACATGGGAGGGGAGCCGGGCCTTGCGTCTCCGGCTGGCGGTGGGATCCCCGCCGCTGTGCTCCACAGCACCTTCTCCGCCCTCTTCATCAGTTGACGCTGCAGACAAGGAGAAATAAAACACAGGCATCAGGGCACTGTACAATGGACACATACACATGTCATTTCAACTCGCACACATGAGCCATACCACAGCCATATCGCAACTGCCAGCACCATCCATACACATACAACAGCATGAGCAGGCAAAGGTGAGCCAGACATCACATGCAACACAGGAAGTTCACCACACATGTACACACACCCCCACACTTGCATGCATGTGTACACCTCTGCCAAGTGTCGCAGTGTTCAGATGGGCATCCATGTCACATCTGCCGATCAGGCTTCCACATACCGCTGTCACATGCATCCATGTTGCATCACTGTTGCACCCTTGTCAAATACACACACATGCACATGTACACAGTGCTGATACATGCAGCCGAAAACAACATACATGCGTGACATCACGGACATGTCTACTTACATACACATTCATCCAAACATGTGTGCCCACACAACTGCATTTGGCATGCAAGCCTACACACACAAGCACCATCCATGTCTCACACATTCCAGCCCTCGCATGTGTTAGCCCCACGGCCCTGTACACCCCCACCCGTACTCGACCCCATACAAACAGATGTGCAACCTGCACACTACTGAAAAATCACCACACGCACATCTCAGAATCAGGATGCATGTACCCTTACCGCTCGACTCCAGACGGGTCTGCCTCTCAAGGACCTGGACGTGGAGCGCTGGGATATGAAGTCCTCCCAGCGCTTCTTGACATGTTGTAAGTCGCGGACTACCACCCCCTCCGCGTTGATGGCAGTCACGATGTCAGTCCAGATCCGAGTCCGTCCTTCCTTGTCGGCGCGGGAACTTCCGAAGAGGGCATCATACTGCCCCAGGACTTGCTCCACCAGGACACCAACTTTGGTGGCACTGAAGCTGGTGCCCCTCTGCCTCTCTGGCCGGGGGTTGTCAGTGGTCTCAGATGGTGTTTGCCCCGACATGACAACCCCAGAGGCAGGAGTGGGTGGGCAACTGGGTCCTGGGGCTGGGCTGTGGAGCGATGGAATCCCAGTCGGGAGTCTTCGGTTCCAGCAGGGGTGGTCACAGCAACAGCACCCCTGGCTGATGTGCAGGCAGCAAATGGCAGGGCACGTGGGCAGCAGGCAGTCAGGCAGCAGCAGATGGCAGGTGGGAGTGCGCTCGGGGCTCTGGGGGTAGTAGTTCGGCCTTCTGGGCAGGAGCGTGGTCTTCCATGTGCTTACGCGTGGCCAGCTTGATACGGAGTGATTTGGCACGTGAAAAATCTGCACGTCAGCGTGTAATTCGAGGAAAGGCCCTTAGCGCGTAAGCGCGTCTGCACGCATACGCATTTGCATTGGACAGAAGGCCCCTCAAGCGCAAGCGCCCCTGTGATGTGACGCGTACAGGCATGCATGGGCATTTCAGCGCGCGTGAAAAACTGCACATCCGCGTGTAATTCGAGGAAAGGCCCTTAGCACGTGAGCGCGTCTGTGACGTGACGTGCGCGGGTGTTTCCCTCATTACACGTGATGACAGAGCACACGTGGATTTCCACCAATCGCGTGTGAAAGTTCCCGCGCACCCCGAAACACACGTACCCAGGCCAATCGCGTGTACGCTCACTTCCCTCCGATTACACGTGATGACACTCGGACGTACAGTTTTACCACGTATCCGAATACGGGAAACCCGCGCACGGCAAAAGATGTGCACAGGCGTCAACGCGTCCGCCACACGAAGGCAGGCAGAAGCGTCCCCGCGCACAGCATAAAAGTGCGCGCAAACAACAAACGCGTATATACAGCTACGATGAATACCCCATTTGTCGCAGCACTGATCGTGGGACACCGCAGGAGGAGGAGAATAGCCAGGGCACGCATTTTCGCACCACGGACAAGCCTTTTTGGGATGCCTGACTACCAGGTCTACGGCAGGTATAGGTTTCCACCCCATATCATCCTAGACCTGGTCAGGGAGTGGGAAGATGACCTTACATCCCCCACCCTTTGCTCCCAAGCATTGAGCCCCTTGGAGAAGCTGCTCAATGTCCTGCATTTTTTGGCCACTGGGTCATTTCAGCGGACCACTGCCATAGTGGGGGGGTTCTCACAGGCCACGCAGTCACGCTGCCTACACCAGGTACTGGCAATCATGACAGCGCGCCCCTCAGTCCGCAAGCACATATACATGCCCAGAACACCCGCAGAAAGGCAGGCAGTTGTCCTGGATTTTTTCAGGGTGGCACACTTCCCCAAAGTGCTCGGTGCCATAGATTGCACCCATGTGGCCCTACGTCCACCTAGGGCCACTGAGCACATCTACGGAAACCGCAAGCACTGGCATTCCATCAATGTACAATGTGGTATGCGATGCAAAGGGAATCATCACCTCTGTCTATGCAAACTACCCTGGCTCCACCCATGACAGTTTCATATACAGAATGTCCGCCCTGAGCCGGGCCCTGGAGGCTGGGCAGCATGGCGACACATGGCTCCTAGGTCAGTACAAATGCCCTTGCACATGCATGCAAGTCACACACAGACAAATATCCAAACCCTAATAATCTCAACTATTATCACCTCCCCAGGGGACAGTGCCTACCCTCTGAGCAACCACATGATGATGCCAATCCGGAACCCCACCACACCACCCCAGGTAAGATACAACGCCGCCCATATTGCAACCAGGGGCATGGTGGAGTGCACATTCGGAGTACTCAAGTCACGTTTCCGCTCCCTTGACCGCTCTGGTGGGCAACTACTCTATGCACCACCAGTAGTGTGCAGGATCATTGTGGCAGCATGTGTCCTGCACAATGTTGCAATACGGCAGGGCGTCCCGGTGGACATGGTGGTGCCCCCACATCCCCAACCACAGGCACAGGCGCTGCCCATGGGAGGGGACAGGGCACGTGGCGAGGAAGCCCGGACCCAGCTTGTGGCCACATTTTTCACCTAAACTCCCACCCCTGCGGAGTGCACACAGGCCTGGCACATACCAGGTGACAATCGATGATGACAAAGAGACAGTCAACTGTCACAACCCTACCACCCTGAGATAGTTGCCATGGAAGTGCCACATCGTCTGCATGCCTAGCTACTTAAACACAAGCTATCCTGTGTGACCAAAAGGCACACATATGACATATGACATGATATGGCCCATACACAAGTATTTCATGGCGCGATGAGGCAGGGAGGGGGGAACAAGGGAAGACAGACAACGGTACTACTAGGCCGGGTGTCATTGAGATTGTGCAACTGCAGGGGTAGGGGGAAGGGAAAAGTGCAAGGGGAAGGGGGGGAGTGCAGTACAGGGGAAGTAGCCCAAACAAAAAATACATAGGTCGGCTGGTGGCAACTGCAAAGGTAAGTGCAGACAAGTGCTGGGAAGGGTGGGCTGTAGGGATAGAGAGACAGTACCGCAGTGCAGGGGTTGCCAGGGAGGCAGTGCAAGTGGAGAGTGGCTGGGCCAGGGACCGAGGTCGGTGAGAGTGGCCCAGTTGCAGCTCCAGTGCAGTTCCAGTGAAGAATTCTGCAAGGGAGAGGCAGAGAGAAAGCAGAAGCAAAGAGGAAGGTCTTGAGGTGCTTCCAGAACTGGAGATGGTTCCCCTCCAGTTCAAGTGAGGCAGGAAGTCTGTTCCAGAGGGAGGGCCCTGCCGCGGAGAGAAATCTACCCCCAGCTAGTTGCTCTGAGAAGCGGATGACCCTGACATGCAAGGTGTGCATCACACACACCTGCAAAACAGGCCATGGCCATCACTGTCATGTCACTCACACCCTCCCAAACCACAACATGATATGGCAAGCAATATCCATACACCAACACAGTAACGATAAGGTACACATTGCCATGTCCTAAATGTACAGTGGCATCAGACAATGATGCCTGACCCGGAATCAGATGAAATGACAGACCAACAAAATCTCCCACCCAAAATAAGTCATTTCCAAATGCATTACAAGAGTCGTAGACGTAACATAACAATAAATGCCTGTCTACATGCACATTGTGCATTGCAAAATCAACACTGCAGCTCATGTGTGCAGTGTCCTACTCCTGCAACACACTGCTCAGCGCACAGCACAGTGAACAGCCATTGTGTGTGATGCACACCCTGAGCATCACATCTAAGTGACAGACCACATCAAACAGCAAATTAGGCATGACAGGATCCATAACCGGTCACAGAACATGTGCTGCAGGGACACAGTGGGCACCAGAAGGCAAACAGTGTACACGTGGATATGCAAGGGTGGGAGTACATGTAGTGCATCAGAGTGCAAGTGTGTCATTCTGCAAGGACATGCACTCCACATATGCATGTGCACTTAAGTGACCATTAGTGTTCTCTACACATCACATGTGAACATTCACCATGTGTACACCCCAGCATGTCAAACCACAACTATCCCCTCGCACCTGAAAGGAAAACACAACACATGAACAGGCATTGATCAGCAGAACACAACATGTACATAGGATACCACCATTACAATGTCAGAGTTCCCATCACACTGCAGGGCAAGGCAACTATCAACAACAACCCCCCCCCTCCCTCACAAATGACCATGACCCACTGAACAACTGCACCTGGGTCATGGAGCCCTCAAACCTCAATTCCACCTGGCCAGAGGATCACCTTTACCCTTCGTCACCATCTCCCACCTTGTGTGTAAAAAGGTGCCTGCACCCTCATAATAAATGTCCAAAATCACAAAATCCAAGCCAGAAAAACGAACCAGAACACCCTCCAGTAGATGACTTGACGTAGCAGTACCTCACAAAGGCCAAGTTCTACCACAATGATGCAACAACCAAGGTAGCAAAGCAAAACAATGTCACGACAGGATGTGAAACATGTGTGGTACATGACATAGGATGATGCACCATGAACGGATGTGTACTGTCACAGGTCCCCTGTATAGGCGCGGGAGTGTCACGAAACAACCACCCACACCATGTCCCGGGTGCCTGCAAGGTCAAACTCACACAGGCCCCTGAGACCCTGGTGGGGAAGGAGGTTCAGGGATATGCAGTCGGGACAGGTGTTGACACACTGGATGACTGGAATGAGTGGCAGGAGAGGGGAGGAGGAATGACACATGAAACTAGGGAATGCACGAAAATGGACTACCTGCATGAACACATACACAATCCAAACAAACTTGGACATCATTGTCATGGCCTTCTGTAGTCCAGGCTCAGGAGTGGTACGAACCAACCACCCCCTCTAGGGTTTTGGCGCCTGCAAGTTCGGGGCTTACACAAGCATCCGCAACCCCAGCGGGGAAAGAGGGTCAGGGCACGTTGCTTGGACAGGTACGGGAAGCAGGAACACCGGGTAGAGAGTACAGGGTTCAAAATTGCATAGGATCACGGGTGATTAGGGAGAAAAAACATACCAAATTGAACCACACATACATCCATGCATTATTACACTCCCCAGGAAGCCTATGCAGAACAGTGCGAAAGAAAAACAACAAGACACTTAGCTCTGGATATGAGTGCTGGCCTCCTGCCTGCGCACTCTCAGGTCCGGTTAGAGGAGCACTGCAATGCTGCAAAGAGAGCCACAGTCAGCAACCTGTACGTGCCAATTACACAAAAACACAACACCAAACATGCCCCATAGCAACAAACTACTCTACCAACAGACAATCTGGTGTCAATGCTTCGTACCCATATATAACATCACCCCTGTGACAGGTCATACACAGTCAATGCAGGAAGTCAGCCGCTGGTGGGTGCGTGGGAAATGGAACACCAATGTGTCACAATTCACACAACATGCAATGTTCCCTGGGTAAGCAGACAGACCCATATAGCAAGCCATGACTTCAGGGCAAGTTGCGTACCACCATGACCGAAACAAAGTTGGCAGTGCATTTATCATAAAGTACATGGAAAAGACATGCACTGCACCCGAGTATGTCCCTTGCTGTATGTCCCTGTGAGTTGCCCCTTTCCATGGCTCGGAAGGCTACATGGTTGATACAAGTGCCTCAATGGACCTTGGTGTACCGGAGGGTATGTGCCACTGCCCCTGCATGTGTCCCAGACAACCCTACTATCAACAGCTATCAGTCCACCAACACATCTGAGCTGCATTGTGTGCTCCAACACCAATATTCGTCTAAGCTCACCCTCAGTGCTGTGACTAAGCCTGCATGTGCAACTCGCCTGGTGCAAGCTTTGCTGTGTCGTGGCCCCCCTGTGCTGCTCACCTTGCCTGGAGTTCCTTGGAACATGTCAGCAGTTCTAGGATGTGGGTCTGCAATCCCTGTGCCTCTGCTTGTGCACACATGTGCATGTGGGCACCAACAAACGGTTCCAGAATTCCGTCGTCCAATGGGCCATGTCTGCTGGCAAAGGTGCTCTGGAGGCACATCCCCCTGCAGAAAGGGCATGAAACACATGATTAATGCTTCAAAGTCATCTGTGTGTGTCTCATCAGGCATCTCATTACTTGACCATGTCAGAGAGTCACATCACAAATCACACCATCAGTCCGTCTTTCACATCCAAAGTGTGGAACACTATCTACAGCATGAATTGCAACAAGCATGTGTACAGGAAAGATATGAAACATACTACACAATGCATAGCAATCAATGTACACATTAATCATGACACACCCCATCTAGCAAAAGCTGAACAGTGGACAATAACACCAAAATCATCCCCACTAGGGGTGTCAACACAAGTCACACAGCACCAGACATGCCACAGATATGACAGTCCAAAGCCCTTGTGTAATATTCTGTAACACCGAACCATCCTTGCGAGCCCATGGATAAGGGAGGCAGGAGTGGTATATGTGAGTCAAGGACCCTAAGCAGCAAACACATACACAAGACAAGCCTGAAGGGCCCAGCTGGAACAGACAGTGGATGCCTTCAAAAGCCACAAAGCACCGCACCGTCACATGAAAGCACAATAGACTAGCAATTTTAAACTAAATCAACTATTAACTAATTACACTAACAATGGAAAACCTACATTACCTAATTAAACTAACTATCAAACAGAAACTTAACTAACTAAACCAAAAGAAAAATCAAAAATGGCCACATACGACCCGGGGGGGAGGGGAGGCACCCAGGAGGGGGGAGGTACAGGGTGCTGCTCAACATCCACATGCGATGATGCTGAGCCAAAAAAAAAAAAACCTCCATGGGCTCAACGCCTGCACAGCCCGACCTATGTGGGAGATAGATGGTCGTCCGAGTCTGGCTCATCCTGTAAAGGAGGACTTGGCACAGTAGCCTGGCCACGCCTAGCCGCAGCTTGCCCCTCGGGTGAGCCTGGTTCTGTGTGGCGATGTGACATAGGTCTGCATGCAGAACCTCACGTGATACATGTGCTTCCTCTTGCAAGGTAGCACGTGTAACACAGAGTTCCTCCTGCAAGGCCTGGCTGGACAACCGCTGCACCTCCCGGCAAGCCTGTAGCTCAGCCGAGATGGTACGCTCAAGCTGTGCAAACCTCTCCTCTGCCTGCTGCCTCTGGGACATCATAAGGACACCCAGAGTGGATCTGAGGGAAGCATACTCCTCCCTCAGGGCATCCATGTGCGCCTCTGCGTGAGCAGCAATTGCTTGACGCAGAGACGACATTTCAGCCTGGCGTGCCCTGTCTGAGGCCGCCATGCCCAGCCTGAGCGAGCGGGCCGTGGACCGTGCCGCCTGCTGCTGGAGAAGCACCTGCCTAGCAGGGGGGAGCACAGATCGGGCCACACGCTCCATGCTCTCAGCGATGTTCTCCATTGCTGCCCCCTGCCGTTCGGAATTGGCAGTCATGTCTTGCTCCCACTCAGTATACAGCGGTTGCGCGCGGCGACCGCGTTGCCGGGCTTGACCCCTGCGGAACCCAAGCACCGGGGGTCCTCGCTGTGTTGGCACCGCCCGCGGCTGCACGACTACATGCCCCCGTTGACGTGATGTCCCAGGCACATCATTGACTGGTGTGGAGGGTGACCCTGCGTCCCGATCCACCACGGGCGGAGGAACCAAGACTGTGTGATCCCTCAGTGCAGGTGTCGCAGACAGAGGAGTGTCCACATCAGAATCACTCACCCCTGACACATGGACTTGATGCTCATCCAACTCAACATGGACATCAGAGTCGTCATCAAGGCTGGACTCATAGGCAGCCAGAGACAAGATGGACTGCAGCACTTGGGGGTTTTGACCCCCACTAGTGCCGGGTTGATGTGGTGTTACCAACCCTGCGTCATCATCTGAAAAATAGAGAGAAAAAAGGTCACTACACATGTCAGAAGCACACGACACACACACACACCAACAGCAAACGCATCCGGCAGACATGTGACACACAACATATAACCTGGCATGCATGCTGGGTCTACTTTGAATAGCTTCTGTGATCAGACCTGTTGAAAGGTGGCAGTTTCCATGGAAGTGGGTCTATGCAGTGCAGAAAATGTGTACGCCACTCACTACCTACATGTACAAGCACTCCATGGTGTGTGCCAGGAAATGTGAAGGCAGTGCAATGTCAAATTCACACATCACGTGCATTGTGCATTCAATGTGTACGATATCTAGAAGCCAAGCACCCCTCCACCTCAGTACCAAAGCAGGGATGCCTAGCATGGTATCAAAAGGCTGACCATACACCTGTGTATTGACAGGCAGTGTTGACTGGCATCGACAGCTTAATGTGATTCAAATGACAACACTGCAAATGATGCTGGGACAGTAGGCAGGACACATGATGAAAACTCCGGAGGCCGCCCACGTGTGAAGAAGACACAACAAGAGTTGGACAGAGTCATTGGCCATTGAACAGGCTGAGGCCTGTGAGCCACACAGATTGTCAGAGCCTAAACATGTGTGCAACGCAGGACTGAGCCACAGTTGACATGGGAAGGCTGATGAGATGGCAGGCAATGTATGTAACCAAGGATTTATATTACAGTGATCATCCAGTCAAGGACACATAGGGACATGCGTGCAATGCACATGGAGCATGAATGGGCACTCATGTCCCTGCGGGACATCTGACCCATGCACAGTACAAGTGAGATACCCTGCATCGAGTACTAAGGCTGTACCACACGGCATATGTCTGGCAGATTCTACGCTGGAAGTTAGCATCTACACAGGACACATGAACAAGAAACTACACATTGGCAAGATTGAAGCAGACCAGTGCAAAGGTGGAACTGGGGTGCAGAGTGGCAGAGGAGGGGCAAGGGAGCATGCCTACATGGAGTCCCGCATGTAGGCAGAGGAGACATGCATGACAGAAGCATTGCATTACTTACACATCAGAACCATGTACACGTCACATGTAGCAGCAATCATGCACAACACATCCCACAAGTGAAACACACACGTCCTCAACAAACACGCATCAACACTCACTGGACTGCGCATCAAAGTCCAGCATCTCTCCCACTCCTTCGACCAATTCAGGTGGTATGAACTCCGCAACGAGAGCCTCATACGGAGTGAGCTCTTCCTCCTCTGGTGCAGGCCCACCGCCAGTCACTAGAGTCAAGTTGTAATTAGAGGCACGCTTAGCCTTAGTGCAGCGCTTGATGTCATTCCAACGCTTTTTGCACTCTTGCGCCGTGCGCACCTCATGGCTGAATGAACTGACATGTTCCGCAACATGCTTCCAGTGTGTGTCACGTTGGGCAGCCGTAGTCTGACTATTGGCACCCACTAGCATGTCACGGCTGTGGCCCCGCACGTAGTCCACGAGGAAGTCCAGTTCCTGCTTACAGAAAGGCTTCTTCCTCGACATGCAGGAGGTCGTGGCTGTGTGTGGGGTCCCAGCCTGTGCTGCAGGTGCAACCTTCCTCCTCTTGGACTGTGGCGCAGACCCTGGCTGGCTAATGCCGCCCTGACCAGTATGGGTCGGTGGATTGAGCCAAGGGAGTGGCAGGTGGAGGGATGACCAAAGGCCTGACTCGTGTCAGTGGCAGCTGGGTGCCCACTAATGGACCCTGCGCAGCAACATCAGCTGTGGCAGGGTCATTGACCGCAACGGTCCTGGTTGGCAGACTCACAACCGGGGTGCTGTTGGGTGCATCTGCCCCTGCAGTTGTCAACACCCGGCTGTTCGGGGCAGCAGATGACATGACTGCCCCAGGGACACGTGTCTTGGTCTGAGCAGCCCGGCCTGCCCCTATGGTTTCCCCCCTGGCCTGTTGGAGATCTACCAAGGGCTCTTCAAGTGCCAACGCAGCCTGCGCTGGCAGACCCTGAGCCTGGGTGGCGGTGTCCACAGCTGCACCTGCAGCTACCACTACCATTGGGCCCGTGGCAGTCAATGGAACGGACTGCCGGGTCGAACGGGTGCCAGTGCCAGATGCAGGAGCTGCATCCCCCGGAACCACAGGGGGTGGTGGCATGAATGCATCGACACATGGCACAACATTGTGCTCAAGTGGCGCACCCCTGCCTCTTCCCCCTCTGTGGCCGCCCTGGACACCCTGGAGTCCCCCTACTCCCTGGTCACCACGGCCACGTCCCCGACCACACCTGCCACGAGGAGGACGCCCAGCTGAGGCGCCCCTCACCTTTGGTGGCCTCCCAACCATGGCACTGATGTAGAAGTGCTGGCACAGATGGAGTGGTGCCAATGGGAGGTGTACACCACAATTGACCTGGGCAATTGGGGTGAAGGGGGTGGGAAGCAAGATGTTAACAGCCCCCCTGCACCTGCAAGGCTGTGTGTGACCCTGGTGATGTGGTGACGGGTCACGCAACGCTCAGGCACCCCAAAACTGCAGTAAAACCGTGCACGCAACCCTGCAGCCTACGTGCGTGGATTCAACCTCCCGCAGTACGCGGTGGCACCCAGTAACACGAATAACGCGTACGCGTGGGACATGCAGGCTACTATGACATCGAAAATGGGTGCGATACACAGGGGCACCCGCAGTGGGAAAAAGAGCGTGTGCGACTCACCGTCTGACTAGCGTGATGCAGAAAAACACGCGTAGCCAATACCCCCGCCAAAAGAAGAGATACGTCCTTGATAGCTGTGAAGTTGTGATGGCGCGCGAAACAACAGGAAGCAGCAACACACGTCGGTCTCCACGAAAGGCACGTACAGTGAACTGCTGGGCCCGCTAACCTTTAACCCGTGCTGAGGGAAACGCACGCGCGCGTCACGTCACTTACGCGCATGGGCCCTTTCCTCGTATTACACGCGGACGTGCAGTTTTTCACGCACGCTTACGCGCATGGGCCCTTTCCTCGTATTACACGCGGATGTGCAGTTTTTCACGCGTGCTGAAATGCCCATGCATGCCTGTACGCATCACGTCACAGGGGCGCTTGCGCTTGAGGGGCCTTCTGTCCAATGAAAATGCATATGCGTGCAGACGCGCTTACGCGCTAAGGGCCTTTCCTCGAATTACACGCTGACGTGCAGATTTTTCACGTGCCAAATCACTCCGTATCAAGCTGGCCACGCGTAAGCACACGGAAGACCACGCTCCTGCCCAGAAGGCCGAACTACTGCCCCCCAGAACCCCGAGCACGCTCCCACCTGCCATCTGCTGCTGCCTGACTGCCTGCTGCCCACGTGCCCTGCCATTTGCTGCCTGCACATCAGCCAGGGGTGCTGTTGCTGTGACCACCCCTGCTGGAACCGAAGACTCCCGACTGGGATTCCATCGCTCCACAGCCCAGCCCCAGGACCCAGTTGCCCACCCACTCCTGCCTCTGGGGTTGTCATGTCGGGGCAAACACCATCTGAGACCACTGACAACCCCCGGCCAGAGAGGCAGAGGGGCACCAGCTTCAGTGCCACCGAAGTTGGTGTCCTGGTGGAGCAAGTCCTGGGGCAGTATGATGCCCTCTTCGGAAGTTCCCGCGCCGACAAGGAAGGACAGACTCGGACCTGGACTGACATCGTGACTGCCATCAACGCGGAGGGGGTGGCAGTCCGCGACTTACAACATGTCAAGAAGCGCTGGGAGGACTTCAGGTACAGGACCCTGAACAAGGCCCAGCGCCTCTTGAAGGCAGCGGATGCCAAGGGGCGCCGGGGCCACTTGTCAGAAGAACAGATGAGGGTCCTGGAACGCATTTCCCCAGCGCTCCACGTCCAGGTCCTTGAGAGGCAGACCCGTCTGGAGTCGAGCCGTAAGTGTACATGCATCCTGATTGTGAGATGTGCGTGTGGTGATTTTTCAGTAGTGTGCAGGTTGCACATCTGTTTGTATGGGGTCGAGTATGGGTGGGGGTGTACAGGGCCGTGGGGCTAACACATGCGAGGGCTGGAATGTGTGAGACATGGATGGTGCTTGTGTGTGTAGGCTTGCATGCCAAATGCAGTTGTGTGGGCACACATGTTTGGATGAATGTGTATGTAAGTAGACATGTCCGTGATGTCACGCATGTATGTTGTTTTCAGCTGCATGTATCAGCACTGTGTACATGTGCGTGTGTGTGTATTTGACAAGGGTGCAACAGTGATGCAACATGGATGCATGTGACAGCGGTATGTGGAAGCCTGATCGGCAGATGTGACATGGATGCCCATCTGAACACTGCGACACTTGGCAGAGGTGTACACATGCATGCAAGTGTGGTGGTGTGTGTACATGTGTGGTGCACTTCCTGTGTTGCATGTGATGTCTGGCTCACCTTTGCCTGCTCATGCTGTTGTATGTGTATGGATGGTGCTGGCAGTTGCGATATGGCTGTGGTATGGCTCATGTGTGCGAGTTGAAATGACATGTGTGTTGGGGATTGTGATGACATGTCTGAGGTTTGCCAATGCCACTCATGTACAACTGTCATGTGTGTATGTGTCCATTGTACAGTGCCCTGATGCCTGTGTTTTATTTCTCCCTGTCTGCAGCGTCAACTGATGAAGAGGGCGGAGAAGGTGCTGTGGAGCACAGCAGCGGGGATCCCACCGCCAGCTGGAGACGCAAGGCCAGGCTCCCCTCCCATGTTGTCATCTCGTCGGGGAGTGAGGAGTCCGGTGCCGCGTCCCAGGCCGCAGCTGCTGGGGGGAGGTCCAAGAGGCGGAGGTTGGAGTTGGACTCCTCGGCAGCAGAAGGGGCAGCTGGAACCCCACAGGGCCCAACAGGGGAAGATGGCACGGAGTCATCCAGGTTGGTGGGGGGTTTGGTGGAGGAGGAGGCCGTGCAAGCAACAGAGACGGGGTCTGGAGGTGGGGATCCCACTGGTGCTAGTGGTGCAGTGCAGGACTAGAGACAGGAGGCAGCACAGGCCGCCGCAGAGGTGCCTGTGTGCAATCCTGTCCCTGATCCTGTCCCTGCATCATCTTGCACCAGCAGGGATGCCTACGTCCAGACCCGTTTGCAGGCAGGGGATGAGCTCACGTCAACTGGCCTTCCTCTGCCTGCGGACGTGGCTATCCGGGTCTGGGTTGAGCCTGTTCTGAGTGGTGTGGCGTTGCGTCAACGGGCCATGCGAGGTGACCTGCAGTCTTTTCATGAGGAGACTGCACGTCATCTCGAATGGCTCGTTGACCACGTCAGCCTGCTGGGACAGGTCACCCAGGCCGGATTCCTCCGTATGATGGGGCTTGCTACGACCCCCTCCTCAACTTAACCCCCTACGCGCCAGTCGTCCTCCATGCCATCTTCCCACCCATCAGTCACCTGGGTGCCCTGTGGTGCTGCCTCTGACGGTGCGGCCAGGCTGGTGGAGGAGGCATCCCTGCCACAGTCGGGAGTCGGACGTCCAGCAGGGGTGACCACATCAACGACTGCACCCCAGCCGGCGGAGGATGTGCAGGCAGCAGGAGGCAGTGCACGGGCAGAGGCGCAGCAGCAGCAGCAACGTGGTGGGAGCCATGAAGGCTCGGGGCCTTCAACATCGGAGGGGCAGGCATCGGCCGGAGGGCAGGAGGACCCAGGACAGAGAGTGTCTTCTGTGTGGCAGCGGTTGGGCCACGCCATAGATGCGGAGCGGCAGCGGGCGGAAGAGGCACGGCTCACAATGGTCAGGGCGGAGAACTCCATGCGGAGGGCCCTGAGGCGGTCCGAGTGCCTCGAGGCAATCCTCAGGGGTTTGGAGGTGGACACGTCGACGGCCCTGCGGACCCTCGGGGCCATGGAGGAGGACCGCCTCCGGGACATTGAGCAGGAGTTCGATGATGCCCTGGCCCGGGACATCCACAAGTGAGCCGTCAAACTAGCCCACTGCCCTTGTACATAGTTATGTAGGTAGTGTTAGGTTTCATTTTTTTTTGGTTTTATTTTGGACCTTTCGGACATTGGCTACATTTTTGTATATAGTTTATTTTATTAGTTAGTGTAGTTAGATAGGTTTCCTTTCTTTTGTAGGGATAATGGACCCTGGCTTGTTCCCATGTACATAGTTCACTGTTGGATTGTATTTTTCTTTCACATTTTAACCATGGAGCAATGGCTTTCTTTTTTATTTCCCATTGGATTTTGTTTTGTGGACAGTGACTTTGGACACCATTACTTTGGAATTTGATTTTTGGTTTTGCTTTTTTTCACGGACATGCTTCTTCTCATTTTTGTACATTCACATTTATGTTTCTTTATTTTTGATTCTATTTATGTTTGCTTTAATACATATTTTTTTTTATCATACTTCAATGTGTAGTATCATCTCATTGGTTTCATGCATATCATGATATGGGTTTTGAGATTCACTGACACCCATTGGGTGTATGTGAGGGAAATGTGTGTGTTTCGGAACTTGCAATTGGTGTTCTGTCATGTAATTGCCAATTATGAGTGGGTGGATGCAATACTCGGGTGGGTGTTTTGCATTTGGAGGCTGACCATAGGCCTAGATTGTGATGACATGTTGGCTGGGGAACATGAGTTGGACATGGGTGGGGGCCTGCTGGCAGGTGCTCCACAGTGCTGGGGGGTGGGGGTGGTGGGGAACATGAGTTGGACATGGGTGGGGGCCTGCTGGCAGGTGCCCAACAGTGCTGAGGGGTGGGGGGGTGGGAGACATGAGTTGGACATGGGTGGGGGCCTGGTGGAGGGTGACCCTGCACTGCTGGGGGGTGGGGGTGGTGGAAGACATGAGTTGGACATGGGTGGGGGCCTGCTGGCAGGTGCCCCACAGTGCTGGGGAGTGGGGGGGTGGGGAACATGAGTTGGACATGGGTGGGGGCCTGCTGGCAGGTGCCCCAGAGTGCTGGGGGTGGGGGGGGTGGGAGACATGAGTTGGACATGGGTGGGGGCCTGGTGGAGGGTGCCCCTGCACTGCTGGGGGGTGGGGGGGAACATGAGTTGGACCTGGTGGAGGGTGACCCTGCACTGCTGGGGGGTGGGGGTGGTGGGAGACATGGGTGGGGGCCTGGTGGAGGGTGGCCCGCACTGCTGGGGGGTGGGGGTGGTGGGAGACATGAGTTGGACATGGGTGGGGGCCTGCTGGCAGGTGCCCCACAGTGCTGGGGGGTGGGGGTGGTGGGGAACATGAGTTGGACATGGGTGGGGGCCTGCTGGCAGGTGCCCCACAGTGCTGGGGGGTGGAGGGGTGGGGAACATGAGTTGGACATGGGTGGGGGCCTGCTGGCAGGTGCCCCACAGTGTTGGGGGGCGGGGGTGGTGGGGAACATGAGTTGGACATGGGTGGGGGCCTGGTGGAGGGTGCCCCTGCACTGCTGGGCGGTGGGGGTAGTGGGAGACATGGGTGGGGGCCTGGTGGAGGGTGGCCCTGCACTGCTGGGGGGTGGGGGTGGTGGGAGACATGGGTGGGGGCCTGGTGGAGGGTGACCCTGCACTGCTGACGGGTGGGGGTGGTGGGAGACATGGGTGGGGGCCTGGTGGAGGGTGCCCCTGCACTGCTGGGGGGTGGGGGTGGTGTGCGACATGGGTGGGGGCCTGGTGGAGGGTGACCCTGCACTGCTGGGGGGTTGGGGTGGTGAGAGACATGGGTGGGGGCCTGGTGGAGGGTGACCCTGCACTGCTGGGGGGTGGGGGTGGTGGGAGACATGGGTGGGGGCCTGGTGGAGGGTGACCCTGCACTGCTGGGGGGTGGGGGTGGTGGGAGACATGGGTGGGGGCCTGGTGGAGGGTGACCCTGCACTGCTGGGGGGTGGGGGTGGTGGGAGACATGGGTGGGGGCCTGGTGGAGGGTGACCCTGCACTGCTGGGGGGTGGGGGTGGTGGGAGACATGGGTGGGGGCCTGGTGGAGGGTGCCCCTGCACTGCTGGGGGGTGGGGGTGGTGGGAGACATGGGTGGGGGCCTGGTGGAGGGTGACCCTGCACTGCTGGGGGGTGGAGGGGTGGGGAACATGATGAGTTGGACATGGGTGGGGGCCTGCTGGCAGGTGCCCCACAGTGGGGGGGGGAACATGAGTTGGACATGGGTGGGGGCCTGCTGGCAGGTGCCCCACAGTGCTGGGGGGTGGGGGGGTGGGCAACATGAGTTGGACATGGGTGGGGGCCTGCTGGCAGGTGCCCCACAGTGCTGTGGGGTGGGGGGGTGGGAGACATGGGTGGGGGCCTGGTGGAGGGTGACCCTGCACTGCTGGGGGGTGGGGGTGGTGGTAGACATGGGTGGGGGCCTGGTGGAGGGTGCCCCTGCACTGCTGGGGGTGGGGGTGGTGGGAGACATGGGTGGGGGCCTGGTGGAGGGTGACCCTGCACTGCTGGGGGGTGGGGGTGGTGGGAGACATGGGTGGGGGCCTGGTGGAGGGTGACCCTGCACTGCTGGGGGGTGGGGGTGGTGGGAGACATGAGTGGGGGCCTGATGGAGGGTGACCCGCACTGCTGGGAGGTGGTGGTGGTGGGAGACATGAGTTGGACATGGGTGGGGTCCTGCTGGCAGGTGCCCCACAGTGCTGGGGGGTGGGGGTGGTGGGAGACATGAGTTCGACATGGGTGGGGGCCTGCTGGCAGGTGCCCCACAGTGCTGGGGGGTGGGGGGGTGGGGAACATGAGTTGGACATGGGTGAGGGCCTGCTGGCAGGTGCCCCACAGTGCTGGGGGGTGGGGGTGGTGGGAGACATGGGTGGGGGCCTGGTGGAGGGTGACCCTGCACTGCTGGGGGGTGGGGGTGGTGGAGACATGGGTGGGGGCCTGGTGGAGGGTGCCCCTTCACTGCTGGGGGGTGGGGGTGGTGGGAGACATGGGTGGGGGCCTGGTGGAGGGTGACCCACAGTGCTGGGGGGTGGGGGGGTGGGAGACATGAGTTGGACATGGGTGGGGGCCTGGTGGAGGGTGACCTTGCACTGCTGGGCTGTGGGGGTGGTGGGAGACATGGGTGGGGGCCTGGTAGAGGGTGACCCGCACTGCTGGGGGTGGGGGTGGTGGGAGACATGCGTTGGACATGGGTGGGGGCCTGCTGGCAGGTGCCCCACAGTGCTGGGGGGTGGGGGTGGTGGGAGACATGAGTTCGACATGGGTGGGGGCCTGCTGGCAGGTGCCCCACAGTGCTGGGGGGTAGGGGTGGTGGGGAACATGAGTTGGACATGGGTGGGGGCCTGCTGGCAGGTGCCCCACAGTGCTGGGGGTTGGGGGGGGTGGGGAACATGAGTTGGACATGGGTGGGGGCCTGCTGGCAGGTGCCCCACAGTGCTGGGGGGTGGGGGTGGTGGGGAACATGAGTTGGACATGGGTGGGGGCCTGGTGGAGGGTGCCCCTGCACTGCTGGGGGGTGGAGGTGGTGGGAGACATGGGTGGGGGCCTGCTGGCAGGTGCCCCACAGTGCTGGCAGGTGGGAGTGGTGGGAGACATGAGTTGGACATGGGTGGGGGCCTGGTGGAGGGTGCCCCACAGTGCTGGCGGGTTGTTCGGGTGGGGGACATGAATTGGACATGGGTGGGGGCCTGGTGGAGGGTGCCCCTGCACTGCTGGGGGGTGGGGGTGGTGGGAGACATGGGTGGGGGCCTGGTGGAGGGTGACCCTGCACTGCTGGGGGGTGGGGGTGGTGGGAGACATGGGTGGGGGCCTGGTGGAGGGTGACCCTGCACTGCTGGGGGGTGGGGGTGGTGGGAGACATGGGTGGGGGCCTGGTGGAGGGTTCCCTTGCACTGCTGGGGGGTGGGGGTGGTGGGAGACATGGGTGGGGGCCTGGTGGAGGGTGACCCTGCACTGCTGGGGGATGGGAGTGGTGGGAGACATGGGTGGGGGCCTGGTGGAGGGTGACCCTGCACTGCTGGGGGGTGGGGGTGGTGGGAGACATGGGTGGGGGCCTGGTGGAGGGTGACCCTGCACTGCTGGGGGGTGGGGGTGGTGGGAGACATGGGTGGTGGCCTGGTGGAGAGTGACCCTGCACTGCTGGGGGGTGGGGGTGGTGGGAGACATGGGTGGGGGCCTGGTGGAGGGTGACCCTGCACTGCTGGGGGGTGGGGGTGGTGGGAGACATGGGTGGGGGCCTGGTGGAGGGTGCCCCTGCACTGCTGGGGGGTGGGGGTGGTGGGAGACATGGGTGGGGGCCTGGTGGAGGGTGACCCTGCACTGCTGGGGGGTGGGGGGTGACCCTGCACTGCTGGGGGGGGGGACATGAGTTGGACATGGGTGGGGGCCTGCTGGCAGGTGCCCCACAGTGCTGGGGGGTGGGGGGAGGAACATGAGTTGGACATGGGTGGGGGCCTGCTGGCAGGTGCCCCACAGTGCTGGGGGGTGGGGGGGGGGGGGGGGGAACATGAGTTGGACATGGGTGGGGCCTGCTGGCAGGTGCCCCACAGTGCTGGGGGGTGGGGGGGTGGGAGACATGGGTGGGGGCCTGGTGGAGGGTGACCCTGCACTGCTGGGGGGTGGGGGTGGTGGGAGACATGGGTGGGGGCCTGGTGGAGGGTGCCCCTGCACTGCTGGGGGGTGGGGTGGTCGGAGACATGGGTGGGGGCCTGGTGGAGGATGACCCTGCACTGCTGGGGGGTGGGGGTGGTGGGAGACATGGGTGGGGGCCTGGTGGAGGGTGACCCTGCACTGCTGGGGGGTGGGGGTGGTGGGAGGCATGGGTGGGGGTCTGGTGGAGGGTGACCCGCACTGCTGGGGGGTGGGGGTGGTGGGAGACATGAGTTGGACATGGGTGGGGGCCTGCTGGCAGGTGCCCCACAGTGCTGGGGTGGGGGTGGTGGGAGACATGAGTTCGACATGGGTGGGGGCCTGCTGGCAGGTGCCCCACAGTGCTGGGGGGTGGTGGGGAACATGAGTTGGACATGGGTGGGGGCATGCTGGCAGGTGCCCCACAGTGCTGGGGGGTGGGGAACATGAGTTGGACATGGGTGGGGGCCTGCTGGCAGGTGCCCCACAGTGCTGGGGGGTGGGGGTGGTGGGGAACATGAGTTGGACATGGGTGGGTGCCTGGTGGAGGGTGCCCCTGCACTGCTGGGGGGTGGGGGTGGTGGGAGACATGGGTGGGGGCCCGGTGGAGGGTGACCCTGCACTGCTGGGGGGTGGGGGTGGTGGGAGACATGGGTGGGGGCCTGGTGGAGGGTGCCCCACTGTGCTGGGGAGTGGGGGTGGTGGGAGACATGAGTTGTACATGGGTGGGGGCCTGCTGGCAGGTGCCCACAGTGCTGGGGGGTTCGGGGGGGTGGGATACATGAGTTGGACATGGGTGGGGGCCTGCTGGCAGGTGCCCCACAGTGCTGGGGGGTGAGGGGGTGGGGAACATGAGTTGGACATGGGTGGGGGCCTGCTGGCAGGTGCCCCACAGTGCTGGGGGGTGGGGGTGGTGGGGAACATGAGTTGGACATGGGTGGGGGCCTGCTGGCAGGTGCCCCACAGTGCTGGGGGGTGGGGAACATGAGTTGGACATGGGTGGGGGCCTGCTGGCAGGTGCCCCACAGTGCTGGGGGGTGGGGGTGGTGGGGAACATGAGTTGGACATGGGTGGGTGCCTGGTGGAGGGTGCCCCTGCACTGCTGGGGGGTGGGGGTGGTGGGAGACATGGGTGGGGGCCCGGTGGAGGGTGACCCTGGACTGCTGGGGGGTGGGGGTGGTGGGAGACATGGGTGGGGGCCTGGTGGAGGGTGCCCCACTGTACTGGGGGGTGGGGGTGGTGGGAGACATGAGTTGGACATGGGTGGGGGCCTGCTGGCAGGTGCCCCACAGTGCTGGGGGGTGGGGGGGGTGGGATACATGAGTTGGACATGGGTGGGGGCCTGCTGGCAGGTGCCCCACAGTGCTGGGGGGTGAGGGGTGGGGGAACATGAGTTGGACATGGGTGGGGGCCTGCTGGCAGGTGCCCCACAGTGCTGGGGGGTGGGGGTGGTGGGGACATGAGTTGGACATGGGTGGGGGCCTGCTGGCAGGTGCCCCACAGTGCTGGGGGGTGGGGGTGGTGGGACACATGGGTGGGGGCCTGGTGGAGGGTGCCCCTGCACTGCTGTGGGGTGGGGGTGGTGGGAGACATGAGTGGGGGCCTGGTGGAGGGTGCCCCACAGTGCTGGGGGGTGGGGGTGGTGGGAGACATGAGTTGGACATGGGTGGGGGTTTGCTGGCAGGTGCCCCACAGTGCTGGGGGGTGGGGGGGTGGGAGACATGAGTTGGACATGGGTGGGGGCCTGGTGGAGGGTGACCCTGCACTGCTGGGGGGTGGGGGTGGTGGGAGACATGGGTGGGGGCCTGGTGGAGGGTGACCCGCACTGCTGGGGGGTGGGGGTGGTGGGAGACATGAGTTGGACATGGGTGGGGGCCTGCTGGCAGGTGCCCCACTGTGCTGGCGGGTGGGGGTGGTGGGAGACATGAGTTGGACATGGGTGGAGGCCTGGTGGAGGGTGCCCCACAGTGCTGAGGGGTGGGGGGTGGGAGACATGAGTTGGACATGGGTGGGGGCCTGTTGGAGGGTGCCCCTGCACTGCTGGGGGGTGGGGGTGGTGGGAGACATGGGTGGGGGCCTGGTGGAGGGTGCCCCTGCACTGCTGGGGGGTGGGGGTGGTGGGAGACATGGGTGGGGGCCTGGTGGAGGGCGCCCCTGCACTGCTGGGGGGTGGGGGTGGTGGGAGACATGGATGGGGGCCTGGTGGAGGGTGCCCCTGCACTGCTGGGGGGTGGGGGTGGTGGGAGACATGGGTGGGGGCCTGGTGGAGGGTGACCCTGCACTGCTGGGGGGTGGGGGTTGGGGTGGTGGATGACATGGGTGGGGGCCTGGTGGAGGGTGACCCTGCACTGCTGGGGGGTGGGGGTGGTGGGAGACATGGGTGGGGGCCTGGTGGAGGGTGCCCGTGGTGGCTGGGGGTGCAGGGGGACATGCGTTGGTGGGCAGTAGTGCAAGTTGACATGTGGGTTGGGTGGGGGGCATGGCCATGGTGGATGGGGTGCCTGCAGGACATGTGCAGGGTAGGCCCCTGTGGTGTGAGCCACCTGCAGGGGCCGTGGAGGGTGTAGAGGGAACACCTGGGACGTGTGGTGCTCCCCACGCACCGCTGTAATACACGTACCCTGATGAAATCGCGTGTGGAACTTCCCGCGCACCCCTGAAATACACGTACCCTGCTGAAATTGCGTGTGGCACTTCCCCCGCACCCCTGAGATACGCGTACCCTGCTCGCACGGGCCCAATCTCGTGTGGAACTTCCCGCACACCCCTGAAATACGCGTACCCTGCTCGCACGGGGCCAATCGCGTGTGGAACTTCCCGCGCACCCCTGAAATACACGTACCCTGCTGAAATCGCATGTGAAACTTCCCCCGCCCCCCGAAATACACGTACCCTGATGAAATCGCGTGTGGAACTTCCCGCGCACCCCTGAAATACACGTACCCTGCTGAAATCGCGTGTGGCACTTCCCGCGCACCCCTGAGATACGCGTACCCTGCTCGCACGGGCCCAATCGCGTGTGGAACTTCCCACGCACCCCTGAAATACACGTACTCTGCTCGCACGGGGCCAATCGCGTGTGGAACTTCCCGCGCACACCTGAAATACACGTACCCTGCTGAAATCGCGTGTGAATCTTCCCCCGCCCCCTGAAATACACGTACCCTGATGAAATCGCGTGTGGAACTTCCCGCGCACCCCTGAAATACACGTACCCTGATGGAATCACGTGTGGAACTTCCCGGGCACACCTGAAATACACGTACCCTGCTGAAATTGCGTGTGAAACTTCCCCCGCACCCTGAAATACACGTACCCTGCTGAAATCGCGTGTGGAACTTAACGCGCACCCATGAAATACACGTACTCTGTGGAAATCGCGTGTGGAACTTCCCGCGCACCCCTGAAATATGCGTACCCTGCTCGCACGGGGCAAATCGCGTGAGGTACTTCCCGTGCACCCCAGTGATACACGTAGCCCACTTGCCGTGCTGGTACAGGGTTAGCACAGCCCTTTGCGCTGGATTGGGTATATTGATGGCTTTTCCCTGCGCGAGAGGCGTTCTTGGGGGCGTAACTGGCGCTGCTGCAGGGTCGCTGCGCCACTGTGCGCCACGGCTGGTTTTGGTGGCTGGAATCCATGAATACGCTGTGAGCGGAAATGGATTTTAGTGCACGCGGCTGGTGCAGCGATTCGCACGCGCACACTGTGCGCCAGCCGCGTGCGCCACTTGTGCGCTGAATTCTATGAATTACCCCCTAAGTGTATGCTTGTCAAAAACCAGATGCTGAGAGAAGCACTGGTTTAAATTTGATATGTTGCAAAGTAAGTTAACCCCTAGTTGTCTAAAGAAGCAAGATGCATATTTGTGAAACATTTGTTGTTTTTAGAAGAGTTATACATAATTGAACTTTGTTTTGAATATATTGCTTTTGTATTAGTGGTGGCTCCCTTGTTGTATATGAGAGTGCTGAGGACCCTATTGAGACACTGTTTAAGGATTGCTTAAATCATTTCCCATTGTAAAGGGGTTGGCTGATCACCTAGTTGGGTGGTGGTTGGATTTTGTTTTTGTTGAAGCAACTATGGACCAATTGCACATATAAGGAGGAAAATGGAAGACTGTTCTATTGAGCAGTTACATTGCGTTGTGGGAGAAAAAAGGACAGATTACTAAATAGAATCACAAGAGGAGTGATGTGGGTGGCCACATTAGCAAGAATGTATATATTAAGGGACAGAGAAGCGGCATGGGATAGGTATTGCAATACAATGAAGAGGCATGGGGTGCTATGCATGAAAATATAAGATTTGCACCAACAATGTGGAGCACAGTGGTCGGGTGCCAAGCAGGGAACAATGTTTCCCTCACCATACATTATGGGCCTCATTACAAGTTTGGCGGTAGCCTTGCCGGTAAAACCAGCAGGCTGCCGCCAAACTTGCAATATTTTCCGGCACCCATGAATGGGCAATTACTGAGTCATTACGGCCCTGCCGGACCCGGTAATTGTCCATTCGTGGGCACCAGAATTAAATGCTTCCCATTCCCATTGAGCCCTAGAGGGCTCAATGGGAATGGGGAGGTTGGATGCACCAGCACCATTCGTGAATGGTGCCGGTGCATCCAACATGCAGTGCTCGCGGGTGCCGGTACGCCTGCCAGGTCAGACCTGGCGGGTGGGAAGGCACCAGCGAGCACAACTCATAGTTTGCCGGTGCGGTAGCAACGGTGCCAGTAGCTTACCAGCACCGTTACTACCGGACTGGCAAACTTATAATGAGGCCCTATGTCTGTGAAATATGGAGACATTTGGAGAAAGAATTGGAAAAAAGTGTGTCTAGAATTACAAGAGTTGAGAAAATGTTGCTGATATTTAAAATTAAATGATGAGTCCAAATTGCAGGAAAAAATGGGAGAGGGTATTAATGGATGACACGGAACTAAATATATTGATGGTTTGTTTTACATTTAGAGTGTTAGATGGGAACCTTATATTATATTTGAAATTAAATTTAAGGATAGCTGGTCTTTTTGAAGAAATATGAATGAAAGGATGAAGATTTGCTTGTTTATATTTAGCACTGAAAGTCTTGCAGTACAAAAGCAAGGGTGAAGACAGTAAAAATATTTCACCACGGTTGATGTCAGGGGCTGTTTGAATAGGTACTGAGACGCTTGAGAAAGCCTGTGAGAGTAGAAGCAAGGGGTCATGGGTGAAGATACAGTGATTATCGTGCATTTTTGCAGGCTGCTGCAAGCGGAGATTAACAAGGCAGCTTGTGGAAGCCAAGTTGGTTCAAAAGAAAGTGTCAAAATATGCCATAGTAGGGGCAATACTGACGAGTGGAGGACAATTGGGAATGCGGCAAGCAGTGGATGCATCGTAAGCGAATAATTAGTGCCAAATGGGCCAAGAAAGGAATGGATTCATGCCATAAAATAAAGGAATGACCTACAGAGGAAGGGGTGTTTTTAAAAAAATAAATAACCAAAGCAGGTTTCAGAAGGTCCAGAATGATAATCAAGACATACAAAGAGGGCAAATTAGAAAAGCGCCTCTTCTATGCTGGGCATGTGGCATGAAAAGCCATATCGCGTGTCTGTTAAAGCCAAGGATATGCATAAAATGAATAATTCTCAAGAGGGGGGACAGCTTATCTCCATTATATAGCTCACAAACTAGGGAAGGGTTTGCCCAGGATCAGACATTATATCAGATGTAAGTGCTGAGAGTGCAACAAGCAATAGCAGGAAGAGCAAGTGTAAAAATGGATTCACTTCAGGGGCAATTGTAGTAAGCCCCCATGCAGATTGAGCAATATGTAAGCACAGGACAGATATTGACACCCAGGATAGGAAGTGCCATTATGATAGGAGAACATCCTTTCACAGGAACAGGGGAATGCATGCACCCACAATAGGACAGCTCACAGGACGACTTGATGTGTTCAGAATTATTAAATGATGCTAGGCTCCAAGAGGTGCCAAGAGTTAATGTGCAAATAGGATGCAATATGTTTGCTCTATTGGTAGACAGTGGGATTGCATGTCTTTGAATAAAGGAGGAAAGGTGTCAAATAGTGGGAATTATCAGAAGATTGAGGGGTTTTTGAAGTTACAAGGTGAGACTCTTTTTGTTGATGAATCATTAGTCTTTAATAGGTGAGTGTGCTATGACTGAACTTTGTTATATTGGCGACAGGCACCTGCCAATGTTTTGGGAAGGGATTGGATGACAAAATTTAAACATGATGATTTTATTTAGTTAATCAAGGGATAGCATGTTCCGCTTTTGGGGTACACTATTCGAGCGCGAATGAATTTACATTGGCATATGCGGGGCAAATGGGCCTGCAAGGTGTTGTGGTAAAACCAGAGGTCTTTCTTGTTGTGAGGTGAGCGTGTTGTTAAACATGGTTATTTGGCCTAGTGGAGAAAGCTGTGAGAATAGTTGATGAATTCTTGTTTAGACTTTGGATACCTATGGATAGAGAGGGGGACAGATAACGCCCATGAAATTAAAAACAGCCATAGTAAGAAAGCAAATGAACGTGCTCAAAGGAAGGGAGAATAAGAGTGGACCGTGGAGGTCAGTGATGGTTCTCAAGGAAGATTCTAGGGTGATTGACGTCACTGATAATGACATATTTAGATAGGACTAATCAAAAGAGGAAGTGGTGTTTCTTTAGGAGCATCACACACTGAAAAAGAAAAAAGGGAAAATCATAAAGAATGAGGCAATAATGTAGCAGCGCTCAGCACAAATTCAGGAAAGCTTGGAGAGAATGCCAAGTGTCATGTGGACCACAGGCCCTCATGGCATGGGTCTAGTAAAATGAATAGGTGAATAAAATAAAAATATATGCATGCAAGGGATTATAATATGACAACTATGAAGGTTTGTGTTATGATTAGACTAATTAGTGAAAGATGAAATTAAACAATTACCCTTAAACAGCGTAGGGGTAAGAAGCTCAATTCAAAAAATCTACGTCAATTTGGTGAAATAAATAAATAAATAAAAATGAATGAATGATTGGATGAATGAATGATTGAATATTAAAACAGCAAGAAGCATGAATGAATAAAATATTCAGATTTGTAAAACAAAGAGCACAATCTGGGGGAGCTGGCTATAATTGAATAGTGTAGTGTATCTTAATAAAAAAGACAATCTGATTAATGAAGGACCAAAGGGGTATTGTTGGCCAAGATGGAGTTGATGATGTAAGAGAATTTTGTACAGAACTGATCCCAAGAACTTATAAGGTTAAGTAACAAAAACATTATTTTGAATATGTATGTTGATGGTGGTTTATGTTTTATAGATGAAACCTACTGTCCTTTCTTTTTTGACAGAGGTGAGTACTAATGAACCAATGAGAGTAAGAAAAAGTAAGTATTGGTTCACACGGCTGTGAGTGTACACACTGTCGATCTTTATTTTTTTTTATTTTTTTTTTATTTAGCTGAATTTAATCAACTTTTAAAAACAACATGTTATGTACAGTAAAATTAGGAAAAGACAACAAGAAAGAACAACAAAGAAACACATTCAGATGCATAAAATAACAAACATAATAGAAGCGTTTCTATACATAAATGAATACTAATTTAAACTGGACTCATCTGATCATGTCCATTTACTGAGTTAAGAAATATAAAGAAAAAAAAAATGCATTTTTAATTAACTGGGATCTCTCACTTTAAAATGTTCTAAAAGGTTCACATCATGTAAAAAACGAATAACATTAATTCTGAGTGATATGTTTTTACCTTCGAGTATCATTTGCCATAATAAATCTGAAGATAAATTAACATATTCTTTAAGAGTAGATTTGAAAAATTGAGTTTGTTTCATATACAAGGAGGCGCATTCAGTGAGCAGATGTTTAAGTGTTTCCTTTTGACCAAGATCTTCACAATGTCTACAGCTATTATCAGCCAACAATCTTCGTCTCTCTAATATTTCGCGTGTTGGACAAAGATTGAATCTCAACCTAGAAAATTCAATTCGGTGTATGACTGATGGAGACTTAAGTAAATATGGTTCCACTGAACCATGTTTTTTATGAAACAGAAAGTAATTTTTAAAGTCACACAAGTTTGCACAATGCTCTCGAGTTCTAATCCAATCAGCATCAAACATCATGGTTTTTGCCTTGTTGGGATTTTCAATTAATGTTTTCAACGACACATCTGCTTCTGCTAGTGCATTGATTGCAATTTGGCGCCATTTTGACATATGTAATTCTTTGCTAGTAAACATATGAGTGGACAGGGTGCCTATTAGCATCAAGGTATTCGTGGTCATTATACATTTGCGAAACAAGCTAACAATGGACCAGAGGTGACGAGTGTATAAAGAAATCAAACCCAGTTCATGTCTGATCCAACAAATAGAGATACAATTTGGAAGTCCTAGGCATCGTCTCCAATACAGACTCTCCAGTCTGCTCCAGGATGATTCAGGCATTAATTCTCGTGTTTCCGAACCATAAAGGAGTATCGGAGTGACTTTTTGACAATAAAAAATTACTGCTGGGATGATTGAAAACTTCCCCAGCTTTGCCTGGATGATCTTTATTTGTGCAAGCATCTGGGTCAATTTCCCAGTGATGGTATGCCAATGTGATTGACTTCCAACATTAGAAATGGTGACACCTAAATAGGTGTATTGATTAACCACTTCAATTTCAGACTTATTTAGATACCAATGAAAAGATTTACTCTGCTTCTGCTGTTTAGCAGAGAAAATTATGATTTTAGTTTTAGACAAATTAACGGATAGCAAATTTTTTTGAGTGTAGAGAGCTAATTCATCGAGTAAGTGTTGAAGGCCCGAAGGAGTTTTAGAGAGAAGGACAAGATCATCCGCATAAAGCAAGGCTGGAGTTGGTTTCAGTGCTAATTTTGGGGGATCTCCCACTGTGTATGCAAAACTTGAACCAATGTCTGAAATGAAAAAATTAAATATTGACGAGGCTAGCACACATCCCTGTTTCAGGCCCCTATACGTTTTAATTGGAGGAGTTAAGGTACCTTCGCAAGTCAGTCTGATCTGAATAGTTGTCCCTGTGTGTAAAGCATGAATTAAGGAGATTAAGTACGCAGGACAGCCAGCGAGGCTCAACTTCTGTAAGAGAATTTCACGCGACACCGAGTCAAAGGCAGCTCTTAGATCAACAAAGGCCAAGTAGAGCGCCTGTTGCTTCGAGGAGTGATCATTTAAAATAGATGTTAGGGAAAAGAGATTAATAGAAGTTCCCAAGCCCTGTATAAATCCAGTTTGACAAGGATCACGCCTGGAACTCTGGTGCGTCCATAAATTGAAATCTCGCAGAACAAATCGTGCGAACAACTTCCCAGGCGCATCAAGAAGTGCAATCGGCCTATAGTTCGAGGGATTAGACCGATCACCCTTCTTGAAGATTGGGACAATAATTGACTGACACCAAGAGTCAGGAATGACACCGGTTTTGAGTATTTGGTGAAATATACGATGTAATATGGTAGTCCATTCAAGCGGATGCTGCTTAAAAGTATAATTGGATAGGCCATCCGGGCCAGGAGCTCTAGAGGAGCTAGACTTCTGGATGTAAAATAGAATATCCTCCTCCAGGATTTCCATTTGTTCATAAGTTATTGGAGGTGGAGTGGTGGAAGCTTGGAATACTTCCGGCAGGGCGTACAAATTCTTAAAGTGTTCAATCCAAACGCATTCCAAAACGCCATTTATCTGTACAGGGGCCTGTGACTCATGATTTGCCAAATTTAGTAAAGACCATATAGCAGAAAGATTTTTGGCAGTAATGGCAGATAGCATTGCCTCACCATCATGTTGCAATTGAGTGAATCTATAACACCTCAACCAATTTTTATATTTGCATTTAATAGTTTTTATGGTAGCAAGTCTAATAGCAGTTGGTAAGTGCACAGCACGACGCTTTTGGAGATTCACCCAATTCTTTTGATTTTGTATCTCATGATCAAAAGTATGTTTGTGAATATGGTGAAAATGGGAATTGAGGCCAATTTTAGAGCGAAACAATGCCAGATGAGTGGTGTACGAGTCTTGAGGCTTATTTATGGTTCGTTCAGCAGTAATAAGCTGTTTAAATTTGTCCAATTTTTTCGGCGTCCAGCGCAACCTTGTGCGAGCATTATTAACCACAACAGAAGGAGTGTAAATGAATTCTCTGTGAATGGGAGCGACGGAAAGAAAATTCCATCTAACAGATAGAAGATCATGGTCACTAGTATCACGTTTAATTATTTCAAAATTAGAGATTTCCGAGAGAGTGAGCTTGTTGACTAATACAAAATCTATAGTTGAAGTTGAAGCACCTCTATGCCACGTGGGGTGAGATGGAATGTCACCCTCACAAGCGCCATTTAACATGATAAGGCCACGGTATTTTATTAGCTGGTTCCATTTCAAATAGGCTTGTGAGGATTTGCTTTTTGAATTTAGTAGACAATTTATGTTGAAATCACCAAGTACAAACAAATGGCTAATTTGTCTGTCCTGTGTGATGATATCAAGTAGGTTCTCTAATTCAGAAAAAAAAATGGAATCTGGTATTGCAACCGGATTTCGATAGAGATTTATCAGAGCAACAGCACCCCCTTGAAAGGTAATTCTTACCAGTTGTAAAAAGTGATTTGGAGCAAGCCAAGGGCTAATTTGGAAGCCCAAACCACATTTCAAGGCAACCATTAGACCTGAGGACGGGCGACCCGTAATTCCTGCTTTAGCTGGATTCAAAATTACATCATAACCACTCCATACAGGTCTTTCCAAGAGCCATGTTTCTTGAAAAGCAATTATCGTGTGACTCAATAAGGTAGCATCCATAGTGGACATCAGATGGGAATAACCACGGGTGTTCCAGCTGCAAATTTGATGTTCAATGTTAAACATTTGCAGTGGTGGTTATTTTCGCTGATGCCAAACTTGGGGAATGGATTCGTGTCTTAAATTAGAGTTAGAGTGATCCTGTGAGTACACAAAAGGTTTAGAGGAAGAGTACAACCTTAATTTTTGTGTCGTCGGAGTGTTAAAAGACGGGGCTGTGTTAGACGAATTCTCGAGATCATTAGGATCAAGAGCTAATAAGAAGCCCATTGCAAAGAGTTTCATCTTGGCTTGCCATAGAGAGGTACCAATAAGTGCAGATGATACCCAGATGCGAACCACTGACCAATCTTGATCATTCAGGAATTCAATCTGTGAGATGTCCTGTGAGGAGATGCCACTTAATGAGTCTATATCATTCAATATTGCAAGTACACTGGATCTTGAAAGATCATAAGAAGGAAATGGAGCTTCTCGACATTTAAGAATAAAGCGATGATGTTTATTGATCGATAAAGCATGTCTAGATTTAGATAAAGGGCATGCATCATTTATACATTTATTCTTACGATTTTTTTCCGTGGTGTCAAGTAGGTGACAGTTATTCTGATCCCTATGTGTTGGGAACGATTGTGGGTAAGGGGCTGGAGGTCTTAAACTAGAGGATTGAGTGTGTTGGTTTGTTGAGGATTTGTAGCTTAGAAACTCTTCCATTGAGTGTCTAATTTCAGCTCGTACATCCGCCAGTATAATGTCAGTCTGTGACATGGAAGATGAGGGAGTTCGTTTAGAATCTAATAATTGCACAGTGGAAGGTTCAAAACATGTAGTTAGTTGTGTAAGAGAAGAGTTAATTGCCGGTAAGATCATCGGTTGACTTGATGAAGATTTAAGTTTCAGGTATTCTTCCATGGATTTCTTAATCTCCGCCCGTACATCTGCTAATATAGTATCAGTTTGGGACTTGTTATCTACAGAAGCTATTTTCGAAGTTATTGCTACAGATTTATTTTGTAAAATAGGTTTAGAAATAGATGATATATTCAATGCTGTCGGAGAATTAGAAATCAAGTCATCAGCAGGAGCAGTTTCAATTAAAGGAGGAAGTAAAGCCAGAGGATCACAAGGTTGAGTAACAATGGCTTGAAGTAATTGGTCTAAAGGTTCATGATCATCATTACGAGGATCAAATTTTACAGTTTTACTTCTTAGAGACTTTCGGAAATGTTGTCGCTTTGTTTTAATTACTTTGCTTCTGTTGTTATGGACCATTTGAATACGCTGTAACCGTTTGATGCATTGCTTGGTGTTTGCACCTAAATTAGATCGACTCTTAGTAATTGGAAGTTGAGGAGTGGCATCGACATGTGAATGAGCTTTAAATATATTAAACAAAACCGGGGCAACGTCAGAGGTTGTAGACTTATCTACAGAATTAGAGGAAATCTGAACAGACACCGGAGGGGGAGTCTCAGTTGTAAGAGGGTCTAAAGTTTCCACTGGGCGAATAATTTCTGGAAAAGACGGTAGAGCAGGAATAATAGCTTCTAATCGTCGAATTCTCACTGGTGTATGGTCTGGGTCTATAAGAAGACAACTAGAATCTACTGCAAAGGGAGAAAGAGAATGTTCATCAGTTTGAGTACTTCTTGATGCAGTTTTTGTATTGAGAGCAGTGACAAGAGTGTGAATCTGAAGTGATTGTTGTCGTATTCTATTGTCCAAAGTTTCATATAATTTAAGCATACAGTTAACTGAAGAATTGATGGCCACAAGAGCAACTTCAGTTAATGCATTAGAGGGCGGCAAGGCAGATACATCCGGACTAATCAGAACTGGAGGCTGAGCCGGTCTCCTCGGAGTAGGATGTAAAAAAGAAGCTGACAAAGCGCTAGAGTTATCATTTTTCTGATCAAATAAACTGGGGGAAGAATATAGGCTCCCATTGTGGGTTTTTGAAGCTTCAAGGTTTACAGGGGACATGCACTCTAATTCAACATGTTGTGTAGTATTTATTGTTGCGTCCAGTAAAGGCAATACAATTTGAGCAGCAGTGTCATTAAGAAGTAGTTCTTGCGTAGAGGTGGGTGTATGGGTCCTAGATTCATAGATCAAACTATGAGAGACCTCATGAGATGGGACTAAAGATAAGATATCATGAACAACATGGTCTACGTCATTTGGCTCTGCTGATGCTTCAGGCACAAGTAAGACGGAATTTTTAATGATCAGAGAATCTGTAATGGAAGCATTCAATACCTTCAACGGAGTACAGGTTATATCTGTACTTGAATTACATGGGGGCGCACTGGCTACAAGTGCGTTAGGTATGGTAAGCTCACCTTCAATATCGTGATTAGAATCGTGCGAAGTGGTACAAAAGTCACGGATATCAGCAGACGCCATTTTCTTGCCATAAGTAAGCGTGGAATGAGCGCTTAATTTACGCTTAAGCGCTATCATGGGCGAGGCTTTAGGCGTTAATGGCTTTAGTTGAAGTGTTGCGCTTGATACAGCCAAAATGGCCGGCATCCCTGATTTAAGTGTGTACATTCAAAACAAAAACAAACGCTAAAGCCAAAAATGACAACAAGGGTCAAATATAATAAGGCGACACCGCCACACGTTAACACGCTTAACAGCGTAACAGCACCTTTCTGAAGCACCTTCGTAAAGCGCGTCGTGCTGATGTTGTTTCTCGATTTTGGAGACTTTCTCCTCCTTTCCTCCCGCTCCGGACGGGTGAGTTTGTAGCAGTAGAGGGTGGTCGTTCAATCTCCAGGTTTAGAGCCCCCTACAGCCCCCTCCACGCGCCAAAACCGCCACAGCTTAACAGCTCCACAACAGCCCTTCTACCACAGGGCTTACGCCACAAGGGCACTCCGGTTGTGCTAATAAGCCCAGCTGGTGTCTACGTGGCTTGCACGTTGCTGGGGAGGAGTTCCAGCTGATTCAAAGTAAAGGCGTCCTTTTCACCTTTCACTTTGAATAATGTTTGTGCTGAGTTTTCAAAAAAGAAAAAAAGAAAGGCTGCTTTGCGTTTCTTTGCTCCGTTCGCTCTTCTGCAGTCCACCAGTATAGCAGAGTTAAATAAATAAATGGATGTCAGCGCCGCCACAGCTTAACAGCTCCACAACAGCCCTTCTACCACAGGGCTTACGCCACAAGGGCACTCCGGTTGTGCTAATAAGCCCAGCTGGTGTCTACGTGGCTTGCACGTTGCTGGGGAGGAGTTCCAGCTGATTCAAAGTAAAGGCGTCCTTTTCACCTTTCACTTTGAATAATGTTTGTGCTGAGTTTTCAAAAAAGAAAAAAAGAAAGGCTGCTTTGCGTTTCTTTGCTCCGTTCGCTCTTCTGCAGTCCACCAGTATAGCAGAGTTAAATAAATAAATGGATGTCAGCGCCGCCACAGCTTAACAGCTCCACAACAGCCCTTCTACCACAGGGCTTACGCCACAAGGGCACTCCGGTTGTGCTAATAAGCCCAGCTGGTGTCTACGTGGCTTGCACGTTGCTGGGGAGGAGTTCCAGCTGATTCAAAGTAAAGGCGTCCTTTTCACCTTTCACTTTGAATAATGTTTGTGCTGAGTTTTCAAAAAAGAAAAAAAGAAAGGCTGCTTTGCGTTTCTTTGCTCCGTTCGCTCTTCTGCAGTCCACCAGTATAGCAGAGTTAAATAAATAAATGGATGTCAGCGCCGCCACAGCTTAACAGCTCCACAACAGCCCTTCTACCACAGGGCTTACTGTCGATCTTTATTCGGAGTAAGAGGACGCAGGTAAGTATCGAAAAAAGGCAGTAAGGGATACAGTCTTTTCAAATATGTATAATTTTTCCCAAGATAGGTGCAAACAGGTGTTAGTATAGAATAGCATGAATATGCAAGTATGACCATTTCTTTTTTTTTAGTTTCTTTATTGCTTTTACAATAACAGGATGCTCAACAATTCGGCAAGAAGAACCCCAACATACACCCCCCCAGGCAACCCCCTTAATGACTAGGGTACTTTCATTTACAGTTCACAGTATATATAAGTTTGCAGACATTGCATTAGAAGAATGTTCAAGCAACACAGATTGGTGTACAGTCATATCTCATAACTGGAGCAGGGTTAGTCTCATCCACTTCCCTACGTTAATGACCATGGGAAGATTCTGGAGATTGTGGCCTTTGGTTGGTCTCAGAGCAATATTGCCTAAAGGGTGCCCAATAGTACAATTTCTAACGACAATGACGCAGAAGACTTCAGATAAAAGGTGGAGTAACCTTATTTTTAAAATCCTGTTCAATAGCAAGATGCCAAAAAGGTAGATTTGGCAGAAGTGTAGGAAATATTTGGAATAGAAAAACAATGTATTTTTATATGTCATATTCGTATATATTTGATAGGAACAGTGCTGGGTTCTAAATAACAAGGGTAGGCTAGATTAGTGTAGGTGGAGCAGCAGGCGGAAAGCAGCGCACAGCGGAATGTGTCAATTATGTTTTAACATGATCAGGGCACAGTAAAAGAAGATGACTGTGGTCCAACACGACCAGAAGGAAGACTTCAAAAGACAGAGAAGAACGTGCAGCTAAGCAGGAAAAAGCCAAGTACAGGCCTGAATGCTATGACAATCAATAATTTTATGTGCACCAACGATCTAGAAAAAGCAAGCCTATAGTTAAATGGACTGGAAGTAGTACGAAATGATCCTATTAAACCTCTTTTTATAGACAGAAGGGAGCAAGGGTCTGTGCTAGGGAGAAACCTGACCCCCTTGCCAGTCCCCAAATGACTTTGCCTCTATTTCGGTTTTCTACAGAAAGCTAGAACACACACCAGTGGTGTCTTCTTCAGCTACGGATGCACCAAAAAGACAGAAGAAGAGCAACTATGAATGTTGACCTTAGGGGAAAATGTGTCCTTTGAAAGGATATGCAGTTTTTGAAAAAAGTAGCTCTGAGGAAATGAGGGCAATGCCAGACACAGGCGGATATATTTATTGCATAAATCCAGATTATGAGCCAGGTCCCGACGTCAGCCAGCATGTATTTTAATGATGAGCAAAAAGAAAGAGAGGAGCAGTCATTTTGGTATATTAGAAATTAAGAAAAACACAGTGGAGATTGCTTAAGAGGCAGGAATGTTTGAAAGAAACACACAAGTCGTTTTTTAAGGGTTAGGGTTTAGGAGGAAGTGCTGACGATAGAAACATACTTACTTTTCAAAGGAAACTCATTCAGTTTTATATTACAGATGGACAGGAGAGTTCTATACACAAGGAGATTGGCGGCACCAGACCCTGCAAGCAGAGTGAAAAGATTGAGGGACCCAGCCAGATGCCCAGTCATAATTTATGCTCTATTTTTGAGAATTGCCCTTACAGAAGACTCCCCCATCCTTGTATTCCCTAGCAAAATGCCTCCTCTTATTGACTTTCTGACTTTGGATGAATGAACTAAGAGTCTGAGGACTTTTGGCCGATGTGGTTTAAGGGCCTGGGAGACGTGCTGCAAAGCAGCCCAAGGAGGACAATTTCAACCGGAAAAAGACGATCCGTGGATGCTAAACGAAGATGAGTCGGTGGAAGATGTGCCGATGAAAGATGAATGAAGAAGGTAAGCACTAAGAATGTGCATGGGGAAGACAATGGGAGACAAGGCGATGTCGTCGTTATGGGGTAGGAGTAAGGAAGATGTGCACACCAAAAGGTGCACACGGAAAGACTGAGAGACGTTGGGCTGATGGGTTCCCTCAAGGAATGATTTCCTCTTGATTCTGGTAGTGGCCGTAATTGCCTGATGTGTATAGTAAGTTTAAATTTAAGTGAATAATAGAGGTGTGATCTGAATAGAAACATCTAAAGCTTTCCTTCAAGAATGTACACATATACATTGTGAAGGAAGAATGTTGCAAATAACCTTTTGATAAGGAATATATATATATATATCTCAAATTAGAAATGCTGTTGAGCTTGTAGAAATGTGTTATAATACCTCCCATGATGAAATAAATCACTGCACTGAGGGGAGTGATTGATTGGTACAGGGATATATAGGTACACTGAATATGGGGGGGGTGGACATTGGGTGTAGTGGTCATGTATTGAATAGTGTCTAAATAAAGGCCAGAGGGGGGAGTGTAGAGGAGGTGCTAGGCTTGCTATACCCCTGCCCCCTCAAACTGAATGCAGGTAATCAGACAACAAAGAAAAAACTGCTGGAAGGCAGAATCAGGCAAGGAAAGGCAAGATACCCGAGGGAATCAGACAGCAAAGAAATGAATGCTGAAATACATCATGAGGCAAAGAAAAGCAAGATACCAGAGGGAATCAGGCACCAAAGAAAAAACTGCTGGTGGGCAGAATTAGGCAAAAGAAGAAAAGATATCTGCAGCAAAGACAAAACTGCTGGAGGGCAGAATAAGGCAACGAAAGGCAAGATACCTGAGGGAATGAAACAGTAAAAAGAAACTGCTGGAGGGCAGAATCAGGCAAAGAAAGACACAATACCCGATGGAATCGGACAGCAAAGTAAAAACTGCTGGAGGGCAGAATGAGGCAAAGAAAGACAAGGTACCCGAGGGAATCGTACAGCAAAGAACAAATTGCTGGAGGGCAGAATGAGGCAAAGAAAGACAAGATACCTGAAGGAATCATACAGCAAAGAAACAACTGCTGGAGGACAGAATTGGGACAAAGAAAGACAAGATACCAGAGGGAATCTTAGAGTAAAGAAAAAACTGCTGGAGGGCAGAATCATGCAAAAAAAAGCAAGATACAACTGCTGGAGGGCAGAATCAGGCAAAGAAAGACAAGATACCAGGGGGAATCATGCTACAAAGAAAAAACTGCTGGAGCGGCACCATGTGGCAAAGAAAGGCACAATGCCCAAAGAAATCATGCAGCAAAGAAAATATTGCTGGAGGGAAGAATCAGGAAAAGAAAGATACGATGCCCGAGGGAATCAGACAGCAAAGAAAAAACTCCTGGAGGGAAGAATCAGGCAGCAAAAGACAAGATACCTGAAGGAATTGTAGCACAAAGAAAAACAGCTGGAGAACATCATGAAGCAAAAAAAGACAGTAGACACGAGGGAATCAGACAGCAAAGAGAAACACTGCTGGGTGGCATAATTTGGCAAAGAAAGGCAAGATACCTGAAGGAATGAGACAGGAAAGAAAAAACTGGAGGGCATAATGAGGCAAAGAAAGGCAAGGTACCCGAGGGAATCGCACAGCAAAGAACAAACTGCGGGAGGGCAGAATCAGGCAAAGAAAGCCAAGATACCAGATGGAATGATACAGCAAAGAAACAACTGCTGGAGAGCAGAATCAGGCAAAGAAAGGCAAGTTACCTAAGGGAATGAGACAGCAAAGAAAAAACTGCTCTTGGGCATAATAAGGCAAAGAAAGGCAAGGTACCCGAGGAAATTGTAGAGAAGGAGCCAAGTAGCCCCACCTCAAGCATCTCCCCCATATTGCCTATTTGTTGCAAACCAGAGTGTGAAACACGTGCAGTACCAGTGAAAATACCAATACCAAGGAGCATCCTGGAAGCAAGGTTCCCATTAAGAAAGCCATACCTGCATAGAAGACAGTGTGATGGCCATTTGAATTAAATCTCAGAAGAAGCATGAAAATAGAGTAAAAGAGCAGATTGGTGACGTCATGCAAAGTAAAACTGACGCACCTAGAAGAGATGCAGAGACACAAGGTGACAATGGTCTATAAGGCATCAAGAAAGTATCAAAGATAAGAGACATCTCGGGCTCGAGATGAAGAAACTTTTGCTACAGAAACAATGAAGATATCAAGTTATTTTACACGTGTTCAGATGCCAAGAAACGCAAGCAGACAAAGTATTCTTGAGGCTAGCTATGTAGTGAATAGATTGCGGCAAGCGCCAATGTATACATATATAGGAGTAAGTAAAGAATGGATGTTTCTACAACGTGTTATAGCAGAGCTGGACCAGAGAAGGAAGGCCTTTTCCAGTGTGTCGCAGTTGAAAAAACAATTGAATTACAGAAGTGAATCTCAGAAAGGCGAGGCTGGATCAGCCCCAAGAAGGCAAGGTCTTATCGGACTGGGATGAGTAGACGTTAGTTACAAACGTGTGAAAGAATAAAACTCCTGTTCAAAAGGCATGGACAAAAACAAGGAAGATGTCAAAGGTTTATTTAAAAAAAATAGTATTTTTAATACACCAGAGTTCACTTTTGTGGTCTTCAGTCCTGTGGATGGATGGAACTGGACAAACATGACCAACCACACCTACACAAAGGGTCAGAGCATGCCTCTACTCCCCTGAATTCTCCAGAGCAAAGAACATTTCCAAGGCCAAGTTCAAAGGCTTAATTGACGTGCAGACCACTGAGGTGATGATAGATGATATGCTAATTGATGAGAAGTTATGGTCATGACCAGCTCACCAGCACCTGGAAGTCCAGCCTGCATGCTGCTAACGTGGGTGGAAAAGTACTGACGGATGTAAGAGTGTCAACCAATTGTAGGGGGCCGTGTAATTAAGAGCCCTATAGTTTGTATAACCAATGGGATATTGTGTATTTAGCGATGTTCATAGTGACTTGTTTGAAGGGTGGTCTTAGTAGTCCCACCTGATATTTAAGAGCCTATCACTTTCTAGACTAGTATGGAACGCATACCTAGATGTTCCCCTGTCACAATTGTCAGTAGGTTTTTGTAGTTTTACCACATAGGATGACATCAGCAAAGAAGTAGGTTAACGTCATCAATGACGAGTTTTTGCTATATAAAGAAGGTTTTTATTAAATGCATTGAGAGACCATGCTATGAGACGTCCGTTGATGTCCGTTGTACTCCCTGTTTTAGATAACTGATATTAAAACAGTCAACTTTGCCAACTTCCTGATTTGTTTTGATTATTGATGTTTGAGTATCTTCTTCACCGCCATTCATCTTGAATTATTGCTAGCGCCTTAAAGGGCTGCGTCGGCTGTCCCGGTTCACGTGGTAGCAGAGATGATGTTTAAAGAATCGTCGACCTAGTAAGCTTTGGGGTCCCGGCAATATTGGATGTCCTCTGCCATTCGGCTGAAAGGACGTGAAGCTCCCTGTAGATAGCAGATTTTAGTTTAAAATATGGCTTGCAAGTGTAGGTGAGACAGGTCCCTTGTTTTCAGGCAAATTCCTCCTCCTGATTTCTACAGGAAGCTTAGCAAATGGAAAGTTGAAGAGGCTGATTGAAGAGGGGTCTATCCCGAGAGTCAGAAGTCGAAAAAGCGAATGGTGAGTAAAACTGAGTGAGGTGGCAAAATTGTGATTGGGCAGTGAGTGGAGAAAGTGATAAGGGGAAACGAGTAACGGGGGGAAGTTGGGGGTAAACAACTCAAGACGATGAGCAGCGAGTTATTAAGTATTTGACTTGAGGAGAGGAGCCAAGCAATTGAGAAACTGTGAGACGAAGAACGTCACAGTAGTTTAAACCCAGTGTCCTGCGTCATAGCAGGTATCAGAAGGAGTGGTATCTAGAGCCCCATTAGAGGATGACGTAGGCCATGGACATGTTTAAAGACTGTCTGAAGAGAACAATTCAAATTCCCTAGGAGTGTTTTTTAGGGGTGTCACGAAGATCTTGAGTGAAGCTATAGGGCCTCATTACGAGTCCGGCGGTAGCCGTGCTGGAAAAACCAGACCCGGTGTTAATTACCACCTCCGTGATTGCCGGAATCACTGGGGCATTACAACCCCGGTGACCCGTTAATCCCCATTCCCATGGAGTCCCACAGGACTCCATGGGGATGGGGACAATGGAAACACCGGCACTGTAAATAACGGTGCAGGTGTTTCCATTTCCGTCTGCAGGAGGGTGGCGTTACTCCCGCCAGGTTAGACCTGGCGGGAGTGACATCACCCGCCTGCAGAACTCGTAGACAACGGTGGCGGCAGTTTTGCCACCACCGTTGTTTCCGGACTGGCAGGCTTGTAATGAGGCCCATAGTCTTGTGGATCGTAGACTGAAATATATGAGTCGGACGAGTTTGTCAGTTTGTCCGTTTGTTTTATGTGTTGTTTAAATATATATGTGGTGAAAAAGTAATAAACAAATTAAGAAACGTGAAAAGAAAAAGCTGAGACTTGAATTTATTATTTATTTGTTTAAGTTGAATTGATGGTGTTTAGGGAATAAATAGATTGAAATAAAAAAACGGGATATAAAGGGGTTGGAGCTGCGATGATTGGTGCATGCTCATATTGTATTATTTTTCTGAACATATTTTTGAAAAAGAGCCAAGTGTAAAGGTGAGTATTGACAGTCAAGTGTGACGAGACAAAATGGAGGATATTACTCTGCTTGTACATCTATGTAAACAGCTGCCAAAGCACGCACCAAAGCTTAGACAGTATAGTGCGGAGTGGGTTAAGGGCACGGCAGACAAGATGTTCATGCCATAGCCACAAGGGGGATCACTATCAAAAGCAGTTTTGCAACACATGACGACATATTTTCGCTCAGCATACACAGGAAAAAAGTTTGATAAAAGGATAGCAAGCTTAGAGCTCTGGAAAATGTAGCAAGAGGAAAGAGAAGAGCCACCTCCTGAGGATTGGATAATTAACATATGCAAATAGGGGGGTGAGGAGCCCTCTGCCCCCCACGGCGCCTGAAATAAAAGACGATAGTACAGAAGATGATGGAGTGTACCCATTAAGAGAACTTAAGGCAGCGACAGGGTACAGTAATCCGGCATATGAGTCGCCTGCGCACATCAGCGACGAAGGTGCAGAGAAGATTCCAGAAAGAGAGGCGATCTTTAAAGTCCCAAGGGACAAAGAGAGAAGTGATCGACCGAGTACATCCTTAGATATAGGAAGGGAAATAAAGAGATGGAAGGGAGAAGAAGATAAGGCTGATGATTTAGCGCTCATACAGAACGAATGGATGGGTGGTCAGATTTTGCTCACACTTGATGGAAAGAGCATTGAGGAAGTAACACTAAAAGGAAGATTGAGACAAACGAGACAAAAAAAGACAGGGACAGAGAGGACCGATTGAAAGAAGTTGGGGTGAAAAGGAAGGATAGACAAAGACGAGAACAGTTGTATCAAGATGAACAACTAAAAAGCAGGAAAGGGCGGAAGAACAGAGAAAATGTGACAACAGACAGAGGGCAATCGGAGAACGGGAAAGGCTTGAAACAAAGAGAGAGGAAGAACAAAATTAAGGGATAAAAGGATACAAAGACATAGAGACGAAGAAATAGGAAAGGCAAATGAGAGAAGAGAAATGAAAAGAAAGGAAGAAGAAAGGGTAAGAGAAGAAGCATGGAAATGAAGAGAGCTTGATGATGAAATAGAACGTAAGAGAAGGCAGACACCACGCAAATTGAGCAATTAATGAATCCTAATCCAGTAGTAGCATGGGAGGACACAGAAGAATTCTTCCCAGCTCATGAACCGATTCCAGGTATGTCTAGAGCAAATCTAGAGGATGGGTTTGACTCTAGAAGCATTGGGGACGCAATCGATAAAGTCTATTTTGATATGAGGACTAAGAAAGAACTGAAAGGAAAGGGTAAAAACGATTGACTTGAAAGTACATACTTATACAATAGAGAGGGAGGCTCGTGTAGTTTCAAGCCTAAAGAGTTGTCTTTAGACAGGCTGACTCTGACTAGAGATGAAGAGGAGGGAAGCCATACAAGTTGAGGACAGGAAATGTCAGACGAAGACAGAGAAACCTTCCGTGGGGAGGAGTGAGATAACGCATGGACTCTCAAAGGATGTTCTTCGATGGACAAAGAAGTGAGATGGTCAGATCTAGATCTACCCAAATCGTGGGCAACATAATCTCTGGCCCGACTAGATTGACCTAGAGGGCGGTCCCATAGTGAGAGGGGGGACTCGCCACCTTATGTAAGCAGGTTAGGATTGCTACCAGGAAGAAGGCGGTGTGGAACCATTGTCCCTGCTATGGACAGACAGACGATTGGGGAAGAATGTGAGTTTGGGATATCGCAGTTCCCTTTGTTAGAAAAAGGAGGAGCCAGACCACATTACATATATACCATGGACACACATGGATAAGGACAATTTAAGGTGCAAACTTCTGAGTTTAACTTCCAGTGCTGGGAAATTGATACATGAGTTAGAATAAATGGCAGGAGGAAACACTATAGGAGACATTAAAGGTCTTTTAGCTGGTATTCTTGGGGAGAGAGCAGACAATGTTTGGTCGAGAGCAGGATACTCGAGTGGTACTATGCAGAACACGGCTCATGATGGAGCACCATTTAATAATTTAATAACGGCAGAGCGGCAGTTTGGAAAGCGCTTAAAGTGCTATATACGGATACATCAGATATGGGCGCTATAATGCAAGGAAGATGCAGGAAGGGGAGGATCCTCTTGTATACATTCAAAATTTCCAAGAGCAGCGGTCTTTGGAAACGCGTGAACCGTGGGGGAAATCTATACCTGTGTTTTATCATTTACTATGCCAGACCCAGTACAAAAGCAGCACAAGACGTTAGTAAGTATGCAGGCGAAACCATGGCCGGAGATACAGCTGACCATTGCACACTATTGCAGATGATTGCAGGAGAAGAATCAAAAGAAAGATGATGCTAGGAAAGGTGAAGAAGCAAAATTAGTGCAGAAAGAAATGTCGAAATACGCCATAAAAGAGGCGATGTTGACTAGTGGGGAAGGGTCATGTTCACAGCAAGCAGCAGGCATGTCACAGGTGAATAACCAAAGGCAGTTCGATCAAGGTAATAATGGATTCATAACACGGGGAAGGAGCGGCTTCCGAGGCAGAGGCTTCCAGAATAATCAGGGATATTTCCTGAATAATTAAAGTGGATTTCAAAACATACAGAACGATAATCAGCGTATGCAGCGAGGGCACATTAGGAGACCTCCTGTATGTTGGACATGTGGAATGACAGGACACTTTGAACGCATGTGTGGAAGTCGAATGTTCATGCAAAACTGGCAATTCTCAAGGGGGGGACCACATACCCACCAGCATTCACTCAACAAAGTGGAGAGGGTTTCGCCCAAAATCAGACAGTGCAGCAAACACAAGCAATGCAAATGCAGCAAGGTTTACAAACACAGCAGACAACAATTAATCCGCTGCAACAGCAGTCACAGCATTCACCCATGCAGATACAGCAGGGCCCAAACACAGGACAGTTAATGACTCCTAGGATAGGGGGTGTCACTGTTGAGGGAGGAAATCCTTTCACAGGAACGGAAATAAGCATGTACCCACATCAAGCTCACTGGGAGACTTGATGTGTTCGATTCTATCAGTGACTCCCAATCCTCAAGAGGAACCGAGGGTTGACGTCACTATAAGGGGCAAATCTTTTTTTTTTGTAGACACGGGGCAACACGCTCATGTATACGAGAGGGGAAATTTACACGGGAGCTATAAGTAGAGTTCCTTTAACTGCCTGGTGTCCGATGATGGAGAATGGCAATCCGAGAACCTGTCAGTGGCTGATAGATGGAAGATCCGTGATGATGCTGGACGAGAATAAGACTCCCGCGTAGATGCGCTCAAACAGGTGAGGATGAGACGAGCTGCAGGCGATGGATTTGCAGAGACAGGTAAGATGCGTGCTGTAGATGCTGAGTTCAAGATGGCTGCGCTTCGAGCGATGATGTGGCTGATTCAGGTAAGATGCGCGTCGCAGAGGTAGAGTTGAAGTAGCTGTGCTTTGAGCGATGGTATGGCTGGATTCAGGTAAAATGCGCACTGAAGATGCAAAGCTGGAATCAGGAAGGTGCGCGCTGAAGATGATGTCCAGGACCTGATGAGATGTGTGCTGAGCTGGAAACAGGTAAGAGCTTCAGACGGCGCTAAGCGTTACGCTGCACACAGCAGACTAACGCGAAGCCTCTACCTGCGGGTGGGACTGGCTTAAATAGCCTGGCTCCAGCCACTCCCCTTTAGCTCTGCCTTGTGGCCCCACCTCACCACTCCCATAGACTTCTGCACGTGCCTTCCAATGCCTTCCAATGAGCACGCCCGGCCTGGATGCACGTGCTTTGGACACAAAGTGTGCAGATCACACTTTCTTACACATTTGGACCCTTTGGAGGACGAAAGTGATGGCCCTTGGTTAGTGGCCATGACAGCACTCCCCCTCAAGGCCCCTCTCATGGGCGTTCCTCATCCTGGTCCTGGTGTGGTGGGATTGTCTCGATGGAATTGCTTCACTAGTCGTGGAGCATGGACAAACTCGACGGGGGCCCCGATGGAGGAGATGGATCGGACGGCTAGACATGTACTTTCGGGCCGCCCAGGTCACGGACAATGACAGCAGGGTGGCCACGATGCTGTATTCCGCAGGAGCGACCGTGCAGGAGATCTTTGAATCATTAACTCCAACGGATAACTCCTATGATCAAGCCAAAGCCGCCCTCCTCGCGCATTTCATCCCCCTTGCCAACGTGGACTTCGAAAGGTTCGTCATGCTGTCGGCCAAACAGAAGGAGGATGAGACGCTTGACACCTTCTATGGCCGCCTGCGCCGCCTGTCACAAGGGTGTGCGTGGGGGGATGCGGAGGACATGATAAGGACCATGCTGATCCAGGCATGCTCATCTGGCAAGCTGAGGCGACAAGTCCTAAGAGAGCCCGGACTCACTCTGCCCAGAATCCTGGAGCTCGGGAGGTGCCATGAGGTGGCGGAGGCTCGTGCCAACAAGATGGAGGCCGGATCCCGCGTGGCGAGACCGGAGGAGGTGTGCGCTGTCTGGCGGGGCGGCAGAGGGGTGCGAAAACCCGGTGTACCTCCCAGAGACAGAGCGGGGAAGCCGGTGGAGTCGTGCCAGAAGTGCGGCTATGACCTCCCCCACTCATCGGAGTGCATGGCAAAAGGAAAGATCTGTGGACGCTGTGGGGTGCCTGACCACTTCTCGAGGGTGTGCAGGGCGACCCTGCCTGTACTTATTCCGAGAGGACAGCCTCGTCTATGGGCCCCGCGGCAATACCGCCCGCCGAATGTAGCTCAGGTGGAACAAGCGGAACCCGAGGAGGCGCTGGCGGAAGAAGTGGAGGAGGAGGATGAGGAGAACATCTTCTTCGTCTCCAGCATGGAGGTCCTCAAGGGGAGGAGCAGAAGACAGCCGAGATGTGTCGTAGAGGTAAACTGCTCGCCGGTCCCGGTGTTAGTCGACACGGGGGCCTCTGTCAATGTAATGGCGAGAGGACACTATGCTGCGCTCAACCCACCCCCGAGGCTGGCGACGCCAAGAGCCCGCATCTTCGCATTTGGTGGGCGTGAGCCCCTGCCACTTGACGGGGCGTTTGTCGCCAAGGTGGAACATGACGGGTCGAAGATCAGGGCCCGTTTCTATGTGACTCCGGTGAGCAGCAACACCCTGCTTAGCTGTGCGGCAGCGGAGGCCCTTGGCATAGTCAGCTTCGCCTATTCAGTATACTTGGAGGACATCAACGACCTGCTGGACAAGTATGCTGACATCTTCAAAGGGATTGGGAGGATGAACGGTGACCCCGTGAGGCTCCACATTGACGAGTCGGTACAGCCCATAGCCCTGAAGCACAGGCGGATCCCATTTCATCTAAGGGACCAGGTGGACAGGGAACTCGATAACCTGGTGAACTTGGACGTAATTGAAAAGGTGGAGGGCCCCACACCATGGGTATCCCCCATCGGAGTGGCGAGGAAACCTAAACAACCGGACTCCATCCGAATCTGTGTGGACATGCGGCTGCCCAATAAGGCCATCAGGAGAGAACGACACCTGACCCCGACGATCGATGACATCATTGCTGAAGTGCAAGGGGCCCGGTTTTTCTCGAAGTTGGACTTACGAGCTGGGTATCACCAAGTTGTTCTCCACCCAGAGTCCCGTTACATCACGACTTTTACCACCCACAGGGGACTCTATAGATACAAGCGGCTGAGCTTCGGAGTGTCGTCTGCAGCCGAGGTGTTTCAGAACTTAATCCGTGGCGCTCTCGCAGACCTGGAGGGCGTCCTAAACATTAGCGACGACATTCTGGTCTTTGCTAGGACTGAACCTGACCATTTGAAACGCCTAGCCAAGACCCTCGAAAGGCTGCAGTCGCTGGGGCTCACCCTCCACAAGGACAAGTGTGAGTTCCTCCGCCCGACCATTGAGTTCTTTGGTTTCATCTTCAAGGAGGGCGGGGTATCTCCTGACCCCAAGAAGGTCCAAGACATCAAGACGGCACGCCCCCCTGAGTCGGCATCAGAGGTGCGGAGCTTCCTGGGAATGGTGACGTACTGTGGGCGTTTCATCAAGAATCTCGCCTCGAGGTCGGAACCTCTGAGGGCCCTGACGAAAAAGGATACCATCTGGCAGTGGGGCCCGTTAGAACAGTCGGCATTCGAGGACATCAAGGGTGCCCTGACAGCAGATGACACAGTGGCTTTCTTTGACCCCGCCCTGGAGTCGGAGATTGTTGTGGACGCCAGCCCGTTTGGCCTCGGGGCGGTCCTCACCCAGGTGGGCAAAGATGGGGGAATGAGGCCCGTGGCATACGCGAGCAAGGCCCTCTCCGAGACCGAACAGAGATACTCACAGATTGAACGGGAGGCCCTGGCGGTTCTGTGGGGCTGTCGGCATTTTCGGCTCTATGTGCTGGGGAGACCCGTGACAGTGGTAACAGACCATAAACCACTGATTCCGATTATGGCCGGATCCTCTTCCAAACCACCAGCCAGGATCGAGCGATGGATGCTGGCCCTCCTGGAATATGGCGTCACCCTAATCTACCGGCCGGGGGCCAACAATGCGGCTGACTACCTGTCCAGGCATCCGGTGGGCAGGGGCGGACCCGCACAAGAGTCGTGTGCGGAGGAAGCCGATGATCACGTCAGCATGGTGGTCGAGAGCGCCACCCCCAATGCAATGCCGCTACCCGAGCTGGAGAGTGCTGCGGCCAACGACGAATGCTTCCGCATCCTGAGGAGCTCGATGCAGTCGGGGTCCTGGAAGGCCGTGCTGGAGTTGGTGGCAGGGCGCACTCAAGAGGCTAAAGTGACCCTCGAGCAACTCTGGAAGGTGAAGGACGAACTGTCCTTCACGGAGTCGGGCCTGCTGCTGCGGGGCGATCGCCTGGTGGTGCCGGGCTCCAAGGTCCACAAAGTCATCAACCTGGCACACCAGGGACACCAAGGGGCCGCCAAAACGAAGGCGAGATTGAGGCTGAAGGTGTGGTTTCCCGAGCTGGAAAGAAAAGTGGACGACTTTGTAGCGGCCTGTGTATGGTGCCAGGCGGCCTCCCCAGTACAGCGGGAGCCTGAAATTGAAGTAATGCCACGGGGGACCCGCCCGTGGGAGGTCGTACATGCGGACTTCGGATCCACGGCCGTGGGTACTCACTTCCTAGCCATCGTCGATGAATACTCGCGATACCCGGAGGTGGAATTCGTCGAGTCGGTGGCATTTGAGCACGTGGTCGGCGCTGTGGAGAAAATCTTTGCCACCCATGGGTTTCCCGTGACCCTGTGCTCGGATAATGGGTCCCCATTCCAGAGCGCGAGGTTCTCGGAGTTTCTCGAGAGCTGTGGAGTGGCCCACCGGAAGGTGTCCCCGCTGTGGCCCCGCGCGAACGGGGATGCCGAGAGGCTGATGAGGACATTAAACAAAACGTTCCGGGGACAAGGCCAGCCTCTCCAGCGGGCGCTATACCAGTTTCTAAGAGTGTACCGCACCACCCCACACGCCTCGACTGGGGTAGCCCCGGCTGAAGCACTATTCCGAAGGTGCCCCCGAGGTCTCCTCCCGGAGGTACAGGAAAAGGTACCCGGCGTAATAGATGACCAACGGGTGGAAGCGGAGCGACAGGCAAGGACACATCAAGAAAACATACGGCGGGGTCTTCGTCCGCAGCGGCTGGAACCGGGCGACGAAGTGCTGATCAGGAATCGGCATCCCCACGGAAAGCTCTCGCTCCCATATGAACCCGAGCCGCTGGACGTAGTGGCAGTAAAGGGATCGATGGTAACGGCCTCGGACGGGAAGTCGGCCGTCACTCGAAATGTGAGTTTCTTCAAGAAACTGGGGGACTCTCGAACTGAACTCCCGCCTGACCCGGATGAGACTGTCCTCCCGGATGAAGATACCCCCCGGGGGGAACTCGTGGGGTCACCAGAACGAGGCACTGGAGCAGCGGGGAGTCCGGCGGCTGAGGTAGGTGGGAGGTACCCCCAGAGGGCTGGGCGAGGGAGACCTGCCTACCTCGGAGACTACGTGCTGGGGCCGATTGACTGTGTTCCGGAGTGAAGGGGACCTGGGAGGCTGATAATAAAAGGGGGCATGGGCCTTGTAAGTTCGCAAGTGACATTGTGTGCAGTGCTATGTTTTGACGTGTCTGTTTGTTATTGTTCCTCCCGGAAAAAGGAGGAGTGTGGCGTTGCCCCGTGAGGGGATACGCACGCGGCGGCGTGACGTTGCACGTCGCCGCGTGCGCCTTAAATAAACGGGGCGTTCCCGGCCGCGTTAGAGCGACCGGGGAGCCCGAAGCACACAGACGTGTCCGTGTGGAGTCTGTGGGTGGAGGGGCTCGCGGGCACGCATTGGGGGCACCCAGAGACCCCCAACACCCATGTACGATCTTGAGGTCCATAACCTTGCCAATCAATCAAGTAGTATAGTTTTGATTGCACTATCTTGGAATCCAGAATGTTCTTGACTTCATACTCTGGTTCACCTTCTATGATCTCTGGCTCAGGTGGTGTTGAGATTCGAGTGTCAGGTTTCATTGGTTTTAGAAGGGAAACATGGAACACCAGAAGGATTTGCATGTTGAGTGGTAATTCCAATTTCGTGGCAGCCGGGTTAATGATGGCTTTGATGGGGTAAGGTCCTAGGTATTTTGGACGGAAGGCCCGAGGTTCCTTCAATGGAATATTTTTGGACGCCAACCAAACTTTATCTCCGACTTGATACTGCAGGGCCTCTTTTTTTATGTCATTCCGCAAACCTCTTTTGTTGTTCCTTGACTCGGTTCAAGTTTTCAGTAGCTTCTTTAAGTGACTGATTTTATGTAAGGAAGTGATTGCTGGCCTTTCCAATTCATCAAGTGAATCGAAGGAAGATGTCCTAGGATGTCCGCCATTCATTATGTAGAATGGTGTCTGCCCATTACTAGTATGGATAGAGTTATTGTAAGCAAATTCAGTTAACCAGAGAATGTTTTTCCAGGACCCTTCTGTCTGCTGCAACATACATCTCAGGTATTGCTTGAGAGTCTGGTTGGGCCTTTCCGTTTGACCATTGGTTTGGGGATGGTGACTCGTGGATAATCACAGGTCGATTTGGGCTATCTTTTTTCAGAAAGCTGATACAAATTGAGTTCCGCGGTCAGAAACCGGTACAGATGGAAAAACGTGTAATTTGACGATTTGCTCTAAGAATCCTGTGGCCAGAGTAGCAGAAGTGGAAAGTCCTTTTAGTGGAATAAAATGTGCCATTTTAGAAAATAGGTCCACTACGACCGGATTGTGTTAAAACTCTTGGAAGGTTGGGAGATCGGTATTGAAGTCCATAGACAGTGTATGCCACAGTGCTGGTGATACTGTTAATGGGCGCAACAACCCTGCAGGACATTACTTCTGGGATTTGAGTTGTACGCAAGCACCGCAAGTTGTAACAAATTGGGTAACGTCTTTTCTCCAGGTGGGCCACCAATAATTCTTTTGGATCTTGGCTCGAGTCTTAGCGATTCCAGGATGTCCTTCCACTAGCGACTCATGGTAGTTGGATATTATTTTGTTTTGTACTTCTTTGTCTCGGATATATAGTCTTCCTTGAAAATAGGATAAGTTGTCTTTGATGGAGTACTGGTCTCCCTTACTCAACCTTTCTTGTTGGGCTGATTGATCCATTTGAGATTGTAGATCAGCCTTCAGGTCTTCCCAGCAGGCTGTTGCAACAATCTGGTGTTGAATCCGTTCTTCAGGAAGAATGGCCACTGGTTCAGATGGATTGAAGGCGTCTTTGTCCTCCCCCATGCGTGATAAGGCGTCTGCTTTACCGTTATGCACTCCTGGTCTGTAAGTTATGATGAAATCATATTCGGCAAGAAAAGAGCCCAGCAAAGCTGACGCGATGATTGAGCCTTTGTCGTTTTCAAATATTGCAGTTTACGGTGATCTGCGATAACCGTGACCTTGTGTCTTGCCCCTAGAAGGTAGTGTCTCCAGGTTTTTGAGGGCTCCTTTAATTGTTAGCAATTCCTTGTCAGTGATTGCATAGTTCTTTTCTGGTGCGGAAAATTTACGGACTCAAAATGCTATGAGATGTAACTGTCCCGTCTCAGGATCCCTTTGTGGTAGTACTGGCCCCCTGGCTATACTGGAGGTGTCAGTTTCAACCACATAAGACAGATCAGGTCGAGGATGCCTAAGAACAGGCGCTGAAGTGAAGGTCTGTTTTAATTCTTGGAAGGCGTTCTTCGCTTCGGAAGACCAGAAGAGTTTTTTATTCTTTTTCAGGAGAGAAGTGATAGGATGGACGATCTGTGAAAAGTTGGGGATAAACCGTCTATAAAAGTTAGCAAACCCGAGCACACTTTGCACTCCTTTGATAGTGGTCGGGGATGGCCACTGAAGAATAGCATCCACCATGCGTGTGTCCATATGAACTCCTCGTGGAGTAAGCATGAAGCCCAAAAACTCAACTTCCGTGACATGGAAGAAGCATTTTTCTAATTTAGCAAACAGCCGATGCTGACAAAGTTTTTCCAGAACTGCCCTTACATGGCCAACATGATCTTCCTTAGATGCTGAGTAAATCAGGATATCGTCGATGCAAACAAGGACGCAGACGTCTAACAGTTTGTGAAGTACATCGTTCATGAAGAACTGGAACGCCGCCGGTGCATTGCATAACCCAAAGGGCATCACTGGATACTCGAAAAGCCCATACTTAGTTCGGAAGGCTGTCTTCCATTCGTCGCCCCTTTTAACTCTCATGAGGTGATAGGCTCCTCGTAGGTCTAATTTTGTGTAGATTCGAGCATTCTTCACCTGATCGAGTAAATGATTTGGTTTAACGCCTTATCATCTATACACGTTCTGAGGTCACCCTCCTTCTTGGGTACGAAGAAGAGAGCCGAGGAGGCAGGAGACTTAGACGGGCGGATGAAACCGTTAGCTAGGTACTGATCAAGGTAAGTCCTTAGATGTTGGTTTCCTTGCTCCGTTAAAGCGTACATTCGACTGCAAGGTATTTGTGCTCCAGGGACCAGGTCGATCTGGCAGTCATAAGGCCTGTGTGGTGGCAGGGTATTCGCTTGTTCCTTTTGGAACATGTCCTGATAGTCCAGATACTCAGGGGGCAAGCTACCAGAGAGCCCCAGGATGGGTTTAGCCTTAACTTTCAGACTCTTCACGCTCTTGTGGTAGCAGCTTTTGTCACATTCTTGAGGAAAGGTCAGCACTCATGTTTGCCAGTCAATCTTCGGGTTATCGGTTTCTAGCCACGCCATTCCTAGGATCATCTGGAACTGGGGTGCCCCAATAAGAGCGAAAGAAAGGTCTTCCCGATGACCGTCTTGACATATCATCATAGCTTTGTCGGTATGTTGCGTTACTGGGCCGGATGACAACTGAGAGCCATCCACTGCAGTAACGTTTTCCGATTGTAGTTTCTGCTGGAGAGGAAGGCATACTTGTGCGGCCAGATTCTGATCGGTATAGTTTCCCACCGCTCCACTGTCAATATACACTTCCAAAGAATGTACCTTTGATGGTTGCTGGTGGTGGACTACGAGTACCAGAGTGACCAGGTGTGAGGTCTGAACAACTTTCTTCATTTCGTTCGACAAGTGGACCCCTACGCTTGTCGGGCGTTGGGAGTTTTCCGGGGTCTGATCTTTTTCATTGCTGCTGTTGTTTGTTGCACCTACTATTTTCTTGGGAGGTTTTATTGGGCAAAACCCGAAGAAAATGTCCTGCCTCACCACAATATAAACAAGTTGTTGTTGCCTCCCTTTTTCTCTTTCAGCTTTGGATATAGGGGCCCGGAATCCCCCAATCTGCATGGGTTCGGTTGGCTCATGAGTTTTCACGTGGTTGTCCCTGGGTCGCATATAAACCAACCTCCCTTCAGTTCTTGTGCAGTCCATCTTTCGGTCTTGTAACCTTTGGTCCATTTGTACCGTCAGATTAATGTATTATGCACAACACTCGGGAGGGATGACCACTTGGTCGAGTACATCCTTTAATTCCCCACGCAATCCTCGATAGAACAGTGTGGTTCTCTTTTCTTTGGGCCAGTTGGTTTGTGCAATGAGAAGATTAAAGGTGGCAATATACATCAGCAGATCATGGCTTCCCTGTCTGAGGGACAACAGTTTGTTATCGAGGGCTTGTCCTTGGGTGTGTCTAGCAAAACACTTTTCCAATTCCCGCTGAAATTTCCCAAAATTGTGCCAGGACAGGATCATCCTGGTATGGACCAATCCACTGTGCTGCCTCCCAAATATGAAAGTACAAAGGCAACTCTGGCACTATTGTTAGTGAAGGGCCCAGGGCGGCACAAAAAGACGACACTGGTTCATGAATATGGCATATTTGTTGGGATCACCGGTGAACTGTTTGGTTGGGGCCAAAGGTACAGCCCCCGGAAGTACCACTTGAACTGGTGGTGATGGCTGTGGCAAAGGGGTTGGTGCGTGTCCGGGTAAGGGAACTTGCCCTGCATGAGTTTGAAGCATCTGCCTTGCCAGATCGTCAGTTCATTCTCGAGCGACAATAAGATCCCTTCTTAAGCTTCCAGTCTCTTGTCGCTCACCTGATCTCTGCGGGGACGTTGGGGCACGGTTGGAGCCCTCCCTGGACTTGGCTCCCTTGGATCCGGGTTTACCCCCAGCTGCTGTAGTGTGGACTGCTTGGTCGCTGGCAGTGCCCTTGGGAGAAGGTAAGAGGCAGTGAAAATGCTGCGGCTGAATTGCGATCCCCCTCAAACCCCTCTTGCCAGAATGAGGGGAGCATGAGTTTTCCCATAAACTCTCACCTGTTGTTTTATAAAGATGAGCTCTCCGTCCTGCTTCTCTTCAGCATGGGCGCTGTAGATAGACCTAGTTGCTTCACTGGTCCTTATACGTGATGGCCCAGACCAGCTGCGACCAATCCACTTTGGAGGTAAGTGGTCGTAACAATGATTATTGTCTGTATGCTTTTGCAATGTCTTTCCCAATGATTCTTGTCCGTAATTCTTATGTCTTTTCCTTTTCCCAGTAGGTGTGAAGATGGCCACGCTGCGTTGCGGTGTTGGAAGCGAGTCCACACAGTGCCAGAAGGGAAATGGAGTGGCCCCAATAGAAGGTAAGTAGGTTTTCAAGGTGGTACGCAAGGCTTAGGTATTGCGCGGCTACGCATTAAATGTTCATGCAGTTTCTAATCTTGTGCGTTCCTTTTCTCTTGCAGGGACAGCCTGGCGTTGGATGATGGAGAGCGGCGATCTGAGAACCTGTCAGCGGCTGATAGATGGAAGATCCGTGAGGATGCTGGATTAGAATAAGACTCGCGCATAGATTCCCTCGAACAGGTGAGGATGAGACGAGCTGCAGGCGATGGATTTCCGGAGACAGGTAAAATGCGCGCTGTAGAAGTTGAGTGGAAAATAGCTGCGTTTCGAGCAAGGGTGTGGCTGATTCAGGTAAGATGCGTGTCACAGAGGTGGAGTTGAAGTAGCTGCGCTGTGAGCGATGGTATGGCTGGATTCAGGTAAGATGCGCGCTGAAGATGCAAAGCTGGAATCAGGTGGGTGCGCACTGAAGATGATGTCCAGGACCTGATGAGATGCGTGCTGAGCTGGAAACAGGTAAGAGCTTCAGATGGCGGTAAGCAGACTAACGCAAAGCTCTACATGCGGGAGGGGCTGGCTTAAATAGCCTGGCCCCAGCCACTCCCCTTTAGCTCCACCTTGTGGCCCCACCTCACCACTCCCATAGACTTCTGCATGTGCCCTCCAATGCCTTCCAGAGCACATTTTCTTATGAGCAGGACAGGTTCCAGTTGGACCCTTTGGAGGATGAAAGTGATGGCCCTTGGTTAGTGGCCATGACACCCGTATCTTCAAAGGAGCTCTCTGGTGTATCGGAAACCTTCTTGGTTTCTTGGCATCCTTGCTTCTCCTCTCCTTCTTGTGATGCAAATAGGGACGTGCTCCCTCGGTGCCCACCTTGACTGGAACGTAATCCAGGCCCAGGGGACCCCCAAGGAGCAAGCCCCCAATTCAGGGAAAAAGCCTTCAGGTAGAAAAAAACCTGGATGGAGTAATGAGCTGTCCTCCTTTGATTCAGGCTCAGCAGGTGGTGACAAGACACACCGGAATAACACTTTCCAAGTTCAAAGAAAGTTCTGTCACAAAGTTCCTAGTTAGCTGGGTAAATAGAATTACTAGAAAAAGGTCAGATCCAATACAGTGAGGACAGTGATGATGTTCTTTGGTGGGCTGGAGGAACAGTTCAACTGGCAAAGGTCTGACACTCCACCGAATGGACAGTCATGAGTTTGGGAATGGGGAGAGGCGCAGGGTGCCTTCAGCAAGATTCCAAAAAGGGAGAAAACAAAAACTAGTCAACAAGCCAGGATATGAGGGAGACCACAGAACACCAACAGAATGGAGACTGCAGGAATGAAGAAGAGAAGGTGGAAGCAAACCCTCCGAAAGGTAACGAAATATGACAAAGGAAACCAAAACATGACAAAGAAAAGAGACGGAAAGGCCAAGACCGCAAAAGACTGTCAGAAAGAGAGACGGAAAGGCTAAGACCGCAAAAGACTGTCTTAAGAAAAAGCCCAAGAGAAATTAGAAGGAACGTAAGCGGAAAAGAACAGGAAATAAGATCAAGACCCCATGGAGGAGTAAAAGCAGAACGGAATAGGAAGAAAGCGAATAGAACAGCGGAGGAAGACAGATGAACTGGAAACCCGGAAGTAGAGTACTTCCGAAAGTAAACAAACAGCGGTGGCAAAGTATAGTAGAGATCCCAGAGATTATTTACCTTAGGACTGGAAGTAGACCCGAGTGTGTCAGAAGACAGATGAAGGAACAACAGCAAAACAAAGAACTGCAACGGGAAAAGATAAGCGAGTCACTGGTAACAGAGACTATCAGCGTCCGAATCCAGAGACGATACAATGCACCGGCTCTCAGATTTGATGGACGTAAATACGTTCCGGCGGCCATCTTGGAAATAGCACAGACCGTCAATGTGGAACCATGACACCCATCTTAGGTGTATCTCCACCTATGCCAACATTTCCAGGGCTGATGCATGACAGTATGCCCCCTTTGGTGTCTGCTTCCCCCATGTTTTCCCTGATACAGTCTGTGGAACTGCTGTATTAATCTAGGGGCATGTAACATGAGATCTTGGTTCCCACGTCCTCTCCGTCTTGGGATAACCGTTCCAGTGGACCAGATACTGCAAAATTTCATGACTGTAGCGAGTGTCCACCAACCTGGAGACCTCATATTCTTCTGTTTCCGAGGGTGTGGGGACCCTGGTTTTCTTAAGAGACTTTTTAAAGGGGTCATCTTTATGCACCTTCAGCAGAGATGAATGGAGCACTGGGTGGATACGTCTTAAACTGTGAGGCAGTTTGAGTTTACAGGCCACTGGATTGATCTTGGAAAGTATCCGATATGGCTCAATGTATTGGGGAGAAAACTTGCCCAAGTGTGCCCATCGAGGCAGATATCTGGATGACAACCACACCCACGTTCCAGGACCCCATTGCGGGTTGGACCCTCTTTTAACATCTGCATACTTCTTATAGGTCTTCCTGCTATCCTCCAAAGAATGTAACGCTTCCTTGTGGGCCTTGTCAAGGTCTGATAGCAAGCTGTCTATAGCCGGTGCCTTAGAAGTTGTAGGGTGTGTTCCAGGCTGATGATGTGGATGGTAACCATACGTGCATTTGAAGGGACTCATCTGTATAGCTGTATGAAATGTGTTATGGTAAGCAAATTCTGCCATTGGCATAAAAGTCGCCCAGTCGTCTTGTTCTTTGTTGCAGAAACAATGGAGGTACTGCTCTAAACTTGCATTGAGTCTCTCTGTCTGACCATTCGAAGAGAGCGCCTTTTGAATACCCAGCCTATCACAGAAGGAGGTCCAAAATGTAGACGTGAACTGTGTACCCCGATCCAAGACCACAGTCTGGGGAATTCCATGCAGTCATACAATGTCACTGAGAAAAACAGCTGCTGTCTCATAGGCAGAAGGTACACCAGGTAAGGCGTAAGTTAAATCCACCACAAAATCCATGGAAAGATGTTCCCAGTGTCGGGATGATAGCTCAGCCTGTTGCAGAAGACCTAAAGGCTTTTGTCGGGATACTTTACTGGTGGCACAGACTGGGCATGTTGCTACATAGGATAAGACATCAGGCCGTACAGGGGGCCACCAAAAACGTCTGGTTACCAATTCATACGTTGCCTTTTGTCCCTTGTGACCTGCCATAGGCATATCGTGACATAATTGCAGAGCTCTTCCTTGTAGAGTACTGGTTGGTAAAAAAAAAGGGAGATCAACTCCTTCTGTGCACAGTTCTTCATATCGTCTTGCACCTCTCGGAGGAACGTGTTGACCACCGCAAGGAACTTGTGATCAGGGAGAATTATTTCCATACCGTATATCCCCTGAGCCTCTTCTGGCCAGCTCCTTGACATAGCGTCAGCCACACTATTCTGTGCACCGGGGATGTATGTTATATGGAAATCAAAGTTGGAGAAATAGTAGGCCCATCTATTAATGCTGGACGTAAGACAAGATGTCGGAACTGTTTTCCGCAATGATTATTAAAATGAGAATAATCTCACCTTGACCGATCGAGTAGACCATCAGGAAACAACCAAGTGCAGCTGTGAAAGCTACCCTAGGACAGCCCTGTCCTCTCCGACCCGGAGTGGAAATAACCAGGGGAGAGAACAGGGTAGCCAGGGAAACCCTCGATGGGGAAGAAAACCCTGGTCGAATCTGGAAATGTTGTGGATCCGGGTGGTTGATGAATGTCTTCTACGAGTGGCTGTGGGCAGGAAGGCTTCGTCTGGATGAACGAAAGGAATATGATCAGAGTAGTAGCGTAAAGTAAGGAATGGGAAATGGAAATGAAATGGCACAGTTAAAGGTTCTCACCAGCAAAGTGAAGGAGAGGATGAATGTTTTAGGGCTTCGAAGGAGAAGAGATCGGGAGCTGGGAGCTCTAAGAGAAACAATCCTTGGGTCAGAATCTGAATTGAAAGAGGTGGAAAGTAATTCTGAGTTTGTGTCACTTACAGCTATTGGGTGTTCCAGCACGGATGAAAGCAGAGTTGGCGTAATCGTGACGCCGATGGATATTTGAGCGTGAGGAGAACTCCCGAGAGATGGTGGGACCCAAATGGAAGCAAGAATCTGGGGATGAAAGCTTGAGAGACAAAAAGATTCAGGGTAAATCGAAAGTCAAAAATGGAAGGAGCAGAGATAAGAAATCCCTAGAGGCGAACTCACGGAGCGTCTGTTGAAACAGAAGCGACGCGAGGAGTTGCCGGCTTCCGTGTTTGATAAAGGATCACGTGAGCATGCCGGAACGTCTGGGAGAAACGTGAAGAGTCTAGACCGCTACTTTCCGAACGGGAGTCATCATGAAAAGGATTCTCGGAAGTTGCGTAGAGTAGGGTACCACACAACCGATTGCGAGCCCATAGTGACCACCTCCCATAATGTGTAACAGTATACCCCCTCCTCCTGGGGGGAGAACCCGGTTTACCCGGGTGAAAAAGAAAGAATCGACGAATCAACTTAGGAGCATGAACACCAGAAGCAGGTTCCCAGGATCGTTCAGCAGGTGAGTAGCCCTTCCAATCTACCAAAAACTGCAATTTTCCCCTCCTGTAACGAGAATCACAAATACTGGCCACTTCATATTCAGACCCAGTAGCAGTAAGAACCGGAGGCGGAGGAGGATTCCCCAATCTCCGAAAACGGTCAGGAACGACCAATTTGATTTGAGATAAATGGAACACTGGATGAATTCGAGACCAGGAAGTCGGTAGGGCGAGTTTGATTGCTGCAGGCCCAACCCAGGATAGGACTTTAAAAGGTCCAAAATATCTAGGAGACAATTTAGAAGGTACAAGATGCCTAGGAAGGAATCGGGATGCCAGCCAAACAGAATCACCCGGGATGATAGTAGGGGCTGCCCGACGATGTTTATCTGCGTACCTCTTAGCCCGATCTTGAGCCTCTTGAAGAGACAGTCTGGCTAATTTCTGTCCCTCTCGAATATCCGAGAGAAGGCTGTCCACCCAGGGCAACAGGAAGCAGGAACAAAAACGGTAGGTACAAAGGAAGGGTGATACCCATAAGAACAATGAAAAGGACTGGTGTGAAGAGCTGAACTGCTTGGCGTTGTTGTAGACAAACTCAGCAAAAGGGAGCAGTTCTACCCAATTATCCTGGGCTGCTGAGATAAAACATCTCAGATATCCCTCCAAAGTCTGATTTAATCTTTCCGTCTGCCCGTTAGTCTGAGGGTGGTATCCGGAACTTAAGGCTCTTTTGATTCCCAGAATGTGACATACCTTCTGCCAGAAAAGAGAGGTATATTGGGGGCCTCGATCTGATACAATAGTGTCTGGGAGTCCGTGTCGAGAAAAGATTTCGGAAAGGAATATTTTTGCCATATCCGCTGCTCCAGGAAGTTTCATTAACGGGGTAAAATGTGCCAGTTTGGTAACATAATCGATGGTGACCATAATAGTGGTTTTATTCTCAGAAGGAGGTTGGTCCGAAACAAAATCGGTGGAGATAAACTGCCAAGGTCGGTCTGGAATAGGCATTCTAGAAAGTAAACCCAGAGGAGACATCCGAGGAGATTTAGACTGGGAGCAGATTGTGCAGGCTGCAACATAATCACGGATATCTGCCTTTACTTCCGGCCACCAGAAATGTCGTTGAACAAGCTCCAAGGTTGAGGCGTATCCTCGGTGACCAGCTGCTCGGGAGTCGTGACACATCTGTAGAACTTCTTGTTGTAGGAACGAAGTGGGAAGCAGAACCTGAGCTCCTCGAAAATAATAGCCCCTCTCTTCAGTGAGTTGATGCTTAGCGGCGATATCTTCACAGATGAGTTTGTTTTGATTTGTAGCAATTAGTACTTCTTGCAAAAAGTCAGTTAGGACTGCTATGAATCGTGCTGTGGGAAATATCCTTTCAGAACAGTAATTAGAAGTGGGAGAATCTTTCCGAGAAAGAGCGTCGGCCCTTAAGTTATGTTTTCCAGGAAGAAAAGTGAATTCTATCCGAAAAGGAAGAAAGAAATAGGCTCAGCGGGCTTGTCTACTGTTGGTGGTCTGGGCATTCTGGAGAACTCTGAGATTTTGGTGATCGGTTCGAACTTTGACAGGATAAGAAGAACCCAACAGCAGATGTCTCCACTCTTCGAAAGCCCGTTTAATAGCTAAAAGTTCCTTCTCCAGAACGGAATAATTTAGTTCAGCTGCGTTAAATGTCCTAGACAGATATGCGACCGGTCTCTCTTCCCCCAGATCAGAGAGTTGTAACAGCACAGCTCCCATAGCGTATTGAGAGGCATCAGTCTCCACTATAAACGGCTTGGTCTGATCAGGGGTGATCAAAATAGAGGCAGAAGTGAAAATTTCTTTCAGAGTTTGAAAGGCACATTGGGCTGCTTCATTCCAGCAGAATGTGACGTTCTTCTTTAGTAATTGTGTGATGGGCAGAATAATTTCAGAGAAACAGGGGATACATTTCCTGTAGAAATTCGCAAATCCTAGAAATCGCTGGATGTCTTTGACACAGGAGGGAATGGGCCAATCTAAGACTGCGGACACTTTCTTTGGATCCATAGATACGCCCAGGCTAGATAATACGAAACCTAGGTAAGTAACTTGTTCTTGATGGAATACACACTTAGAGGCTTTGCAATAGAGATGATTTGATTGGAGTCGACTGAGAACTGTGTTCACATGATTGACATGGTCTTTCGGGTTGGAGGAGTAAACAAGAATATCGTCCAGGTATATGATTACAAAATGAAACAAGATATCGGCGAACAAGTGATCCATAAATCGCTGGAACACTGCTGGTGCATTCACTAGACCAAACGGCATCACATGATATTCAAAGTGTCCGAACGGGGTGCGAAAAGCGGTCTTCCATTCATCCCCAGGAGCTATTCTGATGAGGTGGTAGGCTCCTCTGAGGTCGAGTTTCGTGTACACAGAAGCCCCCTGGACTGCCTCTATAATGTCAGATATTAAAGGCATGGGGTACTTATCAGGAATCGTAATCTTGTTGAGACCTCTGTAGTCAATGCAGGGGCGGAGTTCCTCAGAGTCTTTTTTGGGAATAAAAAAAAGAGAAGCGCCCGCTGGGGAGACGGATTCAGCGATTAGACCATTGTGTAAATTGGCCTGGAGATAGTGTTTTAGGACTGCCTTTTCCTTTTGGGACAAAACATACATTCTGCCGAAGGGAATGGGTTGATCTGGAAGAAGGGTAATATGACAATCATCCCTCCTATGAGGAGGTAGAGTGGGAAATAAGGGATTCTCGAAAACCGATTGAAACTTTCGATGACACAGTGGGATGATCTCTAGTTGGTTTATGGTGGGCCCGGATGGAAGGTTAGACACTTCAGTTGGAATGTGAACACCCACAGACTCCTGGGACAAACAATGGTTTACACAGTACTCAGACCCTAGGAATAAAGTACCCGCTGACCAGTTTATATAAGGGTTATGGAGTCGTAACCATGGGAGACCCAAAATAACCGGGAAATGAGCTGCTTTAATGAGGTCAAAAACCAAAGTTTCTTTATGATTAGCGACCAGACAAGTGATCGGTTCGGTCTGTTCTTTAATCGGGCCGGAGCTCAATGGACTTCCATCCGCTCCTTGGATGGGAGTAATGATGGATTTGGAAACAAGTTGTATCTTGTGCTTAGTGGCCCAATCATTGTCCAGAAAATTGCCAGCGGCTCCACAGTCAATCAAGGCTGGTATGCCCGCCAACACTTGTTCAGAAAGAATCATAGATAGAGATACCACCACCATGGTTTGGCAAGTCGCGGTGTCAAGCGACATTCCCATTCGATATGGGGAAATAGGATTCGGAGCCACTACCGTCCTTCCCCTTGGGGTAGGGCTTTGAAGTTTCCCGATTTAGGATTTGGGGTACGTCGTGGAGGAACCAAGTGACAATCCTTCAATACATGTAGTGAAGAACCACAATACATACACAGCCCTCCGGTTCTTCTTCTTTCTCTTTCAGAGGCGGACAATGGTCCCCTCACAGCTCCAATCTGCATCGGCTCCTCATTTTGGACGTGTGATTTATTTCCTGTCGGATAATATTCACTAAAGGATCGGGTACTTTTGCTTTTTTTCCGTTCATAGGATCGTTCCTGCAACCGGTACTCAATTTGCATGGTTAGTGTAATCATGTCTGCTAAATTGGCTGGGCGAGGAACTTTAGAAATCTCGTCTTTCAGCTCGTCTGTTAATCCCCTACGAAAAAGAGTTAGAAGACCCTCATCCGGCCATCCTAATTCAGGCGATAACTGCTTAAATTGGGTTATATACCCTAATAGGTCCTTTCCACTCTGTTTTAGGTCAAGAAGTCTTTCCTGAGAGGATACCGTGATTTCTTTTCTCCCAAACATGGATCTTAGGCTGTTAGAGAAAGCAGTATATGAATCAAGGATTACATTGTTTGAGGTAACCAAGGGCGTGGCCCAAGCCAATGCGGGTCCAGATAAGTGAGAAATCACAAACCCCACCTTATCTTTGTCCTTTGGGAAGAAACGAGGTTTGAGAGTAAACTGGACAGTACAGCTATCAAGGAATTCTTTGAGCTTGTAAGGGTCGCCATCATACATTATCAGATGTAATGTGGACGGAGGAGTATCGGAAAATGCTCTGGCAACCTGTTGTCTTAACTGTATATTGTCTTGTTTAAGTGATTGTACCTCTAAAGACATGGCCTGCATAGCGGCCATGAGTTGCTGCATTTGTTGTTCCATAATGGTCTTCGTCTGTCAATATATGGGCGTCGCTTACTATTAATGCTGGACGTAAGACAAGATGTCGGAACTGTTTTCCGCAATGATTATTAAAATGAGAATAATCTCACCTTGACCGATCGAGTAGACCATCAGGAAACAACCAAGTGCAGCTGTGAAAGCTACCCTAGGACAGCCCTGTCCTCTCCGACCCGGAGTGGAAATAACCAGGGGAGAGAACAGGGTAGCCAGGGAAACCCTCGATGGGGAAGAAAACCCTGGTCGAATCTGGAAATGTTGTGGATCCGGGTGGTTGATGAATGTCTTCTACGAGTGGCTGTGGGCAGGAAGGCTTCATCTGGATGAACGAAAGGAATATGATCAGAGTAGTAGCGTAAAGTAAGGAATGGGAAATGGAAATGAAATGGCACAGTTAAAGGTTCTCACCAGCAAAGTGAAGGAGAGGATGAATGTTTTAGGGCTTCGAAGGAGAAGAGATCGGGAGCTGGGAGCTCTAAGAGAAACAATCCTTGGGTCAGAATCTGAATTGAAAGAGGTGGAAAGTAATTCTGAGTTTGTGTCACTTACAGCTATTGGGTGTTCCAGCACGGATGAAAGCAGAGTTGGCGTAATCGTGACGCCGATGGATATTTGAGCGTGAGGAGAACTCCCGAGAGATGGTGGGACCCGAATGGAAGCAAGAATCTGGGGATGAAAGCTTGAGAGACAAAAAGATTCAGGGTAAATCGAAAGTCAAAAATGGAAGGAGCAGAGATAAGAAATCCCTAGAGGCGAACTCACGGAGCGTCTGTTGAAACCGAAGCGACGCGAGGAGTTGCCGGCTTCGGTGTTTGATAAAGGATCACGTGAGCATGCCGGAACATCTGGGAGAAACGTGAAGAGTCTAGACCGCTACTTTCCGAACGGGAGTCATCATGAAAAGGATTCTCGGGAGTTGCGTAGAGTAGGGTACCACACAACCGATTGCGAGCCCATAGTGACCACCTCCCATAATGTGTAACACCATCGGGCGTGCCTGGAGTTTCTGCACTCCATTAGTTGGAGCACTTTGAGGTTCCGGTGATCAGTGTGGATAGTGAAGTGATGAGAGGCTCCTTATAAAAGATGTCTCCACTCTTCACAAGCCATTCTCATAGCCAATAGCTCTCTTTCTAAAACAGAATAGTTCCTTTCACTCGCAGAAAAAGTACGTGAATAATAGTCAATTGGATGTTCTTGCCTCTTTTGATCTTCTTGTAACAAAACGGCACCCAATGCCCCTCCAGAGGCATCCGTCTCAAGGAAAAATGGCTTGGATTGGTCCGGCTGTATTAGTACCGGTGCTGTAGTGAATAACTCCCTGAGACCTAAGAAGGCTGCGTGAGCATCCGAGGTCCACTTCAAGACAACCCCCTTCTTGAGCAAAGCATTGATGGGTAAAACCTCGAGGGTCATTACGAGTGCGGCAGTAAGGGGTTAACGGTGCTGGTAAGGATGCCGGTGCCGTTAATCCTTTACCGCCGCATTACAAGGTCCCTAAGCGGGTTCCACTAAGGCCGGCTGGTAAAACCAGCCGTCCTTAGTGGGAGCCGCTAAGGGACCGGGGAGCTAATAACGGGCACGTTATTAACGGGCCCGTTATTAGCTCCCTCCCCATTCCCATTGAGCCCTATGGGGGCTCGAATGGGAATGGGGATGGGTATTTTGAATGGGGACTTAGCGGGTCCTCCAAGGTTGGAATGACCCAGTGAGTCCCCATTCATGGAACCCGGACCTGGACACGAGTTTGGAGGCAGCCTTAGCGCTAATAGCACCATGGCTACCTCCAAACTCGTAATGACCCCCCTTGTCTGAAAAGTGAGGAATGAAATGGTGATAAAAATTCGCCAAGCCAAGAAACCGCTGCACCTCTTTCACTGAGGACGGCTTGGGCCATTTAGTGATTGCCTTAACCTTATCTGGGTCCATACGCACTCCGTTGGCAGATAATATGAACCCGAGGTAGTGAACTTCTGAAGCCTCAAATGTGCATTTCTTGGGTTTTGCATACAACTGGTTCTCCTTCGACCTACGAAGAACCTCCTTTACATGGAGATGATGCACCTCCAATGTGTTGGAAAATATCAATATATCATCCAGATATACAACTACAGACACGTATAGCATGTCAGCAAACACCTTGTCGATGAATCTTTGGAACACAGCTGGGGCGTTGACCAAACCAAAGGGCAGTACGCAATACTCATATAACCCCAGCAGTGTTCTGAAGGCAGTCTTCCACTCATCCCCACTCTTTATTCTCAGCAGATGGTATGCGCCCCTTAAATCTAATTTCCTGAACACCTGTGAGTCTCGTACTGCTTCTGAGATATCCCGAATTAGGGGCATTGGGTATCTGTCACGGATGGTTTTGCGGTTGAGAACACTGTAATCGATACAGGGGCGGAGCTCTTTCGAGTCCTTTTTTGAGATGAAAAACAGAGAGGCCCCTCCTGAAAACTTTGATTCTCGGATAAGTTCATTTTTGAGGTTGGCCTCCAGATACTCCTTCAAAGCATTCTTTTCTAACAGTGACAAAGGATACATCCGTCCGAACGGAAGTGGAGCTTCATCTTTGAGATCTATGCTGCAATCTTCTGGATGGTGAGGTGGGAAGAGTCTAGGGACCACGTCCTCGAAGACTTTGGAGAAGACTTGGTAATGTCTTGGAACAGCCGAAATGGAGGTGCATTGTTGGTTCGCTGTAAGGATGGCCTGCACCTCCACCTGTGGATCCTTGATGTAATGCTTGCTGCAGTAAACTGAGTCAAAACTGATCCTGTTGGACCCACAATCAATCTGGGGGTTGTGCCGTCTTAACCAGGAAATGCCTAGGATTACGGAAAAATTGGCAGCTCGAATGACATTGAATGTAAGGGTCTCGGTGTGGTTGCCCATGGATATCTGGACAGATAAGGTATCCATTGTTATGGGTCCAGATGATAAAAGACAACCATCTACCCCCTCTGCAGGTATGGACTTCCTCTTTTCTTGAAGCGGGATGTGATTCTCTTGCGCCCAGGAAACATCAATGAAATTGCCCGCTGCCTGTTACGCAGTTGTTGGTCGTGCAGAGTATGGGCTATCCCTCTGTTCCCAAGTATCAGACTGACAATCACGGTAATACCGCCAGAGTGATGTTTAGGGCCAAAGGTGGTAGTCCGTAGAGCCAGGACTCGGGAACAACCGGAAAAACCCCTGGAGCGCTGCAAAGGAAGGTATAAGGTTATGTAATAGTACAGAGTGTAGTAATCTTAGTGAAAACATCCAGGGCACTAAATACCTGTGAGTACTGGAGCGTTGTCTCAGGGAGTCGGACGTAGGCGTTAGCCAGTGGTTAGAAAGTGGCAGCGGGTCCGGGCAGATGTGGCACAGTCCTGATGTAACACATGATCCGTAGAGTGTACCAGAGCAGTCCGAGGGGCTAAACACAAGGCAGTCCGTAGGGCAGAGCGTAGGTCGGCACCAGTGGATCCAAATTCCAAGGTAAGTAAAGGGCCAAGACACAAGCAATCCGTTGGGCAAAGTAGTTCGTCAACAAATAATCCAAGATTCCAAAGCAGACAAGGGTTAGGTACTGAGCGGTCCGTTGAACAAAAGCCGTGGTCAGATGAAGTAAGGAGTCCTGAAACGAAGCGCAAGCGACACGTGATCCAGAGAGAACAGCTGTGAAGCAACGCTTTCCGTAACCGGACTCCTTTTATCCATGGAAAGGAAACACGTGACCACTGTCACGTGACACATGTACCCAAGCGTTGCAGTATTGCTAGGCAACGAGTCACGTGCTCCGAGCCGCGCTGGGTCGCGCAGTCCTCCGTGCGTTTCTGTGATGAAGAAGCCTCCAGTTCGCTTGCCACAAACATGAAGGGCGATAAACTCCAGCCCTGCCGAGCATGCCACGTCGTGCCCTATAGCGTGACACCTGATAAGGCAATAAGGTACCCCTGTCGGGACGTGTGTGTTTGGGTGCTGGTTGGGAAGAGGCTGTGGACGTGGAGGGGCGTGTCTTCGTAGGAAGAGTAGTAGCTTGTGCGGGGAGCGGTGTGACACTGCCCCACAGTCCAACATAGCCAGGACAGAGAAAGAGGGTCCTGACTGGATTACAAAAGAGATCTGAAAAACCATCAGACGGTTATCCTCTACTCCGTCCTTTCTTGCCTGGGTACAGTTGCAAGGGTTTGTGCTGCTTCCCTCGATATCTCCCTTGCATAGATACTGGGTTGGGCGTTTCCCTGACGTTGTGGAGGGACTGCAGGACGATTCCGCAGTAAGTGCTTAGAGGATCCACACTACATACATAAGTTCAATTCTTGCCTTCTCTTCCTTTCCTCTGGTGTCAGAGGGCCTCTTGCAGCACCAATCTGCATGGGTTCTTCGGGCACTGGATTCTCCTTCCCAGTCGAAGGTGGGTTGAACAATGGCGAGTATCCACGGCCTCTCTTCCGCTCATAACGCCTCTCCAGTGACCTGACCTCAATCTGGAGCACTAGGGTTACCAGCTCCTGAAAGGAATTAGGTCTTGCTACCCGGGCGAGCTCATCTTTGATGTCATCATGCAAGCTTCTGCGCAGATGGTATTTTGAGCTGTGTCTGGCCATCCGGCTATGGTGGTTAGCTTCTGGAACTGGGCAACATATGACTGGACGTCCTGATTCCCCTGTTTACCGTCCAATAACACCTCATAAATCGAGTACTGCACCTCAGGGTGGTCAAAACGAGCATTGAAATTCAGGACAAACTGGTCATTAATTGACGGATCCTGACTGGTAACAAGCGTTTCATGACCTTTTGCCCCCCTTCACGGCGTACAAGGTCCGGGTCCAGGGATGTGTCCTGTGAATTCTTTGCAACAATTCAGGTGCATGAAAATCAGAAGCCGACTCCCATGAACGATCTGCGGACCTGTACCCCTTGCAGTTAATGAGGTATTGAAGTCTTCCTCGAAAATAATGGTAATCACAGATTGCAGCGTTCTCATACTCAGGTCCTTGTGCAGTGTCCACTAGTGGGGATTTTAGAGCAGCCCTTTTGAAATGGTCTTGGATGTGCGTTTTGAGTTGTGAAACATGAAAGACTGGATGGATTCGGTTCCAGGAGGGGGATAACGCCAGGCTACAGGTCCAATGATACAGGAGATCTCAAATGGCCAGAAGTATCCCAGATGAGAGAGCTCTTTCAATTCCCAATAGTTTGCACAGACAGGTCCAAAAGGCAGAAGTGTACTGAGTTCCTCTATCGGATATGATTTTAGTAGGTAATCCATGTAAACGAAAAATTGTTTTTGAAGAAAGCATTTACCCATTTGTGAGGCTGTGGGAATTTATGATAATGGAAGAAAATGAGCCATCTTGGTAAGCGAGTCGACGGTTACCATGATAGTGGTATGGAGAGAGGAAGGAGGTAATTCCATTATAAAGTCAGTTGATTTGTGTTGCCAGGGTTGAGTAGGCAAATCCGGTTGCACTAACAGTCTGCAGGGTCACTGACGAGGAACCTTGGCTTGCAAACACAGGGGGGGGCGTGGCTAAGCAGCCATGGAGTAGGACGTGTCCGAGTGCAGCTGCTCCTGCTCCGACGTTGATCCGTGAAAATGCGTGCAAAGTGACTTATATGCTCCGTGAATGCTGGTGTATGCGTTGGAACATGAGCCCTGCAGCTGCTGGAAGAAACAAGCCCATCGAGCGCAGCGTTCGGCTGATATGGACCTTTGATCGTGCGGCCCTGGAGACGATAATGTACCCAAAATGGCGGACAACAAAGCCTCGGCCACTATAACGTTTGGGCTGGATTGTGAACACTGAGCGGTCCCTTGCTGGGTGCCCGCTGGCGTTGGTGTGGTCCCCGAGGCGGTGCTTTGTCATCGGGCGAATTGCCAGGCAGCGCAGCGGGATTGCAATCCCGTGAACAGAGGATTAGGAGGCAAGGTGGTTGCCTCCATTGCACTTCTACGGAGGACTGGAGGCGCGGCTTGGATGTAATCTTGCGCCATCGGGCAGGATCGGAAGAAGCAGTGAGCTGGGCCATCCCCGCTGGGAGTGTGCGGCTGGAGGCGGATGCAGGGTGCAGGCGAATCGTAGCTTGCAACCGTATTGTGACAAATGACTGCCGAAATAACATTGTAGCGAAGTCGGCTGCCGAGCGGAGTGGACGCATACGCGAACGTTGGAGGTTCTTTAAAAATACCTCTTGAGGCAGCGGCCCAGCCGAAAAGCTGCAGAGCAGAATTGAAGTCTAAACATGGAACGGAGTGCAGGTGATGGAGGCCACGGCACGAATCGGGGCGGAGGCAGCTGAAGCGGAGGATCGGGGTTCGGAGACAGCGCGGGGCCCATTGGGGCTCGTGTGGGCTGTGCTTGTGGCGGTAGCACTCTGCATGGGTAAGGAGGACAGAGCGGTGGGCCAGGCTCTGAAGAGCTGGGGAAACGGCAAATACTGTGGCATTCGCTTGACTCCGACGGGGCTCCGGTACCCCATGCGGTGCGGGTGAGGCCAGCGGGAGCTTCGTGCAGCGCCTCAGGCCACCATTCAAGATTTGTGAGGACCCGCGGCACATGAGAAACGGCGCGGGTCCTGCCACATATAAACTGTTACAACATAAAGGCGCTGGGGCGACACGTAGCTGATACACTGTGGCGCATGGCTGATAATAATGAGATGCTGCCTGTGCGTGGCGTCGACGAGGCTGCGCTTCTCCCAGCCAAAAGCCACTGCCGGGCTGAAACAGATGCTGCGGAAACATTGTCGCATCCATGTATGTGAAACTTTGGAAGGGATAACGTGCCCACGTGAATACAGAGCAGAGAACTGGAGCTTCATTGGAAGAGCTGATTACACACACGGAGAGTAAATAATAAACGCCTTTGGCCTGCAGGAGAACTTAAAGCCCTAATAGACATACAGCTTTAACGAAGGATAGCTGGGTGCTGTGTCCCTGTAGGAAAACTGAGACACTGTGGCGCCTGCGTGCACTGGACGCCTGCCCCGCACTGTGAAGGGGCATAGGTACCATAACACTACGAAGAGCAGGGGGCGCCTATAACCTGCGTGAGGAGACGGATAGTGCACCCGGGCACTGCCAGGCTAGTGGACGAACACAAAGTGGCTGTGCTCCAGAAGCGGAAGCTGGAGGGCGCAAAGGGCGCAATTGCGCCATAAAGCAGACGTGCTGACAGACACGTGGGAGGACACAACCCAATTGAGGGGACCGCTCGGTGCGTAGGCCACAAGAGGGTACCCTGAAATATTAATCGAAAATCAAGAGCAACCCGCAGATAACGCGGCTGAATCGAGTGGCCGGGTTGCTGTGCCGATTACGGAGTGACAAAGGACACTTGCCCTGGGTCACATGATGTCTGGGAGAGGGATTAAGAGTAAGAGCAGGCAGCCCACGATGGATGTGTTTGCCAAGACGCAGCAGTCTCCAGCTACATCGGCGCTGGTGGGCGCAAGTGGGCCTATGGAAAGCCCAACTGGAACTGAAAACCATCAGATCTTGGCAGCCATAACAGAACTAAAAGACTCTTGGGGGATAACAATGGCAGACTTACGGACCTCCTTGGAGGCTAAGATCGAGGCAGTGGGGATAGATGTCAACTTGCTGCGGCAGGATGTCAGGGCGCTGGCAGACAGAACAAGCAGCCTGGAAAGTGCTGTTAAAACCAACACAACCACCAGCACTGACAATGCAAGGGAAGTCCACATACTAAAACAGCAAGTGGCTAACTTGGAGAACCGCACAGAGGAGGCAGAAGGGAGAGCTAGAAGGAACAACATTCGAGTGGTCGGTCTGCCAGAAGGAGAAGAAGGCCAAGACCCCACCGACTATGTGGAGAACATGATCCTGCAGGAAATAGGAGCTGATAAACTCTCGCAGGGATTCACGGTGGAGCGGGCACATAGAGCCCTCACGAGAAAACCGAAGCCTGGAGCACCTCCCCACGCAATAATTGCCAAGATTCTGAACTATAAAGACTGTGAAAAGATCCTGGAGTATTTCAGGAAAGGGGGAACGATAGACAGAGCCTCGGCTACATTCACAGCTTACCCGGATTATACAATGCTGGTCCAGAGGTATAGCTATGTGGCGGTGAAGAGACGGCTGCGCGCAGCCGGCATTAAATATATGCTCCTGTACCCTGCGAGACTAAAAGTGCTACATAAGAGTCGAATATTTTTCTTTGACACCCCAGAGGAGGCTGATGCATGGCTGGACCTACAGGGCTGCCTGGAACAGGATGCTGCACAGGCCCAAAAAGAATGAGATAAGTGACTGGGGTGATTCATACAGGCTGGTCTGGCATGCTGTGAGGTACCCTAGCGGAGGCTCGGCCGGAACTTTGACAGATGTGGAAAGGTGGGTGGTGCGGATGCTGGGTTTGGATACCCTTGATTCCATTGAGCGGCATTGGACTAGAATATAGAGCTTTGAGTATGTAGACAAATTGGACAATAGTATGTGGTTAAGTATAATGAACAGGAGCGGCGGAACACAGGCACCCTACCCCCCAAATAGTGGTGGTAGTAGTAGGTTAGCTTTTAGGGCTACCTCACCCTGCTGGGCTTCGAGTACAGGCTATCGCCAGAAAGTGCTAGATGCAGGGGAGCCTGAGATCCAGGGATGGAGCTAGGCAATTGTTGGGGTGGGGGGTGAAGTTGGGGTTGTTGGGGAAGGGATGGGCAGGGAGAGGGGCGAAGGCAGGGAGTTTAAGGTGTATATAGTTGTGGGGAGTTTGTATTTAAACAAGAGCCTATGTGGACTACGGAAAGGGAACTGTTTTCGTGTGAGCGGGGTGGATTGGCCTGATGCAAGAAGGGAAAATATTGATGAACAATGGGGGAGCTTAAGATAATAACGTGGAATGTCAGAGGACTTAACAGTTATTTGAAGAGGAATAAGGTCATGCTGTATTTGAGACGGCAAAAGATAGATATTGCACTGCTACAGGAAACGCATCTGACACGAGAGAAAGTAGATCTAATTGGGAAAAAATGGAAAGGTTTTGTGGTGGGCTCATCATACTCTGCCTATGCTAGGGGAGTACTTGTTTGGGTGGCGCCGCATGTCCCTTTTAAGCTAATTGAGAAAGTGGTGGCGACAGACGGGAGGATGGTCATATTGAAGGGGTTGATAGAGAATAAAGAAATATGTATTGTGAATACGTATGCCCCTAACCAAAACACGGCGGCGTACTTCAGAACTCTGTGCACTACCATGGGTGCGTGTGTGGGCAGGGCGGTGATTTGGGGTGGGGATTTCAATTGTGTAATAAATCCTAAAATAGACAGGTCGGATGATAAGGTTGACAGGCCAACCCCGGCGGCCAGAATATTGCGGATGTTGCTAGATGATTTCGGCCTGGTAGACGTTTGGAGAACAAAACATCCCGATGATAGACAATACTCACATTATTCGGCCCCGCAGCAGCTGCACACAAGACTCGACTATGTCTTTGCCACTCCAGATGTGATGACAGAGAGCAACCATATAGAATATAAAGCGAGGGTCCTCTCGGATCACTCGCCCTTGATCCTCGGTTGGCAATATTGCCCCCCGAGAGCGCGGATTCCAACGTGGCACCTACGTGCAGAGGCACTCAGGGACCCAATCTTCAGGGAGGACATGAGGGATGAGATTATTAACTATTTTGAGGTTAATACTGGCAGTGTTGACTCGGCATGGACACTATGGGAGGCCTTTAAGGTAGTGATGCGAGGAGTTGCCATATCCAAGTCAAGGGGATTGCAGGGTGGAATAATAGCTGATTTACATAGAGCAGAGGAGGAATTGGAAAGTGCACTGGAAAGAGGAAATGCAGATATGGAGCTAGTACTTAAATTACAGCAGCAGTGCACGGAACTGTGGGAGAGGCTCTGCAATCTCAATTATAAAAAATACATAGAGAGACAGCATGCAGGGGGGGATAAAACGGGCCGGCTTCTAGCTTGGTTATACAAGAATTAAACTCCTAGACCCCCGATCAGGACTATAACTAGAGAGGATGGTGAGGTAGCTGATACTCAAGAAGGAGTCAACAAGGAGTTTGCAGACTATTTTAAGGCGTTATATGAAGATAGTGTGAGGAGCAGCCCGGAAGAGATAGCTAAAAAACACGGGGAGATACAGGACTGCCCAAGATAAGTGAAGAAGAGAGGGAAGAGCTGAATGCACCAATTACTTTGGAGGAATTGGAAGAAGTAGTGAAGCAGTTGCCCACTAGCAAAACTCCAGGTGCAGACGGGTTCCCTAGTGAATTCTATAAAGTATATAGGGTGGAGGTGCTCCCCTTTATCCTTTATGCAAGACATGCTTAACGAAGCATTTGAGGTAGGACGGCTGCCGGAGTCGCTCAGAGAAGCGATTATAGTACCGCTCCCCAAGCCCAATAAACCAGAGCATAGTTGTGGCTCCTATAGGCCCTTATCGATGCTGAACCAGGACAGTAAGATACTGACAGCTGTCTTGGCTAACAGATTGCGGAGAGTGATTGGCAAATTAATTCATCCAGATCAAACGGGCTATGTCCCAAGTAGGAACATAACTCATAACCACAGGAGACTCCATCGGGTGGTTGAATGGGGGTGTAGCATTGAAGGCGAAATGGTGATTGTGTCACCAGATGCAGTTAAAGCTTTCGACTCGGTTAAGTGGCCATGGCTGTTGGCGGCACCAGGGGGATATGGAGTAGGGCCGGGTTATATTAGATGGGCTAAGATGCTATACAGTGAACCGTTGGCCAGAGTTCGAACGGGATCAGTAATATCCGAGAGATGGCAACTTAGCAGAGGCACTAGACAGGGGTGCCCCTGGTCCCCGATGCTTTATATTCTAGCCCTGGAGCCCCTAGCAATATACCTCAGGCAACAATATGATATGATAGGGATTGAGGTGGGAGGAGAGCGACACTTGATATCCTTGTATGCAGACAATTTGCTATTATATCTTAAATACCCAGAAGAAAATCTCCAATACATTTTGGAAGTGATGGAGAGGTATGCTAGGCAGGGTCGGACTGGGACAAAAAATAGGCCCGGATACCCAAAAAAAAGTGGGCCACCCCTTGCCTCAAAAAAGTGGCCCTCAAACCATGATCCATGAATCGCGGCAATTCACGACTTCACAGAAAATGCAACTTATGGAGGGTTAATCTGTCTGTTGCATGTTGGTGTGGTATAGACAAAAAGAGGCTGCCCATGTACCGGGAGGACTGCAGGGCCTATAAAGCTATAACTGGGGGGTGGTCCTACCCTCTAGAATTCAAATGCATGCAATACAATTTAAATGCACAATAGTTTGAACCCTTGCGAACACCCAATTTAATGGGGCATTCACCATTTCTAACAAACACAAACTGCTAATGAACATATATATCATCCATATTTTGTAGAACAGCTTTTTATTAATTAGCTGATACTATGGTTTTACTTTGCATGTTTTTTAGAGTATTCTTTTGTAGAGAGAAAAAGGTGATCAACATGGTAGTGACAAGCCATTGATGTTGAACATAGTTGTGTCTACAGTACAGTACACAAACCTAAAAGTTTACACAGCGTGATAAGTGCGTTAACACATTTCGAGAACAACTCATGAATAGGTGAAAACCAACATGTAGTTAAATACAAAGAACACAGAGTGTATGTGAAAGTAGGAGGAGGGAGACATTCGCTGAAGGTCTCCTATGCCCGGCTAGAGTCTGACCTCGTAGCATGTTGGTGTGGGGCAGTTTTTTTGGTCAAAGTGGGCCATTTTTTGGCCAACATGGCCAGTAACAGTTTAATGAGTTACTTCACTATGCGGCTAGTATTTTTAACCTTTGTTGCCTATTTCAATATTCTTTAAATTGAACAATTTGATTACAAATGCAGGACTACAAGTCCCATAGTGCAATATGATGTGACGACAGCGGGTAATCTGAGGGTCTCTCACAGGGCCCCCACACTGTACTGATGTTGGCTGCTGAGCTCCCCGGTGTGCAAGGGTCTATGTGCAAGACTGGCAGGTGTAGCCATTTTGTACTTGTATGCAGTTCAAATGGCAATTAGTCTTGTTTGTTGGATACAGCCTCATGTGTGCAGCTGGTTCCACAACATGCTAAGTGTGGCTATCATATGCGTAGGTTACCCAAACACATGTACACATGATTGATCCTTCACAAAGCACACCGGCACCACAAGACTACATTTCTAAGAATGCACTCTACTTATTTGACACAGAAATTCAAACATGCCCTACATTACACTTTGCCTCACTATGTAGAAACTCCCGATGGCAATACATGTCCCACACTGCACTATGACTGACACAGTGCAGAGCACAAGGAATTCCATGTCCCTCAATACATTATTCCCTACTGATTAATGATGTCACCAATTACCATAGGTGTTCTCTCGGGTGATACTTGTAGGCACCTATACTGGGTGAATCACGGGGCTGGCAGATGCGTATGTCGGAATGCATTCCCTCACTGAATATTTACACCCTCATAGTGCGCAGCATGCCTTGGAACACATACAGCTTCTGTACATCTCTCCTCACCAAACTATAGGTCCCCAGACTGCCCTCTGACTCTTGTGATCTACTTATCACAATATACAACGTGGCTTACTTACGAAAAACAGAAGACTATGTATCCCATAAACCAGCTGGCCGCCCTCAAAACAGACACCTCAAGATGTCTACATGTTACAAAAAGCACTCGCTCTGTTCAGAGGCATCCAACACAATATAGAGAAAATGAGTATCAAAGGGAGCCAGGAAAAGCAAGCCAGAGATAGATTATTCGAATTGTGAGTGGAAAGATGAAAGAACGCGTTTAGCAGATTCATAGATTGAGCGAAGAGTTGCTAGCTTGCTAGGCCGCTACACCAATCAGAAGGGCAGAATAGCAGTCGATTCAAGAGAAGATGAACAAATGCTCAATAAAATAAAATAAATAAGCCCACAATTAGAATTGTTCGCAGAGTAAAAGGAAAGAAAAGGACGAGCCTTGTGCATGTTATACAAATGGAAACTACAGGAATGAGCAATGTTAAAAATGTAAAGGGAATCAGATCACAAATAACATCAGGATTGTGTGTTATCCTCCCCAAAGCATGGCAGCAGCATGGAAGCATCTGGCAGAACTCTGTGGGATACATGTTTGTTGTAGTTACAGCCAGGGCATACACAGGTAGTTAGACAAGAGTCTCAAAGGCAAGCACCTTTTGCATGATCCCATCCTCTCTGATCCCAACCATCAACTCACTCAGGTATCACATACCACACTCAGCATTCCACAAATACCCCGCATGTCAGCCACTGTTGGTACAACATAGCAAGGTCACAGAACACCACACACCTCCTTTCCTAAAACAATCAAAAAGTCCTCGCACCAATACCAAGATGTAACCAACCAACCAACCAACCAACAGAGAATCCATTCAGAGAACCAATACTCACATACAGACCAAATCGTCATAAAGCATTAAGGAGTGAGCACTACCATGCAAGGTGTGCCATGATGCACATAAAACGTAAGCGGTTCAACATATCCACCAACATAAGCACGGGCAGGCTTTAAAACATGCCCACAGGGTAGACGAGCAATAACGTCTTTTTGCGGAACCTGAGCCGGATCCAAGCTCTAGATGCAGAGCAAAACTTGTTACATTGCAAACACACTGAAACCCCAAAATCGTCCCTTCGTCACCATACCACAAAGCTGGGATAAATAAGCAGGACGTAATTCCTGTGTGTGCTTGGAGTGGTGCTCTCACTGGTCATCAATAGGGCATGCTGTGTACGTACCTCGTGAAGGAGGCGGCCCGGCCAGCACGTACAAGGTAAGGGAGGTGGGGGCGTGCATTGCACTCTGCCTGATGCTATATCACTGCAGAAGCCGGGAACCTTCAGTAATCAACAGCACCCCATCTACGGTCCATCACGAGACCTGCTGCCATGCATGCTCCCAAAAGCGCTATGAGCTGCAGGGGCCAGGGCTGCAAGTCGTGCTGTGCCTAATGTACCTATCTTCCTGCAGAATACATGTTTATTCATGTGTAAAGCGCACACGCTTTTTGGCGCTGAACCAGGCAATAATGTAATATATTTTTAATGGTTAATGCAACGCGCTTCTTGACACTACAGCAGGCAATAATTGACATCTCTTCGCTCTAGCTCTAAAATGTGTATTCATTTGTGAAAGCAAACCGCTTCTTGGCGCCATAGCAGACACTAAAGTGTATCTCTTTCCTGCTCAGACTCGCTGGGACTGGGAGTAATATGGATGTCAGTTGGTAAAACGCACACGCTTTGTGGCGCTGTAGCAGAGAATAATAATGCATATCTCTTCCCAGTGGCACTGAAATGTGTATCCATTTGTAAAGCACCAGTGCACATCTCTGCTCGGTGTGGTGATGCCACATGTGCATTCTGTTATTCATTTGGAAAGCACACCTGCTTCTAGGGGCTGCAGCCGACAATGGTGTGAATCCCTCCCGCTGACTCCGATAGCTTTATTCATGTGTGAAGCGCAGACGTTTCTTGGCGCTGCAGAAGACAATAATGTACAGTCTTCCCATCGGCTCTTATATGTGTGTTAATTGGTAAAGCACACTGCTTCTCAGTAGGGTTAGGAGCAGCAGACTAGTTGGATAGCACAGACCAAGACTCGGAGGGCTGTGGCTTGAAGAACAGAGGGCGAGTGATGGACTAATCCTTCACTGAAGGAAATGTGCGTGCGCGGACTGCGCGCATGTGATCCTTTACTGTCCAGCTTGCATTGAACCTGTTGGCAGTTGCAAACAAAAGGCCCTCTGAAAGGGTGCCCAATGCCTGGCCAGTGGCCACATGTCACACAGCAGAAAACTGCACAATGAAACAGTAGTCAAAAGGGATCGTGCGAGAAGGCCTGCAGCCACTTCACATGTCTCCTTAGTGAGTTAAAGCGGACTACAAGTCCCAGCAGTCCCCGTAGTTGGGTCGCCATACCCCCACCGCAATGCACATTAGCACTTAGGTGGGCAAGCCAATAAAATTAAATGGAGAGTCGTGCCAGATCCAAGCCGGATGTCTGGCTTGGCCCAAAGAGCCAAACAACAAGCTGAAACATTGAAAGACATGTTAAACGGCATAATATTATGTAATTAACTGAAGAGACATAATACAAAATGTTGTATTCATCATCCCCATAGAATACTATAAAAAATCATTGTCTACAAGCAAAACTGGATTAGAACGTTTCTGAAGAACGATGAACTCACACCTGGGGGTCCTTGAATGAAAGCGCAACAGGGTGGGGGGGCATGACGATACCGGTCCTTGACCACGCCGACGACGGCTCCTCTCCTCCACTGCTGGCTGTGCTGGCTGCTGCACACTCCCTTCTGGCTGCTGCTGAGGGCGGCCTGAGGCTGAGCCACATGAGGTGCCCAAGGTGGCGGTGGAGAGCGGGCGTGCTACTGCTGCAGTCTGCTGCTACCTCTGTGTGTGTACCCAAAATGCCCAGGCCAAGCAATACCCTGACGAGAGAGGTCACGGGATTGACCTGACCTCTTCATGCTGAAGGCGCGCAGTTCTGCATTGCATTGGCTCACAGTCGCTGTCATTTCCCAGTTCCCAGCCCCAGGGCACTCAGACAAAGTTACTTTCAACTTTGTAAGTGTATCAATTTGATGTTGTAACTTGGCACCTGCAAAGTTGAAAGGAACTAGCCAACTTGCAAATGGACTGTACTGCCGTGTGCGCACTGCGAGGCCAGGCCCGGCCACCCAGACAGGGTGGGTGGGGATAGGTGTAACTAAGTGTTACAATTCGCAATCAGAAGTGGCCTGGCAGGCGCCAGCCATGCTGTCGCCGGATGCCAGACCTGTGGGCTGAGGGAGGACGCCACACTAAAGCAGGCCAGCACCGGGGGCTGGTTCCTGAAGTGTGAAGGCTTCACAATGAAGCCCATGCCTGGGCCGAAACCGGCCCACATGGTCTTCAGGAACCGGCCCCCAGGTCCCAAGCCATGATTTTGCATCGGCCACGGGCCGATGGGCCGACGACCCAATCCGACCCTGATGCTAGGCTGTCCGGCATAGCGGTGAACCCCCAGAAATCCAGCATATTCCCGCTAGGTGGCTATATGGGAACCCCCTGTAGAAAGGTTGCCGGTGCTACAAATACCAAGGGCGGTGAGTTCTTTTCGTTACCTCGGGGTAGACGTGTAACACACCACGGAAGAGGAACATAAGTGTAACACCGAGATGGCCTTTGAGAAAATCAGGAAGAGTATGGGGTTTTGGGAGAAGTTGCCCCTAGCAATGATGGGACGAGGGGCAATGCTTAAGATGGTGGTCCTACCTAGGCTTTTACATTACATAGTAATATTCCATATATGATACCTAAGAAGTTCTTTGTTAAGCTGAATAGTATGTGTAGAGACTTCCTATGGCATGGCACCCGGAACAGAGTGGCGTTATGGAAGTTGCAGAACTTCTATGAAAAAGGTGGTATTAAACTGCCTAATTTTGAGGCTTATTATGTAGCGGGTCAACTACAATATGTGGCCAAGTGGCTCTCTGACGAAGAGACCCCTGAACATAGGTTGTTTGGGCAGAACTGTACTCCATTTTACTTAAAGGAAATGATTTGGTTGCCCGAGTCAGAAATGAAAGAGCGCCATGGGATGATGATAACTGGGTGGAAAATATGGCGTAGAGCTTGCTGGATGATGGGAGACCTTGCCCCGTGCTCCCCGCAGATACCGTTGGTTGCACTGGTGGGAGGGGATAAGCAGTTGAGGGTGATTATCAGAACCTACTGGGAATCAGTGGGGCTGGTCACGCTGGAGGACATTTGGCAAGAAGGGGCTATAAGGGATTTTGGAGAACTTGGGGAAGTAGCGGGATTGCATACAGGTCAATATGTTACGTATTACAGATTGGTGCAGAAGATTCGCAAAACGTGGCCTGAAACAATTTTGACAGAGGAACCAGATGCTATTATTGGGGCAATATATGACATATCGGAGGGGGGGCATGAGATCTATAGATTATATGAGATGGTGATGTCTAAGGTTGGGAAGGAATTAGTACATTTAAGATCGGAATGGGAAGCGGAAGCGGGAGCCCCTATGGAGGATGGGATGTGGGAATGTGCCTTGGGATACCATAAGAAAGTGTCTCGTAATGCCAGATTAAAACAAATACAGTTATATACAACGCACAGGGCATACATGACCTCTCTGAGGATATCTAAGTTTAAAAATGTGGGGCGCCAGGCGTGTCCTAAGTGCGATGAGGAAGACGCCGACATGATGCATATGTTTTGGGCATGCCCAGTAATTGAATGCTTCTGGGGGGAAGTAGCGCAGAAACTAGAGGAAAAAGGGGTCACGCTCACCATAGATACAGTCTGGGCCTGCTTGTTGGGTGGTTTCCCCAAATCACCGAAATTTAAACATGTCGGTAAATTGAAAGATTTGGCATATGTGCTTGCCAAACAAAGGATAGCCATGGGGTGGAAGAAGTGTCACAAACCACTGGTGGAGGTGTGGTGGAAAGCCTTACAGATATGGGCGGAGGCTGAAACGATGGTATGGCAGGAGGCGAGCAGCATGAGAGGGGAGGAAGAAATGGGCTCCCTGATGGCATGGAAATCATTGATAGCTGAAATGTTCGGAGTAGCATCAGACCCAATGGAATCCGAGGGCAGCGAAACTCTGCCACACGAAGCAGATATTGAATGTGAAGAACAAACAGGCTCATGAAGGGGGGTAGGGTTGGGAGAGCAGTGACTAAAAACTATTTGTGTTTATTGGTATTGTGATAAATTGCACTGTAAGTTTGGTTTGTATTGTTGTTTGGTTGAATAAAATTAATAAAGAAATTTAAAAAAAAAAACCTTGGCTTGCAAACACACAGTACAGGCGGAAACATAGTCCTTGACATCCTTATGCAGATTAGGCCACCAAAACTGCCTATTAATGTGTTCAAGAGTATTACGGACCCCACGGTGGTCTGCACTCACGACACATTGTTTGCGGAACAGCAAATCCTGCGACTTCATGAGCTGGTAGTGATGGAGGACGTCTTGTAACCCAGGTAGCTGACTTTGTGTCTTATTTCTGATGAATTCAATAAAGTCACATACGGAGAACACAAAGGTAGCTTCAGGAAACTGTCTCTCACCTTGAGGGGCTTCGACAGTGGTTTCCACTGAACATGACAAAGCGTCCGCTTGTACGTTTTGCACCCCTGGAATGAATGTTAGACAAATGTCATACTGTGAGAAAAAGTAAGCCCATCTGGCATGCCTACTATTCTGACATTCCATTTGCTGAAGGACCTTCAGATTCCGATGGTCTGTCCGAACTATGAACGGGTAAGTGGAACCTAACAGCAGATGTCGCCATTCCTCTCACGCTCTCTTTATCACCAACAACTCTTTCTCTAACACTGTATAATTGACTTCCGACTTATTTAGGGTTTTGGAGAGATAAGCCACAGGGTGTTCAAACCTGTCACATGCTTTTGTTTTAGCACTGCTCCTATGCATCGGTTTCCAGGATGAATTGTCGCTGCTGGTCAGGGGTTCTTAGAATTGGAGCAGAGGTGAAGGCTCCTTTTAACTCCTGAAATGCCAATCCCGCAGACTGGCTCCACTTGAACCTTTTCCCTTTCCGCAGAAGTTCAGTAATAGGCTTGATCTTATTGGAAAATTCCATATGAACTTCCTATAGAAATTGGATTTCTTTCACCGTGGCTGGGACCTTCCATTGAAGAATGGCTTTGACTTTTGATGGATCCATTGACGTGACTTCTTCCGACAGTATGGACCCCAGATAGGGTACATTGGTTTGGTGGAAGGCACATTTTCTAACTTAGAAAATAAGTGATGCTCTTGTAACCTCTTTAGTACTTCCTTCACATGGAGAATGTGTTCCTTAAGGGAGTCGGAGAAAATCAGGATATCATCCAAGTAGACTACTACATAATGTAGTAACATGTCTGCAAAAATGTGATCAATGAACCACTGAAAGACAGCTGGAGCGTTGGATTAGCCGAACAGCATGACCCTGTACTTGTAGTGGCCAAAAGGGGTATGAAAGGCAGTTTTCCATTCATCCTCTTCACAATTACGTATGAGATGATAGGCTCTGTGTAGATCTAACTTGGTAAATAGTTTAGCTCCGCGAACGGCTTCAAGAATGTCCAAAATCAGTGGCAATGGTATTTGTCTTTGACAGTGATCTTATTCAAACCCTGAAAATCAATACAGGGCCTGAGCTCTTTGGTGTCCTTTTTTCGGAATAAAAATAAAGATGCTCCAGCTGGAGATTTTGACTCAGTAATGAGCCCGTAGCAAAGATTAGGAGCCAGGTATTCTTGTAACACTTCCTTTTTGGTTGAGGACAATGTATACATCATTCCAAAGGGAACCTCTTGATCTGGAACCAATTTGATTGAACAATTGACCTTACGATGGGGAGGTAAATCCTTGTTTTCATCATTGGAGAATACTGGATGAAATTCCTGATATCAAGTTTGGAGGGCTTGGATCATGTCTACCCTGGAGGAGGTAATGATGTCATGAATAGTTCCCAAAGGAGCATGCATACCGACTGCTCCGTCATGTAAACAATTTTGAACGCAGTGTTCGGACCACAAGAATATGGTGCCTGCTGTCCAGTTTAGGTAGGGATTGTGTACTTCAGCCAGGGTAACCCCAGGATGAGGGGATAGTGAGCTGCCTTAATGCGATCAAACTGTATCTTCTTGGTATGTGAAGAGAAGGACATGGAGAGGGTTACAGTGCTTTCCTTAATTAACCCCGAGGATAAGGGTTTCCCGTCCACTCCCTCTACAGAAATCTTCAGATCTCTGGCTTGTCCGAATAGTATGTGTGAACGAACCCAATCTTCATCCATAAAGTTACCCGGTGCTCCACAATCAATGAGAGAGGCGACATCTGTAACTGACACTTCGGATCTTTCAGTGTCACCTTTACCAACCCCATAAGGGTAGTTTGTACGTTATCAGAATTTGTTTGGGAACTCTCAGTTTGTTCCCAAACCTCTGTTCCCTTTAGGCTCGGGATCTGTCGTTTCCCGAATGACATGTGGGTGCAACGGGATGAGGAACCCTGGCAAGATCATCTTTGAGTTCTTCGGAGAACCCTCTTCTCATTATACTCCCCAATGCATCGTCTGGCTGTGCCATCTCATTGGCATTTGTTTAAATTGAGTTATGTATGTCAAAGTATCAAGCGCTCCTTGCTTGAAATCGAGTAGATTTTCCTGCGGCCAAGCCAGGAAACACTTTAGGAAATGTATTAAGTTGAACAGAAGATTACAGCAGGCACTGCCTCCAGGAGCAGGCACCAACTGACCATCTATAGAACACTCTCAAAGCACAACATTCTAGAAAGAACATATTACCTCACAATGGTGCATGTTAGTGATGAAGCAATGTACATAATATTGAATGTATGGACACATGTAAAACTCTGATGAACTGATGCTCAATACACATAAAATAAGTAATATCTCAACACATCTCCTCCCCTACAATATCGAATTCATTCAAGATAATAATCTCTTAACCAAAGAGGCTTGCTCCTCACTCTCTCCAAATTCACATTCACATTGTTATCCTCCAATGCATTATTGTCTACACTTTTGTTTGCCTTTGAGCCAGATGACAAATCATCCTCATTGTCACCCTCCGTACTTTTACAATCCTCAACTGAGCCACTGTTGTTACATTTCACCAATCTTGACATGGGCAAGCATTCACCTCCCTCTATGATAGCTACATTTCCTCTAACTACAGAGATTCTTTTTGGCCCAATGAATTTGCTTTCGATACACTTAGGAGACAATCTGGGGCTTTTTATATAAACCATATCTCCTTTTTTCCAAGTTATAGCTTTGGACTTCCTTTCAGCATTCGCCCTCTCCATGTACTCATCCTGAGACTCTCTTATAAGTGACATAACCTTAGTTCTGTCCACATAAGTACTCTTTGCCAAATCCAACCATCCCGGACACAATTTGGTCCCTGGTTGTCTGCCTTTGAGGGACATAAACGGAGAAACTCTGGTAACTGAATGCGGGGTCGTGCAGTAATTCCACACCATTTCCCTTAAAGTAGTCTGCCAATTTAGGCCCGACACCATGGCTAACTGTAGCCCTCCTTTTATAAATCTGTTCGCCCTTTCTACCAAACCATTTGCCCTAGGTTGGTAGAGGGTCGTTCTGTAATGTCTGATACCAAACTTCTTAAAGAACTCCACCATTCTGTCAGAACAGAACTGCACCCCATTGTCTGATACTAGCTCTGTAGGGAAACCCTCCCTATAAAATACCTCTTCAAAGAATGCAATCATTTGGGCAGTGGTGGCCTCTCTTATCGCCTTCCACTCAACCCACTTAGAATGATAATCCACAAGAAAAATTAAGTACTTGAAATCATTTCCTAAATCTTGCAGGGGACCCATCAAATCCACTGCAACCTTTTTCCAAGGCTCATTTGGAACACACACAGGTCTCATGGGGGTCTTCCTAATAACTTTACTCTTGTCACTCTTTTCACATTCTCTGCAACCCCTCACACATTTCTCAACCTCACTATCGATTCCTGGCCACCAAAAGGATTGCCTGATATGTCTTTTTGTGCCCCCCATGCCTAGATGATCCTGATGTGCAATATTCACTAACTTTGGTCTAACATTGCAAGGGGGAACCACCCTCACTCCCTTCCTGAGCTGAAAGCCATCCTCTGACAAGCTTAATTCTTCTTTTATTCCATAGTAACACTCATATTTCTTCTCAATGAGATCTCTCCTGGACCACCTTCTTTTGGTCCACATTTTCACTTGTTTTATTATTTCATCCAAATCATCAGCTTCCTTCCACTCATCTCTCCCTATGGCTTCATATTCAATTTCATAAATGCTCAAACCATGTTCAATACTCACTTCCCTAGAGTCCTTGTCTTGCACAGGCAGTCTTGACAAACAATCTGCCACAATGTTGTCTTTCCCAGGTACATACACAACCCTAAAGTCATAAGCTAGCAAATCAACCATCCATCGGGAAATTCTGGGTGAACCTTTGGCCCACTCCACACTTCCCAACAATTGAACCAATGGCTTATGATCAGTTCTCACAGTGAAGGGTTGACCCCAGAGATATAATTAGAAGTGCGCAACAGCCCACGAGACTGCTAACGCCTCCCTTTCAACAACAGAATAATTTTCTTCAGCCCCCCTCAAAGGTCGAGAGGCAAAAGCGATGACATGTTCCACCTTGCCAGCATCAAACTGAGAAAGAGCAGCACCCAGACCCAAGGTACTTGCATCCACTGCTAGCACAGTCTTCCTATTGGCAACAAACCCCCCCAAGGAGGGCGCACTCACAATACAATCTTTGATCTTCCGAAAAGCACTCTGACACTCATCAGTCCATACATACTTTGTACCCTTTTTTAACAATTCTCTCAAAGGAAAGGACATGGTGACAAAACCATCAACAAACTTGTGTTAGTACTCCGCCAACCCCATGAATGAGCGTAACTGCTCCTTGTCTTATGGTTGGGGAGCACATTTAATACTGTCCACCAGAGATTTCTTGGGGGAAATTCCTTCACATGAAATTCTGTGGCCCAAATAATCCACCTCTTTTACAGCAATTTTACACTTTTCCCTCTGCATCGTCAAACCAGCTTCTTTGAGTCTAACCAACACGGCTCTCAACGTTTCATCATGTTCGAGTTCATTCTCCGCAAAAATAAGAATGTCATCTTGAAAGACGGTGACTTTTCTTAAACCTTTGAGTACTTCCTCCATCACCCTCTGAAAAACAGAGGCCGCGGAGGCCAAACCAAAAGGCATGCGGTTATATTTGAACACACCCTCGGGTGTGATAAAAGAGGTGAGATGCTGGCAATCGTTGGATAACGGTACTTGATGATACGCTGACGAAAGGTCAATGACAGAAAACAACTTCGGCTCACCCAAAGTTGACAGAGTCTCAGAAATGTTTGGCAGTGGATGTCTCTCAACAACAATGTTCTGGTTCAAACTGCGAAGGTCAACACACAATCTTAGCTTCCGATTGGCTTTAGCTACTAACACAATGGGCGACAACCACTCGGTGGCCGTAACCGGCCCAATAACACCCTTGCTAACCAAGCTATTAAGTTCTTCCTTAAGTTGAACTCTCACTTTCAATGGTACTTACCGCACCTTGTGAACAACAGGCTGCACATTGCTTTTGAGCTTTATATGATGCTCAAATTTCTTCAGTTTGCCTAACCTTTCAGAAAAAACCTCTGGGAAATCCTTGGTCCAAATATCTTCAACTTCTGCTATGGTCACAGGATTGGGAGCACTGGCCTGAACTCGCACCCCTAAGTTCTTTTGCTCCTCCCAACCCAACAAGGAGGTACCTTTCTTTGCTACAAGTACCATAGCGTGACAACTTCTTTCTTTATACAGTATCTTTGCCGGAAATTCTCCCAGAATGTCTATGGCAGATTCTCCATAACCACAAGCCCTGACACTGGTGGGCCGAATCACAACTTCACTCTTTTTCAAAACACTGACTAGGGTATCTCGGGATATAATAGTCCAAGGCGAGCAGGTGTCTACCTTCATGACCAGCTCGCACCCATCAACAAGAAAAGTGTCCACCGGGCCCTTCGTCTCCCCAGATAAGGACGATATTTCAAAAACATACTTGGTGATCGATTCCCTCACATCCGACACCTCTTGTATATCATATCCCCTCCTAACATTTTCTTCTTTGTTATCTTCTGCTCTGTGTTCCACACAATTGACAGCAGAGGCTTTACAGACGTTGGCAAAATGTCCTTTGCCCCTACATTTGAAGCATTCACCAAACTTAGCCAGACACGATGGAAAATTTGCGCCATGTCTGGAGCTCCCACAGCAAGGGCAAGAACTTCTCATGTTCCAGTTCCCTTTTTTTCCACTGGAGAAGTTAGGCCTCTTCTTTTGATCTACAGCACACACAGCCACTGATGGTGCAACAGATTTATCCACCCCGAGTTCTTTAAGGTACTGAGACGTTTGCTCAATGCTCCTGGCCAACTCCACTGCCTCATCCAGAGTCATATCCTTGGCAAGGAGTTTTTCTTGAACTGTGACATTGTTGGTGCACCTGATTAACTGGTCTCTGATTAATGAGTCACCTAACTGTCCAAACTCGCATGAGTAGCTCAGGGACCTCAAGCATGCAATGTACGATTCCACAGGTTCTGACTTTTCTTGTATTCTCTGGAAAAATCTGTGCCTCTCAAAACTGACATTTATCTTTGGCTCAAAGTGATCCCGCAGACGACCAAGAGCCAACTCATATTCATCCATGTCGTCAGATCCTGAGACTTGATTTCCAGCAAGGCCATCAAAAATTCTGCGCCCTTCTATGCCCAAATTGTGTATCAGAAGAGCTTTCTTGCGTGCAGCCGAGTATCTGTCTCCCCCCATAGCCACTAGATAGTTCTCAAAGGCAATTACTATGCGTATATCACTCCTCTAACAATAGTTCGACAAGTCTAGGTTCAACAGCACCACTTATTTGCAGACAGAGGTGAATGCTTTAACCTAGATGGCACTCTAATATTCGTTAGAACGGGAGAGAAAAGGCAGGGTATGAAACCAACTCGGTACCAACTCTTTTACGAAGCAAATGCAAGGCAAGTAAGGCAGGGTCTACTGTGGATCACAAAGTTCAGAGGCCAGGCCCACTCGGAGAGAGGCAAGGCGATATGTCCCAAAAAAGTATCACAGTGGAAATGCACTTCAAGTCTTTGTAGCAAATTGTCACAGAAAGGTTGGACCAGTTTAGAACCAACAGTTAAGAAGGTCTGGAGGCGACCCGATGGGTAGGCAAGGATTAAGACACCTCACGCTAACCGTCACCAGGGAAGCCAGGCGGACACGGTACCTTGTATGTGGAGAGACAGATACGGCGGGGGCAGTTGTTCCTGGTGGTGGATGCAAGTCGGGGCTTTGCCAAGAGATGAGATGATCTCGTCGTCAAAGGAAAGTTGACGATCGTTGCACCACCAGGGAAGAGACCAGCCGCGGAGTGCTCCGTCACGAGGCACCACCTTTTGGTCGCGGTATGGGCTAGTGGCTATCCGGTTGCCGGGGTGCTCAGCACGGGGAATTTGACCACTACGCCCTGGAAGCGAAGAAAAAGCAAAGGGACTGGTTGTTCCCACCAGTCAGGGAAGAAGACTCTCCAGCCGGGAGATCTCCTCTGTCGTCGGGAAGTGGTGAGTCGGTTCAGCAGGGTGTTGTCGTTGCAGGACAGCTCAGCTTTACCCTCGTCGAATTCTTGGGTCCTGTGGCGACTTCTGAAGATCCAGTCCCAAAAGCCCTGCTTTTATGCAGAAAACCCCCATTCATTCAGCCTAGCTGTCAATCAAAACACGCCAAGTGGTGAGCGGGGTGGCTCACCACTTGGGCCAATCACACCAGAGTGCGACTTGAGTTGGCAAGGCAACTCAGTCCAGGGTGCCTAAACCCCCTCCCACACCCCCTGTGGTACCCAGACAGAATGGCACCACTTTGGAGGGCTTCTGTGTATAAGCCCGCCAAAAGTGGAACAAAGGGCTCAACCTTTGGTTCGGAGTTACAGAGGTGAACACAGACGCCATTTTAAAAACCGAGTTCTGGCAGAAAATACCGACCGGTAGATTTATTTAAGACAAATAAACCGGCAGTATGTTAGAGACTAACGGGAAAAAGTATTAGCCTCCAACAATGGGAAGAATCCCATAGAGTTATATTCGGGGTCGAACATAACAAGTAGTTTCCACTGCCACCAGCCAAAACTCGACGAGGGGGGACGGGACAGTGCCCCCTCGAATAACAGACCCTGGGGTAATCGAATTACTCCTACTAGTACGTCCACAATAGGATGGTTTGTACTAGTTCTGTTAGTAAATTTAGGTCTAGTAAAGCCAATGGTGACTTTACATGCCCTGGGAGACAGTAGTCAGTCCCGGGGTATGGAGTCTATGGTGGGGATCCTCTAGGACGCCCGAGAGTTACAGCACGGAGGGTGCGGTGTAACACACATAGCAAAACACATGAGACCCTATGGAGTAAAAGACCCCATAGCCCATAGAACACATTGACATTCACAGGAATCAACCACATTCATGTCCAAGAGTGGGAGAAAAGAGTCTCACTCTTGGCAGGATGGAGAAAAACAAACTCCAGAAATCCAGCAAAGCTGCTGGGGGACTCACAAGGTTAGGAAATTCAGCCTAAACAGAGAATTCTCCCTAACAAGGACTGCCGAACCTGCTCAGTCGCTCGCTCACTTGGCACGCTCGAGAGCTGCAAAGCCGAGCTGGTGCTCGCGCTCCACTGCTCCCTCTCCCAAAGCGGCCCGAGGGCTGCAGAGCATGAGCCGAGCTGGTGCTCGCGCTCCACACAGAGACACCCCTTCCGCACCGGCCCGCACCCCCCAACTTGCCTCAGCAAAAAGCGTTGCGTCGTGGTCTGCCTCTCCTTTCTCCTGCGGATCTTCTGCCTGCTGTCACGGCCGCAGGGGAATCGGCGGGAACAAGAACACGGACGCCGGGCAGCCACACGATGGGTCCTGAAAAAACCTCGTCGCCAATGTTAATGTGGGGCCAAGCCAAAGTAAACACTTTAGGAAATTTATTAAGTTGAACAGAAGATGACAGCAGGCACTGCCTCCAGGAGCAGGCACCAACTGACCATCTATAGAACACTCTGAAAGCACAACATTCTAGAAAGAACATATTACCTCACAACGGTGCATGTTAGTGATGAAGCAATGTACATAATATTGAATGTATGGACACGTAAAACTCTGATGAACTGATGCTCAATACACATAAAATAAGTAATATCTCAACACCTCTTCTCATTATACTCCCCAATGTTTCGTCTGGCTGTGCCATCTCATTGGCATTTGTTTAAATTGAGTTATGTATGTCAAAGTATCAAGCGCTCCTTGCTTGAAATCGAGTAGATTTTCCTGCGCATAGATTACTATTTCAGTTCGAGCAAACATGGCACATAAACCATGCACAACCCCTGAAAAAGAATCAAGGATCTGGTTTTTGGTATTTACTAGCAGGGTCGCCCAAGCCAAGGCACTTTCTGCCATGTTAGAGACCATGGGCCTCATTACGAGTCCGGCGGTAACCGAGGTGGTAAAACCGCCTGGTTACTGCCAGACTCGTATTACTATTCCGCCTCTGTGATTCCCGGAATTACCGGGGCATTACAACCCCGGTTTTCCGGGAATCACAGAGGCGGAATGGTGTTAATCCCCATTCCCATTGAGTCCTTTGGGACTCAATGGGAATGAGGATCATGGAAACACCGGCAGCATCTCGTAATGCTGCCGGTGTTTCCTCGTCCGCCTGCAGGCGGGCGGTGTTAAACCCGCCAGGTCAAACCTGGCGGGCACATCACCTCCCGCCTGCAGGAGTCGGGATCAGGCGGTCCGGAAACAACGTGGCGGCGGGTTTACTGCCACCGTTATTTCCGGACCGCCTGATTTGTAATGAGGCCCCATGTAACTTATTTTGGAGCGATTTGTTGGAAAATAAGTGGACTTCAAGCTATATTGCACCAGGCAGGCATAGATGCATTCCTTTAATTTCTTTAGGTTACCTTCAAACTTCCCCCTAACGAAAGGTCGGAGGGGGGGAGGGTATTTTGTGATGTACAGGACTTTGCAGAACCAACTAGCGTAAGTTTGCTTTTTCGGCTTTTAGGCTCTGGACTTCCTGGATCAGGGCTTGCACTGTGGCCGTGAAATTGTTGCACTTGTTTCATGGTGGACATTTTTTTTATTTTTCTTTCTTTATTTTTTTTACAGGGCGTCGCTTACTATCAAAGATGTAAGCACTGACCTGGTTGGTGATACCAAGTGCTGCTGATGTATGTGCAGACAGCCCAAAAGACCCTCGAGACTCTGTTTGATACGGAAGTCTGGAGAGCCCTCTGGGATGCCAGCTATGAAAAACCCCTCTGGAAGAATAGAAAACCCTTGGAGTGAGACTGTAACTGCAGACGTGTAATCCAAAATGCAATGTAGACCATAAAGCAAGGATGTTGGTGATGGAATCAATCACTCGAGGAGTGACTCGGATGGAATTAAGCAGGCAGCACCAGCAAAGGCAGCAAACAACACAGAGGGGAGAATAAGGAAGAGAAGCCAGAAAAAGGGGAGAAAACTTGAGAATACGAAGAAAGATGGGCACTGTGAGTGAACGGGGTGACAGGCCCCGTATCCAAGGAAGGAGAAAGATACAAGAAACACAGGTTAAAGAGCGTCAAATACAACGAAACAAGAAGCAACGCATCCGTTTACCATTAAGAGGCTCCTTTTGAGCCAGAACTGCCTTCTGCTTCTGCTGTCGGCGCCAGTGTCAGGAGGCTGCCATCTTAAGGGAGGACTGGATCGCATCTTGCAGTTCGTATTGTAGGGCCTGCCTGCCACTATCTTGAGGGAAGTAGTGCATGGCATGAACGGTGCTTGTTCTAACGAGAGCAAAAGGACCAGTCTGAATAAGGGCGTTTCCTGACAGGAAGCACCCGGACAGGAGGTGAAGGTAAACACACTCCTGTCTAGTTAGCTCCCAGAAAAGCCAGGAACAAGTGGAGGAAAAAGCAGTGCTGAAAAAAGCTCCACTCTCAGTATTGAGTGAAGACTGAAGATCTGCTGGTTGAAGGGCGAGCAGGATTAAAGAATATTCTAGGATTGATGAGTGGCAAGTTGAAAGGAAATAATAGGGAAGGCAGTGGACATCAGGCAGAGCCCAGGAACAGAAAATACAAGGAATGAACAAACACTGGAGAATACATGCCAACATTCAGACACAGCTGGGAGGGAGATTTCCAAAGGGAAATCGGGAGACCAACATTTCCCCATAGGAATGCATTGGGGCTACAGCTATTTCAGGCGGGAGACAGTGAAAAATAGCCTGATTTTTCGCTGAAAAATCGGGAGTCTCCCGCCTAAATCGGGAGGGTTGGCAAAGTTGGAATAGGAGAAGGAATAATATAAGGAACAGAGCGGGAGGAAACTAGAAAAGCATCTGTTCAAGGAAACGAAGCGTTGAAACACGAGGTAACTGAGACTCGAGTAAGCTTCTGTTTCTGTGTCTTCGGTACTAGCAATGACGTCATTGCGTACACGCTACGTGTTCTGCAGAGCGTCTGTATCCGGCGGCTATACTGGAATGGGCCGGTACGCTTCCAACAAGTGTACCACATCTACCGTAACAGCACGGTACACCTGACAGTATGCTCCCTACCCGAAACTGCAGGGCCAGGTTTCCAAGGATAGCAAAGATGGAAAGTATGAATTAGACAGGGAGCATGTAGATTAGAAACAGATTCCCAGGATCTCTATGCAGGGCCATAAACATGTCAATCAATCAGATACTGTAACTTCCCACAGTGAATCCTGGAGTCGCAGATGGCCCTTACTTCATATTCAAGTTGATCCGATATAATACTAGGAGGTCGAGGATGATGCTGCTGAGTAGGGAAGGAACTAGGAACAAAGGATTTCAACAAGGAAACATGAAAAACTGGGTGAATCTGGTGCCAAGAAGGAAGGAGCCTGAGCCGATAAACCACTAGGTTGAGTTTCTTTGTGATACTGAATGGGCCAAAATACTTGGGAGCCAATCTAGTTGGCGTTAGGTGTCGTGATAAAGGTATTTGGCTGACAGCCAGATCTGATCACCAATCTGATACTGAGGTTCTTGGCTCCTACGGGTATCAGCGACAGTCTTGAAAGGCAGACTGATATGATATGTCATTTATAATGTGCCTGTACACAAGTGTTTCTAGGCAAGACAAGGGGCAGGGAGGGAGACAGAGGGAGGACAAGACACACGATCTGACTAGGTCTTGTGTCATTCAGATCGTGCAAGTGCAACAGTGCAAGAGTTCAGGGGGAAGGGAGAGGGAGAAGTGCCAGGAAGAGGCAAGGGAAAGTGCAATCAGGGCAGCATTGCTCTGAGTGAGTGCAGCCAAGTCAGTGGGGGTCTGAGTAAGTGCGAGGAGGCAGGGGGCAGTAGAGGTTACAGTTACATCCCCTAAGTGCGCAGTAGGCCCAGAGGCAGTGCAGGGAAGACTGATCATGGAGGAGCCTGGTACCCAGTTAGACTCTGGTGGTAGCCAAGCAACCAGTCAGTGCAGCAGACAGGTGGGTCAGCAAGGGAGAGAGGGGGAGAAATCAAAAGAGAAAAGGAACGTCTTGAGCAGCTTCTGGAACTTAAGGTAGTCCGGCTCAAGTTTGAGAGGGGCAGGGAGGCTCCTGCAAAGGAGAGAGATCTACCCTCCACTCTCTGCCTGGAGAAGTGTCTGACCCTCAGGGAGTTGGAGGTAGCTGAGCAAAGGGCTTGAGAAGGAAGGTATTTTGTAAGAGAGAGCTGGATGTAGCACAGGCCCTGGCCCTAGACGGCAGAGAGTCTTGAACTTGATCCTTGCAGGCACCGTGAGCCAGTGGAGCAATTTCAGGGCTGGAGAGATACTGTCACTCCGTATCCAGACAAAAAAGAGCAAGGCGGTGCCCTCCTTGGATATCTTGAACATATTGATCAACTGTAAGGACATTAGTGGGTGAACAGATGGTTTGAAATATCAATGCGTGGTATCCATAGGAACAATGAAAAGGGGTAGTCCGTATAGCATAGCGAAATCCATTGTTATAAGCAAATTCAGCCAAGGGAAGTAGACGAAACCAGTTGTCTTGATTGGCGGAGGCAAAATAACACAGATATTGTCTGATGTTCTGATTTAGGTGCTCTGTCGACCCATTGGTTTGTCAGTGATAAGCGGTGCATAGGAGATGTTGAATACTCAGGAATTTGCAAAGAGCTGACTAGAAACGAGAGGTATACTGAGAACCCCGGTCAGATATGATGTTGTCAGGAAGTCCATGCAAACGATAAATATCTGAGGGAAAGGCAAGAGCCATGGCAATGGCCGAGGGATACCAGGAAAATGTGTGAAATGTAGAGAGAAAAATGTAAGGTTACCGGGGGGGCACCCGAGATAAAAACTTGTTATAGCAATCCAGCATCACCATGATGGCAGTATGCCCCTCTGATAAAGGAAGATCCACAAACCAATCAGTGGATAGCTGGTGCCACAGGGTCGTGGGAAGGGCAGGTGGGCACAACTTGCCTACAGGAAGAAGACAAGGATCTTGTGTTGGGAACAAACCGGACACGAAGAAATATACCGGCGGACGTCCGACCACCAGGAAGTCCACAAAAAATAACAGAGAAGAAGTTTGCAGGTTCCATGAGTACCCTTGTGTCTGGAAACAAGAGTGTTGGAAACCAGCTGTAGGGCAATTTGCTGAAGCCGAAAGGTTGGAATGTAAAGACATGGATGATGAAACTGGAGTCCATGCGAGACATGCAAAGGACGACCATCAATCCGGAGAGGAGAAGATTGATCGTTCTTCCCTTGATCCAAAAAACATGACACTTGCATGATGAACCTCTTGCCGTACAGGATATTGGTTGGTAATGGAATACAAGAGGAAGGTGCATTGCACCTAGATAGAGCGCGGGCCTCTGTGTTCGCAGTGCCAGGAATTTAAGTGATCACAAAATCGTATTGGCCAAAGAAGTAGGCCTAGCGAGCCTGGCGGCTAGTCTGGCATTCGGCTTGTTGGAGCACTTGTATGGTTCTGTGATCAGACCGTAATTCAACATGATGTCGTGCACCTAAAAGAAACTGTCTCCACTCCTTACAGGTGCATTTGATGGCCAAAAGCTCCACGTTACGTTTTGCCTAGACTTCTTTGGTAAGCCATAAATTAATGCGTAACCGCATAAAGTCTTGTCGATGTTGGGCCGATGGTGATTTCATAAGAGTGGATGGCCTTTAACATGCCAAGCCAGTTTTTATATTTACACTTTAAATTACAAATCGTATCTACCCGCTTCTGTTGAGGTAACAGTAAAGCAGCTTTTTTGGCCTTACGGAGTGTGGATTTTCGTATTTGAATTTCTCGATCAAAAATATGTTGTGGCTTGCAATAGACATAATTGCTCCCAGAAGTATAGGTTTTATATTGAAGCAAGAGCTAGGTGTACTGTTCACCTACCCATGTTGTATACATCTCGCTATTATTCCATTTCTGGCTCAGGGAGAGTAAGGACTCCGCGTTCCACCGGAATTGCGTTTTCGCGACATTAACACTCACTCTCATCTGATATTTATTGCAAATTGATTCTGCAACCTTTTGCTCATAAGTCCACTGCATAGCTAGCAATGTGTGGTCGCTGCTTTCTTGGGGAATTACTTCGAATGCAGATGTTACACCAAATATATGTCTATTTACAAAAATATAATCTATCGTTGACTCACTCCTGCCTCGTTTCCACGTGCCCCTAGGAGGATTGTCCTGCTTAAATGCTCCATTTAACATGCAGAATTGGCATGTATCAATACATTTTAGCCATGCTGAAACCGGCGGGTCTTTATTCGGCTTCTTGTCAGCAAAACTTTTTAGATTGAAGTCACCCACTAAAATTGTATTTGTTATTTTCGGTTCAAGTGAAATAACATCCATTAGTTGTCTCAGTTCCAATAGGAATTTTGTATCAGATATTGCCATCGGGTTCCGATATATATTAATTAAGGCTATTAAACCTCCAGAATATGTAATTTTTACCATTTGGAGGTAGCCATTCGGAGAAGCCACGGATGGATCTGAAATCCTTTATTGCTATCTATAGCCACAAGTAAACCAGAAGGACGACCATGTTTATTGGTTTTAGCTGGTAGGAGCAGAACTTCATGGCCGTCCCACACCGGTTGTTCCACAAGCCAAGTTTCTTGTAGGGCCACGATATTATACCCTGCAAGTATGGAACGACTCGAATTAAATAAATGAACAGAGCCACAAGTGTTCCAGCTTGCACAAGTAGCACAATTTTCATTCGTAAGGTGATCCAGTTATGATCTACCGTTGTTCGACCAACTTGCTTGATTACTAGTCACCCCACTTCTCATCGGTATATAGATATTATGTGGCCTTACAGGAGTTACGATTTTAGCCATTGACCCTTGATCCTGTGATGTCAATATTTTTTAGAACTGAGGGATCTTGAGCCAATATAAAGCCCAGGGCAAATAATTCCATCTTGGATTGCCACAGAACGTTCCTTACTACGTTTGATGGAACCCATACTCTTACAGTAGACAAGATTTCCTCGTTTAAGAATTCGATCTGTTTAATGTCACAAGTGCTAATATCCTGGAGGCCTGATATATCTTTAAAGATGTCCAAAACCGATGCTCGGTTGAGATCATAAAATGGATAGGGAGCAGGTCTGCATTTGATTATGATGTAGTGATTAAAATTTCGTGTGTCAATATGAGGAGGTTTGATCTTTTCTCCATGGGAACGTGAGACAAACGCCTGGTTCTCTTTTGTAGCATCATCCTTTCTATGTGCACGCAGGTCTTGCAATGGAGCAGCTAAGGGCGAATGCATCTGACCATTTTTGCTCATTTGTATTTGTTGAACCCTTAAAAAATCATCTAATGATGACTGTATCATTCCTTGTATATGTGGTAAAATATCTCCAATTGTTGGGACCAGCCTTTTGACTTCATCTGAATATATTTTTAAGACCAGCATTGTCATTATTAGCATGATCTCTGTTGACAAGTCGCTCAATTTGGAGTTAAGTGCTCTGTTTATTAGTATCTGTGAATGGGTCAACAGCACCTACCGCCAGAGATGCTATTAGATCATCTTGAGGAGGATGATCTCTTACTTCAGCATTTGTTTCCGAGGAGGTGATTTTAGCCTGGCATTTAGCCCCTTTTTATATTTATTTAGAATCTTTTGATACGTATCTACTCGAGGCACATTCTTTATAGTGACTTGTTTCACAAAGTGTTTGACATTAGTTTTGCCATTTTGCACTATTTTAGCACATGAGGACTTCACAGTCGGGAGCCCCATAACTTTTTTCTCTAGAGAGTTCTTTTTAGAGGAAAACATATTAAAAATGAATGAAGTATTGTCGCTTTCTTTAGTCAAGTCGGTTCCATTATTTTTTAGAACATGATCGCCAGGTTGTGCAGTTAAGTCCACAACCTGTCCTGATTTCTCCAGCATTTGGAGGTTTTCCCCTCCAATTTGAGACTTCATTTTGTGCTCAGACACCTGTGTAGCGAAAGTGGCCTTTAAATCACTTTCGTCCATGTGTCACCTCTTGTCCCTGGTCTCGACATGCGAACTAACAGCCTTTGTTGAAGCCTTTTTAATTAAAGCATACTCACTCAATTTAAGTATTTTTTATCAATTTTAGCCATCCAGATTACAATTTTATCAATCTGTTTTGTTTGCATAGTTAGTTTATTATCTAAAGTCTCAAAATGTTTCATTAGAGATGTCATAGCAATATTTAATGTGTTCAATGTTACTTCAACCAGGGACAGGTGGCCCGCATGATTTGTTTTAGGAGTAAACTCCGTTTGTGGTTTTCTTGAGGTGGGCTGTATATATGATACAGAAAGATCTGATATTGTATGTATAGAATGATCGAACATGCTATGCAACATGTTGGGCACGACAGTTCTTTTGCTATTGGTGAGAAACACGTCGGAACCCCAACTGATTCATTAATCTGGTCACTCACGCCTTGGCCGCACGAAACATGTGGGGCATGGTCAACATTCAAAGTTTCTAACTCATGATTTGTCGCACACTCTTCATTGCTATTATGGGGAATTTCAATCATAATATCCTCAATAAGCGGTAACACAGAGGGTAAATGCTCAGGTATCTCAGCCGCCTTCAAAACCCCCTCCAGCGGCTCAGGTGCCTCTACAACCTCAACAATTGGCATAGCGCCAGAAACCAGTTGTGTATCAGCAAGTGAAACATTTACTGATGTTCGTAGCTGCACAGCACTGTCTGGAATAATTATGGGGGATTGATTACTCTCTGAAGGAGGCGGGCAGTCCCCATTGATTTCTTTCGACAGCAGCTCACATGGGGAACAAAAATCACGTATATCTGCTGAGTTAAGTCTCCTTTCTACTACAAAAGACGAGACCCCGTTAGTTTTTTTCTGCTGGCTATAGCAGGAGAAGCTTTAGCAGGTGTTGATTTAAGTGTCATAGAGGCTCAGGATACCAAGATATTAACAGGCATGTCAGTAGTAAGGGTGTACAATCCTCGAACCATAATAAATAAACCTACTAACTAGGCACAACTTAAAGCGTATACAGTTTATAAGACTTAGCTGAATGCGTGAAGACACGCCAACTCGCCCTAATCAGTCCTAACAGCCACAACAGCCCTTATCCAAAGCACTTTCCCAAATGCGCGTGCACAAATGCTCACGCACAGCTGTTATGTAGAATGCTGGGTAAGGCTGGGCTGGGCGAGAGGCGGGCTAACAGTCTGTGTCAGCTCTCAGTGACACATAAAGTTTTGGAAAAAAAGCACAAAGTCCGTATGACCACACTCGTTTTCGTCACAAAAGCACAAAGTCTGCAGAACCGTAGGTTGAAGAACGCAGGTTTCCAGCAGAGTGAGACAGCCACAACGGCCCTTATCCAAAGCACTTTCCCAAATAGCCCAGTCAGGGGGGAATACGTTCCCCAACCAGCCTGGCGTAGGAGGCCTACCAGAAAGAATGCCAGGTTTTGGAGGAATCCAGTCACTGAACCCCCCGAACCCCCTGTGAATGTGATGAGTGGCACTCCTTTCAAACACCCAAGGTTATGCACCCTCCATTCTGGCCTAAATTCTCAGCACTCACTGCAGGGCGGAAACAATGAGATGCTAGCCAACCTCCCAGGGGCCATCACAGAGACTGTTGAATTTGTCGCAGAGCAAAAGGGGGCAGGTCTAAAAGGGGCTTTTGTGTCTTTTCAATGGTATGATCCAACCCCATGGAAAACAAAAGATAATGAGTGGACCCCAGAATCTGGTGGAGCGAACAGCCAGCAGGAGGAGAGGAAGAAGGAAAACCAGGAAGACATGGGTATAAAAAGCCTGAGACGACTGCATAGGGTGTGGGTTTCCGGGTGAGGTTATGGAGCATGCAGGAGGACCGAGAGATCAGAAGGAGGACGGAAGGTGGAGTGGAGTGTTGAGAAATCTGTACAGCAGCCGGATTGGAGTGTAGCTGAAGTATTGTGTGTGTGAGTGTGTGTGTGTGTGTGTGTGTGTGTGTGCTTGTGTGTTAGAGAGTGGAAAGAGTGCCGCTGTGATTGATAGAGGATGGGTGTGTGAATGGTAGTGGAGGGAGTGTAAGCGTGTAGTAGAGGAGAAGAGGAAAAGTGAGAGAGTGGAGAATAGAGGGCGAGAGACAGAGAGACTAGAGAGTGGAGTAGTGAAAGGTATAGACTGAAGAAGGTGTAGGGTGAGAGTAAGAGGGGTGAGTAGTAGAGAGTTGGGGCTGGAGGCAGGTGGGAGATTAGAGTAAGACAACCAGAGGGACAGTAGAGACAAGAGGTGGGAAGAGAGAGGGAGACAGACAGAGAGAGAGAGAGAGAGAGAGGAAAGAGGGAGAGATGGAACAGGAGCTGGGTAGAGGAAAGAGGGCAAACAGGAGGGGAAGACCAGAGGTAGTAGGTGGTGTGATGAATCTCAGGATGTCGTCACTGTTTCTGTAGGGGGAGCCCCATCCCGTGAGGCAAGGGAGGTGACGCCGCTACCCGATAGTCCCCTGGGGGTGGGTGGATCTGACGGGAGGGGAAACCCCCTGTTGGACCAGTGATGACTATTGTGGGAGAATACGGTATCCACCTAACACCCACCTACACCTCTCCTTCACCCCCATTCTCTCCAACCCTGCCCTCATGTTCCATGTACTTCTATAAGACTCAAGAAGTAGGAATGACTGAAACAAGGAAGAACAGAGGTAGCTATCATGAAGATTCAAGCCAAGAAGCTGTGATGAGGAAGAGGTGCAGATCCGCAGGGATCAATCAAATGAACATGTATGAAGGGTCTAGTCTCTAACTACAGACCTTACTGATGCAGTCATAAAAACTGACAACAGACTCACACAAGAGGCAAATCCTCCACCAATCACGAGTCGGGCGGGAAAATCAGAGTTTTACCTCCACCTTGTGATGAGGCCCTTTGTATCTTTGGCAAGGGAAGAAACCCCTTTCTGAAGTGATGGAAACCCTATCCCTAGATGGTTCCAGGGTTTTTAATGAATTGCTTTGCGGGGTGCAAGGGACATCCCTCGCTCTCTTTTGTTTTCTTCCCTAGCGCCTTTTCTTTTTTTTAAGGAAACCCTATCCCTAGAACACCTAGTCAATCGCCCATCCCCCTCCTTATGGAGCGCAGTCCTACAACTGAATAAACCCTCCTTTTCTGCTGCTGTTGATGCCGCACAAGTCCATGCCAAGGCAGCCAAACATCGAAGGAACCTCCACCGAAGTTAGGAGGGAAAGAAGGAAGTAAAACCCACTTCCCATCCAACATCCACTAAAGATCACAGGGTAATACATAGAGAAACTGCCAGGGGAAAGTATAGAAATGTAGGACAAGGAAGTCTAAGAGAAAGTGGATGGAAGGAAGATCACAGATACATCCCGGTTAAATGAAAAGTAAGACCCATGCACATAGAAAGAAAAGACCTTGTAGCCTTTATAACATCTTGTTTCTCCTGAAGAAAACAGAGAGAAGAACCCATGGAGGTAGGGTGGATGGTAGGAGAAAAGTATGAGATTATTACTGACGCCAACAGGGAAAATTGAGACCATAAATAACTGCTTCTGTGTCTCAGATCTGTTTCAAACACATGAGACAGTCAGGATACATGGTAGACTCTGGGTAAGTCTCTTGTAACCAGGACTAATGACTGGCAGAGGGACACCCAGGACCCCCTTGTTAATTTGCATATTTAAGTAATTTTGGGTCTCATCCTAATCCAGACATGGACCCCTTGCTCACTACTATTAGAGAGGCACAGATCCTCCCTACTGATGAGGTCCAACCAGACCGAAACACGTGTCTGGGGATGCTGTTGGTACACTTGTTCAGAGGAAAATTGCCTAGCATTTCGGTGCTGGACTGCCCCAGGGCAGGACAAAGACTGATATATTTGGGATATTTCTTCTCTGTGAAAGATAGTGAGCTAAAGACTCTGGGTAAGTCTCTCGTAACCAGGACTAATGTCTGGCAGAGGGACTCCCAGGACCCCCTTGCTAATTTGCATATTTAAGTAACTTTGGGTCTCACCCTAAGTTACTAGGGGAATCCAGACGTGGACCCCTTGCTCACTACTCTTAGAGAGATGCAGCTCCTCTTACTGATGAGGTCCAACCAGACTGAAACACGTGTCTGGGGATGCTGTTGGTACTCTTGTTCAGAGGAGAATTGCCTAGTATTTCGGTGCTGATATGTCTGGGATATTTCTTCTCTGTGAAAGATAGTGAGCTAAAGACTGTGGGTAAGTCGCTCGTAAACCAGGACTAATGTCTGGCAGAGGGACTCCCCGGACCCCCTTGTTAATTTACATGGTAGCCCTGCCTATGCACTAATTAATTCTGGAAGCAGACTGCCATACAAGCTGACATTATACAGCCATAAGAAACAAAAAAGGGTAAGCTGATCAGGGTAACATGCGTGCATGGAGACCAAGAGGTATACATCAGGACTCCAGTCTCAATTTCAATCCTCATGAGCTCCACCACCATTTCCGGTCTCCCTGAAGAAGTCATTTTGCATATTTAAGTAACTTTGGGTCTCACCCTAAGTTACTAGGGGAATCCAGACGTGGACCCTTTACCAATTTCCCTAAGTTTTGTTAAATAATAACTAACATTAGCAACCCTAACAGAAAGTATTCCCCTATAGACACCTGTGAGGAAGAAGAGATAGTTGAGCATCTACCCATCTGGGACTGGAAAATCCAAAGAGAAAAAGAACCTCAAGGTGGTAACCCCATTCCTCAAAACCCTAGGAGGAACTCCAGTGGGAGAAGCCACAAAGAAAGGGGAAGGGTATCTGACGAGTCCCAGAATGTCATCACTACTTCCGTAGAGGGAGCCCCTTCCCATGATGCCAGGGTAATGAGGCCACTAGCCGATAGTCCCCCTGGGGATGGTACTCAGCGGGTGGATCTCATGTGAGGGGAAACCCCTGTGGGACCAGTGATGACTATTATGGGAGAACACTGTATCTGCCTAACACCTACACCTCTCTTTCACACCCACTCTCTCCATCCCTACCCTCCTATCCCATGTACTTTTATAAGACTCAAGAAGTGGGAAAGACTAAGACAAGGAAGAACAGAGGTAGCTATCATGAAGATCCAAGCCAAAAAACTGTGATGAGGAAGAGGTGCGGATACACAGGGATTAATCAAATGAAGTTGCATTAACGGTCTAGTCTCCAACTACAGAGCTTATTGAATGCCAACATAAAAACTGACAACAGACCCACCCGAGAAGCATATCCTCCCTGGAGGCACCGAAAGCGCGGCGGACTCTCGCCACGGAGAACAGCCGGGAGAGACCAGAGCACTGAAGCACGGTGTCCACAGGGCACGCCAAGAGACCGAGAACTGAGAGGCTGGCCAGGGAGAGTGCTGGAAGCGCAGAACTGCAGGACCACAAGGTCTGGCGGAGAAAGATGTGCCGAACAGGGTCAGGAGCCGCATAGCCGCTGCAACACGCCAGAGAGATCTCAACAGCGCTGGCAAGATGAAGAGAGACACAGCGAACCCTGTGACCAACCAGACGGCTGCAGCCAAGACTCTAAAGGTATCTATGGCTGAGCCTATGGTTGGGGGTCCCCAAGCCTATGGTTGGGGTTCACCAAGAGGGTACAAGTAACCACTCCTCTTCATCTGGTAGAGAAGGGAACCAGGTCTGCCAACCAGGGTCAGGGACCCACTACAGTTTGATGGCATCCAACCCACTATTCTTCGCTGCAGTACTTGGTAGAGACCGGGGTCTGGGACCCAAATATACGGACAAGGAAAGAGAGACATTTTCTTCACCAGTTCGCACTGAACTTTGAGAACTTTGAAACCCAGAATTAACTTTCACCAGGGGAAGGGAATCGTCTGTGTGGACTAGGAAGATATCCCTTTTGATTTGGTTTAACATAGAGGGTGAGGGACAGAGTTGGGATTCTGACATAGGACTGTGCACTTTGCTTTTGGACATCCTGACAGGAACGTTAATATTTTCTTTTTACCAGGCAAACCGCTCTTAGAGTTACAGCAAGATGGGGTTTTCTTTTCTTTTCTTCACATTAATAAAAGTCTTTGACAACCACGATGACCCCTCTGTGTCAGAGTATCACTTTTGCACCCTTACAAAGGCAAGAGGAAAAGGTGGAGAGAAAAAGACGAGAGGAAGATTGGAGGGGGAGTAGAAGGAGGAGAGCGTAGTGGAGCAGGGAGACATGAGACCAGTGAGAGGAGTGAATGGGAGTGAGAGGGAGAGAGTCTGCAAGGGAACGTGATGGTGTAAAAAAGAGGCCTGCTACTGCGTTCGAGCGGGAAGTCTCTGGTGGAGCTGTGATAAATCTGAAGGTATTCTCCCGAGTAGACCTCTAAAATCCCTTATTCAGGTGGCCAGGCATGGGCTGGCTCTCTCAGATCCCAACCATGGGGATGGACGAGCAAGGGAGGAGCATCTGGGTAGGGGAGCGCAGGGTTGTGCTCGGAGGAATACCCTCGTGAGACGCGGTATCATACCGGGGAAGGAGGAGAGGAGGACGACATCCCTGAGGCCTTTGTAGGCTGTAATACATTTACCCCCCCTTCCTCCCATTGAATCTATCTCACCCAGAAACCATCTCTCCCAGAATCCCTGTTTCCTGCCCGAATACTCCCAATCGTTCTTCTCCACGTTTCTCTGACTATTCTTACCCGAACACTCCCGAACATTCTTTTCCCCATCCCTATAGTTATTCTTTCCCAAACACCCAGTCGACTCAGATGAAACACTACCGTTCCCACAATCCCCCTTGTTTATTTCAGGATATTAATCCCGATCATTCCCGTCTGCTTTACAAAACCTACCAATCTCACCCTTCTGATTTTACTAACACCCCTAGAACGAAGAATAATTTCTCATGACAAACCCTTTCTTTTTGACACAAACACTTTCTTAACCCATGGAAGATGTCAGACTAACCCCAGAGGTGTTTACCTGGCATGTACTGGCACAAGGGTCAGGCAATTAACCTGAATCACACACACATGACAGCCCTTTCCCTTCACCACAGGGATAAAAGGTGGAGCACGAGAGCACAGGATGAGCAAGGCAGACCGCACAACATGAGAGCTAACTCAGCACAGCAGTTCAAGAGGAGGAGAAAGACGGTGCAGACCGAGAGAGTGACAAGGAGAGAAGCAACCTTGCCCTTTCCGACCAAGGCCTGTGAATCCTGCACAGAAGGAAACATAAGACCATGAAGAATAGCCAGAGTGTGTTGCAGCAGATGTCTACGGTACAGGAGTCCCTCCTCCGCTGATAACCAAGCCAGGGAAGGATGCTGGTCTCAGTGGTACCGACCTTCACGCCAAAGATAAAGAAAGGCAAGCGGTTCATCACAGCCGGTGAGTCGACATGAGAATCGATAAGAAACCGATCTGTGTCGAACGAATAGTAGCCAACAGCTCATTTGAACATTGGAAGAAAAAGATACAATTGACGAGAGAGGGGAAAACCAGCAACAGAGGAGTCCGGCACCACGTGAGTGCTCAAGCGGGAAACTCTAGGTGATTACCCGATGGTAAGAAACTACCCTAACCAGAAGACCTTGGGAAAAGGCACAAAGAGGTCAAAGTGGTCATAAAGAAGTCTCATAAAATCCCCTGTACCGTCGAAAGTCTTTGACTGACAGATGATTGTGGAAGAAAGGGAAATTAATCCCGCTTGATGAATTGAGCACTTGAAGAGATTGTTTGAAGAAGTTAGCAAGAGTGAAACCGGCGGAGGGATGCTAACGAGACGGGAGGAAGTCTAAAGTCCCATAGTGAGCTTTTACCAAACACGTAGTGTTTGGTAAAAGGTTGGCAAGAGTGAACCCGGGCGGAGGGATGCTAACAAAAATGGGGCAATCCAAGGTCCCGAAGTACAGTGAACAGTTTGTAGAAGTTGGAAAAAGTGAACCCAGAAGAGGGAAGCTGACAATTAGAGACAAAGCCTGAAGTACTGCTTAAAAAGACATTACAACTCATGAAAGTAAAAGGTATTGGAAGACCAGGGGAAGTGAATTGTTCCCCCTTGTCAAGTAGATCTGAGCCCGGTCGAGGGAGATCCAGGGGTGAAAAGTCATCACCCAAAGTTCATTGAGAAAAGAACTGTTCAATTGATTGGTTGAATACGATACGTGAGGGGTCGGCGCTCGGAAGAAGGGGACTCAAGGGTGAAGCCATCACCCAACGTGAACTTGAGAAAATAACATTTTGTTTGTGTTTGTTTGTTGGATACATCAGGCCTCCAAGGCAAGAGACTTTTTAATGCACGGAGACTTTACCATCGAAGAACCTGATAGCTGGAACGGAACTGTTGGCTTGTGCTGAGAACGCTCGAGCGTGTGCTGTGCTCCAAGGTCTCACCTTGTCCTGTGCTGAAAACATGGGGAAGGGTGACCCCTGGCAATCACAGCCTGACCTATTATTTGGAACACTTCTTTCTTTGTTGTAACCCTATCACACACTCTTTCTGTAATTAGTTGTAAGGACTTGGTAATAGTTTTTTTGTATAGGCCCTTTTATTTTGACACAATGCCACTAGGACTGCTTTATTTGTCATTTGATGGTTGACGCTTGCTCCCATCTTAGATATAGGTTTAGGTTAGATGTTTTGCCACCCTGCATTCATTGTTCAATAAACACCATTGAATTGTGATCACTTCTAACTGTCTTTACTGTTGCCACCATGAGTTCCTTACAGAGCGCAATCCGACATCTTGTCTCTGTTTCGCTCACTTACTGGCCCATAGTATGCAACAAGATGTACAAGTATCCTTTTCTGTTTCCATTTCTAGTCGTGAGTGCAAAACTGTTTTTGCATGAATGCACTCCTTCCCATGTGATGCGCAAACATGGGAAGGGGGAACAAAACACCATCCAGTGGTAGAAATAATTTACTGTGGGATCCAACCAGTGACCAGGGGAGTTTTAGGTGTGGCGTTCTCATTCCCCACCCACCAATAAACATTTCTCTCTCAGATGATCATTCATAAACACCTGGAAAATAACCCAGCAGAGAGGAGCGTTTCCTATAATATTTCTGGCAAAATATAAAAGGCACACACCTTTTGAACCTCAAAAAGCTGTGTTTAAATATTTTTTGCAGAGTACAATCCTAACAACCGATTTCACAGGCATACTGATCAGGTACTCAACCAGATTTGTGTCTGTGTCTCGACTCTGTTACTAAAAACCTGAATTTCAATCTTGGCTTCAGCACCAGTTTAAGGTCTGATGACACTAAACTAATTGAAGGCTGCAATTGGACTTTTTCGGATCTGTGGTGACTGTTTTTGAGAGATGAGTGAGAGAATAGAAGAGGGTGAGAATAAGGAGGTGTAAGATCAGGGAGAAGAGTAACAGGTAGAGAGAAAGGAGAGTAACAGAGGCAATACAGGCCCATCTTGAAATCCATTGATACCAACCCTTTTGGACAAGGGACGCTAGAAGGTAAGGGACCCTTAGGAGTCCCAGAGGGAGTTAGAGGAGGCCTTGGCCTTTATGTCCTCCCAGATAGAGAGCGCAACTTAGACAGTAGGGTGTATTGATCTTTAGCATCCAGAAATCGTGGGTGATAGGGACGTCTGGGTTAGGGTGGAGGGAGCCCGCAGGAAGTCGAAGGACTGTAAGAAAAAGCCTTTTGTTTTCTCTAAATCGCAGTCTCCAAATCAAGGAAAGACCAAGTATTTAGATTCTGGTAATAAAATCCCTTGAGCATTCTATCAATCTTGGAGCAATATTTGAGGCCATCTGTGACAAGAGTTCACTGTATGGAGCAGTTCCGTCTCCATTTAAAGCTTGGAAAGCTTTATATGCCTCACCTGTGAGCAGAGTGGTGATATAGAGGGTCCAAAGATCTCAATCATAACCCGCAGTTTCGGGCACTCTTACAAAATGTGTGAACAAGGCTGCAGGGTCTGCCCCGCTTCTCTATTTGTGTAATATAGTTGGAGGTGCCTTGATTGTCCTTGTCTTACCATGACCATGCCCTGTAGTGCTGTTAGAGTATCTTGGTCCTATTTATGTATTGTATTATGTATTGCTCGTTGACGCTTAACCAAGGTCCTCAGCAACTCTTTCATGATGTTGGGCTTGGATTCACTGGAGTCGGACGCTTCTTGGGGCTCAACTGCTTGGGTCAATGGGCCTCATTACGAGTTTCCCGGTAAAACCGGGTTCATTACCTGCATGCCGGAATGAGCGGGTCCGTGCTCATATGAACCCGCTAATAGCGAGTGATTACGAGTGCGCGAGCATGCGCGTCCCCCCATGCTGGTAGTGGCAATACCGCCATGCCACTAAAGGGCCTCCAACTCCCCTATACCGGCATCGCGGGACCCGCCCATAGCGGTATCGCCTCATACCAACCCCTAAATACCGGCATGGTAATACCGGCATGGTAATACCGTGTTTGCCAAAAAACTGACCCGGAAATTACGTCATCGCGCAGGAACGGGAAATGGGCTGGCGGCCATCTTAAAAAAAACAATCCATTGCCATCCTCCATAACCACCAGCCGATAATCGGAGAGCACAGTGGAAATCCATAGAGGATGTCAAAGGCTACCAGGAAGACCACCCCCGGCTGCGTAAACAGCGCTACTCAGACGCAGAGCTCACCATATTAGTGGACACTCTAGCTGCACATGCAGAGACAATACAATCCCACGACAAGAAGCGGGAGGTGCAGCAACAAAAGTGGCAAATCTGGCAGGAGGTAGCCCGCAAGGTATCAGCAGTAGGTCCCACCCCGCGCAGTGTGAGGGACTGCAGGAAGCAGTGGGATGACCTCCGGTTGAGGGTACGCAATATCATGGCCACCAATCGGAGGGAGGCCATGGCCACAGGCGGGGATGCCCACCCCCCTGCCAAATTTATGCCCTGGGAGGAGACGGCCAGCAGATTCATCAGTCCTGAGTCCATCGAGGGATCATGCGAGATGGAGACGGGTGCGGCATCAACCACGGAAGGAGGCGAGTGACCCTGCAGATCCCTGTAGGGGAGACCATGAAGTAGCACAAGCGAAGTGGTAGAGAGTCTAGGCAAGGCAATGCATGTCCCAACACCCACATGACCATACCCAAATACAGATGGCGGGCCAAACGCTACCACACTGAAATGCATGCTGAGTGCCCATCCCTTAACCAACACACAGCCAACACACCTGGCGCTTGCCCATGTGATACTTCACACAAACCCAAAATCAATGGCATGCCACCTGCCATGCAGTGAATGCTCACATGCCCCCTCTGAATACCCTGCGTGACACACCTGTAAGACATGAAAGCATGATCAAATGAATAATGAACAGCACCGCCACTGCCATGTCACACCATCACTGATGCCCTGCATTTCTTCTACCCCCCCAGGCACTGATGAGGAAGAAGCAACCCAGGAGGCAACTGCGAGGGCATCCACCTCACACCGTAAGAAGAGGGCAACCACCACCACCACCTCCGCTGGAGACAAGCAGGCCACACCCACACCTCTCCAAGGGGAGTCCCTGGAAGCACCCGCCTCCACTGGGGAAGAACTTGATGCCAGTGTGGAGCCTGAGGGAGACACTGAGGTGATATGCCCGGCCACCCCGCGCCCCGTGCCCACCCCCTCGCCCCAACACCTGCAGTCACCCACCTGCAGTGAAGTTGATCCCTGCCTTCATGACTGTGACCTACCCACCTCTGAGGAGTCCAGTCCCGAAAATGTCATCCACGTGACTGCACAACCCACCACTCCAGCCCCCTCCAGAACCCTGGAGACACGATTGTCGATGGTGGAGGCCCAACAGGAGGCCATGTTAGACCTACTCCGCCAGTACATAGCAGACGTGGAGGAAACCAGGCGGGGTATTGCCACAGCAATTGCAGGGACCACAGCGGCCATCGAAGCAAACACAGCCGCTGTCAATGCATCGACTCGGCTAATGAGGGACTGCCTGGGGGCGGTGACACAGGTGCTGACCTCAATGCTACTTCTTATGCAGCGGCCACGGCTTGCAGGAGGTGTGGAACCTGCCAGCGAATCACCTACTACCTCCACACCAACTTCATCTGTCCCCACCAGCCCAGTGCGCCACACACGTAGGAATGCAAGGCACACTGAAATGCCGCCTCTGGACAGGAAGAAGTCCCGGAAGTAGTGTGGGGGGACAATGGTAGTGGGACACAAGGTTGGGGGTGAAGGGGTGCATCTTGTGGAGTCTATTGGGGGTGTTGGTGTTTGTTGGGGGGTCAGGGAGTTTGTTGGGGGGGACTGGGAGTTTGTTGGGGGGGTCAGGGAGTTTGTTGGGGGGTCAGGGAGTTTGTTGGGGGAGTCTGGGAGGGGGGAGTGGGCACATTTCTGCTGTTGTAAATAATACACACGCTGTGATAAGAAAAATCCATGGCTGGACATAGTTATTTTTGTGTGCATCCATTTAATGTGGTACGGTGTTCAGTGCCCAACTCCCAACATTCCCTGTGTGCATTTCCACATTGGCCCAGTGTCTGACTGACACGAGTCTTTCATAGTCCCTGTATTTCAGAAGTATTCGTAAATTAGTTCTTGGTGTACAGCATAGCCATCCCGTGCATCACGTACTGGCAGGGGGGCTACTTCACCTCTGTCTCCATTCTCATCATCCTCACCCGGCCCATGCATGTCAGGTGGCAGTGGTACATTTCTCCAGACGCACATGTTGTGCAGCATGACACAGGCCATGGTGATCTTTGCCACCTTCTCAGGCCTATATAAGAGTGCCCCACCAGACCTGCTGAGGCAGCGGAACCGCCCCTTCAACAGGCCAAAGGTATGCTCAATCACAACACGGGTACGGGCGTGGACACGATTGTACTCCTCCTCATGGATGTTCTGCGGGTTACGCACAGGGGTGAGTAGCCACGGCCTCAAGGGATACCCTCCATCACCTGCAAGCAGATTCGAATAGGTGTGTGTCACTCTGAACTGCCACATTCAGGGAGCACAGTCATGGCGGCAGCTATTTGGTGTGGCCATGCACATGTCCCTGTAAGCATGAAACAAATGTTATCTAAGTGCAATCTGTACTGTCATGAGGTGTGGTAGTCTGGTTGGCATTCAATAGATGATGCAGGGTGTAATCATGCATGCTGAGGCAGATATGCTGTGGTAGTGCAACAATGTTTTGACTCCAATTCATGCTGTTCATTATTTACTATGCATGGTCACACTGCCCACATTAACACACATGCCATCCTGTTCATTCATGCATTGCTTGCCATCACCAGGATGGCCTAGTTGTGCCTCTTACTTGTTCTCATCGATATGCATTATTTGTGATATGTGGCCCAGTGAAGTGTCATGTACCGTTTGGCTGGGTCAGGTGAGGAGTGTTTAGCTCTGCATTCATTCTCCACTCACTGGCTATTGCCACCCAGGTGTACTATTAACCCCCCCTTTCCCACCTGGGTTCAGTAGCCCCCCCTTTCCCACCCGGGTGCAGTAGCCCCCCCCCTTCTGCATCCGCACATATGAGTACCCCACAGCATGGCCATGGGCCTGTTGTGCAACTTACCGAGCAGCCAGGCACATGGTCCGGCATTTCGCTTCATGTGACGGGGTAGCGTGGAGTTGCGCAGGACCGTGGCATCATGTGTGGATCCAGGAAATCGGGCGCAGCAATGCGTGATGATCTTGCTGGAGTCACATACCATTTGCACATTGATGGAGTGGTATTGCTTGCGATTGCGGTACACCGCCTCTATGGCATGGGGGACTACCAATTCCACATGGGTGCAGTCGATGGCAGCAACACAATTGGGCATGCCTGCCAGTGCATGGAAGCCTACTTTGGTTTCGGCTATCTCCTGGGCAGTCCGTGGTAGGGATATGTGGGTGCTTGCGTGCTTCAGGAGGGCATCCAGCACTTGGTTCAGCATGCGTGAGAATAGTGGTTGTGAAATGCCATGCAGCTGGCCCACTGTGTGTTGGTAGGTGCCTGTGGCCAGGAAGTGTAGCACAGACACCACCTTTAGTAGTGGGGGGATGGCAGTGTGTATTTGTATGTGGCTGGCAATGTCGTACTGTATCATGTCCACTATGGTGGTGATGGTGTCACGGTCCAACCGGTACCGGGTGTGGATCTGCTCAGGGGTTAGGTTGAATGGGCTGGGTCTGGTGCGAGGGATTGGTGGCTGCCTACGAGGCGCTGGTGGCTGCGCTGGTGGTAATTGCTGGCCCTGTCTCACCCTCCTTCTCCTCCTGCGTCTCCTCTGTGCTGCCTGTTCTTGCTGCTGTAGTTGTTGTTGTTGCTGTTGTTGCTGTAGTTGTAGCAGTATAGGCATGTCCTCCTGCGCCATGATTGCAAATGCTAGTGGAAGCATTTTGGTGTAGGAAGGGGTTGTGGTGTGTAGGTGTGCTCCTTTTGTACTGGGCCACTCTACATTGCCTACACTTGTGGGGGGGGTTGTGGTGTGTGGGTGTGCTCAGTTCATACTGGCACAGCCTCCTTTGACTCCACCTGTGGAGATTGTGTGCACCTGTGGCAGCTGCCTTGTATCTTGGTTGCTGTTTGCGGGTGGTCCGCGATGCCTGTTTTGTCGGCATCATGTAGCCCGTTATTACCGGGTTCGCGATGCCGGTATTTGCATGTTTGTGTGGGTTGTAATTGGCACCTATTACCGGCAAGATTGATTATGTCTGCCATTAGACCTCTTCTACTTGCATTGGCTCAATTCCCTTGAATGTTTTTTTTTCGCAGGGCTCTCAGATCTTCTCAACTAGAGTGTCTTTTTGTCCTTGGGATAGGACTCCTAATTTCGACTCCTAATTTCTGCCGATCTTCTAGTTTTTAATCGAGGTATGATCCAATGCAGCAAATTCCCAAGAGTCATCCAACCTTTTCTCTGTGGAATCCAGGATAAGAACGTTGAGCTCCACTCCCAAATCCCCTTATTTTTTTAAAATGTATTTTATTCCTGTTTACAATCTAAAAGAAAACGATTTTTACAAGGACGTGTTTTTGTTTGTGCAATATCTTTGTAAAGACGTATATAAAAACAGTAGCGTAGGATAGAGAAAAGGGGGGGCAAAGCGTCTGCGTATCATACGGGGGTAAGATGGGGAAAAGGTGTTATAAGGATGGGGGTACCTCGTCTCACCCATCAGTGTCCCACTTCCAGTCCCCGAGGACTCCCCATCCAGGTGATCCTCCCGCACTGCTGCACCCCATGGGTTACGATCGGGAGCAGAACTTTACATTTTTTATTGTAGTGACTGCGATAGCATAGGAGCCTTTTGGACCTGGACGTGCCTTTTAGTTTGGACTTACACAGACTTCCTGATGAGCACCCGAGTTTCTTTAGTTTAGGTAGGTAAACCCCATCAGAGTTGAGGACAGATAGGTTTATTTTTCTGTTAAATAAACGTCTATAGCAACCATCATGGCACCACTTTTATTATTATTATTATGATATTTATTGAGTGCTGACCTAGCTTTGAGAAGCAAAGGAGCATTTTGCAGAGATATACAACATTACAGATACACAACCGAGTGCTTTACAGAGGTATACAACAGTACAGATGCATAACAGGGTGCTTTTCAGAGGTAACAACAGAAGGGATATACAGCAGGGGTGGGATACAGAAGGGCATAGAGACGGGGTACAGCTGTACCGGGTGGCAGGAAGGAGAGGGCCAGGTGGCCTCTAGCGAGTCAAGTGGCGCGAGGGTAGATGTGATAGCCTAGGTGTTGAGGCGAAGAGATTCCTTAAAGAGGTGGGTCTTGAGTTATTTTCTGAATTGTAGGAGCGTGGGGGCATGTCTGGTGGTAACGGGGAGGAAGTTGCATAGTCTTTGGGTGTAGGCAGAGAAGGCTTGTTTTCTGGTCCTTTTCCTTTTGTAGCAGCAGATTTCAAATCTTCACATGTCCTGGCTTCTGGTGGTGCACTGTCCGCCAAGGATGCTGAGTTTCTCTGCAAGGTAGCAGAGTGACTTGAGAACGACTGCCTTATAGATGATGCAACAAGACTTGAAGGTGATTTGTGCATGCAGCGGGAGCCAGTGAAGGTCGATGAGGGCCTGGGTGATGTGGTTGTATCTGTGTAGACCCTTGATAAGGCATGCAGCTGTGTGTAGGACACTTCCCAGGGGCACAAGGGAGGATGACGGGAGGCCTTCCAGGACTGCATTGCTCCCATCCAGGTGGGATAGGACCAGTGCTTGAACACTGGATCTAAAGCTGTCCGGGGGGAGGAAGGGCTTGACTTTTAGCAGGAGGGAGAGCTGAAACCAAGTTGTCCTAGTTTTCTTAGCTAGGTGTGTCTTGAAGGACAGGTGTTTGTCGATGTGGAACCCGAGGGAATTGGTGCAGGAGGTGAGCTCAGGTGTGAATCTCTCAGAGTTCATGCTTGATAGCCATGTCTGGGTATTCGTGTTGTTGGTGAGGAGTAGGAATTCGGTCTTGGAGAGGTTGAGCTTCAAGTATGCAATGGACATCCAAGACTGGATCAGAGAGATGCAGCTTTTGAGCCTATGGATGTCCTTGATGGAGGTGATCTAGAGGTATAGCTGTGTGCTGTCAGCGTATTGGTGGATATGGATGTTGTGTGTGGCTAGGAGGGCTCCCAGAGGCTCCATGCATAGATTGAAGATCACTAAGGAGAAGATATAACATTGCGGAACACCACAGGTGACGGGTAGCATTGGCGACCTAGAGGAGTCCATCTGACGAAACTGCTGGCGGTTGGCGAGGTAGGACTTGAACCAGCGTAGGCCAAGATTGCTGATCCCCATACACTGATGTAGGGTGTACGTAAGCGCCTCATGGTCTACTGTGTCGAAAGTGGCCGAGAGGTTGAGTAGAACCAGGGGGCAGGGGTGGCCATCATCAAAGATGTAGAGGGCGTTGTCGACCACCTGTATGGTTGCTATCTCTGTGCTGCATCTGGGTCTGAACCCATATTGGTAGGTTTGGAGGAGATTGTTGTTGTCGATGTGTTGCTGCAGTTGTACAGTTACTGCTTTCTTGATGATCTTACCTAGGAAGAGAAGATGGGTGATGGGGCGATAGTTACCTAGGTTGTCCGAATCCAAAGTGGGTTTCTTCAGTAGAGGGAGGATTTGTCCTGTTTTTAGGGTCAATGGGAAGGTGCCTTGAGTTAAGGAGCTGTTGATGATCTCCAGGTAGGGAAGGAAATCTTCTGCAGGGAGAGTCTACCAGGACATCTGTCGAGAGTGTCTTCAATGTTGTCCAGGGTGTGGAGTTTTCACGAGGAGGGATGTGAAGTGGGTCTGTGGATGCAGAGCTGGTGTTGTCTATGTGCTGGCGAATCTTACTGATTTTGTTGATGAAGATGGTGTTGATGGCGGTGGATTTTTTGATGGAGTGTGGTATGGCAGGGGCGGGTAGCGGGTTGACACAGTGCTTGACCGCTTTGAAGAGTGCTCTGCTTTTGTTGTCGGCTTCTGCTATGCTGTTCTGATAGTAGAAGGCCTTGGCTGTGTTGATGAGTTGTTGGCAGGTTGCTCAGAGTTCCTTGAGGAGTACCAGGTTGGATGCGGCCCTTAAACTGTGCCAGGTTTTCTCTTGTTTCCTGAGGACTCTATTGCTGAGATTGAGTTACTGCATGTACCAGGGTTCTGGTGGTTTTGGTTTGTAGGTGTGCTATTTCAGAGGCGCTTGTCGGTCGATGGAGGCTGAAAGGGCGGTGTTGAGGGCTTCCAGTAGAAAGTCGCAGTTCGGTTGGGGGTGTTCGGTCCATGTAAGGTGGAGTTTGGTCAGTCTTGTCATTCATTGTCACCGCAAATGGTGTCAGAACCGGGATCCTGCCCAACTGACAAAGTAGATTTACAAAGTAAACCACTATAGCCTCCGACCCTACAATAGCCACCCCCTGAGTCCATCAGATTCAATCTAAGTGGTAGTCAGGACACAGTGGTGATGGTAGGCGAATGCCAATTGATACCCACAGGCTAAATCATGTCCCCCCAGAAAGGTAGGTACATCAAAGTCTGGCTTGGCATGGAGGCATGGACTAGATGTGGTAGCGGGATTGATCGATCCGGATGTAAAAATGTTGCTCCATAATCATGGGAAGAAACCCTACCACATAACAATTGGAGACAAAATACCCCAGAGTATACTAGAAGCAGCCCTTTTTCCGAAGCCGGATGTCCCACAACAAAGAATGACAGAACGGGGTACTAAAGGTTTTGGGGAAGCCAACAAGCCTCTCCCTAAAAAGGTTACCCCAATGATATGATATTATTTGGCATTCATAACGCGCCTGTACACAAGTGTTTCTAGGTGCCACAAGACAAGGGAGGGAAGACAAGACAAAATATTCTACTAAGCCTTGTTTCATTCGGATTGCGAATGTGTGACGATGAGAAGTGTAATGGGGAGTTAGAGGGGGAAGTGCAAAGGAGCGAGAAAGCAGAAGTGCGAACAGGGCAGGGGCAGAACGGCTCTAGGTAAGTGCTTGGAGGCAGGGGGCTGTGGGGATTACAGCTTACAACCCCTGAGTGCGAGGTAGGCCAAGAGGTAGTGCAAGCAAAACTAGTCAAGGAGGAGCCTGGTACCCAGTGAGACTCTGAGGGTATCTGTCATGATCCCTGCTTCCAAGGGGTCAGGACTTGCCTCACATCCTTGGAAGCACGCCCATAATCTTGATCCTGGGTACCAGCCAGTCCCTATCAGGACCTTTTGGACCTTGTCCTGGCGCCAGGGGCACCAGGCTCATAAAGATGACCGGTCCCGGCACTGGAAGCGCCGGGCTCATAATGCTTAAGAGTGCTTGGGTGGATCTACCTGCAGCAGACCATGCTGCTTACTTACCAGCTCGATGGTCTTCTGATCCTTCTCTGCCTGGAACTACTTTTCCTGTCTGGGTGGGGCAGGAGCCACTCCCTGGAATCAGAACACAGGAACTCTTTTCTTACCTGGGCGAGGCTGTGGAAGAAGACACCTAAGCACTACAGAAGGCTATTTAAATCACACCTGATTGATGAAACGTGCTTCGCGTTATTCTGCATCTGCAGCAGGACGCTCACCGTGTCAGCTCCAGTCTTCCTGAGATTCTTCAGCTCCAGTTCCTGTGAAAACGAATTCCTTACCTGCTAGAGATCCGATCCTCAGCTGCACCTGCCAAGACAAAACAACAGGTTAGCAGAATTCAATTCGAGAGCAGCGCTCTTACTTACCAAATACGGCGGCATCTTCCAAAGCCTCCCGCCGCTTTCTTCGGCTCCCCATCGACATCTGCAAAGAAAAGGACTTGATTAAGCATTGCATTCTTGAATTGCTTACCTGCGCTCCGCACGTTCTGAACTTCAAGAAGCGCTGCATGCCGGCATCTGCAAAACAAAGGGAGACATTTTAAGGCGCATTCTAAACCAACCATAAACTTTCTACTTACGCGCTCGCACGTTCGCCGGCATCCATCTAGCAACGCTCTCTGCATCCACGATCTGCAAGGACAAAAGAGACATTAAGGCGTGCTTTTGAAACAAACAGCAGTCATTTTACTTACGTGCACCGCGCTTCATCTTCTTCGTACATACGCGCTTGCACGATCCTGGGCACTTATTCATCAGCGTCCATTGCACCTAAACCTGCAGGACAAAGAGAGACATTAGAAAGGGTGACAGCAACCGGTCATCTTTCCTACTCACCTGCTCGCTGCATCGTTCCTCTACAATTTCAATCTTGACACCCTGAGACTGAGCAAGGGACTAAATTAAGGGTGCTCCAATAACTATCAAGAAACCGCTCGTGCGGTAAACGGCGGTATCTTCCAGCATCAACCTCTGCAATCAAGAGGATTGTCAGTGAACCAGTGAAGTAACTGGTACTTGCGCCCCTGCAAAGACGCAGGATGGAGAGCCCGGCCTTAATATATCTAAGGTGAGCAAGCCACGCCCTTGGTTCGAATAAGAGGACTGAGGAAGGAGAAGTTCAGTCAATCCAGTTCCTAAATCCTTGTTCTTCCGTCTGCAGACACCTCACTCTACACGTCCAGTACATCGTGAGAAGGGGACCAGCCCTAGGAGAAGGCCGAGATCTACGAGTCACACTAGAAGACACGGCGACAGCTCAGTCCAGCCCAGCGCCTCCGTGGAAATCAGGGGAGCGTTACAGTATCAGGCAACCAGTCGGCGCAGCAGATGGGTAAGTAAGCAGGGTAGCGAGAGAGAAGGCAGAGGCAAAAGGAAGGCCTTGAGGTGCTTCTGGTACTTCAGGTGATCTTCCTCAAGTCTGAGAGGGGCAGGGAGGCCGTTTCAGAGGGAGGCACCTGAAGAGGAGAGATCTAACCCCCACTCTATCTGCCTCATTACAAGTTTGGTGGTAACCCTTAAATGCAGCGGTAACGCTATTACTGCCACATTTAAGGCTCTGCCAAATCACAGGCTTGGCGGATTTACCCCCAGCTCTGAGCTGGGGGCAAATCTGCTGCGATTTAGCCGATTTTCGGCGGTAATAGCGCCAAACATTCCCCATTGGGCCCAATGGGGAATGGGGATTTACCGTTCCGCCAAACCCGTGTTCCTGCGCTAATAGCGCTGGGGGGTTTGGCGGTAGGGCTAATAGCCCCAGCGGTAATACCACCGGGGTTGGCGCCCAACTCGTGATGGGGCCCTCTGTCTAGAAAAGTGGCTGAGCCTCAGGGAGTTGGCGGTAGCTGAGGAAAGGGCTCCAGAAGGAAGGTATTTTGGCAGAGAGAGTTGGATGTAGTGTTGTCCCCAGCCCCAGAAAGCCTTGTGGACAATGCAAAGGGCCTTGAACTTGATCCTTGCAGTCACCAGGAGCCAGTGGAGAGATTTCAGTGCTGGAGAGATACAATGACAAACAAAGATGCTTCTGTTAGTACTGAAGTGCTTGATGAGATTGATGAAGACACAGAAGTAGTCCCTGACCTAGCATTCACACAACAGAACAATCCGATTTTGACTCAGGATTTTCATCAGGCCATTCCCGAGAAAGAAGAAATGGAAAATAAAGGGAAAAAGGGGGGCCCCTTCTTCTTTATAAAAAAAGGTCTCCTTTACCGAGGAGATGTTACACCTGATAGAATATCGAGGATGCAATTGGTTGTTCCTAGGAGTCAACTCTGCATTGTTTTAGAAATGGCGCATGCCCACCTGACATCTGGCCAGTTAGGCATTACCAAGACATAGAGCCAAATAATACCCAGGTTCTACTGGCCAGGTGTACATGCGGATGTTAAAAACGTTGTTGCCACATTTACACTATGCCAGAAAACAGCTCAGGCCAATGTTCCTCTGGCCCCATTACAGCACCTTCCGGTTATAGAAATCCCATTCTCAAGAATAGGGATGGATATTGTTGGCCTTTAGAACTATCCTGATTAGGAAACAAGTATATTTTGGCCATTGTTGACTACGCAACCTGTTACCAGGAAGTGTGTCTGATGAAGAGTAACACCTCTCAGCAAATGCCAAAATACTTTATACCATTCTTATCACGGGTCGGTTTTCCTCAGGAGATTCTCACCGACCAAGGGAGTACATTTATGTCGAAACTCATGACCGAAGTGAAAGAAATACTTCACATTACTACACTACGTCCTCTGGATGGGTCTGGCTGCTCGGCTCGCTAACAGAAACTGTGTGATACAGACTTAAACCAAGGGTTGGTTTTGCTTACACCTGTGGTCCTGGTTGTGTGTGGGGGTGCCAGAGGGTACTGCATACAAACATTGCCTAACACTGGTGGCAGGCGGTGAGGATAAATTGTATAGTTGTTACATTGAGAGTTCTGCTTTACTTTTGTTCAGATAGTAACCTTCACAAGGCTAAGCACCACTAGAAAAGCAATTTTATCATGCCTAATATGGATAACTACAAACAAGAGGCCCTGATCATTTTAACAGTAGATCAACTGAAGGAAATGTGTAAAGATAGGAACCTCCCTGTAAAAGGAAAGAAAAATAAATTGGTTGAAAGATTGTTGGTTAGAATTGGATAGAATTGTGAATGTTAACATGCCCGCACCTAGGCGAAACCTGAATGACTAGCATATGCCACACTTAGAATTGTGAACATTAGTCTGCATCGCATCTAGATGGTACTTTGAATGTTAGCATGCCCGCACCTAGATAGAATTGTGAATATTGGCATGTACACACTTAGATAGAATTCTGAACATTGGCCTGCGCCGCATCTAGATAGGATTATGAAGGCAAACAAGTGCCACACCTAGACAAAACTGTGAATGTTAGCATGCTAAAGGTCAGGTAACCCACTAACCAATATAAGCTCAAACTCTGCATACTTTTCTCACTCAAAAAACTCACACAACCATCTCTCGCACAACAAGCCGCACGCACTTCACAACACTGCAACAACACATATGCTGGAGCAACAGCACACGCGGACTGACACCGATCCAATACCCGCACCAAAGCTCAGCACCCAGTGTATACCGAGTTGAAGCTGCTAACAGAACACCACTCCTCTCACTATCCTACTCCCTCTTCACCTTACTAACCCATCCCACCTCATCGTTTACAGATCCGTCAGAGCGCCTGGGGACCAATTCCGTTGGTGACGGTGCGCAGTACAAATACCTTTCACATTTAACATTTAACTTTATATACCATCAACAAACAGATGGGCTTGTGGAACGATAAAATCAGACCCTACAGAACATTCTCTAGAAGCTGATTGAGGCAGAAGGCAAAAATGGGGATTTAATACAATAGGTAATTTTGCAATCTGCAAGTCTCCCCAAACTTCTTTAGGTTTTTATCCTTCCGAACTCTTGTATGGTCGGGACCCAAAAGACATCCTAGATATGCTCAGAGAAACTTGGGTAGAACGTGAGAAGGCTGTCCTTCCTTTATCTAAGACAGCCAAACGTCTAAAGGAACACATTACTGTGGTCCGAAACCTGGTGCATAAACATCTAGACGGAGCCAAAAAAGAATATTATGACCAGAAGACAGTAGAAAGGTGTTTCTCTATTGGGCAAAAGGTTCTGGTATTAGTACCAACCTCAGAGCACAAAATGACCTCAAGGTGGCACAGCACGTATGAGACCTTAGAACAAATGGGGCCAGTTAATTATTGTGTGTCACAGCCAGACAGAATATATCATATACACCTTTTAAAGAATGGAGGGAAGACCCGGTTGAGAAAACCTCAGTGGTTATGGCGGCCCTCTTGTCTGAGGAGGCTGCAGAATACTGTTTGATTCCCTCTGGAGGTACCTCCCGAAAAACAACAGGATACAAAACATCTGCTGGATCCATTCCCTGATGTATTTAGTGAAGAGCCAGGAAGAGTTAAGAACTGTCAACATCATACACAAACTCCTCCAGGGAAGGTAGTTAACCTTCATACTTATATAATCCCAGAGTCTAGAAAGAAAATAATACTCAGGGAGGTGGAGAAGATGTTGGAGGCAGACATTATAGAACCTTCTGAAAGTCCATGGCAAATAGTCCTAGACATGAAACCAGATAAATTGTGGAGATTTTATATAGATTTCTGAAAGCTCAGCACAAGAAACCTCTTTATGACTCTGGCGGTGGCCATGCTGGTAAAACCGGCACGGTTGCCGCCGGAGTCATTTTTTTTGCAGGCGCCCGGGAATGGGAATTTATTATTAACTGCTGTGAAATGCATATACAGAGCCAATCAAAAAATTGGTTATAAGACATAAAATTCTTACATGAATTGATGTGAGTTGGTAGAAATATACGTGGTGGGACGCCCCCAAAGTCACATAATCTTGTATGGGTCAGGCATGTCTCAATAACTATGGTTAGGCAATTGGAACTAAGTGTTCACACCTGCAACTTGCTAAATGGCTACAGGTGTATAAAAGACAGAAGCAGCAGAGCAGTGAACCAGATGGTCCAGAAAGCACAGCCATAGAGGTGGAGCAGGCAGAATACTGGCCAGGGAGAAGGACGTCGCCAAGGCCATTGCGGGCCACGAGAGGGTCTGGAGCAGTGCAGAGCCCAATGCTGCGTGCTCCCCGTTGGGAGTGTGGAACACAGAGACTTCCCTGACGCTGCCGACCACAGCATGAAGGACCAGAGAGAGCGAGCACAGCTCGCCGGAGCTCCTCGGGAGTGAGAGTGGAAGGTGGTCAGTCATAATTTCGAAGAAAAAAAAATCGAAAGACAATAATGTCGAAAACATAATATCGAAAAAAAAGATCTAATTTTTGTTTTTATTATATATTTATTTTGGGGTCCGGGAATAAAAAAAAATAGGTAAAACAAAAAAAAAATTTAAAAAGGGGGGTTGGGGGGAACCCCCCCATTTCGAATAAAAACGTAATGAAAATAAAATGCGACTTTTTTTTTTCTCGATATTTTGATTTTCGAGATTTCTGTTTTCGAAATTATCACTATAAACCAGAGTGGAGCGAGCAAGAAACCCAGAGAGAAACCAGAGCACCTGGAGGAGCGGCCGCACAACGGTGAGTGACAGGGCAGGTTCACTCAGGCTGGGGGCTCCAGGGGCATGGTGTGGGTAACGGTGAATGCCGGTCAAGCAAGAATACAGAAGAAAAGGCGTCTGGAGCCCAAAAAGTGAACTATTGAATACCGAACAAATTGCCAAACACGTGATAAGTTGTGAATACTGATAAAGGGATCGGGAGACCAAACATGAACTATTGAATACCGAACAAGTTGAGAAGCATGTAATAAGTTCTGAATGATGAACGGAAGAAAAGATATGAAAATAATGCACGAATTAAACTGAAAGTGATGCTGATTTGCGAACAAGATGAATTTAAAGAGACAGCATTTAGTAATCGAAGTGAAAAGAGTAAAAAGCAAAACACTATTGGATAGTGTGAAAAGGAAGGTGGTAACCAGGAGAAGTGGGTGAGGGTGACATGTTGATAGAGGGCAAGAAGCCATTAAAGTGAACCAGAAGGATAAGTGAACTTATAACACAGATGCAGATGGGAATCCTGTGTTGTCAAGGAAGTCCTATAAGAAAGAAGGAACTGTTGTAAAGTGTCATGGCTGCGTGACCTGTGAAGGGTGCACTGTGTTGTCTGAAAACTGCACCTAGAATGAGGAACCCTTCCTTGGAGTAAACCAAGAGAAGTGAAGAGGCTGAAGCTGGTCGGCCTAAAGTTGTTCAAGTAATAGAAATGAAAACTAAACAAATTGATCTGACTGTGAATTTGAAGCCTGGAAAACTACTTACTTGGGTACGGGAACCCCAAGACCTTTTTGGGTTGGACCTGTGTTGAACTTTGGGAAGGGAACCACAAAACCATTTTGTGGGACTGTCTTGAACTTGGGGAAGGGAGCGAAGAGCAAGCCTGGAGCTGGAAGAAGCTGATAACTTTAGTTTGAACACTATTTATTTGGTTATTGACATCCCTACACAAAGTTTAGCTTTAGTTGTGAGGGCAAGTAGAGGTTTCAGACACAGACAGACTTTTAAGTTGAACTTACTGACTCTGACTATCCTAGTTTATTTAGGTAGGGAAGTCTCACCTTAGTAAAGAGCTAGTGAGACCGTACACCATCCTGACATTTGAGTTAATAAAGAGGTTTTATTTGAATTTTGAATCTGTTGTCTGTGTCTTGCTTCATGATACCTTCACAGTTTATCCTGAATTATTTGAGCATCACATCATGCTTGAACGATAAACTAAAGACCACTGAATTGCAGAAAAACCAGTGGGACAAACAGGACCAGGCTAGTTTTAACACTCTTAAACGTATCCTCTGCAATGAACCAGTACTTAAGGTACCCAGTTTCAATAAAGAGTTTATTCTGCAGACGGATGCTTCGAAGGTTGGTCTTGGGGCCGTCTTACCATGAATCCATGATGAGATAGAAAATCCAGTCCTCTATATGAGTCAAAAATTGTTTCACTGTAAAATAAATTATGCCGCCATAGAATTGGAAGCCTTTGCGAGTAAGTGGGCTTTGGGACATCTGGGATATTACCGTACCTGTGGCAAGTTTTAATTGGTGACAGACCACTCCCCCCTGACCCAGCTTAGTCCACGTAAAGACACAAACCCTCACATTATGCGCTGGTTTTCAGATTTACAGCCATTCTGTTTTCATCTCGAGCACAGGAAGGATGGGAACAGGGAAATGCTGATTTCTAGTCTCGATTTTTTATAGGTTTAGATGGGGAAGCCGAAAACCTAAGGAGAAGGTTATACGACGATTCTTCAGATAGCGTCACTTCTCCCAGACCTCTTTCCATGAGGCTAGGAAGGCGAGGCCACTAATCAATAGTCCCCCTAGGAGTGGTAACATATGAGAGGATATAATGGAGAGGGACTCCTATCCCGGGGATAAGGATGCGATTGGGAAGCACAGCCCCTTTAAACCCTAACCCTGCAGGCTGATGTTAATGCCTGAATCTTCTACGCATAAGATCATGTCCGAAACTATGCGTTATTGTGAAATATCAAACCACCCTGGTTTCATAGGTACAGGGGTGAAGAAAAGCTTGAGAATACTACAATCGAGTGGGAAGAAGGCTCGATTCGGCTGTTTGGAATTGAACTGATGTTACGCTGGGGCTGTCCCCGCTATTTAAACAGAAGAGCAAAGAAGGACTGGGTTATTCATCATCCTCTGGCCCATCCGGCGATGGCCTGTGCGGTTCTGGTATGCCGAGAGCTGTTGTATGTAAAGAAGGAGAACCCAGCAACCGAGCGGGGCGCATTGAAGCCAGAAAGGCTAAACTTGGGCTTCGGGGGACTGCAGCGAGGCACGACTCAAAAGCTGAAGGAGCAGCGGGACACATGAAAAGCATCTAGCGAGTCAGTTGGGAATCGGCACTGTGACCCTGGAATGACAGCAAGGTGGTGGCACAACCTGTAGTGAGTGGACTGTCGAGTCCGACAACAGTGCTGAGACCTACTACTGTTGTCTACAGCAGAGCTCTGTAGGCAGATGTGTGAAGAGTGCAAGAGACTGTCGTTGTGGCATGACCTGTTGTGGTTGGACCGAGGGGTCTGACAACTACGTGGAGACTGCCAGCAGTGACTGGCTGTATAGAGAAGCAGGGCTCATAGAAAGTGTGAAGGAAGAGGATGAAGCAGAAACAGTGGACCCACGACCACTGGCGTAACTGGTGAAGAGTTCCCTGCGAGAAGGTAACAGGAACATGTATAAATCCTGGAGGGGGCCGGGAAGATGAGAGATTGTAAACCATAAAGAAGCCGATGGAGTAGTGAACCACTTTGTAACACAATTCCCTGGGAAGTACCACAAGAGTGTGGTGCTGGAGAGTTGGGAGGGACTCAGGGAGGATCTTCGCCATCCCAGTGGGGAAGGAATAAAGAACATAAAAGTTGAGCCTGTGAAAACCTCTGTAAAGGGAATACAAGTATTCCTGAGAACTGTAAGAGACACTGGGGGACCGCCTAGAAGAAGGGAGTCATTATCCTAGCCCCACGAGCATCCTGTAGAACTGTTTTATTTTCTTTTGGGTTACAAAAAGCCCAGAACTTTTATGGAACTTTTGCTTTGAAGAACTTGTGAGTGTTTGCAACACTTTACATCCAGGCGAAGGGATTCATTCTCCTGAGTTACGAGCTGGAGCAGAACTTCATATTGTTTATTGTAGTGACTGTGTGCTCTGAGCTGGTCTGTGCTAGGATACATCTGCCCACAAGGATACAACAGAAGAGTAACTGGAGCTCATAACTATATATATATATGTAAACAGAGCTTACCTGGTTTCATCATACCAGCTCTGAGCTGGTCTGTGCTAGGATACATCTGCCCACAAGGATACAACAGAAGAGTAACTGGAGCTCATAACTGTATATATGTAAACAGAGCTTACCTGGTTCATCATTCCAGCTCTGAGCTGGTGTCAAGACTTGATGGTCGTGTAGGCGATGATACCTCTGTCCCCAAGTTCCACTCGAACAAACAGTCAATATACTGTCCGAGCAGCCCTTGAGGCCACAGGTGGTGAATGTCGTCAGCCGGAACCAGGAATGCCGGAAGATGTTTCCCCTGAACACTGTAAGGCAAACACGCGGGTTAGATAACAATTACACCCAGTGCACAATCCCAAATGTTCACCTATAAGGAGCTTACCCTGAGTGGTTGTCTGGAATGTGATGTAGGGTGTCTGTCTGAGGGGCCGGCAGGGTTGACGACAAGGTTGCAGCCTGGCAAAGCACTTGAAGGATGAAATCACCACCTGATACGGAACCTGGTACTGTAAGCCAAACTAGATGGCACCTGATGCAGAGAGCTGAGTTCAAACCAAAGGATAATCCAATTGCAGTCCAGGAGAAAAGCCAAGGTCGGGTCCAGGGGGAGCGGTTCAAGACAAAGTACCAAACAAGGGAAATCCAAGAGGCAGTCCGTGGGAGTAGCCGAGGTCAAAACCAGGAAGAAGCAGGTCCAGGCGAGGTACAAGAGAGGAAGCGGTTCGGAATCCAAAGGAAAAATCCAAGATCAAGGACAGCAGTGTCCGTAGTCCAACCAAGATCAGCTGTGAAGCGTGGATGGAAGTTCGCGCGTCACTTTTGAACGCTCGCTCCAGTGATCACGTGACTCATACATGTGATTGGCGTACACGCGATTGGACGCGTGGAGGAAGAACGTCCAAGCGTCGGCAGCGGAGACGCGGAATGCTCATGGCGCGTCTCCACGGCAACCGCCAATGCAGGAATGGAGAGCGAGGCATAAACCAGCGTCGCAGAGTTCGGCCAGCCCCTTGTCGGCAAACCTGAAGGAGAGAATGTGCATTGGTGTGTGTGGTGTCTTGTTGTGTACTATGATTCTGCCGTATATTGATTGAATTACGGGATGCAATAGGAGGGCTTGTGGATGTGGATGGGGGCGTGACAGAGCCCCCCCTCAAAGGCCCACGACCCCGTGGGCATGAAGGGTACTCCCTGTGGAACCGAGCCACCAACAACGGAGCATGGATGTCAGGAGACGGAACCCAGGACCGTTCCTCAGGACCATAGCCCAACCAATCAACCAGGTACTGCAACTGCCCTCTAACAACCCGGGACCCCAAAACAGCGCTAACCTCATAATCCTCCTGGGAGGCCAGTGGAACAGGACCGGGAGTGGACGATATGCGAGTGGTATCAGGGCAGGGTTTGAGAAGGGACGTGTGAAAAACAGGGTGCAGTCTCCACAAAGTGGGGACAGCAAGACGGTAAGCAACCGGATTCAGGACCTTGGAGACCCTATATGGGCCGACGAAACGGGGTAGTAGCTTACGTGAACCCGGTATGCGCAGGTGACGCGTAGACAACCACACCCGATCGCCCGGTGAGTATGAAGGGGCCTCCTTTCTCCTTTTGTTAGCGGCTGTCCGCATCGACTCTTGTGCTTCCCGGAGATGGACAAGGGTTTGAGCATGTATGGAAGCGAGATCCCGGGCACAGTCATTTGCCGCCGGATTCCCGGTCCGTAGTGCGGGGGTATTGGAAAAGTCAGAATCAGAAAAAGGGAGAGTACGTGGATGCTGGCCATAAAGTGAGTAAAAAGGGGAGAACCCAGTGGATGAATGCATGGTGTTGTTGTAGGCAAATTCTGCGTAATGTACGGAATCAAGCCAGGTGTATTGAAATTGCAAGGCTAAACAACGTAGGTACTGTTCCAGGGCCTGATTTACTCTTTCGGTCGGACCATCGCTTTCGGGATGGTAAACCGACGAGAAGCGTGCGTCAATACCCAGCAGTTTGGTAAGGGCCACCCAGAAACATGACGTGAACTGTGTTCCACGATCCAACACAATGACACATGGCAGACCGAACATACAGAAAACAGACCTGAAGAACATTTGAGCCAAGGAAGGAGCGGTGGGGATGCCTTTACATGGTATAAAGCGGGCCATTTTGGTGTATGAGTCCACTACTACCCAAACTGTGTCATAACCCCGAATACGTGGTAATTCCGTTATCAAATCCATGGACACCGTATGCCAAGGTTTTGGGGGCAGGGGCTGTAGTAATCCCAATGGACGGCCTCTCTGTGTTTTGCACTGTGCGCCTATAGAGCAGGTGTTGACATAAGTCTCCACATCTCGTCGCATCGATGGCCACCAGCACCAGCGTTTCAATAATTCCAGGGTTCGTCATTGACCTGGGTGACCATTGATGAGAGCATTATGGGACCACTCCAAAGCCTGGTTACGTGTATCATTGGTGGGTAGGAATAGCTTCCCTTGAACAAAAGGCAAGCCGTCTTGTATGTCAGGATCCCAGTCGGCTAGTATCTGGGGACGTAGTGCAACCCATTGTCGAATAGCAGTCAACATAGGTGGGGGTGGTGTGCAAGCACAAACTACATGGCCTTCGCCTAGAAGCATTTCAGGATACGAAGGAAGGGGTACCCCCCCTGGTGAACGAGACAGGGCGTCGGCTTTTCCATGGATCGTCCCAGGTCTATGCTTGACAATGAAATCATAGGCAGAAAAGAAAAGATGCCAACGAACTTGTCTACTGTTAACACATTTCAATGACGCTAGGTCCTGTAGGTTTTTGTGGTCAGTGTAGACTGTGGTCTGGTGCTTTGCTCCCAGGAGATGATGTCTCCAGACCAGCAAAGCATCCCTGATAGCTAGGAGCTCTTTTTCGGTGACCGTATAGTGTGTCTCGGTCGGTGTGAATTTCCTGGAATGGTAGGCCACCGGGTGTAGCGCTCCGGTGGAGGGACATGGTTGGGACAGGATGGCCCCCAAAGCGAATGAGGAGGCATCTGCTTCCACAACATACGGGAGTTCTGGGTCCGGGTGTTGCAAGACAGGAGCCGTGGTGAACGAGGTTTTGAGGGTATCAAAGGCTACCTGATGTATAGAGGTCCAGTCAAACAACACCGCGGGACTGGTCAATGCGGTTAGGGGTGCCACAATGGAAGAGAAATTCGCGATGAATCTCCGATAAAAGTTAGCGAACCCCAAAAAAGATTGCAGTTGTTTCACAGTGACAGGGATCGGCCAGTCTATGATAGCTTGGACCTTGGACTGGTTCATAGTCAGCCCCCCAGGGGATATATGAAACCCCAGGAATTCGACTTTGGCTGTGTGAAATAGGCATTTCTCAGGTTTGGCATATAAGGAATGTTTCCTAAGTCGTGTGAGTACTTCCCTAACATGAAGGACATGCTCGGCCATAGTTTGGGAAAAGATTAGTATGTCATCTAGATATACTACGACATATATGTCCAGAATATCATTGAATATGTCGTTTACGAACCGTTGAAAAGTGGCAGGGGCATTGCAAAGGCCAAAAGGCATCACCATATACTCATACAAGCCCTGACGGGAGCAGAATGCCGTTTTCCACTCGTCACCAGAGCGCATACGGACCAGATTGTATGCTCCCCGTAGATCCAACTTGGTATATACAGAAGCATTGGTCAACTTGTCTAGCAAGGTCGATTTGAGTGGGAGAGGGTAGCGGTTTTTTATGGTGACCGCATTCAGGCGTCTGTAATCTATACATGGACGGAGGTCTCCCTCCTTCTTCGGAACGAAGAATATGGGACTAGCCACAGGGGATGAAGAAGGCCTGATGTGACCTAATTGCAGAGCATGACCTATGTATTCCTTCAGGGCCATTTCTTCTGATGGTGATAGCGAATATATGCGCCCCTTGGGAAGCATTGCCCCATCGATCAGATCAATGGGACAATCATATGGTCTGTGGGGTGGTAGTACTTCGGCAGAGGCTTTGTCAAAAACCGAATGGAAATCGTGGTATTCCGGGGGTACCCCTGACATAGTGGCTCCCACTGTGTGTGCCCCTTCAGGAGGACTCTCAACCACTATGCGTAGCCCCCCGAGTGCCCTTGCGGGTCTGATGAGAACATCGTCATCCAGTAGACAAAAATGTTGGCATACCTCAGATTCAAATGAAACCTGACCAGTACCCCAATCGATGAGAGGGTTATGTTTTTTCAACCAGGGAAGACCCAAGATTATCCCGAACTGAGGTGTGGATATCAGATCAAAGGACAGTTGTTCCTTATGGTTGCCCTGGATAGTCACGTCCATTAGGGCGGTTTGTTGCTTGATCGGCCCGGATACGAGGGAGGACCCATCCACTGTCTGGACCGGTTCGGGGTGTATCTTGGTCACTAGAGGAAGGTTCAGTGACTTGGCCAATGATATGTCGATGAAGCAACCAGTAGCTCCTGAATCAATGGCGATGTGGACTTCATGTGAACACTCTTTGGCCGGTTGAAGAACCGCTTGAACGACTACTGGCCTTATTGGACCGAATGAAGGAACCCCGGGGTTATAAACCGAGCTCGCCTTGTCCCCCGTATTCAAGGGCGAGCTTTCTGACAACCCGAAGCCTTGTTCTTTGGACGTCGAGGGCACTCCTTGACAAAATGTCCACTGAGACCACAATAGAAGCATGCATTTTCGGTTCTTCGACGCTCTCTTTCGGTTTGGGTAATAGGGCTTCGGAGACCTCCTATTTGCATGGGTTCCCCAGCACCTTCTGGGATAGAGGGCAAGGACTTTACAGAAAGGCCTGACTCCATCCGGCGTTCAGACTTCCGAGCGTCTACTTGTAGGGCTAGGTCTACCAGATCTGAATAGGTGTCAGGAAGGGAAGGTACAACAGAAAGAGCGTCCTTCATAGCGTTACATAAACCTTTGTAGAACACCACGGCTTTCTTGTTTTCTGGCCATGAGGTTTCAGCTGACAACTGGTTGAAATGTGTGATGTATTCTATCAAAGACTGTCTGCCTTGGGATAGCTCTAGCAGCTCCAGGTCCCGGGACTGGGCTTTATACCTGGTGTCAAATATTTTTGCCAACTCGCTCACCAGGAGGTCGAAATCATAAAGGGCCGGGTGATTGTTTTCAAGGAAAGGATTAGCCCAAGTAGCGGCAACCCCGGACAGATGGGAAAGCAGAAAAGCGGCTTTTGTGGTGGAATCATGAAAGACTAAGGGCCGACAAAGGAAATGAAGCTTACATTGATTGATAAAGGTACGGTATTTTCTGGGGTCCCCTGGAACTTCTCAGGGGATGCCAAAGGAAACTGAGAGGGCAATACCACAGGAGTAGGTGGTGTGAGTGGTGCAGAGGGCCCCGGGGTAGGCGGTGCTGGATCCCCAAATACGGCATCTGGCGGTAAAGGGTTGCGGTTGCTCTGGATGGTGTCTAAGCGATGATGAATCGCGGTTGTGGCAGCCGCCACTTCCGTTCGAAGAGATGCAACCGCTTGCATTAGAGTGGCCACAGGATCCCCGGCAGCGGATTCCATCGCCTGAACGACCAGAAGTGGCTTCACAGTCTGTCAAGACTTGATGGTCGTGTAGGCGATGATACCTCTGTCCCCAAGTTCCACTCGAACAAACAGTCAATATACTGTCCGAGCAGCCCTTGAGGCCACAGGTGGTGAATGTCGTCAGCCGGAACCAGGAATGCTGGAAGATGTTTCCACTGACCACTGTGAGGCAAACATGCGGGTTAGATAACAATTACACCCTGTGCACAATCCTAAATGTTTACCTATAAGGAGCTTACCCTGAGTGGTTGTCTGGAATGTGATGTAGGGTGTCTGTCTGAGGGGCCGGCAGGGTTGACGACAAGGTTGCAGCCTGGCAAAGCACTTGAAGGATGAAATCACCACCTGATACGGAACCTGGTACTGTAAGCCAAACTAGATGGCACGTGATGCAGAGAGCTGAGTTCAAACCAAAGGATAATCCAATTGCAGTCCAGGAGAAAAGCCAAGGTCGGGTCCAAGGAGAGCGGTTCAAGACAAAGTACCAAACAAGGGAAATCTAAGAGGCAGTCCGTGGGAGTAGCCGAGGTCAAAACCAGGAAGAAGCAGGTCCAGGCGAGGTACAAGAGAGGAAGCGGTTCGGAATCCAAAGGAAAAATCCAAGATCAAGGACAGCAGCGTCCGTAGTCCAACCAAGATCAGCTGTGAAGCGTGGATGGAAGTTCGCGCGTCACTTTTGAACGCTCGCTCCAGTGATCACGTGACTCATACACGTGATTGGCGTACACGCGATTGGACGCGTGGAGGAAGAACGTCCAAGCGTCGGCAGCGGAGACGCGGAATGCTCATGGCGCGTCTCCACGGCAACCGCCAATGCAGGAATGGAGAGCGAGGCATAAACCAGCGTCGCAGAGTTCGGCCAGCCCCTTGTCGGCAAACCTGAAGGCGAGAATGTGCATTGGTGCGTGTGGTGTCTTGTTGTGTACTATGATTCTGCCGTATATTGATTGAATTACGGGATGCAATAGGAGGGCTTGTGGATGTGGATGGGGGTGTGACAGCTGGTCTGTGCTAGGATACATCTGCCCACAAGGATACAACAGAAGAGTAACTGGAGCTCATAACTGTATATATGTAGACAGAGCTTACCTGGTTCATCATACCAGCTCTGAGCTGGTCTGTGCTAGGACTGCATCTGCCCACAAGGTTACAACGTAAGAGTAACCAGAGCTCATAACTGTATAATTGTAAACAGAGCTTACCAGGTTCATCACTCCAGCTCTGAGCTGGTCTGTGATAGGATACATCTGCCCACAAGGTTACAACAGAAGAGTAATCGGAGCTCATAACTGTATACATGTAAACAGAGTTTACCAGGTTCATCATTCCAGCTCTGAGCAGGTCTGTGCTAGGACTTCATATGCCCACAAGGTTACAACAGAAGAGTAACCGGACTCATAACTGTATACATGTAAACAGAGCTTACCTGCTTCATCGTTCCAGCTCTGAGCTAGTCTGTGCTATGATACATATGCCCACAAGGTTACAACAGAAGAGCAACTGGAGCTCAAAACTGTAAATATGTAAACTGAGCTTACCTGGTTCATCATACCAGTTCTTGTCTGGTCTGTGCTAGGACTACATCTGCCCACAAGGTTACAGCAGAAGAGTAACTGGAGCTCAAAACTGTATATATGTAAACAGAGCGTACCTGGTTCATCATACCAGCTTTGAGCTGGTCTGTTCCAGGATACATCTGCCCACAAGGTTAGAACAGAAGAGTAATTGGAGCTCAAAACTGTACATATGTAAACAGAGCGTACCTGGTTCATCATACCAGCTTTGAGCTGGTCTGTTCCAGGATACATCTGCCCACAAGGTTAGAACAGAAGAGTAACTGGCACTCATAACTGTATATATGTAAACAGAGCTTACCTGGTTCATCATACCAGCTCTGAGCTGGCTGTGCTAGGACTACATCTGCCCACAAGGTTACAACAGAAGAGTAACCAGAGCTCATAACTGTATACATGTAAACAGAGCTTACCTGGTTCATCGTTCCAGCTCTGAGCTGGTCTGTGCTAGGATATATCTGCCCACAAGGTTACAAAAGAAGCGTAACTGGAGCTCATACCTGTATATATGTAAACAGAGCTTACCTGCTTCATCATACCAGCTCTGGGCTGGTCTCTGCTAGCACTTCATCTGCCCACAAGGTTACAGCAGAAGAGTAACTGGAGCTCATAACTTTATATATGTAAACAGAGCTTACCTGGTTCATCATACCAGCTCTGACCTGGTCTGTGCTAGGATACATCTGCCCACAAGGTTACAACAGAAGAGTAACTGGAGCTCAAAACTGTATATATGTAAACAGAGCTTACCTGGTTCATCATACCAGCTCTGAGCTGGTCTGTGTTAGGACTGCATCTGCCCACAAGGTTACAACAGAGAGTAACTGGAGCTCAAAACTGTACATATGTAAACAGAGCTTACCTGGTTCATCATACCAGTTCTTGGCTGGTCTGTGCTAGGACTACATCTGCCCACAAGGTTACAGCAGAAGAGTAACTGGAGCTCATAACTGTATATATGTAAACAGAGTTTACCTGGTTCATCATGCCAGCTCTGACCTGGTCTGTGCCAGGACTGCATCTGCCCACAAGGTTACAACAGAAGAGTAACCAGAGCTCATAACTGTATACATGTAGACAGAGCTTACCTGGTTCATCATACCAGCTCTGAGCTGGTCTGTGCTAGGACTGCATCTGCCCACAAGGTTACAACGTAAGAGTAACCAGAGCTCATAACTGTATAATTGTAAACAGAGCTTACCAGGTTCATCATTCCAGCTCTGAGCTGGTCTGTGCTAGGACTGCATATGCCCACAAGGTTACAACAGAAGAGTAACCAGAGCTCATAACTGTATACATGTAAACACAGTTTACCAGGTTCATCATTCCCGCTCTGAGCTGGTCTGTGCTAGGACTGCATATGCCCACAAGGTTACAAAAGAAGAGTAACCGGAGCTCATAACTATATATGTAAACAGAGCTTACCTGGTTCATCATACCAGCCCTGAACTGGTCTGTGCTAGGACTACATCTGCCCACAAGGTTACAACAGAAGTGTAACTGGCGCTTATAACTCTATATATGTAAACAGAGCTTACCTGGTTCATCATACCAGTTCTGAGCTGGTCTGTGCTAGGATGCATCTGCACACAAGGTTACAACAGAAGAGTAACTGGAGCTCATAGCTGTATATATGCAAACAGAGCGTACCTGGTTCATCATACCAGCTGTCAGGCTTCAGATCTATCTGTTAACTGTTTTGTAAAGACAACAAAATTGTTCCAAAATACACTGGGAAGAAACAAAAAAACCACCTACCTTGGGATTTATATGGTGAACAAATGTCTGAAGAAACCCTGGTGGATCTTCGAAGAATAGGAGAAATCCCCCTGAGAACTCCTCAAAGGACCTGCAAAAGCATGTCCTTTGTGAAACTCTGAGGGAAACCCTCATGGGGGATAAAACCCTGGAAGAGCTGCTGGTGGGCGTTGTCTTCCTGTGGAGACCCGGTGAGAGCTGGTCTGGGTATTCTTTCTGGCTGTTTTAGACGAGAGGCCTTTGAAACTGAGCTAAATATAGTAGGTAAAAATGAACACAGTTATTCCTGAAAGTAAGGAAAGGAGAAGTTCCTATAGAGGGTTCTGAGAGCTTACCATGTGCTAAACATGAAGAGAGTGGAGAGGTAAGGAATCTCCGTCGTGTTACAAAAGTAAGAGGGCACTATGATGAGGGAAAGAAAAGACCCGTAAGATTTAGGGTGGATGTATCTAGTTCTATAAGAGTAGGATGAACTAGTAGAAAGCCTACCCTTTTACTTCCAAGTCCTTTTGAGGCAGCCTGAGTGGATGAGGAAAATCTGGAGGTTCCCAACAAGGTATTGCTATAAAGGAAGGGTGAGGAGTTAGAAACAGAAGTCCGATAGCCTGGAGTGATTGAAGAAGATGAAAAGTAGATTAGTACCTAGAGACTCCCTGGAGGGAGGTATGGAGGAGATTCCGGGTCTAAGCGTGCTTAGAAGTAGAATCGATCCCGGAAATGCCGGAAATGAAAATGAAAGGTTCCGTAAAGCCTTCTGAAATAAAAGGGAGGAATGGAGAACAAGAAGGTGAGTAAAGTAGACAAAAAATGGTTGAGAGGAAATGTCTTCGTAATCCTAGTGAGGCGAACTTACGAAGTGTGTGCCGGCTCCTGAGAGAGTAGCAACGCATCTTCCTTCTGTTGTTGCTGGATTATAAGGGAGTGAACAGGAAGTGATGGTGGAAGGTTGCAAGGCTTCCTGGGAATTAACAACTATCCTGCATTGTAAGCTAGCGATGGTAACCGCTGTGGCGGCCATCTTGGAATCAGTCTCAACTAGACTGTGGAGTAGACGATTTCCTAGTGCAGAAGTGGCGGCCATGTTGGAAATAGGTCGGAAGACGAAATGCACATTAGAAACCATCACACTACCTCCCCCTTCTCCTCACCTGAATCCTCGGAGGTCAGATCCTTAAGAGCAGCTTCAGTCTTCCTATGGTCCTTCTTCTTGTTGGGAGCCTTGGCCTTGGGTGTCCGGACCTTCCGCTCGCGTAAATAAGGTCTGGCCCCTCCGGAGGCCACCTTCGCAGAGATGGGAACCTGCCCTCGGGGGACACCGGGGTGTCAGCCTCACTCCCAGGGAAAAAGCCAGAAGGCAGAGAAACCCTGGAGATCTTGTAGGTAAGAGGTGGTGGTTCAGGTATATCCAAAGACCAATATGTAGCAGATGAAAACACTTCCGTCAAGCTAGGTGACCAAGTACCCTTATTATGGGTCAAAGATCTGAAGTAAGGTAGGATGGAGGAGGTAATACTGAAGTAATACGAACAGATAGGAAATCACCATATCCTGGGAAAAAAGGAAGGACTGCAACTGGAGAGGGGAGGTACACGGAGTGCAGGTTGGTAAGAACAGCTATAAATAAATAGACAGCTGTTCTGACAAGGAGAAAAAGAAATAGAGGTAGGAAACGAAAGCAAGGTAAAGTAAGGAAATGGCAGACGCTGCAGAAAGGTAAGTCAGAATAAGTGGGAGAAGAGGATTAAAGCTGCACGCGTCCGAAGGAGAGTGCAAGCTGAAGAGAAGAGAATGGCAGATGCCGCAGAAAGGTAGGTCGGAATAAGTGGGAGGAGAGAAATAAAGCCGCAAGCGCCCGAAGGAAAGCACACGCTGCGGGGCAAGGAGCAGGAAATGGAGAACGAACACTAAGAGAGAGAGACTAACACCCGATACCACAAACCGAGAGGCAGAAATAAAGGAGCGAAACACAGAAGGCACTGGCGAGAAGGCAGGCAGCAGGGAAAACTAGCAAGAATAGAACGCTGGCAAAGAACTAGGAGGATTGAGAGAAGGTAAACGTGTATTACAGGAGTAAACGGAGCATCATAGCAGGAAATACAGATACAACGCACCGAACAGGGGGCGGAGTCGGATCTTCTAGGGAACTCCGCCATGTTAGGTGAGGACTAGAATGTAACAGTGAGTATGTCAATGCCTCCAATGGTTCCATATCTTCCACCCGCTGTTCTTGACAGTATACCCCCGTCTCCTCGGGGGGCCCCCGGGTTTACCCGGGTGGAGTTGGTGAAACCTCTTCAACAGCCAGGGTGCATGGATGTGGCTTCCCAGGATCTTTCTTCAACAGGGTAACCCTTCCAATGAACCAGGTATTGTAACCTACCCTTACGGTATCTGGAATCAACCAGATAGGCCACTTCGTATTCGTCTGGAATCTGGACCACCTGAGTACGCCCTCTATGGACAGGTCTTTGGAAGGGATCATCCTTATGCTCCTTTAGTAGGGAGACATGGAAGACTGGATGCGCTCTCTTGAGATAGTGAGGGAGTTTGAGCTTATAGGCCACTGGGTTGATCTGTTGTACAATGGGGAAAGGCCCAAGGAATCGTGAGGAGAATTTTCCGGTATGGACCCATCTTGGTAAGAATCTGGTGGATAACCAGACTAATTGTCCTGTCTTCCATTCCGGATTGGAGCTTCTGTTTCTATCTGTCCATCTCTTTTGTGACTGTTGGCTGGCCAAGTGTGCTTTCTTTGCTAGTTCATGTACTTTGTGTAGGTCCTTCAATACTCCGTCCAAAGCCGGAATCTTGGTAGGAGAACTAAGCTGGGGCAGATGTTGGGGATGAAACCCATAAGTACAAAAAAATGGACTCATCTGAATCGAAGTGTGTAAGGCATTATTATAGGCAAACTCAGCTTGCGGAAGAAATCGATACCACTCTTCCTGCTGGGGACTACAGAAGCATCTCAGATACTGCTCCAGGCTGGCGTTTAGTCTTTCAGTCTGTCCATTGCTCTGCGGGTGATAACCCGAGGAAAGAGCCCTGTGGATACCCAGGATCTGACAGAGAGAAGTCCAGAATCTAGAGGTAAATTGAGGTCCTCGATCAGAAACTATGGTGCGTGGCAAACCATGCAGGTGAACTATATCTCGAAGAAAAACCGCACCAGTCTGTGAGGCAGAAGGAATCTGCTTGAAGGCAGAAAAGTGGGCTAATTTACTGTACGAGTCAATAGTGACCATGATCACTGTCTGGCCATATGACTGGGGAAGATCCACTATAAAACCGATAGAAATATGTTCCCTGGGGCGTTCTGGTAACGAATGTTGCTGCAGTAGTCCTAGAGGTTTACCCGTCCGATGTTTGTTGGAAGCACAAACGGAACAGGTGGACACGTACTGGCACACATCATTTCTGATCGTAGGCCACCAAAACCCCCTACGTAGTAATTCATAGGTTTTCCTAATACCAGGATGTCCTGTTAAGGGAGTATCATGACACCAGGAAAGGACTAGTTTCTGGAGTTTTTTTGGTGGGAATGTACAGAGCCTCTTCATGATAATATAACCCATCCTTTCCTTGGATGATCGTGGAAGGTAGATTGGTGCAGGTTTGATACTGCGGAATCAACTCTTGAATTGAAGAGAAAGTAGAAGCCAAAATCTTAAGTTCAGGAAAGATCAAGTCATGACCCTGGTAGGAACCAGAGCCTTCCCCTGAGACTCTGTGACAAGGCATCAGCCTTCTTGTTTTCTGTTCCGGGAATGTAGGTTATAACAAAATCAAACTGTAGGAAGAAGTAGCACCATCTGGCGTGTTGTGCATTGGTGCATTCCATTTGCTGTAATACCCGAAGGTTACGGTGATCTGTATGGATGATAAAGCAGTGTGCAGCGCCTTGTAAGAGATGGCGCCACTCTTGGCAAGCCAACTTAATTGCCAATAGCTCTCTTTCGAGTACCGAATAGTTACGTTCACTGCTCATCAGGGTCTTAGAGTAGTATGCCACTGGGTGTTCCTATCCGTAGTCTGATCTCTGAAGCAGGATGGCCCCTACTGCCCCTATTAAAGCATCAGTCTCCAGTATGTATGGTTTGGTTTGATCCGGCTGGACCAATATGAGTGCTGTGGTGAAACTCTTCTTGAGCGTAAGGAAGGCTTCCCTAGGTTCCTTATCAAAGGTATACTTGACACTCTTCATAAGTAGAGAAGTGAGTGGGAGCACCGTGTTAGAGAAATTGGGAATGAACCGTTGATAAAAGTTAGCCAATCCCAGGAAACTTTGTAACTCCTTGATGTTGACAGGTTCCTTCCATTCCCTGATTGCCTTGTCCTTAATTGGATCCATTTCTATTCCCTTCTTGGACAGGATGAATCATAAGTAGGAGACAGAAGTAGCTTCGAACTGGCACTTTTCTGGCTTGACCAGCAACTGATGGAACTGTAGGCGCTGTAACACCTGCTTGACCAGTTGCCTATGATCCGATAATGTCTTGGAGAATATCAAGATGTCGTCTAGGTATACCACCACCGACAAAGATACCATATCAGCGAATACCTTATCCATGTATCTCTGGAATATGGCTGGGGCATTTACAAGGCCGAACGGCATTACCCTATATTCAAATAGTCCAAAAGGGGTACGGAAGGCCTTCTTCCATTCGTCCCCTTGTCTTATTCTTAAGAAGTGATAAGCACCTCTCAAGTCAAGCTTGGTAAAGTAAACCTCTCCTTGAACAGCCTCCAACATGTCCCGTATCAACGGCATGGGATACCGTTCTCGGATGGTTACCTTGTTAAGGCCTCTGTAGTCAATACATGGGTGTAATTCAGCTGAGTCCTTCTTGGGAATAAAGAATAAGGAGGCTCCACAAGAGGATTTAGACTCCTGGATGAGCCCGTTTTGCAGATTGACATCAAGGTAGTCTCGGAAGGCACTCCTTTTTGGGAGTGACAAGGGGTACATACGCCCAAAAGGAACTACAGCGTCTGGAATCAAGTCTATGCAGCAGTCTTCTGCCCTGTGTGGAGGTAATTGTCGGGGTAGGGTGTCCAGGAACACCTCCGAAAAGTCCTGATACTGGAGTGGGACTGAGGATACTATTAGGGGACCGGTGGTATGGGTTCCTTCTTCAGATAATACCTTGGTGGTGGATAGGTTCATGCAGTTTGATTTACAGAACTGCGAGTTAAAGCTCACCCTGTTGGCAGTCCAATCGATGTGAGGGTTATGCTTTCTTAACCAAGGTATTCCGATCACCAAGGGAAAGTGAGCTGCTCTAATTTGATCAAAAACCAAATACTACTCATGGTGGCCCATTCTCATCTTCAGAGGAATCGTCTCTCTCTTTATGGGGCATGAGGACAAAGGCATCCCATCTACACCTTCTACCGGAATTGGCCTTGACTTAGGTCTTGTAGAGACAAGGTGTTCCATTGCCCAGTTGGAGTCCATGAAGTTACCGGCTGCTCCGCAGTCTAACATGGCCAACACCTCTGTAGGACCAGACTCGGACAACTACAGAAAGACTCTGAAGACCATCAAACTGTTTTCCTCTGTACTCTCTATTGTTCGTGAGTTGTAGCAAGGGTACTTGGTATTTCCCCTAAAACTTCCCTTGCAGCAGATCGGGGGTTGGAGTTTTTCTTCCATGTAGGCGGTACCTCTGGACAGTCTCTTAATAAGTGCTTCGAGGAACCACAGTACATACACAATCCGGAGTCTCAACGACGTTTTCGTTCTTCTGGAGTAAGGGGTCCTCGAGTAGCTCCTATTTGCATGGGTTCATCTGTAGAGGGTGTGGACCTTGTAGTCGGGGACGGAGAGGGTAAACTGATAGCCTGAGGAGTTCTGCGAAGTTGTCTTCTTTCTTGCTGACGTATCTGGAGAGACAAAGTCATCAAATCCTGGAAGGATGTGGGCTGGGCTACTCGTGTAAGCTCATTCTTGATCTCATCATGGAGACCTCGTCTGAATATTGTCTGTTGGGCAGAGTCTGGCCAGTCTGCCTTGGCTGCTAATCTCAGGAAGCAGGAAATATATGTTTGAACATCTGTGTTTCCCTGGCGAACATCAAGTATAGCTTCCGATGAGGAGTATAACACTTCGGGTCTGTCAAACCTCTCCTTAAACGCCTCTACAAAACGGTCATAGTCACTCAAGGAAGGGTCACTACTGGTGACCAAGGGGGTAGCCTAGGATAGAGCGTTTCCTGTGAGGTTAGCAATGATGAAACTGACTCTGGATCTAGCTGTCTCGTATGCATTGGGCCGGAAAGTAAAGTAGACCTTGCAGGCGTCAAGAAAGTCCTTAAGCCCTCCAGGGTGACCATCATACTTGCCAAAGGAAAGCGGCATAGTTGGCAAGTTGCCGTGATCATCTCGGTGTAAGACCACCTGTTGTCGGAGAGCAATATTCTCCGTTCTCAAGGCTTGTAGCTCTGCGGTAAGATTCTACATCGCCGCCACTAGTTCTTGATGCTGCTCCAAGGACGCCATGGGTAATGAGGGGCGTTGTATGCTGTCAGGCTTCAGCTCTACCTCCCCCTTCTCCTCACCTGAATCCTCAGAAGTTAGATCCTTAAGAGCAGCTTCAGTCTTTCTACGGTCCTTCTTCTTGTTGGGAGCCTTGGCCTTGGGTGTCCGGACCTTCCGCTCGCGTAAATAAGGTCTGGCCCCTCCGGAGGTCACCTTGGCAGAGATGGGAACCTGCCCTCGGGGGACACCGGGGGGCCAGCCTCACTCCCAGGGAAAAAGCCGGAAGGCAGGAAGGCAGAAAAAACCCTGGAGATCTTGAAGGTAAGAGGTGGTGGTTCAGGTATATCCAAAGACCAATATGCAGCAGATGAAAACACTTCCGTCCAGCTAGGTGCTCAAGTATCCTTATTATGGGTCAAAGATCCGAAGTAAGGTAGGATGGAGGAGGTAATACTGAAGTAATACGAACAGATAGGAAATTGCTGTATCCTGGGAAAAAAGGAAGGACTGCAACTGAAGAGGGGAGGTACGCGGAGTGCAGGTTGGTAAGAACAGCTATAAATAAATAGACAGCTGTTCTGACAAGGAGAAAAAGAAATAGATGAAGGAAACGAAAGCAAGGTAAAGTAAGGAGTTTTAGTATGGAAATGGCAGACGCCGTAGAAAGGTTTGTCGGAATAAGTGGGAGGCGAGGAATGAGCCGCAGGCGTCCGAAGGTGGGTGCAAGCTGCAGAGGCGAGGAATGAAAGACGCTGCAGACAGGTAAGTCGGAATAAGTCGGAGGAGAGAAATAAAGCCGCAAGCGCCCGAAGGAAAGCACATGCTGCGGGGCAAGAAGCAGGAAATGGAGAACGAACACTAAGAGAGAGAGACTAACACCCGATACAAACCGAGAGGCAGAAAGAAAGGAGTGAAACACAGAAGGCACTGGCGAGAAGGCAGGCAGCAGGGAAAACTAGCAAGAATAGAACACTGGCAAAGAACTAGGAGGATTGAGAGAAGGTAAACATATACTACAGGAGTAAACAGAGCATCATAGCAGGAAATACAGATACAACGCACCGAACAGGGGGTGCAGTCGAGTCTAATAGGGAACTCCGCCATGTTAGGTGAGGACTAGAATTTAACAGTGGTATGTCAATGCCTCCAACGGTTCCATATCTTCCACCCACTGTTCCTGACACCAGCTTTGACCTGGTCTGTGCCAGGATACATCTGCTCACAAGGTTAGAACAGAAGAGTAACTGGAGCTCATAACTGTATACACGTAAACAGAGCTTACCTGGTTCATCATACCAGATCTGAGCTGGTTTGTGCTAGGACTACATCTGCCCACAAGGTTACAACAGAAGAGTAACCGGAGCTCATAACTGTATACACGTAAACAGAGCTTACCTGGTTCATCGTTCCAGCTCTGAGCTGGTCTGTGCTAGGATTCATCTGCCCACAAGGTAACAGAAGAGTAACTGGAGCTCATACCTGTATATATGTAAACAGAGCTTACCTGGTTCATCATACCAGCTCTGGGCTGGTCTCTGCTAGCACTGCATTTGCCCACAATGTTACAGAAGAAGAGTAGCAGGAGCTCATAACTGTATATATGTAAACAGAGCTTACCTGGTTCATCATACCAGCTCTGACCAGGTCTGTGCTAGGATACATCTGCCCACAAGGTTACAACAGAAGAGTAACTGGAGCTCAAAACTGTATATATGTAAACAGAGCTTACCTGGTTCATCATACCAGCTCTGAGCTGGTCTGTGCTAGGACTACATCTGCCCACAAAGTTACAACAGAAGAGTAACCGGAGCTCATAACTGTATACATGTAAACAGAGCTTACCTGGTTCATCGTTCCAGCTCTGAGCTGGTCTGTGCTAGGACTACATCTGCCCACAAGGTTACAACAGAAGAGTAACCAGAGCTCATAACTGTATATATGAAAACAGAGCTTACCTGGTTCATCATACCAGCTCTGAGCTGGTCTGTGCTAGTAGACTACATCTGCCCACAAGGTTACATCAGAAGAGTAACTGGAGCTCATAACTGTATATATGTAAACCGAGCTTACCTGGTTCATCATGCCAGCTCTGAGCTGGCCTGTACTAGGACTACCTCTGCCCACAGGGTTACAGCAGAAGAGTAACTGGAGCTCATAACTGTATATATGTAAACCGAGCTTACCTGGTTCATCATGCCAGCTCTGAGCTGGTCTGTACTAGGACTACCTCTGCCCACAAGGTTACAGCAGAAGAGTAACCGGAGCTCATAACTGTATATATATATATATAAACAGAGCTTACCTGGTTCAGCATACCAGCTCTGACCTGGTCTGTGCTAGGACTACATCTGCCCACAAGGTTACAACAGAAGAGTACCTGGAGCTCATAACTGTATATATGTAAACAGAGCTTACCTGGTTCATCATGCCAGCTCTGAGCTGGTCTGTACTAGGACTACCTCTGCCCACAAGGTTACAGCAGAAGAGTAACCGGAGCTCATAACTGTATATATTTAAACAGAGCTTACCTGGTTCAGCATACCAGCTCTGACCTGGTCTGTGCTAGGACTACATCTGCCCACAAGGTTACAACAGAAGAGTACCTGGAGCTCATAACTGTATATATGTAAACCGAGCTTACCTGGTTCATCATGCCAGCTCTGAGCTGGCCTGTACTAGGACTACCTCTGCCCACAGGGTTACAGCAGAAGAGTAACTGGAGCTCATAACTGTATATATGTAAACCGAGCTTACCTGGTTCATCATGCCAGCTCTGAGCTGGTCTGTACTAGGACTACCTCTGCCCACAAGGTTACAGCAGAAGAGTAACCGGAGCTCATAACTGTATATATATATATAAACAGAGCTTACCTGGTTCAGCATACCCAGCTCTGACCTGGTCTGTGCTAGGACTACATCTGCCCACAAGGTTACAACAGAAGAGTACCTGGAGCTCATAACTGTATATATGTAAACAGAGCTTACCTGGTTCATCATGCCAGCTCTGAGCTGGTCATTACTAGGACTACCTCTGCCAACAAGGTTACAGCAGAAGAGTAACCGGAGCTCATAACTGTATATATATAAACAGAGCTTACCTGGTTCAGCATACCAGCTCTGACCTGGTCTGTGCTAGGACTACATCTGCCCACAAGGTTACAACAGAAGAGTACCTGGAGCTCATAACTGTATATATGTAAACCGAGCTTACCTGGTTCATCATGCCAGCTCTGAGCTGGCCTGTACTAGGACTACCTCTGCCCACAGGGTTACAGCAGAAGAGTAACTGGAGCTCATAACTGTATATATGTAAACCGAGCTTACCTGGTTCATCATGCCAGCTCTGAGCTGGTCTGTACTAGGACTACCTCTGCCCACAAGGTTACAGCAGAAGAGTAACCGGAGCTCATAACTGTATATATATATATATATATAAACAGAGTTTACCTGGTTCAGCATACCAGCTCTGACCTGGTCTGTGCTAGGACTACATCTGCCCACAAGGTTACAACAGAAGAGTACCTGGAGCTCATAACTGTATATATGTAAACAGAGCTTACCTGGTTCATCATGCCAGCTCTGAGCTGGTCTGTACTAGGACTACCTCTGCCCACAGGGTTACAGCAGAAGAGTAACCGGAGCTCATAACTGTATATATATAAACAGAGCTTACCTGGTTCAGCATACCAGCTCTGACCTGGTCTGTGCTAGGACTACATCTGCCCACAAGGTTACAACAGAAGAGTAACTGGAGCTCATAGCTGTATATATGTAAACAGAGCTTACCTGGTTCATCATAACAGCTCTGAGCTGGTCTGTACTAGGACTACCTCTGCCCACAAGGTTACAGCAGAAGAGTAACTGGAGCTCATAACTGTATACATGTAAACAGAGCTTACCATGTTCATCATTCCCGCTCTGAGCTGGTCTGTGCTAGGACTGCATATGTCCACAAGGTTACAACAGAAGAGTAACTGAAATGTGATGTGTTTTTACTTCCTCCCTCCTAAACTAATTCTTACCCCAAAGGGAACATTTCATTCTCACGCTTTTTGTGGCCAAATCTCCCAGTCCCAGCTGCTGAAAAACGTTGGCACGAGAGGCAGGCGACCGGCCCACTGGAAGCCGGATGAACCACAATGAACATAAGAAACCTCAATTCCACCACACGTGCCTGTTGGGTTTTACTTATTCTGGTCTTTCCCTGTTATGTGTGTGTGGGTTTGTAGTGTGGAATATAGAGTGTTGGCTGAGGAATGTTATTGCGTGAAGCTGCTCTGATTCCACAGAGAGTCAGTTGAGAACTGAAGCCTAAGAGAAAGGGGACCGGTGGATGCTTCTATCCTATGAACTTATCCTGTATTATTCCTAATGTACTTACCTGTGTTCCTACAAACTTACTAAACCTACCTAAACTGAACAAGGCTCCCGAGTGGTTATTTATAACCTCAAACCCACAACTTAACAGTGTCACTCTTTATTTTCTATTCACTGGCATGTTATAGAAGCCTCTCCTCCGTTGGCAGTTGATCTTCATGAACCGCTCAAGGATGGAAGCAGCCCCCACGTCTCGTTCTTTTCTCGTCATCTGCCACCTCAACATCCATCTTTACTCGCGCGCCTTCGAGTCTTTTTCTGTCAGCTGGAGCGGGCTGGCACACAGAGACCTTTTGGTGAACATACGCTTTATAACCTCTTAACACGATGACGCCGATTTATTTTCTAGAACGGGGGGGGGGTCGGGGGGCAGGCAGCGTGCCGAAATAATAATTCAAGAGACGTTGGTGAGAGTCTGACAAAAAGAAAAGACGTGCCAGCGTGCCGAAATAATAATTCAAGAGACGTTGGTGAGAGTCTGACAAAAAGAAAAGACGTGCCGTCACAACAAAGGAGCGCCGCGTGCCAACGGCCGGCGGGCAGCGCAGGGCACGCGCCGCCCGCTGTTTACCACAGCTTGCGGCGCGTGCCCGACTCCGCGCGCCTCTCACGACAAGGGCCTCGTGGCGAACAGGCAGCCACTGGCACGAGCCTGTTGTTCTACGGCTGATAAAAGGGGGCCAGAAAAGGGAGAAATCCTGCGCTGCGAAATCACTGCCCTTTCGCCTTGTTTACGTGAGACAGCCCGCCCCCATTCGGACCGCATCGATTGACTGACAGTTGGCTTAGCCAATTGTTGATGCAGCAATCAGAATACCTCATTGTTTTCCCCATCCGCCCCGCCCTGCAACGACACGTGCTCAAAGACGAGTTCGAGTGTTACACGGTGGAAATGGAGAAGGGGCGGTTCTCGGTGTCAAGTCTGCCTCCAAGGCCTCACGCCCCACCCACCAACAAGTAGCCCTTTGTTGTCTACAGAGAACCGCGTGCGCTTGCCCCGCCTCTGACTTTTTATTGGTTAACCGGACCGGACACTATATCGGTGATTGGTTAGCTGGGAACTCTGCGCTCGTGGCCGCACGGATACCTACCAGGCCAATGAAGTGCCTTCTCAGCTGGAGGAGAAGGTGTTCAGAATGTCAGCGGCTACGCGCGGAAAACAGCGCGCGCCGCCGGCCCAATCAGCAGTCGCTTCTGAAATGAACGTTCCATGGAGAGCAGCAGATTGGCTCGGCTGAGGGTGCACGGCCGCGCGCGCGTTGACAGTTGAAACCGCCGTTTCTCCAGTGAGAATCAGAAACAAAAACAAAGGGGACGTTGAATGAGTGCGCTGCGAATATTTGACCGGGGTTAGAATGTTTCAAGCTACTTTCATCGCCAACAAGAGGAAAGGGAGGCCTGCGCGGAGCCCGGCCTGGGGAGCGTGACCCTGATACGAGCCCAGGCTCGAGCATTAACACGCAGGCAGCCCGGGACAGTCGGAGCTTCGGGAGTTTATGAGGAGAAGGGAACGGCGAGGGGAGTGAATGGGCCCCAGACCAGCGCGCCGCTGCCGCCGACCTATACGCGCCCTGGGGCAGTCAGGTCGGTGCGAGGAAGAGGAGGATGGTGTGAGGGGAGCCGGTGTCCGGAGAGGAGCCTGACGGGAAGGAACGGAGGGGTGAGTGTTGGGCTCTTTGGTGGCATAGAAAGGGAGAGCATTGCACATGTTTCTGATCGGGGGGTGGGGGGTAACAATTAGCCCGAGAGGACAGACGAGCGAGGATTCCGCAGTGGGAGGGCACGGAATGGTGCATATGGAGAAAAAATATCCGAAAGCGGTGAGCGACTTGTGAGTATGGGGCTCTGGGGGTGGCGGTGGGTGTCGGGGAAGTCTGGCAATGGGGGCCATGGGAGTTAGGCTGAGTATGGAGTTGTGCGATACTGGGGGTCAGTGAAGATCCATCTGGAACTTGGTATAGTGAAGACTGTTTATGGAGCTCTGGGGGGAGTCGGTGAAAGCTGGGTATTGGGCTTTGGGGGGGATCAGTTGGTATCGCGATTGGGGTGTTTGGTGAATTCTGGGTATGGGGCTTTTTGGGGGATCAATGAAGGCTGGGTATGGGGCTTTTTGGGGGATCAATGAAGGCTGGGTATGGGGCTTTTTGGGGGATCAATGAAGGCTGGGTATGGGGAATTTGGGGGGGGGTCAGTGAAGGCTGGGTATCGGGCTTTGGGGGGGATCAGTGAAGGCTGGGTATGGGTCTTGGGGGGGATCAGTGAAGGCAGGGTATGGGACTTGGGGGGGGGGGGCGGATCAGTGAAGGCTGGGTATGGGACTTGGGGGTGGGGGGGAATCAGTGAATGCTGGGTATGGGACTGGGGGGGATCAGTGAAGGCTGGGTATGGGACTTGGGGGGGGGGGGGGGGGGGGGGATCAGTGAAGGCTGGGTATCGGGCTTTGGGGGGGATCAGTGAAGGCTGGGTATGGGACTTGGGGGGGGGGGGGGGATCAGTGAAGGCTGGGTATGGGACTTGGGGGGGGGGGGGGGGGGGGGGGGATCAGTGAAGGCTGGGTATGGGACTTGGGGGGGGGGGGGGGGGATCAGTGAAGGCTGGGTATCGGGCTTTGGGGGGGTCAGTGAAGGCTGGTTATGGGACTGGGGGGGGATCTGTGAGGCTTGTTTCGGAGCTGTGGGGGCGGTGGGTGAAGGCTGAGCAGGGAGTTCCGGGGTCTTATTGGCGGCCGCGGGCGCCCGCGCTGCGGAGTCGCGCACTGCGGTGCTCAGCCGCACGCTCGGCCTTCCTGGCACTGTTTGTTTACAGCACGGCCCGGAGAGGCTGGCCCCGCCCACGCCGCCCCCGATTGGCTGCCGGGAATGATTCATTTCCCCTCAATGCATTCGTTTTGAGTTCCTGACCCGTATAAACCATGGCCGAGAGGGAAGATGACCTCGTGCGCCCGTGCACTGGAGGCGAGTCCCAGCACCGAGACTAGATGGGGGAGCTGCACGGATGCCCCGCAGACGCGCGCGCCGTCTCCTTTGCAGAGGCGTCCTCGCTGCGTAAGCGAGACGTGCGCTTGCAGGCAGGGCAAGCAGGAGTGCCTCCTCTCGAGGAAGACCGGATGGGAGCACCAGCGATCAATCCAATATCTTCGGGACTCCGTCAATCAACATTCGCAAATGACAAGCCCTCCCCCCACCCCCCCGTGGCCTTTTCATTTCTTGTTTTGGTTAGTTTTCTTCTCATTTCCATCGCACTGTGCGAACTGGCAGACAGCATTTTTTGATACATACAAATGAATTCCCTCCAGCGCGGCGGCATGCGTGTGGGGCGAACTATGGAAAAAGTCCAAGGGACTTCCCGTTACCTTCATGGTGCTCCACTCGGACAAGAACACACCGCTGTCTGCAGCTGCTGCAGGTGCTGGGCTAAACGGGCGAGCACGCGCATCGGAACTAATCGCCTCGACTCCAGGCGCTTGCTTTGCAGCAGGAAGGGTCTGCAACGCATTCACATCCTTGGGAACCAAAAGTCATTTTTCTTTTTTTGGCCCACAACCTTGTTCTGAAACAGTTCACCTGGTAGTGTTGTTCATACAGGAATCTGCAACCAGTGGCTCCCCGAATGTTTTAGACTACAACTCCCATGATTCCACACCAGTCACTATGATGAATAGTGGTGATGGGAGGTGCAGTCCAAAACATTTAAAGAGCCAATGGTTTCAGACCCGAGTTCGAATATAATACAATGGAGTAACCACCAGGCCCACCTAATTGCAGCACGGTTTTGGGGGTGCTTTTCCTTAGTTAAAAAAAGTTTTAAAATCATGGGTTCAAATCGTGCATTTTGCAGAAAAATTGGATATAGATGTAGAAGTTATACTCGGTTGTGCAGAATTACTCATGAAACGCTCCAATAGCTGAAAGTTCGCCAACCGTACACAGATCATTTTAGTCTCTCGCAATATAGGCCAGCATTTCCCCAGTTTCAAGCAGGTCCTGCCCAAACCTGTTAATGAGGACTGCCCCCCCCTTTCTCTCTGGTTGTGTCAAAAGAAAGCAATGAGGGTGGTTTCAACAATACATGGCAGAATTGCTACTGTACAACACATGTTAATACTGCCAGTGCCCACAGAAAATACAAGGTTTTTTCGTAATACATGCCCACCTTTCAAGTTGATGGTGCCCAAATCAAATCCTCCAGTACCTCCCAATGTATAGCTGCGCTGCCCCTACTCATCATGTCACTCAGTGCCTGCAAACTGCCTTTGTCCCTAACCCGTATAAGTATAGTAATGTTTATTTTTAAAGTGCCTATACACAAGGCATGTGTTTCAAAGCGCTCGAGGAAGGGAACAAGGGGGGAAAAACAGTCGTTCAGAGCCCTTGACATTTTGAAACGATAATAGTCTACCCAGGCAGAGTGAGTGCATATAGTACAATTAACAGATAACAGCAAATAGGTCTGAGGACGATTCTGCAGTTTTTCCAAGTGCAATTAAGGTGTCGCCATGCAAGGAAGAACAGACAGACGATCTTCAGGTGTGGTGCACTCGGATCGCGCAAGTACACATACGGTTATAGAGGATGAGATGGGTGTGGACAAGTCCTGGGGGGTGGGGTCCAAATGCACCCAGTCGGTCGAGACTGGGGTAAGTGCAGAGAAACGCCACTTTCTTGGGTCATTGATCAAGTGCAGTGATGATGAACGCGAGTGCAGGGCCCGGAGGCGAGTGCGAGAGGACTGGCGGGGGTGTCGGGGACTTGTGAGACTCTACGCCAGTCGGCAAGCTGTTCGGGAGAGCAGGAAACAGAAGGAGGAAAGTCTTGAGAAGTTTCTGGATCTCAAGGAATCACGCTCAAGACAGAGGGTGGCAGGGAGGCCCCTGCTGAGGATAACGCATTTGTCTTGCACATCAGTCGGCTGTACCATTTAAGGAGAGCTGAGAATTTATTAGCAGAAAGGCCCACTCCTGAATTGTTTGCCATGTGTGCTGCCAGGGTCACAACCAGACCTATACTTCGGGAGGTTGGGGGAACTAACGATTCAATCGTGGTGGAGGGCGCTACATTAGAGACTGAGGGCATGGAAAACCTTCTTGTATGGGACCTTTTTCTGAGTCTCACTAAGGAACGTTTCGTAACTAGTGTCGAATTGGCTGCAAACGGTTCAATTTAAAAGAACACTAGGCCAGTGGCATTACCCTAATACATGAAGGGATTGAAAGGCAAACTGTTAGTGGTAGCTGCCATCATGCTAATGTTGTGGTGTTTGGTTGAATTAGTCAGTTGCTTGTTCATGGTGCATGTCCAGATGCGTTGTCATAATCCAATGTGAGACTGAGTGACGCTACCGTTGGATTCTCTTTGAAATGTCAGTGGTGGGGGTCGGAAAGCAATTCCTGAGCAACTGTCTAGAAAACGTGGGCCCTGAATGTGTACCATGGTATACTGCCATCTGACGTAGCATCCTCAAAACCATTATACTATGAACCTTGACAACTACAGCCACAAAGGCTAAACTAAGCGCACAGCATCCGAAGATGCATAAATGTCCCTAGACACTACTTTAACGCACCACAGATACATCTGTCCACCCTCCTTAAACACCACTCTGTCGGGAACACCAGATAACCACACAATCTTTAGCAACCAGAACCGTGTGCACCACAGAGCCCAATTTCAGATCTGCACACATCAAGATTGTAACCATGCCCTCCTCCCCTTCGTCTTAGTCACCTACCCACCTATACCAGATGATGATGATCCAAGGAAATGGCAAACGCTGTTCAATTACCTAGCACTTCTTCTTTTTCATTTTTTCTTTTTTTTTTTTTTCTTCTTCATGGGCCAGTACTATGGACGGCACAAGCAACTTTGATTGACAGCAACCGTTGAGGAAATGGAATGTTACTGCTATTAGTCTTATAGTGCAACCCCTGGTGCGCTGAGTCTATATCTGCCTGTCAATTCAAGTAATGTGGAACTCCGCCAGGGCCACTTACATTGGCATTAGAGAACACACGTTTCATATAATCATTACATCTGCACCATTATGGCAGTATTTTTTTTGTTTTTTAAATAATTTCTACTTAATCTGTTCTAAGTATCCTAAGTCTGTGATTTAATAATTATTTGCTTAGAATCACATCCTTTGATTAAGCAGGGATTTGATCTGTTTACAATTGGGCACTTGACTACATGCTGTACTTGGTACAAACGTTTACATTTTGGACTTCAATTATACTCTTGTCAACTATCAAAAGTGTGCATGACCGCTGTAGAGGAAGTCATCCCACTGTTAAGAGAGGATTACCTGGCAGGGTTCCAAATTGAGGGGCGCAGAAGCTATTTAACTCCTGCTTTTGGCCTAGAAGAGCCTAGTTGGATTGATAACAAAAGGCTACCATGAGCTACTTTTGGCTGCTCGGGCCAAGTGATGTCGATCAAACACATCTAGGTGGATTTAAATCTATACGCTTGGGGCAATCCTTAAAAGAGCATTAGGACATTTCTACATTACATTTAAAACACAAGGGGCCATAAATGAAGGACAAAGTGATATGTTTGCATCTTGTTACATTTGCAGAACGCTGTGCTCCTGGTCACTTGTTAATGCAGGATACTCGGGAACTGCTTTTAGCTCCTGCTTGTCAAATCATAATTTCTATTCCTGCATTGCAAATCTGAGCATGAAATAGCCCAGGAAGGCCACCTTTTCAGTTTAAAGTCCTTCTTTTTTTGGGCGATGTCTGCACTGTGTGTTTGCCCAGAAAATAGCAGTGGTAGCCTTGCACCTGTGCAAACTTGGGATTCACGTGTACCCAAACCTGGACAATTGGCTCATAACAGTAAACTGAACTGCTCCATGTCATCAAAATACCCAAACCACGATCAGCCTTTTGCATCTGGTGGGTTCCTCAACAGATGCGCAGAAGTCAAGCCCAACCTCCTCCTACATCACAAACTTCTTTAGAGCAATAATAACAGTCGATGGCTTACCCTTTTCAGGATAGAGTGAAATCTCTTCAGGCGCACATGGCTGCTTTTTTCCCCAGCTACGCCTGTCCATAGCAACGCTAATAGTAATGAAACTCTACAACACTGTTGCCAATCGCCCAGCAGACTTTGCGTTGGGTCCTAACGACATTCACCGGGAATCAACAACTGCCTAGCAGCGCTTGAGAAGCTCAGGAATACAAGCAGGATCTGAACACATGCACGGTATCTTCAAAACCCGGGGTTAGCAAGACACGCACTTGTGACCGATACCAATTCCAAATGCCCCTCCTTTCCATTTACATACTCACAACTAGGGCCGCTTTGCTTTTTTTGTGTGCTTTGCTAATGGAGTACGCACGTTATTCCAGGAGAAATTCACATTGATGCTTGTTGTTTCAACTTGGATGTGACGAGGGTGGCATGCACCACTTCTCAAGTCGCTACAACCGCCTAGTTAACAATTAACAGAACAACATCAACAAATAATGCATCCCAATCCACAAACTATGAACTTGGCATCCTGGTGCCGAAAGTCATAGGGCATACAAGAGGCAAGAAGACCAAACTCTAGAAACATTGTTTGCTTTCCAGAAAACATTGACACCTATCATCTTTATTTGTTGAACTCTGGGTTACTCTCTATTCCCGTAAAGGTACATTTAAAAGCAGCATACACTATCTCGCACATGAATTTATCCTGGTGGAAAGTGCTACTTGTTAAAATGTTCCTGGAATGGATGAAACGTATGCATCCACCTGTGGCACATCTTGCACCAGGATGTGATCTTAATACACTTTTGAATTGGCTCACGGGGGCCCCCTTTCAAGTCCATACATAAAACATCCCTTACTTACAAGGTTGCTTTTTTAATACCCTATACATCTATTAGGAGAGTTGGCTCACTTAGTAGATTTAACTTTTGTAGCAGTAAGTAAGAGAGGTTTACTTGGAACACACCCACGTTTAGTAGTGATGTTTATTTTAACATTTCAGGTAAATCAACTTGGTTACCAATAGCTTTTTTTTGTTCTTTTTTATTTATTTAATACCTACACGAGGAGAGCAAAACGACATACTCTTGACGAGCAGCCATATTTTGTTAGGACCAAACGGAGATTCTGTGAAAACAATCAGTTCTTTTGTTTCTTAGAACCTGGCGAGGGTCATTCTGATTGGCCCTCACCGGGTCGTTATCCGGCCAGGAAATATTTAACTGATGAGGGACACGGCGCGTGTACCTCGCAGTTCCTTTTCTTTCTCCTTATGGGCATTTTGTTTCTCGAGTCGAGAAAGAGTTGCAGCACCGTTTCTCAACTCGAGAAACATTTCTATTAGTACCCCGGTACGACGTGCCGTGCTACTAATAGCAATAGAACCCGAGTGCTATTGCTTCATTACAGCAGAGCGGGAACGATATCCTGGCTAGCACACGAACACTCGCAGTTAACTCTTAAGGCTTGCTCCACAAGAGGTACTGGAGCAGCATTAGCTTTTGCTGTAATGTCACTTTGTACACCGTTTGCAAAGCTGCCACTTGGAGCTCAGTGCGTACTTTCATGCCATACTAGTATATAGTGACACAGGCTGACTTGCAGGTGGGGCAAGCTTTTTTTAAGACATTTACTTGTCTTGAGTGAGACAAGGTTGCCTGGGTGCACCTTTCTTCTTCAATTTATATCTGGCAGATATGGGTCCTTTTTTGTAGTCTTAGGTGTTGGCGAGTCCAAGGTTTAAGACAACGAAGGTCTGCTGGCTCGCCTACGCCGACAATATTTTTCTGTTAGACAGGACAGCAGTGGATGGGTCTGCTGAATGGGTTGAGCGAGTATGCAAAACTAAATGGCCTAATTATTAACCCAAAGAAATCTAGGGTAATAATATTTAAGCATCCACGGAAACAAGTAAAGCCTGTATGTTGGGCACTGGATGATCGGGTCATCCCGAGAGTAGAGGAGGTATTATATTTAGGCTATGTAGTATACGCCTTCCCATCAGTATGCAAAACAGAAGAGGATATAAGGGAAAAAAACAGATATACTAGTGCCACAGATGACGATTTATCACAAATTATGCAAATTCTCCCTTAAGCCTCTACAAAAATTCTATACAGCAAAGATATTACCAGTGATTCTAAATGGCCTAGAGGCAAAGCCAGCTTTATGGGATACGAACAGGCAAATGGTCGAAGGCCTGATTTGGAAGGGGACTCTCGGGCCGTCAAAAAGTCTTCCAATGTTGGGCCTCAGGTTTGAATTGGGCCTCAAATCATTGGAGACAATGGCTGACTGGCAGCTACTTTCCATGTACAGGCTTATCTTTCCCCTGGAAGAATCCCTGTACGAGGACATCAAATTGCATCTATTATTCCATAAATCGAAGATGCTAGACCTGTTGGAGCAAAAAGCAAAACAAATTATGGAAGAGGCTGACACCTGTACTGAATCTTTGATTTCCAATCCACTGAAAAGTTAAAAAAGAAATTGAAGTAAGGGATTGGATTAGAACTGTAGAGAATTCCTGCCAAATCAAGCCCTGGAATAGCTTCCTGGTAGTGCACAAGAAATATATAATATTTTTTTTATTTTTTTTTTTTTAACCAAACTACCTGATGAAATGGCCAGACTGTGAAACTAGAAATTAGTTTTTAAGAGTGCACCTCAACATTATTCATACTGGGGGAAATACTGAACATAAGAGGACAGAAGCAAAATGCAATCAAACTGTGTAGTGTTTGTGATAACAAAGCAAAGCTTGAATCACCTGCTGATGTGCTACAAGAGTACATGGAACACGAGTTAAGTGTTTCTCCAAATTTGTGGAGAAAAAAGAATGGCTACTCCCAGAACTTTTGGAAAATGCTGATTTCAGAACAAAATACAGCCATGACAATAGCTAGCAGTAATTAGCGTTAGTGTGGCCCTATATGTTTAGGACCACATACCCACCCTTACTCCTACCCACATGGGGGGAAGAAGCAGAGACTTACTCGCTGCTTCCTTTGCTTGTGCAACTAGTTTTATGTCAGAAAAAGAATGAGGATGTTTGTTGATGCATGGAGCATCATGGAAACTTTGAGTCATTGCATCGAATTAAATGGCATCGAATGCCTTACCATAGAGAAAAATGTATCGAAAAAAGCATTGAATGCATTTTTTTAAGGTAAAGGGTTTATTTTAAAAATACCTACTTTTCTCATGGGCCTCCGAATTAACCAGCGCCGCACTTGTATGCCTTGCCTGATTCTTAATAACACGCATGGGATTCGATATATGTTCACCGCCTCACCATTTGATGGTCACGACCAGGGCATCAGAAACTGCATGTGCAGCTGGGGAGTCCCTTCCGAAATCCCATCCTCGTCGCCAATTGTAAGAATACAAATCATACTTATGAGTATATGATTCAATAAGTTTATTGCGAGGAAGTCCCCAGGAGGCCAACCTTCAACATCCAAACATCTTCGTGTATGGCTCTGGAATGGAGATTCCAGAACCATACACAAAAGCGTAACCTAGGGAATGGAACTATTTACATCAACGGTTCTCTACATCATAACCGCTACTAATTCTGTCATTTCAAATGTATGCAGCCTCTGGTCTTTGTCTTAGCATCATGATACGTGCAGCTTCTATTTTGAACATGAAACATTTCAGTCCCATAATTCAAATAAATGAAGGTGATAATGTTAAAAGGCAGTGTATTGCGTGTTAAAGTAGAAAAGTAATAAATAAAAGTAAACCTTTTTTTAAAACACAATTGTGTTTTTTTTTTTTTTTTCTTCTTAAACTCCAATTCACGGACGGACGTCCCTGCCACATGCTCATCCCATGGATAGTTCGTCCTCCTGTATGGAACTTGTGTGGTACATTCGGCCCTACAGTGAAACAAGTTGGGGAAAACATGATTAAAACAAATTAATAAGCCTACAGAGGCAGATGTTGCTTAGCAATAATTAGCTTTAGTGTGACCCTGTCTGTTTAGGACCACGTACCCACCTTTACTCCCCACATGGGGGGGAAGAAGCACACTTACTCGCTTCTTCCTTTGCTTGCGCAACTAGTTTGTCAGAAAAAGAATGAGGATGTTGATGCATGGCGCATTATGGAAAGGTTGGTATCTAGTCATTGCATCGAATTAAATGGCATCGTATGTCTTACCATAGAAAAAAATGCATCGAAAAAAAAGCATTGGATGCATTTTTTTAAGGTAAAGGGTTTATTTTGATTGTAACGGGTTTTAAAGGTTACAAAAAGGGTCTGGGGGACCCTCCATTAAAAAAAAATGCATTGAATGCTTTTCGATTGTAAGGCATTCAATGCTATTTAATTTGATGCAATGACTACAAACCAAAACTTTCACACGTAGGGATAAGCGTGACAGAAACGCCCCTGCCAGTACTCCTTTACTTCGGCAGTGGACACCATGTAATACTCTAGACTAACCACTAGAAAGCGTCCTATGCAAAGCATGTGATTCTACATGGATACAAGCCACAGGAAGACTAAGTTGGGTCTGCTATATATCCAGTAACAATATGTGCACTGGTCATTTGGGAGTGATCATTTTACTCCTGGCAAATGGTGTGCTGGTTGCATGTGGAGAGCTGGCATTCATCCCACTGTGCTTTATATGCCAAATTGGGAGTCACTAGAAGCACCACAGTTCGTAGTGTACACTAATGAAAATAAAACATATTTTTTTATAAGCGTGACTCGTGGTTTAGTATAGTTGTTTAGACCAAGCTAATAATAATGACTTGTAGATAGTAAACATGTCTTTGTTCCAATGTAGTCACACATTTTTGTTTCTAAATGTGTAGGCTGCCCTGGTGATATTGTATTTTTTTAAATAAATGCAGCTAGTTGCTGTTGCGTTGAAGTGAACTAAACTGCAAGATAAACATTTCAAGCTAATAGCAAACCTTAAACTCACTTTCTACCTCCATTCTAAATCTACACACAACCACTATTTCTTATTTGCCAAGAGTAAATTATCGCTAGCCAAAGGCTAGTGGTGAGGACAGATTTTGAGCCCCGAACTACAACAAATACTTTTTTGCAGCGTTTAATGGCTTTAGCTCTTGTTAGACATGAGTAAGTAATCCTACGCATGGATTACACAGCAGCAATACAATATTTGCAGCAGCAAAATCTGGGACTTATCGAAGCTAGCTGCTCCCCGCCATCAACACATAAGTACGCAGGTTGGCGGTTGTCAAGGTGTTTGGCACAAGGCCCTTGTTGCGGGTCCACTTTTCCAGGGATTCCATGCTTCTGCAACAAGAGGTGCTGATGTCAGCATGCATGGAGCGGGGCAGCATACACCGGGAAACCCACGTCCTGCCACTATGAAAGCGCACCATGAAGTCTGCTCTGTGCTTCTCAACAGCGTCACAGACTGCTGTTTCTAAGCCCCGTGAGTAGCTGCTTTCTGTTCTGCTTTGTTTCTGAACTCTGCTTGCCTTCTTGGAACTGCTTTTGGATCTCCTGGTTTGCCTATGATTGCTGGTATATATTTTGTACCTGGACTGTGAAGGAATTTCCTTTTGAACATTTGGGAGGACCTCTGCTGGAACATTGCTGTGTAGACTGCGTCCTTGTGCCATCCGGAGTAGGTCTCTGCGTTTCTGTTGGTTTCCTTGTCTGCATCTGGACCTTTCCTGTCTATGCACTTGTTTGTTAACTTCAACCAGCACGAGCAGACTCTAGGTTAGTCTCCTGTTCTCTGGCCAACACGGGTAGGAGGGTCTGTTGGGGGGGGGGGGGTTGCTGTAAAGTTTTTGTTCTCCTTGTAGATGATGGTCTAACCTGCCTTTTTTTCGTTGTTTGCAGCCTGGGGGTGAACTAGGTTGCATACCTCCCAATTTTTCACCGGATCCTTCTGTGCTTATGTGTTCTCCTTCACGCACATATCACTCTCAGGAGTCCCCCTGTCATATGAAGCCTGCAGGGTTGCAGTTTTCCTGTACCCTAGACCTGCTGTGTAGTTGCCAGGCAGACCTGAACAAGCTTTTATTTAGGCAATGAACATATACATGACCTAATAACAATCTTTTTTTCAATGTGGTCTACTTTGTGTGATGACCTATTACTGATAAGCTGGTTTTATTAGCTTGTCATTCAAGTACTTGTGTGTGTATGTTAAATTGAGGTTGGAGTGTTGTAGATCGCAGTGTGGGGTGCATTCTGGTGTTTTGCCCTGTGCACTATATTGTCTAGAAACTGCCCTGCCTGGCAATCTTGGTGCGTGGCAGTGCTGCTGGAGGTGCCGTGGGCTAAATGGGCAATGCCACCAAAGTCAACAAGGGGTTGGTATAAAATACAGACTGCTTGAAATGAAACATTTGTAGGCTTCTGGTCAGGGTAGTTACTCCTATACCATTCTGCAGCGCGAGTTCGTAGTATGCCTGCTTATTCCTTTGGTTTGAGATAAAAGGTGAAATGACTGGTTGTGTGAGCTGCAAAGTGGATTTGTGAAGCCCTGCATTGTATACATTTTACAAGGCAATGCCTGCCATAACTCAACACTTTGCCCTGCCCTTGCTCAGACCTCGCCCCCTCCCACGCCACCCACTGCTGCAGCAGGTGGACTACCAGAGTGATTTTTCTTTTTTTAATTCTCTTAATTCTCAGCACTGGTAATGCCTTAAAGCACGGTACGTTATGCGTGTTGGCCATGAGTCGCTATAGAATATTTAAAATACAATTACTTGTTTTCAGATCTAGAGACTTGCAGCTAATCTAGAAATCTTGCACGTAAATTTACAGAATCATTTTTGCTGCTATAATACTAGTGTAATCTCTTATCATGCCCTTGCCAGAAGTTGTACATTGGCCAAATTGTCTCCAAACCCAAAACTAGTATCCTACATTGTAGCTGGAGAGGATACCCACAGCTCCTGCTGACACAATGCCGAATCTCTCAGTCGCTGTTAGGAAGAGGCCTCTTTATGCCTTTTGCTCACGTGGTGACGATTCAGTCTACATCTATGCAACAGGGTGGCCCCGCCAGTCCACCTGACTCTGTGGTTAAGTCGGTGCAACAGGAAGGTTAAACGGGGGGGGGGTGGCACTCGATAAAAGGTACAGTAAGCACATTAAAACCTTCAATAGGCAATGCCCACACAATATATTTCTTAATAAATAACTACATGGCTGTGTTGGGCAAAAAACAAGCAATGTCGTTTTGCAGGTAAGTTGCTTCATTTCTTGGGATATTGGCCAGGCCAAGTACTGTCACTGGGAGAGTTTAGTGACAACTGGTGCCACTAGGCTCTAGGTCGATGTTATGGCTTGGCTTAGTATTCGAAGCCTGTCTTCTAAAGGCAATCCATGCAGCCATATATAGACGGTAAGTAACTGCTTACAGTTAGAGGAAACTTGTTGCGAGCTGCTTAAGTTTTGGAATGGTTGGTGAAAGTCACCACTACAAGATATCTCGGACAGGGCTAAAAATATCCAGCTATTAGCCAAGCAAACAATGTCACTCGCCCCCCCCCTTGGTTCTACATATATGCACACCGTTTCTTACCCGCCAAGACAAAGTTCTCACTTGCCACTTTGGTTAAGCAAATAAGCTTCTGAGGAAGGAAAGGGGGGGTACCCTGTAGAAAGTGTCTTTAATTTACCAGAGCTATTGTTGGGTTGGAGACAAATGTTATCTGATGCTATGATACAGTGGTGGCTTCAGATGCTTATAGGAACATATTAAGGATTAATCTTGAGACCTATTGGGAAGCCAAAGAGGGAAAGTCCTGGGAGAAAAGAAGCTATTCTTGGTGGCAGCAAGCCTATATATAACCTATGCGTCGGTTATCCCTTGATCGTGGCGTCCGTCTTATAACCTAGGGGATACATTGTTTTTTTTGTCCCCGTCCAAACGTTATCATCTGGCTATTAAAATTGCCAAACAGTGGGTTTTCCCCTCACAGATAGAAACAGGTCTCCATCAAACTAAGGAGCTTTTTTTCAATTGTTAAATCGTTTTTCATCTACTGCTCGTTTTTTGCCCACTGTTCCTGCATCTCATTCGCAGTGTGATGCCTGAGCCACTTTTTTCCATTCCAAAATTGAAAGCATTCCCTGCCATATGCAACTTTTGTCAGGCTGACGCAGGATCGTTGATTGCTGTCATCCCTCTGTCTGCTACCTCGGACTGGTCTAATTTTCCGGTGTTAAGAGGTCATATTGGCTGCCATTTCTCGCTTAAAATGTGCTGCGCCATCCGACCCTATTCCTCTATTTGTTTTAAAGGGTCTTATGCCAACATTCACCCATTTGGTGACTCAGGCTATCAATCTCTCCTGTTCGGGATTCATTCCCAAAGAACTTGAGCAAGCTATTGTGATCCCTCTTCTGAAGAAGCCGTCCCTGGATGCCTCAGTTCTTTCGAATTTTCGTCCTCTCATTGCTACCTTTTCTTTATGAAACTACTTGAATCCCTAATTTCACCTCTTCTATCTGCCTTTTTGGTGAACTCCTCCATGCTTGACCCCTTTCGGTTGGTTTCCGGCCCAGGAGAGGGACTGAGAGTGTCCTAGTTTCAGTGATGGATGATATGGCCAGCTGGTTGATGGCAGAGGTGTGGAGGCCCTGATTTTACTTGATCTATCAGCGGCCTTTGATACTGTAGTCCACCCCCTGTTTATCGCCCGCCTGGCCTGTTAGGTAAGAATTGATGCAGCCAGACTCTGTGAGACTACACAGCACTTATCTGCTTGGTATTATGTAACCCACCTTCTGGTATAGGTCTGTACTACACAAGTTGGTAGTGTGACTGAGAAGCCAGGCCTATCTCAAGAGGGGTAAATGTGAGCTGTCGAGCTATAGCAATGAAATTCGACAATAAAAGTAACCAAGTAACGCTTGCGCTCAAGGTTTCAGTTGTAAATAATTATTTATTTAACATCCAGTTTTTTAAATGAGCATTCTTTAAGGCAAATTGTCTAACAATGTAAATGTAATTTTCAGAACAAGTTAGTGGATAATCTTTAGATATGCTTCATACACAATTCCTTCACCCTGAGGTGACTTCAATCACAAGGACAGTAATGGCATTTTATGTTTTGCACTAGTTATACTTGTCAGATGCTGAGGTTGCAGAAAGGAAAGGTTTAGGGAAGGAAAACGGTTAAAAAGGTTCTCAGTAGATATGAGGACACTTACCTTCCAATAAAATCTAGACAAGACTTTCCCAGCAATAACCGTCTGAAACAAGTTACCACCTACGAGGGACAAACAATACCAAAGTCAATGGGCTTGAAGAGTCTGCAGGGAGCCAGGACAGCCAAAGTCAATTGGAAACAGTCTATGGAGCCGCAGCACTTCTTAAATTTAAAAAAAAAAGTCTTGCACAAAGTTAGAGAGTTGGTAGAATCACTTGTAGGGTCACAAGCTTTTAAGCCTGTGCAAACATAGTTGGAATCAACTCTAAAGGTAAGCCAATGCAATTCCAAACTGAGAAAAGTACAACTAAAAGTCAGTGAGGTAAGTACCCCAAGTCTAAACAATACTTCTGCTTAGAAGAGTGGTGTTGCAGCGATGCAGACCCTGTGTTCCTGAGCCTCAGTCGTGGGGACAAGAGGGAGGCCGCCTGGAGGGCTCCTGCGGCTGCACTTTGGAGGTCGTCGGTAGCTATGGGCTCATTTCGGTGCAGCGGCACTTCACGTTTCAGCGCTTAGTAAAGAGCACCGTCGCGGATCTCGGAAACTGGTTGGGCTTCCTTCTCTCCTTGGGTCCTGCACTCTGGTGAGGGTACTCGAGCTCTGGTCGTCCTGCTTCTGGAGAGTCCTTGGGAGACTCCTGGTGCTTCTGGCCGGATTTCAGACGTTGCACTCGACTACGGATTTCTCATCCGCCTGGCACTCGGTTCTTGCAGCAGCGAAGAAGTACAGCCAGTCAGGGAATGTGGTCCAGTGGAGCTTGTCTCGGGGTTAATTGGTCCCACTAACCCAAGGGAAGAAGTCGTTCCTTCTGGAGCTTCTCTGTTGAATTGAAAAAGGAGTTTGAGCACAGCAGCAGGGCTTCACCGGGAAATTCAAAGGTCCAGGAGGATGCAGCAAGCTTAGTTCATGGTTTCTTCGTTGGGTGTTTCTCCCCGTGGTCAACTCTGCCTGTAGTCCCAAAACCCTTAAGCAGGTTTCTCCCATCATGCACAGCCTAGGCTGTCGATCACACGGCAGAGTGGCTGTCCTGTCGGGACTGGTTCCATTCAGGCACTCCTGGAGACAAAGGACAGGAGTTTCGGGAACCTCCATCACATCTGCCTTTCTGGACACACTTGAGACAGAGGCGGGCTTCAGGGCTTAAGCCTGCCAAAGGCAAAACGAACAAAGGGCTCAAACCTGGCTCGACGCACAGAGTAAAACCCAAGAAGGACCTCACAAACAGAAAATGGCGAAAAAAGAAGACTGCATCCATTTTGACAAAATGGTCACCCATGGGTGCTATACTGCATCTGAGGATTCAGCTTGCGGTAGAAAAGCACAATGGTAGGAAAAAGTGCCACCAGCCAATTCATATTTTGAGGGTAACATAAAAAAATGTTACATGAGAATGTAGGATACGGGGCTACTAGGTAATCCCCCCCCCCCCCCCCCCTGCACTCCACATAAGATGTGGTGTGCTGGCCCTACAAAGAGAAAAAGGTAAGTAAAGTCAATTTCGCTTTACTATTCTTGGGTACAGTAGTTCACACAAGAAAAGGTATTTAAACCTTATGAGAAATCTAAAGGATTTCTCTGACACAGCACTGAATGTGTTGTGTGTCACCATACAAAAGGTAGTTGCGTATGGAGTTTGTCAGACTCCAAAAACGGTGGAAACACATTATCCAAATCAGGCCAAAAAACATGAGCGAGTGAGGAAAAAGGTCTCACTCCAGGGTTAAAATTAAAAAGTCCCAAGTCCAGCAAAAGAGCTGGGGTCTCTAAGGTTGAAGGGAATTAGCACAGAAATGAAACTCCTCTGTCCTTTGTCCCTTTGTCTCTAGGAGTGCCTGAATGCAACCAGTCCTGATTGGCTGGCTGTCCTTTCCAGACAGCCACCCTGCTGTGTGATCGACAGCCAAGGCTGTGCATAAATGGAAAAGGCGAGGGCGAGGGTGTCGGGTCCCTGGGTACTAAGGCTCTATTTTTTAAGTTTTTTGGGTGAAGTGTAGGTTGTATGCACAATAATTTCCTTGACCTTCATGTTAGTCAGCAAGCATTCTCCCAGTTCAAGATGGTGAACTTCCTGATCAGCCATAATTGGCTATTTTGATGCAATTTAGAACCTCTGGAGAGGTTCAAAGCTGCCTTTCATTCAAGGCCAGCTTTGGAGAGGTCAGTGGTTAAGAGCTCCATAGAAGATTGATCGACAGCCTTGGCTGTGCATGAATGGGAGAAACCTGCTTAAAAGGCGAGGGTTTTGGGACTACAGGCAGAGTAGACCACTGGGAGAAACGCCCGACGAAGAAACAGTGAATGAAGCTTGCTGCATCTTCCTGGACCTTTGAATTTCCCAGTGAAGCTCCGCTGCTGTGCTGAAACTCCAATTTGACAGAGAAGCTCCAGAAGGGACAACTTCCTCCCTTGGGTTAGTGGTACCAACTAACCCCGAGATGAGCTCCACTGGATCACCTTCTGTGACTGGCTGTACTTCTTCGCTGCTGCATCAGCCTCTCGGGCCTGGTCCTGGCATGGTTTCCTTCTTGACTGACAGGGGCCAATCGGTCTTTCTCCGTTTCTTTCTTCTCTGTACTTTCTCTTCTGTGGGGTTCCCCAGGAATCCGCCTTGTCCCCGATTGTTGTTTAACATCTATATCCAGCCATTGATTGGCCTCTTCTGCTCCTTCGGCTTCAGATGCTATTCATATGCTGACGACACCCAGATCCTGGTCCGATAAGATCTAGACCGGGAGTGGTGTCGTCTTGCCTGCGTGACTGTCGGCCGTGGGGGTTTGGATGCATGCCAACTGGCTTAAGTTGAACAGGGACAAGACTGAGGTTCTGGTGGTTGGTACCTCCTCTATTTCCTGCTCCTGGTTTTCTGCCTTTTGGCCTCCCTCACTGGGTGAGTTTCCTAGTCCAATGACGGTTGTGAAGAACCTGGGGGTTCATTTCTCGGCATCTCTGTCTATGGCTGTGCAGGTTGGCCCAGTTTGGCAAACTGGGCATTTTCTACTGAGGGTTGTTTGGAAGGTTTTGCCCCGCCCCATTTTTGTCCTATGGTCGTGGCCTCTCTTATCTCTAGTAGACTCGACTACTGAAAAGATTTGTATGTGAGCATCCCCTGCATTGCTGAGGTCGGTCATTCTGATGGCCCCGGGCCGCTTCCGGACCCCTCGGAATGTGGTGGAACTGACATGCTGGGCTTGGGTGTCATTGGAGAGAGCTTCTAGCGGGGGCCTTCTCTATTCGCCCAAACTCCCACCTTTGTTCATTCCAGGGATCCCCCTGACTAGTGAGGCTTGTTATGTGGCTATGATGAAACGGTTGGGTGTTAACACATGGGGGAGTTGTTCCCTGAGGGGAGGTTCGTCTCTGTTGTCCAAATGAAGGAAAAGGGAGATATGTTAATATTAGACGTGTTTCTGTACTATAGGTTGAGGGTGACACTACAGAGGCTGTTCTCTTCCTTCCCTGAACTGCTTGAGGTTGCCATGTTGCTCGATGTGATCGGGGGGGGCATAGGGAGGCGTATACTCTCTGAACTGTATGGATTGGCTCTGAAAGGCCGGTCCAGTGCTGTCCTATCCTCGAAGGGGTCGGGGGAGAGATCTCTAGGGCGGGAAATTCCAGTGGATATCTGGGAATACTGTTGCATGATGGTTAGGAAAGGGGTGGTGAATTCGAACTATAAGTTGATTCATTTTAAATTTCTACATCAAGGTTACTATTCCCCAGCTCAACTAAAGGGTTACTTCCCTCAGAGGTCAGGGACATGCCTCCGATGTGGCCAGGAGATGGTGAGCTTTTTACATGTGGCTTGGGAATGTGTGGAGCTGGAGCACTTCTGGCAACAAGTGTTTGAGGTAATTGGGGGTATCGTAGGGCAGCGGCTCGCGCTGGATCCTGTAGAAGCCCTGCTGGGATATATGAAACAGATACCCAAGGAAGCTAGGAAATTGGTGGGTCTCCTCTTGATTTTAGCGAAACGCCGGGTGGCTATGGGGTGGGGCCGGAGGCAGAGTCCGACGGCTGAACAATGGTCTAGAGATATATTGTATCGTAATGATATGGAGACCCGTTGCGGTGCACTGCGGGGTGTACATCAAAGTGTTAGCCGGGTGTGGGATGTGTATACCATGTACCTTCTCAGTCAGTCGGGGGGTGAGGACACCGCATCTCCTGTTATGCATGGATTCACAGTGAAACGGCGAATAGCCTTTTAATTCCCTCTGTCTTGTCCATCAGGCTTACCATCAGGTGGGGGCTGATTTTCTTTGCGACAAGTTTCAACCCTATGTTCCACGTTGTGCCCTGCGATCCGGTAACAATTGCCTGGTTCAGGTCCCCAAATTTGTGGTGGCCGGGCCTTCTCGGTAGCTGCCAGTAAATTATGGAATGTCTCCCGCTTCAATTTAGGCTGACCGAGAATAATCTGCTTTTTTGTCGCCTGCTAAAAACAGAGCTTTTTATCTAGTCCTGGAGTAGTTACTGCCGTGCTGTGCACATTCTCGCACCAAGATACCCTCGGGTGAACGTGCGCGCTACAAGTTTTAGTAACAAAGCATATACAGTCAATTAAATGTAAAAGGGTGTTTTGGTACTAGTGTAGGTTCCTATACAAACTGTGCCACATCATCTCAGACACTTGATATTGCTCTTGGCAAGCTATGTGAAGAAATCTCGGTGGGGTTCTTTTGCTTCACACCACGCAGGAAACAATGGAAGTTCATAGGTTTATTCATGCTCCATTGTACACTAGAACTCTTAGTGTAGCACAGGGAAAATACTGGCCCATCCACACATGAGCTCAGATCACTCTTGACTGTCCACCTTAACATCATCATTCAAACACCAGCATTCCACAAGACACCATCAAATTCCTCTGACCTCATCACACTGATAAGTAATGTACAACAAGAACATTACTACACTTCTCCCCCGATTCATTCCTCGTACACACCAGTAAGAAGGAACGCAAAAAATGCATTACTGCACCTCTCCCCCGTTCAACCCCACCTGCGTACAAACACACAACAAGTGAGAAACGGATTAAACGGCAGATGGAAAAGCCTCTCACCAGACAACCTGATTGATTCCAGCACAAAACAGCCACATGAGCAGTGCACCTACCACAGACAAAAACCCAAAACGATTGGAAACAACTAATTTGAAAGCTAGGGAGCCTACAAAGCTAACCAATCACTGCAATGTAGATAACCAATGGCGTCCACCGGGCACAGGAGATAGCAGATGCCTAACAGTGAATAACTCCTAGTCGCACGTTCAACAACACTAAACAACCAACCACACTCGCCACCACTGTAACCAACCATGGTAACACCGGTAGGACACACTCCGACCACAATCACAGTTAACACCCGACTGTAACCAACAGTCATACTCCGGCTGTAACCAACAGCTTAAAACAACTCGCACAACCACCCCAACTGGAACCAACAGTCATACTCTGGCTGTTACCGACAGCCTAAAACCCCTCACACGAACTCCCCGACTGTAACCAACAGTCACACTCCAACACCACCCTGCACACTGAACACAAACAAATCGAGACCATACTAACACAACAGCATGAGTGCAAAAAAAAAAATGTTGTTGAACGTCATCCTGCAACATACTTTGAATGGTTGTACAGCAAGGAAATGTCCACCCTGAAAATGAGGACATACCCCCTGACCAAAGTTTGCCCCCTGGAAGGAAAACCGGGTTACTGTCCCATAAAGACAGGCACATTGGAAAAAGTGTCCTACAAGATAAACACCCCACACGCACAAGTCCGTTCTCCCTAGAAAGGAAATGAAAATGAAGGCACAGCAACTCTGTAAAACCTAACATAATAAAGCAAGACCTAATAAAACGTGGCAATATTTTAGAGCGCTTGGGGGGGGGGTAACCTGGCCCACAACATGAACACTCGCCCTAGACAAAATCAACCAATGTCTAACCCCACTAAAGAACACTAACCCAGAGGCCACAACACCAACACAAAAATCACAGGCATAACCCAGACAACTAAGCACCTCAATTTTCAATTCTCTGATACTGTAAGGGCATTCAACTGAACATGTAAGCCCCAGAGGTCTGGATACAGCTCCCACAAATATTTTGCATCTTTCACAAAACTCCTCACTTGCAGGTTTACCCACCATACTGATGGGACACTTCCCCTTGCCCAGGGAATCATGCGATAAACCTCTCCTCTTGTGATCTGGCTCAGGAACGCAACCACCGACTGAGAATTCCCTGATAGCCGAGTGCTCCCTCTTTATCCCCTTCCTAGCTAGACCAGGCGCCAGAAGCACAAAACAGCAATGCAAAATGTTCCGTACTTCCCAAGTTGCCGGCAATGAAAACACAATTCTCTTAGTTGCTTTCCATTCCATTAATGGAAGTTATGCTTCTTGCCACTGAAACGCAACGTTCGACAGCGATGCTGTGTTCAGTCGAGACAATGGCGCTGCTCCGCCTTGCGTTGGTGACATAATTTCTTTTGCAATAGCGGACGGGGATACATCTCCCTCCTGACCAAGTTCGTACCCTGCAATCACCTTCTTATGGCCCAACAGCATTGTTGCTGCTCTCCTCGCCTCCACTGGCAGCACCCGCTTGAAGGCACACTGCTCCGCTCGAACAGGACCCTCTTGACCCCACAAGCCTGGACATTGTCACCCCTCTTCACCTCCTTGCACGGACACATGCCTCTCCACAGCAGGCACCACGTCGTTTGCGTGACTGCCCGGCCCAGTCTCTGTGCTGCGCAGGAAACCAGGTAAGTATACATTTATTTGTGCTCAATTGTACACTATAACTCTTAGTGTAGCATAGGGAAAACGCTGTCCCATCCACACACCAGCTCAGGTCACTCTTAACTGTCCACCCCACACATCGTTCAAACAACACCAACAGCCACATGACCCCATCAAATTCCACTGACACCATCACACTGATAAGTAATGTACAACAAGAACATTACAACATACGCTATTCCAGTTAATGACTAGGCATGTGAAGTTGAGTCAGCCATTCCTAATCTAAATATCTTTGTACTGTAGTCACACAAATGGCTATATGGGCTGGAAATCCTAGATAAGAGTTATAAAGGGCCGGCATTCTTTGGAATCTTGCTAAGTAATAGACGCCCCTGAGTTATGATCTTCTAGATGTTCTATGTTGCTATGCTGCACATGACCGCTTCATTGTTGTACAACTAGGCATCTACTTCTTTGGTGATGTCCTTTTGAATGATTGTCACAATGTACCGTGATCCATCCATAATAAGAAATGGCCAGCAGGCTGCTTTAAATGATCAACAAATGGCTGATTTACTAGACGCACTGCTGTGGTATTCCAGAATGGAACTTGCTGATATTTCTTGTTTAGGTGAGAGAACCGAATTTGTTTGCAAACACAGAAGACGCGCTCTCAAACTATGTAAATACTGACTTGCCAAGAACATTTTACTTGAGTCACGTCCCCTTTCTTCCATATTTGTTTTTAAAAATTATTTTCATTTTATTTCTAGAGAGCCATAGCCCGCTTTATGAGCATTTTTTGTAGCACCTCAAAAAGTCTTTTGAGCAGTAACTATTCTTACCCGATACAATCGCTTCACATGACTTATTTCATTAATACACATTCTTAAGAATTAATCTATAACCGCACAATTGATGTTAAAACACCTTTTCATATCATTTAGAGAAAAATCACACAGCTACCTAAATTCATATTGCTTTCTCTAAATCTACTTGAGCTCCAATCATCACCTCCTCAATTCTTTAAAAAATGAACACCAAGAATTTTACCAGTGCTAACCTGAGCGATAAATGAGCAGTCGCCATAAGCCTATGCCATAAGCCTGCAGATATTATCACAGAAGTGGACTTAATAAATGCTTCGAAAGTTGTCATCCTCACGTTCAATGTCAGACAGAACAGTACACATTAGTAAATCAGTTTGAGCCCTAGTACATCAAGCGTCAGTAGACCGTTGAGCCTAAACTTGAAGTAGTCTCTTAATTTAGCCAAAGGATTTTTTTTAAATGTGTTCATTTTATTTTTTAAGAAGGGTCTAACCTCAGTCACGGGTAAGCGCAGAGCAGCGCCGGGGCACGGCGTTCATTAAAGGGCACGTCCTTGTCTTCGTCAAATGCAGATTAAAAGATGATGGGGCAAATTGCTACCGTTTGCTAAACACCCTCCTGTCGAATGCCTCGTCCTTCCTTCCAGGCACGGGTATCCCATGCTGCATGCGGGTCCCCAACTGATATCACATTTGGTTTACTGCCACCCTGCCTGTTCGGGTGTGTGTTGCAATGGGATGCTCATACTCGATACAACAGTCTCATTAGTTAGGCACCCGGAGTCTTGGTACTAAATGACCTTGGGCTCCGCGCACTCTCCGGAGCCCCTGCATGCACCGCAGCCCCAATGTCTAATTTGTTTTTTCTTTAGTTTGAAATTATGGTGTGAATGTGCAGCTTGTCCCGCGCCTGGAGTCAAAGAAGGATTGCTATTAGTCGTTAGATCACAAAAAGTCTCCCCAGTAACAACGATGACAGGCGATTTGTGAGTTCTTCCCAAGTCATCTGGCGTCACTGTTGGTACGGTCATAATTTCGTCCGCGGTTTTCCTTATTCTCTTATACGCTGATAAGCAGATGTTCCGTAGGCACTTCCGTGACCCTTTGGCCAATTTCCTTTTATATTTTTCAACTTTTTATGCACAATCCTATTTGACCCCCCCTCTTTTGGGCTTGATTCTCATGGGTGCTAATACTAAGACTATCTGATTGTGTTTCCACAGAACGCCTAGTTTCCATCTGCTCATCCACGGAACATTTCGTACCCAGGTCTCCCAGTATGATTGAATCTGAGGTCATAGTCCCAGTGTTCGTGGAACAAGATGTAAAATGCCCTATTGTGGAAAGATTTTCTTTTTTTTTAATTAGGTTTTATATAACACAAACATACAGAGAACCTTTGGATCAAGTTACAACCAGCTATACCCCATTTGTCCCTCTTTCTTCCAAATGAACCGCAAACTTAAACATTGACTCCAATTTCCAATCCTCCCTCCTTCCCTCCCCCCACCCCAGAACAGTTTCTTCTTCTCTTTAATTTGCGTATATTTTGGTTTCACATTTACGTTTTACGGGGTCCACTTTCTTTGTTGTCTTGTTCCATAGTCCAGACTGAGTGGTCATGACACAAATAATATCCTATCCCTAGGGTTCCCAGGTACTTACATTTTGTGGATCATTTAATTCTGTATGCACCAGTGGCTCATACGTCACAAGATGTTTTTTTAATTTCCATCAGGGTGTTGGTATGACACCATTGCATTTGAAGTTAAAACCATCTGATAAATGATAGAAGGACAATGTTGCAAGTCCCCAGCAAACTCATGCCCGCCTCGGGTACCTCCCGACTGCTTGAACCATCACCCTGAAATGGAAGCGAAGAGCGATCGTTCCTTGCGAAGGAAGGATCATCAGAGTAAGTTGGCATTGTAGAGTGTCCTGAATTGCTATCGCCTCTTTCTTGAGTCACAAAGAGGCCCTGAGAAACGCTGAGGCGATCGTATGCACTTTCTGTTGCCCTGATTTCATTTTTGCAACTCATGCATTCTTCCATCAGAGGAGCTTTACGTTGGTTAGCACCACCCCTGAAATTTCTAGCTCTTGGATGTTTAATTCCTCTGCCCCGGCATCATTCTGTCCATGGTTGACCTGTCGGAAGTAACGGGTTGACTATACAATTTCACCGCTCTGTGCGTGAAAAACTGTGATTTAACTTGGGCGGAAGTACATGCCCTGTTCCCGACTTGACTGGGGCTACTTCCAGTTCCTTGTCTGCATAGATGTGCTTCCGAGGTGGTAGCATTTTGCTTTGCCTTTTCATGTTGATGTAGATTGTTGCCTTACCCACCGAGACCCACGTGGATCAAAGTGATAATTCCCAGCAGTTTCTGCTCTGGTACTGTGATCACACAGTGAAGTTGTCTACTCAAGTGGTACTAAGCAATTGTTTTCTATGCTTCACACGCTTGTTTCCAAATACCCAGCTAAGCAAGGCTAAGTTCCCTCCCTGTTACAAAAAAACAAGAGGGAGGATGCAGAAACCAAACACCTAATTCAAGTAGCTCACTTCCGGGAGACTCGACGCTGTGCTTCCTCGAGCACTCTGAACCTTGGAGCCGCGGAACATGGAATACTCTCTCCACGCTCTGCTTGGAATGAGGAACCTTTGTGGAATGAGGGACCTCCCTCGTAGAAAAAAAGCGATGAGACTTGCAGCTCGAGGAAAAATGGAGTGTAGCCGCTCCTGCCACGCTGAACATTCTCTCCACACTCTGCTTAGCTCTGCTTGGAGCTGGTGTTTTTGTAGAATGAGGGACCTCCCTCGTAGAGGAAAGCGCAGAGAGACTTGCCGCTCAACAGGGGTGAGGGAACTGTAGGTGCTCCTGCCACACGGAACACTGTCTGCACCAAATGTCCTGCTTGGCATCAGGCTCCACCTCCGGGCTTCACCCCTTGGTCCTTTTTTGTCTGTATTTTTCTTCCATCCCCTTTTTCTTTGTCCATCACACAATGTTTTTTTCCCTGTGTCTCTGGCCTTGCAGTCGAGTGTTCCTTCTACTGCCGGGACATAAAATCTTTGTAGCCTGATTGTCTTGCACTTGCCGCGTCAGAGGTACTCTGCCGTTCCTCTCCTTCCCCCAGAAGCTCATGGTATCCCAAACTCTGGTTCTCACTAGCTTGGACTATTCTAACAGCCTCTTTCTAAATCTACCTGTCTCTACTCTTCGCTCTCTGCAACTAATCCAGAACAAGACTGCGAGACTTGTCTTTGGCCTCAAGCCCTGGGATCGTATCTCTCCAGCTCTGAAATCTCTCCATTGGCTCCCAGTAGGATTAAATTCAAAACACTCTGAAGGTATTTTGGACCCAGGGCCCAGAAACCTTGTGGACAAGGCAGATATCCCTCCGCAAATACCTCCCCTCTCGAGCTCTTCGCTCCTCTACCTCCATCTTCCTCCGGGTCAGTCGTTTTCGGCTGGGGCCTCCCACTGGAACAGCCTCCATGCCACTCTAAAACTTGAGGAGAACCATCTCTGGTTCCGGAAGCACCTCAAGACCATCCTCTTTTTCTTCTGCCTTCGCTCCCCCTTTCCCCTGCTGATCTTTTCTCTTGGCACCATGCACCTGGCCACCCTCTGTCCTCTGGGCCCAGGTACCTGCTCACCCTGCCACCCTCCTGCACTGCCTCCGGCCACCCCTTGCACTGGGTTCTGTATCTGTACCCATACAGCCCACTGCTTTTTCTTCCTGCACTTATCAGACCTACCCTGTCTGCTGCCTTTAAACCTAGCACTTGCAAATTGCTGGCTGGACTACAACTTTTGCCTTTATTATTTATTGTTATTTATCTGTTTCTCCTCTGTAAGATAGCTGTTTTGTTCTCCCCTGTTCTCCTCCCCTCCCATGCCTTGTGTTGCTCTGAAACACTTGTGTAGGAGCGCGATAGAAATAAAATACCAATAGCACTGCTGTGGACCCCCATTGACTCTAGAGTGTCTGGGAACTGAGCACCGGTGGTGTTTTTATTGTGCTGCATTTTCGGTTTGCACTTTAGCATTAACTTTATAGCTCGGAGGAGGTCTTAAGCCGCCTGGCTTCGGCTTCAAAGCACCTTCAAGACTTCATCTCAGAGAAATGACAGCGACCGGTAAATGATTTTTAGATCACTCTGGGCTGGGGATCTCCTCTCTGGGATTTTCAGTCAATGGAGGTGCCATTCTGACTCAAGCTTTGATGGGACTTGTTAGATGATCTGCGAGTTGGGGCTAACATGGATACAGTGGTCTGCCCTATGTTCCCTACTTGGGGGCTAGCGTCAATACCAGCAAGATGGATCAGACTCGGCCAAACTATTTTCGTATTTGTATGACTGGACCTGTACTGTTAACATGCTTCTGATGTTTGTCAATCTGCTTAGAATCACATGCTGTGCATCGTCCGACATCCAGTGGTAACCGCAGAGTATTGCATCTTGTCTTTCGAGAATCGAAAGGGGACGTCGACATGGGTGTGCCTGTAACACTATCCTTACGTGACGTCACGTGTAGTGTACCCAAGATCCCTCACGCGTCGAAATCCCTCGGATTGTTTTTTTCTGCCCAGCTAACTGGTCGCCCATATGCAGAGTTCATAAAGAATATTGTTTTTGTCCCACAACCTTTGGTTGAGTTGTTCTATAAAGAACATTTAAAATTACCCCCTTCCGTCCATTGTCTCGACGGCTGTTCCAGTCCCAGCCGAAAACCTACCAATTTCGACGGAAAGTGATCTGTCGGCGTTGCTGGCCACGTGACCGGGCCTTCGGCCGGCCTATACAGTAGGGAGAGTGGGGTTGGGGTTGGGTGGACATTTCCTCTAATACTTCCTTTTCTTCACTCTTTGCCTGTCGGTCAAAGTCACTCTGGGTCACCTCAGCTATGGAGAGGACTCCATTTAGATTTTACCCTATTTGTAAGGGAAAATTCCCACGGAGGGATAAGCACAGACGGTGTAACCGGTGCTTGCCACTCGATCATAAAGAGGAAGGGTGTGCAGCCTGTAAGCTTCTCCGCCCCAAAACTTTAAAGGAGCGTAGAGTTAAAAGGTGGGCAGCCTACGGTATGTCCAAGGCCGGGACTTCACCCACAGCTGCCACCACCGACTGTGACGATGGCGAAAGTGACTACCAAGTCTCCGAACCGGAGGTTGTCGACCTTTTGACTGAACGTTCACGTTCCGCATCGTCTGTCCCCAGCCCGGATAAGCACAGCGTAGGCCCTGCCATGGGGAGATCACACCCCGGCAACAAAGACAGACACTTGAGAACACAACCCCTAGGCGTTCTTCGACTGTCGAAAAAGACCAGCGCCAACGGGTGGACCGGTAGTTCCGGTCATACCCACCGATCGAGATCGGCAGCCCTCCCCGCAGCCGCCTACGCGCCTGACTGGGCATTCCAAAACAAAGGGCGCTACCCACAAAACTCACAGCTCCATCGAAACGCATCGGAGGAAAGCGTTCGGAGACGACAAAGGACTCCGGAGAAGGCACAGTCGAAAGTTACGGTGACCGATAAAGGCAAGGCCCAAATCCTGCAGAAACAGACTTCCGTACAATTGGCAGACGTACCGACGCACCTCCCGACAGGTGAGGAGGTCGAAGCCAGTCTGACAAGGATTGTAGCCGCCGATTCACATAAACGGCAGGCTAGGGAACCCCCGGTGGGCTCTGAAAGATCCAAACATCCGTCGCAATCTAACGACAACGTTTCGTAGGACAGAGTAAGTCACAGACAGACCCCACCTTCATCGGTCCCGCCAGAGAACTTCTCTGAGGGAGAGGAAGGACTTTCTTCAACGCTGAGAGACAAAGCTCTACGTTTCTCGACAGAAGAGAGTGCTAGACACGTTTTTCCGATGGAAGACCTAGAAAAAGACACCTTTCCACCCTTAGACCACTCTAAATCTTCAGTCTGGACCAGGGGAAAAGTTCGAGGACTGCATGGAAAGGCTAGACGAGTTTGTCTCGCGTGCAGAACAACCTGGACCCACAAGGTCAAGAGGAAAGTCCTGCCTACCCCAGAGCCAAATACCCAAGGCTTTTTGACCCCTCTTTAGAAGAGGACAATCATAATTTATGACCTTACAGAAGAGGACACCCCACCAGTTAGGGTAGAGGAGAATCCCTTCTATGACAAAGAGGAACTCGAGGAGCCCATTCAGGATGAGCCCGTGGAAGGATGGGGAGTGGAGTCAGATGTGGGTAAACCACAACCCTGGCAATCTCCAGAACCACAAGACCTGGATATCCTGGCTTTGGACTCCCCTCAGAATACTCCTACTAGGAATCCCTCTCCTTGATGACCAACTAACATTTAATGTGATGCTACGTAAAGCAGCTGACCGCTTTAAAATTGCCACTGAAGAGGCAGCGCCTGACGCTGACTTTGTTGAGGATATACTCAAAGAAAAGCCGCCTACTAGTCAAGCCATACCACTTCTCAATTCGATTAAGAGACGCATTGCTCCATCCTTGGCCACACCTGCTTTTACAAGATGCGTAAATCCAAGGATTGAAAACTTTTCGCCCCTCGCCATCCGACCCTCTTTACATTAGAGGTCATCCTACCCCAGATTCTTTAGTGGTCACTACCACAAGAAAAAGGGCAGGGGTTCCTTTATCCACAGGCGTGGCTCCCCCTGACAAAGAGGGGATAAAGACTGTACACCCTGGGGAAAATGGTTACCACATCAGCAGCGTACTCCACGCGCATCGCCAATAACACTACCTTATTGGCCAGATGCGCAATGGGCCATAATACAAGGAAGCCTACAGGAGGTACCAGAACCTCTGTGGACACACCTATTTACCACAGTCTCTGAAGGCAGACAAGTCAACCAGAGTATTTTAAACACTTTAGACTCTGCCAAGACAAGCCAGCCGAGCCCTCGCTCAAGGCATTCTCCCCAAGAGACATGCTTGGCTGCGAAATTCAGGATTTAAACCTGAAACGCAAGTGGCTGTTATAAACAAACAAGTGGAAGATTCCAACTTGTTTGGAAAAGCAGTCGATGAGGCTTTGGAGACCACGAAAAAAGAACACAACACTTGAGCTTAGATCAGATTACTCAAAGATCTTCCAAAAGGAGAGGATTTGGAAATTGAAGGTTTTTTCGTGGCCAACACTCCATTCATCACCACTACCCTCCTGGAAACCACTGGAACTTGCCGCAAGAAACCAGTACTTACAATACCCCGTACCCCCAAAGGGGACAGCGACCCCCAGAGGCTCTCCTGCCTCAGGCTCCAAATGACTCAGATTCGGGTCCCCTGCCACGCCTCTCCGGTCGAGGGCCGGCTGATCATGCCTGAAAGCATAGGAGGGTAAAACCACCGACCAGTGGGTACTAATAACCATAGCCCACGGGTACTGTGTAGAGTTCAACCAATCCCCAAAATACAGACCTCCACGTCAACAAAGACTAACCCCAGAACATCTTTGCATACTTCTTCAAGAAGTCGAGATACTGGAACAAAAAGGAGCCATAGAGATCATACCTCTATCACAGGTAAAGGAGGGTATTTAGTCGGTGTACTTCCTTGTACCCAAAAAGGATCTAACCATGTGTCCTGTTCTAGACCTGCACCCTGCAAACAAGTTTGTAAAACCACAAAAGTTTCGCATGGTCACCCTGTAGGAAGGAATTCCCCCTGCTCACACAGGGGGACTTCTGTCCTGACCACTGTGAGGGGGCATACGTTGTGCCACAAGCAGGCTCCCATCAGAACCCTGAGGGCCTTAAAACCACTGCAAAAGGGCTCCTGGAGCCAGTCCATATGTAGGAAGGAAGGGCTGTTCAAACTAGGACCCATTTATGTACATAGGCCTTTAAATCCAACATGGAAGCAACCACACAGTCTAGTTGTAAGAACCAAGCTATGCGGTCTAGTGTTTTGGGTGTGGCAGGCCTAGAACTACTTTCCCTGGTACTACTTTACCTGGGCCATATAAACCACACCCTGACTGCAGAACCCGCTTCTAGTTATTCTGCAACCCGCAGCGTGACGCCCACTGTGCCCAGCTCCTGGTCTTCAGCATCTTCCTGTAATCCTGCAAGAACAAGATTAGTCTGCCTTACCTGAGAACACCATCCAGCACTCGGCATCTCAACTGGGCTGCAATCTGTGGAAACCGAGAGAAGAAACATCACTCACCTGTGAGTACTAGCTTAAGTAAGGACTTCCGGCGAACAGCTACCACACCCGCTGTTCGAACATTGCGACCTGCAATAACGAGAAAGGGAAAAACAATATTGGAACGCGCGCTTCCAAAACATAGAATTCCATCAGTCTTACCTGAATTCCATCGCACTACGCCACGCTTCCATCCAGAGCACCACAGCAACATCTGCAAAGGAAAAGGGACATATTCAGGTTCACTTTCAATATTAAACAACCGCACAGCGCTGTACTTACCTTAACGGATTCCGGGGGCCTTTTTTTCGATCGCGCTCTCATCCACTCGCAGCACCACAGCAGCCTGTGAGCAGAAGAAGAAAACACAGGTTAGCTTTAAAAGACAATAAAGGCGCTGCGCTTCGCGCTTTCTCTTACCCAGAAAACGTGCCTCTCCATCCGGCACGCCAGCATCAAAGAAAAGAAGGAGATGACATTCACGAATTCCCACCATAAACAGAAGAGACTTACAATTAACAAACCCACCTGCCTACTGGCAGATTCGGGGTCACAGCAGGCCTGGGCTCAAGGAAGGCGTACTGCACCAGTGAAGCAACTCGGGCAGCTCGCCAACAAACATCAAGCGCCCCTGCACAAGAAACGCGGGATGGATAGCTCACCCTACAAATAACTAAGGTGAGAAAAGAACCCAGTGGGAAGGGAAACGGTCAGTGGGAGGTGGGAGATTCACCCACTAGAGACAGTTATCACAAATCCTCCCTTCTGTAATTGCAGATTCATTATTCAGCACTGGGCAACTACGAATCCAGGGTTCCAGAGCCTTCCAGACGCCCCCGGGGATATCAGGTGAGCGTAACAATTTCATGGCAACTCTGGATATGAAAGATGCATACTTTCATATTTGGATGTTGCCAGCGCACAGAAAGTACCTCAGGTTTATGATAGAAAACAAACATTATCCGTTCAAGGTACGCAAGGCTATGCGACTGCTAGGAATGATGGCGTCATGTATCTACTTAGTTCCTCAGGCGCGCCTGCGCATGCGTCCAATGCAAGAGTGGCTAAGCAACCAGTGGTGTCAGGCCAACGGACAGTGGGACGATTTAGTAGTATTCTCGTCGGCCCTAGTTCTCTCGCTGCGGTGGTGGAGGGAAAACCTCTTAAAAGGAAAATCCTTCACCACCCCCGCTGTAGAACCCCCTCTAACGACAGATACCTCTCTTACAGGGTGGGGAGCCCACCTGCTCCAGAGGACAGCAAGCGGAGTTTGGTCGGCAGACATAGCGTCCAACCATATAAACCTGCTGGAACTACTAGCAGTGTTCAAAGCACTGAAAGCGTTCGAAACACAACTACAGGGAAAGGCTATCCTTATCCTTACAGACAGCACTACGGCCATGTATTCTCTGAACAGACAAGGAGCCACTCATTCTCCAGGGCTGTCCAAACTGTCTCAGAACATTTGGAAGTGAGCTCTCAAACGCAACATATTCCTTTTATCACAACATGTTCCATGGGAACTCAATCTACTGGCAGACGTACTCAGCAGAGACTTTCCGTTGGCCAGGGAGTACGAATGGCAATTACACTGAGACATTGTCTCCAACTTTTTTGCACAATGGGGTTTTCCAGAGATTGATCTGTTCGCAACCCTGGAGAACGCCCAACGCCAAGATTACGCCTCCAGATACCTCCAGAACCGATCCAAGGGGAACGGACTCTGGATAACATGATCAGGGAAATTTGTTTACGCTACCCCCGCCCCCCCCCACCCCCCTTCTCAACAAGATCGTGCACAAGATGCACCAGGAACCAGTCACAATAATATTGGTGGCCCCCATGTGGGCCCGCCAAACCTGGTTTGCTCATCTGATGGAGATGTCCCTATCTCTTCCAGTCAAACTGCCTTGCCCGTACAACATGTTGTCGCAAGACAAAGAGGAGACGTTTCACCCATGCCCGCAGACACTGAATTTAGCGGCCTGGCTCCTGAGGTCATAGAATTCAGACACCTGCGCCTCCCTCAAAGATGTATGGACATCCTCGGGGAGGCTAGGAAACCTACCACTAGATATTGTTATTCTAATAAATGGAAACGGTTTGTCATCTGGTGTAACTCAGAGCATCAACCCAATCAACTGCTCTCCCACTCACATTGTCTTATGCCTAACTCACTTGATTCAGTCCTGGTCTTCAACTCAATAAAAGTGCACTTGGTGTCACTTTCAGCATATACAACATCACAACAGAAGGTTTCATGGTAGAAGATTCCAGTGATTAAGGCCTTCATGGCAGTAATAAAAAGAATTCACCCTCCCTTTTCTAATCCAGCTCCCGGATGAGACCTAAATGTGGTGTTACCTAGGCTTATGGGAGCTCCTTTCGAGCCCATGCACAAAGCAAGTCTTAAGAACCTCGCCCTCAAGACTGCTTTTTTAATAGCAATCACTTCCATTAGAAGAGTAAGTGAACTGCGGGCACTCTCTATTCTAGATCCTTTTGTAACAGTTCACAAAGACAAGGTGGTTTTGCACACTCACCCTAGATTTGCGCCTAAATTCATTTCCAAGTTCCATGTCAGTCAATAGAGCTACCTACGTTTTTTCAGAATCCTTCGTCTTGTGAAGGAAACCTGCACACACTGGATGTATGCAGAGCTGTCATGTTCTATATGGAAAGAACTCGGCCACTAAGGGAAAACTAATCCGTTTTTCATTTGAATGGCCACAGGCAGAGGAGACGCAGTCTCAAAATCCACTATTTCTAGATGGATTGTCAATTGCATTACACTCTGCTACAATCTTGCTAAGAGAGAACTGCCTTTGAAGCCTTGAGCACATTCCACTCGAGGCACTGGGGCATCCATAGCATTCATTGCAAATATTCCCCTTGATTCTATTTGCAAAGCGGCAACCTGGAGTTCGGTACACACCTTTACAAAACACTATTGCCTAGACATTCATTCTAGGTCTGATTCCCAGGTGGAACAGGCAGTACTAAGACATCTTTTCACTAGTGTTCCTTCTTACAACCCACCTTCAACTCCGGGTACTGCTTGTTAGTCTATGCACAGCATGTGATTCTAAGCAGATTGACAAACATCAGAAGACATGAATTACTTACCGTAAAAGCATTTCTGATGGTTGTATCTGCCTAGATTCACATGCGGCCACCCTTCCTCCCTGCTGGGGTGGAAGGAACATAGACGTCTTAATACTTTCTGTCTCTTATGTACTCTCGTTAGTCATAAGGCGCCCTCTTGGCAGAATACAATCGGAGCGACCTAGATGCGTGAGGGATCTTAGGTACACTACACGTCACGTAAGGATAGTGTTACAGGCACACCCATGTCGACATCCCCTTTTGATTCTTGAAAGACCAGATGCAATACTCCACGGTTACCACTGGATGTCGGACTAGTCGCAGCATGTGAATCTAAGCAGATACAACCATCAGAAATGCTTTTACGGTAAGTAATGCATGTCATTCATATCCTTCCCTGAAACATCTTTGCGGGTGAGCATAAGAAGTGTGGAGTTCTTGCTCCTTTCCTTGCAATTTACCCTGATGAGAGAATTCTTTCTCTTGCGTTTTCGATGGGGACCTTGTTCTTACCAGGAATATCTTGGTCAAATATTGAGTACTATCAGAGGGACAGGCAATTTGTTGCTCCTGTTTGAGGAAGGGGGAAACGGAATCGAATTGACATTTGTGTTGTTCCTTTTACTGAATTGTAATATTTAGTGTATGTACCCGTTTCTTCTTTTATTGTATGTTAAAGGTTATTTATTAATCAAGAAAAATAAAAAATGAATGCCAACAAGGCTGAGGCCAGCGGCCAGAGCCTGTGTTCCCCTCAGCAAGGGTTAAAAACTGCCACTGGTGGCCTGAGGTTCACCCTTGAGGGGCTAACCTTACCTGCACTGTTCCTGAGGCTCCCTCCATTGAGCGCTAAACCTATTAACAGGCCAACCAAGATTCCTTCATCAAGGGCCGATACTTCAGAGACTCTACCTCAAGCGGGTCGGAGGTTTCTGAAGCCGTTGCACCCGACAAGGCCCACTTCAGAAAACGAGCCTGTTGTGACAGTTAGATCCAACAGTTCTCGCTCCTTTCCTATAAAAATAAGTCAGGTGGCAACACAAGCTCAGTCGCCCTCATTCATGCTGGGACGTATGATTCGTGATCTAACTCTACTCGAGTGTGCCTCAAATTCTTTTTTAACAATTAATGATTATCCAATTGGGTGGAGAGTTCTAAGCTTTTATCAGTTTTCAAATCTTTTTGCCTCATATCTACACACAAACCACATACTTCCAATAGAAATTTCACTGTGGCTATTTTCACAAGAATTGATGCAGCATTTCCCACCAGAGCGTGTCAAGATGAACATAGTCTGGGTTAGGAACAAACTTTATGAAAGCTCTCACTCGCTGGGGTTTGATGTTCTCGCATTCCAGCAGGGGATGCTTGAAGGTTTCTTGTATAAAAGAGCTTTTGCAAAAACGACAAGGAATGTTTTCCTTTTTCACCCTGTCTAATTTCTATTATCTCCCCTGTCGGTAACGCATTAAACCGAAATCTTAAATAAGCAATGCGAAGAATATGATTGGGAAACCTATGTAATTAAGATTCTGGGGTTCCCATAAGTTTCCTGCCGGGAACGAGCTGGTGCTACATCTTGAATGCTTTTAGACTATCCATAGTAAGGGTCCAATCATGATATTGAAGGAATCGTTTAGTTTTAATCGGATTTGACATCCGAGAATTATGATTCAAGCCGATTCCTTTTTTTTTTTTTTGAGACCATCTATTTGTAAAGCCAGGAGCCAAGTGGACTCGAGCATCCCCTATTTAGTTTCGCACCTAATTCAGCGTAAAGATTATTCTGATCAATCATAATCAGATTTCTATACAGTACCAATCGTTGCCATTGAGTCATGCATTCTAGTGACAGAAGTCCCATCTCAAATCGCAGAGCATTTAGAGGCACACACTTGGGTAAGTTATAAATCACCTGGCGCCAAATTTTGCTTCCAACTTCTTCAAGAGTAGAAGAGAAATCAAAAAGGTAGAATCTCTAATGCATAAATACATTTTGGGACTTTTAGTTTGTAGAATCTAGATAAGTGAATATTTACAGTATTTGTGTACTACTTTTTTCATTTACGATATCAAATTGGGCAACCTGTCCAGAATACAGTTCCAAAACGAATTTCTTAGTAGAATCAAATACGGGAAAACCCAGGTAATGCATTGAGCTTGCTCTAAAGAGGATTTGTTTATTAAGTTCCCATCTAAATGATACCCTTTTTTTGTAGTTAGTTAAACACATAACTGTTTGTTTCATTAAGTAATAGGCCATTCTCTTTAGTGTATGTTTCAAAATCACCCAACTTGCGTTGAAGGCCTATCGGAGTGCCGTCTATTAAAAGGAAGTCATCTGCATATGCACGCTAGTTGGTGTTGAATCCCTCAATTTTGGGGGAGATAAGGAAGTTGCCTTCGAAGATCTTCTAAGCATCCGATACATATAAATTATTAAAAAGGGTTTGGGCAAATAAACCGCCTTGGCGAAGTCCATTATTTTTATTCGGGATCGATAGATCTCCCTGTAAATTAAGTTGAACCTGAATTAACGAGCCCTCATGGAGATGAATTGGTATGCCAAGTATCCCTCAGTGGATCCCAAGATTGGGAAGCTTGTTCCACAATAAGGCTCGATCTACTTTGTCAAAAGCTAAGGAGAGCTCAACAGCGGCTATGTAAACTGGATGGGCAGTTGATTTACAGGCCTTTTCCAAAAGAAGGGTGAATAATAAACCTCCAGTGTCGGTGCCCATTTCTTTTCAGAAACCAAATTGTTTACTAGATAGTATATGGGAAGACTCAGTCCATTCAACCACATGTTTTAATACTAAGCCCGCAAATATCTAGATTCCGCGTCCATTATGGCTATCGGGCAAAAGTTAGCAGGAAGCCGCCTATCCCCTTTCTTATAGATAGGAATAATGTACGATATTTTCCAAGAAACGGGAATGGTTTGAGTCATTTTTATGTCTAAGAATAAAAGAAAGGGCCCTTTTGCCCATATCTCTGGGTTGGCCTTTAATACCACGTTTGCCAGCCCATTTGGTCCTGGAGCCCTTGATGAGCTGGAAGATTTTATCTGGTGCTCAATATCCAACATGGTGAAGTTACAGTCCCAAGAATGAGTTTTTACTAACTTCAAATCCTCCGGCAATACTGCTCTACCTTCGAATAAAGAGGTAAAATATTCAACCCATGTATTTCCCAGAATGGAATTTGACTGTGTTGCTATCTGAGTACAGTCCAGGTGATTTATTGAGGACCAAAACTGACGCCTGGAAGTCTCTCTTAGAGCATTCAGCATTGCTTCGTTATCCGCTTGAAGCATATTTGCTTAATGGTTACTTAACCAATTTTTCATTTTCGGTTTTAAAAATGAAATTTGTTTCTCTTTAAGTGATCAGTCTGTAGGGGAATTCAGGATCCCTCTAATATTTCGGTTGAAGCGTTTTCCCTCGATCTAACTAGTGGATCGTAGACATGTGATCGGGGGGCGAGGGAACTGGAGTTGCCAGTGTTCTTAATAGAATGTACAATCATTGATTTTAATATTCCGGGAATAAGTCAACGCAAAACGTGCATTGTCTTTTATTCCAGGAGTTATGATGTTCATGAAAGAAAGTGGCAGTTAACTTATCGACATTACCTTGATGCCATGTAATTCGCTTGTCCCTAGAGTTTATTTTCATGTCTTTGGCCATTTTCCCAGAGTCTGAGAACTTTGATTCCAATTTCAATGTTCTTTCCAAAAATATATGGTCACTGAAATTAGAGTCCACTACTTCAAATTTGACACATGCATCCAGCATTTTCTTTGACATAAATGCATCGTCTGTACAAGACATTTTGGAGCAGTTGGTCCATGTGCAGACTTCGGAGGATGGATTAAATGGGGAATTTACGTGAAAGAGACCCCAGTTTTTGAACAAATTGCGCCAGATCAAACTGTGAGCGAGTTTCCTATTCAGACCCAAACATCTAGCTAAATTATGTGGTGTAAATGGGCCTAGTTTATTAGTTGCACCATATCCAGGTTTTATTTCGGCGTTGAAATCTCCAGCCACAATAACATGTAGCCCCTTATATTTGATCATCATTGAGGTCAAACAGAGATTTACCTGATATACTCTTTTGAAGTCAGGAAGTTGGAGTGACCTTGGGAATTCCACGAAAGGATGTTCCATGGTCGGGTTATAGGTGTGAGTTAGTTTTTGTTGTAATGCTTTTATTTCGGATATCGATTCTCTGAGAGAGCTAACCACCTCCACTTATGCTCTTACACTCCCTGGAGCTGAGAAGTAGCATTGTTCCTTTCCTTGGGTTCTTGGCCACGTATTTGGAGATTATTGTAGGGGTCCCCTCCCCTTCATTGGTTTCCTGAGCCAGTAACAAAAACCAGTATATCATAGCCCATACGCTACTGCGTCTCCAAGTATTGCTTCAAAAATCTTTTTAGAGTTTAAAACCATTCTCACATGGTCAAATCTGCTAGGGTAGACAAAATCCACTAGTTTGAGATCTGCCGACGAGATTAATCTGTCGTGGGATTTCATTCAGCAGGGACAAGACACATGCACGATTAAGAGAATGGGGCCCTCCAAGATCACAAAGATTGTACAGAAGAATACTAGGGAGATATGGGTGAGCAATTTTGCGTCATTCAATGTTGCGCAAATTGCTATCATTTATATGTTTGGGTAGCGAGGCCCTGTCACCGGTTATATTTTCCCCTGATCCCTGCATAATCTCCCTTGGGTCTGGTGGGTGAGATCCCTGGTCCCGATTACTTGTAACATCTCCCTTCAGCCGATTAGAAGGGAGGTAAATGTGTGACAATGTATTATTTTCTGCAGGTTCTGTACCCTTCAGATCTCGACGGTAACGATGAGATATTGGGGGCGGAGTGTATATAGTGCTGGATGATTTGAATTGTGGAAACCTGGCAAAATCCCCAGCATAGTCGCTTTGATCATGTTTGCGAGGGCCTTGGTAGTTTGTTCTTTATCTAGGTCCAAGATAGACTGTTTTGATTTGTCAATCAAAGAGTCCATCTCTGAGATTATCACTACAGGAGATGGATTCAGAGGAGAGCACTAATTTTGGGGAGCTCCGTCCTTCGTGTTAGTAGAGATATTTGGGTGAGTGTTACAAGCTACTTGCAAAGTCCCTAACTCAAATTTTGGTGGATGCAAGTGCATGTTTGGGATGACGGGGCCTAAAGTAACCTTTGTAGTGGGACCTGTCACTGTTTGCCTTGTGGTGGTCTTTTCAGTAACTTTATAGAATGAGGAGAGTTGAGCTCGTTTATTATCTTTCAGTTCGTTGATTTTTATTGCCGCTTGGGATACTGCAATGTCTTTTACAGAAGTTTGATCATCACAAGTCCATTTTTAAAAAATGTTTTGTTCCTTTTTTTTGTTGAATTTTTAGATTAGTCTTCGGGGTTATCATTTGAATTTGAGGCTTGAAGTTGAAGAGCCCTACGACTCATTGTCCAGCTGGTCGAGGTCTGAGAAAGCTACTTCTTTTATGTTGAAGGGCTATGAGGAACTTCTTGGGGGAAACCAACTTATAGGCCTCGGCGCCCTATGGTCACTTGTAGTACAACCCTGTTGTCGCATGTATATGAAATTGCAACAGAGAAAATACCTCCACTCCGTTTAACATAAAGCGGTATGATTGTTTCATATTTCTCATGCGCCACAAAAAGTAAAAGTTTCACAAGATTTTTATTTTGTGGTGATCAATGTTTCCAAAAACGTGACCCTTTGTGATAACTTTCAGCGACACAGCACCTTTCTCAAATCTGGGCAATTTCCAACAACGAAAAAATTCAATTTCCCTTGTCTTAACAAAAAAAATAGTGCAACAAAATGAAAGTGATCGCCACCCACAAAAGCATAGTGCATTGAAAGTAAAGGCATGAATCGGAATATCCAAAGTAAAGAGCACATAATTGTAATTTTAAGCATCATCATGTATTCACCATTGTATAAGGTCAAAAGGATGGTTAGTAGTTTTTGAAAAATTCCACATACAGATTAGCTAGGCTGGGGCCATCGCCGTTCCTTCTGTCTGTTGGTAAAAGGACCCTTGGAATTCAAAGAAGTTTCTGGTAAGGCTATGCACCAAAGTATAAAAGATGTGGGTTCCTGGTGTTGGTCGGTGCGGGTTAGAAGAATTTCCTCTGGTTTCACGTTGAGGAATGTTGGTGTAAGGCGATATAATATCTAGACCAATCAAATACTCAGTTTCCACATTGTATGGAAAATGCTCAAAACGTTTGATAACCTTTCGTATCTTTCAGATATGATTTCATTTGGACTACATAAAAGATGATGATCTGTGAATTTTGAAAGCAGTTCAAATATAGAATTAATACCAGCTACAATCGGTCAACCTGGTGGATTAACAAGAGTTTTGGGAATTTTTGGAAGACAGTAAAAAGTTGGAGTCGTCGATCAGTATTTATCAAAAACTGACATTCTTGTTTTTACTCAACCAACCAACCAAGATCTTTGGCTTTAGTAACTTTCAATTCAATCGTGTTCAGCAGCTCCTTGGTAGGCTCTTCGGCTAGTTTTCTTTATAAGACTTGGTGTTATTCATTCATTTGTGCGAAGGCATTCATTAATATACTTGATTCTGTCCACTATCACGATGCCACCCCCTTTAGCTGCCTTTTTTTATAATTATATCATTTTTTGAAAGGCAATTAAGTGCCTCCATTTCATTGCTATTCAGATTATGCAACATAGGAACATTTTTCTTTTCCAGTTTTTCCACCTCTGCCAACACGCTTTTGAAAAAAAAATGATATTCGGGTGAATGTGTAGCGTATATGTAGGAGGACCGAACGAGGAGGGAATTTTTAACACTGTATGGTTGATAATCTGTAGTTCGTTGATTTTCATTCCTTTGGTCAGCAAGACATTCCTTGATGGATTTTGCGCTTTAATTTATAGAAATCGCTGTGGAAAAGAAAAGGATCATGCTTTTTTGATATCACGAAACCTAGAACTTTGTTCAAGACATCGTTCTGCTGGCGTTGGTTTGTATTGTGAGTCACTAGAAGCGATTGCCGCTCCGTGTCTGGCATTGGTAGCCATTCCAATTCCCCTATACCCTACACAATACAACAGCGTTTTAATAAATGAAGTTTAATAACTGAACAACGGTGGAAACGCGACCTTATTTTGAGGAAAATTGAACTAAGTACTAAACGAGGTAGTTGCAATCTTTGTTGTCAAACCCCATGTAAAAAATGACTTGCGTGTCATGATGCATACCCCCGGGCATCCAGACCACGTCCATCAGCCCCGGGAGCAGGCATCATGTTGCCTTGAGAAAACCCAGCAACCCCTGCTAGGGGCTGTCTGGGTTCAGTCCTGGCGCTTATGGCGCCAGGCTCATATGGAACATCAGTCCTGGCGCCATAGGCGCCAGGCTCATAGGTGCACACTTGCCTGATGCAGACCATGCTGCAAGAAGATCCAAGCCCGTATGAGGCCTGGAAGGGACTACTTTACCTTTGGGACTATTTTGTTACTCGGGTGTGGTCGGAGAGGAATACCTACCTGGGACTACTTTGGAGGCTATTTAAACCACGCCTGAAGAGCAGCACACGCTTCGCGTTATTCTGCATTCAGTAGCGTAACGTTCACCGTGCCAGCAGCACCATCCAGCCTTTTGCCACGCCCGCCTCGAACCTGGAGCACCTAGAAAGAAGGAAAGAAGCAAAGGTTAGAACAAGAGTATTACCTGATCCCGGATTCATCGCATCTTCAAACCAGAGGAAAGACTTTGTTTTAAACACGTCGCATCGCCAGCAGCAGCGCCGCGCCATACTCGCCGTTCCACGCAGCATCTCTTCGATCCGGCGCTGTCTCCATCTTTACGTCGCCGAATCCCGGCACCGAAGGGGGACAAGAAACAACAAGGTGAGCAGAGAGAACAGACAGAGACAATCTCTTTAGCCGCCATATGCTTACCTGATTTTACCGCCGGAGGTATTGTTCATCAGCACGCCACATCTTCTTATGCCGCACCTGTAAGAAAAGGAGAAAGCAGCAAGTTTAACCCTTGGCATTATTTACTGGACAGTGTTGGGTAACAGACTTTTACCGGAGCGCTTTCAGCTGTCAATCTTCTTATTGGGTCAAAGCTGCAAGATAAAAAGAGGAATTGGACAGGAGTGAATTCCAGACATTTTGAATTCTTACGTACTATATACCTATGGCTCTCCGCCAGGACCTTTTGGAGTCAAGATTCGTCTACAACTCTTCCAATATCTTCAGGCCAGCGAAGTAACTGGTGGCTAAATCCATCTCTCCACTTGTAGGAGAATATTTCTACGGGTCAAGCAGACAAGAATAGGAGGGCAGATCCAGTCAGTTATCGCTGCACTACGCATCACGTGGGTGGAGGCTGCAGCAGTCCGGGTCCGACCGACGCCCCTGTGGCAGCCAGGTCAGCGTAACATTGAGTTAATCGTAAAGGAAACGGTCCTAACAATCGTAATAGACTGGTTCGGTTTTGTGCTACTTCCTACAGTTTCAGCAACAACAGCAGTGAACCGGACAACCGCGACCAACACCAGACACCGAGCGGCACTCGCTTCTAGTGACTTTCACAATATGAACCAACGCCAGCAGAACATCAAGTCTTGAAAAAAGGTCTAGGTTTCGGGATCTCAAATAAAGCATGATCCTTTTCTTTTCCGCAGTGATTTCTAAAAATTGATGCGCAAAATCCATCTCAAGGAATTTATTTGCTGATCAAACTAATGAAATCGACGAACTACAGATTATAAACCATACAGGGTTAAAAAAATCCCTCCTGGTTTTGTCCTCCTACATGTATGCCTTCACCCATCTGTCATTTTTGAAAAAGAGTATTGGCAGTGGTGGAAAAAACTGGAAAAGAAAAATTGCGCAATGTTCCATAATCTGAATAGCAATGAAATGGAGGCACTTGATTCCCTTTTCAAAAAATGATAGTATCATTATAAAAAAGGCAGATAAAGGGGGTGGCATCATGATGGTGGACAAAATCAAGTTTCTGATGTTTGTTAATCTGCTTAGAATCACATGCTGTGCATAGGTCCGACATCCAGTGGTCACTGCAGAGTATTGCATTTTGTTTTTCGTAGTCGAAAAAGGGGACGTCGACAAGGCGTGTCTGTAACACTATCCCTATAGTGACGTGCGTTGTACCCACAATCCCTCACGCGTCGAGGTCCCTCAGATTGTTTTTTTCCGCCCAGCTTCTGGTCGCCTTACGCGGAGCTCCTAGAGAGACATTGCAAATACTTACTACGGACCTCCGTCCTTAATTATACTTATTATATTGTTAAAGATCCCTCCCCTCGACGTTAGCTGTGAAGCTGTTTCTCCGCCGAGCAAGTTTTCGACGGAGGGGAAGAGACGGAGGAGATCCTTCGGCGCTGCCGAACACGTGGCCTGGCCTCGCCGGCCAACATACAGTAGGGAGAATGGGGGTTCGAACTTTTATCTTCTCTTTGAGAATGTCTTTCTTTCTCCCCTATCTTTCCCTTGGGGTTGTTATCACCAGTTATTATTGCCTCAGCTATGGAGGGGACACCTTTTTAAGTTTTGCCCACGCTGTAGGGGCAAATACACTTGGAAGGACAAACACAAGCTCTGTAATCGTTGCTTGCCCCTCGATCATAAGGAGGACAGCTGCGCGGCCTGTAAGCTCTTGAAACCAAGAACTCTTAAAGAACGAAAAGTTAAGAGGTGGGCGGACTACGCTATGTCGAAGTCAGTTTCCTCACCCGCCGCCGCTGTTAGAGAAAGTGACGAGGAGGGTGATAACTCGACGTCCGTTACGGAAGTCATTAACCCCCAGAAGGAGCGCTCGCGCTCCTCGACGTCCGTCCCCGGACCCGGCGGGCTCGGCTCACGCCCTGCTTATGGGGATGAACGTCCCAGCGACAAGGACGCACATAGACCCCATAGGCCTAAGCACACAACCCACGGCTCTTCTTCGTCGAAGACGAAGGATCCATCAGCGCCGAAGGGGACGCAGGGCTCTCCGGCGTCTACCTCAGACCGTAAGGGTCTCAAGCCCCACCCGCAAACGCAGCCGCGACCAGCGATTGGGCTTTCATCAAACACGGGCGCTACCTCAAAATCATCCGACGTAACGCTCCATAGAGCGGCCGTCGAACAACGCGTAACGCAGGCAACGTCGACACCAGAGCCCTCTACTGACAAACTCGTTGTCGAGAGCCTGGCGAGAATTGTTTCCGAAGACAAACGTAAGCGGACGACGAAACAAACGTCGAATACTGCACAAAAAGCTATGGAAACGCCGAAAAAGCGCAAGAGTAGCCAGGAACTGCCCCCTTTATCTAAGGGCACTTCTGAACTACCGGAGGGCTTTTCAGAGGGCGACAGAAACCTTTCTTCGACGTTGTGGGAGCGTTCTAAGCGTTTTGAAGGTGAAGACACTGATTTCCCCCCTCTAGACTATTCAGGGGTCCCCCATGAGACCCTTGAAAGACTCCATTCTTGTATGGAGAAAATGGAAAGGTTTTTGAGAAGCCAAAACCCACCCACACCCAAAAGACCAAGAGAATGGGCCCATGATGACCCTAGGGTCAAGATTCCTAGGCTGTTTCCCCCTTCTACAGACGCATATGACCTCACTGAAGAGGAGCAATACCTCCAGGAAGATGAGTGTTTGGGTGGAGAGGAAGAACATGAGGAAGAGGGGTTTGAAGAAGATACTTACACTAGTGCAGGAGCTTTTGAAGAAGACACAGCTACCTCGCAGCCCTGGCAATCCCCATCAGTGCAGCCTTGGCAATCCCCATCAGTGCACTCAGACCCTGATGTCTTTCACCCTTCTCCTCCCAAGGATTCACCTATTGGAAACACCTCTCCCATAGATGACCAACCTTCACTTAATGCACTATTGCGCAAGGCAGCAGCGCATTTTGAAATAGACACAGGGGAGACTCTTCCTGACATAGACTTTGTAGAGAAAGTTATTAAAGAAAAAGCCCCTGTTAGTCAGTCTATTCCGCTCCTGGCTTCTATAAAGAGAAGAGTAACTCCTTCCCTTTCCAATCCGGCCTTAGTCAGAGGGGTCAACCCTCGGATAGAAAAGCTCTTCAGCCTTTCGTCCTCTGACCCTTTGTACATCAGAGGACCTTCTATTCCGGACTCCCTCGTAGTTACTAATACAAGAAAAAGAGCGGGGGTACCACTATCCACTAGTGAGGCACCCCCTGACAAAGAGGGCAAGAAGCTCTATGCACTTGGGAAGAGAATCACGACCTCCGCCGCCTTCTCAACTAGGATTGCAAATAACAATTCCCTACTAGCTAACTACGCAGATGCAGAGTGGAGCAAGATGCGCAGCGAAGCAGAGGACGCACCAGAACCCCTGCGTTCACGCCTGTTAGCTATAATCTCAGAGGGAACTCTTGTAAACCAGGGTATCGTAAAGAACTCCTTAGATGCCGCAGAGACGGCTGGCCGTTCCCTAGTTCAGGGAATACTTCTCAAACGCCATGTCTGGCTGCGCAATTCGGGATTTAAGCCGGAAACCCAGGCTTCCCTGATAAATAAGCCCATAGAACAAACACATCTGTTTGGGAAAGCAGTTGATGAGGCCCTAGAACATGCGAAGAAAGAGTTTGATACCATCAAGACTCTTGACCAAATTTCTAGGCCCCCTAACAGACGCAGCTATGGCAATAGACGCTCCTTTCGTGGCCAACGCCAGCAGCAAAACCAACAGCAATTTTACTCTGCTACCAACTGGCCCTCTAACCAGGTTAACAACACCCAGTTCAGTCAAAGAGGCCAACGCCGTGGCAAAGGAGGAGGTCGCGGCTCCAGCCCCAAAGGTTCCACGCCCAATACCAACAAATGACCCGAAGATTCGGGTCCCCTCCCATGCATCACCGGTCGGGGGCCGGCTAACATTGTTCCTTTCAGCATGGGTGGGAATATCGTCAGACCGCTGGGTATTATCCACCATAACCCATGGATACTGCATCGAATTCAACGGTTCCCCGAAGTACAGACCCCCACGGAACCGACGCATGACACCGGAACACCTCACTATTCTTCTTCAAGAAGTAGAAGAGCTACTGAAAAAAGAAGCTATAGAGGCTGTCCCCCTATCTCAGGTAACAGAAGGTATTTATTCAGTGTACTTTCTTGTACCCAAAAAGGACTTAACCATGCGCCCTGTATTAGATCTGCGCCCTGCGAACAAGTTTGTCAAACCCCAAAAGTTTCGTATGGTGACCTTGCAGGAAGTAATCCCACTGTTATCACAGGGGGATTACATGACAACACTAAACATGAAAGATGCATACTTTCATATTTTAATGTTGCCAGCGCACAGAAAATACCTCGGGTTCCAGATAGAGAACAAACACTACCAGTTCAGAGTACTACCCTTCGGGATAGCATCTGCACCAAGGGTTTTCACGAAAGTACTGGCAGTGGCAGCGGCCCACCTGCGCAGGTTATCCATCCCGGTATACCCTTACCTCGACGACTGGCTCATAACAGGGGATTCTTACGAAACATGCTTCTCCAATACCCAAAAGACTGTAGACCTTTTGTCCCAACTGGGCTTCTCCATCAACGAAAAGAAGTCCAGCTTAGACCCCAGCCAAATCAAATAATTCCTAGGGGCTCTAATTCGAACAAAGGACGGCCTCGTCTTCCCCTCCAACGAGAGGGTCCAAAACATGCTGTTTCAGATCCCCCATTATGTGGCAGGTCGAGAGGTGACGGTACGCAAAGCAATGCGCTTGCTAGGGATGATGGCGTCATGTATTTATTTGGTACCTCACGCGCGCCTGCGCCCAATGCAAGTGGCTCTACAGCCAGTGGTGTCAGGCCAGCGGACAATGGGAGGATCTAGTGGTGGTCTCGCAGGCCTTGGTTCTCTCGCTTCGGTGGTGGACAAAAGAAAACCTGTTATTAGGGAAAACTTTTGCCACACCCGCAGTGGAAGCCACTCTAACCACAGACGCATCCCTTACAGGATGGGGGGCTCCCCTATCCCATCAGACTGCTCACGGAGTGTGGACTCCAAGCTTAGCATCCAAGCATATAAACCTGCTGGAACTACTAGCGGTGTTCAAAGCACTGAAGGCCTTTCAGGAACACTTACAAGGAAAGACAGTGATGGTCCACAGACAGCACCACAGCCATGTACTACCTCAACAAGCAAGGGGGCACTCACTCTCCAGGACTGTCCAAGCTGTCCCAGAATATATGGAAGTGGGCTCTCAAACACAACATGTTCCTACTATCACAACATGTACCAGGGGAACTCAATCTGCTAGCAGACAAACTCAGCAGAGACTTCCCCCTGCCCGAAGAGTACGAATGGCAATTGCACAAAGACATCGTCTTAGACGCCTTCACGCAATGGGGATTCCCGGAAATAGACCTGTTCGCAACTCTGGAGAACTCACAATGCCAAAGTTACGCCTCCAGGTACCCCCAGAACCAGTCCAAGGGGAACGGTCTGTCGATTCAATGGTCAGGGAAATTTGTTTACGCCTTTCCCCCGACTCCCCTTCTCAACAAAGTGGTGCACAAGATGCACCAGGAGCAGGTTACCATGATACTAGTGGCCCCAATGTGGGCCCGGCAGCCATGGTTCGCTCACTTGATGGAGATGTCCCTATCTCCCCCAGTGAAACTTCCCTGCCCGTACAACATGCTGTCACAGGACAAGGGCAGGACACTGCATCCATGCCCTCAGACCATGAATTTAGCAGCCTGGCTCCTGAGATCATAGAATTTGGACATTTACAACTCCCGCAGAGATGTATGGACATCCTCAGGGAAGCCAGCAAACCTAATACTCGCCACTGCTATTCTAGCAAGTGGAAAAGATTTGTCATCTGGTGTAGAGGTAAGAGCATCAACCCGGTTGACTGCTCTCCCACTAACATTGTACTGTACTTGACCCATTTACTGGATTCAGGTCTAGTGTTCAATTCCATTAAAGTCCACTTAGCGGCACTTTCTGCATACACCACTTCCCAACTTAGTGTAGTGGTGGAAGATACCAGTTATCAAGGCCTTCATGGAGGGGGTAAAGAGAATACACCCTCCGATAGCTAACCCAGCTCCCGGATGGGACTTAAATGTGGTACTTTCTAGACTCATGGGCCCTCCTTTCGAACCCATGCACAAGGCAACTCTTAAAGACCTCTCTTAAGACTGCTTTCCTAATAGCTATCACCTCCATTAGGAGAGTAAGTGAACTACAGGCTCTTTCTGTACTAGACCCCTTCGTAACAGTTCACAAGGATAAGGTGGTTCTACGCACACACCCAAGGTTTGCACCAAAATTCATCTCGAAATTTCATGTAAACCAGTCAATAGAACTACCAACGTTCTTTCAAAACCCTTCCAGCTTGGGAGAAAAGTCTGCATACACTAGATGTACGCAGAGCTGTCATGTTCTACATGGAAAGAACCAGACCACTGAGAAAGACTAATCAGTTCTTTGTCTCTGTGGCAGCAGGAACAGAAGGAGATGCAGTTTCAAAGTCCACTATATCTAGATGGATTGTTCAATGCATCACTCTGTTACACTCTTGCTAAGAGAGAACTACCCTTCAAGCCAAGAGCACATTCCACTCGAGGCACTGGGGCTTCCATAACGTTCATTGCAAATGTTCCCCTTGAGTCCATCTGCAAAGCGGCTACCTGGAGTTCTGTGCACACCTTTACAAAACACTACTGTCTAGATGCACACTCTAGATCTGACTCCCAGGTGGGACAGGCAGTATTAAGACATCTTTTCTCTACTGTTCCTTCTCATAACCCACCACCAACTCCGGGTACTGCTCGCTAGTCTATGCACAGCATGTGATTCTAAGCAGATTAACAAACATCAGAAGACAATGCATTACTTACCGTAAAAGCATTTCTGATGGTTGTATCTGCTTAGATTCACATGCGCTCACCCTTTCTCCCCGCTCGGATGGAAGGAACATAGACATCCTTTTCTATATTTCTCTCTTTTCTGTACTCACTCACGTCTAGAAGGCTCCCTCAGGGCAGAAAAATACAAACAGAGGGACCTCGACGCGTGAGGGAGTGTGGGTACAACGCACGTCACTATAGGGATAGTGTTACAGACACGCCTTGTCGACGTCCCCTTTTTCGACTACGAAAAACAAAATGCAGTACTCCGCAGTGACCACTGGATGTCTGACCTATGCACAGCATGTGAATCTAAGCAGATACAACCATCAGAAATGCTTTTACGGTAAGTAATGCATTGTCATATTAACGTATGCCTCTCGCAATTGAATAACACCTAGTATTATAAAAAAAACTAGCCAAAGACCCCACCAAGGAGCTGCTTAACATGATTGAATTGAAAGTTACTAAAGCCAAAGATCACAGTTGGTTGAGTAAACAAGAATGTCATTTTTTTTTTTTTTAATAAATACTGATTCGACGACTCCCACTTTTTACTGTCTTCCAAAAATTAAAAAAACTCTTGTTAATCAACCAGGTCGATGGATTATAGCTGGCATTAATTCTATACTTGAACTGCTTTCAATGTGCGGATCATTATCTTAAATATGTAGTCCAAATGAAATCCTAGCTGAAAGATACGAAAGAGGTTATCAAACATTTTGAGCATTTGCCATACATTGAGGAAATTGAATATTTGATTGATCTAGATATTCTCTTTACATCAACATTCCTCATCGTGAAGCCCTAGAAACCATAGAGGAAATCCTTGTAACCCGCACCGACCAAGAACCGGTACCCACGTCTTTTATACTTTGGTGCACAGAAGTTTCCCTTACCAGAAACACCTTTGAATTCCAAGGGTGCTTTTACCAACAGACAGAAGTAACGGCGATGGGGGCCACCTACCCTAGCTAATCTGTTTGTGGAGTTTTTCGGGGGAAAAAAGCATTTATACTAACCATTCTTTTGAACAGTACCTTTCATCGTGGGCACATTATATCGATGATATAATAATGGTTTGGAAAGACGTGCAAGCTCAAGCTGCCGAATTCCTCATATGGTTGAATCAATGCAATCTTCATGCTCAATTTACGATGACTATTAAAAAGGATGAGATTGATTTCCTAGATCTGACTATCTTTCATCACGAAGGCCACCTAAAACCTTACCACGAAAGCACAGATAAGAATTCCCTTTTTGCATTACCACAGCCATCACGTTAAACCTTTTAAAGATAACTTGCCCCTTGGGCAGTTTCTACAGCTAAAAAGAAATGGCAGCAACAAAGAAGCTTACGAGGACAAGGCAATGGCCTTGACTAACAAACTTAGAGAAAGGCATTATTTGAAAAAACGAATAAGAAAAGCCTCAAAAGGGCAATCAATTACCGGAAAGCCCTTTTTGGAAAACCAAAAAACCTACAAAGGACAGGATAGTGTGTGCTAACGCGTTTACCAACCATAGCCTCACTATCGCTAACATTGTTCGTAAACAATGGACGTTTTTTGAGAAATCGTCAGCCAATCTTCAATGCCCACTTTTTGCTTACAGAAAATCCACCACAATTGGAAATCGAGTAAACAGTAGCAAATTAAGAATGTCTAGACCAGAACCCGAGAAGTCGCACCAGAAGTTGGGGGTTGGACCGAATTACGGGTCACCACCCGTGTGGACAATGCATGGTTTTATTAACCTCTAAATCCAACCAGATAGATATTGGATTAGCTAAACATTGGAGACAAATATCTTTCTCGAATTGTAATTCTGATCATGTTGCCTACATGATCATATGCCCAAAACATAGGGAAAACCACTAGAAAGGTAAAAACACTGATTATTGAGCATAGAAGCTGCATTAAAAACAAAACTGCCCTCGCACCTATGGTCAAACACTTTGGAGAGAAAACCAGTTATGATGAATTCAAATGGACAATCCTCGTGACGATAAAAGGCAATGACAATACTCTTAAGAAAAGAATTCTGCTTGAAAAAGAACAAACTTATTTTTCTAACCAGAAGTGTTAGCCTTATTGAGGCCTATCGAGCGGCATCAAATCTGATTGCCCGTTCCGTTAGGTAAGATGATGATTTCACAGTCGGGACGAATACTGGCATAATGTTACCGTATTAGTGGTGTCAACGAGCATGTCGCGCGCCTCTTTTATCAATATTACGAGAGGCCAGATACCAGTAGTCTCTCTGCATTTAATACATCAGTGTTACTACTCTTTCTAGATATACTCTCTCTGCATCCCCAAATGTGTTTTGGGTGCAGAGTGTTCAGACACCCCGGTGATAACGACTTTGAGGGTGGAGTCACACCTTCAAACCAGCCGAGTTGTGAGAGATTGAATTAATTCACTTCTATATGTATACCTACTAAATATGCGCGGGAATACAATGGAATTCTGAAACCATTGCTTTTAACCACATTTCTTGGTCTCTTTCATTCATAACTTCGTATAGATTTAATTATACTCTGTGGGACTGCATGTCAGCGGCAGCTCAACACATCCCGGAAGGAGATGAACGTGATGGTTTCCTAGCCATAATTAAGGATGGTAAGGAGGCTTCGGGAGAATGCCTTCAAGCAGGTTTGGACACTGCTGACAGTATCAGCAGGTCCATGGAGTCTAGCGCAGTGCTACGCAGATTTGCGTGGCTAAGGAAGTCAGGTTTTGCACCAGATGTTCAATCTAGACTCCTTAACATGCCATTTGATGGCTCGAGGTTGTTTGGCAGCAAGGCAGATGAAAGTTTGGAGAAGCTGCAGACCTCCAAGGCAGTTGCAACGTCACTTAGTGCCGCTATACGACAACCTCAGCAACGCCCCTACACAGGCTCATCTTCCTGGAGGGGTTGTCCCTTTCGTTTTTACTCCTCATTTGGGAGAGGAAGGGGACGGGCCAATGAAAGGGGGCAAAGAAAATTTCCTCGGGGGCGAGGAAGAGGCGCTAGATCTGCCCCAGCAGCAGCATCTGTCCCTTCAGCCGCTGCTGGAGCTGCCGCAAAACCACTCTGAGGTTTTGACTCATAAGACCTCAGTGGGAGGCAGGATCTCACAGCATCTGAAAGAATGGCGGGTCATTACTTCAGATGTTTGGGCACTGGAAACAGTATCCCAAGGTTACTGGCTTCCTTTTCTAAAGAAACCTCAGAATCACCCACCGGAATACAACTGTACCAAAAATCCAGACCCGCTCCTGTTGCAGGAAATTTTAACCCTGCTACAGAAAGTTGCAATAGAACATGTACCTGTAGCGGAGAGGAACAAGGGTTGGTATTCCCCATATTTCCTCATTCCAAAGGACCACGGAGGACTGAGAGCCATCTTGGACTTGAGAAACTTGAACAAGTTCCTCAGGAAGGACAAGTTCAAGATGGCCACTCTTTCTCAGATCCTTCAGGCTCTCCAACTTCAAGACTGGTTGGTTTCATTGGACCTTCAGGATGCTTACTTACTTTCATGTGTCAATCCATCTCAAGCACAGAATGTACCTGAGGTTCGCGATTGGCAACTCTCACTCTCACTATCGGTTTCGAGTTCTGCCTTTCGGGTTGACATCCGCCCAAGAGTTTTCAACAAGTTGATGGCGGTAGTGGCAGCGAGTCTCAGAAAAGGGGTGATTCATGTCTACCCCTATTTGGACAATTGGATGATCAGGGCACGTTCTCCAGAACAAGTCCAGGATCATCTATCCAAGACTTGCCACTTCCTTCACAAACTAGGGTTTTCTCTGAATTTAAAAATGTCAAACATGATACCATCACAGAAGCTCCAGTTTATAGGAGCAGTCTTGGATACTCGTTCGGGCAAAGCCTCGCCTCCCGAAGAGAGAGCTCACCACATTCTTCAGATGGTGACAAAAGTCCAGAATGCCCAGTATCTACCGGCCTTCGATTTTTCTCAGGTTGCTCGGCCTCATGGCATCCTGCATTTTTATGGTGCCAGAGGCCAGATTGAGGATGAGATCCCTTCAATGGGCCCTCAGGACTCAATGGTCCCAATTTTCAGGGGAAATGACAGATCTCTTACAAGTTCCAACCAGAGTAGCTCAGGACCTACAATGGTGGGTTTGCATAGAACACATCCTCAAGGGACAATCTTTTTGGCAGCCATGGCCGGAGATCACTGTAGTGACGGACGCCTCACTCACGGGGTGGGGAGCCCACACCAACGATCCGACAATCGGTGGTCGTTGGTCTCCATCGGAGTCCAGACTACACATCAACCTTTTGGAGCTGAGGGCGATCAGACTAGCGCTGAAGGCCTTCCTGGCTTCTGTACGGAGAAAGAATGTCCTGATGATGACAGACAACACAGTGGCCATGCACTATCTCAACAAGAGAGGAGGAATAGGGTCACTGCCACTGTGCAGAGTGGCAATGCAGCTCTGGTTCTGGGCAATACAAGAAGGGATCTCTCTATCTGCCATTCACCTAGCAGGAGAGCAAAACACAGCGGCGGATGCTCTGAGCAGGCAGAGCAGTCTCTCACGAGTGGGAGATAGCTCAGGAAGTCCTTATGGAGATCTTCGCCCTTTGGGGAACCCCTCAAGTGGATCTGTTCGCGACCATTGTCAACAGGAAGTGCGAACTGTACTGCTCAAGGGAATTTCCCCTGAGAGGAGCTCTAGGAGACACATTTGTAGTAGAGTGGGAATTTCCTCTTCTATATGCGTTCCCTCAGGTAATCAGGAGGTTGAGAAAGTTCAGGAAAAGCATGATCCTAATTGCCCCGGATCGTGCCAGGAGAAGGTGGTACCCGGACCTTCTCGAAATGGCCATCTGCCCTCCAATACGTCTTCCAAAAAGAGAGGATCTTCTCTCGCAAGAGGGAGGTCACGTTCTCCATCCAGAGGTCAACATACTCAACCTTCACGCATGGCTTCTGAGAGGTTGAGATGCAAGGATTGGGACCTTCCGGATGATGATATGGAGGTGTTGCTTTCGGCCAGAAGGCCAGCAACAAAATCTTTGTACCGGTGTCGTTGGAATAAATTCAGTAACTGGTGCAGGGATAAGAATGTGGATCCTTTTTGAATGTGACATTCCAATGGTATTATCTTCTCTATTACATTTAGCTAATCTGGGGCTCCAGGTTAAGACAATAAAAGGATACGTAGCAGCGCTATCTATCTTCAAGCTATCATCAGAAGAAAGATCTTATTTTAAGATACCCTTAATAATACAATTTCTAAAAGGTTTAAACAATGTTTTTCCACCAGTACCTTTTCAAGTTCCTTTGTGGGATTTAAATTTGGTACTTAAATTTCTGACGTGCACCCTTTGAGCCTTTACATTCTTGTCTGTTAAGGCTTCTTACATTAAAAACTGTACTTTTAATTGCATTGACATCAGCCCGCAGAGTAAGTGAGTTGCAGGCACTTTCGAGTGGTCCTCCTCACAGCATCTTTCATAAAGATAAAGTTGTCCTTCGAGTTAAACCATCTTTTCTGCCAAAAATAGTTTCAGACTTTCATCTGTCACAGAAAATAATTCTACCTGCCTTCTACCCTCCTCCTCACACATGTAAGGAAGAGGAAAGACTGCATAGGCTAGATCCCAGAAGGGCTCTAAGCTTTTACATCTCAAGATTGTCAAAGATACGTCAGTGTGATCAACTTTTTGTGGGATACACTGACCGTAAATTTGGACTAGCCGAAACCAAACAAACATTATCAAGATGGATAATTTTAGCCATAAGAGTGTTATAGGCTAGCCGGAAAAGATCCCCCTGAGGGCTTAAGAGCTCATTCAACTAGGGGCATAGCAACTTCAACAGCACTTAAGAGGGGTGTCCCTGTGCAAGATATTTGTGCAGCAGCCACATGGTCATCCATGCATACTTTCATCAAACATTATGCTTTGGACTCAACTACATCTCAAGGAGCTTTATTTGCCAAATCTGTACTACATTCGGTACATGACTAAAAGGCATCTGTACTCCCGCCTCCAATACAAAACTGCTTTGGGAGTCTATCTAAGATGAGGAATACGTGGGAGGACACAATCCATTCGAAGAACAAGTTACTTACCAACTGTAACGTTCTTTCGATTGGATGTTCCTCCCACGTATTCCTTATCGACCCTCCCATCCTACCCCACAGTACAGTTTACGTGGTTTACACTTGGGTCAATAAGAGGCACGCCTTTGTTTATAATACATGGGCTCTGATACGAAAAAACAGAACTGAGGCCAACGGGCGCGCTCGAGGCATTTATACTACGGATGACGTCGACACTAGATGGATGCCGCCGAGGGACATGGTCGCCTTGAGTGGAGCGCCCTCTGGTGGAGAGAAAAAATTTCCGAAGCAGCAAAGCTGAAGGTAAGGATATATATCTAAGATGAGGAATACGTGGAAGAACATCCAATCGAAAGAACGTTACAGTTGGTAAGTAACTTGTTCTTCTGAAGTATTATGTGGTGTACCCTGCAATTATCAGAGTGTTACTAAATGGCCAGATACACTCTTTCATAGATCGTGTGCAGAAGCGTTTCTCTTTGATCTTGATGATGAGCCAGTGGAGGAATCGGCAATACAGAGAGATGGGGCAACAGGAAAGAAGAAGATTAAATGCTAAAAATAGGCGATATATCTTTAATTTCCGGAATGGAATTTCAAATTTTCTGAGGATTTATGCTTATTTTAATGTTGTTTATTAATATATATTTGACCATGTTTATCGGTCGTTGCAACCGTTTGAAGTTTGTGCTTTTCAAAGTAAATAAAGCGCATGCAGCATATGAGCACGGAGAGGCTTATTTGAGAAAGGGACCCTACACTGTTGATGAGCATGGTGACGGAGGAGTATGTTGAGCTATGATGAGACCAGGAAGTTACCCCCCTGAATGATTGAGGGGACGTGCCTTAAGAGCTTTCTTGAAAGTGTATATTCAGAAGGTGGCCAGTCGGAGATTGTCAGACGTTGGAATTCAAGCAGACATGAAAATTACAATCTGAGGTGAGCAGCTATGTCATGGTGCCTGTATCACGTAATGCGTTTGAATGCTCAGTTGTTCGTATCAGACACCAGAACAATGACTGTTCACACAGCGATGGAAACGCACTGCGTGGAATACTGGAGACTTTCAGGACATATGCATCCAGCCGCAACCCATTTGCGCGAAGGCGTCAGACTATTTGCAGTTCTGTGTGGCATTGTTTAGTTTCTGTATGCACTATTAGCAGTATACAAGTCAGCGAAAGCAGGATTACACCCTTTACTATTTGACCTGGCGGTCATTGCTGAGCTGATATTATGCTCTTTGTATTATTTTTTTCATACAGGGTCAATTAGGATACAGGTACCAGTGATCTAGTAAATGGGACCTGGGAGGTGATATGACGTGAAAGCTGGCTGAATGCGGTTTGCGGCCTGTAACTTGTTAAAGGACATTTATACCGCGCGCTAGCACCACCGAAGTGGTCCCCTGGCGGCTCTGAAAAAGGGGAGGAGAGGGGGTGGGTTAGTGGGAATAAGCTGGAAAAGTGCAAGAGAGCAGTGATGTGCTGTTGGCAGCCTCAGCCCGGTGGGTCCGTTGGCTGGGCTTGGGGTGTTTTATGGTCCGTAGTCTGTGTGGTTAGTTTTGTTGTTGCATTGTTGTGAAGTTTGTGCGGATTGCTGCATTTAAGGCTTGTGGTTGTGTTTGGTTATAGTTTGAGAGGTGTATGCAGAGGGATGGAATTGTTGGTTGGTTAGTTGGCATTGCTGTCCTTGCAATTGTGGGATTCCATCTAGGTGCGGTACATGCTAACCGTCACATTTCTGTCTAGATGCAACGCCAGCTAAAGTTCAGAATTCCATACTAGTGTGGCACATGCTAACAGTGGGTTTGGGAGGGGGAAAGGTGCAGAGTGCACCTGATTTCACTAATATTGGGCTTAGATGGGGGAAAAAACAGCACGAGACGCTGCTTTCCTGGTTGGAGAGGGAAGGTGCAGAGTGCACCTGATGCTTTTTTATATAAGGTTCCAAGATGTGAAGAAGGCCAGCGCGAGACGCTGCTTTCACGGGGTCTTACCTGCGAGCTGCTGCTTGGGAAGTGCTCCAAGGTTTGAAAGACTTGTTGCTTCATATTCATTGACTTGATATGAGCGCGTATGGAAACTTGTGCGGATGCAATATTCGTGTGCTCTAGATTTATTAGGCATTACCTGTAATTAAATACTGGCAAATAATGGTTATGTCCGTACTCCTGCCTACGCAACTCGGATGAACCAGTAGCCTAAACTAGTTCTAAGCATTCACTTTTTAATCATACATCATTGAATGCTTGTCAATGACATGTCATGTACGTTAAGAAGGTTCTGGTTTTATTTTTGGGGGCAATTTTATGAGCAATAACTTTCGTAGTACAGCAGGTCCTTTCATAATAGTTAGTTGGGGCAGGCCTGGGGGTTGTTCAGCTTTTAAGTGTGAGGACAACCAAATGACGAGCATATTTACATACAACTATTCTTTGTGAAGGTGTTATTTGTATAGCTTTGCAGATGCTTTAATGGGAGATTTTCCTTTGGTGTAAATTGTATACAGGTTGACATTTGAGGTGGTAGTAGGAATCTGGGTGATGATGCTAACACTTTAGTGACTGGCAGTATGAGAGTGTTTTTGTGAGATACTGTTGGGATGGGCATTCGTAACTGGGGCACATGGTTCGGAATTCATTGTATATTGGGGAGGTTTTTGCTCACTTACTGTCTGGGAGTTCGCTCTAGACTAGTGGTCTTCAAACCTTTTTGGCCACCCTCGATAAAAATGTGGGCACGCCGGGCCCCCCAAAAATGTCAAATGGACAGTATGTACATATGGCTATGAACTATTGTGCGCCGTCACCACACCCTACTTCCAGTATAGTCCCTGGGCTCCCCCACCTGCTCCCATCACAGCATCTGGGCTCCCTCGTCCCACTCCTACCTAGCCCCTGGGCTCTCCCTACACCATCACACAGACCCTGGGCTCTCTTATTTTTTTTAAGTGGAGGGGCATCAGTATTTCCCTTTTTTAAAAAAAAAAAACTAAATGCCATAGGGACCCTGAACCAATTAATGGGGGTTCGTAGGGGGATTGTCCGCTCTTGAATTGTTTTTAAATAATGGGTTAAAAAGTTGCATTTTGGAGCACACTTAAAAAAATTAAAAAAAATGCCAAAAGGTTTGCAATTGGCTCTGGGTGGCCAAGGGGTATTTTTTGACTGGGCATCTATGATGGATATCCAGTAAAAAAAATACCATCCCTGTCCCATGGGCTCCACAGCACCTCAGGAGAGCTGATTTTGGTAGGTGGGTAGGGGGGATTGTGCAACAAAGGCAATTATAAAATGCCTTTGTTGCACATCCCACTGCTCCGCTCTCGCCAAATTCAGCTCAAAAGGACCAACACTCACACTCACACTCACACTCACACTCTCACACAGCAATCACTCTATCATTCATACGAACACGCATCCATACAGATATTTAAAAGAGAACATGAATGTACCTCCTGCAGGGGCCTGCGTGTGGGTGCTGAAATGCCTCGCTCCAGGTTGCTCTGTACGTATGTGCGAGAGGGCGCAGGAGCTCCCCCTCTCATATACAGACATGCAGTGCCCCAGCCAGCATTTCCAATGAGCTATGCAAGGCTGGCGAAGTAAAACGCCCCCAGCGTTGCATGGCTCAGTGAGCATGTGCGGCTGGGGAACTGAACTGTCAAAGGGAAACTTTGTTTCCCTTTGACAATTGAGCAAGCCCAGGAGCACTACCTCAGCTGGAAAAAGCAGCTGAGGGAGTGCTCGGTGTTTTCACTGGACTGGCTCCTCCATGATGGGTGTGGGGGCCACTGGCTGGACGTCCCTTGCCCATTTTGGATGAGCCGCCAGGTTTGGCCTGGCCGCCCATTTTGGATGAGCTGCCAGGCTTGGCCTGGCCCATAGGGCAATAGGGCGATGCCCGTACCAAAAAATGCTAGTGTAGGCCAGTAAAATGGGCCAATTTTTTGGACCATGTGGGCCAGTTCGAGTTACTTTACTATGCAGCTAGTAGTTTTGACCATTGTTGCTGAATATATTGTTTAAATATAATAATGAACAAATAAAACAACCCCTTGTGCACTATTTCATTGGTGCCTGAGACCGTTTTTATGGTCCAGTCTGACCATGTAAGCCGCCCCTGCCCGTTTCCTCAAATTCTTTACATTTCATGCTGGGCTCTCGCGCGCGACTATGCCCCCGCCCCCCGCCGCCCCCCCCACACTCAGATGCGGCTGAGCGCCCCACAGTTTGAAGACCTCTGCTCTAGACTAAACTAATTGTTGATGTATTGTTGCTTTTTCTTTTCTTTTCTGTCCTGTCTGTGTTGTCTACTGTTTGGAAATCCAGTCTGATAGTAAATATGGCTCAGAATAGAGAGTTGTGGATTATGAGATGGTAACAGTTATACTCCTACGTCCCGTCCCTTTTCCTCCATACTTGTGGGACATCTCTCCGTCCTATGGAACGGGACCGGAGCACTTTGTAAAAAGCATCCAAATGTTTCCAAAAATGTGTCCTTCCTCTTTCCTGCGTGGGGCTGGGTGCGCGGCCGTAACCCCACCCACCTTGGCTCCGCCCCGCGCATCGCCCCTCAGTCCTTTTCTCCGCTCGATCAGGGCCGGACGCACTGCATCCTCAGAAGATTTTCTTCCCTGTTTTCCTCTCTGGCTCTCGCTAGCGTTCGTCTTCTAGTCTATCTAGGTCTTTTAAATTAGACTTTCCAGACTGCTCTTCGTGTCATCGTCGCTTCGCGAGGGCGGATCCCCATCCTCTTTGTTTAGAGTGTTTGGGTCCGGAACACCACTGGGACTCCTGTTTTTACTGCGATTCCCTTTCGGTCCGGGCTCTTCAACGTCGGTTGGAACGGTGGGAGGAGGTGTTCCGAGGTGCTCCTCCCATCTCATTTTCAGGCGTTCGTTGGCGAGAAGAAGAAACGCCCGGTAAGTTCTTTAGTTTTCAGAGCACCCCGGCCGGGGGATACCTTCCCGGGTTCCTCTCGAGCTGGGAGGGGCGTTGATCGCTCTGTCACTGGGGTTCGCCCTGAGGTGCCTGTCGGGCCTAATAATTCTACCAGAGTTTTCTCTGAGGGTCTCTGTAAGGGGCCTGTGTACACCGGTAACGTCCGAGGCCCCTCCTGTGGGGGCTGTGTGTAGACCCAGTACTGCTGAGTCACAGGGTACCGGAGCTTGCTCTGAGGCCTCTTTTGGCTTCCCTTAAAAACAAGACCGGGGTGCGCCCCAAGGCCTTGGCTGGGCTTGTGTTTACCGAACGGATGTTCGAGGCCCGTGCCGATGAGGCGATTACCGGTCCTAGGCCCAAGGTCCCTCGTACAGAGGCTAAGGCTACCAACAGTTCTGAGGGGCCGGTCAGGGCCTTGTCGGTGAAAGCAGTTTCTCACCGTTCCCACTCTTGTGGTGATACCAGATCTGTTGAGGCCGGGTTCTTCTTTTACCGGCAGTGCCGAGGTCCTTCCTTCGAAGGCTCAGTTGGCGGTTGGTAGGCCGCAGAAACATTCCAGGCCTCATAGTACCGGCTCTGCCGAGGTTCCTTATGTTAAGGCTAAAATTAAGACCCCTGATCCATCGACTGGGACCCCTGCCTCACCTCCTCACGTGCTGCAGTTCCCCTCAGATGAAGACAAAATGGCGGCCGTTCCCGCAACGACCACGGGGCCATTTTAGGTACTACCCCTGCAACTACGCCATCGGCCTCTGGTGTAGGGTTCGGTCCCTTGGGTGAACATAAGGTCACTTGTGCGTATCCTTACCGGCCCGTTTATGATTGGAACGCCCGGATGCCTCTTCCGCACAATGTTTAGTTGCCTGCAGGGGCAGCCCCTTTGATTTATGTGGCTATGTCGGCGGAGGGCCCGGCATGGCACCCTTCTCTGTTACGTCCCTGGATTTGGCCTCCTCAGGTTCCAGAGCCATCTCCTGAGGGCGCCTTTTTCGGTAAATTTCAAGCGCTTATGCGCGCCGACCCCATGAGGGAGTATTTCAAAGGGCTTTTTAAGGAAATTTGTCCACCAGCGCCTCCGGCTCCACCCGTTCCTCTGGTGGTTCCGCCGACGCCTCCTTTGCCCGTGGTGCCTGCCCCTGCTCTTCCGCCTTTGCCACCGTTGTCCCCAGTGGACAAGGCAGTGCCTGACACGGTTCAGCAGGATCCTGAACCGTCAGATGACCCTCAAGGCGAGAAGGACAACGAGGACCTTCCACGCTCTGTTGGAGCTTTTCATGACCGGGTACTGGACATGATGAATTTCATCCCGGTTCCCGAGGCACCTGCTCCACAGGAGGGCATGCTTTCTGGGGCGTTCACCCTGTCTCCTTTGGAGCGTACCGGCCTTTTCCTGCAGAAGGATGTTTTGGCTGACGTCCGAAGAGTCTGGGAGAAGCCACACTCGGGACTTTTCGTCAATAAAAAGATTAGAGCTTTTCATGACCTAGTACTGGACATGATGTGCATCTTGGATGTTCGGGTGCTCGATGCACCCGCTCCGCAGGAGGGCATGCTTTCTGGGGCGTTCACCCTGTCTCCTCTGGAGCATACCGGCCTGTTCTTGCAGAAGGACGTTCTGGCCGAGGTCCCCAGGGTCTGGGAAAAGCCACACTCTGGACTATTGACGCGCGATACAGGCTGCACTCTTCGGAGGAAGTGGCCTTGTCGTCTTGTCCGCCTCCCTCCTCCACAGTGGTGGCTGAGGCCATGTTGCAGTCCAGACCTGCAGCATTCTCTTCCGCGAGGGCTACTCAGGTCTTGGGAAAGGAAACAAGCTCCTGGACTCCCTAGTGAGGAAAATCTTTGCCAATTCGGCCTTGCAGCTCAGGCAGGCCAATGCCAAATTGATTTTGGTGGGAGCTAACATGCGGATGTGGAAAGGTCTGTCGGAGTTTGAGGAGCACATTCTGGTCGAGAAGTTCGAAGATTTCAGAGGTGGCCTTTCCGATGCCAGGGTCTGCAGCTCATCACATAGACGCCTCGACTCGGGGCATGATGCTCGGGGTTGATACCTCGAGGCAAGCGTGGTTGCATGCCACTAAGTTTTCGAAGGAAGTGCAAGACAAGGTTTTGGACCATCCATTCAATGGTAAGGAGCTTTTTCATTCTTCTACTGAGGTAGAGCTCACTCACCAAAACCAAGGATAGCACTCAGAAGGTCTGTTCTGGTTAAAGCTACTTTCAAACCTCGCAGAGTCGACCTTCTTCTGGTTTCAGGGGCTTCCTCGACCGCAAATCGCGCATAGTGGACACTCCTGCGGGAAATAACCGCCGTAGACAACACTGTACGTGGTATTTCTCCTGTTCCTCAGCCTCCTCATCAGGTTCAGGTGGCACCGCCACCGATAAACCTGCCAAATGAGGTTTTTCCGTGCTCGCACGAGACCCCGGTGGGAGGACGCATCGCGTCTCATTGGGAGGCGTGGCAGACCATCACAGAAGACAGATGGGTCTTGTCAGTCGCTCGGGCGGGCCTCCGCTTACCTTTACCCCCTACCCCACCCCTCAAACCTTTATCAGCTGTCGGGCTCACCCTCCCTCAAGGCCGAGGTTTAGAAACTTCTGCTCCTCAGAGCTGTGGAACCCGTTCCCCTTGGGGAGCGAAGGGAGGGCTTCTACTCCCAGCTGTTTACGGTGACCAAACCGAACCAGGCTGGCCTGCGCACCATCCTAGACCTTTCCCAGTTCAATCTTTCCTTACCTCAAGAGAAATTCAAGATGATCACGCCCAGCCAGATTCGCTCCTCGTTGCAGGCGGGCGATTGGCTCAGCGTGGTGTACCTTCAGGATGCGTACATGCATATCCTGATTTGGGCTCCACACGGGAGGTACCTCCGTTTCTCTTTGGGAGAGGAGCAATTCCAGTTTCGGGTGCTTCCTTTTGGGCTCAGCTCGGCGCCGCGTGTCTTCATGAAGATGTCAGTGATTGCGGCCTATCTTCATCTTCAGGGTATCCATGAGTATCCGTATTTGGACGACTGGCTCTTATGACGGGGTGCGCCCCGAGGCCTTGGTGGGGATTGGTGCTACTGAACGGATCTTCGAGGCCTGCGCGAGTAAGGCTGTTACCGGACCTGGGTCCGAGGTCCCTCGTACAGAGGCTAAAGCTACCAACATTTCTGAGTGTCTGGCAAGGCCTTATCGGTGAAGGTTGTTTCTTACCGTTCCTGCTCTTGCGGCTACACCAGATCTGTTGAGCGGGCAAAGAAGGGAAATTCTTCTTTTACCGGCAGCGCTGAGGTCCTTCCTGAGAAGGCTAATTTGGCGCTTGGTATGTCGCAGAAACATTCCAGGCCTTATAGTACCGGCTCTGCCGAGCTTCCTTATGTTAAGGCTAAAGTTGAGACCCTTGATACATCGACGGGGACCCCTGCCTCACTTCCTCACGTGCCGCAGTTCCCCTCAGGTGATGACAAAATGGCGCCCATTCTTGCCACGACCGCGACGGCCATTTCGAACGCTACCCCTACAGCTGCGGCATCAGCCTCAGGTGTAGGGCGGGTTTCTCGGCCTTGTGCGCATCCTTATCGGTCAGTTTATGACCGAAATGCTCCGATACCCCTTCCGCACACATTTTTTGTGGGCACCTTTGGTTGATCGGTCCATCTAGATATAGGAGTGGGGCCATGCTTCATGGCCTCTGGCTGCTTGCGGTGCACATCCCGGGCCAGCTGAATGTCACAGCGGATGCCCTCAGCCGGCGGACAGTGGTCAGCTACGAGTGGGAGTTGAAGGCGGAGATCCTCTCATGGATTTTCTTGCGTTGGGGCACACCGGAGGTGGACCTCTTCGCGACGGCGGCGAACAAGGAGCTTCCTCTGTATGCCTTCCCTCTTTGGGGGATGCTCTCGAGATTCCATGGCACAACACGCGAGCTTACGCCTTCCCGCCTCTGCCTCTAGTTCACCGGGCAATTTGGTAGTTGAAGAACTCGGTGAACTGTTCTCTTCTACTGATAGCCCCGTGGTGGCCGGCCAGGTTTTGGTTCTCAGAACTCCAACACCTGTCAGTTTATCCGCCGATTAGGTTACCGGTAACTCCTGATCTTCTCCACCAGGGGGAGCAGCAGCTGTGGCACCCCTCCCCACAATCGCTCAGCTTGGCGGCTTGGTGCCTGAGTTCAGGTCTTTAGAGCATCCGAATTTGTCTGCGGATAACATGCGTATTATCCAGGCAGCCAGAAAACCTTCGACCAGATCTCAGTACAAGAGTAAATGGCTCAGGTTCTGTCATTGGTGTCTAGAGAAGAAATTGGATCAAAGGGGGGGGCCACGGTTCAGGCGGTGTTGTCCTTCGTGTTCTCCTTAGCAGAGTCAGGGGTTCATGTTCTGTCCTGCAGGACTTACCTGTCAGCGGTCTCTGCTTATCTCTCTACGGATCAGTGTTCGTACTCTCTGGCTAACCCAGTGGTAAAGAGGCATTTCGCTGGTTTAACACGCCTTTACCCTTACCCTCCAGTTCGTAATCTGCACCCGCCATTTGACCTGAATGTTGTCCTGACGGCGCTGTGTCATAAACCCTTTGAGCCGATGGCTACTGTGGACCTCAAGTACTTGTCTTGGAAAGTGTCCTTTTTGGTCGCTGTCACATCGGCAAGGAGAGTGAGTGAGCTCCAGGCATTGTCGAAGCATCCTTTCTTGGTCTTTCACAAGGACAAGGTAGTCCTTCGAACTAATCCGGCTTTTCTGCCAAAGGTGGTGACCGAATTCCATTTGAATCAATCGATCTCGCTACCGGTCTTTTTTCCGAACCCCGCCTCTGAGGCGGAGAGGGCTCTACACTGTCTTGATGTCCGAAGACCTCTTAAATTCTACCTGGATAGGACTTCCGAGCTTGGAAGTTCTTAACTTTTTGTAAGGCAACTATTTCTAGGTGGATTGCCGCCTTTATCACAGAGTCTTTCACTGTCCAAAAGCTGAAACCTCCTAAAGGTATTCATGCACACCTGGTTCGGGGTAAGGCAGCTGCGGTTGCTTTTCAGAAGTATGTTCCCTGGGAGTCCATCGCTAGGGCAGCTACTTGGGCCTCCATCTGCTTTCTGTAAGCATTACTGCCTCGATATGAGTTATAGAGCTGATGCTCAGTTTGGTCAGGCTGTGCTGAAGAACCTTTTTCAGTAAGGGGTATTTCCATCCACCCGTAGTTCCTGTAAGGAGTGCTTGGGAATCTCCCACAAGTATGGAGGAAAGGGGACGGGACGTAGGAGTATTACCAGGTTACTCACAGTAGTGACCACCTTACTCCTAGTCCATAGTCCCCTTTCCTCCATACGCCCGCCCGCCGTCCCCTCTAATAAGGTTCCTCTGTATTGGTAATGGGTCTCTGACCTGGCAAAGAAAAGGACTGAGGGGGGATGCGTGGGGCGGAGCTAAGGTGGGCAGGGTTACGGCCACGCGCCGGGCCCAGCGCAGGAAAGAGAGGAAGGACACATTTTTTGAAAAATTTGGATGCTTTTTACAAAGTGCTCCGGGCCCGTCCCACAGGACGGAGAGATGTCCCACAAGTATGGAGGAAAGGGGACTATGGACTAAGAGTAAGGTGGTCCCTACGGTGAGTAACCTGGTAATTCTTACTCACTTGGGGGAAGTTTATATGACAGAAACAATTACCACTAGAAATTCAAATGAAATGGTGCTTGAATAGAAAATGAGTGTACTGATGACTATAAGTTGGAATGTTAAAGGGCTGAATTGTCCCGAGAGAGGAGAAGGGTGATGGCAAGGATATGGAGGGAAAAAGCAGATGTGATATTTCTACAGGAAACTCATTTAACTGATGAGGTTAAGCAAGGTCTAATCAACTCCAGGTATCATAGGGAATTAACCGATTGTTCTTCCACGAGGTCTAGAGGAGTCCAAATTTTATTTAGGAAAGGTATGAAATTTAAAGTTCATAAAGTGACAATGGATGGTGAGGCCCGGATAATATTTGCAGATATTCAATACTGTGGGACGGCAATCACATTGGGATGTGTTTATGGCACTTGTTCACCAGGAAAGATCTTTTTTTGATGGAATTATTCGACTATTACGTGAGATGCATGGAGAAACTATCTTATTAGAAGGTGACAAATTGTGTTATTGATCACAATATAGACCACACTAGCCAATGTAGGTACACACATCTTGGAATATGTAGAGAATTTGAACTTCTCCTTTGGACTTTTGACTTGGTAGATATATGGAGGGTCATGCATCCGTCCCTTTAAGGAATATACATTTTACTCCCTGGTACATAACTCATTCTCTAGAATTGATTATATATTGATTTCTGATAGACATGACCTTTAGTGTGGACATTAGGGAGCGGGAAATCTCGGACCACGTGCTGGTAGATCTTTGTTTGGATAGTGATAGAGAGGTATCTTCTTTTTTGAGGTGGGATCTAAAAGTGGGAGTTTTAGGAGAGACTGATGTTGTGACGGGTACTCGAGTGTTTATAGAATTGTTTTTTAATGGAAAATGTTGGATCTGCAAGCACCAGGATGGCGAGGGATAGTTTTTAAAGCAGCGGTGAGGGGAGAGTAGATTATTAGAACCTCCTATCTTAAATTGTTTTTGGGCGAATTGAAAGCACTTCTACAGCAGAGGTATGCATCTGGGAAAATCAAGGATAGATTTGAGATGGTTCGAGAAACGGTAGCTAGTAAAACTAATTAAATATCGCAGCAGGGTCTATTATTTTGGGGAGGCGGAGGTATTGGGAATGTGAAGATTAAAGTGGGAGACTGTTGGCTAATGGATTGAATGGGTTAGCAGAAAAATCATGTATCCAGAGTATTGAGGATGAACATGGTCATTTGATGTTGAGAAATGTTGATATATGTGTAAGTTTTAAAACCTTTTATGAAACCTACACAGACAATGTGTTTCCTTCACATTGTGAACTAGTGGAAATTATTTGATACTGTGGATATCGCTAAGCAGACATCGGAGCATAGCATGTCTTTGGACGTTCAAATTGAGGTTGGGGAAGTTTTGTTAGCAATTGAACAGCTTAAGGTTGGAAAATCTCCAGGATTGTATGGCCTTACTGTAAAGTTCTATATATAGAACATTTAGTGCAATTTTTGCTACCATATTAAGTAAATTATTTTATTTTTATACTAGAAGCGGAGCTATGTCCATCAATGAGATGCTTTGATCACCCTGATCCAAAAGGAAGGGAGGAGGGATCGCAAGAAATGTGGTCATTATAGGCCCATCTCATTACTTAATGTAAAAATGTTTTGCAAAAATATTGGCGAATAGACTGGAAAAATGTATTGGGAACTTAATGCATGCATCTCAAGTAGAATGATATAAGGACGATCATTGACAACTATAGTATTAGTTTTCATGGATGCAGCGAAGACGGTTGACAGAGTAAATTGGCCGTCTTAAAGTTTACAATGCAGAGGATGGGATTTTGAAATCACTTCCTTAGGGCTGCCATTTGTCTTCAGAATACAGTAAGGGTGAGCATCCGGGTGAATAATGAACTGGGTGACTCATTCTCTCACACAAGAGGAACGAGACAGGGTTGTCCCTGGTCTCCCTTTTCGTTCAATATTGCTTTAGAGCCATTGGCCACTTACATACGCTATGAACAAAGAATCAAGGGTTTGACATTTTGACTAAAGGAGGTCAAGATGCTTTCTTATTCAGATGATATGGTGGTTTGACTTGGTTGCTTGCAGTCAAGCTTGATTCCTGCCCCTACCCTCCACCCTAGGTGAGGCTGTGGAAAGTGGACATGAATCAGAAGTCATTTTTTACACTAATACGTACCCCACGAGTTAACCTAGCGCTTGGGACAACCTTCTTCAGTGTCTGCGCCCATTAGCATAAATTAACATAAAACAGCCAGGAAATTGTGTGACGTTTGGACTCCGACACCATTCTGAAGCATTACGCACAAATATGCAATTGACACTGAGAATAGCAGGTTAATAGCTGTAATATATTTTTAAAAAATCTATCTCCTACAAGCTTTCATTTGCATTGCGCAAGCTATAACAAAAGCAACTATGACATAGCACATTACCATTACATATGAAAACTACTGTTGTGTAAGCTAAGAGCATGGTTTACATTAATAGAGAAAAGAACAAGTAACCATTTTAGTTTAGCAGCTCGGGTGACATGGGATTTATATTATGTTGAGCTATGCTATGGAGTGGTGTAACATACCTAATGCTTTTAATCTCAAAATGCACACAGTTCGACTTCACATTCAACTCCCGCTTTAGGGCAAGATGTGCAGCACACACACCGACCATGGCTTCCTCTGCGCCGGGCCCTATGATGGCGATCTCCCCAGCCCACACGTCTTGAGTTCTGCTGATTACGTTGTGAACCTCCGTCCTGCTGCCCCGTCAGCCTATGCTTTATATCTTAAGACGGGGCTTGTTCTGTCTAGCATGTGTGCGTCATTTCCACGACCTGGAAGGTTAAAGTCTAGCGCCTTTGCTTTGAGCATACTACATACCTATGTGCAAGCTCAAGAGACAGGCGTTGTCTGTCTCCCCTGGTTTTCTCTACCATAGCAATTGGGCTTCCATTTATTGACCAGGCAAGCATGTCAATTGCTTTCACTAAGCTTCAACTCCATTATATTAAGTGGGCTTCTGAAGAGGTAAAGCACATCACTCGCCTCCACACACTTTTAACTGTGCGCATGTATTTTGGTGTCATGCTTCCTGTCCATGGCTGCTCATCAGATCCGAATGGCGCGAAAAGGCGTTTAAGGAAGTTGCCACTTGTGGTTGGGTTTCACGGCTGGAAAGGGGAAGCTACAATTTCCTGCTCATCGCCTTTTGCTGAAGCCAAACAGCAAGTGTATGTGTGGGTTTCTAGTTTACAAGCATGTGCGTTATTTAGTCACTTAACTATATTATCTGAACCAAGTGACCGCGTTTGTCCCTTGTTAAAGAGTCCCTGCCTTGTTGGGACAGTGTGCATTCTTACCAAGGGACATGTGTAGCACCCTGGAGTTGAATGTTTCCTCTGCAAAGTGTAAATCCGACTGATGTGAGCCAAATTGTCTTCTCGGACTCCTTATTCTTAATGCCACCCCCTCAATTCATTAATGCACATACTTGGAGCTATAATTCCATAAAGATTGCCTATATTGGTGGCACAAACGAGAACATTTACACATTCCTATTTTAGCAAATAGCTGCTGCATGCAAAAATTAACATGAGTTGTTTGATAAATTGCTGAGCGCCTAGAAGCATGTCATGTGTGCTATACACATTAAAATCAGCATCACATTTGACATTGTTAGCACTGATTGCCAACACCAGCATGAATGAATAAATGTATTTAACATTCTCCAGCATTGGATCTTTCATGGATTCACATGCTTAGAATATTCCCCGTCAGGCTGGGAATCCCCGGTACATTATATAGACCCTTTCCCGTAGGAAAACTTTTTCGACGCTTATGCGTCCTATCCGCCTCGTTTTGTATCATGCGTGCCCGCGCCGTCAGGACGCCATGATATAAATACAGGACCCGCCCCCGCGCTCCCTCAGATTTCAACCGTCTTTCAAAGTAGTGGGATCCTCGTGGTTACTGCTAGTCGAAATTAGGTTGTATTTTCGCTTCGGCGACGTTACATTCTGGAAAAAATATGTCCGGAAAAGCTCTATTTCGCCCTTGTGCGACATGTGGACTCAAAAAAGTCTATGAAGGTGATGCCCACATGGATTGTATCTACTGTCTCCACCCGCACCACACGGCGGATACATGCGAGATATGCCAGGGTTTCTCCCAAAAAACCCTTAAAGACAGGAAAAGAAGGTTGGTCGACTGGCTTAACGACGGAGCGGGTGCCTATCCGGCATCAGAAGTTGGCTCCACGGCCTCCAGGAGCAAGTCGGAACCTCCCTCGAAGAAGGTGCGGCCTGTCGAAAAATGCCCTGCGGACAAGACGGGGAAGCATGCTGGGTCTTCCTCATCGCACAAAAAGTCCTCCTCCTCCTCATCCTCTAAGACGGAGAGGCAAGCGGCATCAAAATCCTCCTCAGGGGACCGTCCTAGGTCTTCCGTGAGTCGAGACTCTTCAGCAGGGAAGTCGGCAACGAAATCAACTACGAAGTCTAAAGGCTCGGTGCCGGCTACTTGCTCGTCGACCCCGGTGTCGCTGACGATGCCTATTACTATTCAGGCAGCAGCGGTGGGGATTCCTTGGTCAACGGCGATTCAATCTATGGCCTGGCAGCCAGAGGTTTGTGACCCGGTCCCCCCTGAGGTCGTACTGCAGCCAGACACGGCCATGTCGGTGGAAGGAGAAGGTGGCATGGTTATGCAGCCGTCGGACTTGGGCTTACGGCCTTCCAATACGTCGACGACGAGTACGAGTGGAGGTGTGGTCCCTCTATCCTCGACGTTGCTGACCCCCCAGACGGTTTTGTCTCTGGATGTGCTTAATACACTTCAGAAGCTCGTGCAGCGTCTGGATACGCAGATCCCTCAGCCTGGCACTTCGTCGCTATTTTCTGCACCTTCCGTCGACGAACAAGCTCAAGCAGCTCGCTCGACGACTAAAAGCCCGTCGGCCTCCCAGGTGGTGAAGGATCGTCCTCGAGCGCAGGAAGAGGGTGAGCTATCGGAGTCCGATTCTATACGAGGTGACTCAGGGTCGGACATTTCCTTGTCACCGGCGAGAGACCCAACATGGAATTCGGATGTAGAGGTAGTCTACGAGGAGCCAGGCACAACCGTCTCCTCCGGATGATGTGGGAGCCTTCCATGCAATGATGGGAAAAGCGCGTGCTCGGAGTTCGGCTTAATTCCTGAGGAGCAAAAGAAAGACTGTTTTCTTTTTGATCACATGGGTCAAAGGAGGAAATCGGTATTTGCCATCCCAATCCTGGACCACGTGTGGCAAGAAGGCCTCAAGACGATGCGTCACCCGTTCTCGGAACCGGCTATTAAGGGGCGTATTGAGAAAAAGTTTAAAGCTCCGGAGTCCACTCCAAAATGTCTAACATCACAGCGTCTGTCAGACTCTGTGGTATCGGCGGCAGCGGCTAGAAAGGCCAGAGTACAGCAAAAATGTTCAACCCCACCAGAAAGCGAGGCCAGGAGGCAGGACGCCTTTGGAAAAAAGGTGCTCTCAGTCGGCGCCACGACGGTAAGAGCAGCCAACTCCTTGGCGATTGTATCACGATACGATAGGGAGATGTGGCATAAACTAGCCCCTATCCTAGAACATCTGCCGGAAGAACATCGAAAAGCAGCCATGTTGCTAGTACGAGATGGTGAGGAGGCCTCGAACCACGCAATTAATATTGCGGTGGACCTAGCAGAGTCTGGCTTCAAACAAATCAATCCTGGCGTAGTACTACGCCGACAAGCGTGGCTCAAATGTACTACTTTCAGACCTGAAGTCCAATACAAGATCCTAGACATGCCATGTGAAGGAGAACATCTGTTTGGAGACAAGGTAGATGAAGCCTTGAAGGGGATGAAAGAAGACACGGATACCGCTGGGTCTCTCGGCGCCCTCCAGACAGGTAGAAGTTTTTGCTCTTTTCGCCCCTTCAGGGATGCTTCCGGAAACTCCCGCTTTGGAGCCTCTAGGGACCGTGGATTTAACAGGCCCTCATACTCCTCACAAGGTTACAGACGTGCATCCCAGTCGGCACGTAGAGGCAGAGATTATCAAGCCTCCAGACGACGCGGCTCGGGTCCCTCGTCTACGAAGGACAAGCAAACCAGCAACCAATGACGGCCTTCGGAACGTCCTGGGGGGTCGAGTCTCATCATATCGACCAATGGAGATGCATCACCACAGATCGATGGGTTCTGGACACGATTCGCATGGGTCATGCGCTGCAATTCAAAAACAAGCCTCCAAGTCTTCCGCCAGTGTTTTCGGCCCAGCCCCACCTTCGAGTTCTAAGACAAGAGGTGGCGCTTATGCTGCAAAAAGGAGCGGTAGAACGGGTTCCTGTGGCACAGGAAGGACAAGGGGTTTATTCCCGGTTCTTCGTTGTCAAGAAGCCAAATGGAAAATGGAGGCCCATTCTCGACCTGAGGGTACTCAACAAATGGCTAAAGAGCTCAAAATTCAAAATGCTAAAGCTCCAGGAGGTTATATGGTCAGTGCAACCCATGGATTATCTGTCGTCGCTAGACCTGCAAGACGCATATTCTCATATCCCAATACGTCCACGACACAGGAGATATTTAAGGTTCGTCGTCGGGCGAAAGCATTTTCAGTTCAAGGTCCTCCCGTTCGGTCTCAAGTCCTCCCCCAGGACGTTCACCAAGTGTTTGGCCCCTATAGCGGCCCATTTAAGGAAGGACGGTCACCATGTCTATCCCTATCTAGACGACTGGCTGGTCAGAGGTTCGTCCATGGAACAAACACGAAACAGTCTGGGGGCCACGATGTCCCTCTTACAGGAACTGGGCTTCGCGATAAACTTCAGCAAGTCCTCCGTAGAGCCTTCGAGGACCTTGGTCTTTCTAGGAGCGGAGTTTCATACGCACACAAGCCTTGTAAGACCATCCAGCGAAAGAATACAGAAGCTACAAAGCAAGGCGTCGGAATGGAGATGCGGTACCAGGGTGTCGGTGCGCAAATACATGTCCCTGCTAGGGACCATGTCATCCTGCATTCCGTTGATAAACAACTGCCGTCTGTTTATGAGGCCTTGCCAGGAATTTCTAGCGGACCGTTGGGCGCAGAGCCAAGGTCGCTGGTCCGACAGACTGGTCATCGACTAACAACTGGTACAAGCACTCTGTTGGTGGAGAGTTTCTACTCATCTAACGAAAGGAATGCCTCTGGTGGAACCGGAGTTCCAGAAGACGGTGGTGACGGATGCATCGCTGAGCGGATGGGGAGCTCATCTGGATACGTTACAGGTACAAGGCCGGTGGTCGTTACAAGAGTCCTCCCTGCATATCAACCTGCTAGAACTGAGAGCAGTGCGGTGGGCTCTAAAATCTTTTCTTCCTCAATTGAGAGACTCTGTGGTGCGTGTCATGACGGACAACACGACTACAATGTTTTACCTAAGGAAACAAGGAGGAACACGTTCCAGGTCCCTGTCGATGGAGGCACAGAAAATCTGGCACTGGGCCCTGCAACACAACATGCTAATCTTGGCGTTCCACCTGCCAGGTGTGAGAAATGTGGAGGCCGATGCCCTCAGCAGGGAGATGAACGAAGTCCACGAATGGGTGCTGAACGACCAGCAACTACAACACGTATTCAAGAAGTGGGGACATCCTTCCATCGATCTGTTCGCGACGAAGGACAACAGGAAATGCCCGCAGTATGCAAGCAGATGGCCTCAGCAGGGCTCACTGGGGGATGCGTTCTCCTTCCCATGGATGAACAAATTCCTGTACGCATTCCCTCCATTTCCTCTTATCCGGAGGACATTGCAATGGATCCTCAAGTACCCATGTTGGGTGATTCTGGTGGCCCCGTATTGGGCCAGACAGGTGTGGTTTTCAGACCTGCTGCACATGCCGGCGGCGGAGCCAATGAGGTTCAGGAAGATCCCCAACCTTCTGTCTCGACAGGAGGGTATCGTTTGGCATCACAACCGGGACAGCCTCAAGTTGACGGCCTGGCTCCTGACTTCGCCGAATTTGGTCAGCTAACGATTCTGGAGGAGTGTCGTCGTGTTCTGCAAGCGGCAAGAGCACCTTCCACAAACACTTCATACTCGTACAAATGGAGGAGTTTCTGTCAGTGGTGTGTGGATCAACCAGATTTGGTTCCGCCGTCGATTACGCCGGAACAGCTCCTTCCATACTTACTGTTCTTAGCTCAAAAGGGCTTATCGGTGTCGTCGATAAAAGTACACCTGGCTGCCATCTCCAGGTTTACACGTCAACGACATTCCGCACCATTATTCAGCGACCGCCTGATTAAGCACTTCCTTAAAGGTTTGTTTAGGAGTTTCCCTCCCGAGAAGAGATTTCCTCCGGTGTGGAGCCTCAACCTGGTGTTAGCGTCTCTTATGAAACCTCCTTTTGAACCAATGTCATCATCGTCTCTAAAGTTTTTGTCGTGGAAACTGGCCTTCCTGGTGGCCATCACTTCAGCCAGACGTATCTCGGAAATCCAAGCTCTAATGGTAGACCCACCATACTTAAGATTTTTCAAGAACAAGGTGGTCCTTGCCACTAACCCACAGTTCATACCGAAAGCTCCTTCAGTGTTCCATAAACATTCCTCTATTGTCTTACCTACGTTTTTTCCAGAGCCATGCTCGGGAGCGGAGCGCACGTTACACACATTAGACGTGAAAAGGGCTCTCAAGTTTTATCTTCATCGCACGCAACCTGTCAGGAAAACGAGGCAATTGTTCGTGGCCTATGGGTTGGGTGCTAAAGGCAAAGCCATTTCAAAGCAAGGACTGTCAAGATGGGTATCGTCGACCATTTCGTACTGCCATTCCAAGGCTGGGAAGCCTCTTCTGCGACGCCCAAGAGCTCATTCAACCAGAGCGGCGGCATCGTCGACGGCGCTATGGTCTGGAGTCCCTCTGGGGGACATCTGCATGGCGGCTACCTGGGCGGCTACACACACTTTTACCCGCCATTACTGCCTGTCACAACAACATGCCGAAGATACTCGATGGGACAGGCGGTGCTTCGACACCTATTCCAATAAGGTAAGCCCCGGTTGAGGGGTTAGATCTTGTTGCAATTATGATTGAATATTGTTCGTTTTCTATGTTAACAATTGCTGATGGGTGCATGACCATAGGGAACGAGCATTGTGAGGAATGTATGTGAGTTTGCATGCACGCCTCCTTTTTTCGGGATGGTACTGCTATGTAGTCTATTCTAAGCATGTGAATCCATGAAAGATCCAATGCTGGAGAAGGGAATAGTTTCTTACCTGTAACTCCATTTCTCCAGCATTGGTATCTTTCATGGATTCACATGCGCCCGCCTGCCTCCCCTGGGCATGCAAACTGGTTCCCCCACTACTTTGGGGGCCGAAATCTGAGGGAGCGCGGGGGCGGGTCCTGTATTTATATCATGGCGTCCTGACGGCGCGGGCACGCATGATACAAAACGAGGCGGATAGGACGCATAAGCGTCGAAAAAGTTTTCCTACGGGAAAGGGTCTATATAATGTACCGGGGATTCCCAGCCTGACGACGGGGAATATTCTAAGCATGTGAATCCATGAAAGATACCAATGCTGGAGAAATGGAGTTACAGGTAAGAAACTATTCCCTACTCCTACGGCACTTCCCCTTTCCTCCATACTTTTTTTTTTTAGTTTTTTTTTTTTAGGATTTTACAACCAATATATCAACCAAACTGTTTTGATCATCATTGCATTATTCCATTAACACACAACCCCCAATTCACCCCCCCCCCCTTTCCCAGATCCACCTTCTGTTCTAGGGTTCCATCAATACATCTGCCAATTGCGGACTCCCTGCTTCATCTGCAGTACTATTGTCCAAAGTCGAGGTTCGCAACGACGCTGTGAGCGCCACCCACTGCTGCAAGTCTTTGCTTAAGTCTAGGTTCTGCTCCCCGAGTGCATTCTCCCCTGCCCCCGTTTCCGCCGCCACCCACTTTCGAAGGTCCTCCCACCACTGTGCCACACCTGGACTCCTGGCGTTTTTCCACCCCATGGCTATGCGTCTCTTTGCAAGAATGTACATCAAATCTTTGCTGCTGGGGTGTGTATGTCCAGTACTATGTCCGCTACTTCCACCTTTACAGCTATCTGTGTCCAGAAGGCTCGTATCACTGGACATCCCCAAAACATGGGAGTCATTCTGGCTCTAGGTTCATTACATTTAGGACATACCTTGGTTCCCGCTCCCTTGAACTTGGAGATCACTTCAGGTTTGAGGTACGCTCTGTTGGTGATATAAAATTGTATGAGCTGCAATCTGGCATTCCTGGATACCTTTTTGTGATACTGGGTTATGGTTCCCCATGTTTCGTCTTCAAACTCTAAGCCCAGTTCCTGCTCCCATTTCGCTTTGCTTCTGAGCTTGTCGTTGGTTGTGCTGTTCATTAGTGTTTCATAGAGCCTCGAGATTTCATGGCCCCCTTCTGTAACACTTAACCAGCTTTCAATGTTTTCATGTTATGTTGTTTGGTTGCCTATATCAGGCCATCTTGTCTTAAGCTCCCTTATCACTTCTCTGTGGAGCAGAAACTGACCAACAGGCAGCCCCGTGGTCTCGTGCAATTTGGAGAATGTCAGGGTTCCCTGGTTGTTCAGCAGAACCCCCCCACTGTAGCTACTCCGCAGGGCTCCCACCTAGTTCTTACTTCCCTCTGACCCCAGGATCTATCCGCCATGATCGCTGCAGCGGGGATCTGCGGGGAGATGGGGTCTGCTATCTTCAGAGCCTTACATGTCCGTCTCCAGAGCTGAACTCCAAATTTTGCCAAGTAGGGGTAGTTTAGTATTAGTTTTTGCGGGGTCCAGAGTAGATCCCTTAGGAGCAGCCGTGGGAAAGGCCGGCTGTAGGAGCATTGTGTCCATCGTGATCTCGTCAGCCATCCAATTCGCCACATGTCGCAGTTGCCCTGCCAAGTAATTCAGTTCAAAATTGGGTATTTTCAGGCCTCTTTTTTCATAGGGTCTCTGCATCACCTGAAGTGCAACTCTGTCTACCTCCCCTCCACAGGAACCCTCTGCAGTTTGTATCTAGGTCCCTGGTGGAACGTTTTATGGGATGTTACTAAAGCAGTGTAACAGTCGTAGTAATGCCAGCATCTTGAGAAGTCCGGCCCTACCCGCCTGGTAATTTGCTCCAGAAGACCGTTGATCTCTCAAGTCTCTCTCGGGCTTTTATCGTGTTGAGTGCGTGTTCAGTTTCAGGGTTGCGATGAATGGTTATTCCCAGGCATTTAAAGGAGGTGGGTTTCCACTGAAAGGCCATGATCGGGAGTTTCTCAATGTTAACTGCACCTAGGGCAGCTAGGGGAAAGAGACCTGATTTTTCCTTATTTATTTGAATCCCTGTGTACCCCTGGAACCCATCTAACGTCTCCAATATGTATGGCAGTATGTGTTCTGGGTTGTTCAGGTATAGCAGCGTATCATCTGCATACATCGACACCAAGTGGGTCACTCCATTTACTACTATGCCCCCATCTCCATATTCCTGCCTTGGATACGCAGCCACCGGTTCAGTAGCTATGATGTATAACATGGGAGATAGAGGGCAGCCTTGTGTATTGCTCGCCAAGAGTGCACAGACAGTTATTTATCACCAGTACATTTGCAGAGCAGAGCAAATACTTTGAACGCAGGTAGACTCAACAATAACTCACAACCAGACACGCAGTTAGAGGATACTGAGTACTTTATACGGCTATTTATTCATAGTTAAGCATACATAAGCAACAAGTGATAACACAGAAATAAATCACAGAAAAGGTAGTGAATTAAAAAGAATACATCACCATGGGTGTAACTGAATCCCTCATCTCGCCAGAAGCGGCTGGAAGACCCCGGTAACAGTCAGGTCGAGAGCACAACAGCCCACAGGAAGGTCGGAACAAGGCGTCCCCCCTCCGACTGAGGTCTTTGTGTTTTTCCCACCTGACTTTTCCAGAGCTCCGCATATATGCACTCCTCAAAAGGGGTGGCAATTTCTCGAACCTTCTGTCATTAGCGCTTGCACATTGATGAGTGACCGTTGGCTGCCGGCCGGGCCAGCCGACAGTAACCCCAAGGAGCAAAGCGCTTCCCTCTCCTAAAGCACCACGGAAAACAATTCCATAACTCATCCTGAGACATTGGCGTAAGCATAGCAAGCCATAACAAAACCTTTTTTAAAAAAATGTTTTAATTTTTTTTTTATATATTTTTTTTTTTTTTATATACCTGGTACCAGTCGGCACCTGTGAATCACAGCTTTCCCAGCGCTGTGTCCTTGGCTGAGGCCTGCATACTAGGCTCAGCAATGAATAACATTGAAAACATGTTTTTCAGCAAAGCAAGTGCAGCTTTTCACTGAGGCATGGAATAAATTTCCATTATGGCTCCGAGTGCCCCCAGAATGCACTGCGCAGCAGCGCCATGTTTTAGCTCAAGCATCACACTTTGTCGCGTGCCCCTATATAGCTGCCATTTGTCAGAGAATGTTTTTCCAGTGCGCACTCTCGCCATAGGGCTTGTGTATGAGTTTGGTCCATTATAAGAAAACTGGCCCAATCCACATTTTCTTCATGGTAGCGTACAGCCAGTTCCACCTAACTGAATCAAAGGCCTTAGTGGCATCAAGAGACGCCACAGCACATTTGTCAGTCCTGTCGCTAGTGCTGTATATGAAGTGGTGTAGTCTACGCAGGTTTTCGGAGATGGTCTGCCATGGCACATAACCCATCTGGTCTTGGTGGATCAATAAGGGGATGACTTAACGCAGCCTAACGTATTGGAAACAACTGAGTAAGCCTAGTTACAAAAAACATATTGAAAGGAGCCATGCCCTTGGGGATAAACCAGGTAAACTTTTAGCTTGGCTATACAAGCGGGAAGCCCCTAGGGCACCCATATGCCAAATCCGTGACTCGGAGGGCAGGGTGGCACACACACAAGCCGAAATAAAGTATGCCACTCTGTTGAGGATTTTTAGCAGGAAGGGGACCGTGGTGATCGGCCTGTAGTTTGTGGGAATGACTGGGTCTAAGGATTGTTTTTTTGAGTGGGAGAACCCATGATTGTTTCAGATTGTCGGGTATAGATTTGGTGGAGAAGAAAAGATGTGAGTTTGGAGATGAAGGGAGAGAGGTCTCTTGCAGCATCTTTGATGATGCGGACAGGGCAACTATCCCCTTTGCAGTTTGCGGGTTTGAGAGATGCTATGATCTTTTGGACTTCCGGTATGGTGACCTGTTTGAAAATGAAGCCAGCAGAGGTGTTGGAAAGGGTCGATGTGTTAGGGGTAGAGGAGCTGCTATTGGTTAGTTGTAGTCGTTTAGCCTCAATTTTGGTTTGGAGGCCAGAGATTTTGTGGCAAGGGCATTTTGGATGCCAGTGCACCAGGGTTTGTCTTTTACGCAAGTGTCTGTAGGTGGGTTAGGCTTTTCTAATTCCTTCAAGATGGTGAAGAGTTCTTTAGTAGAGGATCCTGCCTTATCAATTCTTACATTGTAGGCTTCCTTCTTAGTACGGATTATCTCTTTTTTGTAGTGGGAGGAGAAGGTCATCAGGTTTGTTTTCGGTAGAGGGGGTGGTTTTCCATAGGGTTTCCAGCTTGGCTTTCTGTTTTCTGAGTATTTTGAGTTCCGGTGTGAACCAAGAGTTCAGATGCGTTCTAGGTTTTGCCTTTTCGTGACTTCAGAGGGGCCACAGCGGTGATGGCGTTTGACATGGTGTCATTGTATGTGCTGACAAGGAGGCTAAGGTCAGCAGAGGTGGGGAGCGAATTAAGGAGGGGGAGAACTAGTGGTGTGAGGGTGTCTGCTGGGATGTTACGCTTATTTCTGGTTTGACAGGCAGGTGCGAGCGGGGATTGTTTGGGATTGGGGTTGTTAATGCTGATGTGAATGGTATAAGGAGATGGTCTGTCCATGCAAGAAGTTGGGGTGTTTTGCAAATGATGTTGCAATTGTAGGCTTTGATCCAGTCAATGGTTCTGCCTTTCTGATGTGTTGGTAGTGTGATGATTTGAGTATAATTATGTTCTGCTAAGGCGTTGGTGATGGATGATGCGTGCGTGTCATTAGGGTCATTGTACCCGAGGTTTAAGTCTCCTAGAATGATGATTTGTGAGGAAGGCTTGGAATTCTCGGCTATTAATGAGGTGAAATCTCCTCAAATGTGCCTGTGGGACCTGGGGGTCTGTATATAAGTTGCATGTTAATAGAGCTCTTAGGGGTGGTTTGCATTTTGATAGAGAGGTGCTCACATGATTCAAGTGGAGAGGGGGTGATGGATTTGAGGTCAAGTGAGGATTTGAAGATGAATGCTACACCTCCTCCGCAAGCATTAACTCTGTCCACTCTGTGGATGGAGTAGTTTGAAACGGCAAGGGTTAGATAAGGTCCGGCTGCCTCGTGTAGCCATGTTTCAGTGATGGCAAGGAGGTCGAGATCTGCTGAGAGGATGATGTTGGTAATTTCAGTGGGGTGGGCGACAACGGATCTGACAGAGTAGTGCTCCTTTTAAGGGTGCAACATTCGTAGTGTTGGTATCTTTCTTGTTGGTTTCCTTAATTGTAGGTGTAGTGGGCGAGTTGCTGGGTGTGGAGTGGAGTCTCAAGCCTAGTTGGGGTTTGTCCTTGCTCTGAAAGCTTTCCTTCACCCATTTTGGGAATGGTAAGGTTTCAGGTGGACAATATGTGTACGTATTGCATCAACAAGCAGGGTGACACCTGGTCCCCAAATCATGCAGGCTGGCAGAGGCGATCTGGGAGGGGGCCTTTCAGTAATGGTCTTCCTCAAAGGTGTTCATTTACTGGGTATAGATCGTGTGGAAGCAGACTAGCTTAGCAAGCTTGCTCAGGCCAATCATAGTGGAAATGTACCCTTCTAAACCAGATATTCCAGCAATGTAGGTAGGCGACTAACGCAGAACTTGGAGAGGGTGGGAGTTAGAGAGATGGGATTCCTCGCACTGCTGCTGTCATTCCATGCTCCGATATATTTAAATGTATGCATTAGTCGATTTTCTTTTTTTTTTTTTATCATAAATTGTCGCCAAATGGATATTCGCTCACGTTGCTTTGACTCCGATGTGTCATTGGCACGCCAGGGCATGGTTCTTGGACATATTGTCTGGCCCCAGAAGGACTGATCTTTCTCCCAGTCCTTCCTCAGGGTGGTGGGGGGTGGAAAGTGAGAAGGCAGCTGGGGGTCGGGGTGGGCAGTTCTTGCCCCCTCTCAATTGCTGTACTTCTGGAAGTGTTCGTCCTAGGTACCCTGGAACTCTTGGAAGGGAACTTCAAGCAGCCAGAAAGGCTTAAACGTGCAATGGGTACAGAAGCGAATGGTTGAGGTTTTGTCACTGGTCACTATACCAGGTGCTGTAGCCCCTGAAGAGTTCTGTTATGTTTTGTTACTGGATTTTTGTAAAGCACCGCCTGCCATAGTTATGGCCTCAAAGCACTCTCAAAAGCTCCTGCCGCTTATGTGTTGCTCAAAAATACTAAGGTGTTGTATTGTTCTGGACCTCCTGCAAGTGGCCTTGCTCAGTAAGCCTTTCATTTAAGTTGCAACTCGTTTTTTCCCCTGGCGGCAACCCTTCCAGTTCTAGGACATTTGGTTTTGTCACGTGACCCATACGTATGGGGGTTATCTGTAAAGGTAGTTTCCTTGTCGGCCAGAACACATTTTAGCACATTCATGCATTGTGTGCGCTATCCATAGCTCTGGCTATGACTGCACAAGACTTAAGATATTACTTGACCATCATCTTCTGTTCTTAAAACGTCCTTTCGATCAGCTGGTCAGGTGTCTGTTTTCCCCCTAATTTCTCTCTAAAGAGTTGCTCTGAAATTGAGGTAGCCCAAAATTACTGATTGTCACTGTTATAGTCGTTATTGGTATTCTGACCTGTGACCTGTTCTTTGGAACCCAAGCGGACTGTGTGCAGTCCGGATCTACTGACAGGTTGAACAGTAGCATACTACACCAAAAACAGTCCCAATTACCCGCTCTTCTCTTTGAGCTCTTTAACCATTCCATCTGCTGGACTCTTTCCTGCTTCCTTCAAATCTTAAACTGCCCTACCTCTTTAAATAAACCCTCTGCTGACCCAAATGCCCAGTTTCCCTCATTCCCTTTATTCAAAGGTCCTTAAGCTGATGGTCTTCAACTGGATCCCTAAGTACCTTGAGGATAATGGCCTTGAAGATCCACCTCAATCTGGTATGCGTACTAAACAATCCACTGAGACTGCACTCATGAATTTCTTCAACTTTTTGAAGCCCACCACTCTAAACTCTCCTATTCTGATCCACTCTGCCCCTCTTGATGCTGTCCACTTCTGCTCGGCCCACCTAACTCGCTAGGACCTTGGGTTTTACTGATCTGCTCTTGTCTGGATTATCTTCTACTTGGGGAAGTTCACTTCTTCAAAATGTCATGGAACTGACCCCACCCCTCTCGGACCCAACTCTCCTCTCCCCCCAACACCCTCCCCAAGGATCAGTCCTTGGACCTTTTGCTCTTCACCCTCTATACCTCTGTCCTTGGAAGACTTACCCTGTCATTTGGTTTTAACAATCACCTGTTTGCTGACAATTCATCTTTTTCTCCTTTCCTTCACCCCAACCTTCTCAGAACGGATTACCAACTGTCTCACTGTAACACTGGTATGCACTTCCTTTTGTTGAAGGCTTCAAAAATTGAAGTTGCCTTTTTCTCCTCGCTTCCAATGCCATCCCTACCATCTTGTTTGCTTGTCTCATTGGCTCGCACCTTGCAGCCCTGTTTGATAGCGACTACTGACTGCAGCAATTCATCATTTATGCCTCTGCACCTCGCATTAACCTTCTCAACATTTGGGAAATGTGTCAATTTCTCACTCGAAGGAAGCTGACAAAGGTGGCATGCTTTTGCTTATAGACTTTCTTTAGTTGCTGTAAAACCTTTATTCGCCAGAGTCAATGGATTCAAACACAAATCACAATTCAACAGTTTTACAGACAGATACAGTTGTAAACCTCTATAGAATCGTATACAAATCTGCAATAAACATTTGATTAGGTTGAAATATTCAAAAGATAAAATTAGCACTCAAACATGGATAAAAACCGCTTAAGCACAATCCTCTATTGGGGATGGTAGATACCATGTCCTGCAGTGTTACACTAAGTTAGTCATTGCTCAATTCCTCTTAAGCCATGCTCGATGCACATACTTGGCAACATAATATACCACGGGCAAATTTGATGTTGACTTAAAAAAAATGCATGGCCTCTCGAAACATATAATGCTGTGCAGAACAATGATGTGAGGTACCTGGTCCTTAAACATTTGAGTCTTTCACAGATTAACATTAAATGGAGGTGGCTTTCAACCACATAATGAACAACTTGTGACCGTGGGTGTCCTCCAGCGGCTGGTGCTAATCTGTAAATGTAAACAACCAGTACGAAATTGATGTATAAAGTTTGGGCGTGGGCTGGTCTGACGTCATCAAGCTATTTTTCGTGACCAAACATTTGCTTGAGGTTCAAATATTCTGGGCCGCAGGCTACCACAGAGAACATAGACACCATCTTCCTCCACTTATTGGTAGTTAATCCATGTTAGCTCTCTGTTTAGATTCACAGGTTATTGGGATGGTTCTTCAGAGAGGGTATGAACGAATCATGGGATTTTTGGTCCTCTTCCCGCTGCATCACCCCCACCCCAAATCGACAATATGTAGGCCAAGGTTTCTTGATGTTTGATCAAACTTGGGCTTCCCCGAATACAAAGCCAGTGATATAAAGTAAAGGCCTCCGACTTGCCTTGTCATCAGTTATTAGTGTATATAAATATGATCCATCACTATCCAACATCTCCCTGAGGTGTTTCCCTGCTCAGAACTAATACAAAAGGCTCTGTCAAAATAAACCTCTTCTAGCCTTAACACTATAACTAAAGAATAAACTAACAGAATGGCTCACTTCCCCTGTTGCCTGGATAGCATCTGAAATAATGTTTTCTTGCAATACAAAATGCAAGGCAAATGCCTCCCTTCCCCTGGCTTGCAGGTTTCTCTGTTAACAACTGACTCATTGTATCTCCTTGGGGCCATCTCGTCCCCGTACAAGCACAGTAAATGGCCTTCATGTCTCCTGTGTTATTCATCCTAGTTCCTTTTGTATTTGTTTATCTCTGGTATGGCAACAGTAAATTGGTTGACTTTCATTAAAGTTGTTCTGATCAGTGGGAAGGGCTAGGGAATATTGGGGAGTGACAACATTCAGTTGGTTGTACCCCAGGTGATCGTCCCTGTCCCCAGAGGTGGAGCCCCTCCCCATGAGGTCCTCCTGCATTAAAAGACCCATAGGGGGACTATTGGGTAACGGCTGCACCCCCCTAGCCTCATGGCAAAGGGCTCCCTATCCCTTGGGGAGAAGTGACAACACTTTGTGACTCGTGTTGCATCCCTATGAAAACTAATCACCTTCGTGCTCTGCAAGATATACTACTGTTCATTGCTACTCCTTGCCCTACCCTACTTCCTCGTGCTAGAAGTCCTCACCTTTGCTACCTGCAATCTTTACAACCTACCCATGTCAGCCCCCACTTCTACCTACTGACACTATGTTGGTTTGCTCTCCATGCCCAACTGCTCCCTTTAAAATTCCTTCTATGCTACAGAGCTAGCAATGCCCTTGCTTTTCAGTACCTGTCTAAGTGCATCTATCTACTCACCAAATCATTCCTTTCACTACTGCACACACATCCCATGCCCCTGTGCCGCTTCTTGCTTCCGCTCTTTCTCCCTTCTTTGTTGTAACCTGCTGCCCATCGCAATCCAAGACAGTCCGACTGACTATTCAAAGCTCTGCTTAAAGTTCACTTACTTGCCAAAGTGGGAGCTCCCTCTGCCCTCTTACCCATCCTCCTGACCTAACCCGGCCACTCCCTCGAGAACCGGGTTTGACATTTCTGGGAGCTATTTACTTTAAGCTTCAATCCCTTGAGACCCCCGTTAGCTTGACACCAACAGCTACCAGGAGCTACTTTCGGCTCCCACAAGCATGTGGTGCTGTATACAAGAAATTGTAGTAAATAGATCTGGTGCCTAATACTCATACCTAATGTAACATTAACATTCTCTATTTGGGAAGTGTATAAAGAGGCATTTGCAACATCAACATCATGGATTGTATACAATGGGTAAAAAGTTCCAAGTTTGATTCTCACATAAACCTTACATTTGCAGCATGCATACTAGCACCTGGTTCTATAGAGTTAGCTCCTGCCTACTAGGTGATGCCCAATACTCCAGATCTAGTTTTCGCTCCTGCTCATGAAATCCTAATTTCGACCCCTGCTAGTGCCATTTGAAAAGGTCATACGTTTGTGCAATACTCCTTTAGCTTGAAGCACTTGCTCCCCTTAGGTTAATGCATTGTGGTGGGTAACGATTGGAAAATCAAAGTTATTTGCTATGCTTGTTATTGAAGAGATTTCTCTGCCCCTGTGCATGATCTTGGCACACACTAGTAAATGAGAGACCTAGTAATTATGAATTCAATGAACATGCCCAGGATGAATCACATGCAAGTAACTATTCCAGATCTACAAACTGTGTTCACCCTCCTTTTGTTTATTTACTAAGGGTCGTTTTAAAAAAATTGTATTTCTGGTTCTTTGTATGCAATGCGTTTCAAAGCAGATCAAATGTTTGCAGTCTGCTTTAATACTCATCTACTAAAGAAGGCAATTGAAATTGTTTTAAGTATAGGCTGAATTTTCATGGATAAATTCCAGAAATCTTTATATTACCACGTGGTCTGGATTCATGCACGTGTGTAGATGTTGGGAGTATAATGAAGATATTATGGCGAACTTGGATGGGGAGTACGTAGTTGGATGTTTATTCAAGCATCTTTTTGTGATACTGCAGTGAATTTCTGTCATTGCGTTCTGTCATTGCGTTAGGGTTTCTGATCCTTTCTTCTCTTTTGTAGGTAGTCTGTTTCTCTTGTGGCGTCTGTGTGGAAAGTGCCACACACACTCCAGAACAACGACGGCTTTTGCTTGCATTTTCCAGTGTTTCTTCTGTCAAAGAGTCCAGCAAAGTTGTAATTCTTCTAGTGCCAGCCCTGAGCTGAGTGAAGAGCCACCGGTGGAAATGGTGAAGATGACCAAATCAAAAACGTTTCAGGCTTATCTGCCAAATTGTCACAGAACTTACAGCTGCATTCACTGTAGAGCACACCTTGCCAATCACGATGAGTTAATTTCTAAGGTATTTTTTTATTCTTCTGAATCCTGCATCATTTAAGACTGAGTGGCACCAACTATGTATTTATTTGATGAACAGTAATCATTTTTAACAGAAATTACTTGCAGTAACACACTTACAAATGTCCGAGGCATTCTCACGAAGGGTGCCTGTGCAGTAGCACATAGATGAGAACAAGTGATGAGCCAGTTTCAGGGTGTACAAAAAGTGGGACATATACCAGGGACAAACCAAACAGAAGAAAATGTATATTGAAGAAAAACGGTGACTTACAAAGGTAGCATTTAACCTACAGGGGCAATTGATTCAAACTAAAGAGGTACTATTTAGATCTACAACACCACATTAATCACCACTAGAGGCAGTAGTGGGGTCAGGTAGGGAGGATCGGGTAGAGGGCAGGGGAGCTCCTTTAGCAAGTAAGTGAAGTTTAAGCTGTGCTTTGAAGAGATCCACAGTTGGACTGCCTTTGAATGTTATGGGCAGTGGGTTCCAGTGGAGTGGGGCAAATGGGGGAGAAAGACCAGAAGCAAGAGGAGGCACAGGGAGGGTATGGGACGTTGAGGTCGACTGCTGAGTAGAATCAGTGAGAACAAGATGTGGCCAGTAAACTGAGATCAGACCGATATTGAGAAGCAAGACCATTGATTGCTTTGTAAACTAGCAGAAGGAACTTGAAAAGATGGTGGTTGTGCATGGAGAGCCAACCAGCACGCTGTTGGTAGGTAGAAGTGGAGGACGATCTAGATAGGTTATGGAAAGTGCGTGCATTAATGTTGAGGACTTTGTCTAGAGGAAGTAAAGAGCAGATAATCGGCCAAGGAGTAGGCTTGAGCAGTAGTCCAGTTTGCTGAGCACAGGAGTGGCGATCAGAGTTTTTGTAGGGTGGCTTGTAAGAAAGATACATTTTTCCGAATGTTGAGGTTAAAATGAGCAGCAGAGGCAGTGAGGAATTGTTCCAGTAGTGGGTGGCTATTAAAGGGGCCCTAAAGATTGAGAGACTTGAGAGAGGGAGCAAGAAGGTCAGGCAGCAAGGAGATTGGAGCAGGGAGGCTAGGTTTGGCATTGGAAGCAGAGAGAAAGATGACTTGCGTTTTTGAAGAATTCAGCATGAGGCAACAGAGAACCATGAGGTTAGACAGTTCATAATGTTGTTCTGAGATGGCAGGGGTAGGCGCCAAATTATAAACCTATTTGAGTGTCATCCACAAAAAGGTGACGGGGAAAGCCAAACAATGAGGAGTCTTCCTAGGTAGGAGAGGGGTGGGGGTCAGAGAGTAAGAAGGGGAGGGAGACGTGGTCAATGTCAAAAGTGGCAGAAGAGTCCAAAAGAATTATCATAGAGAGTTTGGAGTGGTGAACCGAAAGGGTCACAAACCAAAACCGTGTCTCCTTCTTTGACTGGCCCTCGGACAAAATCCAGCATTGTTATTTGGCATTTATATAACACTATGTATCATTGGTATGATCTCAAAGTGCTTGTGGGTTGAACGCCCTTGGGGGTGCCGCAGTCCAGGTCAGTCGAGAGAGCTGGGTAGAAGTTAGTGCTTGGGTGCATTCAATATGTTTGCAGCCAGTGTGATTTGTGTGATGGTGGCTGCATCTTAACACTAGGTCCAGTGGTAGTGGGAGCATTCTGGTGGCATTGGGCCTGTCTAGGACATTTGTGTGCAGCTAGGCCGATTTTTTTTTTGTTTGTGGTGTAGAGCTGTGTTCTAACAGGTTGTTGAGGTGTTCATGGAGAATTGTTTGTGTGCAGCTAGGCTGAAATTGGTTGAGGGGTATAGCTGCGCTCCATTGTTGTTTGGTGTAAAGTGGAGCGTGAGCATAGTGGTAGAAAAGGTGAGTGTCTGGAGTGGATGATTTACTCTTAGGATCCCACTGTTTCTGGTTACTTTCTTGGACTGGATGAGCTGGTAGTGATCGTCCCTATGTTTCGCGGTAGCGGTACTCTGAGGTAGATTCACAGGTTGGACCGGAGTAAGTTATGATCGGCACGCTCAGAGGGTCTTTATTCTTAGGCTCAACACTATGTCGAGGAGCCCATTTTCTGGGTTCCTGATTGTGGTTTATGGTGGGTTACAGGGTAGGTCTTAGCAGGATACTTTGATTACGATTGGGGAGGATTAATGTAAGGGTCAAAAATTGTCCTGCAGCGGTTGTGGAAAAAGGTCTGAAGGGGGAGGCCCAAAGGATTATTGCATCCCTCCTAGGGCAAACAAACTCAGAAAAAATTGAGCCGGACCGGATCCACAGAACTGGCAGAATGGCAAAGAGGTTCCAGCGGCAGGCCAAGGGATGTTTTAGCAGCCTTTTCCAGAGATGCGCAGAAGGAAGCGGTCCTGCAAGCAGCAAGGGCACAGGAATCAGTGGTTTATTGATGCACCTCAATATCTTTGTTTCAAGACCTGGTAGCCAGCACGCTGATGGGTCCGGTGGTAAGGGAGCTGGCCAGCAGAAATGGACCTTCCCCTTTTGGTCTTGTTTTTGAATGGGAGGGAACGCCAAAAGCGCATCTCATCTGCCCAGGAGGGAATGGACCTCCTACAGCTTGATTCAAACTAAGGACCCCAGCAAGAGCAACCTTTCCAGGTGGGGAATCTACCAAGACCACACCCCTGGGAATGGACGACGGCAGGAAAAGGCCACTCTGCGGGTTCCTGCACTGAAAATGGGGGTGTGGGTGCAGATGAGGAGGGCTGCAGAACGATGGCTAGCAGCAAGCAAGTAGACCTGCATAAAAGCGGTGGTGGGCTACATCAGAGTTTATGGGGGGGAAGTGAGGAAAAGAGAAGGGGGGGGGGCAGGGACGAACAGCAACCGGAAGTGTGGGATCGGTGCCGGGAGATGAGGGGGGGTTAGTGCGGAAGGGGGGAGGGCCAGTGAGTGGACAAGGGGAAGGGGCAATCTCAGGGGGCCAGAGAGGGGGAACTGGAAGGAGCGGAGGAGTAGAAACCAGAGGCGGAATGGGAGAGAAGGATGGAGGAAGCGATCTATTGATCATTCAAATGGTCACACACAATGTGAGAGGGTTTAACTCCCCTCTCAAGAGGGAAAAATGGGGGCAGTTTACCAGGAAAACCACCCCTGATGTATTTGCAATTCAGGAAACACATTGCCTGAAGAAAGATCTGGCAAGGCTAAGGCTGCAGGCTTCTCCCGAGTCTGTCATGCCTCCAGTGTAACAAAGAAATGTGGCGTGGCACTGGCCATCAGGGATGGGATGGACTTTGGGATAAAATCCACTAGGGCAGATAGAGGTGGCAGATGTCTTGGTGTTAGGGGACTTTGCAGGGGGCACATACGCGTCGATTTATGCCCCTAATGTAGGGCAGGTGTTTCTGGGGGAGCTACTGAACGTCCTGGGCGAATTTGCGCAAGGCCACATGATTCTCTTGGGACTTTAACTTGGCTTGGTCCCGAGAGTTAGATAGCTCTGCTGGGAGGGTTGGGGGGGGGGGGGGGGGAGATTTTGTCGAAGGCCACGCTGGCATTACGGAACAAGTTTGATTCCCTGGGACTGTGACATTTGGAGGGCGGTCCGGGGTAACTGGCAGGGCTTTACTTTTTACTCCAAGGGCCCATCCTTCCACTGTTTGGGTTTCTGCCCCCCTGCAGTCTCTGGTATCGAGGTAGGCCCGCTTGGAGTTGCTGACTGTGCAATGGTCACAATGGACCTACGCCTGCCAGGACGCTGACCTGGGATTTGAGCTGGAGGGTACCAGGGGAAATCTTGCGAGATCTTGTTCTGGAGGATAACTTCTTTGCTCTGAATAAGCCCTCAGCTATGGGGGAGAGTGTTTGCTGGGATGCCTTCAAAGCCACAATAAGGGGAGTGTATCGCCTTAAAAGCCCAGAAGGATAGGCAGCTGCGGGCACTTAAAAATGCAGAGGGGTCACTGTTTGTGCGCCAGCGCTTTTTTTACGCAAAGGCCTACAAGGCGGATAAACTCCTGGCACGTCTGCTCAGGGGGGCAGTCGGTAGCAATGCCATTGCCGCTATAAAAGGGATGACCAGGGCAACCAGCACTCCCGTACAGAGATGATCCAGGAGTGCTTTGCAACCTTCTAGGAGGGCCTGTACACATCCCAAAATACACTTCAGGGATAGGTGGACTTTTTGGATGGGGTTCATCCTCTGCCCCCTTCCCCCCTCGCTGGGAGTGGGGGTGTGGGAAACGCTGGGACAGGAGAGCACCTTGGAGGAGGTTTGGAAGGTCGTAGCGGCCCTCCCCACCAATAAGGCGCCAGGGCTGGACGGTTTCACAGTTAACTATTAAACATTTGTGAGAACTCTGGTTCTGCACCCTACCAGCCTGTTTAATCACTTCCAGGAAGCCGGTCGAATCTCTGCATCCATGGAGGAGGCTAAGATCCATTGCTTCCCAAGCCCAATAAAGACCACACAAAAGGTGTACATCATATAGGCCGAAAGCCCTAATAAATGTGTATGCTAAAATATATACAACGATCTTGGCCAATAGACTAGAGGGGCTCTAAACATCCTTAATCCACCCGACCAGTTTGGTTTTGTACTTAAGAGGCCGACATTCAACAATATTAGAACAGTGGGGCACCTAGTAGAGAAGCCCAAAAGACTTCCACTCCTGCGGTTCTTCTATCCCTCGATGCAGAGAAGGCCTTCAACTGTGTGGAGTGTCCTTCCTGTTCAAAATGATGGAAAAGATGGGACTGGGAGGGAATTTTCTGCATATGGTTCAGGCTAATTTTGTTAAAAAAAAGTGGAATGGAGGAGCAATAAGGTTGTCGGCTAGCGTAACTTTTTAATACTCCAAAAATACCTCCAAAATCAATCCCTTATCTCGGATTTCAGGTGCACGTGGGAATTGTCCCCAGGCCTAAGGAGACATGCAATTGTGAACAAATAGAGAAAGCCTGTTGTTGCCAACGGGTGACCCACATGCCCTCCTAACGGGCAAAGTCCTTCGGAGAAATCCTCAAAAATATCTATTCCGTTGTACATGCGTTAGTCATTTTAATCACATTTTCACAAATCATGTAGTGCTATACATTTGAACCAAAATGCCCAATGCCTGGACTTGTGAACATATTTTATGGCTGATATCTTTCAGACAATTTTGAACTCAAAAGTTAGTAAAGAACAAAGACTTGAACCAGCAACACAGCTTAATTATAATAAATGAAGTCTAAAATTTCCATTTTAAATGCCAACACGTTTCAGATATGCGGTTATATCCTTCCTCAGGGCTATGAGCTGTCTTTTGAATGTTAAATAAAATTGAATATTCCTCTGTAACCTACAGCAAGTAATACCTTATTGTTCATTTCAATAACTTTTTGTAGATACTAAGCAAAATGCTAGATAAAAATGAGGTATCGCTAACCTACGTTGTCTGTTGATTCACAGGCGTAGAGTCTAACCTGTAATTAAGTAAACACTATTCTCCAGCATTGGATCTTCCATGGATTCACATGCTTAGAATATTCCCCGTCGACAGACTGGGAACCCTCGGTACGCTTATAAAGCCGTTTCCCATAGGAAAACGTTCGACACTTGTGTCCTATCTATGTCGTTTTGGGCCCGCGCACGCATGCCCCACTAGGACGTAGCGGTATAAATGACCCGCCCCTGCGGCTCCCTTCAGATTTCAACCGTCTCCAAAGTAGTGGGAGCACCTTGTGTAGTCTACTACTACTTTGTCTAGGTTGTGCTGTTGGAGTTTCTCCTGATGTCAGGGAAAGCGCTGTTCCGCCCGTGCGCTACATGCGGGTTGAAGAAGGTGTACGAGGGGGACGGACATATGAATTGCATATATTGTCTACACCCTCATCATTCGGCAGACAAGTGCGACATATGTAAGGGCTTCTCCCAGAAGACTCTTAAAGATCGAAGACTTGTGGCATGGTTAAACGATGGAGCGGGGGCATACCGCCTTCGGAGGTGGGCTCCACACGCAGCGTGGCCTCGGTGTCTAAATCTTCAGGGGCTCCACGCCGCTCGACATCGTCGGAACCCCCGGTGAAGAAATTGCGACCTGCGGAAAAGGAATCATCGAGAAGCCATTCTAAGGGACTCTTCGTCGAAGAAAGCCTCGTCATCCTCATCTTCAACGAAGAAAGACAGAAAAGAAAAATCTAAATCCTCATCATAGATCGACCACGAGTCGAGATGCAGAGAAGCACAGGTCGATTTCGGAAAAGGCGGGAACGCCTCAAGGACCTGCACGACCACCATCGTCGATGGCAGGGCAGTCGTCGACCACTTCTCTGCCACTGACAGAATGGTCTCAACCGTTCTTGGACCGCAGACCGTAACGACGATGACGGGGCCAGCTGTTGCTTCGTCGACGGAGATCCCGCAAGAGGCCTGGCGACCAGAGCTATACGACCTAGTTTTGCCGGAGACACTACTGCAGCAACAGGCCTTGTCGGTGTCCTCGGGAGATGAGGATGTGCGAGTAGCTGGCCCTGCAGACCTCGGGTTACGAGGGATTACCAGGCCTCTCTCCGGGAGCATTCCGAGGTCTACCCCCTCTGCTCAATCCGCAGTCACTCTTGTCGCTGGAGGTCTTATTCACGTTGCAAATGTTGCTGAAGACACTGGACGACAGACTACCTCAAGCAACTCCGGCTAGGTCGGCCATTGACGAACCGGGGCCGTCACGTCGGCCACCTCCGTCAACCCCCACGGCATTGCCAGCGGGTGGAGACCTCTCGGCTCCACGCCGCGAGGAAGGAGAGCTGATGGATTCGGACTCGGACAGTAGAGCCTTATCGGATGTCTCGCTTTCCACCTCCAGGGATCCAACCTGGGAGTCCGAAGCAGAATTAGAAACCCCGAGAAGCCCGGCTCAGCGGTCTCCCCCGGACGACATTGGGTCATTTCACAACATGATGGCCAAGGCTTGTACAGAATTTGGGCTGGCCCAGGAAGAGGAGAAAAAGGACTGTTTTCTTTTCGACCACATGGGAAAGAGGAGAAGGTCAGTGTTTTCAGTACCCAGCCTGGATCATGTGTGGCAGGAGGGGTTACAGACCATGCGCCACCCTTTCTCGGAACCAGCGATAAAAGGTCGTCTGGAGAAAAAATGTAAGGCTCCAGAGGCTACCTCCCAACCAACTCCTGACTCAGTGGTGTCGGCAGCGGCGGTGAGAAAGGCGAGGGCCCAGCACAAATGCACGAAGCCCCCCCCCCCCCCCCCCCCCCGCAAAGTGATGCCAGAAGACCGGATGCTTTCGCCAAAAAAGTGCTGTCGGTAGGTGCTACCACAGTGAAAGTGGCCAATTCTCTGGCCATAGTAGCCAGATACGACAGGGAGATGTGGCACCGACTGGCTCCCATGCTGGAGCATCTTCCGGAAGAACATTGCAAGGCGGCGATGTTACTGGTCAGGGAAGGTGAAGAGGCCTCCAATCATGCCATAAACATCGCGGTGGACCTCACGGAATCGGGGTTTAAGCAGGTGAATAACGGTGTGGTTCTCTTAAGGCAGGCATGATTGAATGCACCAACTTCCGACCAGATGTGCAATACAAGGTGCTGGATATGCCTTTTGAGGGAGACCTTCTGTTCGGCGAGAAGGTGGACGAGGCCCTGAAGGGCATGAAAGAGGACTCGGACACAGCGCGTTCCTTGGGGGCCCTTCAAAGTGGTTGAAGTTTCCGGTCTTTTCGTCCCTTCAGGGGAGCATCAGGAAATTCCAGATTCTCGGCATCGAGAGACAGATTGTTCAGTAGGCCAGCATACCTCTCCCAGGGATACAGACTGGCTTCTCAAGCGGCAAAATGACGCCGGGACTACCAGGCCCCCAAAAAGAAAACAGGTTACTCATCGACGAGGGATAAGCAGACCAAGGACTGTTAGGCAGAAACCTGTGCAGTTCCCTTAGGGACCACTGCAAAAGATTTAAGACTACAGGTGTTGGCAGTAAACCCACTTGGTAGCAGTCTGTACCACCCAGATTTACCTGGTAGCTGTGGCTGAGCAGTCAGACTTCCCTCAAGAAGAGTTAGGCAGTATGCAAAGTATACACAATAGGTACCCAGATACAATAATACAAGCAAACCCTGACCAGAGCTTTGGTATCAAGTATATAATTATTTATTAAAAAACACAGTTTGAAACACTCCAGCACTCTTATTGTAAAATGTTCTAAACACAGTTACTATTGTAATATATACACCCCTTTTCCCTTATCGGATAAATCACAGTAAAACGCCACTTATTTTCATACAGAGGTGAGCGCTTAACTAGATTGCACTATACTAAGTTTGTGGGAAAGGGAGGGAAAAAGACAGAATATGGAAAGGTACACCACTCTAAGATTCAGGAACACTGATAGCAAGGCAGAAGAGCAAAAGTCACTGGTGAGCCAAAGTCCAAAGGCTGGGCCCACTCTTAGAGAGAGCAGAGCACAAAATGCGCCCAAGATCACAGTTACGCTAGGCTTAGAAAGTCTTGCAGAGGGTTAAAAAAGAGTTTAGAGAGGCTTAGGAAAGTTTAGCCAGGGTGTCCCAGGCTAACCCAGGTTGGAAAGCCGGGGGCTAAATCTACCCCGTACAGTCGGTAGCAAGGGAGGCCAGGCGGGACACGGTACCTTAAGTGGGAAGGATCCTCCAGCGGTGGTAGTTGTTCCTGGTAGTGGGTGCAAGTTGCGTCGTCGTCCAGGGGAAGAGAAGATCTCGACTTGGAGGAAAGATGAAGGTCGTTGCACTACCAGGGAAGAAACCAGCCGCGGAGTCTTCCGGTTAAAGGTGGTACCTTTGATTCACGGTCGTGGTAAAACCTGGTATCCTGGTTGCCGGGGTGCTTGGCACAGGCAAGGCGGCCACGAGGTACGTCGGGAAGGCGAAAAGACGGTGAAACTGGTTATCCCCACCAGTCAAAGGAAGAAGACTCTCCGGCGGGAGATCTCCTCTGTCGTTGGGAAAAGTGGTGAGGCGGTCCAGCAGGGCTCCACCGGTGGTGGTGTCGTGGCAGGTCGGCTTGGCTTCTCCCTCATCGGATTCTTGGGTCCTGTGGCGACTTCTGAAGTTCCAGTCCCCAAAGCCCTGCTTTTATGCAGCAAACCCCCATTCACGCAGCCTAGCTGTCACTCAAACAACCACTTGGGCCAATCAGGATGGAGTGCGACTTGAGTTGCATAGGCCACTCAGTCCAGGGTGCCTAAATTCCCCTCCACCCCTCCTAAGTACCCCAGACAGAGTGGCACCACTTTGGAGGGCTTCTGTGGAGAAGCCCACCAAAAAGTGGAACAAAGGGCTCGACTTGGGTTGGAGTCACAGAAGAGAACACAAACGCCATTTTAGAATCAAGTTTTGGCAAAAAATACCAACCGGAGAATTAATATTAATTAAATAAACCGGCGGTATGTTCGAGGCTACCGTAAATAATTAAATAAAGATAGTAGCCTAAAACAATGGGAAATCCCATAGGAAAATATTCGCGGTTGAATATAAAAAGTAGTATCCACTGCCACCAGCCAAAACTCGATCAGGGGGGACGGAGACGTGCCCCCTCGACTAACAGACCCCGGGGCAATTGAATTGCCCCAGCCAGTACGTCCACAATATTATGGTTTGTACTGGTTCTGTTCAGAATTTAAGACTAGTAAAGTCAATGGTGACTTTACATGCCCTGGGAGACAGTAGTCAGTCCCAGGGTATGGAGTCTACTGGGGGGGGTCACTATGACACCCCTGTGTCTCTGCACTGAGGATGCTGTGTAACACACATAACAAACACATGAAGCCCTATGGAGTAAAAGACCCCATAGCCCATTAAACACATCTAGTTTCAAAGAAACACACTCAGATCATGCCCAAGAGTGAGGGTAAAAGAGTCTCACTCTTGGCAGGAGAAAAAAATAAACCCCAAAAATCCAGCAAAGCTGCTGGGGGACTCACTAGGTTAGGAAATTCAGCCTAAACAGAGGATTCTCCCTAACAAGGACCAGCAATGACGGGCATCGGAACGTTCTGGGAGGCAGGGTATCGTGCTACATCAACGAATGGGAGCAAATAACGGATCAATGTGTGTTGGACACTGTAAGACACAGACATTCCCTGCAATTCAAAAGCAACCCTCCGCACATTCCACCGGCGTTTGTAGCTCAACCCCATCTGAGCGTGTTGCAGCAGGAAGTAGCACTTATGCTACAAAAAGGTGAATTGGTTCTGTCGTCAGAGGAGTCAAGGGGTTTATTCCCGATACCTTGTGGTTCAAAAACTAAACGGAAAGTGGCGTCCCATTCTAGACCTGTGCGATCTAAACAAATGGTTGAAAAGCCTAAAATTCAAGATGATCACGCTCCAAGAAGTGATCCGGTCAGTTCAAGAAAGGGACTTTCTGGCGTCTCTGGACCTGCAGGACGCGTACTTCCACATACCGATGTGTCGGCGACACAAAGTTCCTAAGGTTTGTGGTAGGGCGGACTCCCTACCAGTTCACAGTACTTCCTTTTGGGCTGAAATCCTCTCCCAGAACGTTCACGAAATGTTTGGCACCGGTGGCAGCCTGGCTGAGAAGGCAAAGCCATCATGTATACCCGTATCTCGACGACTGGTTGGTGAGGGGGTCCTCCCCTATGTCGACTTACACAAGTTTCCAGGCCACCATGCACCTCTTAAAAGGGCTGGGGTTTGCAGTAAATTTCGAGAAATCCTCGTTAACACCGTCGAGAAGCTTGGTGTTCCTGAGCGCACAGTTCGAGACCCAGTCAGGGTTAGTGAAGCCATCCCTCGACAGAATCACCAAACTCAAATTGATTGGCAGGTCAGCTGAAAATCAATACCAGACTGTCAGTGAGAAAATATATGTAAATTCTGGGCGCTATGGCGTCCTGCATTCCTCTGGTGGGCAACTGCCGCCTGTTCATGAGGCCGGTGCAAGAGTTTCTGGCGGACCGGTGGACGCAGGCCCAAGGGCTCTAGTCGGACAAACTAACCGTCGACGACGGACAAGCTCCTACTAGCTCTTCAGTGGTGGCAAAGCTTCCAGAATCTATCCAGAGGGGTACCCCTACAGGAGCCGGAGTTACGGCTAACCATAGTGACGGACGCGTCCCTGACAGTTTGGGGAGCACACATGGGCACTCTACAAACGCAAGGTTGTTGGTCTCGGAGGGAATCTCTCCTGCACATCAACTTTGTGGAACTGAGAGCAGTGCGCTGGGCCCTGAAGTCGTTCCTGCCGCACATCAGAGGGTCCATAGTGAGAGTATTGACAGACAACACGACAGCGATGTTTTACTTGAGGAAGCAAGGGGGCACGCGATCCAGAACGCTTTCCACCGAGGCTCAGAAGGTGTGGCATTGGGCTCTGAAACACGATCTATCCATCGTAGCTCATCATCTTCCGGGGGTACGGAACGAGCAAGCGGACTCGCTCAGCAGAAATATGGTCCAAATTCACGAATGGGAGATACAGCGTTCAGTTGTCGAAGGTCTTCGAGAAATGGGGACCGCCTCCGCTGGATCTCTTCGCTACGAAGAGGAACAAGAAGTGCGAAATGTATGCCAGCAGGCGGCCACAGGAAGGCTCTCTGGGGGAAGCGTTCTCCTTTCCGTGGACGGACAAGTTCCTCTACGCCTTCCCTCCGTTCCCTCTGATACGGAGAACTCTGCAGTGGATATGCAGGTACAGGTGCAGGGTCATCCTAGTGGCACCGTGTTGGCCGAGGCAGCCGTGGTTTTCCGACCTGCTTCACCTGTCAGTGGATCAACCAATAACGTTCCCAATCTCCTGTCCCTTGGACGAGGGAACAGTGTGGCATCACAATCCAGACAGTCTCAGTCTCACAGCTTGGCTCCTGACTTTTCAGAATTTGGTGCCTTGAGCATTTCGTCGGACTGTCGGAGGATCCTGCAAGCAGCCAAGCACCTTCCACCAACAAGTCATACAAGTGTAAGTGGAGAAGGTTCTGTACGTGGTGTCAATGACGGACAGGAGTGCAACCTGTAAAGGTCACTCCGGAACAGCTTCTGCCGTATCTGCTACACCTAGCGAAGAGCGGATTATCTTTTTCATCAATAAATGTACACCTGGCGGCCATCTCTAGGTTCACGAGGAAAAGGAAGTCATCTCCCTTGTTTAGTGACAGGTTGGTGAAACCCTTCATGAGGGGTTTGTTCCGGACGTTCCCTCTGGGTAAACGTTTTCCACCAACGTGGAGCCTTAATATGGTGCTAGCAGTGTTAATGAAACCACCCTTTGAACCAATGGCCACATCGTCGATTAAGTTCTTGTCATGGAAAGTGGCCTTTCTAATAGCTATAACATCAGCTAGGCGGATCTCGGTATTGCAAGCGTTGGTCATGGACCCTCCGTACCTAAGGTTTTTTTTAAGGACAAAGTAGTTCTGTCAAAGAATCCTCATTTCGAAGGGATTGTGTCCTCCGACGTATTCCTTATCTATGATATTTGTATCTCCAGCTTGCTGGCCTCAGAATTTTTTTTCCCAGTAGAGGGCGCTGTGCGTCGACGTCCGTCGAGTAGGTGCTCCTCGACGGCCACCGTATCGACGCCAACGTCATCATGCCTATAAATGGCCACGCGCAGCGTCTGTTGCTCAGTTCCGTTTTTCTGCGCTTCGTGTGCCTCGGAATACCGTTGCTCAGTTCGTCAGTCGATTTATATTCATATTTCCTTGAGAAAACCGACTAGTACTCGATGGCTTCCTCCTCCGACAGGATCTGTTTGTGGTGTCTGGGAATCTAACACCAGTGTTCGGAGTGTGAGGAATGCCTATCCATGATGGCGAAAGCCTTGAAGGAGCATAAGGGGAAGCTCGAGAGAGGTACGTCAGTTTTAAGTTCCTCGAAAGTTTCTGCGGTAGAGTCGAGACATTTGTCTCCTCACCGTCGAAAGCATTATCAGTCTAGGTCTCGAAGTGGCTCCCACCACTCGTCGAGGTCTAGACACTCGAAAAAGAGACGAAGAAGATCCCCTTTATCGTCTTCTAGTTCCCCTGAAAGAGTAAATTGCCCCACTAAACACAGCTCTCAAGCTGAGTGGGAGGAATTCAGAAAAAAGATGCTAAGCGTCTTCGAGAAAGCGGCCTCGACCCCCTCAAAGTCAGCTGAGGGTGATACCCCGGGTGAAAAGCCCAAAAAATCTAAACGCCGCGAGTCAAAGCACCCGGCGAAAGAGTCGACCCGAAAGCGCCATGAGCCATCGGGAAGTAAAGCATCTTCGACGCCATCGTCGAAAGCCCCTTCGAAGCATAGATCGGCGCCATCGACGCCGTTATCTAAGGGTTCTTCGACGCATCCGTCAATCGAGTCGCCGCCGATTAAAAAAAAAAAAAAAAAAAACCACGGCTACGCCACAGCCAACGGTTACACAGAGAGCCTCCGACACGACGTCGAAAGTCGTCGACATCCTCGAGCAGGATTCCAATCCTCTCGAGTTCTTCGAGGCCTCTTCCAGTTTTCTCGGCGCCTTCGAGGATTTTTACATCGACATCGACCTTTTCAAGGCCACTGATGATGGCTCCCTCTGCTTTAGAGATGGGTTTTATACCATTTCACCGGCCAGCATCCCCCCTTAACTTCAATTTATGAAGAAAGGGAAGATTCGAAGGGATTGTGTCCTCCGACGTATTCCTTATCTTAGATATAAATCCTTCAGCTTTGCTGGCCTCGGAAAATTTTTTCGCCAGAGGGCGCTGCGCGTCGATGATCGCCGAGTCGATGACCCTCGACGGCCTCCGTGCCGACGTCGACGTCATCCTGCCTATAAAGGCCGCGCGCAGCGTCCGTTGCTCAGTTCCGTTTTTCCGCGCTTCGTTGTGCCTCGGAACACCGTTGCTCAGTTCTCGTCAAGATAACGTATATAATAACTACTATTTACCTCGATATCGATGGCATCCTCCTCCGACCCGACGACCCCTCGGTCCGGTTTCAAAAAGTGCCGAGACTGCGGGAAGAAAATGTCGTTGACGGACCCTCACAGGGTCTGTTTGTGGTGTCTGGGAATCACGCACCAGAGTTCGGAGTGTGAGGAATGCCTTTCCATGACGGCGAAAGCCTTGAAGGAGCGTAGGGGGAAGCTCGAGAGAGGTAGGTCAACTTTAACTTCCTCGAAAGCTTCTTCGGTAGAGTCGAGACGTTCGTCTCCTCACCATAAAAAACACTCTCGATCTAGATCACGAAGTGGCTCCCACCACTCGTCGACATCGAGACACTCGAAGAAGAGACGTAGGAGATCCCCTTCGTCATCTTCGTCGAGTTCTCCTGAGAGAGTTCATTGCCCCACAAAACGCAGCTCGCAAGCTGAGTGGGAGGAATTCAGGAAAAAGATGCTAAGCGTCTTCGAGAAAGCGGCCTCGTCCCCCTCGAAGACAGCTGAGGGTGATACCCCGGGTAAAAAACCCAAAAAATCTAAACGCCGCGAGTCGCAGTACCCGGCGGAAAAGTCAACCCGAAAGCGCCTCGAGCCATCGGGAGATAAAGCATCATCGACGCCATCGTCGAAAACTCCTTCGAAACAGAGGTCGGCGCCATCGACGCCGTTGTCGAAGGATTCATCGGCGCATCAGTCGATCGAGTCGACGCCGACGTCGACGCCGATATCGACGCCGGTGAAGGAAAGAACCACGGCTACTCCACAGCCAACGGTTAGACAAAAGACCTCCGACTCGACGCCGAGAACGTCGACGTCGTTCTCGAGCAGGACTCCGATCCTTTCGAGTTCTTCGAGGCCTAGTACACATTTCTCGACGCTTTTCACGGCGCCTTCGAGTACTTTCACGTCGGTGTCGACGACATCGACGTTTTCAAGGCCTGTGATGATGGCTCCTTCTGCATTGGAAATGGGGTTTATACCATTCCAAAAACCAATGTATCCCCCTTTAACCTCGATTTTTGAGGAAAGGGAGGATTCAGAATATTGATTTACAGAGGACCACATCACCAGAGCCAGAGACTTTCGCCTCTGAGGAAGGAAGATTAAAAAATCTTCAGGATGCACTTCAGGAAGCTAGTGGCTTGGACACTTCTCCTGAAGCAGAATTTATCAAACCAGACCCAGGAGAACATGCGGAGACTCCATATAGAGCTCTGATGTCTAGAATCATAGAATTTATGGGTTGGTCTGCACCTTCTCCTGCCTTTCAGCAGGATGACCTCACTGACATACTGGACAAGGGCCCACAGGAGGATCCTGTGGTTCCATTTCACTCTGCTCTACAGAGAAGGATTTTGACAAACTGGGAAACGCCAGAAATTATCCCGGCAGTAAATAAAAAACTGTCAACAAAATACAGGGTGGCTAGTTCTGACCCTGAATATTTGTCAAAACACCCTACTCCTGAGAGCTTGGTTGTACAGGCTGCAACCTCATCAGGCAGCACATCTGCATACCCCACTGCTCCGCAGGATAGGGATGACAAAAAGTATGATGCCATGGCTAAGAAGGTTTTTTCTGCCTGTAGCATGGCGTTAAAGTCTATTAACGCGACCTGTACGCTCGCTAGGTTCAGCCACACCCTTTGGGAGTGCGCTTCATCAGCGGCTGACTGCCTCCAAGAAGGAGAGGAAAGGGACGCATTTTTAAACATCATCAGGGATGGTAAAGATGCGATGTGCGAGACCCTACAAACTGGCCTAGATTCTGCTGACAGTATCAGCAGGGCCATGGCGGCAAGTACCACAATCCGCAGGCATGCGTGGTTGAGGAAGTCTGGTTTTGCCTCTGACGTGCAGACCAGGCTTTTGAATATGCCCTTTGACGGTTCTACCCTCTTTGGAAAGAAGGCGGATGACAGTTTGGAGAAACTGCAAACGTCCAAGGCAGCAGCCAAGTCATTGGGAGCTGCTATCCGTCAGAATACCTTTCGTCCTTCGGGATCATCGTGGAGAGGACGGTCCTTTCGTTACTATTCCTCATATGGAAGGGGCAGGGGACGACCGGCTCAAAGAGGCCAAGGAAGATTTACCCGTGGTGGACGGGGTAGGGGAAAGAAAGCCGCACCCGCAGGAGCAGGAGCCACTTTACCTTCGGCAACTGCATCAGCCGCTTCAAAACCACTCTGAGGTCTCCCCTCACAGAACACCAGTAGGGGGCAGGTTAACTCACCATCTGACGGAATGGCAGGCTATTACGTCAGATGCTTGGGCTCTGGAGACAGTGGCCCAAGGTTACTGCCTGCCCTTCCTACATATCCCTCAGAGTCATCCACCGGGGAACAACCCTTTGAAGCTTCCAGATCCGCTCCTCTTGCAGGAGGTTTTAGACCTGCTAGAGAAAGGTGCCATAGAACTGGTACCTGTAGCGGAAAGGAACAAGGGTTGGTACTCCCCCCTACTTCATAATACCGAAGAAGGACGGAGGACTGAGACCCATCTTAGACTTACGGGAATTGAACAAATTCCTCCGAAAGGACAAGTTCAAGATGGTGACTCTCTCTCAGATCCTTCAGGCCCTCCAGCTTCAGGACTGGTTGGTATCTCTAGACCTCCAGGACGCTTATTTCCATGTGCCGATCCATCCCAGGCACAGGAGATACCTGAGGTTCGCAATTGGCAGCTCTCATTATCAATTTCGAGTTCTGCCATTTGGGCTAACCTCCGCCCCGAGGGTCTTTACCAAGCTAATGTCGGTTGTGGCTGCAAGTCTAAGGAGGGAAGGGATTCATGTCTACCCTTACCTAGACGATTGGTTGATCAGAGCTGTATCTTCGGAACAGGCTCAGAGACAACTAGATTATGTTTGCCACTTCCTTCACAAGCTGGGCTTCTCCCTCAATTTAAAGAAGTCACAGATGATACCATCACAGAGACTCCAATTCATTGGAGCAGTCCTGGACACTTCCCTGGGAAAAGCCTTGCCACCAGAGGTGAGGGCTCGAGATATTCTGCAGATGGTCATCAGATTTCAGAATGCCCAATATCTCCCAGCCTACGACTTTCTGAGGTTGCTAGGCCTCATGGCATCCTGCATATTCCTCGTGCCGGAGGCTCGCCTGAGAATGAGATCCCTCCAGTGGGCACTGAGAACTCAGTGGTCACAGTTCTCAGGAAGGATGACAGATCTCCTTCGGATCCCGGTCAAAGTAGCCCGAGACCTTCAGTGGTGGGCCTGTCGGGAGAACATCCTGAAAGGAGAAATGTTTTGGCAACCATGGCCGGAGATAACAGTAGTCACGGATGCCTCACTCACGGGGTGGGGAGCTCACGCCAACGACTTGACCATCAGCGGTCGTTGGTCTCCATCGGAGTCCAGACTACATATCAACCTGTTGGAGCTGAGAGCCATCAGACTAGCGCTGAAGGCTTTTCTGCCGTCTGTACGGGGAAGAAACGTCCTAATAATGACGGACAATACAGTGGCCATGCACTACCTCAACAAAAGAGGAGGCGTAGGCTCACTACCACTGTGCAGAGAGGCGATGCAGCTCTGGTTTTGGGCAATTCAGGAAGGAATCTCTCTATCGGCAATTCACCTAGCCGGAGAGAAGAACTTGACAGCGGACGCTCTGAGCAGGCAGAGCACAGTCTCTCACGAGTGGGAGATAGCTCAGGAAGTCCTTCAAGAATTCTTCGCCCTTTGGGGAACCCCTCAAGTGGATCTGTTCGCCACCAGTATCAACAGGAAGTGCGACAGATTTTGCTCAAGGGAATTTCCCCCGAGAGGAGCTCTAGGAGATGCGTTCGTAGTGGACTGGGAGTTCCCACTTCTGTACGCGTTCCCTCCGGTCCCTGTCATTCCTCAAATGATCAGGAGGTTGAGAAGGTTTCGGAAGACCATGATCCTAATTGCCCCGGATTGGGCCAGGAGAACGTGGTACCCGGACCTTCTAGACATGTCCATCTGCCCTCCAATTCGACTGCCATACAGAGAGGATCTTCTCTCGCAGAAGGAAGGTCAGGTTCTCCATCCAGCCATCAAGACCCTCAACCTTCACGCTTGGTGTCTGAAAGGTTGAGGTACAAGGATTGGGACCTTCCGGATGATGTTATGGAGGTGTTGCTTTCGGCCAGAAGGCCGGCAACTAAAACTCTATACCGCTGCCGTTGGAACAAATTTTGCAGCTGGTGCAGAGAAAAGAATATTGAACCCTTTTCTTGTGGTACACCTATGGTGTTGTCATTCTTACTTTACCTGGCTAATTCAGGCCTACAGGTTGGCACAATTAAGGGCTATCTCGCAGCGCTATCAATCTTTAAGCGCACTGCAGAGGAGCCTTCATACTTCAAAATTCCATTGGTAATACAATACCTAAAAGGATTAACTAATGTTTATCCCCCGAAACCTTTTCAAGTTCCCTTATGGGATTTAAACCTAATTTTAAACTTCCTAAAGGGTGCCCCTTTTGAACCACTACACTCTTGTTCATTGAAGCTTCTCACCCTCAAAACTGTTTTGCTAATAGCATTGACATCTGCTAGAAGGGTTAGCGAGTTGCAAGCCTTATCGTGTAAACCTCCACATACAATCTTTTACAAGGACAAAGTTGTTCTTCAGGTGAAGCCTAACTTCCTCCCGAAGGTAGTCTCGGAGTTTCACATCACTCAGAAGATTATATTACCTTCTTTCTACCCTCCTCCTCATCCGGGGAAGGAGGAAGAGAGACTGCACAGGCTGGACCCTAAGCGAGCCTTGAGCTTCTATATCAGCAGATTGGCTAAGATCAGACAAGCAGACCAACTCTTTGTAGGTTATGCAGGACATAAGTTGGGCCTTCCAATAACAAAACAAACCATCTCCAGATGGATTATTTTAGCCATTCTGGAGTGCTACAAATTGGCAGGAAAGGAGCCTCCTCAAAATCTAAGGGCTCATTCTACCAGGGGTATCGCAACATCCTCAGCCCTTCAAAGAGGGGTGCCAATTCGAGATATATGTGCGGCTGCCACATGGTCGTCCGCACATACATTTACCAAATTCTATAGCCTGGATTCCTCCTCTAGTCAAGAAACTAGATTCGGCAAGGCTGTGTTACACTCTGTCCATTCTGGAAGGGTAACATAACTTTTATTACTCCCGCCTCCAGTCACAATACCACTGCTATGGGAGTCTATCTAAGATAAGGAATACGTCGGAGGACACAATCCCTTCGAAGAACTAGTTACTCTTACCTTGTAACGTTCTTTCGATGGGATGTTCCTCCGACGTATTCCTTATCGACCCTCCCATCCATCCCCGCAGTATGACTTCCTGTGGGTTTGCAGCCTATGCTCCTTCAAGGTGATTAGTCTAATCCAAAAACATTACTGGGGACTACAAAACGGAACTGAGCAACGGACGCTGCGCGCGGCCTTTATAGGCAGGATGACGTCGACGTCGGCACGGAGGCCGTCGAGGGTCATCGACTCGGCGATCATCGACGCGCAGCGCCCTCTGGCGAAAAAATTTTCCGAGGCCAGCAAAGCTGAAGGATTTATATCTAAGATAAGGAATACGTCGGAGGAACATCCCATCGAAAGAACGTTACAAGGTAAGAGTAACTAGTTCTTCTGATCAAGAAAGGCCTTTTGGGCTGCAGACGACCACATCACCTGAACCGGAGACTTTTGCCTCTGAGGAAAGAAGGTTGAAAGACCTTCAGGATGCATTACAGGAAGCAAGTGGCCTAGACACTTCCCCAGAAGTGGAATTTGTCAAACAAGACCCAGGGGAACATGCTGAAACCCCTTATAGAACCCTGATGTCAAGAATTATGGAGTTCATGGGTTGGTCTGCGCCTTCACCTGTTTTTCAACAGGATGACCTCACAGATATTCTGGATAAAGGTCCACAGGAGGATCTGTGGTTCCCTTTCATTCTGCTTTACAAAGAAAGATTTTAACTAACTGGGAAACTCCTGAAGTTGTCCCTGCGGTTAACAAGAAGTTGTCAGCGAAATATAGGGTATCTGCTGCTGACCCTGAATACCTATCTAAGCACCCTACTCCAGAGAGTCTGGTGGTCCAGGCTGCAACTTCCTCAGGCAGTACATCTGCATACCATACTGCTCCACAGGATAGGGATGATAAAAAATATGATGCCATGGCTAAAAGTTTTCTCGGCCTGTAGCATGGCTTTAAAATCTATTAATGAGAATTGTACGCTTGCTAGGTTCAGCCACACTCTTTGGGAGTGTGCTCATCATCAGCTGACTGCCTACAGGAAGGAGAAGAATGGGACGCATTTTTAAATATCATCAGAGATGGTAAAGATGCAATGTGTGAGTCCCTTCAAACTGGCATTGATTCTGCTGACAGTATCAGCAGGGCCATGGCGGCAAGTACCACAATCGGCAGGCATGCGTGGTTGAGAAAGTCCGGCTTTGCTTCTGACGTACAGGCCAGACTTTTAAATATGCCCTTTGACGGCTCTTCCCTATTTGGTAAAAAGGCGGATGACAGTTTGGAAAAACTACAAACATCAAAAGCAGCAGCCAAGTCACTAGGAGCTGCAATCTGCCAAACTAATTTTCGTCCCTCAGGATCCTCTTGGAGAGGAAGGTCCTTTCGCTATTATTCCTCATATGGAAGAGACAGAGGACGGCCGGCTCAAAGAGGCTAAGGAAAATTTACCCGTGGTGGACGGGGTAAAGGAAGGAAAGCCGCATCAGCAGGAGCAGGAGCCGCTTTACCTTCAGCAAATGCATCAGCCGCTCCCAAACCACTCTGAGGTCTCCCATCACAAGACACCTGTAGGGGGCAGGTTAACTCACCATCTGACGGAATGGCATGCTATTACGTCAGATGCTTGGGCATTGGAGACAGTTGCCCAAGGTTACTGCCTACCCTTTCTACGCATCCCTCAGAGCCATCCACCGGGGAACAGCTCTCTGAAAGTGCCGGATCCGCTCCTCTTGCAGGAAATTGTGGACCTGCTAGAGAAAGGTGCCATAGAACCGGTACCTGTAGCGGACAGGAACAAGGGCTGGTACTCCCCCCTACTTTCTCATACCAAAGAAAGACCGAGGACTGAGACCCATCCTGGATTTACGAGAATTGAACAAGTTCCTCAGGAAGGACAAGTTCAAGATGGTAACTCTCTCTCAGATCCTTCAGGCCCTCCAGCTTCAGGACTGGTTGGTATCTCTGGACCTTCAGGATGCTTATTTCCATGTGCCAATCCATCCCAAGCACAGGCAGTACCTGAGGTTCGCAATTGGCAACTCTCATTATCAATTTCGAGTTCTGCCATTTGGGCTGACCTCCGCCCGAGGGTCTTCACCAAGCTAATGTCGGTTGTGGCTGCAAGTCTAAGGAGGGAAGAGATTCACGTCTACCCCTACCTGGACGATTGGTTGATCAGAGCAGTTTCTTCGGAACAAGCTCGGATCCAACTAGATTATGTCTGCCACTCCCTTCACAGGCTGGGCTTCTCCCTCAATTTAAAGAAGTCTCAGATGATACCATCACAGAGACTCCAGTTCATTGGAGCAGTCCTGGACACGTCCCTGGGAAAAGCCTCGCCACCAGAGGTGAGGGCTCAAGATATTGTGCAGATGGTCACCAGGTTTCAAAATGCCCAACGTCTCCCAGCCTATGACTTTTTGAGTTTGCTAGGCCTCATGGCATCCTGCATATCCCTTGTGCCAGAGGCTCGCCTGAGAATGAGATCCCTTCAGTGGGCACTGAGGACTCAGTGGTCACAATTCTCAGGGAGGATGACAGATCTCCTCCGGATTCTGGACAAGGTAGCCCACGACGTTCAATGGTGGGCCTCTCCAGAGAACATCTTGAAAGGAGAACTGTTTTGGCAACCATGGCCGGAGATAACAGTAGTCAGACGCCTCACTCATGGGGTGGGGAGCCCATGCCAATGACTTGACCATCAGCGGTTGTTGGCCTCTATCGGAGTCCAGACTACACATCAACCTGTTGGAGCTGAGAGCCATCAGACTGGCACTGAAGGCTTTTCTGCCGTCTGTACGGGGGAGAAACGTCCTGATAATGACGGACAATACAGTGGCCATGCACTACCTCAACAAAAGAGGAGGCGTAGGGTCACTGCCACTGTGCAGAGAGGCGATGCAGCTCTGGTTTTGGACAATTCAGGAAGGAATCTCTCGGCAATTCACCTAGCCGGAGAGAAGAACTTGACAGCGGACGCTCTGAGCAGGCAGAACAGTCTCCCACGATTTGGGAGATGGCTCAGGAAGTCCTTCAAGAGATCTTCGCCCTTTGGGGAACCCCTCAAGTGGATCTGTTCGCCACCAGTATCAACAGGAAGTGCGACAGATTTTGCTCAAGGGAATTTCCCCAGAGAGGAGCTCCTAGGAGACGCGTTCGTAATGGACTGGGAGTTCCCAATTCTGTACGCATTTCCTCCGGTCCCTGTCATTCCTCAAATGATCAGGAGGTTGAGAAGGTTTCGGAAGACCATGATCCGAATTGCCCCGGAATGGGCCAGGAGAACGTGGTACCCGGAACCTTCTGGACATGTCAATCTGTCCTCAAATTAGTCTTCCGTACAGAAAGGATCTTCTCTCGCAGGTCAGGTTCTCCATCCAGCCATCAAGACCCTCAACCTTCACGCTTGGTATCTGAAAGGTTGAGGTACAAGGATTGGGACCTTCCAGATGACGTCATGGAGGTGTTGCTTTCGGCCAGAAGACCAGCAACTAAAACTCTATACCGCTGCCGTTGGAATAAATTTCGCAGCTGGTGCAGAGAAAAGAATATCGGACCCTTTTCATGTGGTACACCTGCAGTGTTATCCTTACTTTATTTGGCAAATTCAGGCCTTCAAGTTGGCACTATTAAGGGCTATCTCGCAGCGCTATCGATCTTTAAGCGCACTGCAGAGGAGCCATCGTATTTCAAAATTCCATTGGTAATACAATACCTGAAAGGTCTAACTAATGTTTACCCTCCAAGAACATTCCAAGTTCCCTTATGGGACTTAAATCTAGTTTTAAACTTCCTAAAGGGTGCTCCCTTTGAACCACTCCACTCTTGTTCATTGAAGTTTCTCACCCTCAAAACTGTTTTATTGGTAGCATTAACATCTGCTAGAAGGGTTAGCGAGATACAAGCCCTATCTTGTAAACCTCCTCATACAACTTTTCACAAGGACAAAGTAGTTCTACAGGTGAAGCCTAACTTCCTCCCAAAGGTAGTTTCGGAATTTAACATTACTCAGAAGATTACTTTACCTTCATTCTATCCTCCTCCCCATCCGGGGAAAGAGGAAGAAAGACTACACAGGCTGGACCCTAAGCGAGCCTTGAGTTTTTATATCAGTAGACTTGCTAAAATTAGACAAGCAGACCAACTCTTTGTAGGTTACGCAGGACATAAATTGGGATTACCAATAACCAAACAAACCATCTCCAGATGGATTATTTTAGCCATTCTGGAATGCTACAAACTGGCAGGGAAAGAGCCCCCTCAAAATCTAAGCGCTCTTTCGACCAGGGGTATCGCAGCATCCACAGTTCTTCAAAGAGGGGTACCAATTAGAGACATATGTGCGGCTGCCACATGGTCGTCCGCACATACTTTTACCAAATTGTATAGCCTGGATTCCTCCTCTAGTCAAGAGACTAGATTTGGCAAAGCTGTGTTACACTCTGTTCATTCTTAAAGGGTAATATGGCATCTCTTACTCCCGCCTCCAATCACATACCACTGCTATGGGAGTCTATCAAAGATAAGGAATACGTCGGAGGACACAATCCCTTCGAAGAACAAGTTACTTCTTACCTTGTAACGTTCTTTCGATGGGATGTTCCTCCAACGTATTCCTTAGCGCCCCTCCCATCCATCCCCGCAGTAACATTTCCCTTGTGGTTGCAGTTTACACTCCTTCAAGGGTAGTAACCATTCATACAATAACTACTTTACAAAACGGAACTGAGCAACGGACGCTGCGCGTGGCCATTTATAGGCATGATGTCGGCGTCGATACGGTGGCCGTCGAGGAGCACCTACTCGACGGATGTCGACGCACAGCGCCCTCTACTGGGGAAAAAAGTTTTTCCGAGGCCAGCAAGCTGGAGATACAAATATCATAGATAAGGAATACGTCGGAGGAACATCCCATCGAAAGAACGTTACAAGGTAAGAAGTAACTTGTTCTTCATTCCAAAAGTTCCTATGGCTTATCATAACCACTCATCCACTGTCCTGCCCACCTTTTTCGCGACCCCCTCATCGGCTGCGGAAAAAGTCCTACATACCTTGGACGTCAAGAGAGCTCTAAAATTTTGCCTTCATCGGACTCGGCAGCTTAGATCTACGGAACAACTCTTCGTTGCATATGGTCCTTCGGCAAAAGGAAAAGCAATTTCAAAGCAGGGACTGGCCCGATGGGACTCGTCGACGATTGCCTTCTGTCATTCAAAAGCGGGAAAACCGCTACAAGGGCGTCCAAGTTCATTCCACAAGGGCAACTTAGTCGTCAACGGCGTTGTGGGCAGGAATCCCGCTGACAGTTATTTGCCAGGCGGCGGCATGGTCAGTGCCTCACACGTTTACCCGCCACTACTGCCTCGAACTGCAGCATGTGGACGAAATACAAATGGGAAGAGCAGTCTTGCGCCATCTGTTTCAATAAGGTAAGCCCTTTTCAAGAAGTGTCTGTGCTTATTTTGATAGAGAGAGATAATATATCTATATATCTCTCTCTATATCATGGAATCTGCTTAGATCACATGCTGTGCATAGGCCGACATCTAGTGGAAGCTGCAGAGTATTAGTTTGTTTTTCGAAACTCGAAAATGGGCGTCGACACAGGCGTGCCAGTAATACTATCCCTAGTGTGACGTCCACTGTACCCATGGTCCCTCACGCGTCTAGGACCCTCAGATTGTTTTTTTCCGCCATACTGGTCGGAAGCACTTCGCGAAGTTCCCTGGCGTTAATCATACTTTTGATAAATAGTTATAATTACCCATTTCTCCGCCCCAACGTCGAGTCACCGAACTTCCACACTCGACGCCGGCCCGGAGAAGAATTCCACCGTCGACAGCTGCACGACGGACTTGGGCCTTGGACGTCCTCTGGCCTCGGCCCGGGCCTCGGACGTCCTCTGGCCTCGGCCCGGGCCTCGGACGGCCTCTGGCCTCGGCCCGGGCCTCGGACGGCCTCTGGCCTCGGCCCGGGCCTCGGACGGCCTCTGGCCTCGGCCCGGGCCTCGGACGGCCTCTTGCCTCGGCCCTGCAAGTAGGGAGAGTGGGGGGTGGACATACTCTACACTCTTTTTGTATATAGGTACATTCTTATATATTCCTACACTTACCAGCCCGCTGCCACAAGGTGCGTATGGAGGGTACCCCTTTCCAATTCTGCCCCAAGTGCAACCGCAAGTACCCTTGGGTAGACGGGCACGCCACGTGCAATCTCTGCTTGCCGAGGGACCACCCCGAGGCGAACTGCAGAGCGTGTAGTAGGTTTAAACCAAAGGCACTTAAGGACCGTTCGATCAAGCGTTGGGCCCACCTTGCCAGGCGTCAGGAGGCCATGGCAGCGGAGGGCGCCTTCAGCGATGGCAGCGACGCCGTGCTTTCCGACGGCGAGGGCAACGTGGCGTCAAGAGACAGCCGAGCGCAAGTCCCCGACCTCGGAAGGTCCTCCGGCAAGGCGGCTATGGGGAAGACCCCCGGCGACACAAGCGCTACACACAGCACTTCCACAAAGCACATGAAGTCCAACCGAGACTCAACGCGCACGTCGAGTTCTCGGAAAGAGGCACATAGAGAACGGTCCGAATCGGTGTCCTCTGGGCGTTCTCGATCTAGATCGCCGCATGACTCCAGGCAATCGTCCACTGTTGCCCTAGATTGCCGCATGACTCCAGGCAATCGTCCACTGTTGCCAAGAGTGCCTCGCTCCCCAAGGTAACGGAAGTTCGATTGTCCGAAGCCGACTTCCATCCCCAGACCGCACTCCATGAATCAGCACCCGCAGACCGCGTAACGGCGGCTCCCGAGTCCCTACCTCCACGTTCTAAGGATAGGGACACTACCCCCGAACCTCGACGCCAGGTTTCGGAAGGCTCTGTAAGGGCGAACGGACAGGGAAAACACTCTTCCGCCCACGGGGAGGGGGGGAAAACAACAAAGGAAGCAGTGTCATCCTCCTTACACACCTCGAAATTTTCACTCCACTTAAACAGACAGACAAGTCCCAGTCTTCTGTTATCCCTAGGACCCCTGCTAAAACCAGTAAGTCTAGTCAGGATAAGGTGGGGAAAGTCCCAGAAAGGGTCATTCTCAGTTCTAGAGAATGGTCTAGTGATGACATAGACAGGGTTATGTCAAGGATGTCATCATTGGCAGATTTTTACACTAAAAACCCTGAACACTTTCTCTCCTATACTCCCGACGGGTCAGCACCCTCAGGCTCTAAGGATCCAATACATCCAAGTAAAAAGTCCCGGTTTGAAACACCAACACGGTCTTCGGACCCCTTCTATGTACAGCCCTACTCTCAGTATCAAGGAGAGACATCGTTTTGTGAGGATCCAGATTTGGGCATGTTGGAAGAGCAAACTGGTACGGGCTACTATGGGGATGATGAGGACCAAAAAGAGGAAGAGGAAGACCCTGAAACCTACAGAGTAGATTCCCCGGTAGAGAAGGAACCCCCGGTTACCGACTCCCCTGTCGACAACCAACCTCTCCTGAATGAAGTTCTGTCTCGAGCAGCAGAACATTTCCACATTGACACCCAGGGTGCTCAAGAGGAGAGGGACTTAGCCGAAGAGTTAGTGGGAGAAAGGAGGCCTGTTGCTCAGGCCATCCCTATCCTTAAATCTATTCAGAGGAGAATAGACCCTTCACTTGTAAATCCTAAACTCACCAGGGCAGTGAACCCCAGGATTGAGAAACTTTTTTCAGGGCAGCCCAATCAGACCCACTGTATATAAGGGGACATCTGAAGCCGGACTCCCTGGTCGTTACAAACACCCGTAAGAGGGCTGGAACACCCTTGTCATCGTCCGAAGCTCCTCCCGACAAGGAGAGCAAGAAACTGTATGGTTTGGGCAGGAAAGTAGCCTCCACTTCCGCCTACCAGGCATGGATTGCTAACTGCCATCAGTGGGAAGAAGTCGTGGCACGCATAGACTCTGCCCCAGAACCCTTGGCAGTTGGCACGAGTTTCGGCGGAGGGAAGAGCCGTGTCCGGTTGCATTTTAAAAGCAACCTTTGATGCCGCGGATAACGCCGGCAGATTGATAGCAGAAGGAACTGTTATCAAGAGACACGGTTGGTTAAGGCAGTCTGGATTTAAAGCTGAAACCCAAGCATCATTGTTAGATAAACCGGTGGAGCCGGATCTGTTTGGTAAGGCGGTCGAGGACACGCTGAAATATGCCAAGGGCGAGTATGAGACACTCAAATCCCTAGGCCAACTAGCCGATAAACCCCTTAATCAGAGAGGGAATGGCAATTTTCGTCGCCCACGCTGCCAAAATTCCCAGAGAGGATCTAACTATTCCCAGGGGCAGGGTACACCGTGGAACAATAATAACCAACAGTCTACCCAGGGTTACGGCAGGGGTAATAAAAGAGGACGTGGTAAAGGTAAAGGCAGCCCCAGTAGAGGAGGCGGCACGCCTCCACCAAAACAGTGACGCTCCGTTCAGGGTACCTTCTCACACAACCCCAGTAGGGGGACGCATTTCCAACTTCACCCAAGCTTGGGAAGGGATCACATCAGACAGATGGGTGCTGTCCACAGTATCTCCAGGGTACTGCATAGAACTGTTGGAGCGTCCCCGAAACCATCCTCCACGACAAAAATACATTCTTTGGACCACCAGAAGATCCTCCTCGAGGAGATCGTCAATCTGCTAGCAAGGGACGCGATAGAACTCGTCCCGGGACACCAGGTAAACAAGGGTATTTATTCAACTTACTTCCTTGTGCCAAAAAAGATTTAACAATGTGCCCAGTATTGGACTTGAGGCCTGCAAACAAGTATGTCAAGCCCCAAAAGTTTTGCATGACTACTCTCCAGGAGGTAATCTCTCCCCCCCCCCCCCCCCCCAACCCCATGGCAACATTGGACATGAAAGATGCCTATTTTCATATTTCCATGTTCCCAGCGCACAGAAAGTACTTGGGCTTCAAGGTGGACAATCTGCACTACCAGTTCAAGGTACTGCCCTTCGGGATAGCTTCGGCTCCAAGGGTATTCACCAAGGTACTGGCGGTGGCGGCAGCACATCTACGCAGGGAGGCAATCCTGGTGTACCCTTACCTGGACGACTGGCTCATCACGGGGGAGACCTCAGTAATTTGCAGAACAAACATTCAAATGACAATCGACCTCCTGTTCGAATTGGGCTTCTCAATAAATTAGAGAAAGTCGGATCTGGTGCCAAGCACCTCCAAACAGTTCCTAGGAGCTATCCTAGACACTCAAGAGGGGTGGACCTTTCCTTCCGAGGAGAGAATTCGGAATATACTGCTGCAAATTCCACAATATCAATCCGGTCGCCACATAACGGTACGCAAAGCAATGCGTTTGCTGGGCATGATGGCGTCATGTATTTACCTGGTCCCCCACGCGCGTCTGCGCATGCGCCCCATGCAGGAATGGTTGACGAAATAGTGGTCTCGGGCAAGTGGTCAGTGGGACGATCTAGTGGTCGTTTCGCCAACACTTGTACAAAGCCTTCACTGGTGGACAAGAGAAAATCTGTCCAAGGAGAAACCCTTTTACGATCCCGAGATACAGGTGGTAGTCACAACCGATGCATGCCCGACGGGGTGGGGAGCTCACCATCTCCACCACACAGCTCAGGGTCTCCGGTCTCACTCAGTGGCCAAGAATCACATCATTCTGCTAGAGCTTCTGGCAGTATTCAGAGTGCTTCAAGCGTTCGGGCCCTACCTGCTAAATCTGTCAGTGCAAATCCGGACGGACATCACTACAGCCATGTTTTACCTGAACAAGCAAGGAGGGACTCGTTCGCCAAATCGGTCCAAGCTTGCCCAGAAAATTTGGATATGGGCGCTCAGACGGAACATCTTCCTGTCATCGTGACATGTTCCAGGGGATCTCAAATTCTCTAGCAGATGCTCTGAGCAGAGACCCCCTCCCAGAGGAACACGAATGGTGTCTGCACAGAGAAGTCGTAGAAGAGATCTTCTCTCAGTGGGGTTTCCCCACTATTCGCCACAAGTGAAAACAGACAATGCCCAGGATTTGCTTCCAGGTTCCCCCAACCAGACTCCCAGGGGAACGCCCTGTGTATGAACTGGTCAGGAATGTTTGCGTAAGTTTTTCCACCAACTCATCAGGAAGGTTGTCAACAAGATGAACAGAGAATCTATGATGCTCGTCCTGGTTGCTCCCATGTGGGCGAGACAACTGTGGTTCCCACACTTACGCAGATTAGCGGTGTGCGAACCCATCATACTTCCGGCCTGGTACAACCTACTGTCCCAGCACCAAGGTCAAACAGTGCATCCTCAACCCAACTCAATTAACCTGGCAGCATGGCTCCTGAGGTCATAGAGTTCGGACATCTCAATTTACCACAGAGGTGTATGGACATCCTAAAAGAATCTAGGAAGCCAAACACGAGGCACTGCTACTTTGACACAAGGAAGAGATTTGTTATCTGGTGCCAGAATAAACAAATCAACCCCGTTGATTGCAATCCTTCCACTATTGTTACATACATGCTCCACCTGCTGGATGCAGGACTGGTTTTTAACTCACTGAAGGTACACCTGGCAGCCCTGTCGGCATACACCACTTCCCATAACAAGGTGTTGTGGTGGAAAGTACCAGTAGTTAAAGCCTTTATGGAAGGAGTAAAGAGACTTCACCCTCCTATTTCAAACCCACCACCAGGATGGGACCTTAACGTGGTGCTATCTAAACTCGTGGGCCCCCCATTCGAGCCCATGCATAAAAGCAGTCTCAAACACCTAACTTATAAGATGGCCTTCTTAGTAGCAATTACATCTATAAGAAGGGTCAGTGAAATTCAGACTGTCAGTGCAAGATCCCTTCTTTACTGTCAAAAATATAAACTGGTTTTACGCACACACCCTAGGTTCTCACCTAAGTTGATTTCCAAATTCCACGTGAACCAGTCCATCGAGCTTCCGGCTTTCTTCCAAGATCCACAAACCTCGGCTGAGCTGAAACTACAAACCCTAGATCTGCATAGGGCGGTCCTCTACTATGTAAACAAGACCAGACCGCTAAGGAAAACAGACCAGCTGTTTGTCTCCGTAGCTACAGGCAGAGAGGGGGATTGCGTCTCTAAAGGTGCCATCTCAAAGTGGATTATTAACTGTATCCAGCTGTGTTACTCCCTTTCTGAAAAAACTCTGCCTTTCACGCCGAGAGCCCACTCTACAAGAGGGATTGGGGCCACTCTGGCTTTCATTGCAAATGTACCCCTTGACACCATTTGAAAAGCAGCTACTTACTCAGCACTAATGCATTGACACCCATTCCAAGACAGATACACAAGTGGGACAAGCGGTTCTAAGACATTTATTTGCTCATGAACCTTCTCACATCCCACCTCCTTCAGGTACTGCTCGCTAATCTATGCACAGCATGTGATCTAAGCAGATTCCACAAGCCTCAGAAGGGATGCATTACTCACCGTAATCGTATTTCTGATGCTTATATCTGCTTAGATTCACATGCGATCCACCCTTCCTCCCCTCTGAGAAAAGGCGCATGGATGCTTGTAGTGTTACCTATCTATCTATCTGCTTGGAATATCTGTACTCGCGCTACTCCTCATTCTACCTCATGTCAGAAAAAATGCAGTCTGAGGGTCCTAGACGCGTGAGGGATCATGGGTACAGTGGACGTCACACTAGGGATAGTATTACTGGCACGCCCTGTGTTGACGCCCATTTTTAAGTTTTGAAAAACAAACTAATACTCCGCAGCTTCCATGGCCTATGCACATCATGTGAATTTAAGCAGATACAAGCATCAGAAATACGATTACGGTGAGTAATGTATTATATATATATGTGCATGTACTGTTGCGCATTTTAAATTGGCATCCTACGTAAGCGTGGTTCGCTATACATATGCTTGGGAGGGTGCTGGATTGCATTCACCTCCCCTTTTTCAGGATCACTGCTGTGCATTCTATTCTAAGCATGTGAATCCATGAAAGATCCAATGCTGAAGAAGGTATCTTTCATGGATTCACATGCTTAGAATATTCCCCGTCGACAGACTGGGAACCCTCGGTACGCTTATAAAGCCGTTTCCCAGACACTTGTGTGTCCTATCTACGTCGTTTTGGGCCTGCGCACGCATGCCCCACTAGGACGTAGCGGCATAAATGCCCCGCCCCCACGGCTCCCTTCAGCTTTCGACCCCTCCAAAGCAGAATGGGTTGAAACCTAGATATACAAGACGATTGCATTACGGGGAGGCCGGCGGGCGCATGTGAATCCATGGAAGATACCAATGCTGGAGAAATGGAGTTACAGGTAAGAAACTATTCCTTTACTGAACACCATTGTGGTAAAGTAATCTATACACATAATGGCTTTGCAAATGCAACAAATGGCACTTACCCAGCTTCTTTCCGTACCAGTGTGCTGGGTATCGCAGGGTATTTGTTTTTCCTCTCACCGTCGTGTTGCTGTTATTCTAACCTGGTCCCAAAAGAGGGACACACTGTGTCCCGTAGTTGGTTTCGTTTTTGTAAAGCGCTCCCAGCCCTTAGGCATCTGGGCGCATGGCTTGCAAGTTGCATAATTGGATTTTACATATTCAATTATACATGATACATATTTACACAAAGGTTAAATAAAGGTTTGGCAGGTAACAGATATACTAGTATGGATATGAAGCATACAGATATGAATCTTGGGCGTTGCCTTGTTACATTTAGCAGAAGTACAAATGTACTGAAACATTAAAGCGGCATAGCACCACCCTCTCCCATATTCAAATGGCCTAAACACACCATCAGGAATTCTACTCTCCTCCCCCACATAAGTGGCAGAGTGTGTAAGTAACATGCTTCTAAGTGTGAAGGTTCTCCTGGCAACCAAGGCCGCATCCTTGTTAGGAGACGGGATGCCCTTGTCAGTATAATCAGTCTAGAGAAAAAACAAAAAGGAAAAAACAAAATTCGAGGTGCTGCACAGGTTGAATGTGCTCGACTTTGTTTGTTCAAAATCTCTCACTTGTACTTACTGTGACTATCTCGGACGGACCGGAGGGCAGCAGACTGCCAACACTGGTTGGGCGCCTCGCGGCCGTCATAAGTAACACCCGTCTCCATGGTGACGGCTCACCGGCATTCGTGTGAGGTCGGTGCGGCAGCCATCTTGGACTGGGAAGTCACATCTCTAAATTCGGTGCGCCTCTAGTGGGCCAGACTTACTTGATGTTGGATTTTTACCTCCACCCAGGTTGTGTTAAGTAAATAATGACTCTGGTGCATACAAAATTCGCAGAGGTGATGGCAATGGTGGCTAATCCTTAAGAGGTCAGAATCCGCCATCTAGCTGCTAAGTCTATTCATGGAACCTGTATACTCCATCTAGCTGCTAAGTCTATTCATGGAACCTGTATACTCCCTCATTTACCACTTGTGTACTTACATTAAAGCTACACTGCCAGATCCAGTCTGCTCACACTCAATACCCAATTCAGTTGTAATATAATCTACATCACCAGATATCAGGTAGTGTACACCGACTCTCGGGTAATTCCTGCGCACAATCTGTGATTGTATTTTGTAACCCATCTCCTGATGTCTAGTAGGTCCATAAGGCTCTTTGTGGAAAATCCTGAATCGGAGATCTGTTATCCATCCCATCCTGGTGTTATCACATGGCCACATGGGGGGTCATTTACCTGCAGTCAACCATGGCATCCTCTCGTAGAGACAGCAATCCCTCCACTTCCATCAACCTATTTTCACAGCATATCCGAAACGTATTGGCATTTCAGACTCATTTCTTTTATATTTAAGCCGTACTGCTTGTTCAAGTCTGTTTTTTACTAGCCTTAGAGTTCAAAATTTTTGAATTAAATCGGCCATAAAATATGTAGAAATGCCAAGGCATTGGGTGTTTTGGTTCAAATATATAGCACTACATTGTTTGTAAAATTTGAGTTGAAATTACTAATGCATAAATAACAGATATTTTTTTTTTTTTTTTTTAAGGATTTCTTTTGAAGGACTTTGTCCGTTAGCAACGAGTGACCCACATGCACTCCTAACGGGCTTTCTCTATTTGTTCAGGCTAATTGTCTCACCAGTGACGCGCCTCCTAGTGAGTGGCTCCTTGCCCCGCAGTATAAGGCTAAACAGGGGGTCGAAACCTGGGTGCCCGCTATCACCCCTGTTGTATGAAATCTACCTGGAACCTCTATTGCAATCAGTGAGGGAATCCGGGGAGGTTCAAGGAATACCATTTGGCGGAACCCAACATAAGTTGGCCGCTTTTGCTGACGACCTGCTCCTGTCACTCTCTAATCCGGTGGAATCCATAAGGGCATGAAGGGAAATACTAGCAGTTTTTGTGGCAGCCTTTGGCCTTAAGATAAATATGACTAAATCAGAGCTTCTGAACCTCACAGTGAGGGGCAGGGAGGTGGCGGAGCTGAAGGCTACATTGCCCTTTATATGGCGCCCCGGCAGCATCAATATAACCCATACACACTCTGGTTGGTTTGCGGCTAACTAGCCATCAAAGCGGACCTCCTGAAGTGAAAGGCGATAAGGATTTCTTGGATAGGCAGAATGGCAGCAGTGAAAATGGTGACACTCCCACGGTTGCTCTCTCTTTCAGGCTCTTCCGGTGGTGGTCTCGAATAGTTTCTTTGGTGAACTGGGAAACACTGACAATTTTATATGGGAGGGCAAGAGACCAAGAATTAGTCTCATACTACTGATGTCTCCAAGGAAGGAAGGAAGGAAGGAAGGAAAGGGGGGGCGGCGCTCCCAAATTTTCAATAGTACTACGAGGCATCCCAACTGCGGGCCATCCAGGGGGGTTTCTCCGGACACGGGGAAACCAGTGGGTAGCAATGGACTGGGTGGTGGTGAGGCGCGAGCCCTGTGGCTACCACGACAGCATAGGACCAAAGCATATCACGAGGGTGGTGGCAGATACATGGGACATAACAGTAGACGGGATTATGACCTTCCCGTCCCCATTTACGCCTATATTTCAGAACCCTAATTTCTCACCGGCGACAGAACCACAGGCGTTCACTAAATGGAGAGAAGGGGGTGCCACAAACAGCAGGACATGTTCCAGGGTACAACCATTAGACCCTTTAATGAATTCGAGCAATGTTTTGGGGTGGGTGAAACGGAGCGGCTTCGGTATTTTCAATTACGGCATTGGCTTCAAGACCCAGAAGTCAAAACAGCAGCTACCCATCAGCTTACTCCATTTGAGAAGTATCTTGTTACTCAAGATGGGTCCAAGGGCTTAATATCTGATTCATACAAAATCCTAGATGAGGTTATACCTCGGGCAGCTTGGTCATACATGGGACAATGGGGAAAGAGCGGTGGAGAGGGAGATGACCAGGGACGACTGGGGGCGGCTCTAGGTGCTGATCCCAAAGGTGGCCAAAGCAACTCAAATACAAGAATGCTGGTACAAGCTGCTATACAGGTGGCATTACACCCCAGCCCGTCTACACAAGATTTACCCTGGGCCATCACTGGAGTGTTGGAGGCGGGCCGGGAGGGATGGCACGTGATCCCACATTTGGTGGAGATGCCCCAAAATCGAGGAATTCTGGAGGAAGGTGTGGGAGACCCGGGTGCAGGCCTTTGGGGAAAATGCCAGGTCTCCTCCAGAGGAGGTATTACTGGGGCTAGTCGAAGGGACGGGCGAGAGGACGGAGGAAGCCACGGACTATGCTAACATTAGGGCTGATGTTGCTGGTGGCACAGTGGTGGAAGGGAACAACCATCCTCACATTCCAAGATTGGCTTCGTATGGTTTGGTACTTCGTGGCATTGGAATGGGCAACATACGCAATGAACAATGTCTTGCCGTGCCATTCGCCAGAGACTGGGGGTAGGTATTGATCTTCTTGAAGGAAGACTTCAGAGCCAATGGTGTCCTCAAGTGCTTTAAATTGTTGGACATACATTAGATAGGTGGAAGAGTATACAACCCCTACTGGCCATCGGCTCATTTTGGCCCGGAGGAGGTGGGTTACAGGGGGGACTACATTTGTAGCATCTTTTTTGTGTTTAATTGGTAAAGAGTCTCCCAGAATGGCAACACAAAATGTCTCCCATAATGCATGTTGGTATAAGGCTAAAGAAAATCTTTACTACTTTTCAGTCTTTCACACAACAGATTTAAGTATGCTGACAGGCAAGTCTTTATAAAGTTTCTGGTTGACCATGTTCAAAGGACGCAAGAACTTAATACGACCAAGTCTCTTCTCAAAACACCAACTCGAAAGTGAGTTTTCAGGTGCACTCTCCTGCCAGGAAACTCCTCAACTGCAAACTCTTGATATCCTGATTACTCTTTAGCGCCCTCAAACACACTTTCAGAAAACACCCTACACCAAAGACTGAAAAAAACCTATCGGCAGGCAAACAAAAGCTCAAAAACAGCTATTCTCACCCACAAAGGTAATGCCTATAACACTCGGATCAGTAACGCTGTGTCCGACTCAAAAGAATTATTCTCAATCCTAAAAGAATAGGAAAATCCAGCCCCAGCCACAAACTCCACCAATATCAGCAAAGAGTGGTGTACCACTGTCCAAGACGCTCTAGCTGCCAAGATTGATCTACTTCAAAATAAAATGACAACCAAAAAGCAACTTCTAGCGGATAAATCCGCTCCTGTTAATCACCTACCGACCTCCAATGAGAGCGCCAACTCCAGTCTCCCAAGAATAAGTGTTTGACACCATATCCAAGCTCAAAGCCTCCAATTGCAAAGTAGGTGCTGTCCCAGCGAAAGTAGTTAAATCATGTGCCCACACACTGACTCCTATTTTATAACTAAATTTATAAACGCTTCCTTTAATGCCAAATTGGTTCCAGCCAGCATTAAGGAAGCCTGGGTTACACCCCTTCTAAAAAAGAAAAACCTAGCCTTGATCCTTCTGTGCCCACTAATTATAGGCTGATAACAGTCCCGTTTCTACTCCAAATCCTTGACAAATTAGCCTACAACAAAGCCCAAGCACACTTGGAACATAACCAGCTCCTTGGTACCAGACAATCGGGCTTCCGTCCTAATCACAGTACGGAACTCTGTTCCACCCTAGCTAGAAACTTTAACTTCTCCACTGATGCTACCACGTGGGTTTAAATCCTTTCTAGCAGAACAAACCTCTACAGTCTCCATAGGCAAAGAAGCTGCAGACGGTTATAGGTCATAGTTTCGAATCCTTTTGGTCGAATTCCCCCCAACCCCTGTTTTTCTTGTTAAAAACACCTTTTTTGTGTATACCAAAAAAGAAAATGTAAAAAAATGTTTTCGACCCTTTTGTTTTGGGGCCTATTGATTCGATCCTTCTCTTGCCTCTCACCCAAACTATAATGCATATACTAAGCTTCTCTTCTCAGCGCTAGACGATATGGGTGTTATCTACACCGATTTTGCAGATGACACTCGGGTCCTTATCCCACTCTCGGGGAACTACACCCAAGATACTATCAGCAAAATCTACGCCATAATTCAAAATTGGATTGCATTAAACAGCGTCTGCCTCAATGATGAGAGTACAGAAGTTCTCATCGTGGGCCCTCAATCCAAAATAAGCACACTTCATCCAGAGTACTCTGCCATCAACATAGATGGTACTATGATACCAGTACTGAAACATGTAAAAACTATAGGAGTCTACTTGGATGGACGCTAACCTTTCAATGACCAAACACATCAGCGTTCTCATCTTCCACCTGCTACACCGCTAAACTTATTGCACTAAGTCGCCAATTCTTGACCCCTACCAATTGCATTACCCTAGCCAGGGCTTTGATATTATCAAGGCTTGTCTACTGTAATGTACTATTACTGGGTACATCCATCTCGAACCTCAATAAATTACAACTTATACAAAACAAAGCCCTACGAGCCGCCCTCGGAACAAGAATCTGACCACATCTCCAAAACTAGAAGAGAACACAACTGGTTACCCATCAAAGCTAGAGTAATTTTCAAAACTTGCTGAATCACCTTCAAATGCCTCCATAAAAATGCTCTCATCTACCTTAGCGATTGCCAAAAAAGAAATCACTAGATCCCGAAGATCTAATATAATAACCATTTACTCTTGGCAATACCCCGTTGCAAAAATACCAGAGCAGGGGGCAGTAGTTTCCCATATCTAGCCCCCAAACACTGGAATGCCCTACCTCTCACCATGAAAAATGAGGAAACTTTCACGGGTTTCAAAAAATGGTTAAAAACTTGGCTATTCAACCTATACCAATAATAACCGCCATCATACTACCTGTAAATAATTCTGTACTTGTGTGTACTACTTTGCATTTTAAATTACTTTGTTCTTTACTTTTTATCCCTTTTTAATATTTCTAATCTGCACCACTGCATTGCCGCAAATTCTAATGTAACTGCGCCGTAAAGGCTCATTAATGTATGTTTTATTAAGCTCTCTGTAACGTCGCTGTGATACCTGTTTTGGGCGTGTAACAAATGCAATAAATAAACTCTCCTGCCAGGAATAGCCCCCTTTTGGTTCACGTAGAACCCCCTAGTTTACTCTACTGCCAGGTATCTCTTTCTAAAAAGGCTTCACCACCCGATTACCCTTAACGGGCTTCTCTGCAACATTCACTTTCGAGTGGATTGTGTCCTTCCCCCATATTCCTCATCTGTGACACTTGTCCAGCTTCAGCTGTTTTGGAAAAAAGAAACCTTTTCGGCAGAAGGCACTGTGCGTTGAGTCGATGTCCCTCGAAGGCCTCAGTCGAAGATGTCATCAAAGGCATATATAGCACGTGCAGCGCCCTGTGGCCTGAGTTCCGTTTTCTGCGATGGCTTTGACGCAATTCTTCGCGTCTCACATCTTGTGACATCTTTGTTAATCTTCGACAGTGTCTTCTTCATTGACATCGACGACTCCGAAGTCCGGTTTTAAATGTTTCGGGGTTGTGGATTGAAAATGTCCCTGATAGATCTGCACCGTATCGGTTTGTGGTCCCTCAGAGCAGACCATGTCACCTGCGACTGTTCAAAGTACCAGTCTATGATTGGAAAGGCCTTGAGGGAATGGAAGGTGGAGCTGAAATTAGGCAAAATTCCCTACCCGATCCGTTAAACCTTCGACTGACGAGGAAGGCCAAGTGGTCCAGGTCAAGGAGTGGCTCACACCACTCTTCTTCAGGGGAATCGTCATTCTTTGCGTACAAAGAGTTGCTTGGCCCAAATCCACTCCGGCCGAGTGGGAAGCCTTAAGGGCTTAAATGCTTAAGATTTCTGAAAAGCAAAAACCTAGCCATGCTACTACCGATCCTTCGAAAGAAGCCGGAAAGGAAAGGTCTCGCATGCCCTCGAGCCTAGAAAAAAGGGCAGATCCACATAGTGAGCCTTCAAGGCCTCGATCAAATGTTTCATCGAAGGATCACTCGAGACATGAGCACAAGTCGATGTCGACGCTGGCGGCACCTTCGACACCCACCAAACCATCGACATCAAAGACTTTGATGCCAGCTGCGCTATCTTTACCGGCTGTGCCGTCGACGCCGAGCGCCCCTTCTAAAGCAATGGCGCTGATAAAGAAAACCACGATACCTACTACGGCGTGGAAGCCGATTCGGCCAAATCCTAAACTTCCTGACAAAACCTATGTTCCACTGCCTAAGAGACTTTTTGAAGGTCTCCTTTTTTTTCTTCTTCAATTTTTGAAGAACAGGAGCAGTCTGAAGAGGCCCCATTTGGCCTACAATATGGTACGCCCAATGTACCAGAGTTTCATTGCGGAAGTGTCCAGGATGAAGGACATTTATGAAAATGTGCTGACTGCAAGTGGAGTAGATGCCTCACCTAAACTAGAGTTTGGGAAACCAGAGGCTGGGGAGCATGCAGATGCATCCTACAGGCAGCTCGTGTCAAAGGTGGTAGATTACATGGGTTTTAGTAGGCCTCCACTACCTTATGAACAGGGCGACCTGTCAGGATTCCATGGTATATTCTAGATTTCCAAAAACACATACTTTCAGAAAACATTCACCAAAAAGATTTATGTTAAGAAAACACCCACTAAAAAGATTCATGTAGACATTAATTTTTAGGTTTACCATTTACTTACTTTTAGTGAAGGTGTTAGTAGAATGTTGTTTGGGTTATGTTATTGATGGATTGAGAATATGTACATTTTCCTTAATGAAAACCTGCAGGAAGCATTTGGAAGCAAGATGGAGTTTCCATTCAGCAACAGTGATTGGAGAGGAAGAGTGGTAAGGTAGTTTGTATTTCTTACAAGAGTTCTAAACTACCTTTCATTCAAGTTTCCCTAGAGGCAGGTCACAGTTTAATTAGTTCTGTAATTAAGTTCTCCAAGAAACCCAATTATTCCTGAACCAGAGAAAATCCTTATGAAGAGTCAATCTCAGAAGATTTCAGTGACATTTTGGTCATAATGAAAAGCAGAAGAAAGATTACAAATGAAACAAGCTAAGTTCTCTTCAACTGAACTAAAAGTGAAGTCTTACATTGTTTAAAGTAGTTTTTGAATTTTAAAGAAAAAGATACTCCTAAAGGAAAAGACTTAAAATGTAAGATTTATTTATTGAGAAGAACTGTGTGAGTAATCTTGAAATCAACAAGTTTTTGTGCGTGCACGTTTTTGGAACTGCAAGCGTTGTGCTGAGTGCGCGTGTTAATGAATTAACAATAGCGCAAGTTAACATTTTAACAGATGTGCGAGTAAGGTAGAACAATAATGTGGCAGCGATCGCTCGTGTTAAACTTAATTTCATTTAACACTAACAAAGTAAATAGACTTTTTCAGTTCATCGCGAGCGAATGTAAGTTTCCTTTATGTAGCATATTCCTCGTTCGGACACAGGCAACATTCGAGGAAAGGACCTTCGCACGTTGTCTGTGCCGCGCGATGCGCCATAGATATTCCAGAAATGAATTTGAATGAGAGTTTACTGAACTGTATTTCGAAAGGATTGTGTCCTCTGACGTATTCCTTATCTTTGATAATACATTTCCAGCTACCTGGCCTCGGAATTTTTTTCTGTAGAGGGCGCTGCGTGTCGACGTCCGCCGAGTCGATGTCCCTCGACGGCCACCGTATCGGCGCCGACGTCACCAAGCCCATAAATAGCCACGCGCTGCGTCCGTTGCTCAGTTCCATTTTTCCGCGCTTCGCGGGGCCTCGGAACGTCGTTGTTCAGTCAGGATAACCCTCTATATCTTCTCGAATAAATACCAACTCGTTCTCAAGGGCAACTTCATCGGAACCAACGATGCCGCGATCCGGCTTCAAGAAATGTCGAGGCTGCGGTAAAAAAATGTCGATAACGGATCCACACAGGATCTGCTTGTGGTGCTTGGGAGCCGAGCACCATTGTTCGGAGTGTGAGGACTGCATGCGCAAGGGGAAGCTCGAGAGAGGTAAGTCTGTCAAAACCTCCTCGAAGATTTCTTCGGCTGAGTCGAGGCATTCGTCTTCCCGCCATCGAAAACATTCCCATTCTAGATCTCGAAGTAGCTCCCACCATTCGTCGAGATCAAGACACTCAAAAAAGAGACAGCGAAGATCCCCTTCCTCATCGGCTTCAGTTTCCCCAGAAAGGGTCTCCTGTCCCACAAAACACAGCTCTCAGGCTGAGTGGGAGGAATTCGGAAAGAAAATGTTAAGCGTCTTCGAGAAAGCGGCCTCGTCCCCCTCGAAGACAGCTGAGGGCGATAGCCCGGGTGAAAAACCCAAAAAATAAAAACGCCGCAAGTCGCTGCACCCGGTGAAACATTCCACCCGAGAGCGCCACGAGCCATCGGGTAAGAAGGCACCATCTTCGCTGTCGTCGAAGATTCCTTCGACGCATGGATTGGCACCATCGACGCCGTTGTCGAAGGGTTCTTCGACGCATCTGTCGATCGACTCGATTCCATCGACGCCGATGAAAGAGAAGACCAAGGCTACTCCACAGCCAACTGTGGTTCCAAGGGCCTCCGGCACGACGCCAAGACAGTCGTCGACATCCTTGAGTAGGATCTCGATCCTCTCGAGTTCTTCGAGACCTCTTCCAGTCTTCTCGACGCCGTTCTCGGCGCCTTCGAAGCCGGTCACATCGGCGTCGACGACATCGACGTTTTCTCGCCCAATAATGACGAGTTTGGCTCCTTCTGCCTTAGAGATGGGTTTTACACCATTTCAGAGGTCAGAGTACCCTGGACTATCTTCAATTTATGAAGAGGGTGAAGATTCCGACCAGGAAACATTTGAGTTGCAGACGACCACATGCTTATTTCAGAGGATTTCACCTCTGAGGAAAGAAGGTTGAAGGACCTACAGGAGTCACTACATGAGGCAAGTGGGCTGGACACTTCCCCAGAAGTGGAATTTGTTAAGCTATACCCAGGAGAACATGCCGAAACACCCTTTAGAACCCTTATGGCAAGAATTATTGAATTTATGGGTTGGTCTGCGCCTTCGCCTGTTTCAACAGGATGACCTGACAGACATATTAGACAAAGGTCCACAGGAGGACCCTGTGGTCGCCTTCCATGCAGCCTTACAAAGGAAAATTACATCTAATTGGGGAAACTCCTGAAGTTATCCCTGCGGTCAATAAAAGATTGTCAGCCAAGTATAGGGTAGCAGCTGCTGACCCTGAATACTTATCAAAACACCCGACTCCAGAGAGCCTGGTAGTCCAAGTGGCAACTTCATCTAGCAGTAGGACCGCTTACCCTACTGTCCCACAGAATAGAGATGACAAGAGGTACGATTCTATGGCAAAGAAAGTCTTCTCTGCTTGTAGTATGTTGTTGAAGTCCATCAACGCCACCTGTATGCTCGCCAGGTTCAGTCACACACTGTGAGAGTGTGCTTCATCAGCGGCTGACTGCATACCCGAAGGAGAGGAAAAGGAAGCCTTCCTTAACATTATTAAAGATGGCAACGATGCCATGTGTGAGTCCCTTCAAACTGGCATCGATTCCGCTGACGGTATCAGCAGGGCCATGGCGGCAAGTACAACAATCCGCAGGCATGCTTGGTTGGGAAAGTCTGGCTTTGCTCCAGATGTACAGGCCAGACTTTTGAATATGCCCTTTGACGGCTCTTCGTTATTTGGAAAGAAGGCTGATGACAGTCTGGAAAAGTTGCAGACATCTAAAGCAGCGGCAAAATCATTAGGAGCTGCAATCCGCCAAAATCCTTTTCGCCCCTCAGGAACCTGTGGAAGAGGAGAGTCCTTTCACCGTTATTCCGCATTCGGGAAAGGCAGAGGACAGCCGGCTCAAAGAGGCCAAAGAAGACCTACCCGAAGTGGACGGGTCAAAAGTACTAAAGCCGCAGCAGCAGGTGCCTCTTTACCCTCGGCATCTGCATCAGCCGCCCCCAAACCACTCTGAGGCCTCTCCACACAACACCTGTAGGGGGGCAGGTTAACTCACCATCTGACGGAATGGCAGGCTATAACGTCAGATGCTTGGGCATTGGAGACAGTTGCCCAGGGTTACTGCCTAACCTTTCTACACATCCCTCAGAGTCATCCACCGGGGCACAGCTCTCTAAAAGTTCCAAATCCGCTCCTCTTGCAGGAGATCATAGACCTGCTAGAGAAAGGTGCCATAGAACCGGTACCTGTAGCGGACAGGAACAAGGGCTGGTACTCCCCCCTACTTATACCAAAGAAAGACCGAGGACTGAGACCCATCTTGGACTTACGCGAATTGAACAAGTTCCTCAGGAAGGACAGGTTCAAGATGGTAACTCTCTCAGATCCTTCAGGCCCTCCAACTCCAGGACTGGCTGGTATCTCTGGACCTTCAGGATGCTTATTTCCATGTGCCAATCCATCTCAAACACAGGAAATACCTGAGGTTCACAATTGGCGACTCTCATTATCAATTTCGAGTTCTGCCATTTGGGCTGACCTCCGCCCGAGGGTCTTCACCAAGCTAATGTCGGTAGTGGCTGCAAGTCAAAGGAGGGAAGGGATCCACGTCTACCCCTACCTGGACGATTGGCTGATCAGAGCTGTATCTTCGGAACAAGCTCAGATCCAGCTAGATTATGTCTGCCACTTCCTTCACAAACTGGGCTTCTCCCTCAATTTAAAGAAGTCACAGATGATACCATCACAGAGACTCCAGTTCATTGGAGCGGTCCTGAACACTTCCCTGGGAAAAGCCTCGCCACCAGAGGTGAGGGCTCAAGCTATTCTGCAGATGGTCAACAAATTTCAACATCTCCCAGCCTTCGACTTTTTGAGATTGCTAGGCCTCATGGCTTCCTGTATCTTCCTTGTGCCAGAGGCTCGCCTGAGAATGAGATCTCTCCAATGGGCACAATACTCAGGAAGAATGACCGATGGTGGGCCTATCCAGAGAACATCTTGAAAGGAGAACTGTTTTGGCAAACATGGCCGGAGATAACAGTAGTCACAGACGCCTCACTCACGGGGTATGGAGCCCATGCCAACGACTTGACCATCAGCGGTCGTTGGTCTCCATCGGAGTCCAGACTACACATCAACCCATTAGAGCTGAGAGCGATCAAACTAGCGCTGAAAGCTTTCCTGCCATCTGTACAGGGGAAAAATGTCCTGATAATGACGGTCAACACGGTGGCCATGCACTACCTCAACAAAAGAGGAGGCGTAGGATCACTGCCACTGTGCAGAGAGGCAATGCAGCTCTGGCTTTGGGCAATTCGGGAAGGAATCTCTCTATCGGCAGTCCACCTAGCCGGAGAGAAGAACTTGACAGCGGACGCTCTGAGCAGGCAGAGCACAGTCTCCCACGAGTGGGAGCTAGCTCAGGAAGTCCTTCAAGAGATCTTCGCCCTTTGGGGAACCCCTCAGGTGGATCTGTTCGCCACAAGCACCAACAGGAAGTGTGATCTGTTCTGTTGAACGGAATTTCCCCCGAGAGGAGCTCTAGGGGACGCGTTCTTAGTGGATTGGGAGTTTCCACTCCTTTACGCGTTCCCACCAGTCCCTGTTATTCCTCAAATGATCAGGAGGTTGAGAAGATTCCGGAAAACCATGATCCTAATTGCCCCGGACTGGGCCAGGAGAACGTGATACCCGGACTTTCTAGATATGTCCATCTGCCCTCCAATCAGTCTTCCACTCAAAGAGAATCTTCTCTCGCAGAAGGGAGGCCAGGTTCTCCATCCAGACACCAAAACCCTCAACCTTCACGCTTGGCTTCTGAAAGGGTGAGGTACAAGGATTGGGACCTCCCTGATGACGTCATGGAGGTGTTGCTTTCGGCCAAAAGGCCAGCAACAAAGTATTTATACCGCTGCCGTTGGAACAAATTTCGCAGCTGGTGTAGAGAAGGGAATATCGACCCTTTTTCATGTGGTACACCAACGGTGTTCTGAGTTTGCCAAGTAGAGTAGAAACGAGGTCTTCAAGTTGGCACTGTAAAAGGCTATCTCGCAGCGCTTTCTATCTTCAAGCGCACTGAGGAGGAACCATCGTATTTCAAACTACCTCTAGTGATACAATTTTTCAAGGGATTAAACAATGTGTATCCTCCAAAACCATTCCAGGTTCCCTTATGGGACTTAAATTTAGTCTTAAACTTCCTAACGGGCACTCCATTCGAACCACTTCACTCTTGTTCGCTGAGATTTCTCACGCTTAAAACTGTCCTATTGGTAGCACTAGCATCTGCTAGGAGGGTGAGCGAGCTACAAGCTCTCTCCTGTAAACCCCCACATACAATTTTCCACAAGGACAAAGTTGTCCTACAGGTGAAGCCTAATTTCCTCCCAAAGGTGGTTTCTGAATTTCATATTACTCAGAAAATTACCTTACCTTCGTTCTACCCTCCTCCCCATCCGGGCCAAGAGGAAGAAAGGCTACATAGGCTGGACCCAAGGCAAGCTCTCAGCTTTTACATCAGCAGATTGGCTAGGATCAGGCAAGCAGACCAACTGTTTGTAGGATACTCGGGTCACAAGTTGGGACTACCCATAACAAAACAAACCATTTCCAGGTAGATCATTTTGGCCATTCCGGAATGTTAAAAACTGGCTGGGAAAGAGCCACCCCAAAATCATAGGGCTCATTCAACCAGGGGTATCGCAGCCTCTTCGGCTCCCCAAATAGAGGTGTACCGGTCCGAGACATATGTGCGGCTGCCACATGGTCGTCCGCACATACATTCAAAAAATGTTACAACCTGGATTCCTCCACTAGTCAAGAGACCAGATTTGGCAAAGCCGTATTAAATTTGGTCCATCCCTAAAGGGATACATAACATTCTTACTCCCACCTCCAATTACATGCCACTGCTATGGGAGTCTATCAAAGATAAGGAATACGTCGGAGGACACAATCCCTTCGAAGAACAAGTTACTTCTTACCTTGTAACGTTCTTTCGACGGGATGTTCCTCCGACGTATTCCTTATCGCCCCTCCCATCCATCCCTGCAGTAATAATTCCCTTGTGGTTGCAGTTTACGCTCCTTCAAGGTCAATAACCAATTCAGGCATGACTTTTCTTATACTACAAAAGGGAACTGAGCAACGGACGCAGCGCGTGGCTATTTATGGGCATGATGACGTCGGCGCCGATACGGTGGCCGTCGAGGGACATCGACTCGGCGGACGTCGACACGCAGCGCCCTCTACAGAAAATTTCCGAGGCCAGCAAGCTGGAAACGTATTATCAAAGATAAGGAATACGTGGAAGGAACATCCCGTCGAAAGAACTTTACAGGGTAAGAAGTAACTTGTTCTTCTATGCTGGCGGCTGTCGGTAATGTTAATTCTTAGAATTCAAGTTATAAAGATTAAATGCAAGTTGAGCAGTAGAAATCCATAGAAGTTCATTCTACGGATCAATTGTACAGAGGGAGTCAAAAAGATATAGAGAGGTTTTTAGCAGACTGTACTTCAGACTAAAAATCTGTTATCTCAGCAATAAAATGAAAAACTGATCTGTTAAATTGCTGAAAGAAGAAAAGTGCTCAAGAGAAAAGACAATTCAATTGAGTTTAGTAAAAGGTAGAGGAAGTACAGATATTTAATGGCAAAGCTGAATTTCTCAACGGACAAGTAAGTGTGTGAGAAATCTTTGTCACTAGTTTAAGCAAGGAGTTAATGGACAATTTGCAGAACAGTTTCAGAGAGAGACTAAAGTACAAAAAGTAATTGAAAATTCAACAGCAATAAATACAGAAAGCCGATCAGCAACTGAGCATAGGCAGCAGGTAATTGGGAAGAGGATGGCAAATAATTAAAAATTAACAGTCAGATAAAACAGATAGTAACCTTTGTATATTTTAGATCACCACAGACACTAAGGCTTCAAATCCAGTACCAGAAGGCATCAGTGCGAGTCAGTGAAGATCTGCATTTTTAATTTCTCCATTCCCCTTTCCCCTTGGGTTTGCCCGCTTGGTAGTATTACTGCTGAGAGACTGTTGGGCAGACAGACTTAGGGGGTCTGGTCGGCCAGCATCACTCCTGCAGGAAGATTCAAGACTGGACCTGACATGACCTTACTACATTCTTGAACAAAGGTCCATAGTCAGATCCCATTTTACTGTTCCATATAGCCTTGCAGGAAAGGGTGGTCAGGAACTGGGAGACTCCAGAGACCAATCCGGCAGTGGATAAAAACGTAACTAAGAAGTGCTGCCCTTACAGTAGTGAGCCCGACTACCTGTCAAAACATCCCAATCCGGAGAGCCTGGTGCCGGCGTACCCTACCATCCCTCCTGATAGGGATGATAAACGTGTAGATGAATGGGCAAGGAAGGTATTCTCTGCAGGGAGCATGGCACTAAAATCTGCCAACTCCACTCGTGCCCTTGCAAAGTTTACGTTCACTCTATGGGACTGTATTTCCATGGTGGCAGAGCACATTCCTGAAGGGGATGACAGACTGTTTCTTAGCCATCGTTAGAGTCCGCAAAGGGGCCATGTGCAAGTCTATTCAGTCAGGTTTGGATTCTGCTGATGGCATCAGCCGAGCCATGGTTACCAGCACCGTTATGTGCAGGTTTGCGTGGTTGAGAAAGTCTGGTTTTGCACCGGATGTGCAATTTTTAGACTTATCAACATGCCTTTTTGACGGGTCTCACCTTTTTGGCAACAAGGACCTTGAGAGGTTGCAGACCTCAAAGGTGGCAGCGTAATCTTTAGGCACTGCTATTAGGCAACCTCAGCCTTTTTGTCCTAGTGGGCAACCTTGGAAGGGTAGATCTTTACCCTACTACTCCTCAGTCGGAAGGGCGAGAGGAATGGCCAGTCAAAGGGGCCAGAGAAAATGTCCTTGTGGTGGGCGAGGTACAGTTGCAAAACCAGCTCAAGCAGCAGCCTCCTTACCATCGGCCACTGCATCAGCTGCCTCAAAACCTATCCGAGGTCTTGAGTCACAGTTCACCAGTTGGGGGGAAGGGGAGGGTGGGCAGACTGTCGCAGCATCTAGAGGAATGGTGAGACGTTACGTTGGATGCTTGGGCTCTTGAAACTGTAGCCCACAGTTACTGCCTTCCTTTCATACGGAGACCTTGGAACAATCCACCGGGTAACCACTCTTTGAGGAATCCAGATCCGCTCCTTGTGCAGGAAATGTTAACCCTGCTAGAGAAAGGTGCTACAGAAACAGTGCCTGTAGCGGAGAGGAACAAGGGATGGTACTGCCCTTTTGTTCTAATACCCAAGAAGGACGGAGGACTGAGACCCATCTTGGACTGCAGATACTTGGACAAGTTCAAGATGGTCACACTTTCCCAGATCTTTCAGGCCCTCCAACTCCAGGATTGGTTGGTGTCATTGGACCTTCAGGATGCTTATTTTCATGTGCCAAAATACCCGAGGTTCGCGGTTGGCAGTTCTCATGATCAATCTCGAGTTCTGCTATTCGGGTTAACCTTCGCCCAAGGGTTTTCACCAAACTGATGGCGGTGGTGGCAGCGAGTCTCGGGAGAGGGGGGATTCACGTCTACCCCTACCTAGACGATTGGCTGATCAGGGCGCGTTCTTCCGAACAAGCCTTGTTCATCTCAACGTCACCTGCCACTCTCTTCACGGACTGGTTTTCTCCCTCAATTACGAGAAGTCCCATATGACGCCTTCTCAAAAGCTCCAGTACATCGGAGCTGTACTAGATACATCCTTGGGAAAGAGCTTGCCACCCGAGATGAGAGCTCAAGACACAAAGTTTCAGAATGCCCAAAGTCTAGGCCTTCGATTATATTGAGGTTGCTCGGCCTCATGGCATCCTGCATTTTTCTGGTGCCAGAAGCCCGCCTGAGAATGAGATCCCTTCAGTGGACTGTTCTCAGGAAAGATGTCGGACCTACTTCAGGTTCCAAGCAGGGTCTCACAGGATCTTATGTGATGAGCCTGTGAGGACAATATTCTGAAGGGATAACCTTTTTGGCAAACATTGCCGGAGATAACACTAGTGACAGATGCCTCCCTCGAGGGGTGGGGAGCCCATGCCAACGATCTGACAGTCAGCGGTCGTCGGTCTACATCGGAGTCCAAACTACATATCAATCTTTTGGAGCTGAGGGCAATCAGACTAGCGCTGAAGGCCTTTCTGCCCTCTCTATGGGGAAAGAATGTCCTGATAATGACGGACAACCAAGAGCACCTCTGAACTCCTGGTTTACCCCCGAAATTAAATCACTGCGTACAGAAAAGGAGGAACTTGAAACGCTCTGGAAAAATACCCCCTCTTCAGAGAACAAAACTAACCTAGCAAATATCACGGCCACATACAAAAGTGGTATTATCCGCACCAAAAAAGAAACCTTCAATGATGGAATAAACCAAGCCGGCTCCAGTACCGAAGAATTGTTCAACATCTTAAGAGAGTTGGAAAACCCCAACCCACCCGCAGACACTTGCCTTAAGGATAAACCTTGGTGCGCCAGCATCCAAGATGCACTCGCCAATAAAATCTTTGGTCTCCAGACCAAAATATCCGACAAACTACACCAACTAACAGCCTGTTATCCAATTAGTGCGACTAATTCTGCCTCCTCGCACCAAACTTCAGGCTTTAAATTCACCAATGTATCAGTACCAGCGGTCCAAAAAAATGATAGCCTCACTGAAACCCTACAACTGCAAAGGTGACGGTTGCCCAGTACAGATTATAAAAGATGCGGCCAGAGATCTGGCCCCTTTATCACCAAATTAATCAACTCGTCTTTCTATATCAATTCTGTACCATGCAACCTGAAGGAATCCTGGGTGCGCCCATTACTTAAGACACAAACGCTAGACCCACCGATGCCCGCAAACTATAGACCGATCACAACGGTCCCGTTTCTATTAAAAATGTTAGATAGTCTTGAATTTGCAAATATGCAACCCTATCTTGAGACAAACTACTAGGAAAGCAACAATCTGGCTTCAGACCCCAACATGGTACGGAAACTGCCCTTGTTGACCTCAAAAGCCATATTGACGACCTAAAAGACAAAGGTAGAGTGGCCATCCTTCTCCTCCTAGACTTGTCGGTGGCCTTTAACCTGGTCGACCACAAGGTACTTTGTGACCACCTCGCATCGGCAACTAATTTCTCGAGCTCCGCCATCACGTGGATTTACTCATTCCTTAACGGGACCATGCGTGTCTTCTCACCCGTGGCAGCTGCCAACCCTATTCCTATCACGTGTCACAAGGCTCATGTGTCTCGCCTACTTTGTATAATATCTTTACAAAGCCACTATTTGATAAATTGAACCTTCTGGGTGTCACCTACACCAATTACGCAGATGACACCCAGATACTCCTACCCCCATCAGACATCTAGGACACGGATGCATCTTGGATCAACAAAACCACACCATCATTCAGGCATGGATGGCCTTTCACAGCCTCTGCCTGAATGATAAGACTGAGATTCTTCTGGTCGGCTCACCTACCAACCTAGAGAAACATGGCCCAAAATACACCAGCATAAGCATAGATGGGAACAACATACCCATTGCCAAAGATGTAAAAACTCTAGGTTTTTACCTCAACGCCAACTCTAAACTAACCAAACATGTGAACATGACTGCCTCAGCCACTGCCTACACAGGCAAGCTGATCAGGGCGTGTAGACCCCTACTGTCACCTAACAGTTGCCTTAATTATCCAGAGCACTCGTACAGTCTAAACTGGACTATTGCAACAGTCTCTACCTAGGCGCCAACAAGTCCATACTCTATAAACTGAAGATACTGCAGAACAATGCCCTCAGAGCCGCCTTAAACATACCCAGAAGAGAGCACATATCAGCAACCAGAAAACTTTGCAAATAGCTTTCCATACAAGAATAAATTGACCTGAAAAATTCTCTGCCTTACCCATAAAGCACTGAACCACCGAGCCCCACCTGATCTTACTGACAAATTCACCTTGAGATCCTCCATCCGCACTAAGAGATCCACCAACACTTCCTGCCTAGTGGTACCTAGATACAACCTCAAAAGAGCAGGTGGCTCCAGTTACCCGGTCCTAGCCTCCCAACTATGGAACACACTCCCACAGGACATCAAATCCATCCAAGTATTCGAAAAATTCTGAATTGGTGTTGTCACTTGGATACTCAATAAGAATTAACCCAATCTTCTTTCTGTCATGCACCCGGACTGCCCATACATGTTCCCATTTCTCTTTCATGACTGTACTTATGCTCATACTACTGCATTAATTGAATTTCCTGACTGTATCATGTTGTATGTACAATTCTGTATGATTTGCAACATGTAACCGTCTTCTTATCCCGTAGCGCTCAGATACCCCTGGGTCAGGCGCACTATACAAGTAAAATGAACACAGTGGCCATGTACCACCTCAACAAGAGAGGAGGTCTAGGGTCATTACCACTGTGCAGAGAGGCAATGCAGCGCTGGTACTGGGCAATTCAAGAAGGAATATCCCCATCAGCAGTTCACCTTGCCAGAGAGGAGAACACAGCGGCGGATGCTCTGAGCAGGCAGAGCAGTCATTCACGAGTGGGAACTAGCACAGAAAGTCCTTCAAGAGATCTTCACCCTTTGGGGAACCCCTCAAGTAGATCTGCTCGCGACCAAGGTCAACCGGAGGAGCGAACAGTATTGCTCCAGGGAATTTCCCCCAAGAGGAACTCTAGGAGACACGTTCATAGTGGACTGTGAGTTTCCTCTTCTGTACGTGTTTCCTCCAGTCCCCATCATTCCTCACGTGATCAGGAGGTTGAGAAGGTTCGGGAATCACATGAGCCTAATTGCCCCGGATTGGGCCAGGAGGACGTGGTACCCGGACCTTCTGGACATGTCCATCTGTCCTCAGATGCGTCGTCCACAAAGAGAGGACCTTCCATCCAGAGGTCAAAACACTCGACCTTCATGCTTGATTTCTAAAAGGCTGAGATATAAGGATTGGAACCTCCCGACAATGTAATGGAGCTTTTGCTTTCGGCCAGAAGGCCATGAACAAAGTCTTTGTACGGTTGCTGTTTGAATAAATTCTGCAACTGGTGCAGGGAAAAGAATGTAGATCCTTTTCTATGTAAAACACCAGATGTTTTATCCTTTCTTCTATCTTTAGCTAATCTGGGGCTCCATATTGGTACTATTAATATTAAAGGCTATTTGGCGGCACTGTCCATCTTTAAGCACTCTTTGGAGGAATGGTCCCATTTCAAAATTCCACTGGTGACACCATTTCTAAAGGGGCTCACCAATGTGCGACTTCCCCAGCCCCCTCCTCATCTCCTTTCCAGGTTCCAGTTTGGGACCTTAATCTGGTTCTAAAGTTCCTAATGTGTGCACCTTTTGAACCCTTACACTCATGTCCTTTGAGGTTCTTAACCTTTAAAACCATTCTATTGGTAGCTCTAACTTCAGCCCATAGAGTGGGCGAGTTGAAGGCACTTACGTCCAAGCCACCCTTTTCTATCTTCCAAAAGGTCCGAAAATTGCTACCTTCTTTCTCTCCGCCACCTCATCCTGGCAAGGAGGAGGAAAGACTACATAGGTTAGACCCTCAGAGAGCGTTAAGCTTTTATATATCAAGAATATCTAAGCTGGGTCAGGCTGTTACTAAACAGACCTTATTCAGATGGGTAATTCTGGCAATCTCAGAATGTTACAGGCTCGCAGGGAAAGACACCCCTGAAGGTTTGATCCATTCCACCAGGGGCATGGCTACCTCTACATCCCAGCAAAGGGGCGTACCAGTGAAAAACATTTGTGAAGCGGCGACGTGGTCTTCCATCCACACAGTCACAAAGCAAAGAATCTTCACTTGGTCAGGATGGTACTTTTGGCAAGGCAGTCCTGCGCTCCGTCCATGAAAATATATGAATTCTACTCTCTGCTCCAAACCAAATACTGTTGTGGGAGTCTCTCAAAGATGAGGAATACGTGGGAGGACACAAACAATTTGAAGAACAAGTTACTTGCCCCTGGCAACTTTCTTTCGGCTTGATGTTCCTCCCACGTATTACTCATCACCCTCCCATCCTACCCCTCAGTAGAATTTCCAGTGCCATTACAGCTTCCGTTCCATCAAGGTGGAGTACGGTCACTCCCATGTTTTACGGGTATCTCTGCTGTTAAAGAGGGGAAAAAACAAACTGAGGGACAACGGGTGCCACGCGTGGTAAATATGCCTTCAATGACATCCTTGACGGAGGCCTTCGAGGGACATTGAATCGACGCACAACGCCCAAAAGAAATATATAATTCCGAAGCAGCTGAAGCTGGACAACAAGTGTCAAAGATGTTGACTACGTGGGAAGACATCCAGTCGAAAGAACATTCCCAGGGTTAAGTAACTTGTTCTTCGAATGGATTGTGTCCTCCCCCGTATTCTATCTTTGATATTTCCAATATCCAGATTGTTGCTTCGGGAAAAAAAAAATTCCCCTGTAGAGGGCGTTGTGTGTTGACACCTGTCAATGTCCTTCGGAGGCCACCGTCATGACATCATGGGTACAAGTAGCGCGTGTAGCGTCTGTTGCTCAGTTCAGTTTTTCCACGCTTCATGAGGTTTGGGAACGCAACGCTCTGTTCTGTGAAAATCTTCTAAACTTCGATACGAGATGGCCTCTTCATTGACTCCATCTGCGCCCTGGTCCGGCTTCAGAAAATGCCTCCACTCCGGGGCTAAGATGTTCATGACAGATCCACACAGGGTCTGGTCTGTCTGTGGTGCCTTGGGGCAGAGCATCCTTGTTCAGAATGTGACCAGTGTATGTGCACGACGGCAAAGGCCTTGAAGGAGGGCAGAGGGAAGCTGGAGAGAGGTAAGCCCCAAAAGTCCATTACCCCTTCCAAACGCACTTTCGATGAGTCTAGACAGTCTCCTCATCGCAAAAAACTCCTGGTCACATTCTCGAAGCGGATCATCCGGTTCGAAACATAGTAAGAAAAGGCACGTAGATCGCCATCCACCTCATCCTCCAGTTCACCAGAGAGTAATATGTCCTACACAAACAGCTCACCGACACATTGGGAAGTTTGTTTGTTTCAGTATCTTCACAGAAGGTTGGTAGCATGATCCAAGTGATTCTTTCTCATGGATCTTCTCTAGGACGTAGTCCCCATATTTCCGGGTGATCTGACTGGTCTTTGTCGTGGTGCTTCATCACAAAGGATGGAGTCTTAGGAGATTTATGAGAAGCAGCTGGTCCATGCTGGTGAGAGATCTACAAGAACTGTGTAAGTCGGCATATAGATTTGCGAGGGATCAGAAATGAGGGGAGGACACAAGGTAATATTTTCAACATGCATTTTATTAAAGAAAAGGGGTTGGATAAAGGCATCACTGTCCCTCTCCTAACCAGAGTTTCACTGCCTATGGATCAGTCCTTGTGTCCAAACTGTATCTGACCCTTACACTTATCAGATAATCAAAAGGTGCAAGGTGAGTGATCTACATTTTACTTAATGAGACCGTTGTAGAAACCAAGATAAACTTTCAACAAATAATTCCTTGAATCCAGGAGGGGGTTACCTTCCCCAGGATTATTTCAGGTAAGTCGACCACAGTGTCTTTCTTAAGATCTGAGTTTCAAATGATGGCTGAGATATTTCTTTCACAAGAGCAGTCTCTTAAGAATGGCAAAAGTCTTTTCCCAAACACTGATTCCTCAGAAATGCCCCATCCCATGACACTGTTTGGAAGGTGGCAAAAGAAGTCTTTTCAGCTTTAAATGATGTAAGGAGGTCTATTCTTCACAATTACGTATGTACCAAGATTGGATTCCTGGTGTACTCCCTTGCCAGGAATTCTTCAATTAATTCTTTAGATCTCCAGGTATACTCTCCAACCAGTTATCTTTCACTGAATCTTTGTCATAGGCTTTAGGGATTCCCGGGTATACCCTCTTGTCAGGAACACCCCCAAATCCTATCCCTGTACCCCTTCTAGTTCTTGCAGATCCCCTGGTGTACTTCCCTGCCAAGTATCTTCTTCCAAAAGGGTTAGTTTCCTGATGTGTTTTGTTTGCCAGGTCTTTCTACAATGTTCACTTTCTTTATCTTTCAGTATAGCACAGTTCCACCTCCAACTTATTCAACAACATGTATTTGCTTAATGCTTGCTCCAACTTTACCCATATGAATTCTTCATTCATGGAGATGTGTGCAAATCTTGCCTTTCAGCTCCTTCTTTATCGTTCACTTGATTGTCACATTTGCTTCAGCTTTCCCCATATTGACAGTTCAGGCATTAGGAATTGTGCAAATACAGTCTTTCAAATTGACTTGGTCGGTATTCAAATGGCATTTTTAACAGCCTGTTTGCTTGTTGGTACTCCCCGGGGTTCCTACTCTCTTCGGGACAACTTACCAGTGTTTCCTTGCATCCCCAACCTCCTGCACCCTGCTGCGGTGAAGTTGAAATGTGAGAATGGCGTCTCCCGCTTGGCAGACTTGTTTCCAGTGTTCTTGCTCTCGCATTTACTCGCGTGTAACGTGGCTGCATCCTGCCTTCCTCGTGCCTGGTACAGCTTCCCTGCTGCTGCTCTTCTTGCTGCTTCTCCCTAGTGCCTGCCTTGCTCCTCTGGGTTTCTCGCCACGCTGGTACCACAGCCTGATGACGGCAGCTTGGGAGCACCTGGCTGCTCCAGCATGTCTGCCTTTGCCCTTAACCTGGACTGCGCCTTCTCTCTCCGACTCCACACACAAGTTTGGATTGTGTCAATCCACGTTAACGCCTTGTCCCTCTTCTTCCTCTCAGTACCTGAGGCACTATGGGAGTTGGAGTCCATAGGATTAATAGGGGTTTTAAGGAGATTCGTTTGCAATGCGTGCCTTATATTATCCTGAATAGGAGATGCTGCTTGTGTTTAGGGAAGGTTTACATGGTTATTGCTACAAAATGTCAATATGCAATTAGCGCTTTAGGTAGTATAGTGCAGTCTTCAAAAGGGATGAGGGGAGAAATACTGCGCCTCTCCTAAAGGAGTCATCTTCCGGCAGTCATCTCCCCCCCATATGATCCTACCTCAAAATAACACCCCCAGGGTCAGGGTCATGTAGCGGCTGCTGTCCCCTGGCAATGTGGGAGGAGCTCACCACCAGGGATTCAGTGATGACTCTGCAGGATTCATCACACATAGGAGCGGCAAACAAGAACTTATAAGAGGTTTTACCCTCACATTGAGAAAGGCAAAGTAGGTTATTTATGCTACGATGCACTGAAGGTGCATGATTTACCCAATTGCCACCAGAAGAAAGAATGCATTTAGTCAAGGCTTGCTTTACTATCCCGTTGGCTCTCTACGACACCATAACAAAGAAAATGCAAAATCATAGGCTGCTTTTTACGGGGAGGGGGGGGCTGAGGGCTTCCCTAAATTTGCAGCGAATGTTATACTGCAATGGGGGGTGGCACTCGCCCCCCCACCCCAAATTGAGGGCCCCACCTCATGCAACCCTCCCTGGGGGCAGATATCTGCTCTTTAGAAGGGGCATCTGACCCCAGGGAGGGATGCATGAGGTGGGGCCCTCCATTTGGGGTGGGGGGAGGGCCACCCCCTGTTACAGTAGAACATTTGCCGGCAATGTAGGGTGCCCCTCAGCCCCCCCTAAAAAGCAGCCTACAATTTTGTATTTTCTTTGTTTACCCAACTTCGCTTGGCGCAGATGGCCACATTAGTGTGCCAATCTACCCCCATGGTGCCCAAAACCTACTGCCCCATCTATTGAGGGGCCTGTCCCACCATTTGTGGTGGCCCTCTCCTCACCCACACCGAACAGAGGGGGGGGGGGGCACATCATGCAGCCCTTCCTAGGAGGCTCAGGGAGGGCTGCATGAGGTGTAGCCCCCCCCCCAGCCATTTGGGGGGCTCGTCGGTGGCACTTAAGGGGTTAAAGACGTTAGTGGTTATACCAATACAAAATGTACAGCTAAATTAACTGGCTGTCCCTGGCTAATGCATATGTAATGTATAATTGAACCATCATCATGGGCAAATAAACAAAAGAAATGTGGATTTCAACTTTTTGTATCATCAAAAAATGAGAAGATCATTTCATTGGGTCCTGGTTAGTAGATGCCAGTTTGAGGCTGATGCAGAAGTGCCAACGCCGTCCGTTTGCCTGTGTTGGTTCAAGCGTGATGGGCCAAACGCTATTATTCTAATAGTACAAAAAAGTACCCAAGCTGAAAATTTGGCACAGTGGGCATTTCGGTGGAATTAAGGTGTACCACCATCATCATGTAGAGGATTTCTCTGGTCAGCCCCTAAAAGATATGGCAGCAAGTAAATATTTAGATGGTGTACAGGTATCTTATAGCACTGGGAATTATTTGAATCATTGAAACTGGGTAACCACAGGACAGTCCCAACTGGCTATTAGATCGGTCTAAGGAGGTACAATGTCCTAGCAGAGATGAACACACCGTGCATAGAAATAACTGGCAAATCAAACGATATCATGAGCCAAGAAGAAAAACGGGGGCGTAGAGAGTTCACGGCACCAGAGGCGAATTGGGCTGTGCTCGGAACGCAGAGAAAAGGGAACATTTCAGAACTACTTACCTGAATTGGGTATCAGTCTGTAAATAATTGATGGTAAGCCAAAATAAAATAGCCAACTGGAGGACTAGGTCAGTGGAAGAAGGTGCCACCAGCGAATTAGATGTATGGTTTGAAACGGGGGTGCACAAACTGCTGATGCACATCTGTAGTCTAAGCCAGCTAGTGCCCAGGAAAAGGAAAAAACAAAAGAAATGGCAGTCGATTGTCATTCAGAATTTTTTTTATTTATAAAAGAGTGCAGAGTTCTAGATGAGAGCTACTTACCTAAACGTTATCAAGAGGCATGGCGGCACATTGTGTACCGCAAAGGTTACATAGAGAAATGAAATGTCGGAAGGCACGAGTCACTGAAGCAACTTAATTGGGTAAATGGCGCCAAACTAAAGGAAACGCGGAAAACACAGCAACTAAATGTAGAATTTAGAGCCACGTAATGAAAAGGTTTGCTATGTGGCAAAAATAGTTGGGTGACGGCAGAGAGTAGACAGTAGCTCCAGACACATATGTAACTAGTTGATTTTGCCCGTATACAAAATAGAAATAAGGGCCAACACAAGGACTGTGGATCGGTTTGCTATACGTAGTGCTACTCTCACGTGTGTGTGTGTGCTGTTAAAGGAGATCAACTATCATACAGGCAGGGCGTACCATGTGTTGTCGCCGAAGATCGCAGCTTCAACAGATCAGCTGTGTGATAACGCGTATGCGTACACAGCATGATCTGGCAGTTACAAACACAGCCCTAATAGATCAAGAAAGAGGACTGTAATCTGGAAGCTGGCTTTGCGGTGCAATGGAGAGAGAAAGGGGACTAGTATATGGTCCCTGGTTCTCTGCTGAAAGAACCACATCTATTATCCACCATGATATGTCTTCGGTAGAGTGGCCCTTTTCCATATAGTGGCTGACCAGGGGAGAAGTGGTTGACTTACATCTGATACGAGACCGGTGTTCAGTTAACGCGTGTTTACTGGGCAGGTGGTCTTCCCAATATATTTTAAGCCACAAGGGCATTCAATGCAGTAAATCGCCCAAGGTGTTTTGCAATTCCTATTGAACCGCAATGTCCATATTTTACCATCAATAGTGTATGATTTGGTCCTGTGGACGAATTTGCAGACGGAACAGGATCGATCGACATTCGACATGGCCAGTGAGTGGCCGCAGATCCCAACTTGTGGTTGTAGATCTGTTGGATTTTTTTGGAGGATGCATGTGCCAATTGATCCCTCAGGCTTCGTCTTTTCATGGCGAAAATAGGTAATGGTTTGTTGGGTAAAGATAATTGAGCCACTGACCAACATTTTTTTGTATTTTTTTTTATCAAAAAGGTTTCTGGGGTGTATGTTAAAGCACATACCAATTTCTCTTGTGATGGTTTAGGTTCAAAGAGTCACAGGAAGTGAATCTGGCTCTTTTGTAAAAGTTGGATATTCGTTTTTTAGGGTAGCCACATTCCCTGAGCTTGTCAGTTAGCCATTGGGCATGGCGGTCATAGTCCAGTAACAACGTGCTGTTGCGCTTGAGTCTGAGGAATTGTGAGTATGGCGAACTTTCCTTTTGGTTTCGTGAATGGAAACTTGAAGTGTAAAAGGGTATTTCGATCAGTTGGTTTGGTGTATAGTGAACAAATCAATTTATTGTTTGAATGTTGAATTAGAAGATTCAGAAACAGTATGTGATGGTTATTTGCCGTCATGGTGAAGTTTATTGCTGTATGGCATTGATTGAGCCAGTGAAGAAAGTTCTTGAAATGGTCTAAGGTACCATGCCAGATAAAAAATGTTGTCAATGTCGCCTCCAACAGTCAATACATTGATGAAAAGGATCTGAAAAAATGAATTTGTCTTCAAAGTGGGCCATGAATAATATTGCCAGACTGGGGGTAAAAGCTATGCCCATGGCGGAGCCCTATGACTGTTCAATAAATTGATCTTGATACTTGAAAAAATTAGTTCTCAAAGATAAAGTGAGCAATTCAAGAATTAATTCAAGTGGTGCTTTGAAAGTTGATGGTGACTGAACTAGGCTTGAGCGAATGCAATCTATGGCCTCATCTTGGACACTGATGTAGAGCGCTACAATGTCAAAAGTTACCAAGAGCCGTCGTGGGGTCAAATTGTTTGCCCCCAAATAGTGAAATAATAGATGTGCTGTCTCGTAGGTAAGTAGCAGTGTTTTGGCTTATAGGTTGTAAAAATGTGTCAATGAATTGACAAATTGGCAGCAGTATTGTGCCGCAGTCTGCTAGAACCGGTCTGCCTGGGGGTCTTTCAGCATCCTCATGTATTTAGGGATGGCATAGAATTTTGGTGTTGAGCCCTTAGACATATTGAGGACTTCAAATTCCTTCTCCGAGACCCATGCCCGATCTGGTGCATAATTCCTGATTTCTTGAATGGTCTATTGGAGATCTTTAGTAGGGTCCTTCCGAAGTCGGCAGTAACTGCCTGGTACATTCAATAGATCCATAACCATGGTATGATATTGCTCAGAATTCATGACAACAATACCTCCTCCCTTGTCCGCGGGCTTAATTACAACCTCTGAGTTGTTCACAAGGGAGTGGAGTGCGTGTCTTTCTTGATGATAGATTTTACCTCCATGACTTCTTTAGTTAGAATTTTCTTAAGATCTTTGAGTACACATTTTTTTCGAAGGTTAATATCTCTTCAGGCATAGTGCTGTCTTCTGGTATGAATGTAGATGGAAGGCGAAGCCCTGTGTCACTTTCCAAAGTGGGATTACCGCGGTCTTGAAAAAAATATTTTTAGCCAAATAGTTCTAAAGAATTTCTTTTTTTGTAAATGTGTTTTTATTTAGTTTACAAATGTGAGTCATGTTACAGAAACTATATTTCAACACTTAAAGTTACAAAAACAAACCCCAACAGTTGTGTGTTCGAAACATATACTTCAAAATGGAATGTTCTGAGTTGGGTCATGTATGGGAACATGACTCTCCCACCCCAAACTCCCTCCCCCCCTGTGGGTCATGCAGTTCTTAGCTTAGTCTTTGCAGCGTTTATCGACTGAGGATCACAATCTGTGTTTTTAGGGGTCACTTCTAGAGTAGGCGTACGTGAGGATGATACCAGAGCATATTATTCAAGTCGATTCCTGCTCGTCCTCTACGTGAGTGTTGGTTATGCCACGAAAAAGTCCACTGGAGAGGTATTTGTTATTAAAATCGATCCACAGGGCCTCAGCCTGCGATGATCTGTCATGTAATGACAATGTTATGTGTTCCATTATAAATGTTTGTGGCAACATTGATCCATTCACGTTTGGTGGGGACCGACAGACTTCCATTTCATAATGAGTGTTGCTTGAGCTGCTAGTAATAGGTGAGGAACAAGGTCTCTTATTCTGGTCCATTCATCCTCCTCTTTCTCGAGACCAACAGTATGAGGTGAGGGTCAGCTACTCTGATAATGCTGTCAATCTCTTTAATCCATCCCAGGACTTCGTTCCAGGAAACTTTTATTTGGGCACATCCCCACCACATATGCCAGTAGTCGGCGTTTTCCCCACATCCTCACCAACACTTCGGGTTGGTTGTTTGGAACATTTTGGATAGTCTAACATGATCATATTGCCATCTGTGTAATAGTTTGATGGCGTGAAGTTTATATTGGTTCGAAATGGATATTTGTGTAGCAGCTTGACAGATCGTTCCCCCATAGATCCGGGGTGAACTGTTCACCGAAATCTTTCCCACCTACCCTTCAATGAGACTGTGGTCCCTCCTCCTTCTATTAGTTCTTTATACGTAGCTGATATCAAGCCTTTCATTTCTGTTCTTGAGTTCTAGTATCTTCTCAAAGGGCGTGAGATCTTTCATCAGTTTGGGCTTCCACATCCGTCTCATGAGAACACCCTTTATTTGTATATATTGGAAGTTAGATATTCTGAGGGCCTCCGATAGTTCTGGGAGTGGGATAAAGGAGACCTTTTTCTGCAATTGTCCAACCCTCTCTAAGCCAGCTTCATACCATACTTGAAACCTTCCCACATTTGCAATATGGTCATCGATTCCAGGGGACCATAGATGGCTAAGGGGGGCAGGCCATGTAGTGATGTGTTGCATGTTTTTGTCCTGTGTCCAAATGTCCCATATAGTACTCAGAATGGGGTGATCCTTAAGTTTCCTGCGAATTATCCTCTTGGGAGACCAGAGCCACTCGGATATCGTGGCTGGTGGGAAATAGTGGTTGTCCATATTGACCCATTGGATGTTTATATGGTTGCAGAGATGCAGAATTAATACCGAGTTGTGAAGCTTCATAGTATTTTTGTAGATTGGGGAGCCCCACCCCACCCTTCTCCTTGGGAAGTATTAGAGTCTTATATGGGATCCTCAGTGTCTTTCCTCGCCAAAGGAATTTGACGATAGCTCTTTTGGTCTCAGCAAAGAAACTGTTCGGAATTCTGATGGGCAACATTTGGAAGGGATACAGGAACCGGGGGAGGGATACCATCTTGATCGCATTGAGTCGCCCCAGCCATGATATCGTGAGCTTATCCCATCTTGACAAATCAGCTCGCAACTGTTGCAGCATGGGAAGAAAGTTCATCTCATAAAGGTCCTTCATGTTTCTAGTAATTTGTATCCCCAAGTATTGTAGTTTTGAGTGCTCAATTTTGAGACCTAAGGCGGCGAATTTAGCGGCATTCGCCTCCTCTTGTCCTTGTAGGGGGGAAAAGTGTGGACTTGGTTTTGTTTACCTTGAAGCCAGAAAGTTTGCCATATTCCTCTAACGGGAGGAGGGCTCGAGGCACAGAAGTTATGGGATTAGTAACGTGAAGGAGAATGTCATCTGCGTAGAGGGCTACCTCTTATAGGGCTATACTCTGTTGTTCCTAATTGGATACCTTCCAATATGGGGTCTGCTCTCATTGTAATTGCTAAGGGCTCTAGGGTAAGTGTGAATAGGATTGCTGAGAGGGGGCATCCCTGGTGAGTTCCACGTTTTAGGTTAAACCATCTAGCGTATTCACGGTTTACGAATATTGATGCTTTGGGATCCGTGTATACTGCGTGCTTTGCCTTTCTAAACCTCGGGCCCATCCCCACTTTGCGTAATACTGCCTTCAGAAATCCCCACTCTACCCTGTCAAAAGCCTTTTCTGCATCGATGGAGAGAAGGACTGGGTCATTGGACATGGTTTGGGACGCGTGGATAAGGTGTAGTGTCTTACGCATTGTTTCAGCTCCCTGTCTCCCCAGTATAAACCCAACCTGATCAGGGTGTATGAGTTGTGGCATTAATGTTTCCAACCTTGCAGCGAGGACTCTGGTGTACATTTTTGCGTCAAGGTTGAGTAGGGAAATGGGGCGGTATGAACCACATTTCGAGGGATCTCTTCCGTCTTTGGGGGTAACTGATCGATGCCCGGGTAAAGGAGTCAGGGGGGTTTCCCAGATTCAATTATTTCATTGAAGAGTCCCGTTAGGAAAGGCATTAATGATGTGCTAAACGTTTTATAGAATCCGGCTGTGTAGCCGTCCTCACCTGGGGACTTGCCTATGGTTAATCTTTTTATAGCGTCCTGGACTTCTCCAGCATTGGATCTTTCATGGATTCACATGCTTTGAATATTCCCCGTCGTCAGGCTGGGAATCCCCGGTACATTATATAGACCCTTTCCCGTAGGAAAACTTTTTCGACGCTTATGTGTCCTATCCACCTCGTTTTGTATCATGCGTGCCCGTACCGTCAGGACGTCATGATATAAATACAGGCCCCGCCCCCGCGCTCCCTCAGATTTCAACCGTCTTTCAAAGTAGTGGGATCCTCGTGTTTACTACTAGTGAAAACTAGGTTGTTTTTTATTTTTTGTCTGTTTCGCGTAAGCGAAGTTCAAATTCTGGAGAATTATGTCTGGAAAGGCGTTATTTCGCCCATGTGCAACCTGTGGCCTCAAAAAGGTTTATGAAGGAGACGGCCACATGGACTGTATCTACTGTCTCCACCCGCACCACACGGCGGATACATGTGAGATATGCCAGGGTTTCTCCCAAAAAACCCTTAAGGACCGTAAAAGAAGGCTGGTCGACTGGCTTAATGACGGAGCGGGTGCCTACCCGGCTTCGGAAGTTGGCTCCACGGCCTCCAGGAGCAAGTCGGAGCCTCCATCGAAGAAGGTTCGGCCAGCAGAAATTCGCGCTGAGGACAAGCATAAGGGGAAACATGCTGGATCCTCCTCATCACATAAAAAGCCCTCCTCCTCCTCATCATCTAAGACGGAGAGGCTAGCGCTGTCAAAATCCTCCTCAGGGGACCGTCCCAGGTCTTCCGTGAGTCGAGAAGCTTCAGCCGGGAAGTCGGCATCGAAATCGACGACGAAGTCTAAGGGCTCGACGACGACGACTTGCTCGTCGACCTCGGTGTCATTGACGATGCCTATTACCGTTCAAGCAGCAGCGGTTGGGATTCCTTCGTCGACGGAGACTCAGTCTATGGCTTGGCTGCCTGAGGTCTATGACCCGATCCCCCCTGAGGTCTTACTGCAGCCAGACACGGCCTGCTCGGTGGAAGGGGAAGGTGACATGGTTCTGCAGCCATCGGATTTAGGCTTACGGCCTTCCACGACGACGGCGACGAGTGCGAGCGGGGGTATGGTACCTATATCATCCACGTTACTGACCCCCCAGACGGTTTTGTCTCTGGATGTGCTTAATACTCTTCAGAAGCTACTACAGCGGCTGGATACGCAGTTCCCTCAACCTGGGACGTCATCGTCACTTTTGTCTGTACCTTCCGTCGACGAGCAAACTTGTACGGCTCGCTCGTCGACGAAACACCCATCGGCTCCCCAGGCGGTGAAAGATCGTCCTTGAGCTCAGGAGGAGGGTGAGTTGTCGGAGTCCGACTCTATACGTGATGACTCGGGGTCAGACATCTCCCTGTCACCGTCGAGGGACCCGACATGGAATTCGGATGTAGAATTGGAGTCTACGAGGAGCCAGACACAGCCATCTCCCCCTGATGATGTGGGAGCCTTCCATGCAATGATGGGGAAAGCGTGTTCCGAATTCGGCTTGATTCCTGAGGAGCAGAGGAAAGACTGTTTCCTTTTTGACCATATGGGTCAAAGGAGAAAATCGGTATTTGCCATCCCAATCCTTGACCACGTGTGGCAAGAAGGTCTCAAGACGATGCGCCATCCGTTCTCGGAACCAGCCATAAAGGGACGGATCGAGAAAAAGTTTAAAGCTCCGGAGTCCACTCCAAAATGTCTAACATCACAGCCTCTGTCTGACTCGGTGGTGTCGGCGGCAGCGGCTAGGAAGGCCAGGGTCCAGCAAAAATGTTCAACGCCACCGGAAAGCGAGGCTAGGAGGCAGGACGCATTTGGAAAGAAGGTGCTCTCGGTCGGAGCGACGACAGTAAGAGCAGCCAATTCCTTAGCGATCGTGTCACGATATGATAGGGAAATGTGGCACAAATTAGCCCCTATCCTAGAACACCTGCCAGACGAACACCGGAAAGCAGCTATGTTACTGGTGCGGGACGGCGAAGAGGCCTCGAACCACGCTATTAATATCGCAGTTGACCTAGCAGTCTGGTTTCAAACAAATCAACCATGGAGTAGTGCTTCGTTGACAAGCGTGGCTCAAATGTACTACTTTCCGTCCTGAAGTACAGTACAAAGTCCTGGACATGCCATGCGAAGGGGAGCACCTGTTTGGCGAAAAGGTTGATGAAGCGCTGAAAGGGATGAAAGAAGACACCGATACTGCTAGGTCCCTCGGCGCCCTTCAAACGGGTAGAAATTTTCGCTCTTTTCGCCCCTTCAGAGGTGCTTCTGGAAACTCCCGCTTTGGAGCCTCGAGGGACCGTGGATTTAACAGGCCCTCGTACTCTTCACAAGGGTTCAGACGTGCATCCCAGTCGGCACGTAGAGGCAGAGATTATCAAGCCTCCAGACGACGCGGCTCGGGTCCCTCGTCGACGAAGGACAAGCAAACCAGCAACCAATGACGGCCTTCGGAACGTCCTGGGGGGGTCGAGTCTCTCATCACTTCGACCGATGGAAATGCATCACCAAAGATCGATGGGTCCTAGACACGATTCGCATGGGTCATGCGCTGCAATTCAAAGACAAGCCTCCGCGTCTTCCTCCTTTATTCTCGCCACAGCCCCACCTCCAAATCCTACGACAAGAGGCGGCGCTTATGTTGCGAAAAGGGGCGGTAGAGAGAGTTCCTGTGGCACAGGAAGGCCAAGGAGTTTATTCCAGGTTCTTTGTTGTCAAAAAGCCAAACGGCAAATGGAGGCCCATTCTCGACCTGAGGGTACTCAACAAGTGGCTAAAGAGCCAAAAATTCAAAATGCTAAAACTCCAAGAGGTTATCAGATCGGTGCAACCCATGGACTATCTATCATCACTAGACCTTCAGGATGCTTATTTTCACATCCCAATACGCCCACGACACAGGAGATATTTAAGATTCGTCGTCGGGAGAAAGCATTTTCAGTTCAAGGTCCTCCCGTTCGGGCTCAAGTCCTCCCCCAGGACGTTCACCAAGTGCTTGGCCCCTATAGCGGCCCATTTAAGGAAGAATGGTCATCATGTCTATCCATATCTAGACGACTGGCTAGTCAGAGGGTCATCCAAGGAACAAACACGAGACAGTCTACGAGCCACAATGTCCATCTTACAGGAACTGGGCTTCGCAATAAACTTCAACAAGTCCTCAGTAGAGCCTTCGAGGACCTTGGTCTTTCTAGGAGCGGAGTTTCATACACACACACAAGCCTGGTGAAACCATCCAGCGAAAGAATTCAGAAACTTCAAAACAAGGCGTCGGAATGGAGAGGCGGTACCAAGGTCTCTGTGCGCAAGTACATGTCCCTGCTAGGGACCATGTCGTCCTGCATTCCGTTAATAAACAACTGCCGTCTGTTTATGAGGCCTTGCCAGGAATTTCTAGCGGACCGTTGGGCGCAGAGCAGAGGTCGCTGGTCCGACAGACTGGTCGTCGACGAACAACTAGTTCAAGCACTCGGCTGGTGGAAAGTGTCTACTCATCTAACGAAAGGGATGCCTCTACTGGAACCAGAGTTCCAAAAGACGGTGGTGACGGATGCATCGCTGAGCGGATGGGGAGCTCATCTGGATATGTTACAGGTACAAGGCCAGTGGTCTTTGCAGGAGTCCTCCCTGCATATCAACCTGCTAGAACTGAGAGCAGTGCGATGGGCTCTGAAGTCTTTTCTTCCGCAACTGAGGGACTCGGTGGTGCGTGTCATGACGGACAACACCACTACGATGTTCTACTTGAGGAAACAAGGAGGGACACGTTCCAGGTCCCTATCGACGGAGGCACAGAAAATCTGGCATTGGGCCCTGCAACACAACATGCAAATCTTAGCGTTTCACCTACCAGGAGTGAAAAACGTGGAAGCCGATGCCCTCAGCAGAGAAATGAACGAAGTTCACGAATGGGTGCTGAACGACCAACAACTTCAACAAGTATTCAAGGAATGGGGACACCCTTCCATAGACCTGTTTGCAACGAAGAACAACAAGAAATGCCATCAGTACGCAAGCAGATGGCCTCAGCAGGGCTCACTGGGGGATGCGTTCTCATTCCCATGGACGAACAAATTCCTGTACGCATTCCCTCCTTTTCCCCTTGTCCGGAGGACGTTGCAATGGATCCTCAGGTACCCATGTCGGGTAATTCTGGTGGCCCCATACTGGGCCAGACAGGTGTGGTTTTCAGACCTACTACACTTAGCGGCGGCGGAACCGATGAGATTCCAGAAGACCCCCGACCTTCTGTCTCGACAGGAGGGTGTCGTTTGGCATCACGACCCGGACAGCCTCAAGTTGACTGCCTGGCTCCTGACTTCGCCGAATTTGGTCGGCTAACGATTCCGGAGGACTGTCGACGTATCCTGCAAGCGGCAAGAGCACCTTCCACAAACGCCTCATACGCGTACAAATGGAAAAGGTTCTGTCAATGGTGTGAGGATCAACCAGGTTTGGCCCCGCAATCGATTAGGCCGGAACAGCTCCTTCCATACTTGCTGTTATTAGCTCAAAAGGGCCTGTCGGTGTCGTCAATAAAAGTACACCTAGCAGCCATTTCCAGGTTTACTCGTCGACGGCACTCGGCACCATTGTTCAGCGACCGCCTGATTAAGCACTTCCTTAAAGGCCTCTTTCGGAGTTTCCCTCCAGAGAAGAAATTTCCACCGGAGTGGAGCCTCAATCTGGTCTTAACGTCTCTTATGAAACCTCCGTTTGAGCCAATGTCATCATCGTCTCTAAAGTTTCTGTCGATAAACACTCTTCTATCGTGTTGCCTACGTTTTTTCCGGAGCCATGCTCGGGAGCGGAGCGCATGCTACACACATTGGATGTAAAAAGGGCTCTCAAGTTTTATCTTCATCGTACGCAACCGTTCAGAGAAACGAGACAGCTGTTTGTGGCCTATGGGTTGGGTGCTAGAGGAAAAGCCATTTCGAAGCAAGGACTATCAAGATGGGTGTCATCTACCATTTCGTACTGCCATTCCAGGGCAGGGAAGCCTCTTCTACGACGGCCAAGAGCTCATTCAACTAGAGCAGCGGCATCGTCGACGGCACTGTGGGCCGGAGTCCCTCTAGGGGACATCTGCATGGCGGCTACCTGGGCGGCTACACACACCTTTACCCGCCATTACTGCCTGTCGCAGCAACATGCCGAAGACACCCGGATGGGACAGGCAGTGCTTCGACACCTATTCCAATAAGGTAAGCCCCGGCTGCGGGGTTGCATCCTGTGGAATTTATGACTGTATGTGGTTCGTTTTCCTATGTTAACTATTACTGATGTATACATGATCATAGGGAACGGCCTTTGTGAAAAAAGTATATGGGTTTGCATGCACGCCTCCTCTTGGGGGTGGTACTGCTATGTAATCTATTCAAAGCATGTGAATCCATGAAAGATCCAATGCTGGAGAAGGGAATAGTTTCTTACCTGTAACTCCATTTCTCCAGCATTGGTATCTTTCATGGATTCACATGCGCCCACCTGCCTCCCCTGAACATGCAAACCGGTTTCCCCACTACTTTGGGGGCCGAAATCTGAGGGAGCGCGGGGGCGGGGCCTGTATTTATATCATGACGTCCTGACGGTACGGGCACGCATGATACAAAACGAGGTGGATAGGACACATAAGCGTCGAAAAAGTTTTCCTACGGGAAAGGGTCTATATAATGTACCGGGGATTCCCAGCCTGACGACGGGGAATATTCAAAGCATGTGAATCCATGAAAGATACCAATGCTGGAGAAATGGAGTTACAGGTAAGAAACTATTCCCTTCCTGTTCAGTTATAGGGGATTCCAGCAATTCCGCATCTAAGCTTGGTATTTGAGGTAGAGTCATTGAGGACAGGTAGGTCTCTATTTCTGGTTGTTCGGGGTTCGTTTCTGAGGAGTATAGTGTTTCGTAAAAATTGGCAAAGCTTTCCGGTATAGTAGGTCGAGTGTGTGGTGTGGGTGATTTCTAAAACCCTTTGCTCAGCCCTTTGCTCTCGGAGCCTGGCGGCAAGGAGTGTGTCTGCCTTGTCTCCTTTTTCGTAGTATTTTTGTTTCAGAAATCTTAGTTTGCGTACAATCTGTTCATGTTCTAGTAATTTGAGTTTGTTCCTTTTCTCTTTTACCTCATCCATTTTCGTGTAATCAATTCCTGTACCCTTCCCAATATCATCCTCTATCTGGCGGATTTCAGTTCGTAATCTATGTTCAATAATATTTCGCTCTTTTGTTTGACGATCCTTATTAGGATTCCCCTCCAGGAGGCCTTTGCCGCCTCCCAAACTGTTTGTTTGGATACTTCACCATTGTTGTTCATTTCAAAGAATTGACTGATTTCAGTTTCCAGTTCAGCTTTAAAGGATGTGTCTTTCCAGAGGCTTTAGTTACAGCGCCATTTCCCGCTCTTGATTAGTAGGTTTACCCATTGCATTTCCGTGAGGACCATATCATGATCTGACCATGTGATCGGGGATATCTGAGTGAAATGCTACGTCGGCGAGCTCGTTGGATATATATATATATATATATATATATATATATATATATATATATAGTCAATTCTAGTAGAAGTGTTGTGGGGGGTTGAGAAGAAAGTATAGCTGTGTTCGTCGGGGTGGTGATCTCTCCACACACCTCTCGTTATACATTTCCATCATATTTGCCAGTTCGGATTGGTCGGCTCTATTCTGGTGTTTCGCATTAGGGTTGCCAGGTTTTCGATCTCTGACAGGGTCGGCCCACTGATTAAAGTCTCTACCTAGGATAATCTGGATTGACCTGTATTTGGGGAGTAGAGGGTCGCAATTGTGACGTTGACCTTACCAATGTGTCCGGTCACCAGTAGAGCACGGCCTTCTACATCGGACCATGTCTTGGTCGGCACAAATTCTATGCCCCTTCTGATGAGAATCCCTACCCCTCCCTTTCTCAGTGAACCAGAGCCGCCCCATAGTTCTATCCCAACACGTTTCCCTAGGATCCGTCTCTCTTCACCCTTCATGTATTTTGTTTCCTGTAGGAGGAGAATGTCAATTTTGGCCCTTCAGAATTCTCTGGCCGCAAGAGATCGTTTCGTTGGCGAATTGAGCCCTTTCACGTTGAGTGTCCCCACTCGCAAAGGAGCAGTTCTCCATGTGTCAATGTCTGAAGCTATTAATCATTTTCACATGAAGATGCCTTTTAATGCGTGATCGGTGTTGCTTGTCTGCATTAAGTTGTGTGCTGCGTTGACCGCTTTGGATTACTTCAAATGTTGCCCTGACCCCTTTCACTTCCCCTACCCCTCTCTCGTCCTCCCCCCTACCCCCTCCCATTTCCCGTTGGTGGCGTCCGATCAAACATGGTTGACTGCACCGAGTTGACATCGAACCACCTATGGGGGCCGTTACATTGCGACCCTCGTCGAATTGTGACATCTCTGTTTCGATTGAGCCCTCTCATGGTTCCCCCCTGAATTTTCCCGTTACCGTCATGGAGTTATGTACATTCTGTTGCTCTCTCCATGCACCTCTTGCAAGATTATTTGGATTTGTCTTACCAGAGTCATCTAAGTTGAGGCGTCTCCCTCAGGGGAAAGGTTACCTCCGGAATTTTCGCTACCCCTTCACCTTCTTTATCCTGGGGCCCTGGGTACGCCATTCTCGTTCTTCTCGTTGCATCTCTCCTCGATTGTCATGTTCTCTCTGGGGGCTGAGGAGATCAGCTATGCATGTCTTTATTTCTTTCTCGGATCTCAGCCTGAATCTGGTGCCTTCGTATTCGAATGTGAGTGAAAAGTGGTAACCCCGCTTGTATCGGATAGTCTTCCCCTGTAGGTTCTTTGTAAGGGGACCACACATCCTCCTGAGGGCTAATGTCAATGAGGATAGGTCTTGATATATTTAGATTTGGGCTCCGCCTAGCGTGATCGTTTACGCTTTTTCGAGAATGCGGGCTTTGTCATGGAATCGGGCAAGGACCGATCGTGGTTCTCCTGCGGGGCCACCGGCTCTGTGGATTCTCTCTGTCATCGGTTCGTCCACAGCATCATCCGATACCAGGAGTTTAATAATATTGTGGAGTGTTTCCTTCAGATCGGCTTCTGTTTCTCCTTCTCTTTCCGGGATTCCGAAAATGCGTAAGTTGTTCCGTCTTCCTTTGTTTTCTAAATCGTCGAGTTTGAATTCGTCTTCTCGGTGTTCCAGGTCAGTCATTCTTCGATCCAGTTGTGCCTCTACGGTGTCAATGGAGACCTGGTTGTTCTCGATCCCTTCAAGTCTGTCCTCTATGCTGTCTAGTCTTTGGGTGATTTTGTCTATCTTCCCTCCTATGTTGGTGCCCAGATTTTTAATTTCGCCTAGGAGGGCTGTGATGTCTCCTTTCGTGGCTACGGAAAGCTCATTTCCTGCAGTGGTGCTGTTCGCCATCGTGGTTCCGGAGTGTGCGAGAGGAGTGGGGGTGTAAGCAAAGAGCGCTAATTTATGTCTGACGCTCATGTAGTTCCCTGGCGACAATATCAATCGGAGAGCGTGTGGCTTGTGGGGTTCAGGTGACGTCCTCGTTTACAGGGTTGTTGATGGTGATTCCAGGGCCTGGGTCCGACAATAGGGTTCTGTTAGGGTCGTGCAGCGAGGTTTCCTCTTTCACACTTGGTACCCACAGTGGGTCGCACCTACCGAATTGGCATGGGGACACTTGCGTCCAAGATCTTGAGCGTCAGTTCACAGTAGTGGGGAGTCACTGCATGTGACAGTATACGCTTGTGTAGGGTTGTCGCCTCCTGGTAATCGTGGGGGAGTAGCTGTGTCTCCTGATGCATGCTGGGATAACTGTCACTAGATTGGTGAGGAGGGTTTCACTCCTCCGCAGGGAGCAGGGGGCCATAGAGTCAGGTACACCGTTATTACGTAGGGTGAGGGGTGCTCTGGGATGCAGGCAGGTATGCAGTGCGATGATAATGATGGTCTCACTTGGTCACGCTCTGTGGGTTCCTTACCTCCTTATGTTAATGAAGCAAGGGTCCTTCTGTTTGTGGCACAAGTGTTCCCAGTGGTTCAGACCCTCTATTGGTGTGCCGCGTGCACCAGCCGCAATCCTCAATCAGTCTATTTTGCTGTGCTCGACGACATCTCGGTACCCAGCAGCATTCAACACCAATGACCACACATTATCCCCAGATCTATATATGTTCAGTGACCCCCGGAAGTTGACTCTGATCTGGACCTGTTATGCCAGCGCTGCATTTGTTAACTTGTCAGACTGGGGGAGAACTTGAAGGGCATCCAGGCTCTTTTGAAGGCTGTTTCCCAACATTGTACCTCTGGGCTCTTTGTAGTGTTCACTATGTGTTGTCTCACTTGACCAGGCAGCATTGGTGTGACCCACAGGGCCAGACCACACCTCCCGAGCGGCAGTCCTGCGCTCCTTGGCTTGTGTCCTGGTCCCCCTGGAGCGCGTGGGTCAAGGAGAGTGGTTCTGGCCTGTGTGGGCCCAACAGGTCTTGAGTCACGTGTGTGCGCCCAGTGTCCTTTCCAAACAATTGTTCCGCTGTGTCAAGTTCTTTTTGTGCCAGGTCTCCAAGTCGTTGTGCCGTAGAAATAGTTAATACCATTGTGTGGGAGCGAGGGGCCAATGGGCCCCTCTCTACCATCACTTCTCAGTACAAAACTCGGACCAAGTGCCTCTAGTGGTGGGTGCGTCCCTCGCCATTATGCGATGTTAACTTTTGGTTACATTCGCGTAGATGGATGCTCTGTATCCTGCTTGGTGGTCCCATTTTTTTGTGTACCCCCTTTCGACTCCATATTGGTAACCAGGTCTCACTGTGATAGTACAAAATGCATCTCTCCCTTGTGCCCGCCGCATTAGCTCGGAGCACATGGCCCCCACCCTCGTCCCCACTCCAACTGGAAAACTCTTCAGCTCCATTCTCACGCTGAAGCCGGAGCTGTTTGCAACAAATAATAAATGTAGCGCATCCCTTTTCCTCTGAGATCACTGTCCTGCATGTGAACCAACATGAGCCAAGCACATAGCTCGTCCATCTCCACAAAAGTGTCCTTGCCCTCTTACCCTCGCTAGTTGAAACGTATTGCCATTTTAACCCTGTGTCCTTGCAAGGCATTCCTTCCATGTGCCAGACTGCCAACCATGCTATGAAGCCCACCCAACAGACCCCCAACTAACATTAGACCGCTGCTGCAGTATATCGTGCCCAATACTAACAAGTGCCACATACCTGAGATTCTTGTGATACTAACCCTATGGTTCAATGACAGGATTATAGTGGTCAAGGCCCATAAAACCTGTGACCTGTATAACCCAAATGTTGTAGATGATATAAACCCTTGAGTGATTTGTGCAATGACATGATACACTACGGAGGGTCTTTTGATCAACTATTATTTAGTGCATGCATTACTCAGAATGTATTTTCTTAGCTTAGATCGTGACCACCATCTTTCACAGCGACCTGTCCTTCACCCATCCGGAGCACAGATTTCTGACGTCGATCCTCCCGCCAACCAAGCAACCAACCCGGAGGAAGAGATGATGCCCACACCTAAGACACCACCCCGGCTGACCAATCCAGGGCCAACGTAACATCATATGTTAAAGATGTCGATGTACTAATTAAATGTGGTGTAACCTTGATGTGGTCAGAGCGCTCTGAGATCTAGATAAACTTTTCATTGAACTCTCGCAGCCTGCTCTTTTGTGCCTTATTCCCTGTCCAGGGAGTGTCTGTTTTATTCATTTGACACGTGTAAGACAGGGAGGGCACAAACATTTGCTAACCCCCTGCAACGTGATCGGAGAGGTGCCTCGAGGCCGGCGGCGAGATATGGGACGCCCCCAGCAAAACCATCGCCTCCGTGGCCAACCAGCCTGTGCGCACTACGAAGAAGGGTCAAGGGTTCCTGGTTGACGAATACCCGACTGAAAAGCTGCTCGCCGATGCGGGCCACGGCTTGGTTGGGGTGCGAGCCTGACTGGGGTCGGACTGTGAGCGGCGACCCTCGGGTCACCTGACTGAACACGTGAGTGCCGGTTGCGAAGATTACAAAGGAAAGGTAAGGGGGAGACAGGTGGTAACGGGTAATAGGGAAAAGTAGGGCCTGTGCGAGTGATGAGGCTTTTCTGATCTATCCTTTATATGGCCATTAGGTTTTTGTAAGAAGTGAAGAGAAAAAAGAGAAGTGGTATCCTAGCCCGAACGGGGTAGAAGGCGGCGGCGCCGCGTAGCATTGTCTCGTCCAGTGCAGAATAAATAAGTGAAGATACAGAGAAAATAGTAGGAGTCTCCTATATTGAGTAGACTCTGAGTAGTTATTCAGAACATTCTTTTTCTGTTATGTTATGTTATGTTATTAAATTTCTATAGCGCTACAAGCCCTGAGGCATCCAAGCGCTCCATCACAAGCAGAGAGGTCAGTGAGGACAACCAAAGATGTAGGTTAGATGAAAAGTTCTGTCTTCAAGAGTTTCCGGAAAGCTAGGTGATTGCTCTCTGTACGGAGCCCTAACGGTAGATTATTCCAGGCCTTAGCCACGAGCACCGGGAAAGAACGTCCATTTCCACGGGCTTTCTTAGTCCTTGGCACCTGCAGACTTAGAGTCGTTGTAGAACGCAGATTTCTTGCCGGTTGATATATCATGATTTTGTCCTTCAAATAATTAGGGACTGTTCCATAGATGCATTTATGACCTAACGTCAATAATTTAAAGGAAATCCTGGCTGAAACTGGGAGCCAATGTAGCTCCCTTCTCGCGTTAGAGGTGGGTTCATGCCTCTTCATACCGTATATTATACGTACAGAGGCATTTTGGATTTTCTGCAATTGCTGTACGTCTTCTCTACTAGCCCCCCCCCTCCCCCCAACAGAGCATTGCAATAGTCAAGTCGTGGCAAGATAACGGCTCTGACCAGTTTGGCTCGGTTGTTTTCAGAGAAGAGGGGCGACCTGCCTCAATACTCGTAGATGATATTGGGTATTTTTTACTATAGCATCCACGTGTACGCCTGCATCCAAGGAAGCCTCCATATAAACACCTAATGTTTTTACCTTGCCAACAACTTCAATAAAGCTATCATCAACCTGAAAGCCAGTGAAAGCCTTAGCTAGTCCCTCTCTCGGTTTATTGGGCCCGTAGATCATTAGTTCCGTCTTTCCTGCATTTAGGCATAGCCAGTTTGTGGTCATCCAGTCTTTTATTACACTGTATAACTTATTTAATTTGAGTTGGTCTGCTTGATGGTCACCTGAAAGTTCCATTGACAACTGGAAGTCATCTGCATAGTTGGTGAAAAAATAGCCCAACTTCTCCAATTCTCTGCATAGAGGGGCAATATAAATGTTAAAGAGCAAGGGCGACAGACAAGCTCCTTGTGGGACGCCACAAAGGATAGTCTCTACTTCCGAGAAGGCCTCGCCCCAATGCACCCTGGAACTTCTACTCTCTAAAAAAGATCTCACCCAGTTAACAGTTTCAATGGCCAAGCCGCCGGTATCCCGCAGTCTATGTAGTAGAATCTTATGATCTAAAAGATCAAAAGCAGCACTGAGATCAAGTAATATTAACAGGCCTAATCTGCCTTTCTCAATTAGTGATAGCATCTGCGTCTGGAGATCGACCAAGGCGCTCTCTGTGCCATGGAAGCGGCGGAAACCCGATTGCCTCTCGTGCAACCTTCCCGTGTTTTCAATATATGATTGAAGTTGAGAGGTAGCAACCTTATCTACCAGTTTCAGAAAGAAAAGAGTGTTGGTAATTGGACGATAGTTAGCAGCATCTTTAGGATCCAAGCCAGCTTTTTTTAGAAGGGGGTAACAGCCACTGATTTAATGGCTTGTGGAACTGTACAATGCCTGAAAGAGGCGTTTACAAATCTGCACAAAAATGGTGCAAAGATGTTTTGATGATCTAATATGATTTTCGATGGAATCAAGTCTCCTGGACAACTGGTAGGATTCATAACTCTCATGATGTTTTCAATCTCTGCCAATGTGATTTCAGGGAATTTAAAACCAGTATCCATTGATTTTTGCTCCTCTTCTTGTGGTTCAGTGTGATTGATCATATGGTTAAAATTGACCTCTTGAGTTAAAGTAGGGTTTATCTCAAGGGTTTGTTGAGGTAATTGCCTCCGAATTTTATCTTGGGCGCATGTAAGTTTATCAGAGAAGGCTTTCTGTGTTCTAACAGTCCTCTTTAGTGGGGATAATTGAGTGATTTAAAACTTCCGGTTTTTCCCAGGACCTAAAAAGGCGAAAAAGTTCCTTGGTGTCATTATCAGCTGAAGCTATTTGATCATTGTAATAAGTCCGCTTTGCTTCCGCAATGGCGTCTTTGTATGTTTTGGCATGGGTTTTCCAGATAACTCTGTTTGCCAAATTTTGGTCTTTGCGCCAAGCGCGCTCTGCTCGTCGCTTAGTGGCCTTCAGTATAGTTAACTGTGGTAAGAACCATTTTTGTTTGTGGTTAGATTTTCTTATACTTTTTAATTTCATAGGGGCTACTGAATCCAATAAGATGGCCATTTTGGAATTATATTTTTCCACAAGGTGGTCCGGATGATCGGAATCAGTTGTGGCGGACATGAGTGAGGACAGGCATTCTGTTAGAATTTCTGTAGTAAGTGCCTTGTAATTCCTGTGCATTATTTTGCGCAGCAGCTCATGTTCATGCTGTTGTAGGGGAGGAAGATGTATTAGACTAGAGACAAAAAGATGATCAGACCATATACAAGGTGTGGTGGTGATGTTTGATAAGACAATATTGTAACTCGCCATCCAATCCAGGATGTTGCCTTTAACATGTGTCGGGTCGTTGTTATGCACCTGAATGTTATTTTATTTTAGCATTTTTTCCAGTTCCTTGGCTTTTTTATCTTTAACATTCCCTTTCCACAAATTTAAATCCCCCACTAATATGGTGGCTGAGTTTGTGGATAGAATGGTATTTAAAGCATTAATAAGCTGTTCATTAAAATTGTGATTAAATCTGGGTGGTCTATACAGTTATGTTTATACTGAAGTTAGGATTGGGGATAAATTTAGTATGTAAGATGTCGCATCCTTCGCAATCAATTTTGGATTCATACATTTTCAAATCCTCTTTACATATAACAGCCGCTCCCCCCCCCCCCATGTCCATCTTTGCGGTGTTTACCGAAAAAGGTGTAACCTGATGGGGTAACCTGTTCTATCGTAGGTCCGTGCGCCTCCGACAGCCAAGTTTCAGTCAGGCACATGATATCGATGTTATTGTCCTTAATATAATCTCGGACATCTATTGAGTGTTTAACTAGCGATCTGGTTTTGAGGAGCGCTAGATTTAATGTGGCTGTATTCTGAACTAAGAGATGTGCATGCAATGGCATATTAGGCATGTTTTGCCCATCAATCCCCTTAGTGATATCTAGCCCAGGAGAATTTATGTTACTATCCATCATTTGGGAAATTTGTATGTCAGGAAGAGGGAGTGGTGCAGCATGACTATCTTCCTTACATAGGGGTATTACTGTGTGTACCACTGGAGAGACGTTTACTATGTGTTGTTTCTCCATGGGTAGTGGGCTGACATTAGCCTTTGTAGAACTTGGCAGTATTTCCGCGTGTGTACTTACTCGAGTTAGGTTTAAACCCAATTTGCGGTCGAGTGCTGTAGAACGGCATAATGACCTACTTCGCGCTTCTTCAATTGCAGCGAGGGCCTCCTTAATCCCCATATCCTATATTTTAGTTACGGATGTTAGGGGGATCACCGCACCCGCACTGTTCGCCACGGACCGCCACAGACCGGCTTGTCTCGTCCGCGCCGGCGCGTGCGCGCCTGGGGGCGGGATAAGAAGCGGAAAGAACTACAAAAACACAGGGTGTTGTAGTTTATCCGGATAAAGACGTTCAAAAACGAAAATAACGATTTCGAATCACAGGAAACAGCTGTACTGGGTTCGAAAGGTGCAACACCCAGTCGGCGTTTACAGTTTAAGCAAATTAAGCAGTTTAGGCAATTGAAAGTAAAACACCTTATTTTAAAATTAAGTTCTATAATTCCTAAAACAGTTCTTAAAAACGTTGCCTAACCTGCACTGAGAATTGGTTTCAATTTTAACTCTTCTAACTCTTCTAATGCAGCAGCTCTAGGTTTCAGCAAATTACAACAATTACAGTTACAACGTACTATCTCTGATGTAAGGGGAGACACCAGGGTTTAAATAACCGCCACAGACCGGCTTGTCTCGTGCGCGCCGGCGCGTGCGCGCCTCGCGGCGGGATAAGAAGCGGAAAGAACTACAAAAACACAGGGTGTTGTAGTTTATCCGGATAAAGACGTTCAAAAACGAAAATAACGATTTCGAATCACAGCAAACAGCTGTACTGGGTTCGAAAGGTGCAACACCCAGTCAGCACGAGTACTGGGTACGAAAGGATTCTTGGAAAAGAGTAAGAGGGTGTAAGAGGTGGGGAGTGAATGAAAAGAGTAGGCGAAACAGGAAAGGGGTGGAAAAAGGAGAAAAACAGGGAGAAAACGTGCGCAGGCAGTGCATGATAAGTGTTATATGTGCTTTTGTGTTCTGTCCATTTTTTTTTCCGTCAAGGATATCCAAGTACTGTGATTGTGGTTAAAGTGGCAAAATATGCAAAAATGAACTCTTGAATTTGAACATGCAACAACTATAAGGTTAACGTTGAAAAGTGATTGATATATTTATCTTGATACATATATGTGCATACCAATTGCAAGTAACTGAGAAGACTCGTGGTATATATCCAACTAGAAGGAAAAAAGACTAGTGAAGAAGAGCTTAAGGGGAAAGGGAGGTCGAAAGGTATGTGCAGACAAAGGGAGGAAAGGAAACACATCGTCATGGGGGGGGGGAATAACACCACTAGCACATATTTTTCAGCACCTTCCGTTATACAGTGAGAAAATACAAAAATACCACGACCAATGGTTGACGGAGATAAAAGGGTACAGTGTGACGCCAATTTGGCCAGAAGGTGGGTCATTCGACAAAAGAGTATTAGATTTAGTAGCAATTATACCTTGTTAGCAAGGTATAAGGGAAACAACTGCAAAACAGAAGGTAAGTACTAGACTTGTGGCGAATGTTTGAAGAAGTTACGCCTACAGCAGAGGTAAATAAAGAACAAACGAAACACAGAAAACGCAGGAAGAGGTAAGCGGAACGCCAAAGGGCGAGTACACAACCACTTACAGCTGAAGGCGATACAACTAAAATATATCCTTTAATGTCAAGGCCAGCAGTAGGATATAGTGAGCCCCTGTACATACCAGCATGTCCCACTCCTGTACCCACAACCGGAGCAGTTGCTACAGCACCACTACCCTATGATAAAGGAGGTTTGTATGGCCCAACAAGCGCACCCCCCGTGAATTTGGCACACTTCACTGGAGAATTAGACCGCCAGCTAGCGCATGCACAGATAGAAATAACGCAGCTAAGAGCATTGTGCAATAGGGGCCAAATGCTGCCAGGGGGACGAGAGGTGCCACCATTATCCATAGCGGATCTAACGCCAACATTGAGCACAGCAGGGGAAGTGACGCAAGCTATCTCGGAGCCAGCGCGATCAGTATAATCACAAGGAACACGCATACCACAAGGGCAAGAGAAAGAATGGCGGTCAGGGGAGTTCCTGTTCCATCTAAATGACAAACCCGTGAGGATTATACGCCCACCTACCCCAGAAAAAAAGGCTGGCAGACGAAGCAAAGCTGGTACAGAACAAATTAGTGAAGGTCGCCGCCGTCAACGCCAGCGCAGCCGCAGACCGAGAAAACGAGGGGGGCGAAGGAGCGGGAAACAGACCAGCAACAATAGCGGCACTGCGGGCCACAGGAGGACAAGGGCAGTGGAACGGAGAAGAGCAATACGGTGGACAACAGTGGCAAGAAAGACCAGCAAGAGGTAGAAGTGGGTACCGTGGCCAGAGAGGAGGGTTTGGAGGTATGGGAAATAGAGGATTTGGTGGTCAGGGAATGAGAGGCGGACCACAAGGGTCATGCTGGAACTGTGGGAGATGGAGACACTACTCCAGAGATTGTAGAATGCGGCCTTCAGGGTATTTCCAAGGGCAACAGCCCATGGAGAATGAACAAAGTTGGGGGTGCTCACACCCAGGTAGCCCCTATGGACTACCGATGGGAAGTGGGAGACAGCAAGACCAATGCTATAACGAACCTCAGGTGCAGCAAGGACAGCAACCACCACCACAACCTATGGCAAGACTAAATGCAGTGGGAAGCGCAACCAATAATTGCTATGCAACCTCTGCGAATGGTGCGCCCGCACCGTATCGTGGCGTGACCGTGATTGGAGACAATGTCTTCTCTGTGCCAGGGCAAGAAAGACATTCAGATTAGGACAGCCCACAGGGAACACTTGCGTGTCCAGTCCTATCCACCACCCTATGTGCAGAAGAGGAACCACTAGTGCGGGCAGAGATAGGAAATAAGCAGTTTATCTTTATGGTATACTCAGGAGCGGAGAAATCATGTATTATGGAAGGGCGGTTTCCACTCTCGGGCAGGAATTTAGAGACGCTGGGGTTCTCTGGGGCTATTTTAAAAGTTCCTTACACTAAAGACCTTGATATAACGGTGGGGGAAAAACGTTGTGCGCGCACCCTTACTGTACCACGAAGACGTGCCAATCAATCTGCTGGGGAGAGATTTGTTAAGCAAATTAAATATGACCATCTGGTTTACAGAACGAGGAATAGTGTGTTCAACACCAGGAGTATGCCCAGTACGAGCCATGTTGATGATCAGCACAGTAATGAACGAAGTTGTGGTGCGAGGAATACCAATTGATATAAGCATGTTTGTTTATGGCATCAAGGTATTAGCACGAGCGGTGCTAGAGATAACGAGAAAAGAATGGAGAACACCATCAGATTTCATATTCTGCCCAATTGCACACACAGACGTCGTGCCAGGCACGATAATGTCCATAGACATCGAGGCAGTTCAAGTATCCAGCAAACGTATTGTGGTCGTAGGACTGGACGCGCATGGGTGCGAGTGGAGAACTGTGTTATGCATAGACCCAAACATAATGCTATGAGATATAAAAGACGAGGAATTATTCACTGATGGTGAGAATGATGGAGAAATAATAATGGAAATGAGCATACCATATGATATTATGATCCAGTACAGAGAGGTACATAACCCACTGATGGCTAGCATTAAGGCCCCACTGACTATATTTGAGGAAGACATGGCAAATGTAGCACCTGAAATTTGGACCACAGGGCCCCACGATTTAGGGCTACTACATGAGGTGACACCAATAAAAATAAAACTCGAGCCAGGTGCAATACTGCCGAGGGTAAAACAATATCCCATATCAAGAGAAGCGGAGGAGGGAATTGGGGAAACGATAAATGCACTCCTGAAACAAGGCATCATAGTGCCATCAAACTCCCCATGTAATACAGCGATTTTCCCGATCAAAAAAGCAAAGGGAGGGGCGTGGAGGATGATCCAGGATCTCCGCCCACTCAATGACGTCATTCAAAAAGAGTTCCCATTAGTGCCTAACCCGGCATCTATATTGTGCAGTGTGCCAAAAGAATCAACATGTTTCACTGTAATTAACTTGAAGAATGCTTTCTTCTCCATACCACTCGACCCAGGATCCAAGTACCTGACAGCTTTCACATTAGGGAAGAACAGGCATGAACATCGCCGACTCCCGCCCATTTTTAACAGGGTGTTACGGGAAGACATTGGAAACATAGATGCAGAGAGCACCATCATTCAGTACGTAGACTATTTACTCTTCTGTAGCCATACAGAAGAAAAGTGCCGAGAAGACTCGATAGCACTACTGAATGTGCTAGCTACGTAGGGAAAATTGCAATACTGTGTCGCCGAGGTTGTATACCTCGGACAGTTAATATCAAAAAATGGGAAGCGAATACTCCCAGACAGAGCAGGTGCTATACGCAACATAATAATCCCAAAAACTGTGAAAGATATGCAAAGGTTTCTTGGCATTTGTAACTATTGCCGAGCATGGATCCTTGATTACGCGGCATACACACGCCCCTTACTACAAGCGTTAAAAGAGGCACAGAAAAATAGAGCGGCAATAAAATGGACGCAGGAAATGATAACACAGTATTTGAAATTAAAAGACTTCATTGCTGACGCCCCAGTCCTCGCGAACCCAGATTATGAGAGGGAATTTTTCTTGTTTTCACACTGCAATGGGACACTGATGACGGCAGTACTGACACAGAAAGCATCACTAGGTCGCAAACCATTGGCTTACTACAGTGGGACACTAGATCCAGTAATGCAAGGTCATTTCGTGTGCGAACAGGCTCTCGCAGCTGCGGCCTTCGCGATTGAAAAGAGCGCCACCATTGTCCTGGGATGCTCGGTAACGCTATATGCGGAGCATTCCCTGTTCGCCATCCTTGAGCGATCAAAATCAACACTAATGACACAAAGAGCAACAGCATATGAAGTAATAATTTCAAGCCCCAACGTACACGTTGTGAGGTGAAAAACAGTGAACCCAGCAACATTTATTACAGAACCATGCACGACAGAGGACATACAGGAACGCGATTGTGCCACATATGAGGGGGAAGGTGATGACATCCCGAAAGCAAGCGAAAATGGCCTACGGGAGGGAGAAATATATTTCATAGATGGATCAGCATCAATAAACCCCGAAAAAGGGGAAAAACACGTCAGAATGGCAGTAGTGCGCATGGAGGAAGATGAATATGAGACGATTGTGCAAAAGTGCCTCCCATCCCATTATTCAGCACAGGCGGCAGAATTAACTGCCCTGATTGAAGCACTGTGCACAGCCAAAGGCTGTACGGTGACAATATACTCAGACTCAGCCTATGCAACTACCACGGTGCACTTAGGGTTGTCACGGTGGCATAGACGAGGATTCAGGAGGGCAGACGGTTATCCAGTACAGTATGCAACATTGTTGAATGAGCTAATAGATGCATTAGCAGCACCATCGGTAGTGGCAGTGGTGAAATGCCAAGCCAATACCAACAACACAGAAGCAATCTCATTGGGAAACGCGGGAGCCGACACGGCAGGGAAGGAGGCCTCGTATTTCAATGTGCCACCAACACTCGAATGCATTGCAAAAGCAACCACCACAGATCCACAAGAGGAAGCATACAATAATACCCCAATAGCGCAGATAATAGAGTTACAAAGAAGAGCGCCCACAGAGGAGCAAGAACTGTGGAGCAAACGGGGATGTAAACAATCAGCCACAGATCTCTTTTGGAGGCAAGAGACAACAGGAAAGGTTGTAATGACCATAGAGTTACTAGAAATAGCATTCCAACAGCTGCATTTCCCCGGCCATGTAGCAAAAGATCACATTGCCGCAGACATCCAGGAACACTGGTTTGTCCCCAATTTGCAAGAGCACCTGCCAAAATTCATTGTAGAATGTATAACATGCCAAACATATAATTCAGGAATGACATTAAGAACACTGCGCGGCACCCTGCCCCGACCAACAGGACCATTTAGAGAGCTCCACATAGACTATGCTGATATGCGAGAGCGGTGTAATGGAGCAAGATATTTGATTGTGGTGGTGTGCCCCTTTTCAAGGTGGGTGGAAGCGGGCCCATGTCCCCACCCAGACGCAAAATGTGCAGCCAAGTTCCTTGTGCGGGAGGTGTTTTCGCGATGAGGAATATGCGGTGTCATTAGATCAGACAACGGTACGCACTTTGTGAATTACCTGTTTAAGGAAGTGACATCACTCTTGGGGGTAAAACACAAACTATGCTCAATTTATCATCCAATGGGGAATGGGGTGGTAGAAAAAATCAATGGATTATTAAAGAGTAAGTTATCTAAGCTGTGTAACACATTGAAGAAAAACTGTGTGTATTGCTTGCCCTAGCACTGTTCCAACTCAGGACGCAACCATGTAAAGACCACCATCTAAGCCCCCACGAAATTGTGACTGGGAGGTGAATACACACGCCAGTATCACCGATTAGAAGAGCCTCGGATGCGCACAGGGCTGCCACAGTGCTGGGGGAAGAGATCAAGGAATACCTAACCCAGTTAACACGCGCAGTACGCAGCATAGCGCGACAAATAGCACCGCCTTTTACTGAAAATGTGGCGACTGATACTACCACACCGGCCACAGACAGTTCAAGCGGGCCACTGATGCCAGGAGCACGTGTACGTCTGCAGCTTTGTGAGAAGGTGGAATTCACCCAGGTTTCATGGCCCTTATGAGGTCCTTTATAGTACACCCACCGCGGTGAAGGTAAAGGGATTGAAGTAGTGGGTGCACTTATCAGATGTGAGGAGGGCACACGATAGTGCAATCCCCCAGGAGGAGCAAGATGGCGCCACTGGAATCACAAATGAGGTTGAAAACAAATAAGAAAATTGTCACTAAAGAGAATATGCAGAGATAAAAGTAATGATATGTATTTTGTTAAGCACGGCTTATCTCCTCCTTCCTTCTTTTCTGTGTTTTCCTCCTCTCCTCTTTAATTGGTCAACATATTGTCCATACACCTCAACTATCTCTCCCACTCTATTCCCCCACCTTCGTTCCGATTACTATATCTATAGCAACAGTACATGTGCAATAGAGTAAAAGAACATGCAAGACTAAAAATGATGATTAAACATGAAGTTGAAGAAGAATGTATATACATGTATATATTGTGGTGGCTTAACGAATTTATATCGCCCCTCGAGGTGAAAAATGGCCCGACGACCTACAATCGGGGAGAACGAATTAATGCTAGATACCATTAGGGCTAAAAGGTTCAGTAACATTGAATGTGTTTTGAAATGTGCTGCAATTTTGATGTCAGTAATGTTGTTTTTCGCAGCTTGGTATTATACACTTTTATCTTTTGTTAATGACGTGCAAGATGTGATGCAACCCTCCGAATACATCACTGTAGGATCAACAAGTGTGTCAGAGTTACGTTTCAATGTAAATATGAGTAATGCTTATGGATTATAACGAATATGATGGAGATTATTATAGGTCAAATGATTTAATTAACACTAGTATTAATGCACAGACAACCATACACCCTACCTCATACAACATTGCTGCTACTGATGACGATACACATGCCATATTGAATAGTAATGATACAACCTGGGCCGGAATGTTTCCAATACATTACAAAAGGGTGAAAAACAATAACCAGGAAGGGAGGAGGAGAAAAAGGGGGGCGGGAGGGACCTGGGGTTAGACGAAATAGAAGATCCCCCGTCACCCTGATCAATCAAATAAATGGTATTCCGACATGAGTTGCACGGCGAAGCAAGCAACAAATGAAAGCTGCTGCGCCTGTTCACTCATTCTGCACGCATCAGGATCACCGAACATGTTAGTACCACAGGAAGTGCCCTTGTCGGAGGCCCAATGTTTAATTCATCTGGTTTTATGCAGAATAAAGAGCACGTTCCAGGCGCACACCGTCACATTGAAAAAGCTGGAGAATGAGAAAACATGCACAAGCAGACGCCAAGGAGTAATTTGCCCCAAGGAACCATTTCTTGTCATCAAGGGGACGCGAGATGCAGAAAACACCTGGCACGAAGAAACAATCGAATGCAAAGCAGAAGCACTTCGAGGCCTATCAAATGACACTTTGCAATGGATAAAAGAGGTATGTGACCCCATCTGGTCGCAACAAAATACAAAAAGAAGTGCCACATGAACTGTTTCCGTGGGGAAGGAAAAGTGAACATGGGGGAGACAAAGAGATGTAACAAAACGGTAATCATACCCGACATGAAGAAAGGCAAAGCTGCACTAATGGATATGTATTGGGTCTGCAGCAAACAAGCTTACCTGCACCTCCCCGCATTGTGGAAAGGAACTTGTGCTCTAGTTAACCTCCACACAGCCCTGATGGTAATACCAGAAAGCCATATCCTAGGGTCAGCAGAGCAATCGGCTGGCATATCGGCAGCAGAGCAATCGGCTGGCATATCGGCAGCACCCCAACTAATAAGAACAGAAACTCCAGCATATGAACTATTGTCAGAATATGAACTAAAGAAAAGATTGACACGAAGTAAAAGGTCCTCCGATTACATCTCATCCGAATCATCGAAACACTTTGCTGAGATCCGCAGAAATTCAAGCTCTTAATCAGCAGACATTCTTCGCCTCACTTCTTGCCCCGGGACTGCAAGCACGAGCGAACGTCAAATGGTTGCAGTTAGTGCACTGGGAGCTCATTCAATTGCCCAACGACACTGAAGAGGGGTTCAATGTGATAAAAATAGAGCTCAGCGCGCTGCGCCTAATGACAATGTAAAACAGATATGTCCTAGATCTCCTCACTGCGATGGACGGCGGTGTTTGCCGAAAAATTGGGGGGGGCGTGTTGCACATTCGTGCCAACTGAAGATGCGGATAACGGGACACTCTCCCATGTGCTAACAGCAGTGCACAATCTAGGGGAGAGAATGAGAACGGAAGGAGGAGCTGAAGAAAGCACATAGTTCGACAATTTGTTCAGCTGGATACCATCATGGGTAAATGTGGCAATGAAAATACTGATCCCCATCATCGACTTTGTGCTCCTGTTCTTTTGTGTGTGCCAACTGGGACTACGGTGTTGTGAGAAAAGCATGCCAACCTCAGCTATGATGATGGTAACAAAGGGCCGACCGACAACGGTAGCTACCATGATAGATGCACAAATGCAAACGGGGGAAAACAATACAGGATGACAGCAATTTACAGGCAATATGGGGATATAGTTGATAATTTGCATCATACAAAGATAAAAGAACCAAGAGAGTTGCAATGGTACCAAGAAGTATGGGTAGATCTAGAAGGGGATGGAGGTATTTACTTAATGTGTACACCAGATGAATATGCCAGAAGAGGAAATGGCCTAAGAAGTGTATGCAGAGCATGGATGCCCATAAAAGGCACCCCCGCGTGGGACGAGGCTATGGCAGAGGCTGAGTACTACCAAAGGGAGAATGAAAAGAATAAAAAGTAGAAGTTTTCGTTACTTTAGATGTAACGAAAGGGGGGAATGGGTGGGAGCGAGGGGCCAATGGGCCCCTCTCTACCATCACTTCTCAGTACAAAACTCGGACCAAGTGCCTCTAGTGGTGGGTACGCCCCTCGCCCTTATGCAATGTTAACTTTTTGTTACATTCGCGTAGATGGGACCACCAAGCAGGACACGGGGCATCCATTTTTTGTACCCCCTTTCGACTCCATCTTGGTAACCAGGTCTCACTGTGATAGTACAAAATGCATCGCTCCCTTGTGCCCGCTGCACAAGCTCGGAGCACATGGCCCCCACCCTCGTCCCCACTCTAACTGGAAAACTCTGCAGCTCCATTCTCACGCTGAAGCCGGAGCTGCTTGCAACAAATAATAAATGTAACGCATCCCTTTTCCTCTGATATCACTGTCCTGCATGTGAACCAACATGAGCCAAGCACATAGCTCGTCCATCTCCACAAGTGTCCTTGCCCTCTTACCCTCGCCAGTTGAAACTTATTGTCATTCTAACCCTGTGTCCTTGCAAGGCATTCCTTTCATGTGCCAGACTGCCAACCATGCTATGAAGCCCACCCAACAGACCCCAACTAACATTAGACCCCTGCTGCAGTATATCGTGCCCAATACTAACAAGTGCCACATACCTGAGATTCTTGTGATACTAACCCTATAGTTCAATGACAGTATTATAGTGGTCAAGGCCCATAAAACCTGTGACCTGTATAACCCAAATGTTGTAGATATAAACTCTTGAGTGATTTGTACAATGACATGATAAACTACTGAGGGTCTTTTGATCAACTATTATTTAGTGCATGCATTACTCAGAATGTATTTTCTTAGCTTAGATAGTGACCACCATGTTTCACAGCGACCTGACCTTCACCCATCTGGAGCACAGATGTCTGACGTCAATCCTCCCACCAACCCAGAGGAAGAGATGATGCCCACACCTAAGACACCACCCCGGCTGACCAATCCAGGTCCAACGTAGCATCATATGTTTAAGATGTCGATGTACTATATAAATGTGTTATAACCTTGATGTGGTCAGAGCGCTCTCGGAGATCTAGATGAACTTTTCCTTGAACTCTCGCAGCCTGCTCTTTTGTGCCTATTCCCTGTCCAGGGAGTGTCTGTTTTTATTCATTTTACACGTGTAAGACAGGGAGGGCACAAACACCATCAAGTCACGGCTACATTTAGTTGCGATGTAGCTAAAGTTTGTTTTCTATTCTTGGTCTTCTAAGAAGACACATGGTTCATGGCAAACAATTAGGCCAGAAGGAATAATGTTGTTCTTGAGATACTCTTTGAGAAAATGGCCATGTAAATTAGTGCAGAAAGTTTTTTTTTTTTTTAATTTAAGCAAATCGGTGCCAGGATTGGTGTTGGCAGAGGCTTGGTTTAAGCCTGTTGGTGTCAAAGAATGAAAGACCACATAGAATTGCTCGGATTTGATCGTCATTGTAGCTGAGCGTGAAGTACTCAACCATGAGTGTGCCATCAGTGTGCCTACTGGTGGCTTACGGAAATTGTTCACTGTTGTCTGTTAACATATGGAGAATGTAGTGTCGTACCAAAACCTGTCCATGAGTATCTATCCTGCAAGAACTGTGTAGTAGCTGAAATCACAAAGTGGCTTGAGGCTACACTTGCATGTGCTGCAGAGATTAATTTGTATCTATCCTGCTTGTTTAGTAGTTCCCTGTCATCATTGCCTCCTTTTGACCTCGGGATAGAGACTCTCGCTGTACTATCTTTTTTTTTTTTTTTTTTTTTTATTAGTTGTTTTGGTCACGAAACTCGAGACCTTTCAACTTAATAATAAACAAAATGCTGACAATAGGAAAATGAAACAAATACAAGAACATCGAAACAATAAGACAACAGTTATGCAATCATAATTAAAACAAGAAGACAAGAAGAGAAAAAAGGCTGAAATTAAACAATGTTTCCAGTCTCCTCCTCAATCATTGAGCAAGGCTCTATACAATCATTTCAAGGGTACATGCATTGCTAGTTTCAATTAGTGGAGGTAATTTACAACAGCATATCTCACTGCCTTTCTCTTGGTATAAAATCGATCCCATAATTTCTCTGTCAGATCCCGATATTCAGTAAATAGATGTTTAAAATGAACACAGCGGACTAATAGTAATTCTTCACATTCAGAGCATGATGTTTGAGTTTCTGCATACTGTTTACAGAATCGACAATGCAAAACAGTACCATCATTGCTACGTCTATTCAGCACATCATTTGTTAACCATAAAGTCAGCCTAAATCTCATAAAGCCATCACAATGGCTTGGGCTGGGTGACCTTACCATATAATTTGTTATTATAGCATTTCAATTGAAAAGGGTATACTCCTACGTCCCGTCCCCTTTCCTCCATACTTATGGGACATCTCTCCGTCCTGTGGGACGGGACCGGAGCACTTTTGTAAAAAGCATCCACATTTTCTCAAAAATGTGTCCCTCCTCTCTTTCCTGTGCGGGGCTCGGCACGCGGCCGTAACCCCGCCCACCTTGGCTCCGCCCCACGCATCGCCCATCATTCCTTTTCTCCGCACGATCGGGGCCGGACGCACTTGCATCCTCGGAAGATTTTGTTCCCTTTTTTTCCTCTCTGGCTCTCGCTAGCGTTCGTTTACTAGTATGTCTTTTAAACTAGATTTTCCAGACTGTTCATCGTGTCAACGTCGCTTCGCGAGGGCGGATCCCCATCCTCTTTGTTTAGAGTGTTTGGGTCCGGAACACCGTTGGGACTCCTGTTTTTACTGCGACTCCCTTTCGGTCCGGGCACTTCAACGTCGGTTGGAGCGGTGGGAGGAGGTGTTCGGACAGACTCCTCCTTCTCATTTTCAGGCGTTCATCGACGAGAAGAAAAAACGCCCGGTAAGTTCTTTAATTTTCAGAGCACCCGGGCTGGGGGATACCTTCCCGGGTTCCTCTCGAGCCGGGAGGGGCGTTGATCGCTGTTACCGGGGTTTGCCCTGAGGTGCCTGTCGGGCCTAATAATTCTACCGGATTTGTTTTCTCCGAGGGTCTCCGTAAGGGTCCTGTGATCACCGGAGTACACTCCGAGACCCCTCCTGTGGGGGCTGTGTGTAGACCCAGTTCTACTGAGTCGTGGGGTACCGGAGCTTGCTCTGAGGCCGCTCTTTCGGCTTCCCTCAAAAACAAAACTGGGGTACGCCCCGAGGTCTTGGCTGGGCTTGAGGTTACCGAACGGATGTTCGAGGCCCGTGCCGATGAGGCTTCTATCGGGTCTAGGTCTGAGGTCCCTCGTACAGAGGCTAAGGCTACCAACAGTTCTGAGGGGCCGGGCAAGGCCCTGTCGGTGACAGCGCACCGTTCCCGGGGGCTTCCTCGACCGCAAAAATCGCAGAGTGGATACTCCTGCGGGGAATAACCACTGTAGACAACAGCGTACGCGATATTTCTCCTGCTCTTCAGCCTCCTCATCAGGTTCAGGTGGCACTGCCACCGATAAACCTGCCAAAAGAGAGACTCCGGTGGGAGGATGCATTGCGTCTCATTGGGAGGCGTGGCAGACCATCACAGAAGACAGATGGGTCTTGTCAGTCGCTCGAGCGGGCTTCCGCTTACCTTTACCCCCTAGCCACCCCTCAACCCTCCTTTTCACCTGTCGGGCTCTCCCTCCCTCAAGGCCGAGGTTCAGAAACTTCTGCTCCTCAGAGCTGTGGAACCCGTTCGTTCCCCTTGGAGAACGAGGGGAGGGCTTCTACTCCCGGCTGTTTACGGTGCCCAAACCCAACCAGGCTGGCCTGCGCACCATCCTAGACCTTTCCCAGTTCAATCTTTCCCTACCCCAAGAGAAATTCAAGATGATCACGCCCGGCCAGATTCGCTCCTCGTTGCAGGTGGGCGATTGGCTCAGCGTGCTGGATCTTCAGGATGCGTACATGCATCTCCTGATTTGGAACCCACACAGGAGATACCTCCGTTTCTCTTTGGGAGAGGAGCACTTCCAGTTTCGGGTGCTTCCTTTTGGCATCAGTTCGGTGCCGCATGTCTTCACGAAGCGGTCGGTGATCGCGGCCCATCTTCGTCTCCAGGGTATCCATGTGTATCCCTATTTGGACGACTGGCTCCTACGCAGCCCTTGCCCGTTGGCAGCAGCGGGCAACCTCCAGTCTCTCCTTCAGCTCCTGTTCCATCTTGGGCTGTCGGTGAACTGGCAGAAATCCTCCATGACGGTCTCACAGGACCTGACTTTCCTGGGTTTCCGTTGGAACACGATAGACTGCCGAGTGTATCTGACCGGGGACAGAATGGCGGATCTGTTGGCCATGTGTCAGATGTTTACGCAGTCGGAGAGCATGTCGGCCTGGTGGTTCCAGAGGCTTCTGGGCCTCATGGCCTCGTGTGTGCTGGCTCTTCCTCTTGCTCGTCTCAAAATGAGACGGACCCAGATGGCTCTTAGGAGTTCCTGGCGTCGGGCTGTGGACCCAGATTCCAAACGGATAATGATTCCGAATTCCATGTGAGTGGACCTGGACTGGTGGTCATCTCTCAGCAACCTGTCAGTGGGCGCTGGGTTTCAGGACCCAGCCCCCATGGTGATGATCACGACAGACTCCTCCCTTTTCGGGTGGGGTGCGACGTTAGATCTTCTTCAGGTCTCGGACCTCTGGTCCCCTCAGGACAAGCTCCTGCACATAAATCATTTGGAGCTTCTGGCGATTTTCCTGGTGCTCAAGGCGTTCAGACCTCTCATTGTCAACAAGGTGGTCCGCATAAGAACGGACAATGCGGTGTCAATGTACTACATAAACAAGCAAGGGGAAACAGTCTCCCCTCTCGTGGATCTGTCCATCCAGATTTGGGAGTGGGCCGTGCTTCATGGGGTCTGGCTGCTTGCAGTGCATATCCCGGGCCGGCTGAATGTCACTGCGGATACCCTTAGCCGGCGGACAGTGGTCAGCTACGAGTTGAAGGCAGAGATCCTATCATGGATTTTCTCGCGTTGGGGCACACCGGAGTTGGACCTCTTCACCACGGCGGTAAACAAGAAGCTTCCTCAGTACGCCTCCAGAGGGGGGCTGGGAGCCTCCTCTCTGGGGGGCGCACTCGAGATCCCATGGCACAACATGAGAGCTTACGCCTTCCCGCCTCTTCCTCTGGTTCATCGAGCAATTTGGAAGTTGAAGAGTTCTGTCAACTGTTCTCTTCTACTGATGGCTCTGTGGTGGCCGGCCAGGTTTTGGTTCTCAGAACTTCAACACCTGTCGGTGTGTCCGCCGATCAGGTTACCAGTAACTCCCGATCTTCTCCAGCATGGGGTCTGGCATGGATTCACATGCTCATGAATATTCCCCGTCGTCAGGCTGGGAATCCTCGGTAAAGAAAAAACCAGTATCAGTTTAGTTTCTGATCTGTCTTTCGTAGTAATAACCAATCACTGATCTCTGCGTCATACTGATCACAGCCAATGACTGCTCTCTACCTAAGCCCCGCCTCTGGCAGCCATCTTCAGATTTTTACCGCACGTTCATGTGTTGGGATCCTCGTGCTATTGCTCTCGAGCGTTAGTGCTATTTTTTCACGTTTTTTTCTCAAAAACTTCTTTTTTTTCGGTCAAAAAGAGCCTCAAGCTCCACCGACTCTCCATCCGATCAACGGGGACCCGTGTCGGATTCGTCTGCGCCCCTCAAGGGTGAAGATTTCGTCGAGCTACGCTTTTGGAGGATTCCAGAAGTTTCTCAGGCCCGGTCATGGCCCAAGAGAAGGGAAGCTCGACGCTCGGAAAGCTGTTCAGGGTCTGCCCTGGATGCCAGCTGCAGAACGTCTTCAAGGAGGACGAACACTCTTTTTGTCTCTACTGCCTACATGAGGACAAGACGCACGTGGAGAAGGACTGTGCGTTTTGCGGCAACATGTCGGAGCGGACCATGAAGGACCGCCATCAACGTCTCGCCAACTGGCTAGAAGGGAAGAGCCCGTCCGGCGAGAAGAAGACGAAGAAATCCGAGCGGTCTTCTAAGACCTTTGAGGACGCCCCGGCGACGGGGGTCCAACATAAGGCCAAGCACCGCGAGTCCGCTGGCACCGGGAGCGCCGAACGGTCGGGCTCTACGGTCTCCAGGCAGGGCGCACCCTCCCCGGTACCATCAACCACGAGCCAACGCTCTGGGTCGGGTAAGAGGAAGGCCGAGCACCCGGCAAAGCTCCTGGAGAGGCCCCGGTCGAGCTCGAAGGCGGAGGGGGAGCGAGGCAGTGTCCCCCCCCTCAAGGATAAGGCGGTGAGCGCACCTAAGGTGGTGAAGGCCTTAATCCATCCGGCCAAGCCCTCTATCGAAACTGTCGCGGCGGCCCTGGCTCAGCCTGTGGAGGCTACACCAGTGGGGGCGACTTCAGGGCTCAGAGTCTCCCTGCCACCTCGGAGGGAGTCTTCTTTCGTGCCCATCGATAGGACCCCCGTGAAATCCCCCGTGGGGAAGAAAAAGGGGGGGCTGGGCGTCGTCGTAGAGTCAGCCTCAACCTCGGAGGAGGAGCTGGTGGAGGTCTTAAGCCACGGCCTTGGCGTGGAAGAAGACCGGCCCGTCGGGATGGATCCCGACGCAGGTGACGACGACATCGTCGAGGGTTCCGACGGGGCCCCTGTTCGCCCGTCGGATTCCCCTCTGCCAGCGCCGCAAGACAACTCGGCGGCCATTTTGTTGGCTATACAGTCCTTATGCTCAGAGATAAGGACGAGACTACCGTTGCCGACGGAGGAACCTCTCCCGTCGGGGGACCCAGAACCGGGACCTTCTGGTGTTCCCCCTACCAAGAAAAGAAGGATCCACCCTCCACCTCCTTTTCAGCCGTCGCGCCCCGTCCAGCCCTCCTCCCCGTCCACCCGAGGGGATGATACGGGGACTGACACGGCAGCGACGGGTACGGACGACGAGGTATACGACGAGGATCTGCCGTCGCCACCTCCCACCAGGGCTTCTCCGCCCGACGAGATTGGATCGTTCCACTCCATGATCGCCAGGGCATCCGAGCTCTTCCAACTCTGCCCTGAGGAGAAGAAAAAGGAAGGATTCCTTTATCAACGGCGCGAGGCCAAGAGGAAGACGGTCCTCGCAGTGCCTCTGTTGGACGACATTTGGGATGAGGGCCTCACCCTCCTCAAGAACCCTTCCACGACGCCAGCTAGAAGAGACCGGTACGAGAAGAAGTACCGGGTCCCGGACACGGCCCCCCTGTGCCTCCGGGCGCAGCCTACCCCGGACTCCGTCGTCTCCGCGGCGGCCAGGAAGAAAGCGGGGGGGGTGCGGCCTCCACATCGACTTCCCCACTGGACGGCGAGGGAAAGAAATTGGACGCTATGGGACGCAGAGTAATCTCGTCTGCAGCGACGACCATTAAAGCGGCCAACGCCTTGGCTATCGTGGCCCGCTACAACAGGGCGCTCTGGTACAAAATGGCTCCCCTATTAGACTTCCTGCCGGACGACAAGAGGGCAGAGGCCCTGGAGATCCTGCAGGAAGGTGAGATGGCTTCGGACCACGCCATTACCGTTGCGACGGACATCGCCGACACTGGGTTCCTCCAGTTGGGCAACGGCGTTTGCCTTAGGCGGCGTGGATGGCTCAAGGCTACGGACTTCCGTCAAGACGTTCAGACCAGAGTCCTGGACATGCCCTTCGATGGGAACAACCTGTTTGGGAAAACAGTGGACTATTCCCTTCAGGCCATTAAAGCGGACACTGAGACGGCCCGGGCCCTTGGAGTTCTGCAACAACGACGGACGCCCTTTCGGAGCAGCGGAGGCAGGGGCGCCTCCAAAGTTTCCGGCGGCGGCTTCTCCACCTACCGTCAAGAGGCCCGCTCGTCATCTCAGGAGGCCTACAGAGGACGAGGCAAGTCTACCGGACCCCGCCGTCGTCGCCAAGGAGGTCAAGGCGGCAAAGCCTCGTCGAAGCAGGATTGAACCGGCCGTGGGGTCGGGCCCCCACCGAAGCACCCCGGTGGGAGGCCGGCTGGCGAGCTTCGTCAGCGTGTGGGAGTCCATCTCCACCGACCGTTGGGCGCTGGACGCCTTGGCCCGGGGCCACGCGCTCGAGTTTCAAAGAAGGTGTCCTCGCGTCCCCCCCGTGGCCAGGAAAGAACTTCACGTCCCTCAACTTCTCCTAGAGGTAAAGGCGATGCTCAGGAAGGGCGCCATCGAACTCGTCCCAAAGAGGCTCCGGGGTTTACTCGAGATACTTCCTCGTGAAGAAGAAGACGGGGTGGATGGCGCCCCATCCTGGACCTGCGACGTCTCAACAAGTTCATCAAGGCGCAGAAGTTCCGGATGGTCACCCTCCAGCACGTGCTGGGTCAGCTGGAGGAAGGAGACTTCCTGTTGTCGTTGGATTTGGAGGATGCCTACTTCCACATTCCCATCCTAAAGGGGCACCGAAAATTCCTCAGGTTTGTGGTCCAAGGGCGTCATTACCAGTTCAAAGCCCTCCCCTTAGACTACGGTCGGCACCCAGGGTATTCACCAAGTGCCTCGCACCGGTGGCGGCGCAGCTGCGCCGCGAGGGGGTCCACGTCTACCCCTACCTAGACGACTGGCTCATCCGAGCCAGGACGAGGGAACTCGCCGTGGGCCACACGGCAAGGACCGTCCAACTTCTCACGGACCTGGGATTCTCCGTGAACTACGCAAAATCCCACCTGGTACCCGCGCAAGACGCTCTGTTTTTGGGAGCGAGGCTCAACACAGTGTCCCTTCTGGCCTCCCTGTCGGAGGAGAGGACCAGGACCATCCTGGGCAAGGTGCAGCGGATGTTGGTGGCCGACGCGGCCAAGGTGAGGTCCATCAAGTCCCTCCTCGGAATGATGTCTTCCTGCATCTACCTCATACCCATGTGCAGGCTTCGGATGCGCCCGTTGCAGGAGTTCCTGGACGCGCGCTGGATCCAAACGACGGGCAGCTTCGAGGAAAGGATCACACTCGACGAGAGTTTCCGACGAGCGATCCGGTGGTGGGGCACCCGCGCGCATCTGACGGGCATGGACTTTCAGACCCCAGCCCACCAGGAGACAGTGACCACGGATGCCTCCCTGGAAGGGTGGGGAGCGCACACCGAAAATCTGCACGCAAGAGGCCTTTGGCTCCCGACGGAGAAATCCCTACATATCAACGTCCTGGAGCTCCGTGCAGTGTTTTGGGCCCTCAGGTCCTTCCTTCCGTCCCTCAAGGGCACGGTGGTGAGGAACTTCACCGACAACACCACCTCCATGTTTTACATCAGGAAACAGGGCGGAACCAGGTCCCCAGCACTGTCCAAGGAGGCGCAGGACCTGTGGCATTGGGCCATCGCCCAAAGGATATTTCTGGTGCCGTTTCATCTGGCAGGGATAAAAAACACCATCGCCGACTCACTCAGCAGGGAGCTGCGCTCGTGCCACGAGTGGGAGCTACGGCAGGATCTAGTGGATCGCCTCTTCCGACGGTGGGGCACACCCCAGATCGACCTGTTCGCGACGTCGACGAACTCCAAGTGCCGGAGGTTCGCCAGCAGGTTTCCCCAGGCGAGGAGCATGGGCGATGCTTTCTCGTTCCCCTGGGAGGGCCTGTTCCTCTACGCGTTCCCTCCTTTGCCACTGCTAATCCGGCTCTTCAACCAGCTCAAGAGGTCACGGTGCAGGATGATCCTCGTCGCTCCTGCGTGGCCGAGGCAGATATGGTTCCCGGACCTTCTGGACTTGTCGGCGTCCCCGCCAATCAAGCTGCCGGTGGACGCGGATCTACTCTCCAGAGAAGGAGGCGCCATCCTCCACCACGACCCGAAATCGCTGAACCTGCAGGCCTGGCTCCTGCAGCGCTAGAGTTTGGAGGATACGACATACCGGCCGACTGCAGAGAGCTTCTTGCAAAGGCCAGGGCGTCCTCGACTCTTAAATGCTACGGGCACAAATGGAAGAGGTTCTCTGTCTGGTGCCACGCACAGAAGATTAACCCTCTACGGATTACGGCCCCCCAAGTACTGCCGTACCTGCTGACGCTGGCCAAAGCTGGACTGGCACACGCGTCCATCAAGATCCATCTTGCTGCGATCTCCCGATACACCAGAACCACGGGGCAGACGTCCTTGTGGTCTCATCGTCTGGTGAAAGAGTTCATGAAGGGACTGTTCAGATCGTTCCCGCCGGTGAAGGCTCCGGCCCCGGCGTGGGAGCTCAACGTGGTGCTGACCAAGCTCATGGGACCTCCGTTCGAGCCTCTGCACTCAGCTCCGTTGAAATTCCTGTCGTGGAAAACAGCGTTTCTTGTGGCCATCACCTCCGCGCGACGAGTGGGAGAGATCCAGGCCCTTTCCTGCAAGGCCCGGTACTTGACTTTTCACGACACGAGGGTAGTGCTCAGGACGCACCCCTCCTTCATGCCCAAGGTACCGTCAGACTTCCATCTCAACGAACCCTGGGTGTTGCCTGTGTTCTTCCCGTCGCCTTCGTCGCCGGCTGAGAGGACTTTGCACTCGCTGGATGTGGCCAGAGCGCTGAAGTTCTACGTGGACCGCACGGTGTTTTCGGAAGACGTCACAACTCTTTGTGAACTTTGGACCTGTCAATCAGGGGAAGGCTCTCTTGAAGGCTTCCATTTCCAGATGGCTCTCCGGCTGTATCATGTACTGTCACCGGTTGGCAAACCGACCGCTGCCTGGCCGTCCGAGAGCCCATTCCACCAGAGCGATTGCAGCTACCACGGCGTTCCTATCTGGTGTGCCCCTGCTGGACATATGCAGGGCTGCTACGTGGAGGTCGACGCACACCTTCACGAAATTCTACTGCGTCGACCGGGATTCCAGGGAGGAGTCCAGGGTCGGCCAAGCAGTGCTGCGCAACCTGTTCGCCTTAGGTGAGCCTGGTGAGGAGGTAAGATGCTTAATGTTGAGTTTGATGTGATGCTTAATATTGAGCCGTTGCCACCTCCCGTGGTTGTGCATGTGTGTACTGCTATGTATTCTTTATTCATGAGCATGTGAATCCATGCCAGACCCCATGCTGGAGAAGGAACAAGTTACTTACCTGTAACTGTTGTTATCCAGCATGGGTCTGGCATGGATTCACATGCGAACCCTCCCGCCTACCCCTCTGCGGCTCTTCACTTGGTCATACTGCCACTTCACGTGCTTCCAAATCTGAAGATGGCTGCCAGAGGCGGGGCTTAGGTAGAGGGCAGTCATTGGCTGTGGTCAGTATGACGCAGAGATCAGTGATTGGTTATTACTACGAAAGACAGATCAGAAACGAAACTGATACTGGTTTTTTCTTTACCGAGGATTCCCAGCCTGACGACGGGGAATATTCATGAGCATGTGAATCCATGCCAGACCCATGCTGGAGAACAACAGTTACAGGTAAGTAACTTGTTCCTTCTTCACCAAGGGGAACAGCAGATGTGGCACCCCTCCCCACAATCGCTCAGCTTGGCGACATGGTGCCTGAGTTCACGGCTCTAGAGCCTTTGGGTTTGTCTGCAGATAACATGCGCATTATCCAGGCAGCCAGGAAACCGTCGACCAGATCCCAATACAAGAGTAAATGGCTCAGGTTCTGTCATTGTGTTTGGAGAAAGAATTGGACCCGAGGGTGGCGACGATTGACACAGTGCTGTCCTTTGTCCCCTCCCTAGCAGAGTCAGGGGTTCATGTCTTGTCCTGCAGGACTTGTCTCTCGGCGATCTCCACCTTCCTCTCTACAGACCGGTGTTCTTATTTGTTAACTAACCCGGTGGTGAAGAGACAGTTTGCTGGTTTGATACGACTCTACCCTCTGGTTCGTAGTCTGCACCCGCCTTGGGACCTAAATGTAGTCCTGACGACGCTGTGCCATAAACCTTTTGAGCCAATGGCTACGGTTGACCTCAAGTACGTGTCCTGGAAAGTTTCCTTTCTGGTAGCCGTTACGTCAGCGAGGAGAGTGAGTGAGCTCCAGGCATTGTCGGTGGAGCATCCTTTCTTGGTCTTTCACAAGGACAAGGTAGTCCTTCGGACGAACCCAGCTTTCCTACCAAAGGTAGTGACCGAATTCCATCTGAATCAGTCGATTTCCCTTCCGGTCTTTTTTCCGAACCCTGCCTCGGAGGCGGAAAGGGTTCTACACTGCCTGGATGTCCAAAGAGCTCTTAAGTTCTACCTGTACAGGACTGCCAAGCTTTGGAGTTCTTCAACTGTTTGTGACCTTTGGTAAAAACCCCAGGGCAGGCCGCCGTCTAAGGCATCCATTTCCAGATGGATTGCTGCCTGTATCACGGAATCTTTCACCGTCCAAAAGCTGAAACCACCTAAGGGTATTCATGCGCATCAGGTGCGAGGCAAGGCAGCTGCGGTTGCTTTTCAGAAGTATGTTCCCTGGGAGTCCATCGCTAGAGTAGCTACTTGGGCCTCCCCATCTGCTTTCTGTAAGCATTACTGCCTCGATATGAGCTCTAGGGCTGGCGCTCAGTTTGGCCAGGCTGTGCTGAAGAACCTGTTTCAGTAAGGGGTATTTCCATCCACCCATAGCTCCTTTAAGGAGTGCTTGGGAATCTCTCATAAGTATGGAGGATGACGTGACGGAGTATTACCAGGTTACTCACCGTAGTGACACCTTACTCCTAGTCCATAGTCCCCTTTCCTCCATACGCCTGCCCGCCGTCCCCTCCTAATAAGGTTCCTCTGTTATTGCTAATGGGTCTTGGACCCTGCGATAGAAAAGGACTGATGGGCGATGCGTGGGGCAGAGCCAAGGTGGGCGGGGTTACGGCCGCATGCCGGGCCCCGCGCCGGAAAGAGGAGGGACACATTTTTGAAAAAAATGTGGATGCTTTTTACAAAAGTGCTTCGGTCCCGTCCCACAGGACGGAGAGATGTCCCATAAGTATGGAGGAAAGGGGACTATGGACTAGGAGTAAGGTGGTCACTACAGTGCGTAACCTGGTAATTCCCAAAACAATTTGTAATTGGCACAAGCCATGCGAGTACATATCCAGTCGGATTCCCAAATTTTTGTTTTAGCTCTATTCGGGTTCTCCACTAACAGGATTGCATCTACTTGTGCCTTTTCTAGAATAGACTGAATTTTTAAACGCCACATTTTTGGGAAGTTATCCAATGAATTCAGTAGATAAGTAGAGATGTTAGTAATTCCTTTTATCAGTTGATTCAATAAACATTTACGATGCAGTGCACATCATTTCCATTTATAAGTTGCATAAACCGAGATTAGGCCCAGTTCATATCTCAAGAGTGGAAACGGTTGAGAATTAGGCAAATTTAACACCTGCTTCCAGAAACGACCTTCTCTCAAGGCCCAATAAGAATAAGTCCTTATTTTTTGGGTCTCGGCACCATAAAAGGAATAACTTTTAGTTTGAAATAGGTAATTATAGGTAGAATGGAGAATTTACAGTATCTGGCCTTAATAATGCGGGCTTGCGAGATAGACATTTGCAATTTAATCAGCCCTTGTTTGTTATACTGGTCATGCGCACGCTGATTAGATATAATCATGCCCAGATACACAAGCATTTAAACAGAAATCTGACAATTTTGCAATGGCCATTGAAGCCGGGCTAGACTTTGTTTTCTTGTACCAAATTGGATTATTTTTGTTTTGGCACTGTTAATAGTTATACCATTTGCTTGGGTATATTGATCCAAGGCACCAAGTAAGTTCTGCAAACCTTTGGGGGTGTGTGGCATTAATACCATATCATCGACATATAATAGCCACTGAATTTGCACCCCCATGATTTTTGGAGAATCAGTGATCAATTTGGCGAAGGTTTGATGAACATCTGAAATAAAGAAATTAAATAAAGCTGATGCCAGCAAGCATCCCTGTTTCAGGCCTCTAGCGGTTTCAATAGGGGCAGTTAACAATCCGCCCTTTGTCAATCTGACCTGGTTCGTAGTATTTGTATGCAATTGAATGATCCATTTCAGAATCTCCCATGGGCAGTTGGCGTCAGCCAATTTATTTTACAAGAGCTCTCTGGGGACAGCATCAAAAGCCATTTTAAAATCAATAAATGCAAAATACATGGGCTGTTTGTACCGGTAGGTTTTCTGAATGATGCTTGAAAGAGTAATGATATTAATTGCAGTGCCTATACCCTGTAAGAACCCTGTCTGGAATGGATCTCGGCGATTCCTATAGTTCAGCCAAGTATTAAATGCATTTAATAGCAGCCTGGCAAACAATTTAGCCGGGCAGTCCAGTAATGCTATTGGTCTGTAGGACCTGTGATCCTCTCGATCACACTTTTTGAAAATAAGGAAGATAATGGACTTTTTCAAAGTCTCGGGAATGAAGCCAGATTTAAAGACTTGTGCAAAAATACGATATAGAATTCCTGCCCACTCATTGACATACATTTTTAGCATAGCATTATGTAGTCCATCAGGACCTATCGCTCGAAGTGCTCAGTTTTGTGATGCAGAGTTTTATGCCATCAATGTCTATAAACCCATGGGCGGCTATATCTGAATGCAGACAGTCGCATATCAGGAAAGGGTGAAAGATATAAGTATTGAAAATACATCTGCCATGTTTCAGACGATATCGAATTAGTCTGGGTAACGATTTGGGGGTTGTCTGAGGTATGATTAAGCAGGGCCCAAATGCCAGCAGTAGATTTGGCTACAAGTTGCCTCAGCATGGCCGCCCCGTCCAATTCATATTGCTTAGCTCTTCTATTTTTAAGCCACTTTTTGTATTTCTGCTTTAATGATCTAATTTTGATTGCAGAGTGTACCGTATTCGACTTCCTTAACTGTCGAATTTCACGTCTTAGCCCAGCTTTTTTATACTTAATATCCGAATAAAAAAAATGGATATGTTGTTGCTTAATTAAACCGTTACCACTGTCAATTCGTTTAAACATCTGCATGGCAAGTGTATAATCTTTTTCCATCAAACCAGGGCTTTGATGCATTTTTTCAAGATTTTGGTCCAGGCTGTGTAATTTTGCTCGATTCCATTTCAGTCTATTAGCCCCGTTGTTAACTACAACATCTGATATGTTTGCATTCATTGACAGCATTGATTGGGGCTTTCTGATCTGAAATGATAACTTAATCTTGTTATGGTCGCTTAGATCGGTCTGTATCACCTCCAGCTTTTGCATTGATGTATACATAATCTATTATGGCATGCTGAGCGCCTCTTTGCCAAGTTGCCTGAGCGAGGGTGTCACCCCTCACATTGCTGTTTATCATGAGAACGTTGCGCTCCGCCATAATTGTAGACAAAGTTAACTCATTACCTGTTAATTCCACATCCCCATCTGGTATGAGATGGAGATTAAGGTCACCTAAGATTACAATATACATCAAACCGGCGTCTAGAGCTAAGAAATCAAATTTTCACAAGCTGATCAAAAAAGTCATTAGATTTGAACGTGTTGGAGCACCAATAAATATTTACCATTGCTAATTTTTGATGACTGGTAAAGAATTTAACCACTTGAAAGGATGATGAGGGAGACTGGCCGAGTTTCAGTTGGAAACCACTTGTTTTTTTGACTGCTAACAATAATCCTCCTTTAGGTCTACCCAGAAAACCTTTTTCTGCTGATGTAAACAAAATTACATGCGAGTCCCAGATAGGAGGCGATAAAAGCCAAGTTTCCTGGAGGGCTATAATATCGATATCAATCAGTTCCCCAGTGGAAATGGAATTGAGGTGACAATGCCCTCTAGTATTCCAGGAAATCTCACTTAAGGCTTTCATATCTATGCATAGTTATGCAGGCCTTATTTGATCTGAAAAACCTTGCTGGGGTAGATTATTATTAGTCGATGTAAAAATTCGGGACATATGGCCTTGCAACATAGGATCAAATTGGGTTTCTTGTGTTAGACTAAATCCCAAATCAAATAAGAACATTCTAGCCTGCCAAAATGTCTCTGCCACCAGGGATGATCGTATATATAACCGGGCCGAGGACAAATCAGTGTGGTTTATAAATTCAATCTGCTCAATATCCACCGATGATCTAGCGTATAAGGCCGGAATTTCCGCATAGATGTTGAGAACACTGGACCGGTTTCAATCACATGTTTTAAATGGCGTGTCCCGGCACTTAATAATAAAGCGATGGTAAGTCTGATCTTTTTTTTTTTTCCTTATTCTGTGTAGATCAATCTCTCGTCTGGTTTGGCAATCTTGCTGGGGACCGTGCCCACCTCTCCTGATGGCTAGAAGAGGCTGGTTGGGGTCCCTTTAGTAAGAGCATAAGTGAGGGAAACCCTTTTTCCCTCATAACATTTTGGTTAATGGCCTTTGACTGCTGGACATAGGCTTCAATTGACGCTTTGATTTCATCCCGTATCTCCTGTCTTGAGACTGGCACCAGATTTAAGATTGGGGCCGGGAGCGTTTGCAACGCGTGATCATGATTTCAACTGGATTTACTTTGGAATTCAGTGCTAAATATGCTTCAACCGAAGCCCTAATCTCTTCTTGAAAATTATTTGTATGGCAGTCAGCTTTCTGATCAGCTTCGATAGTTGAGGCAATCTGCACTGAGATCATTCATATTTATGTTATGCGCAGTATTAGATTTAGTGTTCAGGGCTGTGGCATGAGGGACTGGAATTATTGGCTGTTGTAAATTAGATTGCTCACCTATTGACATCTGCAATGATTGACTAGGCCGAAGTTTTAAATAAGATTCAATTGAGCTTTGGATCTGTTTCTGAATTGCTGCCAATACAGGCATGCCCGGAGCAATGGATTCTTGTTCATGGGGCTCAATTACGGCCATCGCAGTCACGGCAGAAGACATTGGTGGAGTTGCCTCCGACAAGTTTGTCTGAGAGGCTCGCTGATTTTCAATGCTTGTCACCATCTGCGCCAAGTCATCTAATGGTTTGTGTGGCAGCTCTGGAACAACCCTCTGCTCTACAACCTGCGCATGAGCGCTTGACTTGGAAGGAAGTATACAAGACTGATCTATATGCGTATCCATTAAATTCTTCCGTTTTTAATTCCGGTGGGCAACTTTGAGCTAGCTATCTGAGATTTAGCCACTAGCACTTTGTTTTTTAGTTGCTCGTGAGCTGCTGGATTTAGAAGCTACCGTACTAAATACTTCAAATATATTTGTGGTATCTTGGGGTTGCAGAGGCCGATCTTTCTTAGTCTGTAACGTGGTCGCAGGAGTAGCGATAACTGTAGAACATGTAGAGGCCACAAATGAGGCAGATGTTGAGATCTCTGCCACCTTAGGAGAATTGGCAATAGGATTGGCCTCCGATGGTTAAGTTGGGCGTTGTACTTAGCTCTACAGCCATTAAGCCGTGCTCGTTCGGCTCAATGGTCGGCTGCATGGGCAAAGAGGAAATGCAATCGGTCTCAAGTGTTTGCGTGAAAGCTGAATGTAAGTTTGTCACTATTCAGCTTAGGGAATTGCGGGACCAACTTGATTGAAACTCAATCTTTGTGTTTATTAGAAGTAGTTGCTCAATATAGACGGTCTGTTTGGTGACTTTCAAGTCCAAGACTTCATATAGCAGGGTTTACATTATTTGTAGGTGAGGTTATTGGCTCCACTGCATGGTCTTCACCCTGGGGCAGCACAGGCGATAGGGCTTCTATATTTGTACTGGAGCAACTTTTGTCACCTGCTTCAAGCTGAATTAGGTCACCAGTGTTTGAGCAGATATATAACACTTCATTGGTTTCTTCCTCAGTTTTATTTGTGAGGTTCATAAGTTCAATGTCCTCCTCTTCAATTTCCCCTATCATTGTCAAGTGCGCATGAGCTTGCCTCAATTTTTGTTGGGCTAGAACAGAGCATAGTACAGGTTGTGGCATTTTATCACCCGGTAAGTCAGATGATAGTGTTCGCGTGTCTTCAGAGACACAGGCGGCCATTATCGTGGTGTCTGTAGGAGCACCATTTGAATTGCTTTCAACATTTGTGGGTCCTGGTGCGTTTGACTGTGAGGGGTCAGAACTCGTGTTACAATGTGGCTGATCTACCAGACTTGCCACCGAAGGGACAGGCTGGGCGGAATAAAACACACGATCAACATTGCCCTCTCCCTCAAGAACTGCTCTTTCGCTTGGGCATAATCTAATATCATTAGACACTGAAGGTGAGCGCTTAGAAATTGCGCGACCAGCGCTCGGAAGTAAAGTTGTTAAACGACTCTGTAAGAGTGCTTTTCTAGATGTATTGTCACGACCTTGACCATCCAGTTTTGCTCGCAACTCTAAAATGGGTGGCATACTGTTGGTAGAGTGTAATGGGTCATTCAGCAACTGGCCTAATGCAATATAAGTTACAGTAAATAAACATCTAAATAAAGGAGCAAATAAATAATTCAATTACTCAGTTCAAATAGGTTTCAACTGTTGCTATTACTCAAGTAGCATGAACCTGGGTAAAGAGTAATGGAATACCGCCTCACACACCAGCAGCAACACAGTAATACATTAAATTTTGATGGTGAGAAATAACATAGCATGAGATACCACAAAATTAAATGAGAATGGAATGCGTAATGGAAGCGTTTGGAAGGGATCAAAGAGGAAGGACCTCCACAGTCTCCCAGCCAGTATTCGTGCCACCTGCGCCAAACGGCCGCCCAACAGCCAGTGGCCTTGACCCCGATGGGCTTAACGCCGCAAGGGTGATTGAGTCTGCCTTTTGAAGATGAAGTCACGTGTTCTTATCTTATAACCTTGTACTACATAGTCTGTTTCAGACACAATATCAGACACAATATGAGTGGGCTTATGTGTATCAATTTGTTTTATTGCAAGGAGGGAGGCCTTGTAACTCAAGAAACCTGAGCTGATGTATACCCTAAATGTTTTGTTTGTGTATCTTGGTGTTCAAACTCATTATTATGGTTGAATCGCCCTCTTACAGCAGCACAGGCAGCAGAATACTTGGACCATTTCCCAACGTCTGGAACAGCACTTCCATCACTGTATAGTACATTTGCAAACATCGAAAGTGGGATGTCGTGTACGGTTGCATCTACTTCTGAATGCAGAGGCTGTTCCAGTTCATGCCTTTGTAGTACTGGTTTATAGGAATATGTTGTTGCGGTCCACTGAACCAATCTGGAGTGTGGTGCCTTTTGCATTTACAATACTAGAGCATGTAGCTATCTCCAATTGGACGAACAGTGTGTTTATGTGCATACTCTTGTTTGCAGTTGAGGTGCGTTCCTTCTGCACTATCATTTGTCCAGCGGCCAAAAGCTTTTCCTCTGGAGCAAATTTCAGCTCTGGAATTGTGTAGACATGTGAATGGTATGCTATGGGTTTTGTCTCCCCATAGTTATATACTACATAAGTAAAAGCTATTGGACCAAGAAATGGTCTCCTTTTAAATCATGGTCTTTCTGTCCTGAAGAGGGCTTGTTGGTAGACTTGTTGCAGGATGCGTGTGTGCTCTACCTTTTCACTAGGACTTCAACAAACCATATAGTGGTTTCACTAATCCTGTATAGTCTGCCTCATGTGATCGCTCAAAGTTTAAGAGACCAAGTATGGCCTGCAACTGCATAAGAGTACATGGGCTCTGCAAGAGTGGACTTTTCTCCAGGTCTTGTGGAGCAAGTCCCCTTTCTCATCAGATAATTCAAACTCCAGGAATAGGATTTCTCTAATGGGAAATTTTAGACTTCAAAATGTAGCTACTAGTGTCCTAATGATTAAATCCACCTTCTCTAAGTGTACATTCAAGTTATATGTACAGCATATGTTATCCACGTATGTCCAGGTCTGTATGCCTTCTAAGACGGATTGTATTTTACTAGAAAATAGCCCAGGACTGTTAACCAATCCCGTGGTTGTCTACTCACTGGTATTATCCTGAGAGCCTGGTTTAGAGCTATTGCTAGTTTGGCATTGTCCACTCTCAAAGCTACAGTTTGTATCATTTTGCGTTCTTCTCCCTCCTAGCGGGTTTCTTCTCTTCCTTGGATGCCAAGCCCTGTTGCTTCTCTTTCTGTGAAGGATAATGTTCATCTCTGTATCTTTGTGGTTCCCTTAGCTTATGGGTACTCTTTTCACCACCTCTGCCCTTGTAGGGTCTCCGATCCAAATCCGCTTCCTGCTTGGGACTGGTACTATCGCTTTCTACAGCTATTTTTCTGCTACAAAAGGTCTCCCTTTCTTCTTTAGCAAGGGGCATACTGAAATCCCTTGTCTTTCCCTTTCTGCCTCTAGCTAAGGTGGTCTTTCTGCTTGGTACCAGTGGCATTAGTTGGTGGTGCTCTTTTAGAGTGCTTTAATCTCACCTGATTCCTTCCTTTGCCCTTCGCCTGGGGATCTACCAAGGTGATCCCTGCCAAGGGACCTCTAAGTAGCTGTTACAATGAGTTTGCTTTTTTGAGTCACTGTTAGGAAAGATTCCCAAACTTTTTGCTTTTATTTTTGTATCTGACCTGTTCTTTTTACAGTGCAGTAAAGCTTTAAGCTTCATTACACTGGGCTTTGTTCATCTGCTCTGGGGAAACAGAGTACTGGAAAACGTTGTTTCCCTTAGTCTAGTTACTTTGTTACTACTTTTAGTAAGTTGATATCACTTGTGGTAACTTTTTATCATTCTACATTGCATCTTGCAATGCAGTATAATGGGGTCCACATTTTGTTTTATCCTAGACTAACTCAGAGGATTTTTGGTTACTCTAGGAGTGCTAAATGGACAAGCTGGTGGCAGCAGTGACTTTTTGCAATTTTGTTAGGTGCATTTCGTTTTTAGCTACTAACTGTGGCTAGTGCTCAAACACGGCCATGCCACAAGATTTTTTTGCTTGTCCTTTGGCCATCTTATCTTTTAGCCTTCTTCCAGGCCTGTGAGGAGAGGAAAATCCTTATATGGGCTTCCAGTATCCAGGGAAGCAGAAGCTTTTGGCAGGCTACTGGAGGGCTATTTGTGTTTGCTGCCAGGAAGTGGGCTGGGACTGTCTGGTTCCAATCCACAAACTGGTGCCAGTGCCTCTGAGTGGTTTACCATTTACTGTCCTTGTGTGTTTTTACCGCGGGCTGCAATTGCAGCCTTGGTAAAGCACCTATGGGTGCCCGTTTTGTCAAAATGGCCCCGGGCTTCTTTTTTCGCCATTTCCTGTTGGAAAGGTCCTTCTTGAGATTTACTCTGTGCACAAAACAGGTTTGGTCCCTTTTTGTTGGTCTTTGGTGGGATTTCCAAGTGAAACCCGCCTCCATCCAGAGTGTGTGGCAGGGGCAAGCAGTGAGGGAGGTGCCTGAAAGTCTGTGTGTTTAATCCCCTTGGTTACAGAAAGGCACACAAAGGTGATTGGCCGGCTGGCTGTCCGGCAAGGACAGCCACCCTGCTGTGCGACTCCAGCCTAGCCTTCAATGAATGGGAGAAACCTGCATAAAAGCAAGGCTTTTTGGCTTGGAAAGCAGAGTTGACCACTGGACGAAGGAATCCGAAGAACTTGAAGAAGACGCCTGCTGCAACTCATGCACCGTTGGTTTTTCCGGTGAAGCCCTGCTGCTGTGCTGAAACTCCGAATTTGTTTTGACTAGAGAAGCCCTGCAAGGACGACTTCTCCCCTTGAGTTGGTGGGACCAATCTACTCCAAAGTGAACTCGTCTGGACATCCTCTCGGAGCTGGTTGTACTTCCTTGCTGCTGCAGGAAGTGCCAGGGAGAGGAACACCAGATTGGAGTGCATCACTTTTAAGTCAGACCCGAGCTGCTGGAAGAACCTCCGGACTCCTAGTAAGCAGGATTGACAAGTGTGAGCCACCTCAACAGAGTGCTGGAACCCAGATGCGAAGAAAGTCCAAAATGGTATCCAAGAGTCAGCGGTGGTGCTATTTGCTAAGACAGGAGGAGCTGAAACCGCAAAGTGCGGCTGAATAGAAGTTTGTCCTTTTCTGTCACCGACAGTCCCGTATTGTTGCAAGAGCCCCCAGGAGTCCTCCCTCTTGTCCCCACGACCGAGGCACAGTAACAAACGGATCTGCAGATGCACACAGGAACAGAATCCAGCTGGGACAATTTCTTCTAACCAAAGGTACTGAACAGTCTAAGAGAACTTACTTCTTGTTTAGCCTTACTTGATCTCAGTTGAGTCTTGTCTTGGTTGCTTTTGTAGAGTTGCTAACAGCTTCTTTACCTCACATGCCTAAGCAGTTTGTGGCCCTACATTAATTCTTCTTTTCTACAAAGACTTCTAAAACATTGTGCAAGACACTTGCCTACCTGGTAAGAAGTGCTTCAGCTCACCTAGACTTTTGCCCAATTGACTTTGGCCTGACCTGGCTCCCTGAATGACTCTTCCCGCCTCGGATTGTGCGTTTTGCCTTCCTTCCAGGAAAGGGCTAATTTGCCATGCATTACCTGCATCAGAATGTTTGTGTGATCTCTTGTTTTATTGTAATAACCCTTTTTCTTTGCCATACTTCTAGTACTGCTCTAACTTCTACCTCGAGGAGAGGGCAGGAGCCCCTCTGTCCTCCGCAATCAGCAGCTCGCATCCGGAGCGCGAGCCCGCCCACGCCGATGCCCACCCACGGCATCCAGCCACACCACGACATTCTGGAGAGCCATCCACCATGGTAAGGCTCTCATGCCCCTGAGCACCCTTGCCTTCATAAAGACACCCGAATTTGCACAAGGCTTTGTGCACGGGTCCACGACATCGCCGTGCCTGACCTCCTCTGCCTGACCCTATGATGCCGGGCGCAGCGCGGCGCCATATCGAGGCTGGTGCCTCGTTGCTAGGCTACTAGCAGCCTTTTGAATAGGCCACATCCGCCGGCAGGCGGAAATGCCGGCGGCCTCACCCGAAGGCCCACATTAAGGCCCCTGTTTGCGACATGGAGCGTCAAGGAGCAGATTAGGATTTCCCCCCCTCGTCTGATACTGGCGCCTCTGCCATCCTGCATATGAGCCCGTCGCCAATAAGACTCTGCATAACTGTGAATACCTGAGCTTAAAACCTGTACTACTGTATGTATGCTCTTCTATAAGCAGCTCAAACGAACCCTTGTCTTTTTCAATCTGCATTCTGCGTAGGCATCAGCTCCCTGAAACTGCACTCCGCACTATCAGGCAGTCATCCCTTAATGCCGCAACCCTGCTCATGGTACTACCCTGCCCCTCGTTGCTTTGTCATTGCTGAAGGCCATCCACACGCCTGATATTTTGATGTATGTCTTGTATTTTTGCTCCACCTGCATCCATGACCCTACTTGGCCCAACCTAGGAGTCACCTAATGCAGCCGATGCACTATTCTGGACCTAGATGCTGCCACACTACATCATGCATTGCACTTGATCTGTGTTGTGCCCTTTGGTCGCTAATAGACCTGTTTTGATCTGTGTTGTGCCCTTTGGTCGCTAATAGACCTCATTTGATTTGTGTTGTGCCTTATGGTCGCTAATAGACCTCACTTGATCTGTGTTGTGCCTTATGGTCGCTAATAGACCTCATTTGATTTGTGTTGTGCCTTATGGTCGCTAATAGACCTCACTTGATCTGTGTTGTGCCTTATGGTCGCTAATAGACCTCACTTGATCTGTGTTGTGCCTTATGGTCGCTAATAGACCTCATTTGATTTGTGCTGTGCCTTATGGTCGCTAATAGACCTCACTTGATCTGTGTTGTGCCTTATGGTCGCTAATAGACCTCACTTGATCTGTGTTGTGCCTTATGGTCGCTAATAGACCTCATTTGATTTGTGTTGTGCCTTATGGTCGCTAATAGACCTCACTTGATCTGTGCTGTGCCCTATGGTCGCTAATAGACCTCATTTGATTGTGTTGTGCCTTAACTGTAGTTACTACTGCACTCTTGCTAATAACCTATGAACTTTACTGCCCCCATCATCAGAGCTTAGCCACCTACAATGTCCACATTTAGAGGCGCCACTCTAACTATGGCTACCCTCCTCCGGTTGCTCCGCGCCCACACAACCACACCACTTTACCCAGACCTACTATCTCCAATAGAATGGATAAACAGATTTGCCCGCCCACCTTCACCATGCATACCCTGTCCCACACCCCTTAGAAATACAAGACTAGGTTCTCGCCTTGTTGTACCCACTACCACATGCCTAAACACAGCCCCACTGACCATGACTAGAAACGATACTCAGCTATCGTACTAATCTTGTCACAAAGCTCACTAGAATGCTCACCAATCAGACTACGAACCCCAAGCAGCCTACCTCACTTTCTGAACTCTCACCTAGTCACAACCCTACTATACCGCACTCGCCACCACACACGAAAACGGACCCTCCACAGACCTCTATCAAGGGAGCCCTCATCAACGCTCGCTCATTGGTTGCCCACGCTACTGATGTTGCCGACATTATTTCCACTAACCACCTAGACTTTATCGCCATCACGGAGACATGGCTCCACCCAGCAGCCGGGCCGGTCCCACAATAGCTCTACATCATCCGAGCTGACAGGAAAAATGGAATAGGCGGAAGTATAGCAATTATTGCAAAATCCACCCTAAACATCAGAGAAGTAACCAGCACAACCCTACCTTCAGCCGAACTTCTATCCGTCAAACTCCCATTATCTGACACACAAACCAGCCTACTCCACATTATATACAGACCCCCAGGAACCCCCTCCACCTTTGAAGAGGATATCTCTCTCCTACTCACTACCAATTTGAAACCGAAATCCCAAATCATCATTCTGGGAGATTTCAACTTGGGACTCAATAACCCCAATTACAACCAAGCCACTTCCCTTAATGACACGATTACTCATCTAGGCTTCACCCAACACATTAATCAACCTACACATACAAAAGGAAGATCCTTGGATTGGCTTGCAGATGCCAACTGCAACCTCTCACTGACTGACATCACTCCCTGTGCTTGGACTGACCATCATCTTATTACCTTCTCTTTACCTAGATGCTTCCCACCTACCACACGACCCACAAAGTTACCTCAAATAATCTCCAGAAACAACCGCAACATCACTATAGAGAACCTCAAACCTCTTCTCGCGCCTATCAGTAAAGCTAATCTACCCACGCAAAAAAACAACCCAGCTGCCATAGTAGACCTATATAACAATACTTTAGAACTAGCCCTCAACCAGTTAGCTCCTCTCAAACAACGAAAAGCCAAACCTATTGCCCACTCTAACAAATGGTTCTCAGCAGAATTAAAAGCTCTCCGTAATATTAAAAGAACTGCAGAAACTAGCTGGAGAAAAGCCCCTTCTCCAGCATTGGATCTTTCATGGATTCACATGCTTAGAATATTCCCCGTCGTCAGACTGGGAACCCTCGGTACACATAGTCGTTTTCTATAGGAAAAAACTTCCGACACTTGTGTGTCCTATCCACATCTACGTCCTCTCCGGGGCCGTCCACGCAAGCCCTGTTGGACGTAACGGTATAAAAGGCCCCGCCCTCGCGGGTCCCGTCAGATTTCAACCGTCTCCAAAGATAGTGGGATCTCCTCGCGTAGTCTCTACTGCTAGAATTTGTCAAATTGTCGAACTCCTGTGAGTTTGGGAGTTTTATCGGAATGTCGGGAAAACCTCTTTCGCCCGTGTGCCACGTGCGGATTGAAGGTTTATGAGGGGGACGGCCATTTAGACTGTATTTATTGCCTCCACCCTCACCACTCGGCAGACCAGTGTGAAATATGTAAGGGTTTTTCCCAGAAAACCCTGAAGGATCGAAACTGACGACTGGTATCCTGGTTAAATGACGGTGCGGGAGCGTACCCTCAGTCTGAGGTGGGCTCTGTGCGCAGCGTGGCCTCTGCGAAAACATCAGGAGCTCCCCGCCGCTCAACTTCGTCGGAGCCTCCGGCTAAGAAGTCACGACCTGTGGAAAAGGACGTTCCACGAAGTCACTCTTCTAAGGATTCTGCTAAAGACTCAAGAAAGACATCTTCGTCAACTTCGTTGAAGAAAGGAAAGGAGAGGCCTAAATCCTCCTCGGGCGATCAACACAGATCAGCCACGAGTAGAGATTCGGAGAAACGCAGGGAGAGTGCTGTGAAGGCGGGACCGCCTAAACCACCTGCAGGCCCACTGTCGACGACGATCCAGTCGGTGTCCTCACTGCCTCTGACGCAGTCGATTTCAGCCGTCGTCCACCCAGCGACAACCTCGACGACGATGACCTCGTCGACGGAAGTTCTGGCTTGGAGACCAGAAGTATTTGATGTGGAGTTGCCTGACACATTGCTACAGGAACAGGCAGCTTCGATTGCCTCGAAAGAAGACGACGGCTTCAGAATTGTGAGCCCGGAGGACCTCGGTCTACGAGCCAGGTTTCCAGCAGGAGCAACCTGCTCTCAGGTGTTTACCCAGCCTCCAAGCTCTCAGGCGACCCTGTCCATGGAGGTACTGTCCTCTTTGCACTCGCTGCTGAAATCGCTGGACGAAAGGCTTCCACCTATACCGTCGACACCCCCCGTCGACGAGCCCGGCCCTTCACATCGCCCGACCAAGTTGATCGGGGTTCCAACTACTCCAGCAGTCCAGGAGGAAGGTGAGCTTTCGGACTCCCTATCTGACCACGGGTCAGTGTCAGATATATCCCTCTCACCATCTAGGGATCCATCCTGGGTGTCGGATGTGGAAATGGAAACACCAAAGAGTCCTACTCACCCGTCGCCACCGGACGATATAGGTTCCTTTCATTCTATGATGGAAAAAGCGTGCAAGGAGTTTGGCCTGGTCCAGCAGGAGGAGAAAAAGGACTGTTTTCTCTTTGACCATATGGGCAAGAGTAGACGCTCAATATTTTCAATACCCATTTTAGACCATGTCTGGAAAGGTGTTCATACCATGCGTCACCCTTTTTCTGAGCCGGCTGTCAAAGGCCGCATTGAAAAGAAATTTAAAGTCCCAGACTCTACACCGAAGTGTCTTTCGTCTCAACCTACACCGGACTCGGTGGTGACGTCGGCGGCGACGAGAAAAGCAAAGGCCCAACATAAATGTTCTACCCCTCCAGATAACGAGGCGAGGCGCCAGGACGTGTTTGGAAAGAAGGTTCTTTCTGTAGGGGCCTCGACGGTGAAAGCAGCTAACTCCCTGGCGATTGTGGCCAGATATGACAGGGAGATGTGGCACAGACTGGCACCTATCCTGGACCACCTCCCGGAAGAACATAGAAGAATGGCGATGTCCCTGGTTCGAGAAGGCGAAGAAGCTTCGAATCATGCTATTAATATAGCGGTGGACCTGGCAGATTCGGGGTTTAAACAAATTAATAACAGAGTTGTTCTAAGACGCCAGGCTTGGCTTAAGTGCACCAACTTCAGACCCGAAGTACAGTATAAAGTCTTGGACATGCCCTTTGAAGGTGATCTTCTTTTCGGAGAAAAGGTGGATGAGGCCTTGAAGGGCATGAAGGAGGACTCGGATACAGCACGCTCGTTGGGTTCGCTCCAGAGCGGTAAGCCTTTTCGTTCTTTTCGTCCCTTTAGAGGAGCATCTGGAAACTCAAGATTCTCAGCGACCAGGGATAGATCTTTTGGTAGATCAGCGTATCCTTCCCAGGGATATAGACGCGCCTCTCAGACCTCAAACCGGCGCAGAAACTTCCAGTCTTCCAAGAGACGACCAACTTATTCGTCGACGAGCAAGCAGAAAGACCAGCAATGACGGGAAGCGTACCGTTCTGGGAGGAAGAGTGTCAAGCTGCATCGAGGAATGGGAGTCCATCACAACAGATCAGTGGGTTTTGGACACGGTGAGGTACGGGCATTCCCTACTATTCAAATGCAAACCCCCAAAATGTCCACCAATACACCTATCCCAGCCACATCTAAACATCTTGCGGCAGGAAGTAACACTCATGTTACAGAAAGGCGCCATCAAATTAGTCCCTGCATCGCAGAAAGGCCTAGGGGTATACTCAGGGTGTTTTGTGGTAAAGAAGCCCAACGGAAAATGGCACCCTATTCTCGACCTGCGAGACCTCAAGACCCTACAGAGTCAAAAATTCAAAATGCTTACACTGCAAGAGGTGATCAAATCCGTCCAAAAGGACGATTTTCTGGCTTCACTAGATCTACAGGACGCCTACTTCCACATTCCGGTGTGTCAAAAACACAGGAGGTTTCTGAGGTTCATGGTAGGTCAGACACACTACCAATTTGCGGTGCTCCCATTTGGTCTAAAGTCCTCCCCAAGAACGTTTACAAAATGTTTAGCACCCGTGGCAGCCTGGCTGCGAAAGAGAGGGCATCATGTATACCCGTACCTCAACGACTGGCTTGTGAGAGGATCCTCCCCAGCGTCGACCAACAACAGCGTACAAGCTACCTTACAACTTCTGCAACGATTGGGGTTCGCAGTGAACTTCGAAAAGTCTTCTCTAAAGCCCTCAAGGAGCTTGAAGTTCTTGGGAGCTCAATTCGAAACCCACTCGGGAATAGTGAAACCGTCCCTAGACAGAATATTGAAGATCGAACAACTGACGAGTCAACTTCGCCTACAGAGCACATTTTCTGTGAGAAAATATGTGGCAATCCTGGTTTCCATGGCGTTGTGCATCCTAGTAGCGAACTGCCGATTATTCATGAGGCCACTACAGGAATTCCTGTCGGACAGATGGAAGCAGGCCACGGGCCGGTGGTCAGACAAGATCCTCGTCGACGACGAGGGTGTCATCAGATCCCTCCAATGGTGGACAATCTTTCACAACCTGGGCAGAGGGGTTCCTCTACAAGAGCCGGAATTTCAGAACACCATCATCACGGATGCCTCCCTGACGGGCTGGGGTGCACACATGAACGATCATCAAACCCAGGGCAGATGGTCTTCGACCGAATCGCACCTACACATCAACGTGCTGGAACTGAGGGCAGTGAAATGGGCCTTGAAATCATTCCTGCCACATATCAAAGGATCAAGAGTAAGAGTGCTGACAGACAACACGACAGCCATGTTCTACTTGATAAAGCAAGGAGGCAACAGATCCAGGCCCCTCTCGGCGGAAGCACAAAAGATCTGGCACTGGGCGTTGAAACACAACATATCCTTAGTAGCTTACCATCTCCCGGGTGTGAAGAATGTGCAAGCGGATTCCCTGAGCAGGACAATGACTCAAATACACGAGTGGGAGCTGGACACCGGTCAGATACAAATAATCTTCGGAAGGTGGGGGACCCCCCTCAATCGACCTCTTCGCAACGAAAGAAAACAGGAAATGCGATCAGTTCGCGAGCAGATGGCCTCAAAAAGGATCCCTGGGGGAAGCGTTCTCGTTTCCTTGGACGGACAAATTCCTGTACGCTTTCCCTCCGTTCCCCCTTATACGGAGGACAATCCAGGGGATTCTCAGGTACAAATGCCGGGTCATTCTAGTGGCCCCGTACTGGCCGAGACAACCATGGTTTTCCGACCTCCTACATCTGTCGTTGGAACGGCCTATAACTCTCCAGAAAGTGCCGAACCTACTGTCCAGGGACAAGGGAACGGTGTGGTATCACAATCCGGACAGCCTCAACTTAACAGCATGGCTCCTGACTTCTCAGAGTTTGGCAGCTTGAAAGTCTCGTTGGATTGCCGGAGAATTCTACAGGCGGCTAGGGCCCCTTCGACTAACAAATCATACATATACAAATGGCGAAGGTTCTGTACGTGGTGTCAAACCCAACACGAAATTCAACCTTTAGAAGTAACCCCGGAACAAATTCTTCTGTATCTTCTTCACCTAGCTGAGAGTGGGCTGTCATCATCGTCCATCAAAGTACACTTGGCGGCCGTTTCAAGGTTTACGAGGAGGAGACAGTCTTCACCATTATTCAGTGACAGACTGGTGAAACATTTCATGAGGGGTCTCTTTAGAACTTTCCCCCCTACGAAACGGTTCCCACCGTCGTGGAGTTTAAATGTGGTGTTGGCTGCCTTAATGAAGCCTCCGTTTGAGCCAATGTCCTCTTCATCCATGCAGTTCCTATCGTGGAAACTGGCTTTCTTAATTGCCATTACATCGGCTAGAAGAATGTCGGAATTACAGGCACTGGTCATAGATCCTCCGTATATGAGATTCTTTAAGGACAAAGTAATTTTATCAACTAACCCTACTTTCATCCCAAAAGTGCCGACAGTCTATCACAAGCACTCGACCCTGGTCCTTCCTACTTTCTTTGCGTCCCCGTCGTCGACGGCGGAAAAAGCCCTTCATACTCTGGATGTCAAAAGGGCGTTAAAATTTTACCTGCAAAGGACGCAGGATATCAGAACTACCAGACCGCTGTTCATTGCCTATGGCCCGTCGGTGAGAGGAAGGGCAATTTCCAAGCAAGGGCTGGCTCGATGGGTCTCTTCGGCGATTACCTTTAGTCACTCCAAGACCGGGAGACCCCTACAAGAGTACCCTAGAGCCCATTCCACGAGATCCACAGCCTCCTCTGCGGCTCTATGGGCTGGAATTCCTCTAACAGACATCTGCCAGGTGGCGGCATGGTCTGTTCCACACACGTTTACATGCCATTACTGCCTGGGAAGGCAGCAAGCGGATGAGGTACAGATGGGAAGGGCAGTGCTGCGCCGTCTGTTTCAATGAGGTAAGCCAAATACGGTGAAGCTGTTGTCTCTTACCTTGCCTATTTTGTTCCTTGATCTTATTTATGTATTATGAATATGTTTATATCTGAAAATATGTTGCTGCTTATATATATATATATATATATATATATATATATATATATATATATATATATATATATATATATATATATCTATCCAATGCTGGAGAAGGGAGTAGTTTCTTACCTGTAACTCCATTTCTCCAGCGTTGGTATCTTTCATGGATTCACATGCGCCCTCCAGCCTCCCCGGATTGCAATGTGCAAGATATGTGCATAAGCAGCTTTCCCTTTTTCTACTTTGGAGGGGCCGAAATCTGACGGGACCCGCGGGGGCGGGGCCTTTTATACCGTTACATCCAACGGGGCTTGCGTGGACGGCCCCGGAGAGGACGTAGATGTGGATAGGACACACAAATGTCGGAAGTTTTTTCCTATAGAAAACGACTATATATGTGTACCGAGGGTTCTTATTCTAAGCATGTGAATCCATGAAAGATACCAACGCTGGAGAAATGGAGTTACAGGTAAGAAACTACTCCCTTCTCTCTCCACTAAAGACAAATATGCTTCAGCTGCCTCCACCTACAAAACCGCCATCTTAAATGCTAAGAAAGAGACCTACAACTTGAGAATACATAATGCCAAATCTGGCACCAAAGAGCTCTTCTCTATACTAAGAGAACTTGAATCACCACTGCCCCCTACAGAGGACTGCATCAAAGACCAGGCTTGGTGTAACAATATCCAGCTCGCCCTCGCTAACAAAATTGCCTTCCTACAAACCAAGATAGAAGCAAAAAAAGCTAGCCTTGCCTTCAAGCAGAACCCCAGCAGCAAAACTAACCACACTACCCCTATCTGCCCATCTTTCCACTTCTCACCAGTCACAGAAGAGGAAGTAATCAAGATAATCGCCAGCCTCAAACCATCCAACTGCAAAGGTGACATTTGCCCAGCATCCGTCATCAAAGATGGTGCTAATGAGTTAGCCCTTTTCATCACCTCTCCGATCAACTCCTCCTTCAAAAACTCAGTGGTCCCCAACAACCTTAAAGAAGCGTGGGTCCTACCCCTGCTCAAAAAACCTAACCTAGATCCCAACATCCCCACAAATTACAGCCCCATCACCACAGTCCCATTTCTTCTCAAAATCCTGGACAGGGTAGCCTATCTCCAAATACAACATTTGGAAGAAAACAACCTCCTAGGCCTGCGACAATCCGGCTTCAGACCAAGGCACGGGACTGAAACTGCCCTCTTGGATCTAAAAATCCAAATGGATGACGCCAAAGACAAGGGCAAACTGGCCAACTTGCTCTTGTTGGATCTCTCTGCTGCCTTTGATCTGGTTGACCACCAGATCCTCACTCAAAACCTCTCCTCGGCTGCTGTATTCTCTCAGAATGCCACCAAGTGGATCCAGTCATTCCTGTCTGACAGGACGACTAGAGTCTTCGCCCCCACTGCAGCTGCGGACCCTATCCCAATCACATGTGGAGTGCAGCAAGGCTCCTGCATCTCTCCCACACTTTACAACATCTTCACAAAACTCCTATTTGACTGTCTTGACGACCTGGGTGTAAGCTACACTAATTATGCAGATGACACCCAGGTCCTCATCACGCTCACTGGTAGCTATGAAGAAGATGCTGCAAAGCTTAATGGTATCTATTTAGAAATCCAAGCCTGGATGGCCACACACAGTCTTTGCCTTAACAACGATAAGACAGAATTGCTTATCGTAGGCTCCCAGGCTCGCCTCAACAAACTGGACCAAAGGTACCAATCCTTTACCATTGATGGCAACATCATAAAAGTCTCCAAAGAGGTTAAAACATTAGGTGTATACCTCGATTCTACCCTTTCACTAAAGAAACAAATAAACTCTACCATCTCAGCTACCTCATACACCAATAAATTGATCAATGCCTGTAGGCCTTTCCTCTCCACCTCTAGCTGCCTCACCCTATCTAGAGCGCTGATATTGTCTAAATTAGACTATTGCAACACACTCTACTTGGGCACTACCAATAAAAACTTGGAACAGACTCCAGATCCTGCAAAATAATGCACTAAGATGTGCCCTCAACCTCCCGCGCAAGGCGCACATATCCACGGTCAGAAAAGAAGTCCACTGGCTCCCGATCCGTGACAGAATTAAGCTAAGAACACTGGTCATCACCCACAAGTGCCTATCACATACTGCCCCACGTTACCTTTCTGACAAATTCTCTAGACACTGCCCCTTTAGACCCACCAGAACACCTTACCTACACCAACTAAAGATCCCTAATTATAACCTAAAAACAGCAGGGGGCTCCAGTTTTCCAGTGCTTGCAGCACAATGTTGGAACACCCTCCCCACTACAATTAGATCGGAAGCCGCATTCTGGCCATTCAGAGCCATGGTAAAATCATGGCTACTAGCCTAAACAGCCAGACTCTCACCGACATGACTTGGCTAGCCGCCGCTCTCCACCTGTAGTAATGTTTACTCCACCTACAGCCTATTCAGGACCAACCTGTAACCAGGTCTGCATTAGCCACTGTAACTTTTTTCTTTTTGCATACTCTCTGTACATACTTTTCTCGGTATATTCTACTCTTTTATGTAAACATTCAGAGCCTGGACTAATGTACGCTCTGTCTGTTGTACTATGATGCTCGTGTAAAAGATATGTTACTCTGCTGTACACATGATTATGCGCCCAGTTACCTGAGGGTTCGGATGCGCTTTACAAATAAACAAACTAAACTTCAACAGTAATATATGTCCACAGTGTCCTAGTTATTTAAGTCACTTGAGAGTGTATGAAGTGTCTGTGTGCCATCCCAAATGGGTGTTTTCCGATTTAGATAAACTAAGAGTGTGTATTTTTGAAGTGTATTTGTGTTACTATTATATTGCCCCTTCTGAAGCCGGCTTATTCAAACTGTTAAAATTAATCAAGAAACCTTGTGTGTAAGAGCTTATTTGGATACTTGTCACTGTGAATCTCTGTGTAACTCCACTACTGCTCACATTGAACCCTCTTTAGATCAGCCTGGCTGCTCAATCACGCTACCAACCTGTGTAGTACAGACGTATACCAAAGGTTGGTTTCCTATTGCCAGGAGGTCAAGGTTGTTGTAGTGCACCCAAAGGATACTACTCCAAATATTGCCCATAAGCGCCTTCACCCATAAGGACACATAGGGGCCAAGGCCATCAATCGCAGCGACTGTGGGGTTTAGCACGAGAAGGAAGGAGGGAGGGAGAGGGAGGGAGGGAAGGAAGTTGAGAAGAGGAAAGTCTTGAGGTGCTTGCCGAACTTGAGATCCGGCTCAAGATGGAGAGAAAGGGGGAGGCTGGTCCAGAGGAGGGAGCCAGCAGAGGAAAGGGATCAGCCACCCGCTCTCTGCTTAGAGAAGCGCTTGACAAGCAGAGAGTTTGAGCCGGAGGATCGGGGTCATCTGGAAGGAGAGTATTTGGAAGTTGCATATAGTGTGGTTGCCCGCTTCTGGATGATGCAAAGGGATTTAAATTTGATCCTTGCAGCAATCTGGAACCAGTGGAGGGATTTTAGGGCTGGAGAGATACGGTCCCTGGTCTTAAGGCCAAGGGTAAGTCTTAGACCTATTCTGGATTAGCTGTGGGGGGGGGGGGGGTAGAGAAGCTAGGTTAAGGAAGAAGCTGTTACTATAGTCCAGCCAGGAGAGAACCAGAGCTCTGGAGACATTGAGCTTCTGGGGAAAGATGAGGAAAGGGAGGATGCCTCTGAGGCGGTAGAGTTGGAAATGGGCCTTCTTGCAGGGTCCATGATGTGAGGAACGAAAGAGAGGAGTTGAAGATGACTCCCAGGTTTCTGCTCTGACGAAGGAGCGTGCGAGAGCCCATCGAGGGTAGCCAGAGTGAAGGGAGAAAAGAGGGAAGAGGAGTCCCAATAGGAAGAATCTGCCTTGCTGGCATTGATGCAGAGATCCTTGGAGGTACACCAAGACTGGATATCGTACAGGCAATCTGGAATAACGGAGGAAGTCAGAGTTGCAGAGGGTAGCCTGAAGAAGAGGCAGGTGTCCTCTCCATAACTCGAAGTGCGGGGGGGAGGGAGTTAAAGTGAGCAAGAGGGACGCGATAGATGTTAGAGCCAAGGCAAAAGGATGGAGCCCAGGGGAACTCAACAAATGGAGATAGAGGGGGGTGAGGAGAAAGAACCCAGGATAACCTGGGCGGTTGGGGGACAGTCAGTGAGGAACAAGATCAGCTAGTCCAGTGCCAGCTCTGAGATACCAAAGGTATTATGCAATCATGCAGCCGTTTTCTGAGGATGGAGTGGTTAACCGTGTCAAAAGCAGAGGAGAGATCAAGTAGAATAAGGACAGCATGCGAGTTGGAATCAAGCAATGCAAGCAGTTCTTCACAAGTGTTCAGCAGGGCAGTTTCCGTGTCTCTGGATGCTCGGAATCCAGATTGATGGTTGTGCAGGCAACCAACAAGCTTCATATGTTGGGTCAGTTGCGGGGGGGGGGGACCAACTTCTACAAAAGTTTCCCAAGGAAGGGAAAGAGGGAGATGGGGCAGCACTTAAAGTGTTGGTGGAAGGCTTTTTCAGGAGGGGGCGCACCAGGGAGTGCTTGAGAGAAAAGTGGAAAGCCCCAGTGACAAGAGAGTGATTACAGAATTCCGTCTGCAAGTGCAGGGTCAAGGGAGCTGATATTGTCCTTAATAGTTCTGGAAGAACAGGGGGAGACCTTCATAGAGCAGACACATCTAGTGATCTTGTCCGATGTGATGGGAGAGAAGGAGGAAAGAGTGGATGGCAGCGGGATGGGGGTACGAGGGAGGAAGAGGGTGAACTCGGGTATGTCCTGAGTTTTAGCAGTGAAGTGGGAGGGCAGTGCAGTGCAGAGGGCCTGGGAGTGAAGAGGTGATGTAGAGACTGCAGATGGGTTGGCTAGTTCCTTGCAGATTTGAGAGTTCAGCCGTGTTGTTAGAAGCTCCAGAGACGCACGCCTGGATGTGAGCCCTCTTCTTGGAGTGAATGGAGCCTTTGGAGAAGGCAACTGGTGAGTTTATCAGAGGATGAGCTAGAGGTCTGCCACTTCCGTTCAGCACTTGAGTTTCAAGGCTACTAGGTCAGAGTCGTACCAAGTGTTCAGCTTGGTGGCAGGTTTCAGACTGATATTTGTGACGGGGGCAAGAATATAGTGATGGCGAGATCTAGATTGTTGAGAGCAGAGTCAATAGTTGAGTCAGTAGTTGGAGGGGGGGTGTAAACGAATCCAGCAACTGACACTCGTTTCATCGGACAGCCATACCCTATTGAGGATGCGGGAGGGTTGGTCTGAGGGCTGAGAGGTCCCAGATGGGGGGGGGGGAAGAGGGTGTGGTCAGACCAGGAGAGCAGGGTAGAGAGCAAGAGATCAGTATGGATAAAGGCATTGAGGGTGTTTTACAGCTGAGTGTGTAGGACCAGAGGGGAGAATTGAGAGGTTCAGAGGTCACAGAAGAGTGGCGTTCCGTGATTGAATAATCTAGGTGGATGTTGAAGTTATGCAGAAGGAGTTTAGAGGTGGAAGTCAGGCGAGAGAGGAAATTGGCACAGTCTGAAAGAAAAGAGGATATGGGGCAGGGGGCTGTAATAGTGGCCATGGTCAAAGAGGAGGTGGGAGAGATGCCAAGCTTGCAGACCAGGCTTTCAGAGGAGGAGTAGGGCTGAGGGGTGGAGGGGGTATGAGGGAATAAGGGACCCACTCAGGGAAGATCCGGGTTACTCCACCACCAGCGCGGTTGGGTCGAAGTTTTGAGATGTTCTTGTAGCCATCAGGGAGTCAAAAGCAGTGACTGAGCTGGCATTGAACCACGTCTCGTTCAAGGATAAGGGAAATGTCGATGTTTGACAGCGGAACAAGCATTAAGTGTGGTGAAGTGAAGCCGGTCACCACCATAAAAGTTTTCTGAGGAGGGGCACAGGGGGTACATCAGTCAGAGGTGGTGAAACAGGTGCTGAGGGAGAGTAGGGAGGGACAGCAAGAGCAGGTAGGAAGTTAATGAGAGATGGCGGGTTCCGGTCAAAAAGGAAGAGATTGGGTTGAGAACCCTGAGCCATGATGTAGTTAGAGGCCGGACAGGCTCTGGCACTAAAGCTGAACTAATTGTAAAAGTTATTGGTTTTGAGAAGAGTAAGATTGTACCTCCCCTAACTAATGGTACTGATAGTGGAGCTGGGGCTGGACCCAGCAACAGTAATGGAGTTTCTGCCACTTCAGCCACTAATGTTGAGGATGAGGAGCAAGACAGTGAATCTTCTGGACTATATTCTGTCGCAACCTCAGAGGCTAAGGCAATTTTTTACTTGAAAAAGGAGCTATGGAGCTCAAGGAGAAATAGCTTGAGTTGAATTTGGCTAGGTTAGACTTTGAAAAAATTGAGGCAGGACAGGGATCACCAGATGGATTTTGCCAAGCTTCAGGCTTCGCAAGTTTCTTCTAGAGGATCTGGAGATGGTTCTTGTGGAGCCAGTGACCACAAGAAGGGAACCCCCAGGTCTAAGAGTAAGACCCTGGTGCTCTACTCTGCAATTCCGGCCTTCGCTCGGTATGCAGAAGATTGCAGGGGTGTCCTTCCCTTTTAGATTCTTTCCCCACAGAGGAAGAGTCTGAAGATGGACTGGATTCTTTAGAAGCTAGTAGTGATGGCGCTTCTTCTCCCATCCCAGTCCTGTCCCTTAGTCATCAATATTCTGAGGATAGTGTTCAGGTAGCAGGTGTAAGTATCTCTACTGTTGGGCACACTGGGCCCAGTACTACTGATGTAGCTTCCTCCATGATACACCCACAGGTTCTTGCCAGAGATCTGTGGGGGAAACTCAGTTAGCTGGTAGGCCGTCTCTCAATGTTCCAGTATTAGAGCTGTGAATAGAGAAATGGTCAGGGCATCTGTCCATGTTAGGCGAATGGTTCCTAGAAGAGTTCTGGGTGAACTTAGTCTTCAAGACTTGGGTCCACCCTTCAAGCACTTGGTCTCAGAATCAGGCTGCCTTATCCACGACTCAGGGAAAGCCTAGGCCTAAGGGGAAACCCTGTGGCCAGAGGCCGAGGGAAGGAGAATATTACCCCTGCCCTACCTACAGCATCTGTTGAGGTAGTTGGTAAGTCCCTATGCCAAGTTTCGAAGGACCACCAGAAAGTCTTTGATCCTATATAAAATGGTGTCAGAATTGTATTTGACACACAAGATTCTTACTGTCTTTCTACCCTCCTCCTCATCCATCTAAAGAGGAGAGATTACACAGACTTTACCCTAGAAGAGCCTTGAGCTTTTATATCAACATGGTTTCTCCAGCATTGGATCTTTCATGGATTCACATGCTTAGAATATTCCCCGTCGTCAAACACTCTCCGTGGATCATACTATGTATATCCGAATGTTACAACCTGGCCCGAAAAGAGGTTCCCGTAGGTTTAAGGGCCCACTCGACCAGAGGTGTCTTCAGCCGTCCAGAGAGGGGTACTGCTACAAGACATTGGTGCCACCTGGTCTTCTGTGCTTACATTTGCCAAATATTACTGCCTTTCTGGCCGGGAATCCACACTGCATAAACCAAAATTAAATAAAATTCAAACTCTTATTTCCCACCTCTTGCAACACACTGCTATGGGAGAATATCAAAGATGAGGAATACGTTGGAGGACACAATCCATTCAAAGAACAAATTACTTACCCATGGTAATTTTCTTTCGACTGAATGTTCCTCCCATGTATTCCTCATCGCCCCTCCCATCCTTCCTCCCTCTCGCAAGGAGGTTCCCTGGTTTACACCTTCCTCTCTGTTAACGCTCAAAGTATTCTCATCTTTGAGACTGCTGTGCTGGTGAGAGGAAAAAACACGAACTGAGGCAACGTGCGCAGTGCGTACCATATATACCAGCGTCACAGTCATACTCTAAGGACTCAAGTTCGAGGACCACGCACTGGGCCCTCTGCTGAGAAGTTTCCAAGCTGCAAGCAAGATATCGGAGTATCAAAGATGAGGAACATCCAGTTGAAAGAACATTACCAGGGGTAAGCAATTTGTTCTTCTAGTTGGTTTAAAAAGAAACCTGGTCTGGGGTCAGGCCTGTTGGCGGGTAATCGTATTAGCATTAGGGATCTAGGGAGAATGTTCAGGTTGGAAAGGAATTGTTACAGTAAGTTCTTTCAAGCGTTTTCTTACATGAAATTGGACAATTGGCAAGTGAACCTTTCTTTGAAGTTTATATAGCAGTACATTTCATGTGCAAACTATTGAAACCTTTTTTTTTTCCTCCCAGTCTTTTCAGGGAAGCCAGGGACGAGCCTACCTCTTCAATTCTGTGTAAGTATACATATTGTAATTCTGTAGTATATACTATGCAAGCAGGGTGCAAACGTTCAAGTTGCAAACTACTAGCAGACCGCTGAATGCTGGCAGTGTTGGTAAGGCTAGGGAGGGCTAGCTGTCTGAGTCTTGTATGGTCACAGTCTGGATAACCTTCCAGGATAATCTCTGCTGCTCTGCTGTTCTTCATTTTTTATCTGCTGCTTAGAATTACGTGCTGTACATCTAGTGGTAATTGCGGAGCATTGCATGTTTCGAAGTTCAAAAAAGGGCATCGAAATGGGCGTGACTGTAACATTATCTGTGACGTGTAGTATACCCAAATTCCTATACACGTCGAGGTCCCACCAGATTTATTTTCTCACCCATCTAGTCAGTCTCTCAATGCGAAGTTGGTTCTAGAGTTTATATTGCATTGTCTTTGCTTAGCGGTTCTCGCTAAGTTTTCCTCAACGGCTGTCTCAACGACTACTCAACATCCTCTCGGCGACTGATCCTGCCTCGCTGATGCTACATCTATGGCAACTCACCGACGGATTTCTTCTCCGCCTTGGCCCTCCGGACCAGCCTCACAGTAGGGAGAGTGGGGTCCTATTCTACAGACTTTCCTCTTGAGGAATGCCTCTTCTTTGCCCCTCTTTTCCTTCAGTCTGGCTGCCTCTTCTCTGTTATGGAGCGAACACCCTTTACATTTTGCCTGTCTTGCAGCAGCAAGTTCCCCTGGAAAGATACTCTTAAAGGGTGCAATCGCGCGACGAGCGGTGTTGCAAGGCCTGCAAACATTTTTAGCCCAAAATCCTAAAAGACGGGTGTGCGCCAAGCGGTGAGCAGCCTACACCATGCAAGCCGAGAGTCACTTCCCCACCAGTGCCATCACCTCGGACAAGGAGTTTGTCGGCAGCTGCGGGTCTGACTCGGAGACCGTAGGCTTAACGCAGTCTACAGATTCCCGCATTTCATTCTCCGGCCCCATTGAGCATGCCGGCAGTGTGATGGGGAGACCACACCCCTGCGACAAGGACACACACCATACCACTACTCATAAACACACAACCCCTAAGCTACACTTGATGAATTCATCGAGGAAGCCATCGACGCCTGCATGCCCTTCAACTTCAACACCTACCGAATCTTGCGGTTCAGGACCCGATGCACATCCATCATCTCACCCTGCGCAAGGCATCACGACTTCGTCTTTAATGGGTGCTGCCCATAAATCTTCAGACCTCGGTGCGGTAGCATCGAAAGACTCACCAAAACATGCCAAAAAGTCCAAAAGCATCCACACACGGTATTTTAAACCCTAGAGATGCAAAAATGCAATATTGATGGACAATTGCCTAAGAATGTTAGCACTAAATGGTATGCTTCTGCATGGGGATGACTATCCGAATAATGTTGATTTATACTGCACACCGCTACCTGCCAAGAGCAGTCTCCAGGTGCTCACGTGCTCTGCAAGAGAGGTCTGGGTGTGTTAGTGGGGATAGAATGATGGGACAGGTTCAGAACCAGGAGGAATTGGCGTCTGTGAGCGTTGTTTTGCATGTGGGAATTGGTTAAGGGTCCGTTGGTTGGGTGGCCTTCTCGTTTTGGACCACTCTAGTTGGTGGGCATGGTTGGGGCGGGTAGGAGGGTGGGGCAGTGTTTTGATCCTCTTAAGATATTGCTGCTGTTAACAGTACCTGTGTCCTTTAGTGTAAATATACTTTTTATTGGTCGGATTGCAATGTTATTGCTGCTGATGTCCCTTTGCGGTTGTCACAAGCACATTGTTTCTTTGTTATGCTCATCCTAATGCACTGCTGTCATAATAATTTTCTTCCCTGCAGGGTAAATGTGGGATGCGGTCCAGCAGAGGAAAGGGTACTTTTGACAGGACTACATGCCGTAGCTGATATCTATTGCGAGAACTGTAAAACCACTCTGGGATGGAAATATGTGAGTAATATACAGCAAATTCTTAAGCTGATATTTTTGTCTCAACGTTTTCTATTCTTTAACAAACTCTTGATCAGGCGAGCTTAGTGCAAAACGCAATTGTTTCTTCTCAAATTCAAGCCATACCTTTCCACAAGTTAAGTCCTCCTCCCCAGATTGAATAATGCTATAAGGAGGATTAGTCAATCAGTATGATGTAGTTCAGCCATGTATCCATAATCAAATTAGATGGTGCATATATCATTGAGTCAGCAACATTGGAATTGGAAATAGTAAATGATGGAGAAGCACACGCTTAAGCTGTTTTTCTATTTTCCAGGAGCATGCCTTTGAAAGCAGTCAGAAATACAAAGAAGGAAAGTTTATCATCGAACTTGCACACATGATAAAGGACAATGGCTGGGAATGAATTACACTTTAGACACCATTTGAATGGAGTTTTGTGGCACCAACTGTAATGACTAGTGCAAAGGAAAGAAGGATTTTTAATTTGGGAGTTTCTGAAGCTCCACGGAATTTTCAAACCTCACAGACTATCTTAGTAGCTCACGTTGCCGTTTTGAGGCCATGTCTGCCCTTTTCTTTGTATGTAGAAGTTTCTCCTCGTTTCTCTTTTATATGTATATTATAGTGTATACAGCGGTTTAAAAGAAAATAACACTTTGACTTCCCTTTTGTAAAATGTGCAAGTTCTGAAGAAATGGTTCACTACATCAACAATGCGAGATGAATTTTATTTAACTTAATTTGCCCTATGCCTTTAACTTGAAAACTTGTTCCTTTTACTGATATGCATGCTTTTCCTTACCATTGCGTCTGCCCGTATTGTTGACATTGCAAGTGGAATGTCAAAGGGAAAATGTCTCTGTAGATCCAACCTAGTACTGTCAGCACTTTTTTGTACTTATTGAAGCATATTGTTTGAAAGTACATTCCCAATTGGGCACAATCTTCTAGTCTCACCAAGCCGAATGTACCAGATGTAAAAGGCAATACTTGGGGGAATTATCCTATAAGAAACCCCTGTACTTTACTTTTTTCATTTCTGTATTTGTACCACTGTGAAATCACTGATCTTAAGTATTACACTCCAAGGGCCTAATTCACAGAAGCGTTTTATAATGGCAAAACCCCATTGTAAAACGCTCTGTGAATCCGGGCCTTTCTTAAATTGGTGCCACTGTCTAAAATAATCCCAATTGGCTTTCATTTATTGTCTTTTCTTTGCTTAAAGTGACGTTCGTATATGATGGCTTGCACGATACGAAGTAATTGGAAGTCTTTCAGAGGGCAGTTGATTTGCAACAGTATTTAGTAGAATGTTGCAGGAATGGACAATTTTTAAAGATTGAAAAGCCAAGATTTTCTTAAGAAAGAAAAGCAGGCTAGACTTATGAAGTGTGAAATCATTAATTCCGGGACATTTTACCTACTCTCCAAGCCTACCAATTTAATTTAAGTAATGAGGAGATACTTTTTAGAGTTTTGCGACTTTCTTTTCCATACAATGCGTTCCTCTTTCCATGCACTGGGCTTGTTAGTAGAGAAAGCTGACCCAGCTGAACATCATAAAAGAAGTTGTATACAAAGTATCTTTAAGTAGTCAAGAGAACGCTTAATACATTCAAACTGTTGAACCTGGCACTGTTCTAGGAACTTGGATCAGTAAGATTAGAGTATGGCTGGTTCCATACAGCCACCAGGTTTTAATGCACTGATCTAAGATGCACTCTGAGGCATCCGGTTAGAACTGGTTTGGGATTATAATGCTGTTTCTTGCATTTCAGTGAAAGATGGCCTTCAAAGTAACAGGAATGCTTCAAAATGCAGGACACAAAGCAGTCGCCACCTAATCCTCCAGCTCATATTACTTATTTTCCTTCAAAGAAAAATTATCACAGGATAGCTTTAAAAATGTGTTTTGGTTTGCTGGTTGAATCAACTCCCAAAGTCCATTTTTGTAATAAGAAAAAATGTTTAAAAAAAAATGGAAAGTATAGGAAACCTTTAGAAAACCTCAGTGGTTTTATTTTATATCGTAGCTGCTCTTTTGGGGGTGGGCAGGGAGCTAGCGGCATCTAAATGGTACATTGTATACAAAACAAACTGTTAAGATTTGTCCAAACATCTGTTTTTCTAGTTTATCTCGCTGATCTCTCCCCCCTTTTTAATTCGTTTTTAAAGTTTTAGGAGCTTCCTCACAGACAGTGAAGCACCAGAAGACAAACTACTGGCAAATGGCCTCTGTCAATATGTGCCAGTATTCCTTCACGGGCTTCTCTCTTCCCTTCCACATACCCCTTGCACCCTGTCAGCTACTACCTCTGCTTTGTAGCTAGGTGCAGAGGCTTATTGGGGAGCATGGGAGAAGGCAATGCAGGTGTGAAGTAGAAATGAGCCTACAATTGTGTAGGGGTTGGGGCATGTGTTCCCTCTCCACTGGGCTGATGCTTCTTTGCCCCTGCCTTCCTGCTGGCAATATGGAGTTGGATTCGAGAAAATGCTTTCTCCTTGCTCTTCAATTGAACACTAATCCCAGGTTCCTAGACTGGGGTCTGTCCATTTCCCTGATGCAACAGACTTCAAAGCAGGTGCTAGGGGAGGTGGTAGCTGTTTGCACCTACAGGGGTATTTTACAGCATCTAAGACTTTCACCAAGGGGCATGTTCTGTTACAATACAATTGCCCTTTCCTGCAGCAGGGCCGTTCTGAGTGGTATAGTGTGAACCGTCACACTAACCTTTCTGGAACCCAATTTCGAAAGCTTCTTGATGCTGAACTGATCCCACTTCCCTAGTTATTACATGTTGTCAAAAAGATACACCTATGCACTTTCTTGAGCTAAAATAAAATCGTCTAGTTTTGTTACAAAATACAAGCTTCCCTTGTCCAACTGCCATCCATGAGGTCTAAAAATACTTTGCGATGTTTAAACACTGATTTGAACTCTCTTGCACTTTAATGTTGTGATAATTCTGGACATCAGTTATTCAAGTTTATATCGGTGAGCTAGAAGTTAAATACTATTAGCTCTGGCACGTCTTTCATTGCTGATTTGTATTTCTAAAATGGTTTAAGGTCATAACCTAAGCCCTTTTCACTAGGACCTTAAATGTGATCAAACATTAATTGTTGTTAATTGGTATTTTTAACCAGCCATGTCACAGGAGGTGAAGGTAATCCCAATGTGGCTCTGTTTTTGTATAGTGTGCGAATTCTTGAAGTTTTCTTGCTTGCGTTATTTTATTTTTAGCTTCTTTACTGTCTTGTGTTGACTTAAAGAATGTGTTAGCCCATGCTTGGGAAAGGTTGGCTTTCAAGGAAACTTGTTTCACTTCTCCACTGCGGCCCACAATAATGGGTGCTTACCATTTAAGTATGCAGATGATCTAAAATGTGTTCTTTAAATCAACTTAGTATTTTATTGAAATGAAAATGGAAATGACACATGATTTAAAAAAAAAATAGAACCCAATTTCGGGAATCTGCACATGCTAAGCGGAAACATGGCCAGACTGGAAGAAAACGTCCAAGCATTACTTTTGGATGTGTACCTTGAAAGATCAAGAAGACTCTTGGTGCTTTTGAGCGTTTGGTCACAATCCACCTAATATTCCTTTAATGAACAGTTCTTCCTGTGGAATCATTTTATCATGAAACAAACTGCATCTGAAAAATGTAAAATTGTCCACATGCAGGCACCAGAGTGACTCTCTGCCACCAAGCGTTGTCACCAGAATTGGTGCGACAACCTAGTGCGGTGTCCCTGATAAGTTTATTTTTCTGCATATTGGTCACTGGTATCCGCTACCCTGGATATTTGCTTGCTTTACTTTTAACCTAAAATGTTGCCTTAACAGTTGTGGGTCTCAAGAGTTGAGATCACATCTTCAGTGGTGGAGCATGGAGATCACTTTGATTGGTTTGGGTGCTCATCTGGTGGTAACTTGTCAAAGGTGTCATTGCCTTAGCGCAAAAAACCTGATGCCACTAGCAGATGGCTTCTCTGCCAGCCAACAAAGAAATGTTCAAGTGAACACAAACCATATGTATATGCTCTACCACATCAGGTGGGATTGCTTGGAATTGGGCAAGCTATGAAATCCTAGCCCTGTTCATGGAGCTTGGCATTAGGAAAGGTTTGAAAACATGTCTCTGTTCATGGATGTTTCTCACCGTACTTGAGGAAAATACATCAGACAGAACCTCTACAGGATGTGATCTATGTTTAAGACCGTGTGGTAGTTTCCACAGCATTTTGCCAAGCCCAATAAACAGTACAGGTTATATTGCTAGTTTTCCCGGTGCCAGTTTATGGGGGACACATGGCACTTGAAAAGAAATGCCACCTCTCTACCACACTCCATACCTCTTACCCCGATTTTAGTTCAGCTTCTATTGTGACTGATTACATTGCTACAATTCTGCATGAAACTAATATCAGAATGAGTGAAGAGACATAACATTTTGTGTGATGTTAGGATTTTCTCCCCTTAAGGCTTCTGTTGGGGGGTCATCTTTGATATCAGTAGGGAAAATACCCATTGTGGGTACCATTGAGTTAGAATGCTGTAAAAACAGTTTGTATTCCATAAGGTGTTAGAAACGGGTTCTTATTGCAGGAGGGAGGCTCTCCATCATGGTAGCTTACTTTCACAACGTTTTTGTACTTTTTGCCAGGAGGAAGCTCTCAACCACCTTTTCTTGGTCCACATCAAAAGCCCTGGATTCCTTCCTTTTCGGTTGCCCAGAGGCGAAACACTAGTTTTGAAAAGGTCTCTATCACGTTTAATACTTTGGAATATGAATGGTTGCTCAATTTGTGTTTGATAAATAATTTGGCACCGGCACATCGTGTGCCTGCATAACTGGCCTTTACTTCAGAACCTTCCAATTGGCATTTATTGCTATAGAAAGGGCTGTCTTCATGATGGGTTGTCCTTCCCTGCACCACCAGTTTCTTTTTCTGAACACATGTTAACCTTCCTCACAAGTAATTCTTTATAAAAGAATGTTTAGCCACTTTTCATCATCCGCACCCATCTGTGAGTTCAAAGCTTGGACCTTAAGTGATGATTCTAGGGATGATGCACAGTTTCACTGTGCAGTGTCAGCACATTTCATGTGTTGAGGCTAGGAAAATCCATTAGGTGATTCAGGCTACCTTTTTAGGGAATTCTTTTTCTGATGGATACCTTCTGAATCCAGACGTATCCTCCCTACGAAATTAAGAGGAACTAGTTTGGTAACGTTTGAGCTGTAGCCTTGGATTATTAAAGTACCGTTGTGCAAGTGAATTAGGTGGTGGATCAAGATAAAAACAGTAACTTGTTCTTCCCCTGTTGTAGTAAGTGCTACAAACTCCTCTCTTGTAATTAAAATATATTTACAAGCAGTTACTCTACTTCATCTTGGTTCCAAGACATGATTGCAATTAATTGGAGCTTTGTGATCTGATTCAGTGCAGTCAGTTTCTCTTATCAAAATTAAGAATTTCATAATGAGAGGTTTACTTGCACTGTGGAAGGGGCAAGAGCTAAGTACATTGATTGTTAGTATTGTAAAAAAAAACAATACAATGTGTACCATGTAAGTAAAATTATAAAAAAAATGTTTAGAGTAGAAATTCGGTGTGATTTCTTCCCTAACACTTTCCCATTTGAAAGAATCAATTTCGAAGTGTAGCTATTCCATAACAAAAGAAAATCTCTTCTAAATATAAACTAAAATGTTACTTAGTAGGAAAGTGGAAGCCGTTTTGTGGAGCAGCATCCTTTCTTTTGTGACGATAAAAGAAACATTAAAACTACAGCTGTCCTAGTATAATTGGTCACAGTTAAGATAGGTGACACTGTCCAGCAGCACTTTCAAATGGAGGGTCTTATTTGGAGGGTCTTATTTTGACGTGACTATCAGGATGATATCTGAAGTGACTTCATGTTTCGCAAAGTACAATCTTCTAAAATGTCAGCAGTTTTTCTTTATAAAACCCCTCTGCCCATTAATGATTTTGTAATGGTGACAAAAATATATTTAATCTGCAGTTCCCGTTTGACCTTTTTAAATGTTTTTTATACTTCTAACCCCATCAACCAAATATGCTATAAAATCTTTATTTGTATTCACCCAACTCAGATTGGCTGTACTAGATTTGTTGCGTGAACCTTTTACTGTGTTGTATTTAGCTTTCATGTTTTTGTTTTGTTAATTAACAGTTGAGCTGTTAACATGCTATTGGAACTGGACTGGGCTGGTACCACTTTTTCGGTTAGAAAATGGCTGGGTTTCAAAACATAAGAATGTTCTTGCCACTACTGGTGTAATAAGAACATTGTCTCTGAATTATTTGCATTTTAGTTTTTTTGCCACTCATTGACTTCTTTGAGGCAGTCGTTAACATCTTTGAAAGGGAGGTACAGAGGAGCTCATTTGTGGTTTGATAAAAAGCAAAAAGATTTGTATACCAGGTGTCTGCTGCAGTTTCTGAAGAGTTCGGGCTGGTCACTGAGCCTTTATTTGATCAGCAGTTCACCAAAAATGTACTTGAAAGAAAATAAGCATTTCCCACTAACTAATTTCTGTACATACTATCGAGATTATATTTAAAGTTGTTTTATATGTGTTTTTCTGGGTGAGTTTACATTATCATCCACTTGAGCACTTTTGTTGTATGCTTCGTATCTTTTTTGGGGGGTTATTTTATTTGATGTTTACTTTTAAAGAAAAGTTATTTGTTAATATTCTTTTTAAAGTCATGTACATTTCCTTTTCTAAGCTTAATCGAAAAATAAATTGTGCACATTTTGGGATGTGGCATGTTTTCCTAACATTTTGTGTTGTGTTTTCTGAGCACTTTCTTTGGACTTCATAAACTGACTGTGAGCCGGCTTCTCCTGAAAGTTTCTTTTTAGAACACAAAGTGCTACACAAATTTAGGATCTGTATATAATATGAAGGTTTTTGTTTCTTTTTTTGGGGCGGGAATCTCACTAAGCCATTGTTGTCCTTACCTACATAAAGGCTTCACTTTTTGTATCACTTTTGTACCAATATATTTCTTTGGGCTTGCCTCGACCTGAAAAGTGGGTTAAACTAAATGCTAAAATTGTGTTCTTTTAAGTGTTTTTGTGTACTGTGTATTTACTTTACCACTGTAAGGTCTGCTACAAAAAGTATTTTGTAAATGCTAGCGTTTACAAATGTGAAATATGCGTGTTCACTTGTATCGTTTCCTGAAGATTTGCTGGTATATAGATGTTACGTTTTCCTGTTTGTTGCCTTGCTGTTTTTGTGAAGTTTACATCTAATGCCCATCCATGTGGTCTCTTGTGCAGTATTCCGTCTTTCTTCAAGCACAGCTTCATAGGCCTTAGGTGGGATATGCTTTGTGCCACAGAAACAAAACTGAGGTGGATGCTGTCTTTGAGGAATCGGGATTGTTTTTTTATGACTGTCCTCTTCCAACAGACTTGATAAAGAAATGTGACCTTTGTTGTCAAAATGGGATAACCGAGTTTCCAATTTAGGTCACCAGACGTGCAAATCTTGTATGCCAGAGGGCTATCGCCTCATGTACTTCAATGTGTGGGTATGCTAAACACTATGTTGATTTTAAGGCATTAACACTGACTGGAAAGTAGAAGGGGGCTGGTACCCCAGAAGATGTATCATGTTGCATCAACACGATTCGCAGAGTGGCCATTAACTGGGTCACTGCTCATCAAGCACTATGTAAAACCTTAATAATGTAACCTCACCCTCTCATATTTCCTCAGCAAATCTCCGATGTAGTTTTTTTTTCTTTCGGTTTGTGTGTTTTAAAAGGATTGGATCCCCAAAGAGTCGCAGTATATGCACTCATGCCAAACAAAGCTAGGAGTGCAACAACTTATTACTGTGGTGTTTCTCTTATTTTTAAAATGTTTAGTTGTGGGACATTGTACTTCTACCAGTTGTGTGATCAAACCCACTGTATAATATTCATATTCAAAATAGGGAATGTGAATTAAGACGCTTTTTTTGACTGTTACAACCTCGTTAAAGCATGATCCATGATTTGTGCCTGGTTTTGTTTTTTGGAAATCAAGATACTTTCTTTTCCCAGGCTACATGGCTTTGCTGTTCTGTCCTAGCAATATTGTACATCATTTGTATGATGTTTCATTATATTGTATCTATTTGAGGTATAACAATAAAGGTTTTCAATGGTAAATATATTTTGAGTTTTTTGTGTTAATCATTTTTATTCTCTTACAATTTTCTTGTGCCCAGCATCCTAGAGAGTTGTCCATAAAGAATTGCCAAACTAAGAATGGGAAGGGTGTTCAAAATATTGCTCATGTTAACTTGTCCCATGTCACTCTTATACGTTGTTTAATCAGTTGCAAATGTGCATAATCCTGTTTCAATGGTAACGTTTGGAATAGAATCCTTGTTTTTCCATGTTTTCTAATGGGTATGTCAATCGTAGACCGGACTGTAAGGCACCATAGATGTGCCCGAAAATCACAATACTTCAAATAGAGCTGGTTTTGGGGTGTGGTTGGCAGTCTGGGGCATTGGAGCGCACGTTTGTTTCTTGGACAAAGCAAAGCAGGGTATCTCATAGAGAAAAATGTGTCTTGTGTGTGGACAAAGTGAGGCTGGTTCCTCCCGAAACTAGAGACACATGGGCTGGGGGTGGTTTGCAGAGGACCCCATGGTCATTCCCAATTAGATCTCTGTATGGCAAGGGACAGTCACAGGCAGTAATAACCATGCTCCTCCCAGGCATATAGTAAGCTGTGTCGCATAGCAATTTGCTATGCAATTCTGTAGCTTTGCTAATTAAATTGACACTTGTGTAGCACAGCTAGATATTTAAATTGCTGTGTTCAATGAAAGCACAGCTCACCCTGACAGTCCTTTCTTGCCCTCAGGACTCCCTCTGCCTTATTTTGCAAGTTCAAGGGGGCTAATGGACAGTGTACAGCAGCAATCATCTCCTCCACTCTTAAGTGACAAAGGCCTGTGTGGGAGTGCTAGGAAGACACTTTATTTCGTTTTGAAATAATTGCAAACCAGAAGTAATCGGGATGATACTTTCATTAAGCTAACTGTATCCTGTCTGGCAAAGACCAGTATAATGTAACTGTATTTTGTTAAAGACAGTCCTTCAATTCCATTCCAAAAAATATATGTTAAATGCATATTTACAGTATTGCTACTTTAAAACTCTTCGTTGTCTCCATGTTTTTCAGTAAAGTTTAGGTTAGTGTGTCTAAATCCCATTGTGTACGCCATATTTCATTTTGTTGGGGAATGTGCCTAGTTCTGTGACCTGTTATTACATAAATCTATGTAAGTGGTGCTCAAACCATGAGATGACCCCAAACTTCTTGACATTCTATCATATCACTCTTTTGCTTTATACCAGCTAACCTGAAAGTAACATGGCTACAAAGACTCTGTTCTCATCCACCATGCTTAGTCTTACTTTCTTTCCTCTTACATAATGAATAAACAAAGCGAACTGTTTACGCAAAGTAGTGATCAATAGTACTCCTACGTCCCACCACCTTGCCTCCATACTGTATGGGCGTCCCTCGCTAGGGATGGAACATTTTTCACCAGAAAAATCATCGTCCCCTTTAAAATATAGATGAGGACGCGGCTCTGGGAGCATGTGCTCCCCTTACTCCGTCCATCAGTGCCACTCCTCAGTCCTCTTTTCCGTGTCGACGGGAACGGACCACTTTCACCAGCGCTCCTGGGTTAGGCCTCTGGCCTAGTAATTCCACACGCTCTTCCGCGCAGAAGTACTTTTGTCTTCTTTTTTCTCTTTCAATTGTCAGACAGGTCAATGGTGGCGTGCTTCAGCGGTTGTCCAGCCAGCTAGGGTCCCTTCCCAACGTCCCCCCCCCCCCCACACCCTCTGCCTTGGCCTTGACCTAGGGCGGCTGTATTTCGTGCAACACTCTTGAAACTGCACGCCCTCACAACCAGACTAGCCAGGTGGAGGGAGCTCTTCAGAAGGACGCCTCCAGAGGACCTAAAAGCGTTTGTGAAACAGAAGACCAGGCCAAAGGTAGGTGCACAGTTCTTTGCTGCGTCGCCTTTCCCAGGAAGCGTACTAGTGGGAGGGACCTAACAGGTCCTACGACCAGCACAAGCACTGAGGCTGTACCAGCTACCGGCCACCAGGCCGAAGTTTCGAAGATCCTACCAATGATTCCGCTGAGGGACCGCAATATTCTATTACCAGGTCTCAATCCGATGGGCTACGACCTAACACCGGACTGATGACTGAGGGGCCGCCTGTATGCAGCACTACTGGCTCCTCAGCGGAGAGCACTCCGCCTACCAGGCCTCGTCCTGAGGTGCAGGGTAGGCTTCAACCTCCACCGCCCAGCACAGCAAGTACCGCAACAGAGGCACGTGGCATGCTGCAAGACAAAATGGCCACCGGGCCAGACAAAATGGCAGCTCGCTCAATCTCCCTCTGGAGACCAGGTAGGGGAGCGAGTTTCCAGGTGGGACTGGTTCAACGCCTGGCAAACTTGCTCGATTTCGCAGGGCAAATACATCTCTCCCCATACAGCGAGACAGGGCTTGCCTAGGTCTCAGCAACCTCAGGGGCCTGCACCTATGCCTATTCCATCAAGCACTCCTCAGGGCTGTGAAGACAGGTTTTCTGAGAAGTTTCTAACTTTCATGAGGTCCCCACAGGTGGGTACCATCCTTGGGCATGCTCCCTCCAGTACAGCCGCTAGCTGCCATGGCCACGCTGCCTTTGGGTCCAACGCAGCCCCAGGCGCCCATGCCAGTCCCTACGACACTAACTCCCATGCCTGTCCCATTCACGGCAGCCCCGCCTCCATCGCTGATAATCGGTACGCCACAGCTTCCTGCACCCAGCACTCCTGTGGCTGCACGGACCAGCACGACACATTGGTGGTCATCGATGAGGAGGAGGACCTCTTCCGCCCGTTAATCCTTCAGAGGCTTCAGGGCCTTCCAGGAGAGACGGTCCAGACAGATCGCCGAGCAAGCACAGGCGCAAGCAGCACAATGCGGCTCACAAGGGCTTTTTCCAGTCCCCCTCTTCAGCCCCAGCCTCTGAGGACAAGAAATCTTGAGACACCCATCCAGATTCACGAGTCTCAGGTGGGGGGCAAGCTAACTGAGGTTCAGGATGATGGGTTTTCACTTCCAATACAAGGTTCTACCCTTTGGCCTCATTTCGGCCCCCAGGGTCATTACTTGACTGATGAACGCTGTTGCAGCTCTACTCGGGCGCAGGGGCATCGCATCTACCAATTTCTAAACGACTGGCTAATCAGGGCAAGTTCTCCGAAGGCAGTCCAGCACACTACTTCCACCCTCATGGATACACTACACGTGCTGGGATTTTCCATCAATCTCAAAAAGTCAGTTGGCGCCCACAAAGAGTCTGGCCTTCCTGGGCCTTATCTGGAATACAAGCTCCAAGAGGATCTTCCCCTCAGCGGACAAGATTGCAGCTATCAACAGGGCATTTATTTTCTAAGCAGAGCCGTGACCTCAGCATGGTGGTACCAACACCCCTTGGGCATCATGGTGGCATGTTTCCTGGCAGTGCCGCATGCGAGGCTCAAATGAGGTGACTGCAGTTGCACTAGTCAGCAGAAGAAATCCCACGCGGAACAGATCAGTATCCCACATCTCCACCAGGACCTAGTCTGGTGGAGCACGGACAACCTGCGGATGGGAAGGCCTTTCCATCCTCCAGCACCTCAAGTCACCATCACCAAGGACTTCCCCATGGAGGGCTGGAGAGCTACCTTTGGCAGCCAATGTCCATGGGTATGATCCCGTCGAGAGCAGGCGGGCCACATCAACTGGCTCGATTTGATGACATTCTCGCTCTCAAACCCTTCCTTCCGATGATCAGTGGCTAAACGATCCTCATTCAAACTGACCGTTCCACCAGCATGTATTACATCAACAAGCAGGGTGGCACCAGGTCTCCTCCCCTCTGCACTCTAGCAGTCAGCATTTGGGAGTGGGCGCTGGTATATAAAAAAAACATGCTCTTGGCAGCATTCCACTTCCCAGAGGAGTCCAACCTGAAGGTGGACAGGCTCAGCAGGCTGGGTGCGAACAATGACGAATGGCAGTTGGACGAACTGGTCCTTCAGGGGGATCTTCAACAAGTGGGGCCATCCTCAGGTGGATCTCTTGGTCACCTGTTCCAACAGGAGGTGCCCCAGTTTGTGTCCTGACAGGGCAGGGGTTCTCTGGCCGACTTGATGCACCAGTGGAACAAACTGAACGTGTATGCCTTCCCTCCCACTCACCTGGTTCACAGGGTAATCTGCAAGATCAGGGAGGCTGGCACCTCCATATCATCCTGATGGCTCTGTGGTGGCCAGGAAGGCCATGGTTCTCGGAACTACTGAGCCTGTCCTATCAGGCCTCAGTGCACCTTCCACTGGGCCCAGCACACCGACACACTCAGCAGGGAGGCACGGTCATCCACCCCGCCCCCCTTGCAGCGTGGTTTCTGAACAAGTCACAATGAGCCATCTGTCACAAGCTAACCTAGACGTTATACAAGGGGCCAGTACAAAAGCAATTGGACCTTGTTTTGTCACTGGGTGGAATCGAAGGTCGATCCATTGACCTGCACGTTGGACGACATGCGATCATTCTCTGCTCACCTTGCACACTCTGGTGTGCAGGTAGACACATGCCGCACCTATCTAGTGGCCATTGGAGCCTACAGGAACTCTGAGGCTACCAACATTCTTCGCGGACCCCAAGGTTGACGTTCAGACGGTATTGCACTGTCTGGACGTGAGGGGTGCGCTCAGATACGATCTGGACAGGACCAACTGCTTCCGCAAATCAGGCACCTTCTGTCACCTTTTGGTGGGTCAAAGCCTTGCTGTCAAGCCTCCAAGGCTTCCATAGCACGGTTGGTGGTTACGGCCATCAAGGAGGCATATGAGGGACCGCACAAACCTCTTACAGTAAATATGCATGCCAATGCAATCGGAACTAAAGCCACAGTGGTTTCTTTCCGGAGCATTTTAGACAGAGGACAGACTATTTATTTTGGATATTGTGGCTTATGACTAGTACCCTAGTTTAGTTACGTTAGGAAACCGCATACGGAAAGGTAAGCATTTTCTATATTATTTAAATAAAATCCTTGTGAACATGGCACATAATTGTCTGTTTTATGACCTACAACAGAACCTGGTCTCAGGCTATGACTTTCATTTAACATTGTGAACTTTTTGGTTCATGAAACCTCTGAACTTCTCCTTACACACCAAATGATTGAGCAAGCGTGCAATATGTGGGACACTGCCCTGTGCAACACGGACTGCACCCAGCTTCACAGAACCTTGCACTGAAAACTGTTTTCAGAACCTTTTTTATCATGTTTATTTGTTTATTGGTCATTTGTTAGACGCTTATACAATCAGCAAACTGTTTCAAAGACGCAACAGGGTGGGGACGGGAAGATAGGCCATGAATTAATCAAAGAAAATAATTTAATTGACCAACTTTTTTATTTATCGTGCCGTAGCCAACATTTAACTTTACTTAAAAAGAAATGCATACAATCCGAATAAAACTAGGACTTTACAAACAATATACACACTCCACTTCCTACATTATTAACTTAACAAAACAGCACTGAGTCTAAAACCTAAAAAACTGAAGCAGGAAAAAAGGGACATCAAGAGGCAACTTATTTCTAAAACACAAACTCTTTAGTCTCATCGAGACTACAGTCTGCAGGAATTACTTCATTAGACACAACACAAGAAGAGCAAAGTAAAAAACACTAGTTCATCCCACCATAGCTTAATTTAGTCTACGCTTCCTTCTCTCCTCTTTTGAGGTAATTCATTGATCAAATAAAGTTCCCTCAGAGCTCTAACAAGTTCCATGGAGAGAGCAAACTCTTGACATGAGGATAATCTCCCCCAGAATTCATTGGTATTTTACCATGAGGCATGATTGACAAACCTACCAAATCTTCTTGTCCTCATACTTCAAGTACCTGGGCAATTTGATAAGTGTTTAGATGTCTGATTCTCCAGCATTGGATCTTTCATGGATTCACATGCTTAGAATATTCCCCGTCGTCAGGCTGGGAATCCCCGGTACATTATATAGACCCTTTCCCGTAGGAAAACTTTTTCGACGCTTATGCGTCCTATCCACCTCGTTTTGTATCATGCGTGCCCGCGCCGTCAGGACGCCATGATATAAATACAGGACCCACGCTCCCTCAGATTTCAACCGTCTTTCAAAGTAGTGGGATCCTCGTGGTTATTGCTAATTGAAATTAGGTTGTATTTTCGCTTCGGCGACGTTACATTCTGAAGAAAATATGTCCGGAAAAGCGTTATTTCGTCCTTGTGCGACATGTGGACTCAAAAAAGTCTATGAAGGTGATGCCCACATGGATTGTATCTACTGTCTCCACCCGCACCACACGGCGGATACATGCGAGATATGCCTGGGTTTCTCCCAAAAAACCCTTAAAGACCGGAAAAGAAGGTTGGTCGACTGGCTTAACGACGGAGCGGGTGCCTATCCGGCATCAGAAGTTGGCTCCACGGCCTCCAGGAGCAGGTCGGAACCCCCCTCGAAGAAGGTGCGGCCTGTCGAAAAATGCCCTGCGGACAAGCATACGGGGAAGCATGCTGGGTCTTCCTCATCACACAAGAAGTCCTCCTCCTCATCCTCTAAGACAGAGAGGCAAGTGGCATCAAAATCCTCCTCAGGGGACCGTCCTAGGTCTTCCGTGAGTCGAGATGCTTCAGCAGGGAAGTCGGCAACGAAATCAGCTACGAAGTCTAAAGGCTCGGTGCCGGCTACTTGCTCGTCGACCCCGGTGTCGCTGACGATGCCTATTACTATTCAGGCAGCAGCGGTGGGGATTCCTTCGTCGACGGTGACTCAATCTATGGCCTGGCAGCCAGAGGTCTGTGACCCGGCCCCCCCTGAGGTCCTGCTGCAAGACACGACCTTGCCGGGGTCGTCGTTGGAAGGAGAATGTGGCATGGTTATGCAGCCGTCGGACTTGGGCTTACGGCCTTCCAATACGTCGACGACGAGTGCGAGTGGGGGTATGGTCCCTCTATCCTCGACGTTGCTGACCCCCCAAACGGTTTTGTCTCTGGATGTGCTTAATACACTTCAGAAGCTCCTGCAGCGTCTGGATACGCAGATCCCTCAGCCTGGCACTTCATCGTCGATATTTTCTGCACCTTCCGTCGACGAGCAAGCTCAAGCAGCGTGCTCAACGACCAAAAGCCCGTCGGCCTCCCAGGTGGTGAAGGATCGTCCTCGAGCGCAGGAGGAGGGTGAGCTATCGGAGTCCGATTCTATAAGAGGTGACTCAGGGTCGGACATCTCCCTGTCACCGTCGAGAGACCCGACATGGAATTCGGATGTAGAGGTAGAGTCTACGAGGAGCCAGGCACAACCATCTCCTCCGGATGATGTGGGAGCCTTCCATGCAATGATGGGAAAAGCGTGTTCCGAGTTCGGCTTAATTCCTGAGGAGCAAAAGAAAGATTGCTTTCTTTTTGATCACATGGGTCAAAGGAGGAAGTCGGTATTTGCCATCCCAATCCTGGACCACGTATGGCAAGAAGGCCTCAAGACGATGCGTCATCCGTTCTCGGAACCGGCTATTAAGGGGCGTATGGAGAAAAAGTTTAAAGCTCCGGAGTCCACTCCAAAATGTCTAACATCACAGCCACTGTCACTCTGTGGTATCGGCGGCAGCGGCTAGGAAGGCCAGAGTACAGCAAAAATGTTCAACCCCACCAGAAAGCGAGGCAAGGAGACAGGACGCCTTCGGGAAAAAGGTGCTCTCAGTCGGCGTCACGACGGTAAGAGCAGCCAACTCCTTGGCGATTGTATCACGTTACGATAGGGAGATGTGGCATAAAATAGCCCCTATCCTAGAACATCTGCCGGAAGAACATCGCAAAGCATCCATGTTGCTAGTACGGGATGGCGAGGAGGCCTCGAACCATGCAATTAATATTGCGGTGGACCTAGCAGAATCTGGGTTCAATCAAATCAATCATGGCGTAGTACTTCGTCGACAAGCGTGGCTCAAATGTACTACTTTTAGACCTGAAGTCCAGTACAAAGTTCTAGACATGCCATGTGAAGGAGAACATCTGTTTGGAGACAAGGTAGATGAAGCCTTGAAGGGGATGAAGGAAGACACGGATACCGCTAGGTCTCTTGGCGCCCTCCAGACAGGTAGAAGTTTTCGCTCTTTTCGCCCCTTCAGGGGTGCCTCCGGAAACTCCCGCTTTGGAGCCTCTAGGGACCGTGGATTTAACAGGCCCTCATACTCTTCACAAGGTTACAGACGGGCATCCCAGTCGGCACGTAGAGGCAGAGATTATCAAGCCTCCAGACGACGAGGCTCGGGTCCCTCCTCGACGAAGGACAAGCAAACCAGCAACCAATGACGGCCTTCGGGACGTCCTGGGGGGTCGAGTCTCATCATATCGACCAATGGAAATGCATCACCACAGATCGATGGGTTCTGGACACGATTCGCATGGGTCATGCGCTGCAATTCAAAAACAAGCCTCCAAGTCTTCCGCCAGTGTTTTCGGCCCAGCCCCACCTTCGAGTTCTAAGACAAGAGGTGGCGCTTATGCTACAAAAAGGAGCGGTAGAACGGGTTCCTATGGCACAGGAAGGACAAGGGGTTTATTCCCGGTTCTTCGTCGTCAAGAAGCCAAATGGAAAATGGAGGCCCATTCTCGACCTGAGGGTACTCAACAAATGGCTAAAGAGCTCAAAATGCTAAAGCTCCAGGAGGTTATCAGGTCAGTGCAACCCATGGATTATCTGTCGTCGCTAGACCTTCAGGACGCATATTTTCATATCCCAATACGTCCACGACACAGGAGATATTTAAGGTTCGTTGTCGGGCGAAAGCATTTTCAGTTCAAGGTCCTCCCGTTCGGTCTCAAGTCCTCCCCCAGGACGTTCACCAAATGCTTGGCCCCCATAGCGGCCCATTTAAGGAAGGACGGTCACCATGTCTATCCCTATCTAGACGACTGGCTGGTCAGAGGCTCGTCCATGGAACAAACACGAAACAGTCTGGGGGCCACGATGTCCCTCTTACAGGAACTGGGCTTCGCGATAAACTTCAGCAAGTCCTCCGTAGAGCCTTCGAGGACCTTGGTCTTTCTAGGAGCGGAGTTTCGTATGCACACAAGCCTTGTAAGACCATCCAGCAAAAGAATACAGAAGCTACAAAGCAAGGCGTCGGAATGGAGATGCGGTACCAGGGTGTCGGTGCGCAAATACATGTCCCTGCTAGGGAACATGTCATCCTGCATTCCGTTGATAAACAACTGCCGTCTGTTTATGAGGCCTTGCCAGGAATTTCTAGCGGACCGTTGGGCGCAGAGCCAGGGTCGCTGGTCCGACAGACTGGTCATCGACGAACAACTGGTACAAGCACTCTGTTGGTGGAGAGTTTCTACTCATCTAACGAAAGGAATGCCTCTGGTGGAACCGGAGTTCCAGAAGACGGTGGTGACGGATGCATCGCTGAGCGGATGGGGAGCTCATCTGGATACGTTACAGGTACAAGGTCGGTGGTCGTTACAAGAGTCCTCCCTGCATATCAACCTGCTAGAACTGAGAGCAGTGCGGTGGGCTCTAAAATCTTTTCTTCCTCAACTGAGAGACTCTGTGGTGCGTGTCATGACGGACAACACGACTACAATGTTTTACTTAAGGAAACCAGAAGGAACACGTTCCAGGTCCCTGTCGACGGAGGCACAGAAAATCTGGCATTGGGCCCTGCAACACAACATACTAATCTTGGCGTTCCACCTGCCAGGTGTGAGAAATGTGGAGGCAGATGCCCTCAGCAGGGAAATGAACAAAGTTCACGAATGGGTGATGAGCGACCAGCAACTACATGTATTCAAGAAGTGGGGACATCCTTCCATCGATCTGTTTGCGACGAAGGACAACAGGAAATGCCCGCAGTATGCAAGCAGATGGCCTCAGCAGGGCTCACTGGGGGATGCGTTCTCATTCCCATGGACGATCAAATTCCTGTACGCATTCCCTCCTTTTCCTCTTATCCGGAGGACGTTGCAATGGATCCTCAAGTACCCATGTCGGGTGATTCTGGTGGCCCCGTATTGGGCCAGACAGGTGTGGTTCTCAGACCTGCTGCACTTAGCGGCGGCGGAGCCAATGAGGTTCAGGAAGATCCCCAACCTTCTCCAGCATTGGATCTTTCATGGATTCACATGCTTTGAATATTCCCCGTCGTCAGGCTGGGAATCCCCGGTACATTATATAGACCCTTTCCCGTAGGAAAACTTTTTCGACGCTTATGCGTCCTATCCGCCTCGTTTTGTATCATGCGTGCCCGTGCCGTCAGGACGTCATGATATAAATACAGGCCCCGCCCCCGCGCTCCCTCAGATTTCAACCGTCTTTCAAAGTAGTGGGATCCTCGTGTTTACTACTAGTGAAAACTAGGTTGTTTATTATTTTTTTGTCTGTTTCGCGTAAGCGAAGTTGAAATTCTGAAGAATTATGTCTGGAAAGGCGTTATTTCGCCCATGTGCAACTTGTGGCCTCAAAAAGGTTTATGAAGGAGACGGCCACATGGACTGTATCTACTGTCTCCACCCGCACCACACGGCGGATACATGTGAGATATGCCAGGGTTTCTCCCAAAAAACCCTTAAGGACCGAAAAAGAAGGCTGGTCGACTGGCTTAATGACGGAGCGGGTGCCTACCCGGCTTCGGAAGTTGGCTCCACGGCCTCCAGGAGCAAGTCGGAGCCTCCATCGAAGAAGGTGCGGCCAGCAGAAATTCGCGCTGAGGACAAGCATAAGGGGAAACAGGCTGGATCCTCCTCATCACATAAAAAGCCCTCCTCCTCCTCATCATCTAAGACGGAGAGGCTAGCGCTGTCAAAATCCTCCTCAGGGGACCGTCCCAGGTCTTCCGTGAGTCGGGAAGCTTCAGCCGGGAAGTTGGCATCGAAATCGACGACGAAGTGTAAGGGCTCGACGACGACGACTTGCTCGTCGACCTCAGTGTCATTGACGATGCCTATTACCGTTCAAGCAGCGGTTGGGATTCCTTCGTCGACGGAGGCTCAGTCTATGGCTTGGCTGCCTGAGGTCTATGACCCGATCCCCCCTGAGGTCTTACTGCAGCCAGACACGGCCTGCTTGGCGGAAGGGGAAGGTGACAGGGTTCTGCAGCCATCGGATTTAGGCTTAAGGCCTTCCACGTCGACGACGACGGCAACGAGTGCGAGCGGGGGTATGGTACCTATATCATCCACGTTACTGACCCCCCAAACGGTTTTGTCTCTGGATGTGCTTAATACTCTTCAGAAGCTACTACAACGGATGGATACGCAGTTCCCTCAACCTGGGACGTCATCGTCACTTTTGTCTGTACCTTCCGTCGACGAGCAAACTTGTACTGCTCGCCCGTCGACGAAACACCCATCGGCTCCCCAGGCGGCGAAAGATCGTCCTCGAGCTCAGGAGGAGGGTGAGCTGTCGGAGTCCGACTCTATACGTGATGATTCGGGGTCAGACATCTCCCTGTCACCGTCGAGGGACCCGACATGGAATTCGGATGTAGAATTGGAGTCTACGAGGAGCCAGACACAGCCATCCCCCCCTGATGATGTGGGAGCCTTCCATGCAATGATGGGGAAAGCGTGTTCGGAATTCGGCTTGATTCCTGAGGAGCAGAGGAAAGACTGTTTCCTTTTTGACCATATGGGTCAAAGGAGAAAATCGGTATTTGCCATTCCAATCCTTGACCACGTGTGGCAAGAAGGTCTCAAGACGATGCGCCATCCGTTCTCGGAACCAGCCATAAAGGGACGGATCGAGAAAAAGTTTAAAGCTCCGGAGTCCACTCCAAAATGTCTAACATCACAGCCTCTGTCTGACTCGGTGGTGTCGGCGGCAGCGGCTAGGAAGGCCAGGGTCCAGCAAAAATGTTCAACGCCACCGGAAAGCGAGGCTAGGAGGCAGGACGCATTTGGAAAGAAGGTGCTCTCGGTCGGTGCGACGACGGTAAGAGCAGCCAATTCCTTAGCGATCGTGTCACGATATGATAGGGAAATGTGGCACAAATTAGCCCCTATCCTAGAACACCTGCCAGATGAACACCGGAAAGCAGCTATGTTACTGGTGCGGGACGGCGAAGAGGCCTCGAACCACGCTATTAATATCGCAGTTGACCTAGCAGAGTCTGGTTTCAAACAAATCAACCATGGAGTAGTGCTTCGTCGACAAGCATGGCTCAAATGTACTACTTTCCGTCCTGAAGTACAGTACAAAGTCCTGGACATGCCATGCGAAGGGGAGCACTTGTTTGGCGAAAAGGTTGATGAAGCGCTAAAAGGGATGAAAGAAGACACGGATACTGCTAGATCCCTCGGCGCCCTTCAAACGGGTAGAAATTTTCGCTCTTTTCGCCCCTTCAGAGGTGCTTCTGGAAACTCCCGCTTTGGTGCCTCTAGGGACCGTGGATTTAACAGGCCCTCGTACTCTTCACAAGGGTTCAGACGAGCGTCCCAGTCGGCACGTGGAAGCAGGGACTATCAATCCTCCAGGCGGCGAGGCTCAGGTCCGTCGTCAACGAAGAACAAGCAAACCAGCAACCAATGACGGCCTTCGGAACGTCCTGGGGGGTCGAGTCTCTCATCACTTCGACCGATGGAAATGCATAACCAGAGATCGATGGGTCCTAGACACGATTCGTATGGGTCATGCGCTACAATTCAAAGACAAGCCTCCGCGTCTTCCTCCTTTATTCTCGACACAGCCCCACCTCCAAATCCTACGACAAGAGGTGGCGCTTATGTTGCGAAAAGGGGCGGTAGAGAGAGTTCCTGTGGTACAGGAAGGCCAAGGAGTTTATTCCAGGTTCTTTGTTGTCAAAAAGCCAAACGGCACATGGAGGCCCATTCTGGACCTAAGGGTACTCAACAAGTGGCTAAAGAGCCAAAAATTCAAAATGCTAAAACTCCAAGAGGTTATCAGATCGGTGCAACCCATGGACTATCTATCATCACTAGACCTTCAGGATGCTTATTTTCACATCCCAATACGCCCACGACACAGGAGATATTTAAGATTCGTCGTCGGGAAAAAGCATTTTCAGTTCAAGGTCCTCCCGTTCGGACTCAAGTTCTCCCCCAGGACGTTCACCAAGTGCTTGGCCCCTATAGCGGCCCATTTAAGGAAGGATGGTCATCATGTCTATCCATATCTAGACGACTGGCTAGTCAGAGGGTCATCCAGGGAACAAACACGAGACAGTCTACGAGCCACAATGTCCATATTACAGGAACTGGGCTTCGCAATAAACTTCAACAAGTCCTCAGTAGAGCCTTCGAGGACCTTGGTCTTTCTAGGAGCGGAGTTTCATACACACACAAGCCTGGTGAAACCATCCAGCGAAAGAATTCAGAAACTTCAAAACAAGGCGTCGGAATGGAGAGGCGGTACCAAGGTCTCTGTGCGCAAGTACATGTCCCTGCTAGGGACCATGTCGTCCTGCATTCCGTTAATAAACAACTGCCGTCTGTTTATGAGGCCTTGCCAGGAATTTCTAGCGGACCGTTGGGCTCAGAGCAGAGGTCGCTGGTCCGACAGACTGGTCGTCGACGAACAACTAGTTCAAGCACTCGGCTGGTGGAAAGTGTCTACTCATCTAACGAAAGGGATGCCTCTACTGGAACCAGAGTTCCAAAAGACGGTGGTGACGGATGCATCGCTGAGCGAATGGGGAGCTCATCTGGATTCGTTACAGGTACAAGGCCAGTGGTCTTTGCAGGAGTCCTCTCTGCATATCAACCTGCTAGAACTGAGAGCAGTGCGATGGGCTCTGAAGTCTTTTCTTCCGCAACTGAGGGACTCGGTGGTGCGTGTCATGACGGACAACACCACTACGATGTTCTACTTGAGGAAACAAGGAGGGACACGTTCCAGGTCCCTATCGACGGAGGCACAGAAAATCTGGCACTGGGCCCTGCAACACAACATGCAAATCTTAGCGTTTCACCTACCAGGAGTGAAAAACGTGGAAGCCGATGCTCTCAGCAGAGAAATGAACGAAGTTCACGAATGGGTGCTGAACGACCAACAACTTCAACAAGTATTCAAGGAATGGGGACACCCTTCCATGGATCTATTTGCAACGAAGAACAACAAGAAATGCCATCAGTACGCAAGCAGATGGCCTCAGCAGGACTCACTGGGGGATGCGTTCTCATTCCCATGGACGAACAAATTCCTGTACGCATTTCCTCCTTTTCCCCTTGTCCGGAGGACGTTGCAATGGATCCTCAGGTACCCATGTCGGGTAATTCTGGTGGCCCCATACTGGGCCAGACAGGTGTGGTTTTCAGACCTACTACACTTAGCGGCGGCGGAACCGATGAGATTCCAGAAGACCCCCGACCTTCTGTCTCGACAGGAGGGTGTCGTTTGGCATCACGACCCGGACAGCCTCAAATTGACGGCCTGGCTCCTGACTTCGCCGAATTTGGTCGGCTAACGATTCCGGAGGACTGTCGACGTATCCTGCAAGCGGCAAGAGCACCTTCCACAAACGCCTCATACGCGTACAAATGGAAAAGGTTCTGTCAATGGTGTGAGGATCAACCAGGTTTGGCCCCGCAATCGATTAGGCCGGAACAGCTCCTTCCATACTTGCTGTTATTAGCTCAAAAGGGCCTGTCGGTGTCGTCAATAAAAGTACACCTAGCAGCCATTTCCAGGTTTACTCGTCGACGGCACTCGGCGCCATTGTTCAGCGACCGCCTGATTAAGCACTTCCTTAAAGGCCTCTTTCGGAGTTTCCCTCCAGAGAAGAAATTTCCACCGGAGTGGAGTCTCAATCTGGTCTTAACGTCTCTTATGAAACCTCCTTTTGAGCCAATGTCATCATCGTCTCTAAAGTTTCTGTCGTGGAAATTGGCCTTCCTGGTGGCCATCACTTCAGCCCGACGTATTTCAGAAGTTCAAGCTCTAATGGTGGACCCACCATACTTAAGATTTTTCAAGACCAAGGTAGCCCTAGCCACTAACCCACAGTTCGTACCAAAAGCTCCTTCGGTGTTTCATAAACACTCTTCTATCGTGTTGCCTACGTTTTTTCCGGAGCCATGCTCGGGAGCGGAGCGCATGCTACACACATTGGATGTAAAAAGGGCTCTCAAGTTTTATCTTCATCGTACGCAACCGTTCAGAGAAACGAGACAGCTGTTTGTGGCCTATGGGTTGGGTGCTAGAGGAAAAGCCATTTCAAAGCAAGGGCTATCAAGATGGGTGTCATCTACCATTTCGTACTGCCATTCCAGGGCAGGGAAGCCTCTTCTACGACGGCCAAGAGCTCATTCAACTAGAGCAGCGGCATCGTCGACGGCACTGTGGGCCGGAGTCCCTCTAGGGGACATCTGCATGGCGGCTACCTGGGCGTCTACACACACCTTTACCCGCCATTACTGCCTGTCGCAGCAACATGCCGAAGACACCCGGATGGGACAGGCAGTGCTTCGACACCTATTCCAGTAAGGTAAGCCCCGGCTGCGGGGTTGCATCCTGTGGAATTTTATGACTGTATGTGGTCCGTTTTTTCCTATGTAAACTATTACTGATGTATACATGATCATAGGGAACGGCCTTTGGCGAAGAAAGTATATGGGTTTGCATGCACACCTCCTCTTGGGGGTAGTACTGCTATGTAATCTATTCAAAGCATGTGAATCCATGAAAGATCCAATGCTGGAGAAGGGAATAGTTTCTTACCTGTAACTCCATTTCTCCAGCATTGGTATCTTTCATGGATTCACATGCGCCCACCTGCCTCCCCTGATCATGCAAACCGGTTCCCCCACTACTTTGGGGGCCGAAATCTGAGGGAGCGCGGGGGCGGGGCCTGTATTTATATCATGACGTCCTGACGGTACGGGCACGCATGATACAAAACGAGGTGGATAGGACACATAAGCGTCGAAAAAGTTTTCCTACGGGAAAGGGTCTATATAATGTACCGGGGATTCCCAGCCTGACGACGGGGAATATTCAAAGCATGTGAATCCATGAAAGATACCAATGCTGGAGAAATGGAGTTACAGGTAAGAAACTATTCCCTTCTGTCTCGACAGGGGGGTATCGTCTGGCATCACGACCCGGACAGCCTCAAGTTGACGGCCTGGCTCCTGACTTCGCCGAATTTGGCCAGCTAACGATTCCGGAGGAGTGTCGTATTCTGCAAGCGGCAAGAGCACCTTCCACAAACACTTCATACTCGTACAAATGGAGGAGTTTCTGTCAGTGGTGTGGGGATCAACCAGGTTTGGTTCCGCAATCGATTACGCCGGAACAGCTCCTTCCATACTTGCTGTTCTTAGCTCAAAAGGGCTTATCAGTGTCGTCGATAAAAGTACACCTGGCCGCCATCTCCAGGTTTACACGTCAAAGACATTCCGCACCATTATTCAGCGACCGCCTGATTAAGCACTTCCTTAAAGGGCTGTTCAGGAGTTTTCCTCCCGAGAAGAGATTTCCTCCGGTGTGGAGCCTCAATCTGGTGTTAGCGTCTCTTATGAAACCTCCTTTTGAACCAATGTCATCGTCGTCTCTAAAGTTTTTGTCTTGGAAATTGGCCTTCCTGGTGGCCATCACTTCAGCCCGACGTATTTCGGAAATCCAAGCTCTAATGGTAGACCCACCATACTTAAGATTTTTTTAAGAACAAGGTGGTCCTTGCCACTAACCCACAGTTTATACCGAAAGCTCCTTCAGTGTTCCATAAACATTCCTCTATTGTCTTACCTACGTTTTTTCCAGAGCCATGCTCGGGAGCGGAACGCACTTTACACACATTAGACGTGAAGAGGGCTCAAGTTTTATCTTCATCGCACGCAACCTTTCAGGAAAACGAGGCAATTGTTCGTGGCCTATGGTCTGGGCGCTAAAGGCAAAGCCATTTCAAAGCAAGGACTGTCAAGATGGGTATCGTCTACCATTTCGTGCTGCCATTCCAAAGCTGGGAAGCCTCTTCTGCGACGCCCAAGAGCTCATTCAACTAGAGCGGCGGCATCGTCGACGGCGCTGTGGTCTGGAGTCCCTCTGGGGGACATCTGCATGGCGGCTACCTGGGCGGCTACACACACTTTTACCCGCCATTACTGCCTGTCACAACAACATGCCGAAGATACTCGGATGGGACAGGCGGTGCTTCGACACCTATTCCAATAAGGTAAGCCCCGGTTGAGGGGTTAGATCTTGTTGCAATTATGATTGAATATTGTTTGTTTTCTATGTTAACAATTGCTGATGGGTACATGACCATAGGGAACGGGCATTGTGAGGAAAGTATGTGAGTTTGCATGCACGCCTCCTCTTTTCGGGATGGTACTGCTATGTAATCTATTCTAAGCATGTGAATCCATGAAAGATCCAATGCTGGAGAAGGGAATAGTTCCTTACCTGTAACTCCATTTCTCCAGCATTGGTATCTTTCATGGATTCACATGCGCCCGCCTGCCTCCCCTGGCCATGCAAACTGGTTCCCCCACTACTTTGGGGGCCGAAATCTGAGGGAGCGCGGGGGCGGGTCCTGTATTTATATCATGGCGTCCTGACGGCGCGGGCACGCATGATACAAAACGAGGTGGATAGGACGCATAAGCGTCGAAAAAGTTTTCCTACGGGAAAGGGTCTATATAATGTACCGGGGATTCCCAGCCTGACGACTGGGAATATTCTAAGCATGTGAATCCATGAAAGATACCAATGCTGGAGAAATGGAGTTACAGGTAAGGAACTATTCCCTTATCACTATTATCACACTTGTCACACCTCGGAAGTATTTTCCCTTCATCTCTAGTTGCCAGAATCTCTAGAGTCGGGAGTAGATTTAGATGGAATCTTAGAATAGCTAATCCCAGACGCAAATCCGGAGACTTTTTTAGGTAGCTAGGGAGCATTGATAGTCGCTTATCAACCATTGTGAAATAGGGAGATCTCTTTGCCATCCTCATACTATCTGTTATCGATTCAATCACTCTGCTTCATCTTTTCTTTCACCCTATCCGAATTCGCAAGAAGATGATCAACTTCACAGCCCGCTTTCGTTAATATTTCTAAGCATCTTTGCTGGAACTCGGACAAAAAACAATTTTTACCCACTTACAGCTCTAGTGCGATTTCCTCAAAAAGAGAATTCTTGAGAGGATCGAACACGATCTATATAAAGTCATCCGTTTCCTTTGCAACCAATAAGTGAGGCAAGGACTAATTCATTACAAAGACTATAGGGACAGAATCCGGTAACCCCAGTGTGCGTTTCCACAGCTTGGCTTCAGTTGTGTCCCATTCAATCTCCATGCCTAGACAATTCTAGTCCAAACCAAAAAACTATTGGAACCACCTTGCCTATGTAGAATCTCACTAGAAGGAGTAAGGAAAATTAGCAAAATTGAGTTTTATTTTTTTTCATTTGCACTCCCGACTTTACTATTTTTAATTCAATTGATCGTAGCAGGTTGCATTTTGTTGGAAAAGAACTGGTAGTTGCTCCCAAATAGGTTAATTCTGAGACTAACTCGATAGGTAATTGGTCCAAGTTCCAGACATAGTCCTTCACTATCCTCCTAGGTTGTTTAAACCTTAGTATCTTGGACTTCGATGGATTAATAGTGAGATTATTATTTCACGTGTACTTTTCTACTGCAGGCAAGAGACGTTGCAGCCCTACTTGAGTGATCTAGGACTACATCATCTGCATAAGCAAACCAGTTTGAATTTCCAATTACAGGGGATATTAAACCTTTCTCTTTCAACCACCCCACAAGCTCTGCCATAAACAGGATAAACGGAAAAGGGGCTAACGAAAACCCCTGACGGCCCCCTCTCTCTATCCTGATTGGATTTGTCAGTAGGCCTGCTCTACTCAGCCTTACCCGCATAGAGTTGTTTGAGTGCATCTCTCAGAATTGCTAATAAATTGGGGGGGAATACTCCAACCATCCAGTTTTTTTTCATAGGAGGTTCCTATCATCGGTAATAAAGGCTTGGGAAAGGTCTAGCCATGCCCCAAACAGGGGAGTTCCCTCTTTTTTGAAAGACGGCACTGTCAAACAACTCAAAACCAGACCATTAAGTGAAGTGGAAAGACCCTTTCTAAAACCCGATTGCTGCCTTGGTATAATGCCCGTCTTTTTTGGCCAAGCTTCCAGACCAGCAAAAATGTTGCTGTCTGCATCCAGCAGGGAAATTGGCCGGTAGTTAGCTGCTAGCAATCTGTCTCCCTTTGTTAATAGAACAACAAATGAGAATAAAAGGGAGGGGAGATGTTGGGGAGGATTCTCAGAAATATGCTAATTCCTCTCTACCTTAGAGACCCCCAGCACTTTTGCTGGACTCTAGGACTTTTTAATTTGTAACCTGGAGAGAGCGAGACCCTTTTTCCCGATCATTTATTTTAATGTGATTTGAACTGTTTCTTTGTTATACTCCTACATCCCGTCCCCTTTCCTTCATACTTGTGGGACATTCCGTCCTCCGTGACGGGACCTGAGCACTTTTGTTAAAGCATCAAAGTTGAAAAATGTTTGTCCTTTTTATGTGGGGTATCGCACGCGGCCGTAACCCCACCCTCCTGAGCTCTGCCCCACGCATTGCCCCTCAGTCCTTTTCTACGCGCGGTCTGGTCTGGACACACTTGGATCACCAAGATTTTTTTTTCTTGTTCCCGTTGTCCTGCTCTGGTTCTGCAGTCGCTTAGTCCTCTGTCTATGGGATTTGAGTCTTCATGCGTACCTTGCTTCGCTAGAGCGGAATCCCCATTCTCCCTGCTTGGAGTGTCTCGGTCCGGACCACCGCTGTGATTTTTGCTTCTACTGCGATTCCCTTTCCATCCGGGCATTTCAACGCCATCTTCGGTGGGAGGACATCTTTCAGCGTGTTCCTCATCTTCAGCTTTTCACTGTCGAAAAGAAGACACCCGGTAAATTCCTTACTTTTTAGGGCTCTCCGGCCAGGGGACTCCTTCCCGGGGTCTTCTTGGTCCGGCTCGAGCAGCTCTACCACCAGGGTTTCTCCTGAGGTGCCTCGCAGGCCTAATAGGCGTACCAGAGTTTCTCTGAGGGTTCCCACGACGGACCTGCCAAAACCGGATCACGTTCTGAGGTTCACCTGTCAGGTGCTAAACATCAGCCCAGTTCATCTGTGGCTTTGGACACCGGGGTTCGCTCCGAGGTCTCCGTTTCTCGAGCTTTCCATTCAAACACCAGGGCACGCCCTGAGGTCTCCTTTTCTGGAGATTTCTGTACCAAGCCACGGCTTGATGCCCCTCACAAGGGAGCTATACATGCCAGGACGAAACCCAAGGTTCCTCTTCATGAGGCTAAGGTCTGCGAGACATGTCCCTAAGGTCTTGTTTGTAAGGGTGATTCCTCAGCTTTCCGGCGCTCAGGGTCACAGTGATACTGGTACTGTCGAGGGGGCAAAGAGGGCGGCCATGCACCGTAACTCCTGTTACCGGCTTGGCCGAGGTTCTTCCTTTTGGAGGCTAATTTTGGGGCCACCTCTAAGTTGTCAAACGAACATCCGCGACCTCCCAGTACTGGCTATGCCGAGGATCCTTGTGTCAAGGCTAAGGTGTTACTGAAGTCCCCTGACCAGCCTGAGGAGACAATTGCCTCATCTACACTTGTGACAGTTCTCTTCAGGCATCAACAAAATGGCGGCCCACCCCTCATGGTCCACGGTGGCCATTTTGGATTCTTCCCTTAGGCCTACGTTCTCGACAGCGGGTGCTGGGAAACTTAATTCTGGGACTAAGCAGCTTTTTTCACCTCAGGTGGAATGTCAAAATTAGTTCCGCCCTTATTATAACTGGCGTGCTTGGATGCCGCCGCCACATACTGTCTTGCTTCTGCCTACTTCTGCTCCACTGGTCTATGCAGACCTGATTTGTGGTGGGCCTTCCTGGCAACCATTCTCATTGCGTTGGTGGGGGTATGCCCCATATGAGAGGCCTCTGCCTACCCCAGCACCTAAACCCTCATCGGAGGATGTATTTTTTGGGAAAATTTCAGAGGCTCATGCATTCTGACCCTATGAAGAGTATTTTAAGGGTCTTAGGCCCCACACCGGGCTGCATATCAATAAGTCGACACCCGTTACAGGCTACACACCTCCGAGGAGATGGCCTTGGTGTCTTGTCCGCTCCCTTCCTCGACGTTGGTAGCTGCGGCCATGCTTCAATCCAAGCAGGCCTCTGCGACCTCTACAGCTGCAGCTCAGATTCTTTGCAAGATTTTGGACTCCTTGGGCAAGAACATCTTTGCCAACTCAGCACTGCAACTTCGCCACGCAAATACCGAGCTGATCCTGGCGGCTGCCAATATGAATCTGTGGAAGGAGTTGGCTGATTTCCCGGAGTGCATTCCTGTGGATAGGCTAGACTACTTCAAGGCAGGTTTGTCGGACGCCAGGGTGTTGGCACAAGATCTCCTGGAAGCTGAGGCACACCATGTGGATACCTAAGCTTGAAGCCTGATGGTGGGAATCGACACCTCCCGCCAAGCGTGGCTCCATGCGACAAAGTTTTCAAAGGAGGTGCAAGATAAACTTCTGGACCTTCCCTTCGATGGCAAGGAATTGTTCCATTCCTCTACGGATGACGAGCTTACAAAGACCAAGGCGAGCACCCAAACCACCAAATCCTTGTCAGTCCTGGCAAAGGTCCTAACTAAGGCCCCTTTAGAGCTCAGAATCTGTCTTTTTCCTTCTGACTTCAGGGGGTTTCAGGACCGCCGGGCATGCAGGACTGAACCGCTGGTTGGCGACACCCGTCAAACAGCAACGTGGTTGGTTTTCTTTTGGCCACCAGCCTCCTCTTAAGGGAGTCTCCCTGCCGAAAGTCTGCAAAATTATATTTTTTGTCGGTCGCTCGAGACTCTGGTGGGAGGACGAATCTGGTCCCATCTGGAGGTGTGGCAGACCATCACCGAAGATTGGTGGGTTTTGTCAATTGCTCGGGTGGGCTTTTGCTTTCCCCTCCTGCCCCCCCCCCCCCGTCACCATGCCCTTCACACCTCCCTTCCAACAGATCGGGACAACCTCCCTCAGAGCTGAGGTTCAGAAGCTTCTAGACCTTAGGGCAGTGGAACCTGTTCCCCTCCGGGAAGAAGGGGGAGGGCTTCTATTCTCGACTGTTCACGGTGCCCAAACCCAACCAGGCTGGCCTGCGCACCTTCCTCTACTTTTTCCAGGTCAACTTGTCTCTTCACCAAGAGAAATTGAAGATGATCACACCCTTCCTAATAAAGTCCTTTCTTCAAAGGGCGACTGGCTCAGTGTAGTGGACCTTCAGGACACGAATATGCACATCCTGATGTGGAGGTTGCATTAAAAATATCTGCGGCTCTCCTTGGGAGAGGAACACTTCAGTTCCGTGTGCTCCCGTTTTTGTCTCAGCTCGGCGCTGCGCTTCTTTACGAAGATATCGGTCATCGCAGCTTTACTTCGGCTACAGTGTCTTCATGTATATCCGTATCTGGATGACTGGCTCATACGCAGCCCTTGTCCTCTGACAGCTTTGAGCAACCTCCAGTCTCTCCTTCAGCTCCTGTTCCATCTTGGGCTGTCAGTGAATTGGTGGAAATCTTCCATGACTGTCTCCCAAGACCTGATCTTCCTGGGTTTCCGTTGGAACACGATCGACTCCAGGGTGTATTTAACATCAGGCAGGATTGCGGATCCATTTGCCACGTGTCAACTCTTCATCCAGTCAGAACACATGACGGCCTGGTGGTTCCAGAGACTTCTGGGCCTCAAGCCTCCTGTGTGCTTGCTCTTCCTGTTGCGCGCCTCAAAATGAGGCGCCCAGAGCTAGCTCTTCGGAGCTCTTGGTGCCAGGCTTTGGACTCGGACTCCAAGATGATTCCAGTTCAATCCTGCATGATGGCGGACCTTCTATGGTGGTCCTCGACCAACAATGTTGCAGTAGGGGCCTCCTTTCAGGAGCCCTGCCCACAAGTGATGATTACCATGGACTCCTCCCTTCTGGGGTGGGGTGCAACGCTGGGTCATCTCCAGGTTTTCGAACTATGGATGCCGCAGGACAGGCAGTTTCATATAAATTATTTGGAACTCCTGGCTGTTTTTCTGGAGCTGAAAGCTTTTCAAACATCCATCATGAACTGGGTGGTCCGCGTCCGCACGTGTGTCGATGTACCACCCTGCTTGTTGATATAAAACCATTCACCACCTCTTGTCGATCTTACCATTCAGATTTGGGAATGGGCCATGATATGATATGGCATTTGTAACGCGCCTATACACAGGTGTTTCAAGGCGCGACGAGGCAGGGAGGGGAGGAACAAGGGGAGACAGACAACGATCCTACTAGGCCAGGTGTCATTCAGATCGCGCAAGTGCAGGGGTGGGGGAGGGGGGGAGAAGTGCAGTACAAGGTAAGTGGCGTAAATTAATAAATAAATAGGGCCAGCTGGTGGCAAGTGCAAGGTAAGTGCAGAACAAGTGCTGGAAAAGGGGGGGGGGGGCTGTAGGGATACAGAGACAGTCCCGCAGTGCAGAGGGGTTCCAGGGCATCAGTGCAAGTGGAGAGTGGCTGGGCCCAGGACCGAGGCCGTTAAGAGTGGTCCAGTTGCAGAATCAGTGCAGTTTCAGTGAAGAGTATTAGCTGTTCAGCAGGGGAGAGGGAGAGAGAAAGCAGAAGCAAAGAGGAAGGTTTTGAGGTGCTTCCGGAACCGGAGATGGTTCTCCTCAAGTTTCAGGGAGGCAGGAAGGCTGTTCCAGAGGGAGGCCCCTGCCGCGGAGAGAGATCTACCCCCAGCTCGTTGCTTCGAGAAGCGGCTGACCCTGAGGGAGTTGGAGGCGGATGAGCGAAGGGCTCGGGAAGGAAGATATTTGGGAAGAGAGAGTTGAAGGTATTTAGGACCCAGGCCCCAGAAGGCCTTGTGGACAATGCAGAGGGTTTTGAACTTTATCCTCGCAGCCACTGGGAGCCAGTGTAGAGATTTCAGTCCTGGAGAGATATGGTCCCTGGGCTTGAGGCCAAGGACAAGTCTCGCAGTTCTGTTCTGGATGAGTTGCAGCGGGCGGAGAGTGGAGGCAGGCAGATTAAGATAGAGGCTGTTACAGTAATCCAGCTTCGAGAGAACCAGGGCTCGGGAGACAGTGAGCTTCTGGGGGAAGGAGAGGAAGGGAAGAATACCTCTGAGGAGGTGCAGCTGGTAGTGTGACTTCTTAGCTACGTTAGAAATATGAGAAGAGAAGGAGAGTGTGGAGTCGAACATGACCCCAAGGTTTTTTGCATTGCAGGTAGGAGCAGGGAGGGGGCCAAGGGAGGCAGGCCAGAGAGCTGCAGGGAAGGAGGGAGTGGGTGTACCGATGAGTAGAATCTCAGTCTTACTGGCATTAAGGCAGAGGTCATTGGCGGCACACCATTCCTGGATAGCAGACAGACAGTCGGAGATGAGGGAAGGAGAGGGGGAGGCTGAGGGTAGCCTGAAAATGAGCTGGGTATCGTCCGCATAGCACTGGAAATTAGGGCAGAGAGCGGCGATGCGGTGGGCAAGGAGTGCCAGATACTGGTTGAACAGCCAGGGAGAGAGATTAGATCCCTGGGGGACACCACAGGTGGAGAAAAAGATGTCGGAGAGGAAGGACCCCAGTTGGACCTGGGAGGGTCGATTTGAAAGGAAAGCGGTCAGCCACGCCAGAGCCTGACCAGTGATACCCAGGTTTTCACGGAGACGGTTGAGCAGGATGGCATGGTTGACAGTGTCAAAGGCAGAGGAGAGATCGAGCAGAATGAGAACACATGGAGTGTTGGAATCGAGGTTCAAGAGCAGGTCTTCACGGATGTTCAGGAGAGCAGTTTCCGTGCTTCTGGCAGCTCTGAAACCAGATTGATGGTCATGAAGACTACCAACAGATTCAGCATGGAGGTTAAGCTGGGAGATGGCCAGTTTCTCCAGGAGCTTGCCCAGGAAGGGAGTGATGGAGATAGGGCGATAGTTAGCCGGGCAGGAGGGGTCGGAAGAGGGTTTCTTGAGAAGAGGGTGCACAAGGGAGTGCTTGAGGGGGGAAGGGAAGACTCCAGAGGCGAAGGAGTGGTTGCAAAAGTCAGCCAGGGCAGGAGCCAGGGAGTCGATGTGGTCCTTGATAGTTTTGGAGGAACAGGGGTGAACCTGTTTAGACGAGACTTTCATAGATCGGACTTGTCTGGAAACCTCGTCAGCAGAGAAAAGTGGAAAGAGGGAGGAGGGGTGACTGCAGAAGGGCCAGAGGAAGAGCCGGGAAGGGAGGGTGGGAGGTGAAAGGAGGAGAGCGAGGACAGGATGTCCTGAGTTTTAGAGATGAAGTGAGAGGCCAATGCAGTGCAGAGGGCCTGGGAGGGGACAGGAGAGGTAGAGACTGCAACAGGGTTGGCCAGCTCCTTGCAGATTTTAAAGAGTTCGGCGGAGTTGTTAGATGCCGCAGAGATGCAGGCTTGGATAAGGGCTCTCTTCTTGGTGAGAACAGAGCCGATACTGCCTTTGGAGCAGGCGGCAGGCCAGTTTGTCAGAGGATGAACATGAAGCACGCCATTTCCTCTCTGCAACCCTGCACTTGCGTTTTAGAGTGGCGAGATCCGAGTCATACCAGGAGTTACATTTGGCTTTGGGCTTCAGGCGGATTCTCATGACGGGGGCAAGGATATCAAGAGTAACAGATATAGCAGAGTGGAGCATGGAGAGGGCTGTGTCAGGGTGGGAGTCAGCCGAAGGGGCAGGGGGGGGCGAGAAGGTAGCAGCGAAAGCCTCAACTACCATCCAGCACAGCATTTGGCTACTGGCGGTACACATTCCGGGGCTATTCAATGTGACTGCAGACTCACTCAGCCGACAGACAGCAGCCAGCTACACGTGGGAACTGAACATGGAGGTCCTCTCCAACATCTTTCGCCAGTGGGGCACTCCAGAAGTGGACCTTTTTTGCGACTGCCACAAACGGGAAACTTCCTCGTTATGCATCCAGGAACGGTCTCGGGGCCTCCTCTCTCTAGGGGATGCTCTCGAAATTCCGTGGCACAACCTGAGGTCATATGCCTTCCCGCCTCTTCCCCTGATTCACCTGTCACTCTGCAAGCTCAGGAATGCAGCAAATTGTACTCTCCTGTTCATAGCTCCTTGGTGGCCAGCCAGATTCTTGTTTTTGGAACTTCAGCATCTGTCGATTTGTTCCCTGATCAGACTGCCGTTGATTCCCAACCTGCTTCACCAGTGCGATCAGCAGATGTGGCACGGCACCCCTCCCCACAATCATTCAGCTTGGCGGCCTGGTGCCTAAATTCAAGTCCCTAGCACAATTTAACCTGTCTGAGGACAATATGCGCATTATCCAAGCGGCCAGGAAGCCTTCTACGAGGTCTCAGCATAGGAGCAAGTGGCTCTGTTTTTGTCACTGGTGTTTGGCTAAGCAACTAGACCCCAGACGGGCTACGGTTGACACTGTCCTTTCGTTCATTTCTCATCTGGCTGCTTCGGGCATTCATGTTTTGTCTTGTAGGACTTACTTGTCGATGTTCCCGCCTACCTGTCCACTGACACCCGTTCCTTTTCTTTGACGAACCCAGTAAATAAAAGGCATTTCACAGGTTTATTACATCTTTATCCACCTGTACGCAATCCTCATCTAAAGTAGGATTTAAATGTGGTCCTGACCGCTTAATGCCATAAACCATTTGAACCCATGGCTACGATGGATCTAAAGTACCTTTCTTGGAAGGTTGCCTTTTTGATCGCAGTGACTTCAGCAAGGCGTGTAAGTGAGCTTTGAGCCCTGTCCGTGGAACATCCGTTCCTTACCTTCCATAAGGATAAGGTTGTGCTCTGCACTCTTCCTTCTTTCCTTCCTAAAGTAGTGACTGATTTTCACTTGAATCGATCTATATCATTACCTGTCTTTTTCCGAACCCGTCCTCCGATGCTGAGAGAGTATTACACAATTTAGATGTAGATAAGCTCTGAAGTTCTATCTGGACAGAACAACTGAACTCAGGGGCTCCTCTCAACTCTTACGTTCGGAGACCCGGAAGGGCAACCTGCTTCAAAGGCTATCTCCTGATTGCCTCCTGTATTTCAGAAGCGTATACCGTTCAGGGCATTCAACCTCCGAAGGGCATTCATGCCCATCTTGTATGTGGCAAAGTAGCTGCTGTTGCCTTCGCAAAAATATGTTCCCTGGGAAACCATTGCCAAGGCGTGGGCTTCCCCATCAGCTTTTTGTAAACATTACTGCTTGGACCTGAGCTCCAGGGCCGATGTTCAATACGGCCAGGCTGTCCTTAAAAACCTTTTTCAGTAGTGAAGTTCCATACACCCGTATTACCTGTGAGGAGTGCCTTGGAATCTCCCACAAGTATAGAGGAAAGGGGACAGGACATAGTATAACAAAGTTACTCACCGTAGTGACTAACTTAGTCCTAGTCCATAGTTCCCTTTCCTCCATACGCCTGCCTGCTGTCCCCTCTAATAAATATCCTCTATTATTGCTTAAAGGGTCGCAGACCTGGCAATAGAGGAGGACTGAGGGGCGATGCGCGGGGCAGAGCTCAGGAGGGCAGGGTTACAGCCGCGTGAGATACCCCGCGTAAAAAAGGGACACATTTATTTCAATTTTGATGATTTTTACCAAAGTGGTCTGGTCCCGTCCTGAAGGACGGAATGTCGCACAAGTATGGAGGAAAGGGGACTATGGGCTAGGAGTAAGGTAGTCATTACGGTGAGTAACTTTGTTAGTACATAGCCTGACAAACTCCACAGGCATAATCTTTACGTTGTCACACAGCACCTTCAGTGCAGGGGCACAGGGAAGGCTTTCAGATTTCCCCAAAGGTTTAAATACCTTCTCTTGGATAAACTACTGTTTCCAAGAGCAGTGAAGTGAAATTGATTTTATTTAGTAACTTTCTAGACCCAGCACACACTATCTTACAATAGAGTGCTGGAGGGGTTACTTGGTACCCCCCTTGTCTAGTTTCTCATGTAACATTTTTATGTGACCCTTTCTACAATTAATGGCTGGTGGCAGTGGTTTACCTTTTACTACCATTGTGTGTTTTTAGCGCAGGCTGCAATTGCAGCCTTAGTAAAGCGCCCATGGGGCCCATTTTGTCAAAATGGCCCTGGTCTTCTTTTTTTCGCCATTTCTTGCTGGAAAGATCCTTCTTGAGATTTACTCTGCGCCAAACCAGGTTTGGTCCCTTTGTTCATTTTGTCTTTGGTGGGATTCACGAGTGAAACCCGCCTCTGGCTCCAGAGTGTCTGGCAGGGGCAGGAAGTGAGGAAGGTTCCCACAACTCCCTGTGATTATTCCCCTTGGTTACAGGAATGCCCCCAACGTTGATTGGCTGGCTGTCCGGCAAGGACAGCCACCCTGCTGTGTGATTGACAGCTCTAGGCTGGAATGAATGGGAGAAACCTGCGTAAAAAGGCGAGGCTTTTTGGCTTGGAAGGCAGTCGGCCACTGGATGAAGGAATCCGAAGAGGAACTTGAAAACGACACCTACTGCAACTCCTGGACCGTTGGTTTGCCCGGTGAAGCCCTCTGCTGTGCTGAAGCTCTGAATTCGTTTCAACTAGAGAAGCCCCGCAAGGACATCTTCTCCCCTTGTGTTAGTGGGACCAATCGACTCAAAAGCGAACCTGTCTGGACATCCTCTCTGAGCTGGTTGTACTTCCTTGCTGCTGCAGGAACCAAAGTACCAGTGAGAGGAACGCCAGATTGGAATGCATCACTTTTAAGATGGACCCGAGCTGAAGGAAGATCCCCGGACTCCCAGTAAGCAGGACTGACCAAGCCTGAGCCACCTCAACAGTGCTGGACCCCAGATGCGAGGAAAGTCCAGAGTGGTATCCGTGAAACCACAGTGGTGCTATTTGCTGAAATGCGAGGAGCTGAAACTGCAAAGTGCTGCTGAATTGAAGTTTGTCCTTTTTCTGTCCCCAACTGTCCCATTGTGTTGCAGGAGTCCCCAGAAGTCCTCCCTCTTGTCCCCATGACTGAGGCACAGGATCTGCAGAGCCACACAGTAACAGAAGCCAGCTGGAACCATTTCTTCTAACCAAAGGTAGTGTACAGTGTAAGAGAACTTACCTCTTGCCTTGTAACCTTACTTGTTCTCAGTTGCGACTTGTCTTGATTGCTTCTGTAGAGTTGCTTGCATCTTCTACTTCTCACACGCATAAACAGCTTGTGGACCTACATTGATTCTACAATTTTCTACAACTACTTCTAAAAACTTTGCAAGACTTTTATTCACCTACAAGAAGTGCTTCAGCTCACCTAGATGTTTGCCCAATCGACATTGGCTTGCCTGGCTCCCTGAATAACTCTTCTTTCCTCTGACATTTTGTTTTACTTTCCTTCCAGGAAGGGGTTAAGTTACTTTGCATTGGGTGTTCAAAAGTAATTGCCTGCTTAAGAATAATTGTGCGATCTCTTCTTTTATTCTAGTAACCCTTTTCTTTGACATGCTCCAAGTATTGCTCTAAATGCAACAGTGATATAAATGTCCAGTGTCCTAGCTATTAAGTCACCTGAGGGTGTAGGAAGTGTTTGCGTGCCATCCCAAATGTGTATTTGCTGATTTGGAGAAGCTGAGTGTGTGTATTTCGGAGTGTTACTATTATATTGCCCCTTCTGAAGGCTTATTCAAACTGACTGTTAAATTAATAATTGTTTAATCAAGAAACCTTGAATGTAAGTGTTTATTTCGATCATTGTCGATGTGAATCTCTGTGTAGCTCCCCTACTGCCCACATGGACCCCTCTTGAGACAAGCCTGGCTGCTCAGCCACACTACCGACCTGTGTAGTTCAGACCTATACCAAAGGTTGGGTCCCCATTGCCACGAGGTCAAGGTTTTCGTAGTGCACCCAAAGGTTACTGCTCCAAATCTTGCCTAACTGGAGACGAACCTACTATGCCTTGTGAACGTGCAAGTGCAGAGGGATGTGGGTAAGGGATAGATGCTAAGAGAAGAACGTAAGTGCAATCCACCCACCCCCAATGGATAGGGTGAGCAGTGCAGTAATCGGCGGGGGTGAGAGATGTGGGTGGGTCAGGGCCCCAAAGATATGTAAGGGCCCTGCACTTCAGTCACACTACTGAATGATTAGCAGAAGGAAGAGATAAAGAGCAGGGTCTTGAGACTTTTTCGGAACTTAAGGAGGTCCTGCTCAAGAAGGATAAGGAGGCTATTCTACAGGAGGGAGCCTGCTGAGGAAAGTTATCGACCACCAGCTCTCTGTTAAGCAAACCGCTTCACACGCAGGGAGTTTGTGCCAGAGGAACGCAGGAGTCTAGAAGGGGATTATTTGGTCAGATGGCAATGAAGCTGGGGGTTTTCCCCGGCCCCAGATAGCCTTGTGGATAATACAGAGGGATTTGAATTTAATTCTTGCTGAGGCCGGGAGCCAGTGAAGGCTTTGTAGGGCAGGAGAGATAGTCCTTGGGCTTCAGACCAAGGATAAGTCTCACTGCCCTATTATGGGTTAGCTGGAGGGGTCGCAGGGTGGACGAAGGAAGAATGAAGAGGCTGTTGCAATAGTCTAGCCTGGAGAGAACCAGAGCACGGGTAACAATTAGTCTCTGAGGAAAGGTGAGGAAGGGTAGACTTCCTTTGAGAAGGAAGAGCTGAAAGTGGGACTTCTTGACAATGGGCTGAATATGAGGGACGAAGGAAAGGGAGGAGTTGAAGATGACTCAGATTCCTGGCTTCAGAGGAGGGGGCACGGGGGGAGCCTATGGATGAAGGCCAGAGTGAAGGGAAGAAGTAAGGTGCAGGGGACCATATGGGGAGAATCTCTGTTTTTGCTGGTATTGAGGCAAAGGTAATTAGCAGTGCACCCTGCCTGGATGGCAGAGAGGCAGTCCGGGATATAGGAGGGTCCAAGGGCGTCAGAAGGAAGTTTGAAGATGAGTTGTATGTCGTCAGCGTAGCACTGGAAGTTGTGGGAGAAGGAGGAAATGAGGCATGCCAGCAGAGAAAGGTACATGTTAAAAAGCCAGGGCGAAAGAATGGATCCAGATGAACGCCACAGATGAAGGAGGAAGTGGGGGAGGAGAAAGGGCCCAGTATGGTTTTGGAGGAACGGTCAGTTAGGAAGGAGGTAAGCCAGTCCAGTGCCTGCTCTGAAATACCAAGGGGATCATGGACCCTTTTTATGAGGATGGAATGGTTCCCTGTGTCAAATGCAGAAGTCCTACAGCTAACCTTTTACATTTTGCATACACGCCTCTCACTAATGTCTTCATCAGTACTCCAAGATGCTGTATTGTTGCTCATTTTATGTCTTGGGTATAAATATCGTCTAATGATATTTAAAATATGAGTACAAAATTGCTTCCCAAATAGGTTTATTTGCTAATCAAAAACATTTTGATTACCAAACTCTCCTAATCCATTTTTTAAAACAAATGTATGCTTTTTCCTCTTCTAAACATGCAAACACGCCCAGTGGCTAAAGACAAGATAGTCACCCCACCCTTTCTAGCAGCCTGCTGACCACCATCCAGAAGATGTTATCATAAGACATTTGAAACTTTCAACAATCCTAGGGGAGCGCCGAACGCTCGGCACAGAACAAGCCTGTGATTACCCTATAATCCTATTTTTGAGCATACATCAATTGATCGTAAAAGAACATTCTTTGCATTTTATGGATCAGGTACTGCCATCTAGGGCTAAACTTAGCCGTTGATCCATCGCCCCAACTTAAGCGCCTTTGCGCCAGTAATTAAGATTGCCCACCCCTCAAGCTGACATCACTAGTCAAAACGATATGCTCCACCTATTCTCATGAGGTTTGTGGACAGCGTAGCCAAACCTACCCCATCATCACCTATATCATAACGTTACCTAAAGCAAAACCAGGAAGATCAACACACAGTGTGGAAGTTCTTTTCACAAAAAGGAGAAATAATGTATATTTTGAAGAAAATAGCAATAGTTGGAAGGATAACAACTAGTTCTATTTTAACATAATGTTCATAATACAATACACCCACGAAAACATTGGGAATGTTTGCCAATAGAAATGATAGCTAGAGAACATTGCATGCTTTACATTTTTTGCTACAACTGTCAACTTCGATAAAATGCCTTGATCAATTGACTACATAATCCACATATGGGGATTAATCTAAGTTCTGTGTGGGTAACTCTAATGCGCTTACGTTCCATCTCCGATGTTTGACCAACGCACTTTGTGATCCAAACGTATTTGTACCAAAAAGGCTGTCCTGTTGCTCTGTATCACTGCCACTGAAAATGGGAAAACTTGTGCTTGAAAATCGTCTCGGAATATGGATATTACTGTTCAGTTATTGGCCATTTATATATGATTGTATCCATGACCAATGCATATCGCGATGACATAGCTATATCAATTTGGGAGATGAAAAATATATTTCAGCACCCATTAAAAAAAATAATATTCACAGTAGATAAATGTTAACTAACAATCTAGGGTAAAATATACACGTACGATGTCTAGCCTGAACATTAATCTGACACATTGTTAATCATCAGCATACAGCACACATGCCGACCTTACTCATATAAATATTATGTAACCTATGCTTACATTATTTGCTGATTTTCCATTGTCTTTATGTAAAGATGAACAACTTTCTCGATCTACAGATCTCAGTAATAGAAACCTTTTGTGTTCAGTTTCATTATAGTGAATCTCATCAATTCTTTGTGGATATTCGATGCATTGTGTCCTTCAAATTGTTACTATGGTTGATCAAGGGAAAATAACAGACCCTTTATTATGTCGTCTCGGCCTGCTGTAAGAAGGTTTCGTTTTTGGGAACAAATGCCACAAAAATAAACTATTATTTTCTACTTTGAATTGCAAGCTGTGCAGTGAAACTAATTAAATCTTTCAACTATTCCACATAACAAAATATTTATTTCCATTTTAACGGTCTCAAAGCATCCTGTCCTACTCCGCTTTTGGCTACTTCAACACCTAGGAGACGTGCGGAACATGGACACAACCGGTTGATGTGTTTTTATGGCCACAACCAGTCATGTGCCCTGGGCATGTATGTATGGTTTGTTGTAGATGCCCAGGAGGGAGGTCATCCTGCAGGATCTGGGTGCAGGTCTTGTCTGCCCATACTGTTAAGATCGGGGTAGGTGGTGATTGCATTACTGTCAAGAGTTTTTACAAACACGTGCCAGTCTCTCTTCAATGGGAAATCAAGAAATCCCGTCACAACGAAACCTAACAGTATCGTGCCTGTACACAGCCAAGCCATCTCCCTTGTCAAAAAACAGAATTTGAATGCACATCATGAAAACGGGCTTTTCCACTTTGACCCAAATACGACTTCTGAAATTCTGTCCATTGTTTAAATCATTTGACCCTTGGGACTCTGCAACCTATTGCAACATTACTGAATGGACCTGGTTCCCAACACTTGATAAGTATGTATTGCTGTTCGCTAAATATGCTTACTCCCCTTTCCTCCATACTTATGGGACTTCTCTCCGTCCTGTGGGACGGGACCGGAGCACTTTGTAAAAAGTATCCCATTTTTTTTTCAAAAATGTGTCCTTCCTCTCTTGTGCGCGGCCCAGCATGCGGCTGTAACCCCGCCCACCTTGGCTCCGCCCTGCGCATCGCCCATCAGTCCTTTTCTCCACTCGTTCAGGATTGGACACACTTGCATCTGCTGAAGATTTTCTTCCTTTTTTCCTCTCTGGCTCTCGCTAGCGATCGTCTACTAGTCTGTCACTCAAACTAGACTTTCCAGATTGTTCGTGTCACCGACGCTTCGCGAGGGCGGATCCCCATCCTCTTTGTTTGGAGTGTTTGGGTTCCGGATCACCGTTGGGACTCCTCTTTTTACTGTGATTTCCTTTCAGTCCGGGCTCTTCAGCGTCGGTTGGAGCGGTGGGAGGAGGTGTTCCGACAAACTCCTCCTTGGCATTTTCAAGCGTTCATCGATGAAAAGAAGAGACGCCCGGTAAGTTCTTTACTTTTCAGAGCACCCCAGCCAGGGGACACCTTTCCGGGTTCCTCCCAGGCCGGGAGGGGCGTTGATCGCTCCGTCACTGGGGTTCGCCCTGATGTGCCCGTTGGCCCTAATAATATACCAGAGTTTTCTCCGAGGGTCTCCGTAAGGGGCCTGTGGATACCGGAGTACATTCCGATGCCCCTCCTGTGGGGGCTGCTTGTAGACCCAGTTCTACTGAGTCATGTGGTACCGGAGCTTGCTCCGAGGCCCCTCTGTCGGCTTCCCTCAAAAATAAGACCAGTGTTTGCCCTGAGGCCTCGGCAGGGCTTGGTGTTACCGAACGGATGTTCGAGGCCTGCGCTAGTAAGGCTGGTCCCTCGCACAGAGGCTAAAGTTACCAACATTTCTGAGAGGCCTGGCAAGGCCTTATCGGTGAAGGTTGTTTCTCACCGTTCCCGCTCTTGTGGCGACGCCAGATCTGTTGAGGGGGCAAAGAAGGAAAGTTCTTCTTTTAATGGCAGTGCCGAGGTCCTTCCTGGGAAGGCTAATTTGGTGATTGGTACGTCGCAGAAACATTCCAGGCCACATAGTACCGGCTCTGCCGAGGTTCCTTATGTTAAGGCTAAAGTTAAGACCCCTGATCCATCGACGGGGAGCCCTGCCTCACTTCCTCACGTGCCGCAGTTCCCCTCAGGTGATGACAAAATGGTGCCCGTTCCCGCCACGACCGCAGTGTCCATTTTGGGTGCTACTCCTACAACTACGCCATCGGCCTCAGGTGTAGGGCTTGGTTCCGTGGGTGAACATAGGGTTCCTTGTGCGCATCCTTATCAGCCAGTTTATGATTGGAACGCTCGGATGCCCCTTCCGCACAATGTTTCGTTGCCTGCGGGTTCGGCACCTTTGATTTATGTGCATATGTCGGTGGAGGGACTGGTGTGGCACCCTTACCTGTTACGTCCCTGGAATTGTCCTCATGAGAGGCCTCCGCTGGTTCCAAAACAGTCACCAGAGGACGCCTTTTTCGGCACATTTCAGATGCTCATGCGTACCGACCCCATGAGGGAATATTTCAAAGGGCTTTTTAGGGAGACCTATCTGGCTGCGTCTCTGGCCCCACCCGTTCCTCTGGAGGTTCCGCCCACGCCTCCCTTGCCTACGGTGCCTTCCCCCGACTCTTGCGCCTTTGCCCCCGTTGTCCCCCGTGGACAAGGCAGCAGCCGACACAGCGACACGGTTCAGCAGGATCCTGACCTGTTGGATGACGCGCAAGGCGATCAGGACAACGAGGACCTGCCCTGCTCTATTGGAGCTTTTCATGACCGGGTACCGGACATGAAGTGCTTCCTGGATGTTCCGGTGCCCGAGGCACCCGCTCCGCAGGAGGGCGTGCTTTCTGGGGGATTCAGCCTGTCTCCTTTGGAGTGTACCAGCCTGTTCTTGCAGAAGGACGTTCTGGCCGAGGTCCACAGGGTCTGGAAAACTGCCACACTTTGGACTTTTCGTCAATAAGAAAATTGACAGACGATACAGACTACATTCTTTGGAAGAGGTGGCCCTGTTGTCTTGTCCGACACCCTCCTCCACAGTGGTGGCTGCAGCCAATTTGCAGTCCAGGCCTGCAACATCCCCTTCCACGACGGCTACTCAGGTTCTGGGAGAGAAGGATAAGCTCCTTGACTCCCTTGGGAGAAAGATTTTCGCCAATTCGGCCTTGCAGCTCAGGCAGGCAAATGCCGAACTGGTGTTAGCGGGGGCTAATATGCGGATGTGGAAAGGTCTGTCGGAGTTCATTCCGGTCGCGAAGCTGGAAGACTTGAAAGCGGGATTATCCAACGCCAGAGTCTTGGCCCAGGATCTCCTGGAGGCTGCGGCTCATCACGTAGACACCTCAGCTCGGGGCCTTATGCTGGGGTTTGATACCTCACGGCAGGCGTGGCTGCATGCTACTAAATTCTCAAAGAAGTGCTGGACAAGCTGTTAGACCTTCAGTTTGATGGTAAGGAGCTCTTTCATTCTACAACAGATGTAGAGTTGACCAAGACGAAGGATGGCACTCAGACAGCTAACTCCTTGTCAGTCCTTGTTAAAGCCCCTTTCAAAACCCAGAGACCGTTGTCGCAAAAACCGACCCTCCTCTGACTTTAGGGGCTTCCTAGACCGGAAATCTCGCAGAGTGGATACCCCTTCGGGGAATAACCGCCAGAGGCAACAACGGACTCGGTTTTTCTGCCGCTCCTCAGCCTCCTCCGGTTCAGTTGGCAACACCACCGAGAAACCTACAAAATGAGGCTTCTCTGCGCTCGCACGAGACCCCGGTGGGAGGATGCATCGCGTCTCATTGGGAGGCGTGGCAGACCATTACCGAAGACAGATGGGTCTTGTCAGTCGCTTAGGCGGGCTTCCGCTTACCCCTACCCCACCTTTCAACCCTCCTTTTCGGCTGTTAGGCTCGCCCTCTCTCAAAGCCGAGGTTCAGAAACTTCTGGACCTCAGAGCTGTAGAAACCGTTCCCCTTGGGGAGCGAGGGGAGGGCTTCTACTCCCAGCTGTTTATGGTACCCAAACCCAACCAGGCACCATCCTAGACCTTTCCCAGTTCAATCTTTTTCTACCCCAAGAGAAATTCAAGATGATCACGCCCTGCCAGATACGGTCCTCCTTGCAGATGGGCGATTGGCTCAGCGTGGTGGATCTTCAGGATGCATACATGCATATTCTGATTTGGGAGAGGAGCATGTCCAGTTTCGAGTGCTTCCTTTCGGCCTCACCTCTGCGCCGCGTGTCTTCACGAATATGATGTTGGTGATTGCGGCCTGCAGGGTATCCATGTGTATCCGTATTTGGACGACTGGCTCTTACGCAGTCCTTGTCCGCTGAAAGCAGCAGGCAATCTTCAGTCTCTCGTTCAGCTCCTGTTCCATCTTTGGCTGTCGGTGAACTGGCGGAAATGTTCCATGACGGTCTCGCAGGACTTGATTTTCCTGGGTTTTCGCTGGAACATGATTGACTGCAGAGTGTACCTGACCGGGGACAGAATGGCGGATCTGTTAGCCACGTGTCAGATGTTTGAGCAGTCGGAGAGCATGTCGGCCTGGTTGTTCCAGAGGCTTCTGGGCCTCATGGCCTTGTGCGTGTTGGCTCTTCCTCTTGCTCGTCTCAAGATGAGGCGGACTCGGATGGCTCTTCGGAGTTCTTGGCGTCAGGCTGTGGACCCGGATTCCAAGCTGATAATGATTCCGGCTTCCATGAGAGTGGACCTGGAATGGTGGCATCTCTCAGCAACCTGTCGGTGGGTGTTGGGTTTCAGGACCCAGCCCCTACGGTTACGATCACGACGGACTCCTCCTTCCTGGGGTGGGGTGCGACGTTGGATCCTCTTCAGGTCTGTCTCGGATCTCTGGTCGCCTCAGGACAAGCTCCTCCGCATAAATCATTTAGAGCTTCTGGCGATCTTCCAAGCGCTCATGGCGTTCAGACCGATCATGGCCAACAAGGTGGTCCGCATACGCACGGACAATGCAGTGTTGATGTATTACATCAACAAGCAAGGGGAACCAAGTCTCCCCCTCTCGTGCACCTGTCCATCCAGATTTGGGAGTGGGCTGTGCTTCATGGTGTTTGGCTGCTTGCAGTGCACATCCAGGGCCAGCTGAATGTCACAGCACATGCCCTCAGCTGGCGGACAGTGGTCAGCTACGAGTGGGAGTTGAAGGCGGAGGTCCTCTCATGGATTTCCTTGCGTTGGGGCACACCGGAGGTGGACCACTTCGCTACGGCTGTAAACAAGAAGCTTCCTCCGTATGCCTCCAGAGGGGGGCTGGGAGCCTCCTCTCTGGGGGATGCTCTCGAGATTCCATGGCACAACATGAGAGTTTACGCCTTCCCGCCTCTGCCTCTAGTTCATCGAGCAATTTGGAAGCTGAAGAACTCGGTGAACTGTTCCCTTCTACTCATAGCCCCGTGGTGACCGGCCAGTTTTTGGTTCTCGGAACTTGAACACCTGTCGGTGTATCCGCCGAGCAGGTTACCAGTGACCCCCGATCTTCTTCATCAGGGGGAACAGCAGATGTGGCACCCCTCCCCACAATCGCTCAGCTTGGCGGCATGGTGCCTGAGTTAAAGTCTTTAGAACATCTTAACTTGTCTGCGGATAACATGCGTATTATCCAGGCAGCCAGAAAATCCTTGACTAGGTCCCAGTACAGAAGCAAATGGCTCAGGTTCTGTCATTGGTGTTTAAACAGGCAGTTGGACCCAAGGGGTGGGCTACAGTTGACACAGTTTTGTCCTTTGTCTCCTTAGCAGAGTCGGGTGTCAATATTCTGTCATGCAGAACTTTCCTTTGAGCGGTTTCCGCTTACCTTTCTACGGACCAATGCTCTTACTCCCGGAGTAACCCAGTGGTTAAGAAGCATTTAGCTTTTTTTTCCTCTTCTCCCATTTGTGGTGTCCTTCGTGGTGGTGTTTTTTTGTTTTTTTTTTGTTTGTGTTGTCTTTTATGAATACTGTTATTTTGTTGATTATGTTTCACTAGGGTTGGTTATTTTTGTTTGGTCTGAACTATTTATGATGCTTTTGTTCTGTAAATTTCATTCTTTTTGATGGATGTGAGACATTGTTACTTTTACTATTTATGTTTTTTGTGAAAATTAATAAACTGTTTTTGAAAAGAGGCATTTTGCAGGCTTTACACGTCTCTATCCTCCAATTCGTAGTCCGCACCCGTCGTGGGTTCTAAATGTAGTCCTGACGGCGTTGTCATAAGCCTTTCGAGCCAATGGCCACGGTGGACCTCAAGTACCTGTCCTGAAAAGTGTCCTTTTTGGTCACTGTTATGTCAGCAAGGCGGGTGAGTGAGCTCCAGGCCTTGTCGGTGGAGCATCCCTTTTTGGACTTTCACAAGGATAAGGTAGTCCTACAGACAATCCTGCTTTCCTGCCGAAGGTGGTAACTGAATTCCATCAGAATCAGTCAATCTCCCTGCTGGTCTTTTTTCAAACCCTACCTCAGAGGCAGAAAGGGTTCTTCATTGCCTCAATGTCAGAAGGGCTCTTAAAGTCTAACTGGACAGAACCTTAGGAGTTCTTGTCAACTGTTTGTGACTTTTGGTAACCCTCAGGGTAAGCAGGCGTCTAAGACGACTATTTCTCGGTGGATCGCCGCCTGCATTACGGAGTCTTTCACCATCCAAGGGCTGAAACCTCCTAAGGGTATTCATGCACACCTGGGGCGAGGCAAGACAGCCGTGGTTGCTTTTCAGAAATATGTCCCCTGGGAGTCCATCGCTAGGGCAGCTACTTGGGCCTCCCCATATGCTTTTTGTAAGCATTATTGTCTTGACATGAGCTCAAGAGCTGATGCTCAGTTTGGTCCGGCTGTGCTGAAGAACCTTTTTCAGTAAGGGGTATCTCCATCCACCCGTATTTCCTGTTAGGAGTTCTTTGGAATTGCCCATAAGTATGGAGGAAAGGGGACGGGACGTAGGAGTATAATAAGGTTACTCACCGTAGTGACCACCTTACTCCTAGTCCATAGTCCCCTTTCCTCCATATGCCTGCCCGCCCGCCGTCCCCTCTAATAAGGTTCCTCTGTTATTGCTAATAGGTCTCTGACCTGGCGATAGAAAACGACTGATGGATGATGTGCGGGGCGGAGCCAAGGTGGGCGGGGTTATGGCCGCGTGCCGGGCCCCGCGCAAGAAAGAGAGGAAGGACACATTTTTGAAAAAAATAATAATTTTGGATGCTTTTTACAAAGTGCTCCGGTCCCGTCCCACAGGACGGAGAGATGTCCATAAGTATGGATGAAAGGGGACTATGGACTAGGAGTAAGGTGGTCACTACGGTGAGTAACCTGGTTAATATGCTACCCACCTTCACTGTGGATCGAAATGCACAAACTCATTTCACAAATAATTTGGCATAGAGAGATGGTTACAGCGCAAAATACTGATGCATGGATATTGATGGATGAAAAGCTGTGGGCTAATATATCGAAAGGGCGCGGGTGTACCGGGAAGGGGGGCAAAAAGGGGTGATTGCTCACCAGGCTGATTGAACTGTTTCTCCCAGGGCCTGAACTTAAAAGTTCAAAAAAATAAATGCTTAAAATCCCAGCCTGCCTAGAATGATCAGTGTTTTGAAAGGCTTGCTGGCTTCTCTGTAGATCTAGTTAAGCACTAATCTTGATTTCAGCAATGTTGCAGGCACGCCTGGGGGGCCACCACATTTGGTCCTCCACAGTGAAATGTAAAGGAGCATAGGCCACAGGCACATGTGCATACTGCACATCATAAAGTATGCATTTGAATGACCTATTCTGTGACCCAGGATGTCAATGTTGGCTAACACTGTGACGTTTAAACCTTTGGTCTATTGCAATTCGCAACCACTTACCATGAATCCTACTTGCCAAGGAATTTAGACTCCATGTCTTATTGGAGTCTTTCCTTGCGTTGATTCTGTATGACTATTTCTCCTTTGTTCTGGTGAGATTCTTGAGCACTTGTGAGTTCATTATGAAAAAAGAGTAATGAGCATGAATATTACAAGTGTGGTAGTTTGTGGTATTCAGTTTTGGGAACAGTTGAATGACACGCACAGAAGGATGTAACTTGTTTATTCAAGTAGCTCTAGGTTAGGCACAGTGCCATAGAACTTGTGTTTGGGCATTTAATCTAGATGTACGCAATTGTCTGTGCCCGTTTCACCCTGAGGTTACAGATCCCACTGTCTTTTTTCAACTAATCTGCACCCAGATTCGATTTAGTTTGTGAGGAGCATGTTATAAGTACTTCAAAATCAAATCAAACAGTCCGTTATTACTTATTTGTAGAATACCATTACAGGTCATATTTTATGCACACAATGGTCAATAATGTCCCTTTTTTTATTTAAGCATTTCCTGTGAAAGGCTGTGAGAATGTGGGCATCCATTTCACCCCATTCCATGGCCCTTTCTTAAAACTAGTGTTTTTAAGCAAAGTGCATCCGCTTCCTCAAAAATGCGAATGCATATTATAGGGCACTCTTACTCCATCACCATATCCCAGGATGACACCTCTCACAGTTTCTTCTGCTTCCATGAATTGAAATATTCAGCAAACTTTATAAGAAAGTGCAACATGTCGGCACAATAAATGCCAAGTCCACACACCGTCTTATGCTGTGTTGTCCATGTTCAAACCCCATAGCTACAATTACCATCAAGTACCTGACCACAATGTCTTGTGTCTTGCAGAGGATGTATGGCAACTAACATGTGATCTACCATGTACATGCAAACCAGGCCAATGGAAGGGGGTGAGTTACAAGCAGTTAGTCAATGAGCAATGTGGGCAAAGGAAAGGGATTGCGTTCCAGGTTAGGTAAGGGAATTAAGTAAAGGGATGGTGCCAAAGAGTAACAGAGGTATGAAAGTTAATTGTAAGGAAGCGATGGATGAAGGGCCATCCAGGATGTTTTGCAATGGAAGAACTCCATAGTGTGATTTGTATGGAAAATAGGGTAAATGAGAAAGGTAGGTCATTCGATTGAGTGACTGTTGCAAAAGATCTTTGCCTAACTTCCAAGCCAATGCAACTCCTTGTGGAACTGGCTCGACTCCTTTCTTGTTCTAACAAACTGATGGCTACTTGCATAAAGAACATATGTCTGAATAAAAACTTGTCTTAATGACATGCGACCGAAGTAATGGTTTTCAAACTTTACAATTAAATGCATCTTTATTGCATAGTAATATCCATAAATTGTCAGCCTATTTACTTGGCGTTGTGCACAGTCAGACCATAATCCAGCGTTCAACTCCCCAAAAGTGTGTGGACTCATTAACATACCAATTGAATGTTTTACCAGACATTAGCCTATGAAGGTGCCCTCTGAAAACAGTGACACTACCCCGTCCACACTCTTGACTCCTCAACTTCAGCCCTGTCATAATGCTTGATTACTTTCAGCCACACAGCTAAGTCATTTTCCTGTCAATCCATGTTCTGTGTGCAAGATAAATTGTAGCAAATGTAATACTACCTCTGGCATCTGTTTTGCTGTAAAGATTCAATGTTGTCAATGCATTCCTTTCTTTCGAAGGGATTGTGTCCTCCGACGTAGTCCTTATCTTTGATGTTACCCATTCCAGCTTGCTGGTCTTGGAAACATTTTTCAGTAGAGGGCGCTGCGCGTCGACGTCCCTCAAGTCGGTGTCCCTCGACAGCCTCTGTATCGGCGCCAACGCCGTGCGTATAAACAGACTTGCGCAGCGTCTGTTGCTCAGTTCTGTTTTTCTGCGCTACGTGGGCCTCAGAAACGTAACGCTCGGTTCCTTTCTTCAGGAAAAACCTTCTTATTCTTCGAAGATTATTACCTTAATACGATGGCTTCCTCATCCGAACCATCGACTGTGGGAAGAAAATGTCATTAACGGATCCTCACAGGATCTATTTGTGGTGCCTGGGATCGGAGCATCACTGTTCGGAATGCGAGGACTGGATGTCCATGACGGCGAAAGCCTTGAAGGAGCATAAGGGGAAGTTAGAAGGAGGTAAGGGCTTTAAAACTTCTACTTCCTCGAAAGTTACTTCGGCTGAGTCAAGACATTCGTCACCAAAAGAAACATTCCCGTTCAAGATCTCAAAGTGGTTCTCACTCTAAGAAGAGGCGTCGTAGATCTCCCTCTTCTTCTTCCTCTACCTCCCCAGAAAGGGTCACCTGCCCCACGAAGCACAGCTCTCCAGCTAAGTGGGAGGAATTCTGTAAAAAAAAAATGCTTGGCGTCTTCGAGAAAGCGGCCTCGACCCCCTCAGAGACGTCTAAAGGTGATACCCTGAGTGAAAGACCCGAAAAATCAAAACTCTGCGAGTCGTTGAACCCGGCGAGAGAAACTACTCGAGAGCGTCATGAACCCTCGAGTAAAAGCAGTAAGACTGCTTCATTGATGGTTTCTTCGACTCACAAATTTGCATCATCGACGCCCTTGTCGAAGGGTCCTTCGACGCATAAATCGGTTGCATCGGCGCTGTCTTAGGCGCCGCTGTCGACTCCGATAAAAGACAAACCTACAACTGTCACTACGTTACAGACAGTAGAGGTGTTGAAAGCTTCGACCATGATGTCGAGGATGCCATCGACAATCTCGACGATGGCGAGTAGGATTCCAATCCGCTCGAGTGCATCGAGGTCCCTTCAAACTTTCTCGACGCCTTTTTCAGGATTGTCAAAGCCTATGACTTCCACGTCGACAATCTCAACGTTTTCTCGGCCAGTGACAACCAATTTATCTCCTTCTACAATAGGACTACAATACCCATGCCAGAGGAATGAATCTCTGAGGAGAACAGGTTAAAAGAACTTCAGGACTCTACATGAGGCAAGTGGTTTAGATACTTCTCCAGAAGTAGAGTTTGCTAAACCAGACCCTGGAGAGTATGCTGAGACCCCTTATAGGATTCTGATGGCCAGAATAATTGAATTAATGGGGTGGACTACACCTTCTTTTCAGCAGGATGACCTTACTGATATTTTAGATAAAGGTCCACAGGAGGATCCTGTTCTTTTTCATACTGCTTGCAAAGAAACATTTCTGCAAATTGGGAAACACCTGATGTTATCACTGCAGTAAATAAAAAACATTCTGCTAAATACAGGGTATCGGCTTCAGATCCTGAATATCTGAGCAAGCATCCGACTCCAGAGAGTTTAGTTGTACAAGCAGCAACTTCATCTAACAGTAAGTCGGCATACCCTACTATTCCACAGGACAGGGATGATAAAAGATTTGATGCCATGTCAAAGAAAGTCTTTTCGGCATGTAGCATGGCGCTTAAGTCTATCAATGCCACTTGCACGCTAGCAAGATTCAGTTTGGGAGTGTGCTTCATCTGCGACTTACTGTCTCCCAGAAGGAGAAGAAAGGGAAGCATTCTGAAACATCATCAGGGATGGAAAGGATGCATGTGCGAGTCCCTCCAAATAGGCATTGATTCTGCTGACAGCATCAGCAGGGCCATGGCGGCAAGTACCACAATCTGCAGATTTGTGTGGTTGCGGAAGTCTGGTTTTCCTCCAGATGTACAAGCCAGAATTCTGAACATGCCCTTTGACGGCACTTCTTTATTTGGTAAGAAAGCTGATGACAGCCTGGAGAGATTACAAACATCCAAGGCAGCCGCTAAATATCTTGGGGCTGCAATCCAGCAGACTCGAATCTCCCCTCAGGAACTTCCTGGAGGGGTAGGTCCTTTTGCTTTTACTCCACATTTGGAAAAGGCAGAGGACAGCCAGCTCAAAGGGGCCAGAAACGATTCACCTGTGGTGGACAGGTCGAAGGTACAAAAGCCGCAGCAGCAGGTGCCACTTTACCTTCGGCATCTGCGTCAGCCGCTTCTAAACCCCTCTGAGGTCTCCCCTCACAAGACACCAGTAGGGGGGAGGTTAACTCAACATCTGGCAGAATGGCAGGCTATTACATCAGATGCTTGGGCATTGGAGACAGTTGCCCAAGGTTACTGCTTGCCCTTCCTACACATTCCTCAGAGTCGTCCACCGGGGATCAACTTTTTGAAGTTTCCAAACCCGCTCCTTATGTAGGAGATTGTAGACCTGCTAGAGAAGGGTGCCATACGCGTATTATGAACATTTGAGTGGTATGTGTAGTCTCTGGCTTCCCAATTCTGGATCCTCCATATGTCCGATAGGTCAAACGCTTTGCGGATCTCCTGCACTTGTAGGCTGGCTTTGGATGGATGCGCGGTTGTTAGCTGTGATTTATCTTTCTGTGGGTCGAGATGAGTATTCAAGTCGCCTCCCCAAATTATGGTAGCGTTTCGCACTTGCGTGAGGCGGGACAGCACCCAGTCAAAGTTGTTTGCACCGTCTGTGTTGGGGGCGTAGGAGTTGACGAAAACCACCTCCTCTCCCTCCACCATGCCCCGAACCAGAGGAGCCCTTCCCTCATCTCTTTCTGTTTGGATCAAGCGAAACCCCAGCGAAGTGAGAAGAATTGCGACTCCCCTGGCGTAGGATGAATATGAAGAGAAGTAGCGATGGCATCCCCAGCTGCGGCCCCACAGGTGCTCGTTTTGCGGTAAAAGGTGGGTTTCCTGAATCATTGCCACCTCGATCTTGTGGCGTCTGAGTTATTGCAGGATCTTACGTGTCTTGGACGGGATGGTGCCCCCTCTAACGTTCCAGGTTGCTACTTTGAATGTTCCGGTGATGTTTTTTATGGCACCCGTTTGCAGACATACTGGAGGCGGTGTCCCGACACTTGGGACGGCTGGATTGCATGGGAGCTGCGTCAGGCAGGAGGGCTACTGAGGGGCGGCGGCGGGGTTCTGGATGAGGCCCTCACGTGTCTTGGACGGGATGTTGCCCCCTCTAACGTTCCAGGTTGCTACTTTGAATGTTCCGGTGATGTTTTTTATGGCACCCGTTTGCAGACATACCGGAGGCGGTGTCCCGACACTTGGGACGGCTGGATTGCATGGGAGCTGCGTCAGGCAGGAGGGCTACTGAGGGGCGGCGGCGGGGTTCTGGATGAGGCCCTCACGTGTCTTGGACGGGATGTTGCCCCCTCTAACGTTCCAGGTTGCTACTTTGAATGTTCCGGTGATGTTTTTTTATGGCACCCGTTTGCAGACATACCGGAGGCGGTGTCCCGACACTTGGGACGGCTGGATTGCATGGGAGCTGCGTCAGGCAGGAGGGCTACTGAGGGGCGGCGGCGGGGTTCTGGATGAGGCCCACGGTTAGGCGATGGCGCATGGTGTGCGTTTCGAACGACAACAACAATAAAACAATTTTCGTTGCATGGACAACCCCCAACTCGTCCGTTTGGAAGCCCCCCCCCCAACTGGAACACAAGGCGTGCTGTGCACGGGCGCAGCTGGCCTTCCGAGGCTTAGTCCCCATCCTCCCGCTTGCAAAGATTGTCCTGATGGCTCGATACCTTCTTGCTTTGGATCAGTTTTGCTGGTTGTTTATCACGGCAGGACTCTCCCGCTCTTTCTCTGTTTGTGGCTCCGGGCATTTGGTTTGCGGATTTACATCCCTGTCGGTCGAGGTACAATGTGGCTTCTTCTGGGGAGTTGAAGTGGGTGTTTCCCTCCAGTTGAATGCGAAGCCTCGCCGGGAAGAGCATCGAGTACGTAATTTGGTTGGCGCGTAGTCTGTGTTTCACATCGGTGAACAATCTCCTTTGGGCTTGGACTGACGGCGAAAAGTCAGGGTAAAACTGGATGTCGCCCCCGTCGAAGTGTAGTTTGCCCTTTTCTCTTGCCATTCTGAGGATGGCGTCCCTGTCCTTGTAGCTTAAGAGCTTGGCAATGATCGGGCGGGCAGGGGCTCTCGGAGCAGGTCTTGTTGTAGGGATTCTGTGGGCTCTTTCCACTCCGAATATTTGCGACAGGACTGCGGGACCGAATAGCTCTGTGCATAGTTTTTCGATGTGTTCTTCCATTCTGACTGGTAGTTGTCTTTCTCTGACTCCGACTATCCTGATGTTATTTCGTCTGGAGCGGCCTTCCAAGTCCTCGTTTTTGGCGAGTACGGTTTTCATTTGGCCCTCAAGCGTGGAGACACGGGACGTGAGTGCTGATGTGCCGTCGTCCAGATCTGACACTCTCTGTTCGACGGAGTCGAGCCTGTCGCTGTGTTTGTCGAGCCGGTGCTGCAACAGGTCCACCTTGGACAAGAGCGAGTCTATCTTGCTGTCCAGGCTGCCTATCCCAGCTTTTAGTTCCATCAGGATTTCCCTATTGTCCGTTTGTTGCTGCAGCTCTACCTCCGATTGATTATTCGGGGATTCTGGGCGGTGTTCTGGCCCGGGCGTTTTAGGCGCTGGGCCTGCATCAAAATGTAGTCTTTTCTGGGACTTGTCCGGCTTCCCCATCTTGAACTTGGCTGCGGTGTCGGAGCGTCTGATTTTCGGGTGTAGCAAAGGCTCAGTCGATGCGTGCGTGGATGAGGCCTGCAGTGAGGGTTCAGATTTAGCCGCTTTGTGCCGCGCGAGAGGCCGAGACCCAGCCGAGCGGGGAGTCGCTATGGGCCAAAATGGCGGGGGCGCCGCAAACTACCCCAATTTGTTGGCCAAGCGTAGTCTCGCCGTTCCGCTTGTTTTGCGCGCTTCTGTGAGCCTCCGCGCGCCTCCCGCCCCTCACTTGCGGGGAGTTCACTCCACCACTGTCCTACTGCTGGCTGTGAGCCGTGAAGCCGTTCCTCAGGGCCGGCGGGGCGGCACCCCGGTTCCGAGCGATTCCCACAGCGGCAGGTCCCGCGGGCGGCTCCTGTCCGTCTACGAAGGATTTTGGTCAGGCGGGTCGGAGTTTCCAGGCCCCACGCCGTTCGTGGTTGTGCGGGCCGCACTACACAGCGGATTTCTCACGGAAGTCGGGTCTGATTCACTCCGGATTTTCGGCAGTGTGAGGTACTGCGCTAGGATAGAGTATTTCTTGCGGATTTAGTGGTTTCGACACAGGATTGCCGCGATTAAACAGGATTCATGCGGGAGGTAGCCGGGAGCTCACAGGGGAACGGCCATCTTGGTCGGCCCTCTAGCGCCCTCTATAGACAGGTCTTTTAGCAAATATACATCTAAAAATCATGGCACATCTTCATCCAGTAAGGGCAAGGATGGTGGCTTTAGGATCCTTGACTCAGGATGCTTCACACGGTACAGGTGAAACGCTTCCCAGAAGGGTGATTCTTCTGGTCCTAAACAAAAAGTAGGCAGGTAAAGCTCTGAGCCCCCTTTCTACGTAAGACTCTGGCATTTCTCTCCACTGATTGTGATGTGAGAGGACCAGATAAATCATAATTCCTCATCCCAGACTATTTACTCTACTCCTAGAGGGGACTGCAGTTCTCTTGTTTTGCTGCGCGCGCCTCACGCGGCGGGACACGTGACGCGGGTCACGTGACACAGCCCTTAACTGGCCCGCGTCAGCGCAAAGCAAAAGCGCTGACGCGAAGCCTGTTTAGGCCTGTTTGCAGCCTGGAGCGGCGAGCGGTGGGGAACGCTGCCGGATCCAGTGTAACTGCTTTTTAATACTGATCTGGGAAGATATTTATCTGGCAATGGAGAATCAAAAAGGCAATGGACCTCATTACGACCCAGGCGGTAAGTTACCGCCTGGGTCGTACCTTTACCACCATGGCGTAAACTATGTTTACGCCATGGTGGTTGGCGGACTTCCCGCCCCATTCCGAGGTTGGCGGGGCGGTAAATCCCCATTAACCCATTTACCCTTCCCCATTTCCATTTTTGCCCCATAGGGCATAATGGGAGTGGGGAAGGCGTTAATTACGCCACCGTAAATTACGGTGGCGTAATTAACAACAAAGTCCCTTAGCGCCATGGACTTTAACACCTGCTAAAAGCAGGGGTTAAATCCTCCATGGCGCTAAGGGACCTCGGAATCAGGCGGTAAGGGTCGGCGCTGTTTACGCCACCGTAAACCCCTTACCGCCTGGGTCCTAATGAGGCCCAATGTAAGTTATACTGTTAGTCAAATGACATCATGGAATGTTGGACAGGGCCATGTACATGTAAGATGCCTAAATAAAATTCGGGAGCTAGGACTACTAAAGAATATCCAGTCATCAGGGCAAATAGAGACCTTTACCTTAAAAGTGGCTTTCCTGAATGCACGCTCAGCGGTGGCCCACGCTGTAGAGGTGGGAGAGCTCATTTTGGAATTAGACTTGGAGCTCTTGTGCCTAACTGAGACATGGTTTACCGAAGGGTCACAAACAATGTTTCATAAACTAGTTCCAGAGAAGTACACTATTCAATTTATAAATAGAGAGGGGAGGAGAGGAGAGGAGGGGGGATCGTCATAATCTATAAGTCATGTTTGACTAGCTCACATATGGAGAAACTAGACTGGAATGACAATATCCAGTTTGGAGAATTCTCTATTTTGATGTCCCCTACCCAAGCCATTAAAGTACTGTTGGGCTACAGGCCACCTGGACCCCTACTAGACTTTCTGGATAAACTGGATGCTCACCTTACATTGTTGGGGAGTAAACACAATGACATACTATGCATGGGAGATTGGAATATCTGGCTAGAAAGAGATAATTCGCACCCCTACTACACGGCGTTGATGGATTTTTTGGACAATTATGACTTGGAGCTCATCACCAGGGAACCGTCCCATAAGAAAGGACATTGTCTAGATCTCCTAGCTGCAAGAGGGGGAATTGTCCAACTGGCCGAGACTGTCCTGTTGTTGTGGTCAGACCACCATCTACAACAGGTAGTACTTGGGGACATAGGACACCAGAGGGGGAAAGGACGGGAAAGTATACCTGTGTGGAGCCGGAAAGCGGCTGATTTGGGAAAAATCCCTGGGGAAGAAGTTGAAAATAGACTGGTAGGTATAGATATCAATCTGACCTGTGAGGAATTTTTCAGTAAAGGGACAGACCTGATTAAAGATATTTGTGATAAATATGCACCACTCAAACTTGTCAGTCAAAAATTCCAAAACGTGGTTCAATCGAGCACTGAGCCTAATGTGGAAACAAGCTCGCCAGGCTAATCAAATCTGGAGGGCCTCTAAATTAGAGGCAGATGCAGAGATGGCGAGGATTCACCTAAGGCAATATAAAAACGCCATATTCACGGCGAAAAAAGATTTTCTCCACGAAGAAATCAAGGCAGCAGATAATCAGTCGAAGGCTCTATTCGACGTAATATCTAGGTTCAGGAATCCTAAATGCATGTCAATACCGACAGCTAATTCTCAGGAACAGGCCAATAAGTTTAACAACTTCTTTGAACAAAAAATCGTGGATATTCAGAGTAATATTAATGAAGTACTGGAGGCAGAAAAATGGGGTGATGCAGGAGAAGAGACACTAGAAATAGCAAAATCGGAAAAGGGGGAGATCTTTAGCTTCCAACCCATTGAACAAGGATCTAATACTCCAATTAAAACCGACTAAAGATTCAGCATTTCCTATGCCAGCTTGTACTGCTATCAGTCTGCTTCTAATCTTACCCCATTCATAACAACTTTTGTGAATAAATCACTTACAAAAGCCTATGTTCCTTGTGCACTCAAGAGTGCACTGGTAAAGCCCTTACTGAAAAAACCTAATTTAGACCTCAAGGTACCTAAAAACTACCACCCGGTAGCTAATCTATGCTGGCCCACAAAAATCCTGGAGAAAATAGTCTGTAACTAATTCCAACAGTTTGTGGACAGTAAGGACGTATTGGATGAAACCAATCGGGATTCCGCCCCAACCATTGGACGGAGTCGGCGTTGTTAGCAGTCCAGGATGACCTACTGGAAGCAGCAGATAGGGGAAGCAATTCAATATTGTTGATGCTCAACCTGCAGCATTTGATGCAATCAACCACAAGACTGTCCTTCAACGGATTAAGAACATCGGAAGGGCAGACAAAGTAGTGGTAGACTGGTTCGATTCCTTTTTACAGGATAGAACACAGCGGGTAACCCTGGGAGCATTTCTCTCAGAATTAATACAATTGAGGTGCGGAGTCCCTCAGGGGTCAGCACTTTCCCCGCTGATCTTTAATTTATACATTTGACCACTATTTGACATCCTGAGGAGACACGGTCTAAGATTTCACTCATATGCGGACGACACACAGATTTATGTGGAGACGGATAATCTGTCGGAGGCTTTTGAGACGATAGACCGTTGTATGCAAGATGTAAAAAGGTGGATGGCCTGCAACCAACTACAACTTAATGCAGGCAAAACAGAAATAATTCTGTTTAGATCAGAGAAGAAATATAGAGAGGAAGATACAAACTACAACCCGCAAATCCTGGGAGTGAATATCCCATTCTCAAGGAAAGTGAAAAATCTTGGGTGCATTTGGCAGGAAAACCTGGCTAGTGAAGCCCAGACAGGGGCAAAAGTAAAGTCAGTATATTATTCTCTGCGAATGCTCAGAAATGTGCTCCCTTTTCTATCATCTCAGGATCTCCCAGTAGAGGTGGGCGCCCTGGTTAACTCCCACCTTGACTACTGTAACAGTCTTTTGACAGGGATCCCTAGGAAACTAATGCTAAGATTGCAGAGGGCCCAGAATGCGGCCGTCAGGCTAATAGCTCACTTGGGCAAAAGAGATCATGTCTCCACAGCCAGGAAAATGCTACACTGGCTGATGGTGGAAGATCGCATTAAATTTAATGTGGCATGTCTGGTGTACAAGTGCTATCACAAACTTGCACCTCGATATTTGAACACCAGAATTCAACACTATTATCCAACCAGAGTCCTTCGTTCAGAAGATAAATTGCTGCTATGTGTCCCGAGGACAAAATGCATCTCAAAAGGAGACAGAAGGTTCTCTGTATTTGGGCCTAAGCTCTGGAATCCGCTGCCCCTTATTATCCGATCTTGTACTACGCTGGGAAGATTCAGAAAGGAATTGAAAACTTTCCTGTTTAAATGATCCTATTCCCTTAGGGTCGTTGCTACTTCGAACTCTCCACGGTGATTTGTCCAACTTTTAGTTAACATCTGCGCCCGAATGCCGTTATCTGCCTGGTGCGCTCAAGAAATAAATCAAAATCAAAAAAAATCTTGATTAGGGATCTGCACTATCCAGCCTTCCTACATGGACCTTTTTATTGAGGACACTGGATCCTATGGGTGCCAGGAGATGCACACCCAGCCTCTTAGATCAGATCCCAGGTTCAGCAACAAGGACTAGTGCTCATGAGGACTTTCAGTTGTTATTGAGATTTCACACCTTTATGTCCTCCGCTCAGATGAGGGATTATTTTCCGTGGTATATGAAGGTATATCAGCAAGGCCCTGCAATCCATAAGAATACTGTCACTGTGTTTCTTCTACTACCACCTCCACTAGTATCCACTCCTCCGATGACATCCTTGCAATGATCTGTGGTTTTGGAAACTTCCCCTAGTGCTAAACACGGATGTGGAAATTAGAGTTGACCACGACGATGACAGAGCTTGAGGAAAGGATTAATTTTGCCAGAAAATCTTCTCAAGAGAGGATGCTCTCCGTAGTGTCTGCAGATTTGGCTCAGGATAAGCCACCCCTATCCTTTGTTTGGCTCAGCTACTCTTTTATTTTTTATTTTTTAAACATTTGTATTATTTAATTCAACCAAACAATACAAACCAAAAAGGCAGTGCATATATCAACAGTTCCATTGTACATTGCTTACTACTAGCCACTGCTTCCCTTATCCCTCCCCCCCTTACGAGCCTATTACTTTACACATTCTGTTTCTGCTTCCTGTGGTAGGGTTTCCCTTCCCATGGGTTCTGCCGGTTCTCGTATTGACCCAAACAGCTCTGCTATCAATGATTTCCAGGCCATCAGGGGCTCTGTCTCCTCCCCCCCCCCCCCTGCATTGCTCGTTTCCTGTCATACCATGGTTTCCACCTCTGCCCATTTCTGCAAATCTTTCCACCACACCTCCACTCTCGGTCTCTCTTCCACCCCTTGGCGATTCTCCTCTTTGCAAGCACATATGCCAGATCTTTCAGTTTACCCACATGCTTGAGCTTCTGAGATCTTGGGAACCCCCCCAACAAACGGGCCCACACTGTGTCCACTACAAGCTTGACCCCCTTCCCTTCTAGTCTCCGCCCTACGTCGCTCCAAAAGCGTTCAATGACCGGGCATGACCAGAACATATGCACCATACCCGCGTTCTCTTCATCACACTTGGGACATGCTTGCCGTCCTGCATTCTCAAACCTCGATATCCTCTGGAGTGTCATACATGCCCTGTGCGTAAGTTGTATCTGTTTCAATCTCGCATTTCTAGACACCTTCTTGTGATATCCTTGGGCCCGTTCCCTCATCCCGTCCTCCATCGGGGCTCCTACTTCCGCTTCCCAATCTAGTCTCAACTGTGTGACCTCCTTCCCCACTTTGAACATCAACATCTCATATATTCTAGATATCTCATGGCCCCCTTCCGCTATATCGTATATCATATCTATGGTGGCGCCGGGTCTTCCACCAGCACCGTTTCGGGCCATATTCCCTTGATGCTATGTACCATTCTATGATACGTAATATACTGGCCAGAGTGCAGCCCAGTTTCATCTCGCAGCCCCTCGAAAGTAATGGTAAAACCCTCCTGGCAAATATCACCCATTGTTGCTAACTCTTACCGGCTCCCAATGGTTTCTGATTATTGTTCTTAGCTGTTCATCTGCCCCTGTTAATGCAACCAGTGGTACATGCGGAGAGCATAGGGACGGGTTCTCCATCATCTGGCATGCCCTACGCCACATCTTCCACCCTAGTAACATCATTTTAGGGCGCCCTTTCATTTCTGCCTTGGGCACCCACATCATCTCTTTCAAATAAAATGGTCCACAATCTTGTCCAAACAGCCTGGATTCAGGGGTCTCTTCATCAGAGAGCCATTTGGTGACATATTGCAACTGGCTTGCTACATAATAAACCTCATAGTTGGGCAATTTTATCCCTCCCTTTTCGAAGAAATTCTGTAGCTTCCATAACGCCACTCTGTTTCGCGTGCCATGCCACAGGAAATCCCTGCACATACTATTCAGTTTGCTAAAGAACTGCTTAGGTATCAGGTATGGTATGTTCCCAAAGTAGTGCAGAAGCCTAGGCAGGACCACCATCTTGAGCATTGCTCCTCGCCCCATCATTGCCAAGGGCAACTTCCCCCAGAATCGCATGCAATTTTCAATTTTTTTAATGGCCACCTCCGTGCACCTATGCTCCTCTTCCACTGTGTGGTATATGTCTATCCCTAAGTACCGGAAATGTACTGACCGCCCATGGTACCTGCAATATGGGTAACTGCTCCATTGGAAGCCCTTTGTACCCCCCTAGTGGGAACATGCTAGACTTCTGAGGGTTCACCGCTATACCAGACCACCCCGCATATCTCTCCATTACTTCTAGAATGTATTGGAGATTTTCTTCCGGGTGCTGCAAGTACAGCAGCATATCATCTGCATATAGCGAGATCAGATGTCGTTCCCCTTTCGCCTCAATGCCTATGGTATCATATTGTTGTCTCAGATATATTGCTAGATGTTCCAGGGCCAATATATAGAGCATCGGAGACCATGGACATCCCTGCCTGGTGCCCCTCCGAAGCTGCCATCTTTCCGATATCACTGATCCTGTCTTGACTCTAGCCAGTGGTTCGCTATACAATATTTTTGCCCTTCGTACGTATCCAGGCCCCAACCCATAGCACTCCAGGGCCGTCAACAGCCATGGACACTTGACCGAATCAAAGGCCTTAATTGCGTCCAAGGACACAATTGCCATTTCACCTGTGTTTTCGCTACCACTCTCAATAATTTGCTGGAGACGTCTATGGTTATGAGAGATGTTCCTGTTTGGGACATAACCCGTCTGATCAGGGTGTATTAGTCTACCAATAACCCTCTTTAATCTATTTGCCAAGACAGCCGTCAATATCTTGCTGTCTTGATTCAGCATCGATAAGGGCCGATACGAGCTGCAGCTGTACCCAGGCTTATTAGGTTTGGGAAGCGGAATTATGATCGCTTCTCTCAGTGACTCTGGCAAGCTTCCCGTCTCAAACGCTTCATTTAGCATTTCTAACAGTGGGGGGAGGACCTCTTCCATGTATACTTTATAAAACTCACTTGGGAGTCCATCCGCCCCCGGGATCTTGCTAGTAGGCAGCTGCCACACCACCACCCCCAATCCTTCTAGGGTAATTGGTGCATCTAGTTCCTCTCTCTCCTCCGCACTTATCTTTGGCAGTCCTATGTCCTCCAGTGTTTCTATTATCGTAGCGCGACTGCTCTTACCATCGTCTCCATGTAATAGCTTATAATAGTCTGCAAACTCTTGGTTAACTCCCTCTTTGGTGTCTGCTATGCTGCCATCGTCCCCATTATGGTCCTGATTGTGACTCTGGGGTCTCGCTCTTATATAGCCACGCCAAGGGTCTCCCCGGTTTGTCACCTCCCGCATGTTGTCTCTCTACATATTTTTTATAATTGAGGTTACACAATCTATCCCAGTACTCCACGCACTTTTGCTGTAGCATGAGTATCAATTCTGATTTCTCATCAATGCCATCCTCGCCCCTTAAGGCCTCTTCTAGTTTTTCCTCCGTCTCTCGTAGATCGGCTAGAATCCCACCTTCTAGACCTTTAGATTTTGCTATAGCTACTCCTCTCATCACGACTTTGAAGGCCTCCCACAGTGTTCCCGCCGAATCCACACTACCAGTATTCGTCTCATAATAGTTTATAATCTCCTCCCTCATGTCCTCCCTAAAAAAGGGATCTCTCAGTGCCTCTGCTCGAAGGCGCCACGTCGGAATCCTCACTCTTGGGGGGGGGCAGTATTGCCATCCGAGGATCAGGGGCGAGTGGTCCGAAAGGACCCTTGCTTTATATTCTATTTGTGTAATCTCTGTTATCACTTCAGGTGTAGTAAAGACATAGTCCAACCTCGTATGTAACTGCTGCGGGGCAGAATATTGCCTCTCCTCGGGGTGTTTCACTCTCCATTCATCTTCTAGACCAAAGTCACTCAGCAATGGTTGTAGCGCTTTTGCGGCAGGGGCAGGTCTATCCAACTTCCCACCCGATCTATCCACCCTTGGGTTCAGTACGCAGTTAAAGTCCCCTCCCCAGATCACCGCGCTCTCCACACACATGCTCAGATTAGTGCACAATGTTCTAATTTACGCCGCTGTGTTCTGGTTCGGGGCGTACGTATTTACTATGCTTATCTCCCTATTTTCCACCAGTCCTCTCAATATAACCATTCTCCCATTTGTCTCAGCTACCTCTTGCAACCGCTGAAATGGGACATGTGGTGCCACCCAAATAAGCACACCCCTGGTATAAGCAGAATATGCTGAGCCTACCATCACCCCCTTCCACTTCCCAGCAATCGTATCCATTATTTCCCGTGTAAGGTGGGTCTCCTGCAGAAGTGCAATGTCTATTTTCTGCCTAGGCAGATACAACATGACTTTATTTCTCTTAAGATAACTATTGAGCCCCCTTACATTCCACGTAACTATTGTAAGGTCCCCCATGGCTTAATTAAGTTCCATTCACCCTCCCCCAGGTGCAGTCTAACTCTAGGTTCCATTCCGTTCTGTATAGGCTTGTTCCCCGGTTTAAACTCCCCTTAACCAAAAACACACCAAACTCCCCGTTCTCCCTCCCTCCCACCTCCCCTTCCATCCCGAACATCACCCCCCTCAACTGTTGCCCAGCTCCATCCCTGGATCTCAGGCACCCCCGCATCTAGCTCTCTCTGGCTCTCGCCTGTACTCGAAGCTCCGCAGGGTGAGGTCGCCCTAGTGGCTAACCTGCTACAACTACTACTATTACTCGGGCGGCGGGGGGGGGGGTAGGGTGCTTGCATTCTGCCACTCCCGTTTGCTTCAGTTCAACCACACATTGCTATTCAATCTGCTCATGTATACGCACTGCTATATTCCAGTCTCTTAAATTCGACACAGTCAAAGGTATCCCAGCTAAATATTAACTTTGCTCAGTCGCACCCCTTAATCTTAATCACTATCATTATCACTGCTGGGGTACCCGCTCTGCGTCATATCAATATACATGCAATGTCCCAATCACTTATCGTGTTCCTCTTGAGCTTGCTTCGTATCTCGTTCAGGACAACCTTGAAGGTCCAGCCATGTCGTTGCTTCTTCCGGAGTGTCAAAAAAGTACATCTTGCTTTTGTGCAACACTTTCAATTTCGCGGGGTACAGAAGCATGTATTTTATTCCCACCATGCGTAGCCTCCTTTTGATTGCCACATAACTGTACCGTTGCCTCTGGACCAACATTGTATAGTCAGGATATGCTGTGATGGTGCATGAAGCCCTTTCAATCGTTCCTCCTTTGCAAAAGTACTCCAATATCTTCTCGCAATCTTTATAGTTCAGTATTTTTGCGATTATCGCCCGGGAGGGGGCCCAGGCTTCGGCTTCCTCATAAGGGCTCTGTGTGCACGCTCCACTGCAAATCCTTGCGAGAGTTTTTCGGCCCCTATTTCTTCTAAGAGTAGATTCTCAATGTAGTCTGTAGGGTCTTGGCCTTCCTCCCCCTCCGGCAGGCCGACCACGCGGATGTTGTTCCTCCTTGCTCTCCCTTCCGCTTCCTCCACACGATTCTCCAGGTTAGCTACCTGCTGCTTCAGTACGTGAACCTCCTTTGCATTGTTGGAGCTAGTATCTGTGTTGGTTTTCACCGCACTCTCCAGGCTGCTTGTTCTCTCTGCCAACGCCCTAACATCTTGTCTCAGCAGGGTGACTTCTGTGCCTACTGCGTCTATCTTGGCCTCCAGGGAAGTGCGCAAGTCTGCCATCGCTGTCCCCCATGAGTCTCTCAGCTCCGTGATAGCCGCTAATATCTGGTGATTTTCCGTTACAACGGTGCTCTCCACCGGTGCTGTCGCGCCTTTAGGCGCTGTGGTCGCAGGAGATAGTTGTGTCTTGGCAAATGCTTCCATTGTGGATTGTTTGTTCTTGTTCTTGCTTATGGCGCCTTGCCCTGTCATCTTGCGGCCTCAGTTATGTGTCTGAGGTTGCTTGGTCTCAGGTGTATCGATCCTGCTCCTCTGTTTTGATGCAGCACCAGTGTAGCACTTCAGGTCTGGGGCAATTATCCAGAGGAACCTCTGTATAGGCGTGTTTGCTGGGCTATGTCCTGGAGTGGGTTGTGTTCTCCCACGTTTCAACTTGTCTTATTGTGTCGTAGAGATCACTCTTTCCCTTTGTCTTGATCACCTGGCTTTCGGGCTCTTTGCACACTGTACACCGCTGTCTGTATCCTCAGCAGTCTTTCTTACATCCTTATCAGCTTGAATCCACCCCATATGCCGTGCCTCTCTATGGTGGCGTCTACTTTTTGGCTCTGTGACTCCTCCGGGGTCATCTGCTGGTCTTCAGCCCCCCAGCGTGCCCCCAGCTCCCAGTGTTGTGCACCCTTTTGTCCCTAGGAGAGCAAGATCACCTCCATCAGTGCCAGCCCAGTGGTATATCAATGTGTCCTCCAGTAGCCGTTATTGCTAGGTGCTCGATTCCACCGTTCCAGCTGCTATTATTAATGAGCAGCTGCCTTTTGCATCAGCTGCCCCTTCTGCTGAAGCACAATGCTCTGTCCTCTAGCTCGACTCGCACGCGCTGTTAATGTTGTCTCGCGCGCCCGCTACAATGTATCATGTAGTTTGGGTGCGCGGCGCTCGTTTTTCACACAAAGAAGCGTTTGGGTGGCCGCTCCAGCTGATCCTTGTCCCGCGGCACCTGGCCGCATCAGGCTCGCGCGGCACGCCCCCGCCGATGGAACTCTCAGGGGCTCTGCTCGCGCTACAGTATCTGTTCATACCACCGCTCACAGGCTTGCCGCACCCTGCTGCACAACGCGAACTGTTGTTACAATGAACAGCTGCTCCGCCGGGCACCCCGTCTGGAGCAAGCTCTTCAAGTACTGTTTGCAGGGAGTTGCTCGCGCTACTGCATCCATTCAATCCACCGCTCCCAGGCTTACCGCACACTGCAGCACAACGCAAACTGTTATTACAGAGATCAGATGTTCAGCCGGGCCCCCCGTCTGGAGCGAGCCCTTCGATTACTGCTGACAGCCCGGCTCAGTGATTCCGGCGGTCGGGGGTCCCGATGCCTTTGTTGTCTGCCATTTTGTGAGACTACGTGCTCACAAAGGCACACACAAAAAAGCTTATATCTTGGGCATGCTTGCTACGAATTGCTTGCCTTTTGCTGCTATCGTGAGGCACACGTTCCGACACCTCTGCTCATATTTTCAGGAACTCTCAGGTCCATTTAAGTGCTTTAGCACAGATCGTCGTCGGATTAGCAGGAGCAACTGCACCGCAGCACGTCCTACTCCATGGCCGGTTGGCCACGCCCCAGCTCAGCTACTCTTAGGTCGTCAGGAGGAAGAGAATTACCTTAACAGTGCTCTTAATTTGAGAAAAGCTAATGCGGATGCAGTTGTAGTAGCATGCAACTACGGAAAGAACTGTCTGATTTTACAGGAAATTTACCGCCGAAAAACATCTCTGCTGGCAGGGCACACAGAATACAAGATCTTAGATCATTACATGTTGGAGGCAGCTCCAAATTGTGTCAATATTGCTGCTAGAGGAATGTGCCGGTGATTGAATGTGAGGTGATCAACCTTCTTGAAAATTATTTAAAAAGTGGTTGAGGCATAGAAGAATAGGGGCTTACCTTTTGATTGGTCTCCATCTGTTTTCCAAATCAAATGAAGAGCTGACAAAAGGAGACAGCTAGTACTATAACTGCTAAATCGCTATCTGTAAACACAAAGCACTCTGTTAGGCATTTCTCTTCCAAAAGATAATGGGCTCAGACAGGCTCAAGCATTTAAGAGTTTCTAGATGAAAGCCCAATCTCCTGATGAGAGAATAAAGTCTACAGGTAATCGGAGAAATCGTTTTGTTTCTCAACACCACTATCTCTGTTCCCTACAATTCTCAAAACTGACAGTCTCAGGAGCCACTGATTCAATACTGATGTAGGGGTTACAACCTGTCTTTCTGATCATGTTCGGCTGGCCATTACAAAAGATAGCTGATATGCTGGTTTGATCACGATTTAGATTTTTCCCTCCCTTCCCAAACAACGTTCATCGAATTTCCAAGAAGCAATCCTCAAGCTACTGTGGGGCAAACAGTTACCTTGTGATGGCTTCTGTATTGGATTATTTTCACTGTTTTCTTTTCCTCATAGTGGAAAAATTCAAGACGGTAACACCATTGCAGATTCTAGCAGCATTTCAAAGAGGGAGTGGATTGTGCCTTAGACCTATCAGTTTAGGAATCTCCTGTTTGGGCTCATTTCATCCCCCAGAGTGTTTACTAAAATGGTTTTGGTTCTCTGGTTAAAAGGAATCCATATCTGAACAATTGGTTGATTTGAGACTTGCTCCTTACAGGTTATAGCGCAAATAGTGTTTTTACTAAGTAGACCAGCGAATAGCACAGGATTCCATGTTATACCAACACATTTTTCGGTATGTAGGATTTATTTGAGTTACATAGAAGATGTTTCACACTTTCCAGAGAATTCTGGATCTTTAATTCTGTTCCGCAATGGTCAATACTTCGAATGGATTGTGTGCTCCCACGTATTGCTCATCTTTTGAGAATCTCCTTCCAGCATCAGCTGCTTTGGAAAAGACATTCTTGGTAGAAGGCGCTGTGCGTCGTTGATGGCCTCCATCCGCTCTCATGCGTAACATCACCGATAGTACATATAACGCACACCGTGCCCGTTACTTCAGTTCCATTTTTCCGATGCACAGTTCACTTCGGACACAGTGCAATTTTTGACGTTCTTCGACTGTTGTTTTGCTAAAATGTCCACTCCTCAGACAGGATTTAAAACAATTCAGATTGTGGGGCCAAGATGTCCATCACAGAACCACATCGCGTTTGCCTCTGTTGTCTTGCGCTCGAACACAAGACACAAATTGCGGTTCCTGTCAGTCGATGACAGGAAAGGCACTGAAGGAGAGGAATGGAAACTAGCTGCTTGTAGGTCCCCCCATAAGTCACTATTGTTGACTCGTTGAAGAGATGATCTTCTGATGAGTGATGCTCAAGGGGAGAGTCTCTTCTGTGAAAGCACTTAAAAAAACGATTGCGTTGTCATAGCGGCTCCCATCACGTGTCTTCTTTTGACATTTCAGAAAAGATCCAAAAAGAGGCGTCACAGGTCCAGCTCGACCGCTTCGGATTATTCCCCGAACTGTAAGGTGTCCTGCCCAGCTAGGTCAACCTCTACAGCTGAGTTGGAGATATTTCATCTTCAGATGCTTAAAATATTCAGGAAGGCGGCTCCAGCCCCTTCGGGAGATCTGATGGGAGACCACAACTCTGTTGAGCATGCCAAGGCTGACAAAGTGTCTAAAAAGGTTTTAGTTTGTGCACCGTTGGGAAGCTGCCAACAAGACCGAGTTCAAAGGTCTGAATGGGAGATTTGGCTGAATTTCAGCCGTTCGAAAATACCGAACGGCCGAAAAATTTGACCAAATTCACCATTTGGTGGCAGGGGCTTGCTGACTATATTGTGAGTGGGGGTTGCGGGCAGGTCCTGAAAAGAAAAAGAAAGGAAAGGACCTTACAGATCCTTCCTGATCACGGAAGTGAAAGGGCAAAATGGAAAAGTTGTGAACACTGTGCACTCTCTATTGTTATTCGATATTCAATGTATTGGTCTAGATCTGTGTATTTTGTCAAAGATTTATATGTGTTTTGAGGTGCAGAGGAGAGAAAGACATCCTTGACATCTAGGCTGTACCACAAATATGAAAAAAGGAGTTCCCAATTTGGGAACTTATGTCCCCTATCCATCTATCCATCTAATAAGGATAGACTAATAATTTTAAGAAAACATTCTATTCATGATTACATAGAATTCAAGCAAGCATTTGCAGAAAACAACTTTGTCGTCAAATGTATATTCCAAGAAAGAACAATTTGGTCATTATTTTTCACAAGAATCTTCTTTTTAATTCATTCTTTAAGATGATGCAGAAGGAGCCCAACGCGTTTCGAGTGCTAGAACACTCTCCATCAGGGGCATGATAGGTTCTATTAAGAAATACATATAAGATACCTATTAGTAGAGTTTATCCTATGACATATTTCAAATTTTACATTTATTGCATTTGTATTGCCATATCTACTGAAAAACATTTACCAATTCAAAAACAAACCTACTAAACAAAAATTGCTAAATTGTCCTTGTATTCTTTTTTTAAGTATTATTTGCTTTTAGTTCATTTACAAGAATAAATTCATGTAGAACCTTTGCAAAAGTATAAAATCCAAGGACAAAAATTTCATCACCACAACATGAAAAATTAATGATTTAAAACAAAGTGCATGATAGGGTTTGTAGAATGTTCACATACGAATCATCATTTACATATTTCATGAATAGGCCACTTTCAGTGCAATTCCACGATAACATGTTAAAAGAGATATTTACTAATCAATTTACCATGTAAATATTCCATTTTCAAAACAATGCAAGTTCTTTTTCAATGTGCCTACAAAAGCTTACCACTTCATAGATTAAGCAGTTGTGAACTCCTTGCATCATTCGAGACCATAAAAACTCTAGGCAGTCCTCAAAATCAATATCAACAAATTTCATCAGTCTATCAGTCCTAATTCTTTTAAAATGAGGGCAGTAGAGAATGAGGTGCTTCAATGTTTCATAAGGTTTGTTACAGTCATCAAAGCGACATCCCACTGAGTATTTTATGTCATTTACTTTCCAGTTCTTAGTCCTGTCTCTTGTATGGTAATGATTAGATCTAAATCAAATATATGCTTTCCTGGTAGTTTCGCAGGGGAATAGATTAATGTGATCATATCGCGGGATGCACTGCTTGACAAATGCGCCATATTCCTTATATAGTTTATAGGTCATGATCAGATCGATGGTTAAACACCAATCTAAATCAAAAAGTTTTTTTTTCACATAACAAGGGCAATGGTAAACGTCATGCACTGTAATGTTCACTTCACTCAAAAGTTGTTGCATTTTCAGATGGTGATTATGAAATGAGACAGGAGTATGTGAGCCCAGCATCTTATTCATGTCCACATACAATGAATTTGTGGGTATATAGTGCATTTTCACATAGTTGGAAAGCTGTCTCCATTTCCATCGGGTCGATAGTGCGACCATCCCCAGTTCATGTCGGATGATGGCGTTTGGTATAGACATTGGTAGGAACATTGCAGCTTTCAAGAGTGAACCTTGGAAGCAAACCAGCATAGTAGTCATATCGCAGAGACAAATATCAAGTGCATAAAGGATAACATTCTCGGTCTTCAGTGACATAAATTCAATTAACGGTATTAACGAAAATTTGCAAAACCGTGAGTAAATCTTTTTCATTTGCGAGTGAAGTGGCCTGGTCTTGCACTTGATAATATCCGTCCATGAATTCATAGAACTCTGGGCCGAGAGGTGATACCCTAAATAAATAGCAGTATCAATACATGTTATCTGTGTGTCCATGATATGCCATCTGAAATTGCCTTTTTTCTGTTTCGCTCCAAATTTCATTATGGCAGTTTTTGCCGGATTTGGGGTCAGATTATGTTCCTTTGCAAATTCCACAAAGAGTGTTAATTTAGTTTGTAACCCTGCCGGAGTAGGGTCAAACAGAAAAATGTCATCTGCGAAGGCTATCCTTTTCAGGGAGATACTCCCGACCTTCACAGAGAACAAGTTCTTTTTTTCCCAATTCTTGTCGAGGTCCGACATGTAAAGGTTAAACAGGGTTGCTGCAAGATTACATCCCTGTTTTAGACCCAATGCTGTTCCTATCGGCTCTGTGGTACCCCCATCCATTGAAACTTTTATTCTATAAGATGTATGTGCATGCAATTTCATAATCCAATACATCAGAACACTCGGTATTCCCATCTCCAACATTTTCATCCACAGCAAGTTGCGGACTACATTGTCGAATGCTGCACTCATATCTATCATTGCAATGTACATCGGGTTAGAGTTCTTATTCTTTGCTCCTGCAATGACATGAGCAAGGATAACTGCATTTAAAGTTGTGCTCATGCACTTCCTGAAACCAGTTTGATATTTAGAATATAAGCCCTTTGTTTCAATGAATTTCTCCAGATCGTGTAAGAGTAAGATCGCAAAGATTTTTGCCTCAGTATCAATTAGAGAAATCGTGCGATAGTTTTCAGGGAGAGAAGGATCACCCCTTTTAAATATCGGGACTATATTTGCAGTTAGCCATGATGGTGGAATTTCCCCGGATTTAAAGATGGTTTCGAATTTGATGTTAATGATTTCTGCCCACATAACAGGGTCCGCCTTATAAAGACAGGGCGGAAGTCCATCTGGACTTGCGGCCTTAGGGTACGACAGCCGTGAAATTGCCCAAATGATGTCGCTAAGGCTCCACTTAGGCCGTGGTATATTGTTAGGGTCCACTGATAAACTCAGAGCAAACCGAAATTTGTTAGGTAGTTGATATTTGGCCGTTATATAATTTACCCAAGTCCGATTAGAGATACAGTTTGGCATGGGTAGCGAGATAGTTTTAGAGTCAGCTTTTAAGGTACGCCAGATGACGCAGGTATCATGTGACGCAATGCCACATATTAATGCACACTTCTCCTCATTGTGTCTTTGAATACGCGCAAATCTTAGATTGTGTTTATAAAGGGACAAAATTTGACGCCGCCTTTCCATAAGTCCCTTACTACCTAAATGGCTTTGTTTCAATTGTCTTAGGGATTTATTTTTTTCCCTTTTTAGTAGTTTACATTTATGATCATAGATGTGAGTGTGTTTCACAGTACTTTGATTTTTACGAAATCTATTCAATACAGTTCTAACTATTTCAGAATACACAGTGCAAGACAGTTTTTTTAAATTTTGCACAGTCATGCCATCCTGTTTCTAGCGATATCTGTTTAACGATCTGATTGCATACCCCATTATTCCACCTAATGGAGTGTTGAGGGCGATTGATTTCCACCAGTGCTAGTGTACTATTTGCTCTGAGCTGTTGGCATTTCAGTTTCAAGGATGTAGTAAGTTGCACATGATCACCGATCAATATCTGATCTATTTCTAATGGAGCCATGTGAGCAATAAGATTATGAGTGACATAGATACAATCTATCATTGAGTTCTTCTCTCCTCTTTCCTATGTTATTTTGGATTTCATATCATTAGTCACTAGAAGATCAAAATCCCAGTCAGTTAAAAGTTCTGTGAACTTAGCTCCTCTCCTACGCGATAAGGTTGATAAATTAGAAAAGCCTATTTCATTTGCGTGTCTACAATCACAGTTAAAATCCCCCTCCTACAATGATCTCACATGTCTGATACCTGCCAGCAATAAATTCCAAACATGAATCCAAATCATCAAGCATCTCATCTATTGTTACATTAGCAGGATTCCAATACAAAGAAATAACAATTAATGAGGAGTATCTAATTGAAGGTATATCAAGATGAATACCTAGTAAGTTTACAGAATCCCAAACTGATTTAGATTGAACTTTAAGTGAGGTGTTAATTGCAATCGCTAACCCCCCAAAGGGGCGGCCCTGTGGATGTCTCTTAGCTGGCGAGCTAAAGACAGAATAACCTGCCATTAATAAGGGTTCAGTTTTCATAGATTCTTGTACAATGATTATCATTGATAATTCATCACTAGTAAGATTATGATGCCAATTCATTAAATTCACATGCCCACAAGAATTCCAAGAGGTGATTTTGAGTTCTGTATAATTGAGTGGCTATGTGAGAGATGCTTTGATTGATGAAGAATTATTAAAGCTCAAGATGGCCGAGAGCATTGGTTCCAGCCAAGGTAAACCTTTTGGATTTGCAACAGCTTTGAGAAGTTCAACCAAGTCCAAATCCGAGCCCTCTTTCAGTTTCATACTAGATCAACTCAAGTCAAAGCAATTTGCATCAGAAGATCTTGGGGGTTCTAGAAATGCAACAGCATCCTCCTTGGAGCCAAAAGTGAACAATACCAAGCCTTCACTTTTTATTTCCTCACGGCAGAACCAAATAAATTCATTATGACCTCAGAACTAAGATAACATACAGCCCTGAAGTTATTTGATCTGGCCACAGATACCCTGGTAATATCATCAGATTTCACCATTCTCAGTTGGGGTATTTTAGAGACTAGAGAGAATATAAATGAGCGATTGATACGTCTGTCCTTCAATTCTACAGCGTTCCCCTCAAATCCAATAATATGATGCCTTTTAGCATCAAGCTGTGGAGACCTCATTGGAATTCAGTTCAGCGCTGGAGTATCAGAGGTTCCTACTTTCAGAGATTGGTTTGATAGAATCCCCCTATTGACATTTACATTCTATCTAAGTGAAGCATTTTACTCGGGGCTTCATATATTTCATGGTTATTAAGCAGAGGGACATTGTTGTTAACACTTTGTGATGCTGATCTACTTTGTGAAGGACCATGAATAAGTATACAATTTTGGGACTGTGCTGTACAAATTGGTTGAGCTTGAAGAGAACGTCTAAGCTTAGGGCTCTCGATAGGAAGCATATTCGTTGGTTCAACCAATGCTATTTTTTTACCAATACCATTTACTGCAGTTGCCGACTTAATCTTATTCACCTCATCTACTATTGTGTTGGTAATTTCGGCAACCTCGACTTTCGTGGTTTTACCCATACCATTTACTACAACTAGGGACCTTTTTTTACTCTGCTCACCTTTATTATTCACGATAGGTTCCCTAGTCACAACATGCATGCATGCTTCACTATAGGATTTTCTTATGGGTAGGTTCAAATTCTCGCATCCAGAGGCACCATATTGTATAGTACCACTTTTCGTCGTACAGCTTCTCCCTACTATCGGGAAATAATTGTTTAAATTGGTTTTCACTTCAATGCCTATCGTCGGTTCGCTTACAGACACTACACCTTCCTCATCATGATTTTCCAAAACCTTTAAAGACATCTTACATGTTTTTGGTTTAGTTAGGGATTTGCAATTCGTTGCTTTCTCTGGTGAGTTCTTCTCAAGCTTTATAGTGCCAGACTTAGAGTTTAGAATCTTGGGAGGGGCTACAACCTTTATTACTGGATCCATTATAACACCATTTTGACTCGCTTCCTCTGAAGTAATAGTGGCCAGGGTCAGGGCATCTTGACTTTCTTTGGACAGTTGTTCTACATCAATGTGTTTGTCGTCAATTGCCTCTAAGCTAGAAGCAGCTCTAGTGTCCTTTCCTGATCCTCCTGCCTTGTGGATCATTGCTTCCTTCCTTCGCTTAGCATATCTCTTAAAAGCATGATTGTGTGTTTTTTTAGCTCGTCGAGACATGAACGTAAATGTCTCGTTAGATGCAAGATTCTCATTCTCTATCTTTTTTTGTTGTTTAATTACTTCAGCTAATATAGATGGACTATCAGGTGTCGATAAGGATGGTTCCCTGTTTGAGAAGTGAGTTGCAATAGTGATATGCAATGCATCAACTGATGCTTTGATCTCTTTCAAATCATTATCACATTTGCACTTCACAGGTTCAAGTAAAATATCCTGGCTACTCCGTTGCGGACCATTCATACATTTGTCATGGCTCCCCACACCGGCATCACTAGTTCCTTGCTCACTAATTTCGGATTTAAGGGATCTAAGGGTATCAACTGCAGTGATAAACCCCTCAATTCTATCCATTTTGGAACACAGATAATGCAGAATAGCCTTAGTTTCCTTAAGTTCAAGGTGAGTGAGCTTGTGGCCCTTGTCAAGAAGATCCAAAATTTTGGTGATCACCGGGAGAGAGGTTGGGGAATGTTCGCTTCCATCTACATTATTAATACCTACTACAGATTCATCCCGTAACAATTTACTTTGGACTTTGATCTGATCAGGAGAGTATGAAAGTGCATGCGGAATTGTTCCCAAATGACTCTCATCCGGTACATAGTCGTCCATCTTAGTAAAATGACTGTGCTTTGGTTTTCTAGAAATACCCATCTGTGATGTACCATATACTAATGGAGTCATCATACTAATAGATTGATTAATTTGTGCATCTAGTGCAGCCATCTTCTGCATAGTGATGTTAAATTGATCTTTACTGGGAGTGCAAGGAGGCGATATAATCATGCAATCACTCGTATTCGCATCTGAGCACTCACTTTCCCCATCCTTTATAGGGACATACGTACACACAGAAGATACAGCATGAACTTGAGCTAAATGAGTAGCCTGGTTTACAGAATCTAGACGGGCCGGAGGGTCAATAGTGGTATCCCCAGCCAAAGCGTCCATTGATGGCAGTTCATGATATAAAGTGCGACCTTTGCACGCGATAGAGTCAATGTTAGAAGATGTTAACACATTAGCTAATGCCTCCGTGCAACGCCCACATCGCAAGCCTTGGGCCATTATTAGTTAGCTAACGTAAAATTAGAATAAGATGTGCAAAATGCAGCAAATGTTAAAACTTACTTTTTTTAAAAATTAAACCGCTTCAAAGAAGGCCACCTCTCCTACTACAGAACCAAATAAATATAAAATGCTGACCTAATCAGCTAGAAATGGCCATTCCTTTTATGCGTTAAGAACACCCGTATACCCCAGAGTAACGAGACTAACCAGCGAACAGCCAACAGTACTTTTCAGGTACTTGGCTGGTGCGCAGCGCGAGTGCGCTAGGCTGGCTGGTTATAAGGAAGTGACACTCATGTGGGGTGGGGCACCAATACTCAGAAACACCTCCTTCATCCTGTTCCAGGGCCAGGCAAAAACGTGTGTAGCAAATAAAGACGTCCTCCTGAAGGTCGGACCAACTGCGGCTCAAAAACGTGGAAGTGGTGCAGAATTAAAACGCCACTCGACTCAACCTCACTTCAAACAGCCAATAGTACTTTACAGGTACTTTGTTGGTGCGCATTGTCCTTGTATTAAGCTCATACATTGCATGCACACAACAAAAGTTATATAGTTTGAAGTGTTAACAATTCCTAGGGATTGTTTACTGACAACATTCTTGTTCCTAGAGACAATTAATTCGTTAAAGAACCAAAATAAATTTAAAAAAAGAGAAAGTCGCTAACATTGTGTTTTTTTGGGGGAGTTAAAAACCCACAACAGTGGGGAAAAAACAGGCTCAGATGCCAGTATCTTGAAACCAGACAATGCTAGTTAAACTGTAGGAATAGCTGTATTGAGCACCATAGTCCAGGTGGACACCCGATCTGTGACCAGTCTTAATCCAGAGTCTGCCTGAAAATCTGTGGAACTATAAGGAGCACAGTCCTTCTAAGTGTTTGTCCTGATATACTGGAAAGGGTTTTAAGAGGTAAAGGTGAAAAAAGCCACATTAATTGTCAAGTTTTTACTTACATTATCTCTATCTCTGAGGCAAATAGTGGTCAGTGTCCAGTAGCTTCTGTCTAGCCTCCAAATGGTTTAGGTGAACTGAAAGGAAGGATAATAAATAACCATATAGGTTTTAGCATTCCTTAGGTTAAAAACTAGGAAGTATTCAGGCTACAAGTGTTTTATTTTAAAATGGAGGCAGGGGTACCAATCTCGTAATGTAAAACTTACTTGGTCATTTGTGCATGTCCCGTGACCCGAAGTTCAAGGTGGCGAGGAGACTCTGGTTCTCACTAAGACCGCCATTGCAGCCATCTTAAATAGGAGTCGCGATGACGTCATTGTGCGCATGCGCGCTTAACGTCATACTCAAAAATGATTCACCCAAATTGAAAACGGGAATGTCCTGAAAGTGTATAAAACCGCTACTGCTTTTGTGGTCTTACAATGTGAAGCGTATTTTTAAATGCTGACGTCTATGACAGTAGATAACCTCCGACTTAGTATTAGAGTAGCGAGTGATGTCATCGTACGCATGCACGAATGACGTCACTCGCTGAATTGTAAACAACATTGTGTAAGCCCGTATCTTACAATTAATATGGAACAAAGCCCAGGTGGGTTGTCTTTAAGGAGACTCATAATTGTGTACCATCATTGACCTGGTGTGGGAAATGTTGATAGCAAAGGGTCATGGTAGAAATTATGTATTGTGGACTCAGCCTACGAGATTATGTTGGGTGCAATCAAGGGCTAATCTATTGATTACTCGAACATAGAGTGGTTTTAAGGCATTGGTTGTTAGTTCCAAAGTCAAACTAAATTATCTGATCCAGTAACGACCGGGTGGGACATAGAGCAAATAGTCTCATCTTAATTATCTATATGTACAACATACAAATATAGATGCATTTTCTTGTCATATCACTTAGCCAAAAAAAATGTGCATGTAATTAATAACATCAAGATCATCCTGACTACCCATGTGCCCCATAAGGGGGGTTCACAATCTTAATGAATCAGAGATGGTCATATGCATGTGTCATTTGGTTTTATACCATGTTTTAGAGGAATGGTCCTAGGTAGTATTCTTCGTTTAGTTCCAAGGAGGCCCTGGCATCCAATTTGTGTATCCATAGTAATTCTCTTTGAGAGCGTAATTCGGATAGGTTCCCACCTCTTGCTAGTGGGTGTATTACCTCTGGTATGGCAAATCTCATTTGGGAGATGTTGTGATTATTGTCTCTGAAATGTCGAAATACCAGTGATTTGATATTGTAGGCTCTGATTTGGGACTTATGTTCAGTCCAACGGTCTTTTGCACGTCTTGCTGTTTTTCCCACGTAGTATTTGCCGCAGGGGCACCTGATTGCGTAGATGATATTCTTGGTTTGGCAAGTTGCAAAGTTTTTTTTTAATGATATCTTCTTTCCTGTGTTGGGGTGCCTAATATGATCTCCCTTGATAATGTTTGAACAATGTTGACAATTGAGAAAGGGGAATGTCCCCAGTTTCTTTTTTGTTAAATTTCATTGAGTGGGTTTTTTTGGTCTTTCAGCTTTAACTAAAGAATCACGTATGTTCCTCCCTCTTTTGTAGGCCAACATTGGTGGCTGTGGAAAAAGTCTCTACAGATTGGGGTCTGCTTTGATCAGATACCAGTTTTTATGAATAATTTTCTTGATTTTAAAACTTTGTCCTGAATATTTTAGCGTGCAAATTAGATTGTCTGGGCGTCTGTTCTTGATATAGCTGAGGCTATGACTTCTTCTGGAAATCCTCTATCCAAAAAACATGATAGCATATTCTCATATTCTGTTTGCAGATTTGTTGCATTGGAGGTGATACCTTTCAGTCGTAATAACTGACTGTAGGGTAAGTTTTCTTTTAGGTGCCTAGGATGAAAACTGTTGAAGTAGAGAGAACTGTTGATGTCAGGTGGTTTTCTAAAAATGGACGTATTAAATCCTGTTGGATTCAATTCCACTGTCACACCAAGAAAATGGATCTTTGGTTTGCCGATTTCGATAGTGAATTTGATCCTTGGGTGGCTTTGACTGATGTATTGAAAATATTCCAGTAGTTCAAGTTCGGTTCCTTCCCAGATGCCAAAAATGACATCTTTATATCTCAGCCAACAGAAAATCTTGCTCTTCCATTGTCGGTGTTCTAGAACAAACCTGTTCTCAAAATGAAACATAAAATGTTTGCGTACAACCCATTGATGTTCCAGAGATTTGAAGAAAAAATTGGTCATTGAATCTAAAGTAAATGTTGTACAAGATGATATTTATTAGTTCAATGGCAAAGGTTTTGTGTATTGAGATGTCATCCTGTCTCAGTAGAAACCATTCCAATGCTGTTATCCCATCATCATGCGGAATGGATGTGTATAAACTGCTCACATCCATGGAAAATAGAAGTAGGTTGGATGAATTAATCTCCTATGCTCTGATGGTCTGTAAAAGAATGTGTGGTGTCCTTAAGGTAAGCAGGTATTTTTTGGACCACAGGTTGTAGAGCTGTGTCTAAGTAGACTACCAAAGGTTGGAAAAAGCTGTTGGTACCTGCTACTATTGGTCTAAATGGTGGGTCAGAGGTGTTCTTGTGTATTTTGGGTAGCCCATAAAATACAGGTATTACTGGAAATTTGGTGATCAGAAAATCTTCAGTTTTGTCAGATATCCAGTGTAGGGAGTTTGCCTTGTCGATGACGCTGTTAATTAGGTCCATGATCCTCTTTGTGGGGTCATTGTCTAGTAAGAGATAAGTCTGCTATCATCAAGAAATTTAAGACAGCCCGCATTGTACAATGATGTGTCCATAAGGACAATAGCTCTGCCCTTGTCTGCTTGTTTAATGGTCAGCGAGGTGTCTTCAGCTAAATCTTTAATGATTTTTAATTGATGTTTTCGAATGTTCCGTTTAAGTGATGTCTCATATTTAATTCTCTTAAGGTCTCTAGTTGTTTTGGTTTTGAACAAATTTACCAAGGGATTGTTGACTTGTGGATGAAAGTTGCTTTTATTTTTCATCTCCAGATAGTCATGTGTTTTACCCGGTGTTGGATTGTCAAAGTTGTCAAAAAAGATCTTGAGTTCCATCTTGCGTATTAATTTGAACAAATTAACCTATTCTTCAAATAGGGATGTGGAGTTAGTAGGAATAAAGGAGACATCCAAGCTCAATGTGTCCATTTGTGTCATGAGCGCTACTCCCGAGGAGCCAAGACTGGCCCAGCGTCCCCGGAAGCAGGCTCATCATCCACACCCCCGGTTCCAGCAGACCCCTACAGGGGCCCTTTGGACCATGTCCTGGCACCTATGGCGCCAGGCTCATAAGGAACCACAGTCCCGGCGCCATGGGCGCCGGGCTCATATTCTTAAAGTGTGCAGTAGTGATTGGGTGGACTTACCTGTGGCAGACCATGCTGCATACTCACCTAGAACAATCCAAGCTGGGTGAAGTCCCAGCCACTGGCTGGGAGGGACCAATCCTCTGTTACAGGAACTCTTTTCTTACCTGGGTGGGGTCGATGCTAATCCTCTGACACTGGAACTCTTTTCTTACCTGGGTGAGGCTGGAGGAAGAATACGCACCAAAGCACTTCTCCACTATTTAAACCACGCCCGATAGAATTCACGTGCTTCGCGTTATTCTGCAACAGCAGCAGGACGCTCACCGAGTCGGCTCCTGCATTCCAGGTCCAGACACACCGTCAGCTTCTCGAGTAGCAACCTGTGGATGAAGAAAAGGCACAGGAACATCTACTCACCAGAATTCAGCCACAAGAGTCCAGTCTCCGACAACCTGCAAATAAAGACATAAGGTTAGAAAACGGGCAACACGCTCGCAGCTGCGCTCGCTTACCTTATCCATCCGTGATCACACCGGAGTTCACCGCGGCCTTCGCTTCGGCAGCATCCCAGCACCTGGAAGACAAAAGACATTGTTAGTGGTGTCCAAACGGAAGGGTTCGCAACTCAGTTATACTTACGCGCTTCTTCATGCCCAGCAGCGGCAGCATCGCCCTCAGCATTTCGGCATCTGAAAGAAAGGAAAAGACATTATTAGAGGTGCCCATTTGGAAACAGCCACAATTCAGTTATACTTACGTGCCACCGCACGTGCAACAGCGCCGGCATCGCCCACAGCATCTCGGCACCTGAAAGACAGAAAAGGACATTATAAAAGGGTGCTCCTTCAGAAGCGGCCTCAGATCTTCTATACTCACGAGCCTCTTCTTGCACAGCAGTGGTGGTGTCGCCAACAGCTCCTCGGCACCTGAAGGACTATTACAAGCCACAAAAGGACACTGAGCCTAAACACTGAAATCATCCAGTGACGTAACTGGATTCCACGCGCCCCTGCACCAGAAGCAGGATGGAGAGCTCGGCTTTACTAAACCAAAGGTGAGAGTTCGTGGAGACCAGTCGAGAACCAAGAAGTGGGAAAAGCAGAAGATTGGTGGGAGAACTTATCCAACCAGCTTGTAATTACCCCTTTTTCTTCCACCTGCAGAAAACTCCCCTTACAAGCCAGACAGTCAATATTCGGAGGTCCTGGCCAGAGCGTCTTCCGAGTTCTACGCCTCATCATAGTCATAGAAGCAACTGTAGCAGTCCAGTTTTGGTCAACGCCTCCGTGGAAACCAGGTGAGCGTTACAATTTGTGCTTTAGATAGTATTTTGGAAGAGATGTTCGTAATAAGTCGTGATGTTATTTGTTCTTTTGCCTGGATTTTCTTTTGCCCTCTTCTGGTTTGCCTCCTCCTAAAAAAGGAAGAGTAGTGGGTGCTGTTTCACCTGTGGGCCCTGGTTCTTCTGTCGGAAGATTGTTTGGTGCTGTATTGATCTCAGTATTTGAACTTGTACTTGGTTGTTCCTCTAGTTCCCCACTGTTGACTACACTACTTGGCTAAGTGATATGACAAGGAAATGCATCTATATTTGTATGTTGTACATACAGATAATTAAGATGAGACTATTTGCTCTATGTCCCACCCGGTCCTTACTGGATCAGATAATTTATTTTGACCTAACAGCCAATGCCTTAAAACCGCTCTTTGTTCGAGTAATCAATAGATTAGCCCTTGATTGCACCCAACATAATCTTGTAGGCTGAGTCCACAATACATAATTTCTACCATGCCCCTTTGTTATCAACATTTCCCAAACCAGGTCAATGATGGTGCACGATTAGGATTCTCCTTAAAGACAACCCACCTGGGCTTTGTTCCATATTAATTGTAAGATACGGGCTTACACAATGTTGTTTACAATTCAGCGAGTGACGTAATTCGCACATGCGCACGATGATGTCACTCGCTACTCTAATACTAAGGCGGGCGTTATCTACTGTCATAGACGCCAGCATTTAAAAATATGGCATCACATTTTAAAACCACAAAAGCAGTAGCGGTCTTATACACTTTCAGGACATTCCCGTTTTTAGTTCGGGCTAATCTTTTTTTGAGTATGACATCAAGCGCGCATGCGCGCGGTGACGTCATTGCGACTCCCACTATTTAAGATGGCCGCAATGGCGGTTTTAGTGAGAACCAGAGTCTCCTTGCCGCCTTGAACTTCGGGACACGGGACATGCACAAATGACCAAGTACGTTTTTCATTACTAGATTGGTACCCCTGCCTCCATTTTACAATCAACACTTGTAGCCTGAATACTTCCTAGTTTTTAACCTAAGGAATGCTAAAACCTATATGGTTATTTATTTATTATCCTTCCTTTCAGTTCACCTAAACCATTTGGAGGCTAGACAGAAGCTACTGGACACTGACCGCTATTTGCCTCATATACAGACATAATGTAAGTAAAAACTTGACAATTAATGTGGCTTTTTTACACCTTTACCTATTAAAACCCTTTCCAGTATATCAGAACAAACACTTAGAAGGACTGTGCTCCTTATATTTCCATGGATTTTCAGGCAGACTCTGGATTAAGACTGGTCACAGATCGGTATCCACCTGGACTATGATGCTCAATACAGCTATTCCTACAGTTTAACCAGCATTGTATGGTTTCAAGATACTGGCATCTGAGCCTGTTTTTCCCCCCTGTTGTGAGTTTTTAACTCCACCAAAAAAATACAAGGTTAGCGACTTTCTCTTTATTAAAATATATTTTGGTTCTTTAACAAATTAAGTGTCTCTAGGAACAAGAATGTTGCCAGTAAACAATCCATAGGAATTGTTAACACTTCAAACTATATAACTTTTGTTGTGTACATGCAATATATGAGCTTAATACAAGGACAATTTATAAATGTTTGTTTAATAGGTCTGTTTTTGAATTGGTAAATGTTTTTCAGTAGATATGGCAATACAAATGCAATAAATGTAAAATGTGAAATATGTCATAAGATAAACTCTACTAATAGGTATCTTGTATGTATTTCTTAATAGAACCAATCATGCCCCAATGAAGAGTGTTCTAGCACGCGCTGGGCTCCTTTTGCATGATTTTAAAGAATGAATTAAAAAGAAGATTCTTGTGAAAAATAATGACCAAATTGTTCTTTCTTGGAATCTATATTTGACCACAAAGTTGTTTTCTGCAAATGCTTGTTGAATTCTATGTAATCATTAATGGAATGTTTTCTTAAAATTATTAGTCTGTCCTTATCAGACGCTAGATGGTTTGCAGGTCACGGAAGTGAAAGGGAACAGGCGTTGCAGGGACACAGCGAGTCAGCAGCAAGGTAAGTAGAGGAGGGATGGTGTGATGGTGTGATGGTGTGGTGGTGGTGTGTGGTTGGGGGCAGAGGCCAAGTCAGAAATGTTCAAGGAAGAAAAGGCTAAAGGTTATTTAGGAAAAATAATCTTTGGTCTTTTCTCCCTTGAACATTTCCATCTTGGGCTTTCAACCCTGATCACGCCCTTGAGCCAGAGCAGTGAACCGTCGACCCCTCGAGAGCCTTTGAAGCCTCAGTTTGAGGAGAGAACTACACCTCTTTCCTCTGCTACTCCGTCGAGTCATGGGTCAAGTCCATGAAAGGCGAAGCCTTCGACATCGAAATCGTCGAAACCGTTGACGACTTTAAAGGATTTTGATAAGAGCTATAAACCCTTGCCTAAAAAAGGCTACTGATCAAGATACACCACCATTTGGTCTTGAATATGGGACACCAAATGTTCCAGAGGCTCTGGTTTATGAAGAATCCAGAATGAAAACCTCTTTGATACTATGGGAAGGCATGGTATCGAGCAGTAGACAAAGACAGAATGGATACAAGTCTTAAAAACCTTTATTTAATATTTTTGTTGGGTTGGTAGAATTCCTAACTGGCACTAACTCTAAAATGGGAGTAATCCCGACAATTAAACATATAATAAATACGTCCAAGTCAGTCTGGTCAAAATAAAAAGGCCTATACTAAGAAAACCTAACCTTGCCCTCCTGCTCAATATAACAAATGCGTTAAGGGAATACAAAAAGGAAAATAGTGTCTCAAAAAGAAATGTCGGAATGACTTCAGTATCAACTCTCCTCCCCAGATTCAACCCCACGGGGTCTAGAGAGTCTCTTAAAAAACAAAGGATAGGTGGATGGCACAATTCTCTCAGTCTTGCACACTTTGCTTACTGGTACAATTCAAAAGTTCAATCTTAGGCTTACAACTTCTGGTAGTTTAATCACTTCTTTAGGCTTCAGCGGCCTTGCAATCAATATTTAGTTCATTCACTTTCTTAATTCCTCACAGTTCTGCACAGTCTTCCCTCTGCCAGGCCCGGCCCATCTCTCCTTCGTGGGGGTTCCCTTCCCTATGTTTTATCTAACATAGCTTTTCACTGTCGAAGACTTTCAAAACTGAAAGGAATTCACATAGACCTCTGCATGACCATTTCGACCCCTCTTTCAACAATCCTTCAATTCACAATCTTCTCTTGCAGCAAAAATGCCTCTTGGTACATGTAGTTCTTATTCTCTTTAGTTTGCCTTCTTGGCCTTTACCAAAGTTCTTATATTGTGCCCTCTTGTCACATTAACAGTTCACATAGTTCACTTTCCTATATTCAACTTTCTTTCTTTATCGCGGTTACTTTCTTTCCTTTGATCTCTGCTGTAATATCTTTCACAACTCATGACATTTCACAGAGACTTTTTGAATGTGTGACTTCACTTCGCAGGGTCACTCTGTTACTTTGTATCCTTTCCTTCCAACAATTGTCCTCTTCATTCATGTTTTATCTGCACTCACACAACATTCAATTTTCAAATTAAAGTCACTTTGCCTTTAACATCAACCAAACTTTTATTCCCTTCGATAACTCACTGGTCGTGTCAATTGGATTTCTTTAATCTTTTTCCTGCAGCTCAAGGCCGTTAACAACGCCTCCTCTGCTCCTCCCCAACTCTGCCGTTCACCCGGGAGGGTAGGGGGTGTTTTCTGGCAACTTGAAGGGTTCTTTCCTTCTCTCACTCGGTTTTGCTCTTCAAACGCTAACGGCTTTCCGAAAGCATGGACAACTTGCCTGGCTTTCTCTTGATCCTCTCAACTGCCAATCAGCCCATTGGTCTTCCAACTTCCATAGCCTGGTTCGCATCAGCCTTGGAAGAGATGTTCCCTCTTGTACCCAGCCTCGCTCAAAGTGTGCTTGTGTGCACCACCCTTTATCTTCACAGGGAGTGTTAATACGTGGCAGGTGTACATTGTAAGAGCTCTGCTCAGCTCTGCCTGGCCTCATTACAGCGACAGTGCCAATGCAAGTCAGGGGAGGTAATCTTTCTGGCGTCATTCCTCATCTTCTTCGTTGCAGTACCGTTGTTAAGATAAAGTGGGGAGGAATTGTGAAAGTTGTAGTTTCCCATAAAATAAGCAGGGATATGGGTTAGACTGGTTGTGGAAAAAGGGGGAGACCATGTCTCACCATTGGGTGCTTCTCCCCCACTCCCTGAGACCCCCCTACCAGGTGATCCTCCCTCGCTTGCCCACCCCCAGGGTTGTGATCCAACAGCGATGACCTTTTCCCTGGCCACCTGAGTACAGGATCCCCAGGGACTAGGTTGTGAAACGCCTTCTGGTGTTTCACAATACCTTAAAAAATGTAAGTGGTCTTGATACCTCTCCTGAGGCTTTTTATAGGCAGCTGATGAATAGGGTCACAGAATACCTGGGATGGGGAGGCCTGCTACTGTTTACCAGCAGGATGACCTCACAACCCTATTAGACAAAGGTCCACAGAAGGATCCAATCTTAACTTTCCACTCTGCCTTGCAGAGGTGAGTTATGGCAAACTGGGAGACCCCGGATACTAATCCGGCTGTCAATAGTAGCCTCACTAGGAAGTATAACCCCCTATAGTGTGGATCCAGACTTTCTTTCAAAACACCCAACTCCTGAGTTTGGTTGTAGAAGCTGCTACATCCACATCCAGAGCAACTGCTTATTCAACTAGCCTTCCCGATAGGGATGATAAGCCTTTTGATACTCTAGCAAAAAGGTATTTTTTTCTGCCAGCAGCAAGGCCCTTAAATCTATAAATACATGTGCTCTGGCCAAATTCACACATACATTGTGGGATGTTATAGCTAAGGCAGCTGACTATATTTCAGAAGGGAAAGAAAGAGATGGATTCCTTAATATAATTAAAGATGACAAGGATGCAATGTGTGAGTCCTTACAGTCGGGACTTGATTCTGCTGATAGTGTCAGCAGAGCCATGGCAGCCAGTACGGTGACACGCAGGTTTGCATGGTTACAAAAATGTGGTTTTGCACCTGACGTTCAATCCAGGCTTCTTGTTATGTTTGTGCTTTTCCTCAGAACTGAAACCTAACACTTCTCAACATGTCCTTTGATGGTTAACATCTTTTTAGAAAAACTTCAGACTTCTAAAGGAGCAGGCAAATCATTGAGTACCTCAATAAAGCAGCCACCCTGCTTTACCCTTCACATTAGACGTCTCAGGGAGGGATTGGACCTTTTGATATAACACTTCTTTCAGAAGGGAAAGGGGTCAAGCTAGCCAGAGAGGCCAAAGGAAATGTCCTTGTGGTGGATCTGGTAGAGGTGCAAAGTCTACCCAAGCAACATCTGCCTTCCCTTCAGCCGCTGACACGGCTGCCCCAAAACTTCTCGGAGGCCTTAGTCAACACTACTGTGATGGGCGGCAGCCTCAGTCAGCATTTGGAAGAATAAATCCGCTATGCTCGACTTAAGAATAACCTGGCTAACATCGTGGACTCTGGCCAGATGGCTCTACTAATGCTTCTTGACCTCTCTGCAGCATTTCATCTTGTTGACCATGCCTTGCTGCTCGAGAGGGTGGGACAAATTGTAAATTGTTCTGAATCTGCCCTATCTTGGTTGGCATTCTTCTTGGGGCCGTGGATGGCCAGAGTGGCCTCTGATGGTTTCCATGCACCTCCTGAATTGTTATCTTGTGGAGACCGTCAGGGCGCCTGTCTTTCCCCCCTCTCTGTTTAACCTGTACCCCTGTCTGCTCTTTGACCTCCTGGGTAGCGTCGGCATTAAATATACCAATTATGCCCACAATACCTAGGTAGTCTTTGAGTTGACGGGTCACTATAGAAGGACATACATCGAATTAATAAGACATATAACATGATTCAGGGATGGATGAATACCAACTTGTTGGTTTTAAACAATAATAAGACTGAACTCATGTTGGTAGGATCCAGTTAACATATAGCTGGTCAAGTGGCACAGCGAGCGCTCGCTTTGGCATCCGTGCAGATCCTGCTAACGCAGGTTCGAATCCCGGCGGGGCCAAACTCAGCCTTTCATCCTTCGGTAATAATAAGCAGCGCTCAGATACCTGAGGGTTCGTAGCGCTATATAAATGCCAAATTATTTATTATTATTTTATATAAATTTAGAGGCTAGGTGTAGCCAATTTAAATTTGCAGACTGCACAATGCAGTTGAGCCCCTGGGTGAAAACGCTATGAGTCCATCTTGATTTGAGCTTAAACATGAAAAAGCATGTGACGCAAATTAAAGCTGCTTGTGCCTACACAAATAAATGTATTAGGCAGATCAAACCATATTTGTCACTGGCCAATGTGTCTATGCTGGCCATAGTAATTTATAATTCATGAATTGACTACTCTTGCAGGCACCTCCAAAAGTAATGTTAAGATTTTACAGGTAGCCTAATATGGTGCTGTCAGAGCGGTGAATGGACTGGCGAGAAATGATCATGTCACTAGGCTAGGAGATCTTTGCACTGGCTTACGGTCCACCATCGCATCTCTTATAAAATTCTACCTTAACATATAAATGTCTGTTAGGGAATGCACCTGTTTTCCTGATGAAAAGGCAGCAGAAGGCCCCGGCCACACGCGTCCTTCGTTCAAACGGTTTGATAAATTACACCAGCCAAGACACAAGTTAAAGAACTTCGGGGCACCAGTTTTGATACTTCCGCCCCTATCCTCCAGAATTCTATTTCACCCGAATTGATAAACCTCTCAGCCCTTCCTAACTTTAAAAAGTCCATTAACACCTTTTCTTCTTAATTCCAAAGATTACACCTTTTCTTCTTAATTCCAAAGATTAGACTTTCCTCTATGGATTACCTGGAATTCACATTCGTTTGACTCTGATTTACCTCTTTCATGTGATGTGTGTATTGTCTTCTTTTATGTGTGCACTGAGGCCTCTGGGCATGCTGCTCATTGTAAGAATATTTTAATAATAATAATGGCGGGGCATTGCTTCCACTGCACGGGCCTTGCCGACGGAAGGCCAGGATTACTAACTCCCTTTCTTAAAAAGGCCTCTGGCTCATCCACCAGGGAGCCACTCCCTTAAAGTTCCAGATCCATTTGTTCTGCAGGAGATCTCCATTCTGATGGAGAAAGGTGTCATAGAGTGGTACCAGAGGAACCAGCAGTGGTACTTCCCTTACTTTTTGATCCCCAAAAAAGATGGAGGATTGAGACCCATTTTGGACTTGAGATACTTGAACAAGTTCCTTAGGAAGGACAAGTTCAAAATTGTTACTCTTTCTCAGATCCTTCAAGACCTCCAGGATTGGATGGTATCATTGGACCTTCAGGATGCTTACTTTCATGTGCCTATTCATCACAAGCACAGGAAGTACCTAAGGTTTGCCGTTGGGAGTTCTCACTATCCGTTTCAGTTTCTGCCATTTGGGCTCACCTCTGCCCTGAGGGTTTTCACCAAGTTGATGGCGGTGGAGGCAGCAAGTCTCAGGAGGGGAGGGATTTACATCTACCCCTACTTGGATGAGTGGCTGATCAGGCCCCGTTCCCCTGAACAGGTCCTCCTGGAACATCTCGGCATCACCTGCCACTCTCTCCACAGACTGGGCTTCTCCCTCAATTTCAAGAAGTTCCACATGATAATGAACTGGACCTTCCAGCCCTTTAAGATGAGATTGCAATACCCTTGAGATAGATGGATATTCTGAATTTTATTCAATCATCAATAATTGAAACAACTCAGGTAGTTGGCAAAAGGATAACTGTTTTAATCAATTATCTAAAACAGGGAGTACAACGGACATCAGCAGATGTCTCATCACAATCTCAAAGCATTTCATTAAAAAATCACTCTTTTATAGTAAATATTCGTCATTGATGACGTTAACCTGCATATCACTAACGTCATCCTACGTGGCAAAACTTAATAACCTATGGGTGAATGTGATAGGGTCTAAGCGGATCATCTAGGTGTACGATCCATACTCTTTTGGGCAGTGAATTAAAGTGATAGGCTTCTTAACATTAGGTGGGGCAACTAAGCTCTTCCCTAAAATATGTCACTATGAATGTCACTAAATATACAATGGGGGTCATTCCGACCCTGGCGGTAGGGGGTTAACGGCACCGGGAAGGATGCCGGTGCCGTTAACCCCCTACCGCCACATTCCGAGGTCCTTTAGTGGGGTCCCACCAGGAACGGCTGGTCTAATCAGCCGCCCTTAGCGGGACCCGTTAAGGGACCATGGAGCTAATAACGGGCCCGCTATTTGCGGGCCCTTTATTAGCTCCTTCCCCATTCCCATTGAGCCCTATGGGGGCTCGAATGGGGAATGGTTTACGAAATGGGGACTCGAAAGGTCCACATAGGTCAGAATCTCCCGGTAAGTCCCCATTCCATCTACCCGCACCCGGGTTTGGAGGCAGCCATGGTGCTAATAGCACCAGGGCTACCTCCAAACTCAGAATGACCCCCAACGTCTAATTGGCTACACAAATATAGGACCCTTGATCATGCGGTACCCTACCATTGGCTACTTTCTAACCTCCGTCAGTACCCTCCCAACCTATGTTAGCAGCACGCAGGCTGAGCCTCCAGGTGCAGATAAGCTTAATCCTAGCTTCCCACCAATTAACATGACCATCTATCATCACCTCAGTGGTCTGCTGTCAATTAGGGATTTGAACTCGTCCTTGGAAATATTCCTTGCTACTGAAGAATTCAGGGGAGTGAAGGCACACTCTGCCCTTGTGCGTAGGTGTGACCATCATGCTCATCCAGCTTCTCCTCCCCATGTGACTAAAGACCACAAATTTGAGCTTTCAGTGTATTAAAATGCTATTTTTTAATAGATCTCTGACGTCTTGTTTCCGTTCACGCCTTCTGAACAGGAGCTTTGTTCTTTCACACAATTTGAATCCAATGTCAGCTCACCCCAGTTTGATAAGGCCTTGATTACAACCTCGCCTTTCTGAGTTTCGTCTGTAACTCACTTATTTTCTGATCGCGACAAAATGAAAAAGCGGCCTTCCTTCTTTTGCTCAGCACTGCTATTGTACGTAGTGGGAATATCCATCCTTTACTGACTCCAATATATATATATATATATATATATATATATATATATGTACATGTTGGCGCATGCCACACTCTATTTACTATAAAGCTAGCCTCAAGAATACTTCATCTGCTTGCGTTTCTTTGCACGTTCATATTTTGTAGCATATGTGGCTTCATCTTGATCCCATACTTTCTTGATGTCTTATAGAATTGTCTACAGCCTCTGGTCTCTGTCATGGCCACAGACCCAGAACACAAAAACCACACGATCTAGTGATGGGGGCAATGGGTCACTTCACTCACTTATGTGCCTTTGGGACCTATCAACACAGGGGCCCCGGCTGGACTCAGAACACAAAGCCTCTTCGAATCTCTGCCTGGGCATTATGGAAACTTCTGAAACGGACCAGTTGGCCCGATTACTGGGAGAGTTACAGGCTGAAGTTCATGCCTCAAGACAAGAAACCAATGCCCTAAGGAGGGATCTAATTGTGAACCGGGAGCGGACAGATGAACTAGCAAGTCAAATGCTCCAGGCACAGGCAGGCCAATTCCCACTGCCGGGGTATGCCCCTCCTGCTGCGCCTCCACAGCCCACGCCAGTACAGGTGGTTCTTCCAGGGGGGGGTTCCCCCAGCCCCACCAGAACGCTTCACAGGCGATCCGAATAAGTACTCCATCTTTATGAATCAATGTCGCCTACATTTCTTGTGCAGACCTGGGGTATTCCCCAATGATCAAGCGACAGTGGCATTTGTACTCTCATATTTGGGAGGTAGTGCAGCAGACTGGTCAATACCCTTGGTAAACCAGGATGATCCTTTGCTTCGAGATTTTGGAGGTTTCCAACGTGAAATGGAAAAACTATTTGCACGGCATACTCAAGGGCGGGCTCTGGACAATTAACTTTTGTCACTACGGCAGGGTAATCAAGACCTACTAGCATATATCACTTCCTTCAATTGTCTGATAGCACAAAATAACTGGCCAGAGGAGCTTGCAAAGGGAACTTAAGGACGTATTAGCCCAAGTAGTAAATCCCACCGGAAAGATGTGCTGAATACATCGACTTGATAGTGCAGCTCGATCACAGATTGCAGGATTGGAAAATGGATCGGGCCAAGGCCAAGGGACGGTCAGTCTATGTGCGACCCCATGAGAATCAAACTAAATCACACAATCAGTCCGAGCCAATGCAAATTGGAGGCTTGTGGAGCCCACTCACCAAGGCAGAAAAACGCCACAGCAGTTTATGGATCTCAGCTATCATCCGGCCCAGTGACGCATTACACCGAGAAGGTCACACTTCTGTGCCAGGACGGTCACCAAGAGGAAATCACCTTCGATCTCATCGGCGCTCCTCAGTTCCAGATGATATTGGGAATGCCCTGGCTGGAGACCCACAATCCCAGGATTGACTGGCGTGAACAATTTCTGACCTTTCCCCAAGACTGTGCCGACACCTGTTATAGCAAGGGATTCTCATTAAAAGGTCTTACCAACCCAGGTTTGTCGAAGAAAGAAACCATACTGGGCCTCACCAGTTCACTACCACCTGAATACCTGGATTACCAAGATGTCTTTCAAAAAGAGCAAGCAAACACCCTACCTCTGCACAGACCGTATGACTGCCAAATTGATCTGGTACCTGGAGCTCAAGTTCCCTGCAGCCGGATTCATGCCCTAATAGAACAGGAAAACCAGCATCTAAAAACCTACCTCGATCAGTATCTGGCAAATGGCTTCATTCACCCGTCCAAGTCCCCCACATCCTCACCCCTCTTTTTTGTGCCTAAAAAGGAGAGAGACCTGAGAACTTCCATTGACTACAGAGCACTTAACCAGATCACGGTAAAAAACGTTACCTGTTACCGCTTATCCCTGAGCTCTTGGATCAAGTCAAAAACGCTCAGATATATACAAAACTAGATTTACGAAGGGCCTACCATCTAGTAAGAGTCAAAAAGGAGACTAGTGGAAGACTGCCTTTCGCACGAAATATGGCCTTTATGAATATCAGGTTATGCCCTTTGGACTATGTAATGGCCTGGCGACGTTCCAATTTTTCATGAATGACATGCTCCGCAAACTGTTGGGCGTCTGCGCTCTTGTCTATATTGATGACATTCTTATCTATTTGACCACCAAGGAGGACCACGTCAACCATGTTGGAGAAACTGCAGCAACACCAGCTATATGCCAAATTGGAGAAATGCTTCTTTCATGTGACAGAGGTAGAATTCCTCAGCTTTATTCTTACACCACGGGGCGTACGCATGGACACACGCAAGGTAGACGCTATCCTGGCCCTCACCGACATCCATAAAGGGAGTACAGAGTGCACTCGGGTTCGCCAACTTTTAATGCTGGTTCATTCCCGGTTTCTCCCAGATCGTCCACCCAATCACCTCTTTACTATGGAAAAATAAACAATTGAACTGGTCCCCAGAGGCAGAGAAAGCCTTCCAGGAGCTAAAGCAAGCATTTACCACAGGACCAATTCAATGGCTTCCTCGATCAGGACTACCATACATGGATGAAACTAATGCTTCCAACATAGCAATGGGAGCGGTCCTGTCACAACGAGACCCCGAAACAGGTCAGTTGCATCCCGTGGCATTCTGGTCTCACAAGTTTTCAGCCCCTGAATTGAATTATGCAATCACTGATAAAAAACTGCTAGCAATTAAGGCAGCGTTCAAAGCTTGGAGACATTATCTTCTTGGAGCTAGACATACAGTCACTGTCGTCACAGATCATCGCAATCTACAATATCTTGAAGACTCCTAAAGCGCAATCACCACGCCAACTCCGCTGGGCTCTCTTCTTTGTGGAATATGACTTTGTCATCACCTATAGACCCAGAGTACGCAATGGAAAAGTGAATGCCCTGTCTCACATGAGTGAGGGAGAAGAGGCATTCACTACACCAGACCCTGTGGCCATAATCCCTGAAGGACGAATCCAAGGCATGATTGCCGCAACCACCAGTCTAGACAACTTAACATCTGACCTGCAACACTTGATGAGTCCACCAGCGCAACAGGAATGGCTAGGGAAGGGAGACAGGCATACAATCGTGGACAACCTACCATACTACCAAGGACGATTGTACATCCCGGATAAGAAATTACAGAATCAAATCATCGCAAACTATCATGATTCATTAGTATAAGGGCATCCGGGAATAGCCAAAACCCAAGCTAAAATAGAAAGAAAAATTACTGGTGGCCAACTGGACAAAAGGACATTGTCCAGTTCATCGCAACCTGTGGCACCTGTGCACAACACAAGTCCCAAAAACAAAGTCCTGCTGGTCTGCTAGGTCCTTTAGAAGTACCCCCAGCACCTTTTATTACAGACCTTCCCTCCAGTAACGGATACAATACCATCTTAGTCATCGTAGATCTGTTTTCCAAAATGGCCCACTTTATTCCCCTGAAAGGTCTCCCAACTGCTTCTACTCTGGCTACCATTTTTTGGGACAGATTGTCTGGCTACACGGGTTCCCATCAATATTGATATCAGACCGAGGAACTCAGTTTGTCTCTGCATTCTGGAAAAGGAGTTGTAAAATTGCCAAAATCGACCTCCGGTTATCTACAAGCCATCACCCCCAAACCGACAGCCAGACCGAACGGACTAACCAGACCCTCAAGAAATACATAAGGTGTATGCTGAAACAAACCGAGGATAACTGGAAGGACATACTTTGGTTAGCAGAATATGCATATAACAACTCCATTCACACCAGTAAGGGACAAAGCCCATTCTACATAGTGTACAGTCGACATCCAGGGACATCCGTTTTTTACACACTCGAATAATTAGAAATGCCCGCTGTAACGACCTTATACAAAACCATCACGTAGGTTTTTAAGGAAGCAGCAGAGCATCTTGCTAGAGCCAAAGAGAAACAGAAGCAGTTTGCAGATCGACACCGAAGGGAAGCTCTCAACTACCAAGTCGGAGACAAGTTTTGCTTAGCATCCAAAAACATCCCCTTGAAAGGACCACAGGCGTTCTATCTCAGACATCTGGGACCCTACATTATCAAGGCTGGGATCAACCCTGCGGCCATGAAATTAGAATTACCGGCCCACATGCGGATCCACCTGGTGTTTCATGTCTCCCTCCTAAAACCAGGTGAGACCAGGTACGCAGATCGATACTCCACCAGATCTCGAAATAGTTGAAGGAGAACCAGAATACAAAGTTAAAAGGATCCTAGACTCTAAGATGGTCCGGTCCAAGTTATACTACCTTATAGACTGGAAAAGTTATGGACCCCAAGATCGGACCTGGGAACCCAGTGAGCATGTCCACGCTCCATGATTAATCAGGCAGTAACACCGCAATAACCCCACTAAACCAGGGCCAGAGGGGAACCACCCATGAGAGGGGACTTGAGGGGGAGTGCTGCCATGGCCACAGGCCCCAGAACACAACAACCACACCATCTAGTGATGGGAGCAATGGGTCACTTGACTCACTTATGTGCCTTTGGGACCTATAAACACAGGGGCCCTGGCTGGACTCATCCTCATGTGCTGACTCATCGGGTGTGGCTCCCTAGGCCTGGTCTTCATGTGCTGACTCATCGGGTGTGGCAGGCTGTGGCAGGCAGGCTGAACCTGGTGGGCGTAGCTTCCGAAGCTCAGCTAGATAAACTTCTCCATCCTTAAGGCCGGTGCTTCGCGTTACTGTTCACTCGCGTGCAACGTGATGCTCACCGCCGCTTGGACCAGTTTACTTTCCTTTGAAACCAGGCTTTCTCCTGCATACTCATCTCCAGAAAACTGGTGCTTCATCACTTCAGCTGGCGACTCATCTCCTGACATCCAGTGATCTTGATCCCGATGCTGCGCACTGCACTCCGCATCCACGAACTCGGACCCTGTAAAGAAAAAGAAAGACAAGGTTAGAACATCCGTCCTAGGGCCGCGCAGGAATTTGAACCCTGCGTGCCCCCTAGTTAACAACTTACCAGCTACTGTACCGCTGCAGTTTCTTTCCTCATTCCCTCCGGCTGTCGCCTCGAGCTCCGCAGATTCTGCCGGGCAGGCAACATCACCTGCAAGGGAAGAAAGCAAAAGAGCAAACATCAAAGGTGGAATGGGTAGCAATACAAGACAACGAACATTACAGTACAACAAAAACAGACGAGGAAAGACAAGCGCAAACAGGAACACTTACCTGAAGTATAGTGGCTTAGTCGTAGCAGGACTGGAATACCACATGCCAGGGACCAGTGAAGGTACTCGGTCCAGATCATACAAGCGCCCCTGCCAGAAGCAGCAGGACGGAGTGCTCACCAAAATTAATCAACAGGTGAGCTTTCCAGGGACAGCGCATCACATGGGTACCACAGTTTGTGAGAATGGGTCTAGAAGGGGATCAGGCACACGAGCTGGCATACTCACGCCCCCTATTCTCCACACAGGAGCAGTTCCGAGCAGTATCACCTATTACCACCAGTCACCACATAAGCGCAGAGGGCGAAGTTTGACCCGAGCAACCGCACCCCCGGGAGGTGTCACGACCCACATCCAAAAACCCCTCTGGCAAGCCCATGGGCCAGGAGAGGTCTTGGCTCGGGTCTCCAATAAACCTATGCATCCACTGCATAGGCGCTCTTGGAGCCAGTCCTGGCGCCTATGGTGCCAGGCTCATACACAGTGAAGACATGTGTTTGGGGAACTACTTTATTTTGAAGCTGCCAGCCAACATGGAGGCATCCACATAGCTTGGCTCCTAGGAACCAAGCTATGCGGTATAGTGTTTTGGGTGTGGTAGCCTAGGAACTACTTTACCTGGACTACTTTCTTGAAACTATTTCAACAACACCTGACTTGGATAACACGCTTTGCGTTACTTTGCAATCCTGCAACCTGACGTTCACCGTGTCCAGCTATACCTGCGAACCTCGGAGAAACAGCTCCTGTAAGGAGACAAAAGGAAACATTGTTAGCAGCAGTATCTTACCTGCAATTTTTATCTTTAGCTGCCCACACCTCCTGCGAACAGCTTCCTAGGATCAGCACGTCTTCCGGACCGATGGATCTGCAAAAAGGAAAGAAACAAGGTATTAGAGACATTACAACATAACGAACTGTGCCGAAAAGCTTACCTAGCAGGTCGCCCCTCGACCAGCATCGCCTCGGAATTCCACACCCTGGGTGAACACCGCAATCTATTGGAAAAGAAAAGAAAACAGGTTAGCAAAGACAAGGCATCACTGCGCTGCGCATAGCGCCTACTTACCCCATCATAGCGCACATTACACGCCATCATTTACCGGCGAGACCCAATTCAGCCATTTCACCACACTGGACTTCCGCACATCTAAGGAAGAGAAAGAGACATTACTAAACCAAGAAAGGCATGCAGGAATACCAACAATATACAACAGCAATAAGACCTACCTGAAAGACTTCAAACGGGCCGGCATCAGTGATGTAACTAGATTGCATCCGCCCACAAAGGACAACGCGCCCCTGTCAAGAAGGCAGGACGGAGAGCACACCTGAATCAACAATAAGGTGAGGAGAGGCCCCAGAGGGGCTGAAGGCCTACGGGGTGGTGGGAGGCTAATTACCCCAGTTGGCCAGTCTTGAACATAGCCCTCCTATATTACAGGCAGAACCTTCCCCACTGACCACATCTGGGAACCACAGATAAGGATACCAGTGTCCATACGACTGAGTGGCGTCCCCGTGGATACCAGGTGGGCATAACAGGAGGGCTGCAACCGTGCCCCAACCACTTCGCGTAGACCAGTTGAGCCTAACAGTCTCTGCATCTCTTCTCTGTATACGTCAGCTTTGCATTTTTATGATGTCATTATTTCGCTTTCTTTTTTCAATTTGTACTGCTTTCTTCCGGACTATCATTCGGACAGCCATCATATTATCTTATATGCGGGTATGGTTGTCTCAATGGGAACCTTGCTTCCAGGATTCTCCTTGGTATCTGTAATTCAAATGGTTTTGTGCGTGTGTCATATTCTGTTTTTCAGCAGATATGCAATATGGGCGAACTGATTGAGGTGGGGGTACTTAGCTCTTTCTCTACACGCCCGCCTCTGGGCGATTCACTGACCATTCTCTCATCATCCATCACATCCAGACATCCTTAGCTGAAGAAATGTTACTGGCCTTCACAAAGTCTCTGATCTCTTCATCTGTTAGATCTCTGGCCTTCCATCCTGATTCAACATTGATCATGATCTTTATCCCTATGGCTTTCTTTGCTGTCTTCTTGCATTGTGTGATTATTATCCTGATCACACAGAACACCAACAATACTAACACAATCAGGGCTTCAAGGAACTTGGAAATATCTGCCATCCATTGTGGAATCCAAGAACAAAAGTGCTCCAAATCAACTGTCATCAGCAATATCTTCTACTTGGTCTATCATCTGGATGTGTAGCTTCATTAGCATTTCTATGGCCTCAGTCAAAGTGCCATTCTCGTCATCGTGAGAAGGTATGAATGTGCAGCATGATTCTCCGATTTTTACACAAACACCTCCATCCATAGCTGTAATCATGTCTAGGACGTATCTGTTCTGAACAGTCATCAGGCGTATGGCTCTAATCTCTTCCCTAATAGAATTGAATCCCTTTATGGTAGTGTTGATTGTATGCAGCAATTCCCATCTGGTTATTTGCAACCACTTAGTATTTGCTCCAACCTGGATTCTAGGCATGAAAATTAACATGAATACAGACGACGTCTGGCTAAATAATCTGTGTTCATATGGGATAGAGTCAAAGGCTTCTATCAATTTGGCAGAAAAGTAATTCTCTCTCTTCATTCGATGAACCAGTTCCAAAGATCTCTTCTTCCTTAGATGAGCATCTGCTTTCAGGAAACTGTCAATATTCAAGTCACTTTTAGGAATCACCAATGCAGGAACATGAACATTCACCAGTGTGCATATTCCTCCCCAGTCTTTGGGCAATCTCATATATGCTTTTGATCCACAAGCCCAATAATGATCCTTAACCACTGCTGTCCCAAGATTAATCATTGGTGCATCAAAGATCCGACAGCAGTTCTCATTCTCTCTGACTTTTCTTGTGCCATTATTTCTGAAGCACAACTTCGATTTTTCCAATGGTATTATTGTATTTTATTGTATTTATTGTGTTTATATAGAGCTTTCATTCAAAGCGCTTTACATTATAACAGAATACATAGAACATTATAAAGGTAGAAGCAATTTACAATCATGAATTGAACCAATAAAAAACAGTAAGTAGAGCAATTAATCTGTGAGGGAAGAGGGAAGGGGTGAGGAAGGGAAGGAGGAAGGAAATAACAGAAGGGGTATAAAGGGAATTATCTGCAAGGGTCCTCCTCTCTCTTTGACCCAGGTCAATGGTTTAGTAAGCTTCGGCCATAAAGGCATTCCAAACAGTTGATTCCGGGTGATCATGTATCATCCAGGCTCTGCAGATAACCACTCCATCTTCCCATCCACCTGGTGATAACACTGATCCCCAACTCGGCATCTGTCCTCTGTTTTCCCAGTGTCTGATGTTTTCTTCAGCCTTTCCTGGACTTTCAAGTCTTTTGTTTACTTCTCATCTGATTCCAGCTCCTTTCACTCCAGATTTTTCATATATAATCACGTGATTTTTGGTATGAGCTCTGTTTCTAGTCTTTGTATCCTATACATAATCATCTTCGTCTGGATCTTTCCATTCAGTTGCCCATTTGAGATAGGCATCTCGACCCATGAAGTGGCCTCTTGTACGGCAAAGTGCTATGTGTGATGACCTATGTGCTGTCTGGATGTCTATCTCAATAGCTATGAAGATTTTACTCTTCCTCATGCCATAAGGCAGGTGTGCACATACAAAGCATTCCTCCTTTGAAGACTTTTTCCCACTTCTTTCATATGCTGATACCAAATGTTGTTCCCTAAACGTGCTGTACTGTCCAGGTAATCATTTAGATCATGATCATCCTCCTTAGCATTTTTCTTAGGTCTCATCCTTTTCGCATGAGCTTCTATAATTATCTCATGAATTATGTCAGCATAGGTTATTGGACAATTCATAGAACTATTCGAAGTTTCGTCCTCTCAGCATGATCCTTAGGCATAAAAATGTGCATAAATATGACCACTTAAAGCAACAACCTCTAATACACCGTGGACATCTGTCATGATCTTCCATGATGAAATTGCTACTGATGCTGCCCATTTTACATTTAAGGAAAGAGAAAGTATCATCATGCACTTTTCTAAAATCTGTGGAATCGACTCAAAATGTTCCTTGATCAGTTTCAGCAGGCTAACCATGCAATTATGTACTCAAAAACCCAATAAATGCCACGACTTGGCCTCCGACCGGATACCATGAAGATTTCCTTGCAGCATGAAACAGTTCCTCATTTGGAAAATCTTTCTTGATTCTTTTCCTTGGAATTTTCACTCCGTCCTCAAGGTTCTCTCGGAATATCCATTCACTTCGTTGATAATATCTTTCAATATTTCATTGAGTGCTGCATTGTTTCTCAGATCTCTCAGGAAAGATCGGACGTCGGTTTGTCTTCCAACAAGATATGGGCATTCCTCTATTAGATAAAGAAACACTGTACTGGCTAGTCTATGAGCAATATCCGGTGACAGGGGCATTCTTAACTCTGAACTCAGGAAGTTGAAGGATCTGCCCAATTATAGCTACGAGCAGTCTTCTCACAATGGAGCAATTTTTTGGATCTTGCAAGAACGAGTGAACATTGGTAGTTCTCTCCACCAGTGCAGGTTAAGTGCATAAGATGAACACAAAGATTGCAAAAATGATCTGGAAAGCATTGTCTTTAGGCACCCTAGAAAGGACTTTCAGCAAGGCAGGAATAGGGGACCCCTTCCTTCTTCCCGATGGTGAAAAAGAAACTCAGATTTTGGCATATCCTTTTTCTCAATCAAGGCTTAAGTCTGCCTCAGTCCAATGTCAACAAGTTTCTGTGGCTCGAGAACAATTATTTTTCCCTTTACTCTCTTAAATGACTGAAAAGAGTGTCCCGAAATAAGCCACAGTTCAATTAACAACTGTTTTTTTTTTTTGGCTGCAGCTTCTGCGTCCTTCTTCCTCGTCATAGTCCTAGTCTGCACGTGCTGTGGTTCTTCCCCAATGCTCTCTTCAGGTGGGGGTGAGCAAGGTTCCCATTGAGACAACCATACCCGCATATAAGATTAGATCTCTCCAGTGTAGATCTTTACATCTCAGGCCTGCAGACAGCATGACATCTTCCACAATGAAAGGGCTGTTGAAACGTGGTTCGTGCCACTTCCGAGTGAAATTGTGAATTAGAACTGCATCTCCAGGAAACAGTTCAGGAAGACACAATTGATCTGCTCCTGTTGCTGTAGCATCTCCTTCTGTGTTCTGCCTTGCCCTACTCCCCTTTTGTTTGAGCTGAGCTGAAATGACAGAGATACTTGAAGTCATACATGTAAGATAATCATGTAACAGTTCTGCTGTTGGCTGGGCCTCACTTCTAGTTCTAGATGGAGGTGTGAGGTGTGGCCTCATCCGCCTCCCTGTCACTATCTCGTGAGGGGTAAGACGGTGGTCTGACCCTGGCTGGTTTCTCCATGCATATAATGCCAGTGGTAGACAATGCAACCATCCCTTTTTCAGGGTAAATTTCAATGTAGCTGTTCTTTCTTTAAGCAGGCCATTGAGTCTCTCACAGACACCATTCGCTTACGGGTGATATGCCAATGAAAACTTGTGCTTTATACTAAGCAACAAGCTTATTTGCTCAAAGACTTCATTGACAAAATGAGGGCCATTATCTGATCTTAATACTTCACATATTCCCCATCGTGGAAAAACATCTTGCAATAGAAATTTGGCTGCACAGGTAGCGTATGGGTGTGAACATGGTCCAGCTTTGATCCACCTTGAAAAAGGACATATTACCACTATCATATATCTATATCCATTACAGACCTGCAGCATGTTGACATAGTCGATATGTAAATGCTGAAAGGGACCAGTAGGTCTCGGAATGACTGCTCTAATTGTGTGCAATGTGTTCCCAGCAGTAAACCTTTGACATACAATACAATTTACTACATAAAATGCAATGTGTTCTACTATATTTGGAACTAACCAATCCTCCGCTATTGTTGCGGCAAGGCTCTCTTTAGTTTTATGAGCAGGGTAGTGTAGCTGTTCCAACGCCACTCTAAATAAGGCTACAGGCATCACTGGTTTACCAGTGCTGTCTTGTCATCACAATGCCTCAGAGGGGTTTAAAGAACACCCTCTCTGCGTCCACAAGTCTATTTCATCTTGGGGCACTTCCCCTTGGAGTTCCCTCAATTGAGTTCTGGACAGATGTTATAACAATTTGGCACACTCATCATCACCACCATACTTTCATTCACATCAAGCGTATCAAAAGACATGGTTACATCTGTATATACAATGCGTTTGGCTTCCTCATCTGCTTTTTGATTCCCACGTGAAATAAAATCTGCCCTTTTAGTGTGAGCTGAACATTTTGTGACTGCAATGGTTACTGGGTGTTGTAGTGCTCTAATGGGTCTCTCCAATAAAGCTGCGTGCTGCATTGGCGTGCCGTCCGCTCAGAGGTAACCCCTCCTTTTCCAACATGCCAATCCTGCGTGCACTGTTGACGTCACATAGGCAGAGTCGCTGGACACTGTTACTTCCTGGCCTGCATGACTTTCAAGCGAAACAATCAGCACTACTAATTCTGCAGCTTGGGCTGAAAAATTAGACGGTAGTCGTGCACTTGACACTACTTCAAACTCTCCATTGGCTTTGTGCTTTATGACAGTGCCACCTGCATATCTCTATCCTCATTTTGGTCAATTCTAGATGAGCCGTCAATAAAGAGAATCTCCCCAGCTGCCAATGCATTTTCCTTCACCGTTGGGAGTTCGTCATAGAACTCTTCATAGTTCAAACAATGATGCGCGTGCTCAACTTCTGCCAGTGGATCAGCTAAAAACATGGCAGGATTCACTATTCTGCATCTGACTATTTTGATCGCTGGATTCAATATGACCACCTCATAGGCAGAAGCTCTTTGAGATGTCAACGTACCTTTAGGTTTTTCCAGAATGTCAAACAATGTATGCTCAACAAATAACATCCCATCACTATGGTGGCAGCCTTCTCAATGGTGAAGGCGGTGGCTGCCAAAGATTGTTCGCACAGAAAAGGACCCCTCATTACTGGGTTTACAATCCCACTGTAATACGCAAGGGGCTTATACCCCAATGTAGTTCTCTGCGTGAGTACAGCTGTCATAACAGTGCCATTCATGTGTGAAAACAGGAAGAACTCCTCTGCATAATTAGGAATCCCTAGAACTGGAGCTGTACAAGTTGCTTTCTTCAATTCATCAAACCCTTCTTCCATTACCTCGTTCCAAACTATTTTTTCCTGATTTACCTGTGCTTTTTGCAGAGCTTGCAACAAGGGCCTTATGTATGAACTGTAATCAAAGACCCATGCTCTCACTTAATTACATAGGGCCTCATTACGACCCTGGCGTTAACCATGGTTCTATTAGCGCCATGGTTGACGCTGGTATTTTGCCAACTCCACCATGGTGAATGGCAGAATTACCGCCCCATTCCAAGGTTGGCGGGCCGGTAATTCCCCATTCACCATTGGCCCTTCCCCATTCCCATTTTTGCCCCCATAGGGCTCAATGGGAATGGGGAAGGAAGTAATTACGGTACAGTAAATTGCGGTACCGTAATTATCTTGAAAGTCCCTTTGCGGGTTCCTTCCTTAACGGCTGGTAAAAACCAGCCGTTAAGGTCGGGACCCGCAAAGGGACCTCGTAATTAGGCGGTAAGGGTTTAACGGCGCGAACACCTTTTACGGCGCTGCTAACCCCTTACCGCCTGGGTCGTAATGAGGCCCATAGTCCTAAAAATCGCTGCATGTGCTTTACTGTGACTGTTTTAAATATAGCCTCAGCCCTCTCCGGAGTAACCTTCTTTCCTTCATGCAAGATTAACTGTCCTATGTACAGCACTTCCTCCTGACAGTGCTGTAACTTTTCCTTGTCCACTTAATATCATTTGTCTGCAAGAATAATCATCAACTGAACTGAATCATGTCTGCACTTCTCCTCTATGGTACTCCAGACCAATATGTCATCCACATACTGTAATACAATACTTTCTAAATCAATATTGCTCAAGTCCATCTGTAGGACCCTATTCAAAATAGATGGGGACTCACAGTACCCCTGTGGTAATCGATTATTTTTCAGACGGGTTTGGCTGAATGTAAATGATGTCAGATCTTGCTAGTCTTTGTGCAATGGGATTGAGAAAAACACATTTTTTCAAATCAATCACAGGGAAATATCGTGCCTCAGCAGGTATGTTACATAAAATTGTTGCCGGATTAGGAACTAGAGAAAACTCAGCCTCTACAATCTGGTTAATCGGTCTTAAATCTTGAATTAAACGCCACAAGCCCCCTTTCCTATTCTTGATCAGATAGATAGCAGTATTGCACAGTGATTCTGACGGCACTAAAATACCCTGTTCCATCAGGGTAGATATCGCCTTGAAAATACCTTCTTCTGCCTCTCGATACAAGGGATACTGTCGTGCTTGTGGCAACATTGCTCTTGGTTTCGATGTAATCTTTACTTCCCCAGTCCCCTTCAACAGGCCTACATCATAGGGGCGTCCTTGGTCCATAGGGAGACAGGTATCTTCACCATATCTTCCTCGTAATACTCTGGCCGTTTTCGTGCTAACCTCATTTTGTGAGGAACCGCTCGTTTAATGGCTCTTGCCCAATAAGTAATACTCATATCAAAAATCACTAGCTCATCAGATAGATAATCTCCAAACATCTCCTCATCAGTGACGTCAGTCAACCTAAAACTCTCTCCAATGGCAATCACTGTGCTCCATCATCTACCGTCATAATCAACACCATCAAGCAAAGCCATATCTCCTCACACTTTTAAAGGAAGATTTTCCCTTCCTCTTTATCCATAGGTATCTTTGGTCTGAACAGAAATTCATCAGGTATTCTCATAGTTCTACCCACTAAGCCTGGTAGCCATGTCAATAGAATACGTATACCAACGCATTGGCATATGCAACGCTGATACTTATTCCTTAGTAGACTTGGAGTCTGTTCACTACTACGACTCAGGTGAGTGGAGCTACCCACACCCAGCCCCCACAGACTGCAGAAAACCACCAGTGTTGCGCGGAGCACAAGTGGAGCCAATGGGTCTTTTGGTCTTCCACTCTGCATTTTGTTCATTTCAGTGGTCAGCTGTTAACTTGCCTCGCTCACAGAGGCAGATCTCGGCACAGTTACAACGCATTGGCATATGCAACGCTGATCCTTTCTTCCTTAGTGAACTTGGAGTCTGTTCACTACTTCGACTCAGGTGGGCAGAGAAAATCACACCCAGCCCCACAGACTGCAGAAAACCACCAGTGTCGCGCAGAGCACAAGTGGAGCCAAGTGGTCTTTTGGTTTTGTGGGCGAGTGCGGTGTGCCGTGTCTACACTACTCCATTTCCATTGACACGGTAAGAAGGGCATTGTGTGCCTTTTGTGTGTAAATACTGCAAAGGCAGTGCAGGAACTACCATTTCCATCCCAAAATTGCAGAGTGGGAGGCTTTTAATAACTGAGAAGCACTTAGCAGCACTCAAAGAGGGAGAGGTGGGGCAAGGCTCTCTCTGACTCTGAGAGCAGCTTTCTATTCAGAGGTGAGCCAAATAATTCACATCCAGAGTGAAATGGACAGCATGTGTCTCTGCAAACCCAACACAGTGTTTCTCCCCCTCCCCTCTTTTCCCGAGTACTGGCTAGACCAGTTTGAAGCATTGGGCCATTTGGGTCACCTGTTACACAACTCCCAGAGGAGACAATGGGCCTCATTATGATACTGGCAGTAGCCCATGGCAGCTGCGGTATAATTTTTCTTCCGGTGCCCGCGAATGGGCCACTACCGGGTCATTACGGCCTTGCCGGACCCAGTAATGGCCCATTCGCGGGCACTGGAAAATATTCTTCCCCATTCCCAATGAGCCCCATGGGGCTCAATGGGAATGGGGAAGCCGGATGCACCGGCACCATTCGTGAATGGTGCATCCGACATGCTCTACTCGCGGGTGCCAGTACGCCCGCCAGTTCAGACTTGGCAGGCGAGAAGGCACCCACGAGCAGAACCTGTAGTTTGCCTGTCCGGTAGTAACGGTGCCAGAAGCTTACCGGCGCTATTACTACCGGACCGGCAAACTTATAATGAGGCCCATTGTCTCTCCCTCTTGGAAATCTCTTGTCCAACTGGTCAAATCATTGCACCACGTTATTGGTGGAACTTCACTCTCCTGTGCTTACATCAAGGCCTATGACATAGGTAGGGAGAGAGGGAAGCAGGGGAGTCCATGTCTCACACTGGCCCGCAGGCCCCTACATCATCAATTTTTTATCATTCCATGACTTTGGAGGATTGCTTCGAAAAACTTTGTGAAAACCTAGAGGGGATTACCAACAGAGCCTACAGGTCCCACTCCGTGGGGTCTAATCCATCTGCTCAACTGAAGAATCTTCTCACAAGTCTGTCATCTTCACCAAACATTGTACATTCCATTGCAAAGTCCATTCTAAAACAGCCCGCAACTGGTGACTTTTTCACGCCCAGAAACATTGAAATGAGGAGGGTTTCTGCAGTACTGCCACAGATGGGCTTGTGGGGACAGCTTTGATTTCAGCACTTCACTTGGCGCTAGAATCCATGCTTAAGCTGGACGCCAACATCAAGGACATTACCCAGGACAATTCAAGGAAGCTGGGCATATTGGATTCCAAAATGACCATGATACTGGAAGGGCAAAAACCTCCACAGTGCACTTCCATTGTTTCCAAATGTGTCTGTACTGATGAGGATGTTTGGGAAGTTCATGTACAATGTGCTCCGACCATGTGTTCTGCAACAACTGACACCTTCTAATTTAGAACATAGCCCTACTCCTGACACTCCCACAGTGCTGGTAGACCTTCACCAGTGGTAGGTGGCTTTTAATAGGCTGTAGGCGACATTCAAGAGGCACTTAGCAAGATGGACCACCAGGATGCTGTGGAGCTGTCCTCTCCCAACATCTACGAGAGCCCTCATCAACAACAGCCAAGGAAGCAACGTACCAAAAGAATCAATAAAAAAACGAGCAACAGAAAAAGAAAACAAAAAAATCTTCTGGCTGTAAATTTGAACAAGAGAAAAAAGACTTCTAAGTTCTTAAGTTTTCTCTTGGGAGAGGATACTGTTAAGGACCTGGCTCTTGAACCTGTGCCACCTTCCCTCACGGTCCAGGATCAAAACAAAGCAAGATGAAATCATTTTTGAGCAACCTCATCCCATGCTACCCACCTAGGAACAGACAACGAATGAGATTCCCACAGCTATAAATGTGCCTGTTATTCAGCATGGTGCTCCGGAACCTATGGCTTTGCCGTCGCGGGTGGGTGATTCCGGTGAAGACTCCAATGGGACGACGTCAACGGAGCATATTGGTTCATCGAACCCACACAGGGCTGATATCTTCCAGGGGATCATTATGGGATGGGACTTTGTTTTACAGCTTAATGGCCACCAATCCATGAACAGAGGACAAATGCTTAGGGGCTTTCAAGAAATCCTGTCGCTATGTGCTTTCGCCAGTTAGCCACAGATGCACAATGGCCTGTTGTCACCTAACAAACCGTGTTCACATGAGGCCTTTGTGAGTAATTAAAAGATGAGCTTGTGCATTTCAGGGAACCACACGACCTCAACGTCTTCATTGAACTAGTCCTTCAAATTGAACATCGTCTCAGAGAAAGTAGGGGTGAAAGAAGCCGAATGCAGCATATCCCACCAATACGGTCAGTTATGCCTCCGTCTCCTGTGGCTTCCGAATCACAAATTGAACCTATGCAATCAGGGGCAGAACGGGGCCCTATGACCGAGGAGGAAAAGAAAAGAAGAAGAATTAATCATTTATCTTTGTACTGTGGTGGTTCTGGGTACTTCTTGGGAACCTGTCCGGTGTGTCCCCCTAGGATGTCGGAAAATTAGTTGGATTGCGGTCCGAAGGAAAGGCAACAGCAAGCCAGTCCAGTTCACCGGTCCTTTCCTATCTCATCCAGGGACTGATGCCCACATCACGTCTTCTGGTCTTGGAGATCCGATTGTAAAACACTAAGACACCCCAGACTATCAAAACTACTGCCATGAAACCTTGCTACTGCCCCCTCTGGACATCCTGGTGTATACGGCATCATACAAGAATGACCTCACATACACCCCAACATGGCAGACACCGCTCTCAGATCCGCGGTCTAGCTTCTGGGAATACCAACACGGCTAGATAAGCACCCGGCCCCTGCGGTACAGAGATTGTCAACGCTCACAGTTCTGAGTTCCGGTTGCTGTTCCTAGTGCTCGCTTACCTTGGAATCTCTCCCCTAGCGGTTCCATCCTGTGCTCTTCCTGGACTGTTCAGCCGTGGCCGCACTTGCTGCCTTCCGCGGCTCCTCCTTCCTGGACTTCCTTCTTCACGGTTATCCTCGGACAACCGCTCCTCCTCCTTCCTGGGATTCCTATTACCGCGTGCCTCCGGACCGCTGTAATTCCCCCCTGGGCTCATCCCGAACTTACGTAGCTATTCTGACTGCTCCTTCTCCTTCCTGGGAACACTGTCTACAATTCGGATAACTAAACTACCACTAACAGAGTGGCGTCGGAAGAAGCCCTTCCTTATCTTCACGAGACCCGCAACTCCAAGAAACGTGGGCAGCCTAAGTCAACAAGGAAGAAACACTCCAAGTCTTTACAGGTGAGCCCACAATCAGGTCGTGATAGTCGTGGCAATGAAAGTTGTGACAGTTTGACATGCCTGCTACTTGACAAAAGACCAGTGATGGGTCCTACTGTACAGGATCTTTTACGAGGAATGCAAGAACTCTCTACAGAGGTACAAAACCTTAAGGTTGAAACGCAGCCCTGAAACAACTGGTTCTATCCCAGGACTCTGCCTACCTGACAGCACCTCAACGGGTGGAATAGTCGATAAATATGATGGTTCCCCTAAAATGCTCCGCTCTTTCCTGGATTCATGTCTGGTACACTTCACCTTTAAGCCATATTATTTTTCTACCCCCAGAGCTAAGGTGGGATTTGTCATAGCCCATCTTACTGGTAATGCCCTGGCTTGGGCTACTCCATTGGTTTCCGCAGGAGATGCCTTGTTGGACAATTATGATGGGTTCATAAAAGCATTTTAAGGAGATGTTTGACCGCCTAGACCAGGTTTATACTGCTCAAGAAAGGTTGCTGGAATTCCGGAAAGGTTCCCAGGATATGTTTTCCTCTGTTACCAGATTTAAACAGCTCGCTAAAGAAACAGACTGGTCTTCAGAGGCATGCTTTACCTTGTTGCTTGACTGAAGAAGTAAAGGACGAGCTGGCCAGGATAGCACGTCCAGGTTCATTCCAGGTTTTTATGGATTTGTCCCTGCAAATTGATTTCAGAATACAAGAGAGGAAGGCGGAAAAGAAAAAGACACAAAGCTCTCCTCCCAAGACATCTCCATTTGCTCCTACTTCCAGGGAAAACCTACCTGCTGAGCCAGAACCTATACAACTGGGGACTATAAGAGGCCCTTTGTCAGCCCAAGAAACAAACCGCAGATTCGACAGTGGTTTATGTATGTATTGTGCTTCGGGCAAATATTTAGTCAGGAACTGTCCCATAGCAACAGCAAGGCGTTTGGGAAACGCCAGCTCCCGATCCTGAATGGAGCCCAGCTTCTGGAGACTAAAGACCGCTCCACTCCTCAAACCCTGGATCCTTCATCAAGATGTAACCTGGTAGTCCTTCAGGTTACCCTGACCCCTTCCACCAGAGCACCACATTCAGGCTTAGCCTTGGTAGACAGTGGAGCTATGGGTATATTTATGGATGACGAATGGGCTTTAAAGCACAATTTTCCACGAGAATCCAAGGATATCATATAAACAGTCGAAGGAATTGATGGCTCCCCTCTATCTTCTGGACCAATTACCCAACAAACCAGGAACATTGTACTCTCTATCCACAACCATCAGGAAAACATACAGTTGACATCATAAAAGCTGCTCACTATCCAGTGATCCTGTGCATGCCATGGTTAAAAAAACATGACCCATACATTAATTGGAACGTCGGTTCTTTGTTTTTGGGCTCAGAGTTTTGTCTATCACATTGCCTTGCACAAGACACTAGAGCAGTCATATCCATGGAAAACAGAAAAGCAAGTCTTTTCCTCAGCTATTGTACAGTCTCTACCTCCACATAGACCAGAAGATTGCACCATTGAAACCGAGGCGAACGCGATAATCCCATTCGGCAGAATGTTTATCCTGTCGGAATCTGAAAAAAGGGTCCAACGAGACTATTTGGATATCAACCTTGCCAACGGTACCATCCGTCCATCCAAGTCCCCCGCAGGAGCATCCTTATTTTTTTGTGCCCAAAAAAGACACCAAGGAACTATGACCCTGTTTGGACTATAGAGGTCTAAATCAATGTACCCGGAAAGACAGATATACCCTACCACTGATATCAGACATCCTGGAAGCACTTCGAGGTGGTGTGATATTTACCAAGTTAGACTTAAGTGGAGCCTACCATTTGGTCCGAATAAAAGGGGGCAACGAATGGAAAACTGACTTTTGAACACCTTTTGGGCACTTCGAGTATCTGGTTATGCCATTTGGTCTTGCCAATGCCCCAGCTGTCTTCCAATGTTTTATGGATAGGGTTTTCTCGGACATGCTGTTCCCCTTTGTTATTGTACACCTGGATGACATCCTGGTGTATTCCAGCAACCCAAATACAGTATCAAGAACACGTCTCTGCTGTACTACAAAGACTAAGGGAACATTGATTGCTAGCCAAACCCGAAAAGTGCATATTTCACGTCTCTACGGTACGTTATCTGGGATTTGTCTTGAACCCCTAAGGGGTGGCTATGGATCCAACCAAAATTGAAGCCATCACTTCCTGGCCAGTTCCATGCTCTGTTAAACAAATCCAATCCTTCCTGGGCTTTGCAAATTTCTACAGGAAATTCATACCCTCTTTTTCAGCTATTGTTCAACCGATTGTATCCTTACTCAAAAAGAATGTTCCCTTTCGATGGACTCGTTCTCAAGAAACCGCTTTTCAAAGACTGAAAGAGATGTTCACTCAAGGACCCGTTCTAATACAACCTGATACTTCAAGACCCTTTCTGGTGGAAACAGACGCCTCAGAATATGCTATTGGTGCGGTGTTGAAAAAAGTAGCCGGCGATGCTCTTGAACATCCTGTTGCTTATCTGTCCCGAACCTTGCTTCCTTGTGAGACACACTATTCAGTCCTGGAAAAGGAATTACTTGCCATTCGTCAGGCCTTTAAGGAGTGGTGTCATCTCCTCCTGGGCGCCACTCACCCTGTGCAGGTGCGGACGGATCAAAGAAATCTACAAGTCCTCCAGTCCATGGAGTGCAGAAACAGTCGACAAGCACGATGGGCCTTCTTCTTTGCTCAATACCAGTTCCAAACCCAACATATTCCAGGAACCTCGAATGTCATTACAGATGCCTTATCCAGACGTCCAGACTATCCCTCACAAAATATCCACGATCTACATAAGATGTTTCCCAACACCATGTTCATCGCCCAGGCTAGTGATATCCTGGATACTCTTAGGAGTGAAACCACAACCGCAAACCTATGCAAGGATTTCCAGGGACGCAGCTCGTGGGCCCTGGAATATAAAGACAGCTTCCTTTTCCGAGGTTCTCAACTAGTGATTCATACCCAGACATTGAAGAAATGGATAATACACCTATGCCATGATATCTTCCACTCCAGACACCGTGGAGTCAGTTGTACCCTTCTTTCCATCCAAATAAACTTCTGGTGGCCTAGGATGGTTAAGGATATTCAAGCACATATCCAGGCAGGTACTATATGTAACAAAAATAAGACAGACAGCAGAAAACCAGCATGATTACTCCTCCAAACGGATCCACCTTCTCGACCCTGGAAAGCCATAGCAACGGATTTCATAGTAGATCTACCTCCCTCCAGGGGACATACGGTCATAATGGTCACAATTGACCTTTTTTCTCATATGGCCCATTTTACACTGTTAGCGAAATTGCCTTCTGCACCAGAGATGGCTGGCATTTTTGTGAAACACATCTTTTGTCTACATGGGCTTCCATCTAAGATTATCTCTGACCGTGGAACCCAGTACATCTCGAACTTTTGGAAACACCTCTGTAAGGTATTAGGAATCCAACGCCTGCTGTCATCGGGATACAATCCCCAGACCAATGGCATTATCGAAAGAGTCACACAAACCCTTGAACAATATCTGCGTTGTTTCGCCACCAAGGTACAGGACGATTGGTCTGTTTTGATGCCGGTTGCTGAATTTGCCTACAGTAATTCTGCGCATTCAGCGATAAAATCCAGCCCCTTCTTCTGTAACCAAGGCTTTCACTCCTCAGTGCTTCCTTCTGTATTACCTTAACCAAGTCTTGTTCCTTCTGTTGATTTCTGGACTGCACATTTAGTTTCAACCCATCAGGAGGCAAAGAACCATCTAGCCAAGGCCAGGGAAGGTGTAAAAAGATATGCAGATGCCAAAAGACGTTCTGCCCCGTTTTATACAGTTGGGGACAAAGTCTGGTTATTTACCAAGACATTTGAGACCATACTACGGACCCTTCGTTGTAACCAAGATCATCAAACCTGTGGCCTACCAACTACGTCTACCTACAACTTGGAACAGAATTCATCCTTTCTTCCATACCTCCTTCTTAAAACCCTACCATCAATCCATCAAGAATACTCCTCGCCCTCCTCCTCTTCTTGTCCAGGATTAGGTCGAATATGAAGTCTTGCGGATCTGTGGTTCTAGATACAGAAGAGGACATTTACAGTACTTGGTGGAATGGAAGGGATATCCGCCAAGTGATTGTACCTGGGAACCAGTCTCCAACCTCAATGCCCCAAGATTGGTCCAACAGTTCCATTGGCTACATCCTGGCAAGCCAGGGGGTTCGAGGCTTTGGAGGGGGCATACTGTCATGAAACCTTGCTACTGCCCCCTCTGGACATCCTGGTCTATACAGCATCGTACCAGAATGACCTCACATACCCCCAACATGGCGGACACCGTTCTCAGATCCGCGGTCTAGCTCCTGGGAATACCAGCACGGCTAGATAAGCGCCCTGCCCCTGCAGTATGTCGTGTGTCAATGCTCACAGTTCCGAGTTCCGGTTGCTGTTGCTAGTGCTCGCTTACCTTGGAATCTCTCCCCTAGTGGTTTCATCCTGTGCTCTTCCTGGACTGTTCAGCCGCGGCTGCGCTTGCTGCCTTCTGCGGCTCCTCCTTCCTGGACTTCCTTCTTCACGGTTATCCTCAGATCACAGCTCATCCTCCTTCCTGGGCTTCCTATTACTGCGGTGCCTCCGGACCGCTGTAATTCCCCCCTGGGCTCATACACCCATACACCCAGGAACTTATATGTCTATTCTGACTTCCTGGGAACACTGTCTACAATTCGGATAACTAAACTACCACCGACAGAGTGGTGTTGAAAGAAGCCCGTCCTTACCTCCACGAGACCCGCATCTCCAAGAAACACGGTCAGCCTGAGTCAACAAGGAAGAGACACTCCAAGTCTTTACAGGTGAGCCCACAATCAGGTTGTGATAGTCCTGGCAGTGAAAGTTGTGACAACTACGGGATTGCTAGACTGTGGGGCATCTGGTAATTATTAAATCGACCAGGTGTTTGCAACCTTACATGGCATACCATTAGTCCAGAAACAATATCCAGCACCAGTAGCACTGATAGATGGGTCATTGATCTCCTCAGGCTCAGTCAGTCATCACTCGGTTCCTGTTGGTATACGCATCAACCAACATCAAGAACTACTTGCATTCAATGTCCTACATACACCGTCATATCCCTTGGTTTTTGGCCTGGATGTCCTACCATAATCCCTTCATCAACTGGGCTACGCAGACCATAATATTCAGATCCGATACATGCACCACCCAAAAAAGACAGAGCTACCCATACGCCTTCCACGTTACTTGCCTCAATCAGTACCTCGTCCACAGTTTGCGCCATTCAAGGTGTCCATGCTGTGTATTCCGAATTTGGAAAGGTCTTTTCTGAGCCCGAAGATATACCTCTTCGCCCACATCGACCCTTTGATTGCTCCATCACTCTTCTGCCTGACAAGGCTGTTCCCCATGGAAGGATTTACTCACTATCACTGCATGAACGACAGGAGCTCCAATGCTACCTTAAAGACTGTCTCCAGAAAGAATACATTGACCCTTCCCAGTCACCTGCAGGTGCACCTCTGTTCTTTGTACCCAGGAAAGAGGGCACCCTGAGGCCTTGTGTGGACTAGAGAGAATTTAACCAGATCACAGTAACGGACCGATATCCCTTGCCCCTTATTCGGGACATCTTGGAGTTCCTGAAAGGCACCAGATATTTCGCTAAATTGGATTTGCAGGGTGCCTACCATTTGCTGAAGGGTTAGTGTTCTGTAAGAGTCCAGGGTAGGAAAAGGGTTGTAATTAAAGTTAAGGGAAGATTTAGGAGTAGAGTTGGGGTGATTGTGGCGGTTTCTTTAGAGGCTTGGCTCATATTTAGGGTTACAGCATTGTACTTTTGTGTTTCTCTTACGTCCTGCTCTCCCTCCTTCCCAAAAGGTTGGGACCGCTGTAAGGAACTCATGGTGGCAACAGTAAAGACAGACACAAGTGATCACATTTCAAGGGTGTTTATTAAACTGTATGAATAGGTGAGAAAAACACCAAATCTGAACTAAAATCTAAAATTGGAGCAAGCTACGACCATCAAACAATAATAATGCAGTCCTAGTGGCTTCTTGTAAAAAAATAAAGGACCTATACTAAAAAATAAATCTATTGCCAATCCTTACCTCTAAGGTACAAAATAGTGAGGGATAATGTTCACCAGAAAAGAAAGAAGTGTTCACCAAATAATAAGTCAGGAGGTTATGGCTGGTGTCTCCCCCACGATTTTAGCACGGGGCAAGGCAGGACCTTTGAGCATAGCACACTCCTGCGCCTTGCCAGCACAAGGTTACAGTTCCTTTCAATGATGCCAGGACCTTCCAGGGCCAAGTCTCTAGTCTCTTTCGGCAAAAGTCTCTTGCCTTAGAAGGCCAGCTGTACCAAAAACAATAAACAAACAAAAGTTCCTTTGGCAATATTTTCACGTTGGGCGACTGTTCTTTGCCTCTTGGATCCCCCTCAGTCGGGCTCTGATCCTTCTTGCAGCGTTGGCCTCCCTGAATCAGGTTCACTATGGCCCTTCACTCAAAAACATATCATATCTCAATGACCTTCTCAACAACTATCCATTGTGGACATCCATCAGCCGGGTTCACACTTGTCGTCACAATGTTCATGGGTATATCACTATTTACCCTCAATTCGCAGGCATCCCTCTGTCGGGTTCACATTTGCCAGTTTCCCAGTTCAATCAGTTTTCTCCCATGTGCCAAAGATTTTCGAGTGTACACAGGGTTTTGCTCGACTCTCGTAGGATCACTTTGACAGTATACACTAGCCTCTCCTAAGGTCTGTTGGTCTTCGTAGTTTCAACAAAACAACACAACCCAAAAGGGCTTCAGTCCGAGTCCTTCGAATGAGCGCCCCCGCGATGTCGGATCACTCTGCTTCTGAACCTTTTACTAAGGTTTCTTTAACTAAGGTTTCTTTAAAGTTCACTTACACAAGTTCTTTGTTAAACAAGGTATTACTATCTGTCTTCTCAGGCTCACCAGCTGTGCTGAACTGTTGGAGTTTATTGTCTCGGAAGTCCAGGATGGCACCACAGCGGCAAGCGCTGCTCCCCGCTTTGGCTATCAGTGTGGGAGGGCCCTCTGTGCTGTTGACATCTGTCACACCACATGCCAGCTGGGCTTCCCGGTCTTATGATTTCCCTTTCGGAGGCTTCGTGGGTCTGAGTTGAAAAGGGCAAAGCCAATTCCCTCCTCGTTGACCCTCCAGGTCTCTCCGCCTTTCTCCTCCATTTGAACTGCCGGTCCAGAATAGCTGCTTCCCCGTGCGTTCAGCCTTGCTCGAAGTATGCTTTCGTGTGCTGCCTTTTATCCCTGTGGGGAAGGGAAAGGGCTGTCAAGTGTGTGTAGTTCTTGTCAATTTCGTGCCTGACCCTTGTGTCGGGACGTGTCAGGAAAACGGTTTGGGGGTAGAGTTTCTAAGTATCCTACTGTGTAGGATGGGCAAAAGGTGTCATGAGGAATTATATTCTTCCTGCTAGGGGGGTAGGTGACTTCGAAAAGCTGAGATTTGTAAGGTTTGTGAAATGAATAGGGGGGATGGTGTTTGGTTAAAGTAGACTGGAAATTCAGGAAATAATCAGAGGGACGGGAGGAGAACGACTGGGAGTATTCAGATAGGACACAGGAAACAGGGATTCTGGGAGATGTAGTTTCCGAGTGCAACAGGGTTTGGGTTTCTAGGGAATTTACCATATACAGAGGCATCGTTGAATTTAGGCAAGGGGGATTCATTGGGTGGAAGGGAGGTAGATGTGGTACAGCCTACAAAAGCCTCAGGGACTTCGGCCTCATCCTCCTCGCCTTCTTCTTCGGTATAATACCGCGTCTCGCCTGGGGGATTCCACTGGGCATAACCCAGAGTTTCCCTACCCAGGTGATCTTACCTCGCTCGTCCACTCCCAGGGTTTGGATCTGAGAGCACCAGCCCTTCCCTGGCCACCAGAATAACGGATTCTCGAGGTCTACTTGGGGGAATACCCTCAGGTTTCTCACACCGCCTGCATCTGTAGGTGGGTTGGAAAAAGCAGAATCAAAAAGATAGCTGTCCCTTTAAGAACGTTGACATGATGGGACCATCTTGCGCACTTGTGTCCCTCCGCATGCCAGCCCCACCCCTATCCCACACCCCTATGTCACCAACTGTCCACACCCAGTTCCTGTTTTTTGCGCATACTGGTCGGGTCGCAATTGCTGGGCTCAGTGACATCCAACCTTTTTGGGTGTTACTTTTTGCTGTTTCATCACCTTTTTACGATTGGATGTATTTTTTTCTTTTTTTACTTACGTAGAGCCTCCTTCTAACACATGCTATTTACCACGAGTTCAAACAATGCATTCATTGTAGGAAGCATTTCTTGGCGGCCGATCCTCATCATGCCTGCGTCCGATGCCTGAGGATACAATACTGTGTGAGTTCCTGTGTCTTCTGTCGTGGAATTCCCCTGAGGCCTCTGTGGAATCAGCATCTTTCCATGTCACAGCTGGGACCAGTACCGAAGATGACTGAGGACTTAGTTCGGACCAGGAAGGAGGCCGATATTGGTAAGAAGGAGAATGTACCGGCAGGTGAGGTACGTATTTTGGCACAGATACTCTGGTGAAGACCGCCACCCCAGTTCAGGGGTCTTCACCGGTCCTTTTAGGGGAAACCCAGGGTGTATACACCTGTACGTACCTTCTGGTGAGAAGGGATCTGGAAAGATCCAACTGATACCGGAAGATCTGTTCACTCCAGGAAAATGTCTGTATGGTACCAAGGAATGGTTTTTCTCTCTTGGATACAACCGAAACAGGCAATCTTCGCCTTCAAAAGGCAAAAGCCTCCAGGGTCGAGTCGGTACCTGCTGACTCTCCTGTGTCTGCATTGATACCCATTTCGGGAGCTGCAGTGAGATGTTCTGACTTTTCAGTACCAACAAAGGCCGACAAAGGCTCTCACAAGAGAAATAAGCATTCTCGGCCAGTACCAAGCTCAGTACCAACTTTGCCTAAGAAACACAAAATAAAGAGGTCTTTGGCGGATAATGCTCCTAAAACGGCCTTGGTACTGGAGATATACGGTGATCATATTGATCTTGTTCCAGACTCGGAAGAGTTTGATCTTTCAATATTTTCACAGTTCCATCTGAGGAGCTTTATTGGTACCCCGCTGAGGGCCAAAACACCAGAATTGTTTACTCTATCCTCCTGAAACTGAACATAACTTGTCAGAGCCTGTGCATTCTGTACCGCAGTTGGTATTAATGAATATTCAGGTACCAAGACCTGTGGTGTTCAATATATACAATCCTGCAAAGCAACCTTCCACTGTAAACTCTTCTACTTTACCTGTTAGACAAGGTATCCAGATGGAGCATTTAGAAATGGCTAAAGACTTTACGAATACAGTGATTGAGACCATGTTGTCGGAGCTTTTTCTAGAGGTCTTGGCACAATGCAGAAAATAGAAAATGGGGTCTTCTGAAACACCTCAAAAGGAGGTTCCCACAGAGACTCCCTCAATACCAACGCCAGATACCAGGAAGCAGAAGTTGTCCAAGGAAACAAACTCTGATTTAAACGAGGAACATTTCTCTGTTTCACCTTTAAAGCTGTTCTATGACATTCTGGCTAAAGCCATGCAGGCTCTTGAAATTGTGTCTAAGGTCAAACCGCAGACTGGTTGTGTTTTTGGCAGGCTACCTTCTCAACACACCACGTCCTTACTACCTATGGAGCTGTCTGTTATGGAGCAGGCCGCAAGTCATTGGTTAAAGCCTCATTCAGATCCTCATGTGTCAAAGGCATTGGATGCCAAATACAAAGTCCTGAAGGAGGAATCCTTGATATTGATGGGAAAATTGCCAGAACAGTCATCTGTTATATCAGCAGCTTTGGGATCAAAAGGAAAGGGCCCTGCATCTTCTGCTACGTGTTGGACAAGAACTCTAAGAGGTGGGAAGCTCAGGATAAAGATTCTTACTCTAATGCTTCATTACAGCTCAGAGGAGTCAATATTGCTATGGTTTTTGCAGGTTTTAAGATTCTGAGTTGGGAAAACCTTGATTGCTTTAGAAGCAGCAGATGAGTTTTGATTCTGGGTTTCAGAAGGCAGGGAATCTACGATACAACAACTACAGGTTGTTAAAGATTTGACTGACACAACGCAAGGGCCATGACAAGTGCAGTGTGCCTGCATATTTGTCAGCTAAGTCTTTGCATCTCCCTTTTGATGGCAAAACATTTACCACAGCAGCAAAATCTCTGAGTTCCATCTCAGTTAAACAACCGTACCATTAAAGCTTTGGTTTTTTTTATACCACACTCTTTGTCTGGAAATAGTTCTAACTCTACGAGTAAGGCTTATTATTCCTCCATAAAAAAAGAGGAGATAAAGATTAAAGGTTAGATCAGGGGTTGCTCCCTCTGTCCCTGCCATTCAGGATCAAAAGAAGTCTGTTTGACTTCCATCCGGGAGTGTACGTACGTTGCTTGTTTTGTTCCTACCCTTCCTTTTTGCACCCCTCTCCCTCACCTTTTGTTTTTCTCCGGCTCTACCAGAAATGTTGTCAGACCTAGTACGGTAGTCGCCTGTCTGTTTCCATTTCCTTCCCACTCTCACCTCCCTTCCTTATCAATGTTTTAGCTCTTAAACTATCTGAAATGTCGTCAGGCCGAGTACGATAGTTAATTTCACATCCTTACTGTTCATCGCCTGTAAGAATGTCATTGTATTTTCTCTTGTTCCCTCCCTTGCCTTGAAGCACTTTGAAACACATTGTGCCTCATTACGACTTTGCTCCATATTAGCGCCATGGCTGCCTCCAAAATCGTGTCGGGCCCGGGTTCCCTGAATGGGAAAATACCGGGCCATTCAGAGTGTGGGGGGCCCGGTATTTCCTCCTTCAGGGAGCCCGGGCCCGGTCCTTACCCATTCCCATTCGAGTCCCCATAGGGTTCCCTCTAGGAACCCGCTATGGACGTTTGAAAAAACCAGACGTCCAGAGCGGGTCCCGCGAGGGGACCTCGTAATAGTGCGGAGTGTGGAATGGGTTTAACGGCGCCGGTAATGGTGCAGGCGCCGTTAAACCCATTCCGCACTACTCATAATGAGGCCAATTGTGTATAGGCGCTATATAAATAAACTATCATATCATATAATATCTGCTCTAATCGACATCAAGGAGCATACATCACCGGTAGCAGGAAGAATTTCATCAATGGGAAAACATCACAAAAGAGGATTGGATTTTGAACATAGTTTGTCAATGTTACTCTCTGGCCGTTCCTGCTATACCAATTTCTTTGCCCAGTTCTAAAAATCATCTCCAGAAGAGATTCAAAAACGTCTCTCCCTGGGTGCAGTAGTATAGGCTCCAGAAGAAGAAATAGGGGGGGATAGTGGGTGTTCTACTCATGTTATTTTATTATTCCAAAAAAGATAGGTGGAATTCGACCAATATTGCATCTTTCAGGTCTGAACCAATTCCTCTTGGTGGAAAACTTTCCCAGTGTTACTGGGCCTGGGGTTCTCGTGGCACTTCAGCCCAATGACTGGATGGTATCTCTAGATCTTCAAGGTGCATATTTTCACATTCCCATTTTGAAGGCACACCGTCAATACCTCAGGTTGACTATTGGGAAGGTCCACTACCAATACGTCTGTCTCCCATTTGGGCTGAATTATGCTGCCAGAAGATTCTGGGTGCTGCAGCAGCTTACCTATGGTTGAAGAAGGTTCATCTCTACCCTTACCTTAACAATTGGTTCATTAAACCCCAATCTCCGGAGGAGGTGTTGCATGTAAGTTGCACTTTCTGCGACACGTTATGCGAGCTTGGCTTTTCAAATGTGGCCAAGTCGAAACTGATCCCATCTCAAAGGATTCAGTTAATCGGAGCAGTAATAGATAATACTCTAAAGATGGATTTTCCTCCTGTAGACAGTGTACAGACTGGAGTGGGGCTATCTGTATGTCTTCCCTCAATACGGTTGGGGTAAAAGCACAGAACACCCCAGCCAAGGCTCCCAATGGGTAACGTTGGACAAGCAGCCAAGCTGAGACTCTCAGGCAGTGATGCAGGCTGGTATTTAAGTACAGGGACTCCCCAAGTCCCCACATAGGAATGTCCACACACTATGTTAGGTAATGACACAGATTATTTTACTACCATCAAGATTTGGATAAATAAGGTTCAAGTAAATACACACATCAATAACACATGGGGGGCATGTCTAACTGCCATGCAATAAGGAAGCAAAACCGTGTAGCTCGTGTAGCCTGATTTTGTTTGTCGTTGCCAGAACAAGGGGCTGCAGAGGTTGTGTACCATCACTGTGGAGGCTCTGGCATTAACCATCAGGTGGCTGGGGAGAACGGACCACTGGTGGAGCAAGATCTCAGTGCCCAATATGGCAGCCGGAGGTCTCCCCCCAGAGAGCTGAGAACCCTAGACCCAGTGGCAGACACAAATAGTGCGGGAAGCGTGGGAACCGCACTGACCTAGAAGAACCACGGCTTAGTAAGTGTGAGGCGTGTATAACGAAACAGCGCCATGCTGCGAGGAGGCTGTAGGGGACTGGAACGCACCAGCAGAAGTTAGGCTGGGACTTCCCCTCGGCTGTGCGCCTCACCTGCAGCACTGAGTGGGTCAAAGCTGCTGAGCACCTGTGTGATCACCCCCGGCTGGACAAGTGCAACCCATTCCGCTCACCCAACGGCTAAAGAGAAAGTGTGTGCAGGGAAGACAGAGTGCGGTTTCAACGATCAGAGGAACACAAGCCGAGACCAAGGTGAGAAGACTCACAGCCCCTGACCATACAACGGAACACACACACACACTTGGACCGTTGCAATAACTCTGGTATCTCTGTGTAGGCAAGTGGGAGATTTGGTGCCCTTGAAAGCGAGGAAGGGAGTAATTGGAGCCTCTTGGTTGGAAGCCCTGTGAGCATACCTTACCTGACTAGGCCAGAGGCAATAAAGCAGCATGTATGCCATGCATGCAGATGCTAAACACAGGCCACACAGGTTACACTGAAAATGCAAAGCGCAAAGTACTTGCAATCCTCCATATAACATAGTGTGGCCAGACTGACAAAACAACGTGAGTGCAATTGGGAGACCTTCACGGATGTGGACAAGGCGCAGAGGCTGACCACCGTAAAGGGAGTCAGAAGTGATCTTGGTCTGGTGAGCAAGGAGGGTCACCGGGTACACCAGCTGGCCCCAGACCTGTGGAGGACACGAGAGTGGCACACAGTGTACAGCACATGCATGAAACGGAGCCCAGAGGAATATGTGTCTAAAGTAGTGACTGGAGACGACACACCACCATAACCTGAAGGCCTGTGACGGAACGGAAGCCCCGACCTGGACAAAACAGTCAGAACGGCACACGGGACAGGGGCGCAATGGTCAAAAGTGGATCCCTGAATCATCGTGAGGGTAGACAGCCCTGAAGCAGACAGAAACTACCCGACACGGAAGGTGCAGGATCATTACTTGCTCCAACATACGCAAATTTAAGGCAAAAGGCAAAATGAAAGCAAAGTCAATAAAGCAGCCTAGTGTTGTGGGCTGTACGAGTAAGCCTATAACACCCTGCCAAAATAGTGTTGATTCAGAAACATCACGACAGACAAGGTCGGAAGTTAATAGTATTTAATTAGGCAAAGAGGAACCGAGTGGTACAATACTTACAGCACACAGTCGCTGCAAAGGGAATATTGACAGTGTCTCATATAATAGCAAGAGTATGGTCAATACACACATTTAAATGCTGGACAAGCACTGTAAGTGCAAAGCCAGGCAGACAGTCATGGATGCTCACTCCCGCAGAGAGAGCAATGATACGGCATCTCAAGAGAGCTTGAGTACAGCAGAGGTGCCAGTACAGATAAGCCCACAAGAAGAAGGTCCAATTTTGGCGGCGATTGCGACACTAAAAGCTGCACTGGAACATAAAATAGATGCAGTGAGAGTAGATGTTAGATTACTGCATCAAGATGTATGCGTAATGGTGGACCGACTGAGCACGGCTGAACAGCAAGCCCAAGACCAAACGACCAACATCACCAGCACCCAGACCCAGGTGGCAGACCTTCTTGAATGAGTGAAAATCCTTGAACACCGTGCAGAGGATGTCGAAGGAAGGGCCCGCAAGAATAACATTAGAATACTGGGCTACCGGAAGGCAAAGAAGGCAGAAACCCCATGACCTTCATAGAAAATATGCTCCTGCAGGAGGTGGGACCGGCAGTATCAACACAAGGATTCACTGTCAAGAGGACGCACAGGTCCCTGACAAACCTCCACCTGGCGCCACGCCAAGACCTGTGATAGCAAAGATTATGAGTTATAAAGACAGGGAGAGGATCGTTGCCTTCTCGAGAGAGGAGGGTACAATCACCAGGGGCTCTTTGAGGTTGGCAATATACCTCGACTACACAGCCTTAGTGCAACGACGTAGAGTAATGTTTGGCCCCACTAAAGAAAGGTTAAGGAGAGCGAACCTGCGATACATGTTGATTTATCCCACTAAACTGAAAGTACTGCACAACAGAAGGTCACACTTTATTGATAACACGACGGAGGCACACACATGGATGGATGCACAGGGACTGCCGCAGTTGCCAGGCAGAAATAACAATGCGGTTAGTAGGTATTCCTGTGAAAAGTCAACGCATGGCCCATTTGTCCCATTTTTTGTAAGTTGTACAGAAAGGGCAGTTTAGATAGTCAGTGGACAGCGGCACACATTGACCGGAGATGCCCAGACTGAGGGCAGGTGACAAAAGCGCGAAACTGCGAGCAGAGTCCATACCCCACCCAGTTAGGATTTAAGATGCTAGTTGGAGAGCATCTAGCTGCTGCACGGCACCTGGGGGTGAGGAGGTAGGTCCGGGAGAAGCAGCTGTGCCTGAGTGGGTTGTGTCCTGCTGAGCAGTTGTTTAAAGTTTTTTTTGTTTTTAATTTTATTAATTTTATTCAAACCAAACAACAATACAAACCAAACACGCAGTGCAATTTACAACAGTTCCTTATTCACCAATTAGTCTTGGTCACTGCTCCCCCAACCCCACGCCCCTTTATGAGCCTACTTGTTCCTCGCATTCCGTATCTGCTACATGTGGCAGGGTCTCGCTTCCCTCGGATTCAGTTGGATCCGATATTGTTCCAAACAGTTCTGCTATTAATAATTTCCATGCCATCAGAGTACCCTCTTCTTCTCCCCCCTCATGTAGCACGCCTCTTGCCATACCATCGTTTCAGCCTACGCCCATTTCTGCAACTCCTTCCACCATACCTCCACCCGTGGCTTGTAACACGTCTTCCATCCCATGGCAATCCTTCGTTTTGCAAGCACATATGCCAAATCTTTTAGTTTCCCAATATGTTTTAGTTTCCGTGATCTGGGGAAACCTCCCAGCAAGCCGGCACAATCTGTGTTTATGGTGAGCGTGACCCCCTTCTCTGCTAGTTTTTGTGCCACTTCACCCCAGAAACGCTCAATTACTGGGCATGACCAAAACATGTCTGTCATGTCAGCGTTTTCTCTGTCGCATTTAGGACACGCCTGTCACCCAGCGTTTTCGAACTTAGATATCCTCAGAGGAGTCATATATGCTCTATGCGTTATATACAGCTGTATTTGTTTTAGTCTAACATTTCTTGACACCTTCTTGTGGTATCCCAGGGGAGCAGTTGTTTAAAGTTGAGAACTGTTTTGGGACTATTCAAGTTAGAGCTTGTTGGGAAGGGAGGGGGAGGAAAAAAGGGCAGGTGGATAGTGAACATGGTGGAATTGGCTGGGTTGTTCTCAAGGTTTTTTGCGGAGGGGAAGGGGTGAGGGTAGAATGTGTTTGGATGTTTTCAGATAAGTGGAACCATGAATATTGGGTATTAGGTGAGGAATGCACAACAGTGAGAGGTAACAGGGAATTGGATTGTCAGGGTGAGGTGATGATGCACGGAGGGCCATTAGGCAGACTGATGGGGTGGTGGGAATCAAAAGGCACGATCTAGGGGCATGAATATAATCACCTGTAATGTAAGAGGCCTCAATAATTATGTTAAGAGATTGCGAATATGCGCCTACCTGTCTACGATGGGCATCCAAGTAGAAATGTTACAGGAAACACACCTGACAGTAGACAGACAGGGCACACTATCTAGGAAATGGGGGGCCAGCTATACAGCTTGCCTTTCTCTGTGTATGCAAGAGGTGTCCTCATATGGATCGCTCCGACAGCTCCTTTCCAACTGTTGGAGTTTGAAAAGGATGATGAGGGAATGATGGTTGTTGTGCATGCACTGCGGGAAAGCAGGGAACTCTGCCTTGTAAATACCTATGCTCCAAACCATGATGTTACAGTGTTCTGCAGATCATTACACTCAAAGTTGTTTAGGTACAGAAAGGGGACATGGGTGTGGGGGGTAGATTTTAACTGTACCCTTAACCCTGTACTATACAGATCAGACACTAAATACAGGAAACAAGTGCCGCTGGCCAAACCCTTAGCGGCATGCTGCACGACTTAAGACTAGTGGACATATGGAGAGCGGGGTACGGGAAAGAGCAAGGCTACTCACCATTTTTTGGCCCCCCACGCAGTACACACACGGATAGATTACATGTTCACAAGGGAAGAAATGTTGAGCGACCTTGTGCACATAGAATATGAGACCAGGACACTCTCAGACCATGCCCCACTAATAGTAACATAGTAGAACTCGGCCCCAAGACCCCGGATACCCATCTGGCGCCTGAGGGCGGAAGTCTTGCAGGATGAGTTGTTCAATGACTACTTGAGGTCCCAGATAGAGGAGTACTTTAGCATCAACACAGATAGCATAGCAAAGATGAGCACTGTGTGGGATGCATTCAAAGTGGTAAGGCAGGGAAACATGGGAGGCCTTAAGACAGAAACACTGCAGGCCCTGGGAGACATTGAAAATTATATAGTAAGAGCGGAAAGAGCAGAGGGTGGACCACTTGTGGAATCGGGCCAGCTGGCAGAACTGTGGCAAAAATGTATGGAAGAATGGGAAAAGGTGGGACGCCTCGACTTGCGAAATATACTCAAAATCTACATGCAGAGGGGGTCAAACCTGGGCGATTGCTGGCATGGTTATGCAGGCGTGAAGAACCAAGAGATGGGATCAATGCCATTACGGATGCACATAGGAACTTTGTCGAAACCCAGGATGGGATCAATTAGGTGTTTTCTAGATTCTATAAAACCATATACACTGACGAAGCAGTAGAGAGAGAGAGAGATGTAGGAGAAGCATTGGGCCAAATAGACCTGCCGAGACTGGGAGAGGACCAGGTAGATGCATTGGATGAAGGATCTGTAGATCCGAAATGCATTGGCCAAATTAAAAAATTTAGTTGGATGCATCTGCAAGAGTAAAGATTTAATGAAAAAGAAAGCAAGGAATAAACATAGAATCACTTTATAATTGATGATCAGAACTGATTATTTAAATGAACTGATAAAAACAAAAGAGAGTTCATACCACATTAGAGTGGTTAGGGGAGTGCAGCCCACACCGCTGGCCTCACAGCCAAGGTCTTCTGTATAATTTTCTGTGAATGCCATTCCACGGAGGCATTTTTTCCAGTGGGTTTGCACCCCAAATTTTATAAGAGGCTGGTTACTATTTTTTGAGGATTTCAAGCAACTAAATTGTGCACACTCACCTCACCTTGAGATGCATTGGATGCCCCACTGATGCTAGAGGAAATATGTGAAGTGATAAGAGAACTTTCGACTTTCAAGACCCCGGGACCAGATGGACTCCCAGGGGAGTTTTACAGAACATACATGGAAATACTAGCACCCAGATTGCTGAGTGTCTTTACAGAGGCATATTGGCTGGGAGTACTACCCAGCAGCCTGAGGGAAGCTACCAACATACCAATCCTTAAACCGGGTAAATCACTGCAGTGTTGCAGATCACACAGGCCCCTCTCAATGGTAAACCAAGACGGCAAAATCCTGACGGCGGTCTTGGCAAACAGGCTAAGGAGTGTAAATGGAGACCTAGTGCACGCAGACCAAACTGGGTATTGTGAAAACAAAAAGAGGATATCGAGGCTGAGTACCCCAAAAGGGAAATACACCAAATGCAGGTTACAAAGAAAGCTACAAAGATCTTTATTTTATACTGAACAGTTTCAAAGGACAAAGCAACAGATAGCTATCGGCCCTCAGTACAACACAGCGAACTCCAGCTCGGTTCGATGTGCTCAGTGAGTGGGACTGTACATTAGAATAGTCGCACCTTTTATACTATCAGAAACATGATGTTCAGCCCACCTACAAATTAATACAAGTTAATACATCACAGATCTAGGGTTGTGCCGAGTTCATACTTCAAGGGTTTTCCTTTAATACATTCACAAACAAATCACAATGGCAACGGTATGTCTTAGGATTTCTTGCAGAGCCTTCTCAAATGTCTCTATACAATGCAGTTTAAACAAGTGTTCATAGTTCAGTATTTGGATACATTGTGTTTAACATGTGCCCACGGATTAGCTTCATTGACATATGTAATCCTCTACACACCGGTCAGCGAAGGACAAGGTCTCAGTTCATGACCCTAACATGTGGCCTGCAGGCAAGTTACATATTAGTTTGTACACAGAAGTCAAGACAGCCATGTTACATTCGAAATTACACTGTCCACCATCTTAGAACACAAGGTGACTTTAGAAAAATAATCTAAAATGGCGGATAGACATAAAATGGTGGCTTACTCAGATCTAAGGTCAAGACCTTGTAACGCGGATCTCTTGTAATGTGACTTGTAAGCAGCTTGGCGTAGGCCAATATACATATATTCATACAGTGTAGGAGGCACAATATGATTTCCCGTTCGACAAACCCTCCTTTTGGCCTATGCCAAGCACTAAAACTGCTTCTGATCACTTCACGAACAACTCCATGTCTCAACGTCCATACACCCTGAATCACTGTCCGAAATATCTATTGCCATTAGATCATTTATCAGAATCTCTTTCAGCACATACTCTTTGGAGTTCTTATCTGGGGTGTATACCTTGTGTCCTAATGTACCTATTGCCTGTGCGCAACATCCCCCTAGCATCGAACATATACTAGGTAGACATTGTATACAGCAGCAAAGGAACAACAGAATTCCCAAAATGATCAGTAAGACTGAAAGTACCTTCCAACCCCAAGATCGCAAGAAGTCCCAGAACCAAGCATTGAGATCCCAGTTTCCCTCGAGAAATGTCATATTATAGAGTATGTCCGTGGTCCGGTTGATGGTTCTCTACAGTACTCTCGCTAGTCTCCTGATGTCTTCAGAGTTTGCTATTTGTCCCCAGAATGGCACAAAGGATTTCGCTACGTCACCCAGAACCTGTGCTGGAGTGTCACCATTCTCAATTGGTCCTGGACGAGCTTTTGAAACCTCTACAGTACTGGCTATGAATACCCCGGGTAACAAGATCCCTAAATGACAGGTTCCCTGCCAATCCCTGGGTAACCATGGAAATGCTACATTACCGCAAACAAAGTATGATATGATATGATATAATATGGCATTTGTAACGCGCCCATACACAAGTGTTTCAAGGCACGACGAGGCGGGGGGGACAAGGCGAGACAGACAACGATCCTACTAGGCCAGGTGTCATTCAGATCACGCAAGCGCAAGGGTAGGGGGACTGGGAAAAGTGCAATGGGAGCGGGGGAAGTGCAGTACATGGTTAGTAGAATACAAGATAAATAATAGGGCCAGCTGGTGGCAAGTGCAAGGAAAGTGCAGAACATGGTTAGTAGAATACAAGGTAAGTGCCGGGAGAAGGGGCTGTAGGATACAGAGACAGTCCCGTAGTGCAGGTAGGCAGTGCAGTGAAGAGTGGCTGGGCCAAAGACCGGGATCGGTGAGTGGCCCAGTTGCAGATTCAGTGCAGGTTCAGTGATTTTAGCAGGGGAGAGAGGGAGAGAAATCGGAGGCAAAGAGGTAGGTTTTGCGGTGCTTCCGGAACCGGAGATGGTTCTCCTCAAGTTTCAGGGAGGCAGGAAGGCTGTTCCAGAGGGAGGCCCCTGCTGCGGAGAGAGATCTACCCCCAGCTCGTTGCTTGGAGAAGCGGCTGACCCTGAGGTAGTTGGAGGTGGATGAACGAAGAGCTCGAGAAGGAAGATATTTAGGAAGAGAGAGTTGAAGGTATTTTGGCCCAAGGCCCCAGAAGGCCTTGTGGACAATGCAGAGGGTTTTGAACTTAATCCTCACAGCCACTGGGAGCCAGTGTAGTGATTTCAGTCCTGGGGAGATACGGTCCCTGGGCTTGAGGCCAAGGACAAGTCTCGCAGTCCTGTTCTGGGTGAGTTGCAAAGGGCAGAGAGTAGAGGCAGGAAGATTTAGATAGAGGCTGTTACAGTAGTCCAGCTTCGAGAGAACCAGGGCTCTGGAGACAGTGAGCTTCTGGGGGAAGGAGAGGGAAGGAAGGATACCTCTGAGGAGGTGTAGCTGGTAGTGTGACTTCTTAGAGACGTCAGATATGTGAGGAGAGAAAGAGAGTGTGGAGTCGCAGATGTCCCCGAGGTTTTTTGCCTTGCAGGTAGGAGCAGAAAGAGGGCCAAGGGAGGCCGGCCATAGAGCTGCAGGGAAGGAGGGAGTGGGTGTGCCGATAAGTAGAATCTCAGTCTTACTGGCATTAAGGCAGAGGTCGTTGGCGGCACACCATTCCTGGATAGCAGAAAGACAGTCAGAGATGAGGGAAAGCGAAGAGGAGGCCGGGGGTGGCCTGAAAATGAGCTGGGTATCATCTGCATAGCACTGAAAGTTGGGACAGAGAGCGGCGATGTGGTGAGCAAAAAGTGCCAGATACTGGTTGAACAGCCAGGGGGAGAGGTTAGATCCCTGGGGGACACCACAGTTAGAGAAAAAGATGTCAGAGAGGAAGGAACCCAGTTGGACCTGGGAGGGTCGATTGGAGAGGAAGGAGGTCAGCCACGCCAGAGCTTGCCCAGTGATACCCAGGTTATCACAGAGACGGTTGAGCAGGATGGTGTGGTTGACAGTGTCAAAGGCAGAAGAGAGGTCGAGTAAAATGAGAACACAAGGGGTGTTAGAGTCAAGGTTTGAGAGCAGGCCCTCACGGATATTCAGGAGAGCAGTTTCCGTGCTTCTGGCAGTTCTGAAGCCAGACTGATGGTCATGAAGACTACCAACAGATTCAGCATGGAGATTAAACTGGGAGATGGCCAGTTTCTCCAGGAGCTTGCCCAGGAAGGGAGTGATAGAGATTGGGCGATAGTTAGCTGGGCAGGAGTGGTCGGAAGAGGGTTTCTTAAGAAGGGGGTGCACAAGGGAGTGCTTGAGGGGGGATGGGAAGACTCCAGAGGCGAAGGAGTGATTGCAGAAGTCAGCCAGGACAGGCGCCAGGGAGTCGATGTGGTCCTTGATAGATTTGGAGGAACAGGGGTGGACCTGTTTTGACAAGACTTTCATAGATCGGACTTGTCTCGAAACCTCGTCATCAGAAAAAAGGGGTAGGCAGAGAAGGAGGGAGGAGGGGTGGCTGCAGAAGGGCCAGAGGGAGAGCAGGGAATAGAGGAGGGGAGGTGATAGGAGGAGAGTGAGGACAGGATGTCCTGAGTTTTTGAAATGAAGTGAGAGGCCAGTGCTGTGCAGAGGGCCTGGGAGGGGTTAGGAGAGATGGAGACTGCAGCAGGGTTGGCCAGCTCCTTGCAGATTTTAAAGAGTTCCGCCGAATTGTTAGATGCCGCAGAGATTCGGGTTTGGATAAGGGCTCTCTTCTTAGTGAGAACGGAGAGCCGGTATTGCCTTTGGAGCAGGCGGCAAGTCAGTTTGTCAGAGGATGAACATGAAGCACGCCATTTCCTCTCTGCTACCCTGCACTTGCGTTTAAGGGTGACGAGATCCGAGTCATACCAGGAGTTACATTTGGCTTTGGGCTTCAGGTGGATTCTCATGACAGGGGCAAGGATATCAAGGATATCAGATATAGCAGAGTGGAGAGGGCTGTGTCAGGGTGGGAGTCAGCCGAAGGGGGGGGGGGGCGAGAAGGTGGTAGCGAAAGCCTCAACTGACACACGCTTCATGGGTCGGATGACCGCGAAGGTGGGTGGCAGTGATGAGGGTGGCTTTGCCTGTGGGGTAGGGAAGGTGAGGTGGGAGGATAGGAGAAAGTGATCACTCCAGGAGAGAGGAGTGGAGAGAGGGACAGAGAGGGGAAGGTCAGAAGAGATCAGAGCATCCAGAGTGTGCCCTGCAGAATGGGTCAGACCAGACGGGGAGAATAGAGAGTGAGAGAGAGTCGCAAAGGTCGCGAAAGAGTCCAGAGGGAGGACAGGAGGCATCAAGGTGGATATTGAAGTCTCCAAGAAAGAGGAGTTGAGTGGTTGAGGACAGGAGTGAGGAGGAGAGGTCAGCCCACTCAGAGTGGAAGGAGGAAATTTGACCAGGTGGCCAATAGATAGTAGCCACAGTAAGGGAATGGCTAGGAGAGAGAGAGAGTCGGCAGACAAGGCATTCAAAGGAGGAGTAGGTCTGCGTAGGAGTGGCAGTGGCAGGAATCCACTCAGGGAAGATAAGGGCCACACCCCCCCAGCACGGTTGGGCCTGGGCAAGGAGAGGATCTTGTAACCGTCAGGTAGGAGTGTGTCAAAGCTGGCGACAGAGCTGGCCGTGAACCATGTCTCAAAGAGACCGAGGATGTCAAGGTCCAGTTCCTCAAGAAGGTGACAGATATCAGAAGAATGTTTGACGGCAGTGCGAGAGTTGAGAGTGGCAATGTGGAGAAGGTTTCCATCCTTGAAGGACTTCCGGGGAGGGGTACAGATCAGAGGTACGCCCTGTGGAGGTGAAGAAGAAGGAGCCAGAGAGAGGGCAGGGTGAGAGGGTGGAGGCAAGGTAGCCGAGGACAGAGAAGAGGGGACAACAGGAGAGGAAAGGAAGTTATGAGGAGCGGGAAGCGTCTATCAAAGAGGTGGAGGTTGGCCTGAGGGCCTTGGACCAAGACGGTCCCATTAGCGTAGACATTAATGATGGCCTTAGAGGAGCGGAAGGGGGCCAAGAGGACATCCCAACGGGTGCCACCATTAATGGGAGAAGAGGAGAAGGGAGAGAGCACAGAGACCATATGAAGGTTCCATTGGTCAGGGGAGGGCATGAAAAAGAGGATGTCAGTAAGAGTTTCCTTGGAGGAGGCACTAGTGTAGGTGTCAGCGATAGGGAGGCCTGGGTTGGAGACCAGGATATCCTTTTTAAACTTTTTCCTACCAGATTTAATGAGGAGAGCAGGATAGTCAATGGAGAAGCAGTTAGAGAAGATACGAGAGATAGAGAGCACCATGGAATAAGGAGGGAGTGGGGGGGAAGACAGACGAGAGCAAGCAGACAGGAATGAAGCGGCAAGCCCTAGTTTACCACATTTCAGAGCAACAGTAACACAGTAAATACGAATTAGGTACCCAGTGTAGAGCCCACCTAAGTATGAGAGTCCTGCAAGGGGAGAAAAGCAGACCTAGTTTACCACAATTAGCGGTACACACTGAAGTGTAGAAACCATGTGAATGAAAAGGAAAGGAAAGGTGTAGGTAGTTGGGCTGGGCGAGCAGGTGGAGCTAACCAGAAAGAATGGCGGACCGGCATCTGGCGTCCCCTGCGGACACCTGCAGACACAGGGAGCCGCAGCTGTAGGAACCGCCCTTTGCCTAAGGGGCCCTTAGGCGAGGGGGCTGCCGGGCAGGGGGGGCTGCCCATGGGGGTGGGATTTAAGGCAGGAGGAGAGGAAGGGGAGGGGGGTGGGCAGGCAGGGAGGCGGGAAGGGAGAGGAGGACCAGGAAGTGAGGTGGAGGGAGGGGGCAGGGGGCAGCACAACATGCACGGAGCGCCAAAAACCCAAAACAGTGCCTGAATAAAAAAGCTTACTGAAAGCCCAACGGGGCCTGAAAGGCAGCCTCACAGCAGGCCACACAGGGCTACGGGCGACCGGTCAATCCCGCTCAGGCTAAACAAAGAAGCGAGCGTGGAGAGCGGTCGTCGTGTGGTCCTGGAGGGACTACGAGGACAACCAATCAGAGGGTGGGTGGGCGGGCAGGGAGGCGGGAAGGGAAAGGGGAGAGGAGGACCAGGAAGTGAGGTGGAGGGAGGGGGCAGCACAACACGCACGGAGCGCCAACAGTAATACAGTGTGTGGACATTCCTTTGTGGGGGTTCGGGGAATTGTAACGCTCACCTGATTCCCGTAGAGGCGCCGGTCTTGACTGGGCGTATACCGTATCTTCAAAGGTGATGTGTAACACACGGCTGGCTCTTTGGGCTGGACCTCTGTGCACTGTATGTCTGACTCGAAGGGTAAGATGTCTGCAGATAGAAAATATGGGATTAAGGAACTGGGTTATTGAATGTCTCTCTCTTCTTCCCTTTCTCTTCTCCTGTAGAACCCCAAAGGTTAACGCTCTCACCTTAGGTAAGTGAACGCCGTGCTCTCCATCTGCCTCGGGGCAGGGTGCTGTAACCAGTTTCTTCACTGGATAAGGGGAGCAGGCCTCTTGACTTCAGAGGACTGCTGTCTGTCGTTTACTGCACGAACGGTAAGTTTCGAGTAATTCTAATGTCTTTAAAGTCTTTAGTAATGATGTTTCTTGTTTTGCAGGGTTCCGGCGATGGCGGATGACGGGCTGAAGTGAGTTGAAGATGGAGCCCGTGTGATGAATAGAAGCGCCTGGAAGCACGTAAGTAAGCGCTTGTTGCCCGCTTCACGATGCGCTCTAACTGTCTTTTTATTTTGCAGGTACAAGTTCGGAGCGGCTGCAGGGTGCCGGAATACCCACTGGGTTAGATGTGGAAAGAAGTAATGGCACGTGAGTATTAAAGTTCCCCAATGTCTTTAAACGCACCTTGTTTTGTCTTTCAGATGCGGGATGCAGCGCCGAAGGCCTCCGGAGCGTGCGAAGAGTTGGTAAGCCTTTGTCTTTCAGATGCCGGAATGCAGCGCGAGGCGTTGGTGACAGCCGATGGACCAGGTAAGTGAAGAGCTGCCACTGAAGACCGTAATGCTAACCTGTTCTTTCTTGTCTTTATAGCTGTTGCTGAAGACTGGATTTTCTTGTCTTTATAGGTGTTGCTGAAGACTGGATTTTCTTGTCTTTATAGGTGTTGCTGAAGACTGGATTCAGGATGGTAAGCCTTTTTCCTTAGGCCCAGGATCAGATGCAGAAGACACGATGAGCGTTCTGCTGCAGAGGATGCAGAATAACGCAAAGCAAGATTCATCCATCGGGTGTGGTTTAAATAGCCTCCTGTAGTGCTCAGGTGTCTCCTTCCACAGCCACGCCTAGGTAAGAAAAGAGTTCCTGCTTTCCAGAAGAGTTCCAGTGTTCTGAATCTAGGGAGTGGCTCCTGCCCCACCCAACAGGAAAAGTAGTTCCAAACAGAAGAGGATCAGAGGCTCAACTGGCAGGCAAGTAAGCAGCATGGTCTGCTGCAGGTAAGTCCACCCAAGCATTATGAGCCCGGCGCTTCCAGCGCTGGGACTGGGCATATTTATGAGCCTGGTGCCACTGGCGCCAGGACTGGGTCCAAAAGGTCCCAATTGGGACTGGTTGGCACTCGGAACCTGGGTTATGGATCTGCTTCCAAGGGAGTTGGGAAAACCCTGACCTTTTGGAAGCAGAGATCATGACAGTACCCCCCCTCAAGGCCCCTCCCAAACCGGGCTTCTCCGGGGTTTTGGCTTGTCAGGAAATGTTCGGTGAAATCTTTTGATTAGGCGAGGAGCGTGGACATATTCAGCAGGTTCCCAGGATCTCTCTTGGGGGCCGTAGCCTTTCCAGTCAATTAGGTAAAATAGTTTAGATTTGGAGATCTTGGAGTCCAGAATGCTTTTGACTTCAAACTCGAGTTCTCCATCAACTAGGATAGGTTTTGGAGATTTAGTTAGTCGGGTTTGAGGTTGCACGGGTTTTAATAGAGAGACGTGGAAGACCGGATGTATCTTCATGTGCGGGGGCAAGTCCAACTTGACCGCTACTGGGTTTACTATGGTAGTGATGGAATAGAGACCAAGGTATCTTGGGTTGAATGTGCGTGGCCCTTTTAGAGGTAGATATTTGGTGGATAACCAGACTTGATCCCCTACTTGATATTGAGGGGCTTCCTTCCGATGTTGATCTGCTCCTTTCTTGTTCTTTAGCCCTTTGAAGGTGAGAAACAGCTTCCTTAAAGGCTTGGGTGATTGTAGAATGCAGGTAGTCTACTGCTGGTGTTTCAAGATCTTGGAGGGGATCCAACTCCGAGGTTCGAGGGTGACTGCCGTACAAAAGAAAAAACGGGGTTTTCCCAGTTCCCGAATGGACAGAGTTATTTTAGGCATATTCGGCTATCCAAAGGATGTCTTTCCAGGTTTTTTCAGTTTGTTGCAGCATGCAGCGTAAATACTGTTCCAGAGTTTGATTGGTCCTCTCGGTTTGTCCGTCGGTCTGAGGGTGGTGACTGGTCGATAGTCTCACATCAATTTGAGCCGACCGACAGCAACTTCGCCAAAAATGAGAAATAAATTGACTACCTCGATCCGAAATTAGAACCGAAGGAAAACCGTGCAGTCGGACGATGTTTTCGAGAAATTCTCGGGCCAGAGTTGCTGCTGTTGGCAAGCCTTTGAGCGGAATGAAATGCGCCATCTTGGAGAATAAGTCCACGATTACTAGAATCGTATTGTATCCGGAGCATGGAGGTAGATCGGTGATGAAGTCCATAGAAAGCGTATGCCAAGGGCGAGGTGGGATGTCAATAGGGCGTAAGAGGCCTGCTGGTCTTTCCTTTTGACTCTTGTTTTGGGCGCATACTCCACAGGACATTATAAAGTCTCTGATATCTTTTTTCCAAGACGGCCACCAGAAGTAGCGCTTGATCTTTTCTGAGGTCTTGGCCATACTGGGATGTCCTTCCATTAAAGAATCGTGATAACAAGAGATTACTTTTTTCTGTAAATCTGTGCTGGGTAGGTATAATCGTTCTTGGAAATACAATAAGTTGTCCTTTACTGCAAAGTCCTTTCCCTGCAGATGCCAATTCTGTATGTCTGCTGGAGTTACAAGTTGCCTGGCTTTATCCTTAACTTCCTCTATGGATTCTGTGGTGATTACACCCAGAATTCTTTGTTCGGGAATGATTGGTACAGGTTTAGGGTTGATCAAATGTTCTTCCACTCCCATCCGAGAAAGGGCATTAGCTTTACCGTTCTTTGTACCAGGTCGATAGGTAATTATGAAGTCAAACTCGGCAAAGAATAATGCCCAACGGAGTTATCTAGAGGATTGGGCTTTTGCGGTTTTCAAATATTGCAGGTTTCGGTGATCCGTAATCACAGTAACGGTGTGTCGGGCCCCCAGCAGATAATGCCGCCAAGCCTTAAAGGCAGACTTGATAGCCAGAAGTTCCTTGTCAGTAATCGTGTAATTGATTTCAGGAGGCGAGAATTTGCGGGACCAAAATGCCACGGGATGCAACTGATTGGTTACCGGGTCCTTTTGTGATAGAACTGCCCCCATGGCAAGGCTTGAAGCATCAGTTTCCACGATGTAGGGGAGTTCGGGGCGAGGGTGTTTTAAGATTGGTGCAGAGATAAATTTAGTCTTCAAATCCTGGAAAGCTTGTTCCGCCTCGGTAGACCATTCAAAACGTTTGTTTTTCTTTAACAAGGCAGTGATGGGCTGGACTATTCGAGAGAATTCGGGGATAAACCTGCGGTAAAAGTTAGCGAAGCCTAACATGCTTTGCACACCTTTTACGGAGGATGGCGATGGCCATTTGAGAACTGCATCGACCTTCTTTGAATCCATACGCACTCCGCCAGGTGATAATATGAATCCCAAGAATTCAACTTGAGTCACGTTGAAAACACATTTTTCTAACTTAGCGAAAAGTTTGTGTTGACGCAATCTTTCGAGGACCATTTTCACGTGTTTCCGATGTTCAGATTCCGATGAAGAATAAACGAGGATGTCGTCAATGTAAACAACAACACACACATCTATGAGCTCTCTGAGGACATCGTTCATAAAATATTGAAAGGCGGCCGGGGCATTGCAAAGTCCGAAGGGCATGACCTGATATTCAAATAGCCCATACTTGGTGCGGAAGGCCGTCTTCCATTCATCGCCCTCTTTTACTCGTACCAAGTGGTAAGCTCCTCTAAGATCCAGCTTTGTATATATGCATGCTTTTCTGACTTGGTCCAGGAGTTCAGGGATCAAAGGTAACGGATATCTATTCTTAACGGTGATCTGGTTCAGGGAGCGATAATCTATACAAGTTCTAAGGTCTCCTTCCTTTTTTGGAACGAAGAACAAAGCTGAAGAAGCAGGGGACTTGGAAGGACGAATAAACCCATTTGCCAGGTATTGATCCAGGTATTGTCGAAGGTGAAGGTTCTCAGGCTTGGTGAGGGCATAAATTCTACTACAAGGAGGAGTAGATCCAGGTATCAGGTCTATCTGGCAGTCATAAGACCTATGAGGAGGTAGAGAGTTAGCCTGATCCTTCCGGAAAACATCTTGGTATTCTAGGTATTCGGGAGGTAACTGGGGAGTCTCTGAAGAAATTGCTGCCAGTGCAACACCAGGTGGAGGGTGACAAGTAGAGACACATTCTGGAAACTGGACCGTTCTTGCTCGCCAATCGATCAGAGGATTGTGTTTCTCTAACCAAAGTATTCCTAGAATAATCTGAAACTGAGGGGTCTTGATCACATCGAACACGATCTTCTCATGGTGTCCATCTTGACTTACTAGCGTCACCTCTTGAGTGGTATGCGTTACTGGCCCGGAGGCTATCTCCGTACCATCCACCGTAGTAATGACGTCCTTTACAGCCTTGGGACAAAGAGTTAGATTCATCCTCAAAACCATTTCATGATCCACATAATTGCTGATGGCACTGCTGTCGACGTAAGCTTCAATTGCATGTAATCGATCCGGATTATCAGGGCTAATGAGGACCAAAGGTATCACGAAATGCGAGGTCACAGAACTGGTTTTCACGCTCGGCAAGAGGACCTCTATTCTTGTCGGGCGAGGTCGTTTCCCTGCTCAGAGTTTGTAACTATGGTAACTGCAGCTCCTACTGCCTTCTTGGCAGGTTTCACCGGACAGTCTCGAAGAAAGTGCCCTGAGTTTCCGCAATAGAGGCATAATTGCAACTGTTTTCTCCTTTCCCGCTCCTTTTGTGTTAGAGGACCTTTCTTAGAGCGTTCGTTTCCTGACGGGCTGCATGCACTTCTGCCCTTAGTTCCCCAAGTAACTGGGCTAGCTGGTCCGTATCCGAGGTTTCCATAGCGCCTGGACGGGAGTTTTGTGGTAGGCTTTGCTTTCTGTAACGCTCACCTGATTCCTGTAGAGGCGCCGGTCTTGACTGGGCGTATACCGTATCTTCAAAGGTGATGTGTAACACACGGCTGGCTCTTTGGGCTGGACCTCTGTGCACTGTATGTCTGACTCGAAGGGTAAGATGTCTGCAGATAGAAAATATGGGATTAAGGAACTGGGTTATTGAATGTCTCTCTCTTCTTCCCTTTCTCTTCTCCTGTAGAACCCCAAAGGTTAACGCTCTCACCTTAGGTAAGTGAACGCCGTGCTCTCCATCTGCCTCGGGGCAGGGTGCTGTAACCAGTTTCTTCACTGGATAAGGGGAGCAGGCCTCTTGACTTCAGAGGACCTGCTTCCAAGGGAGTTGGGAAAACCCTGACCTTTTGGAAGCAGAGATCATGACAGGAATACACTGTACTTAAGAACCAGCCTGCATCATCTCCTGAGAAGCTAGGCCTTGATTGCTCGTCCATTGCTACCTTATAGAGAATCTTGGCTGGGGTCTTCTGTGCCTCTCCTCTACCATATAGAGAGCGGAGGTACAGACACCCCCTACCAGTCTTTACACTAGACAGGTTCGCCTACATACAAAGGTCTGTCTTCCCCAGTCAAATTCGCAACGTTGGCGCAACCTCTAAAATTTCCCGTTGACTGAGTACCATTCCTCTGTATGCAGAAAGAAACTGAATCGGGGCTGTCGTTAACAATGTAAGAAGGAGGCATGGCATCCTTATTGCCTATAGGAGCCATCTTGCACGAGATCAAAGATTGAAAAGGACGAGACAGTCTATCAGAAGGCCTAATAGAAGCAACGTTGAGCTTGTTTCTATTCGTGAAGAGCGAGCATCCCAAGGGCGTAAGAACACGTTTCTCAAAACTATTCAAATTAGTACCATCAAAGTTCCTCGAGATGCTTTCGTTCCAACGGCCAAAGAACAGTGCTCTAAGAGAAGCATAACAAGCAGTTGTCAAAGGTAAAGGATGAATATACCAACCTAGCCCCTTATCCCCATGTTGCGGTAAATGTGAACAGACCCAACAGTTGGATTTATTAAAAACGGCATGTGTAGCATTCATGATGAGTAAAAATGTTTTGTTGTGATATCTCTGTCTATGCTGAAAGTCCTTCGGAGATAGGGTATGCAGATGCACGAAGGGAGTAGAAACAGTGGGTACATTTCAGAAACAAGGTTTCTAATGGATGTACTTCTTCGAGATACCAAAAGCCTAAAACAATGATTATTATAAAACCAATTAACATTATGAAAAAACAGCAGTATGTTTTCGGGGCCCAAACAATTTGTCCATTCTCACAGCTGGTCACACGATCATCTATCAGTCCTGTACGAGCGGTAGCGGTTGCAGGCATTCTAGTCTTCAAACTGACATGCCAAAGTTATTTTTGCTGGCGACCTCCAGGCCGAGCGACTTCTTAGTCCTTCCACAACCCTAGCCAACAGAATCCCCTTTTTCAAACAATTACTTGGGCCAAAAGCAATCCCTTGATGATCTTTTTCCTTCTTCTCCGAATGCACAGCCGAACCATGCCGTAAGTCTATTTCCTTGGACGGAGATTGTACCTTGTTGTCCCTGGTACTGATTGATCCAAGAACAACGTGTCGTCACTTCCCGTTGGAAGCGGTGTATCAAGAGCAAGTGAAGATGCAAGATCCGGAACGACAGTTTCCGGAAGCAAAACTTTTGGAGAGTGTGGAGACGAGATGGCTGTTTTCCCAGGCCTCACCGGCTAGAGAGTATCTCCGATGCACTCTCAATGCTGTTTACTGCTTCGGGATCATTGGTTGCAGTACTGGTGAGGGGTTCTGTTTCTTCTGGCACTGGGTGTGGAATCCTCTTGACATGTGTTGCGTGGATCCAGTTTTTTCTGCCTGCGACCCACACCGCCGTCTGTGTGACCAGCAGGACCTGGATAGCGCCCCACCACCGAGGTGCAAGGCAAGAGGATCGCTCAAATGCCTTCGTCAACACCCAGTCACCGGGCCAAATGCTATGACCTGGGCCCTTGTATCGTACAGGTAAAGCCTCCCGCACCTGGTGATAAATCACATACAGATTTTTAGTCAACTATCTACAGTAATCTGAAAGAAGTACATTTTCAACATTTCTCAAAGACTGACATTTCGGAAGGTTCCAGATATTAGCAGGTCTCCCCATTACCACCTCAAATGGAGAGAGCCCAGTCTTAGTTTGAGGGGTTGTACGCATAGCTAGCCACACGATCGGTAAGGCATCCGGCCATTTTAGTTTAGTTCCGGCACACGTCTTAGTGAGCTTGTTCTTGATGATGCCGTTGTGTCTTTCTACTAGACCGGCACTCTGAGCGTGTCTGGCCGAATGGAACCGTTTGTCGATCTGTAGTGCGACACATATCTGTAGAATTACAGCAGTGACAAAATGTGGCCCATTGTCCGACCAGATGACTCTTGGTAGCCCGAACCTGGGAAAATACTCCTTTAATGTAGTTTTTGCAGTAGTCATGGCTGTAGCGTCTTTAACAGGGAATGCCTCAACCCATTTACTAAAAGCACAGATGACAACTGACACATATTTCAAATTATTGCACCGTTCCATTTCAATAAAATCAAAATGTTATGGCCTCAAAGGGGACAGAAGGTGGGCCAAAACTTCCCCTCTGAGTTGATGTTCCCTTTCCCACATTGTGCTGTAAATAGATCATGCAATTCTGAACATATTGCTCAGCTATTTTAGAAATTTTGCCATTTGCCCAAATCTTTTCCAACATTTTCATATGTTTCCGGGCACATGTATGTGTAGGGCCGTGAGCCATGAGTTGCCATCATCATTATGTATGCGTCAGGAAGTAACCATTTCCCTTCAACTATGTCCACCCAACACCCATCATCATCGAGTTTTCCCAAGCCTTCAGCCCAGCAACAAGCTCAGGTCAATGCTCTAATCTCTGCGGCCTGCGTGGAGTTATGCATGATCCTCTTGGTTTCCACGACCGTGCTTAATGTGGTGATGGCATAAGCAGCTGTGGATGTACCATCCAGAAGTTTGAAGCAGGAGCCATCACAAAACAGCTCCCCTTGTGGATTGTTCAAGGGAGTATCCTTTAGATCAATTCTACCCTTTGTCTCTTGTTCGGTAGTGTACAGGCAGTCATGTGACTCTTCGTCACTGCAAGCAGTACCTTGCAGGAAAGGTAAGAGTTCAGCCGGATTAAGAACACAACACCTCTTAATTTGTATGTAAGGAGCAAACAAGATCAATTCATATCTCGTCAACCGTGCGGAAGTGAGGTGTTGCGTTTGAGTTCTGTTCAGTAAAACATCTACAGAGTGAGGCACCATCAGGGTTAATAATGGCCTAGGACCATTCCCTCACTCTGTTTTACAGACACAGCAGCAGCAGTGCCAGCTCACAAACATCTTGGCAAAGCGCATGCTACAGGATCAAGGGCGGAAGAAAAGTAACTGCATGGCCTATTCTTCCCTCCATGTTCCTGTGTTAATACAGCCAAAGCACATCCATCGCATTCATGCACAAACAACAGAAAGGCCTTTTCGTAATTTGGTGGGCCCAAAATCGGTGCCAAGCATAATGCAGTCTTGAGCAGATCAAATGATTGCTGGTGCTCCATGTTCCACGGCAATGGCAAAGAAATGCCCTTCTTCATCAGAGCCAACATCGGCTTAATCATTAAGGAGAAGCTGGGGATCCACAACCTACAGTAAGAAGCCATTCCTATGAAGGCTCTAACTTCTTTCTGTGTATATGGGACAGACATGCTAGAAATTAGTTTTATCCGTTCATGTGTCAATCTTCTTCCCTCCTTTGACAGGAGGTAGCCTAAATAGGCGACCTCCTGGCAACAATATTGAAACTTTTTAAGCAAAGCTTTGAGACCATGTTCAGCCAGATGTATAAGTAATAACACAGTGCCTTCCTTACAAGCACTCTCCGAGTCGGCAGCCAAAAGCAAGTCATCAACATACTGAAGCAGTGTACAGGTAGAGGGCAATTCAAGGGTGTCAAGCTGTTCTTTCAAAGCCCTACTGTAGATGCTAGGACTTTCCGTGTCACCTTGCGGTGCACGGGTAAAGGTAAACGAGTGTCCCCCTAAGGTGAACGCGAACAGGTATCTACTGTCCTTGTGTATAGGAATGCTAAAGAAAGCATTCTTCAAATCCACAACACTGAAGTAAGTAGCTGAAGCTGGGATCATAGTCAATATCGTTGTCACATCAGGCACAATCAGAAATTGCGGAGCGACAACCTTATTGATGGCACGCAGATCAATTATGAAACTAAATGGAATTGCATTATCGCCTTTTTTGTACACAGGCAAAATCGGGCTATTGCACAAACTACCTGCAATCTAATCAATCACCCCTCTATGCACACAATCAGAGACGATGCATTTCAAAGCTTGCTCACCCTCAATTGAAATCTTATATTGTGGATTACCGGGCAGCTTTACTCCATGTTTCAAGATTATTTTAACAGGCTCGATCTGCAAAATGCCGACATCATTGTCATCAATTGCCCATAAACACTCTGGTACATCACTGAATTCTGGCGGCAAAGGTCTGGTCAAGAATTGAGAGACAGAAGGTTGCTGTGGTGAAATCGTCAAACGCGCTCCATCAGAAGAACAATGAATCACCGCATTTAATTCCTTCAACAGATTCAACCCCAGCAAATTCTCTCCACAATTCAAAGTCAAAAGGAATGGACAGTGGTCCGTAAAAGGACCCAAAGAAATAGGTACCGGCGAAGAAACTGGACAGACAACTGGTGTGCCAGAAAACCCTACAGAAACATTGCTTTGCCCTGACAGTGGAATGCTTGGAACCCGAGAATGATCAATAGAACACTTCTGTGTCCCAGTATCTATCAAGAATAGATGTTTCCTATTTCCCACTATCATCTCAACGTAGGGACCTTTCTGATTAATGGGAATAGGCGTAGGTTCCAAACCCTGCTTCGGGCAATCCTAACGAAACAGAATATCATCGAAAGGGAGTTCTTCAGAGAGGTAAGCGGCAGAAGGATGGTCGAAAATGTTTCTAGTATCCACACTTAGTGACTGATTATCCTGCGAAAAAGGTTGCTGTGGATCCTGTGCAACTGACCTCTACCAGGGCCCCCTACACCGGGCGACCTCTGGATAATCTACCCATATTTCCAAATGCGTTATTTGACCTTTGTCGAAGGACCGGGCATTGTGCAAGCCAATGACCTTCTTGCCTACAATAGGCACACTGGTTAATGTTTACAGGACCCAAGGGCACATTTCCTTGTGGAACATACTGACCTCTAATTTGCGAGCTACCCCCTCTAGGGCCTCTAACAATTTGCTGTAATAATACTTTTGTCTTCAAATCACCTTTTCTCTTTTCGACTCTTTCCTTTTCATTATTGACACGATTCTCTTAGTACTGAGCCATACGCAGTACTTCTGATTGAGACTTTGCCTGCCAAGCGCTCTCGGAAGACATAATTTGTGACTGGATGTCAGGCAGCAATCCACGCACAAATTTGTTTACGAATAATCTTTTCCAGACTCTGTGCCTAAGTCTTGTCCACTGAAATCCGAGAATACCTGTTCGAACCGATTATAGAACTCGATAGCACCCTCAGACTTCCCTTGGACACAGGCCGTAAGCTTGTCCCAAATAATCCTCTTTTCGGGAATTATAGTTTTTAATTTTGCAACGATTCTGTCAGGTAAAGTTAGTATCACCTGAGGCGGTCTCTCGCTAGCTGGCCTTTCTCCATCAAGTCTAATTATGTTAGCCCATGTATCTCCTAACCCTGGTACATCATCTATAGTCCTAACCTGTTTCCACAAATCAACGGGCAGGATTCCAGGAAATAACAGAACAATATCACTTAAGCTCAATACTGAGGATTGCAAGACAGACTCCATTTCTTTATAGAACCCTGTTGAATTTTTCCTAATGTTGGGAATAGATTGTCTAATGGTGTTTACTTCCTGTCTTGAGAATGGGACGTGAACAAACTGCGACACATAATGTGCAGGAATATCCACAGCAGCTGCACCCGTTGCAGGATTAGCCGCAATCTCAACCTTTGGGACAAATGTCAGAGGAACCTCTCTCATAGGCAACTGAGAAGTAGGCAACTCCGAACGCTTACTAAGCAACAGAGCCAAATCGACCGCTAAAGCAGCCGAAGAAGTGTCAAGTGAAAAAGCTCTCTTATAAATACTCAATAACTCTGTGGGACAACTAATCTTTCTCTTTACACATTCTTCCTGCAGGTACTCTACCATTACATGTAACACTTTCCTCTGCAGTTCTGGCGTATACTGACTATACGTGTCATATACCTCAACTGGAGTTATCAACATGTCTGAGATCCATCTAATCGCGTCCTTTGTGCAAATTCGCATTTCCTCAGATATCAATTTATGACAAGGAAGAAACCGCTTCTGTACATACATGCCATCTTCATCTTCATCCCGTAATCTTTCCAACTCCTTTCTATACTCAAATACCCTCTCAACATGCTCTTGTACTTTCTCCATAGTGTCTCTAGAAAGTGCTAAGGTGTTGAGATCACTCAACCCTTGTGGGAGATCTGTATTGTTTAATCTGTCCCACATTACACACAAGTGAACCCCTAATCCCTCAATAAAAACATTTTTCTCAGGAAAATTGTCCATATTAGAAAGTGTGGCAAAAACATTAGCTCGATCATCTCTCTCCATACAATGTCTAGCCCATGCAATCAAGTCACGTTTCTTCTCTGGAGGTACAGTATTGTGAGTGACAACCCTCAATCCCGTTCCCTGATCTACTACAAGCGGTGCAGGACCACTTGGAAGAGGGGGAGCAGGTAAATTCAACGGAGGTACTATTACTGGTGCAATAGGGAGAGGTGGAGGAGCAGGTGGAGGAACAGCAAAAAAAAGGAGGAACAACGACTGGAGGAAGAGGAACATACGGAGGTGGTGCAGTGGCACCAGGCCTTTGTTCATTTAACAATTTATCAATAAGCTCATCGGAAACATGAAAGTCTTTGGAAGGATAGATTTTTTGAATGTCAAATGAGAAAGCCCTATCCATATTCCTAACTGACTCAGACTGTTTACCGTGGTCATATAACAAGGCGTTTTCGGCGTTCGTTTTATGATGGCGCACATGTTTTCCCCTACTTTTAAGCTGCTGTAAAGCTTCTTTCTTCCAATTCTGTAATACATCAAATGCTGCAGGTCTAGGCTTTTTCTTTAATAAAATTGACTCTAAATACTCAATACGAGGGATTTCGAAACTACCATTAATTGGCCACTGAAGTTCAGAAGCATGTCTAATTTGTCTGTGCCAAATATCCTTAAACACTATACTACCAATGCCATGCTTACAGTACATAGTACAAGCCGGCGACCCGTCCTGTGGTGCCGGATGGCTAAATTCCAAAGATTGCCTATCGCTGCGGAATAACGCCCTGAAGCAGGTAGACAATTTCCCAGGCATATCAAAATATTGGTGTTACCTGGTCAATAATTGTATTTGCAGATACAATGCGCCAAAACAAATGATCAGGATACTTAAGAATCGGGTCACGACTCACCTGATCAATCCTAAGGAGGTCCGATCAGATTTCAAAATTCTTTTTTAACGTGTTTTTACCTTGTGTTTGGTGATTTCGGCAAATCTGCCCGCCTCGATAAGTGGACCCTCATCAAGATGCCGTCTCGGACCGCATGTTCATCGTCCAGGGATCAGGCCATGCAGCGCTGCTGAGGTGTTGCGTCTCTTTCAGAAAGGGGCCCCTTTTTTGTCACACCCTCCGATCCCGGTCCGATAGCGTGCGTCAACCTTTGATGAGCTAGCATCAATCTTGAGGGTCCCTATTCGGGCGCCATCTGTGAAAACAAAAATAAGATATCGAGGCTGAGTACCCCAAAAGGGAAATACACCATACACAGGTTACAAAGAAAGCTACAAAGATCTTTATTTTATACTGAACAGTTTCAAAGGACAAAGCAACAGATAGCTATCGGCCCTCAGTACAACACAGCAAACTCCAGCTCGGTTCGGTGTGCTCAGTGAGTGGGACTGTACATTAGAATAGTCGCACCTTTTATACTATCAGAAACATGATGTTCAGCCCACCTACAAGGTAATATAAGTTAATACATCAAGGATCTAGGGTTCGTGCCGAGTTCATACGTCTATGCATTTAGGGTTTACCTTTAATACATTCACTTACAAATCACAATGGCAACGGTATGTCTTAGGATTTCTTGCAGAGCCTTCTCAATGTCTCTATACAATGCAGTTTAAACAAGTATTCATAGTTCAGTATTTGGATACATTGTGTTTAACATATGCTCGCGGATTAGCTTCATTGACATAGGTAATCCTCTACACACAGGTCAGCGAAGGACAAGGTCTCAGTTCATGACCATAACATGTGGCCTGCAGGCAAGTTACATATTAGTTTGTACACAGAGGTCAAGACGGCCATGTTACATTCGGAATAACACTGTCCACCATCTTAGAACACAGGGTGACTTTAGAGAAAGAATCTAAAATGGCAGATAGACCTAAAATGGAGGCTTACTCAGATCTAAGGTCAAGACCTTGTAACGAGGATCTGTTGTAAAGTGACTTGTAAGCAGCTTGGCGTAGGCCAATATACATATATTCATACAGTATAGGAGGCACAATATTATTTCCCGTTCGACAGTATGACCCAGAGCGCAACACCACATGGAACCTGCAGAGGCTATACCATGTCATAGACAGTATGAATCAACTGACGGAAGAAAGTGCAGTGGCCTCATTAGATGCAGTCAAAGCCTTTGTCTCAGTCCGTTGGAACTGGATGCTAGCGGCTCTGGCACACTTTGGAATTGGCATAGTTTTCTTGCAATGGGTAAAATGTATCTACACGGTGCCCAGGGCTATTGTGAAGATGGTTAGACAGATCTCTGAAGCATGAGAAGGGCAGTACACAGGGCTGTCCATTGTCACTGATGCTGTACATCCTAGCATTAGAGCCACTGGCTGCGTTCCTTAGGAAGGAGTATGCGGATGCAGGAATAATGTTATACGGGGTGGTACACCTGGTCTCCCTGTATGCAGATGATATGCTGCTGTACGTAAACAGGGCAGATGAAAACTTACCACACTTGTTAGACATCGTTGACCAGTTCGGCAAGTTATCAGGGATCAGAGTGAATCAGGAGAAGTTCTGTCTATTCCCGCTTGCAGGGCTTCGGGACCTCAGTGAGCAGCACCTACCCCGATTAGGACTCCGATGGGAGACAAAATTCTTCCGCTGACATTAATGTGTGGCATGACCGAGTGGCCTCGCATAAGAATAACTTGCAGAAAGCCATGGACAACGTGGCTGGCTCCATGAGGTTTCTGGAAGAGGCTGCCCCTTGGAGTGCCAGGGAGAGCGGCTCTCCTGAAGATGTTTGTACTTCCCCTTCTCCTGTTCTGCTTCACCAACGTGCCTTACAGCAAACGTGCAGCCTTCTTCCGGAGGCTGAATGCACTGATGAAAGAATTCTTGTGGGAGGGAGGAAGAAACAGAATCGCCCTGAGCACTCTGCAGAGAGACTATGCTGCGGGCGGGATGAAAGTGCCCTACTTTGAGTGATACTATTTAGCAGGGCAGTGGCAGCATGCGATGCGCTGGCCGGGAGACAAAGCTTCACATTACGCGTTGTTGCTACAGCAGTTGCTGAGGCAGTGTTTTTTGAAGGAAGTACTGTGGGTGAAGGAGAGACCCTCCCAGTTGTTGCAGCTGGGCAGATATATGTGGCGTAGAACTTGGAATCTTTTAGGCAGCCCAGATCCCTGCTCCGTGCACATGCCCTTGGCAGGGATCCTTAGTGAACAGTGAGGCACATTGGAGCAGTGTAGGAGACACTGGGAGGACTAAGGAGAAGCCACGGTCGGAGACCTATTAAGAGATGATAAAATAATAGCCTTTCAGGCACTGGTCACCGACTATGGCATCCATGAAGGCCAGTTCCTGCTATATGTAGACATGGTCAGGAGAATTCAGGAGATGGCTGGGCCCGCCAAATGAGGTGGGAACCAACAAGAAATTGGATACCATGTATGACATGCCAGAAGGGGGACACATGGTCGGTCTCTAGCTGTATGATTTGTTCCTGGGCAGTCTGGGAGCAATAGAACTGAAGGAGCGGAGTAAGTGGGAGGCAAATATAGGGAAAGCTTTTACAGAAACGGAATGGAAGAGGGCACTGCTTTATACCAAACAAGTATCAAGGAACGCTAGATTCAAACTCACCCAATTGTATGTTACTCACAGAGCATATATAACACCACACAGGTTGTCTCTTACAGCGGGATAAGGTGACCAGGCCAGCCCAAGATGCACACGGAAGGGAGTGGGCTTGATGCACATGTTTTGGGTGTGCCTTATAATTCGGAAATTTTGGGGGGAAATAGCGAAGAAGATGGCACAGGGAGACATCCAGATTCAGATGTGGCCCCCAGAGTATTGGTTGTTGGGATTGTTCTCTAGGGGCGGGAGACGTGACACTCACCTTACTAAAGGGAAAGATCTGATATGTGTATTTGCGAAACGCAGAATTGCCATGGCGTGGAAATCGGCTGACGGCCCTAGACTGGAAGCCTGGTGAGCGGATCTAAGACGTTGGTCACTAGCAGAGACAGCAGTGTGGCATTGAGTGCTGAGTGAGGGAATTGAAGCCTGGAACCCTCTGACACAGAGCATGTTCGCCACTGTAGTAAATGGTGGCACCCCCCCTATCTAGAACAAATGTGAGGGCGGACCACGCAGACTGGCGGGAAGGAAATGCTGTGGGAAGTGGCTGGCCTGCTGGAAAGCTGAGATTGGGGAGTAATGTTGACACACCTGGGAGATGCGTGAACTGATATGTGAGTGCATCACTGTAATGACATGGTGGAACAATAAATAACACCCTTTGAGTCTGATCACCAGTTGGGCGGTATCCCTTTAGGGATACTGCCCAACTTGATTACGTCCGGTGGTATTACCGCCGGGTCACGGGTTGGGCGTTGACTGTTAGTCCCCACTCCCTATTGGGTCCAATGTGGAATTTTTGGCGCAATTACCATGTGGTAATACCACCGGCAGTAATTGTGCCAAAAATTAGCATTTTTCCGTCGTGTTTACCCCCAGCTATCAGTTGTGGGTAGACACACCAGACTCGAGATTGGGCAGCCCTTTAAATGCGGTGGTAACACCGTTGCCACTGCATTTAAGGGCTACCACCCAACTCGTAATCAGGCCCTTCAGCTTCATTACGAGTTAGGCGGTAAGTGGTAAAATTGCTGGTAACTGAGTTATCGCCAATTTTACCACTATGCCAAATTATGAATTTGGGTTTTGAATGGAGAATTTACCTCCAGGAAAACTCTGCAGGTAAATCGTCCCACTCAAAGCCGAAAAAGCAGCAGAATTGACAGAATTACTGCAGCAGTCATTCCACTGTGGTAATTCTGCAGAAAAAGACCCATTGGGGGTCATTCCGAGTCGGGCGGTAAGGGTTAACGGTCACCGGTAACGAGACTGGTGCCGTTAAACCCTTACCGCCCTATTCTGAGTTCCCTTTGCGGGTTGGAACTTAACGTCTGCTTTTTGCAGGCGTTAAAAAACCAACCCGCAAAGGGACCTTGGAGCTAATTACGGCACCGTAATTTACGGTGCCGTAATTAGCGCCTTCCCCATTCCCATTGAGTCCTATGGGGGAAAAATGGGAATGGGGAAGGGTGAATGGGGAATTACCGACCCCGCCAACCTTGGAATGGGGCGGTAATTCCACCATTCACCATGGCGGAGTCGGAAAGATAACGGCGTCAACCAAGGCGCTAATAGCGCCTTGGTTAACGCCAGGGTCGGAATGAGGCCCATTGTGTCTAATGGACTCAAAATAAATGGGAAATTACACCGCCACCACCATTTGTAATCAGGTGGAAATTCTGCCTGACCAAGTGGCGGTAACAGTAATTCCTCAGGGCTATTTAGTGGCAGATTTACTGCAGAATTTCAACCTAACTCGTAATGAGGACCATAGGATTAATTAAAAGTGCACCAACTCCTGGCAATTAAAAAAAAAGCATGAGAATTGCTAAGTGAGGTGTAACTTCATAGATCACTGTAGAAAGGCATATTAGTTTAGGAACATTGCCCGTACACTTTCTTTAGACGTAAATAGTGATACTGTTTGAGGATCCCCCCCCATCTGGACAACCTGGAAGGGACATGTTAGGTTGTACTTTATCTTGTATATTACACCCAGTCCACATAAGTTCAGTAATGCTCTGCTTTCCTTCTACAGGTCCCACCACCCAAAGTACCTGAGATGCCACAGTAGAACAGGATCCAAGGTGAATCTGGGATCCCTGGATGATCCCTGACGCTGGAAGATGCTCTTCCCCGACACAAGACCTTTGGTGCCTTGGCAGGTGAAGTGGTGGAGTTTCTTGGCTTTACTCAATGGGACCCCTCGAGGATGGACCCCCTTTGGAAGAAGGAGTTGCTGGGAGGTCGCCGTCAAGAGAAAAGAAGTAACTAAGCACATGTTGGAAAATCAGCACTTTCGGTCTTCGCAGTAGTTTCTGTTGGCGGGTGGTTACTCTGGATGTCCCACGAAGGTGAAACTTGCTGTGGACCCCGACAAGGCATGGCTGAAGAAGATAAGACCCTTGTGGACCTTGGATGCCTTTCGGTGAGGATGGGTGCAGTGGCAGAGTAGGTGTCAGGTTTCACTGACTTTCAGTTCCTTCGGTGCTGCAGCCGCAGCACAGACCTCTGGATGGCATCTGGCAACCTGGACTTCATTGTGGGCCTTCACCAAGTCTGGACCGTCGGGGCGTCTTCTTCAGATTTTAGTGGGGGGAAACCCACTGGCGGAACCCTCCTCTGTACACAGCGACTCTGGATCTTCTCCAGCAGGAAAATGTGGTCAGATGCCCTGGCAGGGGTTGTCCCTTGAAGGATTCTTCAATCAAATGGAACTTTTGCAGCTGTATGTGTCAAGCAACACTATGCCAGGATACCCCCCACTTGTGGGTGATACACAGCAATCTGGCTTCCAGCGGTCACGAACACTCCTCCAGACACTGGGTGACACAACTGGACTTATTTGGATCAAGATGTCCAGGCATTCCTATTCTGGACTCACAAAGACCCCTTCTCTGGGCGGCAGGACACAGGACTTGCTTCCAGGGTATTTCAGGAGAAGAGCAGCAAGTGCACGTTGGTCCCTCGTAGCTCGGGAAGAGGGCCTATCCAGGTCCTCCCTTGATTCCGTCCTTGCGTCAGCTCAGCAGTCTTCAGATTCCTTGAAGAAATGCAGCTGCAGATTCCTTCCTCCGACTGGACCCAGGATTCACGCTTCAGGTTTCAGCTTCAGAACAAATTGGTGAGTGAGGGGTCCCTAGTCATACACATTTGCTCCCCATTCACTCAGGCTGAGCCAGGCTCAATCAGCCAGTCATACACAAGTGCATTCATGCAGGCAGGCAGGTAGGAAACCAATCAGGCATTCAGGCCATCCATTCACTCAAAACCAGACACCCATAAAACAGAATGTGGATTGGAGTAAGCACCCAGCCTTTCAGAGGACTACACTGCATGCACTCTAGTTTCAGTCAGGGCTGGCCCATGCATTGGGCCTCATTATGAGTGTGGCGGAAAGGCAACAACGGCGCTGGTAGTGCTACCTGCGCCATTGTTACCTTTCCACCACACTACGAGTTCTGCTCGCTGGTGCCGGACTGCACGCCTGGTCTGACCTGGCGTTCATACCAGCACCCGCGAGCAGGACTCATGATTGCACCGGCACCGTTATAAACGGTGCCGGTGCAACCATGCTCCCGTCCCCCATTCTGCCCTATGGGGCAGAATGGGGGTCGGGAGGCCGGCCATTATGGCACCCGCGAATGGGCAATTACCGGGTCCGCCAAACTTGGCATGACCCGGTTATTGCCCATTCGCGGGTGCCGGAAAAAAAACAACTCCGGCGGCAGCCGTGCCATTGGCCCTCATTACGACCCTGGCGTTGGACCATGGTACTAATAGCACCATGGTTCATGCCGGTAACTTAGCGACTCCGCCATGGCGGAATGGGGAATTACCGCCCCATTCCGAGGTTGGCGGGGCGGTAATTCCTCATGCCGCCAAGGCCCTTCCCCATTCCCATTTTTGCCCCATAGGGCTCAATGGAAATGGGGAAGGCGCTAAGTACAGTGCCGCAAATTGCGGCACCGTACTTAGCACCAAGGTCCCTTTGCGGGTTGGCCCTTAACGCCTGGGTTGTAATGAGGGCCATTGTGTCACACAGCCAAAACCAGACACCCACATAACAGAATGTGAGTTGACTTCATACTCCATTCATACACCCACCCCAAGGATGTACCCACAACACACCGTTCCTGGAAAGGCTCCAGCCAGTCTGGCAGGAGGCAGCCCCAGTGCCATACATGGTCCTGCCACCCAAGAGCTGGGGGAAGGGGACAGAGTCGGGGCTTCCCAGTGTTAAACGAGGCATCTTGTGAATGCTGGGTACCTGTTCTTCCTAGTGAGTGGGGTGGAGAGGCAGCCAGTCTGTTGACATATACTTGAGGCATAGAACAAGCAACATGGGGCACCAACCCATCACCCTCCTGGTTGACTCAAACAGGACAGAGCTGGACTGGCTCCAAATGCCACATGATGGCACTTCTCAGATTAGCGTGACATCAGGACAGTGCAAGCACTGGCAGAGAAGGCCCGAGATGCCCAACTGTAGTTCAGATGTAGAACGGAGATTCCAACAGACTGAGGTGCACAGGTTCCAAGAGGCAGGGTACCAAGCAAGGCACAAGACAGGGCAATGACAAGAGGCTGACAGCCAGGAGACAGCCAAGTGACTGCCAGGGGAGACACTGAGGTGCCAGGAGAGGAAATTCAAGAAACTGGGAAAGAAAACCGGAACCCCCAAAAGGAAAGGCAGGGAACAATGGGGCTGGGACCCAACCCAGGGAACCAAGGGACTGGGACCCGACCCAGATTCAGGGAAGGAATCCAGTTAAAACTAAAGGATTAGGGACCAACCAGCAAGGAGCAGGACAACCAAAAGGCAGGGAACAAGGAAGGCAAGGCAAGGAGCAAGGACCAAAAGATAATCAGCAGTGGGGAACACGGTCTGGAAACTGACCTCATTGAGATGCAGTGATTCCTTGCAACCGGAGCCTGGATATAGGCCCGGGCCCAAAGCGAGGCTTGGAGCGCAAGCCCTGGTTGCCAAGCAGACTGCAAATGCGTGGAGAGTTGGGCATAGACGCCCGCCCATGCGCAGACCCGCGATCATGGCAGTGCCCAAGGAGCCGGCGACCCGGACCGGGCGGACTCATGTAAGGTGCCATTGGGAGTAAAGCCTCCACGACGGGACACGCCGGTACACGCCGGAACCAATGGCCCTGCTTCCCAGACTCAGTGAGTGGCATAACACCCAGGGAAACAAGGGGTAAAGGCATGGAAACCAAGAGGCTACAATGCCCATCTTGCCTTTGTTCAGGAATCCATTGATTCCTATGGCAGGGCCTCGGTGTCACAAAAATAGAGGACACTCTGAGCCACTATCAAGTCCACATGTAGCTGCCACCAGCCCATACCCTGCTCGAGGCCAACACACAGGTGCCCAAAATCACACATGGTGTACAAGGGTGTACCCCCACCTATGGTTGCCATAAGGGTATCCTAGGGGTGTTGTTCGCCAAAAGGTAAAAGGAAGACATGCACTCGCAGAGTTCCAAGCTGGATCTCAGTGGCAGAAAACATACAGAAAGTACACACACAAGTGGTAGGACAAGGCCTAGGAGGCCCTGTCCTTCCAAAAGGCATTTCCAGCATAAAAGACAGGGGGTCTCATTGCAAGTGTGGTGGTCCAGAAACAAGGGTGCCGGTAGGCTTACCGGCACCCTTGTTTCCAGACCGCCACACTATGAGTCTGCCTGCCGGGGCCGCTGCGCCTGACACGTCTGACCCTGCCGGGTACAGCGGCCCCAGCAGGCAGAGTTGCCATGGAAGCATCATCAGCAATGGGGCATGTGCTTCCAAGTCCCCCCATGGGACCCCATGTGAATGGGGACTTACATTTTCCAGCACCTGACTTCCCGGGCCTTGTAATGGGAAGCTAGGTGGTGGAAATGGTGTTACGAGGTCGGCAGCAACCCGCCGGTCGCACCGGCAGGTTACCACCAACCTGATAATGAGGCCCAGGGTGTCTATTCAAGAAGTAATCTCAATTCTCAGGACAGACCAGTCTGTCAGCCTGGTGGTACCAAAGACTCTTGGGGCTGATGGCATCATGCATCCATGCCCTGTGCCCTCTTTTTGCTTTGTGGGAGGATCAGGGTTGTCACTCCTTAGGGGACACCCTGCAGCTGGACTGGCCGAACAAGACGCTGTATGAGTTTTCCCATACGTCGCTTCATAAGCCATACCTTGATGAAGTTCAAGATGACTCACAATTCGACGATGATTCTCGTGATCCTGTTCTGGCCATGCTAGATTTGGTTTCCAGATCTTCTGGATTTGTCAGTCAGCGATGGTGGATCTACCAATGATGGAGGATCTTCTGACCAAACAGAAGGGACAGGTGCTTCACCCCTCCCCTCAATTGCTGCGCTTGAAGGCTTTGATCCTGAAGAGCTGACCTTCTCACATCTACATGTAGCTAAAACAGAAATTGGAAATCATGTGGCAGCTTCTAGGAAGACTTCCACAAAGAAATAATATCTAAGCAAATGGTTGCAGTTTTGCCATTGGGCTTTGCATGGCAAATTTAAAGGCTTTAATCGATGTGATGTCCTTTTTGGTTTCAGCAGGTGTGAAAATTGACACTTGTAAATTTGTAAACATTATTTGTCGGCAATAAGGGCTTATTTGTAAAGGGAGAACATATCTTTTCCCCTTGCAAATGAGGCAATTTAGAGGCATTTTGACGGCCTCCTTCGCTTACATCTGCGGATTTGTGATCCTCCACCTCAGTGGGATTTGAATTTGGTTTTTTCCACATTAATGCACAAGCCATTTCAACCCATAGCTTCTTGTGATTTGGATCTCTTAACATAGAAAACAGCTTTTTTAGTAGGAGTTACGTCAGCAAGGAGAGTAGAAAGCTGTAGGCTCTATCTTCACAGGAACTTTATCTTGTTTTTCATATGGATAAGATAGTCCTTCCTACGTTGCCCTCCTTCTTACCTAAAGATGTATCAGATTTTCATCTAACTCAAGAGATATTTCCTCGCAGACCACACTCTTCTTCGGCCGAAGAGGCCTTACATAAACTGGATATGTCATGTACTCCAAAATTCTATTTAGAAAGAACAGTTCAGAAAAATAGACCAACTTTTTGTCACATATGGTGATCTTTTGCCTGGTAAGAAAGCTACTAAGGTTTCCATTGCCAGGTGGGTTGTCTCGTATATCGCAAAAGCTTATGACTTCAGAGGGTTTTTGGTTCTGCAGAGACTTAGGCTGACTCTACAAAAGCCAAGGCAGCATCAGAATCCTTCAATAGACATGTCTCTATTGCAGACATGTGTAGGGCAGCTACCTGGGCTGCTACTCCTGCTTTTTACAAACATTAAGCATTGGACGCATCTTCCAGGAAAGATGCCTGGTTCGGCCAAGAGGTGCTTCGCATTTCTTTTGTTGAATCTCGTAAATGTCGTCTCCTCCACCCTTACTGTTTTTGAGGCTTTTTAATCTGATCCCAACCATTTGGGAAGCAAGGAGAGCAGGAAGTAAGAGAAATGAATAAATACTTGTGGTGATTCAGGTTCTTTTTGTCCGTGCTCTCCCTCCTTCACAACACCCGCACAGTCATCCCCATTGAAAGTATATACTTCATCACAATAGCCAGCATGCGAAATCAGGAACTGGGTGCGGACAGTTGGTGACGTAGGGTAGAGGGATGGGGCTGGTGCGCGGAGGGACGCACGCGCCTAAAATAGTCCCATCAAGTCAAAGCACTTAAGGGAGCAGCTATCTTTTTTTGTCTGTTTTTTCAGACCCGCCTGCGGGTGCAGGTGGTCTCAACCAGTTGTGAAGGAGGGAGCACCTTGACTAAGAGAACCTGAATCACCATGAAGGTATTTTTTCATATTTAAAAATAGTTTTTTTTGGTGACCGTAATACTGGCAGCATTTTCACACTTTGCATCGCTTGTATTTAATTACATTTTTAAAAATGACTTTTTGCTGACATTTTCAGATGACTACATTTTTCCGGGGACATTTTCAGATAGAACCCTCAGTGTTAGACCGCCTTTCCTGATTTTTACAAGGATTTGATGTGTTCTATGAACTCATCCTAACTTCCTACCAAAAGGAGATATGCCTAGCAACTTTCATTCTAAGTCCCGTCACCAGGGTACTCCAGTTTCATCTGAAGAAACACACAATGTTGCCCGATCACCATTTTGTGGCCTGTTGCCGGGCTGCCCAGTGCCTAAAGCCCCCATTGCGAGATGGGTGGTGGCAACTTGGGCAAACTCTCATGCCTTCTGCAAGCGTTACTTTCTAGGTTCCAACTCGGGGCCTTTGCAAACCTCTTTGCTGAAGGGGTTGCCTGTAGGTATTGTCCTTTCTTCTGTTACTGTGCAACATTTGATATGTGCAGCCTTCCCTTAGTGCATCGGTGTTCTGAAGTTGCCCCAATGTATGGAGGAAAGGTGGAGTAGGAGTCAGGGGATGTTACTCACCCTAGTGACGCTTCCTCCATATGGCCCAAACCCATGCCACCCTGGAGGTGGCATAGCCCTCCCGTAGGTTACCAAAAGGACTGGCGTGCGTGCATATACAAGGGGGGGCCCATTTTACAAATGTGTTGCTCTGCATCAAAGCCCAGTCCCGTTAATGTGTGCGGCAGATGCTCCTCTGGGATCATCGCCCCAGTGGTCGAAGTGAGCGGGAACGGTTAGGAGCGGCGTTCCACTACCTTTATTATTTGAATTACTTATTTGTGAAGTTCGGGCACACGTCTCCACCTCACCACCGGATAGCAATAACAGCTAAACTGAAATCTGTTTCAACTCAATTGGCTGTCAATCAGCCTGGGTGGAACCGTGGACAAATGTGTTGCACGTTGTTCCTCCCTTGCCACTCTGTCCCCCACCTGCGTCACAGTTCCACTGCTTTATGCGTTACACTCTACTGCACTGCGCTCGGTTCAGAATCCTTGGTGCTGGACCACTCCGGCATCTGTGTTCTCTTGGAGAATGCTTTCAAGCTCTGGAGCAGATTTTGTGACGTCCTACAATGGCTGTCCTTCCCAGCCACATGACTTTCACAATTTTTCCACAGCACCCCCACCCCAGATACTAGGACACGCTGCTTTACTTCCGGGTTGTTGCCATATTTCCCAGCAATCCTGCCAGTGATTCTTTTCTTGGGGCTGCCCTGGGTCTTTTGTGCTCTACTCTTCATGTGGCAGACTTCCACTGCACATCAGTTTGCCCCTTCAAATTGAAATGTCGCCCAACCTGTTCAGAACCATGGTCGTCGCAAGGGGCGTGGCTTAATACATTGTTGCTTAGCAGGAAAGCTCCTACAGAGCACAACATAATTCACTATTCTGAGATGAACTCAAGAGAATTACTCACAAAAGCTAATCAGGGTGATGGAAGCTTCCGAGCATGACCCGATCCATCACCACATTAAAACGAAAAGCCACAAACAGGGGGGGGGGGACACTGGAGGTTTCCCGGTAGGCCTCTGCGCCCTGGCAGGGGTGGAATGGACTACAGGGAACACTGGAGATTTCCCGGTAGGCCTCTGCACCCTGGCAGGGGTGGACTGGCCTACAGGGAACACTGGAGGTTTCCCGGTAGGCCTCTGCACCCTGGCAGGGGTGGACTGGCCTATAGGGAACACTGGAGATTTCCTGGTAGGCCTCTGCACCCTGGCAGGGGTCCCGGTAGGCCTCTGCAACCTGGCAGGGGTGGAATGGCCTATAGGGAACACTGGAGGTTTCCCGGTAGGCCTCTGCACCCTGGCAGGGGTGGACTGCCCTATAGGGAGAACTGGAGATTTCCTGGTAGGTCTCTGCACCCTGGCAGGGGTGGACTGCCCTATAGGGAACACTGGAGATTTCCTGGTAGGTCTCTGCACCCTGGGGTGGACAGGCCTATAGGGAACACTGGAGGTTTCCCGGTATGCCTCTGCACCCTGGCAGGGGTGGACTGGCCTACAGTGAACTCTAGAGATTTCCTGGTAGGCCACTGCACCATGACCGGTGGTGGGAGGTAGTTGCCTGGGCAGGCGCCATTTTGTTCTTGATGGAGTTGCTTTGGTTGTAGGCTTGTCACAGTCTGAGGCGGGGGACTGGTGCTCCGAGGTCTTAGGTGGAGGTAGTTATCTAATTAAAGAAGTGGACACAAATCCCCAAGGATAAACCAATGGGGGGGGGGTGTAACCCATGCCCTTTAACACTAGAAACACTTGTGTCCTAGCGCATTATAAATGACTTATTATATCATACTGTTGGTTGTTCCAAGCAAACACTGGACGGGACTCATTCTATATACCTCCTGGCCCAATCAATATATTGGTACCTATTAACCACTGCGCTATTTCTCCCAGAAGGCATAAAAGTGTTTGGGGGAGCATTTTCTTTTTCTAGGCTGGGGGTGTCTGAAAAGTAGCGATCTATGCTATAGTTCCCGCCCCTTCTAGATCCATCGGTACCCACCCCCACTTTAGACGCCCTCCCTTATTTGGTTTAGTGTTTTTTAACACGACCACCCGTTCAGGACTCCTCTACTGTCCAATCCTATCGCAGTGCAACATGGTGCTTCCGAACAAAATGGCGGACCATTGCATGGCACATCCTGCAGGGCAGACAGGTCAGAGGGTCTTGACTTCTATCATTTGAATGTTTTGTGTTACATTTATTGCCTGAAGACGTTCATTTTCAGGGTTAAAAGTTTGCTCTGGTGCAGTAAACACACCCCTATTAAGTTAGAATACCCACACCCTCCCGGAATGACTACTGTGGACTGGCCCCACCCACTTTGCGAAGGTTCATGCGATGGCTGTGTCGCGGGAAGTGGACAATTGTAACTAAGGCTCAAATTGCAAGATATTATTAAAGCAATGGCTAAAATAAAGGGAATCTCCACGAATATCAAGGGCTTGTGTTGGCAGAAATCTTTATTTTTCGAATTTACCATGTGTTTGGTAATCGATTTGCCGGATAGACGCAGTCATTCACAACAGCCATGTTAATAGTCGTCATAACTGCGTCGGCCCATGTCATTGTACGCATGTCCTAACCAAAGAGGCGCTACATAGATTACTTTGCGATGCTGCCCGTTTATAGTCCTCGCTTCTGATGTATTTCCTTTTTGGCATAACTTAGAGTGTTTTAGAGTGCCGCCTCCCCAGCCGAAGCGACGGCAGGATTAGCAACATTAGGCGGAACTTCTCCGTTGGACACATGTGAGAAGCAGGCACTGTAGAATCGCTGTATCATAGAATGCCTTCGGTCAGTTGCAAAGTTTGCTCACCCAGGCATGCAACGGCTGTGAATGTCTATGGATTGTATTCTGAGAACCATGAATATCGTGCTGAAACATTGTTGCCAATATCTGGGGCCAGGGACCCCTCTATCGTCAACACTTCCTGACCAAATACTCCTCTGTTCCTCTAGCACCAATTCCCTGCGTATAAAGTGGTTTGCTAAACAGAGAGCTGGTGGGCGATCACTTTCCTCGGCTGGCTCCCTCCTGTGGAATAGACTCCCTGTCCCTCTGCGTCTTGAGACTGACCTCCTCAAGTTCCGAAAAAGCCTCAAGACCTTTCTCTTTACCTCTTCCTTCTCCTCCTCTCCTCAGCTCAGTCTGTTACAGGAAAAGCTGCTTCTCTGACCTTTCAAATGCACATTCCACTTGATGGGATCTGCAAGGCAGCCAATTGGACATCCACACAATCTTTCCACGAGCATGAATGCATGGACATTACCTCCAAGGCCAAAGCCTGGTTAAAAAAGGCTGTTCTTCATACTTGTTTTGACTTGACTAAGGGTTAGGCCCAACCTCACTCTGGCCCTAATTTTTTAGGACTCTCCCAAATGTACTGAGGAAGCAGGTTGCCAATAAGCAGTATGTAAAAGATACCCACCGCAGTGACTACTGAATTCCTACTCCATAGTGCCCTCCATTGCCTCAGGAATGCCTCCCACTATGCCCTGAAAAATTTGCCAAATGGGAAAAGGGGCTGAGGCTTTGCGGAGGAGGGTGGTGGTGAGCGTGCATGCCCTGTGCCGCTCATTAGGCCTAGGCCCACTGGTGAGGTTTCAAAATATTGACGGTTATTGCGGCACAAAGGCTATATTCCGGTTCCTGCAGAACAAACACTATGGTGGAAGGTGGGCTTTATCGTAGGGGAAGAGTAGTCAATACACCGAGTCGTTTATACATACTGGGTGACATTAAGGCTGGATTGTCTTACAACTTTAGGAATGCATTGTAATAGAAGTGGGGGTGGTCATGACATCTGTCAGGTTCTCAGGAAGTGAAAGGTCGGGCATTCCACCTCCAAAGGATATGCTTGACTTGACCTCAGAAATGGAAGAAAATGTTCTCAACACGTGACCAACAGAACCATGAAGACAAAGTACAAGGTTGCGCCTGATGAGGACCCTCAACCACCCACCACCCCATTAATGCAAGACCCCGCACCCTCTTCTGCTGCACCTCTGTGCAGGGAATGAAAGCTGGTGGATAGTCTTAGGGCTGAATTAAATTGTCTTAAATATGTTCTTGGGCCCGCTAAACTTCTTGCTTCCTTCCAGTGTTTTTTTTTTAATCCAAACTTTATTTTTCATATTTTTAATTAATTACAATTCAGAGCATGTTTCTGGTCATCAATCAACAAGAAAACAGATCACTAACCAACAATTTCATCAAAGAACAGTAACAATAAAGTGCCACCAGTCTCAGTGCAAACGCCAACCCCCAGTAGCATCGGATTCCAAGTAACTCGAAGTGCTGAAGAGTCTGCGTTTTGTGGGTAACGCGTTCTTTCGATCCCAAGAACTGAATGATAGGGAGCCAGGCCGCATAGATGGAATCAGTGAGGATCGCAGTTCCTTATTCCATTTCTATCAGTGACCACACTCTGAACCACCATTGCGCCACCATCGGGCCTTCAGTCAATTTCCATGAGAAAGCTAGGGTTAATCTGGCTGCTATTAGGAGCTGTGTTTTATCACCCATGCTGTCTTGCCTCGCAGTGGGTATCTAACATCTGCCGCTCAATCCCCCAAGACGATTACTCTCGGGTACAGTGCGAGGGCAATCCCTTTAAGCTCTCTAATGTGTGAGAGGATTCCTTCCAGTACAGTTCAAAGTGGGGCAAGACCATCATGGGTGTCTCCACATCCCCCCCAATATCTGTCTGAAATCCCAGGGGGTAATTTCATGCAGACAGCTAGGCGACATATACCAGCTGCATAGATCTTGTACCCAAACTCCTTCCTCCCTGTGCAACTTGATGCTTCATGGATTCTTTTCCTAGATCGATTACCAAGATTCCGGCTGAATATCGACTCCCAATTCAGTCTGACACTTCAACATATAGGGTACGGTATCAGAGTCCTCAGCCGGGTCAAGAAACCTATAAAAAGTGGTTGTTCATTTTGAGTTAAGGCCTTCTAATAGTGTCAGTTTGATCCCTTTGGATTCTCTTGTCCCTTTATCCCTAACATCCCTAATCGTGACCCAGTGGTGAACTTGGAACCTTTCCCCTTCATCAACTGCAAATCTAGTGTAACATGCGTCAAAGGTCAGCGGAGATGAGCCCACATACATGTGGCCCAGGTGCAATATCACCATGCCGTCCCAATTTGCGAAGGGAGACCCACCAGAACTCCCTGCATCCGAACCCCCATGTCCCAGTATCCCAAGGTGGCCCTGTTTGTGTGTAGCAGTTTGTCTCCGTCATCGGGTAAAAAACGGAGTGTCAGTCAGAGGTAACACTGTATACCCCTGTTGCAGGGCAACCCACCTCTTTCCAGTTCCCTCACCCCAGTAGCATATGGGGCCAACTTGGACCGCTATGAGATGTCTCCCCAACCCCCCTTGCCATGTTGAGCGCAACAATAGCCTCCTTCCCGCCCGGGTTCTGTTCCCTCCCAAATAAACATGAACAACATCCCCTGTAGTTGGGAGATGGGCTTTGCTGGCATCTTGACCGTAATGGCGTAAAACACGTATAATAGTTTAGCAATGAGGGACATCTAATGGCTGCCACCCTTCCCAGCTAAGAGATGTGTTGGTGTTCTCATCTTCCCAGGTCTTCCTTGCATTCCCTAAGTACACTGAGGATATTTGCCTTATACAAAATTTCGGGCCAGGAGGTTAAATAAACTCCCAGGTACCCAGCTAAAGGGCAGAGAGGGGAGCATGTCCTCCAGCACTCCGTCTGGTTCTCCAATATTTATTCCCATGATTTCCCGTAATTGATTGTAAATCCCTAGCAAGTCCCAAATTGTATAGTAATCTCTAACACTCAGAGGACCAACCGCGTTGGCTCAGTTAAGTATAAAATAACATCATCGGCATAAAGCCTGATCTTATGTTGTTCAGCCTTGGATATAATTCTGGTAATGCCCCGGTCCTCCCGTACTGATTGATCAAAGGGCTTCGTGACTAGAGCAAAAAGCAGTGGGGACAGAGGGCACCCAAGTCTGGTAACCCTTTTAATGGTAAGGGGACCCATTTAGCACTTATTTACCCTCATGCGTGTGGAAAGTGCTGCAAAGCTGGAAAATACCCATGTGCAAAATTGTGGACCAAAGCCATAGCTACCCAAGACCTCCCTCGGGTTAATGCCAAGCCGAGCTGTCAAAGGCTTTATTTGCATCTAGCGATAACATTACCGCATTCTGCTTTGCACGAGCTCCCAAGTCGATCAGATTCAGTGCCCTTCTGATGTTGTCAAAAGCTGAAGGCCCTCTTATGAAACCTGTCTGGTCCTTATTGATCAACTTCGGCAGATTCCCTGTTAGTCTATCGGCCAGAGGTGTTATATCGATCATCACATTGCAGTTAAGAAGTGCGATAGGCCCATAGGACGTTCATTCTCCGATTTCAGGATAAGTGTTGTCCAGGATTTGTGCCCGACACCCGCCCACTTGTCCCAAAGGAGTTGAATAGCTTCACCATTTGGGGGACTAACTGAGCTCGGAGAAATGTGTAGAAAGCATTGGGGAACCCATCTGGGCCTAAAGCTTTATTACTTGGGAGAGTTTTGTTGATAAAAGCATCGACTTCCAGGGCCGTAATCAGGCTTTCCAGAGCGATCTTGTCTGCCTGTGACAATTTGGGAGGCTGAAGATTACTCAGGAGAGAACCAGCCACCTCTAGCCTAGATCTGCCCCCTCCCAGGAATTCGGAGAAATATGATTTGATTATCTGGACTTTGTCCTTTTCCGCCCAACAAAGAAGCCCCTCCCGGCTCCGCAGAGCTCCCATTCTGTTGAGTGTTTGTTCTAATTTCAATTTGCCCACTAGAGTTTTGTTCGCCTTATCCCTGCTCTTGTAATAATATTGTTTAATATTGTTTAATATGCAGTTGAGAATTGGCTGCTGCGCCCGCCTGGAGGGCCTCTATCTTAGTTCCTTCATTTATGTTCCTTTTCCTAGATGCAAAGCTCGATCTCTAGCATTCCTCTAACAGGGGTCTTAGCCCGGGTCAGGGCTGCCATTTTCCTTATAAGTTCCCCACGAAACACGGCTTTTCCTGTGTCCCACACAAGGCCAATTTCAATCTCCCCAGTGTCATTCTCCCTGAAGTAATTTTTGATCGTCTGCCCCATTTCCCGCTCTATTACCAGATCCCTCAATGCTGAATTGTTTAACTTCCAAGTGGCTCGCTCCATGGGGGATACAAGGAGTTCCTGTAGGGTGAGTGTTATCGGTGCATGGTCAGTGTGTTGCATAGACTCTATTTCCACTACCTCAGTATGACCTACTAGGGATCTAAAGGTCATAATCCCTTAGACCTTCCAGATCCCATTACTCTAACCTCCTAGCTATCCCTAGAACCCGCAAGGTCTGGGCAGGCGGCTCCAGCTTCCCTGCAGTTGCCCCCCTACTCTGGAACTCCCTACTGCCCCACATCAGGTCCATTGAATCCCACTCAGCCTTTCACAAAGCCATCAAAACGAACCTCTTTGTCTGACTATTTTAACCTGAATTCTATGACAATTTGCACCTGCATGCACTCTGTGGTTAACCACTTTCTCTGAACTGAACTATAAAAAGTAATACTGGGCGGCTTCTTTGTAACCCTTAATCAAGCCTTCTTAAGCTCTGACATAGCGCCTCGATGCCTGCAGGCTGCCGTGCGCTCTACAAATTTAAATAAACAAATAAATAAATAAATAATCAGATCTATTTTCGAGAAAGATGTGTGCACCGTCGAGAAGAACGTGAAGTCCCGCTCATCCTGATGGTGACACCGCCAGGTTTCAATCAGATCTAATTCCTGTAACATGCTCGTGATTGCCCTTACATTTCAGAGATCCGCCTGGGAAGCTGGGGGAGTCTTATCCATTTACAGGTTGATCACACAATTGAAGTCTCCCCCTTTAATCAGAGCACCCTCCTTAAATCCCAGAATGATAGTGACTAGGTCCCATACAAATTGATCCGGGTTATCATTCGGGCCATACAAACCCACAACCGTCAACGGGAATCCCTCTTACAAGCCCTGTATTGCTAGGTATCTACTACCCTCAGGAGCCACTATAACTGCTCCTACTTTAAATTCAATTATTTCTCCTCAGCAGAAAGCCCACTCCTTTCCTTTTAACCCCCACGCTACTTAAATACCCTCGTGGGAACACCTTACTTTTAAGTCTCTTCTCGTCCTAGGGGAGCAAGTGTGTCTCTTGTTAAATAACCACATCCCACCCCAGTATCCCAAGATGCCCAAGATTGTTTTGCGCTTCATGGGGGAGTTAAGGCCCCGAACATTCCATGTACCCACCTTTAGTGATGGTGTCACTTTATCCAGTGGGTCCAAGTTAACTCTGCTACTGGAATCCCCGAGACCGGTAGCAAGCCGAACCCATCAGCCCATCCCTCCCATTCCGTTTCCACATGAGCACTGCTGTATATCGAACTTAAGTTGTCAACATAACAACTTCCAGAACTAACTGGAACAACCCTCTAAGGGTCTTTCGAAACCAGATTGTAGTATGCTCCCACATGGAGGCATTTCCCGCTCTCCCAGGGACCTCCCACCCCTCTCCCCCCACCAAACCCCACATTCCCTCTCCCCCTACCCCAGATCCCGCCACCGAACAACAATAATATCTTGCTCTCACAGCGTCCACCATTTTACATGGGATACAAACCCAAGGAATCTTCCCCCCAAACTGAACAGAATTAATTTTCATCCTCCTTCCTACATCTTTTTCCCCACTCGCGGGCAATCTGTAACAGACCCTGATCCAGCGAACCAAAGACTTGGTTAAAGGCACACTGTCCGGGCGCTTTTCATGCTTGTTTGGCCTATGTTTGCCTTTGCCAATGGGCGCCCGAAGACAGCACCTCTTCCTCCCCTGAGGTTGGGATAACTCTATGTAGTCTTCGGGACTCTCTCCCATTTTGCCATCATCCCCCTCCATCACGGCTCCCCCCTCTTCTTTGTTCGTCACCACATATTCCACCCACTTCACCTCAAAGAGTAGTTTAGACGGGAATCCCCATCTGTAGGGGATGTCTCTTTTGGGCAACCAGGCCGTCCCCACGTTCAGTTTTTTACACCTAAACAATGTGGCCTGCGAAAAGTCCTGAAACAGCCTCAGATCCAAGCCTCAAAGTGGATCAATTCTTGCTTCCTGGCTTCCCTCATCACCCGCTCTTTCTGGCCAAAGAGGTGAACTCTTGTGAGCATGTCCGGACACAGGGCATTTTTGATCTGAAATGCAGTGTACACCCTATGTGTCTGGTCCAGGACCAACTCCTCGCCCTCCGAGAGATTTAGGGCCTCATCATGAGTTTGGCTGTAACCCTTAAATACGGCGGTAGCGCTGTGACCGCCAGATTTAAGGGTCTGCCAAATCAGGGCTTCAGTGGATTTCTCCCCAGCACTGAGCTGGGGGGAAATCCGCCAAAAATTCGCGCTCATACCGCCGGCGGGAAATCCGCCAGCGGTATGAGCGCGAAATTTCCCCATTGAGCTCAATGGGGAATGGGGCATTCCCGAATGGGCTCAATGCGGAATGAGGAATTCCAAATCCACCAAACTCGTGATTCGGCGCTAATAGCACCGGTGGGTTTGGCGGTAGGGCAGATAGCGCCAGCGCTATTAGCGCCGGCGCTACTGCCCATCTCGTAATGAGGCCCTTAGTATGGTGCGGAGCAGGGCTTCAACATAGGCAGGGAGTCCCAGATCTTGCACCTGTTTAGGGATGCCTCACATCCTGATATTATTACGCCTTGAGTGATTCTCTGTGTCTTCCTGCTTGACTGCTACCACCTCAAATCGCTGTTCTAGGGTTTCCATCCGCTCCGACATCACTGCTTCCTCATGGGCCTGCTCTGCCCCCAAGTTCCAACTCCACCAAATATGATTCGGCCCAGGGATACAAGCTTGTAGGACCTCAAACCATTCCCGCTAGCTTATCAATCCGCCCCTGTATTTCTTGGGTGAGGTCATGTTTCAGCTCTTCCAGCATTGCTTTAATATGGTCTTTCATGGCCGGTATAACAGGGGATTTCCCCCCAGAGGCAGCGGTGAGGCCAGTGCATGAACATGAGCGCTGGTCTGTTGGGATTTCTTTGCGGCCCCCTCTTGAGCAGACCGCATTTGCTTAATATTATTCGAGGTTGGCGCTCTTGATTTTCTTCCTCCAGAAGCCGTCGCTTCCTGGACAAAGTGACAGGATCACCCTGTACACGGGTCCAGCTAGCATCCTCTGTAGGTTGAGCTTCCTGTCAACTATCACCCCCTCTAGGGGGCCCTCTATGTAACTTTGGGCTGGGGGGTCCCAAAGGGCTCCTTCGTGACCCTATCCCTCCCTAGTCTCTCGCCAATGGCACTGCTGATGTCCTCTCCAGCCTTTCAGAAGACGGCGCAGCACCCCATGCTTGCTCAGTGATGTTCCCAAATGCTTACAGTCATCGTGGCACAGTATCCCTTGCTCCCCGGTTTGCGTGCCTTCTCACTCAATGTCAGCAACCTACTCCTATCTGCACCACTCAGCTCGTGTTGGAGGAGAGCGGGTTCTGCTCCTGCGACCCACGTGGGGGTCCACATCAGCCATGCCACTGCCTGGTTTATTTCCCCAATTATACCAGGGGGCGTGCTCAGCTTACCTCATCCCCGCTCCATAGTAGTGGAGGGACCTGCGGCAGGCTACCAACTTGGCCATGCAGGTTGCAGCGGTGCAAGTGGGCTGCAATCTCGAGTGTCCCGGTGCCAGATGTCGTGCAGGTGGGTGAGTACTAGGGGTCAGGGGACTCTTACCCATCCTTCCCCTCTATTGTAGCACTGGAGGGGGCACCCACAGAAGGAAAGAAGGGTCTTATCATCCCCCGAGGCTCAGGAGCTCATGGCAGGCACATCTATTCCGTCCACCTCTTGGCCACACCCCCATCCAATGTTTTTCCACAATTTATTTTTGTAAATAGAAGGACTTTAGCTGAAATAGTGCTGTTACTGCAACCCCTTTTCTGATGTAAACCCTTAGTGGCCATATAGTTACCAGGGCAGGGTTGCTTTTTAAGCACCCCATTTTGGCCCTAGGGGTATTCTGTCACCTTGAAGGTCTGTTGGGGAGTAGGCTGATGGGGGGCTTCAAATTGGTTTTGGCTTAACCAGAAATGTAGCCATTTCTACCACATTAGTAGCCCAATGCCCTATATGGTACTCATTAGGGCACTACATTTTTTCAGCCCGCTTCCGGCCATTTTGTTGTGTAGCTTTTTTTGTCTGCATGGATCATGAAGCATCGCCAAAATGGCCGCTTTGCTAACGTAGGCTCATCCTAAGCTGACAAAGGAACCCTTGGTCTAGGTGTAGACCAGTGCAAACTGGTTTTAATTCATTGAGATATACATCCTAAGTGGAAGTGCCTCTGTGTTTGGTGATTTGTCTGGCCAGCACAGATTGGCTCACAATCGAAACCTTTGTGTGCTGCTTGGAGTGCAATTGGTGGGATGGCTTAGACCAGACCCTCAGTGGGTGTGGATATCATTAGGACACCCTGTGCATTCCTCAGATACAATCCTGAACTCACCTGCTGGGGGGTCCCGCTGGGACCATACCAGCCGTACCTCTTGCCCAGAGACCTTGCATCCCTGCTTGCCTGAGCTTGGCGAATCCCTTGTTGGGCTCTTCCTGTACTTCTTCTTGCCTTCCTTGCTGGTTCGACTCGCTATCCCGGACAGTTTCTGTACACCTGGTAACATCCTTCTGGCCCACATTCCTAAATGTCTCTCCTTAATGTCTTGGAAATCTGAGTGGTTGCTAGCTTCACCCCCTCAGCTCTGTACTGGGATGTCCTGGATCACCTCCACCCATAGTCTTCCTTGTAAAACTGTTTTGATTTTGGCTTCCTGCTCCTCCTGCTCCCCTGGGTTGACCTGGGACCCTTTCTGGGTTCTGCAGAATGCTCTAGTCACTTCTGCTGCCATGTTCTTTGTCTTGTGGGTCATTCGTTAAGGTGGCTTTCCTTGATGGGTTTACTTTGACTGGGTCCTGTCTGAGTCATGCTTTCGAGTCACAGAAACCAGAGAACCCTACCACTAGTAGCCAGACCTAAACCTGACAACCAAGCAAATCAGTAAACCTACCGATCCTGGGCCATCTTTGCAGCAGCCAGCAGCGTCAGTCCTTAGACTCTGATCCCGTAGTTGGTCCTGGTCTCCAGAAATCCCTACGTCTGGGAGTATAGGAATTTTGCAGCTCCCACCCCACCCGACCTCCAATGATGATGACTGTGGGAAGGAGTGGGTCTGGGCCTCCTCTGCAGACAGCTCTCCTTGGCCTTCTGGGTCTTGAAACTTGGGCTAGAACTCTTGTTTGGGTCTCCCTCAGGCTCCCCAGATGTCTGCTTGCGCATTCTGCTGCAAATGTTGGGATCTTCCTCTTCCCCATAATCATGGCAGGCCTGTTGGGTTGTCTTGTTGATTCCTATGGGAGAAAGCTTTGGACAGTTTGGAAACTCCTAGAAAGTGCCTTTAAAGGATACTAACCTGGACTTACCCCAAGACCAAAAGAGAGAGAAAACTAAAGGTATCAGGAGTCCAAAATTCTCTCTTAACCCAATGTTCAGGGCGCTTTGGATAGGGTAGGAACCCAATGCCTTTCAGTTAGCAATTACTAGCCCTTCCCCATCTTTGTACTTGTGGTCCAACCTGCTCTTATTCCTTTAATTAAAGTCTAGTTTATGTTAGATTCGGTCTTGGTCAGGTTTCTGATCCCAGGCACATATGTGACAGGGAGGATTCCGAAAGAAAGAAACAAATATAAACAAGAGTTTGGCCACAGTTCGAAAACTCAATTGAAAAGGCCGTCCACTACTTCAACCCAGCACGTGCTGCCCCTTTGCGCACCATTCTCTTTCTGGCTCTCTCACTCCCTCCAGTCCTTGTCCTAGAGTTTGGATCTCTCTACCATCCCACATCTGACAACAAATATGGACTTATGCAGACGCAAAACACATTCCTCTTCTTCCATTGCTTCCTACAAGGGATCGGTCCACTTTGCCAAGTCCTTGTGGTTCCACGTTGTTTTGCCAAAGTAAATGACTCTGTGGTAACTTACTTCGACAAAAATCCCTTCACTTTTTTTTCTCATATTTATTTTTCATAGGGGGACCCCTCCTCATAGCCTCCTCCCTTTCAATGCCACCCTTACCCCCAGAACCCAACCACACCCATGCCCCCTAACCCTTAAAAACACATTCATATTTACTTTCCCAACAAAGAGTAATTTGCTTCAGCAAAACAATGATGTGAGGGCCTCATATTATACCAAATCATCCCCTTTCTCCACTCTGACTCCAGCAAGCTATCCTGGACTCTTCTTTCCATGCTTGCCTCCTTGACCATTCTCCATTCTTTCTTCTATCTCTATTTATGTCTTTGCCTTCTACTTTTCTAATAAAATCTCACAAATCTGTGGTACCCTTACTATCCCCATCCCCCTCTGTCCTTCTTTTCTCCAACAACCCCAGCCTCACTTCCTCCTTCCTCTATACACTCTTATTTCTTCCTGACCCTTCCAGTTGAAGTGACAACAGTTCTCCTGCCTGCCAACCCCTCTTGCGGACCCCTGTCTGTCTCAACTGGAATCCTTTACCTGCACCTACCCCTCCCCTCACTACTTTAACCTCTGCTTGTCTTCTGGGATATTCCTAGCCTACAATATGGTGGCAACTTTCATACCCCCGCTTTAAAAACGTACAGCAGACCCCAATAACCCTGTGAAGTTTGGACATGCACCCCTTCTTCACTATTCTAAACCCTTAGAGTGTGTTATGTTCGACCATCGACATGGAAAGGCATGGATTCAGTGATCAACGCTGTCTCTAACTTCCTCCCTACAGCTGATCAATTCCACACATCTCCAGCCTCATGCCCCTTGACCTCTCTGTTGCTCCCGATGCTGTTGACCACTTCCATTCATTTATTTGCATGCATGCATGCATACATACATACATACATACATACATACATACATACATACATACAGGGGAAACAAGCTCTTTTGGTCACAAAGGAGCGTACAAAAGGTAATATAGCAGATAAACAGGAGGCAGTGACCCTCTTAAAATAGGGAGAGTTTGAATTATATGATATGATATGATAGTTTATTATACACAATGTGTTTCAAAGTGCTTCAAGGCAAGGGAGGGAACAGGGGAAAATACGATGACATTCTTACAGGCCATGAACAGTAAGGATGTGAAAATAACTATCATACTCGGTCTGAAGACATTTCAGATAGTGCAAGAGCAAAGACACAGATAGGGAAGGGAGGGGGAGAATGGGAAGGAAATGGAAACAGACAGGCGACTACCGTACTAGGCCTGACAACATTTCTGGTAGAGCCGGAGATTACCAAAAGGTGAGGGAGAAGGGGAGTAGAAAGGAGAGAGAGGAACAAAACAAGCGACTATCATACTAGGCCTGACATCATTTCAGATAGTGCTGGGGGGGATGGACAAGTAAGGGGAGGGGGAGGAGACAGGCGAGGTTGCTATCATACTAAGTCCAGGGACAATTCTGATAGAGTAAGTGCATAGAAAAAAGTAAGGGGAAGAGGGGAGGAGATAGGAAAGGAGAGAATAGAGAGCAAGCAGTCAAAAAGAGTGGAGAAGCAAGAGGGGAGAGCAAATACAATTGCAGAAGTCAGTAGTAACACATAATGTTGCAAGCCTGGATACAAGATGAAGCTGGGAACAGCATGGCATGATGACAGGGTTTCAGAAGGAGTATATTGGACAGATATCGGGAACAATACAGTGGGCCGACTTAGGACAAGTATGTGTCAGCGGGCAGACCTTCTATCCAGCTAAGCATGAGCAATGTTTCATATGCTGTATAAGCGCCTAGTAAGCGAACGATAAATAAGTAAATAAAGCCCCCACCAAACATGATTGGGTCTGCAGGTGCACAGTGATACCTGCTTACATGATGTAGGTCAGGGATCTGCAACATGTGGGTCTCCAGGTGTTTCTGACTACAAATATCATGATATCTGGCTATTGACTATGGTGGTTAGGGATGATGGGAGTTGTAGTCCAAACGATCTGGAGAGGCAAAGGTTGCAGACCCCCAATATAGGTTGCCCCAAAGAAAATGGGTGGCATTTCTCCAGAGCTTTTCACGCTGTGGTAAGGACAGTAGGACACTAACCTAAACATGCAAAACATCCCAGTGGACTCCCTGTGTTAAGAGCTACAATGAGATGAACTTTTACAAGAACTTGCCTAAAGAACAGTCCACCACCTGTTCCCCTTCTTGCCATGGTTATGTCCTTCCCCCAGTGATACCTGGGAAGGAGATAACCCGCTTCCGGTGTGTTGGGCTGATTTTCCAAGACATTGTTGATGGTGTAGGCTTCCAGCTCCCCAAAGAGCCTGACTCACAAAACCTGGAAACCCTGCTCTTTGTTTCATCACAGGAAGCAGATCACGACAGAACAATCTATGACCTCTGTACCCAGCTGTGACCCGAGCATTACTCAAAATGGCGGCGGGCAGAAACCCCAGGAGGAGCCCACAGACTGTTTTAGGCTGACCCGGCTGCTGCTGCCGCCTTGAGACAATGGCAAGAAACCTTGCCAGCCGGTCCTTTCCGGGCAGCTGCAGCGATCTGTGGTGAGCTCCACCGAACAATGCAGCTTCTTGCACAAGGCTGGTTGCGTTGTGGCCTTTTTGTCGCTGATACCAGCAACAGCAATTAAACGAGAAATCCATACACAAGGAAGAGCACGTCCGACATTCTTGGGACAGAGCCCAGACAGAAGTCTGGCTTGGTTCCAAAGGCAAAAGAGCGAACTACGCCTGTCACTGCGTCACACTGAACAGGCAACAAAAGCATTACAAATTCAAAACACACAAAGAGCACGCCTGACTCATGGAGAGGCATGCGCCATCGAGCCTCTCTCTTGGATGACACGTTTTTATGGGAACTAATTGAATCAGGATTTACAGATTTGTATGGGAAATAATTAAATCAGGAGGTAAATGGAACCCTGTCCCGACGCTGCCTCTGCCAACATAAAGGAGGACGAGGCAGACACATGGCTCGGGACCAGGCAAGTAAGGCTTTGTTGGTATGCTTGCCCAGTGCACTGCTATTAAGCCGCATTTGTATAGTCAATGAGCGAAGCAATTGAGTCCTGAGCCTGGTCCTCACCCAACATGTCCGCTGATCTATAGCCAGTCTGTGACTCCTCGTGTAGTTTCCTGTTAATCCATCCTGTATGCTCCGCAATACGGATTGAGTCCTGAGCCTGGTCCTCACCCAACATGTCCGCTGATCTATAGCCAGTCTGTGACTCCTCGTCTAGTTTCCTGTTAATCCATCCTGTATGCTCGGCAATACGGATTGAGTCCTGAGCCTGGTCCTCACCCAACATGTCCGCTGATCTATAGCCAGTCTGTGACTCCTCGTCTAGTTTCCTGTTAATCCATCCTGTATGCTCCGCAATACGGATTGAGTCCTGAGCCTGGTCCTCACCCAACATGTCCGCTGATCTATAGCCAGTCTGTGACTCCTCGTCTAGTTTCCTGTTAATCCATCCTGTATGCTCCGCAATACGGATTGAGTCCTGAGCCTGGTCCTCACCCAACATGTCCGCTGATCTATAGCCAGTCTGTGACTCCTCGTCTAGTTTCCTGTTAATCCATCCTGTATGCTCCGCAATACGGATTGAGTCCTGAGCCTGGTCCTCACCCAACATGTCCGCTGATCTATAGCCAGTCTGTGACTCCTCGTCTAGTTTCCTGTTAATCCATCCTGTATGCTCCGCAATACGGATTCCAGACGGTCCTGCGCTGTGATGATCTCTGGCTGGGCTTGAAACGGATTGTGACATCATGGATGACCCCCTTAAAATGTCTCCCAGTGAGTGCGACATCATCTGCTGAATATCCCTGTTAGGTCTCTCCCCAGTGATGTGAGTCTTTGTTTTGTCCTTTCATCACTGGGAGAAGCTGGCTTCGTTCATCCTGACATTTTGTAGATCTGTCCTGCTTGTGGTGTGTTGCCCCTCCTGGGAGCATGGTATCTCCCAGGGCTCGAGCCCATGTCACATGTCAGTGACCATGTGACCAAAACAGTAAAAGGGACGAGCCAGTTCCGGTTAGTCAGTCAAAGCTATCTGACTCCTGCCTGTTGTGTGGTACTGCAGCGCGATGCTGGAGCTGCGTGACAGGCAGAGGGCCTGCTGCCGCAGGACCCTGTGCCTGGACAGTGCCCCTGCTGGGCAATGCTGTCCCTGATGTCCTGGTCACTGTGCTGAGCCAGAGCCCCTGCTGGGCAATTCTACCGTCATGCTCCAGAGCCCCTGCTGGGCAATTCAGGTGCCCCCAGGCCCTTGTCTGGGTCCGTGTGATCACGGCCCATCACGGTGAACCCTGCACCGCAAGTATGGTGGATGCCCCCACCGCCCCACGAGCTGGCTCGGGTGCTCGTGAGCCAGCCCGCTGTGCGTACTCAAGGTGACCCTGCTGGGTGCCCCCAGCAACAATGTCCTGGACCCTATGCCCTGGACCCAGGACACACTGTTTGTCCAACCGGGTGATCCCGGTATCTGGTGTGTCCCGCTCCGGTGCCCTGAGAGCAGGACACTACACTTTTTCACACTCGCTATCTGGAGTTTGCCCTTCTCAGGGTCTTCAAGTACATTTTAAGCATGGGTTGTGTTTCTGATCCCTTGTAATACTTGTAATTGGTTATTTATAATGCACTTAATACCAAGAGGTTTCTAAGCGCGGACCCAGGGATCGAACCTGTGTTGCTTCACGTGTCTTGCTTCCAAAGAGAGCGCCTTGTCCCTGAGCTGTCCTACTTGTCATGGCTTCCAAAAACTCCCACATACGCACAAGCCTTTTTGCTGAAGGTGCGGGGGTTCCTTCCGCACAGGATTCCTTCCCTAGTTTCCAAGTGTGAGGGTGGCAAAGCGCTCTCCTTGCAATGAGAACAAGAAAGTGAGTTATTGCTCCATTTGATGTCTTCTACGTGGTCTTTGTGTGAATAAACACTGAAAACGGACAGTGTGTACAATAGAGTTGGTACTAGTCTAGTTTACCAATAAACACTGAAAACGGACAGTGTGTACAATAGAGTCGCTACTAGTCTAGTTTAAGAATCAAAAGGGCTCCTTTTTAGAGAATTCAATTCAGGGCTGGACTGACCTATATGGAACTCTGGAGATTTCCTGGTAGGCCTCTGCATCTTGGCCTCTTTTGTGTGGTATTTCCAAATTTTCCCATAGGAAAAGGGTGGGGCTTGCTGAAAATATGTACTATGGGGCCAATTTGAAAATTATTTCCAGGGACTCTTTTGATTCCCAGTCCAGCTCTGATCCAGTTAATGTTTTACAGTGGTGGAAATGGAAAAAAGTAAAGGGGGGATCCCACAAGGGCTGCGGTGGTGGTGGATTTTGGAGGTAGTGGCGTAGTCCCGAGGGGGCAGAGCTGACAGTTGTACTCCGCTCAAAGGAAATGTTCAAAATAATATTTTTAAAATGTTACAATTTCTTTCATGCTGCTTCTTTGCAAACTCCAGACTGATCTACTTGCCATCACAGAAACTTGGTTACATGAAGCCTCCGGCCCAGCCGTCGCTCTCGCAATCCCACCAGGCTTTACCATCCTCAGACAAGACAGACCAGCTAGTGTGGGAGGCGGAGTGGCCCTCATCTTCAAAGATAGCCTCCCTCTTCGATTTATCAGTCACCCTTCGACTAGCAACACAGACATTCTGTCTGCTAAGCTTGCACTGTCCCCCAACAGAACCATCAACCTTCACGTGCTATACCGCACCCCATGTCTCCCCCTAGACTTCCAGGGACACCTTATCCATCTACTCAGCAATAATATCAAAAGGTGCCCCAAGACCCTTCTACTTGGAGATCTAAACATAGGATTCAGTACAGATAAAGCTGCTGATGCCCTCACAAAGGATCTTATTGACTTAGGATTCGAGTTGGGCGGTAACCGTTAATAGCCCTACCGCCAAACCCCCCGGCGCTAATAGCGCCGGATCACGGGTTTGGCGGACAGGAAATCCCCATTCCCCATTGAGCCCATTCGGGAATGCCCCATTCCCCATTGGGCTCAATGGGGAAATTTCACGCTCATACCGCCGGCGGATTTCCTGCCGGCGGTAAGAGCGTGAATTTATGGCCAGTGTCGGATTGGCCCGTCGGCCGATCGGCCCGTGGCCGATACGAAATCCTTAGAGGCTGGCGAGGGGCCGGTTTCAAGCCCATGCCTGGGCCGGTCTCGCGCTGGCTCAGGGCTGCCTGCGGTGCTGATCTGCTCTGCATGATCAGGGCCTGCGGGCAGCAAGTCGGCGCGAGACTGACACTATGGCGCTGCTGCTAGGTGATTGTGAAGGAAGTGTTACTTTTTTACAAAACACTGGTAGTGGGTCGGGCTGGCCTCAGCCCGGCCCGCTACCAGTGTTTTGTAAAAAAGTAACAGATTCCTGCAACTGCTCGTCCTTGAAGGACATGGGGCAGCAGCAGGCAGTCTGATGGAGGAGCCTGGAGGCCGCCTGCAGGGCTGGGCTTGGCCAGAGGCACGATAAATTGCTTTCAACTTTGCAGGAAGCAAGCAACACATTTCGTTGCACGCTACTTTGCAAATTTGAAAGCAACTAATATTGGCCATGGCCAATGAAAATGCGGCGAGACTCTGTGCCGCCACCACCCCTCACTCCCAGCCCAGGTCAGGATTGGAGCTGTAGCCTGCAGGAAGCTGCGCACAAATGAGGACCTTGCCAGTGCCATGGGCGAGGTCGTCGAGGCCCCTGTCTCCACTCCACAGCAAGAGTCCCTCGACTCGTCTCCAGCAGTGCAGCAGAGGCCAGCCCAGGAGGGCACACAGGCACTCGGGCACGGGCGACCCCCCCGATCCTCCCTGCCCACACAGTCACCACCCCACAGCGTCAGCGGAGATGGAGAGACACCCCTGGCTGAGCTGAGGAGGTAAGAGTCACCGGCCGTAAATGCTGTTATGGCCGGTAAAATAGCTCAGCGGGTTGAGCGCTCACTGCTGCAATCTGAGCGTGATCTGCAGGTCGCAGGTTTGAATCCGGCAAGGCCAACACAGCCTTTCATCCTTCCGAGGTCGATAAATGAGTACCAGTTTTGGTTGGGTGATATTGTATGTAAGTATGTAAAGCGCTTTGGATTAAGGCGCTATATAAATAACACATCATTATCATTAATGTCCCCCCCACCTGTCTCACTTTGTATCTCTTAGCTCCACACCCTGATAACCAAAGCTCCATTCTTTGAATAAAAAAAAAAAAGGTGCAACGGATGCACCTTCTTCAAATGCTGCCTGCCTCTTGGAAATGTGGAAATCCTTGTGCCTAAAAGCTTGTGCTCAGTGTAGAAATATTTGACCATGCACATCAAGTGGCCATTGACTAGTCTTCATTGTGCCGCAATGAATGCCTTGTTGTAATGTGTCTATCTTTCCTATCTGCATAGCATGCTGTTCAGGATGTTTGTTTGCATGTATGAGGTAACGAGTGCTCAGAGTATGGGATGTCCTGTGAGTGTGCTGCTTTCCCTATTTTGCCAACCTCTAATCTGAAGCCCGAAAAGTAGATGCACGCAGTCTTGAAATGCGGCCAAATTTGCACAGACTTGCAGATGAACTTAACTAGTCTGCTGTTAAATCTCAGTTACCAGTTTAATGGTATCCACTACATAACAATTGCTCAGTTTACTATTGCTGATTTGATAGCTCAGTGGGTTGAGCGCTTGCTACTGCGATGTGTGTGTGATCTGCAGGTTGCAGGTTCGAATCCCTGCAAGGCCATCTCAGACTTTCATCCTCTGAGATTGATAAATGAGTACCAACACAGGTTGGGTGATATTGTATGCATATTTGTTCTATAAAAAAGAGCTTAAGAGTAGGTGCTATACAATAACATATTATCATTTGGCCTTGGACGTCTGCTTGCATTGATGATGGTTTGAGGGCCACTTTTCTTGATGCAAGGGGTGGGCCACTTTTTGAGGTGACCTTGAAGGCTGGGCCACTTTTTTGAGGCGAGGGAGGGCCACTTTTTTTTGGGTGTCCGGGCCTATTTCTTGTTCCAGTCCGACCCTGTTTATGGCGTATTTCCCCCCAGCTAAGAGCTGGGGGAAAATCAGCTGAAGCTGTGATTTGGCGGACCCTTAAATGCGGCGGTAATAGCGCTACCGCCGCATTTAAGGGTTACCGCCAAAATCGTGATGAGGCCCAAAAAGTCTTGAATCCAACGCATTCCAAAGGCCACACCCTAGAATGGGTCGCAGACCACAACTGCCTCACCACTATCACCTCCAATACAGCCATGCCATGGCCCGATCACAATTGTATTGAATTCACTCTACCCATCACCGAAAGCCACAAAATTCTCACCTCTGCCCCTGCAGCTCGAGTGAGAAGCTCCAAAAAACTCATTGAGGATAACCTTTGCCCATACCTCAATATCCCCAAGCTAGCCCCCCCCTTTCTCCAATGGTCCTAACACCCTAGCAGACATTTAGAAGGATTCTCTCACCAAGGCCATTAATGCAATAGCACCACTTGAATGCAAAAAAGAAAGGAAATCCCTACACTCCAATTCCTGGTTCACTGAAGAACTACAGTCCCTGGGTTCCTGCAAAAGAGAGGCTCAAAAAAGCTGCCAAACTAACCCAAGTGTCAGTGCCAAAAACAGATTTAATTCAATCTTCCGCCAATACAAAATAGCCATCACCAAAGCCAACGCATTTAATGTACGCATTTCTAATGCCAAATCACACTCAAAGGAAATCTTCACCATCTTCAACGAGCTCATCTCGCCACCCAACACCCCAGAGAAAATCATCAAGCCTGGCGTGCCAGTACCCAATCTGCCAAGCTAAACAAAATCAATCTCCTTCAAAAAATAAATCCAAGATCACTGTGAAGCTCTACCTCAACATCTTGGGCCTAAGCAAACCAATCCAACTCCCGCTCCAACTAACTCCACTAAACCCGTCTTCACCTTCAGTGACATCACAGAATTAGTCGTATTAAACCTCCTCAAATATCTCAAACCCTCCATGTGTCCTCCATCAAGGACTGCGCAGACCGTTTCGCATCGCTCCTGACGGCCTTCATTAATGCTTCCTTCAGAACAGGCATTATCCCGGACAGCCTCAAAGAGGCCTGGGTCTGCCCCTTCTAAAAAAAGCCTACTCTCGACCCTCTACAACCAAATAACTACTGATCCATAACCACTGTGCCCTTCCTCCTTAAGATAGTGGACAAAGCCGCACACAGCCAGATCTAACACTTCCTTGAAACCCACTCTATCCTCGGAACTAAACAATCTGGTTTCCGAAAAGGACACAGCACTGAAACAGCCTTGGTGGATTGAAAAAATCAGATCACCCAAATCATGGACAAAGGTAAGCCAGCCCTATCGTTACTCTTGGACCTCTCGGCTGCCTTCGATCTGGTGGACCACAAGACCCTCACATCACACCATACACATTCAGCTAACTTCTCTAAAGAAGCAGCTCTCTGGGTCACCTCCTTCCTGGAAGGAAGAGCAATGAAGGTATTCTCCAGCATAGCCAACGCTGCCCCTACCACCATCCACTGCGGAGTCCCACAGGGCTCCTGCACAGCACCCACACTATACAACTTGTTTACGAAGCCTCTCTTCGACAAGCTTGACACACTGGGTATTGTGTACACGAACTACGCCGACGATACCCAGGTACTCTTACCTCTCTCTGGCTCATACCATAAAGACGCCGAGGCACTTCACACAATATACACCACTATCCAAGCCTGGATGGCAGTCAATGGCCTCTGCCTCAATGGGGACAAGACCGAAATAATCATACTAGGTCAAAAAACTACTCTAGCCAAACTTGAGAAACTGTACTCCAATTTCACCATTGATAATACAATCATCCCGGTGTCCACATCTGTTAAGACCTTAGGGGTCTACATAGACTCATTACTGTCCATGACTAGACAGGTCAGCGCTATCACTTCCTCATCCGCACACACCACCAAGCTCATCAATGCCATAAAACCATATTTATCCAAACCCAACTGTCTATCAATAGCCAGAGGAACTATTGGTGCTAAACTAGACCACTGCAATGCTTCACTAGCAGGCACATCCATTGTTTTTCAAAAAAGACTACACCATACTGTAATTTGCAAATGTTCACTTATCTGTAACTAAGAATTTTTCTGTAACAAGCGCCACGATGCCCCCGGGCTGTTGCGTGCTTTACAAATCCAAATAAAATGTATAAATAAAATAAATAAACTGTACATCAATTCCACTTTTATTCACTCGTGGCAGTGGTGCACCCAACATAAGGTTGGTAATGCAGTGCATTAAGGGATCCATATACACGCTCTACAGTAGAAGGCTACCAGGGTAGCTCAGCAGGTTGAGAGACCGTTGCTGAGATGTTATATATTCAAAACTGGCTGTTAATCATATGACTTTTTGCAATTCCTTATTAAAAAACAAGTGCTATAAAATGTGTTTGGCCAGGGGATGGTTGGGCTGCTCGCTTGCTTATATTATATGGAAGTGTGAAATGCACATTTGGAAAACAATAGTGTTCCCAGCATGTAGAAAGCCTGCTTTCAACAGTGAGGCCCCCTCCCAGTTGTATTCATGGCCCATTGATTCCCGGGGTGTCCCTTTCAAGCCAGAAGAAAAAAAACAGGCTGAGCGAATATAGCCTGCAGACGCGCGAATGACGGCCGGTGAAAGGAGCACAGCGCAGAAAAGATCACTGAGCCCCCAGCTCCCCTTGGCGAAGCGGGGGACTTAGCATAGCCTGGTCATGGCTGATGCAGCCGAGTCCCGAGATCTAAGCAGACATTTGATGCCAGATCTCAGACCCGGGAAGAGCCGGCCCATTGGCCAGCGCCAGGACTTTAAGTGGGATAAGAAATGTTAATGTTAAAGGTTACTTATACCGTGCACTATCACCACCAGAGGGGTCCCCTAGGGGGGGCCCTCATTTGGGGGCGTGGCTTCCATGATGGACGTGGCCTGAAAAGTACACAAACCATAGTAAAGTGCGCACATAAATATAGAAATGCTTACATTTATATATTTGTTTGCGTGCCTTACTATGGTTTGTGCACTTTTCAAGCCTTCTTTTTTCATATGTAACATATTTCTATGTTTATAAAAGATGGCTTGAAAAGTACACAGTTCAATCCATCCATCTTTTATAAAGCTTTGACGATGCGTCGGGAAAGCTTTATAAAAGATGGCTTGAATTGTGTACTTTTCAAGCCATCTTTTATAAACAAAGAAATATGGCACGCATTACCCAGGTTCGCCGAGGGTTACAAATGCCTCTCCGACCTACGGAGGGGAAACAGAGGCACAGTAATTTCCTCTGGTGACCCCTCGTGCAAGGGCTCACCAGAGGAACTTAGTGACTGACAGAAGTGCCAGCCACAGCGACGCTGGCTGGCACTTCTGTCAGCTTGCCTGACTCAATGGCGGGTGCAACTCCCATCGCGATCGCGACCGTGGCGGGACATTGGCCCTCATTACAAGTCAGGCGTTAAGGGGTTAACCGCTCCGTAAAGAGCGTTGGCGCCGTTAAACCCTTAACGCCTGATTCACACTTTAACGCCTGCTTTTTGCAGGCGTTAAAGTCGAAGGCGCTAAGCGACCTTGGTGCTAATTACGGCACTGTAATTTACGGTGCTGTAATTAGCGCCTTCCCCATCCCCATTATGCCCTATGGGGCAAAAATGGGAATGGGGAAGGGCAAATGGTGAATGGGGAATTACCGCCCCACTCACCTTGGAATGGGGCGGTAATTCCGCCATCCACCATGGCGGAATCCGGCATGGACCATGGTGCTAATAACACCATGGTCCACCGCCTGACTTGTAATGAGGGCCAATAGTGTCCCGCTGTGGTGTTGTGAGACCGGGGCCTGGCAAGGCCCCACATTTTGGAGACTGCCTACTTAAAGAACTGGCCAGCGCTGATGCTTTAAGAAAACTGTAGCGCACCAATAATAACTTCAGGGAAAACGTGCGATTCCGATCTGATGCATAAGTCGGCCATTCTGGCAATAGGGAAAGCAGTTTTTGCCGTGCTGTTTTTGCTTAACCAGATTGTGATTGAATTTGCTCATAGGGATTTCAAAATTAGTATTGAGGTTCCGTGAACCTTTTCACAGCACAGTTAGATGTACTTGTAATCATGTAATCCGCCACTGTGGGTATTTACTGAGCCTTGACTCTTGACAATGAAGAAAGATACAACTACTAAAACACAAAAAGAGACAAGGGGTTATATCTCTGATCTCTTCGCCCTGTATCCCCTCCCCTGATTCAATTCATACTGTCCCGCATACAGGATACTTGTTGAGGTTAACCTCTCTATGTGAGTGTGTGGCGGTGTCTGACCTACACCCTTTTCACTGTCCTTTTGTGAGCAATCACAGTGTGGCCCAGGACAGAGACCTAACGACTTTTTCATGCAACAATACAGTTCTACCTACTGAGTGGCACAACCCTACTTCATAGGGAACACAGGTAAGAGGAGCGCCCAACCAGCAATATCCAGGAACCAGAAATCCCCACAATATTTAGGGGTGGCTTGAGGGGGTGCGCCCTCAAACTGCAAATGAAGTCCATGAGCATCGCTGCGGTGACATCAGCGGTGACTGCCAGTCAAAATGCCTAGAAAACAATAGGACATCCAGTAGAGTAACTTTGCTGAAAATGTTGGGGGGGGGGACATGACATGTGAAGAAATGGTGCCCCAGCCAAATGAATGGGGACGGAATGGTGTGCCATGAAAGTCGGGGGGTGGGGGGAGACAAACACCCCCGTAGTCCCCTAAGATTACGCCCATGAGGACATCCTGCCCACTACTGGAAGCAAAGTATGTCTGCGATGCAGGAATCAAAGACTTGTCTTACCTTGAAAAGACGTCTTATGGACATCTCTTTCAAGAGTCTTGACTGGATGTGTCTCTCGAAGGTGGGCTACTCCTAAGATGTGTGCAGGGTATGCGATTCCACAGTAATGTAGGCAAATGGGGTCTCCACAAGGTTTCTCTTGTTCACCTAGAGGTAGCTGTGCTCTAGCAATCCAGGTCACCTCGTAGGAGGGGAGCGAGGCTTTTATTAACACAATAATAATTAGAATGATGCAAGCTCCACGAGAGATGTAACAAAACTATACTCTGTGTCTACGTGTGGCAGGAAAAGGCTGAGCTGGATGGGTGATACACGATGAACATGCTGTCTTGCACGCTAACCACCTGGTTAACAGTGCTTCTCTGGGCCAGCATGGGTGACATGCTGTCACCCAAATGTGTCCTTCTAGGAGCGGCATGGTAGTGTAGGCCATACAAGCCGTGGGTGCTACAACAGTCAAGGTTTTCCAGAACCCTTCCTAGGCTTTCGTTCACTTTGGAAGTTCGAAGTCCATTCCAGATGCCACCTAAACATCAGTGCATATTTCTTTATGGCAGCCCCTGCTCCCTAAGGCTGGCTGAGGGCGTGTCTATAGATAGCCACCTCCATGGCCCACTCAATATCACAGGACAACACTAGGCTACTGGGCTTCATCGGTAGTATAGCTCAGTGGCTACGAGCTTGCCATGGAAGCAAGACACGCAGAGTAACACAGGTTCCAATCCCGGGGCGCTCGTAGGAACCTCTGGGTATTAAGCGCGTTATAAATAACCAATTGAAATTATACTGGATTTACAAACGGGATCCTGTCAGAAACACCTACTGGCTATTTAAAGACATACAAATAGAGCTCCCACTGCTATCTGTGCCAGGACACTTGAACTCGGAGAAGGGTACTATTTGGGCAACCTCACCCTGAAAGGTATGAAGCTTTGCAGAGGTCATTTCGGAAGCGACGCATAGGATGTGGAGTGGACTCAATGAGGAAAGGTACAGGGGCCACGCGCCAGAGGGGCAGGCTAGGAATTCTGTACTCCCATATTCACCTTATTAGTTAGGGGGCGGTTCATACATATTCTAGGTGCCCAACTGGGGGTGGCCATTGTTAAGGAAATATTTCTCTCCTGAACCTCTGAGTCCACCCAAAATATGTTAATGGAACCAGGAACAGGGGTGCACTTGCTGGGTGTCAGGTCACATGGCAGGATTGTGCTATTTTTGTATGGGAGCTGGGAGTAGAGTGCATTCCCTGCAAAGACTCGTACCCCAGCAACAGGATGCGTGGAAGCAGCTGATTCCTTGTCTGACAAGATAAGCGATTGTCGGGAGAATTCAGGGCTTCCCCATGGACCCCCCTGTCCACACATGGACCGCGCTGTAGGTAAGACCTTACCATGGGTGAAAACAGAGGTATAGCGGAGATGAAGCACCTGGACTGGGTCCATCCCCAGCTGTAGGGAAGGAAACTGGTAGCAGGATAGTAAGAGACAAATAAGAAGAAGCAGGAGACCAAGAGTCCAGAAGGGCCATCTACATCTGAGAGGTGGAGACCAGGGGAGGTTAAAGCATGCTGGCAAGGAGAAGGCAGGTTGTCAGATGGGTAGGATAACAGTTCCACAAGCACGGCATGGTCCAGCAGAAGTAAGGAGGAGTCCAAGGGTGCACAACAGAACAAGAGCACCAGGATGAAAGTCCACAGGCACTCCACGGATACAGGATACACAGATGGACGTCCAGAAGACTCACAAGGATCAAGGACACACAAGGAATGTCCAGAAAACAAGCAAGGAAACACAAGTAACACAAACTCAAGGCATCACAGCAATTTAGGGAGTATCCGAAATGCAACAAGAGCGTGTTCTTAGTCAGGCAGGTACTCACAGGCAGGCAAAGAGAGGGACGCTCAGAGAGAGGTCCAAAGGAACAGTCTGAAGTCAGGAGCCAGAACAACCACCATATCCAAAAGTGTAACCGGCAAAGGGGAATTCAGAAAGCAGAGTGAGGTCAAAAGATCAGCACTCCAACGAAGACTCGAAAAGGAGGAATGTCCCGATGCAGCACAGACACTGTGTGCACATCCGACTGCTAGAATACCACGCGTTGTAGTCCAGCTGGGGGCTCAGCCTCCTCGCCCTATGGGAGTGACAAGAGAACCGCTTAATTCACCTCCATTCACAATAACTCACTTTGTGCTCCGAAAATCAACAATGGTAAATATGTACAGTTCTAAAGTGGTACCACTAACGTTACTCGATTTTATTAAAGTACATACGGTCAGAATGACACACAGATCAAAATAAAGAGGAAACCAGCAGTAGAGGGAGGAAGGAAAGCAGGATGGTTGAGCAATAGGCAGAATACTGGTAACTACCGTTAAACACAGCTCTGTGTGGAGATCCCCCCACCTGGGCAACCTGTAGAAGAAAGATACAAGCCCAGTGCATATATTGTCCACCCTTAGACTTCCCAATAGTTCTGCAACCCCAAAGTACCTTGGTGTTGTAGCGTTCCGTGTCAGGGAAATTGACAACCCTTCTTGAGTGTCCTCCCTTTCAGGTGGAGTCACGGGTCGTCGAACGTCCGACGGAGAACCAGTCGAGCTACGACGGTGAAGTGGCTGCGTCATTTCTAGCGGTGCTCGTTGACGGGGAAGTGTAAACGTCCTGCAAGGAAGAGGCGTGCGGGGCACCTCAGTGTCGATAGTCTGGACCGCAAAGAGTTGAAGAACTGTGGCCCAGCAAGGGCGTCGAGTTGTCGGCGTCTCTGTGGACTTTGGGTGGCGGGAAACCCACCGGTGGATGCTCCTCGGCGCGTCGACGGTCAGGCCTTCTCCAGCAGGATACAGCGGTGACGAGGCGGTCGAGAGCGTCCTTGGATCAATGAAGTTTCTTAGGCAACGGGAGCACGGCGGCTCCAGTCGGCGACGGCGGTCGACGACAGTGACGGACAACAGTCCGGGTGCTTCTCCTTGGAGTTCCGCAGCAGTCCCGGGTCGGCAGCCTGTCGAAGGTCTGTCTGGCAGGGAGCTTAGGCAAAGATCAGCTGTGCACGATGGTCCCTCGTAGCTCGGGAAGAGGGCGCCTTACCAGGTCCTCTCTGGGTCAGTTCTTGAAGCACAGCAGCTTTCAGATTGCGAAGGAGAGCAACAGCAATTCTTCTCATCCAGCAGGGCTCAAAGTTAAGCTTCACTCCAGTTACTCGTCGTAGTGGACTTCAGCTTCTGAACATGATTCCTAGCAGTGAGAGGTCCCCAGATATACTGTTGATCTCCCATTCATTCCGCTGGGTCGCACTCAAGCATCCAATCACGACTACGGGCATTCATGCAGGCAGGCAACCAATCAGGCACACGAGGTATTTAGGCCATTCAATTCTCTCCAGACAATCACAACAAGTTATGTGTATTGGGACAAGTACCGAGCCATTCAACACTCCAAGCTGCATTCATACCGGTTTCGGGCAGGACTGTCTCAACCATTGTGTCAACCACCAGATACTAGACAGTCACAACATAGAATGTATATTCATCACACACTCCATTCACCCAGGTCCCACCCACAGGCGTACCCACAACATACGGTCGTTGAGAAGGCTCCAGCCAGTCTGGTCGGCATTTCCCCACACTACCATATATGGAACTTCCACCCAACAGCCAGTCAGGGGGAAGGGACAGAGGCAGAGCTTCCCGGGACTTCGGGAAGATCATGGTAACAGGTGATGGAAGGCAAGAGGCCATCGGGCGCATTTTGTCTCCATCAGGAATCTACCGATTCCAATGACAGGGCCTGGGCATCCCAAAATGCAGGACGCTCAGGGCACCAGTCATTTCAGCACGAAGCTGCCACCAGCCCGTACCCTGCTCTGTGGGTCACACACAGGTGCCCAAAAACATACACCAGGGGCACAGGGTTGTACCCCTACCCATGGGCGCCATAAGGGTATCCCATGGGTCTGTTCGGCAAGACAAAAGAGAGAGAGCTGCACCGCCAGGAGTCACACATGAACTCCTGTGCGGAAAACACGACAGAACACACGATAAAAAGCAGTAAAGGACAAGGATACAGAGGCCCTGTCCCTCCGATGCATTTCCAGCATCACAGTCGCCCCACCCCCCAGACTGAGGTGGAGGGTGCCTAATTTCCCACGGGATAGGCACCCTCATCCAGGCGGTCAACATACCTTCTGGAAAGGCCATCTGCATTATCGTGACTCTTCCCTGGTCTGTGCTCAATGGTAAAGTTTAGTCCTTGCAAACTAATGGACCACCTGAGCAGTTTCGGGTTTTCACCCTTCATCTGCATAAGCCACTTCAGGGACTTATGATCAGTTTGGACCTTGAAGGTAGACCCGGTAAGGTAGGGTCTAAAACGCCTAAGGCTCCAAACAATACTAAAATATTCCTATTCAACAGTAGCCCATCTAAGTTCCCTACCCTTAAATTGTCTACTGATGAATATGATCGGATGTTCTCTTCCTTTGTCATCTAACTGGGACAAGACAGCTCCAATTCCGGTGTTGCAGGCGTCAGTTTGAACGATAAAGGGCTTGCTGTAATCCGGCGCACACAGCACGGGTGCCCGACACAGACTTCCTTTCCAGCCATCAAAGGCCCTCTGACAGTCTTCAGTCCAATTAACCTTACTATGTTGCTTGGGCGAAGTCAACGCTGTCAGGGGTGCAGCTATGGTTCCATAGTCTGCCATGAAATTGTGATAATACCCAGTGAGGCCCAGAAAGGCTCTCACCTGGGTTTGAGTAGTGGGAGTCTCCCAGTCCTGTACATCGTGTACCTTACTGGGGAGAGGTTGGATTTGACCCCCTCTTACCTGATGACCAAGATAGGTGACTTTCCCCTGAGCTATCTGGCACTTGGTGGCCTTGATAGTGAGGTTAGCCATTTTTAACGCCTGCAACACTTTATCCAGATGAGTCAAATGCTCTATCCCAGGTGGAACTGTAGACGGCAATGTCGTCTAAGTAAGCCACACAAAAGGCTTCCAGCCCACTGAGCGCATGGTTGACTAATCTCTGGAAAGTGGCAGGGGCGTTCTTCAGCCCGAAAGGCATGACCCTAAACTGGTAGAGTCCCTCTGGTGTTGAGAACGCCGTCTTTTCCTTGGCATGATCCGTCAAAACTCTTTGCCAATAGCCTGAGTTAAGGTCGAAAGGTGCTCACAAATTTGGCAGCACCTATGGTGTCTACAAGCTCATCAGCCCGGGGCAAAGGGTGCGCGTCAGTTTTGGTGGCGGCATTGACTCCTCGGTAGTGCACACAGAACCTCCAATCCTTGGTACCTGCCTGGGAACTTGCCTTGGGGACAAGGACCATGGGACTGGACCAGGGACTAGTTGAGGGTTCAATAACACTCAGATCCAACATCTTGGCGAAATCAGCCTGGATGTGGTTCTTGACGGTATCTGACATATGGTAGCACCTGCTTTTGACAGGCACACTGTCACCAGTGTCAATCTCATGCCTACACCACGGTATAAGGCCTGGTGTCAGTGAAAACAGAGAGGCGTACTGTCGGATAAAGCCCGGCAGGCCTTCTGCTGCTCTGTCATCAGATTGGGAGAGAGATGCATTCCCTCCACTGAGCTATCCTGAGGGTTGCTATGCAGCAAATCAGGAAGGTGCTCACTCTCATCCTCTTCTTGCCCCGAAGCTAGCAAGAGGCCTGAGACTTCGGCCCGCCTGTGGAAAGGCTTGAGCCTGTTAACATGGAATATCTGAGGGGTTACCCCAGAGGCTCCCATGTCAACCAGATAATTGACCTCGCCCATCTTGGAGATTATCCCGGAGGGTCAAGTCCATTTATCCGCCAAAGCCCGAGGCTTGGTAGGCTCCATCACGAGGACCTCCTGTCCCGGAGTCCGATCCACTTACGATGCTTTAAGGTCATGCCAGTACTTATTCAATTCCTGGCTGGCCTTAAGATTTGCTGTTGCCTGACCCATCATCTGTGTCATCCTCCGTCTGAGGCCTAATACATAGTCCCCCACTTGCTTGGTGGGACCTAGAGGGGTGGCCTCCCAACCTTCTTGGATCAAGGCGAGGGGCCCCCTCACGGGATGTCCAAAGAGTAACTCAAAGGGGCTGGAACCAACACCCTCTTGAGGTACCTCTCTGTAAGCAAACAGCAGGCATGGCAGGAGAAGATCCCACTTCTTCCTGAGGGGCTCTTCCAAAGCGCCTAACATGTGTCAGAACTTGCTTCTTCCAGGCGCAGAGGCAGCACAAATGCAGCTAAACCACCTCCCTCCCCGTTAGGTCGCAGTACCTGGAGATAGGCAGCACAGGCAACCTTGACCCTTCGGGGAAAGAGGGTTAGGGTCCGTTGGTTGGATAGGTAAGGAAGTTTAGGAACACCGGAAAAGGGATTAGGTAGAGGTTCTGGATGGGAAGGGGGAATGTCAGGGTCACATGCTCCTCGGCTCCTGTTCCATGCACTCCTGCTCTCACCACTCACTCCTTCACTGAATGCTTGAGTTCACCTCGGGCTTTTGTACTGGAGCCCCTCACCAGGACATCACATGTAAACACATTAACTTAGGTACAGCTTAGATTAGCCCCCACATTGCAGCATGCGGGATTCCAAACGTGCATTACTTCATGCAGCATCTATAGCAATTGCCCAACTTCCCACCCAAACCTGCATTCACTTCATGCAATACCAATGGGAATTGCCCCAAAGCAATAATGTACTTAGCTTCGGTTTCTGCCTGAGTCCACAGCTTTTCTGGCCTTTTCGTGTTGATTGGCCACGAACTTCTCTTGGATTTCCAATCTCTCTGCAAGAGCAAAATTAGAGTCAATACCAGTGCGCGCTGTGCGCGTGATTGGTTAGTGGCTTTTGGGTACCCTGCACGGCGAGAATCGCCACTCCGGAGTCATGCAACTATACTTTTGATCACATTTAAACATGCGGGCATTGTTAGTTCGAGTCTCATGCGTGGTTAGGGACGTTATAACTCTTAGCGTTCCCTTCAAGAGTTTTGCGCTCCGGCTCGCTGTGGGCTGGTGGGTTTCTGCGCCGCTTCTACTGCGTGGCCCCCCCTCGGGTATTACTGGTGAGAAGCGCAAGGTAAGTATTTGTACTTATCTCAGACTTGTACGCGGGGCCTGCGGTTTGCAGGCGTCGGGCGGAATCGCCCCGCGTAAGCTTGCCTCCGGTGCTCCTGTGAACACGGTTTCCCAGGACGCCGGTCAGGATTGCGAGCGGCTCCCCAAGGGCGCGGCTCGCGCATGTGCGCTGATGCGGGCGCGATCAGGGGCGTGGCAATCTTCTCCCGAGCAGGCCCAAGCGGCGAGCGGCCTGCTGGGAAATGTAGTTCCCGGGCTGTTCTCCATCCCTGGACCACGGTCCTACAAAAAGGGTGGAGAACACGCCTGGAGTACTTGGTAGAGTGCTTTCTGGTTGCTTGTCTGCCCCCCAGGCTAACCATAAGGGCATTTACCCCCAGACCTGCCCCAGCCCTGACAGTACTCCCCCTCCCTCCAGCAGGCCCTGGTTTATGAGGGTGCCGCAGATGAAACTGGCGGAGGAGTCGAGGTGCATGGACATTTTCTGCGGGCTCCCAAGATCTTTCCTCGGGACCATACCCCACCCAATCCACCAAATAACATAGTTTCTTGTGTCGAATACTAGAGTCCAGGATAGTGTTGACCTCAAACTCTGGGTGGCCGTCTACCATAATGGGTGGAGGTTTTCTAGTTCTCATGAAGGCAGGGGCCGGTTTCACCAAGGCAATATGGAACACTGGGTGTATCTTCATGTGCGGAGGAAGTGTCAACTTGACAGCCACTGAACCAACCAGCGCCTCGATTGGAAATGGCCCTATGAAGCGAGGGATGAATTTGCGTGAGCCTTGTAGATGAATGTTTTGTGTAGAGAGCCATACCTTATCCCCGACGTGGTATAAGGGACCGGTTCGCCTTGTCTTGTCAGCGTGATGCTTGTAGGCTTGCTTGGCTGCGACCAGATTGCATTGGACAGCTTGCCAGATTTCTTTTAGCCTTTTCTGCTTTTCCACTACTGCAGGCACTTCGGGTATGTTGTCTTGGGGTACTGGTTGAAAACGAGGGTGGTAACCATACAGGCTGTAGAATGGTGTTGTTTTAGTAGAGGAATGCACTGCATTATTGTATGCGAGTGCGGCGAGCCAGATGACGTCCGCCCAGTCATTCTCTTTTCCTTGGGTGAGACATCTAAGATATTGTTCTAGAGTCTGATTCAGTCTCTCCGTCTGACCATCAGTTTCCGGGTGATAGCCAGTGGACAAACGTACGTCAATCCCAACTGATTTGCAGAACGCTTGCCAGAACCTTGATGTAAATTGCGGTCCTTGGTCTGAGACGATGCCGTATGGTAATCCATGCAGACGAATTACATGTTGCGAAAACAGGGTGGCCAGTGTGCTTGCTGATGGGGTTCCTTTGCAGGGTATGAAGTGCGCCATCTTGGTAAGATAGTCTACCACAACAAAAACTGCCGTAAACCCTTTACTCTGAGGTAGTTCAACTACCAAATCCATCGACACAGTATGCCATGGGGTAGGTGGCGTAGGTAATGGTTGTAGGAGTCCAGTTGGCTTTTGGTAATCGGATTTGTTTCTGAGACACACTTCACATGCGGTTAAATATTGCTGGACGTCCTTACATATGGTTGGCCACCAAAAATGACGTTTCACCAGTTCTATGGTCTTTGCTGTTCCAGGATGGCCTACAAACGGGGATTCGTGGCACCATTGTATTGCTTGATGACGTAGTGGTGCTGTAGGTAGAAATAATGTGGTTTTGTAGAACGGTAGTCCTTCTTTCACCGACTGGTCTCCGCCTTGCATTTCCCATTGAGCCAATTGCTGAGCAGACATGGCTGCCCTAATATTGTCAAACATAGAATCCACAGTTTCTATGACGCGATCCGGATCCACCATAGGTCTGGGCTCTTCTTTTCCTCTCTCAGATGGGTCGACGCTTGGTTCGGGGTATCTTGAAAGTATATCTGCTTTTCGATTTTCTACTCCTGGGCAGTAAGTTATCACGAAATCATATTCCGAGAACTGCATCGCCCATCTGAGTTGCCTGGGACTGAGGGCTCTGGCTGATTTTAAGAACTGTAAATTACGGTGGTCGCTGTAAATTGTTATGGTGTGTTGGGCCCCCAAAAGATAGTGACGCCACTCATCGAACGCTGTTTTTACTGTCGGCTATGGCGTAATTTTGCTCCGCTGGGATTAACATCCGTGAGTAGTAGGCGACTGCATGTAATTGCCCGTTTTCGTCCCTTTTGATAAGATCGCCCCCACTGTATAGCTAGAGGCGTCGGTCTTGATGATGTATGGTTTGGTCGGGTCTGGGTGCTTTAGTACTGGAGCGGTGACAAACGCTCTCTTTAGAGCCTCAAACCCCGCCGCAGCTTTCTCATCCCACGAGAACGGGACACCTTTCCGTAGAAGCCTGGTAATGGGTTGCACCTTTTTCGCGAAGCCAACTATGAAGCGACGGTAAAAGTTAGCAAAGCCAAGAACAGATTGGATGTCTTTGACTGATTTCGGGGGAGGCCAGTCTATGATGGACTGCACTTTTTTCCTGTCCATAGTGACCCCCTGTGGTGACAGAATGAACCCAAGGAACTCGACTGTGGTCTGATGGAACTCACATTTCTCGAGCTTAGCATATAGATGATGTTCACGTAGCCTTTGTAGTACCGCTCGGACGTGTTTTCGATGTTCTTCCAAGTTCTGAGAGTAAATCAAGATGTCATTGATGTAGACTATGGTGAACACGTCCAGATACCCACGCAGAACTTCGTCCAGGAAATGCTGGAATGCTGCTGGAGCATTGCACAACCCAAACGGCATGACCTGATATTCATAGAGGCCAAACTTGGTCTGAAAGGCTGTCTTCCATTCATCCCCTTTGCGAACTCTCACTATATGGTAGGCCCCCCTGAGGTCCAATTTGGTATAGATGGTAGATCCACGTACCTGGTCCAACAGCACAGGTATCAGGGGCAAGGCGTAACGATTCTTGATGGTTATTTTGTTTATTGCCCTGTAGTCTATGCAAGTTCTTAGGTCTCCGGTCTTTTTGGGGATGAAGAATAGGGGGGAAGAAACCGGGGATGTGGAGTGCCTGATGAAACCATTGGCCAAGTTGGATTCTATGTAGTCTTTCAAATACCTGTTTTCGGCTTCGGTGAGGGCGTATATCCGACTGCAGGGTAGCACTGCACTTGCTTCAAGGTCAATCCGGCAATCAAAGGGCCGGTGCAGGGGCAAGGCTTCGGCTGCTGCCTTGCTAAAAACATCCCTGTACCCCTCGTACTCTGCTGGCAAACCTGCAACCACACTGCTTCCCACGTAATGGGTCAAAGGCTTTGGTGGGGTTATTTGACAGTGTGTTTGACAATAACTGGAGTTGAACTGGACTGTGTCGGCATTCCAGTTGACGGATGGATTGTGGAGCCTCAACCAAGTGAGCCCAGGATGAAGCCAAACTGTGGAGCTGCGATGACATCAAAACTGAGGACTTCCTGATGTATTGTACTGCATTCCAACAACAAAGGTATTGTCTGCTGAGTGACTGGCCCAGAGACTAAAGGCGAACCATCTACTGATTTCACTTCTTCAGGAACTGTCTTCGTATTTACCGGGAGGCCCAACCTCTTGGCCACCTGCACATCCACGAAGTTTCCTGTGGCGCCGGAATCTACCATCAAGGTCACCGGAACACATTTTCCCTGCCATTGCAGACATCCTTCTAAGGTCACAGGGGTTATCAGATTTGTGCGCATGTTTGCCAGCATGTGTGGGGTGTTTTTCGTTTTGCTCGCTCCTGCCACCCTCATGGGCGAGCTAGGGCGTTTCCCAACGCCCCCCCTTGGGTGGTTTGTTGGGACATTCCCGTACGAAATGGCCAGCTTTTCCGCAATATAGACATAATTTGTCCTTTCTCCTCTTCTCCCTTTCTTCCTTGGAAAGAGGTCCCCGAATGGAACCTATTTGCATGGGTTCATCAGCCCCCTTGTCTGACACCCGAATGGGTTTCTGTTGGTCCAATCTCACCATCGGTTTGTTTTCCCAACGACGTCGATCCTGTCGCCGGTCATTCTGTCTCTGATCTAATCGAAGAACGAGATCGATCATAGTTGAACAATCTTCAGGCTGGGGGTCCACCTGAGCTACCAGATCCTTGAGCTCCTCCCTAAAACCCTGATAGAACAAAGCCATCCTTTTCTCCTGCGGCCAATCCGTTTCCATAGCCAGTCGATTAAATGTGGTAACGTAAGTGACTAGATCTTTGTTTCCTTGTCTTAGAGTTATCAACTCCTTATCCTTAAGCAATGAAGCGGCCCTACGATTGAATATTCTACCAAACTCCTCCAGGAAGGTTTCCCAGCTGTAGAGCAAGGCATCATCCTTGCAGACTAGCGGCGTGGCCCATGAAGCGGCATCCCCGGTGAGATAGGAAATCACGAATGCCGTACGAGCCTGAGCTGTCCGGAACACAACAGGTTTAGTTAAAAAATGCAACTGACACTGCATAATGAACTGATTAAAGTTCTGAGGGTCTCCATGGTATCGTTCCGGAACTGCCAAGGGTAGTGATGGTTCAGTAGCTAACTGTACCGGGACTGGTGGGGGGGCTATGGGTAAGGGAGTGGCCTGGGCCTGATTTTGCACCGTTAAAGTATGTACCTGCCCCGCCAGGGTCTGATAATCCTGCCTAGTTGCCGCCAGCTCCGCCTTTAGTTCTTGGAGTAGCGTTACCACGTCCGCCATGGTTGTGCTGCCTGGGCGCCTAAACAATACTTGGGTTCGCAATTCTGTCAGAACTTGCTTCTTCCAGGCGCAGAGGCAGCACAAACGCAGCTAAAACGCCTCCCTCCCCGTTAGGTCGCAGTACCTGGAGATAGACAGCACAGGCAACGTTGACCCTTCGGGGAAAGAGGGTTAGGGTCCGTTGGTTGGATATGTAAGGAAGTTAGGAACACCGGAAAAGGGTTTAGGTAGAGGTTCTGGATGGGAAGGGGGAATGTCAGGGTCACATGCTCCTCGGCTCCTGTTCCATGAATTCGCCGCCCATGCACTCCTGCTCTCACCACTCACTCCTTCACTGAATGCTTGAGTTCACCTCTGGCTTTTGTACTGGAGCCCCTCACCAGGACATCACATGTAAACACATTAACTTAGGTACAGCTTAGATTAGCCCCCACATTGCAGCATGCGGGATTCCAAACCTGCATTACTTCATGCAGCATCTATAGCAATTGCCCAACTTCCCACCCAAACCTGCATTCACTTCATGCAGTACCAATGGGAATTGCCCCAAAGCAATAATGTACTTAGCTTCGGTTTCTGCCTGAGTCCACAGCTTTTCTGGCCTTTTCGTGTTGATTGGCCACAAACTTCTCCTGGATTTCCAGTCTCTCTGCAAGAGCAAAATTAGAGTCAATACCAGTGCGCGCTGTGCGCGTGATTGGTTAGTGGCTTTTGGGTACCCTGCACGGCGAGAATCGCCGCTCCGGAGTCATGCGACTATACTTTTGATCACATTTAAACATGCGGGCATTGTTAGTTCGAGTCTCATGCGTGGTTAGGGACGTTATAACTCTTAGCGTTCCCTTCAAGAGTTTTGCGCTCCGGCTCGCTGTGGGCTGGAGGGTTTCTGCGCCGCTTCTACTGCGTGGCCCCCCCTCGGGTATTACTGGTGAGAAGCGCAAGGTAAGTATTTGTACTTATCTCAGACTTGTACGCGGGGCCTGGGGTTTGCAGGCGTCGGGTGGAATCGCCCCGCGTAAGCTTTCCTCCGGAGCTCCTGTGAACACGTCTTTCCAGGACGCCGGTCAGGATTGCGAGCGGCTCCCCACGGGCGCGGCTCGCGCATGTGCGCTGATGCGATCGGGGGCGTGGCAATCTTCCCCCAAGCAGGCCCAAGCGACGAGCGGCCTGCTGGGAAATGTAGTTCCCGGGCTGTTCTCCATCCCTGGACCACGGTCCTACAAAAAGGGTGGAGAACACGCCTGGAGTACTTGGTGGAGTGCTTTCTGGTTGCTTGTCTGCCCCCCAGGCTGACCATAAGGGCATTTACCCCCAGACCTGCCCCAGCCCTAACAACATGCCCTTGAGAGTTTTGTTAAATCTCTCAAACAAACCGTTGGGCTGGGGTGGTAAGAGGTGGAGAATTTGTAAATTACCCCGCATTCTTTCCACATGGTTTTCATGTAACTCGACAAGAAGTTGGATCGTCTATCAGAGACAACCTCCTTAGGGAATCCAACATGGGTGAAAATGCCCAGGAGAGCCCTGGCAACCACCTTGGCCGTAACCGTCCGAATGGGTATAGCCTCAGGGTACCTGGTGGCATGATCTACCAAAACTAGGCTGAACCGATGTCCACCCGATGTGGGAGGGTCAAGGGGACTGACGATGTCGATGCCAACCCTCTCAAACGGTGTGCCCACCACTGGCAACGGTTGCAGTGGGGCGATGACTCTACCTCCAGTCTTGCCAGACAACTGACAAGTTGGGCAGGTCCTACAGTGGGACTCCACTTCTACTCCCATCCGTGGCCAGTAGAAATGGGCAGAGAGCCTCTGCTTAGTCTTCTTGGTACCAAGATGACCAGCCAAGGGCACCTCATGCGCCAACTGCAGCAGGAAGGGCCGGAAAACCTGGGTTACCACCAACCTCTTGAGGGCACCAGGTTCAGACTTAGTGGGCTCACTAACAAGGAGCTCACCCTCCCAATAAATCCGAAATGTCCTAGGCACTTCTCCCTGTGCCTGGGATAGGGCCTGTGTCCTCAGACCCTCGAGTGAGTGGCACTCTCTTTGTCCCTTACAGAAGTCCGCCCGGGAGGGTACCCCTTCAGCCAAAAAGCATTGAAGGTCGGGATGATTCTCCGGGTTAAGAGCCTCTCCCACAGGAAAGTCTTCTGGCTCATCTCCCACAGGAGTTGAGACGGGATTTACCACTGGACCCAGCCCGTCCGGAGCATGGATCCCAATGGGTGATGTCGGAACAGCGGGAGGAGTAAGGCTCCCTCCACAGAGGCAGCCTTTTTACTCCTCCGTTTCTTTTGTGCCTTGGGTTTCCCCATTGGCAAGGGTACCGGGCTCGCAGCTGGACCCTGTGTGACCTGCGATCGAGTGACTGCCACAGCAGCCATGGGTAGACCATCCGTGATCATCCCCAATTCGACCAAATCGTTTCCCAACAAAATATTCGCAGGCACGTTGTCCTGAACCAGGACCGGAAGCTTTGCTGTCTTGTCTCCAAGCATAATGTTGACTAAGGCTACAGGCGATAATTTGGGAGGCCCACCAGCTAACCTGGTGGTTCTCAGAGGAGCACCTACATAGTCCTCTGGTTTGAGCAGGGTCCTGCCCACCACTGTCATGCTTGCCCCAGTGTCTCACAAACCAGTAGAAGGCTGGCCATTCAAGAGGACACTTCTCAAAAACCTACGAGTGTTTTGCGGGATAGTCACCAGTACTTCTGCGTACTGGTCCCAGGCCCCAAGGGACACTAAGGAAATCTCTACGGGAGCACCAAAGGTGATCCCAGTAGAGGAGGGGAGGACGGTGGCCTCCACCTCAGGTACAGAGTAGGGATAGGTCAGGCTGACAGCCTGGACTCCAAGTGCCTTACCCTTACACTTGGGGTCACCCTTCGGTGATCCAGAGCCCCACAATCCCAGCATGTGCCGGGCGTGCGGGGTATGGTAATGGAACCACTGGGACCCTGCTTTGCAGCAGGCGGACCACTGCTCTTACTCCCACCCACAACAGACTTATCCCCACTATGCTTTTGGGTCTTCGGAGAGGAATGTTTTGGTTTACCCGACTGTGATTGCTTTTGGGACTCCTTAGCTTTCTGAGAGGCCCCTTTTTCTTTGTCCTTGTCCTTCCCACTGGAGTCCTTAGGGGACAGCCGGTGGGAGACCCACTTGTTAGCCAATCTAGCCAGCTTAAAGGGGTCCAAAATGTTCTGCTCAGCAACATACAGACGCAGCTCTGGCGAACAGGCTTCCGAAAAATGCTCAAAAAACAAGAGGTGAGACAATTCAACAAACGTTTTCACTTTGTAACCATCAATCCACCCCATCATGTTCATGTGTGCCGCACTCACCCAGTCAACCCAAGACACATTCTCTCGTTTCTTAAAATCCCTGAACCATTTAAGATATTGGTTAGGCGTTTTGCCAAACTTGGCGATTAAGGCAGACTTCATACACTCATACTGACCCCTTTCTTCTACACTCAGTTTCAGAATACAGTCATATCCAGTTTGAGGCACTCTGCTTAACAAACACTTAGCCCAATCTCTCTTATCAACATCGTGAATTGCACAAGCCATTTCAAACGCTTCAATCCATTGGAGGATATCAGAACCCTCTGCATACACACCAACCAAATCTTTCATAAACTTGGTTGCTGGGGACCTGACACTCTCAACTGGTTTCACTGAAGTCTCCACTCGAGCTTTCTCTAGCTGGATTCGCTGACATTCAGTGCCTGGCTCTTGAGTTCAAGGTCCTTATCTTTGACTTCAAGATCCTTATCTTTTAGCTTAATATCCCAGTTCTTGAGCTCCACTTGCTGTGCCAACTCCTCTTTCTTAAGCTCAGCCTCTAGTTCCAACTTGCGATATTCAAAGGCTAACTTCATCCTCAATAACTCAAGCTCTAAAGAATTGCTGGGGTTCAGAACAGAGGCGGCAGGTATGGCGGCATTCCGAGAATCAGTTTCCGCGACAACCCCCGGGGTAGAGTCCTCATTGGTTGCATCCCCCCATTCAAGAGTATCACAATCGATCTGGTAGTCCACCAGGGCAGCTATCTGCTCCGCCCTAGACCTATCCACAAAGTCTAATTCCCTGGCTTCACAAGCACTCTGGAGAGCCTCTAAGCTCATCCGAGTCAATTTACCATTCGCAATAGATTCCATTGCTTGTAATGCAGTTATCTTGTACACGACTAAACCTTAATTTAACAAAGTGCAGATATCCTTCGTAAGTGGCACGGTTATACGCTGAGTCTTAAAACCATAAGCATCCCACCGCTGCCACCAGCTGTAAAGACCGGAGGGAGGGTCTGCACTTCCGCTCTCTATATGGTAGAGGGGAGGCACAGAGACCCCTGCCAAGATTCTCTATTATGGTAACGTAGTCGAGCAATCAAGGCCTAGCTTCTCGGGAGGTGATGCGAGCTGGTTCTTAAATACAGTGTAGTCCCCAAGCACCCACGAAGGAATGTCCACACACTGTATCGGTTAAAACACAGTCTTTATATAATTAATATTCAAAGTCATATACACAAGCAATAGTCAGAATACTGGTAAATACCGTTAAACACAGCTCTGTGTGGAGATCCCCCCACCTGGTCAACCTGTAGAAGAAAGATACAAGCCCAGTCCATATATTGTTTACCCTTAGACTTCCCAATAGTTCTGCAACCCCAAAGTACCTTGGTGTTGTAGCGTTCCACGTCAGGGAAATCGACAACCCTTCTTGAGTGTCCTCCCTTTCAGGCTGGAGTCACGGGTCATCGAACATCCGACGGCGAACCGGTCGAGCTACGACAGTGAAGTGGCCGCGTCGTTCCTAGCGGTGCTCGTTGATGGGGAAGCGTAAAATTCTGCAAGGAAGAGGCGTGCGGGGCACCTCGGTGTCGATAGTTCTGGACCGCAAAGAGTTGAAGAACTATAGCCCAGCAAGGGCATCGAGTCGTCAGTGTCTCTGTGGTCTTTGGGTGGCGGGAAACCCACCGGTGGATGCTCCTCAGCGCGTCAATGGTCAGGCCTTCTCCAGCAGGATACAGCAGTGACGATGCGGATGACAGCGTCCTTGGATCAATGAGGTTTCCTAGGCAACGGGAGCGCGGCGGCTCCAGTCGGCGACGGCAGTCGACGACAGTGACGGACAATAGTCTGGGCGCTTCTCCTTGGAGTTCCGCAGCAGTCCCCGTATCGGGTCGGCAGCCTGTCGAAGGTCTGTCTACGAGGGAGCTTAGGCAAAGATCATCTGTGCACGATGGTCCCTCGCAGCTCGGGAAGGGGGCGCCTTACCAGGTCTTCTCTGGGTCAGTTCTTGAAACACAGCAGCTTTCAGATTGCGAAGGAGAGCAACAGCAATTCTTCTCGTCCAGCAGGGCTCAAGGTTAAGCTTCACTCCAGTTACTCGTCGTAGTGGACTTCAGCTTCTGAACATGATTCCTAGCAGTGAGAGGTCCCCAAATATACTGTTGATCTCCCTTTCATTCCGCTGGGTCGCACTCAAGCATCCAATCACGACTATGGGCATTTATGCAGGCAGGCAACCAATCAGGCACACGAGGTATTCAGGCCATTCACTTCTCTCCAGACACTCACAACAAGTTATGTGTATTGGGACAAGTACCGAGCCATTCAACACTCCAAGCTGCATTCATACCGGTTTCGGGCAGGGCTGTCTCAACCATTGTGTCAAACACCAGATACTAGACAGTCACAAAATAGAAAGTATATTCGTCACACACTCCATTCACCCAGGTCCCACCCACAGGCATACCCACAACATACGGTCGTTGAGAAGGCTCCATATATGTAACTTCCACCCAACAGCCAGTCAGGGGGAAGGGACAGAGGCAGGGCTTCCCGGGACTTCGGGAAGATCAGGGTAACAGGTGATGGAAGGCAAGAGGCCATGGGGGCCATTTTGTCTCCATCAGGAATCTAACGATTCCAATGACAGGGCCTGGGCATCCCAAAATGGAGGACGCTCAGGGCATCAGTCATTTCAGCACGGAGCTGCCACCAACCCGTACCCTGCTCTGTGGGTCACACACAGGTGCCCAAAAACATACACTACTGGCACAGGGTTGTACTCCTATCCATGGGTGCCATAAGGGTATCCCATGGGTCTGTTCGCCAAACCAAAAGAGAGAGAGCTGCACCGCCAGGAGTCCCACATGAACTCCTGCACGAAAAACACGACTGAACACACGATAAAAAGCAGTAAAGGACAAGGATACTGAGGCCCTGTCCCTCCGATGCATTTCCAGCATCACAGGGTGGCATCATGCTGAGGCTTCCAAAGCTTCCTGCAGGGTTTAGGCTGGTTAGCTGTACTGGGGCGAGGGTCTCCTGATTCTGTTCTAGGGGGTCTTTCATTGATTTCCAATTCCCCTAGCCGGCTTGCTGCCGTCCTCCCACCGCCACAACGATCTTGTTCCTTGGGTATCTTTCTCTACTCCTCTATTCACTCCAAGGTTATACTATCCCACACAGATCACTCTGTGTATCTCCTTGTTGCATGCTCGTACCAACTCCCGTCCATCAGTCTAGTCGACCAGGTGTATAGCACATCTGGAGCACCTTGACATCTATATTGCCCTTTCCAGGATTTGCCTCCTCTCTACGTACTCTACCAGTGTACCCACCACCCCCTCTTAATTGTCACTTCCTTCTGTGGATGTCGCCTTACTTCTTCCTCCTCCTTATTTCAAAGAAACCAGCTACAAAGAGGGTACTAATGTATTCAAAATTGACATCCATAAGGGCAGCAGACACAAGTTACCCTGAAGAAAATGATTGGCCAAAAGGTAAACAGTGAAGAAGACTAGAGTTGGTTGCCGGGAGCATTGGCAGGTTCGCTATAATGCCAGAATAGGAACGACATCCATTCCCCTGCTAGTTAGTTGGAACCCCCGGGGGTTTTGCGCACCTATTTGGCAGAAGTGATCTAAACCTAATGAAATATGTTCTTATTTGTCTCCTGGAGACCTGGTTAAGGGAGACACCGGTCCTGGAAGGTTATGAAGTATATATAAATCCAGCAACAAAGGGGGAAAAAGGACGTCCAATGGCCGGTCTCCTAATGGCCATAAAAAAATCGAGTGGTCTAAATGTAATCAACTCTACTGACGTAAATTCTGAAATTCAAGTTACTGTGACTCAAATTACTTCTCCATATTGGACACCAAATAAACAGACACTCCTAATTTATAATATATACTGGAGAAATGGCTTAGGGGCAAAACATAGTATCAAAAATATACTGCTAAGGGAAATTGACGAGACAAGGACAATTTGGCCTAACTCTGCGCTACTTCTATGTAGAGATTTTAATATGGAGTGTTTTGATAAGAAAGGTGTCAAAATAGATACGTTAACTATAGATGCAACTACAAATATAAGAAGGGGCCTGGATTTGGAGGCAGAGCTAATTGAAAGAAACATCTATATGGTTAACGGTAATCTGCAGGGGGACAAACCAGCCGCAGCAACATGGAAGAGGGGGACACAAACAAGTACCATCGATTATTTTTTTGCCACAGAAGATCTATTATCAAAATTGTTTTGACTGCAAGTGATACCTACAGACGCAAGTGACCACAACCTCCTTGAGCTCGCATGTACCGACTGGGCAGCTGGCAATCCCTCGAAGGAATATCACCAAGAAGATTTGAATTTTGAGATTTCATCGGGAGGAAATCGTCTGAGGATTAATAAAAGAAACCTTCCGCTACGTCTTTGTCGGCATTGAATTCAGATCCATATTGTGCTACAGGGGGCATATTACAATACCCAGTCTTCTTACAGGCATTTAGAGAAAAGCCAGTAGCTTCCAAGAAGCTTGCATATTTACCTAAGAACGCCTAGAATAAGCAGATAGCGAGAAAGAAAGCAAATGGTAAATAAACTGGGGCGACAACTGAAAAAACATAAAACCATTTATAATTTACCTTTGTTCAAAAAAGCTAAAATTAACTTCAAGAATTGGTTATACCATCATAAACAATCAATCATTCAGCAAGAAGGCGAAAAAATGCTGCAGCTCGCCATTACTAAAAATACAGCAGGCGTATGGAAATTAATCAATGAACTAAACACGCCGGAAGGTTCAAGAACTATAAATTCAGTCTCGGCGCATGCATGGGAGACTCATTTCAAACTTTGATATGCAGCAAAAGGGGAGCAGAAAATTGAGCCACTACTACACACAGAATCTTTATGGGATTTTAAATTTGATCACTGAGAAATAGTTGACTTGATAAAAAATTCAAGTTCGTCAAGGGTGGCAGGCCCCAGATGGCCTGACCAACGAGATCCTAAAGAAAGATCCGGACAGATGGGCTGCGTTCATGTTAAAATTATTTACAACTGTGGTAAGGAAGAAGAAAATACCACAATCATGGACTTGTTCCATAATTGTCCCCATTTTTAAGAAGGGTGATAGATCAAATCCCTGTAATTATAGGCCTATCACCCTTTTAGATGTGGTGGGCAAGATGTTCGCAGCAATCATTTTGAGACATCTAAATTAATGGAGTGCCAAATTCAATCATCAGGATCAGTGGCAGTCCGGTTTCCGTAAAGGGATAGGCACCAATTTAAATATTTTCATTATAAATATACTTAAGTGCATGGTCCACCAGAAGAAGAGAAGATAAGGGCAATTTACATCGCCTCGATCGACCTGGAACAGGCTTTCGACTCAGTTGACCACAGAATTCTGTGGGACAAATTGAAAAATGGGGTTGTCCTCAAGCCCTGAGAGAACCAATGGAAGCACTACATAGGGTCACCACTTTAAAAATCAGACTGGACAGAAAGGGTTTATTGTCTAATGAAATTCTATCAGAAAACGGCCTCAAACAGGGTTGTCGTCTGGCACCAGCGGTCTTCTATCTTTTTATATCTGATTTGGCAGAAGCATTTACAAAAACCAGATCTTTTCCACTGAAAATAGCTGGCCACTCTGTGGACGCTTATTATTCGCAGATGATCTGCTGCTCCTTGACCAGACGGAAATAGGGCTGCAGGGACAACTAATGGATCATTACATCATTACTCATTACATCAATAAAAATGCGCTAAAGTAAATGCAAAAAAATCTAAAATACTGATTCTGGGAGACAGTGGCAGGGCGAGAAAGCGGAAGAAATGGTCCTGGACACTAAATGGAGAACAGATACCAGTAGTTGGTTCTATGATGTATCTGGGGTTGTCACTAAATAACAGCTTGAATGACGCTCCAGGAATAGCACATTTAAGAAGTAAAGCTAAAAACTTGGCTTCGCAAGCTTTACTCATCAAAAAAAGATACTGCAAATTTTCCATGGTACCTATTCTGGATTTTTACAAAATGAAAGTGGCACCAGTATTAACCTATGCTGCCGAAACCAATCTATTTTTGGATCCCAAAACCTGGAATCGATTGGAAAGTCTCTTCTGGAAGAGGGTTATGGTGTTGCCCAACTCATTACCTATTGAACGGGTTTGAAGGGAATTGGGCCTGACTTCTTTACATTCACATATGGAATGGAAATCCTTATCTTTAATGAGGAAATGCCTGCAACCACCAGCAGTGAGCGGCTTCTCGATGATCAAGGAGGCTATGGAGGGGCAGCAGATAGCAATTCTAAATTCCTGGTATGAGGCCTGCTCTTCCATATTGACAAACATTGCTCTTACTGAAACGACTCTCACCAAAAATCCAACGAGGGGAAGTATAAATTATTGGATTTGGATTGGATCCGGACGGAGCAAAAAGTGAAATCCTACAAATTATTTCTTGACGATCCTGAGGAGAACTATAAAAGAGGACATGTAATGTCCTACCTAGCAAGATTTCCCTCAAAATTGGAGCGGCAAAACGTTTTGAGACTCCGTTTAAATCTTTATCCGACACGTGAGGTTACAGCAAGGAGAACAAAGGCCCATGGAGGAAAAATTTTAAATTGTCGGTTTTGTAATAGAAGTAAGGAGACGTTGCAGCATCTAGTACTAGTATGTGAGCCCCTAAACTCTATAAGAAATAATCTCCTGGGGAGATTTATAGAGGAACCATCAACTAAATCGAGGACTGGTGGGCTTTCATAAGATGGGGTGGACGGCTTTCTTTGTCTTTAGCGGTACTAGAGCTGGTCAGAAGAATCTTCACTCTTATGGAGGTTAGTACAAGCCTGGCTGTGGATTGAAACCAGACTTAGACTGATTTACTTTTCTCCTTCTTCTTCTAAGTTTTTTTTCTCTCTCTCTTTTCTTCCTCGCTTCTTCCTTTTTGTTTTTTGGAATGGGCCTTTGAGGATGATGATGATTTTTATCTGTTTTGAGGATGATGATTTTGATCTGTTTTACATTGTTATGTTTTGTACATGCTTGCATCTAAGGTTTAATTAAAACCAAGTGATGTGTAAATAAAAATAAAAAAGACTTCTTCCTCCTCCCCTCCTTATTTCTTGCCACCACTCAAAGCTGCCTCACCACCATCTCCTGTTGACTCATTACCTCCTCCTTTTGATATCACCCCACCAACGCTGGCTGTCTCTTCACTGCTTCCTCTGGATGTCTCACCTCCTTCTATTGTTCTCTCACCACCTCTTCCTGATAACTCTCCACCTCCCCCCTGTTTTTCCTCCACCTCCTCCTAATAGCTAATAGCTCAACACTTCTTCCTGATAACTCTCCAGCTCCTCCTGTTTTTCCTCCACCTCCTCCTAATAGCTCAACACTTCTTCCTGATAACTCTCCACCTCCCCCTGTTTTTCCTCCACCTCCTCCTAATAGCTCAACACATCTTCCTGATAACTCTCCACCTCCCCCTGTTTTTCCTCCATCTCCTCCTAATAGCTCAACACTTCTTCCTGATAACTCTCCAGCTCCTCCTGTTTTTCCTCCACCTCCTCCTAATAGCTCAACACTTCTTCCTGATAACTCTCCACCTCCCCGTTTTTCCTCCACCTCCTCCTAATAGCTCAACACTTCTTCCTGATAACTCTCCACCTCCCCCTGTTTTTCATCCATCTCCTCCTAATAGCTCAACACTTCTTCCTGATAACTCTCCACCTCCTCCTGTTGTTTCTCCACCTACTCCTAATAGCTCAACATTTCCTCCTGATAACGCTCCACCTCCTTTTGTTGTTTTCTACACCTTCTCCTAATAGCTCAACACTTCCTCCTGATAACTCTCCACCTCCCCAATGTTGTTTCTCCACCTCCTCCTAATATCTCAACACTTCCTCCTGATAACTCTCCGCCTCTCCCTGTTGTTTCTCCACCTCCTCCTACTATCTCAACACTTCCTCCTGATAACCCTCAACCTCCTCCTGTTGTTTCTCCACCTCCTCCTAATATCTCAGCACTTCATGATAACTATCCACCTCCTCCTAATATCTCAACACTTCCTCCTGATAAATCTCCACATCCTCCGGTTGTTTCCCCACCTCCTCCTAATATCTCAACACTCCGTCCTGATAGCTTTCCACCTCCTACTGTTGTTTTCTCCACCTCCTCCCAATATCTCACCACTTCCCCCTGATAACTCCCCACCTCCTCCTGTTGTTTCTCCACCTCCTCTTAACATCTCAACACTTCCTCCTGATAACCCCCCACCACCTCCTGTTGTTTCTCCACCTCCTCCTAATAATTCAGCACTTCTTGATAACTCTCCACCTCCACCTGTTGTTTCTCCACCTCCTCCTAATATCTCAACACTTCCACCTGATAAATCTCCACCTCATCCTGTTGTTTCTCCACCTCCTCCTAATATCTCAACACTTCCCCCTGATAACTCGCCACCTCCTCCTGTTGTTTCTCCACCTCCTCCTAATATCTCAACACTTCCTCCTGATAGCTCTCCACCTCCTCCTGTTGTTTCTCCACCTCCTCCTAATATCTCAACACGTCCCCTGATAACTCGCCACCTCCTCCTGTTGTTTCTCCTCCTCCTCCTAATATCGCAACAATTCCTCCTGATAAATCTCCACCTCCTCCTAATACCTCGACAATCCCTCCTGATAGCTCTCCACCTCCTCCTGTTGTTTCTCCACCTCCTCCTAATAACTCAACACTTGCCCCTGATAGCTCTCCACCTCCTCCTGTTGTTTTCTCCACCTCCTCCTAACATCTCAACACTCCCTCCTGATAGCTCTCCACCTCCTCCTGTTGTTTTCTCCACCTCCTCCTAATATCTCAACACTTCCTACTGACATCTCTCCACTTCTCCACCCTTTGTCTCCATCTCCTCCTTTTTGTATTGCTTTCTTTCTCCCCTTTCCTCTACTCCAGGTCATCTTCTCTCCTCCAGCTTCCTCCACACCGCTCTAACCCCCATAATTCTCATTCTCCTCACCTCTGCTCCCTCCGTACACCCGCACCCTTCTGCAGACCTCCTTCCCTTTTATAGAGTTCTGTCCCTGTGTGATTGCACCTCTCCTCTCTGACCATTCTGAAGTTTGTGGCAACATATATTATCAAATGTAGAATTTAGGAACTCTGTCTTGAGAAGATAATTAAACTTTTACCCAGCAGGTAATGTATTAGGCACCAGAGCAAATATTGTAAAAGCTAGTCTACTGTGCCGGTACTGTAATACGATCATTGAAACATCTTTGTACAGAATGCTCTGGCTTAATGGTAGTTTGAATAGAACAATTTGGTAGATTTGTGCATGAAATTGATGGAGTATCTTCTTTGAACGCCAATAATATTTTGTTAACAATTGCTGAATTCAATTTTCATAATGCGATTTTATGAGGATTTTATTGAAAAATGATTATTTCTTTTTAAAATTGATTGTTTGTATTATGTGTGAAACGTTTCAATTTAAAGTAACTCGCGACAATAAATAAATAAATAAATACACACTTATCAAATGTTATTGTTTTTTTGAACTCACAAGCTGTCTTCTGACTGGGTGTTCTCTCTTCCCATTCCCCTAGCGGGTCAGGGGGCAGAGCTACTATCTAGCACTAGCGCCATCTTGAATCTGATGATCGCACGTGCGTTCTGTCACGTGTGTGGAGTGGAGCTGCGTGAGTTTTTCTGGTCTATGCATCCCTGCATGCACTCACATGTATATTTTCCTGAGAGCGGGACGATCAAACTACATCCCAATAAGCCTAAGCTTGGTACACATTTTTTGGCCAGGTGTGCTGCAACATGGCAGCTGTTCAGAGGTCTCAGGTTTGGCCGGGTTCTGATCTGCATGTAACAGAGACAGCGATTGTTGGTGGTGCAGAGGAACAAGTCCCTGCAATGCGAATAGGAAATGGGGCGAACCAGATGATCCCTCCTATACTGTCCAAGGTCCTGCTTCATCATCATTTAGAGGGTGGCGGTAATCTGCCCTCCTGGTCACCACACAACTTACCCTCAGAGCCAGTCAAGGAACTTGGTCACACAGTCCAACAGTCCAGTTCGCCAACAATCTGACAAACAGATCTTCGGAAACTACAGCATGTCCACCAAACCCCTCATTTTATGTTTGTAGTTTCCGCAGTCTGAACGCATGTATGTATGCATGCACGTTAGGGTTCCATGTCATTTCTTTGCAGGATGTTTTTTCGTGGGGGTTTTACCGCTGATTTTTTAACGGAAAAAAACTCATCTAATTTTTCTTTTTTTCTTTTTGGGGTGGGGGTTGTCCCCCAACCACCCATCCCCTTTAATTGTTTTACTATTCTCGAACACCCACACCCCATATATATATATTTGCCTAACCACCCCTAAAAAAAGGATGAGCAATTATCACTGTCCAAGCAAATGGGGAGTACACTGAGCTATAAATGAGGTAGGGGTATCTTTGGGAGTAAGAGCGATCTACAGTTATTTAGTGATCATTGGCTGATAGAATACTGTCTCTGGGTCTTCATTTCCTCCATCAAGTGCAGGAGGATGGACACAGTCCTGGTGTGTGCGGAACTCCATTCCAAAGTGTAGAAGCCTAGCAAAAGTAAGTTTGTTCCCTTGTTTTTACCTTCTTGTATTTTCTTTCTTTTCCATGTTGGCTATGTCTGTTACTTTGGCCTGTGGAGATGGTGTGTTTTTCAAGAAGGAGGAACGTTTAGATGTCACTGCCTTAAACAAGAAACTTGTTAACATGCAGATGTAACCTCTGACACAGTGGTGTACAACATACAAAAGAGTGCGTCCAGCCAATCATAGAACGATCAAGCGGGAAGTCTTGCTCTAGCCTATGGCACCTTAGCCGAGTCATGCATGTACCCAGGGTTAGATGTCCTGATGTTACATTGTGCTTCCCAAATTGCCAATCGCGTTCCAAAGAAATGACTTCTACTGTTGGATGCAAAGAGTTTGACACAAATCTTGACATCATAATACCTGATTTCACTACATATTTTTGTCTAAACAGTAATATGGGAAAACCAGATAACAAAAATAGTCTGAGCTTTTAGAAAATTGCATACTGGGGGTCACTTGAATCCTGAGAAGAACATATGCTAAAGAGGCCTTCCTGAAGCGCACACCTAACAGTCCCAACTCTCTCTAGCAAGCTCCTCTGTCCCTTTGGTGACATTCCAGACTTCCAAGTGTGTCAACTAATCACCCAACCAGTCTTTGTGATAATATGCCAAAATCTCTTAAGAAAGAAGCCATCCATGGGGGAGTTTTTGTCTTACAACTGCCTGCCATTGTGCTGACCAGCAAATCAGATCTCTGAGTTGGACCAGTAGACTGACATCCACCACTGTGCGGTGCAAGTAGGTGTATTTCTGCAGCTCTCATGCTCAGTGGTGGGAACATCTTAATTAGTGTGTTGAGTGTGAATTGGCAGCCCTTGACTAGAACAATAGCAAAAACTGATCTGAGTTGGAAATTAGTCCATAGGTTGACAGCATTGGTTAAGAGATGTTCTTTGCTAATGATTCAATCAGTATGGAGTCTAACATTTGTGACGTCTCTTTTCTCTAATAAATTGCCTCTCATGCAGAGCTAAACAGGGGTCCTTCAGCATATTCATTAATGGCTATGTTAAGGGCCTTCTATGGCAACCTCATATCTATGCAGATCCTGACTTTCTCTGACTGCTTTGCCTTCTTTGCGACACTCACGTGGGATACCAGGACTTTGGTCTCTTAATCTATTACATTATTTCTGTTCTAGTTTCGCTAGTTCCTTCTCCACTGTTTCCTCATATGTGAAATGGTATGCAGCGATGTCTTACAGCTATAGGTTACATCCTCTCATCCATTGACAATTGCAGCACTTTCCTCTTAATGAATCCAACTCTTTGGAAGAGAAATGTGAAGAATTCTAAGATTTCATTCAGCACTTGGCTCGAGACACTTCTAGCAATATGAATCAGTTGTAGTGCCTCTGCCAAGCTACCGCTTGTAAGTGCACATATTCCGGGTTTCCGAGAGAAACACTTTTGTGCAATACATGTCTTCTCATGTTGTATTTCCATTTGGAATGTTCCTTTAGACAATATGGGTGGTAGGTTGCCATGTGCATATCTTTTGGTTGCTATGCACTGCCGTTTCAGCTGTGGCTTGAGTGGCTTGATCTATTCTGATGACATTCAGCAATGCCCCTGCATCAATGAGGGCTTTTAACAGCACATTGCATTTCAGATTGGCCCTCCTTGTCCTTGTCTCTGTACCAAAAGGCTCTAGTTTGGCTCAGTGCCACAGCCAGATAAACCACGCCCCCTGAGCCTACAACACCCATGATCTTTCCTGCATCCTGCATTGAAGTCTGGATGTCAGGGGGTCATGTGAGGGCCATGTGACCACATCATGTGATTGAAATTTCACTTTAAAGTCATGTTTTCCCACATCCTGCTCTTACAGAGGGTCCTGACTCAAAAACGAATCTTCCTGGGCCGACAACGCCCAAGACCCTTCTTGGAAGAATGGAAGCCATCTTGGACACTCTGACTGGCTCCCACAGCATCGTGTTAGCCACTGAGCCAAGTCCAACGGTGAAGGAATCAAAAATCCTATCTGGCTGTTAATGGCATTTGCAGGAATTCCAAAGCAGAACCATTATTGTGTAACAACATTTTATGGGTTCCTCAACTTTACCCCTATTCTGAAACAGAATGGCATCCTCTTTCATCTGTTGAATCCCATACATCTTTTAATGTGGCGTTAACAACCCGTTCCAAGGGCTGGAACAGGGTGTAACGGCCTGGCAGCCCAAGGTAATGGCCCAAGTGAGATCAGAGATTTCAGCCCAGGTTCTGCGGAACCTGATTGGCTGCGCCCCCCCCCCCCCTTGTGCTAATAATAATTAAGATGTTTCCTGGACCTATCCTATTTTGCAGAAGGTCCTGTTGGATTTTCATGTGAATCAGGATCTGCAATCTTGATGTCAGGAGTAGGGTGTGAGCAGAATTACGACAGGTGAAGTGAAATCAGCCAAATTCATCTCAATTTTAATTGGTCGGCCGTACAGATTTTTCGCCTGATTTGCCACTATTGGGTGAATTTCATTTTTGGGCAGTTTTGCCCAAAATTTGGCCTAAAAAGGGATTGGAAAGGTTTAGGGGGTATCTGGTCAATCCATTGAACACTAATGCATCTAACACCATACCATTGAATTATAAGCAACGAAATGCCATTCCATAGAATGTCCATTTCGTTGAATATAATTCGATGGATCCATCAAAATTAGTAATATAAAACTGTGGGTTAGATTAGGGTTAGGGGTTAGGGTTGGGGCTACGGTTAGATTAAGGGTTAGGGTTTGAGGTTAGGGTTGGGGCTAGGGTTAGATTAAGGGTTAGATTAAGGTTAGGGTTTGGGTGAGGGCTGGGGTAGGGTTAGATTAAGGTTTACATTAGGGTTAAGGTTTGGGTTAGGGGTTAGGGTTGGGGCTAGGGTTAGATTAAGGTTTACATTAGGGTTAGGGTTAGTGTTAGGGCTAGGCTTAGATTGGGGTTTGTGTTAGGGTTAGGGTAAGGGGGGTGGGCGTGGGGATTGAGGGGGCTTGGTGGGAACCCCCCCAATATACAAAGAAAACATTAAAACGTTGCACAGAGCTGGCCAGTGCTGAAATTTCAGCACTGGACAGCTCCATGTAACATTTTAACGTTACAAAAAAATGCTATATTTTACATGTAAAAGTGCATTTCCATTGAAACCAGTGCATTTATATTTTCGATGGACTGGTTTCGATGCAAAGGCACTTTTACTTGTAAAAGAGGGCCTGTCGATGCTTTTTGTTAGGTGTATCGACCCACGTTCAAGTTATTATGCTGCAACATTTGGTGCTGTGGGCTTAGAAAATCCAGGAGGGCTGAAAAGCCCACATTTGCGCCAGAATCTAGGAAAGCCGCGCAGTTTTTGCGCACACCAAAATGGTCGCCTGACCCGCCACCCACCAGTGCGAGCGTGATGGGCCAGAAGAGCCATGAGTGAAACGTGGTGCCAAAGGAAAAACAGCAGTGCCTGTTAGCTCAAAAAGCGCTTTGAAATCACCTTTGTTTCTCTGACTGCAAGCTCAAAATGCCTATTTCAAACATTGCAACATATTAATAAATCTTACTGAACACCAGCAGACGTCTGGTAGAATGAAGCCTTGTGTGCATACCAAATCTGGAAAGATGAAGAGCCTTAAATAATGTTCAGAACAAAACTGGTTGAGCTGTGGATGTCAGCAGCTTAAGTGAAATGGGATTAAAGCCACTAAAATCGAACTGTTTAAAATAAATGAGTGATTTACTTTGGAGTGTCACATAGGTTGCAACTGTTTAAATGTCATAGTTTTGAACTTAGAATCAGCGTTCTGGCTGCATGTGTCAAAATTGTAAGTTTGACTTGAATGAAGAAAAATGGGAACAAAAGTGACATTTGGCTGAAGCCTAGCTTAAAGAGATAGAATTCTGCCCGGCAACTACCCCCGACAGGAGTTGAAACTTGCCCAGCAACTGCATTCACAGGCCCGGGATGTCTTCTCCTGCCCCCACCAAAAGGAGATTACACCTCTATGATTGAATTAGGGGAGGGGTACCTGAGACTGCAGGAAACAGAACAATGAACTTTCCTTGGCTCAGGCAAATGCTAAATCAGGGGTCGTAAATGGCTTCCTCCCGGAAGGAAATGGGAGGGGCGCTGCCTCTGTGAGCCAGCTGAGCTTGGAGGCGGGGACGAACAAGGAATTCCCCATGTGCTTTGGGACCTAAACCACACCCATCTGGGCCAGAGCATAATATTTAGAAAGATGGATAATTCATAGTACATAATTGTCAAAATTAAATCAATAATATCATCATTCCTGCGATTTTTCTGTGCACATTTTAAGAGGTGTTAGGACTCTGTGGTATGTTCTGGGGGGTAGTAGTGGAAAATAGGGTATTACTCCAAATGTATGTATGTTCCAAATCTGACACTTCATCATCTGATGCCCATATTCCTTGCGCACATTTGTGTAAATTTTGGAAAAGTTTATAGGTTGTGTTCTGGATGAAAAGAGCAGAATTCTGTCAGAAGTGAACACAACATCTTACAAAGACAGGGATCGGATGGTTTGGCGCTACAGAAAATATGTTAACTGGACATATAATATTAGCAAAATTGTACATAGATAAATATGCATTTAAGTCAAAAATAGATTTGTGTGCAAAGTGACGAGGGGAGTGTTCTTTCTGTATGCCATAAAAAGGATGCCGGATGACTCACAACTCTGTTCCCTAGTCAGGCGACAGAGAATCCCATAGCCTATCAGGATCCTCAGAGGGTTGGGCATAGAAAGTCAGCCTTCCCACCCACTTTCAAAAGACATAAAAAGCGCCACTGAGACCCAAGGAGAGACAGTCACTTTCCACTTTCTTGCGAAGCACTTTGCCAGACCAGACAATATCCAGAAGGACCATCGACTCCAGATAGACTCCAGAACTTGAAGCAGAGAGGCCTGAACCAAAAGTTGAATCCTTTTCAGCAGGCCTCAGAATCCAGCCACCTAACCAAACTATTCAACAGCTGGGCTGTGATGTTCGCTTCTGGCTAGAACCTTTGCCGGAACCCGAGACCCAGACCAGACGGCGGTGCCAGTGCCAGAACCCAGAAAGCAGAGCTGTATCCAGACCGCGTGCAGTGCCGATAGAAGACCAGATCCAGACCAGACCGCTGTGCAGTGCCAGAACTTTTGCCAGAACCAGAGATCCAGACCAGCAGAGCAGAGAGAACCGCAGCTAAACCTGACCAGATCTTGACGGCCTAGTTCAAATTTATAGTGTGAGTACTCAGCCAGAACTGTGCAAAACCAATCTCTTAGTTTAAAATAATCTAATTCAAACCATTTCCACCTATTTAGAACTGCATAGAAATCGTGTGTCCATTCTGTGATTTCGAACCTGTGAAAGTGTCATTTGTCATTCTGAGCTTTACTTTCATTTTGAGAATCTACCTCCACTAAATTGTCCGTATCTTTTGAACCGTAGGTGCTAGGAACGACTTTCTATTCCTTATAGTTTTTCCGTAATCAAGCTTTACGCACTCGGAAAAAGTGCTGTGAATTGAAAACTAGCTCAATCTCACCACACGTTAAAAATAGCTGTCTCTTGCTTGCATTGCTGAAATTCGTTTTCAACCTGATAATCCCTCCTGAATCATTGCTAGTGTTGACCTGGACTAATTCAAAGTAGCTGTCACCTACCCTGAATCTCCTAAAGGGAATTAAAATCATTTTTAGCATATTTTCACTTCATTGTAAATCACATTAAAAGTATTTCTGCACGTGGAGGGCGCTGTTGAGCAGCCCAAGATGGCTGCTTAGCTCTTTGGCTCCGTGGAACGCCGGCTTTCATCCGTTTGCATCTGAGGATTTGGGAGATCCTGTCGCCCATAACTTGGTCCAGCTGCTGTTTGACATTCCTGCCCTGCGAGTTTGGGCCAGCTCTGTACACCGTGGGGCTGCCGGCGGCTGGGTCGGGCCCGGCCCCCTGTGACATCCTCGCGACTGCTGCCTGCGGTGCGGCGGCGACTGAGGACCGGCAATCCTCGCCTGTGGCCCTGCGGTGGGCGCTGAGGGGTCCTGCGAGCCTGTGGGGTGCTGCCCCCGTCGATGCCGGCTGGGCTGCAGTGCTGAGGGACGGCGGCTGTGGCCTGCGTTGGAGCGCGGGCCGTGTCTACCCCCCCACCCCCCTTCCTCTACCACACGCAGCCGAGCTCCCGCTTCCTCCGGGATCGCGAGGCTGTGCCCTGATCTGGGCTCAACTGTGGCCCGGCCATCTGAGGGCTGCGTCCCTGCGGCCCCGTGCACCTGTGGAGGGCCCCCCTACGGCGACATCGACTGGGCCGCTGTGCCGAGGGACGGCGGCCTGCCCTGTGCTGGTGCGCCGGCCGTACCTCCCCCCTTCTCATCTGCTAACCGCGACGAGGCTTCCGCTGCTGCTGTGTCCCGGCTGCCTCCGGAGGCCACGAGGCAGTGTCTGGCTGGCTGCTCCCCGTTAAACCAGGTGAGGAGGTGGGGGCCGCGCTCTTCGCTCCTGGCGGCTGCGGCCGTGGCTACATACTGGAGGGCCTACCGGGCCTGCCGCGGGGCTAACATCACTGACGGTACCTACCTGCACTGTGCCCGCCTGTGGGTGATCCCGCTCCCATCATCCGACGGTTAGCGCACTGCACTACATTACTAGCTAATCATACATATGTCAATACGGGACTGGCGTGGTCCATCTGGGTATTGCGGCCTCATCACTACTACATTGCACATCTGCCTAGCAGCGATCACTTGCCTCCACTGAACCCCCATCCAATATTACCAATCTACGAGGCTATCTGCTCTGCCGGGGTTGTGACCATCTCTCCACTGCCTCCTCCAGCTGCATCCTGTCCGCCTGGCCTCCACATAGCTGACTGCGGACTCTACCCATATACAGGGCCGAGTGGTGTCCGGTCCAGTGCCTGTGGCCCTTCCTAGGTCCCCCCTTTGTGGATCATCACCCGTAGACCTCCTGCATCACCAGCCTAAGCATATAATGTCGAGCAGAACCAAGGGGGCTAACAAGGGGGAAGCCATGGACAGGTTTGCTAAGTCTGTCCCGAGGGCCGAGGCTGACCGGGTGTCGCCCGAACATGAAGAGCCTGAGATCGCCCCTCACCCTGCTCCCCAGCCGCCGGACCTCACCACATTGATGGAATCAATGGCCAAAAACTTTGCTGCCTTTCACGAGAAGTTAGACGACATCAATGCCAACGTCGCCTCGCTCAGGGCACGAGTGGACCAGGCCGGAACTAGAATCACGGAGGCTGAGGCTAGGATATCGTCCAATGAGGATAACATACACGTACTACAGGATACGGTTGCATCTCTGACCCGCGACATGAAAAATGTGAAAGCGAAGTGCGAAGATTTGGAGTCGCGCTCCCGCAGGAACAACCTGCGCATTATCGGGGTCCCTGAAAATGCCCTTAAGGGACGCATGGAAGACGCCGTCGAATGTCTACTCAAAGATCTTCTAGGGAACCCCTCCTTGTCACCATATTTCACAGTTGAGCGAGCGCACCGAGCCTTGTCCCCGCGCCCCAGACCTGGCGATATTCCCAGACCCATCATTGCCAGGATCCTTAATTATCGAGACAGAGACCTTATCCTGCGCCTGGCGAGAGAGAAAGGTGACTTGCGTTGGGAGGCCCATACGATCAGAATCTTCCCGGATTTCTCTGTCGGAGTGCAGCAAGAGAGGAGGCAATTCTTAGGCGTCAAGAAACTGCTTAGAGAGCGCAATGTTCCCTATGCCATCCTGTGCCCCGCGAGACTCAAGATTACTCACAACGGAAAACTGTTCTTTTTCACTGTCCCTGACGAGGCAACGAGATTTATCGAGGCGCAGATCCCACTTCCTAATCCAGCGGGGGCCCGCGCCAATAATGCATAAGCATACCCCGGTCTAATTGTCTACGCTGAACCCTATCTGGTGATCCTATCTACCCAACGTGACGATGGCAACACCGTTCTTTAATGTGATCCCTGTTGCTAATAACTGGGCTGCTGGCTCTTGCCCCAAAGCCTTAAACACATACTGTCATTTGTCCTTGTGGCGGTTAATCGGCCGTCTGCCCTAACCACAACTGCTTCCGTACTCTATTCACTTGGATTGACACACAGACTTCAGGGATTATGCACTGGATTCGCCCACCGCAGAAACCCAACTTGGGCAGTATTCTGTCCACTTTCACAGTTTACGACGCCGACCACACGGCAACGGCGCGCCTCTCTGCAGTTGCAATGTTATTTTTTGTTTTCACCTTGTTGCCACTGTTTTTGGGCCCCCGTTGGGCCACGGTGGGGACACACCCCCGTTGGGTGCTGCCCGCCGACTGTTGTCTGGATGCGGCCTCTGGCTCCACTAGAGACGCCTGGATGAGGGGAACTGATGGCACTTGTGTTTGGGAAGGGGGGGTCTACACTGCAAATTGGGGTGGGAAGTGAGGGAGGGGGGTACTAAAAAGGGGGATTATGTTAATGGAAAAGGCATGGAAGAGGGGTACACGATTGCAGCACTATGTGTGTTTGCCGCAGTGGGCTCTGTTGCACTGCACATAGGAGCCTATCGCAGCTGGGATGTTCCATAACACCGCCCTATGTCTATTAACATTATGAGATGGAATGTTCGGGGGCTGAGCAACTTTACCAAGGCACGTAGAATTACTGCATATGCCCAGAGACATGGAATTAAAGTACTCCTTTTGCAGGAAACACATTCTTTAGGGCGTTTAGCGGCTTGTCTTGCCCCTAGCTGGGGTGCTACCAGATACTATACAAAATACTCCACTCAGTCTAGAGGAGTACTCACTTTGGTTCACAAATCAGTCCAGTTCCTGCTGCGTACTAGTCACATTGACCATGAAGGCAGGTATGTAATACTCCACTGTCTACTTGCAAATAGGGAATGCCTTTTGGTAAACACATATGCCCCTAACTTCGATGCGCCAGACTTTTTTGACGCAATCACCTCCGTTCTGTTGAAATATGCAGGGGTCCCTATCATATGGGGGGGAGACATGAATCTGATACTAGACACCGTCCTGGACAGATCTGGGAGTGCTCGTAGGGCTGTCACACGCGCGGCCATTAGACTGCGCACACATATGGATGCGCTAGGACTCAGAGATGCATGGAGAGTCCTCCACCCACAGTCGAGAGAGTATACCTTTTATTCCTCGGTGCATGACAGTCTATCGAGGATAGACCTGTTCCTCATATCGAGCGAATTGGTAGGCAAGGCCGCAAATACACAGATACTCCCGCGCACACTCTCGGACCACTCCCCAGTAACTTTGCGAATCACACTGGAGCGTGACCAACCCTCCCGCTCATCGTGGCGATTCAAATCTGAGGCCCTCCAAGATATAGTCTTCAGAGCCGAAATTTTGGCCGACATCAGTACCTTTTTTGAATGTAATAACAGACATGATACTTCCGATGGAGTGCGCTGGGAGGCCTTTAAGGTCTTCATTAGGGGGATGTATGTTTCCAGGGAGGCTGGGGTCCTCAAAGCCATCAGAAATAACCTACACCGGTCGGAGGGGAAGCTTAAGGACCTCGAAAAGCAATATGCCTCCACCCCTTCCCCGATCATACTGGCACAAATCAGGTCGGAACTTGAAACATTCGAGGCCCATGCCCGAAGTGAACTACAGTACCATACCTGCCCGATGGCTGCCCGGAAGTATGGCGAGGGGGACAGACCCGGGAGGACACTTGCCAGACTGGCCCGTGCAGAGTGTGGCAGAACACGCATAGACTGTGTCCATGATGCTTCCGGAGCTCTGGGCTGGTCTGACCAACACATCCTAGAAACTTTCACTGCATTCTACACAGCCCTATACGGCCCCCAACAAGAACACAGTCTGCAGGACACTGACCTCCTTCTTGATCAAATCCCCATGACCCTCATCTCCCACGACACAAGGAATCAGCTAGAGGTCCCGTTCACTCTTGATGAGATAACCACCGCCATATCGAGCTGCCCCAAGGGCAAAGCACCTGGCCCTGACGGTCTCACCTGAGAGTTTTACCAGGAACATGTAGCCATCCTGGCACCCAGACTCCTTGAGGTCTGGAATGAATCGCTCGAACTAGGTACTCTGCCCCATTCTTTACGTGAGGCTGTTATAACCGTACTCCCCAAACCGGGCAAGCCACCAGATGAATGCGGGTCTTATAGACCCCTTTCTTTAATAAACACAGACACAAAAATATTTGCCAAAATCATTGCGAGCAGGTTCCTCCCGATAATGACCTACCTGGTCCACCCTGATCAGAGCGGATTTGTTCCCGGCAGATCCACGTCCCTTAACATTCGCCGACTGTTCAATGTCATGTCCAGAATCGACCCCAATGCCCATGCTGTGGCAGTTACTCTTGACGCCCAGAAGGCTTTCGATATGGTGTCATGGCAATACATGTGGGCAGTTCTCCACAAAATGGGAATTGGCCCGCGAATGATATCATACATTAAGCTGTTATACACAGACCCGGTGGCTAGAGTTCTTATCAACTCTAAAGTCTCCCCCCCTTCGCGCTGTATAGAGGCACTCGCCAGGGTTGCCCGTTCTCCCCAATACTTTTCGCACTTACTATCGAACCTATGGCCGACAGTGTCCGGGACAAACATGCTCGGAAAGGCATACGTATGCGAGACACCCCAGAGATCATCTCATTGTATGCAGATGATGTACTCCTATACATCAGAGACCCAGCTGCTCACTTAGACCCCATTCTCCGAGATATAATTAAAATAGGCACATTCTCAGGCTTCACAATCAACTATACTAAATCCGACATCTTCCCACTCACGGCGGCGACCCCCCGACCGGATTGTGAGTTCCCCCTTCGTTGGTCGCCTGAAGGCATCGGTTACCTTGGAGTGCGGGTTTCCCTCGGTAGGCCATCATTGATAGCTGACAATTATACAGCTGCGGCGCACCTGATGGAGTCCCGGTTGTCGAAATGGCGTGGTCTGCCGCTGTCCCTGTCGGGAAGGCTTTCTCTGATTAAAATGGTTATTGTCCCTAAGTTGCTGTACATCTTCGTGAACGTGCCGATCTGGCCCGGAAGGCGATACTTCAGGGACCTCCACGCGGCCTGCGCCCGCTTTCTGTAGCATGCGGGAGCGTTGAGGAAAAAGTGGCAGCATATGACTCTCCCTTATGAGAAGGGGGGCTTCACTGCCCCGGACTTCACAAAGTACTGGACTGCCGCACAAGCACCACATGCCTCACACTGGTATACATTTACGGACCCTCCCCCACATGTGAAACTAGAGAAACTGGCATGTGAGGAAATCAACCCTCTATCCCTTATTCTACACCACACATTCCGAGCTGATGCCCCTGCCGACCCCGTAGCGGCCACAATCTTGGCTTGGAAGCGATTACTGCAGGCAAACACCGGCCACCACCCATACTACAAATGGCTGCCCATCTGGCAGTTCCCGGGTCTCAGCCCTACTTATGATAAACTCCTAATAAAACGCTGGGACAGCCTCGGCTACCGAGTGTTGACCGACCTTTTCCCTGATGGGAAGTTTATTACCCCGCAGACGTAGAGACCCGGTCACTCCGGCTCGGCACTCGAAATGCTGCAGTACTTCAGGTTAAGAGCAGCAATTCGGGCTTGGTGGCCCTCCTACCCAGATGAGCCCCCAGACTCCCCCGAAATCCAACATATAGCTAACTCGGCTGGGGCTAGAGGCATAACTTCATCGTTATATAAATCACAAATGGCTAGCATTAATGAGGCATTGCAACCGACGCGTGACTTGTGGAGTGATGAACTGGGCGTCCCCCTTTCAGATGTATTGTGGAACAAGATGTGTTTACACACACGTAAAACCTCCCTCAACGCCAGATATAGATGCATGCAATATAAACTCCTAAACCGCCTATACTACACGCCGCACAGGGTGGGAAGGTTCACACCTGGCCAGGCTCAGTCGTGCCCTAGATGCAAATCCACTGCTGCCGATCACATACACATGTTTTGGTCCTGTGAGGCCCTGGGCCCGTACTGGGAGGCCATTATTGCAGCGTTATCTGAAATAATAATGACCCAAATCTCTCCTGCACCTCTTGCTGTTCTGTTCGGTGTGTGGGACGAATCTGAGGCTAGGAAGATGGCTAAGTTTCTGAATGTTGCTACCATGGTAGCTGAAAAATGTATCCTACAATGCTGGAAGCGCCGCTCTCCCCTATCATTCGAGATGTGGCTAAAGGCCCTTACCTGGACTCAAGTGTGCGAGGAGGACTACATTAATACCCTCCCATTGACTTCCCGCCCCAAAAGCGTATGGTCAGAGTTCTGTAGCTACCTGAACAACAAGGAGGACACTGAACTTGCATCATCACCTCTACCTGATGAGTTAACCCCTGCTACCAATTGAATACTCTGTATTGTATGCATGAGAGCTCAGCTCCCTGTTTGATATTCGCAAGATGTGAAGTGTCATACATGTAACTGCATTACCAGCTGAGGTACACGCTGTGTTAGTAGTCTGTACTCTTTCTATGCCAATAAAGAAAAGTTTAAAAAAATATATATATATTTCTGCACGTTTTAAAAGCATACAGGTTGCTCTAAGCTTGCTAGGGGGGAACTGAGTTGATATTGCATTCGATTGTATTCCTGAAAATTGTGTGCTCTCCTTCCATCTCCTTATATTGCATAGGGGGGGAGTGAATTGTCAAAAGAAAAGGTGATCATATTATCTCTTGTGGAAACCATCTCAGTTTATTTCTATGCTGCATTCTTTTCCATCATTGCATTTCCTTGAAACCATAAAAGCATTCTCAGCTACTTTATCCTCTTTATACCAACTCCTAAGTAATTAAAAAAGTGTGCTAATGTAATATTATCCATTGTTGATCACTGTCATATTCATAAGTGTGCTATCAAATATTAATTTATTTATAAAAGTGTGATATATATCTTGTTTAATTTTTCAAATAAATCTTTTAATTTGCAAAACAAACCTACTTCTTGGCTCAGTGAGGTCAGGGGGATTCAAAGAGAGGGGCGTTATACAAGGGTTTATCATCCAGATCTATGAACTTGTCATAAAAATATATAATTAAGGGCTTCCCTTGGGCATCCCAGACTCGGCATTGACTTAGTTGGAGTGCTGAATGGAGGTCACTTAACATTTTATAGTCGATGCATCTTTTACGATGCGATGGTATGTCGATGCATTGACTATAAACCGTTTTAGGGCTTTCTAAGTAGCCAACATTTTCGGCAAATCCAGGCAAAAAGAAAAATGTATGTGGGAAAACGCTTAAAATAGCCAATTACGCTGCATGATTGAACTAATCGAAGCCAGTTGGATTTTGCGTGGAATCACAACCTGGTCGATAAGTGATCATGAAATCGAACTCGGCAAAGAACAATGCCCATCGAAGTTGACACGACGATTAGGCCTTGGCTGTTTTTAAATACTGCAAGTTCTGGTGATCAGTGATTACCGTAATGGTATGCCTGGCACCGAGAAGATAATGGCGCCAAGCCTTGAAGGCGGATTTGATGGCTAATAATTCTTTATCGGTAACCGCAAAGTTTAACTCGGGTGCCGAGAACTTTCTGGACCAAAATGCTACTGGGTGAAGTTGACCGTTTCAGGATCCTTCTGGGACAGGACAGCTCCCATGGCTAAACTGGATGCATCAGTTTCAACTATGTATGGAAGTTCGGGGTGTGGATGCTTTAAGACAGGTGCAGACGTGAATTTCGCTTTCAGCTCTTGGAAGGCCTTTTCAGCTTCTTCGGTCCACAAGAAGCATTTGTTTTTTCGCAAAAGTGCTGTGATAGGGTGTACAACATGTGAGAAATCCAGAATGAATCTGCGGTAGAAATGAGCAAACGAGCATGCTTTGAACCCCTTTAACTGAACTGGGTGATGGCCACTTGAGGATTGCGTCCACCTTTCGAGAGTCCATTCGGACTCCTTTTGGAGTCAGGATAAATCCAAGGAATTCAACTTCCGTAGCATGAAAAACGCATTTTTCCAATTTTGCATATAACTTGTGCTGGCGTAGTTTCTCAAGGACTGCACGAACGTGCTTCACATGGTCTGATTCTGAAGAGGAGTACACTAGAATATCGTCTATGTATACAACATCACAGACGTCAATGAGTTCACGAAGGACATCGTTCATAAAATACTGGAAGGCTGCTGGTGTATTGCACAACCCGAAGGGCATCACCTGGTATTCGAATAACCAGTACTTAGTGCGAAAAGCAGTCTTCCATTTGTTGCCTTTCTTTACACGTACCAGATGATATGCCCCTCGGAGATCTAATTTAGTGTATATGCAAGCGTCCTTTACTTGGTCTAGTAATTCGGGGATCAGAGGAAATGGGTATCGGTTCTTAACCGTGATCTGATTTAATGCGCGGTAGTCTATGCACGTTCTGAGGTCACCTTCCTTTTTAGGTACGAAGAACAAAGCTGAAGATGCAGGGGACTTGGATGGACAAATGAAGCCATTAGCAAGGTATTGGTCCAAGTATTGTCATAGGTGAAGGTTTTTGGGTTCCGTAAGGGTGTAGATCCTAATACATGGAGGTTGTGCACCGGGTATGAGATCGATTTGACAATCGTATGATCTATGAGGTGATAGGGTGTTTGCCTGTTCCTTTTGGAAAACATCATGGAATTCCTGATATTCCTGAGGTAATTGCACAACTGGAATAGCGACTGTGGCCAGGCCTTGGTTCAAGGGTTTTTTCGGGTAACAAGTATGTGCACAATCCGGGAAGGTTATTCTCTTCTCTCGCCAATCAATACAAGGATTATGTCTTTCCAACCAAGGTATCCCCAGTATTATTTGGAACTGCAGGGCTTTGATTAAATCAAACACAATAGTCTCTCGATGCCCATCCTGACCCAATAGTGTCATCTCTGCGGTGGAATGAGTTACAGGCCCAGAGGCAATTTCAGTTCCATCGATGGTGGTGATGACATCTGAAGTGGTCTTTTTGCAGAGAGATAGATTCATCCTAGAAGCCAACTCGTGGTCTACATAGTTTCCTATGGCCCCGCTATCAATGTATGCCCTCAATGCGTGCATACGTGATGGCTGCCTTGGATCAATAAGGACCATTGGTATGATGAAGTGCGAGGTCTGAGTATCCTTCTTCAAGCTCGGCAAGCGGACCTCTACGCTTGTCGGGCGTGGTCGTTTCCCGAATCAGGCTCTGTTTGATTTTTATCAGCAACTCCGACTACTTTTTTAGATGTTTGTATAGGGCAATCCCGTAGAAAATGTCCTGAGGCTCCACAGTAAAGACACAATTGCATCTGCTGTCTTCTTTCTCTATCCTTTTGAGTTCCTTGACCCCCCCCCGATCTGCATCGGTTCTGATACATCTGTTCCTTTGAGGGTAACATTGGGTTTAACCAATACCCGATTCTCGAACTTAGCTCGATCAGCCTTTCTATCCTGAAGTCGGTGGTCTAACTGGACCACTAAGTCTATATATTCTGCACAATCCTGAGGTGGGTTCACAACTTGGGCCAAAACGTCTTTGAGTTCACCCCGAAGTCCACGATGAAATAATGGTATTCTTTTTACCTCTGGCCATCCGGTTTCCACCACTAACCTATTGAAAGTGGCAATATATGTTAGTAGATCCTGGTTACCTTGTCGTAATGATAAAAGTTTGTTATCCAGGGCCAGTCCCTGTGAATGTCTGGCAAATAGTCTTTCCATGCTCAATTGAAAACCTTGAAAATCCCGAAGAAGAGGGTCATCCTGGTTAACTAATGGAATTGACCAATCCGCTGCGCTGCCACTAAGATATGATAGTACAAACGCTACTTTGGTTTGGTCGTTCGGAAAAGCTTGCATAAAAAGTGCAAGCGGCATTGGTTCATAAACACAGAGAACTTTTTTGGGTCCCCAGTGGGTGGAGCTAAAGGAATGCTCCCTGGTAGAAACACTTGCACAGGAATGCTCGATGAAACAGGAGTTGGATTCCCCCCGAGTCCAGGTAGTGGTGTTTTCCCAGCTTGGTTTTGCAGTAATTGTCGAGCAAGATCATCAGTGCGCTCCTTTGACACAATCAGTTCTCTCCTGAGGGCATTAGTCTCTTGGCGCGCGGAGTGCACTTCTGCCCTAAGTTCCCCTAAAAATAGGGCTAGTTGGTCGGTTTCTGAGGTTTCCATAACGCCCAGGTGGGGATTTGTAGATTGGCTTTGCGTTCTGTTACGCTCACCTGGCTCCCACCGGGGCGTCGGTCGGACCCGGACAGCTGCGGTCTCCACCCACGTGATGCGTAGTGCAGCGATGACTGACTGGATCTGCCCTCCTAATCTTGTCTGCTTAACCCGTAGAAATATTCTCCTGCAAGTGGAGAGATGGATTTAGCCACTTGTGGATTCAAGTGATGGCACCCCCACAGTCCTCCCCAACTAATCACCTCCGAAATGCCCTGACAGCAATCTCACCTTATATTCTTGAAAGATAAGCTCTCCATCCTGAGTGGATTTGCAGCGGCGCGTCGATTCCAGTTACTTCACTGGTTTGAAGGCTCGGGAGAGTTCCGGAGAGTATTGACTCTGAGGTTCCTGGTGAGGACCAGTAAGTATTAAGTTCATAGAGTTCAGTATGTCCGATGTTCACTCTTGTTCTCCCCTTCCTTTCTTGTCTTGCAGCTGGCTCGTGAAACGATGCTCTTGTGGAAGCTGGTGGCGCTCAGGTAAGAGTCTGTATTACCTGGCGCTGTCCGGTAAAATGTTGCACGTGGAAAACGTGTTGTTTTGTCTCTCTTTACAGATGCGGCACGTGAAAATATAGAGATTCACAAAAGGATGCCTCCGGTGGTAAATCAGGTAAGTCTATGGTGGTAAGAATTATATTTGTTGGTTCCCTCGGCTCACCTTGTGGTTTTCTTTTGTCTCCTAGGTGACAAAGTTCGGCGAAGAAATGATGGAGGCAGCGCCGACCCGAAGGATGCTGTGAAGACTGGTGAGTAGGGCGCGGCGCTGCAGCTGGAGGTGCGGCGCATGCAGAAATGATGTTCTTTACCGGTCCGGAGACGAGATGGATCCAGAATCAGGTGTGGAATAGAAATAAGTTTGTTTTCTAACCTTGTCCCTTTCTTTCCTCTTTGTTTTAGGAGCTCCGGATTCGAGGCGGGCGTGGCAGAAGACTGGATGCCGGCTGCAGGCACGGTGAGCGTTACGCTGCTGGATGCAGAATAACGCGAAGCGTGTGTTGCTGGTCATGCGTGGTTTAAATAGCCTCAAAAGTAGTCCCAGGTAAGAAGTCCCTAGAACCACACCTGAGTAAAAAATAGTCCCTGTAGAAAAATAGTCCCTTTCAGGCTTCATGTTGGATTGGAGTCATTTGCAGCATGGTCTGCCTGAGGTAAGTAATGACTATGAGCCTGGCGCCTAAGGCGCCAGGACTGACCCCAGATAGCTCCTAGCCGGGGCTGCTGAGGTTTTACTATATGTCTAGATGCCTGCTCCCGGGGCTGATGGGCTTGGTCCGGATGCCTGGGGGTAGGCATCATGACACCTACATCCATCACTGAGTCTTCTTTGTGGCACCAAACTCTTTGCATCGAGGGGCACCGCACACCTCACCTTCACAGGACTACCATGGATGATCGTCGAAGAGCACCGTGAAGGTCGAAGCTGCTGTCGCGACGCAAGTGTTCCACCTTTCTTCTGGGAATCTCAACGCCCTGTGGCTCCTGCTTTAAATGGAGTCCACTCTTGAAGGATCGGTCGACGAATTGTCGAAGAAACTCTTCTATCTCAGGTACATTGGGATGGTTGAGCTTTTTGACCAGGAAACAAGACTATTTAAACATGAATGGACTGGGCCTGGTAATACTTTATTGTGTCTTAGTAGCTAAAGAAGCATCCTGCCATTGTTTAAGTTAACTTGCCTTCCTTCCTTCCTATGATCTATGTTGATACACCTTGCTGTATGATTTGTATGCCATTATAACTGCCAACAGTTGATGCATTTTAATGGAATCTGAAGATAAGTGTGGTACCACATAGCCATTGTATATATTTGCCATATTTGAATTGCCAGAGTACAAAGTGTGTTATTAATTGTGTATGTATCTTGACGCTTATTTTTATATAAAGAACTGTGTTAGTACATGACATAGGGCCTCATTAGGACCCTGGCGGAGAGGGTGTTACGCCAGCGTAGTGCATGGCGTACCTCTCCGCCATACTACGAGTTCCCGTAGCGCCATGGCGGCCTTTTCCGCCTGGTTTTACCAGGCGGAGAAAACCATGGCGCTACGGGACCTCGTTGTTAATTACGCCACCGTATTTTACGGTGGCGTAATTAACTCCTTCCCCACTCCCATTATACCCTATGGGGCAAAAATGGGAATGGGGAAGGGCAGAATGGGGATTGGGGATTTACCGCTCCGCCGAGGTCGGAATGGGGCGGTAAATCCGCCAACCCCCATGGCGCTATCGGCGGCTTTCCGCCATGCTTCGCGGTGCATTTAGCACCGCGAAGTCCGCCTGGGTCCTAATGAGGCCCATAGTGTGCGGACATTCCTTTGTGCAGAGCTTGGGGACTACACTGTACTTTAGAACCAGCCCGCACCACCTTCTGAGAGCTTAAGCCTTGGTTGCTCGTCCATACTACCATATAGAGAATCTTGACTGGGGTGGTCTGTGCTTCTACTCTGCCATATAGAGGGCAGGAGTACAGATACCCCCTCCAATCCTTACAAATATTAACCCCTCTTTATCGTTGGAACCTTTCCTGACCACCCCAATAACCTATTTTGAGATTATCTGGAAAAGGCCATCCCACTCAATGTTGCTTAACTTGCATGAGGCCACTCCGTCCGCCCCATCCCGCTCGTACCTGTGAGGTGACCACTTCGGCTGGCCTATGCTCTGTCTCCAGATGTTCCAGGAGGGACCTACCATGACTCTGGCTTGCCTAGGGTGAGTGACCTGGTGCTGCCACATTTATTTGTCAAAATGTCTTCCTGTTAGGCCTCTGTGTTTTTACTTGAGCCATACCATGTCCTGTTCAGCCTAATAAGAGCTGTCAATGGATAGTATACCTGCTTCCAATGCCAGGTTATTGACTCTGAGACCTGTGAGCACTGTGGTTTGCAGCTGGGCACTGAAAATAATGTTTAAAGTGGCCCCATATTACACATTTTCAGCAAGCCCAACCCTTTTCCTACGGGAAAATTTGGAAATAAAATAAGTTACCACACAAAAGAGGCCCAGGGTGCAGAGGCCTACCCGGAACTCTCCAGCAATCCCCATAGGCCAGTCCACCCCTGCCAGGGTGCAGAGGCCTACCGGGAAAACTCCAGAGTTCCCTATAGGCCAGTCCACTTTAATTATTATATCTTCATCAAATAATGACAGGAGTCATCCTGCATGTCAGAACTCCTTTATTCCCATATCATAACTGACTCCTCTCCATTCCATTCCTTCCCAAGTTCTACCCATCATAACTGACTCCTCTCCATTCCATTCCTTCCAAAGTTCTACCCACCAAACATTCCACATTATATTCAGCTACAACACGTCCCCCTTGCTTATCAGAGAAGATTGATTCAGCCATCCAAGATTCAGCTACAACACTTCCCCCTTGCTTATCATAGAAGATTCAGCCATCCAAGATTCAGCCACAACACCTCCCCCTTGCCTATCATAGAAGATTCAGCCATCCAAGATTCAGCTACAGCACCTCCCCTTTGCTTAGCATAGAAGTTCACTCTCACCGTCAGTCTAACAGGGTCACCTCTACATTTGTTCAATGAGACGTACAGGCTTACGTATAGTCTTTGAGGGCTCCCACCGCCAGTCAAATAAGGTGGCGAATGTCCAGAGTCTTTAAGGGACAGGAGACAAACAGGTTCTTCACTCCTCCTTTCCCCATACAGTTCTCCATTTGAGACATCCTGTGACATAAGCCTACCATGTTCCACATTTCTCCCTGTTTCTTCTTCCAACTCCTCCTGGAACATTGCATGAAAGAGTGAAACATCTTCTGTCTTCCCTGTTACTACACCATTCTCTCTCACAACCGTTGCTATGGGCCTTTTGACAGCCATGACTGTTACTGAATCCGGGACACGACTGGATCCCACACTCCTTTGTTGTTTTTGCCTACTCTGTATAAATTCACCTTCATTCAAAGACATCTGATCTTCTTCCATTCTCCTCTTGCGATTCATACAATCCACATTGGCCTGCAGTCTTCTTTCTTCCATGACCATGTCCATGCCCCCCCCCTCATTTCCAAAATGCTTCGTGTCCAGATCTTTCCTTTGGTTTGATGTTACTGCTTTGGCACATCTCAGCTGTGACTGACACATTTTTACATATCCATTTGCACTAGGTTGTATGCTCTCCTAATCAGGAAATGTCACCATTCCATGCCTCCTCCTTGGTAGCAATTGTGTGCTAGATATCCATGTTGCCGATACTGGGGTCTCTTCTTTGCACATGATCCAGAAATGATTCCTTTGCCCTCATCTCATGCATATCCGACCAAAAGCTGGACATCTACCTCTGTGTGGAAAATCCAATCCACATCTATAGCACTTCTTCTCCAGCTGACTCCTGCCTGTGCCATGCCATGCACTTTGCCGGGTGAACAGGTTTGAACATCCAGATTGCCTCTGTCTGTTATCTCTGATACCGTTAATGGTATTTAACTCACTTCTGTTTTCCATCTTGGCTGCCTGCCTTTCAGTTCTTTCATACACTGGTGCCAACTCCAGGACTTCCTTTAATAAGAGAGGCACTCTTAGAAGATGTCTTCTAAGTTGTGATGACGTACGCCCTTCAATGATTCTCAGCCTAATCGCCTCATCATCGCTAAAGCTTGCAAATTCACAATATTCTACCCTTCTCTTTAATCGTAATACAAATTGGTCAATTGATTCATGTGGATTCTGTGTGCACTGATTAAATGCATACCGTTCATAGTCCTGATTGGAAGGGACAACCAAACGTTCACCAATCGCAGCGACCAATTGTTGATATGTTGTTCTTTCCTGAGCCGGAATGCTCATCACCACATTTCTCACCTCCATTCCTACAAAATTAACAAATATGTCCATTTTGTTTGAGGCATCCTGATTCCCTGCTGCCCTCAAGAAGCCCTCGAACTCCTCCATCCATTCCTGCCATCGTTGCCCCTGACTTTCCTGTGTCCCAAGTATAAATGGGTCCGGGCAATGAAGACAGTTCACCAGAATCCCCTCATTCTGGACTGGTCTTGTATTCCCACTTGTGATATTCAGGAACATGGTTACTCAATTCTGGCCCAGTTGCTTCGCTCTTTCTTTCATCAGCAGCAGTTGCCTTTGTTGCTTGATTGCATAATGTTATTTCCTTTATTGGTCAATATTATTTCACCTGTGCAACTTTCATTAGTCCAGTTCTATCTTGTTTTGTTGCTCTCGCCCCAGGATAACCATAAATGAAATTATGATCTCTTTCTGAACAGTGGTACAGTATAAAGTTGCTCAGGCTGTTACAATATAAGGTTGCTCAGGCTGTTACAGTATAAAGTTGCTCAGGCTGTTACAGTATAAAGTTGCTCAGGCTGTTACAGTATAAGGTTGCTCAGGCTGTTACAGTATAAGGTTGCTCTATACACCCGTGTGTGAGTGCAAATAAGGCGCACCTTACAATTTAGCACCACCTTAAACACTCTTTTTTTATGCCAATCCCTTGCTGGTTCACCTATGAAGTGTACTGTTCAAGGTCCTACAGCAGTACAATTGTGATTATATACAGGGAGATAGCAGACCTTCTGCCACTAGCTCATACGTGTAGCATTCCACTTGTTCACTTTCATCCAGATTCCCAGATTCACCTGCCGTGGCGTGGGCTGTTTTCTGGTATCTTTCTTTGCCACCTTAATTTTGTGTTATATTTTCGGTTCTGCAGCCAGTATGGAAAACAATTTCCCAGGGTGGGAACTTCTTGTGTTGTTGTTGCAGTCTAGGCCTCACCACTGTGCTCTTTATTCCACACTTTGATTTAATTGAACTTTCATAGTTTCCATTTTGCACTCATGACACATTTTAGTTCATGTCACTGTTTGTTTTTTTTAGCTAGTGTCTCGATCTTATGTTCCTTATTTGACACTCTGTGTGCAATCACTCATGAGATGGCAGCATTTTATTCTTTGCTCAATGTCCTTCATTTGGTTGCACTCGCACCACATCACTTTCCTTTCAATGTCTTCCTTTAGTTTTCCTTCATAGAGTCCCAGCCAGTGACTCTGACACCTCCAGCAGTCTTAGACCTCGCACGCCCGTGAATATCACAGTTACAGTTTCTCCTTTTTCTCTTTCTTTTTGAAAAATGCCTTTCCTGCACAACAGCCCGTTGGCAATCTTCTCCTTCATGTATTCATGTATGCCATATTAGCAAGTCATACCAGTCAATTCCATGCAGCGTTGCTCCTCTGTTCTTACTCTTTCCTTCCTTTGGCTTCTGTTTCCTTTATCTTTATTTCTGTCGTCTCATTAGCCACTTCCACTGTATTTTTTTAAATAGTTTCAGAGGCTGCTTTCTCTTGACCATCTCTATAGCTTATCAGTGTTTCAGTGGGTCAATCACTAGCTCGTCGCCAATTGTTGTGTGCCTCATGGACACCACTTTCATTATTATATCTTCATCAAATAATGACAAGAGTCATCCTGCATGTCAGAACTCCTTTATTCCCATATCATAACTGACTCCTCTCCATTCCATTCCTTCCCAAGTTCTACCCACCAAACATGCCACATTCTGTTCAGCTACAACATCCACCATTGGATTTAAACAGTGTTGCTGGCTGATTCATCCCCTGTCCTTATAGCCTCCTTACAGGCACATCTGATTGGCATATGCCAATGTCAGTTTGAAGGTCATGTTGAGCGCTGAGGCCTGCTGCTTGTGTTGCCGTTCTTGCCTCTGCCTTATGCTGACCCGGTAGCCCCCAGGGCGAGAATCGAGATGGAGGCCAAACTTGAAGGTCTCCGTTCATTTCTGAGATGAGTGTACACACAGTTTTTACGCTTGATGTGTCATGAATGGTCATATTCTTCAAGCCCGCCCTGGAAGAAACGATCCGGTCCGGCAGTCAGCATGGCAACCAAGGCGGAAGTCATTAGTGACAGAAGCGGCCATTCCCGGGGCAAACAGCTTCCAGTGCGCCGAGGCGCTGCGACTTTGCTGTGGTACAGCAGAGGACAGACCAACCCTGGAACATTCCCCTAGGCTGAGGAGAGGAGGGGGAGGCTGAGAATGACCAGAACCCCATTCACACTGTGTAATCAGCGCAAAATGCAGCCCTTCTTTTAAACACTTCCAATGTAAACTCGGGTAGATATTGGGGGGTACTCTTTTTAGGGACCAACAAAAATGTGTAACACCTATCATTTGTAAACCGAGCTGGCATTTTAAAAGCCTACATTTTGGAAGTCACTTTTTTGTGTGATTTATCATGCTGAGTGTTGCATGTGGTGCTAGCATGCGAGAATGTGGCATTGTACATGTTATGTTGCAAAACCAAAGGACCACAAGGTATTTTTAAGTACATTCCATTCTATTTGGGAGATAAAGCTCTCCCTGTCCTACATGCCTGTTCTGCGTAACTTACAGACTCTGGGCCTCATCACAAGTCTGGCGGTAACCCTTAAATCCGGCGGTAGCGCTGTTACCGCCGGACTTAAGGGTCCGCCAAATCAGGGCTTTGGCAGATTTCTCCCCAGCTCTGAGCTGGGGAGAAATCTGCCAAAAAAGTGCACTCATACTGCCAGCAGTATGAGCACAAAATTTCCCCATTGGGCATTCCCGAATGGGCTCAATGGGGAATGGGGATTTCCAAATCCGCCAAACCTGTGATCGCTTATAGCATCGGTGGGTTTGGCGGTAGGGCAGATAGCGCCAGTGCTATTAGCGCCGGCGTTACCGCCCAACTCGTGATGGGGCCATCTGTGACTCAGCCAACAGGACTGCAAGTGCAATAGAAACATAGAGATTTCTTCCATTGCTTTTTATGCCAAATGTGTGACTCTCTTTGAAATGTTCTGTGTGTACCTGTCATGTTGACGTTCCCTTAGTTATGTGGGGGCGGGAATTCTGGAAAGGGAATGACGTTGGGAGGAACGGGAAGTGACGGGAGTGGGAGGCGGGGCAAGGGCAGTCCAAGTTGTACGTGAATAAAGAAGGACGTGTTGAAGCATCTCTCTGACTCCTGGTAGTTATTGCGGTGCCACGCGCACGTACCCAGGCCTAGCCCACGCCACGACAGTTCCTTCAACCCCCTTTACGCCACCGGTTTCTCTGTAACTCAAGTTGAAGCCTTGTTGTTGCCGTTGCAGTCCACAAAGCACACATTTATGCCAATACAACCTTTGCAATATGTTTTCTATTTCCCAACAAATGCATGTTTGGACTAGTGGCGCCAGTGATTTTTTAAAATTGGAGCAGCATAAATATCTGCCACAAATATGTGAGAGTGACCAAGCTTAGCCAGAACCAACCATGCGCAGTTCGAGGGGGTGCTCCTCTGAGAATTATTTTTTGAATAATGGGTTCAAATGGGACATTACACGGCACACTTTAATCTGTGGAAAATTGTGTTAAAACCAAGACAGTTTGCAATTGCTTTTGTATAATAACGCCAATCCAAAAATCCAATAGATGCAATTCACTAACAGTGCACCAGAGCATTTCCCAATGTATTTTCTTTATTCCTGTCCCCACATTATATGCCAGTATAAAAACATTTTCACACTGGCTATGCCCATTTATTTCCATGCTGGTTGCACCAATATATACCAGCATTCCCATATAAGAACATACATATTTTTGCTTTGCACATAATACCAATAATGATACTACAAGAAAACATGTCCAAGCTGGCTCTGCTAATATATGCCAGTATCCCCACATAAGAACATATTCACATTGGCTTTGCCATTTAAAATGACATGCCACAATAAGAAAACATTGCCAAACTGGCTGCACCAGTGTAGGCTGGTCTAGCCACATACGAACACTTATCATGCTTGCTTTATCATAGATTCCCAGTAAAAAATATCATGTACAGCAACCAATGGCTAGACTGGCTGCAACAAAATGCCAGTCTAGCCAGGTAATAACATTTATCATGTTCACTTTGTCATAGAGGTCCACAGTAAAAATAAAATGTCATACCACAGTAAGAAATTGCTGGACTGACTACACCAAAATGCCAGTCTAGGCATGCAATAACATTTACCATGCTTGGTTTATCATAGATGCCCAATAGAAAATGCCATGTCTTAACCCTGTGTGAATGGTCAAATTGCATGGCACCGCAAGATGCGATTCAGGTCATAAAGTGGGTGCTTTAACATAGTTTTGAGATGGAATTTGCAGCTCTGGTCCAACGGTAATAAAGACAATGGCCCTCATTAGGAGTGTTGCGGTAAAGCAACAACGGCGCTGGTAGTGCTACCGGCACCGTTGTTACCTCGCCGCAACATTCCGAGTTCTGCTTGCGGGGCCGCTCTGAACGTCTGGTCAGACCAGACGTGCAGAGCGGCACCCGCTAGCAGAACAGGATGCTAATAACGGCCCGTTATTAACGGGACCGTGGTTAGCATCCTCCCTATTCCCATTGAGCCCTATGGGGGCTCAAACAGGAATTGGGACGTACCGGGTCTGGGTCCCGCGAATGGGAATTATCGGGCCCTCCAAAGCCGGAATGGCCCGGTAATTCCCATTTCGCGGGACCTGGACCAGAGTTTGGGCATAGCCATGCCTCCAACCTCGTAACGAGGCCCAATGTCTGGCCTTCATTGATAAAACACCAGCAGTGATATTTCTGGCTGTGCTAGCACAAGTGGATACTGAAGCATGACAGGGAAGGAGTGTTGATTGTGCAAGCAGCTGTGTTTCATCAGAGCACATCTCTTTTGTATAGCGAGCTTGCTTACACAGGGCCAATGTGAAGTTTCTTGCCACCGTAGGCAAAGGTTTATCTTGCTAGCCCCGCTACACCAAGCATACATACACATACAAGTTAAGTTAATCTTACCTTCTGCCCCAGTCTGGATGCTCCTCACTGCCGTCCCATCCCTGAAAGCCCCCCGGCTGCCCCAATATGAACAGGAACCAGGATGCAAAGAGCACTTCCTGGTTCTTGCACCTGTGCGCAGGAGCCCAGAGAGTTCCCCGGCCTGCACCCACAATGGGCCATGCATTGCCTGGTCCATTGGAAATGTCTGCTGGGGAACAGAAACTGACAAAGGGAAACCAGGGTTCCCTTTCACACTTTAAGCCTCGTCTCCTCTTTGATGGGCGAGGGTACTGGCGGGCCGGCGCCCCGTCACCTATCATGGATGAGCCACTGTAGTTTGGAATTCAGTTGTAAAAACACTGTAAAGTTTGGCTGCAATATAACCGAAGTCAAGCGAGTCCCCTGGGCGTATTACTGAGAGAACACAGGGTGACATGACACTGATCAGATTGCAGAAGGAGACATCATTATGCCAATAACAAAAAAGGGAACTGCTCGCATGAAAAACGTCTTCCCAAAGATGTTTTTTTTAACTCATTCCAGAATCTATGTACAGCTAAACTGACTGTAATCTGATTTGAAGCCAATGTTTCCACAAAGTGCTGCTATGTCATAGTGCAGAGGTCACGAGACACTTCCTGCAAAGCTTTGCTGTCTGGGGTTCTGAAAGCAGCTGCTTCCTGGCTGCCAAACAAGGGCCTGGCCCTTTGCCTTATTGTGTAAACAGATGAGGCATGAGGCTAAATACTTTTTTTGACAGGCTTAGAAGACCGTGCGTTAACTCCAGGAGTACCTCAACTCCTAGGCCATCACATCGCCCCCATGCCACCTGACTTGCTAGACGCCGTCCACCCCTTTCCACCCCGCCACCCTGTTCCCCTCCTCTGTGCCCTTCTGTTTCCTCCCCCTTGCTGTATATCCGTTCTGTTGTTACCTCTGAATAGCGCTCGGTTACTTCTCGAAGCTAGGTCCGCACTCAATAAAAACCATTATAACATAATAATAAAACCGTGGGTGTCATTCATATGCATGTACCCCACTCATTCCATCATTTCACACCACGTGCTCTCACACACATGCATCCCACACACCAGATACTAATAGTAATACTAATCCACACTACCAGGGTCCTTTCACCACAAGTGCTAATTCCATGCAGGAGTCTGGCAACGTAGCACTTACTGTCGGCTCCCTCTATGATATATGATATGATATTATATTTTATTCATAGAGCGACAAGGCAAGGGAGGGGAACAAGGGAGGACAAGACAACGATCTTACTAGGCCCAGTGACATTGAGAACGTGCAAGTGCAGGGGAGAGGGGAAGGGGGAAAGTGCAAGGGGCAGGGGAGGAGTGGGAAGTGCTGAACACAGGATCAAAACAAGTAGTGTGACCAGCAGGTGGCAAGTGCAAGAGTTAAGCGCAGACAACGGGTGTCTAGTAAGTGCAGGTAGGGGGACTGTAGGGTTGCAGATACAGACCCAAGTGCAGGGGTTGCCAGGAGGCAGTGCGGGTATGCATCTGGGTGGACAGGGACCTGGCCCCTGAATTCAGAGGGTAGCCAGGTGCCCAGTGCAGTGTCAGACAGAGATCAGCAGGGGAGAGGAGGAGAGAATGCAGAAGCAAAGAAGAAGGTCTTGAGTTGCTTCCAGAACCGGAGATGGTTCTCCTCAAGGCTCAGAGAGGCAGGGAGGCTGTTTCAGAGGGAGGCCTCAGCCGAAGAAAGAGATCTACCATCAACTCGTTGCTTGGAGAAGCAACTGACCATGAGGGATTTGGAGTTGAAGGAGCAAAGAGCTTGAGTAGAAAGGTATTTTCTATGCAATTTTCATCACTTATAAAACAGAGTGCAAAATTGAAACGTAAAAATCAGTTGATATCGCCTTAAAGCCTTGGTTTTGCATTCCGTTTTGCAAAAAAAGTGTAAATGCCGCCCGCCGTAGAATTTGCAATGTATTCCCATGGAATGCTCCTGATGCAAAAAACGTGCGGATTCCATTGGAATCGATGTCGGTCATTTTCCAAGTGAAGCAGATTGGGGAAAAAATGGCTGTAAATGTGATTACCGCCATTTATTCCGACCCGTCTGATTCTGAAGCATTTGCATGGCGGAGCTGGGACGCGGGGTGGAAATACCATGTTGCCCTACATTTCCAACCCTGCCTTACGAATGTGGTTGCATTGACGCCAAGATTTTCATGGTGCCGCTAATGCAGTGGATTCCTATGGAGTCCGATTGAAATGACCACCTGGTAGAAGCAGGCGGATTCCATAGGCATCCAGGGCAAATGCTGCCTGCAAAGCGTACTTTGCAGCTGCAGTTACACTTTTCTACTAAAGTGTTAAGAGTAAAGATGATTTTGCCTGTGCTTTACTCCTCGCTGTTCCACCACGTAGTGCAAATGAGAAAATTGCGCGGATGAGCCCTTTTGCACAAAAGTGCAAATCGAGACATCCCTGTGGTGCAATGTACTCTTTAAACGAACATGACCCACCCTCTGATTTTACACCTGCAAAAAAAAAAGCATGTTGGCGTAAAACCATAAGGCATTTGAAGGAGGAATGCATAGCGGACGCATATATGCCAATCTCTGTCCCTCCGTTATGATATGATAGGTTATTTATAACGTCCTTAATACCCAGAGGTTTCTAAGCGCGGACCCGGGATTGAACCTGTGTTGCTCCCCGTGTCCTCTTGTTTCCAAGGCGAGCATGTTGCCCCTGAACTATCCTCCCGTTCAGGGGAGTTGCTAGGTCTGGAAAAGACCCGAGGCTACGCTGATGTCGGAACTGTTGGGACTGGGTGCTAGCTAGTCTTTTGGCTGTAGCTCCTGAGATTCTATCCGGGGCTACAACCAAAAGATCAGGGGCTATAGCCCCTTTAGCCCCCCCCAGCAACGCCCCTGCTCCCGTTGCCTCCATATATCTTCAAAATGCCCCAGAGTGTAGAAGTAAGGCCTGCACTGCCTACACAGTGCTTGATCACCCCACTTTTACACTCCTGGGTTCTAAATGACCGTCCGCCTCCAAAGAAATGTATACATGCATTCATCATATTTTGGTTAAGACGTTCCCATTTCAATTGTCTGATGTATTCCATGGCACATAGAGCAAGTTTTGGGGTGCATGAAGGCTTCACTGGATGTTGGCCCAGTCAGCGCCTCAGGGTCTTATCTGAAGACGTCCATGGATCTGCAGCAGGAGTGCCCTGAGGAATGAACACTCTGCAATCCAGAATTTGCAGCAGCTCCACCTGGAAGCTGCTCCAGGCCTAGATTTCCATCCTGCCAGGCAACAAAGGTCCGATCTCGCTTCATGGGATTCGGAAAAAAATGGAAGGTTTATAGCCACTAAAATGATGCATCTTCATTATAATATAAACATCCTAAGGTTTTCTTAAAGAGAAATGTGGCTTAAAAGCCACTACAGTAAAGAGCTGCCAGAAATGGTAAACTTCTCAGATAATCTGTCAAAATTTCAATATTCCCAGGGATATCCAGAAATATGAAATCATTAGTAGAGCTAAATCCATAGACATAAAATGAATTCGGGACACATGGTTTTGTGTTTTAAAATAAGATTGGGGTTGGTTGTTCTTTTTTTTTTGGTTCACGACAAACTGACTGCAATTTATTTGCTCAGCCACATTTTAAACGTATATTATTTTATTTTTTTTGGTCCCCTGCCTCCGATGTTAAGGAAGCTTGGGACAAACCCTTGCACCCCCGAAACCCCAAAATACCAAGCATCGAGAGCAGGGGACACTGCTGCAACCCCCACTCTGCATGTTCAGTATTTTAAAAAAAGTATGTGGGCAAAGTGCACACAAGGTCAAATCAAACATGTGAATTTAGATCAAATATTTGATTTGATCAAACATTTTCCAAAAAATTGGCTAGCACCTTAAAATGACACGTGCCTGTGTGCCATTAGGATATATGAGCGGCGCGCGGCGACGAACCACGAATCCCAGCTGCCACCGCACGTCAGTGAATTATTGGACCACTATGTTAACATGAACCCTTGGCTTTGAGCTGCAGGCTGCACAGGTTGCTTGACTTTTGCCTTTCGGGAGTGAGCTAATATACACATCTGAAATGCATTTGGTGAGCATTAGACAAGATATTATAAAGGTTGAATTGGCAGAACCGTATGACTTGTAGAATGAAATGCCAATGTCCAGGCTTCAATCTGCGTTGCAGAGAAAATAATGGGAGATGTTGCAGGCGAATTATACAGAATATTGACAAGCAAGTCAATATAGTTTCAGAAAAAGCAAAGGAAACATTCTCTTTATTTTGGTAATAAACCTCTTGCCCGTGCTTAGGCAGGCAGTGCTGGCAAGGTTACGCCAACATTATGATTCAGGGGTCTGCAACCTGTGGCTCTCCAGATGTTTTTGGTCCACGACTCCCATGACCCTTGGCCACTGACTATGCTGGCTAGAACCGAGGGGAGTTGTAGTCTGAAACATCTGGAGAGCCAAAGGCTGGAAGGTCTCCTTAAGCCCCACATTTAATAAAGGGTTCGGTTGACCTATTGTGCTGAGCACCAGGCAAGAATATCTAAGGAGAGTAAGCGGCAATGTCTAGCATTCTGACCAGTTCCACGGTGCATAATGTCACCCCCCCCGCCGCGTTCTCCACCAGTCAACTATTGGTCTGTTCTGCCAATGGCCTGCAGTGCTAACTATAGATGTATTTCTAACAACCTGATTGGTTGCCCTACTCTGAACATTCCAAGGCTTAAATAGAGTGAACAGGATGTCACCTAACCGGCAGGGATAGTGGTAGACAGGGCTAGCAGCTGTTACCTTTGGCTTTTCATGAAGAAGGGACTCTTAAGTATTGAGTGACTTGCCTCTGAAGCAGAGTCCCTGTACCCTGCTTCCACTCTGTGTTTGTATTTGATTGAATTTATAGAGCGCTTTCGCCAAAGAGCTGAACAAAAGTAAATTATACAATAATAAGAATGATAAGTGAACAATGTAAACATTAGGGAGACATTTGGAGGAGAGGAAGTGAGCTTTTAAAAGGGATCGGGAACTAGAGAGTGCAGAAGAAGAGTGAGTAGCAAGAGGTAAAGACTTCTTGGGAGCAAGTAAGGCAGCAGAGCCGAAACAAGATTGTACATTTGGTGGCTGAGGAACTGTCAGAGGAAAGAGACACTGTAAGCATAAGTAACGAGTAGGAACACAGAAAGAGACCACAGAGAAAAAAGGGAGAGCCAGGCCATGTAGACATTCAAAGATAATGGGCCTCATTACGGGTCCGGCGGTAACCGTGCCGATAAAACCGGCAAGTAGCCTCCGGGCCCGTAAACAGTTACAGTGCCTGGCTTGCCGGTAACACCAGAGTATTACAACCCCAGCGACTGGAAAGTCAGGCGCTGGTAATAGGACTCTATGGGAATGGGGAACACGGAAACACTGGCACCGGCAGTAAAGGTGCCGGTGCTTGCGTGAAAGACTGTGGGAGGGTGCCGGTCTGCCCAGAAAGTCAGACCGGCCAGGCGGGAGGGCGCCCGCCCACCAGGCTTCTACTTTGCCGGTCCGGAAACAACAGTGCCGGTAAGTTTACCAGCACCATTGTTTCCGGACTGGCACAGTACGACTCTGCAGGCGGGTGCCGTCCCACCTGCCAGGGTCAGAGCTAGCGGGCGGAACGTCTACCGCTCGCAGAGTTACACGGAAGCACTGACACTCTTATTAACGATGCCGGTGCTTTCGGACTCAATGGGAATGGGGATTTACTTTTACCAGCACCATTGTTTCCGGACCGGCAAGGTTAGCATGAGGCCCAATACGTAGAAAGTGAAAGAGAAGGATAGACAGGTAGGTAGACCAATGAGAAGAGCAATAGTCAAGGCAGGATAGAACAAGAGAGGACATAAGATTGGCCGCTTGAGAGGTAAGAAAAGGACTAGCTTTGCAGATGTTGAAAAGTTGAAGACGACAGAAGCGTGCAGGTTGGCAATGTGAGTAGTAAAGGAGAGAGTGGAGTCAAAAGAGACACCAAGATTGCGGGCAGAGAGACTGAAAGGAATAAGAGACGGGGAAATGATATATCTGAAGGAGGTGGGATAATAGAAGCGGGGTAGAATGGAAGAAAGGAATTTCGATTTTCAAGGTTCAAATGAAGGAAGCAAGAGTGCATCCGGGATTGTACAGAGAGAAGCCAGGCAGTGATGGTAAAATGAATAATGTTATAGATAGAGGAAAATGAAGGGAAGATTTGGGAGCCACCAGCATAGAAGAGGTGATCATGTCCAAGAAGGGAGATGTGGAGAGAAAACAAAAGAGGACTGAGAACAGAGCCCTGGGGGTGGGAGGGACACACCATTGGAGAGGTAGATACCTGAAAGAGCACTGAGAACAGAGCCCTGGGGGGTAGGAGGGACACACCATTGGAGAGGTAGAGTACCTGAAAGAGGACTGAGAACAGAGCCATGGGGGGTGGGAGGGACACGCCACTGGAGAGGTAGAGTACCTGAAAGAGGACTGAGAACAGAGCCATGGGGGGTGGGAGGGACACACCATTGGAGAGGTAGAGTACCTGAAAGAGGATTGAGAACAGAGCCATGGGGGGTGGGAGGGACACACCACTGGAGAGGTAGATACCTGTAAGAGGACTGAGAACAGAGCCCTGGGGGGGTGGAAGGGACACACCACTGGAGAGGTAGATACCTGAAAGAGGACTGAGAACAGAGCCCTGGGGGGTGGAAGGGACACACCAATGGAGAGGTAGATACCTGTAAGAGGACTGAGAACAGAGCCCTGGGGGGGTGGAAGGGACACACCACTGGAGAGGTAGATACCTGAAAGAGGACTGAGAACAGAGCCCTGGGGGGTGGAAGGGACACACCAATGGAGAGGTAGATACCTGTAAGAGGACTGAGAACAGAGCCCTGGGGGTGGGAGGGACACACCATTGGAGAGGTAGAGTACCTGAAAGAGGACTGAGAACAGAGCCATGGGGGGTGGGAGGGACACGCCACTGGAGAGGTAGATACCTGAAAGAGGACTGAGAACAGAGCCCTGGGGGGGGTGGAAGGGACACACCAATGGAGAGGTAGATACCTGTAAGAGGACTGAGAACAGAGCCCTGGGGGGGTGGAAGGGACACACCACTGGAGAGGTAGATACCTGAAAGAGGACTGAGAACAGAGCCCTGGGGGGTGGAAGGGACACACCAATGGAGAGGTAGATACCTGTAAGAGGACTGAGAACAGAGCCCTGGGGGTGGGAGGGACACACCATTGGAGAGGTAGAGTACCTGAAAGAGGACTGAGAACAGAGCCCTGGGGGGGGTGGATGGGACACACCAATGGAGAGGTAGATACCTGAAAGAGGACTGAGAACAGAGCCATGGGGGTGGGAGGGACACACCATTGGAGAGGTAGAGTACCTGAAAGAGGACTGAGAACAGAGCCCTGGGGGGGTGGATGGGACACACCAATGGAGAGGTAGATACCTGTAAGAGGACTGAGAACAGAGCCCTGGGGGGTGGAAGGGACACACCAATGGAGAGGTAGATACCTGTAAGAGGACTGAGAACAGAGCCCTGGGGGGTGGAAGGGACACACCAATGGAGAGGTAGATACCTGAAAGAGGACTGAGAACAGAGCCCTGGGGGGGTGGGAGGGACACGCCACTGGAGAGGTATATACCTGTGACAGGACTGAGAACAGAGCCCGGGGGGGGGGGGTGGAAGGGACACACCACTGGAGAGGTAGAGTACCTGAAAGAGGACTGAGAACAGAGCCCTGGGGGGGTGGATGGGACACACCAATGGAGAGGTAGATACCTGTAAGAGGACTGAGAACAGAGCCCTGGGGGGTGGAAGGGACACACCAATGGAGAGGTAGATACCTGTAAGAGGACTGAGAACAGAGCCCTGGGGGGGTGGAAGGGACACACCAATGGAGAGGTAGATACCTGAAAGAGGACTGAGAACAGAGCCCTGGGGGGGTGGGAGGGACACGCCACTGGAGAGGTATATACCTGTGAGAGGACTGAGAACAGAGCCCGGGGGGGGGTGGAAGGGACACACCACTGGAGAGGTAGAATACCTGAAAGAGGACTGAGAACAGAGCCCTGGGGGGTGGGAGGGACTCACCATTGGAGAGGTAGATACCTGTAAGAGGCCTGAGAACAGAGCCCTGGGGGTGGAAGGGACACACCAATGGAGAGGTAGATACCTGTAAGAGGCCTGAGAACAGAGCCCTGGGGGTGGAAGGGACACACCAATTGAGAGGTAGATACCTGTAAGAGGACTGAGAACAGAGCCCTGGGGGGGTGGAAGGGACACACCAATGGAGAGGTAGATACCTGAAAGAGGACTGAGAACAGAGCCCTGGGGGGGTGGGAGGGACACGCCACTGGAGAGGTATATACCTGTGAGAGGACTGAGAACAGAGCCCGGGGGGGGGGGGTGGAAGGGACACACCACTGGAGAGGTAGAGTACCTGAAAGAGGACTGAGAACAGAGCCCTGGGGGGGTGGATGGGACACACCAATGGAGAGGTAGATACCTGTAAGAGGACTGAGAACAGAGCCCTGGGGGGTGGAAGGGACACACCAATGGAGAGGTAGATACCTGTAAGAGGACTGAGAACAGAGCCCTGGGGGGGTGGAAGGGACACACCAATGGAGAGGTAGATACCTGAAAGAGGACTGAGAACAGAGCCCTGGGGGGGTGGGAGGGACACGCCACTGGAGAGGTATATACCTGTAAGAGGACTGAGAACAGAGCCCTGGGGGTGGGAGGGACACACCATTGGAGAGGTAGAGTACCTGAAAGAGGACTGAGAACAGAGCCATGGGGGGTGGGAGGGACACGCCACTGGAGAGGTAGATACCTGAAAGAGGACTGAGAACAGAGCCCTGGGGGGTGGAAGGGACACACCAATGGAGAGGTAGATACCTGTAAGAGGACTGAGAACAGAGCCCTGGGGGTGGGAGGGACACACCATTGGAGAGGTAGAGTACCTGAAAGAGGACTGAGAACAGAGCCCTGGGGGGGTGGATGGGACACACCAATGGAGAGGTAGATACCTGAAAGAGGACTGAGAACAGAGCCATGGGGGTGGGAGGGACACACCATTGGAGAGGTAGAGTACCTGAAAGAGGACTGAGAACAGAGCCCTGGGGGGTGGATGGGACACACCAATGGAGAGGTAGATACCTGTAAGAGGACTGAGAACAGAGCCCTGGGGGGTGGAAGGGACACACCAATGGAGAGGTAGATACCTGTAAGAGGACTGAGAACAGAGCCCTGGGGGGGTGGAAGGGACACACCAATGGAGAGGTAGATACCTGAAAGAGGACTGAGAACAGAGCCCTGGGGGGGTGGGAGGGACACGCCACTGGAGAGGTATATACCTGTGAGAGGACTGAGAACAGAGCCCGGGGGGGGGGGGTGGAAGGGACACACCACTGGAGAGGTAGAGTACCTGAAAGAGGACTGAGAACAGAGCCCTGGGGGGGTGGATGGGACACACCAATGGAGAGGTAGATACCTGTAAGAGGACTGAGAACAGAGCCCTGGGGGGTGGAAGGGACACACCAATGGAGAGGTAGATACCTGTAAGAGGACTGAGAACAGAGCCCTGGGGGGGGGGTGGAAGGGACACACCAATGGAGAGGTAGATACCTGAAAGAGGACTGAGAACAGAGCCCTGGGGGGGTGGGAGGGACACGCCACTGAAGAGGTATATACCTGTGAGAGGACTGAGAACAGAGCCCGGGGGGGGGGGGTGGAAGGGACACACCTCTGGAGAGGTAGAGTACCTGAAAGAGGACTGAGAACAGAGCCCTGGGGGGTGGGAGGGACTCACCATTGGAGAGGTAGATACCTGTAAGAGGCCTGAGAACAGAGCCCTGGGGGTGGAAGGGACACACCAATGGAGAGGTAGATACCTGTAAGAGGCCTGAGAACAGAGCCCTGGGGGTGGAAGGGACACACCAATGGAGAGGTAGATACCTGTAAGAGGACTGAGAACAGAGCCCTGGGGGGGTGGAAGGGACACACCAATGGAGAGGTAGATACCTGAAAGAGGACTGAGAACAGAGCCCTGGGGGGGGTGGGAGGGACACGCCACTGGAGAGGTATATACCTGTGAGAGGACTGAGAACAGAGCCCGGGGGGGGGGGGTGGAAGGGACACACCACTGGAGAGGTAGAGTACCTGAAAGAGGACTGAGAACAGAGCCCTGGGGGGGTGGATGGGACACACCAATGAAGAGGTAGATACCTGTAAGAGGACTGAGAACAGAGCCCTGGGGGGTGGAAGGGACACACCAATGGAGAGGTAGATACCTGTAAGAGGACTGAGAACAGAGCCCTGGGGGGGTGGAAGGGACACACCAATGGAGAGGTAGATACCTGAAAGAGGACTGAGAACAGAGCCCTGGGGGGGTGGGAGGGACACGCCACTGGAGAGGTATATACCTGTGAGAGGACTGAGAACAGAGCCCGGGGGGGGTGGAAGGGACACACCACTGGAGAGGTAGAGTACCTGAAAGAGGCCTGAGAACAGAGCCCTGGGGGGTGGGAGGGACTCACCATTGGAGAGGTAGATACCTGTAAGAGGCCTGAGAACAGAGCCCTGGGGGTGGAAGGGACACACCAATGGAGAGGTAGATACCTGAAAGAGGACTGAGAACAGAGCCCTGGGGGTGGAAGGGACACACCAATGGAGAGGTAGATACCTGAAAGAGGACTGAGAACAGAGCCATGGGTTGTGGGGGGGCACCATTGGAGAGGTAGATTATCAGAGAGCTTCCCAGCCATGAGACCGGGAAGGATCGGCTGGAGAGTAGATTGAAACCAAGATAGTACTGCACCTGAAAGGAAGCGAGAGAGGGAAGAAATAGATGATGGACAACAATGTTGAAAGCAGCCAACAGATTGAGTAGAATCAAGATGGAAGAGGGTTTAGCGTGGCAAGCAGAAAGTAGAGGTGGGTAAGCCTGGTGAGGCCTGAGCCTTGCCAGGCTGAAACAGGGGCACCAGCCTGCCCCCGGACGCCACAGGTCCACTACGGGCCCCACCATGGCTCCCCACACTGACGATTGCTGTAATGGAAAAAGGAAGCGCGAGAACTGAAAAAGAAATGCAGCCTATGCTGCGTGTGTGCCCGCCCACACACACATCAACAAGCAACGACTTCCTGTCCCGCCCCAACACAGCACGATTGGCTGGGGGCAGGACAGGGAGTCACCGGAGCAGCCTTGATGGCAGAGGCATTTGCCCTTTTATCCTATCAGCTCTTTCACGCTGTTTCAGTGGCGTGGCTGGGCAGGAGACTGGAGACCTAAGACCGCGGACCACGCAATGCGAGACGTGACTGGCTATTAACTATACCTAAGTGGTACATTTCTCTCCCCCTCCCCGGCCTTTGCCTTCCTCACCTCCGTCCCCCAGGCTCCCCGGCAACCCGGCTGCTATTATTTTCTTTCCTTAATAAGTATTTGTTTCGATTTTGACTGCGCCGCTGCAGTCCGGCAAGAGAGGGCTGCAGCGGCATGGGCAAAATGGACATAAATACACAATGGGCCTCATTACAAGTCTGGCGGTAGCCTTGCCGGTAAAACCAGCAGGCTGCTGCCATTACAGCCCTGCCGGACCCAGTAATTGACCATTTGCGGGACCCGGAATGAAATGCTCCCCATTCCCATTGAGCCCGATAGGGCTCAATGGGAATGTGGAGGTCGGATGCACCGGCACCATTCAGAACGGTGCCGGTGAATCCGACATGCTCTGCTCGCAGCTGCCGGTACGCCCACCAGGCCAGTCCTGGCGGGCAGGAAGGCACCCGTGAGCAGAACTCGTAGTTTGCCGGTCCGGTAACTACGGTACCGGCAAGTTTACCGGTACCATAGTTACCGGACCAGGAAACATATGAGCCCCAATAAGTAAAAACAAATGCGGCCTTTGTGTCCTTCCTTTGGCACCCGAGCCGCCATTATTTTCCTCTTTTTGTGCATTTTTATCCATTTTTCCCACGCCGCTGCAGTCTGGGAAGAGGACTGAGGTGGTGGAGGCAAAAAGTAAATAAATACATAAAAAAGGGTGCCATTATTGTCTTTGCTTATTGTGCATTTTCTTCAGTTTTTCCCACGCCGCTGCAGTCTGGGAAGAGAGGGTTGCAGCGGCGCGGGCAAGATGGAAAAAAAAACATAAAAAGGACAAAAAAAGAAATGCTCTTGGCTCGGCCCATGGTTGGTTCCTAGAGCCAGGCGTGACCCCCACGCTCTGCCCTGGCTCGGCCCTACACATGAATTCCCTGGATCCCCCAGGGCTGGCGAAAAGTGGGGAGTTTGTGCAGGAGCGTCAGTTGGGAGTTGCACCTACGACCCCTGAGGTCTTCCCTAGCTACCCCTTTGGTCTCCATTGCTACCCTTAAAAAGAAATATATATATATTTTTTTTAATTGAGGCTCCTGGGATGTGGCCGGCGCCATGTGGCTGTTTGTTTCTGGAGTGGCTGGCTTTCTTGTTTAGGCCTCTTAAAAAACAGGGGGTTCCGCAAGAGTAACACTTTGAGCAGTGACCCTGAATAAGAAAGAGTAGGGATAACAAATAATGTATCTTCTTGGTGTTCCATACAATAATTGCTAGACTCATTAAAGGTTTATTTCCAGCACACTTCAGGGGGTGAGTCACTGATTTAGTCTGTTCTTAAACACCTCAAATTCACAATGCAGACAAAAACCTCCAACAAGCATTTAGAGCAGAATAAGCATCCATTTTGGACTATGTTTTATGCTTTTCGCAAGTTACAGTCATAGCATGTTTTTTTCTGCCGTTGTCCCTGTTACATAAAGTGGCCCTTGATTTCATTGTGCCACAATTAATGCGATGGTTGTAATGTGTCTATCTTTCCTATCTCCCTGGAATGCTGTTCAGGATGTTTGTTTGCATGAATGAGATAACGAGTGCCCAGAGTACGGGATGACGTGTGAGTGCGCTGCTTGCCCTGCGCTACTCTAAATTCTTTCATACAGTTATGAACCCTCCCAATGGTATGCATATTGCCAACCTCTGAAGCCTGAAAAGTAGATCCAAGCAGGACTGACATGTGGAAAACTTTGCTTCGGACCTGCAGATGTACTGGCCTTCTCTTAAATCTCAGTTACCAGTTTAATGGTATCCACTACAGAGTGTAATTTGCTTTCTGACTTTGAGAACATTCAGGCATGTAATTGCTCATGTTACTATAGCCAGTAAGATAGCTATAGCCGGTAAGGTAGCTCAGTGGTTGAGCGCCTGCTGCTGCGATGTGTGCAGGTTTGAATCCCGGCAAGGCGACCTTAACCTTTCATCTATCTGTGGTTGATAAATGTGTGCCAACACAGGTTGGATGATATTGTATGTATATTTGTTCTATACATCATTATCATATGGCTTTGAACACCTGCTTGCATACTTACAGTAATTTGGTAATATGGGCCTATACACACCGATATTAACGATACATAGGGTGATCCATTCTTGTAGGAAATGTATATCACATTATAGTGATATCGTAACCATATTTTTCGTAGTGTACTTAGGAACAATATATGGGATGCCACTTCCTGTTTTGCCAATGGGTGAAAGGTCGTGCTCCATCGCTTCCTGTCGGGCTGGGGTCAAATGATTACTTCCTGTGATGTGATCCGAGGCCAAGGCTTGTTTGATGTCACTTCTGCTACCCCTGCCATTTTGGTGACATGACGTCCCTGGGTTTGTGACACTGAGAATTGCGGTTTCAGTGGAGTGCCAAGGACGAAACCCAGACTGAAGCAGTGAAAGTAGAGAGTCTTGGTCCAGAATAATAGAAACTTGAGTTCAGAGTAAGCGCTCAAGAATTTTGGAAAAATAAGGAAGACGAAAGATAGGACGGAAATTAGCAGGAATAGATGGATCGAGAGAAGGTGTTTTAAGAATAGGGAGGATCACAGCGTGTTTGAAAGAATTCTGTGTCCAAATGCTCAGAATGTAACATCACTGCATGCATTTAATATGCCACACCCTGCATGTCTCTTCATTTCGCCAGGCTTTCCCCCAGTGCTGGCCAGTCAATGTTTTCAGGTCATTCAGGTTAAGTTCTTGCAATCGTACTTTTTTTGAACTACTACTACTTTTATAAAAGTGAGGAACATTTACAGGTTTTTGTTATTTAATTGCATCAGAGACAAAAAAAATAAGTTGCCAACAGCCTGCAACAAACATTATGCATGTCATGAACTGAAAAGTGAATGTTCGTTTTTGTTGAATCTGTTTATTGAGACTTTAAAAAGCAAGTACAGTGGCACCAGTAGGGCCACTAATCAACACAATCGGGCCACTAATCAACACATTACTTGAACTCGTGGTGATATTCACTAGAAGCACCCTTATAATGTGAAACTTACATCGAACCTTTAAACAATCCCGCCAAGCTTCATGCCACGTATTGCCCCTCCACAAACCCCTGGGGTGGGGAAGGTGAGAAGGGAGAGCAGAGAGAAAGGAGCAAGGAAAGAGCAAGCCAGACCTGATCACTGACCTGACAGCACAGGGGAGCTCTCACCCCACTGAGTGTGCAGGTCCCTGCCCACATGGGCATACCAAGCAAGGCAGGTGCCGAGCCAACGTCGTGACGTGATCTCGAAACCAGGAATCTGTACAATGGTACCGCAAGCAGCTGTGCCGGAAACAACGACAAGTTGAAGAACATCTGTGCTCCGCTACCGCTGTCTGCCCGCTAGGAAAACCCTAGCCCCATCTGGCTGTGCAACTCCCCTTATGCAAGAACTGCACACTACAAGTAGAGCGGTGAATAGGTTTCGAGTCTCTGATGCCTTTCAAAAAAAGAACATGCTGATTGGTATTTAATGAGCAGGGTCCTAGAAATGTTCCCCAAAAAGGATAATTCACCCAGTTATGCCGAAGAGGGTGTAAATCGCCTCCTGAAAAAGGGAAGATTGAACAAACATGTCTGGTCTGATTTCCTTAGCAATAATGCCCCCTTTCAAGGGCATTACAATGTTGTAATGGCCCTGGTCCTTCGACGGGAGCCAGGGGACATTATCACCTGATAATGGCCCATGAGGAGGGGCATTATTTCTAATAGACTGTTCCACCTAATGAAGGTGAGGCATGTAGTTACACTTTTAGGTTTGATGAAACAGGTATCGATTAGGTAAGGCCTTCCACGCTATGACTGCTGCGCGCTTCCTATCTGGCTGTAAACAAACAGCCAGCCAGGAATCACGCATGCTTTGAAGACATTTGATCAACAATACAAAAAACTGCAAAATAAAGGCATGTGACACAATGCAGATATCATTATATAAGACATTCATTTCTGCTCACTGGTACATACCAGGATCAGAAGGAAATCCTCCTTGTACGGACAGATGATTCAAGGTATCCTACTATATAATAAAAGGCCAGATGTATGTTTGTCCGATGCCGTCATGCGCAGTAGAGGCTACCCGAACACACAGAATGCTCTGCTAGATGGAGCTGTTGACTTTAGATATACAGGGGTCCAATTTGCATAACTTTGCCTGTTGTCACCACTAGAGGGAGCTGTTGCCTTAGGATATATTGTGGTCCTACTGTGTTAATGAAAACCTGCACTTTGGCTGTGTACATGGGAATGTGCACTAGTGTCTTAATATTTGGCAACAGTTGTTTCCAAGGAAGAGTGATGTGTGGGAGGCCCTGAAGAAGCCCACATATTAGGCGAACCATGAGCCTAGGAGTAGGAAACATGTGTTGGCTGTTGGAAAGATGATAGTTTTATAGGATTAGATGGTCTTTTTGTTTTTTATCAATGGATCCTTATGAAGGTAGATTAGAAAAAGGCACAATGCCCAATGAGATGGAGAGGAATTCTTTATTTTGCAGGAAGTTTGGTCAAAAAACGTTTCATGATTCAACCAAATTGTGGAATCGGCGCTTTATGGCATCCCAGATCCTGAATTCGTTGCACTCTTCTCTATCAGTGTGGCTTTGATGGGGGTAAAATCATGTTAATGGGACATTCCTTGATTAGGATAAAATGGGCGGTCGCTACAGAAGACAGTGCAACAGGTTCTGGAATTCGTGCATACATTTTACACCTGCATCTCTAGGAGGGGAACAGACCTGGTGACTAAGGGGGTCACACCACAAGCACCCCAGAGAGAGACCCATTAGCTCAATGAATAGAGCATTGAACTCCAATCCTCAGGGTAGGAGTTCAATCCCCAAGCCAGGCAACAACTTTTATCATTGATCTCATCTTCAATATGGATCTAAGGGATACACCATATGGTAACATTTAGGATGGTCCAATGGCCTAGGATCAGGTTGTCGCCTTGTACGTGTCGAGGTTCCAAACGGGGGATACAAATGTTCCCGTTAGCAAGCGCTCAGCAACCCTATGCTGAGTGTTCGGTCACTGCGAATCTGACCGATCCCTCCTCCCGCCTCATAGATCACAATAGCTGTGTGGCAGGAATACTGACTCTGACTGGGTTTTCCAAGTACAAAGGGGTAGCCATAGCATTGGGGATCATGACCACAGAGTATGGAAGAACACACAAAATAAGGGTTCCGCGTGATCGGCACAGGTGGATGGCCGGCTCGTCTCCAGTAGGGGCACTTTAAGCAATGAATATCGGACCCGCTCCATCGACCATCTTCTACCTGGATCAGGCCTTGTGATGGATGGGATGGTTCTACTCGTTGTAATTAGGGTTATTATGGCCTTCCGTTGAATACCACCTGTGGTGGGGTCTAAGCCCGGAAACATCACTACTTGTTTCACTCTTTTGTCTCGACGTGGTCTATTGAAGAATGCTTTGATACGAATGTACTCTTCAGGTTCCAGGTGTGGTTCCACGATCTGGAGCACAAACTGGCTTCTCACCAATCCTGCGGTTTACACCCAGGTTATGTGATTGCTCATGGAACCAATCAATTGCACCTCTCCATGTACTGGATACACTACCAGTGAGTCGCCCATCAAGGGTCAACTTCCCCTCTGCACCCCAAACTGGATAAATCTCACCCCTCCCTATCCCACCATACTTCGCCAGAATCATGGAACGCTTCGTCATTAGCCAAATGCAATAACACAACAGAACAAACAACCTACTCAACCCCTTCCAAACTGCCTTTTGACGTGGACCCTGCAACGTCACTGATACACTTCACATCCTGAAAGACCTCCGCAACATCACAGACAAAGCACACACAACACTACTTGTACTCCACGACCTCTCTGCAACCTTCGTCATCATCAACCACACCATTCTACTCGACATCCTAGCCCACAGGATGAAACGCTCAGGCACCGTCCTCGACTGGTTCACCTCCTTCTTCATTGACAGCACACACTTTGTCTCCATGCCTCCTTTTCAATCCAGCCCAACCCTAGTCAAGTATGGGGTTCCACAAGGCTCCTCCCTGTCTCCACTCCTTTTCAATCCATATGTTGAATTTCTTGGACAGGTCCGTAGCAAATAAAATATCCATTTCCACCAATACACATACGATCCAGAACTATAATTCCCAATGTCATCCCAGTCACAACTCCATATTCTCAAATGTGGTCTATCCACCATCACCACCTGGATGGCCACCAAATTCCTCAAGCTCAACCCTTCCAAAACGAAATACCTCCTCATTTGCCCGTCAGACACAACCCCAAACTCTCTCCAGGACCAATGAACTCACCACAGACCCCCTCTCCACAGCTGTCACATGCCTTGGCTTCACCATCAAAGGAAACCTTGCCTTCACACACCACATAGCCGCTGTCACCAAAACATGCAATGTACAACATCCGCTCCTACATAAAATCAAACAAATCCTTCCTCCTGGTGAATTCCGCACTGCGGTGCAAGACATGGTTCTCTAAGAGTTGGCCTACGGCAATGCTGTCCTTACTGGACTCCCCAGCAGGACCCTCTCCCCTCCGCAAGCCAAGGAGAATGCAGCAGCCATACTCATCCTCCACCTACCCCAACATTCAACATCACTGCCGCTCTCACCCAGCTCCACCGATTCCCGTGTCCCAGAAAATTGACGTCAGAGGACTCTGCATTGTGTTCAAAGTCATCCAACTCAAAACCCCATCTCACCTTCGCCGCAAACTCAAACACATCACCCACACAAACACCAGACAAGCAAGCCAGCATCTCCTATACGTTCCACAAACTAACATGCACACTAAAACAAGCATTTCCCACTGGGCACTGAACACCCTACCTCCTCACACCCGCACTGCACCCTCCATCACGGCTTTCAGAAAGAGCCTCAAAACATACCTGTTTCCCCACACATAACTTTACCCATTCATCTCCCCTGATACCACCTATGTTTCCTAATTTTACTATCCTGAAAACATTTTGTAACTTCTCTTTTGCCTCCCACCTTTTCAACCTTTGAATCGTGTAAGATACTCTGAGACCCTCTGAGTAGGGCGAGCACTGAACAAAAATTTGAATAAAAATATATAAAATAAACTTCTCCCTTCTTCAGATTGTGGTGGTAGGAGTTCTGGTCCATGGAGAATGGCTCCCATACCGGTACCGACTCCGCCCTGGCTCAATGGGGACTTACCGGTCTAGTCCGACCTTTGCGGGACCGGTAAGTCCCCATTGAAAAATCCATTCCCCATTCCAATTTGAGCCCCCATAGGGATCAATGGGAATGGGGAAGTAGCTAATAATGGTACCGCAAATAGCTCCGAAGTCCCTTAACGGGAACCGTCCACAACGCCTGGTAAAACCAGGCATTAAAGGAGAGACCCGCTTAGTGACCTCGGAATAGGGCGCAAAGGGATTACCGGCACCGGTGTCCTTACTGGTGCCCATATTACCTTTGCGCCCAACTCGGATTGAGGCCCAATGACTATATCAGGTTGTTTTGTCGCAACGCAGAATGTGACTGGATAAACTATACTTGTTCTATGGTTCTTTGGCCTGTCCACATGGGTGCGACTCCTTTAACCTTCCCCACGTTCACTGCTCCTGGTTGCATTTCTGTACACCTGTGTGTAGTGTGCAGCTCAATTCTTCTAGCAGGCATATGAATCAATGCCGCTGGTTACGCCAACGGTTGCTAAGACCGCCCCTCCATATTTATGCTCCATGCTCTCTTCTATTTATTTTCTCCTTGTAGAAGACAAAATTGTAATTATTGTAATTGTAAATGATTGTAATTGGTTATTTATAACGCGCTTAATACCCAGAGGTTTCTAAGTGCGGACCCAGGGATCGAATCTGTGTTGCTCTGCTTTGTCTTGCTTCCAAAGCGAGCGCTTTGCCCCTGAGCTATCATCCCGAGAAATGATGGTTGATGTTCCAAAAGAGGCCCCTGGATCATCTAGCTTCATGCCGCAGGCTATTCCTTAGCAAGACCCAGTGACAGACACTAACATGTTCTGTTCCAGGGTGTCATGCACCTAAGGTCGCACTGTGTACCACAGATGGGTGGGACATACCCGGTCTTACCAGGCAGTGATAATGAGTAGCTCAGACTACTTCCAAGTTCTTATGTGGACACCACTCAGAATCACTTGAGGCTGTTGTAGAGTGCTTCTCTCATCTTGGGTTTGGGATGGAGCCACTGATTGTGTCACATGGCCAACGCGCGCTACCATTCCACGTTCTGACGTGTTCAACACAAGGCGTGGCTGCGGCCTGGACAGATGCTTATAGCATGTCTGAGGCACGTACAATGCATAATACAGTAAAGCTCATTTATCCAACTAGGGTCGAGCACTGGTTGACACCCGTCCCCTTGGCCCACTCATGCTTTCTGCAGATACTTTGGGAGGTACTGCTCATGTGTTGCTTCCTGCAGTAATTCTGGGTGCCCTGTCCCTTGCTGACTCGGCGTAAGACTGCGGCGGCTCTGCTTTCCACACCTTCAATGGTAATGACTGACCAAGCCAGGGTGGATGGAAGATAATGGTCCATTACGTAGGGTAATCCTCATCCCTCCTAGTCCACCCACCTCGTCACAGTCCTTACGCCACCTCCCGCTTCTACCTTCTTCAGCCTACCTGTATATAAATAATAAAGGCACTGGTTGAGGACAAGTGGCGGGGGGTGGTTTTGGAGTGTCTTATTGGCCCCTTGTGGAGTAGGGGGAACATTTCGGTAATGTTGGGACTACTTTCTGGTTTTCTGTCTGGATGGTAGAGAGCACACATTAGTAAGGACGGTGACGACACCAGGCGCAATGAGGGGCACTATACATAATCTGCCATGATCAGTCATCGGCAGTCACCCCAAAGCCCGATCAGGGCAGCTGCAATGGAACTCTATAAGTCCAGAAGCCACCTGTTATTTAGCCCACGCCTTTCATCCTTTTGCCAGACTCATTCTTTCATCCACATTGTTCTGTTTGTTTTTCTCATGTTTTTGACCAACCCTCTCCTTAGGCTACACATGGTGCCATTTCTGTACTATGCACCTCATCATTTCTTCTGTGGCACCGTCCGACAGCATCCCTTTTCACGGCTCAATTTTCACCCCTTTTCTCCTCACAGACTAAGGCCACTCTCCCCCTATCCTCCCCATGTGGCCTCGCCTTTTCCTTTTCCCTTTCTCTGTGATGTGGCCCTGGCTGCATTTTTGCAGTAAACATCCTTTATTTATTAAACTTTTTTATATATAGCGCTAACATGGCTAACAAGAGCATCAGAGCGGCATTGAGGGTGTGTTCGGGTGTGATGAGGTCCTCTCCAGTGAATGCGGTTCAGGTGCTTGTGGGGGAGATGCCGTTGGGGTTGAGGAGGGATGCGTTGAATATGAGGTGGTGGGTGAAGTGCAGTGCAAAGAGTGTGGCTCATCCGGTGCGTGAATGTTTGAAGTATAATTGAAGGTGTGACTACTACAGGGACCGGTGGAGGAGGAAGGGGGGCACTTTGGGGTTTCACATGTGGGAGAAAGGGGTGCAGTGGGGTGTAGGCGAGTTGTTGGCTGTGACGGGTATGGATTTGGTGAGATGGCCGATGTGGATGATGGGGACTCCAAAGGTGTGTTTCGAGTTGACGAGTGTGGTGTCGAAGAAGCGAGGTTTGCGGGGTGAGATCAAGGCTTTGGGTCAGGCGTATGTGGCAGGGAAGGAAGGATGCAAGGTGTTCACGGACGGTTCGAAAGATCATGTGTCTGGGAGAGTGGGTATGGCGTATTATTTGGAAAACACTGGGGAGTATAAAGTGGGGCGACTGACGAATGATGTGCCTATTTGTACGGCTGAGTTGGTGGCGATTGCATTGGCGATTGATAGGGTGTGCGAGTTGGGGTATGAGAAGGTGGTGGTGTTCTCGGATTCATTGAGTGGGTTGCAGGCGATTGTGGCAGGGGATGGTGATAGGAAGGATGTGATTTTGGATATCAGGAGGAAGATTGATCAGTGTGTGCGTGGGGGAATGGATTTGGAGTTGGCGTGGGTCCCAAGTCACAGTGGCATTTTGGGTAATGAGTTGGTGGATCTGGCGGCGGGTGAGGGTATGAGGAGGGGAGCGGTTGATGCTAGGTTGCCTTTGAGTGTGGATGAGGTGAAGGCTGTGATGGTGAGACGGGTCATGGATGAGTGGCAGGAGAGGTGGGTGAGTGGGGTGAAGGGCAGGTGGATGTTTGGTGTTCGTGGGAAAGTGTCGGTGAAGGTGGATGCGGGGAGTCTGGAATGGAGGAGGGGGGAAGAGGTGATGCTGAATCGGTTGAGGATGGGACATGTGGGGGTGAATGACTGTCTGTTTCGAGTGGGGAAGCGTGAGTCGAGGGACTGTGCGGTGTGTGGGGTGCCTGGGACTGTGGGACATTTTTTGCTTAGGTGTGAGAGACATGTTGAAGAGAGAGAATTGATGAGGGTTCGGTTGACTGCGCTAGGTGTGGCTGAGCTGAGTGGGAGGACTTTGCTGGGAGGTGACGGGGTGAGAGGCAGGAGGAGGAGCAGTGTGATGTTGGATTTTGTGAGGCAGACGGGGTAGTGGGAGGAGTTGTGAGTTTATGTAAGCTAAGTATTGATTGGTGGGTCTGGTGCACATCATCCTTTAGGACTTTGTGGGTCCGCCCACGCCTCCGATAATTGAAAGAAAGAAAGAAAGAAAGAAAGAAAGAAAGAAAGAAAGAAAGAAAGGAAGAAAGAAAGAAAGCATCAGAGCGCTTCACAAAACACCACAGACATAGTCTTTTACTTAAAAGTCACAAGCAATAAAAACAATGCATACAATATTTTGACTACCCTAAAAGTCCTTACAACTTGATACCCTATCGCTAGAACTTTAACTCAAATTTGGAACGGGACAATTAATAAAATATGTCGAATTAAAGTTTGTAGGACCACATAAATAAGTAACTAAAACGCCTAAGCCCAGCACCACGCTTTCACTTTCACTCTAAAGTTGAGGTAGTCCTTCATGACTCGCAGATCTTTTGGGAGGGGGTTCCATAGTTTGACAGCCGCCGCCCCTGAAAACAACCTACTCAGTGTGAATGAACGTCTGGAACCTCGAGCTGCAAAAACTCTTGCCTCCGTATCCCTCTTTGCACCCCTAAGATTTCCATCTTCTGAGGTAGATACCCAGGAGATCGGAAAAGGAGTGCTTTATAGGCAATGCATATCAGTTTAAATTTGATCCTAAAATCAATGTCATAGCAATGTTCTTGCCCAGACACTAAGCGGGCGGCCGCATTAAAAACTGACTTCAAAGAGAGACGCATATTTTGGGGTGTGCTGTTAACACAGGGGCCCTCATTACACGGTAGGCGCTAAGGGATTACCGGTACCGGTAAGTTCACCGGTGCCGGTAATCCCTTAGCGCCCTACTACGAGGTCCCTCAGCGGGTCCCGTCCTTAACGCCTGGTCTGACCAGGTGTTAAGGACGGAACCCGCTAAGGGACTTCAGAGCTAATAACGGTACCGCAAATAGCAGTAGCGTTATTAGGTCCTTCCCCTTTCCCATTGAGCCCTATGGGGGCTCGAATGGGAATGGGGAATGGTATTTGGCATGGGGACTTACCGGGTCATTCCAACCCTGGAGGACCCGGTAAGTCCCCATACCGCCTACCCGGACCCGGTATGCGTTAAGGGAGTAGCCATGCCGCTAATAGCGGCATGGTTACCTCCTACCGTGTAATGAGGCCCAGAGTCCCTCCAGTGTATAACCTCGAAAGAACTAAAGATAGAACTAAAGGGCTTAAATGGGGCTCCAGGATATGAAACTTCACTGCTCCTAATGGGAACAAGTGAAAAATGCAGATTTCGCCCGAGCAGTTCGGAGTAAAGCCTAGTGATTTTGCTGATGTGGCAAACTGGGAAGGGGGACCTGCGTTCTTTGCATCATGAAACTTTTTTTATAAACCAGTGAAAATCTGAGAAATTTCTGTTTTTAAAGTACTACATTCTGCGAAATGCAAAGCCAGCCAGCCCTCGATGTCCTGCAAGCACTCGCCCCATCGCCTTAAATCTCCACTCGTAGATCATGTCCAGTAGAGTTGCGTGTCATTGGCGCATTGGTGCATGCAAACATTATGGGGGTCATTACCAGTTTGGAGGAGCACCATGGCTGCCTCCAAAGTCGTGTCTGGGTCCGGGTTCTCTGAATGGGGACTTACCGGGTCATTCCAGCCTTGGAGGAACCGGTAAGTCCCCATTCAAAAAACCCTTCTCCATTCCCATTCAAGCCCCCATAGGGCTCAATGGGAATGGGGAGGGAGCTAATAACGGGCCCGTAAATTACGGGCCCGCTGTTAGCTCCCTGGTCCCTTAGCGGCTCCCGCTAAGGGACCTCGGAATGTGGCGGTAAGGGGTTAACGGCACTGGCATCCTTACCGGTGCCGTTAAACCCTTACCGCTGCACTCGTAATGATCCCCTATGTTTGGCTATGATGTCCCCCAGTGCCACCCTACGAAGAGTAAAAGGTAAGGGTGATACATTCGATCCCTGTAGACAGGACCAGGGATTGAGCGAACCTGATTGATTCAAAAGGAATCGATCCAATCTCGTGCCGCCCCTTGGTGCCCACTCTTTGTTTCAGCGTATCGTGATGAATCTCATGATCAATGACGTCAAAGGCCACTGTGCGATCTAATAAAACCAGCACACAGCGACCCCCCTCATCTGAAATCCTCACAACATCATCGGAAATCTGCAGCGTTGCTGTTTCTGTGCTGTACCCTGCTCCAAAACCTTAATGTTTCGCTGGACAAGGATCTTCAGCGGACTGTGTGTTTGCGCTGAGCCAATATTATCCGAACATCATCAATACAATGATTTGTGATGTATGCATTCCTGTACTCCTGTAATACACCAGCAACAGTGTTAGGGAGAATTCTATTTTCTGTGCTAATTTCCTTCACGCATAGAGACCCCCGGCTCTTTTGCTGGATTTAGGACTTTTTACTTTTAACCCTGGAGTGAGCCCTTTTTCTTTCACTCTCTCGTGTGTTTTTACCTGATTTGGGTTTTGTGTTTTCACTGTTTTTGGAGCCTGACAAACTCCATGGGCATCTGCTTTTTTGTATGGTGACACAGGACCTTCAGTGCAGTGTCACAGAGAAATCCTATCGTTTTCCCCTGCACATACATTCAAAGCCATATAGCACACTAAATCAGTACAGTTGACCTTGGACCTACTTGTAGAACTCTCCATATATATATACTGAGAGGATTCAAAGGAATACATAAAACTCATGGGGCCTCATTAGGACCCAGGCGGTAAGGGGTTTACGGCGGCGTAAACAGCGCCGACCCTTACCACCTGATTCCGAGGTCCCTTAGCGCCATGGAGGATTTAACACCTGCTTTTAGCAGGTGTTAAAATCCATGGCGCTAAGGGACCTTGTTGTTAATTACGCCACCGTAATTTACGGTGGCGTAATTAACGCCTTCCCCACTCCCATTATGCCCTATGGGGAAAAAATGGGAATGGGGAAGGGTAAATGGGGATGGGGGACTTACCGCCCCGCCAACCTCGGAATGGGACGGTAAGTCCGCCAACCACCATGGCGTAAACGTAGTTTACGCCATGGTGGTAAAGGTACGACCCAGGCGGTAACTTACCGCCTGGGTCGTAATGAGGCCCATGATCTGTGTTTAGGCCCTCGGAGACCGTTCTGTATTGGCAAATTAATCTTGCCTCAAGCTGTCTCAATTTAAGTTGAAGATTGCCCGCCCCCCATCTGTGAGAGCATAACCTTTGCCATTCAAGTGAATTTAATATCTTGTTTGTTGTCCATTTGGTGGACTTTTTGCCAATGGGTTACTAGGGGATATTTTGCATCTTGATTGGATATTGTCGATAGATGTTCTCTGATTCGGATTTTCAGCCCACGTAACTATCTGTGTAACTGCATGAGAGTGGGTTGGGTGTAATGAGCCGACCGAAGCGGCCCGGCTAGATGCATAGAGATATTAAGGTTCACACAAGATCGCCTTTTATTACTCATCAAATTTAATTTGAGGTTTTCTACTGTTCACCACATTGATTCATGTCAATAGACACGGGTACATAGGTATCGGTTTTGACCGTGGCATTGCATATGAGGCTATTTGAGTACATTGGACGTTGAAAGAGACTCACCCAGGATGGTGGACGTGAGCTAATAAACGCGGCTTTGTATAGCATTATGGTGGTCTAGCTACCATGGAATTTATGTAAACAGGCTGTATGTGGCAGCTCGCTCTCCCTTGACTCAGTCCGACGCCAAAAGACAGGTAAGGCGGAACACAGTCAATTGTGTTACGGTCCCAGACGTGCACATTATGGAGTCAATTCAAGCAGGTTAGATTCATTAACTAATTAAGTTTGTTGCACGGTTTCTCTTTTTGTCTCTTTTGATGCAATCCTGGCTGTTTCAATTTGGACCACAACACTGGTTAATGGATACTTGATCACGAACACACGAATAATGTCGGGATTGCGTTATTCGCATATAGTGAATATTAAATGTTGTCGCAACAGCGAAGTGACAGACAGGTAATGATATATTTACATTCAATGGCACATTATGGTGTAAATAGTTTATATTGGTGGATACAAAAGTGTTCATTGAATACTTCTTGACAGGTGGTTGTTTGAATTGATTTTTTGGGAACAGATATCTTGGTAAGTCTGCGGCAGAAGCAAAAAAGAATATGAGTCACCTAATGCTATGAACAATGGAATATAGTATTGGGTCAGACGTGACAAATATATAATTTATTTTTCGTAGTGACTAAAGAGAACCCGACAACTTGCTTGGTAACTATAATCTTCCTTACTTGGGAGGCAGAGGTGGTGTGACACGCTGTGCAATTGACCATATACATATAAAAGTCCACCATATTAATAATTGATTGACTAACTGGCTGTTCATATCATTATTTCTTTCCCCTTGCTTATTTTCTTCCCTCTCCCCCTATTTCTCGTTTTTGTTGTCACATGTATGCCGTACTTTATTGCAATCTTTACCCAAATTCAATTGTATTTTGGTTCATGGATTTAATTTATCAATGGATTGTCATATATGAGAATCTTGGTCTGTGATACCCTTTGTTGAACATTGTGTTTGTTGCTTTTGGTGTTCATTTGATTGTTCATGATTGTTACTAATGAATTCTCAAACTTCATATTATCACTTGCCTCAGCCTCAGAAGAAGAGCCAAGCCTCGAAACACGTGTCAGGCTGATCTTGCAAAGAATTAAAATATGTGCATTTGTACATAAAAACTACCATTTTGGCGCAGTGTGATTGCATAACTTTATAAAATGACCTCCCAAGTACAGCTGCAGAAGCCCTCAAGACGTCCTCCCTCTTGTCCCCACGACTGAGGCTCAGGAACAAGTGTATGCACTGCTTCAACAGGCCAGAATCCAGCTGGACCACTGTTCTTCAAGCCAGAGGTACTGTTTAGGCTTGGGGTACTTACCTCAGTGTCTTTGAGCTGTGCTTTTCTCAGCTGGGAATTGCAGTGGCTTACCTTTTAGAGTGGATTCCAACTCTGTTCACAGGCTTAACAGCTTGTCACCCTACAAGTGATTTTTCTACAAACGCTTTAACTTTGTGCAAGACTTTGATCTAAGAAGTGTCTCCGCTCCATAGAATGTGTCCCAATAGACTTTGGATGTCCTGGTTCCCAGCAGACTCTTATAGTCCATTGACATTGATACTATTTGTCCCTCATAGGTGGTAGCTTGTTGTAAACTGTTACTGCTGGGAAAGGCTTATCTAGATTTCATTGGAAGAGTTAGTTGTCCTCACAAATACTGAGAAACGGTCTAAGCTTTTTCCAACCCAAACCTAAAGTATAAGTATAAGTAGTGTGATATATAAATGCCATTACTGTCCTTGTGATTGAGGTCACCTCTGGGTGTAGGAATTGTGTAAGAAGCATATCCAAAGATTATCCACTAACTTGTTCTGATTCTGAAAAGTAGAAATAGCAGGAGTAAGGAGCAGCTATATGAGGAAATAGGGGGAGACAAACAACTATTGCCAATAAACAGGGGTAAAAGTATAAAAATTATTGAGAAAAAGCCTACTGAGGATAGCCCCTATTTAAATAGAAAATGGTTGCTGGAATATTTTGGGAGAATACCACAGTTGCATAGTATAAAATCATCAGACATAGTAAGAGTAATTTTACCCAAGGTAGGGAGCTGGTAAAATTGGGCAATTATTCAGTTTGGCACAGCTGTTATTGTTGAATTACTTAGAGCATATGCAGGAGAGATTTGGAACAACGAATATGAAATTATACTATGTAATAAATTAGAATGTCCCAGCAATACTAAACCTTGTCCAAGGGAACACAATACTCCAACAACTACCAGTCTAGGTGAATCCATAAAACTTTTATTTTGGACTCCTGATGAAAATGCAATTACAGTAATCTCATGGAACAGCAGAGGCTTCCGCTCTATTCTACAGAAATAAAGTATCCTTCTATTAAAGAGCAGCAAAATATTTGCACTGCAAGAAACATGGGTCCTTGGAACCATAGTGATGGATGGTTACAACCATTTAATGAAACCAGCATTAGCAGGAGATAGGGGGAGACCAACGGGGGGGTCTCTGCATTGGTGTAAAATCCATTTTCAACATTAAAAAAATATGAGCTATCGGCTCCCTCAACCTGGGTACTGTGTGCTATCATCGAAAACACTATTGCGAGGAAAGATCTACTAATAATTAATGTGTACTCTAGGCCTGGATGGGAGCATTTCTAAAGTATAGAAAAAGTCATTAGACAGACAATCAATGATTGTAAGGAGAATTTGCCCCAAGGGTATGTTATGTTGGTGGGTGGTCTAAATAGTTATTGTGATATGGCCCTGAAGAAAATGGCAGATTGGGCAGAAAAATGTGGTATCCATGATGCCATACCCCCAACGATTATTAGAAATTTGGGCTCCAAAACTATACCTCAAATTAAGAATGGTATTGCTTGGTTGAATTTACTTCAGTGCTGGGACTTACATTTTGTTGAACCCTCTAATTGGGACTCCAAATATGATACTTGGAGCAACGGAGCTGTGAGCTATAGATTAGATTACATGTTCATAGACCAAAGATTGAAAAATAGAGTAATAAGGTTCGATCATGTCCCTTCCCTTTTAAGTGATCATGGGGTGTTAAAATGCCCTTTTAGAGGTAATAGGGACAGCAAGGCTATGGCAGGCGAAAGCCTGAATGTACAAATTAATGGAGCCTCTGATCATATTTGCAGGACAGAAAAAAACCTAAACAAATGTGATGAGCTGTTTGATTATTTACCTATATTGGGCCAGGAGATCACTTTAAATGGTGTTAAGGTGATTGGGGATCTCTTAACTATGGTGATGAAAACAAATAGCAGGATCCTACTGACTCAATTTAAGAGAAACAAATTAAAGAAACATAAGAATCTTTATGATTGTCAGATCCAAGAAAAGAAAATGTTATTGAGGAAGGATATTAATAAAATTAAAAAAGATATGGGCATTCAGAATATAGAAAATATATTGTCTGTTAGAAACCTGCGCACAAAATATAAAAATTGGATTAGGTCGCATAAGAGCTGTTTACAAAATGCAAATTGGAAAATGATTCTGTCCTTATGTTGTACCCATGATTCAAAAAAGGTTTGGTACCTCTATAGACAATATCTCACAGAGGAAACTGATTCTGATGTCAATACCATATCTTTGGATCTATGGGTCAAGCATATTAATGCCCTACATTTTGTCGAAAATCTGCCAAATATTAGGCACGAAATGGGGTCGTCTGGAGAGGACAGAATCTTCCCGTTCAATTTACATAATATCTTGGTCATTATTAAGAAGATAAAAGCATCTAAGGGCTTCTGGCCCGGACAAATTAGCTAATATTGTGATTAAGAGAAATCCTTTGAAATGGGCCAAGATAATGCTACTTCTGTTTACTCAAATCTGGAAAAGCGGTAAAATTCCAGTTAGCTGGAGAGAAGCTCTTTTCATCCCTATCTATAAAAAGGGGAATATAAATTGCCCTAATAATTATTGATTATTAGCAATGCCGGATTCCAGCTGTAAAATCTTCTGCTCGTTATTATTGTCTATTATCAATGGTTGGATTAAAGATAATAAGCTCTTATCTCCTTACCAAACTGGTTTTAGAGCGGGCTTTAGCACCTTGGATAATATGGTAGCCCTAAATTGCATTCTAGGAGAAACTAGTAAAATTAAAGAATCTAAACTGTATGCCTGTTCATAGACTTTTCCAGAGCATTAGATTGTGTGAATAGGGATAGATTATGGAGTAAAGTAGCTAAATGGAATATGAATCTGTTTGTATTACATCTTTTACGGGAAATGTATAGAGATACTTCTGGTACCATCTGTTTGAATAAGGGTATCATCCGATCCTCTCCTATATCCACTAACCTGGGACTTAAACAGGGATGTGCCACATCTCTGGTGTTATATAATTTATATGTAGCAGATATGGGAGAGAGATTCGATAATGTAAGAAACTTTCCACCTAAAATTGAGGGTTGTCAAATTTGCTGGTGTCCTATGCAGATGATACTGTGTTGATGGACAGGAGGCTGATTGGCCTGCAGAGGTTATTGGATGAACCCAAAGATATGCGACAGAAAACAATCTTAAGATAAATGCTGGGAAAACTAAAAAGATCATCTTAGGGGGACGCCATGGTAAGTGTAAGAAATCTAAATATCAATGGAAAATTGATATACAAACCATTGAAATTGTAGAGGCTTACCCATACTTGGGCTGCGAATTGGCAAAAAACCCAAATATTATCATGAGATGATAGCAGATAAAGTCTCTAGGAAATGGAATGTGATTAGATCATACATTTCCACTAAAGGTGGTCACTCAGTTGAAGGTCTATTAGAAATTTATAAAAGTTGTATCATACAGGGCTCCTTGTATGCCCTGGATTCTTTGCCTTCTAGATTCTTGGTGGATTTGGATAAAATAGAAGGTAAATTGTGGAAACCAGCACTGAGACTTCCCAGAGCTACTCATATGGCCGCAATTTGATGCGAACTAGGCCTTTCCTCTCTCACTACATTATGGAAGTTAAATTGCTGCAAGCTTTATATAAGAATGCTATCCCAAAAGGAAGATGGTTTACTAAAATTGGTGGGAAGTAGCATGATTAAGAAGAAGAAGAAGAATTGTTTCATGAAAGACCTGTTACATACTGCTACTAGCTTTTTAAAGGATATACATTTTACACTCCCTGGCGAAATTATTGAGCCAGAATACATTATTAAAATCTTGAAAAAGAAAGCCATATGGTGGGATATGTGTAATAACCTAGACTCCCTTGGAAATAAGAAACTATTTACGGAATATTGCCTACAAGGGTTGGAAGCTTCTAAACCTAGAAGCTATATCCTTAAAGTTGTAAATATGGAACTGTCTAGATTAATTATGCTACTAAGATTTAACCAACTCCCATGTTTGGAGTATGTGGGAGGATGGACAGGCATTCCTAGAGAGAAAAGGGTGTGCAGGATGTGTAAAGAGGAGGTAGAAACTATTAGACACCTACTTACGAACTGTAACAATTTAGCCGAGCTATACTATAGGGGATACAAAGATTTGTCTTGTGATTTAAGGGTCATAGCAACTGATCAGTTTTGGTCAAGTATCTACATCATGGCCACTTCCCTGATATATGTAGGTGTGGCTTTTTATATTTGGAAAGAGATCATTAAGAAATGGGAGGATGTTACAGTTTCTTGAGTAGCCATACCTTGGATAATTTAATGAGGTTGGAGGCTCAGAGGCTTAAACTGATCAGCTGTGTTATCTGTGTTAGTACTGTTATGCCTCTATGTTTTCATAATGTGTTTTTAATGTCTCCATTATTTCAGGATTTTAGGCATTCTAGGTTTACATTATATTTATGTGTGCACTATGTAAAATGAAATTGAACATTTGTATTATATCGTCGCATAATTGATTGATTGAATTAGACCACAATTTATATATATGTTTAAATGTTTTTAATATATATCTGTATAAATGATATCATATTTGTATAAATTGAATTTGTATAAGTGTTTAAGGTTTTAATTAACCAATTACACTATAAATAAAAAAATAAAAAAGATTCTGAAAAGTAATTTTAAAGTATATTTTACATTGTTACACGAATTGCCTTTTTAAAGATAGCTTATTAGAAAATGTATGTTAATTAAATAAATTACTATTTATAACTGAAACCTTAAGTGTTATTGTTACTTGGCTACTTGTATTTACGGATTTCATCTTTACAGCTCACATTTACCCCTCTTGAGATAGGCCTGGCTGCTCAGTCACACTACCAACTTGTGTAGAACAGACCTACACCAAAAGGTGGGTTACCTAATACCAAGAGGATAAGGGTTGTGCAGTCTCATACAGTGTGACTGCAACAATTCTTACCCAACAGTGGTGGCAGGCGGTGGGATTGGCGTAGAGTGGTTACATTGCCTATTTGTTGTACTTGTGCCCAACTAAACCAGCCACAAGGCTAAGCTCCTCCAAAAAAGTTAAGCAATTGTAACATGACAAATATGGATTATATGATATGATAGGTTATTCATAACGCGCTTAATACCCAGAGGTTTTTAAGCGCGGACCCGGGAATCGAACCTGTGGAGCTCCGTGTTGTCTTGCTTCCAAGGCGAGCATGTTGCCCCTGAGCTCTCCTCCCAAGACAAACCTTTCTTTTAATGCGTCAGCCCTGACTTGCCTGACAGTAGAACAACTGAAAGCTATGTGTAAAACTAGGGGCCTGACTCTTAAAGGAAAGACATTTGAATTGAATGTAAGGTTGTTAAATCACCAAAGCTTGGGTAGAAGGCCTGTAACACCTACTAACCAAAATACTGTGGAAGAAAATGATGATGACTCTAGTTTAGAATGAAACTCCATCAGAGGAGGGAGAGGAGTCTCCAGAAGGGAGCCACCCTCTTCCACAGCCTGCCCCTGTACCTCAGTTACTTCCCATTTTGATCCCACAAAGTCCAAATCTAAGCTCAGAATTTATATTCACTTGAGACTAAGAATAGAGTTGGAGTTCAAGAAACTCAATGTGCAATCTGAAAACAAACATAAAGAGGTGAAACTAAGACAAAGAGAAATGCAGCATGAAATGGAAATGAAGAAAATGTCCCTTGATTCTGCTTCCCTTTCAGTTTAGTTGAGTTTAGTTTAGTTTAGTTTAGTTTTTTTATAGAGCCACCTGGCCCTGGGGCATCCAGGCGCTTAGCAAGGTTACAGAGTTGAAAAAATAGTACAAAACAGGCATTACAAGTAGTAAGGACATTATACAATCAATTTCTAGTGGTATTGACATCAAAAATATATACAGGCGTTTGAACAAAGTTGAATATATACATTTGTGAGGTTAAGGCGTTAGTAATAAGTTGGCGTTTTAGGCTTCTTTGGCAAGTAGCCATGTTTTGGCTCCGTGTCTGAAGTGGTGAAAGGAAGGTTCAGATCTGAGATCGGTTGAAAGGGAGTCCCAGAGTTTTGAGGCGAGCACAGTGAAGCTTGTGCCGCCTGCTTTTTGGAGCTTAAATCTGGGGATATTTAAGCACTGTGTTTGGGCTGATCTGGTTAGGCGAGATGGGGTCTGAAACGTGAAGTGGTCCGAGAGATATCTAGGTGCTTGGTTAGCGTTGGTGTGAGAGAGAGTGTTTTGTATTCGATTCTCTGAGGTATGGATAGCCATTGAGTGGAGCGTCTCGCGTTAGAGATGTGCTCGTTTTTGGGCATGTTCAATGCTGATCTTTGTGTGTTATTTTGGATAACTTGGAGCTTGTTGATGTTCTTTTGGCTGGTGCCCAAGTAGAGAGCATTACAATAGTCGACTTTTGAGAATACTAGTGCTCTGGCTAGCGCAGTACATTTAGAGGTCGAGAGGTAAGGTCTGCTGGCATTGATAAGCTTACATGTGTAAGCGGTGTAAGCGGTGGCGGATGAGATGGCGTTGATTTGTCTAGTCAATGTGAGGGAGGAATCAAGGTAAATCCCCAGAGTTTTAACGCTGTTGGAGACAGGGATATTGTTACCGTCAATGGTGAATGTCTGGTAAAGTTTGTCGAGGTTGTTGAGTCTGGATTGGGAGCCTAGTAGAAGAAGCTTGGTCTTGTCGTCATTGAGGCAAAGTCCGTGTTTGGCCATCCATTCTTGGATAATGGAGTAAATATTGTTGAGTACAGAGTTGTCAGTGGAATAGTCACCTGTTAGTGGGATGAGTATTTGAGTATCATCTGCGTAATTTGTGTAGATGACACCCAAATGGTCCAGTATGTTGAAGAGAGGTTTCATAAACACATTGTATAAAGTGGGGGAAACACAGGATCCCTGGGGGACGCCGCAAGTGACAAGGGCCAGTTCAGCAGCTGCCGTGGTAGCAAAGACCCTCATGGATCTATTATTCAGGAAGGACTGGATCCAGGCATTAGCCTTGTCAAAAAATGTGGCTCCTGAGATTAGATGTTTGCAGAGGATATCGTGATTTACCAAATCAACAGCGGCTGAAAGGTCGAGGATGAGAAGAAGGGCTAGTTTGCTATTGTCTTTGAGATTGTCCATTTGTGTCTTGAAATCGATCAAGGCTGTCTCTGTGCCGTGTTTCAGTCGGAAGCCCGATTGCCTTAGTCCTAACAAGTTGTTTTTCTCTAGGTGGTTCTGAATCTGCAGGTAGGCAGCTCTGTCGAGGACTTTTAGCAGGTAGGGTACAGTAGTAATAAGTCTGTAATTGGTGGGTACGTTGGGGTCTAGAGTGGGTTTCATGAGTTGAGGTAAAACCCAAGAGTCCTTTAAGTTATTGGGTACTATACTGGATGTGAAGGATGAGTTTATAAGAGAGGTGATGAAAGGGGAAAGGTGTTTGGCCGTGTCTTTGATAACTGGGGCTGGGCAGATGTCTCCTTGACATTTGGAGGGTTTAAGAGAGTTTATTATATCTTCAACTTCCTTTGTAGGGATGGTGGAGAATTCAAATAGGTTATTATTATGCGATTGTCTGGTGTGGGTGGGTGAGGTTCATTGTTAGCGAAGGTGAGGCTTTCTCTCTTTGACTCAATTTCGGATTGTAACATAGCAGTTTTGCCAAGGAGTGCTTCTTGTATGTTGGTATACCAAGAAATATCTTTGGTGCATGTGTCGGGTATGGGAGATGGGGACTCGAGGTCTCGAAGGATATCGAAAAGCTCTTTGGTGTTGGATTTGACTTAGCTAATTCTCTCGTTATACATGTTTTTTCTTGTTTGGATGATTGCTGACTTGTGGATGTTGGAGGCTAAGGAATAGGATGTTTTGTTATTAGCGGAGGGAGACTGTTTCCAGGCTGATTCGGCTTGTCTTTTGTTTTTGCGGGGAGTTTTTAATTCAGGTGTCAACCAGGAGTTGAGGTACCCGCGTGGTTTGGCTTTTCGTAATTTAATTGGTGCTGCAGTGTTGATGCCCTTAACAATGGTTGTGTTGTAAAGGTCTACTAATTCTGTGGGGTTGGTGATGGTGGGTGTGAAGTCAATGATAGGTTGTAGTAAATGGATGAGTTTCTCGACTGTGATGTTTTTGCTGTTTCTTGTGAGTGTGGGTGGAAGGGGTGCCAGTGTTTGTTTATCTTTGTTGATGGTGAAGGTGATGAGGTGGTGGTCAGTCCAGGCGCATGGTGTATTGGATAGGATGGATGTGTTGCAGTTGAGGTCTGCAATCCAATCTAGAGTGCGGCCTTTGTTATGTGTAGGTTGAGTGATGTGGTGGGTGAGTCCTAATTCTGAGATAGTGTTTGCGACTGCGCTTGCTTTGCCATCTTTCTTATCATTATAGCCCAGATTGAAGTCACCTAGTATGAGTATCTGTGAGTTGGGTTTGGTGTTGTTGGAGAGCAGGAGTGCTATGTCTTTGTTAAATGAAGAAATGGGGCCCAGCGGCCTATAGTTAAGGTGGATGGTAATTGTGCTAGTGTGAGAAGTGGATAGTTTGATGGTGAGCGATTCTGCAGATGGGAGAGTTTGGTTTAGTATGTGTCTTATGTTAAGGGAGCTTCTTGCTATGAAGGCTACTCCTCCGCCTTTGGCTATTTGTCTATCCATGCGGTAGATGATGTAGTCATTAGGGATGGCTAGCGCTAGTGTAGGACCTGAGGCTGCGTGGAGCCAGGTCTCGGTAATAGCTAAGAAGTCTAGATCGTTTAGCGAGATGATGTTGGCTTGGGCGACTAATGATCTTGCGTTGGTTAGTGTGCCTTTGATTGTTTCAGTGGTAGGTTGGAATGGTTTTCTGTTGAATGTGCAGGGGGAGGAGGCATTAGAACAGGGAGTAGGCTGTTCGGGAGATGATGTTGTATGTGCTGTTGGAATGGCTGGTTTGAGTTTGCTTTTACTTTTGCTTGGGCTACAGTTAGGAAGAGACGAGGTGGTGTGTGTCCAAGATCTGAGGCGGTTACGTCTCAATATGCCTAAGCTTGGATAGGCATTCCTGATGGGATTGTTATTCAGGATAGGAGTGCAAGGGATAGAGTCATGAGTGTCTTCTTGGATGGTGCAAGTATCTGTGATGGGGTGGGTTTGACTGTGGCAAGGCTGGAATGGATTTAGGTTAGGTAGGAATGGGATAGGATGGTGTCTAGGACATGCAGGCCTGCTAAGACGGTTGGGGTGGAAGAGGAAATGCGATCCTGTGCACGGTAGGTCGAGTGGTACCAAGCAAAAGGGAAACATGATGAATATAGTCCAGGCTGGCATCGCTATTTAGGGGTTTTGGATAGGCAGTCTGAGTAACAACAACTATGCAGGTGCTAGCGTTCGAGGTTAGGGCCAGGTGTTTTCTTGCAATATAGGACAGCCTAGGTTTCTTTATTGCAGTAGTAATTGTTTAGAGGAAGTTCCTGAGTAGCCTATATGACTCGGGGTAGGAGTCTTACATTCGCAGCATGGCAATTAAGTAGCTGGGTAAACAATAACATTCAAAAGCAAGGCAGTCGGCCAGCTGAATATGCAGTGCAATAGCAGTCACAACAGGACAGTTAGGCAACTAGATATGCAATTAACAGAGATGCGAGGCGCCAGGCAGGGCACCAGATGAGTAGGTTGCCGGGCTCAGACATACAGCAAGGTAGCGTGACGCACGAGGAACATACCAGTAGTGCAAATCACAAGGGTATAGACAAATCGTGGCAGATGCAGGCAAGGGCAATGCTACAATTGCTAAGGCATGAACAGGGACTCATAGCACGAGTGAGGCAGTGAAGCAGGGGACGTCTGGCGGCTAAGGTGCAGTCGGGGCAGGTGCCTCAGCTGATTGGGCCTGAGAGAGTGGTAGAAGTAGTGCAGATTGATGCCTATACGTATAGGCGGGGGGTTGGTGCATCTACAGGGGTACATGAAAGGCACACAGTGAGCACGGAACTGTTCGAGCAGCTGAGTTGCAACAGAGCAGGTCAGCGTGTCATAATACTTGAGAAGAAGCTTATGTAGTAATACAATGTGATTTACAAAAAGGTATCTGGGCAAACAATGGTGAGCAACAAGACGCTTACCAGGCAGAGTAGGAACTGGCTGCAGTGGTCAAAATGTCCAAGAGTCACGAAATGAAAAGTGCATAGTTTCGGGCCCTGGTATCTGTACGTCTCAGGACAGGCTCAAGCCAGGCAGGGATCCTTGTTATGAGGTATCCTTAGGATGAGGGCCGGCGTTCGCCTGCCGGCGGTTGATTGGCCTTAAGGAAGTGGAGCTGGCCGATGTGCATGGGCGCTCCGGTCATGTGGTCGCTGTAGAGGCAGATGGGGTGCCAGCAGCCATCTTGGATACAGTCTTCTAGGTCTACTAGTCCCAAGAGGCCTTGCCTGCCTAAAGAAAGAGTGAGTATGCATGCACCTAAACTTGTTGTGTTGCACTGGCTGAGTATGTTTGACTACACATATAGTCTGCAAGGAATAAGTGGGAATGATTTGATTCCATGGCTCATGTCTAGGCTCCCCCTGAATAGCGGTGATGCTGTTATGGAATTGGGTGCCAGTGATAGAAAGGATTATGAGTCAGTTAAGATGGCATCCATTGGCAGATTTGGGATGACTCTTTCCCAGTACCTAAAGAGGTTTAGGACCCTCAATAAGACTGATGGTACACCTTGGACTACCTGGGTATGTGAATGTTTGAAGAACTTAGATGGTTGGGTTAAGGGTTACAGAGTACACACCTTTTATGGAATGAGAAATCTTTTTTTGCTTGAATCTATTTTTGATGCCTGCTCTCCTGAGCTGAGACAGCACTTGGCTGACTCCAAGGAAATTGATCCTACAAAGCTAGCACAAGCTGCTGACATATGGGTAGCCACCAGGGCCACTCATAAGGATTCTGGGGCTACTCACAAGAAGGAAGAGGGGAAGCAGCACAAGAAGGAGGGTAAAGAGAATTATAATTCCCACCATCCAAAAGAGGACCACAAACATTGCAAGGGTAAATTCCATGGGAAACCTGGTAGGTCTAGTGAACCCTCTGGTGCCAAACCAGAGGGAGGCCAACAGAAACCCCCATTCCAAAGAACATTTGGAAAATGTTTTGTATATGGGTCTGTAGATCATGTGAAAGGGGATCCCATATGTAAGGGTAACCCTTCAGGGGTCCACACTGCCTCCTTAGCCTTCATCCCTGAGGGAGAAGCACAAATGGCAAGTGCACACTTTCAACTACTGGCTGAAAACCCCATTGGAGTTCAAGCCAATGCATCTTTAGTGTCCCGGGGTCTGTAAGAACAACAGAATGTGGATGTTTATAACAACATTCCAGACAACACCAAATAATACTATAAGGTCAGTGTTCTTGTAAATGGTCAGGAGACTCCTGCCATCAGAGACACTGGGGCAAGCATTATAGTGGTTGAAGACGTTTTTTTCAAACCTGGGGATGTAGCTAAGGCACCCAAAGGTCCCACTAAACTTGCAGGAGGCCCTATCCAAATGGTTTCTAGTCTGCCAGCTCTCATCCAGTGCATTAACATGACTGTTAGGATCCCTGTTAGTGTACAGAATGAAGTGCCAGGGAAAGTCCTGTAGGGAAATGACTTGAAAGCTCTTGGAGTAGTGTCTAGTACCCCCAGCAAAAAGAAGCAGGAGCAAACAAGATTGGCCAGACAGGCAACCTTAAAAGACTCTCAGTTTGAGGGTAAGCTGATTTCCAATACCTCCAGTCCACAGGAAGGCCACCCTTGGTGGCGTTTACGCCAGACCAGCTTGTATTGGTTATGGTACCTACAAGGCAGAGGGCCTTGCAGGACAAATGGATTGGACCCTTCAAGATTGTGTGCAAGCTTGCAGAGGATAACTATTTAGTGGACTTGGGCAACCCCAAGGAGGCCCCTAGGGTCTATCCCACTAACCGTCTGAGGGCTTATGTTTCCAGACCAGAACTAGGAGCTTTGCTCTTAGCCTCTGATCAAAAGGAGGGGGAGAGTGAGCCTCTCTCTGATCTCCTCAGGGGACAACCTTCGGATGAGACAATTGAAGGAGTGAAACTCTCTTCAGATTTCACTCTGCAACAACAGGAGGAGTGTAAGGCTCTGTTGAATCAGTTTGCCTTCCTGCTTTCACTGACACCAGGCTTGACCCCTTGGGGCCAGCATGATATTCTCACTGGGGACAGTCTCCCTGTCAAAAGCATGGGTTACAGAATGTCAGATCATGTCAGATCTGACATAAAGGAAGAGGTCAAGAAAATGCTTGACCTTGAGGTTATTGAGCCATCTACAAGTCCATGGGCTAGTCCATTTGTACTGGTACCGAAAGCAGGAACCGAAGAATTGAGATTCTGTGTGAACTATAGTGCTCTGAATGCAGTCATCATGACTGATGGCCATCCTTTACCCAGAAAAGATGAACTGGTGGACAAACTTGGCTCAGCCAAGTTCCTCAGCATATTTGACTTGACCTCAGGTTATTGGCAAATAGCTCTGACCGATCATGCCAAGGGGAAAACTGCAAGCTCCACCCCAGGAGGCTTATATAAGTTTAAGATGATGCCTTTTGGACTTAAGAATGTGCCTGCTACATTTCGGAGAATGGTGACTCGAGTTCTGAATGGGTTAGAGGACTTCTGCATGGCACACATGGATGACATTGCAGTGTTCAGCCTCACTTGGGAAAAGCATCTTCACTACTTAGTATATGTTTTGCGGGCCCATCTGACCATAAAGGCTAGAAAATGTCAAATCGGTCAGAGTAAAGTGGTCTACCTTGGGCATGAGGCAGGAGGAGGTGAAATAAGGCCATTGCCTAGCAAAGTACAAGTTGTACAAGAATGGGCCACCCCTACTACTCAAACCCAAGTGAGAGCGTTCCTACGTCTCACTGGTTATTATAGGAACTTCATAGAGAACTATGGGTCCACAGCTTCTCCCTTGAATGTTGTCTCCTCACCCAAATTCCCCAAGGTGGTCAGCTGGAATGAGGAGTGCACTAAGGCCTTTGAAGGACTGAAGAAAGCCCTTTGTCAAGCACCAGCCTTGAGAGCTCCTGATTATAACCGATCCTTCATTGTACAGACAGATGCTTTTAATACAGAGATAGGTGCAGTTTTGAGCCAACTGGATGAGAAAGGCAGGCAACACCCTATCTGCTTCATCAGCAAGAAGCTGAAGAACAGTGAGACAAGGTGGGCAACCACAGAACGTGATTGTTTTGCCATTGTGTGGTCTCCGAAGAAGTTTAGGCCAATACTTGTATGTTCTACTTTCATCATTCAGACAGACCACCAACCCTTGAGATGGTTAATGCAGATGAAGGGGTAGGATTCAAAATTGTTGAGATGGTCAATCAGCCTACAGGGGTTTGATTTTTACCATAGAACACAGGTCAGGGTGTAATCACCAAAATGCTGATGGTCTCTCCAGAAAGTATAACCGACTGGAATAGGCGATTCATCCAGGAGTGGATTAAATCCTCCTGTCCCTTAGTCTGGGGGTGGGGTGACGAGTGTTATGGAGAATTTTCATTTCTCTGCTAATTCCCTTCAACCTTAGAGACCCCGGCTCTTTTGCTGGACTTAGGACTTTTTAATGTGAACCCTGGAGTGAGTGAAACCTTTTTCTCACTCTCTCATGTGTTTTTACCTGATTTGGATTTTGTGTTTTCACTGTTTTTGGAGTCTGACAAACTCCATAGGCATCTGCTTTTTGCATGGTGACAAACACCGCCTTCAGTGCAGTGTCACAGAGAAATCATTTTAGATTTCTCACAAGGGTTAAATACCCTTTTCTTGTGTGAACTACAGTTCCCAGGAATAGTAAAGTAAAATTGACTTTACTTACCTCTTCTCTTTGTAGGTCCAGCACACACCATCTTATGTCGAGTGCTGGGGGGTTACCTAGTAGCCCCTTATCCTACATTCTCATGTTACATTTTTATGAAACCCTCACTACTTAAATGGCTGGTGGCAGTGGTTTACTTTTTCCTACCATTGTGCTTTTGTACCGCAGGCTGAACCCTCAGCTGCAGTATAGCACCCCTGGGTGACCATTTCGTCACAATGGCCCCTGTCTTCTTTTTTTGCCATTTTCGGTTTGTGAGGTCTTTCTTGGGTCTTACTCTGTGCTTTCGAGATAGATTCCAGCCCTTTGTTTGTCTTGCCTTTGGCGGGCTTCAACCCTGAAGCCCGCCTCTGGCTGCAGTGTGTCTGGGAGGACAGGATGTGAGGATGGGTCGCGAAACTCCCCTGTCCTTTGTCTCTACGAATGCCTGAATCCAACCAGTCCTGATGTGTGATTGACATCCTAGGCGGTGCACGAATGGGAGAAACCTGCTTAAAAGGCGAGGGTTTTGGGATTAGTGGCAGAGTCGACCACTTGGAGAAACACCTAAAGAAAAAGCTGTGAACTAAGCTTTCTGCGTCCTCCTGGACTTTTGAATTGCCTGGTGAAGCCCTGCTGCTGTGCGGAATTCCCTTTCCACCTCAACATTGAAGTTCTGGATGGAGCTACTTCTCCCCTTGGGTTAGTGGGACCAACAAACCCCTAGACAAACTCCACTGGACCATCACCCCCGACTTGCTGTGCCTCTCCGTTGCTTCGGAAGCCCAAAGCCAGGGGTTGAGTATCCGTAGTCGAGTGAATCATCTGAAGCGGTAACGAATCCGGCGAGAAGCTCCAGGAGTCTCCTAAGGACCCTCCAGAAACAGGACGACCAGCTCCCGAGTCCCCCTCACCAGAGTGCAGGACCCAAGGAGTGAAGGAAGCCCAACCGGTATCCGAGATCTGCGACGGTGCTGTTTGCTAAGCGCTAAAATTGCAAAGTGCTGCTGCCAAAAAGAGCCTGTAGCTGCCGATGAACTCCCAAGTACCGCTGTAGTAGCATTCCAGAAGTCCTCCCTCTTATCCCCACGACTGAGGCACCGGAACAAGGATCTACACCGCTGCAGCAAGACAGAGTCCAGCTGGACCACTTTTATTCATACCAGAGTTACTGTTTAGGCTTGGGGTACTTACCTTATTTCCTTTATCTGTGTTGTTCTCAGTTGGGCATTGCAGTGGCTTACCTTTTCAAGTGGATTCCAACTTCTTTTCACAGGCTTGGGACCCTACAAGTGATTTTTCTACAAACTCTCTAACTTTGTGCAAGACTTATTATCTAAGAAGTGCCTCCGCTCCATAGACTGTGTCCCAATTGACTTTGGTTGTCCTGGCTCCCTGAAGACTCTTCTGGTCCATCGACTTTGATACTGTTTGTCCCTCATAGGTGGTAGCTTGTTGTAGATTGTTACTGCTGGGAAACGCTTATCTAGATGTCATTGAAAGAGTTAAGTGTCCTCACATATACTGAGAAACTGTTTAACCTTTTCCTTCCCTAACCTTTCCTTTCTGCAACCTCAGAATATGCAAAGTAGAACTAGCGTGATATATAAATGCCATTACTGTCCTTGTGATTGAAGTCACCTCAGGGGGTAGGAATTGTGTAAGAAACATATCCAAAGATTATCCACTAACTTGTTCTGATTAAGAAAAGTAATTTTACAGTATGTTTACATTGTTACATGAATTGCCTTTTTAAAGAACGCTTCTTTAAAAATTGAAGTTAATTAAATAACTATAACTGAAACCTTGAGTGTAAATGTTACTTGCATTTACGGATGTCATTTGCACAACTAACTCTACAGCTCACATTTACCGCTCTTGAGATAGGCCTGGCTGCTCAGTCACATTACCAACTTGTGTAGTACAGGCCTTTACCAAACGGTGGGTTACCTAATACCAAGAGGACAAGGGTTGTGTAGTCTCACACAGTGTGGCTGCATCCAATCGTTACCTAGTAGGAGTCAGGGGCCTCTGCACCCCTATCTGATCTCCACCCCCCTCGGCAGGAGACATATGTTACATTCAACATGCAGTTTAGATTCTGCTCTCTCAATTCACTGCCGCCTCACACTGAGATAAGACATGTTGTGCACACGGTGCTCCGTCATCTCCCTGTTTCTTTTCAATGGGTGAATGCAGTGAGCCAACATATGCACATGGCTGCGGTGTGGGAGCGTGGCAGAGCTTCTACGCAGGCTCACAGAGAGGTTTAATGCCAATGGGGTGCTATTTTGGCACTAGATATTTGTATGTATGTACATAAGTATACATGGTTCATGTTTACAGACAGTTTAATATAATATAATGAGTGTTGTAAAAGATTACATGAGCACTAAACCGAGTGCGCATTATGTACACTAGTGCTTCAAGCATACAACCCATTAATCACTGACATATTTGTCAAACATAAGAAATCTGTGGTCATTCTTTTGTTCCCAAAATGCTCTTTGAATCTATACAATGTAGTCCAGAACCTTCATTGGTGCTATTTATTATTTGTGCCAGTTCCCTTCCTAATAGAGCTATCTGGAAAGGGTAAAACATGAGTGTAGCAGACTGCCCACCTTGAACTGATGACCTTCTATCAGAAAATAATATGTATGCTGATTGTAGGTTTCCATAATGTGCTTTGCTCGCTTGACATTCTTATCAGGACTACAATACTATTACAAACATGTGGACAGTGTACATTTTAAAAAGTCAGTTTACAATGTTACTCCAATAAAAATGTTCATTTTTAATAGGTTATGTTGCAGAGAATTGCATTGCTAGTGAGGGACTGTTTGTGATGACACCTCTTGCGGTACCTACGCGCCCTGTTGAATTAGAAGGATTTGTCCTTGAGAGTTAAGGTGACGTTAGAGATCTTGCGTCGCACCAGGTTAGCTACTACGGAAACTTAGAGCCCCTCCACTCCGTATGTGACAATATGTATTGGTTGTGTTGAGCTATACCTTCGTAGTGCGCCAAAAAATAATGGAATAGGCAAGTAGTTATGATCAGAGTTATAAATTCCTTTTATTTTTGTGATATTAGAGCCTTTGTGGATGACACGTGTTTCGGCAGAGCTGCCTTTTTCAAATCCAGGCTATATGGTTAGCTCATAGGTCACTGCATAATGCATGAAGAAGCTGATGTTCACAGGGATGAATCCCTCCTGGACAAAGAAGTCCTCCATATATTCGAAACACGTGTCATCCACAAAGGCTCTAATATCACAAAAATAAAAGGAATTTATAACTCTGATCATAACTACTTGCCTATTCCATTATTTTTCGGCGCACTACGAAGGTATAGCTCAACACAACCAATACATATGTTGCAGAGAATACACACCATTTTGTCTTTTAAAATCTCCTTCCTTTGTGAAAAGGTTTGCAACCAATTATGTGTTTCTTTTGAAAGTTCCAAGGCAATGTTTAATTTCGTTTCCTGGCCACAGTTGAACAAACACTAATCATTTTGTTAAAAGCCTGCAGCCTGGTCCTCGGGTCTCTTACAGTTTCTGTCAGTCGGAGTCCCCAGCAGAACCTATCCCCCAAGCCCTCTATAGGGAATGCACCCTCAGTGGGATTGCACCTTTACTGCAGGACACGCCCAAACGGCTGGGGTGGCTCGGGCAAACGTGCAACGGACAAAGCAACCCTCAATCGGAGGGGGGGGGGGGGGGGGGGGGGGGGGAGGAGAGAGAGAGAGAGAGAGAGAGAGAGAGAGAGAGAGAGAGAGAGAGAGAGAGAGAGAGAGAGAGAGAGAGAGAGAGAGAGAGAGAGAGAGAGAGAGAGAGAGAGAGAGAGAGAGAGAGAGAGAGAGAGAGAGAGAGAGAGAGAGAGAGAGAGAGAGAGAGAGAGAGAGAGAGAGAGAAAAGCAGAGAAAGAGAAAGGCAGAGACAGAGAGAGAGAGAGCGCGCACTGGACCACATGATACGCTGGGTACAGTTTATTAATTATAAATGCCACAAAATGTGTCAATCGCTGCCACAAAACCTTGGCATCAATGCCAGTGTATCCAGGCGAGTCCGTTTAAATGGAATAGCCAGGCATGCTGCATTATTTTCTGTCGCTATATTCTCTTTTCACTGCTGCGGCATGTTGCATTCAAAGCCGAAGGTGCCATTGCTGGAGGGGGAGGGGGTTCTAACCATTGCTGGAAGTCACAGACAGCTCTTGAGCACTAATGGCTGGGGGTCGTGCGAGGATAGAGCCTCGCCCCCGCGCACAGCCTGCCGGCTGCTGATGTACAGTGCAGGAGATGAGCAGGGCGGCTGAACATGCTGTACTTGCCGGCTCCTGCTCAGCATCTCGCGGCCTCCGGTGATGCAAGAGGCAGCACGTGCCGGCCCTGCATGTAGAGGAAGCTTGCACTGCTGCTGCCGGGCTGTGCCGGCCCTGCATGTAGAGGAAGCTTGCACTGCTGCTGCCCGGGCTGTGCCTGCCCTGCATGTAGAGGAAGCTTGCACTGCTGCTGCCCGGGCTGTGCCTGCCCTGCATGTAGAGGAAGCTTGCACTGCTGCTGCCCGGGCTGTGCCTGCCCTGCATGCAGAGGAAGCTTGCAATGCTGCTGCCCGGGCGGTGCCTGCCCTGCATGCAGAGGAAGCGTGCACTGCTTCTGCCCGGGCGGTGCCTGCCCTCATGCAGAGGAAGCGTGCACTGCTGCTGCCCGGGCGTTGCCTGCCCTGCATGCAGTAGAGGAAGCTTGCACTGTTGCTGCCCGGGCGGTGCCTGCCCTGCATGCAGAGGAAGCTTGCAATGCTGCTGCCCGGGCTGTGCTTGCCCTGCATGCAGAGGACGCTTGCACTGCGGCTGCACAGGCGGTGCCTGTCCTGCATGCAGAGGAAGCTTGCAATGCTGCTGCCCGGGCTGTGCTTGCCCTGCATGCAGAGGACGCTTGCACTGCGGCTGCACAGGCGGTGCCTGTCCTGCATGTAGAGGAAGCTTGCACTGCTGCTGCCTGGGCTGTGCCTGTCCTGCATGTAGTGGAAGCTTGCACTGCTGCTGCCCGGGCTGTGCCTGCCCTGCATGCAGAGGAAGCTTGCACTGCTGGTGCCCGGGCTGTGCCTGTCCTGCATGCAGAGGAAACTTGCACTGCTGCCTGTGCCTGCCCTGTATGTAGAGGAAGCTTGCACTGCTGCTGCCTGGGCTGTGCCTGCCCGGCATGCAGAGGAAGCTTGCACTGCTGCTGCCCGGGCTGTGCCTGCCCTGCATGTAGCGGAAGCTTGCACTGCTGCTGCCCGGGCTGTGCCTGTCCTGTATGTAGAGGAACCTTGCAATGCTGCTGCCCGGGCTGTGCCAGTCCTGCATGTAGAGGAAGCTTGCTGCTGCCCAGGCTGTGCCTGCCCTGCATGTAGAGGAAGCTTGTAATGCTGCTGCCCGGGCTGTACCTGTCCTGCATGTAGAGGAAGCTTGCACTGCTGCTGCCCGGGCTGTGCATGCAGTGCCTGCCCTGCATGTAGAGGAAGCTTGCAAAGCTGCTGCCCGGGCTGTGCCTGTCCTGCATGTAGAGGAAGCTTGCACTGCTGCTGCCCGGGCTGTGCCTGCCCTGCATGCAGAGGAAGCTTGCACTGCTGCTGCCCGGGCTGTGCCTGCCCTACATGCAGAGGAAGCTTGCACTGCTGCTGCCTGGGCTGTGCCTGCCCTGCATGTAGAGGAAGCTTGCAATGCTGCTGCCCGGGCTGTGCCTGTCCTGCATGTAGAGGAAGCTTGCACTGCTGCTGCCCGGGCTGTGCATGCAGTGCCTGCCCTGCATGTAGAGGAAGCTTGCACTGCTGCTGCCCGGGCTGTGTCTGTCCTGTATGTAGAGGAAGCTTGCACTGCTGCTGCCCGGGCTGTGCCTGCCCTGCATGCAGATGAAGCTTGCACTGCTGCTGCCCGGGCTGTGCCTGCCCTACATGCAGAGGAAGCTTGCACTGCGGCTGCACAGGCGGTGCCTGTCCTGCATGTAGAGGAAGCTTGCACTGCTGCTGCCTGGGCTGTGCCTGTCCTGCATGTAGAGGAAGCTTGCACTGCTGCTGCCCGGGCTGTGCCTGCCCTGCATGTAGAGGAAGCTTGCACTGCTGCTGCCCGGGCTGTGCCTACCCTGCATGCAGATGAAGCTTGCACTGCTGCTGCCCGGGCTGTGCCTGCCCTGCATGCAGAGGAAGCTTGCACTGCTGCTGCCCGGGCTGTGCCTGTCCTGCATGCAGAGGAAACTTGCACTGCTGCTGCCCGGGCTGTGCCTGTCCTGCATGTAGAGGAAGCTTGCACTGCTGCTGCCCGGGCTGTGCATGCAGTGCCTGCCCTGCATGTAGAGGAAGCTTGCACTGCTGCTGCTCGGGCTGTGCCTGCCCTGCATGCAGATGAAGCTTGCACTGCTGCTGCCCGGGCTGTGCCTGCCCTACATGCAGAGGAAGCTTGCACTGCTGCGGCCCGGGCTGTGCCTGCCCTGCATGCAGAGGAAGCTTGCACTGCTGCTGCCCGGGCTGTGCCGGCCCTGCATGCAGAGGAAGCCTGCAATGCTGCTGCCCGGGCTGTGCCTGTCCTGCATGCAGATGATGCTTGCACTGCTGCTGCCCCGGCGGTGCCTGCCCTGCATGCAGAGGAAGCGTGCACTGCTGCTGCCCGGGCAGTGCCTGCCCTGCATGCAGAGGAAGCTTGCAATGCTGCTGCTCGGGCGGTGCCTGCCCTGCATGCAGAAGAAGCTTGCACTGCTGCTGCCCGGGCGGTGCCTGCCCTGCATGCAGAGGAAGCTTGCAATGCTGCTGCCCGGGCTGTGCCTGCCCTGCATGCAGGGGAAGCTTGTACTGCGGCTGCACAGGCGGTGCCTGTCCTGCATGTAGAGGAAGCTTGCACTGCTGCTGCCTGGGCTGTGCCTGTCCTGCATGTAGAGGAAGCTTGCACTGGTGCTGCCCGGGCTGTGCCTGCCCTGCATGCAGAGGAAGCTTGCACTGCTGCTGCCCGGGCTGTGCCTGTCCTGCATGCAGAGGAAACTTGCACTGCTGCCTGTGCCTGCCCTGTATGTAGAGGAAGCTTGCACTGCTGGTGCCTGGGCTGTGCCTGCCCTGCATGCAGAGGAAGCTTGCACTGCTGCTGCCCGGGCTGTGCCTGCCCTGCATGTAGAGGAAGCTTGCACTGCTGCTGCCCGGGCTGTGCCTGTCCTGTATGTAGAGGAAGCTTGCAATGCTGCTGCCCGGGCTGTGCCTGTCCTGCATGTAGAGGAAGCTTGCTGCTGCCCGGGCTGTACCTGTCCTGCATGCAGAGGAAGCTTGCAATGCTGCTGCCCGGGCTGTGCCTGCCCTGCATGCAGAGGAAGCTTGCACTGCTGCTGCCCGGGCTGTGCCTTCCCAGCATGCAGAGGAATCTTGCATTGCTGCTGCCCGGCTGTGCCTGCCCTGCATGCAGAGGAAGCTTGCAATGCTGCTGCCCGGGCTGTGCCTGCCCTGCATGCAGAGGAAGCTTGCACTGCTGTTGCCCGGGCTGTGCCTGCCGTGCATGCAGAGGATGCTGCTGCCCGGGCTGTGCCTGCGCTGCATGCAGAGGAAACTTGTACTGCTGCGGCCCGGGCTGTGCCTGCCCTGCATGCAGAGGAAGCTTGCACTGCTGCTGCCCAGACGGTGCCTGTCCTGCATGCAGAGGAAGCTTGCACTGCTGCTGCCTGGGCTGTGCCTGCCCTGCATGCAGAGGAAGCTTGCACTGCTGCTGCATGGGCTGTGCCTGTGCTGCATGTAGAGGAAGCTTGCACTGCTGCTGCCCGGGCTGTGCCTGCCCTGCATGTAGAGGAAGCTTGCACTGCTTCTGCCCGGGCTGAGCCGGCCCTGCATGTAGAGGAAGCTTGCACTGCTGCCTGTGCTGTGTTTATCCTGTATGTGAAGGAAGCCTGCACTACTGCTGCCTGGGCTGGGCCTGTCCTGTATGTAGAGGAAGCACTGCTGCCTGGGCTGTGCCTGCCCTGCATGTAGAGGAAGCTTGCAATGCTGCTGCTGCCCAGGCTCTGCCTGCCCTGCATGTAGAAGAAGCCTGCACTGCTGCTGCCAGAGCTGTGCCTGTCCTGTATGTAGAGGAAGCTTGCAATGCCGCTGCCCGGGCTGTGCCTGTCCTGCATGTAGAGGAAGCTTGCAATGCTGCTGCTTGGGCTGTGCCTGTCCTGCATGTAAAGGAAGCTTGCACTGCTGCTGCCCGGGCTGTGCCTGTCCTGCATGTAGAGGAAGCTTGCAATGCTGGTGCCCGGGCTGTGCCTGCCCTGCATGTAGAGGAAGCTTGCAATGCTGCTGTCCGGGCTGTGCCTGCCCTGCATGTAGAGGAAGCTTGCAATGCTTCTGCCCGGGCTGTGCCCGTCCTGCATGTAGAGGAAGCTTGTACTGCTGCTGCCCGGTCTGTGCCTGCCGTGCATGCAGAGGAAGCTTGCAATGCTGCTGCCCGGGCTGTGCCTGCGCTGCATGCAGAGGAAGCTTGCACTGCTGCTGCCCAGGCTGTGCCTGCCCTGCATGCAGAGGAAGATTGCACTGCTGCTGCCCGGGCTGTGCCTGCCCTGCATGCAGAGGAAGCTTGCAATGCTGCTGCCCGGGCTGTGCCTGCCCTGCATGCAGAGAAAGCGTGCAATGCTGCTGCCCGGGCTATGCCTGCCCTGCATGCAGATGAAGCTTGCACTGCTGCTGCCCGGGCGGTGCCTGCCCTGCATGCAGAGGAAGCTTGCAATGCTGCTGCCCGGGCTGTGCCTTCCCTGCATGCAGAGGAAGCTTGCATTGCTGCTGCCCGGCTGTGCCTGCCCTGCATGCAGAGGAAGCTTGCAATGCTGCTGCCCGGGCTGTGCCTGCCCTGCATGCAGAGGAAGCTTGCACTGCTGCTGCCCAGACAGTGCGTGTCCTGCATGCAGAGGAAGCTTGCACTGCTGCTGCCTGGGCTGTGCCTGCCCTGCATGCAGAGGAAGCTTGCACTGCTGCTGCATGGGCTGTGCCTGTGCTGCATGTAGAGGAAGCTTGCACTGCTGCTGCCCGGGCTGTGCCTGCCCTGCATGTAGAGGAAGCTTGCACTGCTGCTGCCCGGGCTGTGCCTGCCCTGCATGTAGAGGAAGCTTGCACTGCTTCTGCCCGGGCTGAGCAGGCCCTGCATGTAGAGGAAGCTTGCACTGCTGCCTGTGCTGTGTTTATCCTGCATGTGAAGGAAGCCTGCACTGCTGCTGCCTGGGCTGGGCCTGTCCTGTATGTAGAGGAAGCACTGCTGCCTGGGCTGTGCCTGCCCTGCACGCAGAGGAAGCTTGCACTGCTGCTGCCCGGGCTGTGCCTGCCCTGCATGCAGTAGAGGAAGCTTGCACTGCTGCTGCCCGGGCGGTGCCTGCCCTGCATGCAGAGGAAGCTTGCAATGCTGCTGCCCGGGCTGTGCCTGCCCTGCATGCAGAGGAAGCTTGCACTGCTGCTGCCCAGACAGTGCGTGTCCTGCATGCAGAGGAAGCTTGCACTGCTGCTGCCTGGGCTGTGCCTGCCCTGCATGCAGAGGAAGCTTGCACTGCTGCTGCATGGGCTGTGCCTGTGCTGCATGTAGAGGAAGCTTGCACTGCTGCTGCCCGGGCTGTGCCTGCCCTGCATGTAGAGGAAGCTTGCACTGCTGCTGCCCGGGCTGTGCCTGCCATGCATGTAGAGGAAGCTTGCAATGCTTCTGCCCGGGCTGAGCAGGCCCTGCATGTAGAGGAAGCTTGCACTGCTGCCTGTGCTGTGTTTATCCTGTATGTGAAGGAAGCCTGCACTACTGCTGCCTGGGCTGGGCCTGTCCTGTATGTAGAGGAAGCACTGCTGCCTGGGCTGTGCCTGCCCTGCATGTAGAGGAAGCTTGCAATGCTGCTGCTGCCCAGGCTCTGCCTGCCCTGCATGTAGAAGAAGCCTGCACTGCTGCTGACCGAGCTGTGCATGCCCTGCATGTAGAGGAAGCTTGCACTACTGCTGCCTGGGCTGAGCCTGTCCTGTATGTAGAGGAAGCACTGCTGCCTGAGCTGTGCCTGTCCTGTATGTAGAGGAAGCTTGCAATGCCGCTGCCTGAGCTGTGCCTGCCCTGCACGTAGAGGAAGCTTGCACTGCTGCTGCCCGGGCTGTGCCTGCCCTGCATGTAGAAGAAGCTTGCACTGCTGCTGACCGAGCTGTGCATGCCCTGCATGTAGAGGAAGCTTGCACTACTGCTGCCTGAGCTGTGCCTGCGCTGCATGTAGAGGAAGCTTGCACTGCTGCCTGTGCTGTGCTTATCCTGTATGTGAAGGAAGCCTGCAGTGCTGCTGCCCGGGCTGTGCCTGTCCTGCATGTAGTGATGCTTGCACTGCTGCTGCCTGGGCTGTGCCTGCGCTGCATGTAGAGGAAGCTTGCACTGCTGCCTGTGCTGTGTTTATCCTGTGTGTGAAGGAAGGCTGCACTGCTGCTGCCCGGGTTGTGTTTGTCCTGCATGTAGAGGAAGCTTGCACTGCTGCTGCCCGGGCTGTGCCTGCTCTGCATGTAGAGGATGTTTGCACTGCTGCTGCCTGGGCTGTGCCTGTCCTGCATTTAGAGGAAGCCTGCACTGCTGCTGCCCGGGCTGTGCTCGCCCTGCATGTAGAGGAAGCTTGCACTACTGCTGCCTGGGCTGTGCCTGCCCTGCATGCAGAGGAAGCTTGCACTGCTGCCTGTGCTGTGTTTATCCTGTATGTGAAGGAAGCCTGCACTGCTGCTGCCCGTGCTGTGCCTGTCCTGCATGTAGAGGAAGTTTGCACTGCTGCTGACTGAGCTGTGCCTGTCCGGCATGTAGAGGAAGCTTGCACTGCTGCTGCCTGAGCTGTGCCTGCGCTGCATGTAGAGGAAGCTTGCACTGCTGCCTGTGCTGTGCTTATCCTGTATGTGAAGGAAGCCTGCACTGCTGCTGCCCGGGCTATGCCTTTCCTGCATGTAGAGGAAGCTTGCACTGCTGCTGCGTGGGCTGTGCCTGTGCTGCATGTAAAGGAAGCTTCCACTGCTTCTGCCCGGGCTATGCCTGTCCTGCATGTAGAGGAAGCTTGCACTGCTGCCTGTGCTGTGCTTATCCTGTATGTGAAGGAAGCCTGCACTGCTGCTGCCCGGGCTGTGCCTGTCCTGCATTTAGAGGATGCTTGCACTGCTGCTACGTGGCCTGTGCCTGCGCTGCATGTAAAGGAAGCTTGCACGGCTGCTGCCCAGTCTGTGCCTGCCCTTTCTGTAAAGGAACCTTGCATTGCTGCTGCCTGGGCTGTGCCTGTCCTGTATGTAGAGGAACCATGCACTGCTGCTGCCCGGGCTGTGCCTGCCGTGCATGTAGAGGAAGCTTGCACTGCTGCTGCGTGGGCTGTGCCTGTGCTGCATGTAAAGGAAGCTTCCACTGCTTCTGCCCGGGCTATGCCTGTCATGCATGTAGAGGAAGCTTGCACTGCTGCCTGTGCTGTGCTTATCCTGTATGTGAAGGAAGCCTGCACTGCTGCTGCCCGGGCTGTGCCTGTCCTGCATTTAGAGGATGCTTGCACTGCTGCTACGTGGCCTGTGCCTGTGCTGCATGTAAAGGAAGCTTGCACGGCTGCTGCCCAGTCTGTGCCTGCCCTTTCTGTAAAGGAACCTTGCACTGCTGCTGCCTGGGCTGTGCCTGTCCTATATGTAGAGGAAGCTTGCACTGCTGCTGCGTGGGCAGTGGTTATGCTGCATGTAAAGGAAGCTTGCACTGCTGCTTCCCGGGCTGTGCCTGTCCTGCATGTAGAGGAAGCCTGCACTGCTGCTGCCTGGCCTGTGCCTGTACTGTCTGTAAAGGGAGCTTGCAATGCTGCTGCGTGGGCTCTGCCTGTCCTATATGTGAAGGAATCTTGCACTGCTGCTGCCTGTGCTGTCAATGTCATGTATGTAAAGGAAGCTTGCACTGCTAGTATGTGGGCGGTGCCTGTCCTGTATGTGAAGGAAGCTTGCACTGCTGCTGCCTGGGCTGTGCCTGTCCTGTATGTAGAGGAACGACTGCTGCTGCCTGAGCTGTGCCTGTCCTGTATGTAGAGGAAGCTTGCACTGCTGCCTGTGCTGTGTTTATCCTGTATGTGAAGGAAGCCTGCACTACTGCTGCCTGGGCTGGGCCTGTCCTGTATGTAGAGGAAGCACTGCTGCCTGGGCTGTGCCTGCCCTGCATGTAGAGGAAGCTTGCACTGCTGCTGCCCGGGCTGTGCCTGCCCTGCATGTAGAGGAAGCTTGCAATGCTTCTGCCCGGGCTGAGCAGGCCCTGCATGTAGAGGAAGCTTGCACTGCTGCCTGTGCTGTGTTTATCCTGTATGTGAAGGAAGCCTGCACTACTGCTGCCTGGGCTGTGCCTGTCCTGTATGTAGAGGAAGCACTGCTGCCTGGGCTGTGCCTGCCCTGCATGTAGAGGAAGCTTGCAATGCTGCTGCTGCCCAGGCTCTGCCTGCCCTGCATGTAGAAGAAGCCTGCACTGCTGCTGACCGAGCTGTGCATGCCCTGCATGTAGAGGAAGCTTGCACTACTGCTGCCTGGGCTGAGCCTGTCCTGTATGTAGAGGAAGCACTGCTGCCTGAGCTGTGCCTGTCCTGTATGTAGAGGAAGCTTGCAATGCCGCTGCCTGAGCTGTGCCTGCCCTGCACGTAGAGGAAGCTTGCACTGCTGCTGCCCGGGCTGTGCCTGCCCTGCATGTAGAAGAAGCTTGCACTGCTGCTGACCGAGCTGTGCATGCCCTGCATGTAGAGGAAGCTTGCACTACTGCTGCCTGAGCTGTGCCTGCGCTGCATGTAGAGGAAGCTTGCACTGCTGCCTGTGCTGTGCTTATCCTGTATGTGAAGGAAGCCTGCAGTGCTGCTGCCCGGGCTGTGCCTGTCCTGCATGTAGTGATGCTTGCACTGCTGCTGCCTGGGCTGTGCCTGCGCTGCATGTAGAGGAAGCTTGCACTGCTGCCTGTGCTGTGTTTATCCTGTGTGTGAAGGAAGCCTGCACTGCTGCTGCCCGGGTTGTGTTTGTCCTGCATGTAGAGGAAGCTTGCACTGCTGCTGCCCGGGCTGTGCCTGCTCTGCATGTAGAGGATGTTTGCACTGCTGCTGCCCGGGCTGTGCCTGTCCTGCATTTAGAGGAAGCCTGCACTGCTGCTGCCCGGGCTGTGCTCGCCCTGCATGTAGAGGAAGCTTGCACTACTGCTGCCTGGGCTGTGCCTGCCCTGCATGCAGAGGAAGCTTGCACTGCTGCCTGTGCTGTGTTTATCCTGTATGTGAAGGAAGCCTGCACTGCTGCTGCCCGTGCTGTGCCTGTCCTGCATGTAGAGGAAGTTTGCACTGCTGCTGACTGAGCTGTGCCTGTCCGGCATGTAGAGGAAGCTTGCACTGCTGCTGCCTGAGCTGTGCCTGCGCTGCATGTAGAGGAAGCTTGCACTGCTGCCTGTGCTGTGCTTATCCTGTATGTGAAGGAAGCCTGCACTGCTGCTGCCCGGGCTGTGCCTTTCCTGCATGTAGAGGAAGCTTGCACTGCTGCTGCGTGGGCTGTGCCTGTGCTGCATGTAAAGGAAGCTTCCACTGCTTCTGCCCGGGCTATGCCTGTCCTGCATGTAGAGGAAGCTTGCACTGCTGCCTGTGCTGTGCTTATCCTGTATGTGAAGGAAGCCTGCACTGCTGCTGCCCGGGCTGTGCCTGTCCTGCATTTAGAGGATGCTTGCACTGCTGCTACGTGGCCTGTGCCTGCGCTGCATGTAAAGGAAGCTTGCACGGCTGCTGCCCAGTCTGTGCCTGCCCTTTCTGTAAAGGAACCTTGCACTGCTGCTGCCTGGGCTGTGCCTGTCCTGTATGTAGAGGAAGCTCTCATTGCTGCTGCCCGGGCTGTGCCTGCCCTGCATGTAGAGGAAGCTTGCACTGCTGCTGCGTGGGCTGTGCCTGTGCTGCATGTAAAGGAGGCTTCCACTGCTTTTGCCCGGGCTATGCCTGTCATGCATGTAGAGGAAGCTTGCACTGCTGCCTGTGCTGTGCTTATCCTGTATGTGAAGGAAGCCTGCACTGCTGCTGCCCGGGCTGTGCCTGTCCTGCAATCAGAGGATGCTTGCACTGCTGCTACGTGGCCTGTGCCTGTGCTGCATGTAAAGGAAGCTTGCACGGCTGCTGCCCAGTCTGTGCCTGCCCTTTCTGTAAAGGAACCTTGCATTGCTGCTGCCTGGGCTGTGCCTGTCCTGTATGAGGAGGAACCATGCACTGCTGCTGCCCGGGCTGTGCCTGCCGTGCATGTAGAGGAAGCTTGCACTGCTGCTGCGTGGGCTGTGCCTGTGCTGCATGTAAAGGAAGCTTCCACTGCTTCTGCCCGGGCTATGCCTGTCATGCATGTAGAGGAAGCTTGCACTGCTGCCTGTGCTGTGCTTATCCTGTATGTGAAGGAAGCCTGCACTGCTGCTGCCCGGGCTGTGCCTGTCCTGCATTTAGAGGATGCTTGCACTGCTGCTACGTGGCCTGTGCCTGTGCTGCATGTAAAGGAAGCTTGCACGGCTGCTGCCCAGTCTGTGCCTGCCCTTTCTGTAAAGGAACCTTGCACTGCTGCTGCCTGGGCTGTGCCTGTCCTATATGTAGAGGAAGCTTGCACTGCTGCTGCGTGGGCAGTGGTTATGCTGCATGTAAAGGAAGCTTGCACTGCTGCTTCCCGGGCTGTGCCTGTCCTGCATGTAGAGGAAGCCTGCACTGCTGCTGCCTGGCCTGTGCCTGTACTGTCTGTAAAGGGAGCTTGCAATGCTGCTGAGTGGGCTCTGCCTGTCCTATATGTGAAGGAATCTTGCACTGCTGCTGCCTGTGCTGTCAATGTCATGTATGTAAAGGAAGCTTGCACTGCTAGTATGTGGGCGGTGCCTGTCCTGTATGTGAAGGAAGCTTGCACTGCTGCTGCCTGGGCTGTGCCTGTCCTGTATGTAGAGGAACGACTGCTGCTGCCTGAGCTGTGCCTGTCCTGTATGTAGAGGAAGCTTGCACTGCTGCCTGTGCTGTGTTTATCCTGTATGTGAAGGAAGCCTGCACTGCTGCTGCCCGGGCTGTGCCTGCCCTGCATGTAGAGGAAGCTTGCACTGCTGCTGAACGAGCTGTGCATGCCCTGCATGTAGAGGAAGCTTGCACTACTGCTGCCTGAGCTGTGCCTGCGCTGCATGTAGAGGAAGCTTGCACTGCTGCCTGTGCTGTGTTTATCCTGTGTGTGAAGGAAGCCTGCACTGCTGCTGCCCGGGCTGTGCTTGTCCTGCATGTAGAGGAAGCTTGCACTGCTGCTGCCCGGGCTGTGCCTGCTCTGCATGTAGAGGATGTTTGCACTGCTGCTGCCCGGGCTGTGCCTGTCCTGCATTTAGAGGAAGCCTGCACTGCTGCTGCCCGGGCTGTGCCCGCCCTGCATGTAGAGGAAGTTTGCACTACTGCTGCTTGGGCTGTGCCTGCCCTGCATGCAGAGGAAGCTTGCACTGCTGCCTGTGCTGTGTTTATCCTGTATGTGAAGGAAGCCTGCACTGCTGCTGCCCGTGCTGTGCCTGTTCTGCATGTAGAGGAAGTTTGCACTGCTGCTGACTGAGCTGTGCCTGTCTGGCATGTAGAGGAAGCTTGCACTGCTGCTGCCTGAGCTGTGCCTGGCTGCATGTAGAGGAAGCTTGCACTGCTGCCTGTGCTGTGCTTATCCTGTATGTGAAGGAAGCCTACACTGCTGCTGCCCGGGCTTTGCCTTTCCTGCATGTAGAGGAAGCTTGCATTGCTGCTGACCGAGCTGTGCCTGTCCTGCATGTAGAGGAAACTTGCACTGCTGCTGCCCGGGCTGTGCCTGCCCTGCATGAAGAGGAAGCTTGCACTGCTGCTGCGTGGGCTGTGCCTGTGCTGCATGTAAAGGAAGCTTCCACTGCTTCTGCCCGGGCTATGCCTGTCATGCATGTAGAGGAAGCTTGCACTGCTGCCTGTGCTGTGCTTATCCTGTATGTGAAGGAAGCCTGCACTGCTGCTGCCCGGGCTGTGCCTGTCCTGCGTTTAGAGGATGCTTGCACTGCTGCTACGTGGCCTGTGCCTGTGCTGCATGTAAAGGAAGCTTGCACGGCTGCTGCCCAGTCTGTGCCTGCCCTTTCTGTAAAGGAACCTTGCACTGCTGCTGCCTGGGCTGTGCCTGTCCTGTATGTAGAGGAAGCTTGCACTGCTGCTGCGTGGGCAGTGGTTATGCTGCATGTAAAGGAAGCTTGCACTGCTGCTGCCCGGGCTGTGCCTGTCCTGCATGTAAAGGAAGCTTGCAATGCTGCTGCGTGGGCTCTGCCTGTCCTATATGTGAAGGAATCTTGCACTGCTGCTGCCTGTGCTGTCAATGTCATGTATGTAAAGGAAGCTTGCACTGCTAGTATGTGGGCGGTGCCTGTCCTGTATGTGAAGGAAGCTTGCACTGCTGCTGCCTGGGCTGTGCCTGTCCTCTATGTAGAGAAAGGACTACTGCTGCCTGAGCTGTGTCTGTCCTGTATGTAGAGGAAGCTTGCACTGCTGCTGCCTGGGCTGTGCCTGCCCTGTATGTAAAGGTAGCTTCCACTGCTGCTGTCTGGGCTGTGCCTGTCCTGTATATAGAGGAAGGACTGCTGCTGCCTGTGCCGTGCCTGTCCTGTATGTAGAGGAAGCTTGCACTGCTGCTGCCTGGGCTGTGCCTGTCCTGTATGTGAAGGAAGCTTGCACTGCTGCTGCCTGGGCTGGGCCTGTCCTGTATGAAGATTAAACTTGCACTGCTGCTGCCTGGGCTGTGCCTGTCCTGTATGTGAAGTAAGCTTGCACTGCTGCTGCCTGGGCTGGGCCTGTCCTGCATGTAAAGGAAGCTTGCACTGCTGCTGCCTGGGCTTTGCCTGTCCTGTATGTAGAGGAAGGACTGCTGCTGCCTGTGCTGTGCCTGTCCTGTATGTGAAGGGAGCTTGCACTGCTGCTGCCTGGGCTGTGCCTGTCCTGTATGTGAAGGAAGCTAGCACTGCTGGTACCTGGACTGTGCCTGTCCTGTATGTAGAGGAAGCTTGCACTGCTGCTGCTCAAGCTGTTCCTGTCCTGGATGTAAAGAAAGCTTGCACTGCTGCCTGGGCTGTGCTTGTTCTCTGTGTGAAGGAAGCTTGCTGTGCTACTTCCCAGGCTGTATCTTCTGTGTGTGAGTGTGCGTGAGAGAGACGCTCGCACTGTTGCTGCCCATGATATGGATGTTAGCTGTGCATGAAGCAAGCCTCTGCTTCTACTGGCCATACCGTATCTGCTCTCCAAATGTGAGCGAGGCTTGCACTGCTGTTGTCCGTGCAGTACCTGTTCCTTGTGTGTGAGGGAAGCTTGCAATTCTCCTAACCATTTTGTACCTGTTCTATTGACATACGGGTAGTTTTGCTTTACTGCCAGTGCTCTCTACCTGTTCTTTGTGTGAGGGAAGCATGCACTCCTGTTGCCAGTGCAATACGTGTACAGTGAATGTGATGGTTGTATGGGAAGCTTGCACTGCGGCTGCCCAGCATGTACCTTTTCTCTTTCTGTGAAGAAGGGTTACACTGATACTGCCCGTACTGTACCTGTTCTTCATATGTGAAGGAAGCTTGCACTGCTGCTGTCTGTGTCGTACGTGTTCTCTGTGTTGAAGGAAGCGTGCACTGCTGCTGTCTGTGTCGTACCTGTTCTCTATGTTGAGGGAAGCTTGCACTGCTGCTATCCCTTCTTACCCATTTCTCTTTGTGTAAGGGAAACTTGCATGCCACTTTCATTGTATATGTATGAGTGAAGCTTGCACTTCTGCTGTCAGCAGTCTACCTTTTCTAGGTGTGTGAAGGAAGCTTGCACTGCTGCTATCCATCCCTTCTTACCCATTTATCTTTGTGTAAGGGAAGCTTGCATGCCACTTTCGTTGCACATGTATGAGCGAAGCTTGCACTTCTGCTGCCAGTAATCTACCTTTTCTGGGTGTGGAAAGGAAGCTTGCACTGCTGCTACCCAGCTTGCACCTTCTCTTGAGCTGTGTGTTCCCAAACAGCCCTTTAAGATGAGCAGCAATAGCCTGGAGATGTATGGCGATGCAGATTTTATTCATATATCAATAACAAGACGAGACAAATAGTTTGTCAAAGTCTGCCTGTTTTAATGTCAATTATCTAAAACAGGGAGTACAACGAACATCAGCAATCGCTCAATACTCGGACTCTACTCAATTAATAAAAAATTTGGGCTCTTCTACCCATAATTGGTCATCATTGACATTTGATCTCTGTCATTACCAACGTCATCCTACGTGGCAAACTACACAAACCTAACGGGAGGTGGGATATGTTCTAAGTGAATAACTAAGTATAAGCTCTATATCTATGTGGAGTAACGAAACAAGGTGATACGATTATTAACATCAGGTGGGGCAACTAAGCCCTCCCCTAAAAATGGCCACTATGAACGTCACTAAATGTACGACGTCCCATTAGCTACATAAGGTATAGGACCCCCAACTACGTGGTCCCCTACAATTGGTTGGCTTTTAACCCCCGTCAGTACTTTTCCACCTACGTTAGCAGCACGCAGACTGAACAACCAGGTGCGGTGAGCTCGTCTTAACACCAGCTTCCCACCAATTAGCATTATTATCCATCATCACCTCAATGGTCCAGTGTCTTGAGTTTGTACTGTTCTCTGAGAATTTTTAAGGAGTATGGGCACTAGCTGACCTCCGTGTGTAGGTGTGATCATCTTGTTCGTCCAACTTCCTTCTATCACAGGACTGGAGACCATGAAATCGTGCTTTTCGTTTATTTGATTTTATTCATAAATAGTCCTCTCACGTCTTTGTTTTTGCTTGACCTCTCTGAACATGAGCTTCTGTTCTTTCACGTTAATTGTATCCAATGTCAGCCAATTCCAGTCTGATAAGACCTTGGCTTTCTTGGCTCAGTCAACTCCTTAGCTGAGATTTTATACGGTTTAATTCAATTGCTTTTCTTAATTGCGACACTGAAATAAGGCCTTCTTGTTTTGTTCAGTACTGTTTATATACGTAGTGGAAACATCCATCCTTTATTTGTCCATATGTTTCTATTCTATAGAGGTATATATGTATATAGATTTTGTCACGGTCCAACTATTCAAAAGCATGTGGCTAGCTTCATGAGTGCTTTGCTGCTTGCTTTTCATTGCATCTGTACGTTTAAACTAACTGAATATCTTCATCAGATCTGTGGCATAAGTCTCTTCAACTTGATCGCAAGATGGCACTTATCCTTGGGACTTCGTTGTTTTTATAAATCGTCTGCCTCTCTGGTCTGGTTATCTTTCTAAATGGGTGTCGATTCTCTTTGTATGACGTCACCATTCATCTTTGCCATTTAGTTTCTCTTCTGCTTCAGAAATCTCGTTTAAATGGCATCATAGTGTCTTGTATGCAGGTATGGTTTCTTCAATGGGTACTTTACCTCCCATATTTTCTTAGGTATAGGTATTCTTATGTGTACTGCACAGAGTCCACACTCTTCTCTTTGCTGATTTAACTTATCCGTATTTATCACATACTTTGGTTCATACTTTTCAGGTATTGTAGGCGGGGCAGTTGGGGTGGGAGTACTTGGCTCCTCCTCTGCACTCCCCCCTCTGGGTGATTTATCAACCACTCTCACATCAACCTTTACATCTAGACATTCTGGTCTGAAGAAATGCTTCTTAGGGATCCATATTTTTATGACTCCCTTCAAGCATCCAGCTGATTTTACATGCTCATCCTTATTCCATGTCATGATAATGCACTGTCGGTGTCCGGTCAAAGTTTTGACTCAAAAGGGTAAAATGACAAAATAATCGAGTCAATTCGACCGAAAACAAAAGAATCACATTTTATTTTGAAATATATATTTATTTTTTTTGCTTTTGTATAGGTATAAAATGTGTTTTTACACCAAAAACAGGGGTTTGGGGGTTTTTCGGTTGAATTGACTCGACCCTTTTGTCATTCGACCCTTTTGAGTCGAAACTTTGACCTATAACCTGCACTGTCCCCTTGGACTGCAATAGATCCATCCTCCCACAAACCTCTTATGGTCCTTTGGATACAAGAACTTCGTTCCCATAGGTGCATGGATACTGGCCTTCACAAAGTCTCTGATTTCTTCATCAGTCAGATCTTTAGGCTTCCATCCTGGTTCAACATCAATCATAATCTTCCTTCCTATAGCGTTCTTTGCTGTTTTCTTTCACTGTGTGATTATTATCTTGATCACACAGAATCCAAGCAGTATCATTACTATTAGGGCTCCAAGGAACATGAACAAGTCTGCCATCCATTGTGGAACTCACAAGAATAGTAATCCAAACTAGCTGTCATCAGCAATGTCTCCTACTTCGTCTATCATCTGGCTATGGAGTTTCATAAGCATGTCTATGGCCTTGGTTAAGGTTCCATTCTCGTCGTCGTGAGAAGGTATAAATGTACAACATGATTCTCCGATTTTGGCACAAACTCCTCCATCCATAGCTGTGATCATGTCATGGACGTACCTATTCTGGTGAGTCATCAGTCGTATGGCTCTCATCTCTTCTCTGATTGCATTGAATTCTTTAATGGTAGTGTTTGTTGATAGTCTGCAGCAATTCCCATCTGGTTATCTGTAACCATTTGGTATTTGCTCCAACCTGGACTGCTGGTAGGATGATTAATGAAAACACTGAAGAAGTCTGGCTGAACAGTCTGTGTTCATATGGAATAGCATCAAAGTCTTCAATTGATTTTGCTGAAAAGCAATTCAACCTTTTGAACCTCTTCATCAGCTCTACAGACCTCGTCTTCCTCAAGTGGGCATCTGCTTTTGGAAAACTGTCAATGTTCAGATCACTTTTTGGAACCACCAACGCAGGAACATGGACATTCACCAATGAGCAGATTCCTCCCCAATCTTTAGGCAGTCTGATGTAGGCCTTGGATCCACAAACCCAATAATGATCCATGATTATTGCTGTTCCGATATTCATTCCTGGGGCATCGAATATTCATCCACAGTTCTGATTCTCCCCCATTTTTCTTGTACCATTATTCCTGAAGCACAATTTCGAACTCTCCAATGGTACTATCTGCAGGGGTCCTCCTCTGTCTTCTACCCATGTCAGTAGGTTAGCAAGTTTTGGCCACAATGGTTTACACAACATTTGTGCATTCTCGATTGTTGGTTGGTATTGACCCATTATTACCCAGTCTCTACAGATTACTACTCCTTCTTCCCATCCATCTGGTGATAGAACAGTTCCCCAAATCTGCATCTGACCTCTGTTTTTCCATCTATGGATGTCTTCTGTAGATTGTCCTGGAACTTTCCGTTTTTATTTAATTCTCTTCTTATTCCAGGTCCTTTAACTCCAGGTTTCTCATATCTGATCACATGATTCTTTGTCTTGGAAATGTTTCTTGTCTTTATATCTTGAACACAGTCATCTTGTCATGCGCCGATTCTCCTGGCGCATTTGGCTTGCTAGGCAATTGTATCGCAGGTAGGGTTTCCCTTTACGCTCCCGTCCTTTCGGGTGTGCAGGTCTAGTCTTTCCAGCTCCTCTCTTCCTTCTGCCTTTTAGCTCCTCCCCCTCCGCTCTAGCCTTGCGTTGCAACTCACTGCATCACCTTTCGTGAGGTGAACGCTAGTTCTTTCCTTCTACGTTTTTTTTCGCTACCTTTACAGGCTTTTTGCCTCCCTTCCGTTGCTTTTTCCCTTTCTGCTGTACGCTTTCCATCCTCTCCAATTTACGCTCTGTACTCCTAGTTCTGTTATCTTCCGTCTTTTTCCGGACCCCTCTGCTCCGGCTCCCTACCCGTCTGGGCTCTGATCTTTCTTACCTTTCTCCGGGAGTCTGACCCGCTGTCTTCTTACGCTTACCTCGTTCTGGTCTGTACCTCTTCTACCCTCTTTCCAGAACATTCCGGGCTACTCTCCTTTTTCCGTACAAGGGGTTGGGGGCAGTTCTGGTCAGTTGTGCCCTTCCAGAGCTCCCCTTTGTATTGTGGACTTACTCTATCGCTGTTGGAGCCTATTGTCATCCGAGGCTCGTTCTTTCTCCTGGAGATTTCTTCTGCATCCGTTGCCTGCTGAGAATGTCGTATTACTATCGCCATCTACCATACAGCGCCCTGACAAGAATCCAAGAGGTTTTTTCTGCCTTCTGCCTTTGGGCTTTTTGCTCTGTTTGGACTCCAGCGGGAAGGGGCCCCTCTTGCTTGCCATCGTCTGAAAGGCAGTAGAGTGGCTTCGAACCGAGGGAGGCCCTATCTCTACGAAAGTAGACACAAGAACAAGAAGAAAGGTGGGAAGATAATCCAAGTCTTCTCTACAGAAACAGGTGAGGAGGAGGAGGGGGACGAAGGTCTCAGCGACGATCCTGATTTCTGAGTAGATCAATTCCCAAGTGCTAGAACTGATAGTCTTGACACATCTTCATTAGGATCTGTCCATTGAGTTGCCCATTTGAGAGAGGCTGTTTCACCCATGAACTGGTCTCTTGTACTACAGAAAGCTAGGTGCACTATGCAGTGTGCAGTTAGGACATCTATTTCAATAGCTATGAAGATCTTTGACTTCCCCATGCTGTATGGCACGATTCCACATACAAAGCATTCTTCATCTGACGGTCTTCTTCCAACTTCTTTCATGTGTTGATACCATATGTTGTTTCCCAAGTGTGCTGTACTGTCCAGATAATCATTCAGTTCATAGTTATCTTCTTGGGTGCTTCTCTTGGTTCTCAAACTCTTCATGCAGTTTTCTATGACTACGTCTCTACGTATCATCATAGCTTCTTCTGCCTACTTTATTTCCAGGAACATCCATCTGGGTTCCCTGTGTAGAAGAAAGTTCAACAAGTCTTTCTCTATCCATCTGTCTTTTTCTAGCAGCAGCTAATGACGGCCACAAAGTTTCTACTATAATCTCTACACGTGTCTTTTCCTTGGGACTTGTGCTTGGGACTCTTGTCACTGGACCAGGTGTGTCTGCATGTATTCTCTACGTAGGTCCAACCTTTATTAACCCCTTACATTGCCTGATTCGCCAACTCGCTGTGTGTGATTGATTACTAACAACATCCATTTCAAGCTCAGGTATCTCCCCATCTTTTCTTGGGACAGGAATAACTAAGTAAGGTCTAGGCTGCCTTATACTTGCCACGCTCACTGTTTCCTTCTGCTCAGAAACAAATACAGGAGTCTTAGGCCCATGTGCTGTTATATAAAATGCAGTTCTCACTGTCAGTGAAAGCAATATGAGTATGAATACAATGCATGTGTAAATGACACAAAGGTATGTCACTTTGCAACAGCTGCTTCTTTGACAATGTGGGCGTCTATTCTCATGGGGCAACACAATGTTACTATTGAAATGCCCCATCTTGAGCATTTGATGCCAAGGAAGGAAAAACTAATTTTAATGGCTCTGCATTTTTAGATTGCTTTCTGGATTTCAGCATTCGTCCTCGATCACTATCTGCTTTCTGGATACTTTAAGAAATGACTTTCTCTTTCTCTCTGGAACCAGTTTTTTCACCAGGCGGGATGCCAATGTTCCTTTATCGTGCAGAAATATTAGCTCTGAGTTCTGCTTCATATATCAGCTCCCAATCGATGCCTCGAATCTGCTTCAGTTAAGATGACATGTTGTTTCCCTGTCAGCATGAACAAAATGTTTTGTCTTTTATTCACAATCTGTACCTCAGAGGAAAGTTTCTACACCGCTCTGTGATTTCTTTCAAAATAGATGCTCACTTGGATGATAATACTCTCCAGAAATATGTTCAGATTTGCAGTGTTTCTTGGGTCGCTAAGGAATTTGTGCACATCATTGTGCCTTCAAACAAGATGTGGAAATTCTTCTAGTAGCCGAAAGAACACCACACTGACCAGTCTATGAGCTGCTTCATCTGATAGGGGCATCTGTGTTCTTCTCACTGTACTCTGGCAACTTCAGGATTTGTTCTGCAATGACTGTGAGCAATCTTCTTATTATCTTTTCATTGTCAGGATCTCGAATGAAAGCTGGAATGCGGCAAGTTCTCCCCACCAGTGACGGATAAGAACGTAACACCAGCTCAAAATACGTAAGTATGTTCCTGGAAAGGTCATAACTGGGTAACACCATGAGTAGAACCAAACAAGAACTTGTGTGGAAGGAGTTGGGATATTGTACCCTCTTTCAATTGCTGTATCCATGATCAGAATCTGCCATATTATGTTTCTTATCAAGGCTTTAAGTATGCCTCAGTCCAAAGTCAATAAGCTACTGTGGCTTTAAGAATTCAGATCTTCCCTTAACCCTGCAACTAAGATGCACAGAGTGTTCGAATGAGTCCTTTTACCCTTTTATTTATAGCTCAAAAGGTGAGTGTCCAAAATCAAGCCACAGTCCAACTAAAGGGTTTTTCACACTTTCCACTTGTCATGTTATGCGTCCTTCTTCCTCGTCATAGATCACACCTGCACATGCTGTGGATCTTCCCCGATGATTGTAGCTTTTATTTGCAGAGGGCTGTAGGCAGAGGGGTTTCTCCAGAGTAGATCTTTATATCTCCCAAGAAGATCCAAGCATGCCTACCCTGCAATTTGACAGCAGATGGCGTTACGTCTCAACGATACAAGGACCGTTGAACCTGGGCTCGTCCCACTTTTTCCTTGTGTGGTTATGAACTAGGACCGCATTGCCAGGATAAAGTTTGGGAATATGAAATTCCAGAGGTTGGGTTGTTGAGGCATCTTCTTCTGTGTTCTGTACTGCCCTACACCCTCGTCTCTGCAACTGTCCTGAAATTACAGAAAAACTGGAAGTCATACAGTTCAAATAGTTTTGCAATTCCAATCCTAAAACCTCTGATGTTGGCTGAGCATCACTTCTAACTTGGGATGGAAGCATTAGGGGTGTTCTCATCCACCTTCCTGTCATGATTTTCTGAGGCGTAAAATGGTGGTCAGAACCTGGTTGGTTCCTCAAGGCATATAATGCCAGTGGTAGGCAATGCAACCATCCTTTCTTCACAGTAAACTTCAGCTTGGCTAGTCTTTCTTTTAACAGGGCATTGAACTTTTCACAGTTTCCATTTCCTTGTGGATGGTAAGCCAAAGAAAACTTGTGCTTTATACCAAGCAATGAGCTGATCTGCTCAAAAACGGTATTAACACAGTGAAGTCCATTATGTGATCTCATTACTTCCCACACTCCCGATCTAGGAAACACTTCTCGCACTAAAGGTTTTGCTGCACAGGTAGAGTCTGGGTGTGTGCATGGACCTGCCTCTATCCATCTAGAAAAAGGACACACTACAACAAACAAATATCTATATCCATTGCAAACTTGTATCATGTCGACATAGTCGATATGCAAGTGCTGAAAAGGGCCATTGGGTCTTGGGATGACTCTCCTCACTATGCACAGTGTATGCCCAGCCGTGAATTGTTGGCAAACAATACAATTTACCATAAAAAAATGCAATATGTCCCATTAGGTTTGGCACAAACCACTCCTCAGCAATAGTTCCAGCAAGATTCTCCCTAGTTGTATGCGCTGGGTAGTGTAGCGGTTTAGCGCCACCCTTAATAAGGCTATAGGCATCACTGGTTTACCAGTGCTGTCTTGTCGCCACAATGCTTCAGATGGGTTTAAAGAACACCCTCTTCGCTTCCACAAAGTCTTTTCCTCTTGCAGTGCCTCCCCTTGGAGCTCCATTATCTATGTTTTAGGCATATGATTATATACATCAACCACAGTCATCATCACATTCATCCTTTCATTCACATGAATGGTCTCAATATTCATCATCCCTGTATCTGTATTTGCTATGTGCTTGGCTTCAGCATCTGCTGCTTGATTTCCGCGCAAGATAAAATCTGTCCCTTTCGTGTGAGCTGCGCATTTAACAACTGCTATGCCCACTGGGAGTTGTAGTGCCTTAATAAGCCTGTATAATAAGGCTGCGTGCTGCACTGGCATGCTGTCCGCTCGGAGGTAGCCCCTCCTTTTCCAGCACGCTAATCCTGCATGCACTGTTGACGTCACATAGGCAGAGTCACTGTACGCTGTTACTTCCTGGTCTGCGTGATTCTCAATCACGAGTATCAATGTCAACAATTCTGCAGCTTGAGCTGAATAATGAGATGGCAATCGAGTACTAGCAAGCACTCGAAATTCTCAATTTGCCAGATGTTTCACCACAGAGGCACCTGTGTATCTTTAACCATCATTTTGATCGATTCTCGAAGATCTGTCAATGAAAACAATCTCTTCCCCTGCAAGTGCATTCTCCTTTACTCTGGGGAGCTCATCACATAACTCTTCATAGTTTGCACAATCATGTATGGGGTCTCCTTCTGTGACTGGCTCAGCTATAAACATAGATGGGTTCACTATTTGACATCAAACTATTTTAATCACTGGATTTGATATGACAATCTAATAGGCAGAAGCCCTCTGATAAGTCAACGTGCCTTTCGGTTTTTCCAAAATGGCAAATAGTGCATGTTCAACGAATACGTCATAGAACATCCCATCACTATGCTTGTAGCCTTTTCTATGGCGAACACGGTGGCTGCCAAACTTTGCTTGCATGGAAAGTGACCTTTCGTTACTGGGTCTAAGATTCCACTGTAATATGCAAGGGGCTTGTACCCCAATGTGGTTCTCTGTGTGAGTACTGCTGTCATAAAAGTACCACCTGTAGGGCAGAATAAAAAGAATTCCTCTGCAAAATTGGGGATCCCTAGAACTGGGGCTGTACAGATTGCCTTTTCAATTCATCAAACCCTTCTTCCATTGCCTCAGTCCACACAATTTATTTCTGCGTTGCCTGTGCTTTCTTTAAGGCCTGCAAGAGAGGCCTTGTGTACGAGTTGTAGTCAAAGACCCATGCTCCAACATAATTACATAGTCCCAGAAAACTCTGCATCTGTTGTATCGTCTGTGGCTTAGCTGTTTTTAGAATGGCCCCAGCTCTTTCAGGGGTAACCTTCTTTCCCTCATGTGAAATTAATTGGCCTATGTACAACACTTCTTGTTGACAATTTTGTAACTTTTCTTTGTCAACCTTGTATCCTTTGTCAGCAAGCATAATCATCAGCTGAACAGAATCGCGTCTGCACTCTTCCTCTGTGGTGCTGCAAACTAAAATGTAATCTAAAAACAAAAAAGGGATGAGGCGCGCACTCCAAATCCTGGCCAATATACTACCTGAAGAAAGAAAAAGAATAACTGGGTTAAATCCCAAAGTGTCCAATTCACTGGGTTAGATCCCAATTGTTGCAAAAATGTTCACAGGGTTGGATCCCTTCTGCTGCATTTGTACTGCTGTTCTCCTCCTCCTAGCGCTTTCGTGTCCCAACACTCTTCAGGGAGGCTGTGTTGCCTTTCTCTTCAGGTGAATCCAATTAAATTGCTAATGCAGTCTCTAAGGATTATGGGAGCTGTAGTGAAATCATTTTTTCAATTCAGGTTACCAAGGAAAGACTCCCCTCCAGGAGCACACATCTTACCCTTACCAGGGGGAGGGGGAAAACCATAACTATGGTTCTCAACTGTAGGGCAAAATGCCCCCTGTGCTGCAGCCTCTGGAGTCCGGATCTCCACAGATTACATGTAAAAACAAAAGGGGGTGAGGCGCGCACTCCAAATCCTGGCCAATATACTACATGGAGAAAGAAAAAGAATAACTGGGTTAAATCCCAAAGTATGCAATTCACTGGGTTAGATCCCAATTGTTGCAAAAATGTTCACAGGGTTGGATCCCTTCTGCCGCATTTGTACTGTTGTTCTCCTCCTCCTAGCGCTTTCATGTCCCAACACTCTTCAGGGAGGCTGTGTTGCCTTTCTCTTCAGGTGAATCCAATTAAATTGCTAATGCAGTCTCTAAGGATTATGGGAGCTGTAGTGAAATCATTTGTTCAATTCAGGTGACCAAGGATTCGCCTGAAGAGAAAGGCAACACAGCCACCCTGAAGAGTGTTGGAACAGGAACGCGCTAGGAGGAGGAGAACAGCAGTACAAATGCAGCAGAAGGGATCCAACTCTGTGAACATTTTTGCAACCCAGTTATTCTTTTTCTTTTTTCAGGTAGTATATTGGCCAGGATTTGGAGTGTGCGCCTCACCCCCTTTTGTTTTTACATAAAATGTAATCTAATCTACGTATTGCAGCACAACGCTTTCTAAAGCAATATTGCTCAAGTCCATCTGAAGGATTCTGTTGAAAATCGATGGAGACTCACAGTACCCCTGGGGCAGCCTTGTGCTTTTTTATCGCACTTGTCTAAAAGTAAACAATGTCAAATCTTGTGGGTCTTTGTTCAATGGGATTGAGAAAAATGCATTTTTCAAGTCAATCACCATGAAATATTGTGCATCACAGAATAGTAGATGGGTTTGGGACCAGAGGGAACACGGCTTCTACAATTTGGTTTATTGGGCGAAGGTCTTCTATAAGTCTCTAAGAACCCCCCCTTACTTTTTTTCACGGGGTACACTGACGTATTACACGGTGACTCTGACGTTACTAAGATACCTTGTTCCATCATGGTTGAAATCGTCTTGAAAATGCCTTCATCTGCCTCTCAAGACATAGGATATTGGCGTGCTCGAGGTAAAATTGCTCCAGGTTTCAATTAATCTTCACCTCCCCAACCCCTTTCAGTAAGCCTAAGTCATAGGGGCCAGTGGTCCATAATGAAACTAGCACTTTTGCCATATCTTCATCAAAATATTCAGGATGGTTCTGTGCTAGCACCATTCTCTGCAGTACTTCTCTCTTGATCGCTTTTACCCAATAAGTAATGTACATTTTGAATACCACAAAATCATCGGATGGGTCATTTCCAAACAATTCCTCGTCAGTGACATCTGTCACTCTGCAGCCTTCTTCGATGGCAATTACTGTGCTCCATCGTCTAACCTCATCATCAGTTGCATCAAGTAAAGCCATATTACCTAGGACTATAGCTGCTTCTATGTCTAAGGGAAAAATGTGCCCCTCCTCTTCATCCATAGGTATCTGAGGCCTAAATAGAAACTCATCTGGTATCCTCATGGTTCTACCTACTGGACCTGGTAGCCATGTTAACAGAATATGTATACCATAATGGAACACCTCGTGTTCAAGCGGTATCACCGTAGGAGCTATCTTTCCTGCAAATGCCATGATCATTTCGCATACATTTAAATAATGCATTCCCGGTGTTGAGCATATTATGCCTTTGTCTGTAAATGAAATGGTCATATTCATTTTTGTCATCAAATCTCGTCCTAATATGTTGACAGGTTGACAGGTTGCCTTGAATAAAGCAGTGGAACCTTCATATCGCATTCTCCTATGGAAACTGGTAATTCTTCTATGAAAGGAACTCAACTAGTTGCTCCTTTAAAGCCCTAAGTATTCATCGCATTGCCAGACATAAAAAATGTGCCCTCACGTATACACGAGCGTGTTGCACCCATGTCCACTAAGAACGAAAAAGCTTTGCCGCCTGTATTTACGTCTATCCTCGGTTCCTCATGAGGATTCAGCGTTATAGATAGGACTGAACACATCAGGTCTTCCAGTGAGCTGTCCTATTGCGGGTACAGTCTCACTCCATCACCCGTGAAAGGATTTCCTCCATCAACAGTGACACCTCCTAGTCTACACGTCATTGGCGGTTCTGTGTTTGTGTTCTGCTGAAGTTGCATAGGAGATTGCTGCGATTGTCCTTGCGGTGGCTTACCTGACATTTGCTGTAATTGCAAGCCTTGCTGCACTCTCCGCGCTTGCTGCTGCACTTTTTTGCGTAAACCCTTTTCCACTCTGCTGCGAATATGCAGGTGGATTTGGCATTCCCTGTCTTGAAAACTGATCATTTTGCACCACCCCTTGGCTTCTACACATACAAGCCATGTGCCCTGTCATTCCACATGTCCAACATATAGGCGATGGTCTTCCCATCTGCCCATATTGCATATTCTGATTACCGTTTTGCATATTCTGAAAACCTCCCTGATTATTTTGCCAATTCCCTTGATTATTTTGCCAACCTCTCCCTCGATATCCCCTTCCTCATGGAGCTTATCCACTATTTATCTGGTCATACTGTCTTTGGTTATTTACTTGTGGCATGTTCACTGCCTGCTGCGAATTTGATCCGTCTACGCTAGTTAACATTGCCGCTTCAATGGCATACTTGGACAGTTTTTTTCTGAACCAATTTTGCTTCCTCACCTTTTTGCGTATCGTCCTTTTTACAATTCTTTTCCTGTAGAAGTCTGCAGTAATGTGCAATAGTTAACTGGATTTCCGACCACGGTTTGGCTTCTATACCCACTAATTTCTTGAGCTGCTTCTGTACTCTCTGGCAGCCCTTGGCATAATATACGATAAAATACAGGTCTAGATTTCCCCCAAACCTCACGAGTCTCAAGCGTCCAGGCGTCTTGAAAATGTTGAATGTAAACTAACGGATCATCTCCTTCCTTCATCTTTTTTGTCATTATAGCTCCCATATCGGACGTGTCCAGATATAGTACTCGTAGCGCTTTCCAAACTGCTGCTCTGCAGTTATTAAGCGGCGCTCCATCATGTGCGTTGTTGACTGTAGTCACACCAGGGTAAACTGCCTTTGTTCATACGTCATCAGCTCTTTCACCAATTATGGCTATTAGAAGACCTTTATTATCCCCACAGCTAATGTATTCCCTCCTGTCATTTTTTCTAACTCATGTATCCATTTTCCAGCACCAGAAGTTAAACTCAGGAGTTGGCACTTTAAATTATCTCTGTCTATTTGGGGCCATGGTATATAGTGTGGCCTGGCCCCTCCCTTTTCTAACAAGGGGAATTGTGACGCTCCAATCTCATTCTCATCTCTCATCATTTGTCTGTCTACTGCCGGGGTAATATTTCCACATCGTCGTCTACCTAGCAATGATCTTAACCTGTTTACATAAGGTGGGGACTCGCCCCTCTGACCGTGGGGTTGCCCGTTATGTTGGTCTGACTGTGTCAGAGGCTCTGGTGCCTTAAACATAGGTATTTTTAAATCTGACCATCTTACCCCCTTATCCATAGGTGAGTATCCCTCTGGATCACATACATCACTTCTCTCTTCAATCTGGAAGGTTTCCCTTTCTTCCTCTGATACTTCTTGTGCCCAACTTGTGCGATTTCTCTCATCATCATCTCTATTTAATGTTAGTCTGTCTAAAGGCAGCTTCTTGTGTCTCGTACTACAGGAGGCTTCCTCTGTGTCATACAACTGAGTGCTCTTGAGGCAATCTTTTTTTCCTTTACCTTGTGATTCTTTCTGGGCTTGCATTTCGTGGCATACTTTGTCGATCGTTTCCCCAATACTCTGCGAGTCAAACTCATCTTCTAGATTTACTCTAGACGTACCTGGTAACGAGTTGTATTCGGGAAAATATTCCTCTATGTATTCCCATGCTACCTGTGGATTGGGATTTCTTACTTCCCTTTCCAAATAATCAAGATTGCGTGCTCTCTGCCTTCGTTTGCATTCTATGTCCTAATCAACTTCTCTGCGCTTTCTCGCTTCTTCTCTCACTTTGTCTTCCTTATTCTTTTTCATATCCTTTCGTTCATATGCCCTTCTTATCTCCTCTTCCGTTCGTCTCTGTATACTTTTCTCTCTTATCCTTTCCTGTTCATCATCTTCTATTATTTTTCATGCTACCCTTTCCTGTTCATCAGCTATTCTTTGTCTATTGTCGTGTTTTCTTTGCTCTTTTGCTCTCTCTTGTTTTTTAGCTTGTTCATCTTGCTATAACTGTTCTTGTCTTTGTCTATCCTTTCTTTTCGCTCCCTTGTCTTTCAATCATTCCTCCCTGTGTTTGTCTTTTCTGTCTTGTTCGTCTTGATCTCCCCTTTGTCTTACATCCTCGATGCCTTTACCATCGAGTTTAAGTAAAATCTGACCTCCCATTCATTTGTTCTGTAAGAGCGCTATCTCATCAGTTTCATCCTTATCTCCTTTTCATCTCTTTATTTCTCTCCTTATATCTAGAGATGTACCTGCTCGATCACTTCTCTCCTTATCACATCTCTCCTTGTCTCGTGGGACTTTGGGGATTATATCTTTCTCGGTATCTTTCTCTGGGTCCTCATCATTACTTTGCGTAGGTTACTCATATGACGGATTGCTATATCCCGTCACTGCTTGCAAAGATGCACCAATGGAGTATCTTCTTCAATTTTTTAACCTTCACTTTTCTCTTTGCTACCACTCGCTTATGCTTGGATTACAGTTTCCAAATTATGTTTCAATCAAAATACACTTATGAGCGAGCACCAATTGTCGCAAGCTCCAATTCCGTCAAAACACAATTTTTAACTTTAATCTTGCTAAAAACAACAACCAAAGTTCGATTTTAACACAATCAATTTTCGTGTCTCAACTTCACACTGCTCTATTACATTAAAAAAAAATTCTTTCACTCTGACGTCATCACACCTTTCAATCACATAAAACAAACAGAGAAACTTGACCGGCCACATCTATTATCCACAATATTCTCCTTAAGACTCGTCTTCCCCTCTAAGATTGCTCCGATTGGAACTTAAACCTATCTCTTTCTGGATTGTCTTTAATCGATCCTGTCTCCTACGTCATCCACTTTATGGGACTCTAGATAAGGGTCTCTGCTAGCACTCTTTAAAGTCAAGGAACAGGGCGTATTCTCTCATCGTAAGATCACTCACGGCTATTCTTCTTTATATATTGCTCGGCCACACTCAAGTCAATGTCTCGTTTCCCATATACATATATATTACACTCTTACACTTGCGTTTTATTTTATCCTTCACCCCTCCGTTACTCTCCGTTATTAACTATGCATGCATCCCTTTGCCACACTCTTTGAAAAATGTACTCACCGTTCGCATATTTTTGTTCTTTGGACCCTCAGGATCACTGCCTTTGTTACCACCTCTTCGAGCTGCTTTTCGATCCGCTACTCGTAGATGTGGGAGGGGTTTCTATCTGAAAATGGGGGTCCTGTCAAACTGTCCCTTGCAAGGAGTTTTTTATACTATCCACTATCTACAGGGAGCTTCACGTCCAGTCAGCCAAATGGCAAAGTTTGTGTGATATTGCCGAGACTCTAAAGTTACTTATGTCGACGGCCGATGGTTATCTTATCAAACCATCCTATCTCTGCTACCAAGTGAGCTGGGTGTTCCCAAACAGCCCTTTAAGATGAGTAGCAATACTCTATAGATGGATGAGGATGCAGATTTTATTCATACATCAATAATCAAGATGACACAAATAATTTGGCAAAGTCTGCCTGTTTTAATGTCAATTATCTAAAACAGTGAGTACAACGAACATCAGCAATCGCTCGATACTCTGACTCTGCTCACACCATTAAAAAATCTGTGCTCTTCTACCGATAATTGGTCATCATTGACGTTTGACCTGCGTCATTACCAATGTCATCCTACGTGGCAAACTACACAAACCTAACAGAAGGTGGGATTGGTTCTAAGTCAATAACTAAGTATAAGCTCTATATCTATGTGGAGTAATGAAAGAAGGTTATAAGATAATTAACATCAGGTGGGGCAACTAAGCCCTCCCCTAAAAATGGCCACTATGAACGTTACTAAATATATGATGTCCCATTGGCTACATAAGCTATAGGACCCACAACTACATGGTCCCCTACAATTGGTTGGCTTCTAACCCCCGTCAGTTCTTTTGCACCTATATTAGCAGCACTCAGACTGAACAACCATGTGCGGGTGAGTTCGTCTTAACACCAGCTTCCCACCAATTAGTATTATCATCCATCATCACCTCATTGGTCCAGTGTCAATTAGTGCTTTGAAGTTGGTGTTGAGTTTGTACTGTTCTCTGAGAATTTTGAAGGAGTATGGGCACCAGCCGCCCTCCGTGTGTAGGTGTGATCATCTCGTTCTTCCAACTTCCTTCTATCACGTGACTGGACACCATGAAATCGTGCTTTTCGTGTATTTGATTTTATTCTTCAATAGTCTTCTGACGTCTTTGTTTTTGCTTGACCTCTCGGAACAGGAGCTTCTGTACTTTCACGTTAATTGTATCCAATGTCAGCTAATTCCAGTCTGATAAGACCTTGCTTTCTTGGCTCAGTCAACTCCTTACCTGAGCTTTTATTCTGTCTAATTCAATTGCTTTTCTTAACTGTGACACTGAAATGAGGCCTTCTTGCTTTGTTCAGTACTGCTTATATACGTAGTGGAAACATCCATCCTTTATTTGTCCATATGTTTCTATTCTATAGAGGTATATATATATATATATATATATATATATATATATTGGCGCTTGCCGTGGTCTAACTATTCACAAGCATGTGGCTAGCTTCATGATTTCTTTGCTGCTTGTGTTTCATTACATCTGTACACATTTAAACGAAGTATCTTCATCAGATCTGTGGCATTCGTCTTTTCATCTTGATCCCAAGATGTCACTCATCCTTGGTACTTCGTTGTTTCTATAAATCGTCTGCCTCTTTGGTCTGGTTATCTTTCTATATGGGTGTTGATTCTCTTTGTATGACGTCACTATTCATCTTTGCCATTTAGTTTCTCAGGAATCTCGTTTAAATGGCCATCATATTGTCTTGGATGCAGGTATGGTTTCCTCAATGAGTACTTTACCTCCCATATTCTCTTAGGTATAGGTATTCTGATGGGTACTTCACAGAGTCCACACTCTTCTCTTTGCTGGTTTAACTGTTCAGTATACGTCACATACTTTGGTTCATACTTTTCAGGTAATGTATGCGGGGCAGTTGGAGTGGGGGTACTTGGCTCCTCCTCTACACTCTCTTTCTGTAAAGAAAGGTTACACTGGGTTCTACATATGTGAAGGAAGCTTGTATTGCTGCTGTCTGTGCCATGCCTGTTCTCTATTTTGAAGGAAGCTTGCACGTCTGCTACTTATTCTGTCCCCTTTCTCTCTTTGTAAGGTAAGCTGGCATTGCTTCCCATGATGTAGCTTTTCTCTGTGAGAGGGAAGCTTACACTAATGCTACTTTTGCTGTACGTGTGTATGAGTGAAGATTGCCCTTCTGATGTTGGTAGTGTACCTCTTCTGGGTGTGTGAGGGAAGCTTGTGCTTCTGCTGCTCATGGTGTACCTTTTCTGTGCATGAGGGAGGCTTGCACTAAAGCTACTTTACTGTATGTGTGCATGAGTGAAGCTTGCACTTGTCAGTAGTTTACCTATTCTGGCTGAGTCAGGGAAGCTTACACTTTACCTGGTTTGTGTGAGAGAAGCTTGCACTGCTGATGCCTTCGCTGTACCTGGTTTGTGTGAGGGAAGCTTGCACTGCTGCTGCCTACGCTGTACCTGGTTTGTGTGAGGGAAGCTTGCACTGCTGCCGCCTTCGTGTATACCTGGTTTGTGTGAGGGAGGCTTGCACTGCTGACACCTACACTGTACCTGGTTTGTGTGAGGGATGCTAGTACTGCTGCCACCTTCGCTGTACCTGGTTTGTGTGAGAGAAGCTTGCACTGCTGATGCCTACGCTGTACCTGGTTTGTGTGAGGGAAGCTTGCACTGCTGATGCCTATGCTGTACCTGGTTTGTGTGAGGGAAGCTTGCACTGCTGCCGCCTTCGCTGTACCTGGTTTGTGTGAGGGAAGCTTGCACTGCTGCTGCCTACGCTGTACCTGGTTTGTGTGAGGGAAGCTTGCACTGCTGCCGCCTTCGCTGTACCTGGTTTGTGTGAGGGAAGCTTGCACTGCTGCTGCCCTCGCTGTACCTGGTTTGTGTGAGGGAAGCTTGCACTGCTGCCGCCTTCGCTGTACCTGGTTTATGTGATGGAAGCTTGCACTGCTGCTGCCTACGCTGTACTAGGTTTGTCTGAGGGAAGCTTGCCCTGCTGCCGCCTTCGCTGTACGTGTTTTGTGTGAGGGAAGCTTGCCCTGCTGCCGCCTTCGCTGTACCTGGTTTGTGTGAGGGAAGCTTGCACTGATGCTGCCTTCGCTGTACGCGTTTTGTGTGAGGGAAACTTGCACTGCTGATGCCTACGCTGTACGTGGTTTGTGTGAGGGAAGCTTGCACTGCTGATGCCTATGCTGTACCTGGTTTGTGTGAGGGAAGCTTGCACTGCTGCAGCCTTCGCTGTACCTGGTTTGTGTGAGGGGAAGCTTGCACTGCTGCCGCCTTCGCTGTACCTGGTTTGTGTGAGGTAAGCTTGCACTGCTGCCACCTTTGCTGTACCTGGTTTGTGTGAGGGGAAGCTTGCACTGCTGCTGCCTTCGCTGTACCTGGTTTGTGTGAGGGAAGCTTGCACTGCTGCCGCCTTCGTGTGTACCTGGTTTGTGTGAGAGAAGCTTGCACTGCTGATGCCTATGCTGTACCTGGTTTGTGAAAGGGAAGCTTGCACTGCTGCCGCCTATGGTGTACCTTGTTTGTGTGAGGGAAGCTTGCACTGCTGCCGCCTTCGCTGAACCTGGTTTATGTGAGGGAAGCTTGCACTGCTGACTCCTTCGCTGAACTTGGTTTGTGTGAGGGAAGCTTGCACTGCTGCCACCTTCGCTGAACCTGGTTTATGTAAGGAAAGTTTGCACTGCTACCGCCTTCGCTGTACCTGGTTTGTGTGAGGGCGGCTTGCACTGCTGCCGCCTTCGCTGTACCTGGTTTATGTAATGGAAGCTTGCACTGCTGCTGCCTACGCTGTACCTGGTTTGTCTGAGGGAAGCTTGCCCTGCTGCCGCCTTCGCTGTACGTGTTTTGTGTGAGGGAAGCTTGCCCGCTGTACCTGGTTTGTGTGAGGGAAGCTTGCACTGATGCTGCCTTCGCTGTATGTGTTTTGTGTGAGGGAAGCTTGCACTGCTGATGCCTACGCTGTACGTGGTTTGTGTGAGGGAAGCTTGCACTGCTGATGCCTATGCTGTACCTGGTTTGTGTGAGGGAAGCTTGCACTGCTGCCGCCTTCGCTGTACCTGGTTTGTGTGAGGGGAAGCTTGCACTGCTGCCGTCTTTGCTGTACCTGGTTTGTGTGAGGGAAGCTTGCACTGCTGACGCCTATGCTGTACCTGGTTTGTGTGAGGGAAGCTTGCACTGCTGCCGCCTATGCTGTACCTGGTTTGTGTGAGGGATGCTTGTACTGCTGCTGCCTTCGCTGTACCTGGTTTGTGTGAGGGAAGCTTGCACTGCTGCCGCCTTCGTGTGTACCTGCTTTGTGTGAGAGAAGCTTGCACTGCTGATGCCTATGCTGTACCTGGTTTGTGTGAGGGAAGCTTGCACTGCTGACGCCTATGCTGTACCTGGTTTGTGTGAGGGAAGCTTGCACTGCTGCCGCCTTCGCTGTACCTGGTTTGTGTGAGAAAAGCTTGCACTGCTGATGCCTATGCTGTACCTGGTTTGTGTGAGGGAAGCTTGCACTGCTGACGCCTATGCTGTACCTGGTTTGTGTGAGGGAAGCTTGCACTGCTGATGCCTATGCTGTACCTGGTTTGTGTGAGGGAAGCTTGCACTGCTGCCGCCTTCGCTGTACCTGGTTTGTGTGAGAGAAGCTTGCACTGCTGGTGCCTATGCTGTACCTGGTTTGTGTGAGGGAAGCTTGCACTGCTGCCGCCTTCGCTGTACCTGGTTTGTGTGAGGGAAGCTTGCACTGCTGCTGCCTACGCTGTACCTGGTTTGTGTGAGGGAAGCTTGCACTGCTGCCGCCTTCGCTGTACCTGGTTTGTGTGAGGGAAGCTTGCACTGCTGCTGCCCTCGCTGTACCTGGTTTGTGTGAGGGAAGCTTGCACTGCTGCCGCCTTCGCTGTACCTGGTTTATGTAATGGAAGCTTGCACTGCTGCTGCCTACGCTGTACCTGGTTTGTCTGAGGGAAGCTTGCCCTGCTGCCGCCTTCGCTGTACGTGTTTTGTGTGAGGGAAGCTTGCCCTGCTGCCGCCTTCGCTGTACCTGGTTTGTGTGAGGGAAGCTTGCACTGATGCTGCCTTCGCTGTACGCGTTTTGTGTGAGGGAAACTTGCACTGCTGATGCCTACGCTGTACGTGGTTTGTGTGAGGGAAGCTTGCACTGCTGATGCCTATGCTGTACCTGGTTTGTGTGAGGGAAGCTTGCACTGCTGCAGCCTTCGCTGTACCTGGTTTGTGTGAGGGGAAGCTTGCACTGCTGCCGCCTTTGCTGTACCTGGTTTGTGTGAGGGGAAGCTTGCACTGCTGCCGCCTTCGCTGTACCTGGTTTGTGTGAGGTAAGCTTGCACTGCTGCCACCTTTGCTGTACCTGGTTTGTGTGAGGGGAAGCTTGCACTGCTGCCGCCTTCGCTGTACCTGGTTTGTGTGAGGGAAGCTTGCACTGCTGCCGCCTTCGCTGTACCTGGTTTGTGTGAGGGAGGCTTGCACTGCTGCCGCCTTCGTGTGTACCTGGTTTGTGTGAGAGAAGTTTGCACTGCTGATGCCTATGCTGTACCTGGTTTGTGAAAGGGAAGCTTGCACTGCTGACGCCTATGCTGTACCTGGTTTGTGTGAGGGAAGCTTGCACTGCTGCCGCCTATGCTGTACCTGGTTTGTGTGAGGGATGCTTTTACTGCTGCCACCTTCGCTGTATATGGTTTGTGTGAGGGAGGCTTGCACTGCTGCCGCCTATGGTGTACCTTGTTTGTGTGAGGGAAGCTTGCACTGCTGCCGCCTTCGCTGAACCTGGTTTATGTGAGGGAAGCTTGCACTGCTGACGCCTTCGCTGAACTTGGTTTATGTGAGGGAAGCTTGCACTGCTGCCACCTTCGCTGAACCTGGTTTATGTAAGGAAAGTTTGCACTGCTACCGCCTTCGCTGTACCTGGTTTGTGTGAGGGCGGCTTGCGCTGCTGCCGCCTTCGCTGTACCTGGTTTATGTGATGGAAGCTTGCACTGCTGCTGCCTACGCTGTACCTGGTTTGTCTGAGGGAAGCTTGCCCTGCTGCCGCCTTCGCTGTACGTGTTTTGTGTGAGGGAAGCTTGCCCGCTGTACCTGGTTTGTGTGAGGGAAGCTTGCACTGATGCTGCCTTCGCTGTATGTGTTTTGTGTGAGGGAAGCTTGCACTGCTGATGCCTACGCTGTATGTGGTTTGTGTGAGGGAAGCTTGCACTGCTGATGCCTATGCTGTACCTGGTTTGTGTGAGGGAAGCTTGCACTGCTGCCGCCTTCGCTGTACCTGGTTTGTGTGAGGGGAAGCTTGCACTGCTGCCGTCTTTGCTGTACCTGGTTTGTGTGAGGGGAAGCTTGCACTGCTGCCGCCTTTGCTATACCTGGTTTGTGTGAGGGAAGCTTGCACTGCTGCCGCCTTTGCTGTACCTGGTTTGTGTGAGGGGAAGCTTGCACTGCTGCTGCCTTCGCTGTACCTGGTTTGTGTGAGGGAAGCTTGCACTGCTGACGCCTTCGTGTGTACCTGCTTTGTGTGAGAGAAGCTTGCACTGCTGATGCCTATGCTGTACCTGGTTTGTGTGAGGGAAGCTTGCACTGCTGACGCCTATGCTGTACCTGGTTTGTGTGAGGGAAGCTTGCACTGCTGCCGCCTATGCTGTACCTGGTTTGTGTGAGGGATGCTTGTACTGCTGCCACCTTCGCTGTACCTGATTTGTGTGAGGGAAGCTTGCCCTGCTGATGCCTACGTTGTACCTGGTTTGTGTGAGGGAAGATTGCACTGCTGATGCCTATGCTGTACCTGATTTGTGTGAGGGAAGCTTGCCCTGCTGATGCCGATGCTGTACCTGATTTGTGTGAGGGAAGCTTGCACTGCTGATGTCTACGCTGTACCTGATTTGTGTGAGGGAAGCTTGCCCTGCTGATGCCGATGCTGTACCTGATTTGTGTGAGGGAAGCTTGCACTGCTGATGCCGATGCTGTACCTGGTTTGTGTGAGGGAAGCTTGCACTGCTGATGCCTACCCTGTACCTGGTTTGTGTGAGGGAAGCTTGCACTGCTGCCGCCTTCATTGTACCTGGTTTGTGTGAGGGAAGCTTGCCCTGCTGATGCCTATGCTGTACCTGGTTAGTGTGAGGGAAGCTTGCCCTGCTGATGCCTATGCTGTACCTGGTTTGTGTGAGGGAAGCTTGCACTGCTGCCGCCTTCATTGTACCTGGTTTGTGTGAGGGAAACTTGCCCTGCTGATGCCTATGCTGTACCTGGTTTGTGTGAGGGAAGCTTGCACTGCTGATGCCTACGCTGCACCTGGTTTGTGTGAGGGAAGCTTGCACTGCTGATGCCTATGCTGTACCTGGTTTGTGTGAGGGATGCTTGTACTGCTGCCACCTTCACTGCACCTGGTTTATGTGATGGAAACTTGCACTGCTGCGCCTAGGCTGTACCTGGCTTGTGTGAGGGAAGCTTGCACTTCTGCCGCCTTCGCTGTACATGGTTTGTGTGAAAGAAGCTTGCCCTGCTGCCGCCTATGCTGTACCTGGTTTGTGTGAGGGAAGCTTGCACTGATGCTGCCTTCGCTGTATGTGTTTTGTGTGAGGGAAGCTTGCACTGCTGATGTCTACGCTGTACCTGGTTTGCATAACGGAAGCTTGCACTGCTGCCTACGCTCTACGTGGTTTGTGTGAGGAAAGCTTGCACTGCTGATGCCTATGCTGTACCTGGTTTGTGTGAGGGAAGCTTGCACTGCTGCCACCTTCGCTGTACCTGGTTTGTGTGAGGGAAGCTTGCACTGCTGCCGCCTTCGCTGTACCTGGTTTGTGTGAGGGAAGCTTGCACTGCTGCTGCCTTCGCTGTACCTGGTTTGTGTGAGGGAAGCTTGCACTGCTGCCGCATTCGCTGTACCTGGTTTATGTGATGGAAGCTTGCACTGCTGCTGCCTACGCTGTACCTGGTTTGTCTGAGGGAAGCTTGCCCTGCTGCGCCTTCGCTGTACATGTTTTGTGTGAGGGAAGCTTGCCCTGCTGCCGCCTTCGCTGTACCTGGTTTGTGTGAGGGAAGCTTGCACTGATGTTGCCTTCGCTGTACGTGTTTTGTGTGAGGGATGCTTGCACTGCTGATGCCTACGCTGTACGTGGTTTGTGTGAGGGAAGCTTGCACTGCTGATGCCTATGCTGTACCTGGTTTGTGTGAGGGAAGATTGCACTGCTGCCGCCTTCGCTGTACCTGGTTTGTGTGAGGGGAAGCTTGCACTGCTGATGCCTATGCTGTACCTGGTTTGTGTGAGGGAAGCTTGCACTGCTGCCGCCTATGCTGTACCTGGTTTGTGTGAGGGATGCTTGTACTGCTGCCACCTTCGCTGTACCTGATTTGTGTGAGGGAAGCTTGCCCTGCTGATGCCTACGCTGTACCTGGTTTGTGTGAGAGAAGCTTGCACTGCTGATGCCTATGCTGTACCTGGTTTGTGTGAGGGAAGCTTGCACTGCTGACGCCTATGCTGTACCTGGTTTGTGTGAGGGAAGCTTGCACTGCTTCCGCCTATGCTGTACCTGGTTTGTGTGAGGGAGGCTTGCACTGCTGATGCCTACGCTGTACCTGGTTTGTGTGAGGGAAGCTTGCACTGCTGATGCCTATGCTGTACCTGGTTTGTGTGAGGGAAGCTTGCACTGCTTCCGCCTATGCTGTACCTGGTTTGTGTGAGAGAAGCTTGCACTGCTGATGCCTACGCTGTACCTGGTTTGTGTGAGGGAAGCTTGCACTGCTGATGCCTATGCTGTACCTGGTTTGTGTGAGGGAAGCTTGTACTGCTGCCACCTTCGCTGTACATGGTTTGTGTGAGGGAGGCTTGCACTGCTGCCGCCTACGGTGTACCTTGTTTGTGTGAGGGAAGCTTGCACTGCTGCCGCCTTCGCTGAACCTGGTTTATGTGAGGGAAGCTTGCACTGCTGATGCCTACGCTGTACCTGATTTGTGTGAGGGAAGCTTGCCCTGCTGATGCCTACGCTGTACCTGGTTTGTGTGAGGGAAGCTTGCACTGCTGATGCCGATGCTGTACCTGATTTGTGTGAGGGAAGCTTGCCCTTCTGATGCCGATGCTGTACCTGGTTTGTGTGAGGGATGCTTGTACTGCTGCCACCTTCACTGTACCTGGTTTATGTGATGGAAGCTTGCACTGCTGCGCCTAGGCTGTACCTAGTTTGTGTGAGGGAAGCTTGCACTTCTGCCGCCTTCGCTGTACATGGTTTGTGTGAGGGAAGCTTGCCCTGCTGCCGCCTATGCTGTACCTGGTTTGTGTGAGGGAAGCTTGCACTGATGCTGCCTTCGCTGTACGTGTTTTGTGTGAGGGAAGCTTGCACTGCTGATGTCTACTCTGTACCTGGTTTGTGTGAGGAAAGCACATACTGCTGATGCCTACGCTGTACCTGGTTTGTGTAACGGAAGCTTGCACTGCTGCTGCCTACGCTCTACGTGGTTTGTGTAACAGAAGCTTGCACTGCTGCTGCCTACGCTCTACGTGGTTTGTGTGAGGGAAGCTTGCACTGCTGATGTCTACGCTGTACCTGGTTTGTGTGAGGGGAAGCTTGCACTGCTGCTGCCTTCGCTGTACCTGGTTTGTGTGAGGGAAGTGTGCACTGCTGCTGCCTACGCTGTACCTGGTTTGTGTGAGGGAAGCTTGCACTGCTGATGCCTACCCTGTACCTGGTTTGTGTGAGGGAAGCTTGCACTGCTGCCGCCTTCATTGTACCTGGTTTGTGTGAGGGAAGCTTGCCCTGCTGATGCCTATGCTGTACCTGGTTAGTGTGAGGGAAGCTTGCCCTGCTGATGCCTATGCTGTACCTGGTTTGTGTGAGGGAAGCTTGCACTTCTGCCGCCTTCATTGTACCTGGTTTGTGTGAGGGAAGCTTGCCCTGCTGATGCCTATGCTGTACCTGGTTTGTGTGAGGGAAGCTTGTCCTGCTGATGCCTATGCTGTACCTGGTTTGTGTGAGGGAAGCTTGCACTGCTGATGCCTACGCTGCACCTGGTTTGTGAGAGGGAAGCTTGCACTGCTGCCGCCTTCCAGTACCTGGTTTGTGTGAGGGAAGCTTGCCCTGCTGATGCCTATGCTGTACCTGGTTAGTGTGAGGGAAGCTTGCCCTGCTGATGCCTATGCTGTACCTGGTTTGTGTGAGGGAAGCTTGCACTTCTGCCGCCTTCATTGTACCTGGTTTGTGTGAGGGAAGCTTGCCCTGCTGATGCCTATGCTGTACCTGGTTTGTGTGAGGGAAGCTTGTCCTGCTGATGCCTATGCTGTACCTGGTTTGTGTGAGCGAAGCTTGCACTGCTGATGCCTACGCTGCACCTGGTTTGTGTGAGGGAAGCTTGCACTGCTGATGCCTATGCTGTACCTGGTTTGTGTGAGGGAAGCTTGTACTGCTGCCACCTTCACTGCACCTGGTTTATGTGATGGAAACTTGCACTGCTGCGCCTAGGCTGTACCTGGCTTGTGTGAGGGAAGCTTGCACTTCTGCCGCCTTCGCTGTACATGGTTTGTGTGAAAGAAGCTTGCCCTGCTGCCGCCTATGCTGTACCTGGTTTGTGTGAGGGAAGCTTGCACTGATGCTGCCTTCGCTGTACGTGTTTTGTGTGAGGGAAGCTTGCACTGCTGATGTCTACGCTGTACCTGGTTTGCATAACGGAAGCTTGCACTGCTGCCTACGCTCTACGTGGTTTGTGTGAGGAAAGCTTGCACTGCTGATGTCTACGCTGTACCTGGTTTGTGTGAGGAAAGCACACACTGCTGATGCCTATGCTGTACCTGGTTTGTGTGAGGGAAGTTTGCACTGCTGCTGCCTTCGCTGTACCTGGTTTGTGTGAGGGAAGCTTGCACTGCTGCCGCCTTCGCTGTACCTGGTTTGTGTGAGGCGAAGCTTGCACTGCTGCCGCCTTTGCTGTACCTGGTTTGTGTGAGGGGAAGCTTGCACTGCTGCCGCCTTTTCTGTACCTGGTTTGTGTGAGGGAAGCTTGCACTGCTGCCGCATTCGCTGTACCTGGTTTATGTGATGGAAGCTTGCACTGCTGCTGCCTACGCTGTACCTGGTTTGTCTGAGGGAAGCTTGCCCTGCTGCGCCTTCGCTGTACGTGTTTTGTGTGAGGGAAGCTTGCCCTGCTGCCGCCTTCGCTGTACCTGGTTTGTGTGAGGGAAGCTTGCACTGATGCTGCCTTTGCTGTACGTGGTTTGTGTGAGGGAAGCTTGCACTGCTGATGCCTATGCTGTACCTGGTTTGTGTGAGGGAAGCTTGCACTGCTGCAGCCTTCGCTGTACCTGGTTTGTGTGAGGGAAGATTGCACTGCTGCCGCCTTCGCTGTACCTGATTTGTGTGAGGGAAGCTTGCCCTGCTGATGCCTACGCTGTACCTGGTTTGTGTGAGAGAAGCTTGCACTGCTGATGCCTATGCTGTACCTGGTTTGTGTGAGGGAAGCTTGCACTGCTGACGCCTATGCTGTACCTGGTTTGTGTGAGGGAAGGCTGCACTGCTGCCGCCTATGCTGTACCTGGTTTGTGTGAGGGAAGCTTGCACTGCTGCCGCCTTCGCTGAACCTGGTTTATGTGAGGGAAGCTTGCACTGCTACCGCCTATGCTGTACCTGGTTTGTGTGAGGGAGGCTTGCGCTGCTGCCGCCTTCGCTGTACCTGGTTTCTGAGAGGGAAGCTTGCCCTGCTGATGCCTACGCTGTACCTGATTTGTGTGAGGGAAGCTTGCCCTGCTGATGCCTACGCTGTACCTGGTTTGTGTGAGGGAAGCTTGCACTGCTGATGCCGATGCTGTACCTGATTTGTGTGAGGGAAGCTTGCCCTTCTGATGCCGATGCTGTACCTGGTTTGTGTGAGGGATGCTTGTACTGCTGCCACCTTCACTGTACCTGGTTTATGTGATGGAAGCTTGCACTGCTGCGCCTAGGCTGTACCTAGTTTGTGTGAGGGAAGCTTGCACTTCTGCCGCCTTCGCTGTACATGGTTTGTGTGAGGGAAGCTTGCCCTGCTGCCGCCTATGCTGTACCTGGTTTGTGTGAGGGAAGCTTGCACTGATGCTGCCTTCGCTGTACGTGTTTTGTGTGAGGGAAGCTTGCACTGCTGATGTCTACGCTGTACCTGGTTTGTGTGAGGAAAGCACATACTGCTGATGCCTACGCTGTACCTGGTTTGTGTAACGGAAGCTTGCACTGCTGCTGCCTACGCTCTACGTGGTTTGTGTAACGGAAGCTTGCACTGCTGCTGCCTACGCTCTACGTGGTTTGTGTGAGGGAAGCTTGCACTGCTGATGTCTACGCTGTACCTGGTTTGTGTGAGGGGAAGCTTGCACTGCTGCTGCCTTCGCTGTACCTGGTTTGTGTGAGGGAAGTGTGCACTGCTGCTGCCTACGCTGTACCTGGTTTGTGTGAGGGAAGCTTGCACTGCTGATGCCTTCGCTGTACCTGGTTTGTGTGAGGGAAGTGTGCACTGCTGCTGCCTACGCTGTACCTGGTTTGTGTGAGGGGAAGATTGCACTGCTGCCGCCTTCGTGTGTACCTGGTTTGTGTGAGGGAAGCTTGCACTGCTGCCGCCTTCGCTGTACCTGGTTTGTGTGAGGGGAAGATTGCACTGCTGCCGCCTTCGTGTGTACCTGGTTTGTGTGAGAGAAGCTTGCACTGCTGCCACCTTCGCTGTACATGGTTTGTGTGAGGGAGGCTTGCACTGCTGACGCCTATGCTGTACCTGGTTTGTGTGAGGGAAGCTTGCACTGCTGCCGCCTATGCTGCACATGGTTTGTGTGAGGGAAGCTTGCACTGCTGCTGCCTATGCTGTACCTGGTTTGTGTGAGGGAAGCTTGCACTGCTGCTGCCTTCATTGTACCGGGTTTGTGTGAGGGAAGCATGCACTGCTGCCACCTATGCTGTACCTGGTTGGTGTGAGGGAGGCTTGCACTGCTGCCGTCTATGCTGTACCTGGTTTGTGTGAGGGGAAGATTGCACTGCTGCTGCCTTCATTGTACTGGGTTTGTGTGAGGGAAGCATGCACTGCTGCCACCTATGCTGTACCTGGTTGGTGTGAGGGAGGCTTGCACTGCTGCCGTCTATGCTGTACCTGGTTTGTGTGAGGGAGGCTTGCACTGCTGCCGCCTATGGTGTACCTTGTTTGTGTGAGGGAAGCTTGCACTGCTGCCGCCTTCACTGAACCTGGTTTATGTGAGGGAAGCTTGCACTGCTGCCGCCTTCGCTGAACCTGGTTTATGTGAGGGAAGCTTGCACTGCTGCCACCTTCGCTGAACCTGGTTTATGTAAGGAAAGTTTGCACTGCTACCGCCTATGCTGTACCTGGTTTGTGTGAAGAAGGCCTGCGCTGCTGCCGCCTTCACTGTACCTGATTTGTGTGAAGGAAGCGGGCACTGCTGATGCCTTCATTGTACCTGGTTTGTGTGAGGGAAGCTTGTCCTGCAGATGCCTACGCTGTACCTGATTTGTGTGAAGGAAGCTTGCACTGCTGCCGCCTTCGCTGTACCTGGTTTGTGTGAGGGAAGCTTGTCCTGCTGATGCGTACGCTGTACCTGGTTTGTGTGAGGGAAGCTTGCACTGATGATTCCTACGCTGTACCTGGTTTGTGTGAGGGAAGCTTGCACTGCTGCTGCCTTCATTGTTCCTGGTTTGTGTGAGGGAAGCTTGCCCTGCTGATGCCTATGCTGTACCTGGTTTGTGTGAGGGAAGCTTGCACTGCTGCCGCCTTCTCTGTACCAGGTTTGTGTGAGGGAAGCTTGCACTGCTGCCGCCTTCTCTGTACCAGGTTTGTGTGAGGGAAGCTTGCACTGCTGCCGCCTTCGCTGTACCTGGTTTGTGTGAGGGAAGCTTGCACTTCTGCCGCCTTCATTGTATCTGGTTTGTTTGAGGGAAGCTTGCACTGCTGCCGCCTTAATTGTACCTGGTTTGTGTGAGGGAAGCTTGCCCTGCTGATGCCTATGCTGTACCTGGTTTGTGTGAGGGAAGCTTGCACTTCTGCCGCCTTCATTGTACCTGGTTTGTGTGAGGGAAGCTTGCACTGATGCTGCATATGCTGTACCTGGTTTGTGTGAGGGAGGCTTGCACTGATGCTGCGTTTGCTGTACCTGGTTTGTGTGAGGGAAGCTTGTCCTGCTGATGCCTACGCTGTACCTGGTTTGTGTGAGGGAAGCTTGCACTGCTGCCGCCTTCGCTGTACCTGGTTTGTTTGAGGGAAGCTTGCACTGCTGATGCCTACGCTGTACCTGATTTGTGTGAGGGAAGCTTGCCCTGCTGATGCCTACGCTGTACCTGGTTTGTGTGAGGGAAGCTTGCACTGCTGCCGCCTTCGCTGTACCTGGTTTGTGTGAGGGAAGCTTGCACTGCTGCCGCCTTCGCTGTACCTGGTTTGTGTGAGGGAAGCTTGCACTGCTGCTGCCTTCGCTGTACCTGGTTTGTGTGAGGGAAGCTTGCACTGCTGCCGCATTCGCTGTACCTGGTTTATGTGATGGAAGCTTGCACTGCTGCTGCCTACGCTGTACCTGGTTTGTCTGAGGGAAGCTTGCCCTGCTGCGCCTTCGCTGTACATGTTTTGTGTGAGGGAAGCTTGCCCTGCTGCCGCCTTCGCTGTACCTGGTTTGTGTGAGGGAAGCTTGCACTGATGTTGCCTTCGCTGTACGTGTTTTGTGTGAGGGATGCTTGCACTGCTGATGCCTACGCTGTACGTGGTTTGTGTGAGGGAAGCTTGCACTGCTGATGCCTATGCTGTACCTGGTTTGTGTGAGGGAAGATTGCACTGCTGCCGCCTTCGCTGTACCTGGTTTGTGTGAGGGGAAGCTTGCACTGCTGCCGCCTATGCTGTACCTGATTTGTGTGAGGGAAGCTTGCCCTGCTGATGCCTACGCTGTACCTGGTTTGTGTGAGAGAAGCTTGCACTGCTGATGCCTATGCTGTACCTGGTTTGTGTGAGGGAAGCTTGCACTGCTGACGCCTATGCTGTACCTGGTTTGTGTGAGGGAAGCTTGCACTGCTTCCGCCTATGCTGTACCTGGTTTGTGTGAGGGAGGCTTGCACTGCTGATGCCTACGCTGTACCTGGTTTGTGTGAGGGAAGCTTGCACTGCTGATGCCTATGCTGTACCTGGTTTGTGTGAGGGAAGCTTGCACTGCTTCCGCCTATGCTGTACCTGGTTTGTGTGAGAGAAGCTTGCACTGCTGATGCCTACGCTGTACCTGGTTTGTGTGAGGGAAGCTTGCACTGCTGATGCCTATGCTGTACCTGGTTTGTGTGAGGGAAGCTTGTACTGCTGCCACCTTCGCTGTACATGGTTTGTGTGAGGGAGGCTTGCACTGCTGCCGCCTACGGTGTACCTTGTTTGTGTGAGGGAAGCTTGCACTGCTGCCGCCTTCGCTGAACCTGGTTTATGTGAGGGAAGCTTGCACTGCTGATGCCTACGCTGTACCTGATTTGTGTGAGGGAAGCTTGCCCTGCTGATGCCTACGCTGTACCTGGTTTGTGTGAGGGAAGCTTGCACTGCTGATGCCGATGCTGTACCTGATTTGTGTGAGGGAAGCTTGCCCTTCTGATGCCGATGCTGTACCTGGTTTGTGTGAGGGATGCTTGTACTGCTGCCACCTTCACTGTACCTGGTTTATGTGATGGAAGCTTGCACTGCTGCGCCTAGGCTGTACCTAGTTTGTGTGAGGGAAGCTTGCACTTCTGCCGCCTTCGCTGTACATGGTTTGTGTGAGGGAAGCTTGCCCTGCTGCCGCCTATGCTGTACCTGGTTTGTGTGAGGGAAGCTTGCACTGATGCTGCCTTCGCTGTACGTGTTTTGTGTGAGGGAAGCTTGCACTGCTGATGTCTACTCTGTACCTGGTTTGTGTGAGGAAAGCACATACTGCTGATGCCTACGCTGTACCTGGTTTGTGTAACGGAAGCTTGCACTGCTGCTGCCTACGCTCTACGTGGTTTGTGTAACAGAAGCTTGCACTGCTGCTGCCTACGCTCTACGTGGTTTGTGTGAGGGAAGCTTGCACTGCTGATGTCTACGCTGTACCTGGTTTGTGTGAGGGGAAGCTTGCACTGCTGCTGCCTTCGCTGTACCTGGTTTGTGTGAGGGAAGTGTGCACTGCTGCTGCCTACGCTGTACCTGGTTTGTGTGAGGGAAGCTTGCACTGCTGATGCCTACCCTGTACCTGGTTTGTGTGAGGAAAGCTTGCACTGCTGCCGCCTTCATTGTACCTGGTTTGTGTGAGGGAAGCTTGCCCTGCTGATGCCTATGCTGTACCTGGTTAGTGTGAGGGAAGCTTGCCCTGCTGATGCCTATGCTGTACCTGGTTTGTGTGAGGGAAGCTTGCACTTCTGCCGCCTTCATTGTACCTGGTTTGTGTGAGGGAAGCTTGCCCTGCTGATGCCTATGCTGTACCTGGTTTGTGTGAGGGAAGCTTGTCCTGCTGATGCCTATGCTGTACCTGGTTTGTGTGAGGGAAGCTTGCACTGCTGATGCCTACGCTGCACCTGGTTTGTGAGAGGGAAGCTTGCACTGCTGCCGCCTTCCAGTACCTGGTTTGTGTGAGGGAAGCTTGCCCTGCTGATGCCTATGCTGTACCTGGTTAGTGTGAGGGAAGCTTGCCCTGCTGATGCCTATGCTGTACCTGGTTTGTGTGAGGGAAGCTTGCACTTCTGCCGCCTTCATTGTACCTGGTTTGTGTGAGGGAAGCTTGCCCTGCTGATGCCTATGCTGTACCTGGTTTGTGTGAGGGAAGCTTGTCCTGCTGATGCCTATGCTGTACCTGGTTTGTGTGAGCGAAGCTTGCACTGCTGATGCCTACGCTGCACCTGGTTTGTGTGAGGGAAGCTTGCACTGCTGATGCCTATGCTGTACCTGGTTTGTGTGAGGGAAGCTTGTACTGCTGCCACCTTCACTGCACCTGGTTTATGTGATGGAAACTTGCACTGCTGCGCCTAGGCTGTACCTGGCTTGTGTGAGGGAAGCTTGCACTTCTGCCGCCTTCGCTGTACATGGTTTGTGTGAAAGAAGCTTGCCCTGCTGCCGCCTATGCTGTACCTGGTTTGTGTGAGGGAAGCTTGCACTGATGCTGCCTTCGCTGTACGTGTTTTGTGTGAGGGAAGCTTGCACTGCTGATGTCTACGCTGTACCTGGTTTGCATAACGGAAGCTTGCACTGCTGCCTACGCTCTACGTGGTTTGTGTGAGGAAAGCTTGCACTGCTGATGTCTACGCTGTACCTGGTTTGTGTGAGGAAAGCACACACTGCTGATGCCTATGCTGTACCTGGTTTGTGTGAGGGAAGTTTGCACTGCTGCTGCCTTCGCTGTACCTGGTTTGTGTGAGGGAAGCTTGCACTGCTGCCGCCTTCGCTGTACCTGGTTTGTGTGAGGCGAAGCTTGCACTGCTGCCGCCTTTGCTGTACCTGGTTTGTGTGAGGGGAAGCTTGCACTGCTGCCGCCTTTTCTGTACCTGGTTTGTGTGAGGGAAGCTTGCACTGCTGCCGCATTCGCTGTACCTGGTTTATGTGATGGAAGCTTGCACTGCTGCTGCCTACGCTGTACCTGGTTTGTCTGAGGGAAGCTTGCCCTGCTGCGCCTTCGCTGTACGTGTTTTGTGTGAGGGAAGCTTGCCCTGCTGCCGCCTTCGCTGTACCTGGTTTGTGTGAGGGAAGCTTGCACTGATGCTGCCTTTGCTGTACGTGGTTTGTGTGAGGGAAGCTTGCACTGCTGATGCCTATGCTGTACCTGGTTTGTGTGAGGGAAGCTTGCACTGCTGCAGCCTTCGCTGTACCTGGTTTGTGTGAGGGAAGATTGCACTGCTGCCGCCTTCGCTGTACCTGATTTGTGTGAGGGAAGCTTGCCCTGCTGATGCCTACGCTGTACCTGGTTTGTGTGAGAGAAGCTTGCACTGCTGATGCCTATGCTGTACCTGGTTTGTGTGAGGGAAGCTTGCACTGCTGACGCCTATGCTGTACCTGGTTTGTGTGAGGGAAGGCTGCACTGCTGCCGCCTATGCTGTACCTGGTTTGTGTGAGGGAAGCTTGCACTGCTGCCGCCTTCGCTGAACCTGGTTTATGTGAGGGAAGCTTGCACTGCTACCGCCTATGCTGTACCTGGTTTGTGTGAGGGAGGCTTGCGCTGCTGCCGCCTTCGCTGTACCTGGTTTCTGAGAGGGAAGCTTGCCCTGCTGATGCCTACGCTGTACCTGATTTGTGTGAGGGAAGCTTGCCCTGCTGATGCCTACGCTGTACCTGGTTTGTGTGAGGGAAGCTTGCACTGCTGATGCCGATGCTGTACCTGATTTGTGTGAGGGAAGCTTGCCCTTCTGATGCCGATGCTGTACCTGGTTTGTGTGAGGGATGCTTGTACTGCTGCCACCTTCACTGTACCTGGTTTATGTGATGGAAGCTTGCACTGCTGCGCCTAGGCTGTACCTAGTTTGTGTGAGGGAAGCTTGCACTTCTGCCGCCTTCGCTGTACATGGTTTGTGTGAGGGAAGCTTGCCCTGCTGCCGCCTATGCTGTACCTGGTTTGTGTGAGGGAAGCTTGCACTGATGCTGCCTTCGCTGTACGTGTTTTGTGTGAGGGAAGCTTGCACTGCTGATGTCTACGCTGTACCTGGTTTGTGTGAGGAAAGCACATACTGCTGATGCCTACGCTGTACCTGGTTTGTGTAACGGAAGCTTGCACTGCTGCTGCCTACGCTCTACGTGGTTTGTGTAACGGAAGCTTGCACTGCTGCTGCCTACGCTCTACGTGGTTTGTGTGAGGGAAGCTTGCACTGCTGATGTCTACGCTGTACCTGGTTTGTGTGAGGGGAAGCTTGCACTGCTGCTGCCTTCGCTGTACCTGGTTTGTGTGAGGGAAGTGTGCACTGCTGCTGCCTACGCTGTACCTGGTTTGTGTGAGGGAAGCTTGCACTGCTGATGCCTTCGCTGTACCTGGTTTGTGTGAGGGAAGTGTGCACTGCTGCTGCCTACGCTGTACCTGGTTTGTGTGAGGGGAAGATTGCACTGCTGCCGCCTTCGTGTGTACCTGGTTTGTGTGAGGGAAGCTTGCACTGCTGCCGCCTTCGCTGTACCTGGTTTGTGTGAGGGGAAGATTGCACTGCTGCCGCCTTCGTGTGTACCTGGTTTGTGTGAGAGAAGCTTGCACTGCTGCCACCTTCGCTGTACATGGTTTGTGTGAGGGAGGCTTGCACTGCTGACGCCTATGCTGTACCTGGTTTGTGTGAGGGAAGCTTGCACTGCTGCCGCCTATGCTGCACATGGTTTGTGTGAGGGAAGCTTGCACTGCTGCTGCCTATGCTGTACCTGGTTTGTGTGAGGGAAGCTTGCACTGCTGCTGCCTTCATTGTACCGGGTTTGTGTGAGGGAAGCATGCACTGCTGCCACCTATGCTGTACCTGGTTGGTGTGAGGGAGGCTTGCACTGCTGCCGTCTATGCTGTACCTGGTTTGTGTGAGGGGAAGATTGCACTGCTGCTGCCTTCATTGTACTGGGTTTGTGTGAGGGAAGCATGCACTGCTGCCACCTATGCTGTACCTGGTTGGTGTGAGGGAGGCTTGCACTGCTGCCGTCTATGCTGTACCTGGTTTGTGTGAGGGAGGCTTGCACTGCTGCCGCCTATGGTGTACCTTGTTTGTGTGAGGGAAGCTTGCACTGCTGCCGCCTTCACTGAACCTGGTTTATGTGAGGGAAGCTTGCACTGCTGCCGCCTTCGCTGAACCTGGTTTATGTGAGGGAAGCTTGCACTGCTGCCACCTTCGCTGAACCTGGTTTATGTAAGGAAAGTTTGCACTGCTACCGCCTATGCTGTACCTGGTTTGTGTGAAGAAGGCCTGCGCTGCTGCCGCCTTCACTGTACCTGATTTGTGTGAAGGAAGCGGGCACTGCTGATGCCTTCATTGTACCTGGTTTGTGTGAGGGAAGCTTGTCCTGCAGATGCCTACGCTGTACCTGATTTGTGTGAAGGAAGCTTGCACTGCTGCCGCCTTCGCTGTACCTGGTTTGTGTGAGGGAAGCTTGTCCTGCTGATGCGTACGCTGTACCTGGTTTGTGTGAGGGAAGCTTGCACTGATGATTCCTACGCTGTACCTGGTTTGTGTGAGGGAAGCTTGCACTGCTGCTGCCTTCATTGTTCCTGGTTTGTGTGAGGGAAGCTTGCCCTGCTGATGCCTATGCTGTACCTGGTTTGTGTGAGGGAAGCTTGCACTGCTGCCGCCTTCTCTGTACCAGGTTTGTGTGAGGGAAGCTTGCACTGCTGCCGCCTTCTCTGTACCAGGTTTGTGTGAGGGAAGCTTGCACTGCTGCCGCCTTCGCTGTACCTGGTTTGTGTGAGGGAAGCTTGCACTTCTGCCGCCTTCATTGTATCTGGTTTGTTTGAGGGAAGCTTGCACTGCTGCCGCCTTAATTGTACCTGGTTTGTGTGAGGGAAGCTTGCCCTGCTGATGCCTATGCTGTACCTGGTTTGTGTGAGGGAAGCTTGCACTTCTGCCGCCTTCATTGTACCTGGTTTGTGTGAGGGAAGCTTGCACTGATGCTGCATATGCTGTACCTGGTTTGTGTGAGGGAGGCTTGCACTGATGCTGCGTTTGCTGTACCTGGTTTGTGTGAGGGAAGCTTGTCCTGCTGATGCCTACGCTGTACCTGGTTTGTGTGAGGGAAGCTTGCACTGCTGCCGCCTTCGCTGTACCTGGTTTGTTTGAGGGAAGCTTGCACTGCTGATGCCTACGCTGTACCTGATTTGTGTGAGGGAAGCTTGCCCTGCTGATGCCTACGCTGTACCTGGTTTGTGTGAGGGAAGCTTGCACTGCTGCCGCCTTCGCTGTACCTGGTTTGTGTGAGGGAAGCTTGCACTGCTGCCGCCTTCGCTGTACCTGGTTTGTGTGAGGGAAGCTTGCACTGCTGCTGCCTTCGCTGTACCTGGTTTGTGTGAGGGAAGCTTGCACTGCTGCCGCATTCGCTGTACCTGGTTTATGTGATGGAAGCTTGCACTGCTGCTGCCTACGCTGTACCTGGTTTGTCTGAGGGAAGCTTGCCCTGCTGCGCCTTCGCTGTACATGTTTTGTGTGAGGGAAGCTTGCCCTGCTGCCGCCTTCGCTGTACCTGGTTTGTGTGAGGGAAGCTTGCACTGATGTTGCCTTCGCTGTACGTGTTTTGTGTGAGGGATGCTTGCACTGCTGATGCCTACGCTGTACGTGGTTTGTGTGAGGGAAGCTTGCACTGCTGATGCCTATGCTGTACCTGGTTTGTGTGAGGGAAGATTGCACTGCTGCCGCCTTCGCTGTACCTGGTTTGTGTGAGGGGAAGCTTGCACTGCTGCCGCCTATGCTGTACCTGGTTTGTGTGAGGGATGCTTGTACTGCTGCCACCTTCGCTGTACCTGATTTGTGTGAGGGAAGCTTGCCCTGCTGATGCCTACGCTGTACCTGGTTTGTGTGAGAGAAGCTTGCACTGCTGATGCCTATGCTGTACCTGGTTTGTGTGAGGGAAGCTTGCACTGCTGACGCCTATGCTGTACCTGGTTTGTGTGAGGGAAGCTTGCACTGCTTCCGCCTATGCTGTACCTGGTTTGTGTGAGAGAAGCTTGTACTGCTGCCACCTTCGCTGTACATGGTTTGTGTGAGGGAGGCTTGCACTGCTGCCGCCTACGGTGTACCTTGTTTGTGTGAGGGAAGCTTGCACTGCTGCCGCCTTCGCTGAACCTGGTTTATGTGAGGGAAGCTTGCACTGCTGATGCCTACGCTGTACCTGATTTGTGTGAGGGAAGCTTGCCCTACTGATGCCTACGCTGTACCTGGTTTGTGTGAGGGAAGCTTGCACTGCTGATGCCGATGCTGTACCTGATTTGTGTGAGGGAAGCTTGCCCTTCTGATGCCTATACCTGTACCTGGTTTGTGTGAGGGAAGCTTGCCCTTCTGATGCCGATGCTGTACCTGGTTTGTGTGAGGGATGCTTGTACTGCTGCCACCTTCACTGTACCTGGTTTATGTGATGGAAGCTTGCACTGCTGCGCCTAGGCTGTACCTAGTTTGTGTGAGGGAAGCTTGCACTTCTGCCGCCTTCGCTGTACATGGTTTGTGTGAGGGAAGCTTGCCCTGCTGCCGCCTATGCTGTACCTGGTTTGTGTGAGGGAAGCTTGCACTGATGCTGCCTTCGCTGTACGTGTTTTGTGTGAGGGAAGCTTGCACTGCTGATGTCTACTCTGTACCTGGTTTGTGTGAGGAAAGCACATACTGCTGATGCCTACGCTGTACCTGGTTTGTGTAACGGAAGCTTGCACTGCTGCTGCCTACGCTCTACGTGGTTTGTGTAACGGAAGCTTGCACTGCTGCTGCCTACGCTCTACGTGGTTTGTGTGAGGGAAGCTTGCACTGCTGATGTCTACGCTGTACCTGGTTTGTGTGAGGGGAAGCTTGCACTGCTGCTGCCTTCGCTGTACCTGGTTTGTGTGAGGGAAGTGTGCACTGCTGCTGCCTACGCTGTACCTGGTTTGTGTGAGGGAAGCTTGCACTGCTGATGCCTACCCTGTACCTGGTTTGTGTGAGGGAAGCTTGCACTGCTGCCGCCTTCATTGTACCTGGTTTGTGTGAGGGACGCTTGCCCTGCTGATGCCTATGCTGTACCTGGTTAGTGTGAGGGAAGCTTGCCCTGCTGATGCCTATGCTGTACCTGGTTTGTGTGAGGGAAGCTTGCACTTCTGCCGCCTTCATTGTACCTGGTTTGTGTGAGGGAAGCTTGCCCTGCTGATGCCTATGCTGTACCTGGTTTGTGTGAGGGAAGCTTGCCCTGCTGATGCCTATGCTGTACCTGGTTTGTGTGAGGGAAGCTTGCACTTCTGCCGCCTTCGCTGTACCTGGTTTGTGTGAGGGAAGCTTGCCCTGCTGATGCCTATGCTGTACCTGATTTGTGTGAGGGAAGCTTGCCCTGCTGATGCCTACGCTGTACCTGGTTTGTGTGAGAGAAGCTTGCACTGCTGATGCCTATGCTGTACCTGGTTTGTGTGAGGGAAGCTTGCACTGCTGACGCCTATGCTGTACCTGGTTTGTGTGAGGGAAGGCTGCACTGCTGCCGCCTATGCTGTACCTGGTTTGTGTGAGGGAAGCTTGCACTGCTGCCGCCTTCGCTGAACCTGGTTTATGTGAGGGAAGCTTGCACTGCTACCGCCTATGCTGTACCTGGTTTGTGTGAGGGAGGCTTGCGCTGCTGCCGCCTTCGCTGTACCTGGTTTCTGAGAGGGAAGCTTGCCCTGCTGATGCCTACGCTGTACCTGATTTGTGTGAGGGAAGCTTGCCCTGCTGATGCCTACGCTGTACCTGGTTTGTGTGAGGGAAGCTTGCACTGCTGATGCCGATGCTGTACCTGATTTGTGTGAGGGAAGCTTGCCCTTCTGATGCCGATGCTGTACCTGGTTTGTGTGAGGGATGCTTGTACTGCTGCCACCTTCACTGTACCTGGTTTATGTGATGGAAGCTTGCACTGCTGCGCCTAGGCTGTACCTAGTTTGTGTGAGGGAAGCTTGCACTTCTGCCGCCTACGCTGTACCTGGTTTGTGTGAGGGAAGCTTGCACTTCTGCCGCCTTCGCTGTACATGGTTTGTGTGAAAGAAGCTTGCCCTGCTGCCGCCTATGCTGTACCTGGTTTGTGTGAGGGAAGCTTGCACTGATGCTGCCTTCGCTGTACGTGTTTTGTGTGAGGGAAGCTTGCACTGCTGATGTCTACGCTGTACCTGGTTTGCATAACGGAAGCTTGCACTGCTGCCTACGCTCTACGTGGTTTGTGTGAGGAAAGCTTGCACTGCTGATGTCTACGCTGTACCTGGTTTGTGTGAGGAAAGCACACACTGCTGATGCCTATGCTGTACCTGGTTTGTGTGAGGGAAGCTTGCACTGCTGCTGCCTTCGCTGTACCTGGTTTGTGTGAGGGAAGCTTGCACTGCTGCCGCCTTCGCTGTACCTGGTTTGTGTGAGGGGAAGCTTGCACTGCTGCCGCCTTTGCTGTACCTGGTTTGTGTGAGGGGAAGCTTGCACTGCTGCCGCCTTTTCTGTACCTGGTTTGTGTGAGGGAAGCTTGCACTGCTGCCGCATTCGCTGTACCTGGTTTATGTGATGGAAGCTTGCACTGCTGCTGCCTACGCTGTACCTGGTTTGTCTGAGGGAAGCTTGCCCTGCTGCGCCTTCGCTGTACGTGTTTTGTGTGAGGGAAGCTTGCCCTGCTGCCGCCTTCGCTGTACCTGGTTTGTGTGAGGGAAGCTTGCACTGATGCTGCCTTCGCTGTACGTGGTTTGTGTGAGGGAAGCTTGCACTGCTGATGCCTATGCTGTACCTGGTTTGTGTGAGGGAAGCTTGCACTGCTGCAGCCTTCGCTGTACCTGGTTTGTGTGAGGGAAGATTGCACTGCTGCCGCCTTCGCTGTACCTGGTTTGTGTGAGGGGAAGCTTGCACTGCTGATGCCTATGCTGTACCTGGTTTGTGTGAGGGAAGCTTGCACTGCTGACGCCTATGGTGTACCTGGTTTGTGTGAGGGAAGCTTGCACTGCTGCCGCCTATGCTGTACCTGGTTTATGTGAGGGATGCTTGTACTGCTGCCACCTTCGCTGTACCCGATTTGTGTGAGGGAAGCTTGCCCTGCTGATGCCTACGCTGTACCTGGTTTGTGTGAGAGAAGCTTGCACTGCTGATGCCTATGCTGTACCTGGTTTGTGTGAGGGAAGCTTGCACTGCTGACGCCTATGCTGTACCTGGTTTGTGTGAGGGAAGGCTGCACTGCTGCCGCCTATGCTGTACCTGGTTTGTGTGAGGGAAGCTTGCACTGCTGCCGCCTTCGCTGAACCTGGTTTATGTGAGGGAAGCTTGCACTGCTACCGCCTATGCTGTACCTGGTTTGTGTGAGGGAGGCTTGCGCTGCTGCCGCCTTCGCTGTACCTGGTTTCTGAGAGGGAAGCTTGCCCTGCTGATGCCTACGCTGTACCTGATTTGTGTGAGGGAAGCTTGCCCTGCTGATGCCTACGCTGTACCTGGTTTGTGTGAGGGAAGCTTGCACTGCTGATGCCGATGCTGTACCTGATTTGTGTGAGGGAAGCTTGCCCTTCTGATGCCGATGCTGTACCTGGTTTGTGTGAGGGATGCTTGTACTGCTGCCACCTTCACTGTACCTGGTTTATGTGATGGAAGCTTGCACTGCTGCGCCTAGGCTGTACCTAGTTTGTGTGAGGGAAGCTTGCACTTCTGCCGCCTTCGCTGTACATGGTTTGTGTGAGGGAAGCTTGCCCTGCTGCCGCCTATGCTGTACCTGGTTTGTGTGAGGGAAGCTTGCACTGATGCTGCCTTCGCTGTACGTGTTTTGTGTGAGGGAAGCTTGCACTGCTGATGTCTACGCTGTACCTGGTTTGTGTGAGGAAAGCACATACTGCTGATGCCTACGCTGTACCTGGTTTGTGTAACGGAAGCTTGCACTGCTGCTGCCTACGCTCTACGTGGTTTGTGTAACGGAAGCTTGCACTGCTGCTGCCTACGCTCTACGTGGTTTGTGTGAGGGAAGCTTGCACTGCTGATGTCTACGCTGTACCTGGTTTGTGTGAGGGGAAGCTTGCACTGCTGCTGCCTTCGCTGTACCTGGTTTGTGTGAGGGAAGTGTGCACTGCTGCTGCCTACGCTGTACCTGGTTTGTGTGAGGGAAGCTTGCACTGCTGATGCCTTCGCTGTACCTGGTTTGTGTGAGGGAAGTGTGCACTGCTGCTGCCTACGCTGTACCTGGTTTGTGTGAGGGGAAGATTGCACTGCTGCCGCCTTCGTGTGTACCTGGTTTGTGTGAGGGAAGCTTGCACTGCTGCCGCCTTCGCTGTACCTGGTTTGTGTGAGGGGAAGATTGCACTGCTGCCGCCTTCGTGTGTACCTGGTTTGTGTGAGAGAAGCTTGCACTGCTGCCACCTTCGCTGTACATGGTTTGTGTGAGGGAGGCTTGCACTGCTGACGCCTATGCTGTACCTGGTTTGTGTGAGGGAAGCTTGCACTGCTGCCGCCTATGCTGCACATGGTTTGTGTGAGGGAAGCTTGCACTGCTGCTGCCTATGCTGTACCTGGTTTGTGTGAGGGAAGCTTGCACTGCTGCTGCCTTCATTGTACCGGGTTTGTGTGAGGGAAGCATGCACTGCTGCCACCTATGCTGTACCTGGTTGGTGTGAGGGAGGCTTGCACTGCTGCCGTCTATGCTGTACCTGGTTTGTGTGAGGGGAAGATTGCACTGCTGCTGCCTTCATTGTACTGGGTTTGTGTGAGGGAAGCATGCACTGCTGCCACCTATGCTGTACCTGGTTGGTGTGAGGGAGGCTTGCACTGCTGCCGTCTATGCTGTACCTGGTTTGTGTGAGGGAGGCTTGCACTGCTGCCGCCTATGGTGTACCTTGTTTGTGTGAGGGAAGCTTGCACTGCTGCCGCCTTCACTGAACCTGGTTTATGTGAGGGAAGCTTGCACTGCTGCCTCCTTCGCTGAACCTGGTTTATGTGAGGGAAGCTTGCACTGCTGCCACCTTCGCTGAACCTGGTTTATGTAAGGAAAGTTTGCACTGCTACCGCCTATGCTGTACCTGGTTTGTGTGAAGAAGGCCTGCGCTGCTGCCGCCTTCACTGTACCTGATTTGTGTGAAGGAAGCGGGCACTGCTGATGCCTTCATTGTACCTGGTTTGTGTGAGGGAAGCTTGTCCTGCTGATGCCTACGCTGTACCTGATTTGTGTGAAGGAAGCTTGCACTGCTGCCGCCTTCGCTGTACCTGGTTTGTGTGAGGGAAGCTTGTCCTGCTGATGCGTACGCTGTACCTGGTTTGTGTGAGGGAAGCTTGCACTGATGATTCCTACGCTGTACCTGGTTTGTGTGAGGGAAGCTTGCACTGCTGCTGCCTTCATTGTTCCTGGTTTGTGTGAGGGAAGCTTGCCCTGCTGATGCCTATGCTGTACCTGGTTTGTGTGAGGGAAGCTTGCACTGCTGCCGCCTTCTCTGTACCAGGTTTGTGTGAGGGAAGCTTGCACTGCTGCCGCCTTCTCTGTACCAGGTTTGTGTGAGGGAAGCTTGCACTGCTGCCGCCTTCGCTGTACCTGGTTTGTGTGAGGGAAGCTTGCACTTCTGCCGCCTTCATTGTATCTGGTTTGTTTGAGGGAAGCTTGCACTGCTGCCGCCTTAATTGTACCTGGTTTGTGTGAGGGAAGCTTGCCCTGCTGATGCCTATGCTGTACCTGGTTTGTGTGAGGGAAGCTTGCACTTCTGCCGCCTTCATTGTACCTGGTTTGTGTGAGGAAGGCTTGCACTGATGCTGCATATGCTGTACCTGGTTTGTGTGAGGGAGGCTTGCACTGATGCTGCGTTTGCTGTACCTGGTTTGTGTGAGGGAAGCTTGTCCTGCTGATGCCTACGCTGTACCTGGTTTGTGTGAGGGAAGCTTGCACTGCTGCCGCCTTCGCTGTACCTGGTTTGTTTGAGGGAAGCTTGCACTGCTGATGCCTACGCTGTACCTGATTTGTGTGAGGGAAGCTTGCCCTGCTGATGCCTACGCTGTACCTGGTTTGTGTGAGGGAAGCTTGCACTGCTGCCGCCTTCGCTGTACCTGGTTTGTGTGAGGGAAGCTTGCACTGCTGCCGCCTTCGCTGTACCTGGTTTGTGTGAGAGAAGCTTGCACTGCTGATGCCTATGCTGTACCTGGTTTGTGTGAGGGAAGCTTGCACTGCTGCCGCATTCGCTGTACCTGGTTTATGTGATGGAAGCTTGCACTGCTGCTGCCTACGCTGTACCTGGTTTGTCTGAGGGAAGCTTGCCCTGCTGCGCCTTCGCTGTACATGTTTTGTGTGAGGGAAGCTTGCCCTGCTGCCGCCTTCGCTGTACCTGGTTTGTGTGAGGGAAGCTTGCACTGATGTTGCCTTCGCTGTACGTGTTTTGTGTGAGGGATGCTTGCACTGCTGATGCCTACGCTGTACGTGGTTTGTGTGAGGGAAGCTTGCCCTGCTGATGCCGATGCTGTACCTGATTTGTGTGAGGGAAGCTTGCACTGCTGATGTCTACGCTGTACCTGATTTGTGTGAGGGAAGCTTGCCCTGCTGATGCCGATGCTGTACCTGATTTGTGTGAGGGAAGCTTGCACTGCTGACACCTACACTGTACCTGGTTTGTGTGAGGGATGCTAGTACTGCTGCCACCTTCGCTGTACCTGGTTTGTGTGAGAGAAGCTTGCCCTGCTGATGCCGATGCTGTACCTGATTTGTGTGAGGGAAGCTTGCACTGCTGACACCTACACTGTACCTGGTTTGTGTGAGGGATGCTAGTACTGCTGCCACCTTCGCTGTACCTGGTTTGTGTGAGAGAAGCTTGCACTGCTGATGCCTACGCTGTACCTGGTTTGTGTGAGGGAAGCTTGCACTGCTGATGCCTATGCTGTACCTGGTTTGTGTGAGGGAAGCTTGCACTGCTGCCGCCTTCGCTGTACCTGGTTTGTGTGAGGGAAGCTTGCACTGCTGCTGCCTACGCTGTACCTGGTTTGTGTGAGGGAAGCTTGCACTGCTGCCGCCTTCGCTGTACCTGGTTTGTGTGAGGGAAGCTTGCACTGCTGCTGCCCTCGCTGTACCTGGTTTGTGTGAGGGAAGCTTGCACTGCTGCCGCCTTCGCTGTACCTGGTTTATGTGATGGAAGCTTGCACTGCTGCTGCCTACGCTGTACCTGGTTTGTCTGAGGGAAGCTTGCCCTGCTGCCGCCTTCGCTGTACGTGTTTTGTGTGAGGGAAGCTTGCCCTGCTGCCGCCTTCGCTGTACCTGGTTTGTGTGAGGGAAGCTTGCACTGATGCTGCCTTCGCTGTACGCGTTTTGTGTGAGGGAAACTTGCACTGCTGATGCCTACGCTGTACGTGGTTTGTGTGAGGGAAGCTTGCACTGCTGATGCCTATGCTGTACCTGGTTTGTGTGAGGGAAGCTTGCACTGCTGCAGCCTTCGCTGTACCTGGTTTGTGTGAGGGGAAGCTTGCACTGCTGCCGCCTTTGCTGTACCTGGTTTGTGTGAGGGGAAGCTTGCACTGCTGCCGCCTTCGCTGTACCTGGTTTGTGTGAGGTAAGCTTGCACTGCTGCCACCTTTGCTGTACCTGGTTTGTGTGAGGGGAAGCTTGCACTGCTGCTGCCTTCGCTGTACCTGGTTTGTGTGAGGGAAGCTTGCACTGCTGCCGCCTTCGTGTGTACCTGGTTTGTGTGAGAGAAGCTTGCACTGCTGATGCCTATGCTGTACCTGGTTTGTGAAAGGGAAGCTTGCACTGCTGCCGCCTATGGTGTACCTTGTTTGTGTGAGGGAAGCTTGCACTGCTGCCGCCTTCGCTGAACCTGGTTTATGTGAGGGAAGCTTGCACTGCTGACGCCTTCGCTGAACTTGGTTTGTGTGAGGGAAGCTTGCACTGCTGCCACCTTCGCTGAACCTGGTTTATGTAAGGAAAGTTTGCACTGCTACCGCCTTCGCTGTACCTGGTTTGTGTGAGGGCGGCTTGCACTGCTGCCGCCTTCGCTGTACCTGGTTTATGTGATGGAAGCTTGCACTGCTGCTGCCTACGCTGTACCTGGTTTGTCTGAGGGAAGCTTGCCCTGCTGCCGCCTTCGCTGTACGTGTTTTGTGTGAGGGAAGCTTGCCCGCTGTACCTGGTTTGTGTGAGGGAAGCTTGCACTGATGCTGCCTTCGCTGTATGTGTTTTGTGTGAGGGAAGCTTGCACTGCTGATGCCTACGCTGTACGTGGTTTGTGTGAGGGAAGCTTGCACTGCTGATGCCTATGCTGTACCTGGTTTGTGTGAGGGAAGCTTGCACTGCTGCCGCCTTCGCTGTACCTGGTTTGTGTGAGGGGAAGCTTGCACTGCTGCCGTCTTTGCTGTACCTGGTTTGTGTGAGGGAAGCTTGCACTGCTGACGCCTATGCTGTACCTGGTTTGTGTGAGGGAAGCTTGCACTGCTGCCGCCTATGCTGTACCTGGTTTGTGTGAGGGATGCTTGTACTGCTGCTGCCTTCGCTGTACCTGGTTTGTGTGAGGGAAGCTTGCACTGCTGCCGCCTTCGTGTGTACCTGCTTTGTGTGAGAGAAGCTTGCACTGCTGATGCCTATGCTGTACCTGGTTTGTGTGAGGGAAGCTTGCACTGCTGACGCCTATGCTGTACCTGGTTTGTGTGAGGGAAGCTTGCACTGCTGCCGCCTTCGCTGTACCTGGTTTGTGTGAGAAAAGCTTGCACTGCTGATGCCTATGCTGTACCTGGTTTGTGTGAGGGAAGCTTGCACTGCTGACGCCTATGCTGTACCTGGTTTGTGTGAGGGAAGCTTGCACTGCTGATGCCTATGCTGTACCTGGTTTGTGTGAGGGAAGCTTGCACTGCTGCCGCCTTCGCTGTACCTGGTTTGTGTGAGAGAAGCTTGCACTGCTGATGCCTATGCTGTACCTGGTTTGTGTGAGGGAAGCTTGCACTGCTGCCGCCTTCGCTGTACCTGGTTTGTGTGAGGGAAGCTTGCACTGCTGCTGCCTACGCTGTACCTGGTTTGTGTGAGGGAAGCTTGCACTGCTGCCGCCTTCGCTGTACCTGGTTTGTGTGAGGGAAGCTTGCACAGCTGCTGCCCTCGCTGTACCTGGTTTGTGTGAGGGAAGCTTGCACTGCTGCCGCCTTCGCTGTACCTGGTTTATGTGATGGAAGCTTGCACTGCTGCTGCCTACGCTGTACCTGGTTTGTCTGAGGGAAGCTTGCCCTGCTGCCGCCTTCGCTGTACGTGTTTTGTGTGAGGGAAGCTTGCCCTGCTGCCGCCTTCGCTGTACCTGGTTTGTGTGAGGGAAGCTTGCACTGATGCTGCCTTCGCTGTACGCGTTTTGTGTGAGGGAAACTTGCACTGCTGATGCCTACGCTGTACGTGGTTTGTGTGAGGGAAGCTTGCACTGCTGATGCCTATGCTGTACCTGGTTTGTGTGAGGGAAGCTTGCACTGCTGCAGCCTTCGCTGTACCTGGTTTGTGTGAGGGGAAGCTTGCACTGCTGCCGCCTTTGCTGTACCTGGTTTGTGTGAGGGGAAGCTTGCACTGCTGCCGCCTTCGCTGTACCTGGTTTGCGTGAGGTAAGCTTGCACTGCTGCCACCTTTGCTGTACCTGGTTTTTGTGAGGGGAAGCTTGCACTGCTGCCGCCTTCGCTGTACCTGGTTTGTGTGAGGGAAGCTTGCACTGCTGCCGCCTTCGCTGTACCTGGTTTGTGTGAGGGAGGCTTGCACTGCTGCCGCCTTCGTGTGTACCTGGTTTGTGTGAGAGAAGTTTGCACTGCTGATGCCTATGCTGTACCTGGTTTGTGAAAGGGAAGCTTGCACTGCTGACGCCTATGCTGTACCTGGTTTGTGTGAGGGAAGCTTGCACTGCTGCCGCCTATGCTGTACCTGGTTTGTGTGAGGGATGCTTTTACTGCTGCCACCTTCGCTGTACATGGTTTGTGTGAGGGAGGTTTGCACTGCTGCCGCCTATGGTGTACCTTGTTTGTGTGAGGGAAGCTTGCACTGCTGCCGCCTTCGCTGAACCTGGTTTATGTGAGGGAAGCTTGCACTGCTGACGCCTTCGCTGAACTTGGTTTATGTGAGGGAAGCTTGCACTGCTGCCACCTTCGCTGAACCTGGTTTATGTAAGGAAAGTTTGCACTGCTACCGCCTTCGCTGTACCTGGTTTGTGTGAGGGCGGCTTGCGCTGCTGCCGCCTTCGCTGTACCTGGTTTATGTGATGGAAGCTTGCACTGCTGCTGCCTACGCTGTACCTGGTTTGTCTGAGGGAAGCTTGCCCTGCTGCCGCCTTCGCTGTACGTGTTTTGTGTGAGGGAAGCTTGCCCGCTGTACCTGGTTTGTGTGAGGGAAGCTTGCACTGATGCTGCCTTCGCTGTATGTGTTTTGTGTGAGGGAAGCTTGCACTGCTGATGCCTACGCTGTATGTGGTTTGTGTGAGGGAAGCTTGCACTGCTGATGCCTATGCTGTACCTGGTTTGTGTGAGGGAAGCTTGCACTGCTGCCGCCTTCGCTGTACCTGGTTTGTGTGAGGGGAAGCTTGCACTGCTGCCGTCTTTGCTGTACCTGGTTTGTGTGAGGGGAAGCTTGCACTGCTGCCGCCTTTGCTATACCTGGTTTGTGTGAGGGAAGCTTGCACTGCTGCCGCCTTTGCTGTACCTGGTTTGTGTGAGGGGAAGCTTGCACTGCTGCTGCCTTCGCTGTACCTGGTTTGTGTGAGGGAAGCTTGCACTGCTGCCGCCTTTGCTGTACCTGGTTTGTGTGAGGGGAAGCTTGCACTGCTGCTGCCTTCGCTGTACCTGGTTTGTGTGAGGGAAGCTTGCACTGCTGACGCCTTCGTGTGTACCTGCTTTGTGTGAGAGAAGCTTGCACTGCTGATGCCTATGCTGTACCTGGTTTGTGTGAGGGAAGCTTGCACTGCTGACGCCTATGCTGTACCTGGTTTGTGTGAGGGAAGCTTGCACTGCTGCCACCTTCGCTGTACCTGATTTGTGTGAGGGAAGCTTGCCCTGCTGATGCCTACGTTGTACCTGGTTTGTGTGAGGGAAGATTGCACTGCTGATGCCTATGCTGTACCTGATTTGTGTGAGGGAAGCTTGCCCTGCTAATGCCGATGCTGTACCTGATTTGTGTGAGGGAAGCTTGCACTGCTGATGTCTACGCTGTACCTGATTTGTGTGAGGGAAGCTTGCCCTGCTGATGCCGATGCTGTACCTGATTTGTGTGAGGGAAGCTTGCACTGCTGATGCCGATGCTGTACCTGGTTTGTGTGAGGGAAGCTTGCACTGCTGATGCCTACCCTGTACCTGGTTTGTGTGAGGGAAGCTTGCACTGCTGCCGCCTTCATTGTACCTGGTTTGTGTGAGGGAAGCTTGCCCTGCTGATGCCTATGCTGTACCTGGTTAGTGTGAGGGAAGCTTGCCCTGCTGATGCCTATGCTGTACCTGGTTTGTGTGAGGGAAGCTTGCACTTCTGCCGCCTTCATTGTACCTGGTTTGTGTGAGGGAAACTTGCCCTGCTGATGCCTATGCTGTACCTGGTTTGTGTGAGGGAAGCTTGTCCTGCTGATGCCTACGCTGTACCTGGTTTGTGTGAGGGAAGCTTGCACTGCTGATGCCTACGCTGCACCTGGTTTGTGTGAGGGAAGCTTGCACTGCTGATGCCTATGCTGTACCTGGTTTGTGTGAGGGATGCTTGTACTGCTGCCACCTTCACTGCACCTGGTTTATGTGATGGAAACTTGCACTGCTGCGCCTAGGCTGTACCTGGCTTGTGTGAGGGAAGCTTGCACTTCTGCCGCCTTCGCTGTACATGGTTTGTGTGAAAGAAGCTTGCCCTGCTGCCGCCTATGCTGTACCTGGTTTGTGTGAGGGAAGCTTGCACTGATGCTGCCTTCGCTGTATGTGTTTTGTGTGAGGGAAGCTTGCACTGCTGATGTCTACGCTGTACCTGGTTTGCATAACGGAAGCTTGCACTGCTGCCTACGCTCTACGTGGTTTGTGTGAGGAAAGCTTGCACTGCTGATGTCTACGCTGTACCTGGTTTGTGTGAGGAAAGCACACACTGCTGATGCCTATGCTGTACCTGGTTTGTTTGAGGGAAGCTTGCACTGCTGCCGCCTTCGCTGTACCTGGTTTGTGTGAGGGAAGCTTGCACTGCTGCCGCCTTCGCTGTACCTGGTTTGTGTGAGGGAAGCTTGCACTGCTGCTGCCTTCGCTGTACCTGGTTTGTCTGAGGGAAGCTTGCCCTGCTGCGCCTTCGCTGTATGTGTTTTGTGTGAGGGAAGCTTGCCCTGCTGCCGCCTTCGCTGTACCTGGTTTGTGTGAGGGAAGCTTGCACTGATGCTGCCTTCGCTGTACGTGTTTTGTGTGAGGGATGCTTGCACTGCTGATGCCTACGCTGTACGTGGTTTGTGTGAGGGAAGCTTGCACTGCTGATGCCTATGCTGTACCTGGTTTGTGTGAGGGAAGATTGCACTGCTGCCGCCTTCGCTGTACCTGGTTTGTGTGAGGGGAAGCTTGCACTGCTGATGCCTATGCTGTACCTGGTTTGTGTGAGGGAAGCTTGCACTGCTGACGCCTATGGTGTACCTGGTTTGTGTGAGGGAAGCTTGCACTGCTGCCGCCTATGCTGTACCTGGTTTGTGTGAGGGATGCTTGTACTGCTGCCACCTTCGCTGTACCTGATTTGTGTGAGGGAAGCTTGCCCTGCTGATGCCTACGCTGTACCTGGTTTGTGTGAGAGAAGCTTGCACTGCTGATGCCTATGCTGTACCTGGTTTGTGTGAGGGAAGCTTGCACTGCTGACGCCTATGCTGTACCTGGTTTGTGTGAGGGAAGCTTGCACTGCTTCCGCCTATGCTGTACCTGGTTTGTGTGAGAGAAGCTTGTACTGCTGCCACCTTCGCTGTACATGGTTTGTGTGAGGGAGGCTTGCACTGCTGCCGCCTACGGTGTACCTTGTTTGTGTGAGGGAAGCTTGCACTGCTGCCGCCTTCGCTGAACCTGGTTTATGTGAGGGAAGCTTGCACTGCTGATGCCTACGCTGTACCTGATTTGTGTGAGGGAAGCTTGCCCTGCTGATGCCTACGCTGTACCTGGTTTGTGTGAGGGAAGCTTGCACTGCTGATGCCGATGCTGTACCTGATTTGTGTGAGGGAAGCTTGCCCTTCTGATGCCGATGCTGTACCTGGTTTGTGTGAGGGAAGCTTGTACTGCTGCCACCTTCACTGTACCTGGTTTATGTGATGGAAGCTTGCACTGCTGCGCCTAGGCTGTACCTAGTTTGTGTGAGGGAAGCTTGCACTTCTGCCGCCTTCGCTGTACATGGTTTGTGTGAGGGAAGCTTGCCCTGCTGCTGCCTATGCTGTACCTGGTTTGTGTGAGGGAAGCTTGCACTGATGCTGCCTTCGCTGTACGTGTTTTGTGTGAGGGAAGCTTGCACTGCTGATGTCTACTCTGTACCTGGTTTGTGTGAGGAAAGCACATACTGCTGATGCCTACGCTGTACCTGGTTTGTGTAACGGAAGCTTGCACTGCTGCTGCCTACGCTCTACGTGGTTTGTGTAACGGAAGCTTGCACTGCTGCTGCCTACGCTCTACGTGGTTTGTGTGAGGGAAGCTTGCACTGCTGATGTCTACGCTGTACCTGGTTTGTGTGAGGGGAAGCTTGCACTGCTGCTGCCTTCGCTGTACCTGGTTTGTGTGAGGGAAGTGTGCACTGCTGCTGCCTACGCTGTACCTGGTTTGTGTGAGGGAAGCTTGCACTGCTGATGCCTACCCTGTACCTGGTTTGTGTGAGGGAAGCTTGCACTGCTGCCGCCTTCATTGTACCTGGTTTGTGTGAGGGAAGCTTGCCCTGCTGATGCCTATGCTGTACCTGGTTAGTGTGAGGGAAGCTTGCCCTGCTGATGCCTATGCTGTACCTGGTTTGTGTGAGGGAAGCTTGCACTTCTGCCGCCTTCATTGTACCTGGTTTGTGTGAGGGAAGCTTGCCCTGCTGATGCCTATGCTGTACCTGGTTTGTGTGAGGGAAGCTTGTCCTGCTGATGCCTATGCTGTACCTGGTTTGTGTGAGGGAAGCTTGCACTTCTGATGCCTACGCTGCACCTGGTTTGTGAGAGGGAAGCTTGCACTGCTGCCGCCTTCGCTGTACCTGGTTTGTGTGAGGGAAGCTTGCCCTGCTGATGCCTATGCTGTACCTGGTTAGTGTGAGGGAAGCTTGCCCTGCTGATGCCTATGCTGTACCTGGTTTGTGTGAGGGAAGCTTGCACTTCTGCCGCCTTCATTGTACCTGGTTTGTGTGAGGGAAGCTTGCCCTGCTGATGCCTATGCTGTATCTGGTTTGTGTGAGGGAAGCTTGTCCTGCTGATGCCTATGCTGTACCTGGTTTGTGTGAGGGAAGCTTGCACTGCTGATGCCTACGCTGCACCTGGTTTGTGTGAGGGAAGCTTGCACTGCTGACGCCTATGCTGTACCTGGTTTGTGTGAGGGATGCTTGTACTGCTGACGCCTATGCTGCACCTGGTTTATGTGATGGAAACTTGCACTGCTGCGCCTAGGCTGTACCTGGCTTGTGTGAGGGAAGCTTGCACTTCTGCCGCCTTCGCTGTACATGGTTTGTGTGAAAGAAGCTTGCCCTGCTGCCGCCTATGCTGTACCTGGTTTGTGTGAGGGAAGCTTGCACTGATGCTGCCTTCGCTGTACGTGTTTTGTGTGAGGGAAGCTTGCACTGCTGATGTCTACGCTGTACCTGGTTTGCATAACGGAAGCTTGCACTGCTGCCTACGCTCTACGTGGTTTGTGTGAGGAAAGCTTGCACTGCTGATGTCTACGCTGTACCTGGTTTGTGTGAGGAAAGCACACACTGCTGATGCCTATGCTGTACCTGGTTTGTGTGAGGGAAGCTTGCACTGCTGCTGCCTTCGCTGTACCTGGTTTGTGTGAGGGAAGCTTGCACTGCTGCCGCCTTCGCTGTACCTGGTTTGTGTGAGGGGAAGCTTGCACTGCTGCCGCCTTTGCTGTACCTGGTTTGTGTGAGGGGAAGCTTGCACTGCTGCCGCCTTTGCTGTACCTGGTTTGTGTGAGGGAAGCTTGCACTGCTGCCGCATTCGCTGTACCTGGTTTATGTGATGGAAGCTTGCACTGCTGCTGCCTACGCTGTACCTGGTTTGTCTGAGGGAAGCTTGCCCTGCTGCGCCTTCGCTGTACGTGTTTTGTGTGAGGGAAGCTTGCCCTGCTGCCGCCTTCGCTGTACCTGGTTTGTGTGAGGGAAGCTTGCACTGATGCTGCCTTCGCTGTACGTGGTTTGTGTGAGGGAAGCTTGCACTGCTGATGCCTATGCTGTACCTGGTTTGTGTGAGGGAAGCTTGCACTGCTGCAGCCTTCGCTGTACCTGGTTTGTGTGAGGGAAGATTGCACTGCTGCCGCCTTCGCTGTACCTGGTTTGTGTGAGGGGAAGCTTGCACTGCTGATGCCTATGCTGTACCTGGTTTGTGTGAGGGAAGCTTGCACTGCTGACGCCTATGGTGTACCTGGTTTGTGTGAGGGAAGCTTGCACTGCTGCCGCCTATGCTGTACCTGGTTTGTGTGAGGGATGCTTGTACTGCTGCCACCTTCGCTGAACCTGATTTGTGTGAGGGAAGCTTGCCCTGCTGATGCCTACGCTGTACCTGGTTTGTGTGAGAGAAGCTTGCACTGCTGATGCCTATGCTGTACCTGGTTTGTGTGAGGGAAGCTTGCACTGCTGACGCCTATGCTGTACCTGGTTTGTGTGAGGGAAGCTTGCACTGCTGCCGCCTATGCTGTACCTGGTTTGTGTGAGGGAAGCTTGCACTGCTGCCGCCTTCGCTGAACCTGGTTTATGTGAGGGAAGCTTGCACTGCTACCGCCTATGCTGTACCTGGTTTGTGTGAGGGAGGCTTGCGCTGCTGCCGCCTTCGCTGTACCTGGTTTCTGAGAGGGAAGCTTGCCCTGCTGATGCCTACGCTGTACCTGATTTGTGTGAGGGAAGCTTGCCCTGCTGATGCCTACGCTGTACCTGGTTTGTGTGAGGGAAGCTTGCACTGCTGATGCCGATGCTGTACCTGATTTGTGTGAGGGAAGCTTGCCCTTCTGATGCCGATGCTGTACCTGGTTTGTGTGAGGGATGCTTGTACTGCTGCCACCTTCACTGTACCTGGTTTATGTGATGGAAGCTTGCACTGCTGCGCCTAGGCTGTACCTAGTTTGTGTGAGGGAAGCTTGCACTTCTGCCGCCTTCGCTGTACATGGTTTGTGTGAGGGAAGCTTGCCCTGCTGCCGCCTATGCTGTACCTGGTTTGTGTGAGGGAAGCTTGCACTGATGCTGCCTTCGCTGTACGTGTTTTGTTTGAGGGAAGCTTGCACTGCTGATGTCTACGCTGTACCTGGTTTGTGTGAGGAAAGCACATACTGCTGATGCCTACGCTGTACCTGGTTTGTGTAACGGAAGCTTGCACTGCTGCTGCCTACGCTCTACGTGGTTTGTGTAACGGAAGCTTGCACTGCTGCTGCCTACGCTCTACGTGGTTTGTGTGAGGGAAGCTTGCACTGCTGATGTCTACGCTGTACCTGGTTTGTGTGAGGGGAAGCTTGCACTGCTGCTGCCTTCGCTGTACCTGGTTTGTGTGAGGGAAGTGTGCACTGCTGCTGCCTACGCTGTACCTGGTTTGTGTGAGGGAAGTGTGCACTGCTGCTGCCTACGCTGTACCTGGTTTGTGTGAGGGGAAGATTGCACTGCTGCCGCCTTCGTGTGTACCTGGTTTGTGTGAGGGAAGCTTGCACTGCTGCCGCCTTCGCTGTACCTGGTTTGTGTGAGGGGAAGATTGCACTGCTGCCGCCTTCGTGTGTACCTGGTTTGTGTGAGAGAAGCTTGCACTGCTGCCACCTTCGCTGTACATGGTTTGTGTGAGGGAGGCTTGCACTGCTGACGCCTATGCTGTACCTGGTTTGTGTGAGGGAAGCTTGCACTGCTGCCGCCTATGCTGTACATGGTTTGTGTGAGGGAAGCTTGCACTGCTGCTGCCTATGCTGTACCTGGTTTGTGTGAGGGAAGCTTGCACTGCTGCTGCCTTCATTGTACCGGGTTTGTGTGAGGGAAGCATGCACTGCTGCCACCTATGCTGTACCTGGTTGGTGTGAGGGAGGCTTGCACTGCTGCCGTCTATGCTGTACCTGGTTTGTGTGAGGGGAAGATTGCACTGCTGCTGCCTTCATTGTACTGGGTTTGTGTGAGGGAAGCATGCACTGCTGCCACCTATGCTGTACCTGGTTGGTGTGAGGGAGGCTTGCACTGCTGCCGTCTATGCTGTACCTGGTTTGTGTGAGGGAGGCTTGCACTGCTGCCGCCTATGGTGTACCTTGTTTGTGTGAGGGAAGCTTGCACTGCTGCCGCCTTCACGGAACCTGGTTTATGTGAGGGAAGCTTGCACTGCTGCCGCCTTCGCTGAACCTGGTTTATGTGAGGGAAGCTTGCACTGCTGCCACCTTCGCTGAACCTGGTTTATGTAAGGAAAGTTTGCACTGCTACCGCCTATGCTGTACCTGATTTGTGTGAAGGAAGCTTGCACTGCTGCCGCCTTCGCTGTACCTGGTTTGTGTGAGGGAAGCTTGTCCTGCTGATGCCTACGCTGTACCTGGTTTGTGTGAGGGAAGCTTGCACTGATGATTCCTACGCTGTACCTGGTTTGTGTGAGGGAAGCTTGCACTGCTGCTGCCTTCATTGTTCCTGGTTTGTGTGAGGGAAGCTTGCCCTGCTGATGCCTATGCTGTACCTGGTTTGTGTGAGGGAAGCTTGCACTGCTGCCGCCTTCTCTGTACCAGGTTTGTGTGAGGGAAGCTTGCACTGCTGCCGCCTTCTCTGTACCAGGTTTGTGTGAGGGAAGCTTGCACTGCTGCCGCCTTCGCTGTACCTGGTTTGTGTGAGGGAAGCTTGCACTTCTGCCGCCTTCATTGTATCTGGTTTGTTTGAGGGAAGCTTGCACTGCTGCCGCTTTAATTGTACCTGGTTTGTGTGAGGGAAGCTTGCCCTGCTGATGCCTATGCTGTACCTGGTTTGTGTGAGGGAAGCTTGCACTTCTGCCGCCTTCATTGTACCTGGTTTGTGTGAGGGAAGCTTGCACTGATGCTGCATATGCTGTACCTGGTTTGTGTGAGGGAGGCTTGCACTGATGCTGCGTTTGCTGTACCTGGTTTGTGTGAGGGAAGCTTGTCCTGCTGATGCCTACGCTGTACCTGGTTTGTGTGAGGGAAGCTTGCACTGCTGCCGCCTTCGCTGTACCTGGTTTGTTTGAGGGAAGCTTGCACTGCTGCCGCCTTAATTGTACCTGGTTTGTGTGAAGGAAGCTTGCCCTGCTGATGCCTATGCTGTACCTGGTTTGTGTGAAGGAAGCTTGTCCTGCTGATGCCTACGCTGTACCTGGTTTGTGTGAGGGAAGCTTGCACTGCTGCTGCCTTCGCTGAACCTGGTTTATGTGAGGGAAGCTTGCACTGCTGCTGCCTTCGCTGAACCTGGTTTATGCGAGGGAAGCTTGCACTGCTGCCACCTTCGCTGAACCTGGTTTGTGTGAGGGAAGCTTGCACTGCTGCCGCCTTCGTGTGTACCTGGTTTGTGTGAGAGAAGCTTGCACTGCTGATGCCTATGCTGTACCTGGTTTGTGAAAGGGACGCTTGCACTGCTGACGCCTATGGTGTACCTGGTTTGTGTGAGGGAAGCTTGCACTGCTGCCGCCTATGCAGTACCTGGTTTGTGTGAGGGATGCTTGCACTGCTGCCGCCTTCGCTGAACCTGGTTTATGCGAGGGAAGCTTGCACTGCTGACGCCTTCGCTGAACTTGGTTTATGTGAGGGAAGCTTGCACTGCTGCCACCTTCGCTGAACCTGGTTTATGTAAGGAAAGTTTGCACTGCTACCGCCTTCGCTTTACCTGGTTTGTGTGAGGGCGGCTTGCGCTGCTGCCGCCTTCGCTGTACCTGGTTTATGTGATGGAAGCTTGCACTGCTGCTGCCTACGCTGTACCTGGTTTGTCTGAGGGAAGCTTGCCCTGCTGCCGCCTTCGCTGTACGTGTTTTGTGTGAGGGAAGCTTGCCCGCTGTACCTGGTTTGTGTGAGGGAAGCTTGCACTGATGCTGCCTTCGCTGTATGTGTTTTGTGTGAGGGAAGCTTGCACTGCTGATGCCTACGCTGTACGTGGTTTGTGTGAGGGAAGCTTGCACTTCTGATGCCTATGCTGTACCTGGTTTGTGTGAGGGAAGCTTGCACTGCTGCCGCCTTCGCTGTACCTGGTTTGTGTGAGGGGAAGCTTGCACTGCTGCCGTCTTTGCTGTACCTGGTTTGTGTGAGGGGAAGCTTGCACTGCTGCCGCCTTCGCTATTCCTGGTTTGTGTGAGGGAAGCTTGCACTGCTGCCGCCTTTGCTGTACCTGGTTTGTGTGAGGGGAAGCTTGCACTGCTGCTGCCTTCGCTGTACCTGGTTTGTGTGAGGGATGCTTGCACTGCTGCCGCCTTCGTGTGTACCTGCTTTGTGTGAGAGAAGCTTGCACTGCTGATGCCTATGCTGTACCTGGTTTGTGTGAGGGAAGCTTGCACTGCTGACGCCTATGCTGTACCTGTTTTGTGTGAGGGAAGCTTGCACTGCTGCCGCCTATGCTGTACCTGGTTTGTGTGAGGGATGCTTCTACTGCTGCCACCTTCGCTGTACCTGATTTGTGTGAGGGAAGCTTGCCCTGCTGATGCCTACGTTGTACCTGGTTTGTGTGAGGGAAGATTGCACTGCTGATGCCGATGCTGTACCTGATTTGTGTGAGGGAAGCTTGCACTGCTGATGCCGATGCTGTACCTGATTTGTGTGAGGGAAGCTTGCCCTGCTGATGCCAATGCTGTACCTGATTTGTGTGAGGGAAGCTTGCACTGCTGATGTCTACGCTGTACCTGATTTGTGTGAGGGAAGCTTGCCCTGCTGATGCCGATGCTGTACCTGATTTGTGTGAGGGAAGCTTGCACTGCTGATGCCGATGCTGTACCTGGTTTGTGTGAGGGAAGCTTGCACTGCTGATGCCTACCCTGTACCTGGTTTGTGTGAGGGATGCTTGCACTGCTGCCGCCTTCATTGTACCTGGTTTGTGTGAGGGAAGCTTGCCCTGCTGATGCCTATGCTGTACCTGGTTAGTGTGAGGGAAGCTTGCCCTGCTGATGCCTATGCTGTACCTGGTTTGTGTGAGGGAAGCTTGCACTTCTGCCGCCTTCATTGTACCTGGTTTGTGTGAGGGAAGCTTGCCCTGCTGATGCCTATGCTGTACCTGGTTTGTGTGAGGGAAGCTTGTCCTGCTGATGCCTACGCTGTACCTGGTTTGTGTGAGGGAAGCTTGCACTGCTGATGCCTACGCTGCACCTGGTTTGTGTGAGGGAAGCTTGCACTGCTGCCACCTTCACTGCACCTGGTTTATGTGATGGAAACTTGCACTGCTGCGCCTAGGCTGTACCTGGCTTGTGTGAGGGAAGCTTGCACTTCTGCCGCCTTCGCTGTACATGGTTTGTGTGAAGGAAGCTTGCCCTGCTGCCGCCTATGCTGTACCTGGTTTGTTCGAGGGAAGCTTGCACTGATGCTGTCTTCGCTGTACCTGTTTTGTGTGAGGGAAGCTTGCACTGCTGATGTCTACGCTGTACCTGGTTTGCATAACGGAAGCTTGCACTGCTGCCTACGCTCTACGTGGTTTGTGTGAGGAAAGCTTGCACTGCTGCCGCCTTCGCTGTACCTGGTTTGTGTGAGGGAAGCTTGCACTGCTGCTGCCTTCGCTGTACCTGGTTTGTGTGAGGGAAGCTTGCACTGCAACCGCCTTCGCTGTACCTGGTTTGTGTGAGGGAAGCTTGCACTGCTGCTGCCTTCGCTGTACCTGGTTTGTGTGAGGGAAGCTTGCACTGCTGCCGCATTCGCTGTACCTGGTTTATGTGATGGAAGCTTGCACTGCTGCTGCCTACGCTGTACCTGGTTTGTCTGAGGGAAGCTTGCCCTGCTGCGCCTTCGCTGTACGTGTTTTGTGTGAGGGAAGCTTGCCCTGCTGCCGCCTTCGCTGTACCTGGTTTGTGTGAGGGAAGCTTGCACTGATGCTGCCTTCGCTGTACGTGTTTTGTGTGAGGGATGCTTGCACTGCTGATGCCTATGCTGTACCTGGTTTGTGTGAGGGAAGCTTGTCCTGCTGATGCCTATGCTGTACCTGGTTTGTGTGAGGGGAAGCTTGCACTGCTGCTGCCTTCGCTGTACCTGGTTTGTGTGAGGGAAGATTGCACTGCTGCCGCCTTCGCTGTACCTGGTTTGTGTGAGGGGAAGCTTGCACTGCTGATGCCTATGCTGTACCTGGTTTGTGTGAGAGAAGCTTGCACTGCTGATGCCTATGCTGTACCTGGTTTGTGTGAGGGAAGCTTGCACTGCTGACGCCTATGCTGTACCTGGTTTGTGTGAGGGAAGCTTGCACTGCTGCCGCCTATGCTGTACCTGGTTTGTGTGAGGGATGCTTGTACTGCTGCCACCTTCGCTGTACATGGTTTGTGTGAGGGAAGCTTGCACTGCTGCCGCCTTCGCTGAACCTGGTTTATGTGAGGGAAGCTTGCACTGCTGCCGCCTTCGCTGAATCTGGTTTATGTGAGGGAAGCTTGCACTGCTGCCACCTTCGCTGAACCTGGTTTATGTAAGGAAAGTTTGCACTGCTACCGCCTATGCTGTACCTGGTTTGGGTGAGGGAGGCTTGCGCTGCTGCCGCCTTCGCTGTACCTGGTTTCTGAGAGGGAAGCTTGCCCTGCTGATGCCTACGCTGTACCTGATTTGTGTGAGGGAAGCTTGCCCTGCTGATGCCTACGCTGTACCTGGTTTGTGTGAGGGAAGCTTGCCCTGCTGCCGCCTTCGCTGTACCTGGTTTGTGTGAGGGAAGCTTGCACTGATGCTGCCTTCGCTGTACGTGTTTTGTGTGAGGGATGCTTGCACTGCTGATGCCTATGCTGTACCTGGTTTGTGTGAGGGAAGCTTGTCCTGCTGATGCCTATGCTGTACCTGGTTTGTGTGAGGGGAAGCTTGCACTGCTGCTGCCTTCGCTGTACCTGGTTTGTGTGAGGGAAGATTGCACTGAAGCCGCCTTCGCTGTACCTGGTTTGTGTGAGGGGAAGCTTGCACTGCTGATGCCTATGCTGTACCTGGTTTGTGTGAGAGAAGCTTGCACTGCTGATGCCTATGCTGTACCTGGTGTGTGTGAGGGAAGCTTGCACTGCTGACGCCTATGCTGTACCTGGTTTGTGTGAGGGAAGCTTGCACTGCTGCGCCTAGGCTGTACCTGGTTTGTGTGAGGGATGCTTGTACTGCTGCCACCTTCGCTGTACATGGTTTGTGTGAGGGAAGCTTGCACTGCTGCCGCCTTCGCTGAACCTGGTTTATGTGAGGGAAGCTTGCACTGCTGCCGCCTTCGCTGAATCTGGTTTATGTGAGGGAAGCTTGCACTGCTGCCACCTTCGCTGAACCTGGTTTATGTAAGGAAAGTTTGCACTGCTACCGCCTATGCTGTACCTGGTTTGTGTGAGGGAGGCTTGCGCTGCTGCCGCCTTCGCTGTACCTGGTTTCTGAGAGGGAAGCTTGCCCTGCTGATGCCTACGCTGTACCTGATTTGTGTGAGGGAAGCTTGCCCTGCTGATGCCTACGCTGTACCTGGTTTGTGTGAGGGAAGCTTGCACTGCTGATGCCGATGCTGTACCTGATTTGTGTGAGGGAAGCTTGCCCTTCTGATGCCGATGCTGTACCTGGTTTGTGTGATGGAAGCTTGCACTGCTGCGCCTAGGCTGTACCTAATTTGTGTGAGGGAAGCTTGCACTTCTGCCGCCTTCGCTGTACATGGTTTGTGTGAGGGAAGCTTGCCCTGCTGCCGCCTATGCTGTACCTGGTTTGTGTGAGGGAAGCTTGCACTGATGCTGCCTTCGCTGTACGTGTTTTGTGTGAGGGAAGCTTGCACTGCTGATGTCTACGCTGTACCTGGTTTGTGTGAGGAAAGCACATACTGCTGATGCCTACGCTGTACCTGGTTTGTGTAACGGAAGCTTGCACTGCTGCTGCCTACGCTCTACGTGGTTTGTGTGAGGGAAGCTTGCACTGCTGCCGCCTTCGCTGTACCTGGTTTGTGTGAGGGAAGCTTGCACTGCTGCCGCCTATGCTGTACATGGTTTGTGTGAGGGAAGCTTGCACTGCTGATGCCTATGCTGTACCTGGTTTGTGTGAGGGAAGCTTGCACTGCTGCCGCCTTCGCTGTACCTGGTTTGTGTGAGGGGAAGCTTGCACTGCTGCCGTCTTTGCTGTACCTGGTTTGTGTGAGGGGAAGCTTGCACTGCTGCCGCCTTCGCTATTCCTGGTTTGTGTGAGGGAAGCTTGCACTGCTGCCGCCTATGCTGTACCTGGTTTGTGTGAGGGATGCTTGTACTGCTGCCACCTTCGCTGTACCTGATTTGTGTGAGGGAAGCTTGCCCTGCTGATGCCTACGTTGTACCTGGTTTGTGTGAGGGAAGATTGCACTGCTGATGCCGATGCTGTACCTGATTTGTGTGAGGGAAGCTTGCACTGCTGATGCCGATGCTGTACCTGATTTGTGTGAGGGAAGCTTGCCCTGCTGATGCCGATGCTGTACCTGATTTGTGTGAGTGACGCTTGCACTGCTGATGTCTACGCTGTACCTGATTTGTGTGAGGGAAGCTTGCCCTGCTGATGCCGATGCTGTACCTGATTTGTGTGAGGGAAGCTTGCACTGCTGATGCCGATGCTGTACCTGGTTTGTGTGAGGGAAGCTTGCACTGCTGATGCCTACCCTGTACCTGGTTTGTGTGAGGGAAGCTTGCACTGCTGCCGCCTTCATTGTACCTGGTTTGTGTGAGGGAAGCTTGCCCTGCTGATGCCTATGCTGTACCTGGTTAGTGTGAGGGAAGCTTGCCCTGCTGATGCCTATGCTGTACCTGGTTTGTGTGAGGGAAGCTTGCACTTCTGCCGCCTTCATTGTACCTGGTTTGTGTGAGGGAAGCTTGCCCTGCTGATGCCTATGCTGTACCTGGTTTGTGTGAGGGAAGCTTGTCCTGCTGATGCCTACGATGTACCTGGTTTGTGTGAGGGAAGCTTGCACTGCTGATGCCTACGCTGCACCTGGTTTGTGTGAGGGAAGCTTGCACTGCTGCCACCTTCACTGCACCTGGTTTATGTGATGGAAACTTGCACTGCTGCGCCTAGGCTGTACCTGGCTTGTGTGAGGGAAGCTTGCACTTCTGCCGCCTTCGCTGTACATGGTTTGCATAACGGAAGCTTGCACTGCTGCCGCCTTCGCTGTACCTGGTTTGTGTGAGGGAAGCTTGCACTGCTGCTGCCTTCGCTGTACCTGGTTTGTGTGAGGGAAGCTTGCACTGCAACCGCCTTCGCTGTACCTGGTTTGTGTGAGGGAAGCTTGCACTGCTGCTGCCTTCGCTGTACCTGGTTTGTGTGAGGGAAGCTTGCACTGCTGCCGCATTCGCTGTACCTGGTTTATGTGATGGAAGCTTGCACTGCTGCTGCCTACGCTGTACCTGGTTTGTCTGAGGGAAGCTTGCCCTGCTGCGCCTTCGCTGTACGTGTTTTGTGTGAGGGAAGCTTGCCCTGCTGCCGCCTTCGCTGTACCTGGTTTGTGTGAGGGAAGCTTGCACTGATGCTGCCTTCGCTGTACGTGTTTTGTGTGAGGGATGCTTGCACTGCTGATGCCTATGCTGTACCTGGTTTGTGTGAGGGGAAGCTTGCACTGCTGCTGCCTTCGCTGTACCTGGTTTGTGTGAGGGAAGATTGCACTGCTGCTGCCTACGCTGTACCTGGTTTGTGTGAGGGGAAGCTTGCACTGCTGATGCCTATGCTGTACCTGGTTTGTGTGAGGGAAGCTTGCACTGCTGACGCCTATGGTGTACCTGGTTTGTGTGAGGGAAGCTTGCACTGCTGCCGCCTATGCTGTACCTGGTTTGTGTGAGGGAAGCTTGTACTGCTGCCACCTTCGCTGTACCTGGTTTGTGTGAGGGAAGCTTGCACTGCTGACGCCTATGGTGTACCTGGTTTGTGTGAGGGGAAGCTTGCACTGCTGATGCCTATGCTGTACCTGGTTTGTGTGAGGGAAGCTTGCACTGCTGCCGCCTATGCTGTACCTGGTTTGTGTGAGGGATGCTTGCACTGCTGCCACCTTCGCTGTACATGGTTTATGTGAGGGAAGCTTGCACTGCTGCCGCCTTCGCTGAATCTGGTTTATGTGAGGGAAGCTTGCACTGCTGCCACCTTCGCTGAACCTGGTTTATGTAAGGAAAGTTTGCACTGCTACCGCCTATGCTGTACCTGGTTTGTGTGAGGGAGGCTTGCGCTGCTGCCGCCTTCGCTGTACCTGGTTTCTGAGAGGGAAGCTTGCCCTGCTGATGCCTACGCTGTACCTGATTTGTGTGAGGGAAGCTTGCCCTGCTGATGCCTACGCTGTACCTGGTTTGTGTGAGGGAAGCTTGCACTGCTGATGCCGATGCTGTACCTGATTTGTGTGAGGGAAGCTTGCCCTTCTGATGCCGATGCTGTGCCTGGTTTGTGTGAGGGATGCTTGTACTGCTGCCACCTTCACTGTACCTGGTTTATGTGATGGAAGCTTGCACTGCTGCGCCTAGGCTGTACCTAGTTTGTGTGAGGGAAGCTTGCACTTCTGCCGCCTTCGCTGTACATGGTTTGTGTGAGGGAAGCTTGCCCTGCTGCCGCCTATGCTGTACCTGGTTTGTGTGAGGGAAGCTTGCACTGATGCTGCCTTCGCTGTACGTGTTTTGTGTGAGGGAAGCTTGCACTGCTGATGTCTACGCTGTACCTGGTTTGTGTGAGGAAAGCACATACTGCTGATGCCTACGCTGTACCTGGTTTGTGTAACGGAAGCTTGCACTGCTGCTGCCTACGCTCTACGTGGTTTGTGTAACGGAAGCTTGCACTGCTGCTGCCTACGCTCTACGTGGTTTGTGTGAGGGAAGCTTGCACTGCTGCCGCCTTCGCTGTACCTGATTTGTGTGAGGGAAGTGTGCACTGCTGCTGCCTACGCTGTACCTGGTTTGTGTGAGGGAAGCTTACACTGCTGATGCCTACGATGTACCTGGTTTGTGTGAGGGGAAGATTGCACTGCTGCCGCCTTCGTGTGTACCTGATTTGTGTGAGAGAAGCTTGCACTGCTGATGCCTACGCTGTACCTGGTTTGTGTGAGGGAAGCTTGCACTGCTGCCGCCTATGCTGTACATGGTTTGTGTGAGGGAAGCTTGCACTGCTGCTGCCTATGCTGTACCTGGTTTGTGTGAGGGAAGCTTGCACTGCTGCTGCCTTCATTGTACTGGGTTTGTGTGAGGGAAGCATGCACTGCTGCCACCTATGCTGTACCTGGTTGGTGTGAGGGAGGCTTGCACTGCTGCCGTCTATGCTGTACCTGGTTTGTGTGAGGGAGGCTTGCACAGCTGCCGCCTATGGTGTACCTTGTTTGTGTGAGGGAAGCTTGCACTGCTGCCGCCTTCACTGAACCTGGTTTATGTGAGGGAAGCTTGCACTGCTGCCGCCTTCGCTGAACCTGGTTTATGTGAGGGAAGCTTGCACTGCTGCCACCTTCGCTGAACCTGGTTTATGTAAGGAAAGTTTGCACTGCTACCGCCTATGCTGTACCTGGTTTGTGTGAAGAAGGCCTGCGCTGCTGCCGCCTTCACTGTACCTGGTTTGTGTGAGGGAAGCTTGCACTGCTGATGCCGATGCTGTACCTGATTTGTGTGAAGGAAGCGGGCACTGCTGATGCCTTCATTGTACCTGGTTTGTGTGAGGGAAGCTTGTCCTGCTGATGCCTACGCTGTACCTGATTTGTGTGAAGGAAGCTTGCACTGCTGCCGCCTTCGCTGTACCTGGTTTGTGTGAGGGAAGCTTGTCCTGCTGATGCCTACGCTGTACCTGGTTTGTGTGAGGGAAGCTTGCACTGATGATTCCTACGCTGTACCTGGTTTGTGTGTGGGACGCTTGCACTGCTGCTGCCTTCATTGTTCCTGGTTTGTGTGAGGGAAGCTTGCCCTGCTGATGCCTATGCTGTACCTGGTTTGTGTGAGGGAAGCTTGCACTGCTGCCGCCTTCTCTGTACCAGGTTTGTGTGAGGGAAGCTTGCACTGCTGCCGCCTTCTCTGTACCAGGTTTGTGTGAGGGAAGCTTGCACTGCTGCCGCCTTCGCTGTACCTGGTTTGTGTGAGGGAAGCTTGCACTTCTGCCACCTTCATTGTACGTGGTTTGTGTGAGGGAAACTTGCACTGCTGATACCTATGCTGTACCTTGTTTGTGTGAGGGAAGCTTGCACTGCTGATGCCTATGCTGTACCTGGTTTGTGTGAGGGAAGCTTGCACTTCTGCCGCCTTCATTGTATCTGGTTTGTTTGAGGGAAGCTTGCACTGCTGCCGCCTTAATTGTACCTGGTTTGTGTGAGGGAAGCTTGCCCTGCTGATGCCTATGCTGTACCTGGTTTGTGTGAGGGAAGCTTGCACTTCTGCCGCCTTCATTGTACCTGGTTTGGGTGAGGGAAGCTTGCACTGATGCTGCATATGCTGTACCTGGTTTGTGTGAGGGAGGCTTGCACAGATGCTGCCTACGCTGTACCTGGTTTGTGTGAGGGAAGCTTGCACTGCTGCTGCCTTCGCTGAACCTGGTTTATGTGAGGGAAGCTTGCACTGCTGCTGCCTTCGCTGAACCTGGTTTATGTGAGGGAAGCTTGCACTGCTGCCACCTTCGCTGAACCTGGTTTATGTAAGGAAAGTTTGCACTGCTACCGCCTATGCTGTACCTGGTTTGTGTGAAGAAGGCTTGCGCTGCTGCCGCCTTCACTGTACCTGGTTTGTGAGAGGGAAGCTTGCACTGCTGATGCCGATGCTGTACCTGATTTGTGAGAGGGAAGCTTGCCCTGCTGATGCCTACGCTCTACCTGATTTGTGTGAAGGAAGCGGGCACTGCTGATGCCTTCATTGTACCTGGTTTTTGTGAGGGAACCTTGCTCTGCTGATGCCTACGCTGTACCTGATTTGTGTGAAGGAAGCTTGCACTGCTGCTGCCTTCGCTGTACCTGGTTTGTGTGAGGGAAGCTTGTCCTGCTGATGCCTACGCTGTACCTGGTTTGTGTGAGGGAAGCTTGCACTGATGATTCCTACGCTGTACCTGGTTTGTGTGAGGGAAGCTTGCAACGCTGCTGCCTTCATTGTTCCTGGTTTGTGTGAGGGAAGCTTGCCCTGCTGATGCCTATGCTGTACCTGGTTTGTGTGAGGGAAGCTTGCACTGCTGCCGCCTTCTCTGTACCAGGTTTGTGTGAGGGACGCTTGCACTGCTGCCGCCTTCTCTGTACCAGGTTTGTGTGAGGGAAGCTTGCACTGCTGCCGCCTTCGCTGTACCTGGTTTGTGTGAGGGAAGCTTGCACTTCTGCCACCTTCATTGTATGTGGTTTGTGTGAGGGAAACTTGCACTTCTGCCGCCTTCATTGTACCTGGTTTGTGTGAGGGAAGCTTGCCCTGCTGATGCCTATGCTGTACCTGGTTTGTGTGAGGGAAGCTTGCACTGCTGATGCCTATGCTGTACCTGGTTTGTGTGAGGGAAGCTTGCACTTCTGCCGCCTTCATTGTACCGGGTTTGTGTGAGGGAAGCTTGTCCTGCTGCCGCCTTCGTGTGTACCTGGTTTGTGTGAGAGAAGCTTGCACTGCTGATGCCTACGCTGTACCTGGTTTGTGTGAGGGAAGCTTGCACTGCTGATGAATATGCTGTACCTGGTTTGTGTGAGAGAAGCTTGCACTTCTGCCGCCTTCATTGTACCTGGTTTGTGTGAGGGAAGCTTGCCCTGCTGATGCCTATGCTGTACCTGGTTTGTCTGAGGGAAGCTTGTCCTGCTGATTCCTACGCTGTACCTGGTTTGTGTGAGAGAAGCTTGCACTGCTGATGCCTATGCTGTACCTGGTTTGTGTGAGGGAAGCTTGCACTGCTGATGCCTATGCTGTACCTGGTTTGTGTGAGGGAAGCTTGCACTTCTGCCGCCTTCGCTGTACCTGGTTTGTTTGAGGGACGCTTGCACTGCTGCTGCCTTAATTGTACCTGGTTTGTGTGAGGGAAGCTTGCCCTGCTGATGCCTATGCTGTACCTGGTTTGTGTGAGGGAAGCTTGTCCTGCTGATGCCTACGCTGTACCTGGTTTGTGTGAGGGAAGCTTGCACTGCTGCCGCCTTCGCTGAACCTGGTTTATGTGAGGGAAGCTTTCACTGCTGCCACCTTCGCTGAACCTGGTTTATGTGAGGGAAGCTTGCACTGCTGCCACCTTCGCTGAACCTGGTTTATGTAAGGAAAGTTTGCACTGCTACCGCCTATGCTGTACCTGGTTTGTGTGAAGAAGGCTTGCGCTGCTGCCGCCTTCACTGTACCTGGTTTGTGAGAGGGAAGCTTGCACTGCTGATGCCGATGCTGTACCTGATTCGTGTGAGGGAAGCTTGCCCTGCTGATGCCTACGCTGTACCTGATTTGTGTGAAGGAAGCGGGCACTGCTGATGCCTTCATTGTACCTGGTTTGTGTGAGGGAAGCTTGTCCTGCTGATGCCTACGCTGTACCTGGTTTGTGTGAGGGAAGCTTGTACTGCTGCTGCCTATGCTGTACCTGGTTTGTGTGAGGGAAGCTTGCACTGCTGCTGCCTTCATTGTACCTGGTTTTTTTGAGGGAAGCTTGCTCTGCTGATGCCTACGCTGTACCTGATTTGTGTGAAGGAAGCTTGCACTGCTGCCGCCTTCGCTGTACCTGGTTTGTGTAAGGGAAGCTTGTCCTGCTGATGCCTACGCTGTACCTGGTTTGTGTGAGGGAAGCTTGCACTGATGATTCCTACGCTGTACCTGGTTTGTGTGAGGGAAGCTTGCACTGCTGCTGCCTTCATTGATCCTGGTTTGTGTGAGGGAAGCTTGCCCTGCTGATGCCTATGCTGTACCTGGTTTGTGTGAGGGAAGCTTGCACTGCTGCCGCCTTCTCTGTACCAGGTCTGTGTGAGGGACGCTTGCACTGCTGCCGCCTTCTCTGTACCAGGTTTGTGTGAGGGAAGCTTGCACTGCTGCCGCCTTCGCTGTACCTGGTTTGTGTGAGAGGAGCTTGCACTGCTGCCGCCTTCGCTGTACCTGGTTTGTGTGAGGGAAGCTTGCACTTCTGCCGCCTTCATTGTACCTGGTTTGTGTGAGGGAAGCTTGCCCTGCTGATGCCTACGTTGTACCTGGTTTGTGTGAGGGATGCTTGTCCTGCTGATGCCTACGCTGTACCTGGTTTGTGTGAGGGAAGCTTGCACTGCTGCCGCCTTCGCTGTACCTGGTTTGTGTGAGGGACGCTTGCACTGCTGCCGCCTTAATTGTACCTGGTTTGTGTGAGGGAAGCTTGCACTGCTGCCGCCTTCTCTGTACCAGGTTTGTGTGAGGGAAGCTTGCACTGCTGCCGCCTTCGCTGTACCTGGTTTGTGTGAGAGGAGCTTGCACTGCTGCCGCCTTCGCTGTACCTGGTTTGTGTGAGGGAAGCTTGCCCTTCTGCCGCCTTCATTGTACCTGATTTGTGTGAGGGAAGCTTGCCCTGCTGATGCCTATGTTGTACCTGGTTTGTGTGAGGGATGCTTGTCCTGCTGATGCCTACGCTGTACCTGGTTTGTGTGAGGGAAGCTTGCACTGCTGCCGCCTTCGCTGTACCTGGTTTGTGTGAGGGAAGCTTGCCCTGCTGATGCCTATGCTGTACCTGGTTTGTGTGAGGGAAGCTTGTCCTGCTGATGCCTACGCTGTACCTGGTTTGTGTGAGGGAAGCTTGCACTGCTGCCGCCTTCGTGTGTACCTGGTTTGTGTGAGAGAAGCTTGCACTGCTGATGCCTACGCTGTACCTGGTTTGTGTGAGGGAAGCTTGCACTGCTGATGCCTATGCTGTACCTGGTTTGTGTGAGAGAAGCTTGCACTTCTGCCGCCTTCATTGTACCTGGTTTGTGTGAGGGAAGCTTCCCCTCTGATGCATATGCTGTACCTTGTTTGTGTGAGGGAAGCTTGTCCTGCTGATTCCTACGCTGTACCTGGTTTGTGTGAGAGAAGCTTGCACTGCTGATGCCTTCATTGTACCTGGTTTGTGTGAGGGAAGCTTGTCTTGCTGATGCCTACGCTGTACCTAGTTTGTGTGAGGGAAGCTTGCACTGATGATTCCTACGCTGTACCTGGTTTGTGTGAGGGAAGCTTGCACTGCTGCTGCCTTCATTTTCTGGTTTGTGTGAGGAAAGCTTGCCCTGCTGATGCCTATGCTGTACCTGGTTTGTGTGAGGGAAGCTTGCACTGCTGCTGCCTTCATTGTACCTGGTTTGTGTGAGGGAAGCTTAGACTGCTGCCGCCTTCGCTGTACATGGTTTGTGTGAGGGAAGCTTGCACTGCTGCCGCCTTCTCTGTGCCAGGTTTGTGTGAGGGAAGCTTGCACTGCTGCCGCCTTCGCTGTACCAGGTTTGCGTGAGGGAAGCTTGCACTGCTGCCGCCTTCGCTGTTCCTGGTTTGTGTGAGGGAAGCTTGCACTGCTGCTGCCTTCGCTGTTCCTGGTTTGTGTGAGGGAAGCTTGTATTGCTGCCGCCTTTGCTGTTCCTGGTTTGTGTGAGGGAAGCTTGCACTGCTGCCGCCTTCGGTGTTCCTGGTTTGTGTGAGAAAAGCTTGCACTGCTGCCGCCTTCGCTGTACATGGTTTGTGTGAGGGACTGTACCTGGTTTGTGTGAGGGAAGCTTTCACTGCTGCTGCCTATGCTGTACCTGGTTTGAGTGAGGGGAGCGTGCACTGCTGCTGCCTATGCTGTACCTGGTTTGAGTGAGGGGAGTGTGCACTGCTGCTGCCTATGCTGTACCTGGTTTGTGTGAGAGAAGCTTGCACTGCTGATGCTTTCGCTGTACCTGGTTTTGTGAGGGAAGCTTGCACTGCTGATGCCTACGCTGTACCTGGTTTGAGTGAGGGGAGTGTGCACTGCTGATGCCTTCGCTGTACCTGGTTTGTGTGAGGGAAGCTTGCACTGCTGCCACCTTCGCTGTACCTGGTTTGTATGAGGGAAGCTTTCACTGCTGCTGCCTATGCTGTACCTGGTTTGTGTGAGAGAAGCTTGCACTGCTGATGCTTTCGCTGTACCTGGTTTTGTGAGGGAAGCTTGCCCTGCTGCTGCCTATGCTGTACCTGGTTTGAGTGAGGGGAGTGTGCACTGCTGATGCCTTCGCTGTACCTGGTTTGTTTGAGGGAAGCTTGCGCTGCTGCCGCCTTCGCTGTACCTGGTTTGTGTGAGGGAAGTTTGCCCTGCTGATGCCTATGCTGTACCTGGTTTGTGTGAGGGAAGCTTGCACTGATGCTGCCTATGCTGTACCAGGTTTGTGTGAGGGAAGCTTGCACTGCTGCCGCCTTCGCTGTACATGGTTTGTGTGAGGGAAGCTTGCACTGATGCTGCCTTCACTGTACCTGGTTTGTATGAGGGAAGCTTGCATTGCTGCTGCCTTCGCTGTACCAGGTTTGTGTGAGGGAAGCTTGCACTGCTGCCGCCTTCGCTGTTCCTGGTTTGTGTGAGGGAAGCTTGCACTGCTGATGACTATGCTGTACCTGGTTTGTGTGAGGGAAGTTTGCCCTGCTGATGCCTATGCTGTACCTGGTTTGTGTGAGGGGAAGCTTGCACTGATGCTGCCTATGCTGTACCTGGTTTGTGTGAGGGAAGCTTGCACTGCTGATGCCTATGCTGTACCAGGTTTGTGTGAGGGAAGCCTGCACTGCTGCCGCCTTCGCTGTACATGATTTGTGTGAGGGAAGCTTGCACTGATGCTGACTTCACTGTACCTGGTTTGTATGAGGGAAGCTTGCACTGCTGCCGCCTTCGCTGTACTAGGTTTGTGTGAGGGAAGCCTGCACTGCTGCCGCCTTCGCTGTACATGGTTTGTGTGAGGGAAGCTTGCACTGATGCTGACTTCACTGTACCTGGTTTGTATGAGGGAAGCTTGCACTGCTGCCGTCTTCGCTGTACCAGGTTTGTGTGAGGGAAGCTTGCACTGCTGCCGCCTTCGCTGTTCCTGGTTTGTGTGAGGGAAGCTTGCACTGCTGATGACTATGCTGTACCTGGTTTGTGTGAGGGAAGTTTGCCCTGCTGATGCCTATGGTGTACCTGGTTTGTGTGAGGGAAGCTTGCACTGATGCTGACTATGCTGTACCAGGTTTGTGTGAGGGAAGCTTGCACTGCTGCCGCCTTCGCTGTACATGGTTTGTGAGAGGGAAGCTTGCACTGATGCTGCCTTCACTGTACCTGGTTTGTATGAGGGAAGCTTGCACTGCTGCCGCCTTCTCTGTACCAGGTTTGTCTTAGGGAAGCTTGCACTGCTGATGCCTATGCTGTACCTGGTTTGTGTGTGGGAAGCTTGCACTGCTGATGCTCGAGCAGAGCAGTACCTGTTCCGCATGTAGGGGGAGGGTCTGTGCCCTTCTGCTATCTGTGACATACCAGCCATACAGAACCTGGGTCGCTAGTGCCACTGATGAGTCCACTCTGGGTAAGGCAAGTTGGCACAGCTTCAACCCATGCTATCAGTTGTGTAACACACATTGAGGGGTCGGGCTGAAACATATGGTGTGAGGCTCCAGAGATTCCTGCTACCCACAAACACATGCAGACCATGGTCCAATCTGGACCCCCTAAATGGCGAAAAATAAACCAATTCCATCGTCATTGCATGGGCTTCAGGGGTGTCTGTTGCGCCCTTGAATGGTGAATCCATCTTGTGTCCGAGACACTTTCACTGCTCATGTCCATGCTTTACTCCGGTGTGTGAGAGAAGTGTGGACTCCTGTCCCAGCCCCACCTATGCCCCGTGAGGTGGGAAGTGTGCACTCCCTCAGCTCCACCTATAACCTGTGAGGTGGGAAGTGTGCGCTCCTGCCACAGCTCCACCTATGCCCGGTGCGGTGGGAAGTGTGCACTCCTGCCCCAGGTCCATGGAAAGTGTGCACTCTTATATGAAGTGTGTATATATGTGTGTGTGCCCTGTCTATGAGCAACCAGGGCATGTATGATAAGTGTGTGTCTGTGTGCCCTGTCTAAGAGATACCAGGGCCTGTATGAGAAGTGTTTGTATGTGTGTGTGTATATGTGTGTGTGTGTGTGTGCCCTGTCTATGAGGTACCGGGGCATGTATGAGAATTGTGTGTGTGTGTGCCCTGTCTATGAGGTATCAGGGCATGTATGAAAAGTGTATGTGTGCCTGTGCCCTGTCTATGAGCAACCAAAGCATGTATGAGAAGTCCTCATCCCTCTCACCGGAGACTACGAAGCCGACCAAAAAACCCTCATCTCCATTTCCTCCACCATCCAAACCTGGATGGCTGAAAACTGGCTCTGCCTCAACAGCGAAAAAACAGAGCTATTCATCATCGGATCACCAGCCACAATCAATAAAATGGGGCCCCAATATGACTCCTTCATCATCGACAATTGCCGCATCTCGGTCTCCAAAGCAGTCAAAACCCCTGGAGTCTACCTGGACTCAAACCTCACCATGGCCAGACAGGTCAACGCACTCTCTTCAGCAGCAGCCCACCACTCAGAACTTATCACTGCTTCAAGGCCCTTCCTTTCACAGGAAAACTCCATCGCAAGAGCTATCATAGGCTCCCGTCTAGACTACTGCAATGCACTCCTACCAGGCACTTCAGCCAAAAACATTAAAAAAACTTCAAACGGTGCAGAACAATGCCCTCAGAGCAGCCACGGGAATCTCAAAAAGAGACCACATCTCAGCGACCAGAAAATCCGTCCACTGGCTTCCGGTCAAGGAACGGATCCTTTTCAAATCACTGGCACTCACCCACAAATGTCGACACGACACAGCACCGCGCTACCTTGCTCAGAGATTCTCTGGTCCCCCCTCTAACAGACCAACCAGATCTAGCCACAGTAACCGCCTAGCAATTCCAAAAAGCATCAGAACCAGAGCAGGTGGCGCTAGCTTCCCAGTCCTCGCCGCCACCAACTGGAACCTATTACCCGACGAGATCAGAGGCATCAAATCCCACCTGGGCTTCAGGAAAGCAATACAAACTATGCTGTTTGTATAAACCCCATTTGGGCCCGGTCAACTGTATAACCTCTGTAAAGGCAAAACTTCCTTTTTTCCCAGGCTAGGGGTAGATATGATCTCGCTGTAACACCCTCGATCTACCCCTCCCTGCACTGCAACTAAGTCATTTTCTTGCAACAGCGCCCCGATGCCTCTGGGCTGCGTGGCGCTTTACAAATGTAAAAATAAATAAATAAAGTGAAGGTGTGTGTGTGTGTATGTGTGTGTGTGTGTGTGCCCTGACTATGAGGTACCAGGGCATGTATGAGAAGTGTGCGTGTGTGCCCTGTCTATGACTAACCAGAGCAGGTATGAGAAGTGTTTGTATGTGTGTGTGTGTATGTGTGTGTGTGCCGGGTCTATGAGGTACCAGGGCATGTATGACAAGTGTGTGTATATGTGTGTGTTCCCTGTCTATGAGCAACCGGAGCATGTCTGAGAAGTGTGTGTGTCTGTGTGTCCTGTCTAAGAGGTACCAGGGCATGTCTGAGAAGTGTGTGTGTCTGTGTGCCCTGTCTAAGAGGTACCAGGGCATGGCTGAGAAGTGTGTGTGTATGTGTGCCCTGTCTAAGAGGTACCAGGGCATGTATGAGAAGTGTGTGTGTGTGCCCTGTCTAGTAGGTACCAGGGAATGTCTGAGAAGTGTGTGTGTCTGTGTGCCCTGTCTAAGAGGTACCAGGGCATGTATGAGAAGTGTGTGTGTCTGTGTGCCCTGTCTAAGAGGTACCAGGGCATGTCTGAGAAGTGGGTGTGTCTGTCTGCCCTGTCTAAGAGGTACCAGGGCATGTATGAGAAGTGTGTGTGTGTGTGTCCTGTCTAGGAGGTACCAGGACATGTATGAGAAGTGTGCCCGGTCTAGGAGGTACCAGGGCATGATGAGAAGTGTGTGTGTGTGCCCTGTCTAGGAGGTACCAGGGCATGATGAGAAGTGTGTGTGTGTGCCCTGTCTAGGAGGTACCAGGGCATGTATGAGAAGTGTGTGTGTGCCCTGTCTAGGAGGTACCAGGGCATGTATGAGAAGTGTGTGTGTGTGCCCTGTCTGGGAGGTACCAGGACATGTATGAGAAGTGTGTGTGTGCCCTGTCTAGGAGGTACCAGGACATGTATGAGAAGTGAGCCCTGTCTATGAGGCACCAGCGCATGTATGAGAAGTGTGTGTGTGTGCCCTGTCTAGGAGGTACCAGGACATGTATGAGAAATGTGTGTGTGTGCCCTGTCTAAGAGGTACCAGGGCACGCATGAGAAGTGCGTGTGTGCGCCTGTGTGCCCTATCCATGAGGTACCAGGGCATGTATGAGAAGTGCGTGTGTGCGCCTGTGTGCCCTATCCATGAGGTACCAGGGCATGTATGAGAAGTGTGCCCTGTCTAGGAGGTACCAGGGCATGATGAGAAGTGTGTGTGTGTGCCCTGTCTAGGAGGTATCAGGGCATGTATGAGAAGTGTGTGTGTGCCCGCCCTGTCTAGGAGGTACCAGGACATGTATGAGAAGTGAGCCCTGTCTATGAGGCACCAGCGCATGTATGAGAAGTGTATGTGTGTGCCCTGTCTAGGAGGTGCCAGGGCATGATGAGAAGTGTGTGTGTGTGCCCTGTCTAGGAGGTACCAGGGCATGTATGAGAAGTGTGTGTGTGTGTGCCCTGTCTAGGAGGTACCAGGGCATGCATGGGAAATGTGTGTATATATGTGTGTGCCCTGTCTATGAGGAACCAGGGCACGTATGAGAAATGTGTGTGCAGGGGTGGACTAGCCTATAGAGGGCTCTGGAGATGTGCCCGGTAGGCCTCTGCACCCTAGGCCTCTTTGTGTGGTAATGTATTTTATGTTCACACTTTCTCATAGGAAAAGGCTTGGAGTTGCTGAAAATATGTAATATGGAACCACTTTGACAATTATTGCAGGGCCTCTTTTGGCTCCAAGTCCACCTCGGTGTGTGTGCCATGTATATGAGGTACCAGGGCACGCATGAGAAGTGCGTGTGTGCGCCTGTGTGCCCTATCCATGAGGTACCAGGGCATGTAGCATGTATGAGAAGTGAGTGTGCGTGCCTAAGCAACATTGTAAATGTTTGACTCCATGCTGGCGTCCCCATACCTCCTTTGCAAGCGGCCATTTCAGGCGGCCCTCTCTAGGGAGCCGGCCGTGTTGTTCTTCAGTGCTGACGCCTCCTGGCAGAAGCCCTGCGCGCAGTGCGCGCGTCCCTGCGCCCTGCGTCTAAATATACACCCTGGATAGACAGTGTTCCATTACCAGGCGGCTATTTCCAGGCGCTGATGTCATCCAGGCAGCGGGCGCCGAGCTCAGGGTGACTCACTCACTGCTGGCTCCAGCCTGCAACAGGCCTCACGACGGGCCTGCCACTGATAGGAGCCGACGAGACAGCAAGGCCTGCCAGGGGCGACTCACGAGAGAGGCTGTACTCCCCCCCTCCCCTCCAGTGGCTGGCAGGAGCAACTAACGAGAGAGGCTTTACTCCCCCTGCACTCCAGTGGCTGGCAGGAGCAACTAACGAGAGAGGCTGTACCCCCCCCCCCCTCCCAGTGGCTGGCAGGAGCAACTAACGAGAGAGGCTGTACTCCCCCCCTCCCCTCCAGTGGCTGGCAGGAGCAACTAACGAGAGAGGCTTTACTCCCCCTGCACTCCAGTGGCTGGCAGGAGCAACTAACGAGAGAGGCTTTACTCCCCCTGCACTCCAGTGGCTGGCAGGAGCAACTAACGAGAGAGGCTTTACTCCCCCTGCACTCCAGTGGCCAGCAGGAGCAACTAACGACAGAGGCTGTACCCCCCCCCCCCCCTCCCAGTGGCTGGCAGGAGCAACTCACGAGAGAGGCTGTACTCCCCCCCTCCCCTCCAGTGGCCGACAGGAGCAACTAACGAGAGAGGCTTTACTCCCCCTGCACTCCAGTGGCTGGCAGGAGCATCTAACGAGAGGGGCTTTACTCCCCCTGCCCTCCAGTGGCGAGCAGGGCAGCCTAAAGAGAGAGGCTTTACTCCCCCTCCCCTCCAGTGGCCAGCAGGAGCAACTAACGAGAGAGGCTGTACTCCCCCCCTCCCCTCCAGTGGCTGGCAGGAGCGACTCACGAGAGAGGCTGTACTCCCCCCCTCCCCTCCAGTGGCTGGCAGGAGCAACTAACGAGAGAGGCTTTACTCCCCCTGCACTCCAGTGGCCAGCAGGAGCAACTAACGACAGAGGCTGTACCCCCCCCCCCCTCCCAGTGGCTGGCAGGAGCAACTCACGAGAGAGGCTGTACTCCCCCCCTCCCCTCCAGTGGCCGACAGGAGCAACTAACGAGAGAGGCTTTACTCCCCCTGCACTCCAGTGGCTGGCAGGAGCATCTAACGAGAGGGGCTTTACTCCCCCTGCCCTCCAGTGGCGAGCAGGGCAGCCTAAAGAGAGAGGCTTTACTCCCCCTCCCCTCCAGTGGCCAACTAACGAGAGAGGCTGTACCCCCCCCAACCCCCCCAGTGGCCAGCAGGAGCAACTAACGAGAGAGGCTGTACCCCCCCCCCCCCAGTGGCCAGCAGGAGCAACTAACGAGAGAGGCTGTACCCCCCCCCCCCAGTGGCCAGCAGGAGCAACTAACGACAGAGGCTGTACCCCCCCCAGCCCCCCCAGTGGCCAGCAGGAGCAACTAACGAGAGAGGCTGTACCCCCCCCCCCCCCCCAGTGGCCAGCAGGAGCAACTAACGAGAGGGGCTTTACTCCCCCTGCCCTCCAGTGGCTGGCAGGAGCATCTAACGAGAGAGGCTTTACTCCCCCTGCCCTCCAGTGGCCAGCAGGAGCAACTAACGGGAGAGGCTGTACCCCCCCCCCTCCAGTGGCTGGCAGGAGCAACTAACGAGAGAGGCTGTACCCCCCCCCCCCCCAGTGGCCAGCAGGAGCAACTAACGAGAGAGGCTTTACTCCCCCTGCACTCCAGTGGCTGGCATGAGCATCTAACGAGAGAGGCTTTACCTCCCCTGCCCTCCAGTGGCCAGCAGGAGCAACTAACGACAGAGGCTGTACCCCCCCCCACCCCCCCCCCCCCAGTGGCCAGCAGGAGCAACTAACGAGAGGGGCTTTACTCCCCCTGCACTCCAGTGGCCAGCAGGAGCAACTAACGAGAGAGGCTGTACTCCCCCCCACCTCCAGTGGCTGGCAGGAGCAACTAACGAGAGGGGCTTTACTCCCCCTGCCCTCCAGTGGCGAGCAGGGCCGCCTAAAGAGAGAGGCTTTACTCCCCCTCCCCTCCAGTGGCCAACTAACGAGAGAGGCTGTACCCCCCCCCCCCCCCCAGTGGCCAGCAGGAGCGACTCACGAGAGAGGCTGTACTCCCCCCCCCCTCCAGTGGCTGGCAGGAGCAACTAACGAGAGATGCTTTACTCCCCCTCCCCTCCAGTGGCGAGCAGGGCCGCCTAAAGAGAGAGGCTTTACTCCCCCTCCCCTCAAGTGGCCAGCAGGAGCAACTAACGACAGAGGCTGTACCCCCCCACCCACCCAGTGGCCAGCAGGAGCAACTAACGAGAGGGGCTTTACTCCCCCTGCCCTCCAGTGGCTGGCAGGAGCAACTAACGAGTGAGACTTTACTCCCCCCTCCCCTCCAGTGGCCAGCAGGAGCAACTAACGAGAGAGGCTTTACTCCCCCTCCCCTCCAGTGGCTGGCAGGAGCATCTAACGAGAGAGGCTGTACTCCCTCCCGTCCCCTCCAGTGGCCGGCAGGAGCAACTAACGAGAGGGGCTTTACTACCCCTGCCCTCCAGTGGCTGGCAGGAGCAACTAACGAGAGAGGCTTTACTCCCCCTCCCCTCCAGTGGCTGGCAGGAGCATCTAACGAGAGAGGCTTTACTCCCCCTGCCCTCCAGTGGCCAGCAGGAGCAACTAACGAGAGAGGCTGTACTCCCCCCCCCCCCCCCCAGTGGCCAGCAGGAGCAACTAACGAGAACGAGAGAGCCTGTACTCCCCCCTCCCCTCCAGTGGCCAGCAGGAGCAACTAACGAGAGAGGCTTTACTCCCCCTGCCCTCCAGTGGCTGGAAGGAGCAACTAACGAGAGAGGCTGTACTCCCCCTCCCTCCAGTGGCTGGCAGGAGCAACTAACGAGAGAGGCTGTACTCCCCCCCCCCCTCCAGTGGCCAGCAGGAGCAACTAACGAGAGAGGCTGTACTCCCCCCTCCCCTCCAGTGGCCGGCAGGAGCAACTAACGAGAGAGGCTTTACTCCCCCTGCCCTCCAGTGGCTGGAAGGAGCAACTAACGAGAGAGGCTGTACTCCCCCTCCCTCCAGTGGCTGGCAGGAGCAACTAACGAGAGAGGCTGTACTCCCCCCCCCCTCCAGTGGCCAGCAGGAGCAGCTAACGAGAGAGGCTGTACTCCCCCCCCCTCCAGTGGCCAGCAGGAGCAACTAACGAGAGAGGCTTTACTCCCCCTGCCCTCCAGTGGTTAGAAGGAGCAACTAACGAGAGAGGCTGTACTCCCCCTCCCTCCAGTGGCTGGCAGGAGCAACTAACGAGAGGGGCTGGGGTCCCCACCTCCCTGCTAATGAAGAGACAGACCTCAGGCGCCCATGAGGACTAACTAGACAGACTGGGGCGCCCACCTCCCCCGCTAATGAGAGATCTCCAGTGGCTGTCACGGCCAACTAAGGAGAATAAGTGGTGAGGAATGGGGTGCCCACCGCCCCACTAATGAAGAGAGAGACCTCTGGCTCCAAACAGGATCAACTAACGAGAATGACTGGTGAGGACCAGAGCTTCCACCTCCCGCTAATGAAAAGAGAGTCTGCCAGTGGCCAACAGGGCCAACTAACTAGATGACTGGCGAGCATTGGGACTCCCACCATTCCTGTGACTAAACAAGGTCAACTGATGCAACCGCCTCCTCCCTAACGAAGAGCGAGGCCTCCACCGTCCAACTTGACGACTAAAGAGAGACTGAGGCGCCCACCTCTCTTGCTAATGAAGAGATAGACCTCCAGTGGCCTGCACGACCAACTAAGAAGAATGAGTCGTGAGGACTAGTACACATACCTCCCCTCTTGTGAACAGAGAGACCTAATATGGAGAAACAACTGAGGACTGGAGCGCCCATCATCCCTACAACCAAATAATGTGATTGACTGGTGCACCCAATTTCTCCTGAAGGAAGAGAGAGACGTCCACCACCCAACAGGACCAACTAACGAGAGAGACTGGGGTGGACAACTCCCCGCTAATGAAGAGAGAGAGAGCTCTACCAACCAACAGGACCAACTAACGAGAACAACTGGTGAGGAATGGAGCACCAACCGTCCCTCTAATGTAGCAACACCATCACCACCCAACAGAACTGACTGGTGCGCCCATTTCCCCCTAATGAAGACAAAGATATCCACTGTCCTGCAAGACCGACTAATTAGAGAAACTGGCACACTCACTTTCCAGTTAGTAAAGAGAGAGAGACCTCTGCCACCCAACAAGAACATATAATGAGAATGACTAGTGAAGACTGGAAAGGGACCTCCAACACCGACCGAAGAGCGACTGAGGCACCCACCTATCAATTAATGAAGAGAGAGACCTCTGACTTACGAGAACAAATGGTGAGGACTCGAGCGCCTAATGTGTCTCTAATGAAGAGAGACATCCACTGCCCAACAGGATAGTAAACTAATGAGAATAATTGGTGAGGATTGGACTCCCCACAGCCCCTCTAATGAAGAGAGATCTCCAAAAGGACTGACTAACGAGCGGGACTGGAGTACCCACTGCCGCTATACTGAAGCGAAACACCGCTACCGCTTGGCGGGAAAGGTATGGTACAAAATGACCTACTCCCAAAAGTCTGACCCCCAATTTTCTGCATATATATATATATGTGGGGGGGGGGGGGTGAAGTAAATAAAAAATATATAGCGGTAAGGTGGTGGGGGATCTATGGAGGGTCTCCCCCCACATGTATATTTGTGGAAAATTGGGAAAAAAACGGACTTTTGGGATTCAAACTTTTCAGTTCGGTAAAATCACGTAGGTCCGGCGGGAATGACTTGTGCACTCACCGAGTCCTGCAATGGCCACCCAGAGCTGACTGGTGAAGCCTGGAGCTTCACTGTCCCTCTAATGAAGAGAGACCTCCATCGGGAGGACCAGCAAGGGTGAAATGGTGCACCCACCACTGCACCCACCACCCCCTGATAAACAGTGAGACCACAACAGCACTGACTGGCGCAGTCGCCTCTCTGTAAATGACAAAAGAGCCATGCACCGGCCAACAGAACCTACTAACAAGAGTGACTGGTGTATCCACCCCTCTGGCTAATGAACAGAGAGACTTCCATCACCCACCAGAAGTGTAACTTGCACCCGCCAAGTGAAGCGAGAGATCGCCACCGCCCGACTGGACTAACACAAACAACTGGTATGGACTGGAATGCACACTGTCCTAACTGATGAAGAGTGAGGCCTCCAACCTCACAAAGGAGTGACTAACAAGAGTGGTAGGAGTGCCCACTGACCCCCTGCTGAAGAGAAAGACCTCTAACCCCACACAGGACCGACTGGTGCACCCACCACCACTAATGAAGAGCGACCTCCAACTGCCACTAGAGGTGACGGATAAGAAGGACCAGTGAGACCTGGTGCGCACACTGTTCCTCTAATGAAGAGCGACCTCCAACAGCCACTAGAGGTGACGGATGAGAATGACCAGTGAGATCTGGTGCGCACACTGTTCCTCTAATGAAGAGCGACCTCCAACTGCCACTAGAGGTGACTGATGAGAAGGACCAGTGTGACCTGGTGCGCACACTGTTCCTCTAATGAAGAGCGACCTCCAACTGCCACTAGAGGTGACGGATGAGAATGACCAGTGAGACCTGGTGCGCACACTGTTCCTCTAATGAAGAGCGACCTCCAACTGCCACTAGAGGTGACTGATGAGAAAGACCAGTGAGATCTGGTGCGCACACTGTTCCTCTAATGAAGAGCGACCTCCAACTGCCACTAGAGGTGACTGATGAGAAGGACCAGTGAGACCTGGTGCGCACACTGTTCCTCTAATGAAGAGCGACCTCCAACTGCCCCTAGAGGTGACGGATGAGAATGACCAGTGAGACCTGGTGCGCACACTGTTCCTCTAATGATGAGCGACTTCCAACTGCCACTAGAGGTGACTGATGAGAAGGACCAGTGAGACCTGGTGCGCACACTGTTCCTCTAATGAAGAGCGACCTCCAACTGCCACTAGAGGTGACTGATGAGAAAGACCAGTGAGACCTGGTGCGCACACTGTTCCTCTAATGAAGAGCGACCTCCAACTGCCACTAGAGGTGACTGATGAGAATGGCCAGTGAGATCTGGTGCGCACACTGTTCCTCTAATGAAGAGCGACCTCCAACTGCCACTAGAGGTGACGGATGAGAATGACCAGTGAGACCTGGTGCGCACACTGTTCCGCTAATGAAGCGCGACCTCCAACTGCCACTAGAGGTGACTGATGAGAATGACCAGAGAGACCTGGTGCGCACACTGTTCCTCTAATGAAGAGCGACCTCCAACTGCCCCTAGAGGTGATGGATGAGAATGACCAGTGAGACCTGGTGCGCACACTGTTCCTCTAATGAAAAAAGACTCCAACTGCCACTAGAGGTGACTGATGAGAAAGACCAGTGAGATCTGGTGCGCACACTGTTCCTCTAATGAAGAGCAACCTCCAACTGCCACTAGAGGTGACTGATGAGAAGGACCAGTGTGACCTGGTGCGCACACTGTTCCTCTAATGAAAAAAGACTCCAACTGCCACTAGAGGTGACTGATGAGAAAGACCAGTGAGATCTGGTGCGCACACTGTTCCTCTAATGAAAAGCGACCTCCAACTGCCACTAGAGGTGACTGATGAGAAGGACCAGAGAGACCTGGTGCGCACACTGTTCCTCTAATGAAGAAAGACTCCAACTGCCACTAGAGGTGACTGATGAGAAAGACCAGTGAGATCTGGTGCGCACACTGTTCCTCTAATGAAGAGCGACCTCCAACTGCCACTAGAGGTGACTGATGAGAAGGACCAGAGAGACCTGGTGCGCACACTGTTCCTCTAATGAAGAGCGACCTCCAACTGCCACTAGAGGTGACTGATGAGAAGGACCAGTGAGACCTGGTGCGCACACTGTTCCTCTAATGAAGAGCGACCTCCAACAGCCACTAGAGGTGACGGATGAGAAGGACCAGTGAGATCTGGTGCGCACACTGTTCCTCTAATGAAGAGCGACCTCCAACAGCCACTAGAGGTGACGGATGAGAAGGACCAGTGAGACCTGGTGCGCACACTGTTCCTCTAATGAAGGTCGACCTCCAACAGCCACTAGAGGTGACGGATGAGAAGGACCAGTGAGACCTGGTGCGCACACTGTTCCTCTAATGAAGGTCGACCTCCAACAGCCACTAGAGGTGACGGATGAGAAGGACCAGTGAGACCTGGTGCGCACACTGTTCCTCTAATGAAGAGCGACCTCCAACAGCCACTAGAGGTGACTGATGAGAAGGACCAGTGAGACCTGGTGCGCACACTGTTCCTCTAATGAAGAGCGACCTCCAACTGCCACTAGAGGTGACTGATGAGAAGGACCAGTGAGACCTGGTGCGCAAACTGTTCCTCTAATGAAGAAAGACTCCAACTGCCACTAGAGGTGACTGATGAGAAGGACCAGTGAGACCTGGTGCGCACACTGTTCCTCTAATGAAGAGCGACCTCCAACTGCCACTAGAGGTGACTGATGAGAAGGACCAGAGAGACCTGGTGCGCACACTGTTCCTCTAATGAAGAGCGACCTCCAACTGCCACTAGAGGTGACTGATGAGAAGGACCAGTGAGACCTGGTGCGCACACTGTTCCTCTAATGAAGAGCGACCTCCAACAGCTACTAGAGGTGACGGATGAGAAGGACCAGTGAGACAAGAGCGACCTCCAACAGCCACTAGAGGTGATGGATGAGAAGGACCAGTGAGACCTGGTGCGCACACTGTTCCTCTAATGAAGAGCGACCTCCAACTGCCACTAGAGGTGACTGATCAGAATGGCCAGTGAGATCTAGTGCGCACACTGTTCCTCTAATGAAGAGAGACCTCCAACTGCCCCTAGAGGTGACTGATGAGAATGACCAGTGAGATCTGGTGCGCACACTGTTCCTCTAATGAAGAGCGACCTTCAACTGCCACTAGAGGTGACTGATGAGAATGGCCAGTGAGATCTGGTGCGCACACTGTTCCTCTAATGAAGAGCGACCTCCAACTGCCCCTAGAGTTGACTGATGAGAATGGCCAGAGAGATCTGGTGCGCACACTGTTCCTCTAATGAAGAGCGACCTCCAACAGCCACTAGAGGTGACTGATGAGAAGGACCAGTGAGATCTGGTGCGCACACTGTTCCTCTAATGAAGAGCGACCTCCAACTGCCAGTAGAGGTGACTGATGAGAAGGACCAGAGAGACCTGGTGCGCACACTGTTCCTCTAATGAAGAGCGACCTCCAACTGCCACTAGAGGTGACTGATGAGAATGGCCAGTGAGATCTAGTGCGCACACTGTTCCTCTAATGAAGAGAGACCTCCAACTGCCCCTAGAGGTGACTGATGAGAATGACCAGTGAGACCTGGTGCGCACACTGTTCCTCTAATGAAGAGCGACCTCCAACTGCCACTAGAGGTGACTGATGCGAATGACCAGTGAGATCTGGTGCGCACACTGTTCCTCTAATGAAGAGCGACCTCCAACTGCCACTAGAGGTGACTGATGAGAAGGACCAGTGAGATCTGGTGCGCACACTGTTCCTCTAATGAAGAGCAACCTCCACTGCCTAGCACGACTGACTAGTGCACTTACCTCCAGCCCCCTAATGAAGAGTGTAACCTCCACCACATAACAGGACCGACTGGTGCACTCACCTCCCTGCTAATGATGAGAGAGACCTCCACAGGCCACCAGGAGCGACGAAAAACAATTGGTAGGGACTCTAGGGTGCACCTCCCCACTAATGAAGAGAGAGATTTCTGGCACCCAGCAGTGCTGACTAACAAGAACGAGTGTTGAGGACTGGAGCGCCCACTGGCCCTCTAATGAAAGGAGACACCCACTGCCCAACGCAAGAGCAAAAGGAATGCACTCCTCCCCCTAATGTAGAGAGAGACTGCTGGTACCCAACAGGACCAATTAACAAGAGCAACTGGTGGACCCACCAGCCATCAGGAGCGACTAACAAGGGCAATTGGCAAGGAGTGTAGAACGTATCACCCCACTAATGAAGACAGACCTCCACCGCCCAATAGATCTGACTAGCGAGAGAGAATGAAGAGCCATCCTCGCCCACTAATGAAGAGAGAGACATCCACCGCCCAACAGAACCGACTAGTGAAAGAGAGACTGCCGGGTACAGGGTCACCCACCTCCCCTTTAATGGAAGGAGAAAGAAAGACTTCCATCGGCCAACAGGATTGACTAAGAAGGGTGACTGCAACGCCCCAGCCCAACTAATAAAGAGGGATCTCCACCTCCCAATGGGGCTAACTAAAAAGTGACTGGAGGGTTCACCACCCTGCTAATGAAGAGGGACCCCCACCACCCAATGGGGCCAACTAAAAAGTGACTGGAGGGTCCACCACCCTGCTAATGAAGAGAGAGAGACCTCCACCGCCCAACTGGACCAACGACAAACAAGAGCAACTGTCGGGGACTGAAACGCCCACTTTCCTTCCAATGAAGAGAGAGCCCTCCACCGTCCAACAGAACTGACTAACGAGAGTGACTGGAGTGCCCACTGCCCCTCTACTGAGGAGGAAGACCCCCACCGCCCAACAGGATGGACTGGTGCACCCATCTCCCTGTTAATAAGGAGAGGCAACTCCACCGACCACCAAAAGCGAGTAACGGGTGCAATTGGCAGGGAGTACAGAGTACACCTCACTGCTAATGGAGAGGGACCTCCACCTCCCAATGGCGCCAACTAAAAAGTAACTGGAGGGTCCACCACCCTGCTAATGAAGAGGAGGACCTCCACCGCCCAATAGAACCAACTACTAAACATGACTGGAGGAGAGTGGAAAGCGCACCACCACTCATCAGAGGAGAGCTCTTCACCCATCAGTAAAACACACCATTCTTTGATATTTCTTTCATTAAAAGATTTATCTTCAGGCATTAGTGGTACTATGCAACACAGGAAGCCTTAACATAATACATTTGGTGAATGCATTAAAGTGGTAGACTCTCACCTATATCTACTGGGAAGGCAATATCAGCCTCCTCCTCGTTGCTGTCAGGATTAGTCAGGCGAGTACAAAGGCAGCGAATATGGCAAGGGAAATGTGCACCCAGGAACTACGACTCAGGTATGCTAGAACCCAGGAGTGCAAATAGAGTGTGACATCAAAACCAATATATGAAAAGGGATGTGGGGTAAGCACCTGACCGCGAGGAAAGTCGGCAAGCGCCTTACCCCCAATTGCTGTTACAGGTACTGACAGCGCTAAACCCACGTGGAGGGCAAGCAATGACAGGATCTGTGTACTAACACTCTTGATGGTATTACATAAGGGAACTTAAGAACTGTACTCACGAGGACGAGATAAACCTCTTGAATGTCAGCTAGCCCACGAATCCTGTTGAAGAAACTGGGACCCCGAAAGGCTAGAACAGCAATGGAAGGAAAACTAAATACCTAAATGGGAATAGTGTTTGCAAAATAGTGAGGAAAACATAAGCATTCACACAGGAGCTAGCTACTACCGCACACCACACCTAATAATCAAAGGGAAAATAAATGCAGAAGTGCAGTGGAAAACATGGAATGGATCCTCTAGGAAGTAAGGATCAGGAGCAGGGAAAAACGAAATAACCTATGCAAACTTCTTCCTACCCCTCCAAGGAAAAGACAGGAAACTAAACTAAGAGGAAGGCTAAGGCAAATGGGTAACAGCAGCAAAGGACAGAGTCAAAGAAATATAGAACACAGACAAACTGGGCTGCATCTAAAAGGGGAAAGCACTGAAAATTGCTGCCTGCAACAGAGGAAGACAAAAAGGGAAATCAAGGGAGCAGAAATCAATTAGCGCATGAATCCGAAATTCAGGGCGGAGGAAACAAGAAAACAGGAACAAGGAAGTAGGTACAAAGGCAAGGAACCAGGAACCAGGGACTAGTCAAAAACAGAAACACTGCAATCGATGACCAGCGCTGGACTGAAGTAAGACTGAGGCTTTTAAAGCTGCTTAACGAGCACACGCCTCGGGTGTGCTGATTGCTGCACCTGCCGCCACAGCTGTTACCTATCCTCCACCCAACCTTGTGTTGCAAGGGTGGAGGTGGAGCAGTGGGCCAGGCATTCTGGGAAGCATTGTCATTTGGTTAAAGAAGCATGCTGGCTGCCAAAAACCTGGAATGGATCCGGAAGGGAAGTAGCTGGGAAAATAGGGATTTAGCGCTCCCAAATCATCACAGCACTGTAGCATAAGGTTCGGAGGAAAGGTCCAGTAGGGAATAAACCCCAAATCATGCCCCCAAGTGGTGGGAACGGGAGCGAAGGGAGCGAGTCGTGACAGTTGCTCAGTGATAGGGCCTTGAAAAAGACGCGGTGTCAAAACACGTGTCGGCTGAATGTACCACTAAGTCAGAAGACTTAATAAATACTGAAAACTCAACTTGCATCTTCAAGGAGTTTATTGCAGACAATTGTGTTGCATTTATAATGTTGGGCAAAGTGCAAGTTCCTAGTACATTCCTGCGGGAGCTTACATAGGTTATTCACTTGAACAGTCTTGATACAGATGTGCAAGGTAACTGGAGCTGTTTGGGGTCCTTCCGTTGGAAATGGCCCGTCACAGGGGCTATTGCCTAAACATCCACGGCTGAGAAGGGCACAGCTGACAACAAAAGGCATGTGTTTCAAAGCTAATTGCAAGGCTGTTGAGATGCTAGCCCCCCAGCCCGAGACGTCATGTGTATGTGCGCATGTGTGTGTCTGCCTGGCTGTGACGTGGGTAATGGGCATTGCTGGAAAGTGAACAAACCCAATTATGAGCGCGCATTGGGACTGCGCTGTCTTCTCGTCATCTGAGCCGATGCTAAATTGGGCTTGGCAGGGATAAAGGAAAGGCGCCCACTGAGGCGGTCATCAGGTGGGGCTCGTAATCGCCCCTTCTTCGGGCAGGCACGGACCTGAAACAAGAGTCAGGCCAGAGCCCCTGTTTTATGCCAGGCTAGCTCTAGCTTCGCCGGGCTCAGCCAGCTCTAGTTAACTGCAAACGCTACCAAAACACCAAAGGCAAATGCAAGACCTCACTGGGTGTGCGCCTCAGTGGGTTGTATACTAATTGACCTTTTCACAATTGACCTCGGGAGAATTGACCTCGGGAAAATTGACCTAATTTAGAAGGTCAATGAGGTTGTATATGCGGGCGGGGAAACGCCCCCACAACCCTCCCACCCAATCCAAAACCCCCTGCAGCCCCCCACCCAATCCCCTTATATTATTTATAATCCAAAAACAACCCAATACATATAAAAAATAACTAAAATAATATAAAGGTCAATTGTCAATTGGGACCACTATAATTAGGTCAATTGTGCAAAAGGTCAATTGTAAAAGGTCAATTTGGGTAATACCCATCAGTGTACAGCAAAACGTTCTGAGGTTAGAGAAGATGGCACGGAATCCCTGCCCTTCGTACGACTAATGATTCCTGCGAGAAATCAATGGCAGGTAAGCTGACGCCACCATTACTAGCAAAGCATACACGGTCAATAGTGCCCCCTGTGCTGCACCACCACATCACTATATATATGTATAAATATCCTTATGGCATGCACACACATAGGGCTCATTATGAGTTTCCTGGCATCCCGGCGGGATACCGGCAAACTACTGTACCGTCCCCGCCGCCCCATATCCCAGTGATTGAGGCATTTATGATATGAAATGATAGGTTATTTATAACGCGCTTAATACCCAGAGGTTTCTAAGCACGGACCCGGGGATCGAACCTGTGGTGCTCCGTGTTGTCTTGTTCCCAAGGTGAGCATGTTGCCCCTGAGCTATCCTCCTGAGCCTAACGACAGACTTGGAGTTGGCCCGTGCAGAAAGGTGCCGGCATATGTTGTTACCAGCACTTTATTTCCGGACCAGCTAACTTGTAATGAGGCTGACAGTAGCAGAAATTGCAACTATATCTGTACATCGCCAGTGGAAGGGAAAATAACATATCACAAAAACACCAGGTGTTTGCCAGACTTGCTAGGCTAATTTAATGAGGAATGCACTTAGCTAGAAGCCATTCCAGATGTTGGCCCATGTTATGAATCGCCGCGTTTCCCATTTCCAAGCATCTCCATTCTGGCAACGCTGGAGGTTACCATGGAGACGTGGTCTCTCTGCTGCCCGTGTTTCAGGTAGTCACATGACACGGCAGTTACGCGTTAGAAGTTGAAATGCTGCTTCTAATTAGCGTTTGTCCGTCAATTCTACTCATCCAGACTTTCTTCTTCTTTGAACTCGGAACGTTGTTTGACCTTTCCATCGGATTACCCCTTGGACATTGAACCGGACTTTCGGCTAGCCGTAATGTCGGCTCGCCGCACCTTGCAGCGGCTTCCTCGGCAGCTGTTCCGCCGGCCGTCCGAGCCTCCGTGCTGCCTTCATTCACTCAGGCAAGCCATCCTGCCGGCTCGCCTCTCCTCACCAACAACTCCTTCGGCAGCTGTCCCAACGGTCTGCCGAGCCTCTGTACTGCTCAGCAAACCCGCACCGAAGCCTTTCAAAGCAGGATTTCCAACACTTCTGTTTTGGGAAAACTGGGAGTATACTACTTACACGCTGCTACTTCTCACGCAGCCTGCTACAGACTTCATTCTTGTAAGTCCCTTATTTGTTAATGGGGAATGTTTTGAACTAGTGAACTGCCTGTATTCTGCTACCTTGACCACCACCATCTTCCCTGGGAACTATTGTGTTTGGGACAATTTGGCAAATTGAACAGCAACTGTGCACTTTCTGAACGCTCTCCCGTAACATTGCACCATCCCGGACCTAGTTGCGACCCTCTTGCTGTTCGGGTTAGCCTTCCTATACTAACCTTCCTGTTTGTTATTTTTTCCTTCCGTTGATATTCTCTCCTTGCCTGAACACCGATTGGGTAAGCCTTTGGTCATTGATGTAATTTTCCTTGGGAATCAGTAGGTTACTATTCTTAATTATCCTTTCTTTATTCCCAGTATTCTTGGTCCCAGACAATCTACCCGTAGTTCCCTTAGAGCCCTATCAAGCCTTTTTTCAGGTATTGTCTTTGGCCTGATCTTGATTTAAACAGTAATGTCAAATATCAGTGACGTATAATTGTACTTTTTTTTATTTCCTACAGCCTGGGTTTGGCGGTGTGGACTTCCCCGCTCTTTTGGGTAACCGATTCCTCTGACTGTTCTGCTATACAGCAAAGGGGTATGTTGCCTTAAAGAAGTCCTCGAGTTGAGGAGGTGTGGTTCTGGATCGTACCTTTTGTACATTCCAGCTTAGACTGAACAATTACCGGAGCTGCACCCTCTTCGTTTATATCCAACAAGGTTGAGCAATGCCCCAACCAGTTCAGCAACTGGTAACAGCCCATTCCACTAAAAAAGATAAATCATGACCCACTAGCCATTGGCAAATACATCCAGTCTAGGTTTGCGGGTAACCACTACATAAGCAATACACATTTACGAGATGTTCCTTAGACACTTCGACCAGGTAATTAGGTATTTGGGGAAGGACGTAAACACTTAAAAGAAAGACACCCAACTGGTATCAGTCTGTGGTAAAGTCAGGCACCAACAGGCAAGCTGGTTCAGGGCCACACATCATCCTCCTCCACCTTCTTTTCTTACTCCTCCTTCTCCTTCTCTTTCGTCTGGACACAGCTTTCCTCGCTGGACACAGTGCATATGGTCGCCAGGCACCGCCAACATTGGCAGACGTGGTTCACAGCCCCTTCCCTTCTGCCCTTTCACCCTGGTCCGGTCACTAGTCTCGGACCTGCACATCTTCTGAACTGGAAGCTTCTGATGATTGCGCAGAAGGGACGTGTAGGGCACCTTCCCGTTCCCAAAGGTGGCCACCATAGGGCTCCCTGGCAAGATTTTCCATGGCAAGATTTTCACTGGATACCCCCACTGCACACACCGGCCGGCGTCGCTGCCGTACACAATGTCCAACATGAAGGGGGCTGTGCTCTGCCGCTCGGAGGAGTAGAGCCCTGTCTGTCTCCATACCCTGCTTGCTCCACCTTCTATCTGCTATGATGATTGTGGCCGGGCTGCGAGGACTTGTGGAAATGTTAGGTAAGGAGGCTGGTAATGGCATGATGCTTGAGCCCGCAGACACGAGATGCTTGAGCATGCAAAGACGGCAGTACTGGGATCCAGACAGCGCTACCATTGAGTTAGCAAGGTAGGGTGCAGGGTCAACATGGAGAAGCCTCCTTCCTTCTTTGTGCCTTACCTCGAGGAGGAGACCACTGCACACTAGAGGGTGAGCGTGGTAGGGATGAGCCCCCGTAGTAGGGCCAGTTCAAGTCCAGGGTTACCAATTTTGAAATGGGGGAGACATCCCATCCTCCGCACTACTAGTGGGTTGTCTGCTTTGGAAGGGGTGGCATGGACAGCCTCTGTCTCTCCTGGCTAGAGGGTGGTCTCTTTCGAGTGGAGCGATTGTCCTCTGTCCATCAACACTGGAGCGCTGGCTCTTTGAGAGTGGGGTGGACATCACTTTCCCTCACTGATATGATATGATATTTTATTTGTATCACGCCCATACAGAAGTGTTTCAGAGCGCAATGAGGCAAGGGAGGGGAACAAGCGAGGAAAAAACAACGATCTTACTAGGCCCAGTAACATTGAGAACGTGTAAGTGCAGGGGAGAGGGAAGGGAAGGGGGAAAGTGCTGAGCAAAACCAGGTAGTGCAACAAGCAGATGGTAAGTGCAAGAATAAAGTGTAGACAACAGGTGTCTAATAAATGCAGGAAGGGGACTGTAGGGTAGCAGATACAGAGCCAAGTGCAATGGTTGCCGGGAGGCAGTGCAGGTGTGAGGCTGGGAGGGCAGGGATCTGGGCCCAAAATCAGAGGGTAATCAGGTGCACGGTGCCGAAGCAGACAGATCAGCAGGTGAGAGGAAGAGCGAAGCAGAAGCAAAGAGGAGGGTCTTGAGATGCAACCGGAACCGAAGATGGTTCTCCTCAAGTTTCAGAGAGGCAGGGAGGCTGTACCAGAGGGAAGCCCCAGCCGAGGAAAGAGATCTACCCCCAACTCGTTGCTTGGAGAGTAGTTTCTGGAGGGTTGTCTCTTTGAGGTAGGATGGAGGCCCTCTGTCCCTCACCACTGGGAGGCTGTCCCTTTCGTGTTAGTGGACATCCCTTTTTTCTACCCTCAGAGGATTGACCCTGTGTTGTGGGGTGGACATTCCTTGCCTCTTTCCGCTGGAGGCGTGTACCTTTGGAGAGTGGTGGACGCCCGCCATTCCTCGCTGCAGAGGCAATAGTCCTTTGAAGAGAGGGTCACCACCCTGAGAACAAAGTGATAGTTGGCTCAGTTGGCACAAACACTGGGGGGGCACTACCCTGTCCCTCATACCTCCTGTGAGGGTTGTCCCCTACACATGGCAGACACTTCCCTCACTTTTGCCGAATGGAGGCCTCACACTGCGGTGCATGGGGTGAGCTATCGCTGGTGCTACAGAGAGGCTGCTCGGCGCCATGCCCTGTGCAGGGGCCACCTTGTTGACTGTGGGGTTCGGAGCTGCTTCACATGCACGGAATGAGGCTTCCAGGCTGGTTATGATGGTGGGATCTTCATGAAGTGGGTGGGCGCGTGTACCGGGCAGGTTCTTTCACAGTAAACCAATCAGCAAATGAGGGGACCGGGTTGTGTAAAGCAGTCCCAAGCACTGTAGCCACGTTGCTTTATTCCACTTCTCAAGTTACAGGATAAGTAGTAAGGGAAGGCAGGTCCAGCAGATAGAACATCTCATCCTGACCCTCATGAAACATATGCAAAGAGCATCCTCCCAGCATGCTCAGCGCTGTGCAGGCCTGTCAATCATTCCATCAGCACCAATACACAGAATGCAACACCGTACACGTCACTGGCAGGTGAAGGTCTGCCTTCTTGCAGTCCTGGATGAGTATTAATGAGGCTCATCCTTAAGATGAGTAACTGCGGCCTCCCCGATGGGCCTTAATATTCTAACGGTGACGTTGAGAGGTGGATACACTTGGCACATATTTTACACAGACCCCAAGTTTTGTGGTCCTATTAGGCCCTGGATACAGGGATCCCTAGCTTTCCCAGCTTCCCGTGGCTCACTGCTTGGTAGCGATGGCGGAGCAATGTAGGCATGCTCTCAGGAAGAGAGAGAGAGAGAGAGTCAGAGAATCTAAAGGGTACCCCATTCATCACTTTAACTAAACGTCCACACATATTACGTCTCAAACTCTCCACTGAAGGCAAGCAACCACTTTATATACATTAAAGGTAATGGAAAACATGAGGCAGTCCCAAGTCTAATAATGAAAAGGTTTGTTATGTCCTAGTATTGGGGTCGCGGCCAGTAATAGTCTCATCAGGGGTTGGAGCAGCCAATGCTCATTGATGGGGTGCCTGTGGGGGGAACGGTTTGGGGGAGGTGGCTGGTGTGATGTCCATCTCTCTGCTCTAAAGTGGTCCAGGGCATCCATGGGAACAGGGGGAGAACCAGGGATCATCTGATTTGGGGAGAGGGGATGATCCTGATACTTGCAGGGTTCTTAGGTGGGGAATAGCACTTTGCCATTGGAACTTCATTAGAAGAACGGTCAACTGCTTAGGTCCTCTGTGGTTAGGGGGGTGATTATAGAGGACCAGTTATATATGCCGGCCCTCTCTGGTTGGTAGCTTCTCAGATGCTTATGGAGGAGCAATCATATACTATGGTCCTCCGAGGCTGGAGGAACTCAGATGCCAGTGGTGGACCAGTTACATACGCGGGCCCTCTGCAATTTAGAGCTTCTCAGATGCTGATGGAAGACAGGTCATATACGCTGGTCCTTTGTTGTTGGAAGACCTTAGATGCTTGCAGAGAACCAGTCGTATGCTCATGTCCTCTGTGGCTGGAGCTTTTCAGATGCTTACAGAAGACCAGTCATATACTCAGGTCCTCAGGTTAGATGCTAACGGATGACCAGTCATATACTCAGGCATGCCAGTCACGTGCTCATTTTCTCTGCCATTGGAAGCATCTCAGATGCTTACCAGTCATATGCTCATGTCTTCTGCGGTTTGAGAACCTCAGATGCATATGGAAGACCAGTCATATACTCAGGTCCTCTGTGGTTGGAGAACCTCTGATGCTTGAGGATGAGCAGTCATATACCCAGCTCCTCTGCAGTCAGGACTTCACAGTCTGTTTATGGTGGACCAGTCATTGTCTCAGGTCCTGTGCGGTTGGGAGCTTCTCCGATGCTTACAGATGGCCAGTGATTTACTACAGTCCTCTGTGGTTGGAGGAGTTTGTATGTTTTTCGATGGATCAGTCATATACTAACATCCTCTGTGGTTGGGAGCGTCTCCGATGCTTACAGATGGCCAGTGATTTACTCTGCTCTCTGTGGTTGGAGGAGTTTGTAAAGGATCAGTCATATACTCACATCCTCTGTGGTTGGGAGCTTCTCAGATGCTTACAGAAGACCAGTCAAATGCTCATGTCCTCTGCGAGATGCTTATGGAAGACCAGTCATAACTCTGGAGTTGTAGGACCTCAGATGCTTGTGGGGGAACAGTCATTTACACAGGTCCTCTGCGGTTGTCAAATGCTGATGTCACGGTCACATACAGGAAGACTTAGCAATGGCCCCTGGGCAGCTGCAGGTCTTTACCCCCAGTCAGCTGTTGGGGCATCTCAGTGACTTGGTTCAGCCAAGCTTCCCGAGGGCACAGAGACCAAGGATTGCAGCAAAACGGCTCTTGCCGAGACTGGCAGGGTGAGCACCACCCTGGCAGCTGAGAGCTCCAGTTCTGGAAGGTCTTGGAAGGTCACAGTTCCCAGCAGGGTTTGCTTACATCCGTTCTTTGCGTGAACATTGTCTTACATCTCGGTTCTCTACAGAAGACTCCAGCAGACTCTCCACTTTCATGGGGACTCGGCACAAGTCCAATCACATGTCTGCATTCATCCCAATATTGTTGGCCGCTACCCAATCAGTGGGGCCAACCACATTTCAACTTTCAGACTTCTTCTGAGAAAACTCCCCGGATGTGGGCTTAACCTAGGCTGAAGTTCCAAGTGATCTTCTCTTGTCCTGGCTACCACAGTCTTGAAAGTCCCGGGCTGGCCGGTGATCTCTGGCCATGTACCTCCACGTTTGAGCAAGATCTGCCTGGAAGACCCTGCACTAGGTTTTACACATGGATAGCAGGAAGGCCCAGCCCAGGACTACAGCTGGACACACTACTCCAGAGGTGGATGCAATACTGCAGATGTTGCCAACAGAGCCGGCCGCAACATGTAACATGGGCCCACAGAGAAGGAAGGCCACCAAGGATGGACAGTGCAGGCACCGCTGCAGGCACCTGCGAGTTAACCTCTCTGTGTGGCCCACACTCAACGTCTGTATTCTGCTGTCCAAGTGCCAAACACGTATTCCTGCCCTGAGTCCTCTATTCTCCCAGAGGCCTCCGTGCCTATTGATTATGTCAAGCCCTTAGTCAAGCACTGTTTAATTTCCAGCTCCACCCATGACCCCTTCTTAGATTCTGCGCCCCCATGTCTGCGCCTCTGCGGCTGAGCCTCTGAAGGGGACCCAGTGGGCCTACAGATGCATGCGGTGCCTCGTGCTCTCTTTTGACCCCGAACGCCCTCTTCCTGCCTGCTCAGCCCCTACCACGGGAAACACCTGCCCTAAATGGACCCACTCTATGGCTGCCCTGCTCTGGAAATATCTTTTTATGGCGGGAAACCAAGTTTATCTTGGCCTGGTGTAGCCTGGACTAGCGGGTGCAACCCGCGCCTGCTTCTTGATCCCAGTGCAGGGAAGGGGACCTGGCCGGCTCACCCCTTCCTCCAGCCCCCTCGGGTTACACACAGGCGGTGCCAAAACTGAGCTCAGCTTCTAAAGAACTCCTACTCCCCAGAGTTCCAGCTGCTCTCCCGCTCATACATTCCTTCCAGTTCCTTTTGCGCCACCTAGAGGCGAGCTTCGGAACACAGAGTCCTACACTCCGCTGGTAAATCCGGGAGTTTATTTCCGGTATTTACAACTCCACTTGACGTTATCGCCCTTCCTGTAGTTAGCAGCGTAACTCGATGTTTGGCTTTTCAACAAAACACTCTTTTATAGAAAAGACTTGAAAAGTGCACAAATGCTTAGATACGTCCTCATAGAAATATGTTAAGGAAAAGGAGTAGGATTTTTTAATTATTTTCCCTGTATTGAAGGAAACACTTCAAATACCAAAATGCAGTTCGGCGCGAGGTAAAAAAAATGGTGAATGCGCTTTCAAGATTTAACACAGCACAACAAAAGATACTGTGTGACAAGGTACCTGGTTGTTTTCATTGTAGGACACATTCCTGCTTCATATGCGATGCAATGAAAATGTGACATTCCCCCAAAATAATGGATTTTTGGTATTTCAAATAAGCACACCAATAAGGGAGACAATTTAAAACTTGTTTTTGTGTGACCCCTTTTAATCGTCTTCCACAACGTCACGCGTGCGTTGTGTGCCCGTTTTAGAATACAATTGCCCCTGTGTATTGTTCTTTTCACCACATGCAAAAACGTAAGGTCTTGTCACGGAAGTGAATCATCACGTATCCCAGCTTCCTGTTTACGCGGCCTGCCCTAACAAAGCCTCTGTTCAGTCATGCGAGGTTTGCAAAGCCACGGTGGTGGGAGCAGCTGCGCCGTGTTTGCTGGGGAAGGGCACTTGCCTCTGGAGGGAGGTGACAGCACAGTCTCGTCAGGAAAAGGCAGGAAAAGAGGCCATTCGTCTCGGAGCAGTGCCTGTGCCTCTGGAACACCCCTGTTAGGGCTGCCTGCAGGTCTGCAGGAGAGCAGGGACCACAAGCAATGGGCGGCACAGATTGCTCGTGCCCAAGGCCGGCCCTGCCTCTGAACCCCACAGTCTGAAGGCCCACAGGTCCGTAGGTCAGTAAAATGAGGCCGGTTCCATGACAGGCGCCCTCATCCCCGTGTCATGGAGGCAGTGCTTTAGTTGTGGTTGCCTGCCTCCGGTCACCGGGGCGGGCCACACATGATGTCGGGAATCTCCCGACAGGATCTCCCAATAGGGTCTCCATGCAGCGCTCACGCAGCCCACGGTGTGCAGGGGTCACCCTGATTGGCCCAGATCACCGGACCGCTCAGCAGCTGTTGGGGGTACCCAACACTTATTGGCCACCGCCGCACTGGGGGCACCCGGGGGGGGGGGCAGCACACAAGGCTGTGATCACACGGCAACCAAGCACACACAAAAGAAAACGCAGAGACGAGTTGCCGCTTCCTGGGGTTCTGCTGCACCTCCTTGTGGCAGCGCTTGTTCTTCTTCTTGCTGATAGATTTTTATCCATCAGCAGTGATTTTTTGGATACCGAGGCTTGAGCCTCATTACTCCATCTTCTCGGGTTGAGTGTGTAGTCGTGGGTTTGTATCTTCTTGGTCTGTGTGGTCTTGTCACAGTAGGGCTGGTTTCACAGGGTCTTCGCAGTGATGGGCCGCAGGTAGCGGTCGAAGGGGTTTGCAGTGGTGGCAGTGAGTCTTCTGATCAGAGGGTTCGGGTTCTGATCCAGTTCTTGGCAGAAGTTCTTACTCAGCTTCGCTAGATGTTCATCCAACATCTCGAAGTCCAGGTCTCTGTGAAGGTCTGCAATACTTGTGAAGATTGGAGCTCCAGACGATATCCGCAGGGCCTTGTTCTGGACTATCTGAATACTCTTCCGGTGTCGCTCATGGCAGGTCATCCATGCTGGGGAGGCATAAGTCAGGGGTTGGTCTGATGATCGCCTTGTAGACGTTGTTCTTTGTCCGGAGTAGCATGGACTTGCTCTTCAGGAGTGGGTACAGCGCTGCCATCTTTCCTGTTGCCTTCTGCTGAGTATTCTCGATGTGGCTTTCCCAGTTGAGTTTGCTGTCCAGGGTCACACCGAGGTAGCGGCTGCTGCTCTCCCATTTGATGGTCTCCCCGTTGAGGCTGATGTGTGGGTGCTCCTTGATCTTCTTTCTGGTGAACAGCGTTGCAGTTGTCTTGCTGGTGTTGAGTTCTATCCGCCAGTCGCTGTACCACTTTGCGCTGGTATCCAATGAAGCTTGTAGGTTCTTCGCCACTTCCTTTTCGCTGAATGACTGGGAGATGACTGCAACATCGTCTGCATACAGCGCCAGGTTCGTCTTGTGGAGATCTGTCGGGATGTCGTTGGTGAAGAGGTTGAACAGGAAGGGTCCGAGGTTCGATCCCTGTGGCACGCCTGCTCGGATGGGATGTGAAGAGGACATCTCAGACCGCATGGCGACATGGAAGGTGCGGCCTCCCAGGTAGCTTGCAATCGTCTTCACCAGGTAGTTCGGAAATCCCAGGCCAATCATCAGAGCCCCTTTTATTAGAGAGGCGTCATGATGATGTCATGACGCTCTCTCAAATGAAACCCTAGACCCATACACAACATCAGTGACGTTTGGGGGTAGGAACTCATACAAGCCCAAGCCTACAAATAATGTGGAAGTCATTCCATATGTTTCGAACGTTTAAGACTCCCAAGCTCAAGGGTTCAGGAGTCGACAACTTCTGTGACAAACACAATGGCAGCCAATTGGTAGGTGAAAAATGACAGGTAAATGTGTCCCCCCGCCTGTTTATCCAAACCTGGGAATAAGGCCGAGGATACAGTAGCACGTGGGCTGGTAAGTTTCGCACCGAGGCACCGGAAGTGACGACAGGGACTCCAGGATTGCTCAAGGAAATAGACATCGTTTCAGCATGGTTCAGAGCACTTCCAGGGTCCACAAGTGCAGACCATATTTACGCACAATGGACTCTATGGAAGTCTTTGACTTCTGCACCTGTAGTCTGTTGACGTTTGGGGGCTTTTCTGTGATTAAAAATGTCCAGAAAGGGTTCAACTGAAGCACCTCATTTAGAGAGAGATTGTTATGACCGGCTCTTGGTCACAGGGTTCACTCCAAGGGACACTCAGGATACACAGGCCAGGTACTCATAGTGGTTACCTTATTAGGGTTGTTCTGTTACAAGGATCAGATGTCATCATAGTTATTAGGAGATAAAGAGGAAAGGGACAGGAGCCCACTGGCTCCCACCACTCAGGCTCACATAATCTAACTGCCTGGGTTAGAACCCATTCAACTCTAAACATTCTGACCTCATACTCCACACTCACAGCCTACATTCTGATGATGACATCAATCCTGGCTCAGCACACATGCAAGTATAAGAGCCAACCCTAACAGGGATACATTGAGGAAGAAAGGAATGGATTATGGGCACAGAGGGAGGAAAGGAGGAATGGATTGTGAGCATGGAGGGAGGAAAAGAACAATGGATTATGGGCATGGAGGGAGGAAAAGTGAGGAAGAGAGGAATGGATAGTGGGCAAGGAGGGAGAAAAGGTGAGGAATAGAGGAATGGATTATGGGCATGGAGGGAGGAAAGGTGAGGAAGAGAGGAATGGATTATGGGCATGGAGGGAGGCATAGTGAGGAAGAGAGGAATGGATAATGGGCAAGGAGGGAGGAAAGGTGAGGAAGAGAGGAATTGATAATGGGCAAGGAGGGAGGAGACGTGAGGAAAAGAAGAATGGATTATGGGCAGGGAGGGAGGAAAGGTGAGGAAGAGTGGAATGGATTATGAGCATGGAGGGAGGAAAGGTGAGGAGGAGAGGAATGGATTATGGGCGAGGAAGGAAAGGTGAGGAAAAGAAGAATGGATTATGGGCGGGAGGGAGGAAAGGTGAGGAAGAGAGGAATTGATCATGGGCAAGGTGGGAGGAAAAGTGAGGAAGATAGGAATGGATAATGGGCAAGGAGGGAGGAGACGTGAGGAAAAGAAGAATGGATTATGGGCAGGGAGGGAGGAAAGGTGAGGAAGAGAGGAATGGATTATGAGCATGGAGGGAGGAAAGGTGAGGAGGAGAGGAATGGATTATGGGCGAGGAAGGAAAGGTGAGGAAAAGAAGAATGGATTATGGGCAAGGAGGGAGGCAAAGTGAGGAAGAGATGAATGGATAATGGGCAAGGAGAGAGGCAAAGTGAGGAAGAGAGGAATGGATAATGGGCAAGGAGGGAGGAAAAGTGAGGAAGAGAGGAATGTATAATGGGCAAGAAGGGAGGAAACGTGAGGAAAAGAAGAATTGATTATGGGCAGGGAGGGAGGAAAGGTGAGGAAGAGAGGAATGGATTATGAGCATGGAGGGAGGAAAGGTGAGGAGGAGAGGAATGGATTACAGGTACGGAGGGAGGAAAGTGAGGAAGAGAGTAATGGATTTTGGACCTGGAGGGAGGAAAGGTGAGGAAGAGAGGAATGGATTACGGGTACAGAGGGAGGAAAGTGAGGAAGAGAGGAATGGATTATGGGCATGGAGGGAGGAGAAGCGAGGAAGACAGGAATGGATTACGGGTATGGCGGCAGGAAAGAGAGGAAGAGAGTAATGGATTTCGGACCTGGAGAGAGGAAAGGTGAGGAAGGCAAGAATGGTTTATGGTCATAGTGGGAGGAAAGGAGTGGGAGGAAAAGTGAGGAACAGGGGAATGGATTATGGGCATGGAGGGAGGAAAAGTGAGGGAGAGAGGAATGGATTATGGGCATGTAGGGAGGAAATGAGGAATGTATTATGGGCATTGAGGGAGGAACAGTGAGGAAGAGAGGAATGGTTTATGGTCAGAGGGAGGAAAGGAGTGGGAGGAAAAAGGGGAAACGGGAATGGATTATGGGTATGGAGGTACAAGTGAGGAAGAGAAGAATGGATTATGGGCATAGGGAAGGTAAAATGAGGAAGAGAGGAATGGACTATGGTCATGGAGGGAGGAGGAATGAGGAACACAGGAATGGATTAGGGGTATGGAGAGAGGAGAAGTGAGAAAGATAGGAATGGATTATGGGCAGGGAGGGAGGAAAAGTGAGGGAGAGAGGAAAGGATTATGGGCATGGAGGGAGGAGAACTGAGGAAGACAGGAATGGATTATGGGCATAGAGGGAGGAAAAGCGAGAAATAGAATGAGGTGGATGGCAGGAGAGGGAGGGATTGGGCAGAGCAGTGAGAGGCCATAATCATTCTGTTGCCCAGGGCTCAAAAAACAATTCAATTCTTTGAGGGATATCTTCCTCTTCTTTAACCAGATAAGGCTATTAAAGAATTTGTTCTTCAAATACCTCTCACCCAATAAACCTTTTCTGTGCCATGCTGTAGTCTTTGCCAAGAAATTCCTTGCTTAAAGATGATTATTCAATCTGCCCTTATAATCTAAGAGCACGGGTCTTCCTTCCCTCTAAATTCCCCCCTCATTGGTTTGAAGTGGTCTCAGGATAGCATAAGCACTTTGCCATCTCATCTCCTGACATGCCATGAAGTCATGCTGTCATCTTACCTGACCCTGATACCCCAATTCCACCTTTTCGTGTCTTCCAATCTCATCTCCTCTCCCTCCACAGTACTTTGAAGCAGCCCCATGGCAGCATGGGTGCTACACAGGCACTGAACATGAACCGCAGAAGTCAAACGGGTATTAGCATTCTTGATTGTGGCCCAATTGACCTTTTCTGAATTTACCACATTTTTTTGTTCTAATTCTTTAGGAATTTCTGTCAATTTTTATTAAATATAGATGTGGGGGGGGGGGGTAAGGGAATAGGTTAAGGTGCGGTCTCCCCCCGCATTTTCAAACAAAAAAAGAACAAAAGATATTCGGCCAAATCGGAAAAGGTCAATTTTTTTTCGAACAAATAGACGTAAACCGTCCAACTTGAGCCTTGAGGTTTTTTCCGTTCTTCGCTGCTAACCATGTTGGACTCTAATGTACAGCTTGAATGTCTTACTTAACACCTAGTAATTGCAGACCATACTTACCACTCAGAGTTCCAATCCCAGCGGTTTGGTTGTACTGCCCTTTCACAGACTCAAGCTGTATTTTTCCCCCTGACCCAACTGCACTGGTACCCCGACGCCTAATAGTGAGAATAAATGGGAACGGCAGGACACTACCTTGGGCAGCAACATTGGGAAGGCCTGTGCTTGAATAAACAAGGGAGGGGCAGGGTTGCTTACCAGTGGTTATTATGGGATATGCCCAAGCACTGTTTTGTAACCCTAAAAAGTGGGCAAACCACCCAGAAAGTGTATTGGTATATCCGGGCACGTATAAGGCTCGAGAGTGATCTAATGATCTGAGGTGTCTCAGAGAGTAAGGCGAGCAGAAAGAACTGGTTGCATCCTGTCACTAGTCTAGAAGCGAGATCTCTCAGTCTAGATTGACTACTAATGTTAGAATACTTAGCAAATCTGGTTATGAATCAGAGATACAATTTAGGACAGAGAAAGTGGGGGGAGGGGCAGAGAACGTTCTGTCTATCCCCATCTGCCTGAAGCCCTATCCCTGGGCAGTGCTGATGTGCCGCCTGTCTAACAGTGGATAGAGTAAGGACAAGGAAAAGATCACTTGCTAATTGCTGAACTCTTTGTTCTCTTTACTTAGTTATGATTCATTGTATGACAACACAGATGCCAGATTCTTAGTGAGTAATCGTAGTTTAGACAGGGAGGACAGCGTGACGCCTCACTTCTTTGAAATGTTAAAAAATGCGAGATAAGGGTAATTCTCTAACAGTATTATGGCAAAGGTTGCTTTATTGGCCAGTACTGAAGGGGAATATGGCCTGATTAAAAATTAAACTCTAACTAGAGAGCTAAAACCGTCTTATGAAGAGTAAATCGGGAGGATGGACATTAGGGTTTCTAGGTCTCCCCGTGGTTGTGACGTGAAACGCAGCAGGACCCCTCCTGCCGTCTCCATGTGTGTGCGGACTGGTTTCGGTGGGCTATGTGACTAATGCTGCCTTCTTCAGGACTGTCTTCTAAATAGGTTGCAAGGAACATCTGCTTCTGAGGAGTGGTTGTGTTTGCAGTAGCCACTCTAACTGTCCATAATGCAAATGTCAAAAGGAAACGGTCTCACCTCAGACTAGTTTGTAGAGACAATTTGGCCAGGTCATCCTTGTGACTCAGTTTCAGGGTAATGCCTTACGCGTAAGGTTGCGACATGGCTGCGAGTTAAATGAGACATCTGCACTCACGGGTGGTCTATCGTGCAACCATCTGTGCGATCCGACACATTCAATATAAACATTACCCTAAACCTGAGTCACTGACTGATTGACTCTCTCTACAAACCAGTCTGAGGTGAGACCGTTTCATTTGAAGGAATAGAATGAATGAGTAGCTTCGTTTCTTCCAGCTGCCACAGGTCTCAGGCGTGATATTGGCTCATGTGACTCCCCAACCCTCTAGCGAGATATCAGTTGTCATCGTGGCCTGGTGTGCCAGTTGGCGAAAGTGAGCGCCCTGTGTGAGGTGTTTGCGATGGTTCCACCAATGGAGAGTTCGGCAGAATGCTGGATTGAGGGTGATCTTGTCGTTCCAGGAGCCCGACACCTGCTGCCACCTGGCATCCAGAAACACCTGGAGAGGTCTCCAAAGCAGCCTGCAGTGAGGAGCCAAGGGGATGAGGATGACATCATCCCTAAGCGAGACTTGATGGAGTGGACTGTAGTCACCTGTAGCATGGACAGCTGCTGAATCTTGTGGGTATGGCGCTGACCCTCAGCTCCGAGGGGGTAGCTAGACATGACAGTGAGGAACAGAGCATTACTGCGGCGATACATATTACTTCGGAAGGTTGATGGAGAATCCCAGAGAAGTCAGGCATTGGATGGCCTCTTCGGTGTGCTGCAGAGCCAGCCACTGTGAGGGGGTACATATTAGCCAGTCATCCAGGTAGGGGTAACCGTAAATGCCTGCTTGGCAGAGATGGGCAGCCACCAGAGCTAGGCATTTCATGAAGACTCTTGGTGCGGAGCTTTGCCTTGCATCACGAAGTGAAGTAAGCGTCTGTGCTTGCAGTGTATGGGGATGTGGACGTAGGAATCCTACAAGTCTAGAGAGGAGAGGAAGACACCCTGTTCCAGTTGGTTCGAGAACGTGTTTTAACGTGGCCATTCAGAATTTTTGAAATTTGTGGAGCTTGTTGAGGATGGGTCTCCACTCACCGGACGTCTTTCTCACCAGGAAGTATCTGAAGTACACTCCGGACCCCCAAAGGTGCGATTGTATGGCTTCTATAGCCCCCCCTTTTTTTGTTGCCAGGACTGAATACCCTGTAAGAGAAGGAGTAGATGTTCCTTTTTCTCTACTGGTGGAATGGAGGGGTATTTGCCTAGAAATTTGAGGGAGTGACCCTGTTGAATGACGTTGAGCACCCATTTGTCGGTAGAGATGCTGCGCCACTGATCGACAAACTGTGACAACCGGCCTCCCACTGGGGTGTTGAAGTGGGTGTTAGGTAAGAACTGGTGCAGTCACACTGTGTGAGACTACACAACACTTGTCCTCTTGGTATTAGGAACCTACCTTTTGGTATAGGTCTGTACTACACACATTGGTAGAGTGACTGAGCAGCCAGGCCTATCTCAAGAGGGGTAAATGTGATCTGTAGAGCTGTACAAATGAAATCCATAAATACAAGTAGCCAAGTAACACTTAGGTTTCGGTTATAAATAGTTATTTATTTAACACCAGTTTTGAAATAAGCATTCTTTAAAAAGGTATTGTAACAATACGAATAAACTTTGAAATTACTTTTCAGCATCAATAAAGCCAGTGAATAATCTTTGGATATGCTTAATGCATTTCTCCTACACCCGGAGGTGACTTCAGTAACAAGGACATTATTTCTGAGTTATAAAAAGGGAGGGTTAAGGGAAGCAAAAGAGTTAGAACAGTTGCTCAGCAAATGTGAGGACAGCTGCATCCTCCACTGAAGTCTAGATAAGCCCTTCCCAGCTGTAACCGTGTTCAACAAGCTACAACCCATGGGAGGGATAAGCAATGTCAACGTCAATGGATTTAGAGGAGAGCCTTCAAGGAGCCAGGACAGCCAAAGTCATTTGGACACAGTTTATAGTTCTGATGCACTTCTTGGATAAAAGTCTTGCACAAAGTTAGAGAGTTTAGAAAAATCACTTTTAGGAACACAAGCTGTTAAGCCTGTGCAAAGGGAGTTGAAATCGACTCAGATAGTAAGTAGGTGCAGATCTCAAGTGAGGCAGCACGACTTAAGGCAAGAAGGTAAGTACCCCGGAGCCCACAAAAGTACCTTTGGTTAGAATAAAGGGGTCCAGCTGGATTCTGTCTTGCTACATCCAGGCAGACCCTAGTTCCTGAGCCTCAGTCAAAGGGACAAGCGGGAGGACGTCTGGAGGGCTCCTGCAGCAGTACTCAGGAAGCTCATCAGCAGCTATGGGTTTTCTTGGTTTCAGCAGCACTGCGCGGTTTCAGCATGATGGATACCGGTTGGACTTTCCTTGCTCCTTCAGTCCTGCACTCTGGTGAGGGGCCCTGGATCAGGATTTCCTTCTTCTGGACAGTCCTTAGGTGGCTCCTGGTCCACAGCAGGCTTTGCACTCGACTATGGACACTCGACCGCTGGCATTGGGTTTTTGCAGCAACCGAGAGGCACAGCAAGTCAGGGTTTGCACCAAAGAGGTCTTTGACTCCTGTTTGTTGGTCCCACTAACCCAAGGGGAGAAGTCGTTCCGTCCGGTGCTTCTCTGTCGAGGTGAAAAAGGAGGTCAGCACAGCAGCAGGGATTCATCGGGCAATTGAAGGTCCAAGAGGTTGCAGTGGGCTTCTCTTCACGATTTCCTCTTCGGATGTTTCTTCCAGTGGTTGACTCTGACTCTAGTCACAAAACCCTCGCCCTTTAAGCAGGTTTTCCCATTCATGCACAGCGTAGGCTGCCAATCACCCAGCAGGGTCAAAGGACAGCCAGCTTGCCAATCAGGACTGGGTTCGTTCAGGCATTCCTAGCGACAAAGGACAGGGGAGTTTCGGGACCCTCTATCACATCCTGTCCTTCCAGACACACTGGAGCAAGGGGTGGGATTCATGACTGAAGCCCGCCAAAGGCAAGGCAAACAAAGGGCTCAACTCTATCTCAACGCACAGAGTAAAAGCCATGAAAGACCTTGCAAACAGAAAATGACGGGGAAAAAAGAAAGGGGCCATTTTGACAAAACGGTCACCCATGGGTATTGTACTGCAGCTGAGGGTTCAGCCTGCTGTAGAAAAGCACAATGCTAGGAAAGATTAAACCACTGCCACCAGTCATTTAAAGTAGTGAGGTTAACAGCAAATGTTACATGAGAAAGTAGAATAAGGGGCTACTAAGTAACCCCCAAGCAGTCCACATAAAATGGGGTTTCCAGGAGGGGTGGTGGGGGAGAGAGAAAAAGGTAAGTAAAGTCAATATCAGTTTTCTATTCTTGGGAACTGTAGTTCACCCAAGAAAGGGTATTTAAACCTTAAGATAAATCCAAAGGAGTTCTCAGTGACACTGCACTGAAGGTGCTGTGTGTCATCATACAAAATGCAGATGCCTACAGAGTTTGTCACACTCCAAAAACAGTGAAAACACAAAATCCAAATCAGGTTAAAACACATGAGAGAGGGAGAAAAGGGTCCCACTCACGCAGGAGTTCAAATTAAAAAGTGCCAAGTCCAGCAAAAGAGCTGGGGGTCTCTATGATTGAAGGGAATTAGCACAGAAATCCTCCCTAACACTGGTGGCTCAGGCCCCGATACTGGTCCGGCTTGCTTGGGAGTTTGCATGCAGGCGGAAGCTCTGCATCAACGTTGCATACCTCTGTACCCCTGCAACCTCCCTCGGTACACCGTCTGCGAGGTGGTGTGAAACAGTTGGTGATATGAAGGCTGATAATCCCGGGAGGTTCTGGAGAATCTCTCCTTCCCAGATCGAAAGGGCTGCCTTCGCTGCTGCAGGGTGACCAGGGAGCGGGCAGTGCCAGTGTCTGTCTTGATTGCCTGAAGGGTCTCGTCGACCTTTTTACTAAAGAGGTCCACTCCATCAAAGGGCATGTCTACGACCTTAGACTGTACCTACGGGCAGAAGTTGGGGGCCTTTAACCACCCTTGCTGCCTCAGTACGGCCCCATAACTCATTTGGTGGAAAACTGTGTCTGCTGTATCTAGGGCTACGGTGATGTGATCCGAAGCAGCCTCCCATTTGTGTAGTAGGGTAAGCGCTTGTAACCACCAGCTTTCCAAAAGCATCTAGTTGCTTTCCTTCCTTGTCCGGGGGCACCATGCACAGAGAAGAAGAGTTGGCTGACCTCTTCCTTGCTGGAGCCGACACCACAGAGTCAGGGGATGGCCGACACCACAGAGTCAGGGGATGGCTGAGTGTGAAGACACGTGGGTGCTGTCCCTGGAACCATATATTTCTTCTCTAGGTGGTCAATATTTGGAGCAGCTGAGGCTGTATTTGTCATGACCAACAAACCATCTTCTCAGATGTCAGTAAGCATAGGGATGTCCTTGACTGATTTTCTGGAGGCTTCACACCTCTGAAACATGAAACCCTCTTTCCTATTTGCCTCAGGAACTAGGTCGAAGAGTTTCACTGCACGTGTTATCAGTGTGTGAAAGGAACCTATTTCGTCTGGTGGAGAATCCTGGGAAGGAAGCTCAGGGGTTTCTCCCTCAACTGGCACAAGTTATGCATACTCAGTAGTATGCATAACCGGGGATGTGTCTGTGTCAGAACCGATATCCATGTCCGTGAGAGCAGCCACTGGGACGGAGAACAACTGAGGCGCTAGTTGAGGAGGCTGAGGCTGATGGATTACATCCTTGTGTGAGGGCAATACTGGAGGGCTCCTACTAAGGGCACTTTGAGGTGCTGGGGGAGGTAGACACTGCTGCAATTCTGTGACTAAAATTTGCAAAGTCAACAAGATATCCAGAGACAAATATCTGGGTGCCGATGGTGCTCCCAATGGAACCATAGGCACAGCAGTGGGTGGAACAAGTGGTGACACAGCAGTGGGTGGAACTGGTGGTTGTACTGGTTGACGATTTGCTTGTAGAATCGGATCAAGTTCCCCTTACACATACTCCTGATCCGAAAAGAAAGCCTTGAGAGGCTCTTCTTCTGACATGCTACCTTCCTGTAGCATTTGGACAGGTGATTTCTCAGTGACGGCAGTCACCAGGGTAAAAAGTGTTTTTTGCCTTATTGGGCTGTGGTAAAAGGGAGGCAGCTCTTTTTCCACACTCGCACCTCTAGGAAATGAAGAGAGCACAGGAGCTTGCAAAGCTGTCAACGGTGTCGTAGACGCTGGCCTGGGAGGCAAAGCAACCATGTGTACAATGGTAGCAATCGTCGACAAGGTCGTCAACGGGGCAATATGGACGGTGCAGTCGTCGACGAGAACATGGTAGCTTTTGGTCTACGGACCGTCAACGGGGTCGTCGACGGCACTGTCATTGACGAAGAAGATGATGTTGACAGCAATTTGTTTGTGGCTCTTCGACTGGGTGTGACTCGTCGACAGTGTTGTCGCTGCTGATGGCGATGGATGTCGTTTTTGCAAAAGAATGTGAAGACGATGATTTAGTTGTGGTTGTCATAGTCCTGCCTGCAGAAGCAGTAGTTGTGGACTGGCCCGCCGATGAAACGGATGAAGTAGATGGTGCTCTGACAGCCACTGCTGTCATCGACGGGGGTAGTTGAGGTGTGTGATTTATGTCCTCTTTTAGGTTTCTTCCCAAGGGAAGTGTCCTCATGTGATCTAGACTTCTTTGCAGAGATTTTTTCAAATAGTCATTTTTTTTCCTTCGAGGAGTGAAACGAGGACTCCCAACACGTAAACGTGCTGTAGAAATCTGAAGATAGCCACCAAGGGTGGAGCTAAGAAAGACTAATGTCATTGGCTGTGGCAGTATGACCCAAAGTGACAGCAATAGGCCATATGAGCCACAACCAGCTCTAAAGCTAAACTTCTTTCATATTACTCAGCCTGGCGACTGGGAATATTCATGAGCATGTGAATCCATGAACGATACCCATGCTGGCGAAGTGTGTTTATTTTAAGATTTCTTTCATTCACAGTTCAACCCAAACCCTGTTTCTATTGTGTTGAAGTTGTGCTGGCTGGATTGCAGGGTTAGGGCGCAGAAGCTGTGAGATTTGGAGGAGTTATTTTGGGTGTGTGGTGCTACAAGTGGTGCGCCGGGCTATATTAATGATAATGATATGATATGGCATTTATAACGCGCCTACGCGGCAAGGGAGGGGGAACAGAGGGAAGACAGAGACAACGATCTTACTAGGTCAGGTGACATTGAGATTGTGCAAGTGCAGGGGAGCAGGATGGGGAAAAGTGTAGGGAAGGGGAAAAGTGCAGGGGGAAAGGGGAGTGGGCAGTGCAGTACATAGGAGAACAGCAAAATACATAAAGACAATAAATAAAAAGTGCAGCCAGCTGGTGGCAAGTGCAGGGGTAAGTGCAGACATCAGGTGGCAAGTGCAAGGGTAAGTGCAGACATCAGGTGTCAAGTGCAAGGGTAAGTGCAGACATCAGGTGGCAAGTGCAAGGGTAAGTGCAGACATCAGGTGTCAAGTGCTGGCAGGGGGGGCTGTAGAAATACAGACCAGTCCCCGAGTACAAATGTTGCCAGCGGGGCAGTGCAGGTGTGCAACTGGCGGGGAGGGGATCTGGGCCTGCGATCAGAGGGTAGCTAGGTAACCAGTGCAGTGTCAGCCAGGGGGTCAGCAGGGGAGAGGAGGAGAGAAAGCAGAAGCAAAGAGGACAGTCTTGAGGTGCTTCCGGAACCGGAGATGATTCTCCTCAAGTTTCAGAGAGGCAGGGAGGCAGTTCCAGAGGGAGGCCCCAGCCGAGGAGAGAGACCTGCCCCCAACTTGTTGCTTGGAGAAGCGACTAACCCTGAGGGAGTTGGAGGTGGAGGAGTGAAGAGCTCGGGTAGAAAGGTTAGCCTGGCTCAGCCTCTCATGACTGTCATTGAGTGGGATACAGGGGTCGAAGTGTACAAAAAAGTAGTGGAACTATGTTCCCTGAACCCCTTGCTCACCACTGATCCCATACCCACATGCCCCGCGAACTCCCCATTAATAACCGCATACTTGGGTCCTGCCTTTGCTCCACGCCACCCCGCCACCCCACTGTGTTTTACACCTGTACTATCAAGACTGAAAGAGACACAGTCAAAGAAAATGCATCTGAAACGACCACTATCACTTTCAGTCAGTGTTGCCCACAACATACAGATTCATACTCCTTCCCCTTCCTAATCACCCACCATTCACTCCTCTTAAGTGACGTGTCAGGGACTTAAGCCACGCCTTCCACCCACCCATTACCTACACAAACAGCTGTGCCTGCAGGAATTTCAGTTAACCGGTTGCTTTAATGCAGAAGTCAAAATCCTGATCAATGCAGGAGCAGGGCTGTGAGGGGTTTGGGATTGGGCTGTATGCCCCAAGCAGGCGACCGAGATAAAGAACAGCAAGTCAGCAGCTGCAAGATGGCGCATCAGGATGTGAAATTAGAGCAGATCCAGCAGGGGTGGGGTGAGAATCCCCAAAATAACCACTGTGTCCTTCACCTGCCATCCAGGAATGGCTGTCAGGCAGTGAATGATGGTGGCTGATTGTACCAAAAAGTAGAGGAACGCCGTACCCTTTCGTTCTCGTCCATTTCGACCTCTGCTGGGATTGAGCCTGGTGGCCCTGCCCATGACAGGCGCTGCGGATTGGGCTTTAACAGCGGGGGGGGGGGGGCAACATGTCAACAGCTTGTACAGAACTCAACGGTGGGCTATACTGCAGAACTTGGAGAACAAGGGGTTAAAGTGCCTTATAAAAAACCAAGTTATTATTATCAGGGAGAGGTTTGCGGCTGAGATCCCCCCCTGGAAGGCTGTTCCCTTGTGTGCCCCCGCCCGGCGCTGGCCCCTCCCTGGGAATGGACTGCGCAAGCTGCCCCAGGAAGATTTAATTGTTAATTCACTTCCTCGGCCCACGCCTGCATGAATACCCCGTCATGGGTTCGCTCCCCGCTGTGATGCCAGCTCCGCCCTGGCACAGGCTTGGCAAGGCCTCAATCGGCGCCGAGCAGCTCGTGGCAGGAAGCCACGGGCACAGGGCCCGGCCTTCCCTCGAAAGCGCCAGCGACCATGTGCCAGGCCTGATATGGGAGGCATGGCGGGGGGTGAGGTGGGGGGAGGGGGTTTGCGGTGGGGGAATTCTGGTCGCTGGGCCCGTAGGGGAAGTGGGAGTGCTCCCAGTAGGTCGCTACCTATAAAAGGGCAGGCAGTGTAATACGGTAGGGCTGGGGCAGAGGCAGTCACATGTCTGAAACTAAGGCGTCCCCGTCTAAGGAGAGTCACATTAAGGGCTAACATTTAAAAGGTCTCTAGCAGTTTTGCACCTAGTGGGGCTGGAGGGGAGTCCGTCAGTGTTAGGCTTCCCTCTCAAGGAGGCAGGCAGGGGTCTCCTGCGTGAAAGGCTGCACGGTAGGGCTGGGGCAGAGGCAGTCACACACCTGAAAGGCCTCCGCCCCTATAGAGAGGCTTAAGAGCTGACCCTTAAAAGGTCTCTAGGGCTGGAGAGGAGTCAGTCAGTGCTAGGCTTCCCTCTCAAGGAGGCAGGCAGGGGTCTCTTGCGTGAAAGGCTGCACGGTAGGGCTGGGGCAGAGGCAGTCACACGTATGAAAAGGCCTCCGCCATTATAGAGAGGCTTAAGAGCTGACCCTTAAAAGGTCTCTAGGGCTGGAGAGGAGTCAGTCAGTGTTAGGCTTCCCTCTCAAGGAGGCAGGCAGGGGTCTCTTATGTGAAAGGCTGCACGGAAGGGCTGGGGCAGAGGCAGTCACACGTCTGAAACCAGGGCTTCCTCGGTTAAGGAGAGGCACCCACATTAAGGGCTAACTTTGAAAAGGTCTTTAGGGCCGGGGAGTCACTGCTAGGCTTCCCTCTGAAGGAGTTCAAGTAGACCAGGCCAGAGTCTCTTAGGGTTCAGGTTGGGGCCACTGCCAGGCTGGCAGAGCTGGAACACACACAAGGCGCACCTATAGAATATGATGGCAGCTCTGTAGCTCTGCTTACGTTGAACCGCCCATAGGAGAGCACCTCGTGAGCTGCTTATAACGTTGTGCCATTCAATACATCTTTACAAAACGTTCCCCAAAACAACCCGACAACACGGAGTTTGTTCCTGCAGTAGGGAGAGGTTCTGTCAAGGGGGGGGGGGCATGCATTTAAGGGGGGGGCGGGAGGGGTGGCTGTCCCAAAACGAATACTTTCCCATTCGTGCCCTGTAGGCGAAGGGTTGATCTTGCCTACATCCCAAACTGAAACCGCTGGGCAGATTTGCTCCCCATTTGCGAGGAGCCGTGCCTGGTCCCGAAAGTGTGCCTGCCGGGCCTAGAGACCCAGGCTGCTCCTCACCAATGAGGCCCAACAAGGCCGAAACATGTCTGGGGATGCTTGCAGTCTGGTGCAGAAGGGATGTGACCTAGCAGTTTGGGCTGGACTGCCCCTTTGGGGGTGGAACCAAGTCTGATTTGCATATGGTCTTTCCCCTTCTGTAATGTCTTGGCAGGCGAAGAACGATGGTCAGGAGGGTTACCCAGAGCAATGCCTAGGGTTAAGATTCATTTTGAAACCTTACAGCCATTACCTGTTGTGTTTTGATATTGTCACCCCTAAAGTGTGGTTGGCACAAATTTGTTCAATTATAATTTTTGTATCTGATGGAAAAGCGTCCAAAATGCCTGTTAGTGTTATCTGGGTTTGCCCACTGTGTTTGCGGACCCATAGGGCTGTTTTCAGGATCTGTTTCGGTGCTGGTGAACCTGCAAAAATGGGTTTATCAAACTCCAAAATGGCAAAAATCGTTTTTTAAAAAAAAATGTTTACCGCAAGCCCGGCTGTCCGCGGGCTGGCCTGTGTCTGCCCACAGTCCAGTGCCAGGCCTCAGACCTACGGAAGTGACTCAGAGCTGTAGACTGGGCCCAGGGACTAGTGCCAGCCCACAGACCCGCAGGGGCCACAGCAGCAGACCCTGGTAACCGGCCGCTTCCTGTGGGCTAGCCGGTTCGGCAATGCTAGCACCCACCATGGTTACTGAGGTGCCAAGGGCATGCCTCCAGCCTTCCCCTTGACACTGTGGCCCATGAACCACAGCCCATGATTTAGAGACCCCCAACAGCACCACAAGCCTGCCACGGCCATGCCCTGCTCACTGAGCTCCAGATGCCAACATGGAAGACATGCACGAAGCTTCAGCGCCCTCCTACAGGGCATAACGGGCCCAGACAGCAGTAACCGACGCTGCTAAGCAACACTTTGGAACTATTTCAGGGCGAGCGGTACACGAGAAAACCCGGCGCTGCCCGAGCTATCGGTGCTTTAGGAACCAGAACTGGTACATTTGTGGTGATCCTTTGCTCTTTGCTGCGACCAGAACATCTGTTTAACAAAGTGTTTGCACTGATGTGTATCTAAATGTAGAATATTGTATAATATGAATTATGATCTCTCTGTCAGTCTATGTGACCTTATGACCGGCGTGTATGATCTCTCCTCTAGTCTTGGCGACTTCATGTCTTGTCCTGATTACCTCTCTGCCAGTCTTGATGACTTCACGGTCTGTCCGTATGATCGCTCGTCGAGACTTGGTGAGTTCCTACCCTGTCCGTCGGACCTCTCTGCCACTCTTGGTGACTTCATATCCTGTCCATATGATCTCTCTGCCCGTCTTGGTGACTTCTTGTCCTGTCCATATGATCCCTCTGCCCGTCTTGGTGACTTCTTGTTCTGTCCGTATGATCTCTCCTCCAGCTGTGCAGTTCCTAGTCTGTATAACCTCTCTGCCAGTCTTGGTGACCTCATATCCTGTCCATATGACCTTTCTGCCTGTCTTGGTAATTTCTTGTCCTGTCCGTATGAGCTCTCCTCCAGTTGTTCAGTTCCTGGTCTGTATGATTTCTCTGCCACTCTTTGTGACTCTCTTTATGATCGCTCTTCCAGTTATCGAGTTCTGGCCTAGCCTGTATCACTTCTCTGCCAGTCGTGGGGAATTCTTGTCCTGTCCGTAGGATGTCTCCTCCAGCTGTCGAGTTCCTACCTGGTCTGTATCAACTCTCTGCCAGTCTTGGTGACTTCTTGTCCTGTCCATATGATCTCTCCTCCAGTTGTCTAGTTCCTGGTCGGTATGACTTCTCTGCCAGTCTTGGTGACTTCATATCCTGTCCATATGACCTTTCTGCCTGTGTTGGTGCCTTCTTGTCCTGTTCCTATGTTACCTCCTCCAGTTGTCCAGTTCCTGGGCTGTATGACCTCTCTGCCAGTCGTGGTGACTTCATATCCTGTCCATATGACCTTTCTGCCTGTTTTGGTGCCTTCCTGTCCTGTTCCTATGTTATCTCCTCCAGTTGTCCAGTTCCTGGTCTGTTTGACCTCTTTGCCAGTCTTGGTGACTTCATATCTTGTCCATATGACCTTTCTGTCTGTCTTGGTGCCTTCTTGCCCTGTCCGTATATCTCCTCCAGTTTCCCATTTCCTGGGCTGTATGACCTCTCTGCCAGTCTTGGTGACTTCATATCCTGTCCATATGACCTTTCTGCCTGTTTTGGTGCCTTCTTGTCCTGTTCCTATGTTATCTCCTCCAGTTGTCCAGTTCCTGGGCTGTATGACCTCTCTGCCAGTCGTGGTGACTTCATATCCTGTCCATATGACCTTTCTGCCTGTTTTGGTGCCTTCCTGTCCTGTTCCTATGTTATCTCCTCCAGTTGTCCAGTTCCTGGTCTGTTTGACCTCTTTGCCAGTCTTGGTGACTTCATATCTTGTCCATATGACCTTTCTGTCTGTCTTGGTGCCTTCTTGCCCTGTCCGTATATCTCCTCCAGTTTCCCATTTCCTGGGCTGTATGACCTCTCTGCCCATCTTGGTGACTTCATATCCTGTCCATATGACCTTTCTGCCTGTGTTGGTGCCTTCTTGTCCTGTTCCTATGTTATCTCCTCCAGTTGTCCAGTTCCTGGCCTGTATGACCTCTCTGACAGTCGTGGTGACTTCATATAATGTCCATATGACCTTTCTGCCATTCCTGGTGACTTCTTGTCCTGTCCGTATGATCTCTCCTCCAGTTGTCGAGTGCCTGCCTGCTATCAACTCTCTGCCAGTCTTGGTGACTTCTTGTCCTGTCCGTATGATCTCTCATCCAGTTGTCGAGTTCCTGCCTGGTATCACCTCTCTGCCATTCTTGGTGATATCTTGCCCTGTCTGTACGATCTCTCCTCCCGTTGTCGAGTTCCTACCTGATCTGTATTACCTCTCTGCCAGTCTTGGTGACTTCATGTCCTGTCCGTATGATCTCTCCTTCAGTCTTGGTGAATTTGTACTGGTCGGACAATCCTGTTCACTTCCTATCCTGTCTATGCAACTTCTTTGCCAGTGTTGGCGACTCACAAATCTGTTTCCCATTCTACATTCCACCTTATCTACACATTGGCTAGCTCACACAGTGCAGGTGAGCACCAGGTAGTACTCTCCTCCTCCCGGGAACATAATAACACCATTAAACCATACACCTCTTGGACAAGCTTGTCAAATATCACTCGAAAACCACAAACTATGTACATTCGCAGGGCAGACCTAGTTAGTAGCAATGTTTTGTAGATCCATGCGTGAGAAAAGAGTCCAGTCCTGTTTCATTCCTTGGAGTTGTTGGACTTCTACTTTGTATTTTCCATTTTAAATAAAGGACTACAATTTCCAAGTGGAAAGAACGGTACTGGAGGCCTTTCTCACGTATTGAACTGGGAAACTGGAGAGCTCTGGATATCGGTTCCATGTCATATCATCGACAGTCATTTTTACGACTGGTATTTTTACAAATACATTTTGTTGAAAAAAGTAATTGACATTTTTTATTTCTTATTGTGGTGTCCCCGCCCCCCCCCAAAACACACCCCCTATCTATTTTTAAATGTTCCAAACCCCTTATCTGATTTTTCCCAACCCCCCCCCAAAATGTTGATGATTTTTTTTCGGCAAAGTGTGTTCGTAAAAACACAAGTCGTAAAAATAACTGTTGATGAAACAACGTCGTACCTGGACATCTACACCTGTGTCACCACTCTGGATACCGATACACCAAGTGCCAACGTCACAACTCACCTCGAAACATACTAACACACAGAAACCGGTTATGCAAGTCTGCACTCAACAACAACTCATGTTTCTCATCTTGCCTCTCCCGCTCCCCTCTCTCACAGGAACTCGTGCCAAGAGGCCGCCAAAATGGCAGAGGTTGCACTATGCAAGCCTACTTTAAATTGCACAACTTCCTATACGGTCTTGTTAGCCTCTGCGCCAGTCTTGGGGACAACTTAGCCTGTTCATATGACCTCTCTTGGTGACTTCCTGTCCTCTCTGTATGACATCACCATTCTTGATGACTTCCTCTTGTGTCTGTAGGCCATCTCCACCGTCTTTGTGATGTGATGTCATATCCTCTTCATATAAACTGTTAGCAAGTCTTGGTGACGTTCTATCCTGTCTCTATGACCGCTATGACATTCTTGGAGACTTTCTTATTTTATTTTTGTTTATAGTATCAAACAGTGGCAAAAGCCAACTTTTAATACGGAGCGTTCATAAGAAAATTCCTAAAATGTATTTAAAAAAAAACACAAAATACATCACGAAAAATAAAATATAGCAGCAAATTCATCAAACAATAAAATCACCACAGCCTATGCCCACAACTATAAATTGTCAAAACATCATGAAATCACAACAGTAGATCAGGAATAATTGCACTTTTCCTCCACAAAATGCTAAAAAGATGATAGCCTCGTGATTTCCACTCATGAACAGGGACCACAGTTCAACATGTTGGGAAGGAAATTATCCTATCCCGCCCCCCCCCCAGTCGCAACCGAAGTGAATGAACCCCATCGAAGCTAAGTGGGGAGCAGCCCCCACCTTCAGTGTGTGCAGAAAAGCCCTAAAGCGCATATAATACAGTAAATAACACCAGCCATGCCTCAGCTCCAAGACTCCATTTTGTATTAGGCCCTGAAGCCATCTTTCACTAGGCCCAAAACCGCCACTCTGAGGGCTGCAGCACTCGCATCTCCAGTTTCGCACAGAGGTGCCAAACCATCAGCACACCAGGCCAGCTCCGCACAAGCCTTGTTCTCATGGAAACCCTTCCTTCTCCCATCCGCTCAAATGTTGCAAATACCTAGTATCGTTTTCAAGAATGTGCCCTGTGAGGAGCGCAAGACCGTACCAGACCCCAGCACTGTGTCCGCCCATCTCAACTAAACTGCCAGCCCACTCATGACCCCCACCCCACCAGGACAGAGCTCACCCCACTCCTTTGCCCCGTCCCCCTATCTCTTCACATAGCAATACATCTCCGGCCCTCTGATCCTGACCATTCCAGATGACCCACCACAGATCTAAAGCCTGCACGTCTGTATATCTCTCCAATAGCAACACACGTCTTCTCGTATCATGAGGCACCAGGGAAGGTAGAGGGTAGATCAAACCCCCGGGGGAAGAAACCTGGGTGTGGGAACTGCGGTATTAACAATGCTCTGAATGTGGGGGGTCGATATGCCTATATATTATGTCCTTTTCTGCCAAGCACTCCTTTCATACGATGTTCAGGTGCCTGCTAAGACTAATGAGTTATTGGTTCCTGTTGTTTAGCTTAGATTAGATAATATGTTTCTAATATGTAGCCTGACCTTCACCGCGAGTATGAGCCCAGCTGACCCACGTGCACCAAGATCGACTGGGAAGCAGCAGCCAATTAGCGCCTGGCATCCCCCATGGAGCAGGCAGCACTATGTGTCCACACCAATCAGCGACATGATTTTCTACTGTATGTAATGGCGTCACTTCTGATGCGTTTGACCTTTTTAGTGTGCTGCCCGTGTAATTTGTAGCAGAGTGCTCTCGGGCAGAAGAGTTCTTTACTGGCATTTATAATATATAAAAACTTTGTTATCCTTGCCAAGCTATCTCCTTGCTTTATCCCCTAACGGGGTGCCTTTATATTTTGGCGTGGATGTCAGAGGTCTAAACATTAATTTGGTGCCCCCTGTACGTGATTCCTTAGTCCCCATACTTGCAGCGAGATCCAGGGCCTCTCAGGAAAGGCCGTGCCCACCTACAGCTGAGCAGTCCCATAAATGCGTATGCAGCAGAAGTGGTTCTTGTGGGTTCCGGCTTTGCAAATACCCTGCTGCTCATTGGAGCCGTGTGCAGCCACAAGGAGAGGCCCAGATGTGTTGTGGATTAACCACGAATGGAGGCTTTCAGAAGAACACGGACACGTGAGCATAGATTGCAAGGAAAAACAAACTGGGGGGGTTTCGGGTACAGAGCGGTGTGAGTGAAGGGAATACGCAGTGATTGGCAGTGAAGGAACGGGTTGACTTTTTGAAGTGGAGAACTTTTATGGCTCTTTATTTTTCTTTTTTTAATTAAGTTATGAGGAGAATATAAGAGGAAGAAACAGGACCCTACTACCGCAAGGGGGCAGAAGGTGGAAGCCACAGTGCACCCCCGACCAGCGCAGAGAATAAATATAGAGACAAAGTAGGAGCCCCGTATATTTAGCGGGCTTGGGAACAAGTAGTGGTTGTTATTTTTTTTTTTTTGTTTTAGCTTGTTATTTTTCAGTATTTCGTTTTATGTGTATAGAGTAGGCCCAGGAGGGGCAGGTGTGGTGTGAATGAGAAGTGAATAGGTGAGGAATGGGAATGCTCTAAGGGGAAGAAACAGGAGGGGGGGGGTCAAGTATATGTTTTGGTTTTATTTGTCCTTGTTTTGTGGTTAAAATTGTTTAGGCCTCATCACGAGTTGGGCGGTATGCTATTACCACCACATTTAAGGGTCCGCCCAAACATGGGTCTGGCATGTTTACTCCAGCTCATTTTCAGGCGCAATTAGTGCCACACTATTAGCGCGCACTAATTGCGCAGAAAATCCCCCAATGGGGAATTACAGTTACCACCCAACCCTTGATCCGGCGCTAATAGTGCCAGACTGGATGGCGGTAACGCTATTAGCGCAGGCAGTAACCCAGCTATAATACCGCTGGAATACTGCCCAGCTCGTGATGAGGCCCTTTGTGTCCATTTTTGTTTGACCACACGGAAGACAGTATTGACATATGTGTGACGTTTAACCATCGATTGTTATTATAAGGTTTAAGGGTCCAGACAAGTTGAGATCTAGAGGGGTTGCGGGGGGGAACTCTATACAAACATCTATTGTGATCAACAGTGTAGAAAAAGGGTTGAACCATGGGGATGGATACCCCGTTATCCCATATCTGCAAACACCTACCACTATACAGTGACAAAATTAGGAAATATCATGGACAGTGGGTGACGGAGACATAAGGGGAGGGACTACCACACTCCTGGCCAGAGGACGGGTCCTTCGATAAGGGAATTCTAGACCACATGTCTACATATTTGACTGCTAAATACAATGGGGGGCAGCTGCAAAACAGAAGGGAGATATTGGATCTGTGGCAGATGTTCGAAGAAACGCCCGTCACAGAAAAAGGGAAACAACATCAGAAAACGTAACCACAGATGGTGGTAATGTGGGAGAAAGTGAAAGGGGGGAATGGGAACCGAAGAAAATGTACCTGTTAACACGACCAGCAGAGGGGTACTCAAATCCAACTTATGTGTCAGGGGGGAGTGCTCAAGTAACTGCGAGTACAGCACTGACCCCGCCATACGACCAACCAGCCATGACCCCCATCCACACAAGTGCAAGGAATATTGGGGCAGCATTGACTTCCACCTGTACAGAGCTGGCTCGATTACGAGCAGCATGTGAGACAGCGAGAGGACCGGAAAGTGGACCCCGACTCCCAAGTACCCCTCATCCCCCACCAAAGATGAATAGAAATCAGGAGACTTTCTCCTCACGATTGATAGTGCGCCCATACGGGCTGTGCGTGTAGAGCAAGAAGGGGAAACAGATGGTTTGGGATATGAGAACGCGGGGTCAGTAAGGGATGAGGAGGTTGGAGTGACTGATGATGGGGAAGAAGGTGCAGTGGGAGGGATCCAACAGGTACAGTTTACCACACCTTGAGTGGAAGCGACGTGGGAAGGGAGGTTAAGGAACAGGCTCAGGATCATACATACTCACTGCTTCTTTAGGCAGGCGAGGCCTCTTGGGACTGGAAGACCTAGAGGACTCTGGGAGGGAAACATTTTCAAGAGACAATCTTTTCATTTCAAGATCATGTTGCATTTCCAATTCCCTGAGCTTGATGTCCTGATGTTTGGCTTCAGCTTGAGCTTCCAACCTTTTAAATTCCAATTCAAGTCTCATTTCCTCGAGAGACACATATTCTGGACTCAGTGTTGAGCCTTGTGGGGTCCCAGTGGACATGGGTTGAGGCAAAAGAGCAGTCTGTGGCAAAGAGGGGCTCCTATCCTCTACCTCCTCTGACTCTTCTAAGACCTTGGAGTTAGACTCTGAACTATCACCCTCATTATCAATTTCCACATTTCTTGAGTTAATAGGTGTTGAAGGCCTACTACCCAAACTTTGGTGATTTAACAACCTTGTAATCAATTAATTATTTTTTCCTTTTACAGTAAGAGTCCTGACTTCACACATTTCTTTCAGTTGATCTACTGTTAAAATGATCAGGGCTTCCTGACTGAAGTTATCCATATTTGGCATGTTACAATTGCTGTTCTGATGGAGCTTAGCCTTGTGGGGGTTTAGTTGAACACAAGCAAAGCAAAATACTCAATGTAAAAACTATACAATTGACCCTCAATGCTTGCCACCAGTGTTAGGCAAGATTGTATGCAGTTCCTTGTGGGAGACTGCACCAGCCCTGCCCTCTTGGCAATAGTTGACCCAACCTTTGGTATAAGCATGTACTACACAAGTTGGTAGAGTGACTGAGCAGCCAGGCTTATCTTAAGAGGGGTCAATGTGAGCTGTAGGGTTGCAACATACGGTTTCATAGTGACAAGTATCCAAATAACACTTACACTCAAGGTTTCTTGATTCAACAATTATGTATTAATTTAACAGTTCAGTAAGCCTTCTTTAGAAGGGAGCAAATATGTAACACATAAATATTCTTCCAAATACACACTCTCAGTTTCAATATATCAGTAGATACCGATTTGGGATGGCACACAGACACTTCTTACACCCAGAGGTGACTTAAATAACCCAGACACTGTGGACATTGATATATCACTGGCACATTTAGAGCAATACAGAGTTTGGTATCAAAAGGAAAAGGTTAGGGAATGAAACAATGGTTAACAAGCTTCTCAAACAGGTAAGCCCGCTCGAACCCCCCAATGCAATGTAGATTAACCCTTTGCCAGCTATACAAGTAAAGAATGTATGACATTTTGGAGGGATAGTTAAAACACAAAGTCAGCGGTTAGAAAAGTCTTCAGGGAGCCAGGACAGCCAATGTCAATTGAGCAAAGTCTAGGGGAGCTGAGGCACTTCTTGAAGGTAAGTAAAAAGTCTTGCACAATGTTATAGAGAGTTTTGTAGACAATGAAATCACTTGTTGGGCCACAAGCTGGGAGGCTTATGAAGGGCAAAGCTGCAAGCAACTCTGCAAAAGGCAGCAAATGCAAGTTTCAACTGGGAGCAAGCAAGCTACACAACAAGGTAAGTACCCCTTAATTCACAGTACCTTAGGTCTGAAGAAATTGGTTCCAGATGGCTTCTGTTCCTGTTGTAGTATGGCAGAGCCTGTTGTTCCTGGGCTTCAGTCGTGGGGACAAGAGGGGGGACATCTGGGGACTCCTGCACCACGATTCAAAGGTCGGCGGCAGCAATGGACAAAGTTCAGATCAGCGGCACTTCGCGGTTTCAGCTTCTCGCAAATAGCTCCACTGCAGTTTTCGGATACCTTGTGGGCTTTCCTTGCTTCTGGGACCGAGCCGTCTTGAGGTGGCTCAGGCTTGGTTCGTCCTGCTTCAAGAGAGTCAGGAGGATCTTCCTGGAGCTTGGGTACGACTTAATAAACAATGCACTTTTCTGGTGTTCCTCTCCCTGGCACTCAGTTCCTGCAGCGGTCTTCAAACATTGCAGGTTTCGGTGATCCGTAATCACAGTAACGGTGTGTCGGGCCCCCAGCAGATAATGTCGCCAAGCCTTAACGTTTGTTTTTCTTTAACAAGGCAGTGATGGGCTGGACTATTCGAGAGAATTCGGGGATAAACCTGCGGTAAAAGTTAGCGAAGCCTAACATGTTTTGCACACCTTTTACGGAGGATGGTGATGGCCATTTGAGAACTACATCGACCTTGTTTGAATCCATACGCACTCCGCCAGGTGATAATATGAATCCCAAGAATTCAACTTCAGTCACGTTGAAAACACATTTTTCCAACTTAGCGAAAAGTTTGTGTTGACGCAATCTTTCGAGGACCATTTTCACGTGTTTCCGATGTTCAGATTCCGATGAAGAATAAACGAGGATGTCGTCAATGTAAACCACAACACACACATCTATGAGCTCTCTGAGGACATCGTTCATAAAATATTGAAAGGCGGCCGGGGCATTGCAAAGTCCGAAGGGCATGACCTGATATTCAAATAGCCCATACTTGGTGCGGAAGGCCGTCTTCCATTCATCGCCCTCTTTTACTCGTGCCAAGTGGTAAGCTCCTCTAAGATCCAGCTTTGTATATATGCATGCTTTTCTGACTTGGTCCAGGAGTTCAGGGATCAAAGGTAACGGATATCTATTCTTAACGGTGATCTGGTTCAGGGAGCGATAATCTATACAAGTTCTAAGGTCTCCTTCCTTTTTTGGAACGAAGAACAAAGCTGAAGAAGCAGGGGACTTGGAAGGACGAATAAACCCATTTGCCAGGTATTGATCCAGGTATTGTCGAAGGTGAAGGTTCTCAGGCTCGGTGAGGGCATAAATTCTACTACAAGGAGGAGTAGATCCAGGTATCAGGTCTATCTGGCAGTCATAAGACCTATGAGGAGGTAGAGAGTTAGCCTGATCCTTCCGGAAAACATCTTGGTATTCTAGGTATTCGGGAGGTAACTGGGGAGTCTCTGAAGAAATTGCTGCCAGTGCAACACCAGGTGGAGGGTGACAAGTAGAGACACATTCTGGAAACTGGACCGTTCTTGCTCGCCAATCGATCAGAGGATTGCGTTTCTCTAACCAAGGTATTCCTAGAATAATCTGAAACTGAGGGGCCTTGATCACATAGAACACGATCTTCTCATGGTGTCCATCTTGACTTACTAGCGTCACCTCTTGAGTGGTATGCGTTACTGGCCCGGAGGCTATCTCCGTACCATCCACCGTAGTAATGACGTCCTTTACAGCCTTGGGACAAAGAGTTAGATTCATCCTCAAAACCATTTCATGATCCACATAATTGCCGATGGCACCGCTGTCGACGTAAGCTTCAATTGCATGTAATCGATCCGGATTATCAGGGCTAATGAGGACCATAGGTATCACGAAATGCGAGGTCACGGAACTGGTTTTCACGCTCGGCAAGAGGACCTCTATTCTTGTCGGGCGAGGTCGTTTCCCTGCTCAGAGTTTGTAACTTTGGTAACTGCAGCTCCTACTGCCTTCTTGGCAGGTTTCACCGGACAGTCTCGAAGAAAGTGCCCTGAGTTTCCGCAATAGAGGCATAATTGCAACTGTTTTCTCCTTTCCCGCTCCTTTTGTGTTAGAGGACCTTTCAGACCCCCTATTTGCATGGGTTCCCCGGAGTCTACTCCTTTGGAAGGAGTTGGCGGTTTGGAAAATACTCGAGCATCAAACTTGGAACGATCGGCCTTCCTGTTCTGCAGTCTGTGATCTATTTGAACGACTAAGTCTATATAGTCCGAACAATCTTGTGGGGGATTCACTACTTGGGCTAACACATCTTTGAGCTCTCCACGTAGACCTCTATAAAACAGCGTAATCCTTTTGTCCTCAGGCCATTGAGTTTCCACTATCAGTCTGTTGAAAGACGCAATATAAGCCAAAAGGTCTTGATTACCTTGTCGCAACGAAAGAAGCTCATTCTCCAAGGCCTGCCCCTGTGAATGTCTTGCGAACAGTTTTTCCATACTGAGCTGAAAAGCTTGAAAATCATGGAGGACCGGATCATCTTGATTTACTAGAGGGATCGACCAGTCTGCCGCATTGCCACTAAGGTACGAAAGCACGAAAGCTACTTTAGCTTGATCAGTTGGAAAGGCTGCTGGCCGGCATAAGAAATGCAACCGGCACCGATTGATAAATACTGCAAACCTCTTTGGGTCACCAGAAAATCGTTTGGGCGGAGCCAGAGGTACATTCCCAGGTAGGTTGATCTGCACTGGATTCATAGAGGATGTAGAAGGAAGATTTCCCCCAGATGCGGGTAACGGGGTCTGTCCGGCTTGTGACTGTAGCAATTGTCTAGCGAGATCATCTGTTCGCTCCTTGGAAATAATCAGTTCCCTTCTTAGAGCGTTCGTTTCCTGACGGGCTGCATGCACTTCTGCCCTTAGTTCCCCAAGTAACTGGGCTAGCTGGTCGGTATCCGAGGTTTCCATAGCGCCTGGACGGGAGTTTTGTGGTAGGCTTTGCGTTCTGTAACGCTCACCTGATTCCCGTAGAGGCGCCGGTCTTGACTGGGCGTATACCGTATCTTCAATGGTGATGTGTAACACACGGCTGGCTCTTTGGGCTGGACCTCTGTGCACTGTATGTCTGACTCGAAGGGTAAGATGTCTGCAGATAGAAAATATGGGATTAAGGAACTGGGTTATTGAATGTCTCTCTCTTCTTCCCTTTCTCTTCTCCTGTAGAACCCCAAAGGTTAACGCTCTCACCTTAGGTAAGTGAACGCCGTGCTCTCCATCTGCCTTGGGGCAGGGTGCTGTAACCAGTTTCTTCACTGGATAAGGGGAGCAGGCCTCTTGACTTCAGAGGACTGCTGTCCGTCGTTTACTGCACGAACGGTAAGTTTCGAGTAATTCTAATGTCTTTAAAGTCTTTAGTAATGATGTCTCTTGTTTTGCAGGGTTCCGGCGATGGCGGATGACGGGCTGAAGTGAGTTGAAAATGGAGCCCGTGTGATGAATAGAAGCGCCTGGAAGCACGTAAGTAAGCGCTTGTTGCCTGCTTCACGATGCGCTCTAACTGTCTTTTTATTTTGCAGGTACAAGTTCGGAGCGGCTGCAGGGTGCCGGAATACCCACTGGGTTAGATGTGGAAAGGAGTAATGGCACGTGAGTATTAAAGTTCCCCAATGTCTTTAAACGCACCTTGTTTTGTCTTTCAGATGCGGGATGCAGCGCCGAAGGCCTCCGGAGCGTGCGAAGAGTTGGTAAGCTTTTGTCTTTCAGATGCCGGAATGCAGTGTGAAGACCTCAGGAGCGCACGAGGAGTAGGTAAGCCTTTGTCTTTCAGATGCCGGAATGCAGCGCGAGGCGTTGGTGACAGCCGATGGACCAGGTAAGTGAAGAGCTGTCACTGAAGACCGTAATGCTAACCTGTTCTTTCTTGTCTTTATAGGTGTCGCTGAAGACTGGATTCATGATGGTAAGCCTTTTTCCTTAGGCCCAGGATCAGATGCAGAAGACAGGATGAGCGTTCTGCTGCAGAGGATGCAGAATAACGCAAAGCAAGATTCATCCATCGGGTGTGGTTTAAATAGCCTCCTGTAGTGCTTAGGTGTCTCCTTCCACAGCCACGCCTAGGTAAGAAAAGAGTTCCTGCTTTCCAGAAGAGTTCCAGTGTTCTGAATCTAGGGAGTGGCTCCTGCCCCACCCAACAGGAAAAGTAGTTCCAGACAGAAGAGGATCAGAGGCTCAACTGGCAGGCAAGTAAGCAGCATGGTCTGCTGCAGGTAAGTCCACCCAAGCATTATGAGCCCGGCGCTTCCAGCTGGGACTGGGCATATTTATGAGCCTGGTGCCACTGGCGCCAGGACTGGGTCCAAAAGGTCCCAATTGGGACTGGTTGGCACTCGGAACCTGGGTTATGGATCTGCTTCCAAGGGAGTTGGGAAAACCCTGACCTTTTGGAAGCAGAGATCATGACAGTAGCCCCCCTCAAGGCCCCTCCCAAACCGTGCTTCTCCGGGGGTTTTGGCTTGTCAGGAAATGTTCGGTGAAATCTTTTGATTAGGCGAGGAGCGTGGACATATTCAGCAGGTTCCCAGGATCTCTCTTGGGGGCCGTAGCCTTTCCAGTCAATTAGGTAAAATAGTTTAGATTTGGAGATCTTGGAGTCCAGAATGCTTTTGACTTCAAACTCGAGTTCTCCATCAACTAGGATAGGTTTTGGAGATTTAGTTAGTCGGGTTTGAGGTTGCATGGGTTTTAAAAGAGAGACGTGGAAGACCGGATGTATCTTCATGTGCGGGGGCAAGTCCAACTTGACCGCTACTGGGTTTACTATGGTAGTGATGGAATAGGGACCAAGGTATCTTGGGTTGAATGTGCGTGGCCCTTTTAGAGGTAGATACTTGGTGGATAACCAGACTTGATCCCCTACTTGATATTGAGGGGCTTCCTTCCGATGTTGATCTGCTCCTTTCTTGTATTGTTCTTTAGCCCTTTGAAGGTGAGAAACAGCTTCCTTAAAGGCTTGGGTGATTGTAGAATGCAGGTAGTCTACTGCTGGTGTTTCAAGATCTTGGAGGGGATCCAACTCCGAGGTTCGAGGGTGACTGCCGTACAAAAGAAAAACGGGGTTTTCCCAGTTCCCGAATGGACAGAGTTATTGTAGGCATATTCGGCTATCCAAAGGATGTCTTTCCAAGTTTTTTCAGTTTGTTGCAGCATGCAGCGTAAATACTGTTCCAGAGTTTGATTGGTCCTCTCGGTTTGTCCGTCGGTCTGAGGGTGGTGACTGGTCGATAGTCTCACATCAATTTGAGCCGACCGACAGCAACTTCGCCAAAAATGAGAAATAAATTGACTACCACGATCCGAAATTAGAACCGAAGGAAAACCGTGCAGTCGGACGATGTTTTCGAGAAATTCTCGGGCCAGAGTTGCTGCTGTTGGCAAGCCTTTGAGCGGAATGAAATGCGCCATCTTGGAGAATAAGTCCACGATTACTAGAATCGTATTGTATCCGGAGCATGGAGGTAGATCGGTGATGAAGTCCATAGAAAGCGTATGCCAAGGGCGAGGTGGGATGTCAATAGGGCGTAAGAGGCCTGCTGGTCTTTCCTTTTGACTCTTGTTTTGGGCGCATACTCCACAGGACATTATAAAGTCTCTGATATCTTTTTTCCAAGACGGCCACCAGAAGTAGCGCCTGATCTTTTCTGAGGTCTTGGCCATACCGGGATGTCCTTCCATTAAAGAATCGTGATGACAAGAGATTACTTTTTTCTGTAAATCTGTGCTGGGTAGGTATAATCGTTCTTGGAAATACAATAAGTTGTCCTTTACTGCAAAGTCCTTTCCCTGCAGATGCCAATTCTGTATGTCTGCTGGAGTTACAAGTTGCCTGGCTTTATCCTTAACTTCCTCTATGGATTCTGTGGCGATTACACCCAGAATTCTTTGTTCGGGAATGATTGGTACAGGTTTAGGGTTGATCAAGTGTTCTTCCACTCCCATCCGAGAAAGGGCATCAGCTTTACCGTTCTTTGTACCAGGTCGATAGGTAATTATGAAGTCAAACTCGGCAAAGAATAATGCCCAACAGAGTTGTCTAGAGGATTGGGCTTTTGCGGTTTTCAAATATTGCAGGTTTCGGTGATCCGTAATTACAGTAACGGTGTGTCGGGCCCCCAGCAGATAATGCCGCCAAGCCTTAAAGGCAGACTTGATAGCCAGAAGTTCCTTGTCAGTAATCGTGTAATTGATTTCAGGAGGCGAGAATTTGCGGGACCAAAATGCCAGGGGATGCAACTGATTGGTTACCGGGTCCTTTTGCGATAGAACTGCCCCCATGGCAAGGCTTGAAGCATCAGTTTCCACGATGTAGGGGAGTTCGGGGCGAGGGTGTTTTAAGATTGGTGCAGAGATAAATTTAGTCTTCAAATCCTGGAAAGCCTGTTCCGCCTCGGTAGACCATTCAAAACGTTTGTTTTTCTTTAACAAGGCAGTGATGGGCTGGACTATTCGAGAGAATTCGGGGATAAACCTGCGGTAAAAGTTAGCGAAGCCTAACATGCTTTGCACACCTTTTACGGAGGATGGTGATGGCCATTTGAGAACTGCATCGACCTTCTTTGAATCCATACGCACTCTGCCAGGTGATAATATGAATCCCAAGAATTCAACTTCAGTCACGTTGAAAACACATTTTTCCAACTTAGCGAAAAGTTTGTGTTGACGCAATCTTTCGAGGACCATTTTTACGTGTTTCCGATGTTCAGATTCCGATGAAGAATAAACGAGGATGTCGTCAATGTAAACAACAACACACACATCTATGAGCTCTCTGAGGACATCGTTCATAAAATATTGAAAGGCGGCCGGGGCATTGCAAAGTCCGAAGGGCATGACCTGATATTCAAATAGCCCATACTTGGTGCGGAAGGCCGTCTTCCATTCATCGCCCTCTTTTACTCGTACCAAGTGGTAAGCTCCTCTAAGATCCAGCTTTGTATATATGCATGCTTTTCTGGCTTGGTCCAGGAGTTCAGGGATCAAAGGTAACGGATATCTATTCTTAACGGTGATCTGGTTCAGGGAGCGATAATCTATACAAGTTCTAAGGTCTCCTTCCTTTTTTGGAACGAAGAACAAAGCTGAAGAAGCAGGGGACTTGGAAGGACGAATAAACCCATTTGCCAGGTATTGATCCAGGTATTGTCGAAGGTGAAGGTTCTCAGGCTCGGTGAGGGCATAAATTCTACTACAAGGAGGAGTAGATCCAGGTATCAGGTCTATCTGGCAGTCATAAGACCTATGAGGAGGTAGAGAGTTAGCCTGATCCTTCCGGAAAACATCTTGGTATTCTAGGTATTCGGGAGGTAACTGGGGAGTCTCTGAAGAAATTGCTGCCAGTGCAACACCAGGTGGAAGGTGACAAGTAGAGACACATTCTGGAAACTGGACCGTTCTTGCTCGCCAATCAATCAGAGGATTGTGTTTCTCTAACCAAGGTATTCCTAGAATAATCTGAAACTGAGGGGCCTTGATCACATCGAACACGATCTTCTCATGGTGTCCATCTTGACTTACTAGCGTCACTTCTTGAGTGGTATGCGTTACTGGCCCGGAGGCTATCTCCGTACCATCCACCGTAGTAATGACGTCCTTTACAGCCTTGGGACAAAGAGTTAGATTCATCCTCAAAACCATTTCATGATCCACATAATTGCCGATGGCACCGCTGTCGACGTAAGCTTCAATTGCATGTAATCGATCCGGATTATCAGGGCTAATGAGGACCATAGGTATCACGAAATGCGAGGTCACGGAACTGGTTTTCACGCTCGGCAAGAGGACCTCTATTCTTGTCGGGCGAGGTCGTTTCCCTGCTCAGAGTTTGTAACTTTGGTAACTGCAGCTCCTACTGCCTTCTTGGCAGGTTTCACCGGACAGTCTCGAAGAAAGTGCCCTGAGTTTCCGCAATAGAGGCATAATTGCAACTGTTTTCTCCTTTCCCGCTCCTTTTGTGTTAGAGGACCTTTCAGACCCCCTATTTGCATGGGTTCCCCGGAGTCTACTCCTTTGGAAGGAGTTGGCGGTTTGGAAAATACTCTAGCATCAAACTTGGAACGATCGGCCTTCCTGTTCTGCAGTCTGTGATCTATTTGAACGACTAAGTCTATATAGTCCGAACAATCTTGTGGGGGATTCACTACTTGGGCTAACACATCTTTGAGCTCTCCACGTAGACCTCTATAAAACAGCGTAATCCTTTTGTCCTCAGGCCATTGAGTTTCCACTATCAGTCTGTTGAAAGACGCAATATAAGCCAAAAGGTCTTGATTACCTTGTCGCAACGAAAGAAGCTCATTGTCCAAGGCCTGCCCCTGTGAATGTCTTGCGAACAGTTTTTCCATACTGAGCTGAAAAGCTTGAAAATCATGGAGGACCGGATCATCTTGATTTACTAGAGGGATCGACCAGTCTGCCGCATTGCCACTAAGGTACGAAAGCTACTTTAGCTTGATCAGTTGGAAAGGCTGCTGGCCGGCATAAGAAATGCAACCGGCACTGATTGATAAATACTGCAAACCTCTTTGGGTCACCAGAAAATCGTTCGGGCGGAGCCAGAGGTACATTCCCAGGTAGGTTGATCTGCACTGGATTCATAGAGGATGTAGAAGGAAGATTTCCCCCAGATGCGGGTAACGGGGTCTGTCCGGCTTGTGACTGTAGCAATTGTCTAGCGAGATCATCTGTTCGCTCCTTGGAAATAATCAGTTTCCTTCTTAGAGCGTTCGTTTCCTGACGGGCTGCATGCACTTCTGCCCTTAGTTCCCCAAGTAACTGGGCTAGCTGGTCGGTATCCGAGGTTTCCATAGCGCCTGGACGGGAGTTTTGTGGTAGGCTTTGCGTTCTGTAACGCTCACCTGATTCCCGTAGAGGCGCCGGTCTTGACTGGGTGTATACCGTATCTTCAAAGGTGATGTGTAACACACGGCTGGCTCTTTGGGCTGGACCTCTGTGCACTGTATGTCTGGCTCGAAGGGTAAGATGTCTGCAGATAGAAAATATGGGATTAAGGAACTGGGTTATTGAATGTCTCTCTCTTCTTCCCTTTCTCTTCTCCTGTAGAACCCCAAAGGTTAACGCTCTCACCTTAGGTAAGTGAACGCCGTGCTCTCCATCTGCCTCGGGGCAGGATGCTGTAACCAGTTTCTTCACTGGATAAGGGGAGCAGGCCTCTTGACTTCAGAGGACTGCTGTCCGTCGTTTACTGCACGAACGATAAGTTTCGAGTAATTCTAATGTCTTTAAAGTCTTTAGTAATGATGTCTCTTGTTTTGCAGGGTTCCGGCGATGGCGGATGACGGTCTGAAGTGAGTTGAAAATGGAGCCCGTGTGATGAATAGAAGCGCCTGGAAGCACGTAAGTAAGCGCTTGTTGCCTGCTTCACGATGCGCTCTAACTGTCTTTTTATTTTGCAGGTACAAGTTCGGAGCGGCTGCAGGGTGCCGGAATACCCACTGGGTTAGATGTGGAAAGGAGTAATGGCACGTGAGTATTAAAGTTCCCCAATGTCTTTAAACGCACCTTGTTTTGTCTTTCAGATGCGGGATGCAGCGCCAAAGGCCTCCGGAGCGTGCAAAGAGTTGGTAAGCTTTTGTCTTTCAGATGCCGGAATGCAGTGTGAAGACCTCCGGAGCGCACGAGGAGTAGGTAAGCCTTTGTCTTTCAGATGCCGGAATGCAGCGCGAGGCGTTGGTGACAGCCGATGGACCAGGTAAGTGAAGAGCTGTCACTGAAGACCGTAATGCTAACCTGTTCTTTCTTGTCTTTATAGGTGTCGCTGAAGACTGGATTCAGGATGGTAAGCCTTTTTCCTTAGGCCCAGGATCAGATGCAGAAGACACGATGAGCGTTCTGCTGCAGAGGATGCAGAATAACGCAAAGCAAGATTCATCCATCGGGTGTGGTTTAAATAGCCTCCTGTAGTGCTTAGGTGTCTCCTTCCACAGCCACGCCTAGGTAAGAAAAGAGTTCCTGCTTTCTAGACGCGTTCTAGTGTTCTGAATCTAGGGAGTGGCTCCTGCCCCACCCAACAGGAAAAGTAGTTCCAAACAGAAGAGGATCAGAGGCTCAACTGGCAGGCAAGTAAGCAGCATGGTCTGCTGCAGGTAAGTCCACCCAAGCATTATGAGCCCGGCGCTTCCAGCGCTGGGACTGGGCATATTTATGAGCCTGGTGCCACTGGCGCCAGGACTGGGTCCAAAAGGTCCCAATTGGGACTGGTTGGCACTCGGAACCTGGGTTATGGATCTGCTTCCAAGGGAGTTGGGAAAACCCTGACCTTTTGGAAGCAGAGATCATGACAGGGTAGCACGAGAAGGGGATAGTCTGGCACTTGAGTATCTTTGGCGTCCTATGTTGTCAGCCATGAAACTACCTTCGATCGGAAGTTCTGGTAGGGCAGGTCCGCTCTGAGATTAGGCGGTAAGGAGTTACACAGTTTGGCTGCTTTCACTGGGAAGCTGTTGCCCCCTATGGTGGCACGTTTAAAGTTGGGGACAGAAAGGCAGTCTTTGTACGCAGTTCTGGTAGGTCTCAGGGTGGGTTGTCTGTGAAATCTATTTATCAAGTAGGTAGGGGCAGCGTTATTAAGGGATTTGTGAGTGAGCGATGCAGTGTTTAAGAGAATTTTGTCGTTGATAGATAGCCAGTTGTTCTGTTCACTAAATCCTGAGATATGCTCTCTTCTGGAGATGCCTAGAGCTGCTCTGATGGCATTATTCTGGAGAGTTTGTAGTTTGCTAGTGGTAGCCTTGGATGATCCCAGATAGAGGGCGTTCCAGTAGTCTAGGCGGGATAGTATGAGGGCTCTACCGAGGGTAAGGCAGCTAATGTCTGACAGAAATGGTTTAGCTGTGCGGATTAATTTACATATATATGCCGTGGAGGAAGCCAAGGAGCTCACCTGTCTTCTGAAGGAGAAATTAGAGTCCAGGTAAAAGCCCAGATTTTTGACCTCTTGTCCGACCTTGATGTTATTCCCATCGATCGTGAAGGAGTTGTAGACAGGGCCAAGTTTCTTTAAGGTGGGTGTAGTGCCTAGGATGATGAGTTCAGTTTTTTCATCATTCAGGCATAGTCCATGTATGGCCATCCATGCCTGGATGATGATGTATGCCCTATCTAGCAAGGCCAAATCCTTTCCATAATCTCCAGAAAGCAGAAGGAGGATCTGGGTATCATCTGCATAGTTGGTGTAGGTGATACCGAGATGATCCAAATCATCGAAAAGGGGCTTAGTAAATATGTTGTATAATGTAGGGGAGACACATGAGCCTTGCAGGACGCCACAGGTGATGGGTATGGGGTCAGCTGCTGCAGTAGGTGAGAAGACCCTCATGGTTCTAGCATTGATAAAAGAGGTAATCCAGGTGATGGCTTCGGCCGAGAAGTGAGCTGGTGTGTGCATAGGACAGTGTGATCGACCAGGTGGAAAGCTGCAGACAGATCGAGGAAGAGGAGTAGGGCAACTTAGCCGTTGTCTCTGAGCATATCGATCTGAGCTTTCAAATCAATGAGGGCTGTTTCGGTACCGTGTTGAGGGCAGAACTCTGATTGTCTTGAGCCAAATAGATGGTGTTCTTGCAGATACTTCTGTATTTGTACATAGGCGACCTTGTACAGAATTTTTAGTAAGAAAGGAACGGTTGTTATAGGGCTGTAGTTGGTGGGCGTAGATGGGTCGAGTGTGGGTTTTTTTAATAGTGGAAGTACCCAGGATTGTTTTAGATTGGTGGGGATGGAGCCAGTGGTGAAGGAGGAGTTAATCAGTTTCGTGATGAAGAGGGAGAGGTCGCGGGCGGCATCTTTGATGAGCTGTGCCGAGCACAGATCTCCCTGACAGTTGGACGGTTTCAGAGACAGGATGATTTTTTCTACTTCGAGAATCGTAACTTTAGAGAAGTTAAAGCGAGGGAGTTCTGTGAGCGTGGGCGTAACTGGTGTTTTTGAGGGAGGAGTGTCGTCGAGGGACACTTTTTTACGGGTGATTTTACTTTGGAGGGTCGCGATTTTGTTGGCTAGGGCGCTTTGGATTTCTGAACACCAGTTTTTGTCTTTAGTACAGGTCTCCGGAGGTACTATGGGGGCTTCAACTTCTTTAAGGATGGAAAATAGTTCCTTCATGTTTGATTTCACTTGGGATATGCGAGAGTCAAAAGGAGGTTCGTTTAGCCAGGTAGATTTCTTTTTTGTAGAGTGTGGCTAGTTTGGAGAGTTTGAGTTTATTCACGGACGAAGGGGATTTTTTCCAAGTGGCCTCACAGTTCCTTTTTTGCTGCCTTAAATTTTTAAGGAATGGAGTGTACCATTTGTTTAGGGGCGTATTCGGTTTACTTGGTCTCAATTTGAGGGGGGCAATTAGGTCCAGCGAAGTGGCCATGATCTTGTTATATTCTTCAACCAGGGTCTCTGGGTCCAGGTTGTCTGGGAGTGTGTTGAGTGTAGGGAGTAGGTTCGGGATGAGCCTTTCAGCTGTCATATTCTTCTTATTTCCTGTGAGGGTGGGCGGGGCCCTGATAATGGGTGGGGGTCTGTCAGTAGAGAGCAGGAACGAGACCAGGTGGTGATCGGTCCAGGCTAGTGGTGAGATATTAGTAATGTTCGCTAGACAGTTGTAATCGGCCACCCAGTCGAGTGTTCTGCCTTTGGAGTGTGTAGGTGCCATACTTCTTTGTGCGAAGCCTAGTTCCAAGAGAGTGTTGACTATAGTGCTGGCGGAATGGTCTTCAGGATCATTGTAGCCCATGTTGAAATCACCCAGGGTGAGGACTTGGGTAGAACTGGTAAGGTTGCTGGAGAGGATAGTATTAATGTCTTCATCAGAGGTGCCAATGGGGTCTGGCAGGCGGTAGATCAGGTGGATGTTGAGAGTTTGGGTTTTGGTAAGTGTTAGAAATCAGCATTCCTTGTGATATTATGGTGCAGTACAGAAAAGCACCAAGCCCCCTCATGGTTATCGTCAGCGGACTACTGCCCTTTTGCGAGACAGACATGCAGCAGGTCCCGCCCCTCCTATAGACCACTAATCCCCGTGGTGTGGGATTGTTAAGGGGAGTGAGCGCTGTAAAAATAACGCTCAAGCCAGGAGCTATACTACACAGAGTGAAGCAATATCCCCTGTCAAGGGAAGCAGAGGATACAAGAGACACTGCGAACCTTCTTATTGCAAGGCATAATTGTCCCCTCTACTTCCCCTGTGCAATACCGCAGTGTACCCCATTAAGAAAGCAACAGGGGGGAGTGGGAGGATGATCCAGGACCTTTGCCCCCTCAATGATATTGTCCAGAAAGAGTGTCCTCTCGTCCCAAATCCTGCCTCCATCTTGTGCAGCTTCCCAAAACAAGCCACTCACTTTGCCGTGGTGGATTTGAAAAACACCTTTTTCTCAGTGCCCCTCAACCCTGAGTCACAATACCTCACAGCCTTTACCCTGGGGGGAGGAGATATGAACACCGTTGTTTGCCCCATGGATATTGCACAAGACCTTGGCAATATTCAAGTCCCTAGCGCAACCATTCAGTACGTAGACGACCTACTGGTCTGCAGTGAGAATGAAGAAAGCTGTTAAAGAGATTCCATTGTCCTGCTCTGACTCCTAGCACAAAAGGGGTGCATGATGGACTTGGACCAACTCATTTCCAAAGATAGCAAAAGGATAATCCCAGACAGAGCGGCAACAGTACGTGCCACTGCCAAACCAAACACAGTAAAAGAAATGGAAAAGTTTCTAGGACTCTGCAATTACTTGAGAGCGTGGATCCTAGATTATGCAGCATACACAAGGCATCTCCTGAGAGGGCTGAAAGAAGCACAGAGAGAAAAACACATCACATGGACAGCAGACATGACAACAGCTTTCATTGATCTAAAATGGGTCATTTCAACGTCCCCATTACTAGCCACACCTGAATATGATCAGGAATTTTCCCTCTTTTCACACTCTAATGGCACTCTCATGACAGCAGTACTGACAGAAAAGTTCAATGGGACACAAGCCACTTGCCTATTATAGTGGCACACTTGATTCAGTGATGCAAGGCTAATTTGCATGCAAACAGGCCCTTGCAGCTGCCACCTTTGCTATTGAGAAAAGCTCAACAATTGTCAGTGGGTGCTCTGTCACACTGTACGTTGAACATTCACTGTTTGCGATATTGGAGCGATCAAAATCCACCCTAACTACACAGAGAGCATCAGCATTTGAAATTATTCTGTCCAGTACCAATACACATGTGGTGAGGTGTAAGACAGTCAACCCTGCCACATTCCTCACAGGACCATGCACTGTCCAAAACATGCAAGAACATGACTGTGCAACATATGAAGGAGGAGGGGATGACATTCCAACGTGTCAGAGAATACGCCTTAGAGGAGTGAGAAGTCTTCTTCGTTGATGGGTCAGCGTCCATTAACCAAGAAACAGGAGAAAACCATGTAGGGGCTGGAGTGGTGAGAATAGAAGAAGGAGAATATGAAACACTGATCATAAAATGGCTGCCCATGCACTATTTTGCACAAGCAGCCAAACTCAAGGCCCTGATTGAAGCACTTCACGCAGCAAAAAGATGCTCCATGAAAATGTATTCTGATTCAGCACACCTAACCACGACGGTACACACTGGGCTATCCAGATGGAGAAGGAGGGGGTTTAGAAAGGTTGACTGGTCCCTGGCCCAATATGCAGTATTGTTAAATAAATTAATTGTGGCCCTCGCAGAACCATCTGTAGTGGCGATAGTAAAATGCCAAACACACACAGAACCAAGACAAAATATCTTTGGGGAACGCAGCAGCCAAGGAAGGAGCGTACCTCCCAGTACCCATGAGTACAGAATGCATCATAATGAGCAAAGAAGAAACTCCCAAAACAGACGCTTACAATGCACTACCCATAGCACAGATAATAGAGCTGCAAAGCAGAGCACCAATAGCAGAACAAGAGCTATGGCTTAAACAAGGCTGTACCCCATCACCCACTTATCTGCTATGGAGACAGAGCACAACAGGGAAAGTTGTTATGCGAGTTTAGTTAATAAACATAGTATTTGAACAGCTACACTTTCCAGCCCACAGTTCGAAACAACACATCACTGCCGATCTCCAGGAAGATTGCTTCATTCCAAAGCCTTCACAAATACCTTAGCAAGATGGTGGTCCAGTGCACCACCTGTCAAGTGCTCACAACACAGGGATGACTAAGAATGCTGCGTGGCACACTGCCCCACCTGTGGGTCCCTTTCGTGAGCTGCACATTGATTATGCAGACATGGGAGAAATAAATAACGGGGCAAGATATTTTATTGTGGTGGTGTATCTCTTCTCTCGATGGGTGGAGGTAGGGTCCTGTGCCCACCCTGCGCAAAGTGCACAGCAATGTTCCTGGTGAAGGACGTATTCCCCCGATGGGGAGTATGTGAGATCATACGATCAGATAATGAAAGCCATTTCTTTAATGAACTGTTCAAGGAGGTCACGTCAATGCTAGGGATTAAACATAAAATGTGCTTGATTTAGCACCTGCAAGCAAATGGAATGGTAGAGAAAATAAACGGCCTCCTTAAGAGTAGATTGTCCAAATTGTGTAACTCCCGAAAGAAAACTGGGTGTATAGCCTGCCTCTGGCACTGTTCCAGCTGCGCACACAACCAAGCAAGGACCCCCACCTGTCCCCCCATGAAATTGTTGCTGGTCGACGAATGCACACGGTCACCAGTGAGAAGGGCCTCTGACACTCATAGAACAGCAACAGTACTCGGAGAAGAGTTTAAGGAATATCTCACACAACTCACACGTGCCACAAGATGCATATCAAAACAAATTGCACCCCCGTTCACAGCAGAAAGTGAAACAACCACAGAGGATCCAGCTGAAAATAGCCCGTACAACATTTGATGCCAGGGGAGTTGGTTTACATGTGAAGCTTTGTCCGGAAATGGAATGCCCCAAGGTTCCATGGTCCATATGAGGAGATATACTGCACCGCGCTCGCTGTGAAAGTGAAAGGGCTGCGGTATTGGATCCATCTCTCAAATGTCAGAAAAGCACAGGGTAACGTGGCCCCAAACACTCAGATTGAAAGCCAAATTACTGCTAATATACATTAGTAAGTGACCAGAAGTGAATATTTCACTGATGCCTGGAATTTATAATAAGGATCATTTATGTAGATGTTAAATCCATGCAATGTCTTAAGTCTCTCTCTCTCCCCCCCTATTCCTTTTGTCCCATCTAAATTTCTATTAATGCCCACCTGTTCTATCCCTCTCTGTAGGTACAACGATGCTGGAGTTGACTCTGCTCAACAGCAATGCACAGATAGATAGCAGTAGGAATAGGATGAGTGTAACGCGAGCATATAGTTATCACTGTGGACTGCACTTTAGTGCTATACCTTTTATGTCATGAAGGTTTATTTTGGGGATTTATTGGGGAGCATTTTTTATCTTGGGGTCCCATATAAAAGATGGGGGGAAGGGGACAAATGGATATGGAACAGCAATACATCCTTGAATTTAACAAGTTTACATAAGAATGCAACAAGAATAACCGCAGATGCTCATAATTAATGACAATGTGACTGAAGGTATACCAGATGCACCAAATATTACGTTAGCACCCCCCACAATGTTTACAGCTCAGCAATCTACCTCAAACCTAATATGATGTCAACCTGAATGTCTGATGAAATACTTACCCCAGTTCCCAATACGAAAATAAATTCCTTTTACCCCACAATGGTATATCAACAAGTGAAGGCAAATACTAATGTTTCCCCAATGCATATTCAACAACCTAGAATGTCTACCACTACTAATACTGCATGTAGCGACTCCCAATCCACATTGTGCAGTAGCTTAATGGTTACATAGTGACCTTTGTACATGTGTGTGGTAATAGTTTCTCCCAGTCTTGCTGACCTGTCTCCTATCCGATGACTCTCTCCCATTCTTGGTGGCAGATTTCCAGTTCAGCCGGTAAGTTTCTCCCAGTCTTGGTGACATGTCTCCTATCCAGTGACTCTCTCCCTGTCTTGGTGAAAGGTCCCCTGTTCATTCAGTAACTCTCTCCCAGTCTTGGTGGCAGATTTCCAGTTCAGCTGGTAAGTTTCTCCTAGTCTTGGTGACCAGTCTCCGATCTGGTGACTCCCTCCCCTTTTTGGTCGTGGATTTCCTGTTCATCCGCTAAGTCTCTCCCAGTCTTGGTGACATGTCTCTTATTCGGTGACTCTCTCCCAGTCTTGGTGAAAGGTCCCCTGTTCAGTCAGTAACTGTCTCCCAGTCTTGGTGAAAGGTCTCCTGTAAGGTGAATGTCTCCCAGTCTTGGTGGCAGGTCTCCTGTCCACTGAATGTTGCCCAGTCTTGGTGCTAGGTCCCATGTTCGGCTGGTAACTCTCTCCCAGTCTTGGCGACAGGTCTCCTGTCTGGTGTCTCTCTCCCAGTCTTGGTGACAGGTCCCCTGTTCGGTCAGTAACTCTTTCCCAGTCTTGGGACAGGTCTCCTGTCCAGTAACTCTCTCCCAGTTTTGCGACAGGTCTCCTGTCCAGTAACTCTCTCCCAGTCTAGGTGGCAGATCTCCTATCCAGTGACTCTCTCCTTGTCTTGCTGTTCGGTCCCCTGTTCGGCCGGTATGTCTCTCCTAGTCTTGGTGACATGTCTCCTGTCTGGTCAATCTCTCCCAATCTTGGTGGCAGATGTCTTCTACACATGATCTCTCTGCCAGTTCTGGTGGCATTTAGTCCATCTACATGGCCCATTTGCCAGTCTTGCTGACCTTCTTTCTTCCTCTGGCTGATGGTAATATGTGGTATATAGACGACTCATTGGTCAGCTGTAGTCCATGTTTCTTGCTAGTTTGATTCCCCTGCTGTGGCCATGTCCCTGGGACCTACATGACCCATCTGCCAGTCTTGTTGACCTCTGGTGATATCCCAATGGTCTTTCTTCCTCCAGCTGATGGTAACATGTGGTATATAGTTGACTCATCTGCCAGCTGTAGTCCATGTTTCCTGCTAGTTCGGTTCCCCTGCTGTGGCCATGTCCCTAGGACCTACTTGCCAGTCTTGTAGATCTCCTGTGTTGGCCTTACAGCCTCTGCCAAAGTATGGCAGAGGCTACCTTCTGTCCATGCTACCTGTTTGCCAGTCTTGGCAAGAGGTGTTTTATAGAGTTGAATTGACTTGCAATGTTAGTGTTGGATGTCATCAAGAGCCCCTCCTGCCCGTATCCCACCCCATTGTCTCCATCTACATCCTAGATGTCTGCAGTGTGCATGCAGCACTGTTGTATCCCACTCTTTTCCCTCGCCTTTTACTTCAGAAAGTGTCTAAGGACCAGCCCCGACTCTTCTCACTGTGCTCGGAGCAGCTGGTCTTCCAGCCCACATTAGCTGCGTGAGTCAGCCTCACTGGGCCTGGACCCCGCCCATGTGGATGTAGGCAGAGGAAGCCAGTGGATAACAGGAGCTAGGGCGATGAGCCAAACCAGTGACTGTCCCAACAGTAGTGACTCAGACCTGGGCCTAGGCCAGCTGGGCCTCGAGGGCCGCTGCAGAGGTTCCAAGTCCATGTGCCGGCTTTCAAATGTGAGTCTTCGAAGCAGATACACCGTGATCAAAGAAAACCCAATTATAATTAACATGACTCAGACTCAAGCAGTTTGGGTTCAACAAACATTTATAAGGGCTAGTTGCATGTTTGGGACAAATCAGGACAAATTAAATGTAAAACCTCAGTGACAGCAACAGGATGGCTTCTCTTAAGTTATAATATTTAAAAACCTTTAGATTGCGAATATCAATATGGGTGTCCCAACCCCTCTCCCGCCCCCACCAGCATGGACAATGAGTATCTAATCACTCACACTTTGGGGGTTTTATAAGTCCCCCACATGTCTGTCTTGTCTCCTGGGTTTACTGTATCTGGTCCTCTGCTTCTTGTCCTCAGTTCTGGGTGCCCGCTCTTCCAGGTTCTCCAGGCCCCCCTCATAATAGGCTTGATCAATAATAGAACCTTGGGTTGGACAGAACCCCAGAACGTCCACGACGCTTCTCCACATGCTGAGACCTGTACCCTCCCCAAGCTCACCCTTTCAAGGAGACTGGTTAGCCTGCTTCTGATCATACACACTCTCCCCTTCATTCTTTCCTCCAACTTCTCTCCGGTCCTTCATCCAAGCCCTTTCCAATCACTCACATCTCCTACAAGCTCCTTGTAGTGTCATAGTGTTTTCTTCCAACCTCCAATCTCTCGCTCTCTCTCTGAGATCACGTTCAACCTCCTCTTGGTGTTTCTGTCCAATCTCCCTTCCTCCCCCATCTTTCCTTCTCCCTCCGTCTTCATCTGCTCAACCCATGCTTTCCCTTCTCCTCCATTACTTCACCTCTCTTTGCCTCCTTCACCGCTTGATTGGCAAGCCCTTCCGCTCTCACCCCTGCCCTACTTTCCATTCCCTTGATAGAGGGCTGTCTCATTTATCAATATGGACACCTATGCGTTTTAATGACAACCACAATGGGATTGGAGCAGTAGTTCGCTATATCTGATCTCATCTGAACGCCTTGTAATTCCGCTGCAACGCGGAGAGAAACCTTTAGGCTCTTGGTTGCCACCTTGGAAAGCAGGTATGCTTTCCACACACTGCTGAGTGGACCACACTGGCACGCTCTCCTGTGGACTGGCCGGGACTGTGCATCTTCTGCCCTGGATGCCACCAGACGACCACCCCGTGCTTCCTCTCACGCGCTGGCAGCAACTGTATACGTTCTGCCTCAGATGCTGCTGGCAGACTGCCGCAATGTCCACCAGGTTTTGTCAGCTCAGTTAGCCACACTGAGGGTCTGTAGGGGGAGGTCTCCCATACACACACCAGGACAGGAGAAGCAATGGCCTGCTGCCAGTAAGCGTCCACTGCCATAGTCCTGGGGTTTGGCGGTGTGGCCCCAGGGGTCCCTGCCTATCTCTTCTGGGCTCAGCCTAACACAGTAATACAGACTTCACGTCTCATAGTAGGACACTTCTCACTTGAACGGTTGGCTTTTAGGGTCCTCTGGTTAGTGTGGCACTCATGGCCACTACTTCTTGGTGTACAGTTTTGTTCTCTTTCTTCCTTTGTGCCACATATGACCCTTCTCCACCTTCAGTAGGCCTGCTTTCTAATGCTGCCTCACCCGTGGCCTGCTTCCAAGCCGAATGCTCAGGGAGGCACGGTCTCCTCTTGGCATTCGCCTGCTTCACCGTCTTAGTGGGGGTCTTATTTCTCCACATAGAGGTTGTTCAACTCCACCCCTCGAGGGCCGGATCCATGCCGGGTTTTCAGGATATGCCTCATTAATATTCATGAGATACATTTGCATGCAATGATTCTAAATGTATGCACATTTTTCCTCCTGAATATTAATGAGGGATATCCTGAGAACCCATCCGGATTCCGGCCTTCAAGTCTCAGAGATGGAAAACCGCTGCAGTGTCTTTGACAGGGAATGCCATTTGCTCCTCCAGGTCTGTTGCTGGCAGCTCTGCATCTCAGTATTCTGCTGGGTGGTACAGTCTCAGCTCCTCCGCGCGACTGCTTCAGTCTCAAACACAGGCCGCGTGTCATCTTCCATCCTCCCTGGAAGGTTTGGGACCGATGGTGTTGACGCCATTAGCTTGCCATGATGTTCTCGTTTGAATGCACTGGACCGCTCTAGTCTTCCTTCAAGATGGTGCTGCCCTTCTCCTACTTTTGCAGCCTCCGGACTGAGCATGGTGCGTTGCAATCCTCCTACCTTGCTTTTGGGTAAAATGCTGTTTTCCCTTTTCATATTTTCGCCTTTTCACCAGCCTTACTGCTCTACTTCTCTCTGGCTTTCCAGTTCGTCTGCTTCAGTCTACGGACCTCCTGCCTTTCGTTTCACTGCTCTGACTTACCTGTGACTTCAAGTTCTGTTTCTGCCTTTCTGTATACTGCTGCCTTTCGCTTCGCTCCAGTCCAACCACTGGTGTGCTATTTTCAACAAGCAATCGGATAACTCTTGCTACCTTTTGCCGCTTGTTAACCCTGCTCACCGGAGCTGATGGTTTCAGTGCTACCTTTACATCAGGGATCGATCTTCACTGGACGGACCTTGTGGAAACTTACAGAGACCTACGTCTCTACTACTTATGAGTTTGATCTACAAAAGATAGAAGGGTTTTTTTGGTAAGCCTTCTGGCTTTATCTCTTCGCTTGCCGTTTTTGTGGGCGGTGGTCTTTTGCCTTAGCTGGTTTTCCTGGCGGGCATAGTGGCTACGCCTCGAGATCGGCCCTATCTCTATAAAGGCCGGAGATCTACCCGGAAGAAGAAACCCCGGTTCCTCAAGAAGAATCACTTGACCAACCTAAAGAGGAAGAGTCAGGTGAGGTGGAACCTACGAATTCTGACAGTTTGGAACGCCAAAGAATAGAGTCAAGTATGGCCTCAGATGAACAGGTTCAAAAACTCCTTTCAGCTGTGGAAGGTCTCTCGATGGAGGTACAGAACCTGAAGTCAGAGAAAGCTGTTCTTAGACAGCTTGTTACTTTTAGAGAAGAACGGTCAGCCGATCTGCTGCTTATGGGACTATCCTCGGGCAAGTTTGACGGATCGCCTAAGAAGGTGAAAGAATTCCTGGATGCTAGCCTGCAAATTCTGACACTGCCGTGGATTTATGCAAAGTGAACAGCTAGGGCCAGTGTGCGTGGTGATGCCTTCCTGTCAAAAGACCAGAAATGTCTTAAAATAACAAATTTGAGGACATATTATGAAAATTGGCCATGCCAACATAAGCACGCTAAGTGGTTATTGTTTCTGGGGTTACTTAAATCCCAGAATAAGTGTACATTTTGGCACTGTTTCATCGAGAGTGAGACCTCTGCTACCTCAATGGAGCCAATTCCCATTGCTTCTACGATATGGGTCCAATACATTAGGGAAATGTACTATGCCACTGATGATACCCTATCTTATCAGCTTTGGAACATAAGAGGTTGTTCTAATTTCATGAAATACGATGTCGAGGATATAAGAAAACTCCTGATGGTGTCCCCAATATAATCTATAAGGGAGATCCCAACTTTTGGTCAGAAATCCTCTTTAATGTATTTAGGGTGGTAGAAGACACAGGTATAATACCTAAGACATGGCAAGAATATATAATCATTCCCATTTTTTAAAAGGACACAAAAGCAAATCCTGCTAATTACCGGCTTTTAGCGATGCAAGACTCCAGCCAGGAAATATTGGCCACAATAGTATTAAGAAAGTTAACAAAAGCGGCTAACGAGAGCGCTCTTTTGGAACCGTTCCAAACGGGATTTCGTAAGAATTATGGAACCATGAATAATATTCTGATGATTCAATACCTTTTGGCAAATTCCAAGCGGGGCACATAGAAAATAAATCTTTATTGTTGCTACGCTGATTATAGCTTGGCTTTTGACAGCGTCTGATGCCCACTGTTGTGGAATAAACTAGCAATGTGGGGAATTGACCCTCGTTTGTTATACTACATTAAGGGACTGTATTCTAACACATCAGTTTTGTTACGTTTAAACCAGAGGGGTGAAATGACTAGCCCCTTTAGGACAAATGTAGACTTATAACAAGGATGAGCCCTGGCCCCTATTCTATTCAATTTATATGTGGCCGACAGAATTTCCCTCCAAAAATAAACAGCGTTCCTATAAAAAGGCTTGCATATGTGGACGACACAGTCTTATTTGATTTCACACCAATAGTATTCCAAAGATCAATTACTGCACTGCCATTATATGCGAAAGAGAATCACATGACCATTAATACAAAGAAAACTAAGGTTACGCTTTTGAGTGGCACTGCTCTAAGGAAATCCAAATGTATTTGGAAATTAAATGGTAATGTTCTTGAGGTATTTGAGGATTATTGCTATCTGGGCTTCCATATCAAAAATAACCCCACTCTATTATATTATGTGGAAATGTGTATTCTGCCTGTCTGGAGGAAGTGGTCTGCCGCTAAGTAATGTATCGGAAGAAGCAGTGGTTCTAATTTTATGGTCCTGTTAGAGATATATAAAGTACGTTGTGCGCCTGGTATAATGTATGGCCTAGCTGGTCTGCCTCGAACCCATGTCAACTGGTTGAAAAGAATTGAAGGAAAAATACTGAGAAGTATAATAAATCTCCCTTCATACACTCCAGTTGAAGCATTGGGATTAGAATATGGTCTTACTACACTTATTACAAATTGGGCGGTGCAGCGCGCCTTGCTATGTTTGAAAACGCTGCCCATCGAACTTAATACCAATTTTGCTCGTCTATATCGATTATTCAGTGAATAATAATGTGTTTTTGAAGGAGATTAGATCTTTCACTGCTGAATATTTGAAGAGCCTGGAAATTGCTTTAGAAGAAGCACTCTCATGTTTATGTTTAACATTTATATAGCGCAACCAGGTACCCTAAGAACCCTAAGACTTAAGGGCGCTGTAAAACGTAAAAACAGACAAACAGAACAAAGCCAGAAAAAACAAAACTAAATCTGAGATTGCCCCGCGATTGTTATCATTTTGCAAAAGAAGCAAAAATTGGTGACAGGATTTTAAATATTGAAAAGCTATCCAGGTCTAGTAGATATGTTGAATATTCTACTCAAGGTTTCGCGGCGGATACAGCCTTTTCTTACTTAACCAACCTGTGTTGGAAAGCCGTGAAGCGCTTCATTCTAAGGTTGCGACTCAACCTACTTCAAACAATGGACCATTTGGGAACTTGGCAAGGTTTACCTCGTGAAGCCCGCCGATGTCGATTGTGTGGCAAGGCTATCGAAACGAGTAGACATGTTTTAACGTTGTGTTTGAAAATGGAGAATTATTACAAAAAAGTCTATGCTAATATTAGCACAGATTTTAGACAGATTAATTCGGATAAATTCTGGAACACCTTGTTTGAGCAGACTCCATTGTTATATCTTCATCGGCCTTCTATATTTGGAAAGATTTTTTCAAATTAGTGGGGTGAACAAGGTCATTTTTACTTGCTTTTTATGACCTATTTATATATATGAGTTGCTTGGTTTCTTAAACGTCAATCATAATATGTTTTAATCCTGTGATGTTATAATGCTGTTTTCATTGTGTTTGAGGCTTGTTTAATAGCCAAATAACACATTAAAGAATTTTAAAAAAGTGACCAATATCAAGCCACTTCTTGGTTTGGAAAAGTGGGTGTATGAAGAACGGGCACAAGAGGACACAGTTTATATCGGCTCGGGAGAAGATTAGTTTCTCTGCAGGGGGTGGTGGTCAGAGGCAGGACCCCAGGTCAGCTCCCATCAGGGGTGATCAGTGGCAAGGAACTGGTTCTCTGTTGTGGCAGATTGTTGTTTGGGATCTGGCCTAATGATTGGCTCCTTCCAGGAGTCTGTCCATCAGGCCATTCGCCGGTTCTTTGTGACATTGCGTCGCTGTCCTCTCTTGGGCGCCTTGAAGCAGTTGGCAGTGGCCCGTCATCGGTGCACTGGAAAATTTCCCTTCAAGAATCCTTGCTGTACCCACCTCTTGTTGGGTGCTGCTTGTTGCTGGGTCTGCTTTGTCTTCTGTCTGTGTCCCTGCCTGCTGCCATGCTGGAATAAATCAAGTACCTTGTTCCTCTGTTCCTGCTTGTGTGGTTGCCTCCCAGGCACCGGCAAAGCCTTCACATTCCAATTCAGCACCTGCACCTGGGTGCTGTGTCTAACCCGCTGTTTCAATCACAGAGAGGGTAAGGACAGTCACAACCAGGGAGCGGACGCCAGAGTTCTAATGATATCCAACACTCCACACTTAAGCACAAGGGTTGACAGGTAATAGGACCCACATTGCTGACCATTTAAATTTATAGAGTGTCTAAGGCCACTAGAAGCTGCTTCAATGCCTGCATTATCACCGGAAAAGCAGATATCGAGGCAACCAGACCGAGGTCTGGGGACTACAGAATGTCTGATGCTCTCTCAGAAAGCACAGTTTCCACATCAGTCACTAAATGAGCGTCATGTTCTGTGCATTGCAGGTTACGGGGGAGTCAGTTGGACTGGTTGGCCTTTATGAGATCTCAGTGTGATCTTCGAAGCAGAGGAACTTGATCTTGGTGGGCTAATCTTCCATGTTAGGGGGGCTACCAGTACGAGGCTCTCCGCTGAAAATACAGCCCTGTGGTTAGTCCCCGAGCGGTCACTGGGCCCCACCAGAAAACCTACAAGGATTCCTCTGAGATTATGTGGCGGTTGTGGAGACTGGAGCCCTCGTATATGGTTTTGGAACTCCTGTGGGAAAAGTCTGTCTACAAAGCACCCCTTTTAAATCCCTACCCTGAACTGCAATTACCTAATTAGGTGGGCAGGTGAGAGTAGGGTGAACCCAGATCACGCTCAGAAAATAGCTCCGTTTAGTGGACCATTTGCTCTAAGGACAGCACTGAACATCCTCCCATGTATTGCAAATGCCCCTTTTATGGGGTTTGATTGGGTAGTGAGCCCCAATGACGGGAGGATAGCTCAGGGGCAACGGGCTCACCTTGGAAGCAAGACGACGTGGAGCAACACAGGTTTGATCCTCAGGTCCGTGCTTAGAAACCTCTGGGTATTAAGCGGGGTATAAATAACCTATGAAATCAATGGGACAACTTTCACTGCATTCCAGATTGTCCCTATTTTGGATGTTTGTTATCTTTGAAACCCACTGTGACCTCATTCTCTAGTGAGCGCCTTAGACCCTTGTGCAGGTATTAAATGTACCTGTATACGATTATGTAAAAAGAGAGGCACTGGCTTGTAATTCAGGTTCACTAAATTATTGGAGGGTCTGTAATCAGCTGGGCACTTGATGATAACTACCAAACAGAGAAGAAGGCATGGGTGTGGCAGGATATGCAATTGTTTGACCAAACAGCTGTCAATATTAGCAAATATTAGGGACATATTCCTTATAGATTTGGTCTCATTTGCAAACCAAACTAATATTTTCCGCTCCAAGAGTGTTGTCAAATGCCCCTTAGTTGGGAAAGATCGCAGCATAGACCCCAACTGGAATGACTTGGTCTTCTAGGCGCCATGCAAATGAATGATCAGATTTGAGCGGATGCTTCAATCTCACAATTCCACATACCAAGTAATGGATTTAAACCATCAGCTTTCAAAACAATACAAGACATCACAAAACAAAGTCCCCCAGATCACAATGATAATAATGATGTTATTTATATAGCGCCTTAATCCAAAGCGCTTTACAGAGCACATATTTACATACAATATCACCCAACCGAAGTTGATACTCATTTATCGACCTCGGAAGGATGAAAGGCTGAGTTGGCCTTGCCGGGATTCGAACCTGCGACCTGCAGATCACACTCAGATTGCAGCAGCGAGCGCTCAACCCGCTGAGCTATCTTAAAAAGCAACACTACTTGAGGAGAACCATCTCCGGTTCCAGAAGCACTTCAAGACCTTCCTCTTTGCTTCTGGTTTCTCTCCTCCTCTTCCCTGCTGATCTCATGGCTGAATCTGAAACTGCACTGGTTACCTGGCTACCCTCTGATCTCGGGCCCAGGTCCCCTCCCCGCCAGTTGCACACATGCACTGCCCCCCTGGCAACCCTTGCACTCGGGGATTGTTTCTGTATCCCTACAGACCCTACTACTAACACTTGACCCCTGATGCCTGCACTTACCCTTGCACTTGCCACCAGCTGGCCGCACTTTTATTTATTGTCTTTATTTATTTATTTCACTGTTATCCTATGTACTGCACTGCCCCCTCCGCATCCCCTGCAGTTGGGTGATCTCAATGTCACCTGGCCTAGTAGGATCGTTGTCGGTCTTCCCTTGGTTTCCCCTCCATTGCCTCGTCGCACCTTGAAACACTTTTGTATAGGCGCGTTATGAATGCCATATCATACAATGAAATGAAACACCTTCAGTGCTCTGTGTTGACTTGGTTTCCTCCCAAAAGACCATGGGAACGCAGCTTCTGAGAGTTTGGGGCTCTCGATTACCACAAAGAAGAACAGGGTACACACAAGCGCTGCCTATGTATTTTGGTCACTCTGCCAGCATACTGTGAATCCTTGCTCATTCCAGCAAGCCACCTATCATGTCCGGGAATATTGGTGGCGCTGAAGTGCCCTGGGCTCAGAGAAGGTGCAGCAGTAGTGCTGGGGCACCATTGAGGGGCCCGCTGCGGACCGATACCCATCAGACTTCAAGGACAGCCCGGACACTTCTTAGAAGGGTTGTCACACTGCTGTAACCAATGCACAGTAGCGCTCCATGTAAGATTCTTCCTGCTTCCAAGCACTTTCACAATGGTGCTTACGAGTATCCGAACTAATGGCACCCAAGATAGCCACAGCAAAAACCAAGAGGTGATGGCTGGAAGGTTTAGAATTCATCTTAAACCTCTGGCAATTGCTCTGTGCAACCCTCCAGACCATTGTTGTGCACCTGCCAAGCCATTAAAGAAAGGGGAAAGACCATATGCACATAATGCTTGGTCCCACCAAAGGGGCAGTCCAGCCCGAACGGCTAGGCCACATCTCGTCTGCACAAGACCGCAAGCGTCTCCAGACATGTTTCGACTTCATTGGGCCTCATCAGCGAGGAGCAGCTTGGGTCAAGATAGCCACCGCAGAAGGGCGGAGGGCTAAGTAAGTCATTGCGATTCTAACTTGACAAGTGCAAGCTTGTGGCATGCCAGCAGTCAGCACTCAACCTAAGAGTCACCCACCGATGCATTCAAAGGGCCACACAAAAGGGCCCCTCAATGTGTTTGGAAACTTGCTCGCATTTCAAGAGAGGGAAACCCCTGCTTCCGAGAACGGAAATTCAGCTAAGCTCAGGTAACGCAGGCTGTGCGCCATTCATCGCAGGTTTGCACATGCAAAACCCGACACTACGCGTGCAATGAGGCTCTCAAAACACGACACCAGCGGCTCCCAATACTGCCAAAACTCCCCTCGCCGCTGCTTGGGGTGCTGCGTACCTTGCCTTTGTGCTGCGGTAGTAAAAATTAAAATAGACAACTAATGACTAAGGTCTATGTTTGCAGAATATTAACTGCATGACTTGCTCCAGAAATGAAGACTGGCTCTGCACCACTACCCGGTGAATGCGATCATTGTTACAGGAGAGACCGCCCACCTTAGGAAGGCTACTTTCGCAAGTGGCAACTGCACAGCCCAGTGACATGTGAGCAACGTGCTACTCAGATCTAGGTTGCAGAGATGGTAACATTGGCAGCTGCAGTGCACACCGTTTAACATATAGCATGGCAAATCTACACCTTACCATGCCAGTCTACCCCCTGCCTTGTCGGCCAGTCAGTCTTTGTTAGTCCACTGGTGACATCATTAGAGAACCAGGCAGGTTTGTGGTTGTGCACTGTTAACTTTGCAACCATGTAAAGCTCACCAGAGGGCAGAGACCTTCTCTCTGCCAAGGACATCCAATGCTGCAGTGTCTACATTGTGCAATCTCTATTCTTACATGAAATTCCAACTCCCTTCATGCACAATGCCTCGTGCCAAACGCTGATTCTTTCGCAGATGTGTTCACTGATTCTGAGGGGATGCAATCTATAGGATGGCCATGCTAACACGATGCAGCCACGATGCCTCGTGCCAAACGCTGATTCTTTCGCAGATGTGTTCACTGATTCTGAGGGGATGCAATGTATAGTATGGCCATGCTAACACGATGCACCCACGATGCCTCGTGCCAAACGCTGATTCTTTCGCAGATGTGTTCACTGATTCTGAGGGGATGCCTGATTCTGAGGGGATGCAATGTATAGGATGGCCATGCTAACACGATGCACCCACAATGCCTCGTGCCAAACGCTGATTCTTTCGCAGATGTGTTCACTGATTCTGAGGGGATGCCTGATTCTGAGGGGATGCAATGTATAGGATGGCCATGCTAACACGATGCAGCCACGATGCCTCGTGCCAAACGCTGATTCTTTCGCAGATGTGTTCACTGATTCTGAGGGGATGCCTGATTCTGAGGGGATGCAATGTATAGGATGGCCATGCTAACACGATGCAGCCACATGCCTCGTGCCAAACACTGATTCTTTCGCAGGTGTGTTCACTGATTCTGAGGGGATGCAATGTATAGGATGGCCATGCTAACACGATGCAGCCACAATGCCTCGTGCCAAACGCTGATTCTTTCGCAGATGTGTTCACTGATTCTGAGGGGATGCAATGTATAGGATGGCCCTGCTAACACGATGCAGCCACGATGCCTCGTGCCAACCGCTGATTCTTTCGCAGGTGTGTTCACTGATTCTGAGGGGATGCAATGTATAGGATGGCCATGCTAACACGATGCAGCCACAATGCCTCGTGCCAAACGCTGATTCTTTCGCAGATGTGTTCACTGATTCTGAGGGGATGCAATGTATAGGATGGCCCTGCTAACACGATGCAGCCACGATGCCTCGTGCCAAACGCTGATTCTTTCGCAGGTGTGTTCACTGATTCTGAGGGGATGCAATGTATAGGATGGCCATGCTAACACGATGCACCCACGATGCCTCGTGCCAAACGCTGATTCTTTCGCAGATGTGTTCACTGATTCTGAGGGGATGCCTGATTCTGAGGGGATGCAATGTATAGGATGGCCATGCTAACACGATGCAGCCACGATGCCTCGTGCCAAACGCTGATTCTTTCGCAGATGTGTTCACTGATTCTGAGGGGATGCCTGATTCTGAGGGGATGCAATGTATAGGATGGCCATGCTAACACGATGCAGCCACATGCCTCGTGCCAAACACTGATTCTTTCGCAGGTGTGTTCACTGATTCTGAGGGGATGCAATGTATAGGATGGCCATGCTAACACGATGCAGCCACAATGCCTCGTGCCAAACGCTGATTCTTTCGCAGATGTGTTCACTGATTCTGAGGGGATGCAATGTATAGGATGGCCCTGCTAACACGATGCAGCCACGATGCCTCGTGCCAACCGCTGATTCTTTCGCAGGTGTGTTCACTGATTCTGAGGGGATGCAATGTATAGGATGGCCATGCTAACACGATGCAGCCACAATGCCTCGTGCCAAACGCTGATTCTTTCGCAGATGTGTTCACTGATTCTGAGGGGATGCAATGTATAGGATGGCCCTGCTAACACGATGCAGCCACGATGCCTCGTGCCAAACGCTGATTCTTTCGCAGGTGTGTTCACTGATTCTGAGGGGATGCAATGTATAGGATGGCCATGCTAACACGATGCACCCACGATGCCTCGTGCCAAACGCTGATTCTTTCGCAGATGTGTTCACTGATTCTGAGGGGATGCCTGATTCTGAGGGGATGCAATGTATAGGATGGCCATGCTAACACGATGCAGCCACGATGCCTCGTGCCAAACGCTGATTCTTTCGCAGATGTGTTCACTGATTCTGAGGGGATGCCTGATTCTGAGGGGATGCAATGTATAGGATGGCCATGCTAACACGATGCAGCCACATGCCTCGTGCCAAACACTGATTCTTTCGCAGGTGTGTTCACTGATTCTGAGGGGATGCAATGTATAGGATGGCCATGCTAACACGATGCAGCCACAATGCCTCGTGCCAAACGCTGATTCTTTCGCAGATGTGTTCACTGATTCTGAGGGGATGCAATGTATAGGATGGCCCTGCTAACACGATGCAGCCACGATGCCTCGTGCCAACCGCTGATTCTTTCGCAGGTGTGTTCACTGATTCTGAGGGGATGCAATGTATAGGATGGCCATGCTAACACGATGCAGCCACAATGCCTCGTGCCAAACGCTGATTCTTTCGCAGATGTGTTCACTGATTCTGAGGGGATGCAATGTATAGGATGGCCCTGCTAACACGATGCAGCCACGATGCCTCGTGCCAAACGCTGATTCTTTCGCAGATGTGTTCACTGATTCTGAGGGGATGCAATGTATAGGATGGCCCTGCTAACACGATGCAGCCACGATGCCTCGTGCCAAACGCTGATTCTTTCGCAGATGTGTTCACTGATTCTGAGGGGATGCCTGATTCTGAGGGGATGCAATGTATAGGATGGCCATGCTAACACGATGCAGCCACGATGCCTCGTGCCAAACGCTGATTCTTTCGCAGATGTGTTCACTGATTCTGAGGGGATGCCTGATTCTGAGGGGATGCAATGTATAGGATGGCCATGCTAACACGATGCCTCGTGCCAAACGCTGATTCTTTCGCAGGTGTGTTCACTGATTCTGAAGGGATGCAATGTATAGGATGGCCATGCTAACACGATGCAGCCACGATGCCTCGCGCCAAACGCTGATTCTTTCGCAGATGTGTTCACTGATTCTGAGGGGATGCAATGTATAGGATGGCCATGCTAACACGATGCAGCCACAATGCCTCGTGCCAAACGCTGATTCTTTCGCAGGTGTGTTCACTGATTCTGAGGGGATGCAATGTATAGGATGGCCATGCTAACACGATGCAGCCACGATGCCTCGTGCCAAACGCTGATTCTTTCGCAGATGTGTTCACTGATTCTGAGGGGATGCAATCTATAGGATGGCCATGCTAACACGATGCAGCCACGATGCCTCGTGCCAAACGCTGATTCTTTCGCAGATGTGTTCACTGATTCTGAGGGGATGCAATGTATAGTATGGCCATGCTAACACGATGCACCCACGATGCCTCGTGCCAAACGCTGATTCTTTCGCAGATGTGTTCACTGATTCTGAGGGGATGCCTGATTCTGAGGGGATGCAATGTATAGGATGGCCATGCTAACACGATGCACCCACAATGCCTCGTGCCAAACGCTGATTCTTTTGCAGATGTGTTCACTGATTCTGAGGGGATGCAATGTATAGGATGGCCATGCTAACACGATGCACCCACAATGCCTCGTGCCAAACGCTGATTCTTTCGCAGATGTGTTCACTGATTCTGAGGGGATGCCTGATTCTGAGGGGATGCAATGTATAGGATGGCCATGCTAACACGATGCAGCCACGATGCCTCCTGCCAAACGCTGATTCTTTCGCAGGTGTGTTCACTGATTCTGAGGGGGATGCAATGTATAGGATGGCCATGCTAACACGATGCACCCACGATGCCTCGTGCCAAACGCTGATTCTTTCGCAGATGTGTTCACTGATTCTGAGGGGATGCCTGATTCTGAGGGGATGCAATGTATAGGATGGCCATGCTAACACGATGCAGCCACGATGCCTCGTGCCAAACGCTGATTCTTTCGCAGATGTGTTCACTGATTCTGAGGGGATGCCTGATTCTGAGGGGATGCAATGTATAGGATGGCCATGCTAACACGATGCAGCCACGATGCCTCGTGCCAAACGCTGATTCTTTCGCAGATGTGTTCACTGATTCTGAGGGGATGCCTGATTCTGAGGGGATGCAATGTATAGGATGGCCATGCTAACACGATGCAGCCACAATGCCTCGTGCCAAACGCTGATTCTTTCGCAGATGTGTTCACTGATTCTGAGGGGATGCAATCTATAGGATGGCCATGCTAACACGATGCACCCACGATGCCTCGTGCCAAACGCTGATTCTTTCGCAGATGTGTTCACTGATTCTGAGGGGATGCAATCTATAGGATGGCCATGCTAACACGATGCACCCACGATGCCTCGTGCCAAACGCTGATTCTTTCGCAGATGTGTTCACTGATTCTGAGGGGATGCAATCTATAGGATGGCCATGCTAACACGATGCACCCACGATGCCTCGTGCCAAACGCTGATTCTTTCGCAGATGTGTTCACTGATTCTGAGGGGATGCCTGATTCTGAGGGGATGCAATGTATAGGATGGCCATGCTAACACGATGCAGCCACAATGCCTCGTGCCAAACGCTGATTCTTTCGCAGATGTGTTCACTGATTCTGAGGGGATGCCTGATTCTGAGGGGATGCAATCTATAGGATGGCCATGCTAACACGATGCAGCCACAATGCCTCGTGCCAAACGCTGATTCTATCGCAGATGTGTTCACTGATTCTGAGGGGATGCAATGTATAGGATGGCCCTGCTAACACGATGCACCCACAATGCCTCGTGCCAAACGCTGATTCTTTCGCAGATGTGTTCACTGATTCTGAGGGGATGCCTGATTCTGAGGGGATGCAATGTATAGGATGGCCATGCTAACACGATGCACCCACAATGCCTCGTGCCAAACGCGGATTCTTTCGCAGATGTGTTCACTGATTCTGAGGGGATGCAATGTATAGGATGGCCATGCTAACACGATGCAGCCACGATGCCTCCTGCCAAACGCTGATTCTTTCGCAGATGTGTTCACTGATTCTGAGGGGATGCAATCTATAGGATGGCCATGCTAACACGATGCACCCACAATGCCTCGTGCCAAACGCTGATTCTTTCGCAGATGTGTTAACTGATTCTGAGGGGATGCCTGATTCTGAGGGGATGCAATGTATAGGATGACCATGCTAACACGATGCAGCCACAATGCCTCGTGCCAAACGCTGATTCTTTCGCAGATGTGTTCACTGATTCTGAGGGGATGCAATGTATAGGATGGCCATGCTAACACGATGCACCCACAATGCCTCGTGCCAAACGCTGATTCTTTCGCAGATGTGTTCACTGATTCTGAGGGGATGCCTGATTCTGAGGGGATGCAATCTATAGGATGGCCATGCTAACACGATGCAGCCACGATGCCTCCTGCCAAACGCTGATTCTTTCGCAGATGTGTTCACTGATTCTGAGGGGATGCCTGATTCTGAGGGGATGCAATGTATAGGATGGCCATGCTAACACGATGCAGCCACAATGCCTCGTGCCAAACGCTGATTCTTTCGCAGGTGTGTTCACTGATTCTGAGGGGATGCAATCTATAGGATGGCCATGCTAACACGATGCCGCCACGATGCCTCGTGCCAAACGCTGATTCTTTCGCAGGTGTGTTCACTGATTCTGAGGGGATGCAATCTATAGGATGGCCATGCTAACACGATGCACCCACAATGCCTCCTGCCAAACGCTGATTCTTTCGCAGATGTGTTCACTGATTCTGAGGGGATGCAATGTATAGGATGGCCATGCTAACACGATGCACCCACAATGCCTCGTGCCAAACGCTGATTCTTTCGCAGATGTGTTCACTGATTCTGAGGGGATGCCTGATTCTGAGGGGATGCAATGTATAGGATGGCCATGCTAACACGATGCAGCCACGATGCCTCGTGCCAAACGCTGATTCTTTCGCAGATGTGTTCACTGATTCTGAGGGGATGCCTGATTCTGAGGGGATGCAATGTATAGGATGGCCATGCTAACACGATGCAGCCACGATGCCTCGTGCCAAACGCTGATTCTTTCGCAGATGTGTTCACTGATTCTGAGGGGATGCCTGATTCTGAGGGGATGCAATGTATAGGATGGCCATGCTAACACGATGCAGCCACATGCCTCGTGCCAAACACTGATTCTTTCGCAGGTGTGTTCACTGATTCTGAGGGGATGCAATGTATAGGATGGCCATGCTAACACGATGCAGCCACAATGCCTCGTGCCAAACGCTGATTCTTTCGCAGGTGTGTTCACTGATTCTGAGGGGATGCAATCTATAGGATGGCCATGCTAACACGATGCCGCCACGATGCCTCGTGCCAAACGCTGATTCTTTCGCAGGTGTGTTGACTGATTCTGAGGGGATGCAATGTATAGGATGGCCATGCTAACACGATGCAGCCAGGACGCCTCAGTTTGACTCGGTGATGCCTGACGAAGTTTGACGCGTTCCTAACATAGACGTGTTACATGCACTTCAGCTGCCTTTCCCACGTATCCCCTGAACAGTGTGTTCTACTCTGCAAGACTCTCCAGAGTCAGGCTGGCCTCTAAATCCATTCACTACTCTCCAGATACACCACAGTGGGCCAGGCCAGGATTACGCCTAGCTTGCCCCTCGATATTCCCCCATTCCAGTTTTATTTCGGTTCTGTAGTCCTCCCAAGCCACTGACTGGAAAGCAGCCTCCTCAGGAATGGCTTTGCTCATGAGGCCTCCGAACACGGCTGCGTTTATGCGGGCCGAGGCAGTCTCGAGCGTCCACCAGGGTCTTCCATGTCAGGAAAAGAAAAAAACAGTGCGCAGCCAAGAACACACGCACATGTTGGCACGCACTCCATGCTGATTGGTTTCCTTTACACCAATCAGAAGCAAGTGTGATGACAAATTGTGCGCAGCTGGGAAAACAAAAGTGTATGGCGCCCAGCTGTGCATCTTAGAGGGAACATTGGCCTTGGTCTGCTTTTTGGGACCATAGTAACATGTAAGCCCCCTTTTCTATGCAAGAACAGATCAGTGCACACTAGCAATTGCAGAAATCCTTCCCTGAAAAACCTGTGCTACTTTTACTAAAGCGGTTTGGGTTGAAAAAGTTTTTTTAAAAGATCCCCTTTCTTGTAATCCTGGACTGCCTATCACAGACACTTACGTCAGTGCCACATCCAGACAAACTGTCAATGACATCCTCTTTTCTGTCTCCCTCCTAATCTATGGACTCTACATCCGATTTCCATACTCTCCCCTTCCTCTCCCATTAATGGTGGCACCTGATGGGAAGTCCTCTTGGCTGGCTTCTCATTGTCCAGGTGCATCATTAACATCACAATGGCACCGTCATGACCCAGGGTCCTCAAACCAATCTCCTCCTCTTTCACCAGTGCCTGCCATCTCTCATCAACTATCTTCCTGCTACTCCTCCCTCTCTCTCTCAGCACCTCCTTCACCTCCTCCGATGATGGGGTGTTACCACCTCCCTGTACCCCTCCTCAGAATGCCTTCAAAGTTGTTGACCAGCTGCACTTAATCACGCTGAATGCTTGCTCTGCTATTAAACATTCTTCTGACATCTGCCTCCTCCTTGAAGACTTTGATCTTAACATCGTTGCTCTGACCAATATGTGGTTCAATGCCAGCTCAGTCACTGCCTTTGACTCCCTTCTCTCCGATGGCTTCAAGATCATCTCAAAGCCTTGGTGGTGTAGCCTTGATCTTCCCCGAGTGGGTCCCTTCTTCAATCATAACCACCCAGCCCCACCCCTCCTTTGAAAGCCTGGCATCTTTCCCACTTCCTCTTTGATAATTGCTACCATCTACAGGCCCTCAGGCCCCATCGTCGCTTTTCTCTCAGAATGGGCCGACTTCTCCTCCTCTCTTCTTACATCAACCTCCAATCTTCTCCTTTTGGGTGATGTCAGCATCCACTTTGACTCAATTGTGGGTTCCATTCTCTTCCTCGACCTCTACACCGCTCACATCCTCTCTATTCTCCCCTCCGGCCCTACCCACTCGGCTGGACACACCCTCAATATCATCCACTCCAATCTCTTGCTCTGTCCCCCAATCTCTACTCCTCTTTCCTGGTCTGACCACTCTCTCCAACCTTGTTTGCAGACATCCTCCCCAAGAAGAGAGTGTCAGTTGCTGGTTTCGCTTCCACCTCCGACTCCTAATGACTCTGCTCTCAACAATCTAACTCGCACTCACACTCTTGATACTCTCATCCCTTTCATTAAGATCCGCATAAAACCTGCCTCTAAGCGTAAAACCTGGTACTATTCTGATCTAGCAGCCCTGAAACGCAAGTGCAGAGCTGCTGAACGGAAGTGAAAGACCTCAGGCTCATCCTCTGACAAACTGGCCTGTCGCCTTCTCCAAAGGCAATATTGCCTATCCATCTGCTCCAAGAAGAGGACTTGCATCCAGGCCCGTATCTCTGGAGCTTCAAACAACACGTCTGAACTCTTTAAAATCTGTAAAGAACTAGCCAATCCATCTGCAGTCTCTACCTCGCCTCACCCCTCCCAGGCCCTTTGCACTGCACTGGCCAACCACTTCATAGCTAAAACTCGGGACATCCTGATTTCTCCCTCATCCTCACCATGCTCCTCCCCTAACCTCCACTCTCTCCTTTTCTCCTATCACACCTGACAAGGTCACTAGAGTTGTCCGCTCTATGAAAGGCTCTTCCAAACAGGACTCCCCCTGACCCTCCAGAACTATTAAGGACAACATTGGCTCGCTTGCCCCTGCAGTCACTGACCTCTGCAATCATTCTCTTGCCACTGGGCCTTTCCCCTCTTCCCTCAAGCACTCCCTTGTGTGCCCTGTCCTGAAAAAGCCTTCGGCCGACTCCTCAGGTCCAGCTAACTACCGCCCCCATCTCTCTCACTCCCTTCCTTGGGAAACTTCTGGAGAAGTTGCTCTTCCCCCAAATGACCCAGCACACCGAACTCATTGGTTGCCTGCATGACCGTCAATCTGGATTGAGCATCCAGAGGCATGGAAACTGCTCTCCTGAACACCTGTGAAGAACTGATTGTATCTATTGATTCCAACTCACCTGCTGTTCTCATTCTACATGATCTCTCCTCTGCATTTGATACAATGAACCACCCCATCCTCATAAAACAGTGCCACAATACCCTTGGTATCTCGGAGTGGGCACTGGACAGGCTGACCGCCTTCCTCACTGACCATCCCGCACAAGTTACCTTGTGCGCTTTCTCCTCATTCACCTCTTTCTCCACCTGTGGTGTCCCCCAGGGCTCTATCATCTTGCCCTAGTTTTTCAACATCTATCTCGCTCTTCTTGCTCACCTTATCTCCACTTTCTCACCACACTTCCAGTGTTACGCAGATGACACCCAACTCTTCTTCGGACTACCATCTGCTTCTCTTCTAACCTCCTCCATCATCCCTGACTGTCTGTCGGCTATCCAATCCTTGTGTACCACCAATGACCTCTGTCTCAATGTCAGCAAGACTGAGATTCTTCCTATCAGGGCTCCTGTTCCCCCTTTTGTCCCCTTCACTCTGGCCACCCTCAATGGGCTTCTCCCCTTCTCCTTCCTCTGAGGCCAGAAACCTGGGAGTTATCTTCGACTCCTCTCTCCCTTTCATTCCTCACATCCTGCACCTTGCCAAGAAGGCCCTTTTCCAACTCTTCCAATATTTTGCACTGGGCCAGCGGCAGCACCTACGCAAACAGGAGACTTGAGAAATCTGTCCTTGAGTTTGAGTGCAGACTCCCAAATATGGTTTATTATTGCAACTGCAAATCAACTACAGCAAAGTTAGATTTCTCGACTGAAGAAAGGTTTATGGCAGACTAACTTTTGTACCATATGCATAAATATATATAGGATGACATGAGCTCTCTGCTCTGCCACCTCCAACTCTCTGCGGGTCAGTCACTTTTCCAAACAAAGATTTGGGGGCAGATCGCTTTCTTCAGCTGCGGCCTCCCTCTGGAAACAGCCTCCCTGCCTCTCTGAAGCTTGAGCAGAACCATCTCCGGTTCCAGAAGCACCTCAAGACCTTTCTCTTTGCTTCTGCCTTCTCTCTTCTTCTCCCTTGCTGATCACCTGCCTGATCCAGGCATTGCTTACCCTCTGAATTCGTGCCCAGGTCCCTGCCTGTCCAGTTACAATCCCGCACAGCCTCTTGGCTCCTCTGCAATTGTGGTCTGTATCTGTAACCCTACAGTCCCCTCTCTTGCACTTATTCTCCACCCGTTGGCTGCACTTATTAGTACCCACACTTGCCACCTGTTGGCTGCAGTCTTGTTTCTCCTTTCTTCCTGCACTTCTCCATCCTACCCCACCCTCTGCACTTCTCCCCTCCCCCTTCCCTGCTCTTGCACGATCTGAATGACACAAGGCCTGGTAAGATCAGTGTTTTGTCCTCCTTTTTTTGTTTCCCCTCCTTCCCTTGTCGCACCTAGAAACACTTGTGTACAGGCGCGTTATAAATGCCATATCATTAAGGAGCACCCTGCCACGATGTGCGCATTAAAACACACATCGACAAATAATGTACAGTGGAGGCTGGCACATTTCTGAACTTCAGGCTTAAATGTTTGTGCCAATTATGCAGGATCAGCATAGTAAGGGGAGACTAAACCAAACAAGGGTTGCTTGAGGGGGGATTCTCACTCCCAAGAACATGTTTCAAACATTGGGTGAAAATTATGCATTTTACAGCACTTTCTTTGCAAAATTGGGTAGAAATCCATACAGTTTGCAATTGGTTTTCTATGGAAGCACATGGAAAATCCCAATAGTTGCAAATCACAAACCGTGCACAAAAACATTTTCCAATACATTTCATGCCACCTTTCCACACAACATATACTAGTATAAAAATATATTCATGCTTGTCGTTCTCATGTATGTCCATGTAGGCTGCATCAATATGTGCCATTATTACCATGTACAGACTCCTAGCCAGTAGAAATGCCATGCCACAGAAACTCCCAGCCAGTAAAAATGCGATGCCACAGAAAGTATGTCCAGGCTGACTGTGCACCATTAGTGTTATTACTGGCTATATTAGCCTAAATTCAATGTGGGCCAATTTGGCCAATTAGTATGGTTGCTTTAACCTTGATGCATAGTCCTGTGCATCAAGGGTAAAGCAAAAAGAGCATTGGCAATGCTAACAGTTTGGGCTTTTGTGTACGCATGGGAAAGGCACTTTGTATTGGTATTAGCTGGCCGTTGATGGTGCCAGGTGCAAAATGGTTTGGGTACCTGAGCAGCTAATAGCAGTGCCTCGAAAATGCCAAATACTTATACACAAGCCAAAACTGTTGGCTTTGCCAATGCTTGTTTTTAACAGGACTTCAGCTAAAGGCATGCAGGCTGCTTTTAAATCGAGTGGCCGAAGGCAGACCTGATCAAGATATTTTTATTACACCAGTTCTGTGTTTACAACTGCAGTGGATTCATTAACTCTCAGAAGACTCCTTTGAGAAAACACTTTCAGTCACATTGAGGGCAATGTTTGATGGCAAGGCTTGTTGAAAGCTAGCTCAGAGTTCCAACGAGGAGGTGTTTTGGGTGGGGAGGGCAGGAACTGGATGAGAATTTCCATAGGGATTAGCATGGCCAGGAGAAGTCAATGTGTGGGCAAATAACTAAACAACATTTACAAGCTTTGTGTCCCTCCTCATATGCCATTTCTTCCTATCTGTACTCAATCCTGTCATTGCAACAGATCTTCCCAGATCCAGGATCTCGCAAAAAATTACTCGCCAGATCTCAGATAAAGCTCCACAATCTGGGAAATCTATGTTCACTATATGTTTATTTTAGAAGGCTGTGGTGTGTTCATGCTTTAAACTAAATTGGGCAGGGATTTGAACCGTGGCGGCTAGGTTCCAAAGTGAGACACTTCCCCATAAAACCACTTTAGGGTCTGAGTGGGAGCCCTGTGAAATCACTTGTCAATGTTGCACTGTACGGGAAATATTGATGTGCTGTTTTTAGGTTTAAAAGGGGTGCAGATTTTGAACTTTTCTGACGATAAATCCTCTGACGGGGAAGAGGCAAATGTTCATGGGGTGACTAAAATACCTGCCCTACACCCTACTAATCCTCCCGTCGCTGGACCCTCTTTCACTACGGTAGGAGGGATGCCCCAGAAAAAATGTCTATTTCCACCTCTGTCTGTTCGCTAAAGCAATAGTTTTGGCTTATTGGTGGCACACCGAATAACCCAAACAAAAAGAATGCTGTGCATTAGCGCAACACCATTGAGCAGATCGTTAAGGAGCGGCATCAGTTTCAAACATGCAGAACACAAAAACCTATCCATGCGATATCAACAGACTCACTTTGATAAAACCAAAGTCTTAACTTCTGGTCTCAGCTTTTAGATAGCCCTCCTCGCCAGAGATTAGCATAGTATTATGAAAGTAAACAGCCTCTGAATTGGGGTGAAAGGTACGACTAGTGGCCAAAGGGAAGGTGCAATAGCTATTTGGCTTCCTAGCTGGGCTCAGGGAATTCGGAGGGAAGTGGGAGCAGGGCTGGCTGAAGATTTGTCAGGGCTGGTGGGGGCCCATTTCTCTTTGATGTTTGGGGGCAACCCTTGTCTTACTGATTGGAAAAATAGTCCAAGGCACCGGTGGAGTGCTTAAATCAATAATGAAGTCAAAATAATGCTGCAAGGTGGTTAAAAGCTGCAGATTATCAGTAGGTTTATGTGTCATAAGACTGCCAATATGGGGGAAACAACTTGGGGGGCCATTTTAACTGTAAAAGCTGAAAGGGCCAGATGCCATCCCTCAGTGGGGAGACCGACAGCACAATGGGTTTATTGACCCCACTCACTATCCGCTTTCAAAGCTGTCACCCAGCCCCTTCCGGGCTGACCAACAGAGCGTGGGCAGATGGAACAAGACCCAGGGGGTCATTACGACCCTGGCAGTAGGGGGTGAACGGAGCCGGTAGAGCTGCCGGCCCCGTTAACCCCCCACTGCCTCATTACGAGTCTCCTCGCGGGACCCGCTAAGGCCGCCTGGTTTTACCAGGCGGCCTTAGCGGGTCCCGCGAGCAGCCCAGCATGCTAACAACGAGCCCGTTTTTAAAGCGCCAGTTGTTAGCATGCTCCCCATTCCCATTGAGCTCTATGGGGGCTCGAATGGGAATGGGGATGTACCAGGTCCGGGTTCCTTGAATGAGGAATTACCGGGCCCTTCAAGATCAGAATGGCCCGGTAATTCCTCATTCAAGGAACCCGGTACCCAGTAAGGGGGTAGCCATGCCGCTAATAGCGGCATGGTTACCTCTTACCTCGTAATGACCCCCACAGACATTAAACGGGGCCTGGGCTTTGCTGTTAACAAAGGCCCTGCAATTACTAACATAAAACATTTCACTGTTAGCACCTGCATTCATAAGCATACATTATTAGGTAATTGTGATGTGGGGTTAGCACTTCCATGCTAGGGGAGCGATTAGCAGGGAAGTGGCGATTCTCACAGAAGTACTTAAGTGTGACATTTCAGAAACGGGGCGAGAGTTACCTGCTTCTAACATTAAAGCTTCACCAGGATGGATAGTCTAATTCCAGTGTGGAAAGATGTTAGATGCCCCCACACAAGTAAGTTTGCACCCCCCCTCGCAGCCTCTGAAGTTAACGCCTCTCCCAACATTAGAAGTCTTCGCCCCACCCCCTTGACATTTTAGCCTAGGTGCACCTCTAATGCCATGAATCCACCTCTTAAAGAGGTGGCCCCCCAGGGAGGCTACATTTAGGGGTGGGGCTGAACACACACTCACATAAAAACCCTTTCACCCATGCATTCATCCACCAGTTACACAACTCCTTACATGCATGCATACATAAAACCAAACACAGCATTGACACAAACAAACACCAACATGCCCGCATGTATTCATACACATACTAATTTCATTTAAATACAAATATATACACATTTAATTTAAAATAAAAAAAACACTTACCTTACCTCCATGCACCCTTCAAAAGCATCCACGCAGCCGACACGTAGACATGCTGCTTGATGGGAGAGAACTCCTCTCCCATCAGTCAGTGTGATGACGCTGACAACGTGAACACACTGACAGGAGAGAACTCCTCTCCCATCAGTCAGTGTGATGACGCTGACAACGTGAACACACTGACTGACAGGAGAGGAGTCCTCTCCCATCAGTCAGTGTGGTCACACTGAGCAACATGAACACACTGACTGACAGGAGAGGAGTCCTCTCTTGTCATTCAGCATGTCCAGGTTTTCAGCTGAATGACGGGAGGCAGCAGAGCTCACTTCTGAGACCTGCTGTCTCCCATTATTTTGCTGTTTGTTGCGGAGCCAAACGGCTTCGCAACAAACAGCAAAATCATTGCAGGGGCAGCACAGTCCCCCGTGTGAATAAAATGACACGGGTGGACTGTGCTGCCTTCTGCTTAGGAGAGGGGTCCGCGAGGCCTTGGGCAGTTTGCCCCCCCTGGCCACCCTCGTGACGGCCCTGATGCTAACCCACACAGTAGCTGTTGATTGGTGGCCTGGACCCTTATGTACCCTCCTGGGTCCTGGCCCTCTGTCCAATCGCCCACAGCATCCGCCATCGCTCTGCACTTGCCTTCGGGCACCACTTGGCCTGTTGTCTCACAGGTCTGCACTTATTTGTTGGGATCGTGACCCCCCCCATCTCCATCCTGTGGTCACTAGTTGACACTTACTTGCCGCCTTCTCATCCAACCCTTGCACTTACCTTTTGCCTCTACAACTCTGGCACTTCATCCCTTTGTGGGAACCATAGCACGTATCCGTCCCTTCTTTTCCCTGCACTTGCATGATCCGAATGTTCACAAGGCCTAGTAAGGACGCTTTTGTATTTTGCATTTTTCCATTGTATTGCTGTTTCCCTTGTTCCCTTCCCTTGCCCTGTGGGCGCTTTGAAAAACAAATTGCTTGATGTATATGCGCCTTTATAAATGCCCAATAATTTTTAGAAATAATGTTATCAGCGAAGATCCATCCAGGAGAATTAGCCTGCCCTCAGTCGGAATTAAGAGGTGAGGCAAAGGAGGTGTACCTGCTGGGCTGGGCCAGTTTCACCTTTATGATGGGAATCACTGCTGCCTTGGTAGTAGTGTGGGGCAGAGTAGGCAGTTTTGCCGCTACTCGTCCTCTCACTCCAGCAGAGCAATAGTCATTTTGTCGCATCAACATACTGATGAGGTAGTCCTGTTAGACCTAGACTTTTTTTGTGTGCATTTTTAAAGTGCTCACACAGCCCGCGGACATTGAGGCGCTGTTACAGGAATTTTTTTTTTTTTTTTTAGTTGTGTAATTGTTTTTGTCTTCTTTGCACATTTATAATGCTCTTAAATACCCAGAGATTTCTAAGCGCGGACCCGGGGATCAAACCTCTGTTGCTTCTTGTTGTCTTGCTTCCAAGGCGAGCATGTTGCCGCTGAGCCATCCTCCCGGGACAACTTGGCCTGGATGTTTGGCATACATTAATCATTTTAGTGAATACTGCAGTTAGTGCATAGTTCCCCTTTCTCCGGTCATGCCTAGTTGAATGTAGCAATCACCCCCACCTCGGGGGGCATACAGGGCTGGTCACACCGTGCCAGCCCGAGCCTAGGCAGGCCTGAGCAAAGTGCAGGCTGAAGGCAGTTATTGGCCCTGTACTCCCCCACTCTCCCGCACCCCCTCTAAGCGGTGTAGATTCCTGTTTGCATCCCTGGATTTGTCTAGGATGAGAATAGTTTTATTAATGTACTGCGTGAGCCCAATCTCAAGTTAAAAAAAACACCTAGATGGCTTCTGCCATAGTAAATAGAAACGGGACAGGGTCCCTTTTCTATGTCTACGGCAGCCACAGGCAAGACTGAGCACCTGGAGTGGAACACAAAGCTGTGGTCCAGCATGTTAGTGGGGAAGGAGGGTGGCGAGTTGGGGAAGGGTGCGGGATGTCTTGGGTGGTGGGCGTGGGGAGGCAACAGGTTGCAGCACCCTGTTTCCTCCGCGTAATCAAGATGGTGGCACCCAGGAAAGGGTCTCAGCTTGCTGGAGAAATGCAGGCGTTACACTGTTCTCACCCATGTTTCCAGCCACCTGATAGGTCAATTGGATGTAGACTACTACTACTGATGACTGATGTTTTTGGACTGAAGTCTCAAGAGACTTATTTTGGGTACCCTCCATAAACCGGGGCCAGCTCAGGGGCTTTAATAACTGGCAGCCAGTTATCCATACACATTCCTGGCAACCTCCTGACATTTCCATAGTCCATCTTTGACTATGTTGCCTGAGGTCCGGTGAATCATTCCTTACCTTTGGTTTTGCAGCACATGGCCGGATAGGGTCTGGGGTCCCAACACCCCTGGCAGTCCCTGCTGGCTAGTGACATGAAGCTTTGACATGACACACTGTGTGTGTCACAAACCTTGACAATCACAATGAGTCTCGCTGCCTGCAGTCTCAGGAGGATAGCTCAGCAGCAACGTGCTCTCCTTGGAAGCAAGACAACACGGAGCACCACAGGTTCGATCCCTGGGTCCGCGCTTAGACACCTCTGGGTATTAAGCGTGTTTGTTTGTTTATTTGGTAATGCGCACCAAACCCTTACGTAGCTGAGTTATAAATAACCTATCATATCAAGTCGATGAGAGGGGTAGGTTTGATCTTGTTCCCTCTGTAAGGATCCCTGCTGACAAAGGGACAAGTGCCGCTACGCTCCCCAGAAAAACCGAACCCCAATCAAGTGCAACCGAGGCCAGGCACAGCCCTTCAACTTCAACGATGGAACACTGCTGCAAGGGTGCAGATGACTTCGTTGTGCTAAATAACACGTCCTTTAATAATCATGCAGGCAGGTGTAGAATTATCCATATTAACACGTTTTTATAAATTATGCCTTTAAAACGATGGCATATTACCCACGGTGCTACTTTTGAATTCTATAAACGAAACCGGAGAACTTAGTAATAATTAGACAGGTACTATCATTTGAAATTCTTTAAATGAAACCTCAGCATCAAATCGTGGATGTCATTTTTGTTTGTTGTTTACATTGAGAGAGAGAGAGAGAGAGAGTGTGTGTGTGTGTGTTATGCACCTATACACACTGATACTAAAGATACATATGGCGATCTATTCTTGTATGAAACTTATATCACATAACAGTGATATCGTGACCATGTTTATCGTAGAGTACTCAGACAATGTTATGTGATGCCACTTCCTGTTTTGTCGTGGGGTGAATGGTCGCGTTCCATCGCTTCCCGTGATGTCACTTCAGGGTGGGGGCTGTGGGCAAATGACATCACTTCCTGGGATTTCTTCAGAGGTCGTGTGATGTCAATTCCGCTACCCCTGTCATTTTGGTGAAATGACGTCACAAAATCCCAGCAGTTGACAAAATACTGGTCCACAAACAAGGCAACACGTTAGAACAGGGCGTGTGCGATTGGAGGTTAGAGTCAACGTTTGGGTGACATGCCAGTCAGTGCTGCGCAACACATACACTCGTGTGCTGCCATCTTCACAGGCAAACACAGGAAATGTGAACTCTAAGAGGATGGCAGGTGTTCCCAGCCCCAACCCCAGCCCCTAGGAGCTCACACCAGAAAAGCGTCTACATGGTCCTTCCCAGTGTTCATCCAATCACAGAAGGCCGGCAAAGTAATTGCCTGGTTACTGAACTTGTAAACAACTGGGCTCCATGTGAAAGCCCCAGGAAGGGGAAAATGCCACAGGGGGTCAAAACGGTCCCAACTCTTCCAGCCGCCATTTTAAGGTACACGGCCGTGGGGGAGGGCGTAGCAGCAGCTCCCCATTTTGGGTGGCATAAGCACCCTAAAGGGCCACGTTTATTATAGAGTATCACAAAAGTCAAGCAAAAAGTTAAACGGATTCACAAAGCGGCCAACAAGGAGCTTTCTAGCTGACAACAGGCCTCTAACAGGCGGCAGGCAGGTGCGGCCTTGCCCATAACTGTGCACGTGAATGATTCTCCTGAAGGCGAGGCCAGTCCCATTGGGTGGCAGAAGTCGCAAGAGCCGCTCTGCCAGCTAGGCGCAGGGCACATGCAGGTCACAAAACGCTTTTTGGATAATTGGATGGCTTCGATAGAGTGCAAGCAGAGACGGCGAAGTGACCTCTCTACCTCGGACAGAGGGTTCAGAAAAAAAGATGGGATGAAAATCTAACTCGGCTGAGAAGCAGAACTATGTTCTGCAGAAAGGAGAGGGGGTGTCCTGAGAACAACCCACCCATTCCTAATGCCCGTTTGGACCCTTGCGGCAAGAAAGCCTGCAGGGCAGTCATTGCTGAAGCTGAAGTCACTGCCCAGACAAGCGATGTCCATCAAGGTCCCATTAGCCTTACACGTGAAAGCAGAACCATCGAATCCATCAGGGGAACAGGCCTCCTGATTTCATATATTTATAAACGCGCTTAATACCCAGAGGTTTCTAAGCGCGGACCCGGGCATCGAACCTATGGTGCTCCGTGTCCTCTTGCTGCCAAGGCGAGCACGTTGCACCCTGAGCTATCCTCCCGAGACTAAATGATGGGGCAAGGAGAGAAGTGGAACATATCGGGGTCATCTTAGTCCCACTGAACAATGACCATGCGTTTTAGGGCGCAGTGAGGAGGTGTAGACCCTTACTGGAGCGCCTAAAGGGCTATATAAAAGAATAGGGCCCTTCTCAGACAACAGTCCACGCTTATGGGAATAATCCAATAGGGCCCTCATGCCAAATCCATAACGTCCAGTCCAAGTTAACCACAGTGACTCATGCACCCATTTTCACCCATACTCAGGGTATGTGGTCCCCAGGAAGGGCTCGTCATCCGAGCATGACGCACAGCAGCATGTGCGGGCAGTCATGCATGCAATCACCATGCGGTGCATGCATGGGCAGCACCCATGCACGAATCCCCCCACCGCATGCGTCCAGCCCCAACCACCAGTCCTTTGACCATCGCACTATCTTCTGAAGGTGCAAGACCACCGCATGCGCCCAGCCCCAACCACCAGTCCTTTGACCATCATACTATCTTCTGGAGGTGCAAGACCACCGCATGCGCCCAGCCCCAACCACCAGTCCTTTGACCATCATACTATCTTCTGGAGGTGCAAGACCACCGCATGCGCCCAGCCCCAACCACCAGTCCTTTGACCATCATACTATCTTCTGGAGGTGCAAGACCACCGCACGCGCCCAGCCCCAACCACCAGTCCTTTGACCATCATACTATCTTCTGGAGGTGCAAGACCACCGCATGCGCCCAGCCCCAACCACCAGTCCTTTGACCATCATACTATCTTCTGGAGGTGCAAGACCACCGCATGCGCCCAGCCCCAACCACCAGTCCTTTGACCATCATACTATCTTCTGGAGGTGCAAGACCACCGCATGCGCCCAGCCCCAACCACCAGTCCTTTGACCATCATACTATCTTCTGGAGGTGCAAGACCACCGCATGCGCCCAGCCCCAACCACCAGTCCTTTGACCATCATACTATCTTCTGGAGGTGCAAGACCACCGCATGCGCCCAGCCCCAACCACCAGTCCTTTGACCATCATACTATCTTCTGGAGGTGCAAGACCACCGTATGCGTCGAGACTCAACCACCAGTCCTTTGACCATTGCACATGATCTGGTGGTAACACGTATACGTAAACTGTGAAGCCCCCAGTAAGGTTTCTGGGTGAAGGTGAGGTGACCCGATAGGGTATGGAGTTGCTGTCCGGTAGCCAACAACACTGGCCCAGTTGCCAGGAGAAGCAGATGCTCAACCAGCAACAAAGGTCAGGGCACCGCAAGGTTCCCAGAGTCCCAGGAGTCTGATGAATAATGTGTGCATTGCAGATCATTTTTCAAATGGCAGGAGCATGGCACTGTTCCCAGCCCTCTCCATCCTTCCAGTGTGAACGCCTCTGTGTAGGGGTTGTAATGCAAGGTGCATCTAGAAACAGAGGGTTCATGGAAGGTTGTAACCCAGCTGTGGCTGCAGGGAAGGGAGCACCTACTGCAGACCTCCCCCCTTGGTCTTGAGAAACCTGGAATCTGCAAATCCTAGCAGCACTTAACCATCATTTGATCTTTGGGTCCTCTTTGGGTTTGGGATGGACTCTGAAGTGCCTCAGGACTCGTATCAGTGATTGACAAGGCAAAGATAGGGGGGCACAGCGGCTCTGCATCAGCTCCAATCCACACCTCTACACGCCCTGTGTTATCCACCAAGAGGGGCAGGTAGGGAGGGCGATTAAGAATCCATGGGAACATCCATCGGGAAGAAAATTACAGAGAGGTAAGCAATTTGTTCTGATGGACTCCTTCCTCCCACAGATTCCTCATCTATGATAGTCTCACAAAGCAGTAAATAAATCTGGAGGAGGCTGTGGAAGTGACTTTCCATGGGTGAATACCTACGTTTCCCATATAGGTGACTTGTTGCATTTCAATGTATTTTCATGTATGGCATGTCACATGGTGCATTTTAATGTATTGCATGATTTTTCATCTTGTACACAGTTTGCCAGCCCAGGCACAGCAAAGAGCTTTCGGTTTTATGGCCAGTGTATCAGCTCTTCCTGAGGAACTCTTCCCCCTCCCTAGCCCTTGCATGTGTACCCAGCTGCCCCCATCCTGTGCCCACTCCCCTTTGTCACGTAGACTTTCCTACTCAGCAAGGGGGCCTGCCTATGCTACACTCTGATTCCCGCCTTTTCCTCCCTGGACTCATGAGAACAGCTGTGGTCACCACAGCGGTGGGCGAGGGGAGCACTTCCATCTCCTTCCTTTGCTGTGGTCTCTGGATGTTTGCCCACCTTTCATGTCCCTGCCCCCTTCTCCCTTAGTTCCTTCATCCCCCTTCCTGGGACAGTTATGGCGGAGGGGGCTGTGCATCCACCATAGTGAGCATCATGTGATGTTTAGCCGCCTGGCATGCCCCTGCCACCTTGTTTCCTCCATCCCCTTCCTGAGACAGCTGGGGGGTGGGGGGGGGGGGTGCCTGCAAGTGTCAGCCTACCCCCCCGACCCCTGTGAATCTCCACCCTTTTTCCTGTCACTTGGCCCCATGGAAACATTCTGTCTGCCTGAGAAACTCTTCTCCACTATGGAGGGGGGAAGTGACAGCTGTGTAGGGGGACCTGTGCCTGCATGCGTCATCCTACACCCTGTCATAACCCCTGCCCCTTCCACCTTAGACCCTGTGGGCGGGCTCTGCAGGGGTGGAGCAACAGCCTTATAACTGGACAGAGAACCTAAGCTAGGTCTCTTTCTTGGCTGCAGTGCTGGACGTGTGGGTGGGGGCCAGGGAGCTACAGAGACCCAGGCAGGCACACTTTTCCCAATCTGGCTTACTCCCTTTCCTACCCCTGCGCCTCTTCCCCCTCTCTCTCTGAATGTGCCCTCATTTTCTGTGCCCCTCACTCTACGTACCGCGCAGTCTCCATCACTCACTCGGTTTCTCTTGCCCTCACTCTCCCTCACATTCCCTCCCCGTCTCCCTCTCCCTCCTTTTGGGTGTGCCTAGCCAGTATTCCCCTCAACGCTCCTCATTGTGCCCGCAGACCATCATCCATGCCTAGTGTGCCTAACTTAATCTGCTGGCCATGAGCCTACTTCACCGTCCCGTGATAAATGTTTCCTGACTTATGCAAAGACGTTGGTGACTTCTTTTATGTTCTCACTTTCTTGGGTAGTCTGCCTGTTATTGCCCGGAGGGGGGGGGGGGATCCAGTCTCCATTCACAACGCACACCTCACCAGGGTCTGTTAATTCCCTGACCCAAAACTGTGGCTCTCTGTGGGGTCCCCCCCACACGACCTTCCAAATGTTGGCCTGCCCTCCACTTCCACACCTTTCCGCACCTCTCAGAGTATTGCAATGTCTGCACTCTTCCCTTCCCTGAGTGAGAAGACTTTGGGCTAGTAACTGTTTCCCCTGCTCCTGTTTCGTGACTTCCTCTTGGAGTCTGTTACTGGTTTTCCACTGAAGGTCTCCCTTGGTTTCCTGTGGATAGGAGTGGCCTGCTGTTGCATCCAGTTCCTGGATGAATTCCTACATTTTCATCACTATCCTGTAAGCACTATTCCTACTTGTCAAGAGTCTTATGTATTGAAGTTATTCTCCCTTTTCTGCTACAGCCTTTTTAGGATCCTGTTTGATTAGAAGGGTTCATGGGCTTCGCTGGCATCTCAGGGGGCGTCTCTCATCCTCGTGAGTGTTGTCTTTAGGTTCAATACCACCAAGGCTGTCGGTTAAAAGACCCGGTCATTGCTTGCCCTATTTGTGGACTTATTTGATCGTATCTGTAAACACAATTAGGGACGAGAAGCTTGCTGGCTTACCTTGTAATCATAAGGACTTTCTAAGCGCTTACCCAAAATCCCCTTGCATATATCTATTTGAACGTGTACGTAGCTTGGTTCCTGAGTGCATGTTTGTTAAGTATTCACTATGTTATCTTGTGCACATTTCCCTGACGTTTGCCGTCACCTGACAGAGTTGTAAAACCAGGAGGTGGTGTGTGTGGTGAGAGACAGAGGAGATGGGCGAGTGATGAAAAGCTTGAGATATGGTCCTCTGGGGGCGACAAGGCAATCAAACTGGCCCCTTGCGTAGAAAGTCCCTGAAGGAGTCCGTGACATAAGGCCACAGCCTTTAGGCACTCCCTAGTACAGGAAGAGGCCAGACAGTAGAGGTACACAGGCTCTAGGGAGGTTGCACTGTAGTACTATCTGTTCCAGCAGGGGGACTGGAGCAGGGAGTCACCCCAAATGTTAAGGGAAAGGTTTATAGGGATTCAACCTAGACTGCAAGCCCAACTTCGCTTGTTACAAAAATGACAGGATTTGACTTGTGACTCATCGAGCACCTGGTCCCAATAGGAATAAAGATTTACTCTTCGATCAAGTTGGAGTGGAGCAGAACGCTCAATTCTTTAGCAGATCCAAACTGCGCCAAAGAGTTTCATAGAAAGAGATGAAGTTGGCAAGGGAAAATAGCACTGATGTAAAGGAGGCTGAGCGTTTGTAGAGAGAGGCTATGGTTTGGCCCAATGCGCCCATGTTTCAGCTAACTTTCTGAAAGTGCTGTGTGGTTGACCCGCCGACAAAGTTGGAGAATCAGAGGAAAGGACAGGCCACGCTACCACTGAGGAGCTCCTCCACCGGAGTATACGCAACGGTTGGAAAAGACACCCTCTATTGGGGCCCAGAACTTATTCTTCAGAGCTATAAATAATAGGATGTCCACTGGGTCTAGTCTACAGTTCACAAACACAAAGCATGTACTATACCCATGAGATACATCTGCAAAGATGTAAAGTAATACCTTCATGGAGGATTTGGTAAACTGGAAGATACCCGGGTCTTCTCCGAGCTAAACTCCAATGCTCAGGAGTGCAGGACCCAGCAGTTCTCCAAGGCAGGCATCAATTGAATGCCGCCTGCCGTGGTGTGGGTAGGGGACAGGGAGTCAGGTGCCCCAGATGGAAGATGGGAGGGGAGCGGGCAGGAGAGACTGTCTGGATGCGGAGACACCGCAGACTACAACCCCGTCCAAACTACTGGGAATAGAGCACAGGTGCAGTGGAGAGCTTCTCAAGATATGGCTCCCAGGTTTTCGCTAATACACCTACCCCGTGACTCAGACTAGAGTGGAATGAGGATTTGGTTTGCCCGGTCAACGGGTTCCTGGGATTGGTGACATGTTTAAGGAGTGAAAAAGGTGACTGGTAGTTGACAGATACCTGTGCATTTCTCTTTAACCTGTTGCCCCTTCTACGGTACGGATCCCGTGACAGACCCCAGGTGGCCTTTGCATCTTTGGAGGTTCCCACTCAATGGTCATGTTTATCAACACAACTTCTGTGCCCTAATAACTAGTTTTTATATAGCACTACAAACCAGCAGGTATCTAAGCGCTGAAATAACAGATATTATTATCCCTCTGCGTGGTGCTCAATTTATCGACCCCAGGCTGCAGACAGATGTCAGAACGAGCGCTCAACTCACTGTGCTATCTCAACGGACATAAAGCTCTCGAGAGGGACCATGTGACAGGCCAGAAGCCCCCAAATGCCACTATAACACCTGGTTCTAAACTTGAGATAGCTGGGTGACCCCAAAGACAAGCAAGCGGGAGACTGTTGCAACTTACCAAGGCAATACAGAGGCGGAGACCGTAGCACCACATAGCCCACGCGGGCCAGCATTTAAGCACTATATACACTTCCACGCACCAAGGCAGCACTATAGCCCATAACTGGTAGCATGTGCTTAACTCAACTCCCAACATTCATCCAATCACCAGTAGCCATGAGCTGCCACTAACCACCTAAACATGAGCCACGTTCAAAACAACCTCCAGTTCATAACCAGCTGCTGCAACAGGTGCAGGGCAAGAACTCAGCATAGGCCTTTCTACTCCCACCGATAGAAGTGGACTGTTTCCAGTTCATAACCAGCTGCTGGAAGAGGTTCAGGGCAAGAACTCAGCATAGGCCCTTCTACTCCCACCGATAGAAATGGACTGTTTCCAGTTCATAACCAGCTGCTGCAAGAGGTGCAGGGCAAGAATTCAGCATAGGCCCTTCCGCTCCCACCGATAGAAGTGGACTGCTAAAAGACTTGACCTTTCTGCAGAGAAAGAAAGCACTGCACGTTCCCAGCCTCAGTGGAGCAGATCCGGCGAGCAGGACCGCGCTGCGCGCGCCCAAGTATCACAGGGCAGATGAGGAGCAACACAGACCCTGACTAAGCGCTTAGGTAACGCTGGAGGCGTGAAGCAAGCAAGAGGATGAGCAAGACAAAAAAGGATTCAGAATGTGTAAAAAGTAGCTTTTTAATTACAAAAGAAACACATGACCTGAAAACGTCAGGAAGCGACGCTGTAAAAAAGTTATAAATAGCCACAGTTGCCCCCAATATCCAGGACACAGCTGTGCATTTGGGGAGAGAGAATGGCCATTGACTGGAAGCATCTCAAACAAAAACAGTGTCAGAGGCATTATGGACCACAGGCAGGTGCCCAAAGGAATCGTCAAGAATGTTAAGAACAAAGTGCAGTTGCCCAAGGCCAGTGCCATCGCCATAGGTGACCTATGCCCAAGGCCAGAACCCCCCCCCCCAATCAGGGCCTCCTGTCCCACTGCTCTGTGCTTGCAAGGATGGTGGCGTGACAGTGTTACATTTCTAACAAGCCTAAAAGTTGCACAATCCTGGGTTGCTTTGCAGAGCCGAAGTACCCCCTGAGCTAGCTGAGGTGGCCCTCACTGTGTTCTATTGCAATGCTTTCACCGCCATGGCGAGGCGACATACCATCTCCCACATGAGTTAGCATTGCCAAGGTGCCACAGCCAGTGCCAGGAAAGAAGGAGCCCTCGGGCTCTGAAGCAGATATCGACCTGGCCAGATGGCACAGGCCAGCGGCTACCTCTCACCTTAAGAAGATATGGCAGCACGCACTTTAGTGGCGTGCAGTCAAACCATCTTGCACAAAATGGCAGCTCAGAGAGACCATCAGTAAGGTCAAAGGGTATTCCAGTGGACACCCGTGAGTCTTAGGGACCACGCCGGGCAGATTGGTGGCAGTTTTCCATCAGACCACGGAACCCTGATTATCAAAGTGCTTCACTATTCAAATCTCAGGCTGATTGTCTCACCTTAATGCCCTATGAGGTCTAGCTTTGCTATCCTGGTCCTAAAAAATAAGACTCAACCATGTTGCACTCATGAATGTAGGATAGTCGCGAGTACAATCCATAACACTAGGCCTTTCAATGCCCCAACCCCCCCCTTGCTCCGTCCCCCCGGCTTAAACACCCCCAGTCTGGTCAACACACAGCTGTGAGCTGGTCATTGCACATGTTGTGACCCCAGCAAGTCCCTTCCCAGAACTACAATATCATCCCTGATTGGGCGCTGCTCATGACCCTGAGTAGGGCACCCTACTGTCCTTGCGTCTTTATTTGTGAGTGGTCGTCCCGTGGCTACCAGGCGCTGAAGTTGCCGTACACTTGGCTAGATTTCTCCTTCTTGCTGGTGGAGGCACTGCTGGTCGAGGGGCTGCTGTCCTCAGCAGACCGCTTCCTAACAGGGAGAGAGAGGTCAAGGTTATTTGTCACTTTGCCCATCTAAGAAGGACGAGATCTATTTGAGGCAGCAATGTCCATTATATGAGCAGCAAAAAGGGAACACAGTATTGTTCAGCACATTAGCTTCAGAGACCACCCCATGGCCCTGCTTAAGCTGTCAGCAGCTGGCACCAACACCAGTGTTGGAGTACATGGCAAGAAACCTTTCACAGTGGTTACAAGCTAGGCTTGTGATCTTCATTCTCAAGTTGCACAGGGCCATACTTGACTGACTGCTATCTGTGGGGTGCGTTAAAAGGCCCCAAACAAAAGGCCCTTTCACATGAAAAACAGGATTTTTGAACACTGACACGAAAAATGCTTTGCTTGTGGCTGCAAATGAAAACTGAAGGTCCCTTTCACCTGAAAAGCAGGATTTTTAAACACTGACCCCAAAAGCAGCTTGACATGTGCATCTGCAGTTTAAATGTGAAGATATACTACTGCTAACAGGAAAAATGTCGGGGACATGGTGCGTGTTGACAAAAAGTAATGTATATTATGCTTCACATACAGAATACCAGTGACATTTGAAAAGCCACTTTGTTTTCATAAAAAAGTGTCTCTAGGCAAACTCTTTTGCTGGCTGTTGGACACGTCACCACAAACTCCCCCACTGGAAAGTGACACCCCCCATCTAATTAAAACTGCAATAAAGTGTGTCCTGCTAAAGGTGTGGAAAGCACAGTGTTCCCCAGACTTGCTTGCTCTGAAGGCAGTTACTACAGGACAAGTTCTCCTGAGCTGGAGCATGACTAAAAGGTGTGAAGACTGGGGGCCGCAACTTCAAAGAGCAAACTACCAACTTCAGAGAGACTCGTAAAAAAAACCTCTGGTCACACGCTGGCCCAGGGAGACAAATGGCTGTGGCTGGATGAAGCAGATCTCCCATTTGCTGAACATACAGATTTACAATTAATTTAAAAGGACTATTATAACTTAGGCCTTTTTCCAGGCAACCATAAAGGCAAATTTTCGTCATTTATGTACCATTTTTTAGGCATTTTCCAGGTGATTTTGGAGATATACAATTCATGCACCAACAAGTGAGGGAACTGTAATGGCCAGTTAGACTAGGTTTCTGGCTGATCTGAAAATGTCCCAAATGTGAGAGTTGGTGAACTGGTGGAGGATACAATTAGGAATGTGGGTAATAAAAGGTACATATTCATAACTGTTATACTTTTTGTGAAAAGTGCAGAAAAGTGCCACACGGCTGTCCAAAATGGCAAGGACCTGGCTGTCGTCTTACTTAATTATAGGGAGCTAAAGACTCTGGTAAGTCTCTCGTAACCAGGACTAATGTCTGGCAGAGGGACTCCCAGGACCCCCGTTGTTAATTTGTCTTACTTAATTCTACACGATTAGCAGAATCAGAAAATAGGAATATTATGGCAGTTATTAGTAAAATTCAGTGGTCGAAGTGGGCAGGAGCGGTGCTCCTCTACTTCTTTTAATTAAGTCATACTGTTCCTATACTTTTTTTTTTTTTTAAACCGCTCTGGAAAGGTTTCATTTTAAAATAAAAGTATAGCAAGAGGTTGGAACTTGCACTTTCAGTGCACTGTACAGGACGTCTCCTTAAAGAGCAGGCACATGTGTTTTGGGGTTTTATTATGCATGGGAGGAGGCGCGGCGATAGAGTCTGTGGGGAGCGGTGCAGGCCAGTAGGGAACATAGCTCCACTACTTCTTTTCGTACACTTCGACCACTGGTAAAATTATGAAGTTTTGCCACATAACTAGATTTTTGCAAAGATTTAACATGAGAACAAATGGGGCTTGTAAATTAAGCTGCCATATGTCTGTTCCAGACCCCTAAACCAATCCCGACTGGGAGGCTGGGTTTAGGAGGAGAAGGGTAACTGTCCAATCCTAGTTGTGCGACCTCTTGTAGGGTACTCCCCCCAAGATTGTAAAATTGGTGGGGTCATCGCTGCGATATAAAGGGGGACTGTACCAGGAGGAAGAGACAGAGCTGCTGAAATGTACCTTCGAACGGCACGGATGAATCTTAACATCTGACAGCTGCAAGGAAACACCAGAGGGGATTGCTGGGAGTGTATCTGGTCGGAGCTGTCCATTTCTAGGCAGGCCTATGAGCTGACTGATTCCTATGGTGGAGAGTGGGAGGTCATCCTTGAGAATGGAGTGACCAGACCCCTGCCCTATCTTTCCAGAGGGCCCTGACATGCAGCTGGCTGTCCTGAACTTTAAAGAGAGGCTTTCTAAGCAAGTACAACAGAGTTGCTTGCCTTAAATCCTTTCCCTTTATAATGGGCGAGGGTGGGGCAGCGGCAAAACTATTTAGATCTTTTAATTAATTCCTGATTTGGTGATTTTTGTTAAAATTCGAAATTAACCAATCTCACTGGGGGGGGGGGGGGGTGGCCTCGCTGGCGGCTAATGGAAGCCTAACCCTGTAGCTCTGCAGCCCTGCAACATTTGGCCAGCCTGCAGCAGCGCTTAACACCTTCACCCAAGGTGACACTAGGCAGATTTCAGCATCAGAAGATGCAGTCGTGAGATGTTGAACCCGCTAGACACCAGAAACAGCACACACATCCCTGATTTTTGTCACGACCTGTGCGCCAGCCGATCCCGCCATAAGGAAGCAAAATGGCACCGCCATTCAGAGCGGTGTTGGAAGCGGAGAGCCGAGGATGCTTAAATGAGGGACAGAACTGTGAGCCTAGATGGACACTGAAGCAACTGTGGTGCGCCTTGAAATAGGAGAGCATCCATACCCTTTTGAGCAGCGGACCAGAGAAGCCAGGAATGATCCAGGGCTACCGAGCCTCGCGCAAAAACTAACCGGTACCTTGGGTGCACAGTGCCCATTTAGCACTGCGGAGCGAGGCCAAGGCGCCTCACAATCCCTGTCCCTCCTCTTTGCTATTGGCGCTGCCCTAATGCTGTGAGCTGCAATCGGGCTACTAGGATAACGTGAAGACAAGTGGCATAAAGAGTGCAGCAGCCTGAGACGCTGACACCAGTGGCATAAACAGTCCCTACAGTCAAACCTTGAGGGAACCTGGGTGAACAGCAGCATCCTAATGGCCTGTGAGCAGAATGATCTACCGAAGATAGCAGTAGCATTGGCCCTTCACTGATCCAAATATACTCAGGGGAGTAGTACTAGTGCGCCTGGCGGTGCCAAACACATTGGCGAGCTCAGATTAACAAAAAATAGAAGAAAAAAAAAAAGGTCATTTGGGGAAGCTTAATTTGAAGCATTGGCAGAACTGTTTGTGCCACGATTCGCCTTGTGTGGGTAAACTGCGTTGATGGCGGTCCAGAGGGAGCCTGAGGTGCACACAAAGTTACTTAAAGAGCTTGTAGCTGTTGAAGATCCTAAGGAACTACAGAACGGGCCCTACAAAGTGGCTGCAAATGCTTCTACTTCACCTCACCCAGGCAGTGCTCCCTTGGTCCCTTTTGTGGCCCATTTCAGTCCCTGCAAAAGGAGATGGCGACGACGACTAAAGACTTCAAGAGCTCCTTTCAGGAACTATCTCACACTGTACAGCAGAATGAGACCAAACTAGGGGACCTGGAATCTGCCTTCTGTGAACAAACACATTCACACGACCAGCTCGAACGAAGAGTGGTGGCATTGAAATCCTACCGATGTACAGCAGAAGAAAAGCAGGAGGATGCTGAAAATAGTTTACGCTGGAATAATGTGCATATAAGAGGAGTCCTGAGAGACGTCCCAGACCAGGACCTGGAAAAATATGTCCGAGCTTTGTTCCAAGAAATATTAGGAGATGAGGCAGCAGATCTCACATTGGACCGTACACACAGGGTATTCTCCAATTTCCAGATGAGACAAAATCTTCTAGATGTCCTGGTGCGTGTTCATTTCTTCAAAACAAAGGACCTCATCTTCCAGAAGGCTAGAGTGATAGGGAATCTACTGTTCCAGGGATCAACCCAACATTTATTCCAGGACCTCTCCCAGGGAACAAATCAACGGGGCAGCCTGATGAGGCCGCTGATCAGTTGGCTCTCAGAAAAGGGGATCCGTTATAAGTGGGAATAACCATTCCGAATCATGTTTCAGATGAACGGTACACAATATCAATTTACATCTCTATGAGCGGCGGTGGAAACCGTGAAGATCCCTGAAGCAGAAATACACTTGACGGATGACACTGGCCCCCCCGAGACCTCAGCAGCCCAATGGTCACAATCGAAGTCAAGGAAGAGCAGGCGCTGAGAATGCAGGAGGCCCTCTATGGACAAAAGGGAAAGGAGCGAGGAAACGTACGCTGCAGACTGAATGGCGAGATGGGTGGTGTAAGTGCATGCTGGCTCACACAGAATCCCCAAGGCAAACTTGAACAGTTGAACACTTTGGGACTACGATGTTTAGCAGTTGGGTACTAACGACAATGATCGTGGATACTGCTACATGCATATATAGCAGTTATTCATACGTATTGGGGCGTTAGGAGAACATGCTCCTTTTTCAAGCAGGTTGCTTGATGTATACCCGCACAGGGGTATTCTGGTTTTGAATTTTCTATTAAGTGTTTTGTTATACATCCATTGCAGTTATGTGAAGTGTTATACAACTGAGAATAGGAACATTGCAAAGTATCTCCCGGAATACGCGAGGCATTGCAGGACCGTAATGTTATATAGTTCTTATCTAAGTGGGAGAACTCAGGGTGGTGGCCCTGGCTGCCAGCTGAGCTTGGAACCTACCTAGACTACCACGATGGCGGATGTAAAATTTGTCTCCATAAATGTCCAGGGGCTAAATTGCTAGAGGAAAAAAGAAAAGTGTTCTCCCCAAATTAATAGACCTCAAGGCAGATATAGCCTTGCTCCAGGAAACTCACCTCTTGCAGCAAGATCAGAAAAGAACGAGGTCACGCTGGTTTCCACATCAATATTTTGCCTCCTCTTCCACCAAAAAAGTGGGAGTAGCCATCTTGATAGTTAAAACTTTACACCTTGAGCAAATGAGGGTTGTAAGAGATACCAAGGGAATATACAGAGGGGTTATTCTGCGCATAGCATGTAGAATTCTTGTGGTGGTGTCTCTGCAAGGCCCCCAATCAACAGCAGGATCGCTTTTATGCCCAATTGTTTCCTCAAATGGCACAATTTCAACAAGGGGAAATTATAATTGGTGGAGATTTTAATCTGGTGCTAGATGGCAGCCTGGATAGGTCTAGTTCCGAGACTTCTACTGAGATGGCGAGGGCAGCCCCACTTAAACGGGCCATAGTCGATTTGAGCTTGATGTGTGGCGAAAACTACATCCCCAGCATCGTGACTATTCTCACTGCTCACATGTACATTGCACTTATTCCAGAATTTACTATTTTCTGGTATCTCAATCTTTATTGTAGGGGATCTCATCAGCCACTATAGCGGTAGCACTGGTTTCAGATCACTCCGCCGTTACAATACATTTAGATGGTTATGGTCTGGGAGGCCAAAAGTCCATGGGATGGAGGTTGAATGAGTCGCTATTAACAGACCCGGCTGTATGCTCTGAAATTAGTGAAAGGATCACACAGTATTTCAAGGAGAATCTCAAAGGGGAAATGTCCATCTCAGTGGTATGGGAGGCACCCGAACACACTTTAAGGGGGGGGGGTGACGGATTAGCATAGATGTGGCCCGAAAAAATCTATTGTCCGCCCAGAGAGACTGAGCTGGAGAGAGAGTAGCCAAATGGGAATCCAATACAAGAGAGACTGGGCTAGAAAAACGTACAGGCACCTTCAGGTAGCCAGGACTGAGTTGAAGGCACTGTGGCCGGGAGATATCTCACACAAATTGTTTCAGACAAAGCACTTTTACTTTAGTACCTCCAATAATGCCTCTCGGATGTTGGCCTATACATTTCAGGCACAGCAGAATAGCAATACTATAGGGGCTCTACAAGATAGTGGGGGCAGTTGCACACTAATGAAGCAGAGAAAACATGCATCCTATCCCAGTACTATTCTGATCTGTTTGCAGCAGACCCATCCGCTAGCCCACTATAAGAGGCGTTCATTCGAGTAGCCGGACATCCACAATATACAGCGCGCAGAGCCATTTCCTACATACACCTATTGCAACGGAGGAAGTAACATACGCTATTCGATCCCTCCCGGGTACACCAGGCCCGGACAGCTATACAGCCGCCTTCTATACAAAATGTTCAGCAATCCTCTCCCCCCTACATGGCAGACTTGTTTAATTGTTTTGGCGAGACAGGTTCGATTTCACCTTCAATGGGGGAAACTGACTGACTGCTTGCTAAACTGTCTTAAGACCCCACCCTGTGCTCATCCTTTCTACCGATCGCAATCCTCAATTACGATCCTCAAATTTATTCCAAGGTATTAGCCATAAGACTGGCTGTAATCTTGCCAGAACTGGTAACAGAGGACCAAACAGGTTTTTATACCGGGTCGCCAAACATACAATAACATCCAGCGTATAACTGATGTTTCGGCCTGAGTGCAGAAACAAACAAGCCATGGCTTTGCTATCAATTGACGCAGAGAAAGCGTTCGACTGCGTTGACTGGTCCAATTTGGCGAAGGTCTTAGAAGGGTTCGGCCTGGGTCCAGGTTTTCACAGATTGCTACTAGCCAACTTCGTATTGCCGTCTATGAGGATTAAATTGAATGGGATTCTCACTAATCCAGTGTGCCTGTGCAGGGGTACCAGCCAGGGGTGCCCGCTATCCCCATTATTGTTCACCCTGTCCATGGAACCCGCTTATCTGTGAATATTAAGAGGTTGGCTAAAGCAGTCCACCATCATAAATTAGCTTTGTACGCAGACAACCCGCTCTTCTACATGCAAGATTCCAAAACCACATTACCACATGTTGTTTCATTATTGGAATGATTAAGTGAGGTTTCGGGCTTTAAAATTAACTTAACAAAATTAACGACACTTAAAATTTCGGAACCACCAGGTGTGGTTACACACTTGAAGGGTGTTTTTCCTTTTTCATGGGCCTCACAGACCTTCAAATATCTAAGGGCATTCATGACAGCAAGATATGCAGATCTCTCTTCGGCTAATATACTGCTTTTCACAAAGGCCAAGCAGGATTTAGCACGTTGGGGGAGGTGGGGTGGAGTCCGAAATCTCGTGGTTGGGTAGGATAACGGCCATCAAAATGACCCTATTACCGCGCTTTGCTATATGTGTTCCGGGCGTTGCCAATTTGGGTTCTGAGAACGGCCCTGAAAGATATTTAGGTTCATATGGTGCCGTAAGAGGCCAAGAGTAGCTAGGCGTACATTGATGGCATCCAAAGGGGCAGAGGGTCTGGCAGTGCCACATATTGAAAGCAATCTATATGCGGCCCAAATGACCCGGTATTGGAGAGCCAAAAGGTGTCTAAGGCACAAGAAGTTAAGCATTGGGTGAACATTGAAGAAAGCGTCATGGGAAACCCTCTACATAAAATGTGCTGGGTTTCTCCAAAGATTCGGAAGAGAAGTGTGCCGGGGCTCCTAACCTCTAAAGCCCCATTAGACTATTGGGACAAAGCTGTTGCAGATATGCAGCGATAATGTTTTCCTCGCCTAGGACGGGTCTCTGGGACAGTAGGGAGTTCCCCCAGGGATGGACAAGGGTCGTTTCATTCGTTGGAAAGAAGGGGGCTTGCACACACTGGGCCAGCTGTACAAGGACAATCATCCTCTCACATTTGAAGGGTACATACAGGCCTATATGGTAGCAGAAAGGGATAGGGTTGAGAATTTACAACTTTGTCACTGGATGACTCAACCACAAGTAGCAGTTCAGGGGAAGCGTGAAACTACTCTGTTCGTAGATTTGTTTACAGGGGAGCCCCTATACCGGAGAGCCAAGATAGCAGCACTTTATAAGGTGCTAAATGAGTCCCTGCATACTTATATGTCCAGGTGGGAGGAAGATATAGGGAGACTTATCGACGATCTGACATGGTACAGCCATGACGGGAGCCAACAAGACCTCCCAAGCTAGACACCTTAGAGAAAATAGCTTTAAGTTTTTCTGCTGGTACCTTACTCCAGAACGGTCGCATAAACCTACCCTGACCCTTCCTCCTTCCTGTTGCAGGTGCAATACACCCTCTGTTTTTTTCATATGTGGTGGAAATGGCCGTAGGTTCAAAGATTTTGGCGAGCAGTGATTCCTCAAATTAGAGAAATATATGGGTTTGAATTGGAAAAGGATCCCCTGGTTTTACTCCTGAGGAATGAAGATACTCGAGGGCATTACAAGCTGAATAACGCGGATGCCAGATGTAAACACTGTATGGAACACTGGAGAGCACCACACCCTCTTCCAGCCCAGTGACCTTACACCACCAGCAGGCAGGGGCTGAGCAGCGCTGCAATCCTCTCTCTGCCTGCTGTGCGCATAATGCGGATGCCAGGCAGATGTAAACACAGTGTATGGAACACTGGAGGTTGGTTGCTAGGGGCATATTCACCCCTCCATTGATTTCAATGGGCTCCAGCATATTTTATGGATTTGGACTTGTCTGGTTTTTGGGGTAAGTGGTCGTTTTAACCTGACTCACTTGCAGTAATCATTTTATTTGGGGTGCACTGGGTAGTCGGCTCAGCTTTTCATCCTTCTGAGGTCGATAAAGTAAGTACCAATTTCAATTGGTAAAAATAATTTATGTAAATATGTACTATGTAGAATGCTTTGGATGAAAGCGCTATATAAATACATTATTTTTTTATTAGAATGCTTTGTTTGAATTAACAAACTTTTCATTTATATTTACATACATTTTTACAGAATATTCAGACAATTCTATTCTTATTATTCCTCTAAAAGTCTTTAGTAATCTCGCTCCAGAATTTAATCACAGTAAATATAAGGCGTTGATTCTTGCCTTCAAGGAGTTCTGCCCATCTTTCCTCAGTTGTCAGCTGTTTTTCAGCGATTTTAAAAAAGTCTCTATATAAGGCTCTTTTTGCTTTCAAAGGTGGACAAACCATGATCACATGAAATAGAGTTTCTATTCTCGTTTCAACTTTGCAAAATCGACAAGCCGCTGATTTGGTGGCTGTTTTATCTATCAAAGCATGGTATTCTCTGGTGGGCAATATGTTAAGACGAAAGCGCAAGAACAGATCACGGGTATTACAACACGGAAACTGTGTCAGGTATGCTGGTAGTTCATTGAGTGCTCTAACTTCAGTTTCCACATTAAGATGACGCTTGTACTTTTTCTGTACTTCTACCGTTCTTATCCAGTCATTCGTTTGAACCTTCCTTTTTGCATACTGCGGTCTGTTAAGCAACATTTCCTCTGTGATATCTTCCACTCTCATTTTCGATTTAATTTCAGTGGACCATTTCAAGAGAGCTGATGTTTGAAATGTTTCCTTTTTTTCCTTTAGGATTTCTAATGCTGGTATTTTTTCCTCAGAAATGATTTTTCTTAACAAATCCATTTGTTTCCAAAGTATTATGGATTGTACCGATTGTAAAGCTAGTTCAAATCTTATTCTATTGATGGGAAATGTTTTGGGTAATGCAAGTGTTTTCCTCTAAAATAATGCTTCGTAATATGGCCATCTCAATAGTTGTTGATTAATGAGTGTCTCGCTCGCATATGTCAAGATTGGAATTACTTTTTGTTTACAGAGCCGAATTGTGGCTTTTGCTGAATATGTCCCATATTTTAAGTGGAAGAAGCGCCCTTGTTTTGCCAAAAATCTCGCCTTTTCCTCAATATGTTCTTTCCATTCTGCTTCATTCGCTGATGGATTAATTAGAGCTCCTAGATATTTAATTGTTTTAGTAGGAATGATCACTTTATTTTCTAGTTGAATCTTCATATTATGTTGAATCTTAGTTTGAGTGGTGCGTTTCATTATTCTGGTTTTATTGATGTTAATTTGTAGATTATACTCTATCATATAAATTTGAGCTTTGTTCACTTATTGTTGAAGTCCTTTCAATGTTTTATCTATAATAATAATGACATCGGCATAAATTAGCGTTTGAATGGTTTCACTATTGAGTTTTGGTGGATTTGCCATGTTATTTTGAATTTTCTCTCCGAAGTCATAAGTAAAGAGATTATAGAGGTACGCGGCTAATGGACAACCTTGTTTTAGCCCATTCCCAGTTGGTATAGATTCTGTCACTCTTCCATCTTTCGTGAGCCTGACACATATAGAGGTGTTAGAATATAGTTGTTTTATTGGATTCAGAATGTTCAAGGGGCAGCCCCAGGCTCTTAACTTAGACCATAATAGTTGTCTGTTGACTGAATCAAAAGCAGTCCTTAACACTATAAATATAGCATATACTTGATGTGATTTTGGTGTCCAGTCAACTCGTCGAAAAAAAACTGGTCGACTGCAATTTGGTCGACGCAATTTGGTCGAAAACCATTTCGCCGAAAAAAATTTTTTATTTATATATTTATTTTTGGGTTTTCGTTTTGTTAAAAAAATGGGTTTTTAGAGAAAAAAAGGGGGTTGGGGGGGACCCCCCCCAAAAAAAAAAAAAAAAGGGTTAAAATAGAAAAAAAAAAAAATTCGACGAAATGGTTTTCGACCAATTTGATTCGACCATTTGTCTGGTCGACCAATTTTTTTCGACGAATTCACTGGCAACCGTGATTTTGCTATTGCTTCATATTTCAGCATATTCAGCAACAAAAGGTTGACTTTAGTGCCTATTCGATTCACAAAGCCTGTTTGTCTTTTAGCTTTTTTGACATGATCTATTGCCCATCGATTCAATTTTCTTTGGAGGTAACCTGCAAATAATTTTCCTAGAGGATCTAATAAGGCTATCGGCCTATAATTAGCCGGATCTTTTCTATCTCCTGCCTTGTAAATAGGAATCAGAACTGCAGTTGTCCAAGTTAGGGGAATCTCTTTCGTCTTTTCAATTAGTCTTAAAAGGGAAAGAAAGAATTTAGCCCAATCTTCTGGCGCCGCTTTTAAATTACTGTTTGCTAAGCCATCTGGGCCTGGCGCTCTCGAGGAATTGAGCGACTTGATAGTACTGACGACATCTGCTAGGTCCCAATTAAGGTCCCAAGGATCATCGTCTTTCTCTATATCCTTTGTGTCTGATTGTACAGTGTTTTTATATAATGTTGAATAATGATTCACCCATCTGTCTGCATCAACTTCTTGAATCATATTGTTTGATGTAGATGTGACATTTAGCAAAGACCATAGTTGGCGTGTATTTTTCTGATTCAATGCTTTCAAAATCGCTTCTGCATCGTTCTGTTTTATAGAGGCTTTGATAGATTTTATTGTGTTGGAATACTTAAGTTTTTCTTTTTTTGTTTCAATATCAAAATTTAGTTCCCTCTTTCTCAATTTTCGCAAGCGTTTGTAATGTTTTTTTAACGTTTGGATTTTCACGTTGTAGTAATGTGCATGGGTTTGTTTTTGTTTCTGCTTTGATCCCGCATGTCGATATTTTTCTAAGATCCAACCATAATTCAATTTTTGTTTTTCTTCAATTGGTGTATCTTCAAAAGTTGAGACTATTTCTGATATTTGGTGTTGTTTTATTCTGAGTCTATTCAGCCCATTTGTGAGCTCAAGTTCAGGCAGCATTAGTCGTTGATCGTTTATTGCATGGCTAGCCCATTCAATCTGTATCAGATGGTGGTCACTATCTGGCTGTATCGAATTTCCAGTCGAAGTTGTTAAATTTCAGATCCCTTCTGATCTAAAAATATAGTCGATAGTTGAATTGGACGTTTCTCGTGACCATGTTGGTAATGGCTTACCTTTGCTATTAGTAGGTTGTTCACTTAGAAAGATGTTTCTCAGATTTACCTCTTTTGTCCATTTTTCTGCTCTGCTGGACATGGCACTGGGGTCTAAATTATCACCTTCTTTATTGAATAGGTGGAAATTAAAGTCTCCTGCTATAATAAATTCAGTTCCGCTGTTCAAGATGGCCAAGTTGTCAATTTCATCACATATTGAATCTATGAATCTTGTCTCTGACATTGCATTTGGGTTCCAATAGACGTTAAAGATAGATATCAGATTAGCAGCCGTGGACACGTCGGTTTCATTATTATTATCGGATCGAATTCTGATAGGTATTGTGCCCACGGATGTATGTTCTTACTTGCTATTATTGTCCAAGTTGGGAGTAATTTTGTTAATATCAACATTCCTGTTGCTGGTCTTCCCTGTTGCGCTGATATAGCAGGGTTTATTAGGATACTATACCCATCGCATATTACCTCTTCGGTCAACCACGTTTCCTGCAAGCAAATGATATCTAGGTTATCCAAAAATGTTGACTGTTTTTCTAGGAGGTGTTTGTTTCCTCTTGTATTCCACGAGCCTAGAGCTCTTCTACACTTTTGAAAATTATTATCTCTTCGTTGTTATAAGTAAGTTTTCCTTCCACTTTGCTCGGCCTTCAAGTTTGGTTTTGTTTGCGTTGTCTCATGATAGTCACGCCATAAAATTTGGGTATTTCTATGGTCTTGCGCCTGCAACTTTGTTCTCGAGTCATTGACATTTTGCGCAGAATGTATCACTTTACTCTGTTCAGGATTATTGTTAGATGAGTGTTGCCTAAACAATGCCAGATTTCTTTCTTTTTTTTCAGCCATCGACCGTGAAACAAAGATTTCTTCTATTTCAAACCTTAATGTTTCAAAGTGATGTTTGGTTGCCAAGACTCTTTGCATTGTGTCTTGTTTGTAAAAGGTAATATGTACCTCTTCCGTATATCGCTTATTCGGAAACAATACCAGTTCTAGATCATCAGATTTCATTTTAGTCAATTGAGGAATTGCTTTGAACAATCGCAAAATGTTAGATCTGTTCATTATTACCGGGTCTTCTGTGTTTACTGTCTTCGGAAATAGGGCTATTCTATAGGCACAAGAAACCTTCAACGGGTTTTGGAAGATTGGTCCAACTAGTCTGGGACTTGATTGAACGATAAGGTTTTTATTATTAGTACATTCCACATGTCCAAGATTCATTATTGGATACTGTTGAATATTCAAAGGAAAGGTTAGCTGAAGCATCTTCTTTGTCATATTCGCTTTGAGATTGATCTATAACCGTATCTTGACATTCATCAACGATGATCAAGGTCGCATCTTGTGAGTTTAGTGACATTGAGTTACAGTCACTAAGATCATCGGCGGATCATTGATCTATCATTGGAATGGGATTTGCCGGTTCACAAGGCATTTCTTGGTTTATTACCTCCAACAGTGCATCCAGTGTTTCAGGCAATACTTGCATAGCCAATTTGGAGGCATTTTTTTGTCTTATTACCGTTTTTGTTCTTTGAGTAGTAAATTGTAGACACTTTTTTTGGATAGTAGGTTGCGTATTGTTGTTCTTTGACTTACCGGTAACATTTTCTGCACGGCCTTCATTTTTCTGAGGAATGCACGAGAGCCATTTTGTGGGTTTTTTGTTGCTTTCTTATTCTTTGGTTTGCTTGATATGTCTTGACCCACCATCTCCCGTTTGGAAAGATCAAATATGTCAAATGGAGTACAAGAAGGAGGTTCTGCATTCACCTCCAGTGTTGGCATTATCAAGTTACTTGGTATAACCTCACGTAATTGAGTTTCATATTGTGTCGTTTGATCTGATTTATCCTCTTTTTTATTTGAGTATTCAGTTTGAGTATGATTTGTTACATATTTTGTTCCATCGTCTGCGACTGTTTTTTTGCTTTGTCATCAATTAGTTTTTTGGTAATTGTTGAAACAGTTTCCAAAAGATTCTGCTCGTCTACCCGGTCCACTCTTGCTAATTCTGCTAGTCGCATTTGCCACGTTCTAGATGTTTCTGCTTCATATTTAAGTCGATCTTGAATTGTGTTCACAAAAGTTTCTAAATAAGTTTTAGTCATTATCATCGCTAGCAGCGTCGCTTGATCTTTTATAGAATCGACCATATACTCCTGGATCTTTAGAAACTGAATCATTGCGGTAGATAATACTGCCACCAGTGTGTTTTGTAAATCCAGCATTGTCGTTGGCAGTCTTTGTTGGGTTTCCGGGGATTGACTTTGATGTTCAGTTGTTACACTTGAGGAAAAAGAATCCAATTCTTCCGTTTTAAGTTTGGGTGACAATTTATTCGAATGCATTGTATTTTTTTCTCCAGGGAAACCTGTTCTTGGTTGTCCAATTGGCGTGGATGTCTCAATATTTCTTAATGGATTTGACGTAAAAGCTCCACTGAAGACTTTGTTTCTTTTTTCCTGAGAATCCATAATGGCGTCTATCTGAGTGATATCAAGCGATAGACGAGCGATGCAGACTGCTATGGGTTTATTGTGGTCAGCGACTCTTGCCGCTGTTGGTAGATATGTTGATTGTCACAGTAATTTTGCTGCTTTAGCTCGATCTTGTAAAGATGGCGTAGAGCAACTGTCTTCTTCCATTCATTCCCTTGAATTTTTAGCTGTAGATTGTACTGAGTGTAAAGTACCATCAGAGGGAAGAATATGCACCGGAATCGTGTCGATTTCCGTGTTATTCATTATATCTCTTTGGTGTGGATTCAATAAGCAGCTGTTTTGGAGAAGAGAAGCGTCTTTTCCATCTGGAATCAGGTCAATCGATTTTGGACTATTATGTTGACCATTCTTGTTCCATTCTGTTAAATGGTTTGATGTCAAAATATCATGTTTCGGAGATTCACATTTCCGAGGTGGCAGTATCGTAGAATCTATTTTTTGGATAACATTTCTACTTTTGGTGTCTCTTTGCATCCTTCAGTTCTTAAAGGTGCTTTACTTTGATCATCTATTAGGATGATTTCCCCAAGTGACATGTGCAAAATAGGGGTTTTGGTTATTTGGGCTGAAGATTCCTCTAGCTTCCCTTGCAGCCTAGTTCTGGGTTTAGACGGTTCAATAGATGGAATTGGGATGTGATACAGCAGGCAAGTCTTTGCTATATATACGTTATGAAAATCAACTTAATCCTCAGTGATTGAAGCACTTACCTGCCGAAACCAGCCGCAAACATCAGACAACAGCGCACCCTTTACTCCTCGCGGGCTTCACGCCGCAAGGGTAGCGCCGCTCTGCTTTTGAGGCTCCCAGGTGGGGGCGTGGCCTCCGAGTGTCACGTGATACAGGTCACATGCCGATGCAGGAGCCTGGTACCGCTCTCCAACTGCTATCAGCTAGTGCTCATAGTCTCACGTGAATCGGAGCGGGAGCAGATTTTCCCTTTCCTCCAGGTAACTGCAAAGCGTTCCACAAGTATTTTCACAAGATTTTTCAGGTTGCACAACAGACAACAGCGTGCCCTTTACTCCTCACGGGCTTCACTTTAAGTGTTTGCAAATGTGACCATACACATCTGTCTTCTCCAAGACTGTCATGGTTGATGGAGGTTTTCGGCCAAAGTGTTCTTCCCACCGCTTATGGCTTGATTTTAAGCTTCAAACATTAGAGCGGAACCCAGAGAATCACTGAGGAGCCTCCGACTGGTATCCAGCATTACAACCCCATACCAGTTCAGGCATGTAACAAGGACCGCTGAAGTGAGAACACCTCGCCAAACAGGGCGTATGGCCAGTAGCTGATCCTGGATTGCTGATTCCCTTGTGTCCTCGTGCCGTCAGGCTTGGATGACCGATCTGGTTTGGACTCTGGACCTGTCGGATACAGCGCCACGTGTGTTTGGAAGGAGGCTGTGCGTAAGTCGTGAGGTTCCTGTCAGGGCAGTAACAGATCGTGGGTAAAAAGATTGCCTGCTATAAATTCGATGTGGTCAGAAGTGTTTTTCCACTCGCAGGCGTCTGCAACTGTCATGCGCAGTAAATACATTATATATTGTTATTATAGACCATCAGCTTCCCAGTGTGGGGAGAGTTTCTCCCATTTCTTGAACTCCTTTGTTGCTTTTACTGTAGCACAGCCAACACAATGACCCTTTCTCTTTTTCTGTATCTTCTGTGATCCTTTTTGATATGTACATAACACGGAAACCTGTTTTTTAAAATATTTTATGTGAGGAATTTGACCATCCGTACAGGTCAGTGTGCGCTCACCTGGGCTTTTTTTTGAAGTTTTTTAATGAAAAAGAATGATGGGAGTCCACCCTAAGAAAATGTGTGGGGTTAATCCGCACACATTTCCCTCTGCTCACCGCACAACAAACACATAGTCATGTGTACTCTGGGGGTTGGGGGCGGAAGAATCATGTTCAGCTGGAATGGGACAGCCACGGGTACATCAAAGCAGCTCAAGAAGGGGGAAGGCACCTTCCTCCTGCCATGGTCAGCCTAATTAAAATATTAAAGGTTCCATGGATCTGCCCTGTTCTATTGTAGTCCTGTGTGGTATCAGCGCATACTGATGAGTTAATTGAAGCAGGCCTGTGAAGGGGCTTGTTCACAGAACACAAGGGACAGGAAACACCAACACCTCTTTAATAAGCAATGTGTCAGCTTGAAACTAGCTCCCACCCCTCTGTATGAAGGGCAATGAATGGCATGACTGGGACCACTGTTTACAGTAGGCAACCCCTGCATGGAGACCTCCTTTCAGGGGGATGAAGTATGTGAATTGATGGAGACAGAAAGTCTGCTCTCGCCACAGACTTCAAGGGAGACCTGCACTTTGATCAGGAGCCACAGAGAGCTCAATTAACCAGAGAGACACTTTGATCCACAACAGACAGGAAGATGGGTGGGACTTAGTAGTACATGTTGTCATCCCTTACCTTTCCTGTTGCAAAGCACTCTGGTTATGACCTCACGCATAGCAGAAGATTGCTGGTCAGGACCCAGGATTGGTTCATTAAGGTAGGCTTAGCCTGCACCTATCACTGGGGCCCACTTAGCTTTAAAAGAGGGCTGGCCCCCCACTTAGCAGATCATCCGACGACTTTGAAAGGGGAGTAAGAAGGAGGACTCATTTGGATCCTGGCTGAAGGTACAGTCTGCCTTACAGCTTCTGCCAGTGAAAGAAGGGCAGGATTTCCAAGAGATAAGCAAGATCCCTCCCCTAAATATCTCCCTGGGAACAGAGGGAGATACCGGACTCTGAGGACCTATCCAGGAGCTCCTGAAGCGGTACCCAGCCAGCACACAGCGTGCCCTGCTAGGTTCTGCCAGCAAGCTCCCTAGATGGGGAGTGCCAGAGAGTCGCAGAACAAAGGACAAGGCCATTGCCTGCAAACTCTCCTTAGCTTTGGGCCATCCGCCTTTAAGGATAACACAAGGCCTTGCGAAGAAGCTAGGAGGAGTGCCACAACAAGCATCAACCAACGTCCATCTTTTAAGGACATTTTTGAGGCAGTCGAGCCCACGAACCACTGACTGTTGTCAAACTGCAGTCACTAAAGCCGTCCAAGACACCTCGACCAGCATTCCAGATCCGCTGAACAGCACAGAGACAATGATTCTTGACCCCGGGCCTCGGTGTAGGCCCACCTGCAGCTGTCCATCCAGCCTAGCTTGCCGAACTGTCTGCCGCCCGATACCCACAGCTGTCTCTCATCTTGAACTCTGTTGCAGGAGCTGCAAAGCATCCATGAACCGACTCAACACCGTCGAGCATCAAGATCATCTCAAGCACCAGGTACATTGTGGTTCTGTCCCCCTGGTCCTTCTCCAAAGGCCCCCAGTGACATTTACGACCCCCTTGCTCCCTTGGAGCTGAAACCAAATAACCTTGAACAGTTAAGACTGATTGCTTTACCGACTACCCTCCTGTCAATATCCAGAGTGCATCCCTTTCCTACGTGACACTGTCTGTCCTCTGTGTTCGTTTACAGGGTTGGTTGTATTTTGTAGTGTGCTAGAACTGTCTGTTGTAATAATAATAATGTAGATATTTGTATACAACCTTGACTGGACAGTCCCTTTTACCATGTAGTAATAATTGTATTTTTGCTGTGTTGCAACTAACCAACGATCCCACAACCTTGTGGAGATAAGCCTGCCGTGCTGTCCATGTTACCAAAATTGGACAAGGAGGTTCATAATTGACTTGTGTTTACAATCTGTTCAGATCCCTTCTGGTGTACTAGAGGTGTGGGGCTGATTGATGGTTTAGAAACCGATATTCATCCCTGGACCACTGGTGCCCCGGAAGTTGATTTGTCACAGTGAGTTTGGTGTGAAAATGCCTTTTGGCAATACTATATGCTCAAAATGGCTGGTCCCCGTGCTTCAAGCCCTATTCTTTGGGCTATCTTGTATTTTCTGCCTGCCCTTTCGCATATTGTCATGCACTTTCACAGGAGTCTGGGCAAGAACTCCTAGTCAGTGCTCTGTGTGTCTGAACTGGCTGGAACCAAGTCTTGGGCCGATGTGGGGTAGTTGGATCTCAATCACTGGACAGCTTGTAGCTGTTTGAATGGTGCAGGTCTTTAACATTGGAGGGCTGTGGTTGCCCTCAGCCTGAATACAGGATATAAGATCGCCTGGAGGCACTCTTGATGTCACCCACTGGAACCAACAGTCCAAAGAGTGATGAAACCATACAGGAATACCGGAGGACTGCAGCCACGGACCAACATTGCCCAAGCCATCCACCAAGGGACCTCTAAAACCATCCTCTTATGACAAACTGAGACCATGACCGGGCACTTTCCTCTCTTAGACTAGTGGCTTAACTCGTAATGCCAGCAGTGCAGTCCTGCTGCCACTGGACCGCAGACGCCCAGCAGCCCGGTCCTGCTCCCTCTGGACCTCAGAATCCCAGCAGTGGGGTCCTGCTTCCGCTGGACCTCAGAAGCCCAGTAGCACGACCCTGTTACCTCTGGACCTCAGAACCCCAGCAGTGCTGTCCTGCTCCCTCTAGAGCCCAGGAGCGCTGTCCTGCTCCCTCTAGACCTCCGAAGGCGAGCAGGTCGGTCCTGCTCCCTCTAGACCCCAGAAGACCAACGGCGCAGTCCTGCTGCCTCTCGACCACAGAAGCCCCACAGCGCGGTCCTGCTCCCTCAAGACCTCAGAAGCCCAGCAGTGCGGTCCTGCTCCCTCTGGAACTCAGAAGCCCAGCAGTGCGGTCCTGCTGCCTCTGGACCTCAGAAGCCCAGCAGTGCGGTCCTGCTCCCTCTGGAACTCAGAAGCCCAGCAGTGCGGTCCTGCTGCCTCTGGACCTCAGAAGCCCAGTAGTGCGGTCCTACTGCCTCTGGACCTCAGAAGCCCAGCAACGCGGTCCTGCTCCCTCTGGACCTCAGAAGCCCAGCAGCGCCGTCCTGCTGCCTCTGGACCTCAGAAGCCCAGCAGCGCGGTCCTGCTGCCTCTGGACCTCAGAAGCCCAGCAGTGCGGTCCTGCTGCCTCTGGACCTCAGAAGCCCAGCAGCGCGGTCCTGCTGCCTCTGGACCTCAGAAGCCCAGAGTCACTGGAACTCCCTTAGTATATGCTCTAGCCTCAGAAGGGACACTCTTACTGTACGGATATTGTGTTGCCTGAAGGCTTGACACTCAGCACATCCATATGCCATGACATTTGAACCTGGTCACCTACAGCTGATGCCAATCCACCTCTCCCCACCCCCATCAACCCATGAAGAGGGGCCTGCCTGGTGCCTGTGTTTTACTGCCCTGAAAACTAGAGCCTCATGACATTGAGTGGGGGTCACTGTGATGCTGGAAATGCATCGGAGGGACAGGGCCTCCGTATCCTTGTCCTTTACTGCTTTTTATCATGTGTTCTGTCGTGTTTTCCATGCAGGATTTCATGTGGGACTCCTGGCGGTGCAGCTCTCTCTTTTGGTTTGGTGAACAGACCCATTGGATACCCTTATGGCACCCACGGGTGGGGGTACAACCCTGTGCCCCTAGTGTATGTTTTTGGGCACCTGTGTGTGGCCCACAGAGCAGGGTACGGGCTGGTGGCAGCTACGTGCTGAAATGACTGGTGCCCTGAGCATCCTCCTTTTTGGGATGCCCAGGCCCTGTCATTGGAATCAGTAGATTCCTGATGGAGACATAATGGCCCCAGTGGCCTCTTGCCTTCCATCACCTGTTACCTTGATCTTCCCGAAGTCCCGGGAAGCCCTGTCTCTGTCCCCCCCCTGCCTCCCCCGACTGGCTGGTGGGTGGAAGTTCCATATATGTTAGTGTGGGGAAGTGCCGACCAGACTGGCTGGAGCCTTCTCAACGACCGTATGTTGTGGGTACGCCTGTGGGTGGGACCTGGGTGAATGGAGTGTGTGACGAATACGCATTCTATGTTGTGGGTGTGTAGTATCTGGTGGTTGACACAATGACTGAGACAGCCCTACCCGAAACCAGTATGAATGCAGTGTGGAGTGTTGAATGGCTGGGTACTTGTCCCAATACACAACTTGTTGAGAGTGTCTGAAGAGAAGTGAATGGCCTGAATGCACTGTGTGCCTGATTGGCTGCCTGCCTGCATCAATGCCCTTAGTCGTGATTGGATGCTTGAGTGTGACCCAGCGGAATGAATGGGAGATCATCAGTATATCTGGGGACCTCTCACTGCTAGGAATCGTGTTCAGAAGCTGAATTCCACTATGACGAGTAACTGGAGTAACGGAAGCTTGACCTTGAAGCCCTGCTGGACGAGAAGAATTGCTGTTGCTCTCCTTCACAATCTGAAAGCTGCTTTGCCTCCAAGGACTGACCGAGAGAGGTCCCGGTAAGGCACCCTCTTCCCGAGCTACGAGGGACCATCGTGCATCAGCTGATCTTTGCCAAGGCTCCCTGGTAGACAGACCTTCGACAGACTGCCGACCCGAGAAGGGGACTGCTGCGGAACTCCAAGGACAAGCGCCCAGACTGTTGACCGCCACTGTTGACGACCGCCGTCACCGACTGGAGCCTCCGTGCTCCCGTTTGCCTAAGAACTTAATTTGATCCAAGGCCGCTCTGGTCTGCATCGCCGCCCGCTTTATCCCACAGGAGAAGGCCCAACCGTCGACGCGCCGAGGAGCAGCCGCTGGTGGGTTTCCTGCCACCTAAAGACCACAGACGTCGACGATTCGAAGACCTTGCTGGGCCACAGTTCATCATCTCTTTGCGGTCCAGAACTATCGTCACCGAGGTGCCCCGCACGCCTCTTCCTTGCAGGACGCCAACGCTCTTCCGTCGACAAGCACCGCTAGGAACAAAGCTGCCACTTCACTGCCGTAAGTTCACCCTATTCTCAGTCAGACGTTCGACGACCCGTGACTCCTGCCTTAAAAGGAGGGCACTCAAGAAGGGCCGTTGATTTCCCGTCGACGAACGCTACAATTCCAGGTACATTGGGGCTGTAGAACTATTGTAGAGGGAAATCAGACTCATAGAACAATATATGGACTGGGCTTGTGATACATCTTTGCTTTACAGGTTGCCCAGGTGGGGGGGGATCTCCACACAGAACTGTGTCTAGGTAGCGGGACCAGTATTCTGCCAGTTGTTCCAACCAACTGCGTTCCTCCTATTTTCCATTGTTGGCTTCCTTATTAATTTGATCTGTGCGACATTTAACCTGAATACAGTTGATGCACTTTAATGAGATCTGCTAATAATTGTGGTACCACTTAGAACTGTATATATTTACCATTGTTGATTTTCTGAGCACAAAGTGAATTATTGTGATAGTGTACATAACCTTGAATATTAATTATATAAAGACTGTGTTTTAACCAATACAGTGTGTGGACATTCCTTTGTGGGGGTTTGGGGACTACACTGTACTTAAGAACCAGCCTGCATCACCTCCTGAGAAGCTAGGCCTTGATTGCTCGACCACGTACCAATAATAGAGAATCTTGGCTGGGGTCCTCTGTGCCTCTCCTCTACCATATAGAGAGCAGAAGTACAAACCACCCCCTGCCGGTCCTTTACAGTCACCAAAGCAACTCGCAGCATGTAGCATCTAAGGTGTCCTGGAGGTCAAAGTAGTTGTCCTACACCGTCATCAGTAATGCCCACCTACTGGGTCACTGGGACCGTTCGTCCTGAGCGAGACTGGAACTGCTGCTAACCAGACCCAAAGCCGACACCTAAAACGACCACTGCACCTGCGGCCCCTGGACCCCCTGCAACTGGACAATAGGTTTGAGTATTTGCCAGCAACAGCCCCTGCGTACCTTTGGGGTTTGGGTGCTGAGAGTACATACCACCATTGAAGCCCCTCAGGTCCCACAGGGGGGTTTCAATGCGCATGAAGTATTTTCCCCCCCATCAGCGAATCTTACATTAACGTGGGCGGGGGAGTTGCGGTCTAGGATTCCTACTTGGACACCCCTCAGTAATAAGGAATTGGGAGTCTAGTGGGAAACCTTTTAACAAACTGGCGTGTCACCATCCAAAGGACTGGACTACTAGCCATGGCCAAATCTTCCTCTGCAGGACTTAGTGACTGCCTTCAGTTCCTTTTCAGGTGCTTCCCAGTGAATTGGAATTCCTGGTATTGAATGGGTTAGGTAGGAAATGACTTCTAAAGCGTCAAATAGCTCACAATTTTAAACGTCATGGTATTGACAATTATTTTATTGTGTTTTTCCTGTATTGTAAGAAATTACTGAATGAAAAAAGTCAGACCCCCAAAAGTCTGACCTCCATTTTTCCGCAGATATATATGTGGGGCCGGGGGGCAAAGTTAATAAAAATGTATAGGGGTACGGTGGGGGGACTGTGGGGTCTCCCCCACATATATATTTGCGGAAACTATGTATCTGCTTCATCGGCAGACTAAACCCATTGAGGAACCCTGAATTAGGAGAACCTGCCCTCTCCATATGCCCTGAGGGATTCCTGGGCTGGCTGTGGCATTGTGGGTCCCCTGAAACCTTTCCCCAACCCCACTAAATCTGCCCTCACTTCTAAAATCCTGGTTTTTAGTATTCTTTTACAGCTTACGATAAATTTAGCTTTTTAGAGGTTCTTTAAGGTTGGGATTTTCATTTTTCTTTTCAATCTTACTGTGGCATAACCCAATATTGTTTTTTAAAAGATGTAGGAATTTATTATCATTTTTTAAGGAGGAGTTGTGCTTCGTTGGTAGATGCAAGTGCTTGGCGTGTTTATCTTTAGAGCAACCTTCAGTTCCTACTTGAATGGGAAAGTAAATAAATAGTAGTTTAAGTGCTTTACTTATTGTATTCAATCAGCCCGACACACACACACACACACACACACACACAAGATGGTCTTTGTACTTAACCCACATTCATTCGAAGACAAAAGGTTGCTCTTGAGAAGAATTTTCCATCTTTGCAGAAGCGCAGCAGACAGATTTGTCCGAGAGATGCAGGCGGGTTTGCTACAGGGTAGGTCACCCTGGAAGGTGGACTTTAAACCATGGAGAGAAAAGGAGCCCCGGGTAAAATGCAGTTCTACACTCAGTCACTGGTCCCCAGAGCTATGAGAGAGTCTACAGTTAGCCAAGCTCAGAAAGATTTGGAGGTCAGTGAGATTTGGCTACTCTGTCCTACCCTTGGCACATGCTGCTTTGAACCTGCCGCCTAGGTGTGGTGAGCATTTGGCAAAGGGGATACGTTTGGGGGGCTTGCCGGGCACCTACGTGGCAGTCATGTTGATGTACTTCCCGATGCCCTGCCGATAGGTCTTGGGAGCCTGATCAGCTTCGTTCCTTGGAAGGACCGCCTTCGATCGGGCCTTCTCTGCTTCCTCCTCCTTCCGCGCTTTCTCCCGCTCTGCTTTGACCTGCGAGAAAGACAAATCGATGTTAAGAGCACAGACAGCACTCCATTTTGGAAAGGAACACCAACACGATGAGGGCCTCTGGGAGCATGACCATGATTCCAAATGCCCTGCCACAGGTGTTAGAGGCTTATTGCTAGGAAATACAACCTGCCCCAGAAAGACCTGCACGATCAGCACAAGAAAGCAGCTGGAACAGGAGTAGATCCCAGCTGCCCCAAGCACGGACGGCTCCCATAGGCCAACAAGATCCCCGCATTTGGTCACATGCTTAAGAGCACGCAGGGAAGGAGGACATTTGTAGACAGGAAATAGCACTTGCAACCTATCACCAACAGCAAATATATCCCCACACCCAATCTTTTTATTTCTTCCTTCTCCATTGGATGAGATGGTGGGGGTTTGGGGGCCTAGAATAAGCCGAGCCTCGAGCAAACTGCAGAAGGGACTGCAAGCGAGGTTAGGTCCTTCAGGGTTTGGCAACTCTACACCCCTACGGGGTCCAGGAAGTTGGAAGCCTCCTCAACTGGCTGCCCTTGACCGTGATCTGATCCAGGTCTCTACTTGACCCTCAGAGATGCTCATTGTGCACCTTATGGAGATGCTGGGGCACAGACACCAAGAAACACAGAGAGGGAACACACGTGAATACAAGTCACAGACATGCAATCAGATGGTGGACTCACAGAGCTCAAAGTAGCGGCCAACAACCAGAGGCATCCATAGAGGAGCAATGGGCATCTATGTGACGCAAACGTACGTACTGGAACACAGGGTACATCGAAGGCAACAGTCAATCACAAGGACACAGGCGGCATGTGCACATGCATGATCACATGGAGTCATACAAAGGGAGAAGCGAAGACATGCAGCTCACATTGGTAAAGAGAGGGCATATGGCCAGAGAGCACAGACATATGGGTCTGCACACACAAACAGGGGGTGAACCCACACTAACCTGGTTATCCGCCTCCTCGTAGGGATCCACAAAGACGGTCACACTCGTGATTCTTATTTCCTCCTAAATACAGAAAACATATGGTATGTCATCAGGAGGGGCAGACACGCATCAGGACCAACCTCTCCCATGACCATTTGAACATAGCTGCTTTTCTGCGCAGAGCGAAGCAGGAACAGGCCCATCTGGGCAGCGTTCAGTGAAGATCAGCGAGTCTTCAGGTGGGCACCCCTCTTATATCATGTCTGGGCATCTTTATCATAGGCTTGCGCCCACGCCGCCCTCCTCTACTGTGTGACACGCCATGTGACCTTCCAGAAGAGGGCTCCTGCTTCCTTGCAGGCAAGGCTTTGAACGGTCCCCTTCCCTGCTCAGTCCACTCATAAAGGAGGACGTCTGAGTATAGAGGGCCTGCAAAGGACTTCCCTCATAGCACGCCGGGCATAGAGGGGGGCTTGCATAGTTGGCATAACTCTGGCTTCTTCAGGGGATCCCTTGGCACATTAATCATTTGTTTTTTTTTTAAATAGCGCTTTAATCTAAAGCACTTTATATCAGACATATTTACATAGATTACTAGTATTACCCAATCGAAGCTGATACATTTATCGACCTGTAGATCAAGCATAGATCCCAGCAACGAGCAAGCCAATTTACTGGCTAACCAAAGTGGAAATGCCCTGCTTCACATAGATGCCAAATCAGGGAAGACGTTTGGGCACTGTGACGTGGGCAGGATAAGTGCTTAATTTACTCCAGGATGGGGGGTGGGTGTTGGGTTACTCCAGACACCCAACAAGGCAGCAGCTGTGAAGGTGCAGTGTTCGGCAAGAATTGGTGCAGTCACGCTGTGTGAGACTACACAACACTTATCTGCTTGGTATTAGGTAACCCACCTATTGGTATAGGTCTGTACTGCACAAGTTGGCAGAATGACTGAGCAGCCAGGCCTATCTCACGAGGGGTAAATGGGAGCTGTAGCAATGAAGTAGCCAAATAACACTTACACTCTAGGTTTCTGTTATAGTTATTTAATTAACATCAATTTTTAAATAAGCGTTCTTTAAAAGGGCAATTCATGTAACAATGTAAATATGAATCAAAACAAGTTAGTGGTTGATCTTTGGATATGCTTCTTACACAATTCCTACACCCTGAGGTGACGTCAATCACAAGGAGAGTAGTGCCATTTATGTGTCACACTAAGTATACTTTGTAGATTCTGAGCTTGTAGAAAGGAAAGGTTAGGGAAGGACAAAGATTAGACAGTTTCTCAGCACATGGGAGGACAGCTAAATCTTCCAATGAAGTCTAGATGAGCCTTTCCCAGGAGTACCAGTACACAACAAGCTACCAACTATGAGGAACAGTATCAAAGTCAATGGACAAGAGGAGAGCCTTCAAGGAGCTAGGACAGCCAAAGTCATTTGGGACACAGTCTATGGATCTGATGCACTTCTTGGATCAAAGTCTTGCACAAAGTAAGAGTCTTAGAAAAATCACTTGTAGGGTCATAAGCCTGTGAGAAGAGAGTTGGAATCAACTCTAAAGGTAAGCCACTGCAATTCCCAAATGAGAAGAGCGTGGCTAAAGGCAATAAGGCAAGTACCCCAAGCCTAAACAGTACCTCTGGTTAGAAGAAGAGTGGTCCAGCTGGATTCGGTCCTGTTACAGCGGTGCAGACCCTTGTTCATGAGCCTCAGTCGTGGGGATAAGAGGGAGGAAGTCTGGAGGGCTCCTGCAGCGTACATTGGAGGTCGTCAGCAGCTACAGGCTCTTTTCAGTTCAGCTGCACTTCACGGTTTCAGCACTTAGTAAACAGCACTGATGCAGATCTTGGACTATCTTCGCTCCCTCGGTCCGGCACTCTGGTGAGGGGACTCTGGATCTGGAGGTCCTGCTTCGGGATGGTCCTTAGGAGTCTCCTGGAGCTTCTGTTCGGATTCGTTCTGCGGCAGACGTTGCACTAGACTATCGACACTTGACCCCTGGCATTGGACTTCCAAAGCAACCGAAAGGCACAGCAATTCGGGGATGAGGGCCAATGGCGTTCGTCTTGGGGTTAGTTGGTCCCACTAACCCAAGGGGAGAAGTTGTTACGTCCGGAGCTTCTCTGTCGAGGTGAAAAAGGAGTTCAGCACAGCAGCAGGGCTTCAATGGGCAATTCAGAGGTCCAGGAGGTTGGAGCAAGCTTCGTTCATGGTATCTTCGTCAGGTGTCTCTCCCAGTGGTCGACTCTGCCTGTAGTCCCAAAACCCTCCCCTTTTACGCAGGTTCCTCCCATTCATGCACAGCCTAGGCTATCAATCACACAGCAGGGTGGCTGTCCTGCAAGTACAGCCAGCCAATCCGGACTAGTTGCATTCAGGAATTCCTAGAGACAAAGGACAGGGGAGTTTTGGGCCCCCCCTACCCTCCTCACATCATGTGCTCCCAGACACACTGGAGCCAGAGATGGGCAAAGGCAAGACAAACAAAGGGCTCAAATCTGTCTCAACGTACAGAGTAAAACCCATGAGAGACCTCACAAACAGAAAATGCCGAAAAAAGATGACAGGGGCCATTTTGACAAAATGGTCACCGATGGGTGCTGTACTGCAGCCGAGGGTTCAGCCTGCAGTAGAAAAGCACAATGGTAGGAAATAGTAAACCACTGCCACCAGCCATTTAAAGTAGCGAAGGTAACATAGAAAGTTACATATGAAAGTAGGATAAGGGGCTACTAGGGAACCTCCCAGCACCCCACATAATATGGTGTATGGTGGACCTACAAAGAGAAAAGGTAAGTAAAGTCAATGTAACTTTACTATTCTTGGGAACTGTAGGTTCACACAAGAAATTGTATTTAAACAATATTAGAAATCTAAAGGATTTCTCTGTGGCACTGCACTGAAGGTGCTGTGCGTCACCTTACAAAAATCAGATGCCTACGGAGTTTGTTACACTCCAAAAACTGTGAAAACACAAACATCCAAATCAGGTAAAACATGCGAGAGAGCGAAAAAGGTCTCACTCACTCCAGGGTGAAAATGAAAAAGTCCTAAATCCAGCAAAAGAGCTGGGGGTCTCTAAGGTTGAAGGGAATTAGAACAGAAATGAGAATTCTCCCTAACATGCAGTAAGTGGCAGGAGTGCTGGCTTGCCTTCTATGGTGGGGTAAGCATTTGCCCACGGGCAGGTGCAATAAGTGTGAGACATGCCCCTCTGGCCAGCATGCCAGTATGTACTTGGGATCCTATTAATTTACATATCCTGCCTTTAACTGTGGTCCCATCCATCAGGTCTTGCGGTTTATTTGAATATGTAAAGAACTGCTATTTCAGTCTCCTTCGCAGAAACGCTGCGGGGAAGCGAAGGCTCCCAACACAACATGGACCCCGCTGGCAGCAGACCCTCCCAGACCCAACGGGGAAGCTAAGGCTCCCAACACAACATGAACCCCACTGGCAGGTGACCCTCCCAGAGCCAACAGGGAAGCGAAGGCTCCCAACACAACATGGACCCCACTGGCAGCAGACCCTCCCAGAGCCAACGGGGAAGCGAAGGCTCCCAACACAACATGGACCCCGCTGGCAGCAGACCCTCTCAGAGCCAAAGGGGACCTGTGATGTCCTTCAGAGAACAACAGAGTGCTCACAGAAAACTACAGAACCCCACACAAAAATAGACACCACAGACCCACCGAAATATAAAACTAATGAGCTGGGTCAAGCAGGGGGCCAGCTGTAGCGCTTTAATCCCGCGTAGGCACCTTACATGCGATAATGGGTTCACCTTTCTGAGCCATTCAATGCCTCTCTTTGGACTCGAGAAACGTCCAGAGCTCCTGTTCTGAACAATGTGTTCACCACTCTGTTTCCAGGCAGTGTGGCTGCGTTTGCAGCAGGAGACTTGCTCATGTCTGCACTGAGCTATACTCTAGTTCTAGGGGAGAGAGATACTCCATCCAGGTGGGTTAGAGGTCTGCTCAATCATCCCACCTTCAGGCAACACAGAGTGTCGCTCACGGGCAGATGTATTGGACTTGGAAGGCTCTCCGCATAAAGCGAAAGCTCGCAAGCCTCTTGGTCCTAATGTGCACAATGTGACTAAGCTCGGGAGTCCCATTTCTTCGTCGTCTTCCCTGGTTTCTTTGATTCGGCCTTTGACTGGCGCAGACCAGTAGCTTCGGCCTTGTGCCACCTGAGCATACAAGGGCTGCGCAGGCGCAGATTCTATGGAGACTGGCATTTACGCTCAGTTGAGAGCGTGCATGCACATGAACATGAGAAATTGATCAGGCTTTGAGAGGTGGGTCATTCGGCCTGGGCAGGTCGGGGTGCTCTGGAGGGGCTTTAAACACGAGCTTGTTGCACTCCAGTGTGGTGGTGCGCACAGCACCCAGCATGTGTTGATTGGTACTTATAGGCAGCTATGGGTAGTTTCACCCGACAGTGACTTGCACGCCATGCATGCAGTGCACTTGCTCTTTTGAAGGGCAGCTGGAGGAGTTCCCAAGAACCCAGGCCCAGTGTGACTGACATTAAAGGTTCCCACAGTCTGCAGCCTCTACATCACTGTGCATGGGAGACCGACGCTGGGACGTGGCCATTGGTGGACAGGGCACATGCTTTATGCCGAAGACGGAATGAGATTACTACTTTCAAACTGGCATCCCCCTAAACAGGGATCCCCTGAAGTGGCTGGTCACAGTCCGCCCACGGTTCTTACCGGCTTAGCCGGTGGTGGCAGGAGAGGGCAGTGTATGTGGAGGGGTTGCGCCTGTGGCCATGCTGTCAGAGCAGGAGCACTACATGCTCTGTAGTGCAAGCCACGTGCAGCCACAGTTCAAGGAGTCTGGCGCCCTGTGATTGAAATCCTATAACCTGGGCATTTGTCCATTAGCTATGCCATACTCATCACCCATTACTCATTCTTGCCAGCCTCTTTCCTTTCCCCTCCAGTAAGGTGCTGAATGAGACATTTTCCTTTGGTTTGGCATAACAAGGCCGCAGATTTATTTTCACACATATATATAACCACAGCAAACAGATATTGAAAATAGTTCCAAAGATGCGGCGACTGCTCCTCGTCCTGCTTCCCCCTTTTTATCCATGTCCATTGCAGGCCCAACTCCCCCAAGACCTTTGAGTATGAGAACCGCCTGCCCCTGCAGATATTTGCAGACTGGGGGAGCGATGTTTGTTGGGGGGAAGCTGAGCCCCAATTGCTACCGCCAGACACCCCCGCCGTTTAGGCTCCCAGGAGGCGCTGTCCAGAATGGGCGAAGCCCCTTCCGGTTTAGCAATGGCTCATTCGGAGTCTTTCTGTTCTCATTGGTCGCCACAACACCGCCACGCCAAAGGTGGGTTACCGCCCACCGTGGCTCCCCCTTTTCCTAATTTGTAGCTCTAGAAGTTCTGTGTACACCTTGCTGCCCAGTGCCAGTCCTTCTATCCTTCTTTGACCAGGGAGGTCACCTTTGCCAGTTGTGCCTGATCCTGGGGTACCTCAGTCCCCCCCCCCCACATTTCCATGTGAGGAAGTGTTCTGCGGTGCCTGCGTTGGAGAATGCAATTTTGTTGAAGTGCATTATTGCTATACGGCTCCTTTAACAGCTGTGCTACCCTGAATTGGAGGAACTTTAAAAAGCACAACTCTCGCGAAAGCGAAGCGGAAGTGTGAGGAAGTGTTCTGCGGTGTTCCGTGGGGTGAGGAAGGGTGTAGGACCCGAGGCGAAGGAATTCTCCTCGCCCAGAACCAACACGGTAAGCCTCCCCTCCTCTGACCCCTTCCTCGCCTATATCTGCAATTGCCATTACAAGTGGACATTGTTTATTTCCGGACAGTGGAAAAGTGTCTCTTTTCATCTATTGACTTGCTCCGATGGAAAGCGCTCCCAGCAATTAGTGTTTGCCTTTTCAATACACACCGCATACTGCTTGCAAAAGGAACAATAATTTTGCTTTATATTTTTTCTCTGCACACTTTGTGTAATTGCCGTCCACCGAAGCTGCCCTATGTTGTTTTAACTAATCAACTGTCATTCCGGCAATTGGACTAGGTGCGAACTGTCTTTGGATTGATTTAAGCAAAGACTTTTCTCTAGAAGACTCGGAGAGTGACTGTGGAGGTATTATTCTACCTTGAGCCATGCTGTGCCTCATCTTCTACAAATAATCCAATTACACCAATTGCAAGCAGCCGTTTTGTATACTGTGTGCAAGCTGCCTTTCTCAACTGAAGCTACCTTGCAATCTTGCTTAAACTAAACAGCTGTCATTTTCACATTTGATGTTGGCGTGAACTGCTTCTGGTATTGATTAAGCAAAGACTCTGCTCATAGAAAACGCAGTAGGTGACTGTGGAGGTATTAATCCTCTTTGAGCCACGCTGTGTTTTATTCTACTAAAGATAATATAATGAGACCCTGTGGAAGCCCCTGAAAGTCCCGCTTTGCCGCATCGCCGCGGCGTTGGGGCGCATGGGGAGGGTTATTCCAAATTATTTTCTCTTTCTTTTTTTTTTATTAAATTGCAGAATTTCTTATGCTATGTTATTCTTTGCACGTCTTTATTTATTTTCTATTTTAAGTGTTTTAATGTGTTAAATATCTCTGGTTTCCTTCTAAATATTAAGTTGTGCTTGAATTAGTGAACAGCACACACACAATAGCACAAACGTTTACATTACAATTTATTACTCATATATTTTTGATCATGACTGATAAAAGGGGAAAGATCTATAACTTACGCACGGACATGCCATGTCCATCACGACTACGTGCGTTATGTGACTCGTCGCATAAAGTTAGCCCTCTCAACTCCGAAATCAGCTCGCCCAACTACAAAAAGACCTCAGTCGGATAAACGAGCTGGGAAGAAACGTACCCGCTCCAATACTCCGGCTGGTGATATCCGAGACTTTGGATTCAGAGCACTGCATGTGAGTCGTTTGATGGCGAAAATGCCTGAATTAGCCAATTTAAGCGTCTCAAACATAGAGGCTCAACCTTTACTTGTTAATCAAGAATGCTTAGCTAATAAACAACCTTTAATGAGCTCCCCCACAGCATTAGACTCTAATGTCAGTAATAAAGGTTGTGAGCAACCATGCAATATTTCCCTATCAGACACCATGATATTGCAAAATGCCCGCACAGGCAATGCCCCAAACATATTGGATAAATCAAAAAGTATCTTCAATGAAGTGGATGATGCTGTAATTGATCTTTATTCGTCGCACTCATGCTTCTCGGCCAAGGATGATAGTCTTGATCTTTCCAAATCTCCTGCCTTATTCCAGAATCAAAGTACTTCTGAAATTGAAACTTCTATTTCATTTATACCTCCGACCCCAAGAAGGCCGGATCGAGCTAACTCTGCTATGACCAGAGAGTCACTCTTGAAAAAATCTCCAATAATAACGTTAGAAATGATGAATATTGCCATAACATCTCTTGCAAAACTATTTGAAGTTCTGGATACCAAAGTAAACTCGATTCTGGACAATTTTAAAAACAATGCTATTTGGCAAAAATCGATTGCTGGCTCCTTGGCTCAGAGGCAGATGTTTGAGGAAAAAGCTGCTTTGTTAGCATTTAATCAAATACCTGAGCTTATATCTTCACTCAAAAGGGTTACAGATCAATATGGTTCTCAAAACAGTCAATGCTTAACTGATAAACTTGCACCAACTTTACAAACTGCTGTCCCTTTTGTAGAAGGCATCATTCGAGAGATCCCACCGAGGGTTCCGGCTGCTGTGCCCTTGCGGCTTACGAAATCCATCGAAGAATTACCTTTGACGCTCTCTCCTAAAGTACTTCCTATAGTAACATCTATTGATGAATCATGCATACCATCTTCTGCTAAGATACTTCCCATTGGCGAAAGCGCACAAGTACATAAAGAAGCCTATATGATTTTTGACAGAAATTTTAAAAAACAAAAATCTGAACCTATTATAAATGTGAAGAAAACAAAAAATCAAAAATCTAAAAAGGTATCATCAAATGGTCAGACTAAACAGTTTATTAAGTCTCTCTCCAAACCAGCGAGTGGTCTAAGATTGGCCTCTAATGCTATAACTAAAAAATACACTAATTTGGCACAGGAGAAAAAAAGATCTATCAACGACAAAAGGAGGGACACCCAGGTAGATCTAAATCACTCTCCATTAGACGAATTGGTTAAGGTGGTGGAAGGATGTGATAATGAGTGTGCAGACTTACCTGCTGAGGAGCACTTAATAGAATCAAATAAGCCTGACATAGAAAACAACTCTGATCGCCAAGGATCTTTACCCACTTGTGCGGAACTTAGGAAAGCTGTGGATGATTATATGTGTCAACACCGACCAAGTCCGGTTTTGTCACATCCGTTGATGAAATCCAATCGTGTCCTGAATAAAAGTCTAACACAGTGTTCTGAAACTGCTGGTTGTTCACTTGTCTTGCCACTCCGAGATGGTGCAGTTGGTATAGGTACAAAGAATCCTTCTGACATTTCAACAGTACCGGCATTACAGGCAAATGTGCAAACTGATATTTTATCTTCGATTAGGGACTGCTTAGTGGCCCTAACCATAGAACAAAAGACACTTAAATCTGCCATGAAATTGTCTGCCTGTGATTATAATTCTGATCCCTCATTAACTGCAGATCAGAAAGTTAACGTCAGAAATGTTTCATTTCAGCTCCCAGCAGCAATTGAGAAAACAAACTCTATACAAGAAACCCCACGCACAAAGAAAATGGTCTCAATGACTTCGGGTAGTGGAAATAAAAAATCTCCTCATTTATATTCGATATTTCTCAGTTGTCGAGGTGGTTCCTTCCCGAAATACACTATGAACAGAGGGAGTATTATGGAAATATTCTCTGATATCCCAATGTTGGAGAGTCTTGCCTCAGGAGACATTGATAGGATTGAATTCCCTGATGAAAATGATTTAACTGTCTCATGTTTGTGGATTAGATCTCGGGCCATTTTTAACATCATATGGTCTGCGAGGTTGGCGCTCTTTGAATTAGGATTCAAATTAATCCCTACTAATGGTGAAAATCATCCGATTGAAGACTTGCAATTCACAGAAAGAATAAGAGCTGCGGGATCAACTCCTGCAACTCTGCCAAAAGAAAGCACATCTTCTGTAATCCAATCGAATAGTTGCTGTTGTTGCAAAAATGCATAACTAGTATTTGATGAGTCATGCCCTCTTACACACAAAATTAGAATTTTGAGTTGGAACACCAGAGGGCATAAGCACTTATTGAACAACCCAAAATGTATATTAACAGATTTTGATATAGTGCTTCTGCAAGAGACTTGGTTTACGATTTCTCCATCATGGGATAATCATCATATTCATCTGGTTCCTGCGATTAAAGGCCTGAAAGGTAGACCAATGTCTGGTCTAACAATAATTTCTGATATTTCAACTGTAACCAATGTAGCTGATTGCCCCTCTCCGAATTCCTACATGCAATGGTCTGTAATTCTAATTCAGGACATAAAAATCGCAATCATTAATCTATATTGGAATCCTGTAGCTATTCTAACGTCTATTTTTCTAAAGGATCTCAATGCCATCATGGAAAGTATTGCTGCTACTCCTAACATCATGCATATTATTCTGGCTGGAGACCTGAATATTCATCTCCTTATGACGTTTAAAAAAGGGAATTCGGAACGGGCCTCTCAGTGGCTTTCTTTTGTAGAAACTTGGGATTTGTTAATGTTGAACGGTGCATTTAAAAATGACATTCCACCTTCTTACACTTGGTCAAGTGGACAACACAAAGCAATTATCGATTATGTCTATGTAGACAGAGTACTATTCAGTCAGATATCCAAGTTTCTTGTTTTACCCTCCTTGGATAGTGATCATATGATGCTGACGATTGAATTCTCTGTCCATACTCAGAGTAATTTGCAGGACCGTCAACAGCAACTAAAAAATTTGAAGATCAACACACAGCTGAATAGGCTATATTGGACGAATCCTGACTTAGAAGCGTTGGGCGAAGATTTGATTAATGATTATCACCTCCTATCAGAGAAAGCATTTATTCCATTAGAATATTATGATAAAATGCATCTCTTTGCCTCCTCTAGCACAATTGCGCATAAAACGAATAATAATACTTGTCCTACCCATGTATTTGATCAGTCAATTAGAGATAGAAAATCTTTATTTCGCAAACAGAAAAGACAATCCTTGCTTGTACCGCAGAAATATCGCGATTCAGCTCTACGCAGAATAAAAACTGACTATAAAAATTGGATAAGAGCGCATAAAGCAAGCATGTATCAAAAAGATGGTGAACAGTGGCTTCGAGTAGCCCAGATAAAAAATACTTCTCAGATCTGGAAATTAATTAACTCTGGCACAACATGTTCACAACTCTCATCTCAAACTAATGGTGCATCGGAGAAATGCTGGGTTGAATATTTCACGAACATGTATGATTTACCATCAAATAACAGGAAACAAGACCTACCGATATTTGATGGTTCCCCATTCTTTTTAAAGTTTGATATGGACGACATACTATTCTATATTAATAAGGCAAGTTCATCTAGAGCCCCGGGCCCTGACAGTCTGTCGAATTACACTCTAAAACAGAATCCGACTCTATGGGCTAAAGTTTTACACGCTGTTTTTCTTTCTATCCAGGTGAAACAAAGCATTCCTCCATCTTGGTGCAAAGCTGTGATAGTCCCTATTTACAAAAAGGGGGATCGCACAAGCCCAGCAAGCTATCGCCCAATAGCATTGCTAGACGCACCTGGGAAAATCTTCTCCAGAATTATTTTGCGGGACCTCAATATTTGGTTACATAATGAAAACAGACGTGACCCTTTTCAGACGGGCTTTGTAGCGGGGTTAGGTACTGCTATCAATATAACTACACTTAATGCTATTAAAGCAGCATATGCAATGAAACAACAATCTCTCTACTTGGCATTTGTCGACTTTCGAGTCGCCTTTGATTCAGTTGATCGACTATTATTTGATAAAATGTCGAATTTTGGTTGCCCGACATCACTTATTTCATTAATAAAACTATTACACTCTGATATAACAATGCAAGTCAAATTGAACCTAGACGGGTTGTTATCTAAAACCATTCATACTAAACGCGGCCTAAAGCAAGGCTGCATTCTTGCTTCAACCCTGTTTAATATGTTCATCTTTGACCTAGGCGTAGATTTTTTTAAGGTAATTAATGATGCACCTAAACTCGGCAAGCAAATCATCGCATGGCTTCTTTATGCGGATGATTTGGTCCTCATTTCACAAACACCGAGTGGACTTCAGTTACTTCTTAATCAGCTAGAATGCTTTGTTGTTAAGAATAATCTCAGTTAATTTGGAAAAAACCCAAGTTATGGAACTAAGAAATAATCATCTGAAACTTCGGAAACACAATGATTGGGTTTTGTTTAAACAAAAACTAACGATAGTTGATGAATATAAATATCTTGGTGTAATGTTCAGCAACTCCAGTGCAAACAAACCAGAACAAAGTAGTTTGAGTAGAAAACTATTATCTCTAATCTCGCAGGCCAAAATACTTTTAGCTAAATTTGGTAAATTCTCTTGTTCTCATGTTCTTACATTTTACCTACAAAAGGTAATTTCCATTATGACTTATGGGGCTGAAACTTGGACACCCCAAAAACGAGAATATTGGGACAGAATTGAAGCTCAATTTTGGAAAAAAACCCTTAATCCACCGAGCTCGACACCAAATGCTCTTCTGCGGTTTGAATTGGGCACTCTCTCGATGCATATTCAAGCAGCCTGGAAAAGATGCAATCTTTTACGGAAATGTCTTTTGGGACTAACTACGAACAGTGTGCTAGCAGTACTGGCAGACTATTTGTTACGCTCTCAACATCCATTTCCAAGGAACTGGAGAACTACTGTGTTCGATAATTTGAGTGAAGCAAATATATCACTGGAACTGTTATTGCAGACTCCAAACAGGGCAAAATTGAAATTGTATATATTTGACTGGCAATGTACACAACAAAAATGTTTAGCATTAAAAGACTTTGATAGAGCACTATTCGGTCATAAGAAATTCCGACAGGCGGCTGACTATTTATTGAAATGCCCCTCAGCCATATTGAGAAATCAGATCTTAAGGTTTCGGTTAAATTTGTGGCCAACAAATCAAATACTGTTGAGAAGAGGTCTAATTAAAGCAGAAGTTGCACATTGTCGATTTTGTAAACTTGTTGAGATGGAAGAGACTCTTAAACACTTACTGATTGTATGTGCTGGTTTAAAAACACAAGGAGAAATGATTATCCATAAACTCACTCAATCACATTATTTATTTCGTTCTGCCGATGAGTTATGGCATGAATTGTTTGCTACATCTAAAATCTCAATAAGAATAGCTACTATGCAGTTTTTAAAATCAATACTGCACCCAGCTGAATCTATAATTATTTCTTAATGCCGAAACATCGTGTTATAGTAATGCAAACTCGGCTAAGACTGAATTCTACGGTGTGTGGCTTTTGAATTATGAACTGATTAATTACTACCATTGTGAATGTAATTATTGATGAGCTGTAACGCTCACCTGATTCCCGTAGAGGCGCCGGTCTTGACTGGGCGTATACCGTATCTTCAAAGGTGATGTGTAACACACGGCTGGCTCTTTGGGCTGGACCTCTGTGCACTGTATGTCTGACTCGAAGGGTAAGATGTCTGCAGATAGAAAATATGGGATTAAGGAACTGGGTTATTGAATGTGTCTCTCTTCTTCCCTTTCTCTTCTCCTGTAGAACCCCAAAGGTTAACGCTCTCACCTTAGGTAAGTGAACGCTGTGCTCTCCATCTGCCTCGGGGCAGGGTGCTGTAACCAGTTTCTTCACTGGATAAGGGGAGCAGGCCTCTTGACTTCAGAGGACTGCTGTCCGTCGTTTACTGCACGAACGGTAAGTTTCGAGTAATTCTAATGTCTTTAAAAGTCTTTAGTAATGATGTCTCTTGTTTTGCAGGGTTCCGGCGATGGCGGGTGACGGGCTGAAGTGAGTTGAAGATGGAGCCCGTGTGATGAATAGAAGCGCCTGGAAGCACGTAAGTAAGCGCTTGTTGCCTGCTTCACGATGCGCTCTAACAGTCTTTTTATTTTGCAGGTACAAGTTCGGAGCGGCTGCAGGGTGCCGGAATACCCACTGGGTTAGATGTGGAAAGGAGTAATGGCACGTGAGTATTAATGTTCCCCAATGTCTTTAAACGCACCTTGTTTTGTCTTTCAGATGCGGGATGCAGCGCCGAAGGCCTCCGGAGCGTCCGAAGAGTTGGTAAGCTTTTGCCTTTCAGATGCCGGAATGCAGTGTGAAGACCTCCGGAGCGCACGAAGAGTAGGTAAGCCTTTGTCTTTCAGATGCCGGAATGCAGCGCGAGGCGTTGGTGACAGCCGATGGACCAGGTAAGTGAAGAGCTGTCACTGAAGACCGTAATGCTAACCTGTTCTTTCTTGTCTTTATAGGTGTTGCTGAAGACTGGATTCAGGATGGTAAGCCTTTTTCCTTAGGCCCAGGATCAGATGCAGAAGACACGATGAGCGTTCTGCTGCAGAGGATGCAGAATAACGCAAAGCAAGATTCATCCATCGGGTGTGGTTTAAATAGCCTCCTGTAGTGCTTAGGTGTCTCCTTCCACAGCCACGCCTAGGTAAGAAAAGAGTTCCTGCTTTCCAGAAGAGTTTCAGTGTTCTGAATCTAGGGAGTGGCTCCTGCCCCACCCAACAGGAAAAGTAGTTCCAAACAGAAGAGGATCAGAGGCTCAACTGGCAGGCAAGTAAGCAGCATGGTCTGCTGCAGGTAAGTCCACCCAAGCATTATGAGCCTGGCGCTTCCAGCGCTGGGACTGGGCATATTTATGAGCCTGGTGCCACTGGCGCCAGGACTGGGTCCAAAAGGTCCCAATTGGGACTGGTTGGCACTCGGAACCTGGGTTATGGATCTGCTTCCAAGGGAGTTGGGAAAACCCTGACCTTTTGGAAGCAGAGATCATGACAGTACCCCCCCTCAAGGCCCCTCCCAAACCGGGCTTCTCCGGGGGTTTTGGCTTGTCAGGAAATGTTTGGTGAAATCTTTTGATTAGGCGAGGAGCGTGGACATATTCAGCAGGTTCCCAGGATCTCTCTTGGGGGCCGTAGCCTTTCCAGTCAATTAGGTAAAATAGTTTAGATTTGGAGATCTTGGAGTCCAGAATGCTTTTGACTTCAAACTCGAGTTCTCCATCAACTAGGATAGGTTTTGGAGATTTAGTTAGTCGGGTTTGAGGTTGCACGGGTTTTAATAGAGAGACGTGGAAGACCGGATGTATCTTCATGTGCGGGGGCAAGTCCAACTTGACCGCTACTGGGTTTACTATGGTAGTGATGGAATAGGGACCAAGGTATCTTGGGTTGAATGTGCGTGGCCCTTTTAGAGGTAGATATTTGGTGGATAACCAGACTTGATCCCCTACTTGATATTGAGGGGCTTCCTTCCGATGTTGATCTGCTCCTTTCTTGTATTGTTCTTTAGCCCTTTGAAGGTGAGAAACAGCTTCCTTAAAGGCTTGGGTGATTGTAGAATGCAGGTAGTCTACTGCTGGTGTTTCAAGATCTTGGAGGGGATCCAACTCCGAGGTTCGAGGGTGACTGCCGTACAAAAGAAAAAACGGAGTTTTCCCAGTTCCCGAATGGACAGAGTTATTGTAGGCATATTCGGCTATCCAAAGGATGTCTTTCCAAGTTTTTTCAGTTTGTTGCAGCATGCAGCGTAAATACTGTTCCAGAGTTTGATTGGTCCTCTCGGTTTGTCCGTCGGTCTGAGGGTGGTGACTGGTCGATAGTCTCACATCAATTTGAGCCGACCGACAGCAACTTCGCCAAAAATGAGAAATAAATTGACTACCTCGATCCGAAATTAGAACCGAAGGAAAACCGTGCAGTCGGACGATGTTTTCGAGAAATTCTCGGGCCAGAGTTGCTGCTGTTGGCAAGCCTTTGAGCGGAATGAAATGCGCCATCTTGGAGAATAAGTCCACGATTACTAGAATCGTATTGTATCCGGAGCATGGAGGTAGATCGGTGATGAAGTCCATAGAAAGCGTATGCCAAGGGCGAGGTGGGATGTCAATAGGGCGTAAGAGGCCTGCTGGTCTTTCCTTTTGACTCTTGTTTTGGGCGCATACTCCACAGGACATTATAAAGTCTCTGATATCTTTTTTCCAAGACGGCCACCAGAAGTAGCGCTTGATCTTTTCTGAGGTCTTGGCCATACCGGGATGTCCTTCCATTAAAGAATCGTGATAACAAGAGATTACTTTTTTCTGTAAATCTGTGCTGGGTAGGTATAATCGTTCTTGGAAATACAATAAGTTGTCCTTTACTGCAAAGTCCTTTCCCTGCAGATGCCAATTCTGTATGTCTGCTGGAGTTACAAGTTGCCTGGCTTTATCCTTAACTTCCTCTATGGATTCTGTGGTGATTACACCCAGAATTCTTTGTTCGGGAATGATTGGTACAGGTTTAGGGTTGATCAAGTGTTCTTCCACTCCCATCCGAGAAAGGGCATCAGCTTTACCGTTCTTTGTACCAGGTCGATAGGTAATTATGAAGTCAAACTCGGCAAAGAATAATGCCCAACGGAGTTGTCTAGAGGATTGGGCTTTTGCGGTTTTCAAATATTGCAGGTATCCGTGATCCGTAATCACAGTAACGGTGTGTCGGGCCCCCAGCAGATAATGCCGCCAAGCCTTAAAGGCAGACTTGATAGCCAGAAGTTCCTTGTCAGTAATCGTATAATTGATTTCAGGAGGCGAGAATTTGCGGGACCAAAATGCCACAGGATGCAACTGATTGGTTACCGGGTCCTTTTGTGATAGAACTGCCCCCATGGCAAGGCTTGAAGCATCAGTTTCCACGATGTAGGGGAGTTCGGGGCGAGGGTGTTTTAAGATTGGTGCAGAGATAAATTTAGTCTTCAAATCCTGGAAAGCTTGTTCCGCCTCGGTAGACCATTCAAAACGTTTGTTTTTCTTTAACAAGGCAGTGATGGGCTGGACTATTCGAGAGAATTCGGGGATAAACCTGCGGTAAAAGTTAGCGAAGCCTAACATGTTTTGCACACCTTTTACGGAGGATGGTGATGGCCATTTGAGAACTACATCGACCTTGTTTGAATCCATACGCACTCCGCCAGGTGATAATATGAATCCCAAGAATTCAACTTCAGTCACGTTGAAAACACATTTTTCCAACTTAGCGAAAAGTTTGTGTTGACGCAATCTTTCGAGGACCATTTTCACGTGTTTCCGATGTTCAGATTCCGATGAAGAATAAACGAGGATGTCGTCAATGTAAACCACAACACACACATCTATGAGCTCTCTGAGGACATCGTTCATAAAATATTGAAAGGCGGCCGGGGCATTGCAAAGTCCGAAGGGCATGACCTGATATTCAAATAGCCCATACTTGGTGCGGAAGGCCGTCTTCCATTCATCGCCCTCTTTTACTCGTGCCAAGTGGTAAGCTCCTCTAAGATCCAGCTTTGTATATATGCATGCTTTTCTGACTTGGTCCAGGAGTTCAGGGATCAAAGGTAACGGATATCTATTCTTAACGGTGATCTGGTTCAGGGAGCGATAATCTATACAAGTTCTAAGGTCTCCTTCCTTTTTTGGAACGAAGAACAAAGCTGAAGAAGCAGGGGACTTGGAAGGACGAATAAACCCATTTGCCAGGTATTGATCCAGGTATTGTCGAAGGTGAAGGTTCTCAGGCTCGGTGAGGGCATAAATTCTACTACAAGGAGGAGTAGATCCAGGTATCAGGTCTATCTGGCAGTCATAAGACCTATGAGGAGGTAGAGAGTTAGCCTGATCCTTCCGGAAAACATCTTGGTATTCTAGGTATTCGGGAGGTAACTGGGGAGTCTCTGAAGAAATTGCTGCCAGTGCAACACCAGGTGGAGGGTGACAAGTAGAGACACATTCTGGAAACTGGACCGTTCTTGCTCGCCAATCGATCAGAGGATTGCGTTTCTCTAACCAAGGTATTCCTAGAATAATCTGAAACTGAGGGGCCTTGATCACATAGAACACGATCTTCTCATGGTGTCCATCTTGACTTACTAGCGTCACCTCTTGAGTGGTATGCGTTACTGGCCCGGAGGCTATCTCCGTACCATCCACCGTAGTAATGACGTCCTTTACAGCCTTGGGACAAAGAGTTAGATTCATCCTCAAAACCATTTCATGATCCACATAATTGCCGATGGCACCGCTGTCGACGTAAGCTTCAATTGCATGTAATCGATCCGGATTATCAGGGCTAATGAGGACCATAGGTATCACGAAATGCGAGGTCACGGAACTGGTTTTCACGCTCGGCAAGAGGACCTCTATTCTTGTCGGGCGAGGTCGTTTCCCTGCTCAGAGTTTGTAACTTTGGTAACTGCAGCTCCTACTGCCTTCTTGGCAGGTTTCACCGGACAGTCTCGAAGAAAGTGCCCTGAGTTTCCGCAATAGAGGCATAATTGCAACTGTTTTCTCCTTTCCCGCTCCTTTTGTGTTAGAGGACCTTTCAGACCCCCTATTTGCATGGGTTCCCCGGAGTCTACTCCTTTGGAAGGAGTTGGCGGTTTGGAAAATACTCGAGCATCAAACTTGGAACGATCGGCCTTCCTGTTCTGCAGTCTGTGATCTATTTGAACGACTAAGTCTATATAGTCCGAACAATCTTGTGGGGGATTCACTACTTGGGCTAACACATCTTTGAGCTCTCCACGTAGACCTCTATAAAACAGCGTAATCCTTTTGTCCTCAGGCCATTGAGTTTCCACTATCAGTCTGTTGAAAGACGCAATATAAGCCAAAAGGTCTTGATTACCTTGTCGCAACGAAAGAAGCTCATTCTCCAAGGCCTGCCCCTGTGAATGTCTTGCGAACAGTTTTTCCATACTGAGCTGAAAAGCTTGAAAATCATGGAGGACCGGATCATCTTGATTTACTAGAGGGATCGACCAGTCTGCCGCATTGCCACTAAGGTACGAAAGCACGAAAGCTACTTTAGCTTGATCAGTTGGAAAGGCTGCTGGCCGGCATAAGAAATGCAACCGGCACCGATTGATAAATACTGCAAACCTCTTTGGGTCACCAGAAAATCGTTTGGGCGGAGCCAGAGGTACATTCCCAGGTAGGTTGATCTGCACTGGATTCATAGAGGATGTAGAAGGAAGATTTCCCCCAGATGCGGGTAACGGGGTCTGTCCGGCTTGTGACTGTAGCAATTGTCTAGCGAGATCATCTGTTCGCTCCTTGGAAATAATCAGTTCCCTTCTTAGAGCGTTCGTTTCCTGACGGGCTGCATGCACTTCTGCCCTTAGTTCCCCAAGTAACTGGGCTAGCTGGTCGGTATCCGAGGTTTCCATAGCGCCTGGACGGGAGTTTTGTGGTAGGCTTTGCGTTCTGTAACGCTCACCTGATTCCCGTAGAGGCGCCGGTCTTGACTGGGCGTATACCGTATCTTCAATGGTGATGTGTAACACACGGCTGGCTCTTTGGGCTGGACCTCTGTGCACTGTATGTCTGACTCGAAGGGTAAGATGTCTGCAGATAGAAAATATGGGATTAAGGAACTGGGTTATTGAATGTCTCTCTCTTCTTCCCTTTCTCTTCTCCTGTAGAACCCCAAAGGTTAACGCTCTCACCTTAGGTAAGTGAACGCTGTGCTCTCCATCTGCCTCGGGGCAGGGTGCTGTAACCAGTTTCTTCACTGGATAAGGGGAGCAGGCCTCTTGACTTCAGAGGACTGCTGTCTGTCGTTTACTGCACGAACGGTAAGTTTCGAGTAATTCTAATGTCTTTAAAGTCTTTAGTAATGATGTCTCTTGTTTTGCAGGGTTCCGGCGATGGCGGATGACGGGCTGAAGTGAGTTGAAGATGGAGCCCGTGTGATGAATAGAAGCGCCTGGAAGCACGTAAGTAAGCGCTTGTTGCCTGCTTCACGATGCGCTCTAACTGTCTTTTTATTTTGCAGGTACAAGTTCGGAGCGGCTGCAGGGTGCCGGAATACCCACTGGGTTAGATGTGGAAAGGAGTAATGGCACGTGAGTATTAAAGTTCCCCAATGTCTTTAAACGCACCTTGTTTTGTCTTTCAGATGCGGGATGCAGCGCCGAAGGCCTCCGGAGCGTCCGAAGAGTTGGTAAGCTTTTGCCTTTCAGATGCCGGAATGCAGTGTGAAGACCTCCGGAGCGCACGAAGAGTAGGTAAGCCTTTGTCTTTCAGATGCCGGAATGCAGCGCGAGGCGTTGGTGACAGCCGATGGACCAGGTAAGTGAAGAGCTGTCACTGAAGACCGTAATGCTAACCTGTTCTTTCTTGTCTTTATAGGTGTTGCTGAAGACTGGATTCAGGATGGTAAGCCTTTTTCCTTAGGCCCAGGATCAGATGCAGAAGACACGATGAGCGTTCTGCTGCAGAGGATGCAGAATAACGCAAAGCAAGATTCATCCATCGGGTGTGGTTTAAATAGCCTCCTGTAGTGCTTAGGTCTCTCCTTCCACAGCCACGCCTAGGTAAGAAAAGAGTTCCTGCTTTCCAGAAGAGTTCCAGTGTTCTGAATCTAGGGAGTGGCTCCTGCCCCACCCAACAGGAAAAGTAGTTCCAAACAGAAGAGGATCAGAGGCTCAACTGGCAGGCAAGTAAGCAGCATGGTCTGCTGCAGGTAAGTCCACCCAAGCATTATGAGCCCGGCGCTTCCAGCGCTGGGACTGGGCATATTTATGAGCCTGGTGCCACTGGCGCCAGGACTGGGTCCAAAAGGTCCCAATTGGGACTGGTTGGCACTCGGAACCTGGGTTATGGATCTGCTTCCAAGGGAGTTGGGAAAACCCTGACCTTTTGGAAGCAGAGATCATGACATGAGCATATTTTAGAATTTTTTTACCTCATTATTCCTTTATTTGTAAACAATTGAAATTGTTGCACATTCAAGTATTTTGAAAATTTGTGATGGGAATGCAGATCATGGTGATTGAAAATGAAAACTATGTATTTCAATGAATTAATTTTCTAGAAAAGTTTTTGTTTTGAAAGGTTAAATTATTTTTGACCAACCAAAAAAAAAAAAAAAACAAATAAAAAAAAATTCCATCCTCCTTGACCTGCTCTCGCACCACCGGCTCCTGGTTCTACCACTGCTTTGAAGCCAACTGCCTCCTTCTCTTCCAACCATCTCCTTACTAGGCACAACTCTCCCAACACTCCGTGCCCGGTAACACCCTGCCCCTGCAGGTGTTTTAGGGGTGAGAGAGCGCCATTTGTTTGAGGAGGCTGAGCCCTCGTTGCCAACACCAGACGCCCCTGCCGTTTTTAGGCTCCCAAGAGGCGCTGGTCCGACTCCGTTCCTTGCATTATCCAACCATCTCCTTCGTAGACACAACTCTCTCAACCCTCCGTGCCTGATACCTCCCTGCCCTTGCAGGTGTTTTTGGGCTGAGAGAAAGCCATTTGTTCGAGGAAGCGGAGCTCTCGTTGCCACCACCAGACGCCCCTGCTGTGTTAGGCTCCCAAGAGGCGCTGGTCCGACTCCCGAGTAGTGGAGTCTATACACGAAGCTACTGTACATACTGACTTCGTCTTTTGGCTCAAAACTTATCCCACCTTTTGCCACATACTACTGGTGTTATATTGATTCCACCGAACTGACCCATGTGCGCAAGCCCAATAAATTACGTTGTGTATTAGTAACTTTCATGGCCACTTCTGCAGCCCAATGGATAGCCTGAGCCCTCTCCCCCGCATCAATGCCCTTGCAACTATCAGGCCCTGCAGTGATAAGGTACCCCACCATGACCCAACCTGGACAACCTGTTTTGTAGGGTATGCCCTCCTGTGCATTGACCTCGGTGGATCAGCCACTGACCCGAGTGCCCCAGCAACCTTCACCCCCTGGCCAATTCAGATATGTCCCATCCCATGCCCACTAGAATCTGCCCAGATATGGTTGCCTACAAGGGTATCCATCTACCTCCGTGCCCTTATTGCTCCCCGGCCTATTCTCCCATCCTCTCCTAACCTGCTTTATATCATTTGGAATGTTGGTAGGAGGATAGGTTTTTTCTAATGCGCTTAATACCCCAAGGTTTCCAAGCGCTAGCATGGGATCAAACTTTTGTTGCTCTGTGTCATCTTGCTTCCAAGTCCAGCCTGCTCACCCTGAGCTATCCTCACCTCTACGCTTTGTACATCCCCTGATTAGCCCTATTCACTTAGGTACATTCACTTTTATGTCCTCCAAATTTGCAATGCCTTGCCACTCCTGTCAAATCGTGTGACCCTGCGTGATCCCGACCAACCACCTTTGCGTGGTGGAAATTCCCTTAAAAGCCTGCTGCACTGAAAGTTGTCTACCGCAACGTCTCTTCAAGGGCCACCAAGTGAGTTCCGTAATAGAGTCCCTCACTGCAAACCCCTAACAGTTACTTGCGAATTCAGCTGACCCATTTGAACACTCTGTAGCCCGAGTCACCTCTGTGGCTGCTACCACAAAACACAAACAAATGCCGTCAACCCACGTGGCTGATAACTAATCCACTGTTGCTGTGCCATAACTACAATTAGCTAAACTACTCCTAATCGTTTTTCACCTCCAGCCACCCGAGCAGCAACTTCGGTACCAAACAGTGCGACGTGCTATCATATCCCCACCAAGGACTTAAACCATGTTCGTCCCCTTTTCCTACATTGTGTGTCCGAGCGCTTTTACACCCGCCATAATTCCAGATACTTTTGCTAACTTTACATTGACCGCCATTGGGGCGTCTTGTCCTTCCAACCACCCCAAACCCGTACCACTAGCTGTTTTACTGGAGCTCTACTGGTGCCTAGCCCCATCTTTCCCAAGAGTACAGCTGTCACCTACAATGAAAGCCTTAGACCCCACTCCTCTACAGAAACAGCAGCTGTACCACCAACCCCTGCACCATGTGGCAGTTGCGATAGCACCGCACAAGAGATATGATCCTTCCAGAACGCTCCGCCCAGGTAAACTGTGGCCCAATCGAAAGCTTTAACCCTCCCATGTGCAGTTGCACGGGAAAGTGGTGCGGTTTAAAAACAGTCACTATCTAGTGGTATTGCCGCCGCCGAAATTAACATGTTAATCCCCCGGCTGTAGCCTTCCATACTTTCCCTGGCCGCACACCATCACCTCGCTGCTAGTCGGTCGCTCAGCTTGGCCAAAATAAAAGCGACACATAAGACAAGTGGAAACCTGGCTGTAAACATGGAATATTCCCTTGATGACACATGCAAGCCCACTGCACTGCTCACCCATCCCAACTGACGGTAGTTCGCCCTCATTTCCGATGTTCATGGGCGCCAATGCCCTGCCTAAGCCCCACGAGGAGACACTCAATGTCACCCATACTGAACACGCGGGCGCCTCGCAACCTTCCCTGCAATGCGCAACATAACGCATGTGTGGCGCCTAGTCATAGTAAACACGTCCCTACCTCTGACGGTGTTACCCAGTCATCAACAGGGACCTCCACTACTATAAGTCCCAGACTGCCAAAAGAAAACCGGGCCTTGACCGGTTTCCCCCCCAAAATGCAATGGGTAACGAACACGGTATCTCCCGCTTGTCGCTTTGCCTCTGACTTGCTACCATGCCCTCCGCCGCTCTCGTGTGCACTTTACCCTCCAAACGGTAATTTCCTTAATGCTGGAGGACATATTGGCCGGAAAATCGCGTACCAGCTGTACGTTCAGCTGTACGTTCAGCTCGTCGCATCTAGGAAATATAAAGAGTTGCTTCTAAAACCCCATCCCCTATATAGACAACTTTTGAAATGGTGTTGCCAGGGGGTCCGTGTAAGGCATATGAAACTGCCTTCCTTTGTTGTGCTTGGGAAAGCATGACTGTCATCTCTAATGTGTAGATCTACCGCTATTTTGTACTGTAAATCCCTGATCCTTCTCCATTGAAAAGCAGGGCAACGTGGAAGACCCCTGTCCCGCATGTCGTACCACCCACTGCCATAGTAAACCCATGCACCATTAGCCCCGAGTGCACAGCTGTAAATATCGCCCGATGACTGGGCAGGCGGCAATGCGGTACATAATGACACCCTACAAGCCCCTGTACAAATTAAAACAACTCGCGGCACTCTTCAATAATTCCAACACTGCACAGAACGCCAACAATGATGCCCACCCCCATGTCCTCTAATAATGCAAGCCCCACAAGTTGATTGTAGTCTGAAAAACCCTAGCTCACGGGCTACTACACAAGCCGTTAATCATAATAATCTCCGGCGCCACAGCACACGGTTTCACACCCATGAACATGTACCACCTTCCTTTTATCAAAGAGCTTGCTACCGACATTTCTATCGTGTTGTACCACTGTACGCAATGAAGTGCTATTCATTATTTTCTTGCGAGCAACGCAGTAAGTTTAGGTCAAAGGCTTAGAGCACTGCATACTATTGTAACTGTACTGTTACTTATAACGTGCTTAATGCCCAGCTGTTTTCAAGCACGAATCTAGCGCCTGAACCTGTGTTGCTCCGCGTCTTCCACGGTGAGCACGTTGCCCCTGCGCTATCAGTTACACTGTCCCATGCCGCCCGACGCAGAAAAGCAAGCAACACACCTTATTCAAAGGACGTCGGGTGTGAGGGGCCGACCTCTGCCTGCTGCGGCGAGTGACCCGACCGCGGCTCCTTAGACCACTCGGCCATACTAACTCCAAAATCCTCTCCTGCTTGGCGGGCACCCGGCTGCTGGAAGAGCTGCAAGTGCTCCTGTGCCGGGCGCCCGCCGCTTATGAATCCCAAGCTCCTCCCCTTTCTTTTGTTGCCCTTCGCAGGCTTTTGCAGCGCTTGGCGCTCTTTTTCTGCCTCTTGCCGCTCTCTCCCCTGCCCCCGCGGGGGGGGAGGGACCAGAGAGCGGAAGGAGGAAGGCCCCTGCCCCTGTTATCAGGGTGCCTCCTCCATTTCCCTTCGGGTCTCCGTTCGTCACCTTCAAACCTTGGTTCAAGGCCTATAGCCAACATGTGGCCATGTGAAGTCAGGAGGCGCAGCAAGCCACCCTGAGCCGCATCAATGACCCCCCCCCCACATCGTGGGCTGCAGGTAGGGGGACCCGCCCCCCTGAACTAGATCCCCAGTCCTGGGTGGTGGGCACACGCCTGTACACCATTCCTTGTGCATCTCCTTCTACGCCGACTGCTGCTACAATGGTCATGTGACTTGAGAAGCGACTGGCAAAGTGTTCCCCTGAGTGGTCGCCAAACCCTGTAGGCAGTATGCAGCGGCCTCGGCTGACTGAAGCAGTGCTCGCCTGCAGTGTCACTGCTCGCATGCAGCGCCCTCGGCTGACTGAAGCAGTGCTCGCATGCAGCGCCCTCGGCTGACTGAAGCAGTGCTTGCCTGCAGTGTCACTGCTCATCTGCAGTGCCCTCGGCTGACTGAAGCAGTGCTCGCCTGCAGCGCCCTCGGCTGACTGAAGCAGTGCTCGCCTGCAGCACCCTCGGCTGACTGAAGCAGTGCTCGCCTGCAGCGCCCTCGGCTGACTGAAGCAGTGCTCGCCTGCAGCGCCCTCGGCTGACTGAAGCAGTGCTCGCCTGCAGCGCCCTCGGCTGACTGAAGCAGTGCTCGCCTGCAGCGCCCTCGGCTGACTGAAGCAGTACTCGCATGCAGCGCCCTCGGCTGACTGAAGCAGTACTCGCATGCAGCGCCCTCGGCTGACTGAAGCACTGCTCGCTTAGCACTGCTCACCTGCAGTGTCCTTGGATGACTGAAGCAGTGCTCGCCTGCAGTGTCACTGCTTGCCTGCAGATGCGGAGGTCAGCTGCCCAGCCCTCCCCCGCCATTGCTCCGTGTGGGGCAGGGGTATTACCTGGGACGCTTCGGGGATCAGGCCTACGAGGGGCACATGCCTGGCGCACTGCCAAACTGACTAGCCGAGGGCTCTAATCGCAGTCAGAAGCAGGATTCATAGCACTCGATTAAACAGACAGGGCATCACATGGCGAAAGATGCTTTCCAAGGTCAGGTAGGGCGCGGTTCAGTAGCCCAGGCCTATATGGTTATTAGCATAATATCCGTCCATTCGTCTCTAAACATATCCATAGCTCATTCCCCCAGTCCCCCCCAAAAAAGTGCAAAATGAGACCTGTTTGTTTTTTGGCATAAAGAGCCGCAGATTTATTCCACAATAACACCAAACCAAAATCACACAGCACACATTTGTGGAAAATTACTCATAAAATGCGGCGACTGCGCCGTGTCCAAAAATGACCTGCTTCCCCCTTTCCTTCCCCAAGCGTTCCGAATAGGCCCAACTCTCCCAACCTTTGCGTCCGAGCCTCTCCTGCCCCTGCAGGTGCTCCTGGGCGGGGTGAGTGCTGTTTCCTTGGGGGAAGCTGAGCCCTAGTTGTTCCTCCCATACGCCCCTGCGCTTAGGCTCCCAAGGGGTGCGGGGTCTAAGAAGAGCGAAGACACTTCTTGCTTTCTCCTGGCTCCTCCGGAGTCTGTCTCATGTGTTTGTCCGGGCAAACACTGCCACGCCACGAGTGGGTTACCGCCCACCGTGGCTCCCCCCTTCCTCTTATAACTCCAGGATTTTTGCACAGATATTCCAAAAGAACACCTCCATGCCCAAAGGGGAAGTACTCTAGGGATTTCAGATTGATCAGACCATGCCTAATTTGCCCAAAGCCGCGGCCCCTGCAGAACTTTGCCATTGCGCAGTTCAGTTTTCTCCTGGATTTTTCCACTGCTGCGTGATTATCTGCACCTCGCCATTCCGGCTTCGGTTTGATTTCAGACCACACCATTTCTGTTTCCCCCAGTTGTCCTGCTAGTTCTTGTAATGATCACATCATTTCACGCATCAAAGCCCCCCTCCCTAAGCTTGTGAGATTGTTCTCCCCTAAATGGATCACCAATATGTCTGGTTTTCCCTTGCTGCTCAACAATTTGTGCACCTGTCTGTGTAATTGAGCCCATTTCATCCCGGCACCCCGTGCCAACCTATCCTGAACTCTCACGCCGTCAGTTTTTCTTGTTCCTCTGTCCAGCTTGCCCCTGCTCTACACACAAAAGAGTGTCCTACCATCCATACTGATCTCTTCCTTCTTGTAGCAGGCGCTGGTGAAAAAAGGGAAAACATTTAAACCTCACATCTTATCAGGCCTAATATATCTCTTGAAACAACCAGATTTCAACCGCCGAATCCGTTTGATTGCCACTTCCCCCATGCCAACAGATGCTGCGGAGGTGGCCGCCCCTATCCGGAAGGAATGCATCCCAAAGCTCCCTGCCGTCTCCCCGATTCCTTCTAGCGCCAACTCCATCACCCTCTTAAACTGGAAGCAATTTAGCGCTGAACCATGCAGGTGGATAGGCAGTGGGGCCTCCTTTTTAACGATGGGGGTCTCAGCTTGAGATATCCCGACACTGCCCTAACTGGACATACCACGCTCCCTGTGATGAGTTGTAAAGACACAGTGCACCCTTTGCGTTCCTGATCCATCTTTGATCTTTTTAGCCATTCCGTCACTTGAAGCTCTGAACAGTGCACATCCTGTATTTATAAAAATCTTGTCCCCTTTGCCCCTTTGTTCTCTGGTACCAGCTCACCCACCCTGAATGCCCCAAAAAAGGCTAAGGTAAACGCAGCTCTAAATAATGCTGCTTTCTTAATCCCCGTGGCAGATTTGCCCTAGACACACCACCAGCTTCTGTAGCTTGACCACATCAATGGGCCCCCTTTCATCCCCTTTAGATTTTAGCTGTTTAGCCCACCCTTTCATCGCCATACAAATGTAGTGTTCTTTAGTAGGGTCGTCCCCCCCCCGCTAGTTTAAAGAAGTGGGCGATAGCAGCTAGATGGTGAGCCATCCAAGACCTGGTTTCCCTTCACGCCAGCCCCAAACCACAAAGGCCCTTACCAGAGACTCCTGCTGGTCTACTTTTAGAACCTCACGTTTGAACTTCAGGTACCGTTCCCAGCACGCCTTATATCTCCTTGTTGTGCCTGGTGCCAGAGCTGTCTGGATGAGGGTACTCAGATTACCCCAATCATGTCCCACCACCGAGTCTTGAACGGGGCCATCCCCTTCTCTGCTCCCGGGCAACAGTCTTGAAATGTTCCCCACTGTAAACGAGAGAGAGCATCAGTTGTCGTGTTCAGTACCCCCGGGATGTGCCTGGCTCGCACTTCTATATTTCTTGCTAGCATGCATCTCTGCAATTCCATTAGCAGCCGCAAAACCCTTTTGCCACTGGCGGAACCTTGGTTAATGATTTGCACTACTGCTAAATTGTCCGACCAGAGCATGATTCTACTATTCGCCAGTTGGTCCCGCCATAGTTTAAATGCCACCACGATGGAGAAGAGTTCCAGCAGCGTGATGTCCTTAGTGACACCTTTCCTCTGCCATTCCTTCGGCCATGCCACCCCACACCACTTGCTGTCCAGGATTGCCCCGAAACCCCAAGCTCCAGATGAGTCTGTAAACAATCTGCGCCTGTCCTCACTGCAAGCTTTGTTACGCCATATTAACACCCCATTAAGGTCATCCAAAAAAGAATCCCACATGTCCAGATCATCCCGCACCTCAGACCCAAGCCTGACGTGTTGTCCCTCATGCTGCAGGCCGACTGTTTTCAGTTCCACACTCCTAGCGAACGTCTTAGCCACCGGGATGACGTTTCATGCGAAATTGAAGGAGCCTGCCAGAACCTGGAGCTCCCTCAGGGTCGCATTTTTCTTCCCCTTTAGATCTTTGATGATCCCCTTCAGCTTCACCACTTTGTCCTGTGGAAGCCTACATTCCCCTTTCACAGAATCAATCTCAATTCCCAAAAAGGTAAGGCAAGTGACTGGACCCACTGTTTTCTCCTTGGCTAGCGGGACCCCCCATTTCCTTCATCAACCTCTCAAATTTGAGCATGAGGTTTTCACACTCTTTCGACCCTCCCTCCCCCCCCCCGATAGAGATAAAATCATCGAGGTAATGGACCACAGACCCTTCCGGGCATTCTTGCTTCACTGTGAACTCCAGAAAGGAGCTAAATGCTTCAAAATAAGCACAGGAGATGGCGCACCCCATCGGTAGACACTTATCATAGTAGTAAAGATTTTGCACTTTAAACCCCAGCAAATGTTGGCTTTCAGCATGAATGGGTAGTAACCGAAATGCTGATTCAATGTCCGACTTCCCCATAAGGGTTTCCTTCCCAGCCGCTTTCACCACCTCCACTGCATCCTCAAAAGTATACTGCACTCTGGACCTTTCCTCGCCAATCCCGTCATTGACTGACTCCCCTTCGGGAAAGGAGAGGTGATGGATCAACCGGTACTGCCCCTCTTCCTTCTTGGGCACCAGGCCCAGTGGTGATACCACCAGATTTGGCATTGGTGGTTGCTTGAAAGGACCCGCTACTCTGCTACTTCTTTGGTCACTTTCTGGGCCACTACTTCCGGCATCCCTAGAGCCGAGCGCAGGTTGCGCGCCTCTGCGCCCTACCTTACTTCTGCGCATGGGATCCTGAACCCCCACCTGAAACCTTCCCACAAAATTCTGGCATCACTACAGTTATGATAGACATTTAACCACGGAGTCATTGCTTGCAAATTGATTGGGGTTGGTAACCCAATTTTACTCATACCAATACACCTCAATTTCAGAACTGGTTCAAACCTTATTTCCACCTCATCTTTCCCTTTTGGACTGCTCCTGCGCTTTCCCTTGCTAGATGAGGCGCTGCGCTCTTTGCCGCTGCCTCCGCGGGGGTGCCTAAATCTACAAGATTTCCCAAAGGGGCAGCCCTCTTCCGAATTGACCCTCCAGCATTCAGCTTGCTCCCCCTGGTAGCGGCTTCTGCTGTTCCAGGAGGAGGGCCCGCGAAAAGACGCTCTCCCCGCCGGGTGAAACCACCCCGGCCCCTCCAAACCTGGGGATTTTCCACCGTGGCTTTCTCATTTCCTTCCCCTGAGAGTACAAATTTATCTACAATACCACCCACATCTATTTCATCCCAAGATAGGGCTGGCCATACCTGCATCTTTAAGCGGAATGCACAATCATATTGAAGCCACCCTTCGCCTCCTCGCTTTAAATAAATATCCTGGATGTAATTACCATATGCTAGCATTGCTAAGGCATCATGCGGGTATTTCTCTATCATTATTGAAATATAAACTAAAAAAGCCTTTAACCAGTTATGCATGGTAGCCTCTGTTTTGGGCGTCTCCTTGTCCCGCTTTTCCTTTTCTTTCTCCGATAGCTCTTTTAACCCGTTTTCCCCAGAGGCTCCATCCCCACAAGTTCCAGGATGTCTATTAATTCCTTCCTCCATACCCTCTCCTTGATTGACAATGGTATGTGCCAAGACAAAGAATTGACTGCCACCCTAACCGGGGCAAACCCCGGCATCATTCTACCATACTGTGTCATTGTGCCCCACACTCCATCCTGGCCGACCATGGGACTAGGCCCCGGAGGTAACCCTGTGTTAGTCACACCTTGCCCCCACCATGCGGGAGGCTGAGCTGCCCCTCCTGCAGCTAAACCCAAATGATTCCCCGGCCCACCCCCAATTACTGAACCTGTGCCGGTCACTGGTATGGGCTGTTGTACTTGCGCAGTCTGTGAGGCCATGAGCACCCCAGTATTGTTATTAGGCACTGTGCCGCCCCCATGATTGCTTGGCTGCTGTCCTCCCCCGTTACCTGTTGCCGGTGCTGGCCACATACCCAGCCCCTGGCTCCCTAGCCCAGTGTTAGAGAGGCTCGCTGGCGCTGACCAGGCTCCCAGCCCTTGGCTCCCTGCCCCTGGGACCCCCTTGCTGGAGGGGTTCCCTGGCTGCTGGTAACTCCCCCGGCCCCACGACCCCAGGACCCGTTGCTACACCGCTTTGCTGTAATACTGCCGCCCCATTTCCCAATTGGTTAAATGCATTGACATTCCCACTCAACAATTGGCCATTGGCCCCACTCCCCTAGGCTTGCATACATTGCATCACCATACCTTTCACAGCCTCCATTGACGTGGGTCCTTCTTCCCTCGCAGTCACTGGTCTGGTTACAGGCATGCTGGGCGCTCCCTGTCTTCTTGACACCTCCACAGGTTCAGGCGCCGGTACGGCCACAGCCTCCTGTGCCCTTCCCTTGCCTCTTGCCCCGGCCCTTTAGCTTTCTTGCTCTTGGCCGCCTGCTCATTGCTCGCCAAGGCCATTTGAGTCATCACTCTCCTCCTCCTTCCCGATGGTTCCTCTTCATCCTCCTCGCGCCCTTCTCCTTCGTGTTCCTGCACATCCTCCTCATTTTGAAACATCAATGGAGATTCCGGGCACTCGCTTGTCCCTGGCTGCTCCTGTTCCTCCTCCGGCTGTGTGGCCAGCCCCTCCATCCAATTGCTGCCGTGTTTGGCCACCACCAGTTTGGCCATAGAGATGAAGGCTTCTAGATCCATGTTTATTGCTGCTTGTCTTGTTAAGGGCTGTCTCTTCTGGTTTTGTTCGAGCGAGGCTGCCCCTGTTGCACACGTGTCCTCGTTGCCCAGAGGGTGCACTGGCGCTATTCTAAGCAGTCCCGATTATGTTCAAAAAGCTATTCAGTGACCCTTGGTTACTGCTCTGTTAAGATGAGCGGCGGGAGCAGATCCTTGCCGGGTGTCTTGCTGGGCCCTGGCCGCTTCCTCTTACTGTGCTCTGTTCAACCTCCTGCAGTGGTTAGGCATTGCAGCTCCCAACCCGGGTGGCAGCTGCTGCGCATTCCCTTCCGTGAGGCGCCGCTGCCTAACAGCGCAGTTCCTGTTGCCTTCGTAGGAACCGCTGCGCTCTCTGGCGTTGCTGCGACTCGCCGCTCACCCCACCTCCTGGCGCTGCTGCTGGCGGACGTTGAGGGTTCCCTTCCGCGCGGCGCCGCGGCCTCACAGCGCAGTTCCTGATGTTGTCGCACGAACGGTTGCGCTCACCGGCAATGTCGCGACTCCTTCCAGCGGCGAGGCGTCCCGGAAATTTCTCCTGCCAACTTCTTCTTTCGTCCGGATCGCACCTTTCTTCCTGTTGGCGTCGTCTGGCTGCAAAGGTCCTCCAAAACGAAAAGCTCCTTCAAAACGAAAAGCTCCTTCTGTGATTCACAGAGGGAGACCCTTCCCCTTTTCCATTGTCTGCCCTTCGCGGGCTTTCTTTGGGTTTTGCCGCGCTTCCTCGTTTCGCAGGCTTTGCCTGCCTTTTGCCGCGCTGAGCACGGCACCTCCCCCTTCTCCCGAGAGGGGGAGGTCAGGCGAGAGACACTGCCCGGTTATCGGGGGTGCCTCCTCCATTTTGTGGCGCCCTCGTCGTCACTTTCAACCCTCCGATACACCTTAGACGGCTTCAAGGCCCCCCCCCCAGCTCCACGATAAAGGTGCGTGGGGGAGCTACCGAGTTCGGCTGAAGGCCCCCCCTCCCCAGAGCTCCACGATAAAGGGGCGCGGGGGAGCTACCGAGTTCGGCTGGAGGCACCCCCCAGAGCTCCACGATAAAGGGGAGCGGGGGGAGCTACCGAGTTCGGCTGAAAGCTCCCCCCTAGGCCCCCAGAGCTCCACGATAAAGGGGTGCGGGGGCGGGCTACCGAGTTCAGCTGAAGGCACCCCCCAGAGCTCCACGATAAAGGGGCGGGGGGGGGGGGGCTACCGACTGAAGGCAGACTGAAATGCACTCAAAATTTCCTTACCAACACACAGAAGTGAAAATAGCGCCTGCTAAAAAGCCACACAGCAAAAAGGATACATGTAACATCACAAGAAAAATAGCGGATCAAACATGGAGCAGTCGAACTCCCTCCCACATGCGATACCCGGAGTCTATGTTGTCGCATCCCCTCTGCGGACGTCACTCGACCCCGAACAGAAGCAGCGCCTCCTTGCTGTGAGAAACTCCATGGGCGTTGCTGGGACACTTCGGGGGGTCTGGTTCTGATGCCAGTACCATCCACAGAGGAGAACCGTCATTTGGCATGCAGGGACTCTTGCCCAGCGCTTCGAGGCTGGACTGCCGGAAGCCTCATTTCTCCTGTGGCGGGCACGGCGGGATTGTAGAACACCTACCAAGCTATGTTTGTTCTCAGCAGGACTTTGGGGTCAACCCGAAGTTGTTAAAGGCATTCCAGACGCGGACCCCTTGTGAGCGCCTCACTACGGAGGACCAACGAGGCAGAAGCACATTACCTGGAGTGGCTGTTGGAACCCTTGTTGGGTGGGGGGGGAAATGTCTCCAGGAGAAAGTCCCAGAATGATCCGAAAGTTGCCATATCTCCTCTGGGAAGGCACAGCGAGCTAATGCATGAATGCGCAGATTCCCGGTGAACGGGTAACCGAGTTGCGCTGCGCTCCCAGTAGAGGGCGCTCACACTTCTGGCGCATCTTTCGCTCCCAGTAGAGGGCGCTCACACTTCTGGACAACCCAAGGGGGACCCCGAAGGACGACCCAGAAGGAAGACCAAAGGGACGACCCAGAAGGAAGACCAAAGGGACGACCCAGAAGGAAGACCAAAGGGAAGACCCAAGGGGGGGGACCCATGGGGAAGGCCCAAGGGGGGGGACCCATGGGGAAGGCCCAAGGGGGGGGACCCATGGGGAAGGCCCAAGGGGGGGGACCCATGGGGAAGGCCCAAGGGGGGGGGGACCCATGGGGAAGGCCCAAGGGGGGGGGGACCCATGGGGAAGGCCCAAGGGGGGGAGGAGGACCCATGGGGAAGGCCCAAGGGGGGGGGGGGACCCATGGGGAAGGCCCAAGGGGGGGGGGGACCCATGGGGAAGGCCCAAGGGGGGGGGACCCATGGGGAAGGCCCAAGGGCGGGGGGGAACCCACGGGGAAGGCCCAAGGGGGGGGGGGAACCCACGGGGAAGGCCCAAGGGGGGGGGGCCCAAAGGAGGACCCAGACGAAGAGCAAAGGAGGACCCAGACGAAGAGCAAAGGAGGACCCAGACGAAGAGCAAAGGAGGACCCAGACGAAGAGCAAAGGAGGACCCAGACGAAGAGCAAAGGAGGACCCAGACGAAGAGCAAAGGAGGACCCAGACGAAGAGCAAAGGAGGACCCAGACGAAGAGCAAAGGAGGACCCAGACGAAGAGCAAAGGAGGACCCAGACGAAGAGCAAAGGAGGACCCAGACGAAGAGCAAAGGAGGACCCAGACGAAGAGCAAAGGAGGACCCAGACGAAGAGCAAAGGAGGACCCAGACGAAGAGCAAAGGAGGACCCAGACGAAGAGCAAAGGAGGACCCAGACGAAGAGCAAAGGAGGACCCAGACGAAGAGCAAAGGAGGACCCAGACGAAGAGCAAAGGAGGACCCAGACGAAGAGCAAAGGAGGACCCAGACGAAGACCAAAGGAGGACCCAGACGAAGACCAAAGGAGGACCCAGACGAAGACCAAAGGAGGACCCAGGGGAAGACCAAAGGAGGACCCAGAGGAAGACCAAAGGAGGACCCAGAGGAAGACCAAAGGAGGACCCAGAGGAAGACCGAAGGAGGACCCAGAGTAAGACCGAAGGAGGACCCAGAGGAAGATCGAAGGAGGACCCAGAGGAAGACCAAAGGAGGACCCAGAGGAAGACCAAAGGAGGACCCAGAGGAAGACCAAAGGAGGACCCAGAGGAAGACCAAAGGAGGACCCAGAGGAAGACCAAAGGAGGACCCAGAGGAAGACCAAAGGAGGACCCAGAGGAAGACCAAAGGAGGACCCAGAGGAAGACCAAAGGAGGACCCAGAGGAAGACCAAAGGAGGACCCAGAGGAAGACCAAAGGAGGACCCAGAGGAAGACCAAAGGAGGACCCAGAGGAAGACCAAAGGAGGACCCAGAGGAAGACCAAAGGAGGACCCAGAGGAAGACCAAAGGAGGACCCAGAGGAAGACCAAAGGAGGTACCAGAGGAAGACCAAAAAGGACTCAGGACGACCCAGAGGAAGACCAAATGAGGACCCCAAGGAAGACCAAAGGTGGACCCAGAGAAGAGTGTGCGCCTCACGCTTTCCTGGAGCTAGTAGCACCGGCTCAAAACATTCAATACATTACCGAGGGACGATCAGTCTTCGGATCAGCGTCCACATTCTCCATGGCCGTCAACGCCTCAAAGCCTCCAACAACCCTGCAACCAGAAGGAGGAGTAGGTCATGCCAGGCAATACACGTGCAGGGTAGGCATAGGGCCTCAGGTGATGCAGGCTGTGTACAGAATCAGTTCAGCCAGCAGATAATCCAGACACATGGAATCTCAAGGAGCCTAGAGGATCAGGCACAATCCAGGCGCGCACACGCATATCAAGGTGCCTAGAGGATCAGGCACAATCCAGGCACACACACAACCAAACCACAGCCAGAGGTTGCACTCGGACATTTGTTGCTTACACACAACACTAGCGGAACCTGATGCTCAGAGAGCTGCAGCTTTGAATGGGTAAACTTCAGTGCAGACATGATCTGACCCACTCGCGCAGTGACCACTTCCAAATTGCTGTTCGATAATTCAATTACTGTCTCGTGAGTGAATGGTGGTCTCTAAGAACTAAAAGCTACAAACCCGCAAAAGCGGGATCGGCCGGGAACTAACTACAAAGTACCACCTTTTACTTGAGCTTGGAAACTACAACCCCAGGAGCGTTAACTCCATTAAGGGAGCAGAAATTTGCCTTGAGGAAGCAAGTGTAGAACGAACCAACGTTTTGACATTAAAAGAAAGAAAAATCCATTAATGACACTTAATGGCAACAAAGCGTATGGAGTCACTGTAAAACCTATAAAAATGCAATAGTTAACAAAAGCAACACTCTTAGAGGCTACCTTAATTGAATGATCGGACAGTAATCTGGAAGTGATCCCCGTGTGAGTGGGTCAGGTCAAGGCTGTAACAATCAAATCACATCTGAGGGGCACTGAAAAAGAAGGGGACACAGAATTAATGTACCATACCAGCAGAAAGAGAGCATGCTAAATGATGCTTTAGTGCGCTCGCTATTGCGCCTCAAGTCACAGGCGAGTGTAAAGGCACACAGGGCCAATGTTCACAACCAAGAGAGAAGGAGAAATGAGGCCTAAGAATGCCATCTACTGGTTAAACCCTGGGTCTGAAGGAAAGCAGGAAACAGAGGTGGCATCCAGCTCCAAGCAGAACCAAACTATACTCGAGGCACACGTCAAGTGAAGGCGCCCGAGGTTCACAGGCAATTCAAGCACGATGCAGGAGCTCAGAGAATAAATGCGCAATCCATGCAAGCCCCTGCACACAGAAAATCAGGGCACAACTCAGGAACACAAAGGCAGAGTCGTGGCAGAGTCGAGTGCAGTCTCTGCAGTACGGACATCATTCAGCGCTCTATAGTTGCAGAGTCTATCTTCAATTTCTACTTGTGGGAAGATTCTTAAACCCACCTGAACGGCGGAGCGGCCGCGGAGTCGTGGCAGAGTCGAGTGCAGTCTCTGCAGTCCTTGTCAGGACTGGCAAGGACATGGCCTCAGAACAAGACGGCCAACAATACCACCCGCCAAAAACATCAAATGAGGGAGAAGATGACGAGAAAAGGTGACTGAGAAGCTCACGCCAAACACAGCTGCCTTCATGCCCCTTAGACTGTCCCAGCATCATCGACAACAAAGGCCAACAAAACAAATCTTCAAGCCATATGGGAAATTCTACCTACCTTGAAAGGAGAGGCCACGCGGAAGGATCCTCGCAAGCCAGGGAGCTCCTGGGATGCGTGCGAGCCCCCGGTCGTCAGGCCCAGGGGCCTTATCCCCCCGACTGAGCCCTCACTGTGCCTGGGAGGTCCACAGGCGCCTGGAGGGACCACAGCGCCTATTGAGATCATGGCGCTGGTCCATGCCACATGGAGCGCCGACAACACGGAACTCCTGGAGCACCGCCCACAAGACCCAGAGTTGTGCAACCAAGGCACTGCTGCAGTCCAGATTCGCGCATTGGACTCTCGAGCTCCCCCAGTGGCCAAACCCACAGCTCAGCTGACACCTGTCAAGACTGGAGAAGTTCTGTGTGGCCCAGCCTGCCATGACACTAGAGGGGACGAATGGGAAAATGTATACAACCCCCAGCTCGTGCCCCTGAAAAAGAAACAAGGGGGAATCCCTACACCAAATGGAGAAATGAACGTCAAAAAAGCAAACAAAAAAAAAACACCACCAACAATAAAGGTCAAAGACCTGCCCCAACGAAAACTAGCATCTGCAACTCACTAAAAGAACTTTTCTCAAGACAAGGAAAAAGTACGAAGTACTTACCGAACTCACGGATGATGAAATTTTAGAAGCCCTAACAGGACACGCCGCCAGTCTCAAAAACGCGCAAAACAGCCTGCACCCCTTGCCAAAGTAGCACACCCTCAATCAGCAAAGCGGCACTAGACCACGCGCTGCAGGAGAAATCACCTGTGGACCTTACTCCAGAGTACACCCCGAGCAACAATTAAGCCATCGACGCGGCTGCCACACTGGACAAAACCCCACAACTTGTACAAACACACTTAACACTCCCTGCCTACTCAGGTGAACGACCAGACCTCCCCTATGCGGACTCGCCACCTCCTGCGGGGAAACAAAAGGCCGCTGATTTACTGGAAGGCCCACCTCCTAGCGACCTCCACTCATCCACGCCGCTTAAGATCGTAGAACCTCTCAACCTTAACAACTTAATAGGTCCACACCCCAGAACAGTGGCCGACAGACTGGCAGATCCCATCAACCCAAAGACCTGCGAGAAGATCCTCCCTACCATATCTGCCACGGGACGCCCGGCTCACACAGAATCTGCGGGATGACAGTCCTCTACATGAACAACCCTTTGGGACGCCGGTCAGAAGCAAGACCCACGCCAATACGCTACCCAAAGAAACTCCAACAAAAAAGCCGGACATGATGACGATAATGTCGGCAATCACGATTGCCCTAGCGCCCTTCGGAAAACTATGAGTCTCTAAATGAGACTTTAAAAGACCATGCAACACTCGTTGCACTGATGCACACCAAAATGATTTACACTGAAGGATTCGTCACTGCAAAGGAAAGTAACCCGAAAGCCTGCTACGCCTGTCCAAACCTCCAAAGAGACTAACAAGAAACGGCCAGAATCAAACCAGAAGGACCAAAGGTGCCAGGACCCAGCGCCCAAACTCAAACTGACTCCAACTGGCGCAGCCCTATTTGTATTCTCAGGCATCCAACGAGATACTCCAACAGAAAAGAACCAAACTGAAAACCAAAAAAAAAGGCCCTACCTGCAATCCAAGCCCGAGCAAAGAGACCTGCATTATCATTGACTCTCCAAACCATCCCAAGCCTTCTTCTAAATCAAGCGGGTCCCCTAAGATCTGACTGGTCAACCCCAACCGTACAAAATCGACCTCAATAAAACAGAGAAGCTCACAAATCAGCCCCCGAACAAACAAAAATCCACATAAACAAAACTACTTCCTATTCAATCAGCAGAAAACCACAACTCCGCAAACCCACACGCCACCTCCTCACTCAACCCAACAGTCCCCCGAGGACAGTTGAGGACTTCATGGCAGACAAAAGTACGATGGACATAACCCTTCACCTCACCCCCGAGGCAGGGGCAATCAAGAAATCGCGGAACTGTGAATCATCCTCTCGGAGCACCTTCGAAAAAAAAAACAAAGACGGAATAGCTCGACAACTCCTCCGTCGAAAGCGCTCACCGAATCACGATTCTCAAAAGAATCACTTCAACAAAAACCAACAGAATCCAATATTCACAGACAACGAAGAACAAACGGAAGACCTGGTCCACAAGGGCCCGCCGCAATGAAGAGACACAGGGAACATGCAAATACAGATCGCAAAATGCCACACAGCGCAAGATCACCCCGCAAGGAGGCAGCGAGCGCCCACAACAATCCACTACCTGCCAGAGGAGCACTTAAAACACCACCAAGAAGTATTATCCTCAAATTAGAACAAACAGAAAAAAAACCTGAAGCCATAACTTTGAATAGAGGAACAATCATGAAGATTCTGAGAAACAAAGACCTTAAACGTCTAAGCCCGGGCGACATCACTCTCGTCGAACCATATCATAAAGCCAGTAAGGCAAAGGCCTACATACATATAACAGAATCTTCAAGAGCAATACTGACCAGGGAAGACTTCGAAACCCTACTCAAAAAGGGGCTTCTCCTAACTAAATATCAAGACAAAAAGCTCTTCCTCGACAAAGGCACAGAAACCAAATCGGCAGGCAGCCAAAGGTTGCACTACAGGACAAAAACGGCACTCTACCATCGGGCAGACTCAAATCATGGCACCTCACCCAACCGACGACAACAAATTAAGACCTCGCACTCACCAAGAACAGAACAAACAGGTAACTCTAATTACCCTGACAGTGAAGATATTCCGCAAGAAAAGGCGTCCACCCGAACAAAGAAATCCGGAACGAACAGCCACCCTGATCCCTAAATAAAAACAACTCGAACCACACTTTCTTTTGCCCCAATAAAACAACTTAGGGTGTGGTTACCGAAACCATCAAACCCCGGGGCCAGCAAATAGCAATCAGTAGTGAGGCAAAAAAGGCAAGAAACTCCAAGACACATAGAAGGAAAGAATCACACACCAGCCTCACTAAAACTAAGATCATGGAACACATGGGGTTTCAAACACCTGATGATAACGGGAGAGACCAATTTGGGAGTTTATGACATTCTAGCACTTCCGGAGACCTGGCTGACAACCACCCCAGCAATGGACGGATACACAATCGAAATCGTGCCAGCAAAAAGAGCCCCGATAGGCCGCCCATCAGCCAGCCTCCTAATCGCAGTTCGATTAGGCTGCGGCCTGGCAATTGAAAAAAAGCGTTCCTTCTCCCAAAACCACCTCTTGGTACAGGTGAAGTGGACCAGGACCGATCCAACCAGCAAAAAGACTCAGACATCCTCAATGGTCAAAACCATTTATTGGAACCCCAAAGCCACCACGGACGATAGGTTCCTACAGACATTGGAATCCGAAATAGTCGACATTCAAGCCAATTCGGAAATAACGTTGATCGTCATATGTGGAGATCTAAATGCGAATTGCCTGAACATAAAAGAACCCCTCACAACGAAAAGCGGCGGGAGGTCTCAAGAGGACAGAAATGGGTGAAACTGATAGACTCCAGACTCATCTTCAACGCAGACCAAATCTCAAAGACAATTCCCCGCTCTTGGACTTCGGCAACAGTCGTCGCCATCTTTAAAAAGGGTGAAAGATCTGATCCCTCCAACTACCGCCCAATAGCGTTGCTAGATACGATAGGCAAAATCTACGGCTCATGTCTCCTAGAAAGCTTTCACCGCTGGGCTAAACACTCCTCTTATGACGATCCGTTCCAAGCAGGATTTACCAAGAACATAGGGACCACAGCAAACATCATGCTATTGAGCATAATAAAAAGCATCTCAAGAGCACGACAAAAAAGGTATTCATGGCCTTCGCGGATCTAACCCAAGCATTCAACAAGATCGACAGCATTCCTTGGAGACTACAAAGAGACCTGTGAAACCCTCAGAACATTTCCACCTAAAATAGGGGGGACCAGAGTCCCAAGGCTCCTCTATGCTGATAACATCATCTTGATTGACCAGACTCCGATCGGACTCCAACACCAACTCGACAATCTGGCAACTTACATAACGAAAAACAACCTGGATATCAATAAAGATAAAACTAAAATCTTGGTGATCGAAAAACCCACAAAAACAAAAAAAAAAAAACAACCAATGGACGATTGAGTCCATCAAAATCGAAAAAGTAAAAGAATTCAAGTACCTCGGTATCATGATCGACCGCTCTGGCAATTTGACAAGTAGGCAGGTTAATCTCTGGGAAAAAACTCAGAAACTCACCCCCCAGGCGAAGGCAATGGACAGAAAATATGGACGCTTCTCACTCTTGCCTGTGATAAAATACTACATAGGAAAAGTGATTCCGTCCCTGACATACTGAGGAGAAGCCATTCCGACAATCCCCTCATCTCTTTGGGCTAAACTCGAAGGCCACTTCTGGCGAGAAGTGCTATGCCTGCCCAAGTCAACATTATTACTACCAATAAGGAGAGAACTGGGGCTACTCTCGCTAAAAGCAACAGTCGACTGGAACCAAATGGCACTCTACAGTAAAGTGATCATGCCAGACACAGCTCTGCAGTACAAATTGATAAACCAAGAAATCGCTGCCGCCAGTTGCATTATGTGCTCAACATGGGCTCTCAAGAAGAAACTCCAACTGGAGCAATCTAGCTGCAACTAGGAGGACCTCTGCCAAAATCCTATGCGAGTCAAGAAAAAGCTAAGTGAACTGGACTGGATAGAAACGCTAGATAAGGCCGCCTCAAACAAACTTCTGGCTCACCTCCCAAGTGAAACCAAAAAAAACTCAATGAAATTGAGCAAGTGTTCAGATGCTTCCCCGACAAACGCATGAGACAAACTTTAAGGGCCAAGCTAAACCTTCTGCACACCAACGAAATCAGAGCCCTCAGACGTCTATCCACATCCAACAGGTGTCGTTTATGCAAGACCACCACTGAAACTGAATCAGTAAGACACCTTCTGATGACGTGCCCGGAAACCTCTACCCTGAGGAAAGCATACTTAAAGCCGCTCCTTGAACCCTTCTCGTTGAGAGAAGACGACTCCTGGTGGTCCCGTCTGCTAAGCAGAAGGAAAACTAGCTGGACTATTGCAACAGTGAAGATCTTGGAAGCCGCCCTGGCAGACTGTCTGAAAGAAGAAAACTTCACACTATAACCAAGGAAAAGCAACTACATTGAAGAGAATCTATTTTGTAAAATCAATACATTTGATTAAAAAAAATGTAATTGTGCATAATGAGAATCCAAGCAAAAGCCAGGTGCACAGAAGATCCATGCACAAGCCATTCACTATACAGCAACCTGGAGAATGAGAGCAAAATCAAGACGCTGTCTAAGGAGAAGAGAGGCTTGGTACAAATACATGTAAAAGCAAGACGCTGTCTAAGCAGAACAGAGGCCCAGTACAAATACATGTAAAATCAAGACAAGGAGAACAGAGGCCCAGTAAAAATACATGCAAAATCAAGACACCATCTCAAAATAGCAGAGGCTTTTGCCAATTTCTATGCTGCCTGTATAACACCCCGACAACCCCATTTAATTGCTCACTCCTAGACAATATCACATTACCGTGCTTATCGGAACAGCAAAAAGCACAATTGGATTCTGATCTTACTGAATCAGAGATTGCTGAAGCTATAGCCCAATTACAAACTGGGAAGACACCGGGCCCCAACGGATTCCCGGTTGAAACCTGGAAGAAATTGGGTGGGGAAAAATGGCATCCCCCCCCTCCATAAAATGTTCCTCCGGGCCCGAGAACAAGGCACCCTACTGCCAGACCTATGCAAAGCTACGATAGTTGTTATTCCCAGACCAGAAAAACCACCTGAGCACTGTGCCTCTTATAGGCCTATCTCGTTGATTAACAGTGAAGCCAAGATCCTTGCTAAACTATTAGCCAATCGGTCATTTCCTCTCTAGTCCACCCAGACCAATGCGGTTTCATGCCACATAAATCAACGCAGATGAACATAAGGCGCCTCCACTTGCTACTAGAGCGAGCCCCCATTATAGACACGCCACTTGCTTTGTTAGCAATTGACTTCGAGAAGGCATTCGATTCGGTCCGGTGGGACAGCCTTTGGGAAACCATGCGACGAATGGGATTTGGAGACACTTTTCTGGGCTGGATACAACTGCTCTACACAAACCCACAGGCAGAAGTGAAAGTGAATGGGTGGCCTTCTGAGCCTTTCCCCACTGGCAAAGGAACACGACAGGGATGCCCCCTTTCCCCCCCCTCCTCTTTCCTCTCGCGACTGAAGTGCTCGCTTTGTGCCTTCGTCAGAGCAAAGCTTGGACGGCATTTAGATGGCCGGAGGGACAGGAGGATAGGGCGTCTCTGTACGCCGACGATCTTTTAGTGCATTTGGGAGAACCGACCCGAACCTGTCCCGTGGTGACGCAGATTCTCATTTGTGGGCTGAAAATCAACTGGGGAAAATCTATCCTATTTCCGATAAAAGGAGGAACACAAGCTATCCCCCCCAACACTGCCCATATACAATTAAAGAACACGACTTCCGGTACTTGGGGATTCGCGTATCTACAGACCTAACACGCGATACCTAACACAATCATGAACCTATTATAGATCAAATCACTAGTGACGTTCGTCACTGGAGACTCCTACCCTTAACACTTATGGGCAGGGCTGCCCTTTTGAAGATTGATCCTGCCTAGATTCCTAAACGTCCTGTAAAACGCTCCTTTGCCACTCCTGAAACTACGCGTCTTAAAACTAAATGGGAAAAAGATGTGGGCACCATAGACCCTGAAGATTGGATTCAGGTCTTGATGCACCCACAGGAGATTGCTATCTCTTCCAGAATCCGCCTCGTACAGTTGAAAATCCTGCATCGAATCTATTATCCCAGAACAATACTGTAGGAATGGAAACGGGCTTCAAACTCGAATTGCCTCAGATGTGGTGGGGAGGAGGGAACTTTTATACACATCCTGTGGGAGTGCCCCCGAGTTCAGGGTTTCTGGAGTGAGTGCTGCAATGAACTAACCAGGGTTTTGGCTTGCAATATACTGCTGGATCCGAAGATACTGTTATTGGGGAAACCCGATGAAAATGTTGCCAATAAATGGGAAGGGTTGCTCTTATCCAGGGCAGTGGGACTAATGAAGCAGAATATTGCCCAAAAATGGGGCGCCCCAGATTCGGACGCTGGACCAATGGGCTGCGGATATGGACACAGGTGCAATGATGGAGCATAGGGTTTACAATGCTAGGGGCTGCCCCAACAAAGCCTCCAAAGTGTGCGGCAAATGGAAAGACAGAGAGACTAGCTCCCGGTGTATAGGGGATGAAACCGAGCAACATGCGTATATACTCATATGTATGATCTTTGTAACTGGAGACATGATCAAGTCGTGTGTTTATGGTTGGGGAAACGTTTGTCTTGATTTTCTTGGTTTATTGTGCTTGTTGTTTAAACCAATAAATTATATATATATTCTTTTTTAAAAAGACACCATCTAAGCATAACAGAGGCCCAGTACAAATACATGGAAAATCAAGACAAGGAGAATAGAGGCCCAGTACAAATACATGTAAAATAAAAACACTGTCTAAAGGAGAACAGAGGCCCAGTACGAATACATGTAAAATCAAGACGCCGTCTAAGGAGAACAGAGGCCCAGCACAAATACATGGAAAATCAAGACGCCGTCTAAGGAGTACAAAGGCCCAGGACAAATACATGAGAGATCAAGACAAGGAGAACAGAGGCCCAGCACAAATACATGGAAAATCAAGACCAGGAGAACAGAGGCCCAGTACAAGTACATGGGAAATCAAGATGCCATAACGAGAACAGAGGCCCAGTACAAATACATGTAAAATCAAGACAAGGAGAACAGAGGCCCAGCACAAATACATGTAAAATCAAGACAAGGAGAACAGAGGCCCAGCACTAATACATGTAAAATCAAGACAAGGAGAACAGAGGCTCGGTACAAATACATTTAAAATCAAGACAAGGAGAACAGAGGCTCGGTACAAAAACATGGGAAATCAACACACCATCTAAGGAGAACACAGGCCCAGTACAAATACATGGAAAATCAAGATGCCGTCTAAGGAGAACAGAGGCCCAGTACAAATACATGGAAAATCAAGACAAGGAGAACAGAGGCCCAGTACAAAAACATGAAAAATCAAGACACCGTCTAAGCAGAACAGAGGCCCAGTACAAATACATGGAAAATCAAGACCAGGAGAACAGAGGCTCAGTACAAATATATGTAAAATCAAGACCAGGAGAACAGAGGCCCAGTACAAACACATGTTAAATTAAGACAAGGCGTGAGAGGGCGCTGTTGAGCAGGCCAAGATGGCTGCCTAGTACAACAGCTCTGTGGTTAGCCGGCGTAAATCCTTCTGCTGTGGCGGCCCCGTCTCACCCCCGGCCCTGGAAATCGACCCACGGGAGGACCGTGGTGGTGGGTAGCTGAGGTCCAAAATCCAGAGTGAACGGACCATCCTTTGACCAGTCCGCGCCCCCTGCACACCGAACGAAGTGGAACATCTGCTGAGGCCGCAGCGCCCCTTGTCTCTGGGCTGGCTCGCTGGCTCCCCCTCCTTCTCCTCAGTGCTTGGCGATCGAGCGGTGCGTGGAGGGCAGATCCTGTGGCCACCTCACCCCCGAGAGGCAACCCAGCTCCATCCAGCTACCTGACCCGCGGGGGCAGGGAGTCAGTGCAGACATGTTGTGGCTGTGGAAGCCCGCACAGACCGCCGGCGGGGACCTGCTGAGTGCCCCGCTCCGGATATGCGCCTGAGCCGGTGAGTGCTGTGTCCCCCTAGACCCCTTTCATCCCGTGGCTGATCTGGCGGCGGGCTCCTACACCCGACCTGTATTCACGAGGGATCTGGCAGTAACAGAGATTGCATGTGTTGGACCGAGCGTGGAGCGCGCCTCATAGCAACAGTGTGCCCGCCGCCTGGCCTAAACCCATAGAGGCCCTGCGCAGGTGGGGGCTGTGGCCAAGACCCCCCACTGCTATACCTGCAGGCCACACATTAACGGACACCTCCACCTGAACACCCTCCAACAGCGCTGGCCCATGGTCGTGGCCCCGATCACTGACTCATTGGTGGACTGCACCCCCCCCCCCCCCCCCCCCCCCCAAGAGACATCGCTGGTTGAAGCACACTGCCCTTTGCTCCTCCAACAGCGCACACTATACTGCTCCCTGGACTAGTTGGGATCGCCGTCTGGCCCCCGGGCTTAGTGCAGACGCTCCCCAAACATACTGAACTGTCCTGCTGGCTCCACTACATTCCACACTCTGGTCCTCTGCGACATAATTTCGTACCAGCGGCAGTGTACCCAGAGTGTGGTGCGGCCGTGGTGAGACATTACCCATTCTCTTCTCCTGCGTACCCACCCTGGCCACCCATATCGGGCACGGACAGGCCACATGGGGGCGGGGGGTGGGAACAGTCAAGAGTGGGACCGGATTGCTGATGGTCGAGGCTGCTGGGCCATTCATGGGGCCTGATACTGCGAGAGGCATGCTCTAGCTCTACACGCAGTTGGGAGCCCGGGGCTGGTGGGTTGAGCAACACAGGAGGCGACAGCCTACAACCGCAACGCTTCATTATCATGGACACTAAACCTCCACATGATATACAGTGCGAATTGCACCACTGGGCATACCAAACATTTCTCCCAGCTGTGGGCCTCGGGCTTCTTGTATCTCAACCCCGCACTATAATAGCTCAGATTATTGCCCTTGGATCTGGAAGCAACGCAACACTGCACACGTGCCACCCGCGAGGCTGACACGGCCCCTGCTGACACTCAGGTCCCCTCATCCTGTCTAACAGATCCCGTGGCACGGGAAAGATGGGCGCCATGGACAAGTTTGCAAAGTCAACACCCAGACCTGAACAGGAGCAGGCTGCCCCCAGCCAGGAGGATGCTGACGCACATACGAACACCTCCAGCCCGGACCTCGCTACCATGATGGAATCTATGGCTAAGAACTTTGCCTCTTCCCATGAGAAATTAGATGACATAAATGCCAATGTGGCGTTGCTCAGATCTAAGCTGGATCAACAAGGCTCCAGGATAACGGAGGCGGAAACCAGGATCAGCGCAAGCGAGGATGGGATCACTGTATTGCAGGACACCGTCTACTCTGGTGCGCAATATGAAATCTGCAAAGCGAAATGTGATGATTTGGAGTCAAGGTCACGAAGAAATAATATACGCATTGTTGGGGTCCCGGAGCATGCGCTCAAGGGTCGGCTGGAACTGGCAACTGAAACCCTGCTCAAGAACTTGCTGGGCGACCCCGCTCTGTCCCCCTTCTTTGCCGTTGAACGGGCTCATCGTGCTTTGGCCCCCGCCCTAAGGCTGGCGATTATCCAAGACCAATTATAGCAAAAATCTTAAGCTATACAGATCGAGATCACATACTCTGGCTTGCACGTGAGATGGGTGAACTCAGACTAGATGCACAGATCATCAGGATCTTTCCGGACTTCTCCATGGGAGTGCAACAGGAACGTCGGCAATTCATTGGAGTTAAAAAAAAACTCCTCATGGAAAGGAACATTGCCTACGCCCTACTGTTTCCCACCCGCCTGAAGTTCACCTTTAACAATAAACTATACTTCTTCACAGTTCCAGATGAGGCTGTGAAATTTATTGAAGCACACATCCCTCTAAATGCTCCCCCAGACGACCTAATGGAGAATGACTGAACACAGTCAGAGTATCCTCCCTGCTGGTTGTTCCGATTTCGGATCTTTACCTCAAATGTCTCATGAACAATTGGTAACCCAGATAATATCCCTGTGTTTAATTGACCAGAAAGCGACAGGTTACACCGGCTGCCCACATCATGGCACCCCGATTTGCCTTTCTTGATTCACTTTGTTATGTTTTGGGCCAAGCAGGGAGCCAGTGACTCCACCCTGATACTCTGGGCCACTGTTGTATTTTACTCATGTCATGCTTCGCTCTTGTTTGTGATTCAGAGTTCTGATCGTCTTACCCATGTCCATAGGGTTTGAGGGTGATGCCTGGTCGCCACGACCACTGTGTGAAATGTAATGGTACCCCACAGGTACCCATATAAGTTGGCTACACGGCAGCGGCGCACCCCACTGCGACTGCAATTGTTGTTTTTCTTTATGTAGTTCTGTTGTAGGCAGGCCTAGTTTGGGCCTATGACGCCTCTGGAACAGGTTGGGGCTGTTCCAATGGAACCAAGTTAAGGGAGGGAGACTGTTACACTGCGGGTTGGGGGGGGCACAGTGAGGGTGGGGGGGCATGGGGGCATGTTCTTTTGAAAATGGCAGAGGTGGTGTGAAGGTGCGTACAAGATACGAACAACTCGAGGTTATCGGTGTTGTAGCCCTATCTGGGAGGTGGCAAGACAACTGGGATGTTCCCTGATATCCTAACATGGCCACCTCAATCATGACATGGAATGTTCAGGGGATAGGCAACTTCACTAAGGCACGAAAAATAATGGCCTATGCACAAAGACATGGGGTGAAGATACTGCTCCTACAGGAGACCCATGCCTCAGTGTTTATGGCAGCCTGCATGGTGCCCTCCTGGGGCCCAAATAGATTCTACACAACATACTCTACACAGTCCAGGGGTGTGATGACTCTTATCCACAAAACGGTATCGTTCGTGCTGAAGAAACGCCACATAGACACTGAAGGAAGATACGTTGTCCTACATTGTATGTTAGCAAATGAGGAGTACCTGCTGGAAAACACATATTGCCCAAATGTAGACACCCCGGAATTCTTTGACACTATTGCCACAATACTGATGGGATACATAGGGGTCCCTGTGATCGGGGGGGGGGGGGGGGTATGAACTTGATTATGGACAGCGTTTTGGATAGAACAGGTATGGCCCCACGAGCACTGTCCCGGGCAGCTAAGAGACTAAGTACGCATATTGAATCGCTGGGAATGCGTGATGTATGGAGAACTCTGCATCCCCAAAGCAGGGAATATACCTTTTACTCTACTGTGCATGATAGCTCGTCCAGAATAGACATGATCATGGCGATGGGCCCATTACTGGGCAGGGTATCGAACACACAAATACTTACATGCACTCTGTCCGATCACGCCCCGGTAGTAATGCTCGTGGAGCTAGGGACAACCCCACCTCCCCGCTCAGCTTGGTGCTTCAAACCTGATGCACTGTTGGATATAGTGTTTAAATCAGGGATCCTATCAGACATAAACACCTTCTTTGAGTGTAATGCACAACTGGATACATGCTATGGGGTCTGATGGGAGGACTTTAAGGTATACATCAGGGGCATGGCGATATCTAGGGAAGCGGGAATACTGAAAACCATTAGGAGGGACTTCGATCGCTCTGAAGCAAGGTTAAAGGAACTGGAACGTAACTGTGCAATGGGTGCCATGCCATCCGAGCTGACACAAATCAGAGAGGAATTGGAAATATATGAGTCACACGCCCAGCGCGAAATAGAATACTTTGCACGCCCCTGTGCAGCGCACCAAGGAAATATGGAGACCGGGGAGAACGCTTACCAGACTTGTTCGGGCAGAGAGTGGCAAGGTCTGTATTGATTGTGTAAAGGATATACAAGGGGCCCAACAATGGTCAGACCAACAAATACTTGACATTTTATCACAATTTTATGAGGACATGTACACACCGCAGCACGAGCACAATTGCAAGACATCAGAGAAACACTCGATCAAATTCCCATGACATACATTTCCAAGGCGGCCAGGGAACAGCTAGAGACCCCAATTACTCTAGAGGAAATAGTCGCAGCCATTACAGACCTCCCTAGAGGTAAAGCACCGGGCCCATTGGCCTCACGCCAGAGTTCTATCAGGAGCATGTGGCACTGCTGGCACCCAGGCTGCTGGAGGTGTGGCACGAATCACTCTGCACTCGGACTCTTCCCCCCCCCTCTATGTGTGAGGCGATGATTACTGTCCTCCTTAAACCTGGCAGGCCTAGCCACCAAGAATGTGGATGTTACAGACCATTGTCAGTTATGAACATCGACACCAAGATCCTCGAAAAGGTCCTAGCCAACAGGTTCCTCCAGATCATGCCATACCTAGTACATGAGTACTAGTGTGGGTTCGTACCGGGGTGGTCGACGTCCCTCAATATTAGGAGGTTGTTTAATGTTCTTTCCAGAATAGACCAGGGGGCTGAAGCAGTAGCGGTTACCTTGGATGCCCAAAAGGCCTTTGATATGGTCTTGTGGCAATATATGTGGGCAGTCCTCGAGAAAATGGGGATCGGACCACGCATGATAAAATACATAAAGCTATTATATACTTGTCCCACAGCTAGTGAAAGGGGCCCCTAGGGGACCCTGACGTCTATGGAAACAAGGCGGGTCACCACACACGATAGAGACGCCAGACACGAGGTTGTATTCCCAAAGCTAGGGTTTTATTGCAAAGCAAAAGTCTCAGTTGGCCAACTCGGTCTCACGCCCCGCGACGTGTATCTCTAGACCTCGAGGGACGCAAGAGAGTGAATTGCGTACATCAGTTACACATATACAAAATGCATATCAAACAATCAGCTATGACATGTTTAACACCCCCCCTTTATTGGGTTTCTTTGAACTTGGTGTGATGATGGACATCTCCGACCACTATGACACCTTCAAACATCTATTCTAGTAACAATTTGCAATTTGTGAGTGCAAAGGCATCTTTTGGTTATTGAATAGAACACAGCGCTTCTGTCCTTGGAAGCGAACTACATACGGGGGGGCGGGGGTTGAGTTGCATTCCGGACCTTGCTATCTATCAGGTGCTATTCGCGTCCTGGGAGCCAACATGCTCTAGCGGGATCAGCAAAGGGGGGGCGTTAGAACAGCATAATTCAAGCATTTAGCTGTATTATTCTAACATATTCTACCATATAACGAGACTGGCTGGCAGCTGTGAAATGATTAAATGCCCTGCAGCTCTGCTTCAAGGCTACATTCGGGAGGGAGCCGGGCATACTTTCTGGCGCTGCCTACGTTTGTGTTTCAGCGAACTCTTGTTATCCTCACGGCCCTGCGGCCTTGTCCTTTTCATATACAGACAACAATGTTCCACAGTCGAGCAGTGTAAGCGGAAAATATACTGCGAAGCAATAGGAACAGAAAGCAATGAGCAATGATTAGAAAACAAAATGGCGATTCTTGCTACATCAAAATGGCCGTTCATTGGCAAACTCGAAAACCTATATTCTGTCGTATCGTGCATGAGACGGTTGGTCCACGGCCACCAAAATGCGTTTGCGGTCTCAAAGTAGAGGTATCCGTATTTCTAGACTGACAAACCCTCCTTTGGCCGTGTGCCAAACGTCTCATCTATTTATTGAAACTTCCTCTAGTGATGATGAATCTGAAGTACTTATGTCTGAGTCTCGCATGCTATCGTGGACATCATTGTCTTCATCAATATCTATTGCCATCAACTCTTTTACTGCTCTCATCTCATTTGGGTCTGGGCTAGTTCGATCATGAGGTTGTTTTTTCTTTGTTATCATATGCATGCATCCTTGCGTACATCCCTCCGTTACCTCTGCGCAAACTATGGGTAAACAATGTATACAACAACAGCACGTTAGGAATATTCCGAACACCACTACTAATCAGATCAACTTCCATCCCCAAGATCGTAGTATTCCCCAAAACAAAGATCCTATTCCCCAGCTCCCTTCTCCCGTGGGGAGTTCAGAGCTTAAAACGTGTATTTTCTTCATTGCTTCAAAGATCGTGGGGGAATAGTCATCGACAAACGCAACATGCTGATCCCACTATTTTGCAAATTCCCCAACGATCAACCAGGATTACATCGAGAGCCATTCTATTTTGCAGCGTCATTAACCCTATTCCCCTTTCTTCCAACGTCATGTTAGATAATATATCTGTTGTTGTGTTTATTGTATTCTTTAGGATTCTGGACAGTTGCCTTATATTATAGGAGTTCACTATCAGTCCTAAGAACGGAATGAATGATTTCGCTACATCAGTTGCTATTAAAACACCTTTGTCAGTCCTTTTGACTCTAGTTCTGGATAATCTGGCCATGGCTGCTGTTTCTAAGAGGAATACTCCTGGGAACAGTAGCCCTAGGTAACAATTACCTCCCTAGTTTCTGGGCAACCAAGGGTATGCTTTCTCTCCACATATAAAATAAACTGGATCACCTACGTATACTGGTTCTATTTCCCATTTTAGTACCACTGTATTCATACAACCAGTATATGTTCCGACTGAAAAAGAGCCTTTCTTTTTTAGACAAAAATGGACAGTTCTTGGGCTATAATTCACCGTGTAAGATGGGGGAATTGCATCTTTGTCCCCTCCTGTTCTTACACGAAACGTCATTACAGATGTTTTTTCTGGCGGGGACAATCTATCTCGTCTATTTTGTCGTGTTATCTTCCGTGTACATTTCCTCCTGGGCTCTGGGGCTATTACTTGTGCTTTATGGAAAATGGAACAACCCACAGGCTTCATTATTATCTCCTCAAACTCATTCATGTTGGTTCTATCTAATTGACCCGTATTACTCTCATTCCATTTCCCATAGAACATTGCACCTAAAGATGCACTACATGCAGAACTTAATGGTAATAGCTGCACATATGTGGTAAATGGGCACATACCCAGCAGTTTGTTTTCTTCAGGATTGCATGTGTCATGTTCATTATTAGCAGTAAGGTGTTATTTCCAAAACCTTCCCTGTGTTTTTCTTCCATTGGGGGTAGGGTATAAGTGATCACCTGAACCGGGCTTTCAGTAGTGGGTATATTAATTATTGGTAAAAACATTTCTAATGGGTGTATTGTTTCTACCCACCATAATATTAGGGCTGTCGATATTGGTGCTACCACGCTCATAAAGCACATTATTATCGTTAGTGCCAGCATACAATTTGTTTTACCATGCGTTTTTCTTAAACCTATTGTCTTTATAACTGACTCATTCTCAGCGGTGGTGGTGCAGGAGGAGGCTGGAACCGGTCCCGGCATGTTTCTCGTCGTCCTCCTCTTTCCTTATCACAGTTCGTTGTGGATATCTCTCTTCGTCGCGCTTGCTCTGATGTCTATAAGTTCAATGGAATTCTCACAGTTCAGTTTTGCCTGTCCTTTTTAGCCTGGATTCGATTATTTGTTTTAAGGCGAGATCACTTGTCCCTTCTTATACTGCTCAGAGGAACTTTGATCAGTTATCGCCTCAGTATCATGTGCGCCCAGCTTGTCCGCTCTGCTTCCGGGCACATGTACTTTTTATGATCGCACTGAGGAGCCGCGAGTCTTGAAATATCCCATTTGCACAATTCTCACGCTTCTCTCCTCTACACCCCTGGTTCCTTCTCCGTCCATGAGCTAAACCAGAGGTTGACAAACACCAAAAAAAAGAATGCAGATCACTTTGTCTTCCTAGGCCGCAGGTTGTATCGCCTTGCTCCTGGTATCGTATGATCCGTGAACAGTGCCGGTGCACTTTCAGATTCAGGCTTGAAGTCAGCCTGTGGCGCTACTGTTGGTGCTGGTGTGCGCCGCGCCAATGATGCAGATCCGTTTTTTGGCATGCTGGCAAGTGCTGGTGGGCGCCAAAGGGGTACACAATTTGGTTTTGCTGGTATCTGCAAGGCAGATTTCACGTCGGTCAGCAGTGATGTCGATTCTGCTGGGCAACGTTGGGGCACTCTTTGCCCTCTCCCCTTTTTGTCAATCGTCTCAGGCTTTGTTTCGAGTTTCACTTCTCGTTTTGGCAGATTAGGTGGCTGCTCACTGGCAACAGTTTTTCGTTTCTGGGACCGCTGTCTCTTTCCGGTCATCAGTGTCAGGCAAGACTTTCAGTGCAGTTGGAATCTTTTTGGCATGGCTGGCATGGATCCACGACTTCCTTCCATCCACCCATATTGCCGTCTGCGTAGCCAAAAGTACTTGATGGGGCCCGCGCCACCTGGGTGCTAATGATGACTTTCTTTCAAAGTTTTTTAGCAGCACCCAGTCTCCTGGCTCCAGCGCGTGCCCCGGACCGGTGTACCTTACTGGTAATGCCTCCTGCACCTGCTGATGAATCAAACGCAATTTATGCATTAAAAGGCCACAATAAGTACTAAGCACAGGATGTTCTATCTCACTAAGTCGTTTTGGCTGCGGTGCGCACCAAACATTTGCCAGCCTCCCCATTACGATTTCGTACGGAGAGAGCCCAGTTTTAGCCTGTACAGATGTACGCATGCATAATAGTGCTATTGGTAATGCATCCACCCAACTCAACTTGCTTCCCGGACAAATCTTGCTAATCTTTGATTTAAGAATCCTGTTGTGCCTCTCCACAAGACCGGCAGAACTCTGATGCCTTGAACTATGGAATCTCTTATCAATCTGGAGACCAGCACATATCTGTAATACCACTGCACCCACAAAATGCGGTCCATTATCAGACCATAGGGCCATAGGGCAAGCCAAATCTGGAAAAATACTCCTTCAACATTACTTTTGCCGTACTCATTGCTGTGCAATCTTTCAAAGGATATGCCTTCACCCACTTACTGAATGCAATGATTACCACCAAGACGTATTTTAAGTTTTGGCACCTCTCCATCTCTATGAAATCAAAATGAACTACCTCAAAAGGCATGGAGGGCGGGCCAAAACAGCCTGTTGGAGTCACTGTTCCCTTTCCTACATTGTGTTGTAAAGACGTGATACAGTTCTGCACCAACCTCTCTGCATTCTTTTTTAGGTTTACATTCTGCCATACTGTAGAAAGGTGCTGTATCATTTTCTTGGCACAGATGTGCGTAGGGCTGTGGGCCATTGTGACCATTGCAGTCACAAACGAATTTGGCAACATCCAGTTTCTAGTTCCCTTGTCCAACCAACAACCCTCCAAATCCAACTCAGCAGATCCCTCTGCCCATCCCTGTATTTCATCGGCCGTAGCCTCGGCCTGCATTTCTTTGACAGTCGCAACACCATTTTCTATCATACAGGGCACTTCCTCTGTCTGAACCGTCATCATCTTGGTATTCAAATCAGTGGCAGTTTGTTTCGCAATTCTGTCTGCAAACGCATTTCCCTATCTTATTTTGCATGTTACTTTTTTATGTGCCTCGCATTTCACTATTGCTAGGCGCTTTGGAAGCGTGAGTGCAGACAACAATCGTATAATCAAAGGGCCATGTTGTATTCTGGCACCATGTGATGTCAGAAACCCTCTCTCAGCCCAGAGTCGACCAAAGTTATGAACCACCCCAAAAGCATACTGACTATAAGTATATATATTCACATTCAAATTTTCAGAAATCTCGCAGGCTCTGGTTAATGCCATTATTTCCGCGGCTTGTGCTGAATTATAGGGGATTCTTTTACTTTCTACAACACTCTCTAGGGTAGTGATAGCATATGCGGCAGTTGTCGTGCCATCTGGTAATTTAAAACATGAGCCGTCACAAAATAACTCTCCATCCGGCTCTTTCTGTGGAATATTACTTAAATCAACTCTTCCCTTGGTTTCTTCCTCAGTGGCCATTAAGCAATCGTGGGGGGGGTGATTCATTCTTCCCAATTTCTTTTATGGTTAGTGCATTAATTCTGCAGGATCCAAAGCGCTACACCTCGTAATTTGGATATGGGGCGCGAACAAGAGAATCTCATATCTTGTCAATCTAGCAGAGGTGAGGTGTTGCGTCTGTGTGCTATTTAATAGAACGTCTATGGCATGTGGCACCATCAGAATTAAAGTGTGCCCCAATACCATCCCTTCCGTTTGTTTCACTGATGCAGCAGCCGCCACGACAGATCGCAAACATCGTGGTAGTGAGCGCACTACAGGGTCCAGCGCAGAAGAAAAATAGCCGCACGGCCTATTTCTTCCACCTTGTTCCTGTGTCAAAACCGCCAATGCACATCCTTCACTTTCACACACAAATAGTCTAAAAATGTTATCATAGTTCGGCGTCCCTAAAACTGGAGCCGAGCATAATGCAGTTTTCAATCCATGAAATGCTCTCTGACATTCCTCATCCCACTGCAAAGGCATAACCGCATCTTTTCTAGTTAAATTCACTAATGGTTTCACAATTAACGCAAAATTACCAATCCATTGTCGGCAATATGAAGCCATGCCTATTATGGCTCGGACTCCTTTTTGTGTCTTTGGAATAGGCATACAAGAAATACTTTCTATGCGTTCTGTCTTCTCCCTCCTTTCGAAAGTAGATAGCCCAAATAAGCCACCTCCTTTCGATTATACTGAAATTTCTTCAAACTAGCTTTATGGCCACGTGCCGCTAGGTGTGACAGTAGTAATACAGTGCTTGCTTTACAAATCTCCTCTGTGTCTGCAGCTAGCAATAAATCATCTATGTATTGCAAAAGTACACAACCCATGGGTAATTCCAGCATGTCTAGCTGTTCTTTTAATGCTCTACTGTAAATACTTGGACTTTCCGTATAACCTTGCGGAATCCGCGTAAATGTAAATGATCGTCCTCCTAATGTGAACGCGAACAAATATCTACTGTCCTTGTCCACTGGAATACTAAAGAATGTGTTTTTCAAATCTATTACACTAAAATATTCTGCTGAAACAGGTATCATTGTCAATATTGTAGTAACGTCTGGAACTAGAGGAAATTGCGGATCTACTACCTTATTCAATGCGCGTAGATCAATTATGAAACTGTACGGTACCTCATTACCTTCTTTTTTAAAAACCTGGAAGAATCGGGCTGTTGCATGTACTGCCTGTGATTTCCTCCATAACCCCTAATTTCACCAAATCGGTAACAATACTCTTCAATCCTTTCTCACCTTCAACCGAAATTTTGTATTGGGGTATTCGCAGTAGGGTAACACCGTCTTTTAAAATAATCTTTACTGGCTCTATCTTTAAACATCCCACATCGTTGTCATGCATTGCCCATATACAGGTTGATACTTTACTTAGTTCCCCTGATAACGCTTCGGACATGAATTCTGACACAGGGGCATTGTGTGGCCATATCGTTAGAAACACTCCGTCTGTCGTGCAATGTATAACAGAACCTAGTTTTTTCAACAAATTTTTCTCCACAATTTTCTGTTAGAAGGAAAGGACAATGTTCGATAAATGGTCCTATGGTAACTGGGACTGGTTTGGACACTGGGTTTATGACTGGTGTACCTGCAAACCCTACGGAAATATTCTTTTGCCCTGACAGTGGTATATTCGGAACCAAGTGATGGTCTATTGAACACTTCTGTGCTCCTGTATCTACAAGAAAGCGGTGCTCCTCATTCCAGACTCTCATTTCTACGTAGGGTCCTCTCTGATTCACGGGAATAGACAATGGTTCCGACCCCTGTCGTGGGCTGTCCTATTGACGAAATAACACATCGTCCGATGTGTAATCATTACTATTCCTGTAATACGTTTTTGGCTGTGTATCGAAAACATTTCCACTCTTCCCTCTATTTCCCCCACTCTGATTTCCATATTGTTGATTTTGCTGTCCCTGACTCTGGTTTGGGGCATTTTGGTTTTGGCCTTGGTTTTGATTACCTTCCGTTATTATGATGCTTCTGCATACTATTCCTATTAGGTCCATTCGCACCTGGGTGTCCTCTATGCTGTCTCCTCTGACCAGACCCATTTCTATTCTGTAGATGCGGGCATTGCGCTCGCCAATGTCCTTCCTCTTTACAATATGCACACTGATTCGGCCCCACTGTTCCCCCATGCATATTCGAACTACTCCTTCCTTGTGCGTTCCCTCGCCGTCTATTATGTCCTACAACTTGCTGCATTAATACCTGTGTTCTAATTAGACATTCCTTCAAGTCTGCCCCCACCTGTTTTAACAACGATGATTCGTTCACCATCTTCTTCTGCCCCGGCGATGGTAACTGCTGCCGTTTATTATGCGACCCCTTTTCCCCCTTTCCAGGTCTCCCGACTTCCCTACTCCTGTACGCGGGTGTAGTAAACACTTTGACAGGTGCAGTAAATGTTTCGACATAATCATTATCTAATTCATCTTTAAGCTCAAAAAGTCTATAGACATGTTCTCTGACTTCTTCATCCCTCTCCCTACAGCGTGCTAATGCATTCAAATCTAACAATCACTGCGGTGGTAATTTCCCAATTAGCTGTTTCCATTTCTCCACTAAATATTCACCCATGCATTCCAACACTACCTGTCTTTCGTTGCTTCTACGAAAGTCATATATCGAAGCCAATGTTGCCGTCCCATCATTTCCGTCTATATACATCTCTGCCTGTTGCTGCAATTCCACCTTCCTTTCTTTGCTGATTGCGCTGCGGGTTACCCTCGTGCACTCCCTTTGGTCAGTCCCGGCTCTTGCCCCCGCGGTTTGAACTTCAACCACCGGAGGAACGGACGGTACCAAGTCTGTGTCTAAGGCGGGAGGTGCGGATGGGACAATGGGAACAGGGAGTGTCTGTTGTGGGCCTGGTTGGCTAATAGGAAGTGTTACGTGCGCGGTCTGTGGCTGTGGGAGGGCTTAAGCTACCGGAGGGGGAGCTTGGGCTACGGGCGGGGTCTGGGCAATAGCTACTGACGTGTCTGGGCTTACTTCTGATCTTGGACCTTGTTTTGTATGGGTCAATATATTTTCTATCAATTCATCTGCTATGTGTAATTCTCGCTGTGGGTATATCTTTTCTATATTCAACTGGTCACGCCTGCCTGCCCTTCTTAGACCCTCAGTCCACTCCTCCTCTTCTTTTTCTTCCGCTACCTCACCTTTTGATTTATGCCTGTGCGCATGCTTTGCTCTGCTTTTAAATCAGAGCATTGCTTCCTTTCTCCAGTCTTTAATAGTCTCAAATGCTGCAGGACGCGCTTTCTTTCTTATCAACACCCTTTCCAAGTTATCTATCCTCACCATCTCAAAACTACATTAATCGGCCATGGATGGTCTTGTTGCTTTCTGGTTTGCCTATGCCAAGTCTCACAGAATATTATCGCACCCACATCACATACGCGGGCGTTTCCCCAGGTGGTACAATTTGGCCATCTTCCAAAGATTGTCTACCACAGAGTAAAAAACCCACTAGGGTAGACAGTACCCCAGGCATGTTGCAACCTTCCCCCTGGTTAATCAACCTTACCTAGGGCGTTTGATTTTGCAAAGTCAACTCTCAACCAATATCAGGATGCTTTGAATTGGGGAATGACTCACCTGATAAATCAAGTTGTCTGTATACTGACGCACCAAAGGACGTTGTGTCTGCGTTTCTTGGCTTCCGCCTCGTTTCGGGACCCTCGCCTCCTTGTTCTCTAGCCAGGCATGTGAATCAGGGATCAGATGTGTGCAGATGTGCAAAGGAGTCTCTCTTCACTTTTACAGGGTGCCCCGAACACCTCTTGATCCCGGCTTGATCGTCCCATCCTCTGCCTTTCTCAATTACAACGTTACGCGAAGGAACAAGTGGGGGAGGGTCCCTATTCGGGCGCCATCTTGAAAGGGGCCCCTATGGGACCCTGACGTCTATGGAAACAAGGCGGGTCACCACACATGATAGAGACGCCAGACACAAGGTTGTATTCCCAAAGCTAGGGTTTTATTGCAAAGCAAAAGTCTCAGTTGGCCAACTCGGTCTCACGCCCTGCGACATGTATCTCTAGACCTCGAGGGACGCAAGAGAGTGAATTATGTACATCAGTTACATATATACAAAATGCATATCAAACAATCAGCTATGACATCTTTAACACCCCCCCCTTTATTGGGTTTCTTTGAACTCGGTGTGATGATGGACATCTCCGACCACTATGACACCTTCAAACATCTATTCTAGTAACAATTTGCAATTTGTGAGTGCGAAGGCATCTTTTGGTTATTGAATAGAACACGGCGCTTCTGTTCTTGGAAGCGAACTACATACAGGGGGAGTTGCATTCCGGACCTTGCTATCTATCAGGTGCTATTTGCGTCCTGGGAGCCGACATGCTCTAGCGGGCTCAGCAAAGGGGGGCCGTTAGAACAGCATAATTCAAGCCTTTAGCGGTATTATTCTAACATATTCTACCATATAACGAGACTGGCTGGCAGCTGTGAAATGATTAAATGCCCTGCAGCTCTGCTTCAAGGCTACATTCGGGAGGGAGCCGGGCATTCTTCCTGGCGCTGCCTACGTTTGTGCTTCAGCGAACTCTTGTTATCCTCACGGCCCTGCGGCCTTGTCCTTTTCATATACAGACAACAATGTTCCACAGTCGAGCAGTGTAAGCGGAAAATATACTGCAAAGCAATAGGAACAGAAAGCAATGAGCAATGGTTAGAAAACAAAATGGCGATTCTTGCTACATCAAAATGGCCGTTCATTGGCAAACTCGAAAACCTATATTCTGTCGTATCGTGCATGAGAAGGTTGGTCCACGGCTACCAAAATGCGTTTGCGGTCTCAAAAAAGAGGTATCCGTATTTCTAGACTGACACTAGGGTCTTGGTCAACTCCGCCTCCTCGCGCCCCTTTCAACTACGCAGAGGCACTAGACAAGGGTGTCCATTCTCCCCCATCCTCTTTGCCCTTGTTATTGAGCCGATGGCGGATTACATCACGGCCCATCACTAACAAGGGCATTCGTCTGAAGGACGCCCCTGAGATAATATCGTTATACTCCGATGATGTGCTGCTGTACGTTAGGAACCCATCCACCTACTTGGACCCCATCATGCATGACATAACCAAGATAGGCACCTTTTCGGGTTTCACCGTTAACTACTCAAAGTCCGAAATCCTTCCCCTGACCGCTGCCACCCCGCAGCCAGTTTGTGAATACCCCCTTTGCTGGTCCCTGAACGGTATCAGATATCTGGGGGTCCAGGTATCCCTGTCAAAAATGACCCTAATAACAGATAATTACACTACTGCGGCACAATACTTCGAATCTAGACTGACTAGATGGCGAGCACTCCCACTATCGCTGGCTGGAAGGCTGTCGTTGATCAAGACGATACTGGTCCCCAAACTTTTATACATTTTTGCTAATGTCCTGATCTGGCCCAGTAAGCAGTATTTTGATGATTTGCATAAACTGGGCGCCCAATTTCTATGGAACGCCGGCGCGGTACGGAAGAAGTGGAAGCACATGGTCCTGCCCTACGAGAAAGGGGGCTTCACTGCTCCAGATCTGCTTTCATACTGGATCGCCGCACAAGCCCAGTATCCCACACATTGGTATAAACATCCCACCGTCCCGCCCCATGTCAAATTGGAAAAGCTTGCAACCTCAGAGGTCAATGTTATGACACTTATCCTGCATAATAAATATGAAACTGATGCTATATCTGACCCCATAGCGTCTACTTTGAAGGCATGGCGACATATCTTGGATCTGGAATCTGACCCACGCCCCTATTATAAATGGCTCCCCATCTGGCAATTCGCACTGGCTAGACTCGGGATACCAAGCCTTAACTGATCTTTTCCCTGATGGGCAGTTTATCACCCCGCATACGTGGCGCCCCGGTCACACTGGCTCAGCACTCGAGATGCTACAGTATTATAGACTACGGGCCGCCGTACGTGGTAGGTGGTCCACATACCCTGACGAACCCCCAGACACACCTGCATTGCAATACATAGCTAACTCTAGCAACAGCCGAGGAGTATCTGCAATTTACAAGACACTGCTATCAGGGACTCTAGACCAGCCGTCCAAGTCACGAGCCATGTGGGCTGACGAACTGGGGCTTGAGATCAGGGATGCCATGTGGAAGAAAATGTGCTTACACACACGTAAGGTCTTACTCAATTTTACATTTCGCTGCATTCAATAAAAGCTACTAAACAGAGTATACTATACCCCAGCTAGGCTGTCTAGGTTCAACCGGAGTCAAGTATGTAACTGCCCCAGGTGTGGCTCAGTGGACGCAGACCATCTGCACATGGTATGGTCGTGCACCTCACTCCAAGTATTCTGGGGCGAAATTATTGAGGCTCTCTCTGATATTGTGGGAATGGTTCTCGACCCTGACCAGTTGTGCGTATTGTTTGGGCTGTGGAGCGGGGACGATGTCAAGAAGATGGCAACGTTTTTGAATGTGAGCATTATAGTAGCCAAGAAATGCATCCTTCAATGCTGGAAACGTCCCTCCCCCGATACGCTCCAAATGTGGCTAGAGAAACTATCCTGGACTCAAACCTGTGAAGAGGAATACATCGCCTCTCTCCCGGTGAACTCGCGCCCCAGAAACATATGGTCTGCCTTCTGTAGCTATCTTAATCGGCAAGATGAGGTGGAAAGCGACTCATCAGTGTCACCTAAACTGTAGATTGAACTTTGACCAATGCATAGCTTCCCTAACCTGTTTGTAAAACATGTTATGTTGATCGCCTATCGTGTTGACTCGAGATGTGTTTATGTAATTGAATGATCTATGCGTATTTCGCCCTTCCACTACTGTACCACTGCCAATAAAATAAAAGTTTAAAGAAAAAAAAATTAAGACAAGGGGTACAGAGGCCCAGTATAAATTGAAATGTAAAATCAAGGCGCCATCTAACGAGAACCGATGTTCAGTACAAATACATGTAAAAACAAGACCAGGAGAACAGAGGCCCAATACAAATGCCTGCTAAATCAAGACGCCATCTAAGGAGAACAGAGGCCCAGCACAAATACATGGAAAATCAAGACAAGGAGAACAGAAGCCCAGCACAAATACATGGAAAATCAAGACAAGGAGAACAGAGGCTCAGTACAAATACATGGAAAATCAAGATGCCATTCAGGAGCGGTGTAATTCCAGCAAAAAGTAAAAACTCCAAGAGTTCAATGAATTCCAAGTGGCGATTCTAAGCAGACCTTTTATGCTCTCGATACTTCTACCTGTTATTTCCAGGGTGAAAGCCCTTGAAAGACGACGGCCATTGGGCTGTAGACTTATTTTGAGGGGACAGTTTATTTCCTAGCACAATTTACAGGACTCTTTGTATTCCTACTTGCTTAACACCATAATAAAGACATTATTTACAAAACCCGGATTTAGGACTCATATGTCTGGAAACCTGTTAAAGAGCAGCCATTCCAGTCCCTTCCCCACACCGACTAGATGAGATCCGAGGGTGATATGAACCAGAGAGCTTGTGACCTGGTCACAGAACATTTCCCTTGCTGGGTTTCATAGGACCAGATCTTGACATGCATTTAATGGAGAATAAGACAGCCAGGCACTCTCTCCAGAAGACGGCATTCCAAATATCCCGGAGAACTGGTAGGCAGAAGAGAGGGAGCAGAACATGTAGGTTAGGGCTTGCAGAGGATGGTGCTGGAAAGATGAGAGAGAAACCCAGCTGAAGGTGGGGAGAGGGAAATGGCGGGAGGCCACAACCAGAGTGAGTTAAGAAAGAGATTAAGTCAGGAGGAGGGATGAATGGAAAGAAAAACGATGGGATGTCCCATACATGTGGATCAGAGGGCAGACAAACACAGTAGCATTAAGTTAACATTGGTTTCTTACGGGACTGCTTTAGTGCAACAGCAAAGGAGAAAATACTTACTGTAATGTTCTTTCTATGGATTCTTCTCCCGCAGATTCCTCATCTGATAGATATTCCCCCTCCAGCTTCAGAACATTTTTGACAGGGGGCGTAGTGGACCTCGACCCAGCCGTCGACCGTCGAGCTCGGCATCTGGTCGTCGGCTCCGGATATGATGTCAGGCGTCGTATAAATACCACGTTTCTTTGCCCCAACCTCAGTTCTCCCTCCCACCCTCCCCGAGCCTCACACGCTGCATAGGAAAACAGAGAACAAACGGGCTAATGAGCACTTAAAGTAGTAACTATAGACCTGCCAAGGAGGAACAATTGAACAAAGACTACAAGTAGTGTTAGAAAAAACTTTGTCCGTTTTCTGTCTTCCTGCAACAGTTTATAAAAAACAGAGGACCGTCACCAAGTCAACGTGAAAGAGAAGAGGCGCGCCAACCACTGACTTTCTGAGCAGGGATTGGAGGGGAGATGAGGCATCTGCGGGAGAAGAATCCATAGAAAGAACAGTGCGGAAAGTAATTTCTCCTTCAGTTGTTTGCATTTCTCCTGTAGATTCCTCATCCGATAGACTCCCAAAACAGTAGATGAAGGAGGAGGGCAGAAAGTTATACCCAGAAATTTTGCAACACTCCCTGCCAAAACACGTATCAGTAGTAAGAGCCACATCCAGACTGTAGTGCTTTGTGAAGGTACGTTGGGATGACCAAGTCGCAGCGTGACAAATCTGCCGGACAGGGACTCCCCTCTGCAATGCTGTTGATGCCGAGACTCACCTTCTCGAATGGGCCCTGATGCTTGTTGGTAATTCCTTTCCAGCAGACTGCTAGCATTCATCTGTGCAGAAAATGATCCAGGGAAAGCACAAGGTGCAACTTTTGTCCCTTAGCCTTGCTGGCCCGCAGTGGGTGAGGCTTGACTGATTCCCTGGTTGTGATCTTCGAGGTAATCTCCCCCGGGAAGCAAGAGTCTGAGTGTTCAGCGGTGCGTTCACAGAGTCTGGGATGTGGGAAACTACTCTTCCCAGCATCACAGCCTTCCATTCATTCAGACTAGTCTTTCCAGAACCTTGAGGTTTGCTCTTCTACCACCCCTGGATTCTCCGACTTCACCAACGAGTCTCAATCTCTAGAATCAATGCGCATTCTCTCCTTTTCAGGATTCTCTAACCACCCCTCATCTGTGCGTTCCTTTTCCCTTTGGTTATCTCTCAATTTCCTTTCTTCGCCCCTGTGGGTGGCATCCATCTCCCAGTGCCTGGAAAGTGCCATGCGACTGTCCCCGGCCCTGAGATGAGGACTCAGTGAGGGTGAAACGGGTGTCCTCCACATCATGTCTTCAGGCCCATCATCCGCTAACTTGGGGAGGCAACCACCCCCGGCTCGCCCCACTGAAGGTCCCCAGCAAGAGACAGGGGACGTTGTCACAGGTGACGGAGGCTGGCTGAAGGGAGATCTACAGAAAGAGGGGACATGGGATGAAAAAACAATTCCAGCTAAAGGAGGGAGACAGCTGAGAAATGGACACCGAGGGACAGAAGAGGATGATGTAAGAGGTGTCTATGATCAGGTGAAATGGGCACATGTAGGCACAGGAAGGAACAAGTTACTTACCTGTAACTGATGTTCTCCAGCATGGGTCTGGCATGGATTCACATGCTCATGAATATTCCCCGTCAGGCTGGGAATCCTTGGTAAAGAAAAAATCAGTATCAGTTTCGTTTCTGATCTGTCTTCATTAGTAGTAACCAATCACTGGTCTCTGGGTCATACTGCCCCCAGCCAATGACTGCCCTCTCCCTAAGCCCCGCCTCTGGCAGCCATCTTCAGGTTGGTAGCACGTAAAGTGGCAGTATGACCAAGTGAAGAGCCGCAGAGGGGTAGGAGGGAGGGTTCGCATGTGAATCCATGCCAGACCCATGCTGGAGAACAGTTACAGGTAAGTAACTTGTTCCTTCTCCAGCATGGGGTCTGGCATGGATTCACATGCTCATGAATATAGGAATACATAGCGGTACACACATGTACAACGACGGGGGGTGGCAAAAGGCTCAACATTAAGCATTACATAAACTCAACATTAAGCAACTCTTATCTTCCCACCAGATCTTCAGGCGAACAGGTTGTGCAGCACTGCTTGGCCGACTCTGGCCTCTTCCCTGGAATCCCGGTCGACGCAGTAGAATCTCGTGAAGGTGAGCGTCGACCTCCACGTAGCAGCCCTGCAGATGTCCAGCAGGGGCACACCAGACAAGAACGCCGTGATAGCAGCAATCGCTCTGGTCGAATGGGCTCTCGGACGGCCGGGCAACGGTCGGTTTGCCAACCGGCGACAGTGCATGATGCAGCCGGAGAGCCATCTGGAAATGGGAGCCTTAGAGAGAGCCTTCCCTTGGCTCACAGGCCGAAAGTTCACAAACAGCTGTGACGTCTTCCGAAAACTCTTCGTGCGGTCCACGTAGAACTTCAGCGTTCTAGCCACATCCAGCGAGTGCAAAGTCCTCTCTGCCGGCGACGAAGGCGATGGGAAGAAAACTGGTAACTCCAAGGGCTTGTTGAGGTGGAAGTTCGACGGCACCTTGGGCATAAAGGAGGGGTGCGTCACTACCACCCTCGTGTCGTGAAAAGTCAAGTATGGAGGCTTGCAGGATAGCGCCTGGATCTCTCCCACTCGCTGTGCAGAGGTGATGGCCACAAGAAAAGCTGTCTTCCACGACAGGAACTTCGGCGCCAAATGCAGAGGCTCGAATGGGGCTCCCATAAGCATAGACAGCACCACGTTGAGCTCCCTCGCCGGGGCAGGAGCCTTCCCTGGCGGGAACGATTGGGACAGTCCCTTCATAAATTCCTTCACCAGGCGATGAGACCACAAGGACGCCCGTCCCGTAGTTCTGGTGTATCGGGAGATCGCAACCAGAAGTATCTTGATGGAAGCGTGAGCTAGTCCAGCCTTGGCCAGCAACAGTAGTTACGGCAGTACTTGAGGGGCCGTAATCCGCAGAGGGCTAATCTTCTGTGCACGGCACCAGACAGAGAACCTCTTCCAATTATGTCTGTAGCACTTGAGAGTTGAGGACACCCTGGCCTTTGCAAGAACCTCTCTGCAGTCAGCCGGGATATCGTACCCTCCAAACTCTAGTGCTGCAGGGGCCAGGCCTGCAAGTTCAGCGACTCTGGGTCGTGATGAAAGATGGCGCCTCCTTCTCTGGAAAGAAGATCTGCGTCCGTCGGCAGCTTGACCGGTAGTCCAGAAGGTCCGGGAACCAGATCTGCCTCCGCCGGTGCGACGAAGATCATCCTGCACCATGACCTATTGAGCTGGTTGATGAGTCGGAGCAGCAACGGCAACGGAGGGAACGCATAAAGGAACAGGCCGTCCCAGGGGAACGAGAAAGCATCGCCCATGCTCCTCGGTTGGGGAAACCTGCGGGCGAACCTCTGGCACTTGGAGTTTGTCGCAAACAGGTCGATCTGGGGTTTGCCACCGTAGCTAGAGTCGGTCCACTTGATCCTGGCGTAGTTCCAACTTGTGGCACGAGCGCAGCTCTCTGCTGAGAGAGTCGGCGATGGTGTTTTTTATCCCTGCCAAATGAAACGGCACCAGAAACATCCCTTGGGCAACGGCCTAATGCCACAGATCCTGGGCTTCCTTGGATAGGGCTGGGGATCTGGTTCCTCTCTGCTTCCGGATGTAGAACATCGTTGTGGTGTTGTCGGTGAAGATCCTCACCACCTTGCCCTTGAGGGACGGGAGAAAGGACACGAGGGCCCAGAACACTGCCCGGAGCTCCAGGATGTTGATGTGGAGCGGCTTCTCCTCTCGGAGCCAAAGGCCTCTCGCGTGAAGATCTCCAGTGTGCGCTCCCCACCCCTCCAGGGAGGTATCCGTCATCATCGTCACCTGGTGGGCCGGGGTCTGAAAGTCTGCCCCTGCTGCTAGATGAGTGCGGGTGCCCCACCACCGGATTGCTCGTCGGAAGGTCTCGTTGACAGGGATCCTGTCCTCGAAGCTGTCCGTCGCTTGAATCCAGCGGGCCTCGAGGAACTCCTGAAGAGGGCACATCCGCAGCCTGCACAGGCGCACGAGATAAATGCAAGAGAACATCATCCCGAGGAGGGACTTGATGGACCTCATCCTGGCCACGTCCGTGGCCAGAAGACGCTGCACCTTGCCTAGGATGGCCTTTGTCCTTTCCTCTGACAGCGAGGCCAGCCGCGCCACTGTGTCGAGCTTGGCTCCCAGAAACAGTTAGACTTGAGCGGGGACCAGGTGGGACTTGGGGAAGTTGATGGAGAACCCCAGGTCTGTGAGCAGCTGGACGGTCTTCGCTGTGTGTTCCACGGTGAGCTCCCTTGTCCTTGCGCGGATGAGCCAATCGTCCAGGTAGGGGTAGACGTGGATCCCCTACAGGCGCAGCCGCGCCACCACTGGAGCAAGGCACTTGGTGAAAACCCTGGGTGCCGACTTCAATCCGAATGGGAGGGCCTTGAACTGGTAGTGCCGCCCTTGGACCACGAACCCGAGGAACTTCCGGTGTCCTTTTAGAATGGGAATGTGAAAGTATGCATCCTCATAATCCAACGACGAAAGGAAATCGCCCTCCTCCAGCTGTCCCAGCACGTGCTGGAGGGCGACCATCCGGAACTTCTGTGCCTTGATGTACTTGTTCAGTTGTCACAGGTCGAGGATGGGTCGCCACCCGCCTGTCTTCTTTTTCACAAGGAAGTACCTTGAGTATACTCCAGAGCCCCGGAGTCTCTTTGGGATGAGCTCGATGGCACCTTTCTTGAGCACCGCCCTTACCTCCGACAGTAGTTGAGGGACGTGGTTTTCTTTCCTGGCCACGGGAGGAATGCAGGGGAACTTTTTTAGAAATTCGAGGGCGTGCCCCTGGGCCAGGGCATCCAGCACCCAACGGTCGGTGGAGATGGACTCCCACACGCTGACGAACTTCGCCAGCCGGCCTCCCACCGGGGTGCTTCAGTGGGGGCCCAACGCCACGGTCGGTTCAATCTTGCTTGGAGGGCGCCTTGCCGCCTTGGTCTCCCTGGCGACGACGGCGGGGTCCACCTGACTTGCCTCGTCCTCCATCGGCTTCCTGCGATGAGGAGCGGGCCGCTTGGCGGTACGTAGAGGAGCCACCGCCGAATCCCTTGGAGGCACCCTGCTTGCCTCCAGAGCTCCAAAAGGACGGCCTTCGTTGCTGGAGAACTCCTAGGGCCTTAGCGGTCTCTGTGTCCGCCTTGATGGCTTGGAGGGACTCATCCACCGTTTTCCCAAACAGGTTGTTCCCGTTGAACGGCATGTCCAAAACCTTGGCTTGTACGTCCTGGCGGAAATCCGTCGCCTTGAGCCACCCTCGTCGTCTGAGGCAAACACTGTTGCCTAGCTGGCGGAAACCGGTGTCGGCAATGTCCGTTGCCACCGTTATGGTGTGGTCCGACGCCACCTCCACTTCCTGCAAGATCTCCAGGGCCTCAGCCCTCTTATCATCCGGTAGGAAGTCCAACAGGGGGGGCGATCTTGTAACAACTCCCTGTCGTAGCGGGCCACAATCGCGAGGGCGTTGGCCGCCTTAATCGTTGTAGCCGCCGACGATATAACTCGTCGTCCCATTGCATCCAGCTTCTTTCCTTTGCTGTCCGGCGGGGAAGTTGACGTTGAGGCCAATGCCCCCCCCGCTTTCTTCTTGGCCGCCGCTGAGACGACGGAGTCAGGGGTCGGTTGCGCCGTAAGGCACAAAGGGGCCGCGTCAGGGACCCGGTACTTCTTCTCGTACCGAGCTCTCTTGGCAGGCGTCGTAGACAGGTTCTTGCGAAGGGTGAGTCCCTCGTCCCAGATGTCATCCAACAGAGGCACGGCGAGGACTGTCTTCCTCTTGACCTCGTGCTGTTGGTAAAGGAAACCTTCCTTCTTCTTTTCTTCGGGGCAGATCTGGAAAAGCTCAGATGTCCTGGCGATCATAGCGTGGAAAGACCCAATCTCGTTGGGCGGGGAGGCCTGGGCTGGAGGCGATGGGAGCTCTGTCCTTCACCTCGGGGGGAGGGTCACTGCCTTGGTCTCCCTCGGCTGAATCCTTCGAGATCGACCGAGGCCTCTCCAGAAGCTTCGCCAGGTTCTCGGCTTTCCTCTTCCCTGAGCCAGAGCGTTGGCTCGTGGCTGATGGTGCTGGAGAGGGTGCGCCCTGCCTGGCAGCCGAGAAGCCAGACGGTTTGGCGCTCCCGGTGCCCGCGGACTTGCGGTGATTTGCCTTCTGTTGGGCCCCTGTCGCCGGGGCCCCCTCACAGGACTTAGAAGACCGCTCAAACAACTTCTTCTGGTCACCAGACAGGCTCTTTCCTTCCAGCCAGTTGGAGAGATACCGATACTTGATGGTCCGTTCCGGCATGTTCCCGCAAAACGCACAGTCCTTCTCCACGTGCATTTTGTCATCATGAAGGCAGTAGAGGCATTTCGAATGCTTGTCCTCTTTGAACACATTCTGCAGCTGGCATCCAGGGCAAACCCTGAACAGCTTTCTGGGTGTCGAGCTTCCTTTCTCCTGGGCCATGTCTGGGGTAGGCCACAAACTTCTGGACTCCTCCACGAAAACTTCACCCTTGACGGGCGTAGAAAAATCTGAAACGGGTCCCGTTGATCGGATGTAGAAACTGTGGAGCTTGAGGCTCTATTTGACCGAAAAATGAGAAAATCTCTTTGAAAAAGTGTGAAAACGCAGCAAAAAGCTTGAGCGCTAAACACAAGGACTCCCAACACTTGAGCGTGCGGTAAAAATCTGAAGATGGCTGCCAGAGGCGGGGCTTAGGGAGAGGGCAGTCATAGGCTGGGGGGCAGTAGGACCCAGAGACCAGTGATTGGTTACTACTAAGGAAGACAGATCATAAACAAAACTGATAATGATTTTTTCTTTACCGAGGATTCCCAGCCTGACGACGGGGAATGAATATTCATGAGCATGTGAATCCATGCCAGACCCCATGCAGTACCCAGTCTCCCCTTGCTCTGAACCACAGCCACTCGCTCTGCAGGTGCCTTCTTAGAAGCAGCACACTCCATCTCGTCTCTTTGGAGTCAGAACCACTCCCTTTATGTTTCTGCATGAGCCACAGTTTAGAAGTCTCATTCCTCAATTGGCCTTCAAAAATAAGATCATTTTCATCAATCCGAATAGTTGCTTTGTGTGCCTTTACCCAATGCCCTGGCTGGTGAGCTGTTACTAGCCACACCCATAGCCTCCTCTCAAGGCTCTGAAATGCTTCTCACCATTCAGAGCAGGACACCTTGGGGGAAAAAGTGCCCGTTTCCATTATCCATTCCCAGGCCATTGTGCAGTTCTGCAGTCTAAGGAGCATGCAAGACCACTTCCTCTACAGCAGAAACTGGGTATGCGGCCTCTTATGAGGCCAGAAAGGTTGCCTCTTACCTCCCAAACACTGTGTGCTTCTTGTCCAGGTAAACACAAGAGCGAAACGTGATAAAGCTGAAAGAGAAAGACAAGAGTGAGACAAGCACACAGACAGGTAGTCACACATTCTAAGCAGGACCCTCAAATCCGGTGCCAGAGCAGTCAGCCATGTTAGACATGTCTAAGTGGTGGGACTGGGGCTCCGCCGTGTCAGTCATGTACCTTTCATTATGCTGAGCTCATCTCGGTTATCCAGGCTTTGGAAGGTGGCTCCATATTCGGAGCACAGCGCTCGGACAATCTAAGCAACGATGACGTTTCCAATGTATAGAGTTAGTGCCTGTCACGTGATCACTAGGATAGGGAGGTTTTATCATGGGCGAATACATCGAAAATCGTTTCCAAACAAATTTTGACCCAAATACTTGTCATGGGTAGGTTTTACGGTAACAACTAATGTGGGGGCATTTGGGGAGGGGTTCCTCCCCACATATATTTGTGGCAAAATCTAACAAAAGAAAAAACGAATTTGATGAAAAGGGAGTCGATGGATTGTTTCTGACCAAATCACAAAGAAGCGATCAACTTACAACTGCGATTTGTTGGTGTTGGGTCCGGAGTTGGCCATGCTCAGTACACCTCTCCCCGTGTGCGACAGATTCGGCTTGAACTCGTCTTTAAATGGCTTCCCCCAGTAGGATTCACCACCTGAAAGAGGAAGTGCCAGAAGTCAGGAGAACTGCCAGAAATCACCCTGGAAAAACTCTCCCGATACAAATATCCATTTTTGGTCCCTTATCCTCAGCCCCGAGATGCCCCTTGGGCCATTAATGGAATATAAACACCATCAAAAGCACACAGAGTTTTACCCGAGTAAGACACATGCCAGGAGAGGATATGGGCAGGATCACATTGACATGCGAGACCAGCAGGAGGCATGAGACTGCAAATAGGACAGGAAGGGAGTAGGAATGGATGGCAGGACCCGGGTGACCGTGAACAGAAGAACATTGTAGGAGACTGATGTCATCCGGACACTATGGCGAGACACATGCAGCAACTGGACAGGATGCAGATCGAGGCAACAAGTGCACAGAACACGATGGAAGGACACATGCAAGAATGGGACATGATGGAAGAACGCAATTCAGGACGAAGGCGGCATGCTGGGGGTCTATTAGCACGCATGAGGCTCACATGCCTTAATTGGGACCATCTTGAGTGCGCTTAGTTCTGGTCACCCCTCGAGGGTGGGGGTGGTATCCACAGGAGGCGAAGGGCCAGGGCAGGACTGAAGAAGCGAAAAAGAGGGAAGGAGTCAGGACTCTGATGGAGTGGCGTGACAAGGATCTCTTAAAGCAAACATCTGGGAAACTAGGAGAGGTAGTGAAGTTGAAGGGCTAAAATAAGACACCCCAAAAAGACCAGAGACGGGTGTGGTAAACCCTTAAAACTGAAAAGCATGGGGGAAGAGGAACAGAGAAGAGGGGTGTGGAAAAGCCTATAAACCCCAACTTGTGCCACAATATAGGAATACCACAAGGGACATTAGGACCCCAGGAGGATCATCCAGTTTTCTTTGGTCTATGTTTCAGTCCCAGTTTGTGGTTGTGGCCATGCTGTGTTCCAGCTCTGAAACAAAAGATCAGTCCTCAGTGCTTTTCCATCTCGGCTTGTCCCCTGATCCCGTTGCATCTGGGACCCTTGGTTAATTTGTTGGTAGATCTACAGGTGAAGCACCTCTGAGTTTCGCTCAGTAGGACACTAACTGCGCTGCTTAGTTCCTTGGTCTGCACTACTTCTTCCTTCTGCTATTGTAGAGAAAACACAGAAGTGTGTTCCCTGGTGTGTTGCAGCCCCACAATCGCAGGGAGCTTCTGCATGCTCTGGGACAGCACCAGGTGCTGCAATCTTATTACTAAATACAAACTCCGAGCACATGTGTGTACTTGCCACCAGTCCACGATAGGGGACGTGACTTTTATTTATGGAGTGATTTATATTGGGCTACTCATCCGTGCATTGTAGCCTCTCTACGGTGGAAAGGAGGGGGTACTTTTAGTCAGAGAAAAGGAGGACAATCAGATATCCAATCTGGTTGAACTCTGCCAAGGCCGGGCTACACCGGGGATGGCACAGTGTTTTCGGAGGTTCCCAGTCCCAGGAATACAGCACCCAGGTCACTCTGGGACAAGTTCACTCGGCCAGGAGGAACAAGCCTCCCATAGGAATGGAGTCCTTCTCGCCCTCAAAATCTTCTTCATGCCTTGGTCTTCATGGTCAGTCTTCCAATTTCCGCACACTTGACTGGGGGTGAAAGCCTTTTTGTACTTTCCTGGCATCCCCTCACTTGGTGCAGGAATTTCTTGGTTTAGGGGCAAAGCTTTTTAAGAAGCAGATGCAGCTCATGGAGTCGGGGCAGAATGGACTCAATCCTTCAAGTCGCGCGTCCCCTACATAGCTTCATCAGCTTATATTTCGGCCGATTCGGGCTTTGCTCCACTTCCTCCCCGCGTCCTCCGTGCAGATGCAGGTTACAGCAACTTCTCCCAAGTCCATCTCTCTGCATCTCTGGAAGCAAGCCAGCCATGTGTAGTAAGCAGTTCTTGGGGTTCCTCGTTGCGTTGCTTGCTTGACTGTCACCACTCTTTGCTAGGGGCTCCTCCCAAGAGTGAACAAATCTTAATGGACTTCGGGGAGCACAGGCGGAGCTAGAATCTAGCCGGTCTCCCATTCTTAAGGGCAATTCGATAAGTCTTTCCCTGGCAGGAGGGTGGGATATAGCAAGCAGGGCCTTTCGGATACATTGGAGGGGTCCCCCAGATGCATCCTTCCATCTCCCTGTATCTAGCAATTACAATAAGGGCATAAGACCCCCACATTAGCCTGTCCCCTTCTCCCTCCACAGCTCCTCCACTTGGTCACAAGCTCCTGTGATGAAGAACCAGACTGCTGCTGCGGAAAGGATCAGAGGCAGGCGATTCTCCACAGTCACAGCGAGCGCAGATCCAGGCTCATGTTTAAAGGAGTAGCTTCATGAGCACAGTAACAGAACAGTAGCTTCACTGTCAGGACAAGAAATATGCAAAGCATTTTTGCCAAATCCATATGAACAAAAATTACGAAAAGACTAGGGAAAGAAAGAGGAGGCTAAATGTGTTGGGGAGAATTCTCTGTAAAGGCTAATTTCCTAAACCTAGTGAGTCCCCAGCAGCTTTGCTGGATTTTTGGGGTTTGTTTTTTTTCTCCTGCTAAGAGTGAGACTCTTACTCCCACTCTTAGACATGATTTGAGGTAAGTCTTTGACTTTTTGTGCGATTTTGGGCTATGGGGCGTTTTACTCCATAGCATATCTGTTTTTTTGTGTATGTGTTACACAGCACCCTCCGTGCAGTAACACAGGGGTGTCATAGTGACCCCCAAACAGACTCCATACCCTGGAACTGACTACTGTCTCCCAGGGCATGTAAAGTCACCATTGACTTTACTAGTCGTAAATTGTGAACAGAACCAGTACAAACCATCATATTGTGCAAGTACTGGAGGGGGTTAATTAGATTGCCCCTGGGTCTGTTTTCAAGGGGGCACTGTCCAGTCCCCCCTTGTCGAGTTTCTGGTTGATGGCAGTGGTTACCACGCGAAATATTCCACCGGAATATACTCTATGGGATTTTACCATCGATTTTAAACGCACCACTTTTTGGTGCAATGTTAAAGATACCACAGTTTATTTATTTAATATTAAATTTGCGGTTGGGTCTTTTTGCCAGAACTCTTTTCTAAAATGGCGTTTGTGTCCGTCTCTGTAACTCTGACCAAGGTCGAGCCCTTTGTTCCACTTTTAGGCGGGCTTCTCCACAGAAGCCCTCCAAATGGTGCCCCTCTGTCTGGGTTCCACAGGATGGGTGTGGAGGGGAATTGGCACCCTGGACTGCGTTGCCTTAGCAACTCAAGTCGCACTCTGTTCTAATAGGGCCAGTGGTGAACCGCCCGGCTCACCACTTAGCATGTTTGAGTGACAGCTAGGCTGTTGAATGGGGGTTTTTCTGCATAAAAGCATGGCCTTTGGGACTGGAACTTCAGAAGTCGCCACAGGACCTAAGAATACAAAGAGGGAAGAGCTGAGCCATCTGCAACGACAACACCACCGGTGAAGCCCTGCTGCAACTACCTCACCACTTTCCCGATGACAAGAGAAGATCTTCTGCTGGACGAGTCTTCTTCCTCTGAGCTGGTGGGACCAACCAGTTTGCCCTTTTCGCCTTCCAAAGACGTCTCTTGGTCGAATCGCCCGTGCCAAGCACCGCGGCGGCCGGATAGCCAAGCTTCACCACTTTGACCGCGAATAAAAGGAATGCACCGTTTAACAACTCCACGTTTCCTCCTCGACGAGATTCTCTCTTCCCCTGGTCGAAACAACGAACTGCAACCACTGCCAGGAACAACTGCCACCGCTGGAGCTTCCTCTCTCTTTAAGGTACTGTGTCCTGCCTGGCCTCCCTTTCTTCGGTTTGCCCAAGGTGACCCTTAAATCCTTGGCTTTCCAACTGGGTTGGCCCCAGACCTTCTAACTTTATCTTTTTGAATCGCCCCAACCTCTTTTGAACATTCTGCAAAGACTTTTAGTGCATTTCAAACCGTGTGATCCTGGGCACATTTCGCTTTGCTCCATTTAAAGTGGGCCTGGCCTATGAACTTTGGCTCTACAGGGTATATTGCCTTCTTTCCCTTGCTGAGAACTCCTAAAAGTGTTGGGACTCGTTTTATTTCTATGCTCTGCCTTTTACTCTCCCTTTAACTGAACTATTGGAGTGCCATCAGGTCATGCGCTCACATCTGTAACAAATTGTGGTGTTTTAACTCTGACTTGTCTGATAGTTATCAAGGGAGGTGTGTATACTTTACCTGACTGTGTTTTAACTTGCTTTTGATTTATAGTGCTAGTATATTGCCTAAAGTGTGTTTTAAATAAATAATTATATACTTTTTTATACAAAGCTCTGGTCAGTGTTTGTTTGCTCTAATGTGTTTTTAGCCCTATTGTGTATACTCTGTATACTGCCCTACTCTTCTTGAGAGAGGTCTGACTGCTCAGCCACAGCTACCAGGTAAATCTGGGTGGTACAGACTGCTACCATTTGGGTTTACTGCTTACTCCTGTAGTCTTAATCTTTTTGCAGTGTTCCCCAAGGGAACTGCACAGGATTTTGCCTAACAAAATGTACATCACAGGTGCCAGCGAAGCTGAGATGGTCTTGACTGGCACAAGCTTCCTGCGAGTCACCTCCGCCTCTATGTAATCAAATGGAGGCAAGGTGGCTATTAAGGCACTGCCCTACCACTTCGCTTAACTCATAAAGGGAGGACTCACAATCCAGCAGGAAGACACCTGGCAAGAGGAGAGGATTGGACAGGGTGCAGGCAGAGGCTGGCTAGGACAGCAGAAAGCTGGCAAGAGCAGGATAGGAGAACGGTGCAGGACAGACCAAGCCAGCAGGAGCCCACAGCCATGTATATGAGGACTTGCTGGAAGGGCAGGATGCAGGGAACTAGAGGGTTATGGATGATAGGCAACACGCAGATACGGCCAACAAATAAGACAGAAAATAGTGGCAGGACACGAGGAAAGGCTGCAGCAGCAGGACAAAGGCAATGCCAGAGGACCCAAATAGAAGGCAAGGCAGAGACAAAGCTATAGGAGCAAGAGGAGAAGGTGGGGGGAGCACAACGGTGGAGGGCAAAGTGCAAATACATTGAAATGGAAAGGGGAAAGTGGAAAGGAGTGCGCGTGGATGTAGAGGAGGGGACGAGTGATAGCAACGGACTGGATTCTGACAACAGAGAAAGCGGTGGGGAATAAACTTCTAAACCACCTGCCTCCAACATTCAATAAGGCGAAAAAACCACAGAATTACTGTGCTAAGTTCCCGGACAAGAACCTGAGAATCTGTATTATGAGAGCAAGACTCGACCTACTGCCAACTAGAGAGATCATAACAATCAGAGGAGCTTCAACCGACAAGCGATGCCGCCTTTGCAAAAAGGAATCTTCCATCGAAACATTGAAGCACCTTGTGATGGAGTGCGTAAAAATGAACGAAAACAAACATCTACCTCCCTTCGCTGGCGGAAAACCTCTGGATATTCCAAACGAACGATCTGTGGAACAGATTAATTTCTGTCGAGAACACAAGATGGACCACAGCTTTGGCCAAACTTATCGAACTTGCTTTTGATCAGATTAACCGTCTACAGCCCGACGGCTGCACTTTGCAGGACTCAGACCCAGGATAAAGAAATGAAGAATCAGGAATTAAGTATTTAAGCAAGCTTGGCCAGCTTTGGGGAGGTTTCTGTAGTTTCTCTGAGAACAAGCTCCTGAAGACGTGGAAGTTTTGACAAAACTTAGTTGTAACTGAGTAAAGTTCAAATAAATTAAAAAAAAACAAAAAAGAAGAGAAAGGGGGAATTTGAGGATGGGCATGTGGAGAAAAAGAGAAAAGGAAAGAAGGGCAGGAAGAGTAACACAAGGAGGAGAGAAAGGTGGGCCAATGCAGAACAGGAAGAGACGAAAGGTGCAGATGGTAGAAAGGAAAGCGTGCAAATGGATATGAGGGAGACACGAGAAGAGGTCAAAGACAATAAGCCCCTCGCAGGCATATGGGTCATGTCACATCCCCAGGGAATGAGCTCATAAACAGCCTCAGAATCCAACCCGGAGCTCAATAAAAGACCCTATAAAAGGTTCAATGGAAGAGGATCAACTTCATAGCGCCAAGAAGCGAGGAAATCGGGATCCCCAACAGTGTGTACTAAGCATAAGCTTCCCCCCACCCCCCTCTCATTGCAGGTGCACACTTCATAGTAATGTAATGTATTCAGGTGATACAGAGAGTCATAAATAGATGAACACAGCTGGCTTCCTAGCAACGCTCCGGGTGCATGACGCTCATGCCCTCAGTGCCCTCAGAGGGAAGAGGGGAACACAGCTGGCTTCCTAGCAACGCTCCGGGTGCATGACGCTCATGCCCTCAGTGCCCTCAGAGGGAAGAGGGGAACACAGCTGGCTTCCTAGCAACGCTCCGGGTGCATGACGCTCATGCCCTCAGTGCCCTCAGAGGGAAGAGGGGAACACAGCTGGCTTCCTAGCAACGCTCCGGGTGCATGACGCTCATGCCCTCAGTGCCCTCAGAGGGAAGAGGGGAACACAGCTGGCTTCCTAGCAACGCTCCGGGTGCATGACGCTCATGCCCTCAGTGCCCTCAGAGGGAAGAGGGGAACACAGCTGGCTTCCTAGCAACGCTCCGGGTGCATGACGCTCATGCCCTCAGTGCCCTCAGAGGGAAGAGGGGAACACAGCTGGCTTCCTAGCAACGCTCCGGGTGCATGACGCTCATGCCCTCAGTGGGAAGAGGGGAACACAGCTGGCTTCCTAGCAACGCTCCGGGTGCATGACGCTCATGCCCTCAGTGCCCTCAGAGGGAAGAGGGGAACATGTGCAGAGATTCCAGGGGGGGAGTGGGGGGGGTGGGGTCAATGACGCTCATGCCCTCAGTGCCCTCAGAGGGAAGAGGGGAACATGTGCAGAGATTCCAGGGGGGAGTGGGGGGGGGTGGGGTCAATGACGCTCATGCCCTCAGTGCCCTCAGAGGGAAGAGGGGAACACAGCTGGCTTCCTAGCAACGCTCCGGGTGCATGACGCTCATGCCCTCAGTGCCCTCAGAGGGAAGAGGGGAACACAGCTGGCTTCCTAGCAACGCTCCGGGTGCATGACGCTCATGCCCTCAGTGCCCTCAGAGGGAAGAGGGGAACACAGCTGGCTTCCTAGCAACGCTCCGGGTGCATGACGCTCATGCCCTCAGTGCCCTCAGAGGGAAGAGGGGAACACAGCTGGCTTCCTAGCAACGCTCCGGGTGCATGACGCTCATGCCCTCAGTGCCCTCAGAGGGAAGAGGGGAACATGTGCAGAGATTCCGGGGGGGAGTGGGGGGGGGTGGGGTCAATGACGCTCATGCCCTCAGTGCCCTCAGAGGGAAGACGGGAACATGTGCAGAGATTCCGGGGGGAGGGGAGGGGGGGGTGGGGTCAATGACGCTCATGCCCTCAGTGCCCTCAGAGGGAAGACGGGAACATGTGCAGAGATTCCGGGGGGGGGGGCGCGGGGTCAATGACGCTCATGCCCTCAGTGCCCTCAGAGGGAAGAGGGGAACATGTGCAGAGATTCCGGGGGGGAGTGGGGGGGAGGGGGTCAATGACGCTCATGCCCTCAGTGCCCTCAGAGGGAAGAGGGGAACATGTGCAGAGATTCCAGGGGGGAGTGGGGGGGGGGGTCAATGACGCTCATGCCCTCAGTGCCCTCAGAGGGAAGAGGGGAACATGTGCAGAGATTCCAGGGGGGGAGTGGGGGGGGTGGGGTCAATGACGCTCATGCCCTCAGTGCCCTCAGAGGGAAGAGGGGAACATATGCAGAGATTCCGGGGGGGAGTGGGGGGGGTGGGGTCAATGACGCTCATGCCCTCAGTGCCCTCAGAGGGAAGAGGGGAACATATGCAGAGATTCCGGGGGGGAATGGGGGGGTGGGGTCAATGACGCTCATGCCCTCAGTGCCCTCAGAGGGAAGAGGGGAACATGTGCAGAGATTCCGGGGGGGGGGGGGGTGCATGACGCTCATGCCCTCAGTGCCCTCAGAGGGAAGAGGGGAACATATGCAGAGATTCCAGGGGGGGAGTGGGGAGGGGGGTGGGGTCAATGACGCTCATGCCCTCAGTGCCCTCAGAGGGAAGAGGGGAACATGTGCAGAGATTCCGGGGGGGGGGGTGGGGTGCATGACGTCATGCCCTCAGTGCCCTCAGAGGGAAGACGGGATCATGTGCAGAGATTCCAGGGGGGGAGTGGGGGGGGGGTCAATGACGCTCATGCCCTCAGTGCCCTCAGAGGGAAGAGGGGAACATGTGCAGAGATTCCAGGGGGGGAGTGGGGGGGGGGGTCAATGACGCTCATGCCCTCAGTGCCCTCAGAGGGAAGAGGGGAACATGTGCAGAGATTCCAGGGGGGGGAGTGGGGGGGGGGTCAATGACGCTCATGCCCTCAGTGCCCTCAGAGGGAAGAGGGGAACATGTGCAGAGATTCCGGGGGGGAGTGGGGGGGGTGGGGTCAATGACGCTCATGCCCTCAGTGCCCTCAGAGGGAAGAGGGGAACATGTGCAGAGATTCCGGGGGGGAGTGGGGGGGGAGTGGGGGGGGGTGGGGTCAATGACGCTCATGCCCTCAATGCCCTCAGAGGGAAGAGGGGAACATGTGCAGAGATTCCGGGGGGGGTGGGGTCAATGACGCTCATGCCCTCAGTGCCCTCAGAGGGAAGAGGGGAACATGTGCAGAGATTCCGGGGGGGAGTGGGGGGGGGTGGGGTCAATGACGCTCATGCCCTCAGTGCCCTCAGAGGGAAGAGGGGAACATGTGCAGAGGTTCCGGGGGGGAGTGGGGGGGGTGGGGTCAATGACGCTCATGCCCTCAGTGCCCTCAGAGGGAAGAGGGGAACATGTGCAGAGATTCCGGGGGGGGGTGGGGTCAATGACGCTCATGCCCTCAGTGCCCTCAGAGGGAAGAGGGGAACATGTGCAGAGATTCCGGGGGGGAGTGGGGGGGGTGGGGTCAATGACGCTCATGCCCTCAGTGCCCTCAGAGGGAAGAGGGGAACATGTGCAGAGATTCCGGGGGGGAGTGGGGGGGGAGTGGGGGGGGTGGGGTCAATGACGCTCATGCCCTCAATGCCCTCAGAGGGAAGAGGGGAACATGTGCAGAGATTCCGGGGGGGGTGGGGTCAATGACGCTCATGCCCTCAGTGCCCTCAGAGGGAAGAGGGGAACATGTGCAGAGATTCCGGGGGGGAGTGGGGGGGGGTGGGGTCAATGACGCTCATGCCCTCAGTGCCCTCAGAGGGAAGAGGGGAACATGTGCAGAGGTTCCGGGGGGGAGTGGGGGGGGTGGGGTCAATGACGCTCATGCCCTCAGTGCCCTCAGAGGGAAGAGGGGAACATGTGCAGAGATTCCGGGGGGGGTGGGGTCAATGACGCTCATGCCCTCAGTGCCCTCAGAGGGAAGAGGGGAACATGTGCAGAGATTCCGGGGGGGAGTGGGGGGGTGGGGTCAATGACGCTCATGCCCTCAGTGCCCTCAGAGGGAAGAGGGGAACATGTGCAGAGATTCCGGGGGGGAGTGGGGGGGGGTGGGGTCAATGACGCTCATGCCCTCAGTGCTCTCAGAGGGAAGAGGGGAACATGTGCAGAGATTCCGGGGGGGGGGTGGGGTCAATGACGCTCATGCCCTCAGTGCCCTCAGAGGGAAGAGGGGAACATGTGCAGAGATTCCGGGGGGGAGTGGGGGGGGGGGGGTGGGGTCAATGACGCTCATGCCCTCAGTGCCCTCAGAGGGAAGAGGGGAACATGTGCAGAGATTCCAGGGGGGGTGGGGTCAATGACGCTCATTCCCTCAGTGCCCTCAGAGGGAAGAGGGGAACATGTGCAGAGATTCCGGGGGGGGTGGGGTCAATGACGCTCATGCCCTCAGTGCCCTCAGAGGGAAGAGGGGAACATGTGCAGAGATTCCGGGGGGGAGTGGGGGGGGGTGGGGTCAATGACGCTCATGCCCTCAGTGCCCTCAGAGGGAAGAGGGGAACATGTGCAGAGATTCCGGGGGGGGGGGGTGGGGTCAATGACGCTCATGCCCTCAGTGCCCTCAGAGGGAAGAGGGGAACATGTGCAGAGATTCCGGGGGGGGTGGGGTCAATGACGCTCATGCCCTCAGTGCCCTCAGAGGGAAGAGGGGAACACAGCTGGCTTCCTAGCAACGCTCCGGGTGCATGACGCTCATGCCCTCAGTGCCCTCAGAGGGAAGAGGGGAACACAGCTGGCTTCCTAGCAACGCTCCGGGTGCATGACGCTCATGCCCTCAGTGCCCTCAGAGGGAAGAGGGGAACACAGCTGGCTTCCTAGCAACGCTCCGGGTGCATGACGCTCATGCCCTCAGTGCCCTCAGAGGGAAGAGGGGAACATGTGCAGAGATTCCAGGGGGGGAGTGGGGGGGTGGGGTCAATGACGCTCATGCCCTCAGTGCCCTCAGAGGGAAGAGGGGAACATGTGCAGAGATTCCGGGGGGAGTGGGGGGGGGGTGGGGTCAATGACGCTCATGCCCTCAGTGCCCTCAGAGGGAAGAGGGGAACACAGCTGGCTTCCTAGCAACGCTCCGGGTGCATGACGCTCATGCCCTCAGTGCCCTCAGAGGGAAGAGGGGAACACAGCTGGCTTCCTAGCAACGCTCCGGGTGCATGACGCTCATGCCCTCAGTGCCCTCAGAGGGAAGAGGGGAACACAGCTGGCTTCCTAGCAACGCTCCGGGTGCATGACGCTCATGCCCTCAGTGCCCTCAGAGGGAAGAGGGGAACACAGCTGGCTTCCTAGCAACGCTCCGGGTGCATGACGCTCATGCCCTCAGTGCCCTCAGAGGGAAGAGGGGAACACAGCTGGCTTCCTAGCAACGCTCCGGGTGCATGACGCTCATGCCCTCAGTGCCCTCAGAGGGAAGAGGGGAACACAGCTGGCTTCCTAGCAACGCTCCGGGTGCATGACGCTCATGCCCTCAGTGCCCTCAGAGGGAAGAGGGGAACACAGCTGGCTTCCTAGCAACGCTCCGGGTGCAGGACGCTCATGCCCTCAGTGCCCTCAGAGGGAAGAGGGGAACATGTGCAGAGATTCCGGGGGGGAGTGGGGGGGGTGGGGTCAATGACGCTCATGCCCTCAGTGCCCTCAGAGGGAAGAGGGGAACATGTGCAGAGATTCCGGGGGGGAGTGGGGGGGGGTGGGGTCAATGACGCTCATGCCCTCAGTGCCCTCAGAGGGAAGACGGGAACATGTGCAGAGATTCCGGGGGAGGGGAGGGGGGGTGGGGTCAATGACGCTCATGCCCTCAGTGCCCTCAGAGGGAAGACGGGAACATGTGCAGAGATTCCGGGGGGGGCGCGGGGTCAATGACGCTCATGCCCTCAGTGCCCTCAGAGGGAAGAGGGGAACATGTGCAGAGATTCCGGGGGGGAGTGGGGGGGGAGGGGGTCAATGACGCTCATGCCCTCAGTGCCCTCAGAGGGAAGAGGGGAACATGTGCAGAGATTCCAGGGGGAGTGGGGGGGGTCAATGACGCTCATGCCCTCAGTGCCCTCAGAGGGAAGAGGGGAACATGTGCAGAGATTCCAAGGGGGGAGTGGGGGGGGGTGGGGTCAATGACGCTCATGCCCTCAGTGCCCTCAGAGGGAAGAGGGGAACATATGCAGAGATTCCGGGGGGGAGTGGGGGGGGTGGGGTCAATGACGCTCATGCCCTCAGTGCCCTCAGAGGGAAGAGGGGAACATGTGCAGAGATTCCGGGGGGGGGGGGGGTGGGGTGCATGACGCTCATGCCCTCAGTGCCCTCAGAGGGAAGAGGGGAACATGTGCAGAGATTCCGGGGGGGGGTGGGGTGCATGACGCTCATGCCCTCAGTGCCCTCAGAGGGAAGAGGGGAACATATGCAGAGATTCCGGGGGGGAATGGGGGGGTGGGGTCAATGACGCTCATGTCCTGAGTGCCCTCAGAGGGAAGAGGGGAACATGTGCAGAGATTCCGGGGGGGAGTGGGGGGGGTGGGGTCAATGACGCTCATGCCCTCAGTGCCCTCAGAGGGAAGACGGGATCATGTGCAGAGATTCCAGGGGGGGAGTGGGGGGGGGGGTCAATGACGCTCATGCCCTCAGTGCCCTCAGAGGAAGAGGGGAACATGTGCAGAGATTCCAGGGGGGGAGTGGGGGGGGGGTCAATGACGCTCATGCCCTCAGTGCCCTCAGAGGGAAGAGGGGAACATGTGCAGAGATTCCAGGGGGGAGTGGGGGGGGGTCAATGACGCTCATGCCCTCAGTGCCCTCAGAGGGAAGAGGGGAACATGTGCAGAGATTCCGGGGGGGAGTGGGGGGGTGGGGTCAATGACGCTCATGCCCTCAGTGCCCTCAGAGGGAAGAGGGGAACATGTGCAGAGATTCCGGGGGGGAGTGGGGGGGGTGGGGTCAATGACGCTCATGCCCTCAATGCCCTCAGAGGGAAGAGGGGAACATGTGCAGAGATTCCGGGGGGGGGGTGGGGTCAATGACGCTCATGCCCTCAGTGCCCTCAGAGGGAAGAGGGGAACATGTGCAGAGATTCCGGGGGGGAGTGGGGGGGTGGGGTCAATGACGCTCATGCCCTCAGTGCCCTCAGAGGGAAGAGGGGAACATGTGCAGAGATTCCGGGGGGGGGGTGGGGTCAATGACGCTCATGCCCTCAGTGCCCTCAGAGGGAAGAGGGGAACATGTGCAGAGATTCCGGGGGGGAGTGGGGGGGGTGGGGTCAATGACGCTCATGCCCTCAGTGCCCTCAGAGGGAAGAGGGGATCATGTGCAGAGATTCCAGGGGGGGAGTGGGGGGGGGGTGGGGTGCATGACGCTCATGCCCTCAGTGCCCTCAGAGGGAAGAGGGGAACATGTGCAGAGATTCCAGAGGGGGAGTGGGGGGGGTGGGGGTCAATGGCGCTCATGCCCTCAGTGCCCTCAGAGGGAAGAGGGGAACATGTGCAGAGATTCCGGGGGGAGTGGGGGGGGTGGGGTCAATGACGCTCATGCCCTCAGTGCCCTCAGAGGGAAGAGGGGAACATGTGCAGAGATTCCGGGGGGGAGTGGGGGGGGTGGGGTCAATGACGCTCATGCCCTCAGTGCCCTCAGAGGGAAGAGGGGAACATGTGCAGAGATTCCGGGGGGGGGGTGGGGTCAATGACGCTCATGCCCTCAGTGCCCTCAGAGGGAAGAGGGGAACATGTGCAGAGATTCCAGGGGGGGAGTGGGGGGGTGGGGTCAATGACGCTCATGCCCTCAGTGCCCTCAGAGGGAAGAGGGGAACATGTGCAGAGATTCCGGGGGGGGAGTGGGGGGGGTGGGGTCAATGACGCTCATGCCCTCAGTGCCCTCAGAGGGAAGAGGGGAACATGTGCAGAGGATTCCGGGGGGGGGGTGGGGTCAATGACGCTCATGCCCTCAGTGCCCTCAGAGGGAAGAGGGGAACATGTGCAGAGATTCCGGGGGGAGTGGGGGGGGTGGGGTCAATGACGCTCATGCCCTCAGTGCCCTCAGAGGGAAGAGGGAACATGTGCAGAGATTCCGGGGGGGGGGTGGGGTCAATGACGCTCATGCCCTCAGTGCCCTCAGAGGGAAGAGGGGAACATGTGCAGAGATTCCGGGGGGGGGGGGGGTGGGGTCAATGACGCTCATGCCCTCAGTGCCCTCAGAGGGAAGAGGGGAACATGTGCAGAGATTCCGGGGGGGAGTGGGGGGGTGGGGTCAATGACGCTCATGCCCTCAGTGCCCTCAGAGGGAAGAGGGGAACATGTGCAGAGATTCCAGGGGGGGAGTGGGGGGGGGGTGGGGTGCATGACGCTCATGCCCTCAGTGCCCTCAGAGGGAAGAGGGGAACATGTGCAGAGATTCCAGGGGGGAGTGGGGGGGTGGGGTGCATGACGCTCATGCCCTCAGTGCCCTCAGAGGGAAGAGGGAACATGTGCAGAGATTCCGGGGGGGAGTGGGGGGGGTGGGGTCAATGACGCTCATGCCCTCAGTGCCCTCAGAGGGAAGAGGGGAACATGTGCAGAGATTCCGGGGGGAGTGGGGGGGGTGGGGTCAATGACGCTCATGCCCTCAGTGCCCTCAGAGGGAAGAGGGGAACATGTGCAGAGATTCCGGGGGGGAGTGGGGGGGGTGGGGTCAATGACGCTCATGCCCTCAGTGCCCTCAGAGGGAAGAGGGGAACATGTGCAGAGATTCCGGGGGGGGGGGGGGTGGGGTCAATGACGCTCATGCCCTCAGTGCCCTCAGAGGGAAGAGGGGAACATGTGCAGAGATTCCGGGGGGGGAGTGGGGGGGGTGGGGTCAATGACGCTCATGCCCTCAGTGCCCTCAGAGGGAAGAGGGGAACATGTGCAGAGATTCCGGGGGGAGTGGGGGGGGTGGGGTCAATGACGCTCATGCCCTCAGTGCCCTCAGAGGGAAGAGGGGAACATGTGCAGAGATTCCGGGGGGGGGGGGGGTGTTGTCAATGACGCTCATGCCCTCAGTGCCCTCAGAGGGAAGAGGGGAACATGTGCAGAGATTCCGGGGGGGAGTGGGGGGGGGTGGGGTCAATGACGCTCATGCCCTCAGTGCCCTCAGAGGGAAGAGGGGAACATGTGCAGAGATTCCGGGGGGGGGGTGGGGTCAATGACGCTCATGCCCTCAGTGCCCTCAGAGGGAAGAGGGGAACATGTGCAGAGATTCCGGGGGGGGGGTGGGGTCAATGACGCTCATGCCCTCAGTGCCCTCAGAGGGAAGAGGGGAACATGTGCAGAGATTCCGGGGGGGAGTGGGGGGGTGGGGTCAATGACGCTCATGCCCTCAGTGCCCTCAGAGGGAAGAGGGGAACATGTGCAGAGATTCCAGGGGGGGAGTGGGGGGGGTGGGGTGCATGACGCTCATGCCCTCAGTGCCCTCAGAGGGAAGAGGGGTACATGTGCAGAGATTCCAGGGAGGGGAATGGGGGGGTGGGGTCAATGACGCTCATGCCCTCAGTGCCCTCAGAGGGAAGAGGGGAACATGTGCAGAGATTCCAGGGGGGGAGTGGGGGGGGGTGGGGTGCATGACGCTCATGCCCTCAGTGCCCTCAGAGGGAAGAGGGGAACATGTGCAGAGATTCCGGGGGGGGTGGGGTCAATGACGCTCATGCCCTCAGTGCCCTCAGAGGGAAGAGGGGAACATGTGCAGAGATTCCGGGGGGGAGTGGGGGGGGTGGGGTCAATGACGCTCATGCCCTCAGTGCCCTCAGAGGGAAGAGGGGAACATGTGCAGAGATTCCGGGGGGGAGTGGGGGGGGGTGGGGTCAATGACGCTCATGCCCTCAGTGCCCTCAGAGGGAAGAGGGGAACATGTGCAGAGATTCCGGGGGGGGGGGAGTGGGAGGGGGGGTGGGGTCAATGACGCGCATGCCCTCAGAGGGAAGAGGGGAACATGTGCAGAGATTCCGGGGGGGGGGAGTGGGGGGGGTGGGGTCAATGACGCGCATGCCCTCAGTGCCCTCAGAGGGAAGAGGGGAACATGTGCAGAGATTCCGGGGGGGGAGTGGGGGGGGTGGGGTCAATGACGCTCATGCCCTCAGTGCCCTCAGAGGAAGAGGGGAACATGTGCAGAGATTCCGGGGGGAGGGGGGGACGCGGGGTCAATGACGCTCATGCCCTCAGTGCCCTCAGAGGGAAGAGGGGAACATGTGCAGAGATTCCGGGGGGAGGGGGGATGCGGGGTCAATGACGCTCATGCCCTCAGTGCCCTCAGAGGGAAGAGGGGAACACAGCTGGCTTCCTAGCAACGCTCCGGGGTGCATGACGCTCATGCCCTCAGTGCCCTCAGAGGGAAGAGGGGAACATGTGCAGAGATTCCGGGCGGGGAGTGGGGGGGGGTGGGGTCAATGACGCGCATGCCCTCAGTGCCCTCAGAGGGAAGAGGGGAACATGTGCAGAGATTCCGGGGGGGACTGGGGGGGGTGGGGTCATGACGCTCATGCCCTCAGTGCCCTCAGAGGGAAGAGGGGAACATGTGCAGAGATTCCGGGGGGAGGGGGGGGGCGCGGGGTCAATGACGCTCATGCCCTCAGTGCCCTCAGAGGGAAGAGGGGAACATGTGCAGAGATTCCGGGGGGAGGGGGGGCGCGGGGTCAATGACGCTCATGCCCTCAGTGCCCTCAGAGGGAAGAGGGGAACACAGCTGGCTTCCTAGCAACGCTCCGGGTGCATGACGCTCATGCCCTCAGTGCCCTCAGAGGGAAGAGGGGAACATGTGCAGAGATTCCGGGGGGGAGTGGGGGGGTGGGGTCAATGACGCTCATGCCCTCAGTGCCCTCAGAGGGAAGAGGGGAACATGTGCAGAGATTCCAGGGGGGAGTGGGGGGGGGGGGTCAATGACGCTCATGCCCTCAGAGGGAAGAGGGGAACATGTGCAGAGATTCCGGGGAGGGAGTGGGGGGGGGTCAATGACGCTCATGCCCTCAGTGCCCTCAGAGGGAAGAGGGGAACATGTGCAGAGATTCCGGGGGGGAGTGGGGGGGGGTCAATGACGCTCATGCCCTCAGTGCCCTCAGAGGGAAGAGGGGAACATGTGCAGAGATTCCGGGGAGGGAGTGGGGGGGGGGGTCAATGACGCTCATGCCCTCAGTGCCCTCAGAGGGAAGAGGGGAACATGTGCAGAGATTCCAGGGGGGAGTGGGGGGGGGGGTCAATGACGCTCATGCCCTCAGTGCCCTCAGAGGGAAGAGGGGAACATGTGCAGAGATTCCGGGGGGGAGTGGGGGGGGTGGGGTCAATGACGCTCATGTCCTCAGTGCCCTCAGAGGGAAGAGGGGAACATGTGCAGAGATTCCGGGGGGGAGTGGGGGGGGGGGTGGGGTCAATGACGCTCATGCCCTCAGTGCCCTCAGAGGGAAGAGGGGAACATGTGCAGAGATTCCGGGGGGAATGGGGGGGGTTGGGTCAATGACGCTCATGCCCTCAGTGCCCTCAGAGGGAAGAGGGGAACATGTGCAGAGATTCCAGGGGGGGAGTGGGGGGGGGGTCAATGACGCTCATGCCCTCAGTGCCCTCAGAGGGAAGAGGGGAACATGTGCAGAGATTCAGGGGGGGAATGGGGGGGGTGGGGTCAATGACGCTCATGCCCCTCAGTGCCCTCAGAGGGAAGAGGGGAACATGTGCAGAGATTCCAGGGGGGGAGTGGGGGGGGTCAATGACGCTCATGCCCTCAGTGCCCTCAGAGGGAAGAGGGGTACATGTGCAGAGATTCCGGGGGGAGGCGCGGGGT